>NC_058375.1:94400000-96900000 GCF_018350175.1 Felis catus | reverse complement strand
CTTCAGTGCCTTCAACTCCCGGGAGGCGATTCAGTTGAGTTTTGAAAATGTACATTCGTTTAAAGTGAATGGAACTTTTACTACCTCCTCATTTTTTTTAAATTTAATTTCTCCCATTTCAGGCTGTTTGTTTTCCTTTAACTGTTGGAAGAGTAATTCTGCTAGTTCCAGATTATGGAAGCGAAGTAAGAACGGTAAATGTCTGATTTCTGCCTGCAAACAGCTAACATTAACAACATCTTCCGACGAAGCAAGCCTACTTCCTTTTTCCTTCCTGCTATTCTTGCTCCAGACATCACCTTAAAAGCATTTCGTGCTCTCTGAAGTATCTTAGCTACTTTTGAGCTCTGGCCTGTAGAGAAGAAAATTCTTAAATGTTCATTTCTTACAGTCTACTTAGCTCTGTATTAATGTGATCATGTGCTTCTTCCATTTGTCAGCATATACATCTTTTAAGAATTTTTTATAAGTTTATTTATCTTGAAAGAGAGTAAGCATGAGCAGGGGAGAGGCAGAGAGAGAGGGAGAGAAAGAATCAGAAGCAGGCTCTGTGCACTGTCAGCATGGAGCCGTAGGTGGCGCTTGATCTCATGAACCATGAGACCATGACCTGAGCCGAAATCAAGTTCACAGCTTAACCGACTGAGCCACTCGGGTGTCCCACTCATATACATCTTTTAAAAACTGTGAGCTGCTCAGTGCATTCTGTGTACCCATAAGAATTCCTCACATAACTCTTCTTTTAGAAATCTCTAGTCTTAGAACCGCACCTAGAGATGCTATAAACTTTTAAAAATCTGTTTTCCTCAAAGGCAAAAAGTATGGGCATAACCACGTCCTGGTTTTCTTCCTTACTATGGTGACTGTATGGCAGTCAAGTGACTTCCCCCAATCAACCATTCAATCTAACTACCTCAATACAACTAACGTTACCATTAGTCCTTTCCCATTAGACCTGGCAGTGTATTTTATTGTTCCCTCCACCTCGTGAGCTCTACAGAAGTAGGAGAAAGCTCCATGAAAGTGGTAAGAAGCTCTACATAAGCTCCAAAGGGGCTCCAAATCTATATACTCCATATCGGCTCCTTGGTTAAGGCAGGGTGCTCTTAAAACAAAATAAATCAAACGGTAGTCTTTTTGTTTGTGAAACTGCAAATGGTATTTGAACAAGACTTTTCTAGAAAGTCAACCTACATATTTCATAGTAAAATATATTTTATGACACAGAAGTCATTCAAAATTATCTTACACAGTTGTTAAACATCGAAGTTTGTCAGCTGAGGGCCAAGCCTTGGTTTGTTTTTACAGATTAATACCCGTATCTAGCATACAGAATGAGTGAATCAGTTTACTTTTGTATTTTTGATTTTTCATTTGACCCTCTCTATCCTTGAATACATGAAATTTTAGAAGAGAATCCTCATCTGATGCAGCACTCTTTAATAGTCTCTATACAACTTTATCCTAAACTGTGTTTCTTAAACCATGAAACTGATTTTGACACTCAAAATACTAAATTTTCATTGAAGCAGCATGCTCTGTAAGTGTTTAAAAGTAGGTTTAATTACAGTTTATACCCTAATTCCTCAAATTCTGTTCTTTATTTATTAATTTTTTTAAATAGATTCACAAAATGCTATCTGGCTATCCCGAAATACAAAATAAGGCTAAATTAACCATTCAAATCTATTGTGTTCTAGCACCACTGGGGATAACAAGTCCAAGCAGGAAGAAAGCTCAAAACCCTTCTGCTCTTTCTGGGGGGAAGATGTAAGAATGAGAAGAGAATGGGAAATAGAGAACACTGACCACTAGAACTGCTATTTTAGAAATGTTATTATACGTATTACATGCTGTGTGTTTTCACTCTTCGTGCAAACCTTTGAGGTAGGTGTTCCTGTTATTTCCACTTTACAGAGAAGGAGCTGAGGTATAAGGAGATTAAGCAACTTGGCCAAGGTCACATCACTAAATGTAGCAAACCTGGAATCTGAACCCAGTCAATTTGGCTCCAGAATCTACACTGGAGCCCCATGCTACAATGCCTGTCCCCCACACCTATCCATCTATCTATCTGTATCTTTTGATGAATCTCTCCCCTTGTAGAGGCTTATGAGAGTACAAACGAATGAGAGCTCCCTCTTAAGAGCCTACACTTCCTTGAAAGGGCCATAACTATTGTGTAGACGAGTATGCACTGAGTCCAGAGTGGCAGGCACTTGTGGGTAAAGCAGTGAATGAGAGGGCACCCAATGAAACTTGAAGTTTCGCAGGGAAGATGAACATTAAAGAAGACATTGGGGTTTTTTTTGTTTATTTTTATTTATTTTTTAATGTTTATTTATTTGGAGGGGCAAGGAGAAAGGGGGATAGGGGATTCGATGAGGGCTGTGCTGAAAGCAGGAGACTGACGTGGGGCTCGAGCTCACAAATGGCGAGATCATGACCTGATCTGAAGTTGGACGCTTAACCGACTGAGCCACCCAGGCATCCCAGAAGGCAGCATTTCAAACACAAGGGCATCGTGAAAGATCAGTACAGAACACTGTGCGAATCTCCAATCTAGATGCCAAGTCTGGGCAGTCTGGGAAGACATCCCTAAGTAAGTTACACTGGAGCTGAAACCTGAAGGATAGATAAACAGGAACCAGCTAGGCCAAAAAAAAAAAAAGGTGTGTGTTGGGGGGGGGGGGGCAGGGGAGTTGAGGGAGTAGGACATGCAAAGACACTTTACTCAAGGTGGGAAGGAACACAGTGCTCAGAGGAACTAAGAGAAATCCAGTATAGCTGGTTCTTAGAAAGTGAGGAAGAGTTCACACAGGCTGAGACAAGAGCTCCAGGGACCAGTGAGTTGACTAGCACCTTACAACAATAAGAACATCAACTGACTTACATATAACACCAAGGCCCTTAATAACTGCTATAAGCTAACAACTATAGATACGTTCCTACTGGTCACCTCTATTTTCTATATTTCAAATGCCATCTCATTTTTCTGTTCCGTCCTCTATCTGTAAGAGCATCTTCACTGTTATCAAGTTGGAAGACCCATCTGTAAATATTTTTTAAGTTTATTTTATTTATTTTGAGATAGAGGGAGTATAAGCGGGGGAGGGGCAGAAAGAGAAAGGGAGGGAGAATCCCAAGCAGTCTCTGCACTGTCAGCGCAGAGCCCAGTGTAGGGCTTGAACTCACGAACTGTGAGATCATGACCTGAGCCGAGACCAAGAGTTGGACACTTAGGCTACTGAGACACCCAGGTGCCCCTGAGATCTCTGTAAATCTGGAAATGCCTCTGTCATTACAGGCAAATAGGACCTTAATGAATTTTTAAAAAATAATTTATATAATTAAATTCCTATTCAGTCCCAACTCTGAAAAGCATGAAATGCTCTGGAATCCCTTGAGCCATTTCAGTTTTTACAACTGGTCAGTGTCCCATACTCTCACGAGACACAATGAAGAAACACAGACTGAAGCAGTCAAATAACTCTGCCATTTTCTGCAGACTATTCCTGCCACCTCACCAGTCAGGAGAAAGCCTCCTGCTCACGGAGGTCATGTTCAGTGTTTATTTTTTCCCAGCTTTATGGAGATATCATTGACATATAACACAGGTAAGTTTAAGGTATACAAACAATGTGATGAGTTGATACACATAAATGTTGTGAAATCGTTACCACAATAAGGTTACTCAGCACCTGCATCTCCCCGCCCCCAGCCCCGCCCCTAGTACTACTTACCATTGTTTTGTGTGTGTGATAAGTTTTAAGATCTATTCTCTTAACTTTCAAGTTTACAATACAGTACCAATAGTTATAGTTACCCTGTTAGGTGCAGTCACGATAGCTACAGTCACTGTGTTATTTACAGTTGCCCAGAACTTACTCATCTTACAGCTGGACATTTGTACCCATTGACCAACATCTCTCCATTTCCCCTTCCCGCAGCCCCTGGCAACCACCATTCTATTTCTAGGAGTCTGACTTTCTTAGGTTCCACAAATAAGAGAACATAGAGTATTTGTCTTTCTCTGTCAGAAATCACATTTTTTCCCTATATTACAAATTATGGCAATAGTACATTGTTAAAATGGGAGTGTCCATTCTCCACTGGTTCCTGGAAGCAGCCATTAAAAATACATGGATCAGATTTCATCTCACTGCCCTGGGTCCTACATCGCTGGCAGTTTGAGGTCAAGTCTGCTGTTACGCACCTGGTTCTTGCCCTGTACACCCTAGACAAGTTTCCTTTTCTCCCTCCCTTTTTTCTTTCTTTCCTTCCTTCCTTCCTTCCCACCTTCCCTCCTTTTAGTATTATTGTTTTTAATGCATTTACACTCAGAAGAACCGAGAGCATAGCTAAAGAAACAATTCTTTGGTTTACATAGCTTGTTATGTCTGAAAAAATCTCTGAACTGTACCAAACTAAATATATTTTTCCTAAAAGCCTAATACTGCTCATTACATGTAGAATTCAATGTTAATGCAGCATTGAAATTGCTTCATTATATTCAAATTATGTATAAGTAAAACACATTATCATGCCTTTTCTTAAAGTTTTTATGGCTTTTATTTGTTTAAATAAAGCAAGTATTTCAATGTAGGATATATTTGCAATAATAAGCATTTCCCACCCCCCCCCCCAAAAAAAAGAAAACTCTGCTGCAAGGCCAGGGATCTGAATTAAAAGTTAAAGGGTTGGTGCCCCAGAGGAAAATGCTGCTGTACCTTTGTGTGTTCTTACTCCTGAGGCAACTACACCAGTCCTGTTGACACCCTGCCCTACCCTTCCAACCTCCACCTCCAGTTTCGGCTTTGTCTACTCTACCTGGCACCCCCCGGGGTTGTGTACGTATAAATAACTGTCAGAGCAAAAGGCGTGCGCGCTGGCCGCTCGTCCACCTGCTCTTTGAAGCCCAGACCCGAGGGGAACTCTGAAGTCCGCAGTAAGAAGCTCCTGTTTTCATCTCTCCTCCCTGCTGGTTCTTGCTACAGAACAGTGGGGCACGCTTGGCCTCCCTCACCGGGTCTTAAGCCTGGGGGGAGTCAGGGACTAGGTGTTGTTCCTCTCCATTCTCCACAATGCCTAGCACAGTGCTGAGTACATACTTCTCTTAAACACACCACGCTGACGCTTTAAATAATGTGGCTGCTACACTGATAGACTTTTAAATGGAATTCATCGCAGAAAAGTACTTTTCCTGTAATTCTCAAAGAAATCCTTTCAGTAAGCAGCATCATTAAAAATAATGTTTTCAGAGGTGCCTGGGCGGCGCAGTCAGTTAAGCGAACGACTTTTTGTTTCGGCTCAGGTCATGAGCTCACGGTTTGTGAGTTCAAGCCCCGGGTCAGGGTCTGCTGGTGGTGTGCAGCCTGCTTAGAATTCTGTCTCTCCCTCTCTGCCCCCGTCGTGCTGTCTCTGTCTCTCTCAAAATAAATAAAGCTTTAAAAAATGTTAAAAAAAAAAAAAAAAAACCATAGGGGCGCCTGGGTGGCGCAGTCGGTTAAGCGTCCGACTTCAGCCAGGTCACGATCTCGCGGTCCGTGAGTTCGAGCCCCGCATCAGGCTCTGGGCTGATGGCTCGGAGCCTGGAGCCTATTTCCGATTCTGTGTCTCCCTCTCTCTCTGCCCCTCCCCCGTTCATGCTCTGTCTCTCTCTGTCCCAAAAATAAATAAAAAACGTTGAAAAAAAAATTAAAAAACCAAACAAAACAAAACAAAACCCCATAATGTTTTCAGTATAAAAAATGTGGCCAAATGCTCATGATATAGCTTAAATGGGAAAAGCAGATCATGACACAGATATTCATTGCGACCTCAAACTGAAACAATCACAGGATATGCAAAATAAAAAACTAAGGGACGTATATAAGACCAACTCATAAATACTTAATAATACTTATGAGTATTACTGCAGGGTCTAATTATTGGCTATTTTAAAAATTTTTTTTTAATGTTTATTTTTGAAAGAGAGAAAGACGGCATGAGTTGGGGAGGGGCAGAGAGAGAGGGAGACACGGAATCTGAGTCAGGCTCCAGGCTCTGAGCGGTCAGCACAGAGCCCTACGCGGGGCTCAAACTTACAAACCGCGAGATCTTGACCTGCGGCAAAGCTGGATGCTTAACTGGTGCCCCACTTGGGTAATTTTTTAAAATGTTTTCTTTAAAAACTATTTTCTGCATGGTTTTTGTACACTCAAATTCTACAGTGAAAACCTATTTCTATAATGAGAAAAAATTTTAGAAAGTCGAGACTCTATTTTCAAAACCTGTGCCTTTCAAAGGTCAGGAGCAGAAAAGGAAGCCTGACTTGGTGGACCATTATGAGAAAAAATGTGCCAAAGTTCCATGTGGCTGCTGAAACTGTTTGTGTAGGTTTTCCCTTAATCATTTGTTTTTATTTTTATTTATTTATTCATTTATTTTTCAACGTTTATTTATTTTTGGGACAGAGAGAGACAGAGCATGAACGGGGGAGGGGCAGAGAGAGAGGGAGACACAGAATCAGAAACAGGCTCCAGGCTCCGAGCCATCAGCCCAGAGCCCGACGCGGGGCTCGAACTCACGGACTGCGAGATCGTGACCTGGCTGAAGTCGGACGCTTAACCGACTGCGCCACCCAGGCGCCCCTAATCATTTGTTTTTAATCAGTATTATTTTCACCATAGTGGGTTAAACTGCAACCATTTTGCATTTACCTGAAGCTCAATTGATAAACAAGCTATAGAACTAAAACCTACATTAAGTAAGGAAGTCAGATAAGTAAGGGGAAGTAAGGGAAGTAAGATAGAAGTCAACACTCTGGAAAAGACACAACAAATTCACAATTTTCCCTTAAGAAGCCATATATCAGGAAGAACAAAGTAAAATGAACCTTCCTAGGAGAACAGAATGGGAAAAAATAAAGAATAAATCATCAAAAGTGGGTCCTTTTCTTTTGGAAGCCTTTTATTTGATGGGATCATGTAGATTTAGTACTTAAAGAAAAACAGTATTTGTAAAGTGCTGTCCTGTGGCTATTTACAATTTTTTCTTTGTGACACTCATGTCAGGAATCATTGGTAAACCTGTCATAACGCCAGATAACCAGTGTCTGGTTGGCACACCAGTATCTGTGTCATAGTATTAATGCTTCATCCTTTTGACAAGAGGGTACAAAGCCATCTATTGTGCCCCGTCATTTTTCCCTGAAAACAGAATAAGTGGGTTCAGTAGTCTTTGCAAATCAAAGTTATGTGCATCAACAGAATGTCCACGACTAGAGATGGAAAATCTGCTCTGTAACTAAAGTTTCATTACAACAGCTGATCGAGACAGCTGAAAGGGGATACAGACGTGATTGATTAGAAGTATAACCAAAACAGTGACCATTAGAGAATTCCCACTGTATTTTTAAGACACATGATTATGTGAACAATCTCAACCTTTGGGTTCAGAGGGCAGGCTAATAAGCAATCACTATTAAAAAAGCAATTTAAGGGGCGCCTGGGTGGCTTGGTCGGTTAAGCGTCCGACTTCGGCTCAGGTCATGATCTCACGGTCCGTGAGTTCAAGCCCCGCATCGGGCTCTGTGCTGACAGCTCGGAGCCTGGAGCCTGCTTCGGATTCTGTGTCTCCCTCTCTCTCTGCCCCTCCCCTGTTCATGCTCTGTCTCTGTCTCAAAAATAAATAAACGTTAAAAAAAAAATTTTAATAAAAATAAAAATAAAAAATAAAGCAATGCAATAGTCTCTTTTCCTCTGATAGCTTTTAAATATATGAATTTATACTGATCCTTAGAAATTTTCTCAAGTAGATGGTTAAAGGTCCTACAAATTCTAATATACAACAAAAGTGATCTGACTCTAGTGAGAATCAACATTCATTAAACAAAATTATTTAAGTGTTTCCCATTTACGTCTCTAATCTCTATGTTTAATCAGTTATATAGTTTAAAAGGTTTTTAAAGTGACCCTTATAAAATATGGTTATGAAAAATGTCGCAATTCCAAAGAAACATTTTGGGGGATAAATGGCCACTTCTATGTGTGTCCCTCTATTCATATCTCTCCACTAAAAATCCTCTCCCCCACTCACCCTACCTATAACGCTGAGTGAATCAGGACCTTCCAGAAAAGGTCAACATAAATGAAGTGTCAGAAGATCTCCAGTCTCCCATTTCCCATTAAAGGATGAGAAGGAACAA
Source organism: Felis catus (assembly GCF_018350175.1). Classification (NCBI taxonomy): domain Eukaryota; kingdom Metazoa; phylum Chordata; class Mammalia; order Carnivora; family Felidae; genus Felis; species Felis catus. The sequence goes on along the minus strand of NC_058375.1, from coordinate 96,891,812 downwards.
AAGAAGAAAGAAATCAGCACCCTTAATCTAAACCAACGGCAAGAAATCTATTCCAAAAGACCATGGAATTTCTATAAATTTCAGCATCAATTAGTCAAAACTAAGAAACTGCACTGTAAGAACCACAATCAAGGGCACTAAATGTCATTATCTAGCTTGGTAGTTCTGAATTTCGGTTTAAGTACTGAAAGAGAGTTTTCTGGGTCATGGCAATATAAGTCACTTTTACAAAAAGAAGACCTCTCTCTCTAAGATAGAACAAAATGAGGAATAATCAAAAATAGAAGGAAAAAACACTATATTGTAAACCTGAAACTAATGTAACACTGTATATTAATTATACTAGAATTAACTTTAAGTTGAATATGCTATGGATATCCATTAGAATGAAAGCCGTGAAACTATCAAGAAGAAATCAGAAAGACTCTATAAAAAATTAATCTTAAAAAAAAAGAAAAAAGCTACTTTCTGTCCATTCAACATTAAACTTTAAAAGATACAAAACAATGTGGACTAAATTGAGAAAATACCAAAAGCGGATATGCAATGCTCTTAGCCTGTGAGCCCAACACATTCTGCAGAGTCTGAGTAGAAAACATTCAGAAGGGCCCCCAACAGTATCCACAGCTCACAGGGGCTCTCATAACAGGGCTGAAGGAAGAATGCGTTGACCAAGCACGGCCATTTTTCTTTTGTCCTAGGATCTTAAGTGGCAAGTATAATGGCAGTAGGCAAACCCACTTCAGAGCTGCAGACCTGAGTGGCCTTGAGAGTGGAATGATACCATGTTGACCTCCAAAACACAACATGTATGAGCTGCTGTGTCTGCCCATTCCTAACAGCAGGAGACAGAAAGTTCTGAGAGAAACAGTGACCAAGGTCCCAAAATGTGGCTGCCCTCTGCTCTGGCTCCCTCCCTATATTCTACACCTCACCAGACATCTGATGCTACAGAGGACAGATGCTTCTACATCAAGTTGGAGAGTTCCTGTGCTAATGGGAAGAGCCAAGAGGAACCCAGGGACATAAGAAAGGTACTGATGAAATAGCACTGATGGGCTTTAAGCAGAGAAGTAACAAGAGCGGATGGTCATATTAAAAGGTAACTGGAGAAATATACAGGGGAAGGAGCCAAAAATAGCTACAGGGCATGCAGTGAAAAGGTGAGGGTCACTGTCCAGGTGAGAGGCGATTCAGATCAGTGTTGGAGAAGAAAAACAGATGAATTTGAGATTCACTGTATACACCCACCCATATGAAGAGTTTTTCAATGCCAAACACTGTCCTTCAAAGGAGGTGTCTTATATTTGAATCTTGCAAAGTCTCAGATTACAGAATGATCTACAAAGTATTTTATTAAAAAAAAAATACAAAGTATTGTCTGGAGAAGACATGTTAGCCAGAACCAACAACTGTGTGCAGAGATAATCTGATACAACTGCTAAGAGAGGTGGGGCTGAGGAGGATAAAAATGGGGGTGGGGGGGGATAAAGTGAGAAGATTTAGTAATTATTCCTTGGGGTATTACTTCACAGTTGCATGTGGTAGATGTTACTGTCAAGCAATCTTTCAATGATCACTTGAAAAAAGTGACTCAGTCCATACTTAGGTTATGAGATCATAAATATATGTCAACAGAAAAAGTGAGGGAAAAAATTCTACCCTAATTCTACTTGTGGCTGGGACAGCATTATACACAGATTTAAAAAACACAGTATCTCAAGCAAGTTGGAGGGAAGGGAGGAGGAGGTGTTCTGGAAAACCATGTTACATGACTCATCCCCGTGCTGACAAAATACTCAAGATGCATGGTGAAGAGCTGGAACAAAATTTTTACACGAAATTGTGGGAAAAATATTTCTAAATTTTAAATATATGTAACAAGGGGCGCCTGGGTGACTCAGTCAGTTGAGCGGCCGACTTCGGCTCAGGTCACGATCTCATGGTTCGTGAGTTCAAGCTCCGCAACGGGCCCTGCTGAGAGCTCAGAGCCTGGAGCCTGCTTCCGATTCTGTGTCTCCCTCTCTCTCTCTGCCTCTTCCCCCTCTCAATCTCTGTAAAAAATTAAACATATATATTGGGGCGCCTAGGTGGCTCAGTCGGTTAAGTGTCTGACTTCGGCTCAGGTCATGATCTCATGGTTTGTGAGTTCAAGCTCTGCATCGGGCTTGGTGCTGACAGCTCAGAGCCTGGAGCTTGCTTTGGATTCTGTGTCTCCCTCTCTCTCTCTGCTCCTCCCCCACTAGTGCTCTGTCTCTGTCATTTTTTTTTTTTTTTCTGTCTCGGTCTTTGAAAAATAAATGTTAAAATTTTTTAACACAATAAACATATATACATATTTAATATGTAGATATTATATTTTATATACATAGATATTAAAAGTAGAAATTTGATTCTAGCCCTAGAAGTTTAGATTCATATTGCCTAACCAAAGGATATTTTTTTAAAAGTGTCTTTAAGAAAACTGTGGGATAGCTTAACTCCAGGGTCTCCTAATATTTGGATTTATGTGATATTGTGACTAGAACCCCTAAGCCTTGGCGATCTACTTGATGAGAAGAGTCAGGGAAAAAGAGACCAAAAAAGATCACTTCAGGTCTCTAACTTGAATCATCAGGTGAGTTTGAGTTCCGTTAAAAAAAAAAAAAAAAAAAAAAAAAGTAGAAAGGGGAAGGAATGGTTTTGGGAATTGAAGCAAGGAATTAAGTTATGATTTGGGGCATGTCATTTGAGATGATAGCGAGGCAGACACCATCTGGTGTGGGGCAATGAGAAACCCAGGCACTACTGATGTGGAAGGTTGCTACAACCTTTCTCAAGGGCACTATGGCAATATCTGTGCTATGTATTTGCGTATCTTCTGATGGAAGAGCTCTACTAAAGCTCCATTCACACATAAACATAAACAAAAGTACCAGATGAGTGTTCGCTGCAGCCTTATCTACAAGGAATTTAAAAGTCCAACTATAGGTAATCGGTGAATAAATCATAAACCAAACACCTCTTCAAACACTGATGTATAATAGAGTCCAACCACATTGTTGAGTAAAAAGAGGAAGCTACAGAACAACATTCAGTGCAAGGTATCACTTTTGAACTAGGTACACATTTTTTATGTGCCTGTCTGTAAAACTATATTCTAAAATGTGCTCACATCTGAATGGTGAGATGTTAAATGATTTTTACCCTCATCTTTGTACTTTTCTATGTTGTTTGAGAGGTTGATTTAAAAAAAAACCGCAAAGCATACCATTTTTTAGAAGTCTATGAAGTTTTTTTCCTCCTTTTTCTTAAGTGTTTAAGAATTAGAGCACAATATAATCTTGGAGGTAAACAATAAAAACAGGAGAAGACCACCCTGGCTGAGTACAGCTGGCTTTCAAATTTCAGGGCTGCATAAGTAGAAACACATTGTCAGGGTTGGAGCACCATCCCAGGCTTGAGACCAAACAATTAGGCTAGAGAAGTTAGTCCGTACAGACTTATGCCTGTAATTTGATTATTCAAATGAATAGGGTGACTGGGTGTTTAACGGGTCACTCACAGAACTGGTTTCCGAACCCTGACCCAGGGATTGAGTACGATATCGTGATTTAGGACCAGTTACTATAAGACCACATCTTAAAGATTAGTAAATTACACAGAAAACAGACTGGAGAAAAACAATTAGATAGCCTGACTACAATAAAAATATTTCCCATAAGAAAGATAAAAAAAAAAATAGAAAGATAGGAGAGAGGTCAGTCTCTCCCTTAAAGCAAATAAACCCAAAAGACAAGAGGGTGATAAAAGAAAACACCAAGCACTGTGTTAGTGTTGAGGCTACAAAAATCACAAGGTAGTACCTGCCCTGATGTTAAGGTGTCACAGACCGGGATAAACAAATAACTACAAAACTCAGCTAAGCAACATGTGGAAGGTACACAAGAGTATGCAGCCAAGAGGAAATAAATAAATGTCTTTGATGGGGAAAGCCAGTTAATCTAGGCTGGGCAGATGGATGGGGAGAATGGAAAAGGAAGCACGGTAGGCATTCCCGGCATGGGAAGAACATGCCAGCGGCATGGGAGTAAAAAGCAGAGAGGCAGTAGATTATAAAACTGGTGACACACGTGGGCCACTCGGGTAATGGAAGGCCTTGCTTAGGACACTAAAGTGTTGGAACATTACTCTGTAGTGAAGAAGACACTAAAAATTTTACCAAGGGAGCACAACATAGCCGGACGTGTTTTAGATGGATCATTCTGGCAACAATGTGGACTCAAGAGACGAGAGAATAGCTGAAGGGCACTGAGACCCAGCAAAGAACAAATTTAGCCACAAACTAATTAATACTGGCACCAGAAGTGGTTATAGAAGAATGAGCGCAGCAGAAAATTGGATTGGGGAACTAGGAGGCCGACTTAAGAAACATGCACTGAACATAAGCAATGAACCAAGACATGAAGTGAATGCTGGTACATTTGCAGAGTGCTAGAAATCAAACTTCAAATTACAGGAGTCCCTGAAGGAGAAAAAAAAATGAATAATTAATAAACAAGGAGTGTAGTTGAAAACCTGAAAAATTTAAAAGAAAGGAGACTGGTAATAGAAAGGGTCACCATTGTCTCAAGAAAAAGGAAAACAGCAACAGCACCAAAAAGACACAAATTTAAATTCTTTTAGTTTTTTGTGGGGGTGGGGAGAGCTCTAAGCTTCCCAAAAGAAAGGATAGATATTTAAAGAGTCAAAATCAAGGGGCGCCAGGGTGGCTCAGTCAGTTAAGCATCGACTTCGGCTCAGGTCATGATCTCATGGTTTCCGAGTTCCAGCCCCGCACTGGGCTCTGTGCTGACAGCTCAGAGCCTGGAGCCTGTTTCGGATTCTGTGTCTCCTCTCTCTGCCCCTCCCCCAGTCACACTCTCTAGCGCGCGCGTGCTCTCTCTCTCTCTCAAAAATAAACACTAAAAAATTTTTTAATAAAATAAAAATAAAGAGTCAAAATCAAGAAAGATTAAGGTGACAACTCCCTGATGAAAGACAGGATGTGATTTGCTTGGCAACAAAGACTCTTCCAGAACTGTGGGGTGGCAGTGAAAAAAATATTTTTTTCACCTAACCATCTTTTCTTCAGAGAACAATGAAAGGAGAAACCCAGAAGTCTAGGTCTGAAAGTAAAAGAAAACCTTGTAATTTAGAGCTGCTGCTGGCAAAAGCTACATCATACTGCTACTGTGATGAAAAGACAAACAGGTAACATGACACATGAAGAAGAAAACAAGAGACCAAAGCAAGGTAACTCGACCAATAAACAACGGAAGCAGGCACAATCCACAAACTACCTTATTTTTCCCGGTGGAAAGTCAAAAATTACTGCTTTACAGAAAAACATAAATTGATCACAATCAGGTTGGAAAAAGTCTGTGGTAAGCTCAATACTAACATCAATTCTTTGTGGCTCCTCAAAAACCTATGAGTATACATATCACCTTGTTACCAACATTTCAGGCACTTTCATAATACACACAGCAGGAATTAATGTTTCACTACTTCCCAAGAAATAATATGATTCATCTGTGCCTTAACCTCAGTAAATTTCACATACACTTTGTTAAACTTTAAATCTAAAACTAAAACCGAGTTCATTTCTGATGCTCTTGAAAATACTACCTATCCTATTTAAGAAAAGGATCAGCAGATGACAAAAACCAACACCGAAAAGAAAATTATTTTTCAAAAAAAATTTTTTTAATGTTTGTTTATTTTTGAGAGAGAGAGAGAGAGAGAGAGAGAGAGAGAGAGAGAGAGACAGAGCATGAGCAGGGGAGGGGCAGAGAGGGCAACACAGAATCCAAAGCAGGCTCCACACAGCACAGAGCCAGACATGGGGCTCAAACCCACGAACTGCAAGATAATGACCTAAGCCAAACTCAGACACTTAACTGAGTGGGACACTGAGCTGGGACACTAAGTGGGACACTTAACTGAGTCAGACACTGACTGAGCCACCCAGGTGCCCAAAGAAAATTATTCTCATTTATCAAGGGCTTTTAAAGAGTCAGATATGATTAATTTAGAAGAGATCTTATAAGACAAATTGGCAAAATATTAAATACTTGTTAGTGATAAGATCGTACCTTAAATTTTTGTCATAAATGTTGTTACTATTTTTACAATTAAAAACAATAAAACTAGAAAAAGCCAAAACACAAATATTTAGCTATGCCGTTTATAACTATGAAGACAAAAACATATACATTAATAATGACTGAAAGGGAATTTGCAGACATGAAAACATGTTCAGTTCTGTTTCTGGGAAGCTGTGTATGTTTATAATATAAAAATTTAATGAAAACCTGACATACAAAAAGATTCATAGTTGGCCCTGTAAATATGAAATATACCATTTTTCTTATACAAGAGTGAATGATAGTTAAGTAGTAAGGCTATATATATGTGATAACTATTTTTACTAAATTATCTAGTCAATTCAATTAATAATGGTGAAGAAACCAATCGAACTGATTTTGTTAGGTTAATGATTTCTAATTATTTTAGCCATAATTACATATTTGTCATCAATCAATGGTATATGCATTCAAAAATTTTAAATAACTCTACATCAGTGGTTTAAATATTTTTGTAAAAACAGAATTCTATCTTCAAAAACATTTATGAGGAATTCCTTGTATAAAAATAGATAAGGCTGTAGAGTCCAATTTGAAATGCACTGCTTTCCCAATTATAGATTTACCAGACTAATACATATGTGATTGTTTTAGTTCCTCGAGAGGGCCTCACTATGCTCTCTTAAAGGGGGAAACAGATTTCTATTAATAACATGTTATGTATTAAAGCTTCCCATAAGCACAGTTAATTTAGTCTAAGATTGTAGCTGCTCTTTTCCCCCTATAGAACTTCTGTTTAACTACAGAATTCTTTTTTTATAAACTGAAAAGGGAGGGAAGCCACTAGAAAAAAAAAAAAATTGGCAAAAGAAATGATTCAAGCACAGGAAAAGAAATGCAATGGCCTTTAAACTTCTAAAAAGATACTCAACTTCCCTCATACCAAGATAAATGCTAATTAAAACACTGAGCATTTTTTACCCATCGGACTGATGAAACACTCAACACCGTTGCTGAGGTTGTGAAAAAACGGGCATTTTTATACGTTGTTGGTGGGTGCGGTGGCATACCAAGAGTGGGATGGTGGAAAGAGACCATGCCAGGTGCCCACAATAAGAAAGAACATTGTCTATAGAGATTTTACAAACCAAAACTTAAAGTAGACTTGCTTATCATCATGTGCCAGCAATTTTTTTAAAAATACAAGCAATGAAACATTCCCTAAAATAATCTTTTGTTGTTCCTAATTCTAAATAATTGCTGTGGTTGCTGTTGTGTGTTAAAAACATTATGCAAGCTCAAATTAGACATTTGTATTACTTATTTCTTAAACACTGAATTACATATGGAAGTTGATTTGGAGAACTCCCAGTTTAGCCTCTGATATACATGGGCTCAATGCTACATATTCATTTCAGAAATTAAGTCTGTAACGTTTTGAAATGGTTCCACTTTAGCACAGTTTGTCTTGAGCCCTATGATATACTACATATTCCGGTATTTAAACAATAGATTCCAAATAAACAAGGACAGCTGTATGCTATTTCTCCTTTCTAGGTTATCTTTTTTTTCCTGGTAGGAAGTTTTAGATGAGTTAATCAGGCCCAAAAATACTTCCAGACAGCTGGAATCAGCGTCGCACAATGAACAATAAAACACAAAGCTTTAAAAACAGTTATTTAAAGAACAGTGCACGGAAACTGTGGTTAAGGTCATTAACTACACAACAACAAAATGTAAGGAAATGGACATTTCAAAGAAAAAAGAATCACATTTTGCAGAATGGTAGGAGAGACAACAAAGATGTTGCTATTACTAGAAGAAATCAAAAGGGGCAATGTTTATTTGAATGCCTGTTTACACACTAGCGGATCAAGTTTGCAATCATTCAGTCATTTTCTCTGACACTGCAGAACAAGAAAAACTTCAGGAGTTGGTTTTTTTTTTTTTTTTAATTTTTTTATGTTTATTTTTTTATTTTTGAGAGAGAGAGAGAGAGAGAGAGAGAGACAGACAGACAGAGAGAGCAGGGCAGGGGCAGAGAGAGAGAGAGACAGACACAGAATCCAAAGCAGGCTTCAGGCTCTGAGCTGTCAGCACAGAGCCTGACGCGGGGCTGGAACCCACAAACTGTGAGATCATGACCTGAGCCGAAGTAGGATGTTCAACCGACTGAGCCACACCCAGGTGCCCCCCTTTTTTTTTAATCAAATGTAATAGAAATTTAAGATGAATTTTCTGGCAGAGATACTTTAGTATAAACATTTTCTATAATATTCCATTTATTTTATTTTTAATTTACTTTTACTAGCATGATTATATATTCAAATGTTCAATAAAATAATTTGTTTCCATTTTGTTTCTACCATTATTATAGTTCATTTCATGGTTATTACTGAAAATAATTTTATCATATAGAAGAGGGATGTATTCAAAATTACCTGCTCCAGGCATCAAATATACCAGGTTTGCCACTGCGGAGTATAAAATGATACAACCAGGGCGTAAGAAAAACAAAAACAAAACAAAACCAGGGACAGTTAGAGTTATAGTTACATAATAACAAACAGAAACACTGGGGGGCTAAGCCAGAAATTAATAAAAATGGTTACCTACCATGGAAGTGGTGAAAGAGGTAAGGTAGGGGGTAGAGACAGAAAATGGAAGTAAAATTCTAACTCTACTTTTTAATATAGTTTGACTTCTGAACCATTCAAATGTTTTTATACATTCAAGAGAATAAAACTAAGTAAAAACAAATCTAAATAGGCAAACCTTAACGCTGAAAACAAGTGGAAATAAACCAATTTAACTGCATATCAGGTTGGTAACATAACCACATGAAGACAAAAAATATTTCAAGTCACTTTTGAATATAGTACTCTGGCATAAATACTGGGACATAGTCTAAGGATAACAAAATTACAAAGAAGTCTTCAAGTTCACGTGACGGTTGGAGTATTAATATTAGTTCATGTAGTTTTGAACCTATTTTATTTGTACTGTTAGATAAAACAAATAGGTAGTTAGGGAAATGATATCAGGAACCCAAGGTATTTGGTGGAAGACAGAAAACACCACAGTGGATTGTGGTATTAAATCTGCACAGATATCAACATGAAACCATGGCTTTAAAAATATACATGCATATACAAACATAACTAGGAAGGTAGTATATATACACAACCTAATTATATCCACTGCAGGTAATGGCATCCCAGTAGCAATGAACACCTCTAATGATCAGATCTGGGTTTTTTTTTTTTTTTTTTTAAGTTTATTTATTTTGAGGGAGGGAGGGAGAGAGAGAGAGAATGAATGAGGGGAGGGGGAGGCAGAGAGAGAGGGGGAGAGAGAGAGAGAGAGAGAGAGAGAGAGAGAGAGAGAGAGAGAGAATGAGAGAATCCTAAGCAGGCTCCGCACTTTCAGCACAAATTCACAAACCATGAGATCATAACCTGAGCCAAAACCAAGAGTTAGACATTTAACCAACTGAGCCACCTGGGCACCCCATCTAATGCTCAGATCTTGCTTTCTAAATACCCTTCTCCATTAAGGCTCCAGCAGGGAAAGTATAAGTGAGCCTAGGTCATTATGATTTTCTGAAAAGTAAGGAAAAAAACTAATGAAAGGCGATCAAAAAAGCATATGAGCCAGCTTTGAGAGGCTCTCACCAGCCTCTTGAGAGAATGTGAACACCAAAAAGAATAACAGCTATAACTGTTTATAACAAATTGAATAAATAAAAATCCATGAGTACATAATGATACTCTAAAAAGAGAAAGGGGGGCGGGGGGAAGAGCACATGTGTAACCAGTGGTAGAGACTATAACACCAATCCCCTATCCTCAAAACTTCACATTAAAAGAAGTAAGGATTTATTCTGCCTTTCGGGGAAAGAACTGATGTTCATTTCCAGCAGAAAAGGAAAAGTTCTTTACATTAGTGAACATGTAGAAGAAATGACAGATTTAGCTATGAAATAATTGGTTCAGGCGAGAATCATCGACAGATGATAAGCCATTTGGTATGAAATTATTACCTCACAGATTACTTGCTAATTTCAGATGGGAAAAGTATACTGTGACACAGAAAAGATCAAATTGAGTATTGTTAATAGTCTAACAATCTGACGTCCTCCTAATGCAATACAATATTAAGTTTACAGTACCACCTGTAATGTATCCATATTCGAGTCCAAAATTTTAATCTGAATAGAATCAAGCCCTTAGACTTATGTTCCAGTTTACAGGAATTATAAAGGATAGAGGAACAAGATAAATGATACTACAAAGAAAGAATCAAATAGAGAAATTAGAATATTCTGGTTTCTTTTTTTTTTTTTTCTTCAACATTTATTCATTTTTGAGAGACAGAGAGACAGAGTGTGAGCTGGGGAGGGGCAGAGAGAGAGGGAGAACACAGTCCAATGCAGGCTCCAGGCTCAGAGCTGTCAGCACAGAGCCCGAAGCGGGGCTCAAACTGAGGAGCTCTGAGATCATGACCTGAGCCACCCAGGCGCCTCGAATATTCTGGTTTCTTAAAAAGTCAGTGCTCCCTTGCAAAACAACACAAAACCAGAAGAAGTATGAAGATGTTCTAGAAAAAAAGAGAGAGGTATAACATCCAAAGGCAACATAAGATCCTGGAATGAATTCTGCCCAGGAAGGAAAAAAAAAAAAAAAATCTTTATAAAACACTGAGATAATCAGGAAATCAGAATATGGCTTGAATAGTAAGGGATATTAAGAAATTATTGTTAGAAAAACACAGCTGCCAAAACAGAAAGGCTAGGTTTTATTTTTTCATTTTTAATGTTTTTATCTCCCAAAAATTTCTCAAGAGAAGAATCAAGTGAAGGTGAGGTATGGAGAAATGCAAGATGAAAGCAGACATCACGAAAGTAGAAAAAGATTAAATAATGTGAATAATTATGAAATAGGAGGGAAAGAGAAGGGTGCAATTCAGAAGTCTGTCATATCATGTAAGGAAACATTCAGCTGCAGCTCTAACAGCGAACCAATTCTTGGTCAAACTCTGTAGGGGCACTGCTGTTGAAAGTAATGCCTATAAGCCTGGTATTCCAGGACTGAGCCTCAAAATTTGAAATAATAACAATATAATCTCACATCAGTATAATAATAATTTCCAATTAGTGCATTTAAGTTCCTTAAAAGCACTAGAGTAATAATTTATTTCTTTATTTTTCATGGTCTGTATTAAAAAGTAAGGCATGGTAAAGGTATTCAATAAATTATTTAAAAAAAATTTTTTTAACATTTATTCATTTTTTGAGAGACAGAGACAGTGTGAGTGAGGGAAGGACAGAGAGAGAGGGAGACGCAGAACCCGAAGCAGGCTCCAGGCTCTGAGCTGTCAGCACAGAGCCTGACACAGGGCTCGAACTCACGAACCGTGAGATCATGACCTGAGCAGAAGTCGGATGCTTAACTGACTGAGCCACCCAGGTGCCCCTCAATAAATTATTTGTAATGATTTTGTTCAGATATCAAAAAAATTAAACATATATAGTTATAAAATTTTAAAATATTATTGCTACTAAATCTAAAAGTCAGAGTTAAAACTACCATATGTGTGTGTGTGTGTGTGTGTGTGTTCCATATATATATATATATTTCTACTAATGTTATTTGTACACTAAAAGAAACATACTATTTAAAAAGTTAAATTGTTAGAAAGATTTAGAAGGTTAAATTACCAGAAAGGTTTATTCCTACTTTAAGAAATCTCTTCTCGGGGCGCCTGGGTGGCGCAGTCGGTTAAGTGTCCGACTTCAGCCAGGTCACGATCTCGCGCTCCGTGAGTTCGAGCCCCGCGTCAGGCTCTGGGCTGATGGCTCGGAGCCTGGAGCCTGTTTCCGATTCTGTGTCTCCCTCTCTCTCTGCCCCTCCCCCGTTCATGCTCTGTCTCTCTCTGTCCCCAGAATAAATGGACGTTGAAAAAAAAAAATTAAAAAAAAAAAAAAAAAGAAATCTCTTCTCCTATATTATATTGAAAACTAAAAATGGGTATCTTGATTAGCTATTATGTGGCAGCAAAGAAGCAGAAGATATTCCTAGTTCCCCCAAATGGTTGGAGAAACAATAGTATGGAGGATAGGATATGTTAATTTTATAATGCTGACCTCTAGGTTACATTTTAAAAATATACACCAAAAATATTTGGTGATATTTTCTTCTTCACTGGAATTTGAAAAATCAGTAAAACATGACTCAGAACTTAATAGATCTTTGATAGTCAAAATTTCTAAAGAGAGAAAAAAAATACTAGACAAACTAGTATTGCTCATAAGTTTTCTCAAAAATTCTCTAAAAAATCGTAATTTCTTGCTTTTGTCTCATATTTATGGTCACTTAAGAGCAACTTGTTATGAGAAAACATTTTAATATAGTTTAATCTCTTATAGCTAGCAATCTCAGACTATAATAAAATTGACTACCACTGGAATATCAAAGAAAAAGAAATTATCATTAATTTTCCTGTGGTAATGGTATTACAAAAGGAAATGCATGCTAAATAGTTGAGAATATTTTAGGAATGCAGCATCATGAAATTTGCAGTTTGCCTTGGAAAGGTTTGGCTAAACACTCAGAGGTGAAGAGTATGGAATCTAGGTGATGGTTATATGGGTGTTCATTGTCCTATTATTCTCAAGTTCATTGTAGCTTTGAAAATCTTCATGAGAAGCAGTTGAAAAAAACAGAATTCTTTAGTAAATACAGTATTAATTAATCCTAGCAATATGTATTTCACCAGAACCCATAATTCACAAAAAAAGTTAAGAACTCATTCTAAGTTCCCTGCCATTCTGACAATTAGAAATCAGTCTTTCATCTTTAATTTCCCTCAGTCAGAAGCAAAAGAACAGTCAGCAACATCTTCCCCAGGTTAGCCAAATGGCTGCCCTAGAGATGCAGCTTTTCTCAGCGAAGGAATTTTCTTCTACCTGACTGCCACTTGACCTCAGCTCAATATCCTCTAAAGCCCAAATTCATGTAAATATAGTTGTAATGAAAGCTGAAAGTCATTTTCTAAACCCTCTGCTTGGCACCAAGATTTATACCCTGGCTTTTAACTTAAATAATATAATATAACACAGCCTTTATAACCCTTCCTCCCTATTTATCATGCTCTTCTTTTGGGGGTGGGGGGGGGATGTCTCATCTACCCATAGAACGAACTTCTCTAACCATCACTTATGTGCTAATAATTCCCTAGATGATACCTACTTCCAAACTCTTCAGCCTACTGAATGTTCTTACCTGGGTGTCCCAAAAGTTCCTCAAAACCAGCAAGTCCAAATGTGAATTCAATTCATCACCCCTCCTCCACTACCAAAAAGTACATAACTTGCCATAGAGGCCAAACTAGAAACTGGGTCATCAATCTTGGCTCTTTTCAGGTCAATAGTAACAAATTGCAACAGCGAGTTACAGTAACTAATACACAGTACTGTGTACCTAGCACCGTCCTATGCACTGTACTTATATTAATTAATCCTCACAACATTCTTCTGAGGTAAATATTGTGTTTCTCTTCATATTACAGATGAAGAAATGAGGCACTGAGCGGTTTAGGAATTTGCCAAAGTTTACAAAGCTATTAAGTGGTAGAGAGTTAGCATTTGAACTTCAATGCTTTGGCTCTAGAGTCTGTTTCCGTTAATGTTGCCCTTCCCCCTCCATCACCAAATACTACTGATTTCATCTAAATAGTTCTCAAACTCCGTCCTCTCCATTTTAACGACAACTACCCTGATCCAGGTCGCTATCCTCTTTTGCCTAGCTAAACCAACAGCTTCCTAAATGGACTCCTGGCCACCAGCTTTGTGGTCCAGTGTAGCCAGGGTGATTTTCCTAAAATACAAATCTCATCATATCACACCTCTGCTCTCATGCAGAACCTTCCAGGGGCTTCCAAGGGAACTAAGACTAGCAGTCAAATCCTTTACTATGGTTGATGCAGCCTCCAGCTTTCCTCTTTAGCCTCAGCTCCTCTGTAGTTCCCTCTCCACACTCCACACCCACTGTAATTCTTACATTCCTCAGAATGTTCTTCTCCTAGGGTTTTGTGGGTGATGCTCTCTGTCTCTCCGGAACACTCTTCCTCCAACCACTGGTCTGGCTATTTCTTGCACACCTTTTAGATCTACATTCATGTGTTTACATGGACATCGTTTCTTTAAAGAAGTCCCTCAACCTCCCAATTGTAAGTTCACTGCCTCTCTTATTTGATTCCCAAGGAACAAATATACGTGCACACGTGCCTTATCACACTGTACTGTAACTGCCCAATTACTTGTCTGTCTCACTCCCTGAACTGCACCCATTAGAAGAACAGGGACATCGTAGCAAAAGCTCAATAAATACTGAAGAACAAGATGCAACAGAGCTTAAAGCCTTTGCCAAATAAAACAACCATCTTGGTCTAATCATTTTCTTCTTCATAAATCTCATAAACCTCATCTTCGGGAATATTCTAATCTAGCCACTTATTTTTAATGATCTTCTGCATCATTCAAATTATTTCCATTAGTCACTTACCTTCTCCAAACTTTAAACTGTAATAGTTAAGCGAAGACTAGAGAGAGAGAGAACACAGTTGAACAACATCTATCTTTTAATCTCTATATGCAGCTTTCAAAAGAACCCTTTTACAAAGCAATTGCCCCAGACTCTTCAAAAATGTCAATGTCATGAAAGGACAAAAAGAAAAAGAAAAAAAGCAGGAAGACTGATCTAAATTAATAGACTGAAGAGTCAGGACAAGTAAAGCAAATGAGATTCTTCTTTGGATCCTAGGTTTTTTAAAAAGGGAGAAAGAAAAAAGAAGGAAAAAAGCTCTAAAGGATATTTTTGAAATAACAGGGGAAATCTGAACATAGCCTGCATATTAAGCACTTTTATTGTCTCATTCTTACACTTCTTGAGTGTGCAAATGATATTGTGGTTATGTAGGAAAATGTCCTTCCTCTTAGGAGATACATGCTGATATACCTGGAGTATCATAATGTGTGCATCTAGCTTACTGTATTTTTGAAAGAGAGAGATTGAGTAGAGCAGGGGAGGGGCAGAGAGAGAGGGGGAGACAGAGAATCTGAAGCAGGCTCCAGGCTCAGAGCTGTCAGCACAGAGCCCGATGTGCGTCTTGAACTCACGAACTACAAGATCATGACCTGAGCCGAAGTCGGACGCTTAACCGACTGAGCCACCCAGGCGCCCCTCAAGTAATTTATTTTAAAATATTACATAGGGGCACCTGGGTGGCTCAGTCGGTTAAGCGTCCGACTTCGGCTCAGGTCACGATCTCACAGTTCATGAGCTCAAGCCCCGCATTAGGCTCTATGCTGTCAGCACCCACATGGATCCTCTGTTCCTCTTTCTCTCTGCCGTTCCCCTGCTCATTCTCTCACTCTCTCTCGATAAACTTTAAAAAATTTTAAAAATATTACACACACATATACACACACACACACATGAAAGAGATAAAGCAAATTTGGCATAGGTTAAAGATTAAGCCAAAAGTATATGGACACTCAATAGCTCTTCTTTTCCCATTTTGTAGGTCTGAACTTAAAAAAAAAAAAAGTTGGGGGAAAAGGGCTATCATTTTTTGAGTGGCTAATGTGGGCTGGACACCAGCCTAAGATATTTACATGTATGAAATTAATTCTCACAAAACCCCTTGTGCGTCTTATCTTCGAATTAGTATTATTACCCACATTTGATAGTTGAGTAGCCTGAGGCACTGAGAGGTTAAGTAGCTTAAAAAGTCACACAACTAGTTGTATCACTGAGGTGAGGGGGAAAAAAAAGCACAGCCTCTGAGAGGACAGAAGGTGAAAAGAAACAAGCAAGTAACTATAAAGACAACGCAGCACAACTAGAACTCAGGGGGGAGGAAGAGTTAGCAAAGTCCCTGATACAGCACGCATGCCTCCTGGTTTTCCATCCCGTGTTCTTTTGCGGAGCTGTGGACAGGACAGAAGAATCTGATACCAGGTTAGAAGACAGCCTGGAACAGCCATCTTTGTGGAGTAGAGACTAGATGAAACTTCCAAGCCTATTATGTTAAAATGGTCAAATCCAAAGGGGCAATGCAGACACATGAAAGAAAGCAAAATTGATTAAGAACTTGGTAATTCAGGAACAGAGGTGGGAGTAAAAAGACACCCTGGATGAATGTGACAGGAAACAATGACGACTGATTTCTTTTCATATAAGATTTTGCATAAAATCAAAATGTGACTACTATTAGTACTGGATGTTAAGGTTAACACTAGGTGGGGGCGCCTGGGTGGCTCAGTCTGTTAAGTGCTCGACCCTTGATTTTGGTTCAGGTCATAATCTTGTGGTCATGAAGTTGAGCTGAGGCCCAAGTCAGGCTCCACAATGGGTGGGGAGCCTGGCTGAGATCCTCTCTCTCCCTCTGCCCCTACCCCCACCCCCACCCACACTTTCTCTTAAAAAAAAAACAAAAAAAAAAACTAGCATTAAATGCAAAATTTTTCTTAAAGCTGGCTACTAAAATGTTTGAGGTATAAGCACGCAGAGCATATATAGGCTCCAGCACAGTGATTTATCACAGCCAAGAATTATATAAACACCCCACCCCACCCCCTTATCTAACACAAAAATCCAGAAACCTGAACAGGACACTAAAGAAATTCTTTAAAAAAAAAAAAAAAAAAAAAAAAAGCCTTAAGACTACACAGTAGTGTTGGGGCACCTGTGTGGCTCCGTCGGTTGGGCGACCGACTTCAGCTCAGGTCATGATCTCACGGTTCGTGAGTTCAAGCCCTGCGTCAGGGTCTGCACTGACAGCTCAGAGCCTGGAGCCTGCTTCTGATTCTGTGTCTCCTGCTCTCTCTGCCCCTCCCCCACTCATGCTCTGTCTCTGTCTCAGAAATAAACATTAACTGGGGCGCCTGGGTGGCGCAGTCGGTTAAGCGTCCGACTTCAGCCAGGTCACGATCTTGCAGTCCGGGAGTTCGAGCCCCACGTCAGGCTCTGGGCTGATGGCTCAGAGCCTGGAGCCTGTTTCCGATTCTGTGTCTCCCTTTCTCTCTGCCCCTCCCCCGTTCATGCTCTGTCTCTCTCTGTCCCAAAAATAAATAAACGTTGAAAAAAAGATTTTTTTTAAGAAATAAACATTAAAAAAAATTTTTTTTAAAAGACTACATAGTAGTGTCTACAGAATATACAGACACATAAATAATAGCATAAGAAAAGTATATTTTAAAACACTTAAAATAGTTTAATAAACAAAATGATATCCCCTATGTTAATTTATAAACACTTATGGTTTACATTTCTATCACATCTGCTAGAATTTGGGCTTCTTCAAGGTGGGAACCATGCCTGGTTCATTTCTATAACCCTAGTATCTAAAGCAGAGATAGGTATGTGGTATGCAGTCAAACGCTGCTGATTTTATATGCTTATAGAACTTACACTCGGAGAACTGAGAAAAATAAAGTCTCAGTATATTCATTCATATTGTGATCATTTTGTAACATGCATTTTAACATTTCTGCTAAAAAAATAAACATCAAATCCCAAAGTTAATATGCTTGAAGTATTAAAGTCCGAACTGACCATGTTTATTATATTCATTTCAAACCACAGATACTAGCTATCATAAAACAGGCACGAATTTATCATCCTCTTCCAAAGCTGTAACAATTATGACAAACTTTACCCATAGTCATTCAACTTCTATAGCATGTGTGCAGAAACCAGTTAACACAGCAGACCTGAGACTGCTATCCTTAGAAAGACCTACTGGCAAGACTGGTCCTTGGCTGGCCTCTGGGAACGTGGATTTAGGGAGGGTGCCCACCATTCCCTGGTAAGAGTGTCTCATTGTGCCTGTTTGTGAAAACAATGTGGTTCAGGATGAACATGTGCTTTCGCTCTGGCAGTCTAGAATTCTGGTCCGTGCTAGGCAGACGATACCTATGTGACCAGCCCCCATAAAAACTGGGCACTGCCTCTGATGGGCTTCCCCAGTAGGCAATATCTCACATATGTTGTCATAACTCAAGGCTGGAAGAATTAAGGGCATCCCATGTGACTCCAGTGGGATCATGAACCTGGTTTCCTCAGACCTTGTGCCATGGGCCTTTTCCTACTGCAGGAATAAATCATAGCTATGAGTAGGACCGTATGCTGCGTCTTTAAGTCCTAGCAAATCACCGAATCTGCGAGCGGTTTTGGAGACCCCTGACACAAGCAAGCTCTATCAGATAGTAGTCCCATTATTTGGGGATAATGAACATTATCAAACATTTAACACATTTCCATAAAAAGTCATAACAAAAAGAAATTTAATAGAAGCCATTAAGATTTTGCCTTCAGACTGTGTTTTACAATAATTACTTCCATCCAGTGGTTAATATAGGCTTCCCTCACGGGATAAGGAAGTAAAAAGATAATTAATTGTGAGAAATTCAATCAAACTTTAAGCTATGAACCAAGTCTCAAGCCTCCAAAGTAACGGAATTATTCTTAAGAAATCTCCTTTCGATCCCAACCCAACTTCAAGAAGTTTATATAAACCCCAAAGGGCATACATCTAGAATGGGTTTCTGGAGCGCAGAGATTACATTTTGAAAGAAACATTCCTGAGGCTTTTGTTTCTGTTTGCATAGACAGGATTAGGGTGATGTCGGAAATCATCAACACTCCCCCCCCCCCCCCCGCCCTTTTTTTTTCCTCCTAAAATGATGTGTGGCTCACAGTAATGGGAGAAACAAACTGCTGCTGATTCCTTGGAAGAAATAAAATTTGGAGACAGAATATATTCAACAATTGTTTAGTTGCCTCCTGCATTCTATATTTCAATTTATAAATAAGCATTGACATTCATTTAATAAGATAACAAGCACTCTTTGTATCAAATAATAAATAAAATTCTAAATAAACTTAATTACTTTTTAAATTAAAATGGTTAGATTTAAGATCTCTTTAGAGACAATATACAATACGCATTTTTATCTATCACAGGAAAATGTATTTGACCTAACAAGCTTCATAGCAATTTTACTTGGAAATAATTCTGCTAGCTATGAGAAAGATTAGGTGCTTTGTCAAAACTCTAAATCACAGTATGAACGCAGGCAACTTAATACGTAGGAATAGGGATTTGCAGTTCTGATTGTGGGCGAAATGCTTCAATATCTAATCAAAAAGCTAAGTTTAAGATCTCAATAATTATGCTTTTATTGTACAATATATAAACGTGTAAGAAAAAACACAGCAAGGTTCCTTTTTGATAGGATTTTAAGTACTCTGCTTTCCCCAACTACCAAACTAGAATCAAGTATGAGGCCAATCATAATGTTCAGTGGGAAGCCGTTGCTTTTGTAAGTAAAAAATATCTGGTTACTACTGTTGAACGTATAAAGCCATACTCTTAAGAAATATGAACGCATAGGGAACCAGTCAAGTTGAACACAGTGGATGGAAACTAGCCAAAAATCTAAAACTCCATTCATTCACTTATTCAGACAACATGAATGAACCATTACTGGGGTGATCTTTGCCCTCTGGGAGCAATGTGAGAGGTGTATGTCTTTGGTGTTATTTCAGGAGCCGGGAAGATGGACTTGGGAGTACACAAGAGGAAGCGGTCAAATGTTGGAAGTACCGAAGGATGTGAAAGCAGAAGAAAATTTTCCATGCACCATTAAACTGCATAGAACCATTAAAGGGTTAAGAGAAAGGGAATTAGAAGGATCAAATTTCTGTTGCAGATATCCATCATGGACCTAAAATACACTGGGAGGAATCAGACAGCTGTGATTTTGAGTCCCGCCTCTGTCATTTATTTACTAGCTAGGTAAGTGGCCCTGAGCAATTTACTTAGGTCTGGGCCCTGACTTTCCTTATCTGTAAATGAAGATAATATCTATTCTACACGGTTGTTTAAGGATTAAATGAGATAATGAGATAATCATGTAAATGGTCTGGCATACTGACACAGAGAATGCATTCAAAAAAGGTCAGATCACTTCTGGAGGTCACATACAGGTAAAAAAAACAACTTTAGTTAAACTGTGAAATTTAATGGCTTTTTAATGTAATGAACTTCTTGACTGACTTTAGACAAACGTTTGAGAAGAGACCATAAAATTTATATCCTAGCCTTCATTCGCTCTTTCTTTTTATTCAAAACTCTCCATCAAGCCTTGCTACTACCACTTTACAGGTTAAACAACAAATGTCATGTCAAAAAACCCAAACATTCCCAAACATTACTCGTATCATTCAGATATCACAACAGAACGATAAACATCCGCGGCCTGTGGGAATCTGTCACAATGAGATCACAACTTTTCTTGCCATTTTTACCAAAAGAAATGGTTTTCTCAAAACTTCGCATGGTTTCGTTTTACCACTATGACGGTCTACTGAAGAAAAACTTGGATTCAGAGCCCCAAATCAACATCTACCTGAAAAACTCTCTTGTAACCAGGCCAGATTTACTTATAATGATGCATAATAGACACTCACAAATACAGGCAAAGGTTGGCAATTAGGGCACTGACCTAGAACTACTAGATGTCAGAATTTATAGGAGACTTCCTCTCTTACCTGTTCCTCAGATTTTACATTTTAGCATTATGCTTTGCCATCTTTCATCTCCTGGAGGTAAATTCTATGTTTGGCATCTGGATCTGTGGTTTAAGAAAACGACAGCGGGAATACAAATGCTTTGTGCACCATCATTAAGGAGACCGCTCGGAAGAGGACAGAATGAAGAGAACAAGCTTTAAAATTTTTCAACATTATGCCCCCAAAGCATATCTTCATTCCCCTTCCTTACAGATGTAACAAACAGAATTTTCTGAGGAAACACAGCAAAAAGAACAAAGAGAACTGGGGATGGCTTCCTAGAGAGTAATTCTCTCCCAAATTTTCAAACAGAACACTCAAAATTATTTACATCTTTAAATGTTTGTTGCAGTAATAGAGTTAATTATGCTCTCTCCAACGCCTGCAATTTACAATTAAAGCCAAATAAAGACAGATCTTAACATTTCATTTTTAAGTCTTTGAGTTGTCAGAATAGAAGATTAATGTGTTTAAACATCTGCAAAGGAGGACTTTGATTTAAAAATCGAACACTTGGGGCGCCTGGGTGGCGCAGTCGGTTAAGCGTCCGACTTCAGCCAGGTCACGATCTCGTGGTCTGTGAGTTCGAGCCCCGCGTCGGGCTCTGTGCTGACAGCTCAGAGCCTGGAGCCTATTTCCGATTCTGTGTCTCCCTCTCTCTCTGCCCCTCCCCCGTTCATGCTCTGTCTCTCTCTGTCCCAAAATAAATAAACATTGAAAAAAAAAATTAAAAAAAAAAAAATCGAACACTTGACACACAGGAAGACTTTTCTTTATGATGAATCCCTTAATCCCACAAAGACAGACAAATCATTTTTACCCATTCTGTCTTGCCCTAAGAATCATTATTTTATCGATCTTAAATTTGAGATCATCTTTTGCCATTTAAGTATTTTCAAATTAAAGTTTATAATTTAAAACTTAAACTTTTAAATGTACTTAAAGTATAAATGGCTTCCAACTTTAAAGAGAAATAGAGAAGACTAAAGAGGAAGTTTTTTATTTTTTTTTAATTTACCATGCATATAAAACAAGGCCAGAAAATTCAAGCCAGGAATGTCACTCTCCTACAGTTGTGTGAGGTGGCTCCGGGGAGGGTGTAATGGAGATAATTATGTGCAACGCTACTATAACTTTATTTTTTTAATGTTTATTTATCTTGAGAGCGTGCCTGTGCACACACAAGCAGGGGAAGGGGAGAGAGAGGCAGAGAGAATCTCAAGCAGCCTCAGCGCCGCCAGCACAGAGCCCTAGGTGGGGTTCAGTCTCATGAACCCTGAGATCGTGACCCGAGCTGAAATCAAGAGTCAGACGCTTAACCCACTGAGCTACCCAGGCGCCCACTCAATGCTACTATAACTTTAAAAATCATGGGGCACCTCGGTGGCTCAGTCGGTTAAGTATCTGACTCTGAATTTCGGCTCAGGTCACGACCTCAGGGCTGGCGAGTAAGACCCCAGCGCGGGGCTCTGTGCTTTACAGCTCGGAGCCTGGAGCCTGCTTCGGATTCTAAATCCCTCTCTTTCTGTCCCTCCCCAGCTGTGTGTGTGCACTCTCTCTCTCTCTCTCAAAAATAAACATTAAAAACAATAAATAATTAAAAATAAAAATACATAATCATACTGCTTTTACAGTTCCAATGTGCTGCCCCCTGAGAGCAATGCTCCTGAAAGGTAAACCATTTAAGTTACAGCCTAATACCAGCTTCATTAATTTTCCTAAAACTATCTAGCCACTTATAATTCCCCAATAACAATTCTTTCAGATTCCTGATTCAATCTTTCCATTGTATTGTACAAAGACCCTGAGGTGCAGAGAACACGAAGGACTTGGGCAAGGTCACCTAGAAAGCGAATACATGACTTTCTTACAAAATTATTTTCATTCTGCTTCCTATTACTATGTAATATATGACTACCTAATATAAATTCTGATACTGGGCTATAGGGGCCTAAAACTAAAGAAAATATTTGGAACAGACCAACAACAACAAAACAAAACAAAAAAACCTACCCTAACTTGACTTCAGATAAGAGAATATCCCTACAATTTAGCAAAAACTCGGGAGGTGGTAAGTGGGGATGGTACTACCAATTTTGCTATTAAAATAATCTAAACTCCGGGCACCTGAGTGGCTCAGTCAGTTAAATGTCCGACTTCAGCTCAGGTCACGATCTCACGGTTCATGAGTTCGAGCCCCGCGTCAGGCTCTGTGCTGACAGCTCAGAGCCTGGAACCTGCTTCAGATTCTGTCTCCCTCTCTCTTGGCTCCTCCTCTGCTCACACTCTGTCTCTCTCTCAAAAGAAATCAAGATTAAAAAATAAATAAATAAAATAATCTAAACTCTCAGCCTTCCATTCGTTTAGACACATACTGAGTGTCCAGTCTGTGCCAGCCTGTGATAGGTGAACACAACTGGTTCTCACATCCATGGCAACAGGGAAAAGCTATCCCTCGGAGGTCTTTAACAGTTGACCTTCAGGCTGTATGCTACGAGATGGCTTCCTTTTTTCCTTCAGTACTATTTGTGACATTCAATTTAACTTGACTGTACTTAAGTAGTTTGGGTCTTTTTTTTTTTTTTGTGGGTGGGAGGGGACTACAGTATAAGTATTTGTTTGATGAATGCAATTATTCAATGTAGTGATATGCCAAATTTTTATGCAGCGATAAGCAAATTTTTATGCAGATAGGACATAAAAATGTAATCAACCGGTAATTACCTTGTGGAGGCAGAAAAGACACCTGCCATTTCATGAACCAGAATCCTCTGAACTAATCACCTAGAGACATAAAAATGAAAAGTACACACCTATAACATTTGCAAAGCAAATACTTAAGTTCGGTCAAACTTATGTTTAAATTTGAAACTGATTTGTTGCTGACTAAAAGAAGGGAAACAACAAAATCAGATGATATAAAGCAAAACTGATATTTTTCCCCCTTGAAGCATGGACACACTAAATCAATCCACCTGCTTCAACTGCCAAGCTTCTAAGTTATCAACATTTGGTACTTAAGAGTTTGTCTGATTAAAAATGACTATCCCATCATTCTTTCCCAACTTGTGCTCATATATGATCACTCTCCTTCATATTACCAAGTAAATTTTAACAAGGTTTTATAGATCATACTTTAAGAATGCCTTCCCTCACCTACAACTGAATTACCAGAATATTCAGAACAGGCGCTACTCTGCAAGAATGTGATAGAAAGGGGACACTACACTCCTTAGACATTTTTACAGCTGAAACAAATTCCTTGGGGGTGAAAAAGTGTTTAAACCGTGTATCTGCACTCAATCCAACATCCAAAGGCATATGGAACACCTACTATATGTCAGGCACCGCAATGAACACAGGAGGGAGAATTTACAAAATGATGATTAGTCTACACCTTTAGAGAGTCCCTAATCTAGTGGGAAAGATGTAAACAATCATAACCTGCTACATTAATGTTATAACAGATGTGGACACATGTTATAAGGATGCAGAGTCCTAAAGAAATCATAGGGCATTTGAATAGACAAAATGAGAGAATGACACTCAGGGAAAACAGTGCATGTGGAGGTGGAATCCTAGAGGCGAGTTCAGAAAAGAGCAAGCTGTTCAATACGGCTTCAGTATGATGTCAGGAGGGAAGATCACAGGGCAGATTATGAAACTAGCAAATTAGACTGAGGCCAGAAATTTGAGGGACTTCTATGTCACGCTAGAGCTTAGAACTTTTCCTCAACACGATTCAAGACATTGAAGGTCTCCAGCATGAATATGGCAGGACCAAGATAATCTGGCAACAGCATGAAAGAAAAACAGCTGAAGTATGGAGAAACTTCAGGAAGAGATTCCAATTAAAGTTTATTTTTTGTCTTGGTGAAAGACAAAGTGATTGGCAGAAGGGAGAGATTTGAGAATAATAATGAAAAGACCCAACAGATATTTGGTGATTGGTGTCATGTGAACATTTACAAACTTGAGGTCATGTGGGTAGATAATAGTCTCTCAAATGTAAAAGAAAACAAGGTTAGTCAAGACCTAGGATTAACTTTGGATGACACCTCTGTGTATCTTTGAAGCTTATCGTTCTTCTGTGTAACGTTTAGAAGCATCTTATCAAATACTAAGTTCCTGTTAAGTAAGTTACAATACCAATTGTAAGCAGTTACAATACCAATAATATGCAAGGGATTATGGTTTGGAGGTATTTAAAAAAAAAACAAAACTTGGGGCACCTGGGTGGCTCAGTCAGTTGAACCTCCGACTTTGGCTCAGCTCATGATCTCCCTGTTCGTGAGTTCGAGCCCCACATAGGGCTCTGTGCTGACAGCTCAGAGCCTGGAGCCCGCTTTGAATTCTGTGATTCCCTCTGTCTCTGTCCTTCCCCTGCTCACGCTCTATCGATCTCAAAAATAAACATTAAAGAAAAAAAAAACCTTAATAATTGCCTCTTTTTAATCTATTGAGAAAAAAATGGGGGCCACAACCTGATGAACAATAATACAGAAAATACTATTCACAGGCAACCCTCAATACTTATTTTTATGATTTAGTAAGCATTCTCAGGCCACAGAGAATGTGTACAACCATGACATCATTTACATGAAAAGATAATTGAGCTTTCATTAGTGATGACTTAAATGGAAACTTTCTCCTAATTTCAGCTGAGAGAATCCATAATAGGGCAAAAATAACCATGGAGCCACTCACTGTAGGATTGAGAAATAGGTTTCTTAAATAATGGGTTTTTTTTTTTTTTATTTCTTTTTCTTTTTTTTCTTTTCTTTTGGGGGTGGGGTGGGCTGGTTTTGTTGTTGTTTCAGGTTGGGGAAAAAAATTTCTAGACCTCAAAACGGTAATTTAAGAGTAAACAAACCCCTATACCAACGTGTTTTGGTAAAAATGCAAACATCACAGCAAACTCCTCGAAAGGACCCTCTTGCTTAACACTAGTGCCGCCTAAGTGAAAATGGAATGGTTTCTAAATAATACCCTAATACTCACTTTGTGTAATTTCCTCCCACTCATTGTTGGGAGAAAAAAAAAATCAAGAAAAATATTTTCTCCGCATAATTGATGCATAATCGTTTTCCTGTTTTGAAACAGCAATGGCAACATCCAACAAAGAAAGGCTCCTGAAGGTTTCTGAAAACATCAATCATTTGCTCGGTGGGGAGGAGTGATGTAGATAAGCACAGATCAATACAGCTTCCATGTTTCCCCCTGCTCTGACTCTACTCTTCCATTAGGGAGTGTTTCCTGCACACAGGAAAATGTGACATAGGTACATTTAGTGCAACAAGGAGAAACACTCTTAGGAGAGGCAGGGAGGGGGAAGCATATCAGCACTCACACTCTCCCATCTCCCAAATGGTTCTCGGTCTGGTTCTTTTCTGTCGTTGTCACACCTCCTCCACAGTTATCACAAACAAGCTTGGCTGACTAGGAACTGTGTAAATTGCCCCTAAGCAAGTTCAGCTAAACAAGGTGAGTTGTGATCGCTTCAGAGTGCATTTATTTACCACTTCAATGGACCTTTGAGCCTGTGAGGAACACAGTGGAAAAATGAACCAGGCCTGCAAACACAGCCTGGACTCCTGCCCTCTGACCACAGAGATTAGGAACAACATAAGGAAACGTGAAAAGAGAGGTTCTCACCCTTAATATTCCATCTTTCAATCACTGTACAGAATCTACCTCTCTTTTTCCCTTTAATAAAATACTTAGATGTTACATTTCCCATGTTTACACACCATGTTTCTTTCCTCTTAAAATCTTTTTTTGAATTTCCACTTCTTCATAAATTAGCAGGGATTAAGAGAAAGACTTGCTTGGAAATTTAAATTCTAATTAATCTTCGTGGTGGACAGTGACAGTTGCCATTTTGGTTTGCTCAAGCTCCCCATACCTTGCCTTCCAGTAATGGAATCTGGCTCCATGGAAATCAGAAGCAAAACATCCCAGGTTTCGCCAGTCGTATCTTTTCTCTTGGCAGTACTGAGGGTTCAGAAAAGCCAGGGATCCTCAATAGGGCCGACAGGTAAATACTGGGAGATCAGACCTCTCTCTTTCCCTTGGGATGGCTAAGTAAAAACAGCCAGTAGTCGTATTTTCCTGTCTCCTAATAAGCCTGTCTTTCTTTAGAAGATAAAAATGATACCGTGTTACAAAGAGAAATTTGTCTCTTCATTTACTCATTCATTTAACATTCACGAAACATCTGCTCTGGCTAAGGGTTGAGCTCGGCAGCGCGGACATGAAAACAAAGCAGTCTGACGGCTATGTTTTGTGAATCAAAAATCAACACGTTATCAGTTGGAAGATTTTTGTGTAATTCCTTGATGTAAGAGGTCATCTGAGAGACACTGTTTTTATGTAAGCTGGCAGAAACAGAAGATTTTATAAAACCTATTGCTGAGCTCTTGCAAAGGCAAAGCAGATTATGGAAAAATATATGGCAGAAAATACAGATACACGCTAAGAGGTCAGCTATGGTTTTTGCTGGCATCTAATATTACCATTATAAAGGACTCTCACATTTAGATTTTCAGTCTTGACTTCCCCCTCCATTCTCCATTCTCATGCCTAATTGCCTGGTAAGGTGGGCCCTCCTCTTTCTTCTTCCTACTCCTGCTGCCTTATGATCAGTCCCCAAAACACGCTACCCCTCTAGTAATGCATTCTGCTATGTCATTACACACTAATACATTCACATGAATGTATCAATGTGCAGGCAGACATACATATATAAGCCTATACGGGGCTTCTTTTTTTGTCATTGTTCTACAAAAGAATAGGAGGTATGAGTACATTCTTCTGTACGTATTTCTTTCCTCGTTCAACAATACCTCACAGAGAGTCCCTGTAAGTTCATATAATGCTGTTTTTGAATGCAATACAATAGTTTATATTATGATATACTCTAATTTATTTATCCATTCCACTACTAACAGGAATTGTTTGTCATTTTTGATATCATAACAGAGCTGAAGTGAAATTTCTCGTACTGACGAGTGTTTTTTGTCCTTGGAGACAGATTCCCTGAAGTGCAACAATTAGGGCACACATAGAATATGTGTGTTTTCATTTTAATAGATACTACTTGACTGCCTTCCTAAAAACGCGGTAATGGCTCATACTTCCATTAGCAATGTATGTAAATAACTCCCCACAGTGCCAATCCCAAGTAACAGGTGTTTTTGATCATTTTAATTTTTGCCAATCTTATGGGTGTAAAGTACTAGTTTGGTATTATTTTCATGTGCATTTCATTGGCTGCTCTTAAGACTGACCATCTTTTGAGATGTTATTGAGCATCTGAATTTGCTTTTCTGAAATTGCCTATTCATATTCTTTCTCCGTTTTCCTAGGTTGTCTTTTTACCAAAGTGTAAGAGCTCTTTGCATATTATACATACAGACTCTTTTACCTGACACCCCTATTGCAAATATTTTCCAAATATAAATATTTATGTTCTATTTGTGATTTAAGTTTAAACGTCTATATTGCCAAAATTGTTTTTTCTTCTTGTCCAACATCTAGATTTCCTGTGTAATCAAAAAGGTTCTCTAGAGGATGAATTCTGCTTAAATATCAAAGTTGCTTCCTCTCCACATAAAAAATGAGAAATCTTCCTTAAACTACTTTGTTAAAAGCCATCTCCTTTGCCTCTTTTAGATCTAGTTCTTTGGACTCTCTAGTTACCATGCCATAAAATCTTGACATTCTAATTATTAAAGTAAATAGACTTCTCACACAAATTTGAAGATAAAAAAGATACTAGATGTCACCTTAAACTTTCTATCCATTACAGGGACTCTCTCTTCAACATCACTGTCAGAGAATAATCGAACCTCTGCTTGCTCATTTCTAGTGATGAGCTAGACCTTACCATTGCATTTTCCAGAAGTTTCTATTAATTTCATTCTTAGTCTTCTATATTTGTCACATTCCTATTAAAATAACCAAACTAAGTAAATACAGAAGAGGATGGAAATTGGACTCAGTGATGTTCTTAGTACCTGAAGATTACTCAGTTCCTTCTTCCCTTCCTTCCAATGAATATCTACTTTATGCCAAATATTAGAAATACAAAGATAAGGAAAACACAACTTCTGACCTTAAAGTCATGGAAACATAGTATTTAATGTACATATGCATATATGTGAATATATACATGTATTGTATAGAGAGGTCAAATACTGTGTAGTGAAAATGCTACTCAAGATCTATTTTAAGGATTTCTGGTGCATGTATTAGGTAATAACTGGAATAACTATAAATTATAGAAGTTAAACAAGCTGAAGATTGAAAAAGACATTTACGGTATTGAGAAAATTAAAATTTAGCACTGTTTTCTTGAATCTGGTTCAATTAATTAAGCTCCAATTACATCGTATTACCTAGATAGTATAATATTTGGGTCAGGCAAAATAGTGCATTTTATAAGAGATTTAAGAAGCCTCAGGCAATAAGTCACGTCTTGAAGAGTAATCTAGCTTAGATAAAAATTAATTTAAAAAAATGTTTCCAGCCTGCAGATTTACTTGCTCATTAAGGGCCAGGTTTTCTTTGGTAATCAGTATTATCCCAAGACTGAGCAAAACTTTGGAAAACTACAAACACAAACATTTAAACATCTTAAAAATTTAAACAACTAAAAGTTGTTCAATGTGATAAAAAATAGGGGAAAACTTCCCAATAAAAGGAAACCATGATATTAATAAGTCAATAATATTAAGAAATTAATAAGTCAAATAGATAAAGTACTAACAAAATACACAAGAAGCTGAATATTATGGCTTATTCTGTCAAGGCAGAGGTTTGCTCCTTCTGTGAAATTCTTTTTAATGTTTTTATTTATTTTTGAGAAAGAGAGAGACAGAGCATGAGTAGGGGAGGGGCAGAGAGAGGGGGAGACACAGAATCTGAAGTGGGCTCCAGGCTCGGAGCTGTCAGCAAAGAGCTGGACACGGGCTCGAACTCACAGAGTGTGACATCATGACCTGAGCTGAAGTCAGACGCGCAACTGACTAAGCCACCCAGGCGCCCCACCTTCCATGAAATTCTAAGAAACTTTGCAGATCCTTACTTGGGTTTGGAGAGTAATTTGCTTACTGATTTACTCAATGTTGACAGTCACATTTCACAAACATGTAGGATTTCACAGGCAGTAAGCTACTGTAAGCACTTATCCATCCATCCATCCATCCAACCATCCATCCATCCATCCATCCATCAGTTGGCACACCCATTTCCTAATTCTAACCTCAAACTCAGAAACATGCACCCTCATCTAGAACAAAAACACAAGGTAATTCTATTTGTATTGACCAGAAATCTTATTCTTGGCAAAGACAAATTTCAACAAATTTCAAACTGGAGTATTATCTACCTGAAAACACATTTACTCTTCAACATTAAAGTCAAAATATTTGAAAATCATAAATAGCATTAATAACAGGCAAAAAAGTAGCAACTGATGGGGCACCTGGGTGGCTCAGTCGGTTAAGTGTCCGACTCTTGGTTTCGGCTCAGGTCATGATCTCACAGTTCATGAGCTCAAGCCCTGTAGTGGACTCTGAGCTGACAGCGTAAAGCCTACATGGGATTTTCTCTCTCTCCCCACTGTCTGCCCCTCTGCTGCTCACATGCTCTCTTTCTCAAAAATAAATAAACTTTTTTAAAAAGTAGCAAATTGAAACTTTATCAGACTGTGAGGCTAAAATAATATTCAGGTAAAGGTAAACAAAAAGTTGGGGCGCCTGGGTGGCTCAGTTGCTTGAGCATCTGACTTCGGCTCAGGTCATGATCTCACGGTTCCTAAGTTTGAGCCCCACATCGAGCTCGTTGCTGTCCGTGCAGAGCCTGCTTTGGATCCTCCGTCCCCTCCCCCATTCCCACCCCTTCTCTCAAAAATAAAATGTTAAAAAATTATTTAAAAAAAAAACAGGTAAACAAAAAGCTGAAAAAAAGATTTTAAAAGATTTTTAAGAGATTTATATTTAAACTTTAGAAGATTTAAAAGCTTCAAAACCATTAATCAGGTCTATCTAGTATATTAAAGAAATCCTGGAATATCTTACAGGACAGCACAACTATTTGCCAAGGCAAAGACCTCTATGAGTAACAGCAGGTCTAATGAGGTCTGTCATTTTGATTCACAATCATAATACAGCTGTCTTATTACAGTACAGTTAGCTGAACTCTGTTGTGTTTCCATATTTTCTCTGATGATTAATTATACTTTATTATCAGTATTGTTTATATCTCTGTCTCTGTTACTCTCCAAGCTCCTAGAGATAAGACTTTATTATTCCTAATAAGAAACACAATCTTTAGTCCTAAATGATCATTCAGTTTGTTGTATTAACGACATTGCACAAATATAGGATCTTAATCAGTTATTTCATACTCTGTGTATCTTACCTTCATAGAATCATAAAGTTACAAGTTCAAGTATGCATTATAAACCAGCATTAAAAGAAACGTACCGTATCCTCAAAAACTAAACTAAAACACAACACCACACCCTTTGGAACTCTACAAACTAAGTCTTCTTGAATTCCAAAAAAGCACGTGGAGCTTGCTCTACCAAGTGTTACATTTATAGAAGAGCCTGGTAAATGGGTTTTAAAAATCTTTAGATCCTCTATGATTTCCTTAGTCCTTGTATTTAGTATTGTGTCTAATCAATTAACAGTTATACTGGCTCCCAACTTTGTTTGCCTCTCTTGAAGTAAATGGAGCATCTGCCTGCAGACAATATAGTCTGAGAGGTATTTTATAAAAATTAATTCCAGGGCTCTTGGGTGGCTCAGTCGGTTAACATCTGACTTCGGCTCAGGTCATGATCTCGAGGTTCATGGGTTCGAGCCCCACATGGGGCTCTGTGCTGACAGCTCAGAGACTGGAGCCTGCTTCAGATTCTGTGTCTCCCTCTCTCTCTGTTCCTCCCCTGCTCACACTCTGTCTCTCTCTCTCTCTCTCACTCAAAAATAAAGATTAAAAAAAATTTTTTTTTAATTAATTACTGTGAAAACCTAGAAAAGATCAAGTACAACAAAAAGCTATAGTGTTTTTAAAATACACGGGGTTTTTTTTGATCATTTTTCTGGTTTGGTTTTGTTTTCATGTATGGTCTTATTTGGAGGATATATTTAAGCTAGCACAGCAGATCTGGAATCAGGCATTCTTACAAATAACAAAAACAAGTAAACAATCTAGCTAGTTTAAACCATTATTAACAAAACTCATTAATTTTTATTAAGTATATAAAAGTACTCGCATCAGCTCTCACTAAAGAGCCTTCAGCTGAGCAATCAAAATTCAAAAGGGAAAAGACCCCTAACTAAAATAGAGTTGTTTGTGGACATGGTAACTGAGTTGTCAATGAGTCAGGCATAAAATGTAAATGAATAGTACTCATGAACCCTTCCACTTGAAATACTCTAATACTGGAAATGATCTAAGTTTCTGCCAAATTTCATACTCTAGAGAAAGATACTTTGACACATCATTTAACATGTATGGAGCATTGCTAATTTAGAGATTGTGATTTTTTTTTTTTTATGAGCATTTTCACCTTAATCAAATGACCAAACTTAACACCAATAATGAGACAAACTGATTTTCTGATGTATTCTTGCCAAAAATATTTAATCCAAAACTAATTGTGAAGAAACACTTAGATGAATCCAAATTGGGGAAACTTTTGCAAAACAACTGGCCTAGAACCTAAAGGTGTTATGCCAAGGGAGACCCAAAAAAGGTTGGGGAACGATTCTAATTTAAAGGAGACCAAAGAGGATAACTAAATGCAATATGTGACCTTTGATTGGGGTGAGTCAGCTATAAAGGATTTTATTGGGACATCTGGGAAAATTTAAATACAGACTCTATATTACATCAAGTGTTATATCTATTAAATTCTCCAATGTGATAATTATGTGTACATAGAAGCCCTTGTTCTTGGGAATGTAATACATGCTGAAGTATTTAGGGGGAAAACGTAATGAAGTATTTAGAGAAGAACTGCCATGATGTCTGAATGTGTTCTCAAATGGTCTGGCGGGGGTGGGGGGGGGGGGGAAGGATTTATATACAGAAATAAAATAAATGTGGCAAAATGTATTCAACTGATAAACTCAGCACATGAGTATTGACTGTTCTCTTCTTTAAAATGTGAAATTCTCAAATGTTGAAAAGCTTTCACAATAAAAAGCTGGGAGGGAAAATAATCAAATGAAAATTCTAGAACTGAAAAAGAAAATAACTAAAATTAAGAACTTAATAGATTGGGTTCATGGGCAGGTTTGACAGACCAGAGGGGGAAAAACTAGTGAACTGTAAGGTGAATCAGAAAAAAATTATCCAGACTAAAACACAGAAAAAAGGTAAGAAAATATGGCAATGAATGTATGAACATATGAGACATGGTAAAAAGGTCTAATAGATATAACTGTGGTCCCGGAGAAGAGAAAGGGGCTGTAGCAGGTGCAACATATGAAGATACAGCAGCTGAGAAGTTCCCAAAACTGACCTTAGACAGCAAGCCATGGATTCACGAAGCGATATGGACACAAAAAGGATAAACAATACAAAGGAAGGCACACTTAGACACAGCATGGTAAAAATTGCTCAAAGGAGGAGGAGAAACTCAAAAGCAGCAGAGTTGCTCTTCAGGAGAGCAACTTTCACTTCTCGGTGGAAAAGAGAAGTCGGAAGACAATTGACAAAAACATTTTAAGAGCTGGAAAAAAATAATGCCCTACCAAAATTCTATACCTAGTAAATATACCCTTCAAAAACGAAGGTGGCGGGAGCAGGGGGGGTTGTGTCTGGGTGGCTCAGTAGGTTCAGTATCTGACTTCAGCTCAGGTCATGATCTTGCAGTTGGTGATTCGAGCCCCACGTTGGGCTCGCTGCTGTCAACGTAGAGCCTGCTTTGGACCCTCTGTCCCCCTCTCTCTCTGCCTCTTCCTCACTTGCACACTCCCCCTCTCAGAAAATAAACATTTAAAAAAAAAAATGGACGTGGAACATTTCTGAACAACTGGAACACTTCTCAACAAATACAAACCGAGGGACTTTATCATCAGAATTGCACTGAAGGGAATACTGAAAGGAGTTCTTTCAGCAAGCAAAGAAGAATCCCATACAATAACAATGCAGATCAATGGAAAGGGCGAAAATGTGGGTAAAGCTCAATGAACACATAAAACAACAAAAATCGTGTCCTGAGTTTAAAATATACAGAGAATCTAAGAATAGCCCAAAAGCAAAAGGGTAATAAATGGAGTGGAGGTGTTCCAAAATCATTGCATCGTCCAGGAAGTGATAATCAGATCAAGCAAAAAAATGTGTATTTTAACTTGTAGGAAATCACTAAAAGAACAGTAAATCAATACATAACTAACAAGTTAATAGGATAAAACGAGACAATAAAAAATGAAGGCAAGAAAGAAAAGAAAATGGCATAGACCAGGTAGAATAAAAAACAAAAGAAAGACTGAAACCAAAATGTTATTATATTA
Source organism: Felis catus (assembly GCF_018350175.1). NCBI lineage: Eukaryota > Metazoa > Chordata > Mammalia > Carnivora > Felidae > Felis > Felis catus. The sequence goes on along the minus strand of NC_058375.1, from coordinate 96,857,534 downwards.
AATGCCAACAGACTAAATACTCGATTAAAACAAAGTCTGTTTTACTGGCTCAAAACCAAAAGTATATGCCACCAACAAAAGAGCACCTTAATTCTAAGGATGCAGAGAAGCTAAGAGCTAAGGGCTGAAAAACATACCATGGAACATCATCCAAATGAACTGGATACATATGCTTCTGTGCAAATATTTTATCTACTATAATAATAATAAAACTCACAGATCACTTATTGAGGTCACTAGGCCCCAAAATGGCCTCCAGTGATCACTGCCTCCTAGTATGCACCTTGTGAAGTGTGCCCACATCCTACACGAGGTAGGGCTGACCCGCGTAACCACTGAAATACTTTAAAAATGACAGGGTGTGGTTTCTACCACATCGTGGCTTATGCCTTGCTCTCTGTGGCATCACTTGCTCTGGGGACAGCCAGAGGGACAGTCAACAGCCCGATGAAGAGGAGAACCACATAGTGAAGAACTGAGGCCTCCTGCCAAGAACAGCTGGCATCAATCTGCCAGCCGTAAGAGTAAGTGAGCCATCTTGAATGCATCTCGCCCAACCCTAATAAAGCCTTCAGATGACTGCAGCCCTGGCTGACACCTTGACCGCCACCTCACAAGAGACTGTGAGCCAACAAGCCACTCCTAAATTCCTCACATACAGGAGGACTGTGAGACAAAAATGTTTATTATTGTCTTAAGCCACTTTATCTTGGGATAATATGTTATGCTGCAACAGATAACTAATACATTTACTATGTGACAGGACCTGCCACTTCAACTTTGATTAATTCTTTTTATGTAGAACAATCCACAGAGGCAGAAACTGTTATCAGTTTACAGATAAGAATGTTGAGGCACGCCAAAGTTCAGCAACCTGCTGGAAGTCACCATAGTGGAAATGGCATTTGAACCCAAACAATCTTCCACCTGAAGCTATTTTTTATTTTTTATTTTTTTATTTTTAAATATTACACTCTACTATACTACTTTCACATGCCAGGCACTGCTCCAGGTAGTGAACAGACAAAAGCCTACTGGGGTACAGACTAAAATAAATTAATATAAATCACGATGTCAGAGAGATAAGTGCTATGAATTACAACGGAGCGAGCTAAGGATATAGGCATGACAGGAGAGAATGGAGTACGAGGTAGATAAGGTAGTCAAGTAAGATTTGAGATGATATTTGAGTTGATATCTGAATGAAATGAGCGAGGAGTTCTGTGGGATGGTTATGTGGATATCTACAAGTGTTTCAGGGTAGAGAAAATAAGAGGAGAGGCCTTAAGGCTACAGTGTTCTTAGTAATATTCAAGAAAACTAAGGCTGCAACTCAGAAAGCATGGGAGAAAGTGATAGAAGCTATGGTCAAAGAGGAAGTCAGGCCAGACCTTGTAGGGATTTGTAAGCCACAGTAGGAACTATGTTACTTTATCCAAAGGGTTGTGAGAGGGCATTGAAGAATTCCAAGCAGGGAAGTGAGACAATCGGTTAATGTTTTTAAAAGAAAGAGTTTTAAAATCTCTGTGGGGAAGAGACTTTAAAGAGGCAAGAGTAGACATGGGGGAAACCATTAGGAGGCCATCAGAAGTCCACCTCTAGGAGAAAGGTAAGTCAATTTCGGTACGTAGAGGCAGTGAAAAGTTGTCAGATGTGAGATATTCTGAAGTTAGTAACCCACTGAATTTGCTGGCAGATTAGATGTGGAATGTGAGAGAAAGAGAAGTTGGAGATAACTTGAAGAGTTTTGGCCTAAACAACTCAACAAATGGAGCCGCCATTTATAACAGAGGGAAATGCTTGGAAAGAAATAGGTTGGGTAGAAAGATGATAGCCAGGAGTCCTGTTTTAGACGTATGCTGGCGGGATGCCTATAAAACAAGGCAGAGGTGGCAAGTACGGAGTTTAACGAAGTTGAGCCTGGAGACAGAAATTCGAGAATCATGAAAGGAGTTCCAAGGTATCAAATTTTTTTTTTTTTATATCTTTAAAAAATTTTCTGCATCGTTGTTACCTATTACATCACATAATACCATCTTATCCATCTTCAAGTGCATAGTTCAGTAATGTTACATATATTCACACTGTTTTGAAACTGATCTCCAGAACAGTTTCATCTTGCAAGAGTAAAACTCTATACCCAGTAAACAAGCCCCCATTTGCCCCTTCCCATCGCTGCTGCAACCTCTATTCTCCTTTCTGTCACTCTGAATTTGGCTACTTTAGACAACTCACGTAAGTGGAATCACAGCGCCTTTGTCTGTGACTGGCTTTTATTGCACTTCGCATGTCCTCAAGGTTCACCAGATTATAGCACGTGTCGTCATTTCCTTCCTTTCCAAGGCTGAACAGCAGTCTATCAGAGTATATACTGATATTCTATTCATCTATTCATCTGCTAAGGGACATATGTGCTGCTGCTTAGCTATTGTGGATGCTGCTGTGAGTATGTATGGGTGTGCAAATATCTTTTTAAGGACTTGCTTTCAATTATTTTGGATATATACCCTGAAAGAGGATTGCTGGACATTGCATTTCAATGTTTTTTTGTTTTTTTTTTTTAATGTTTACTCATTATTGAGAGACAGAGAGAGACAGAGCATGAGCATGGGAGGGGCAGAGAGAGAGGGAGACACAGAATCTGAAGCAGGCTCCAGGCTCTGAGCTGTCAGCACAGAGCCTGACACGGGGCTTGAACCCACAGACCGTGAGATCATGAGCTGAACCAAAGTTGGATGCTTAACCAACTGAGCCACCCAGGCACCCCTCAATATTTAATTTTTTAAGGAACTGTCATTACTGCTTCCCATAGCTGCCACACCACTTTACTTTCCCACACACAGTACAGAAAGGTTCCAATTTCTCCACATCCGCACCAACACTTGTTATTTTCTGTTTTTGTTTTTTTTAATAATAGCCATCTGAATGGGTGTGAAGTGGCTACTGTATTAGATTTAATAATATGTTCATAGGTGAATGTGTGTAAACACGTGATTATATGCACCAAACATATAATACATGTTTGTTACACAACAAACACAAGAACCTGGTAACAGTAACTACCCACTAGACAGGGAACTGGGAAGTGATGAGGTAAGAGAAACTTTTTTCTGTTCAGTATCATATGTCTGAATTGCCAATTAAGTACTACAAAATTTTAATTTTTCTAGATTTTTACTGGTTGTAATAAAGTTCTTTTAATTTTCCCAGTGTGCCAACCACTTTTCTTTTCATTTGCTTCTTATGCCTTTCCCCATCAAAAACTTAAAAAAAAATTTTTTTAAGTTTATTTATCTTGAGAGAGAGGGAGACAGGGAGAGGGAGAGAGTGTTAGCAGGGTAGGGACAGAGAGAGAGAGAGAGAGAGAGAGAGAGAGAGAGAGTGAGAGTATATCCCAAGCAGGTTCCATGCTGTCACCGCAGAGCCCAATCTCACAAACTGTGAGATCATGACCTGAGCTGAAATCAAGAGTCAGACGTTTAACCAACTGAGCCACCCAGGCGCCCCTGCCTTTCCCCATTTTAATGAGTTCTTTTATAAAGCAAAAGTATATACAGAACAATCCTTCCTAATAGTAAATGAAGCACTGACTTTTCTAGATTAGATCTAATGAAAAGTTTAAATAATTTAGTAATGGCCAGTTAAAATGCTAGCCACAAACGAGCAAGAAAAACAGCAATAAAACATTTGGTGTGGTGAATTATCAGGATCAAAAATTAAGGAAGATTTTTTTCAAGGAAACAAGTCTACTCTCTCATCATTATTTTACCATTTCTGTAACTGTTTTACTCTTTACAAAGAGCGAATTCTTTTGTTCAACAGTTGGGTACTATTTTAATAAATCATGCCACAAGCACTCAGTGTCATGTTCCTATTAAAAATGAAGTTTACCAAATATGTAGTATAAAATGAAAAAAAATTTATAATTTGAGGCAGAAAACAATTTACATTTGGCAAAATCAAATATAAATATACAGACAATACAGAAAAGATGATGGAAAGAAAGTAGAATAAAATATAAGCAGGTATTACCGCTCAATGAGGCGGCTATAGATGATATTTTTCTTTTTAATTTCTACATCCCTACACTTAAATTAATTTTAATTTTTTTTAATGTTTATTTTTGAGACGGAGACAGAGTGCAAGGGGGGGAGGGGCAGAGAGAGAGGGAGACAGAATCCAAAACAGTCTCCAGGCTCTGAACTGTCAGCACAGAGCCCGATGCGGGACTTGAACCCCCGAACCATGAGATCATGACCTGAGTTGAAGTCGGACGCTTAACTGACTGAGCCACCCAGGCACCCCCTTAAATTTATTTTAATATATTCTTCTCATTAAAAATTGTAATGGTTATTTGTATTTGCACTGTATCACTTACATGAGTTTCTCTCTATTTTTGTTCAGTTAACCTGAGTTATGCATGCCCTGTGCTTATTAATGCAGTTAATTCCAGTTAAAATTGTTATATAAACAGGAAAACTACAGTAGAAACCCTGGGTTTCTGTTAATAAATATTTACAACCTGATGAAGCCTATCTGTTCTCTTCTTACCACCCAGCCCATTTCTTCTATTTCTGAATTTCCATTACATTTTTTTATATATATATATATATCTTACTATTCACATACGCTTTACTTTCATTCATTGCTTTGTTACAACTTCCTTCTCCCCTTGAACTTTCCAATTTCCTAGAACGCCCAGCACAATGTTGCATATTTAATAGACAGTTAATATCTGTTAAATTATTGAAACCATAGAATTTTAGAGTTAGAAGAGAACTTGACAAAAACCTCCCACTACATTCACATCTCAAGACTTTTGGAGAATCCACGTTTTTATCTTCACAAAAATATGTAAATTATAAGAAAACATCAACGGTACACAGAGTCTAGGATCTCACATCATTTACTGATAGTTCTGATGCCAGCTTGAATTCTCTCTGGCTTTGAACTGTACTCCAAGGCATTCATTTAGAATTTGCCATGGTTTTCACATGATAAATATTTAAAATTCTTTTCAAAGTAATTTTCCTATCTTCAAAGTAATAAATGCCCTTTCAAAATCATTTGCTATTTCAGAAGCTGAAAGTGGGGAAATTTGAATATGAACTATTTAACACATAATAGTATTGTATCAATGTTAAACTTCCCAAGTGGGATACACACTAAAATATTTCTAAGTGAAATGTCTGCAACCAACTGTCAAATAACTCAGGGAGAAAAAAAAAACCCTGTACTTTTATCTATATAGATATATACACATACACTTACATACGCTGGTTAATATTTTGCTACATTTGTGCAATCACTATCAGTGAATGTGGGTGAAGGGATACATAAGTGTTTGTTGTACTATTCTTGCAACTATGCTGAGATTTGATGTTTTTCAAAATAAAAAGAAAAGTATACACATTCAAATTCCACCCCACCCCCAACAATATTCATTTCATGCCTTCAGATCTTTTAGATAACTTCAAATAACAAAGCTTTGAGGCACTGGTACTTTTATTTAGTAGCAGAGTAGAATTTATCTAAACATTCCTAAGAAGAAATAACATCAGAAGTCAGTTAGTTACCTAAGGATAGATCTCATATGTAAATATCAGTACCAGCTTGCTTTCGTACCAAAATGGCATGTACATGTTAAAATATGAGGCACATTTAAATTTTCCAATAATCTTTTAAAAGATAGGGAAAGTATAAGAAAAGTATAGTAGATATTCCTATTTCTGATATTGACAAAGCAATTCAAAAAAGGCTTCATGTTTATAACCAAGCCGTCAGTTCGCAAATACATTTTCTTTTCTATACAAATTACAAGATTCAAGTCAAAGTAAGATCCCCAGGTACAGTTAAAAAATGAGTTGAACAATTTGAACTAAACACGTAACTCTCAAACATCTTAACAATTAGAAGATAATTTTCAAAAGACAACAAGAGATCTTTCATGTGTATGAAAAGGAAACTGAAACCCTCGATGGTTCAACATCATAATCATAATCACCATCACTGTCACCATCAATATTAAAGCCTTTCTCTCTTGTCTCCTGAGCATCACAATTAAAATAGAGAATTGGAATACTGTTATTTACATAATATTAGTTACACTGAAGTTTTAGTCTTAGAGACTAACTTGATCTCTTCCCGAATTCTAAACTAAATTCCATGGGATTGCAATCATATTTAAAGAGATGCAGGGAGAAAAAAGAAATGAGAGTTTCTAAATTATTTAGTATTGCCAAAGCCAAGTTATACTTTATGTTCAATTTAGAAATATATAAACGTTAGAAATGCTGTCATAGGCAGAATGCACTCCCAAAGATGTCCCTGCCCTAAGCCCCCCTCCTCAACCTGGGAATATGCTTCTTTACAAGACAAAAGGGATTTTGCAGATGTGATTAAGAGTATGAACTTTGAGATGTTGAGATTACCCCTGAAAATCCCAATGGGCCCAATCTAATCACAAATCCATAAAAGGAATTTAACTTGCTAAATCTGAGAGAAAGGAGCCTGGAGGAGGAGGAGAATTTCAGAGCCTGAGGAGGACTCAATCTGCTATCGCTGGCTTTGAAAATGAAGGGGGCACAAGCTACGGGATGTGGGTGGCCTCTAGAAGCTGGCAATGGCCCTCTCAGTTGACACCTAGCAAGACAATGGGATCTCAGTCCCATAATCTCAAGCAACTGAATTCTGCCAACACCTGAGTAAGCAGGAAGTACATTTTCTCCTCGAGTCTCCAGAAAGGACAGCCCCATGCTGGACTTCTGAACTTTCAAACTGAAAGATAATAAACGCCTGTTGTTTAAGCCACTAAATCTGTGGTAATTTGCTACAGGAACAGATGAAAACTAAATATATATAAAGAATTAAGTTTGGGGCGCCTGGGTGGCTCAGTCGGTTAAGCATCGGACTCCTGATTTTGGCTCAGGGCATCATCTCACAGTTCATGGGATCAAGTCCCATGTTAAGCATCGGACTCCTGATTTTGGCTCAGGGCATCATCTCACAGTTCATGGGATCAAGTCCCATATCGGGCTCTGTGCTGACAGGGCGAAGCCTACTTGGGATTACCTCTCTCCCTCTCTGTCCCTCCCCTGCTCACGTGCTCTCGCTCTTTCTCTCAAAATAAATAAATAAACTTTAAAAAAATTAAGTTTATTTTACAGATGGTTAATGAGATTCTATGGAAAATACTGGGCTTAATCTGGGAAAGAAAACAGGAATGAGAGATTTGGGTTACATATAAAATTGAGGAGTTTGCCAATCACAGTAACAAAATGGATACCCATGCACTCTCTTCTTCCTCTGTCTCTCTCTCTCTCTCTCTCTCTCTCTCCCCCCTCTCTCTCTTCCTCTCGAGGAAACTGCCTTAAGTTAAAGAGTTAAACATCACGGTAGAAGCTTACTTCTCCTTTTGACAAATCTACAGCTAAAAAATATAGTCCTCATTAATTCAGACCTGCAAGTTTTATAAAAACGATTTTAACTGTTAACCTAATGGAACTTAACTGTTGTGGAACTCAGCCATTTGTTTCTTTCAATATGTGGTATTCATTATTCTAAAATGATACCTCTACCAGACCAACCAAAATACAAGGGAATAGACTTAGATGGTGAACTACGAAGGCAGAGCTAATGAGGCTTACAAGTTTTGGGGGAAAAGTAAGTAGAGATCTTCTAAAAAGTATCTCTAAATTCCTGTGTATTCTTTGCTAAGATGCACATTCTAGAAAGTAATATTCATTACTAACTAGGAAATTACCGCAGGAAACCAGGAAAATTGAAAACAAAACAAAAACAAGCAAGCAATTAGGAAGAATACTGTCAGAAAAGGGAAGGAAAGGAGACACGTAGTATTACTTAAGTAATATGGGATGAGTGTTAATACCAAACCAGATGTCAGTAGATGAAGAACTTGCTTTCAGATTCCGATTTTATTGAAAAGTAGCATATTGGGAATCGAGTCTCCTGCTCCTGGCTTCCTTGGGCCAGGTACTTCTGGCTATACTTCCAACTTCAAAGATATCATCTATGATTCTTAGGATGATAAAAGGTTTGCTACTGATGGATTCAAAAGCATAGAGAGTGGGACCTTCTGCGTCTGTATGCAAGAGCCAGAGATGCATTAAGAAAGTGGATGAGGGGCGCCTGGGTGGCTCCGTTGGTTAAGCGTCTGACTTCGGCTCAGGTCATGATCTCGCAGTTCCTGAGTTCAAGCCCCACGTCGGGCTGTGTGCTGACAGCTCAGAGCCTGGAGCCTGCTTCCGATTCTGTGTCTCTCTCTGTTCTTCTCTTGCTCACACTCTGTCTGTCTCTCTCTCAAAAATAAAGATTAAAAAAAAATTGTTTAAAAAAATAAATAAACATTAAAAGAAAGTGGATGAGAGGGATAGAGACTCATCTATGAAATCAGTCTTTTCCAACTCTCTTCACCTCCCAGGTCTTTTATGAATGTAATGCTCCAAAAAGTCTTTGAACCATTCTCTTTATCTACATTTACTCTCTTAAACTGTTTGGTTTTTGGTTTTTTTAATGTTTATTTATTTAGAGAGAGAGGGAGAGAACAAGCTGGGGAGTGGCAGGGACACAGCGACAGTGAGAATCCCAAGCAGGCTCTGTGTGAAGTTCTCCTCGGGGCTCCAGCTCATGACCATGAAATCACATCTGTGAGATCACAAACTCAGCTGATATCAAGAGTCGGAAGCTTAACCAACTGAGCCACCCAAGCAACCCTACTCTCTTAATTATTTTAAAAAGAAATTTTTTTTTTAATGTGTATTTATTCTCGAGAGAGACAGACAGACAGAGACAGAGTGTGAGTGGGGGAGGGTCAGAGAGAGAGACACACACAGAATCCGAAGCAGGCTCCAGGCTCTGAGCTGTCGGCACAGAGCCCGACGCGGGGCTCGAACTCACGAACCGTGAGGTCATGACCTGAGCCGAAGTCCGACGCTTAACCCACTGAGCCACCCAGGTGCCCCTACTCTCTTAATCATTTAAAATGCCATTTATAAACTAGAAGCTACCAAACTAGTGTCTTTAGCCCAACCATTTACCCTGAACCCAAAGTTCACACGTACAACTTCCTACTCCGCACCTTCACACAGATTAAACAGGTATCTTTTTTTTTTTTTTTAAGTTTATTTATTTATTTTGAAAGAGAGAAAGAGCACAAGTGGGAGAGAAACAGAGAGAGAGGAGGCAAGAGAGAATCCCAAGAAGGCTCTGCACCGTCAGCACAGAGCCTGATGCGGGGCTCAAACTCACGAACCATATCATGACCTGAGCTGAAATCAAGAGTCAGATGCTTAACTGATTAAGCCACCTGGGCTCCCCTAAACAGGTATCTTAAATTTAAAATACTCTGAGGTAAATTCCTGATCATCTCCCTCAAAATTATTCAACTTTCTTATCTTTGTTCATGACAGCACTATCTTTCCAGTTGCTTGGGTCTAATTAAACTCTCAGGCACGTGTGGTAGGAACGCCACGATCTTTGGGAGTCCAACAGACCTTGGGTTCAAATTCCAGCTCTTCCACTTACCTTCTGAATGACCTATCCTAAGCCATTAAAACTCTCTGCATCCCAGTCCTGAGGTTTGAAGGAGAAAACATAGATAAAGCACTTAAGCACAATGTGTAACATACAATAGATGATGGAAAAATGAGAACTGTTCACATAGCAGAGGCTGGTAATCTTTCAGTACTCACGCTTCTCTTTCTTTTAAAAGTAGAACACCCTACATTTCCAGGCTTCAAGGGCAGATAGATGTGCCCATGTGACTGAGTTCTAGCCAAAGAGATAAGAGGATGAAATGTTGTATGTAACTCCCAGATCATATATTTTTTAAAAGTTGCTCATCTCCCACCTGTTTTTGCCCTAGTCACACAGACTAGAATATGAATGTGGTGGTGATTTGGATTCCTCTTTGCCGACAAGAGCAACACCTTCCTTAGGGGACACTGGGAGAAGATAAAAGATCAAGATCCCTGGATGGCAGTGTGGAACAGAACTGGTCACCCAAATGCTCACCAACACAGACACTTACAAGCAAAAGAAAAAAAAAAACAATTTTCTGCAAGCAAAATGATAATGCCTACAAGTAAACTCATTTTCACTACCTAGAATCCATCTGACTCCTTCGACAGTATATTTTTCAGGCTGAATTTTCCAGAATACCCTAACAAATGTATGAATCCTCAAAAGATATGTCACTACTGAAAAGAATAATGTGAACGGCGGGGGGGGGGGGGGGGGGAGGAGGGACGGGGGGGGACAGCATATATGGGAATTTGTGGCAGTACGTTAAAAATGAAAAGGAACGTATCTTTTCCCTTGATTATTATACCCTGCTGTTTCATGACTATTCATTTGATAAGATTTGTTCAATATAATAGCATAGTGGATTTTCAGTTAGATATAAAATAAAACTTTCGGTGGGAAATGTTAATAGAAAGCTGAGGAGAAATAAACTGACATCCTTGCTTTGTCACTTTCCCTCAAAGGTAAAGTATCATAGGTCTGTCACCGAGCAGAGATTTTCTTTATTCATACAAGAAGGAAGTTGATTCCTGGGACTGGTATATAAGCGACGAGTTCGTTTTTCTGTTTTCCCAGAAGCCAAATGACAATTTTTACTTAACAACCTACCAGTGACAACACTTTATACTTTTCCATGAGCTGAAAAAAATGTCACTAAAACACAAATATAAGAGCTCACACTGAATGGACAGCAACAGACTTTGATTGCAGAACTTGAATAAATCTTAAAGTAATTAAACGCAGATCACAAGTCCTATGTAAACTTCCTTCATTCCAGGAAAGCAAAGGAATCTAAACATCATAAAGTCTTCCAACTCTAGTGCTCCCAAGATTTATTCACACCAATCCTTTCATACCTTGAAAGTAATCAAATAATCACGGGTGACCAAATTATCTACTTTGCACATCCTTAATGTAGGGGTTAAAAGTACAAACTATGAGGCCAGACTGCCTGATTTCAAGTCATGGCTACGCTGGTTAATGTTTTTTGTGATTTAGAGCAAGTTACCTAATTTCTCTGCCTCAGTTTCCTGTAAATGGGATTGTTAACAAAACCTGCCTCACTGATGAGCCATGGATGCTGTTTTGAGGACTTAATGATTTAATTATAGAAAGTGCTCTGCTATGATCTTTTTAGATCTCTTCTTTCTTCCATCTATGTGCAGGTGCGTGTGTTTATTTATCAAAATATACTATGAAATACACATACACCCGAAGACCTGCAAAGTCACTTTCTTTAATTCATCTAAAGTTTCAATCCTTCAAAAGGCTTAGGGTTAAAATTTCTAGAGACAACTTATTTCATTCATTCAACAACTGAGTTACTGGGCACCTACTTTATGGCAAGTGTGGTAATGGCTGTGATAAAATGAAAAGAGAAGATGCTTGCCTACAAAGGAGCTCACTGCCAGAGCAGCACTGTCCAAGAGAAATATAATGTGAGCCCCAAGGGCCGCCTGGGTGGCTCAGTCGGTTAAGTGTCCGACTTCAGCTCAGGTAAGGATCTGGCAGTTCTTGAGTTTGGGCCCTGTGTCAGGCTCTGTGCTAACACTCAGAGCCTGGAGCCTGCTTCAGATTCTGTGTCTCCCTCTTTCTGCCCTCCCCTGCTCACTCACTCTCTCTCTCTCAAAAATAAACAAACATAAAAAAATAAATAAGAAATACAATGTGAGCCCCAAATGTGTGCCAAATGTCGAATTCTAAATTTTCTGGTGGCTACCTAAAAAAAAAAAAAGGGAAAATGAAATAGATGAGATTATTTTATTTTTTATTTTATTTTTTTTCAATATATGAAATTTATTGTCAAATTGGTTTCCATACAACACCCAGTGCTCATCCCAAAAGGTGCCCTCCTCAATACCCATCACCCACCCTCCCCTCCCTCCCACCCCCCATCAACCCTCAGTTTGTTCTCACTTTTTAAGAGTCTATTATGCTTTGGCTTAGATGAGATTATTTTAAATAATGTATTTAATCCAATATGTTAAAATTGTATCATTTCAATAGATAATATTTAAAATTATTAATGGCATTCTCTTTTTTTGTACTGTCTTCAAAATTCAGAGTGTATTTTACACTTACAAGCACATTTCAATTCAGATCCTAAACTTTTATTGGAAATACTGATCTTTACCCATGTCTTCCCATATTCATCCTATTAGCACACTTCAAAGGCTATGAACTATGCTGTCGTAACAGAGTAGCTACTAGCCACAAGTGGCTATTCACATTTAATTTATATTAAATAAAGTTAAAATTCAGTTCTTCAGTTGCAATAGCCACATTTTAAGTACTCACTAGCCACTTATGGCTAGGAACTACTCTTTTGGATGCTACAGGTCTAGGGTACAGCAGTTATATTTTAAAAATTTCTACAGCAGAAGTATCTGCAAAGTACAGCAAGAATATTTAAGAAGTAGCTCCAAAAGAAACACATGGCAGGGCACCTGGGTGGCTCAGTCAGTTAAGCGTCCAATTCTTGGTTTTGGCTCAGGTCATGATCTCACGGTTTAGGAGTCTGAGCCCCACATCAGGCTCCGTGCTGACAGTGCGGAGCCTGCTTGACATTCTCTCTGTCCCTCTCCCTCTCTCTCTGCCCTTCCCCCACTCACTCTGTCTCTCTCAAAAATAAATAGAGTTTAAAAAAAAAGAAAAAACACGTTGCAGAGGAAGTGAACTGTCAGCAGAAATGTAAAGGACAAGCAGGAACTTGCTAGACAGGCAAATTAGGAGACAATACTACAGGTAAAAGGTACAAAACCATGAGAAAAGGCCCAGGAATTTCAGAGGGTTTATTAGCAAAACTTTAAATACATCAAGATTACTGAAGACATGGAACTGGCCCAGGTCTTGGGCAGGGACCAAATCTAAAGTGTTTTACAGCCCATGATATATCGCTGCAGGATACTAAAGATTTGCTGGAGGGAGCCTTTTCTCCCTAAATTTGTGGTGAAATTAAAGAACTGAGCGTTGAAATGAGAAGAAAAGGGAGAGAATCAAAGAAGCTAAATAAATGTTAAAATACAAAACTTATGAGCATAAACATATAAAATGATACCTTGGCAAACAATACACCCCAAATAAGTTTAACTAACCATTTTATCTTAACATCAAAGAACTTTTTTATAGTCAACTTTAAAAATTTTTGAAATCCTGCTTCTTTGGAGACTTTTAGGAACTAGGTTTGGAAGTCAGTCTGAAGGGACTTTTGACAACAATGCTACATCATTTCTGCATCCAACAATCTCATTTAGTGAAAGCCAACCATGAAAGTTTAAAGAGCCAAAAGACATCTGTATTGTTTAACTGCCACTAAGTTCCCGGAATATCATTCAGAATTGTTCCAGAAAGTCATATTGTCTAAGCAGGCTTACAATATTGAGCTATCACATACAACACAAAAGATTAAGATTTTAACACAAAATAAGTAAAATAAAGAATTAAGATGAAAAGTTGTAAAGAAAATGTTTTGATTCCCTTAAATCACAAAATAATCAAGTCGGCACAAGCACATATCCCAAACAACTGAGCGTTTTCTAATAATCATATGCCAAATCTAAGGCAGATAAGACAACTTGTGACGTGATCAGAGCCAAGTTCACTGGATATAAAACCCTTACACCCTGGAGAAATATTATTTTTTAAGGAAACAAAACAGTATCCAAAACAGTATTTTAAGTTCTGACTGCTCCAAACTGGCCCATTCAATGGATATTTAGTAAATTAGTTTCTACAGTAAAGGTTTTCAAGACTTTTCCTCAATTTTAATTATTTATAAACAATACAAAATGTAAAATGTATTTCACAATCTTTGTTCTTCATAATCCGAAGCAACATTCACATAAGAAAACAATAGCTAAACTCAAATTTGAGACTATCCTAAATGAAATGCTATTTCAGTTCATCTTATCATTTAGACAGCAATTATTATAGTTCAGACAAGCCCCATATGATATGGAAATCTTGTCAGCAGGTACATTTCACTTAAAGTATTAAGTATATCCGAGAAAACAGATTTAAGATTTCATTTTCCCTGTTGATTTGCATCATAAAATCAGACAAGCAGGCCAGTGCTCAATGTTTTAGTCTGTAATACACAAAAAGCAAGTAAAAATTCTACTTTTTTTTTTTATCACAAAAGGAAGAGGGGCTGAGGGAGGGAAAAACTGAACAGAGGCAGCTCTGCTCCTTCCTAGAGAATATTAATATAGAACCTCAATAAGTTTAGGTAACAACATAAACATTGGGGGTTCCTGGCTCACACCCCCAATTCTAGGTGCTCTCCCCATTCCTCTCAATCCCCTAAAGTGGATTAAAAGAAACCTTCACCAACTACCTACTATTTCTCTGCTTCCTCTTCATGGCAAGTGGAGGAAATTGGCCTCTACTTTGTCTACTTCCTCACTTCACTACAAATGGGCTTTTGATCCCACCACTTCAATGAAACAGCTCTTCTCAAGGTCATCAATAACCCTCATTTTTTTTTTAGTCAATAAAGTTCTCTGACTTCCCCACTTTTTAAAATCATTTCTCAGCATCCTTTGATCCAATTGATTACTTCCTCCTTAAAACGCTCTGCTCTAAAAATCACAGGGTCCTACCTCACTGTTTATACCTTCTCAGTAGATTTTCTTCCTTCATCAAACTTCTAAAAAGCCTAGTAAGCCAGGGGTCTATTTCTGGCTCTTTCCTCTTTTCATTTTATACTCCTTTCCCAGGTGACCCCATCTAGGCTCAAGGCTTCAAATACCATATATGTGCTGATGACCCTCAGACGAAATCTCTAGCCTGGATCTCCCTAGAGTTCCAGCCTCACAGAGATAACCACTCACTACTCCACATCACCACTAGGATGTCTAAAAAGTTCAAAACTAACCCTTGATAATACCATCAGGGTCTGCTGGACCCAAGTTTTGTTTCTTAATTTCTTTTTTGAACAGTTCTATTTGTAAGGATTGAAATTTCATGACTTTATTTTTCCTTCAGGTCTTCCAAAGAGCAACAAGAAAATTTACTTTAAAAATTAATAGAAGTCATTTTTTTCCATACAATTTCCATATAGCTACAATGGACCCTTTTATAAATTTAAGATATATTATGGGACCTCGGTGTTTTTCCTGTATCTTGAAATCTTTGCTAGTTCATCACCCTGGCAATTTTTGCATCATTACTTATCAATTATTTCCAACTATACTAAAAAAATTAAGTAAGAGAATGGAAGAATGGAATTGCCGAGAAGGAGGATACGCTACTGTACCATCCTTCAGTTTTCTTATTGCATTACCCAAAAAGTATTGCCTCATCTCTCAAAAAGAAGTCTGGAGATACCATCCTTGTATTCATTTTGGGTTTCAGTGGACATAGTTGCGAATTCAGAATATTTCATTACCCGCCCATGATGGCAAAGAGAAGATCAATGTAGAAAATACTTCACAATTATTACATGGTGATTGTGAACAGGCAGGTCATAGTAAAATTTCAGATAATGAATCTGCAAACAACAATAATTCTAGATGAATTTTCTCAAATCTAAGAAGCAATGAGTCTACAATATATATTTTTAAGGACAAAAAGAAATATAGGATTCATAGTCAATGCAATAAGGACTTTATCATTTGGTATGTTACAAGAATGGGATTATCCCATTTACCTAAGAGGATGTGTGGTGGTATTCTTTCATCTTTTATGATGCTTTTACAGCAAAATTTACTTGATAAAACTCATAGGTGCATAAATGCTACAGGCAGGTATTTATAGCTGTACAGAAGAGAAGGAAACCAATGATGTGGAAATGAAAAAAAAAATCATTGGATAGATCATTCTAATTGGTAATTTATAAATCTTTAAAAAATAAAAATGCTTTTCAATTGATAATGGTCATCTTTTTTTAAAAACAAAATCATCAGCCATCGAAACTTTCAAAACTATTACCTCTGACAAACACAAGAACCAGAAGTAATGATAAGCCAAAGCATATTAGAAACGTATTTGAAATCTGAAATTAGTATGTAATTCAATGTATATGTTCCAGGTTTATCAATGGCAGTTGATGAGCAGTTAATTGTATCCAAGGACTTTTCTCGTTGGGTATGTATATGCCCTCACAACCAAGAAACAAAATAAAACTTTGATTCCCAGCAAGCTATTTTGTGGATATCGACAAACTGATTGTAAACTTTATGTGGAGAGGCAGAAGATTCAGAATAGCCAACATCATATTGAAAGACAAGAACAAACTGATCAACTTCAAGACTTTTAAAGTTACAGTAATTAAATCAGTGTGTTATTGATAAAAGAACACACAAGTAGATCAATGGAACAGAGAGCCCAGAGATATACCCACATAAATATAATCAACTGATCCCTGGTGAAAGAGCAAAGGCAACACAATGAAGATGGTGTTTTCAACAAACGGTGCTGGAATAAATGGACATCGACATGAAAAAAATGAAACTAGACACGTACCTTACACTCTTAACAAAAACTAACTTAAAATGAATCACAGAGCTAAATGCAAAATGCAAAACTGTAAAACTTCTAGAAGATAACATAAGCAAAAAAAAAAATCTAGATGGATCTTGGGTTTAGGGATGACTTTTTAGATATGACATCGAAGGCCCAACCCATGAAAGGATTGATTAAACTGAAGAACTGACTTCATTAAATTACAGATTTCTGCTCTGTGAAACACACTGTCAAGATGATGAGAAGACAAGCCACAGAGTGGGAGAAAATATTTGCAAAAGACCATTAGCCAAACTATACAAAGAACTTTTAAAACTCAACAACAAAAAAATGAGCCAAAGGCCTAACAGCTATCTCACCAAGGAAGATACACAGACAGCAAATAAGCATCTGAAAAGATGTCCAACATCATATGTCACTGGAGAGACACAAATTAAAAGTGAGATACCACTGGGGCGCCTGGGTGGCTCAGTCGGTTGAGCGTCCGATTTTGGCTCAGGTCATGATCTCACGGTCTGTGGGTTCGAGCCCCCCGTCGGGCTCTGTGCTGACAGCTCAGAGTCCGGAGCTGCTTCAGATGCTATGTCTCCCTCTCTCTCTCTGCTCCCCCCTGCCCACTCTCACTTTGTCTTGCTCTGTCTCTCAAAAATAAATAAATGTAAAAAAAAAAATTTTTTTTTAAGCGAGATATCACTATATACCTATTAGAAAAGCCAAAATCCTGAACACTGCCAACACCAAAAGCTGGTGAGGATGTGGATCAACAGGAATTCTTATTCATTGTGATGGTGGGAACGTAACAGGGCACAGCCACTTTAGAAGTCGGTTTGAAGGTTTCTTACAAAATGAAACATCCTCTTAAACCATAGAATCCAGCACCATACTCCTTGATATTTACCTAACGGAGTTAAAGACTTATGCCCACACAAAACCCAGGACATAAATGTTTATAGCAGCTTTATTCATAATTGCCAAAACTTGGAAGCAACCAAGATGACCTTCAGTAGGTGAATTGATCAACTGTGGCACATCTAGATAATGGAATATTATTCAGCACTAAAAGAAATGAGCTATCAAGCCATAAAAAGATACAGAGGAGTCTGAGCCTGGATAGCTCTGTCAGTTGAGCATCTGACTCTTGATTTTTGGCTCAGGTCATGATCCCAGGGTCATGGGATTGAGCCCTGTGCCAGGCTCCACACTGTATATGGAGCCTGCTTGAGATTCTCCCTCTCCCCCCTCTCCACCTTTCTCCCACTCTCTAAAATAAGGGGGAAAAATTAAAAAAAAAAAAAAAAAAAAGATATGGAGGAACCTCAAGTGCATATTGCTAAGTGAAAGAAGCCAATCTAAAAGGCTACACAGTGTATGATTCCAACTATATGACATTCTGGAAAAGGCAAAACTATATAAGACAGTAAAAAACATTAGTGGTTGCCAGGGGTTCTGGGGGAAGGAAAAATGAACAGACACTGCACAGAATATTTTTAGGGCAGTGAAAATACTCTGTATATGCTGGAATGGTGGATACATGCCATTATATACTTGTCCAAACCTATAATATGTACAACACCAAGAGTGAACCCTAAGGTAAACTATAGATTTTGAGTAATAATATGTCAGTGTGTATTCATCAGTTGTAACAAAGGTACCAGTCTGTGGGGGATGTTGATAATGGAGGAGGCTATGCACGAGTAGGGGCAGGGGGTATGTAAATTAGCTCTGCACTTTCCTCTCAGTTTTACTATGAACCTGAAACTGCTGGGTAAAAGAAGTATTTTTTTTAACCCTGAGTTTGCTGTGTTTAAATTCTTATTAAAATTTCTAATAAAGTTGTTTTCATTATTCCTGTATACGTACTTCTGTGCATTATTTGCAAAATAACTTAAAAATACAAAGATTGAAAGTAAAAAGGGTACAATGGATTCAGATGGTAAATGACGTTGACTATTTTCCTTGCTATGCCCAGAGAGGGTGTTCTCAACCCACCCTTCCACATCCAACTTCAGGACTTGCCCAATTCGGCCAACAGCACCGCCATGCACCTTAATTACTGGCACCAAAAAACCTGGGTCATCCTTGCCTCCTTCCTTCTTACAACTCCAGTCTCGTCAATCTCCGCTGGCTTCATTGCTTGAATCTCCACTGCTACCACAGTGATCTAAGCCACCACCATCTTCCCCCGACCCTAGCACCAGCGTCCTACCTGGTCTTCCTGCTTGTTTCTGCTGTCCTCTTGTCTATAATCTGTTCCACATGGATTATAAACGTTTCCCTTTGACAAACCCTCTACACATTTTCCATCACATTGTTAAAAATCCAAACTCCTTGCTATGGCTAACCAGTCTCCATGGGACCTGGCCCCTGGCTCCTTCTCCAAACTTGTCTCTTATTACTCTTCCCCCTTGGTTCACTGTCCTTGAACAGAGTTTATTGTCACCTAGTAGTTCTTTCTGCTAGGAATGTTCTTGTAGATGGCCTCTCATGGTTTCCTCATCTTCACCCTTCAGGTCTCAACTCAATTCATCTTGTCAGTGCAGCTTTCTCTGACTCTCGCTAAACAGCTCATGCCATACCCCATGACCTTCACAGTCTACCAAAACCTATTTTATCTTCTCCATGTTATCAGTATTATCTTATTGATAATGAAAATGATCTTATTTATGTACGTGTTTATTATCTATCTACCCTCCCCTCCCCCACAATCTTCTTACGGATAGAAACCATCTCGTTCACTGCTCCATTCCGACCACTTAATACGGACTCAATAAATACTGGTCACTTAATCGACAAAGGGAATCCGTGAAAGTTACCGTATACTCCTTGCTGAGGACAAGATGAGAAATCTATGGGTCAGCCCACCCATTACCAGCACATTCCTTACTGAATAAGGTACAGAAATGTTTGTGTATCAATCCAGGATTGTCATACAGTCTCAGACTCAAACAATCTGACAAACAGTATCAAAATGTCTAATCTGTGTGGGCCAAATAGGAAACTGCAGACATGTAAGAGAATAACATCTCTGCCCTCCTCCAAATTCATCTCCCTGAAGAAAAGTCTATTTATAAATATCAAGCAGAGGAAAAACTGCTGAATTTTGATCTCTTTCAACATTCATGTTGGTTTAGTTCCACCGAAAAGAGAAAATGTGGCTCAGAACAGTGTACGAGTTGGTGAGGCTCTTTCTTCCCCAACTCATGACTGCACACTACCAAGTCAATCTACAGCAAACACAATCTAGTAAGCACACGGGGACTTAGAAAGCTTTTGGATGAATCGGCTCAAAAACATCTGTATTATCAGAAGAACAACCCATAGCATGTGCTCTACTGTCTGTGAAGTGGCATGGTCATTATTTTAATTCTCAACATATTAGTTGTTACAAATATCTAGGTATTTCAAAAAAAGAAATAATATTAGTGTACCGAAAATATCCAAGACATCTCCTTTGAACTTTTGATTGAAAAGCAATGTAAAACAATAATTCTATGAAGCATATTCATAAAAGGTGATGCATTCATCAAAGCCCGTCAACGACGGCAGCATTTTATGCTTCCCAGAATTAGTGAAACAAGAACGGACAGAAGTATAAGCACATAAAACTAGTTACATCCAAACAGCGAGGGTAGGTGAAACTTACAAATCTGTAACCCGATTACCAATACTACCTTGATAAAAACTATAAAACAAACTGCATTTTAGCAGCTTCCAGCCAGTGAACTCACAAGGGTAGGCAGTGTGCTAAGTGAGGGAGGGGCAAGTCTTGCACTAACACCATAAAGGCCTGTGACCCAATGAGTTGAGTTTGACAGTTCTTGCTACAAGTGAAAACAAAAACAAAACTGCATCTTGGATCATGAAAACAACTTACTGTATCTTTTGTTTTACTCCTCACTTTTCAGTAAAAACACACTTCCTTGGAAGCACACCTTTCTTAAGATAGGGCCCAAAGGAACAAGAGCTGTGTCTTCTGCATCTGTCTTTTTTTTAATGCCTTTTAAAAAAAAATTCTAAGTCCACCTATATACAGGACAAACCCACTGCCATCTATAAAATGTAATGTATCAAATTCTACTTTCTCTCCTGACTTACATTTATAATTTGAAACTACATTCTGGGTCACAACCCGCATTAAATTCCTCAATCAGTTAGACAAAAGAAAAGTATGTCCAGATTCCTACTCAGATTACGTCCATTCTTAGTCATTTGAAACTTTTTTTTCCCTCCCACCCCAGCTGCTAAGATAAGCTCCCCAGGCTTGCCATCCTTCTCCTAGTGTTAACCTCTTCCTTGCCAAATTCTGGGTTCCAGGGCTATAGGGATTTTGAAAAAGGAATAAAGACTGAAGGAAATAAAGGCATTAATCTCTATTTATAGAGAGAAACTAAAAGCAAGTCTCCCAGCAGCCCCAAGTCAAAGGATTCAGGTTAGAAGGGTCACAGACTTTCAAAACAAAAAGGAACTTTTAGTGATCAGTCTACCAAACCTCCTTTTACAAACAAGGAAACAGAAAATACTACATATCAAAATAATTCCCTAACTGAACAATTCCTTAAAATTCCACATTCTAGATGCAAAGTAGCTACTGGAAAATGCAAAGAACAGAAATTTTACAATAACTTGTTTCAGAAACATATCCCACTCTTCATCTGTCTAGGGGGCTTCACTGTGAATTTTATTTCTATGTAGCGCAAGTGAAAGCATTCATTCATTCCATAAACATATGTTGAGTGCCTACTATGTGAAAATAGCACGGGTGGGAGGAAGTACAAAAATCCCCAGCCCTCAGTGAGCTTACATACTAGAGAAGGAGAAAGTCAATAAACAAAAGAAATAGGCAATAAGTGAAACATAGGGGTGCCTGGGTGGCTCAGTCGGTTGAGCGTCCGACTTCAGCTCAGGTCATGATCTCACAGCTTGTGAGTTCAAGCCCCACGTCGGGCTCTGTGCTGACAGCTCAGAGCCTGGAGCCTGTTTCAGATTCTGTGTCTCCCTCTCTCTCTGTCCCAACCCACTCGCATTGTCTCTGTCTCTCTCAAAAATAAATAAACATTTAAAAAAAATTTTTTTTTTAAATAAGTGAAACATAGCATGTAAGCTGGTAATAAGTGCTATGAAGAAAAACAAAGCAGAGAACAGAAATAGGGAGTAGGGTTGGGGGCTGGCAGTGACTTAAAGACAGCAATCGGGGAAGGCTCCCTGACTGAGAAGGTAACGTGTGAGTAAAGACATGAAGGAGGTAAGGGAACAGCCACACAGATGTCTAGAGGAAAAATATTACAGGGAAGGCAAGGTCAAAGTCTGTGAAGTAAGGGCCTGCCTGGGACGCTCATGGAAAGGCAAGGAAGGTAATACAGTTGGAATGCATGAGGCGGAGAGCAGCTGGAGATGAGTTCTTAAAACTTAAAATTCTCTAAATCTTAAAGCTCTTATCACACACACAAATTCTATAATTATGTACAGTGATCGATATTAGCTAGACTTATTGTAGAGATACCAGGAAGCCAGATCTTGTACGTTCCTGTAGGCCACTGGAAGGACTCGGGTAAGATAGACTTACTCTAAATAAAATGAATGTCATAAAAGGTATTGAACAGGAGAATGATGTGACCAGACCTAGGTTTTAGTACCGAAGACAGGAGTAGCATCTCAAGACCAGCTGAAAGTCTAGAACAATGATCTAAACAGAAGACCACAGGGGCTTAGACTAGTGGGGTATCACTGGAGTAACAAAAAGTCATTAAATTCTGGATACTTTCTGAAAGTCTTGCCAGTAGGATGTGCTGACGAACTGGATGTGGTAGATGAGAAAAACCTACAAACATACAATATATCATGATCCATACAATACAGACATGTATATATAATAAACTGCATTCATTTGAAGTGTACAATTCAAAGAATTTTGACAGATGTATTTATCTATGAAACTACCACCACAATCAAGAAACAGATCATTTCTTTCACCCCCAAAAGATTTCTCACACTCCTTTTTCACTCCCTAGCAAGCATTGATGTGCTGCTCTCTGGCACTATAAATTAGTTAGCAGTTTTCAGAACTGTGTGTAAATGGAATCTTAACAGTATAAAAGTCTTTAGAGGGGCGCCTGGGTGGCCCAGTCGGTTAAGCGTCCGACTTCAGCTCAGGTCACGATTTCGCGGCCCATGAGTTCGAGCCCCGCGTCGGGCTCTGGGCTGATGGCTCAGAGCCTGGAGCCTGCTTCCGATTCTGCGTCTCCCTCTCTCTCTGCCCCTCCCCCATTCATGTTCTGTCTCTCTCTGTCTCAAAAATAAATAAAACGTTAAAAAAAAAAAGTCTTTAGAGCCTGGCATCTTTCATTCAACACAATAATTTTGAGATTTATCTATACTGTTGCATGCCTCACTGGATGATTGATGATTCCCTTGTATTCCTGAGTAGTGGTATATCCCCTATATAGTTATACCACATTTTGTAATACATTCGCCCACTGATGAACGTTTGGGCTATTTGCAGTTTGGGTCTGTGATATTGTGGGATGAGAAATACGTATTTGGGGGCACCTGGGTGACTCAGATGGTTATGCATCAGACTCTTAAATTTCAGCTCAGGTCACGATCTTCTGGTTTGTGGGATCAAGCCCCATGTTGGGCTCTGCGCTGACAGAGTGGAGCCTGCTTGGGATTCTCTCTCTGCCCCCTTGCCCTTCCCCTCCATTCTCTCTCTAAAAATAAATAAATAAACTTAAAAAAAAAAAAAGAAATACAGGGGTGCATGGGTGGCTAAGTTGGTTACGTGTCCAACTTCAGCTCCAGAAATGATCTTGCAGTTTGTGAGGTCAAGCTCTGTGTCAGGCTCTGTGCTGAAAACCTGCTTCAGATTCTGTGTCTCCCTTTCTCTCGCCCTCCCCGACTCGTGCGCTGTCTCTCTCTCAAAAATAAACATTAAATTTTTTTTAAGAAAATTTATTTTAAAAAAATACATATTTTCAGGCCATGAAAGCATCATTAAGGGTCCATCAATGGATAAAATGGATGAAGGAAATGTGATGTATATATACAACGGAATATTATTCAGCCATTAAAAAGGAAATCTTGCCACTTGTGACAACATGGATGGACCCTGAGGGCATTATGCTAAGTAAACTAAACCAGACAAAGACAAAAACCATATAATCTCACTTATATGTCAAATCTAAACAAAGAAACAAATCGAACTCAGGCAGAGAGAGCAGACTGGTAGTTGTCAGAGGCAAGGGTAAAGAGATGGGAAAAATGGATGAAGGAGGTCCAAAGGTACAAATTTCCAGTTATAAAATAAATAAATCATGAGGATGTAACGTGCAGCATGAGGACTACAGTTAATAATACTGTATTGCGGACCGCCTGGGTGGCTCAGTCGGTTGAGCATCCGACTTCGGTTCAGGTCATGATCTCACGGTTTCTGGGTTCCACGCGGGGCCCTGTGACGGGCTCTGTGCTGGCAGCTCAGAGCCTGCTTTGGATCCTGTGTTTCTCTCTTTCTCTGCCCTTCCCCCAATCATGCTTTGTCTCTCTGTCTCTCTCTCTCAAAAAGAAACATTAAAATAATTTTTTTTTTAAATAATACTGTATTGCGGGCCACCTGGGTGGCTTGGTCGGTTGAGCACCCAACTTCATTCAGCTCAAGTCACAATCTCACGATTTGTGAGTTCAAGTGCCGTATCAGACTCTCTGCCATCAGCATGAAGCCTGCTTTGGATCCTGTGTTTCCCTCTCTCTCTACCCCTCCCCCATTCATGCTTTGTCTGTCTGTCTCTCTCTCTCTCAAAAAGAAACATTAAATTTTTTTAAATACTACTGTATTGCGGGCCAGCTGGGTGGCTTGGTCGGTAAGTGTCCGACTTTGGCCCATGTCATGATCTCGGGTTCCCCTGCATCAGACTGTCTGCTGTCAGCACACAGCCTGCTTCAGATCCTCTGTCCCCCTCTCTTTGTGACCCTCCCCCACTCACACGTGCTCTCTCTCTCTCAAAAATAAGCATTAAAAAAATACTGTATTCCATATTTGATTTTTTTTTATTGTTTACTTATTTTTGAAGGAGAGAGAGACAGAGTGTGAGTGGGGGAGGGGCAGAGCGAGAGGGAGACACAGAATCCGAAGCAACCTCCGGGCTCCGAGCTGTCAGCACAGAGCCCAACACGGGGCCCCGCGTTGAACCCACAAACTGCAAGATCATGACCTGAGCTGAAGTCTGATGCTCAACCGACTGAGCCACCCAGGCGCCCCTGTACTGCATATTTGAAAGCTGCTAAAAGTAAATCTTAAAGTTCTTATCACACACACAAATTGTATAATTATGTACAGTGATCAATATTAGCTAGACTTATTGTAGCGATCATTTTACAATGTATACACATATCAAACCGTTATGTTGCGCACCTGAGACTAACATTATGTCAACTATACCTCAATTAAAATATACATATTTTGTTGGTCTTCCTCTGGTTCCTGGCACAAAGCTCCTAAAACCCTTGGAATCTTTTGAGCAATCATGGTGACAGGAACATCTTTTGTTATTCATAATAAGCCCCCTTTCAACCACACCTGACTTCATATTAATTAAATGGCTGCCATGGGCTCCTTGACACCTACAGATTGGGGGCCATTGCCAGAGGAACCAACTATGTAACTAAAGGGTGGAAACTACCAGCCCTACCCCTGACCTTGGGGGATGGAGACTGAGTTGGACCACCAACGGCCGATGATTTAATCAATCATGCCTACATAATGGAGGCTTCACAAAAACCCTAGGTTATGGGGTTTGGAAGGATTTCCAGGTTGGTGAACATATCCTCATGCCAGGAGGGTGGTGCACCCCAAACTCCTGGAGAAATGAAGCTTCTGCACATGGGATTCCCAGATCTCTCACACGTCTTCATCTGACTGCTCATGTGTATTCTTTATAATATACTTTATAATAAACCAGTAAGTAAGTAAAGCATTTCATTGAGTTTTATAAGCCATTATATGGCAACCTCTGGAATCTGAGGAGGGGGTTAAAAACTCTCAATTTGAGGGGCGCCGGGGTGGCTCAGTAGGTTAAGCGGCTGACTTCAGCTCAGGTCATGATCTCCCAGTTCATGGGTTCAAGCCCCACGTCAGGCTCAGTGCTGACAGCTCAGAGCCTGGAGCTTGCTTTGGATTCTGTGTGTGTCTCTCTCTTTGCCCCTCCCCCACTCATGTGCTTGCTCGCTCTCTCTCTCTCTCTCTGTCAAAAATAAAAATAAACATTAAAAAAATTTAAAAACTCTCAATTTGTAGCCAAGTTGAGCTGAAGTGTGGGTAACCTGGGGACCCACTACTTGTGACTGGCATCTTTAGTAGGGGGCAGGCTCATGGGACTGAACCTCTAACCTGAGGGTCTGTGCTAACTTGTAGACAGCATCAGAACTGAATTAAATTGCAGGACACCCATCGGGTATCTGCAGAAAATGAGAGAACTGCTTGATGTGGAAAATCCACATTTGGTATCAGAAGTGTTGTGAGCAAAAAACAGATCTTCGTAGTAATGGGTTAACGTGGACAAAGCTGATAGACACATTTGCAGACCACTTTTTGAGCGAACATAGGTTTTCATTTCTCTTGGGTAAATATCTAGGAATGAAATAGCTGGATAGTGTGATTAGGAGTATGTTTAACTTTTTAAAAGAAACGGCTGAGGAGTTTTCTAAAATGGTTGTAACATTTCACATTTCTACCAGCAGTTGATAAGAATTCCACATCTTTGCCAACACTCGGTATTATCAGGCTTTTAACACAGCCATTCTAATGGGTATATATAGGTAGTATCTCACTGTGGTTTTAATTTGTATTTGTCTGATGATTAATGATATCAATCACCTTTTCATGTGTTTATTAACCATTCATATATCTTTTGTTTTAAGAAGTTAACTGCCGAACTTAAGTTTCTTTGCGTTTTATCTTATTTTATTTTTCTGCCATACTGCCAGCTTTTAA
This sequence comes from Felis catus, assembly GCF_018350175.1. Taxonomy (NCBI): domain Eukaryota; kingdom Metazoa; phylum Chordata; class Mammalia; order Carnivora; family Felidae; genus Felis; species Felis catus. The sequence goes on along the minus strand of NC_058375.1, from coordinate 96,831,046 downwards.
GTTTCATTTTAAAAGCATGTATTAATTTCTTACATACAGTGAAAGGTCTTTCTGGGCTTATTCAGATGTGTTTAATTATTCCTCAGTATTGTACCATTTAAATTGTTTTAATAAAAAATGGTATTTGGTAATGTTACCTCCTCCTAATTACTTTTCACTGAAATCTGTCTTTATTTTTATCATTTATTTATTCTTCCTGTAAACTTAAATTTTCTGGTCAAATTTCAAAAGAAATTCGGGATTCTGGCACAAATAAGGTTAACCAACTTTGGAAGCACACGTTTTTATTTGGTCATCACATTCAGGATCATAGTAAGACTTTCCATTTAAATCTTCTTTTTTATCTTTCAGTAAAATTTTATAATTTTCTTTATTGATTAGTCTTCTTTTTTTCAATTAAGGTATTCTTTGATCCAATAGTAAATGGAACATTTTCCACTATATTACCTTATGTTATAGAAAAGTCACTAACTGGGGCGCCTGGGTGGCGCAGTCGGTTAAGCGTCCGACTTCAGCCAGGTCACGATCTCGCGGTCTGTGAGTTCGAGCCCCACGTCAGGCTCTGGGCTGATGGCTCAGAGCCTGGAGCCTGTTTCCAATTCTGTGTCTCCCTCTCTCTCTGCCCCTCCCCCGTTCATGCTCTGTCTCTCTCTGTCCCAAAAAAAATAAATAAACGTTGAAAAAAAAAAAGAAAAGTCACTAACTTTACCTTTTATCCAACTCTCATATGAATTCATATCTAAGTGTTTCATTTTCTCTTTTGTTTCAAGGTATAAGCATCCCGCCTTCAAATGTGAACTGTATCTCTTTTTCCATCAATCTTGCTTCCAATTCTGTTACGTTTTATTATGTTGTCTTGAACTTGGCAATAACAAAAACAAAACAAAAAGTTAACTAATGGTGGTATTACAGAATCTTTATTTTATTCTCTTTTCACAGAAATGTCTCAGGCATTTCATTAAATAAATAGCATGATATTGGCTATTGGTTTGGGTAGAAATTCTTTTTTTTTTTTTTTTTAATTTTAACTAAAGTAATCTTCATCCTATTAAAGACATACTACCGTAAGGAATAAATATCGAGTTTTATCAGACTCTTCTGGCATCAGTTGAGATAATCATGTAGTTTTTAGTATTTGAGCCCCTATCCATACATTTTATTCAACAGAGAAATTCTATCTGATTATGACATTGTTCTTTTCATACCCTGTTGAATGTGATTTGCCAGAATTTCATATTGGCTTCCCATAACTGAACGAGGTCTATAACAACTACTATTTTGGTGCTTTGTCTAATTTGTTACTGGCACAGAATGAACCGCGTAGCTGTCCATTTGTATGTAGGTATACTATGAAACAGTTTAACACAGAAAATGATTTCCTGGAGAGCCTGGAAGAACGTGTCCACAAAACTATTTAGGTTTTTGTTTTGTTGGTTTTGAGGAAATGGGTTTGTAGTTCTCATAATTAAAGAAATGGAAAAGCTATTTGACTGTACAAGTATCTATTCACCTAGCAAGTATTTATTCAGTACCCATCTAGGCAGCAGGCCCTAGAGTTTCAATAGTGGGCAAAACAGCCATCAATGCTACCCTCAGAGAGGCTGGGGGAAAAGAGACACAAATAATCAGAATCATTGTTAACAGTATTAAGTATATGAAGAAAAGGTATAGGGAACTATGAACACATATGGCATAAATACCCAAACTAAGTCTGTGAAGACTAAGAGATAGTTTCCTCACAGACGTGAAATTTTTGAGTTGAAACTTAAAGATACATAGAAATTAACTGTTCAAAACAAGGGAAACCGCATTCTGGGCAAAATAAATAGGAGGTACAAAGGTCCTACAGCGAAAGAAGACTGTGCGTGAGACAAACAGAAACATCAGTCAGCCCAGGGCGCAGGAACCAAAGGAGTAAGGCCACAGGGCTGGAGAGGCAGGCAGACGTCAAAGGATTCGAAGGCAAGCAGAAGGTATTTTTACCTTAAGAACAATGGAAGCTAGTTAAGGGAACTTCAAATAGAGGAGCACAATCATATTCTTCTACTTCGCTCGTTGATTTTTATGCTTTACATTTGCTAGGAAATTTTAGATTTCATCAAGATGTCTAAGAATAGTACCATAAAACTTGCAAAGCAGTCTCATAATTTTTTAGATCTCTTCCCAATTTATAGTATTCCTTTTTAGTCTGTAAAGTCATTTCCTTTTTGTTTTATTTTTTATTTTTTTGGATTTGCTACAGGTTCTCCTGTATTTTATTGGGATTTTGTAAGAAATCCATTCTTGGGGGGGTGCCTGGGTGGCTCAGTCGGTTAGGCGGCCGACTTCAGCTCAGGTCATGATCTCACGGTCCGTGAGTTCGAGCCCCGCGTCGGGCTCTGTGCTGACAGCTCAGAGCCTGGAGCCTGTTTCAGATTTTGAGTCTCCCTCTCTCTGACCCTCCCCCGTTCATGCTCTGTCTCTCTCTGTCTCAAAAATAAATAAACGTTAAAAAAAAAAAAATTTTTTTAAATAAAAAAATAAAAATAAAAAAAAGAAATCCATTCTTGGCCCCTACTTTCACTTGCTCAGTAAGGAACAAACAAAGTAAAAATTCCTGCCATCTTCTTTGGGGGTAGTGAGGAAAATGACCTCTTTGTGTCCTCGAGCAAAAGTTCTTCACTAAATCTTTCTCATCTTGGGTTTTCTTTTGTCCTGTTCTCTTTGTTTCTCCCTCATCTACATTAACCTCCTTATTTTTAGTTCTGTGCCATTTTGCTGAATTGGCAGATCACCCTCCAGCCTGTATAATCCTACTCAAATCAACAGAAGAAAAAAAAATACACAACACAACTACTGCCTTTGTGACTCTCCTATTGTCATTGTTAAGCTATTACAGCAGTGCTTCTAAGAGATTGTCCTGTATCAGAAGTCACTGCAACAGGCTTTGGTGTACCTTTAAAGATTAAAGAAAAAAGAAGGGCACCTAGGTGGCTCAGTCAGTTAAGCATCAGGTCATGATCTCACAGCTCTTGGGCTCGAGCCCTGCATAGGGCTCTGTGCTGACAGCTAAGAGCCTGGAACCTGCTTTGGATTTTGTGTCTCCCACTCTCTGCCCCTCACCCGCTCACATTCTGTCTCTCTCAAAAACCAACAAACATTAAATTTTTTAAAGAAAAAAGAGAGTACCTTTATGGTACTCACAGTACTGCATCTGCATTATAACGTCTTTTAATTTTTTTTTTTTAATGTTTATTTATTTTTGAGAGAGAGAGCATGAGCAGGGGAGGAGCAGAGAGAGAGGGAGACAAAGAATCTGAAACGGGCTCCAGGCTCTGAGCTGTCAGCACAGAGCCCGACGCGGGGCTCGAACTCACAAACCGTGAGATCATGACCTGAGCCAAAGCCAGACGCTCAACCGACTGAGCCACCCAGGCGCCCCAACATCATAACGTCTCTTAATAGTATCTGAGAAGAGGTCAAGCAATTAAAAAATAACATTTTCAGAGGACAGTGAGATTTCAGTGTGTGTGAATGTGTATGCCCAGAAACTAATCCAGCAGAATTAACACATCAATACTTGGGTAATGTAATGTCCAAATGGAACAGTTACAGAGAGATCTTTTGGAGAGGTTATCAATCCTCCAAACAGACTTCAGATTACAATTTTGCAATGAGGCAGTCAACTGCCCTAAAAGCCAAAATGAAGTGATGCCAAGTGACTTCACTGCACTTTAATTCCCAAACAGAATCCCTTACAGCTACACACTCTGACCACCTAAAAATTGCACCAGATCTCCAGGATTGGAACATTGCTTCAGTTAGTGCTAACTATACTCAGTTTACCTCCTGTCTCTCTCATTCCTTCCGCTCTCATCCCTTCCCTGAAAGGGGAAGTTGGGAGAAGCAAGCCAGGTCCTCTCTTTGCAGGAAAATGAGAAATCAACAGTTTCTAGTTCTGCTCAGGAAAAAAAGGCACGGTGAGCTCTCTCTCCTTTCTGTAAGCAAAGACTATCCCTCCAGAGCAAAAAATGATTTCAGTATGTCTGTAATTGGCTATTCTTATGAAATGGAAGAATACTTCAGAATCCCTATTGTGAGCTAAGAAAGTAATCCTGGAGAAATATTCATTATCTATCCATTCCCATTTCTATTTAACCAGTTGGGGGACTGAGAATGGGGGATGGTCAGAGAGAAAAAACTACTCTGTACAGACACACTACTCTGGCAGTTAAGATCAGGTTTATTTCTACTATGTGCTTCTGTTCTCATAGAAAATGTACAGAAATAGAGAAGAAAATGCTAGAGAACAAAAAGCACCCACAATCCCACGATACAAAGGAAATATTATCTGGGATGGTTTTCTCCTGCTCATGCTGTATATTCCCCAATCCCCAGGGGAATACAGCTGCTTGAATGTACTGCCCACCGCCACCTCAAAAACACCTCTTTAAATGATGTCTATTTCTTTACAAGGGGCAAAAATCTCAAGTGAAACACTGTTCCTGTAGTGATCTTCATTATAACACTTTCAGGAACACTGGTATCAAAAAGTGAGCCTTATGGAACCTCATAAATGAAAGAGGGAAATTTTTTGAAGGCATATAATACTGTACACAACTTTTAAAGACTTAAAAATCTACAGTTTTGGCTATTCTCTAAAAAAAATATACATTACAAAAAGTATTTCAAGAAGATAAAGAATATCTGAAGAGACCCAAAGCCAGAGATTGGAAAAAGTAAGTCGCTTATCTATATACCCTCAGAGTCATTTAGGATGAGCTCATTTTTAGAGGTGAAAGCCTAAAATAATCCTTATATAAAGTCAATCAGTTCATTCTACAGACTGACCTAATCCTGATAACAAAACTTAATAAAAATGGCCTCTCTAAATACAAAAGCTAAACCAATTTCACTTATGCAGATACACTTTTCTTTACAAAGAAAAAAAAATCTGGGGCGCCTGGGTGGCTCAGTCGGTTAAGCCACTGACTTCGGCTCAGGTCATGATCTCGTGGTCCATGAGTTCGAGCCCCACATCGGGCTCTGTGCTGACAGCCCAGAGCCTGGAGAACTGTTTCGGATTCTGTGTCTCCCTCTTTCTCTCTCCTCCCCTGCTCATGCTCTGTCTCTCTCTTCTCAAAAAATAAGTAAACGTTAAAAAAATTTAAAAAAAAAATCAGCAAATTGAATGTAGATATTAACTAAATTGATTGAAAGGAATAATATATTTGTAAATAATTCACCCAGAATTTCCAAGTTATTCTGGATGGATATCCTTCCAATTGTTTAGAAAGTATAACCCCAAAATGTTACAATGATGAAAAATGAAATCCAACCCCATAATCTTCTAGGTAGGTTATCTGGTCTTTTCTTAATATTAGGGGACTTAAGGATTGAAGCCTACACACACACACACACACACACCCTAAATGTAATACAACACTTCCAAAGTATTCATTTCCTGCCCCAACACGGACTAAACGAGGGTACTCATGACTCACACCTTATCTGCCATGCTATGCTACTGTGATGTCGTTCGCATCCATCACTCACCATCACTCCCTCCTTACCCATTTTATTTGGCCCAGGCACCTATGTCAGCACCAATCCATTAACATCCAATATGTCACATTATTGCCACCTGCTGCTGCAAAATGTTCTTCTTCTTTTAAGCAACTAACGTAACATTTAAAAATGCATTTGGGGGCACCAGGGTGGCTCAGTCGGTTAAGTGTCCGACTTCAGCTCAGGTCATGATCTCACCGCTTGTGAGTTCAAGCCCGGCATCAGGTTCTGTGCTGACAGCTCAAGGCCTGGAGCCTGCTTCTGATTCTGTATCTCCCTCTCTCTCTGCTCCTCCCCCACTTGCACCCTGTCTCTCTCTTTTAAAAATAAACATTAAAAATTTTTTACAAATGCATTTAGGGGCACCTGGGTGGCTCAGTTGGTTGGGGATCCAACTTCGGCTCAGGTCATGATCTCACAGCTTGTGGGTTGGAGCCCCGCATCGGGCTCTGTGCTGACAGCTCGGAGCCTGGAGCCTGCTTGGGATTCTGTGTCTCCCTCTCTCTCTGCCTTTCTCCCACTCATGCTCTGTCTCAAAAATAAATAAACAGGAAAAAAAAATGCACTTGGATTGGGGCACCTGGCTGGCTCAGTCAGTAGGGCGTGCGACTCTCAATCTCAGGGTTGGGAGTTCAAGCCCCACATTGGGCACAGAGATTACTTAATAAATAATAATTAACAAAATGTATTTGGATCATGATACTGTAAATCATTACTTTAAAAGAAATGAGGGCTACCTATATGAAGAAACATCATAGTAATCTGAGGAGGCATGTCACAGTAACCTAAGGGCTAGGACATTAGTTTGCAAGACATCATCCCTACCAACAGATGAGGGAAAGAACACAGATGTACTACCATACACAGATTATTAATCAGTTAAAACAACTTTTCCCACCCGTTATATAAGCGAACACTGACAATTCTACTCTTTCAACCTCAGGGACACTGGTGCCAAGTAATGTTAAAGGAGAAGAATGGGCGGAGATCGGCCAGTCACTTCAACTCCCAGGCAGCAGCTTGGGTAAAGAAAGGATCTTTACTACAGTGATCACGCTACACCATGCACAAGGCCTATTCTAACATTAAAACCTAATCCTGGGGCGCCTGGGTGGCTCGGTCAGTTAAGCATCTGACTCTTGATTTCGGCTCAGGTCATGATCCCATGGTTTGTGAGATCAAGCCCTGCACTGGGCTCTGCACAGACAGGGTGGAGCCTGCTTTGGGTTCTCTCCCTCCCCTCTCTTCTCTCTGCCCTTCCCCGGCTCATGCTGTCTCTCAAAAGTAAATAAGCAACAACAACCAAAACCCTGAATCCTTATTCTTATATACATCCTCAAGAAGTATTTGAGAATATTAGTCAAATTAGCTGTATATGCTCACATAGAAAATCAACAAAAAGCCCAACTATGATTTTCAGTACAGAGAATCATTCACAGTGCTCTAATTGCCTTTTCTCCACACTACTGCCTCAAAAGAAGCTTCTTGGCTGTATTTCAGTCCAACTGAAGAAAATGATTAAATGCATTATTTGCTCATTCTTTACCAGTATTTGTCTACTTAAAATATAGTGAATACTACCAAAACTAGCACCAGACTTATCTCCTATTATAGCTTATTTTCATTTTTAGTCACTTAAAGTTCCAATACCCATTTATGTGAACCTACCAAAATGCTACATTTGCATATTTTAAAAGGAAAGACTTAAAAGGCTATTTTCAACTACACTTCTAACCCTATTAGAATCAGTGTAAACAGGGGCGCCTGGGTGGCTCAGTCGGCTAAGCGGCCGACTTCGGCTCAGGTCATGATCTCACAATCCGTGAGTTCGAGCCCCGCGTCGGGCTCTATGCTGACAGTTCAGAGCCTGGAGCCTGTTTCAGATTCTGTGTCTCCCTCTCTCTGACCCTCCCCTGTTCATGCTGTGTCTCTCTCTGTCTCATAAATAAACGTTAAAAAATAAAAATTAAAAAAAAAAAAAAGAATCCGTGTAAATATACTGACGAGAATTGTCCTTTCACAATCAACATAAACAAAGAAAGAAAAAGTAAGTGTTCTGTGAGCTTAAGCACTTTGCCTTAAATATTTAAAAATAGTAGTTCTCACATTTATTTAGGTGATGGAGTACCAGAACCATTTATGAAACATTTACATGTGTAATTTTTTAAAGAATATTTAATTTTAAGTATCTGGAGCTGGTGTGATTAATAGGTTTCAATTATTTAATAATAGTTCTAGAAGAAAATGTAAATTGAATCCATTTTCTGAAAACTGGAAAATAATTATTACTTCATTAATTTATCGTCATAAGCGAACTCACTTATCTTAGCAATCGTTTCTCCCTCCGCCTCCCCCAGAATGGCTATCCACAAAAGACACACAATACCAAGTGTTGGTGAGGATATGGAGAAACTGGACTCCTCATACACTGCACTGCCGGCGGGAACACAAGGTGCTGCGGCCACTTTGGAAAACAGTCTAGCAGGTTCTCAAATGGCTAAACACAGACGTACCACAGTACTCAGCAATTCTGCCGCTAGGTATAGATCCAAGAGAACAGAAAACACATACTCACATACAAACTTGTATAACAGCATTATGCATAATAGTCAAGAAGGAGAATTGCTCACTTTCCTCCTGTATTATACTGTAGATTCCTTGAGTCTGGGGGTTAATATCTTTGTATTCCTCACAATGCTGTGGACATAAATGTCCATCAACTGGTGAATGGATGAACACAATGTGAAAGCCACACAGCGGAACGTGATCCCACTCTGAAAAGGAATGAAGAGCTAATACTTTGCTAAGACAATGCATGAACCTTGGAAACACGCTAAGTGAAAGAAGCCCAGACACAAAAGGCCACATATTGTAGAAACCCACACGAAATGCCCAGAAGAGGTCAACCGATAGGGACAAACAGATTACTGGTTGCCAGGGACTCGGCAAAGATAAGAAAGGCAAGTTCTTGCTAGTGAACATCAGTCTCTTTGTGGGGTGGTAAAAAGTCTCCTGGAATTATAGATTGGTGATAGCCACACAACTTTGTGGATATACTAAAAGCACTGAATCACACACTATTAAAAGGTAAATTTTACTATATATAATTATAGCTCAATTTTTTAAAGTATCGAACAAACATACAAAAAGTACAGGTGGTAACACTTACAGAGATATTAAATGAAGCCTCTTAAATATTTTATCTATCATGAAACTTGCTCACCCATATGCCTGGTACGTATGTGTTTATGACGTAAACATTTTTATTAAAAGTAACGTCACAACTAGTAACCCATAACTTTTACCACTTTTCAATGTACCCATCAAAAGTTTAGATTAAAAAAGACTTAAAAAGAAGTGCTGCAAATGAAAACAAAACCAAGTATGGGATTAAACCAATTACCCACACTATTCCCTTAGGGTGGTTCACGAATCACTGGTAAATTTTGAGCACCGTAAAAGATCCCGATTCCAGACTGACTTACACAAGGTAAATATCATAACTTTTTGACACCGATTTCTACCAACAAGTCAATGACTGTTTGTTTTTATTCTGTACCACAATAAATGTCTAAAACCTAATATTGAAGCTTTTGCTAGGTCTCAATTCTATCAATTCCCTTCTGGGGAAAAAAAAAAAATTTCTACAGGAACTCAGAACAACTGCATGTAATAACTTAAGATCTTACTAACTCAAATTAATATTACTGGAGGACTGTATGAATTATTACTACATTAAAATAATAATGTGTGAATTATTAATATACTAAAATAATCTTACTATTCCTACTACACAGAGTAATTCACTTTAATCCTAGCAAAGTATACTGAATTGCCAAGCCAGCATCTGCCTTGGTCTAAAGTCAACAACTATTCTCCAAGCAGTTATTTCCACAGTATTGTGAGGAATACAAAGATATTAACCCCCAGATTCAAGGAATCTATAGTATAATACAGGAGGAAAGTGAGCAGGTAATATAAACTGGGGACAGACTATAAATGTTGAGAATCTTACAGTTTAACCTATATGAGGAAACCATTAAGGGATGTGAATCATCAACTCCTATGTTAGGCAAGCAGAGTACAGGTACAGGAAGACCAGCCAGGAGACTCACACAACAGTCCGGATGATAAGGATGGACAATCTAAATTAAATAATGGCAGGGGAAGGACAGATGAGGAAAGGTTCCTGCATCTTATTTATAAGGTAGAACCAACGGGATTTGGGTGGCTGCATAGAGAGGAGGCAATGTCACTTAGAAGTTAAGGCTTGCTAGGATTTGAAAACACATTCCTGGGTTAGAGGTTTGGCCCTGACCCATTTCAGCTGTTGATGTCGGGCAAGGACTTCATGTCTACGGGTTTCCGTTTCCTCTGTAAAATGGAGATAATAATAGTGTCTACATGTCATAGGGTTGTTGTAAGGATTGAATACATGTAAAGCCTGCTACATAGAATGACAAGGTTAACCATAATCTCACAGACCATGACAGGAAATACAGGAAGAACTGTAAATGGGGATAAGCATGGAGATTAACTAAGTATACTCGATTTCTGCTTGGGCCCCACAGACAGAATCTGTAAGTCTAGAGAATGGTGAATGCCACAACAGGATTTGTGGAAGTAAATTAAAATATAACAAAAAATCTCCAGCTATGAAAGGCCTTGAACACCATGCTACAGGATTTGGACTTAATAAAAAACCTACTGTCTCCTAAATATAGAGTTCGGAGTTTATCTACTGTATCGTGCTATTTATTTCCTAGGTGAGAAAACTAAGACGCGCAAAATGAAGAGACATCCCAAAAGTCACACCACTCATTGATATACATGGTATAAGCATGTTAATAGATTAAACGCTGGCTCTCTACTCCTCCCCATTCAACAGACAGCCGCATCTTCTGACGCCAATACCAGCCAAGTCCCCAAGACATGATGCTGAAGGTTGGAGTAAACAGATTTGGCCGTCCAGGGTGCCTGTTCACCTGGGCTGCTTTTAACCCTGGCAAAGTAGATATGTCACCACCAATTATCCCTTCATTCTCCTCAACTATATGCTCTACCTATTCCAGTATGATTCCAGCCATAGCAAATTCAATGGCACAGTCAAAGATGAGAATGGCTAAACTTTTCCCCAATGGACAGCCCATCTCCTCTTCCAGGAGTGAGATCACACCAACATCAAATAGGGTGATGCTGGTGCTGAGTATGCGGTCAAGTCTTCACCACCATGGAGAAGGCTGGGGCTCACTTGAAGGGTGGGCCCAAGAGGGTCATCATCTCTAACCCTTCTCCTGATGCTCCCATGTTTGTGATGGGCATGAACCACAAGAAGTATGGTAACTCTCTTGAGATTGTCAGCAATGCCTCTTGTACCACTAACAGCGTGGCTCCTCTGGCCAAGGTAATCTTGATAACTTTGGCAACATGGAAGGACTCATGACTCATGACTCCATGCCATCACTGCCACCCAGAAGACCATGGACGGCCCCTCTGGAAAGCCGTGGCATGACAGCTGAGGGGCCACCCAGATCATCATCCCTGCTTCTACTGGCACTGCCACGGTGTAAGAAAGGTCATCCGTGAACGTAACAGGAAGCTCACAGGCATGGTCTTCTGGGTCCCTACCCCCAACGTGTCAGTCATGGGTCTGAACTTCTGCCTAGAAAAAGCTGCCAAACACCACGACATCAGCAAAGAGGGGAAGCAGGCACTAGAGGGCTCCTTTAAGGGCATCCTGGACTACACTGAGGACCAGGTTGTCACCTGCAACTTTAATAAGTGATACTTACTCTTCCACCTCTGATGCTGAGGCTGAATTGCTCTCAATGACCACTTTGTCAAGTTCTTTTCCAGGTATGACAAATAAATTTGGCTCAGCTACTAGGTGGTGGGCCTTATGGTCCACATGGCCTCCGAGGAATAAGAGCCCCCTGGACCACCAGCCCCAGCAACAGCAAGAGGTAAAGAGAGGCCCTCAGCTGCTGGGGAGTCCTTGCACCAACTCATCCCCCAACACAGTGAGACTCTCCCGACCTCCACAGTTTCTAGCCCAGACCCCCTTGAAGAAGGGGAGGGGCTTGGGGAGTCCTACCTTGCCAAGTACCATCAATAAAGTATATTGTCCACAGCAAAAAAAAAAAAAAAAAAAAAAAAAAAAAAAAAAAAATTAAATGCTATTCATACTCTTCATTTGCTTAACAAAACTGAATCCTTAAATGAAACTTCCTTCTCTCTCCATCATTATGGTAATGGAAAATTTGAAAGTACTGGCATAAAAATTAAAAGGATTTAATGTAATGAAGTAATGATGTTTATAACATAGGTTTTCAACAAATATCATTAAATCTCTTCTTTAAAAAATAAGCAAGTACAGAATTTTAGGAAAAATTTTTTCACTGATGATATGATCAATTTTTGTTTATCTTATTTTGAAATTAAAAGAATTTTTAGTATAGTTGACAAATTTTATGTTTTATTCTTTTTAAGTTTATTTATTTTTGAGAGACAGAGAAAGCGAGTGGGGGAGGGGCAGAGAGAGTGGGAGAAAGAATCCCAAACAGACCCCTACTTTAAGCACGGAGCTGATGTGGGACTCGAGCTCCCAAACCGCAAGGTCAGCATCTAAGCCGAAACCAAGAGTCGGATGCTTAACCAACTGAGCCACCCAGGTACCCCAAGACATGACAAATTTTAAATATGAAAATGTGTCTTGAATGGTAATTTTAAAATTGTTTTAGTCAAGTAAATATATTTCCTAAAATACATGTTACAGAACTGTAACATTTGTTTTATTTTGAGAAATATAGTTACAGAGACAGTAACAGGTATAAGAAGCTTTCTTTCTGTAGTCCTAAGACCCCAGTACACAAAGACACTGTATGAATTAATGGAGTATCTAGAAGACTCTGTTGTAAATCTCTAAATGCCAATAATGACCACTACTTTTTTCGCTTTCCTTTTTCTTTTTATAATTTACTCCTTTCAGTGCATGCAGCCTTCCTTCTGGGTCCACTTCCGTACTAAGCTTCATATGCTTCTGCCAGAATGGTGCTTACCCAGAACAAAGCTTCTCTCTCAGTACTCAACAAGGCACCACTCCTATATTCTGTACATAAAACATTTCAACTCTAATCAGAAGCAAAGCTATATGGGCAAAAAATAAGACCAGCCAATGGGCAAAAGTTTTTGTAGACATCATAACCAGAACAATACAATAAATGATATGCGATGCCAAGGCCTCAGAATCCTAGCTTTTAGTTTAAAAATAAGTTATATTTTATAAAGAAGCTTGAATGCTTTGATGAAAGAATCTCCTTCCAGATCCGTGGTATCATAAGAACTATCTTCATTTAGTTCTTGAATCAGAGTAAAAATATGTTTTTAATTTACTGCACACCATTAACATAAGAATATGAATACCAAAGTTTATGAACTCTTTTGCAACCTAATTTAATCATACCCACACATTAATAAATGTTTGATTATTCTTGTTTTCATTTCAGACAAATTATATTGGACTTGATGTCCATAAAATTTTAAGATATTTCAGTTTACTTCTAAGAAAACCCCATGTTGTGGTTTGCAACATCTCTCATTACTGAGGAAGAAAATTGCTGAGCCAAAAGAAACTAATTACAAAGAGATGAAGCAGTATAAAGAAATAATCTATGGGTATAAATTTTCAATTGTTGGTCCTGTAAGGGAAAATGGAACAGATTATTTTAAGTACTCAACAGTGAACTTTTAGCCTAAGTAGGCCATCCTCCTGACTACCATCTATTCAAGCAAAGGAGGAGGACTTTTAGGACAAGAAAGCCTGCCTTTTCTTACCAGAAGACCACGACAGGAAGGGTCAGCAGCACTTTACTTTGCATTTAAATGGTCCTACAACTAAACTGGGCCAAGAAGCACCCTGATAGAAAAATTGTTAAAAACTGATCGATGATCGATTTTACCTGAAAGAATTCAAACAAGAACTGAACAAAAACAAAAAAACCCGTTTCATAACAGACATGAAGTGCCAATTGAAAATTATATTTACAGGGGCGCCTGGGTGGCTCAGTCGGTTGAGTGTCCGACTTTGGCTCAGGTTGTGATCTCGTGGTCCGTGAGTTCGAGCCCCGCATCGGGCTCTGGGCTGATGGCTCAGAGCCTGGAGCCTGCTTCCGATTCTGTGTCTCCCTCTCTCTCTGCCCCTCCCCCGTTCATGCTCTGTCTCTCTCTGTCTCAAAAATAAATAAACATTAAAAAAAAAAAAAAAAGAAAATTGTATTTACATACACCCAAGTGAAATTTACTTTATTGAAATAACATTTTTCACTAATTCCAAGTGCCAAGACATGTAATGCTAATCTGAGAATGCAGACTCTATGGGTTAACCAATTATTTTTTGGGAGTGACCTTGGTATGACTTACCACAACAAAATCAACTTTTCAGTAACACAGATGGTAGACCAGACACTGCCAATGTTTTAAGCTTGGAAAACGCTTTTAATTTTTTTTTTATTTCCCCATGCTGTGCTTACTGTTTTACATATGTCTCTGACTGCCAAAGAATTGTTAACTAATCGGCATGAGATTCATTTTGTTAGTACACAGCTGGGTACTTTAGTCATATAACATCTGCTTCTCAACCTATCTTCTGCCTTTGCTTCATCTACCTCACAACGGTTTCTAAAAGTTGTCACATTAAAGCATATATGCCTCCCAATATTTGGAAGTTGGACCCGATCATCATCGCTATGTGTATTATTATTTTCCAAAATTATCAGTGGCTTCTGAATAACTAAAAACCATTCAGTAAACCTAAGTTGTGGAAAATCTGGCATTAACATCAATTTGTAAAACACAGAGGAGCCAAAGAATGAAGCTTAATGAGAGTCATGCAATAAACAGAGGTGCCCGGGTGGCTCAGTCGGTTGGGCGGCCGACTTCCGCTCAGGTCATGATCTCATGGTTCGTGGGTTTGAGCCCCGCATCGGGCTCTGTGCTGACAGCTCGGAGCCTGGAGCCTGCTTCGGAATCTGTGACTCCCCCTCTCTCTCTGCCCGCTTCCCAGCTCATGCTCTGTCTCTGTCTCTCAAAAAATAAATAAACGTTAAAAAAAAATTTTTTTTTTAAGTCATGCAATAAACAGACATTATTCTTTGCATATATATCTCTAAGCTCTCTGAGTGAAGCTCTAATGGAAAAACAACTGAAGCTTCAAAATGTGAATATTAAAAAGAAAAAATTATATGATGTACACACAGGAAAGAACATTCTGCATTCTGCATTCTGCATTCAAGGCTCAGATCTTCTGTACACTTTACTTTTTAATATAGAGGGACTAATTAACCAGTCCCTGAGTCACTTCAGATGAGTGTTACTCCAGCATCCTACCAACACACAGAAAGGTGAGGCTCAAACATAGACATTCAACTCACGTTGCACACTATTCCAAGTGTGTGTTTCCAAATGGGTTGGAAGTCAATGAATATCTCTGTATAGGAATAACGTATGAGGGTAGTTAGGTCTCAGGTCAGGCTCCAAAATGTGAATGAAGTAGAGACCTAATGACGGTATATAATACAAACACCCTTCCTACCACTGTCTGTAGAGCAAATTCTGCTCTAGAAATGAGCAGAACGAGCGTGACAGACACGTCCCCCCTCACCTGCAAAGCAGAAGGAGCTCCACAGTCCAGTTTCCCTTTCCTCCCCCATCAGCCAAAAACCAACAGGATGAGCAGGTGGAAGGAGGTCTAATAATTGTAAAAAATTCCAACACCAAGAAGCTGGGTGGTAGGAGGCAGAACTAAAGAAGATCCTGTTGTTCTGAGTCCGATGAGGGGGGCAGGGGAAGTCCCAAACATAAGATACTAAGGGAGAAGTAGTGACTTTGGGAACACCACCAACTTCGGGCTGTGGAAGCTGAAGCTTTTGGTCTCTCTCAAAAGACAGCAACACCTCAAACCACCCAAAGGACTCCAATGACGCTATAAGGTTGTGTTGCTGTCTGTCTAGGGTAATTGTCGTCCATCTGGCTTTTGTTGTTTGGTGTGTTGGCTGGGGGAGGTGGGCGGTGGGGGTAAGGGACGCAGTCAGAAGCTGTAGCAGTTTTTTGTAAGAGTGGATAAGCCAATGCGATCAGAAAAATGACTGAAAAGTTGTTTTGCGAGATGTTAGCACCTAGATAATTCTAGAAGGACAAGAAGGACATAGCGGATCTGCTCTTGGCCTTACCTTGATAGGGATTAAAAGTGAGCACACTCACTGGTTCACTGCCTCAGCCTAATGAGGGGACAAGCACACCTGGTGACTGTTTTCGGTGCTCTGTCCTCACGCATAGCAGCCACCCAACTACTGCGGAAGGTACGACAGTTTTATGGGAGGGACCGGTGTGCTCGTCCCTTGTGGAGGTGAAAGATGAAGAATGATTACTGGTCTGAGGCCCATCCCATCCCCCCATGTCACAGTCGTCCTCATAGCTGGGGTAATGGCGGGACTGTGGCTAGGAGAGCAGTTAGCTATTACTGTGGTCCACGCCTCCTTGCTTTCTCCAGCTCTTGACATGATGCGGGAGACTTCAGAGATACCCTGCCACTATGAGAAAAAGAAACTTAAGTCACTGAAGACGATTCGCCAGACTTATGTGAAGCCATTTATTTTTTTTAAAACATTTTTTTTTCCAACTTTTTATTTATTTTTGGGACAGAGAGAGAGAGAGAGCATGAACGAGGGAGGGGCAGAGAGAGAGGGAGACACAGAATCGGAAACAGGCTCCAGGCTCCGAGCCATCAGCCCAGAGCCCGACGCGGGGCTCGAACTCACGGACCGCGAGATCGTGACCTGGCTGAAGTCGGACGCTTAACCGACTGCGCCACCCAGGCGCCCCAATGTGAAGCCATTTAAATCTTCCTTTGCTTGAACCTTTGTTAGTCGGTCTTTCTTTTGCCTATAGCTAAATATAGCGTGATCCGATACGACTGCCATCTATAAAGCAGCACCATAAAACCCTCTTTCTACATTATTTTGATTCTCACTGCAATCGCCTGAAGTAGGCAGTGTTATTACCACATTTTTCAAAAGGGAAAACAGATTTATGGAGATGATCAAACTTGCCAACAGTTGGTGAAATGGAAAATTAGAATTTAAACCCAGATCTGTCTGAGGTCCAAGTCCATGTTCTTTCTGCTACCTTGATGCCCACCATCAACCGCTCCATCCTTATGACTGAGGAAGCAGCGAAGTCAAAGGAAATCGCCAGAGACTAGAGTCAAACCAGGCCTGGGTTTAAATCCTGACTCTACTACTTACTAACTATATATCACTGGGCAAATCAACTTCAGTTTTCTGAAGTATAAAATGGAGAGAATAACATGTCCTTCCAAAATTGTTGCGGCAATTGAATTCATTCGGGTGTTTCCAAAATAACTAAGCATGTTCCCTGGCATGTGAGATGTTCAAACTTCAGTTTCCCTTCCCCCTCTCCGTTCTATCATTTAAGTGCTCTGCGCAAAGCATGGAGAGAGAGAGAAAGAGAGAAAAGAGTCCATTTGTGTTCTCACAAAGCTCATGGCCAAGGGAGGTGACAAATAATACCATACAGTCATCTTAGAGGCTTACGTACGATGCTGGGAAACACAGAAGAGGAGAGATCATGAAGTGACTGGAGGAAATGACCTCTGAACAGGCTTAAAGGAGCTTGCCCAGCCATGAGAAAGGGCGGGGCAACAAGCACAAGAGTGCTCCAGGCAGTGGGAACAGTCTGTGCAAAGGCACAGAGGAAGAGAAAACAAGATATACTTCAGGAACTACAAATCATTCAATATAACTGGGGCTCATCGAAGAGTGACCAGAGAAGGGGCTCGAGAGTTAGGCAAGGAAAAGACTACAAAAATCCTTATACAGGGGCACCTGGGTGGCTCAGTTGAGCGTCTGACTTTGACTCAGGTCATGATCTCCCAGTTCATGAGATCAAGCCACCACCCACCCCTCCTTCACGCTCTCTGCTCTCAGAACAGAGCGTGGTTTGGATTCCTTCTCTCCCTCTCTCTCTGCCCAACCCCACCCCACTCTCACAAACGTACGTACTCCCTCAAAAATAAATAAATATTTTAAAAATATTAAAAAAAAAAAAGTCCTTATATAAAAAAGGATGATTGCCAGTGAAGGTCGAGGGGGTATACTGAAGAAAGATCCCCCCTCCCCCCCCCCCCCCGCAAAAGTCGTATACAAAGAGAAAGTAAGGAGACAAGCCTCTGAGCTTCTGAACTATTAACCATGCCACTCTAAATACAAGTTACCAAAAAAAAAGATTAATTCTATACACTTTTGGACTGAAAAACTAAGTGAATATATGGAATACATATGTATTCAATATATACAAAGGTAGTAAACAGATAGTCCTGCCAGTGGCAGACCTGGTTAAATAAGTGAATGAAAAATCGAGTGATCTCTAAATTCTTCCTTCTTTTCCTATCTACTACCTGAGGGGGAAAAAAATCTGAAAAACACAAATTAATTTTAAGATAATGAGATGGGCGAGAAAGAGAAAGAAGGGAGGAAAGCAAGGGTCTAGAAAAATCAAGTTATTTAGTTAGTTATGAATGAAGGAAGTAGTAATCCACTTAAAATGGAACAGATGCTTGCTCTAATTCCAACTCTACTATTCTTATTAAACATTAATAGATAAGGACAAGTTGAATTTCAAGCTTGTAAAGATTAAAAAAGACATATTAAAATTTAAGCAATACTAACATTAAGCAATAGTTATGTAAAGTTACATTAAAAAAAAAAAAGTATTGTAAAAAGTAGGCCAAGCATGGGAGTGGGGAGAAAAAACATCAAAGGAATTAGATTTCTAAGACTGTTACTTTTCATTTCTTTATTTTACTTTTTTAAATGTTTATTTTTGACAGAGAGACAGAGACAGAGAGACAGAGTGCAAATGGGGTAGGGGCAGAGAGAGAGGGAGACACAGAATCTGAAGCAGGCTCTAGGCTCTGAGCTCAAACTTCTAAACGGTGAGATCATGACCAGAGCCAAAGTCAGATGCTTAATGGACTGAGCAACCCAGCAACCCCCCCCCCCCCCCCGCTTAATTACTTTATTTTAAAACAGCCTTAAAATATTTGGTACAATATTGTTTTTATTCTTATGTGAATTCTTTGTCAATGCTATGTTCAAATGACTACAGATGCATCCTCACAAAAACTTGGAATGTCTTAGGGGGAAAAGGAAGACCTTTTCTTTTTGTGTATTCCATACACACCCACACAAGTTACTTCACTCTGGGAGTAGAGAGTGAATAAAACATAGTATGTAATTCATCTAGTCAAAGTAACTACCAGACTGATAATAATCAGTACCTTTCCAAGGAGCAGTTTGGAGTGCAAAACTGCAGCACAACAAAAAGGGCTTTCCACTGCTTTTTAAATAAAAATTTTTCCAAAAAAGATTCAGAATTTTAAGAGTGACCTTGCTTTAATAGAACTTGTGCAACTACAATTCCACCCCCAAAGTGTTTCAACAAAACAACAGCAGCAACAACAACAACAACAACAACAAAAGGTTGTTTATTACAGGATTACCACAAAGGGGGAAAAGTGCTGTTTCACATTCCCTTTGAAGTAGTAACATTATTACCCAGATCAACAGTTAAGTAACATCCTTTCCATTTTAAGTAAATGAAAAAGTTAACACCACTCCCAAATAGCCTAGCTTTTCATTTTGAATATTTTAAACCTCCTTGCTGACCTATGGATTAATTCATTAATCGCTTGTAAATAAAAACACAGAATAAAAATCACTTAGGCTTTAAATATACGAGCTGCTGTGTAGAATCTTTACCCTTCTTACAAACCAACTGGCCATGAGAGAAATCTGCTTTTATCTCATTAAGGTTTTCATGTCCTAATTTGGTTCTCTACACATAACAAAATTTAATACAGAAGGCAATTACATGATTTCACCTAAATAAAAGTACATATTTTGCCAACATGCTGGAATTATAAAGAGCTTAATGAGAAGAAAATTATTGTTTTTTAGACTTTTTTCTGATCAAACTATAATTTCTGTAAATCTACAAAATAGTTTACATTATTCTATAAGAATTCTAATTATTCATCATTTTGAATTGCTCAGATATTAAATAATTCATCTGACATCAGCTGTCACAAAATGCACGTTTATATGCATGCTTTTCAACAAGCATTATTTCCAAACACTTAATTCAATCCCCACACTCACTGTGACAAATATGAGGCACTTAAAGATTTATGGGGCTCTTGGGTGGCTCAGTCAGTTAAGCATCCAGCTTTTGATTTTGGCTCAGGTCATGATCCGGGAGTTGTGAGATTGAGCCCCGTGTGGGGCTGGCGTGCTGATATGGGATTCTCTCCCTCTCTTTTTGCCCTTCCCCTGCTCTTTCTGAATTACTTTTTCAAAGAACTAAAAAGACACTGGAAGATGCAGAGTGATAACCAGGTGCTATTTGCATTTCCAAAACCCATGACTTAAGAAAGATCAATCCAAAATATCAGAACATCATTTGCTACATCTCACGGAATGGTTAAGTGGGATGCCAGAAAAAGTTAAAATCCCATGGAGTTTTTCTTTGCTCTCCTTTTTCCACCCGGTGAATATTTATATTCTAGCCTTCCGTAATATTTCAAACCTTAGAGATTTAAATATAAAGACCTCCCTCCACACATCAACTACGCTTAATTCCTCTCTGTGACACCAGCACCTTGCACAGTGGCTGACGAATGGTAAGCACTCAAAAAATGTTTATTAAATAAATGGGTGAGTGACTGAACCAAGAATGAAAGAATAACTAAATGATATGACTATCTAATAACATGTTACAGAGAATCATACCATTAATTCTTTTCAGGTAATAAATCACTCCTCTAAATTGTCCTTAATTTCTGAAGGCCTTCATTTACAAAATTCATATGCACATTCTCAAAATGCTTCAAGTAGGCTGGCAACTGTGAAAATAGAGACACTTCCAAATTTACACATTAATATTTTTGAGAGTCAAGTGGAAGGAAAGAGAGAAAGTGAGTATCACTGTAATTCAGAATGAAAAGAAGCTATTATAATTATTATACTGAAGGTCAGAATTTATTTAGCTATTTAAAAGTCAGTCAAGAATAATCATTTTGGGTGAAACTCAATGAAACAGAAAACCAAAGAGGCTATTACCATGAACAAATGCTTATTAAATGCCCATTATGTATAGGGCACTATCATAACACTAAAAGCTCATTTTCCTTGAGGAAGAAGAATTTAGAACTTCAAACCTGTGTTCTAAAATGTGTAAGACATGCTGTCCTTGGAAATTCAGTACCAAGAATTTTACAAATGAATATCCAAGAAAAGAGTGAACTCCTTATCAAAATAGTATGTGAATTTCAATGTCAGTAGGCTTGGTTTTCAAAACATACATGTCGCATAACACCAACTACTGCAGCTATGAAAATCAAAAGTGATGCAGTAAATGCCTTAAAGATAAAACTTCACAAGAATAAAAAACAGAAGACTTATGAGTGAAAAATGGTTTGGAGACAGGGGCGCCTGGGCGGCTCCCAAGGTTAAGTGTCTGACTTTGGCTCAGGTCATGATCTCACAGTTCATGAGTTTGAGCCCTGCGTTGGGCTCTGTGCTGACAGCTCAGAGCCTGGAGCCTGTTTTGGATTCTGTGTCTCCCTCTCCCTCTGCCCCTACTCCACTCATACGCTCACTCGCTTTCTCTCTCTCTCTTTCACAAATAAATAAGCATTAAAAAAATTTTAAATGGTTTGGAGACATAATGGTAAAACCAAACCTAATATACTAATCTTACTTAAAAAAAACCAGTATTATTAAAAATACTTCTGTAGTATGTATGTAGTATGTAGTATGAATGCAAGAACTTTCCTTCCTTGTCTGTTTTGTTTACTTCTACCATAGCACTGTGCCTGACAGAGTAGGTATACAATAAATATTTGTTGAATGAAAATGGAAAAATGTCAATAAGGCAGGACCCTGGTCTTCAAACACCTTACTAAGGAGATATTGAATTACTAATCACAACTCAGCATTAACAAGTGCTAAAATAGAGTATGTCAGAGAAACAGAGTATAGAGCATACTGTCAGGAAATGCCTCCAAGAGGTGAGCGAACCTGAAAGAGAGCCGAATTAACCAAGAAAATGAGGGAAGAAAGTCATACTATTGTTTTCATTCCATAAACATTTATAAAACATGACTGAAAGTACAGGTAGGTGAAAAATCAGAGGGACTATTCAGGGACATGTAAGCAGGACAGAATGGCTAAATTAGGGGCATATTGGGGAGGTATAATGAAACATGAGAATTTATTGTCATTGATAGAATATATTATACTCTACAAAGGCAAAGACCTCTTTTTTTTTTTTTTTTTTACTACTTGTGGGAGGCTGTTACTTATCTCCTCCTTTTATTCACACCTCTTGAAATGTGATTTTATAGCTCTTTCCGTTAAAAAAAAAAAAAAAAAAGAGTCCTTTATTCCATCTGTTGGATTTCAGCCAACCTTGTGACTTGCTTTTGCTAACAGAATATAGCAAAAGCAACAATGTGCTAGTTCCAAATGTAAGCTTCAAAAATCTTGTATGCTTCCACTCTCTCTTGGAACACTGTTGCTGCCATGAAAAGCCTAGTCTAGCCTATTGAATGATGGGAGATACACAGCCCAGTCAATTCCCTTTGCCTTAGACCAGGGATCAGCAAACTCTTTCTGTAAGGGACAGACAGTGAAAACTTTAGGCTTTAAGGGCCATATAGAATCTGTCACATATTCCTCTTTTGTTTTTTTATTTTACAATTTTTATATCTTCAAAAATATAAACAACATTCTTAGCCTAGGGACCATGCAAAGATTTCCAACCCCTGCCTTAGATGAAGCCCAACCAACTCCCAGAAGCACAACTGTCTAGCTGACTATAAATGCATGACAGCCCAGCCAAGACCAAAAGGACCTCACTCACAACAAGCCCAGTACAAATTGTCGACCGAGAATCACGAACTAAATAAATGGTTGTTTCTTGCCACTATGTTCTGAGGGGCGAGTTAATCATTAAAAGCTTACAGATATACTACTCCAGCTGTAATGCCTACAACAGTACCGGCCACTTAGTAGAGACATTCACTAAATACCCAGGAAATAAAATAATGAATCGGTAGAATTACAGGAGTCAGAACATGACATTTTATACCAGGTTTTGCAAACTCAAAGGTCCACAGGAGCTAGACAAGTAAGTTGAGTGAAGTAATCAGTACAGAGAACAGATTTGAAAGCAGTGGAAGGGACACCACCCCAAGAGGCTAGGAAAACACCTGGGAGGCCACAGACAGTCTAGGTGAGGACAAAGGCAGTAGGAATGGAAAGGGAAAACAAGGAACAAAGTCAAAACTACCTGAGGTAGAAGCAAAAGATTTTCGGCAGAGACTGGCCAACTGGATGAGAATTCAAGATCTAAGTATATGTCATCTGCAAGTAACATACTTTAGATTCAAAGAAATATACTTTTGCATAAATGGTGCTGGGGCAATGGGATACCCACTTGCAAAAAGATGGATTTGAATCTTTCTTACTCCACACACAAAAATTGACTCAGACCACAGACCTAAATGTAAGAACTAAATTCTAAAACTCTTACAGGAAAATATAGGAGTACATCTTTGAGATCTTGAATTAGCCAATGACTTCTTAAATATGACACCAAAAGCACAGGATAAAAGACAAAATTGATCAACTGAACTTAATGCAAACTAAAGTCTTTTGTACTTCAAGACACCATTCAATGGCTAGAATCAACAACACAAGAAACAACAGGTGCTGACAAGGATGCAGAGAAAGGAGAACCCTCTTGCACTGTTGGTGGGAATGCAAACTGATATAGCCGCTCTGGAGAACAGTATGAAGGTTCCTCACAAAGCTAAAATAGGGGCGTCTGGGTGGCTCAGTCGGCTGAACATCTGACTTCGGCTCAGGTTATGAGCTCACGGTTCATGAGTTTGAGCATCACATCGAGCTTGCTGCTGTCAGACTGCCAGCACAGAGCCCACTTTGGGTCCTCCATCTCCCACTCTCTACCCCTCCCCTGCTTGTGCTCTACCAAAAATAAGCATACATTAAAAAAAAAAAAAAAAGCTAAAAATAGAACTACCCTATGATCCAGAAATTGCACTATTAGGTATTTACCCAAGGGATACAAAAATACAGATTTGAAGGGATACATGCACCCCATGTTTACAGCAGCATTATCAACAATAACCAAATTATGGAGAGAGCCCAAATGTCCATCGACTGATGAATGGATAAAGAAAATGTGGTGTATATATATGCAACGGAATATTACTTGGCCATCAAAAGGAATGAAATCTTGCCATTTGCAATGGCGTGGATGGAGCTAGAATGTATTATGCTAAGTGAAATAAGTCCATCAGAGAAAGACAAATACCATATGATTTCACTCACATGTGTAATCTCAGAAACAAAGCAGATGAACATACGGGAAGGGGAGAGGGGAGAGAAGAAAGGGAAACAAATCACAAGAGACTCCTAACAATAGAGAACAGAGTTGATGGAGGGAGGTGGGTGATGGGTATCAAGGAGGGCACTCATTGCGATGAGCACTGGGTGTTGAATGCAACAGATCACTGAATTCTCCTTTGAAACCAATACTGCAGTGCGTATTAGCTGACTAAAATTTAAATTAAAAGAAAAAAAATCACCATTCAAGAGAGTAAAAAGGCAGATTAGGCAAATCCATAGATAGAAGGTAAGTGGCTGCCAGGGGCTAGAGGGAGTGAGGAATGGGGAATAGCTCTTAGCAGATACTGGGTTTCTTGTGGGTAATGAAAATATTCTGAAATTACCTAGCAGCGATGGTTGCACCACCTCATGAATATACCAAAACCCACTGAATTGTGCACTTTAAATTGTGCACATATTATGGTATGTGAATTACATCTCAAGTTATTTTAAGAGTTAAAAAATAACCCACAGACTAGGAGAAAAAAATTTTAAATCGTACATTTAATAAGAGACTTGTATCTAGAATATACAGAGAACTCATATGGCTCAAAAATAAAAAGACAACTAACTCAATTTTTACACGGGCAATAGCTAATAAGGTCATGAAAAGATGTTCAACGTCATTAATCATGAAGGATGTACAAATTAAAACCAAATGAAATGCCATTTCTTACCCACTAGAATAGCTGTAACCAAAAAGACAATATCAAATAATGAGACTGTAGAGAAAGGAGAACCTTTGTACACTGCTGGCGGGAATACAAAATGGTGTAGCCACTTTGGAAATCAGTTTGGCCCCCTCTTTAAAAAGTTACACAAAGATTTACTGTATGACCCAGCAATTCTACACTTAGGTAACCATCCAGAGAAATGAAAACATATGTTTTCACACAAAGACCCATATACATACAAGTGTTCACCCAAGTATTACTCACAACAGTCCAAACCTAGAAACATTCCAAATGCCCATCAACTACTGACTGAATTAAAAAAACTCTGACATATCCACACAATGGAATGCTACTCAGCAATGAAAAGGAACAACGCGGGCACCTGCAGTGGCTCAGTCAGTTAAGCATCCACCTGTGGCTCAGGTCATGCTCTCAAATCTCAGGTCCGTGAGTTCGAGTCCCACGTCGGGCTCTGTGCTGACCGCTCAGGACCTGGAGCCTGTTTCGGATTCTTTGTCTCCCTCTCTCTGCCCCTCCCCCCCGCTCGCACTCTGTCTCGGCCTCTCAAAAATAAACATTAAAAAAAATATATTTAGAAAAAATAAAAAGGAACAGCGTACTGATATGAAATGCACCATGAATGAACTCAAAACCAATACGCTCAGTGAAGGAAGTCAGAAAAAACACATATTGTATGATTCTATTCACATGAAATGTTCAAAAAAAGGGGGCAAATCTAGAGATAAGTAGATTCTAGTTGCCTGGGAGTGAGGATGAAAATGAGGAGCAGCTGTAAATGGGTGTGAGTGAAGTTTCTTTTCAAGGTGATGGAAAGGTTATAAAATTAGATGTGGTGATGGTGCTACCATTCTATAAATATACTAAAATTTATTGAATTGTAGCCTTTAAACAGGTGAATTTTATGATATGTAAATCATAATCTCCATAAAGCAGTTTAAAAAAAAAAAGAATCAGCAGGATTTAGTGACTGATTAGTAGTGGTGAAAAAATGGGAGAAATCTAAAAACAAAAACAAAAACCCCACATGTTTAGCTTCAACAATAGGTGTGGATGGGAGTGCCGTTTACTGAAAAGGCAGAGTGAAAAGGAGAGGAACAGGTTTATTGGGGGAAAATAATGAATCTGGTTTCGGGCATACTGAAGATTATGGGCTGACATAAAGGCATCCAACAGGAAGATGACAAAAAAGCAGTATGAGAAACAGATTTAAGAATCAACAAACGTGGGGGCGCCTGGGTGGCTCAGTCGGTTGAGCGTCCGACTTCGGCTCAGGTCATGATCTCGCGGTCTGTGACTTCGAGCCCCGCATCAGGCTCTGTGCTGACAGCTCAGAGCCTGGAGCCTGCTTCGGATTCTGTGTCTCCCTCTCTCTCTGCCCCTCCCCCACTCATGCTCTGTCTCTGTCTCTGAAATAAATAAACATTAAAAAAAAAAAAAAAAAACTAAAAAAAAAGTCAACAAATGCGTTCTGAATCACCACAATGTACCAGGAACTACATTCGGCCCTGGAAATACAGTAGCTGACCGGGAAGACATAGTCCCTGCTTTCATGAAGCTCATATTCAGTGGGGATAAAAATTAAAAAAGAGAAGCCTTCTGGGATATATTCATATGCAACTAAGAAGAATCAACAAAGTGATAGTTTAGACACTGGTGTGACTGATATCTTCAAGGAAGGATGAAGAGCACAGAAAGGAGAAAGGAAGCCAAGGATCTGGACAGAGATTTAATGACTGTACATACAGGAAGTGGAGCCATGAAGATGACAGACAACCAGCCAGAAAGAGAAGAGGAAATACCTATGGCTGACAGGGTAAAGTTCAAGAAAGAGGAAGTAGTAGTTAAAGTATAAAGTATCAGGGGCGCCTGGGTGGCTCAGTTGGTTAAGCATCTGACTTCAGCTCAGGGGTCACGATCTCACAGTACCTGAGTTCAAGCCCCACGCCGGGCTCTGTGCTGACAGCTCAGAGCCTGGACCCTGCTTCGGATTCTGTGTGTGTCTCTCTCTCTGTCCCTCCCTGCTCATGCTTTCTCTCTCTCTCTCAGAAATAAATAAAAACATTAAAAAAAAAAAACGTATGTATACGTATGTACATGTAATGTATATATAATATATTTGAGCACCTATTACGTGCCAGTGACTTTGGCTTTTATTCTGAGTGAAAGGCAAGAGCCACTGCAGAGCTCTGAAGGGAGGAACGACATGATTTGACTGAACATTTTTAAAGGTCACTAGGGCAGGGCTGGGAGACCAGTTAGGTGGCTCCTGCAGTAAACCAAGCAAGGGATGGTGGTGACAGCAGTGGAGAAAGTGAGCAAGGGTCAGATTCCGAATAAATTGTAAGGTAGAGCCAACAGGACTTCCTGATGTATTGCATGTGAGCTTTGAGAGAAACAAGTCAGTGAGACAAGACTAAGATTTTGGCTTAGACAACAGGAACCGCATCAAATGAAAAGAGGACGGTTGCACATGGAAACACGTGGGGGAGGCAGAGGTCAGGAGTTTGTTTACAGACACATTCCTCTTGCAATGCCTCGTAGAGATCGGAGTGAAGATGTCTGATGATCACCTGAATAAAAGAGTGTGGAGTTCAGGAGAGAGGTATGGACATTAAGAAGCCAGAAATGAAGGAACCAGCAAAGCAGAATGATAAGGAACAATAAATATAAAGGAAGAAAACCAAGAGAAGCACTATCCCCCAAACCAAGATTAGAAAACATGATCATGGAAGAGTGTTTTACTATATATACCTGGGGTTCTCAACCAGGGGAGATTCTGTTCCCTTCAAGGGACATTTGGCAATATGTGGAAGTGTTTTTGATAGTCTGACTGGAGAAGACAGGCTGTGCTAGTGGCATCCAGTTGGGAGAGGCCAGACATAATGCCGAATATACTATAATGAGAAGGACAATCACCACCCACCCCCGCCGCCCTTCTGCTGAAATTCAAACCTCTTTGCAGATGGTGACTCAACTTCTATGTGATTAGATTTCTAAATAATTGTTATTACTTCTGTTTTTGGCATAATAAGAAGTGAAAGCTCTTCTGTTAAAGTGCAACTGTTATCCTCAACCATGTACATAAAGATACAACCACAGAAGACCACAAAGGAATATACCATAACATTTGAACCCACGGTTCTCAAGTAGTTTATTATCGCCTACATGTTTGTATTTTCCAAATTTTTTTATGAGTATGTTACACTTTGAGAATTAGGGAAATTTCATACTTTGTTTTAAAGCATAATGGTCACTAAACAGGAATGCATGGGAATTAAAGCTGTATAGCCTCTTATGTAACAGGATTCTGAATTCCATTGAAAGAGCATACATTAGAAGGAAATCATTCCGCAAAGTAAATCCTGAAGTTTTAGGTTATTTCCTAATAGCTGCGGATTTAGAGAAAATAAATCACATGTTAATCCTTTCAAATGTTATGAACTCTACCAGAAAATTCAGTGTTCTATTAAAGTACTCTATTTAAGAGTACAGTCCTAAATGAAGATAAAACAAAAATATCCTAGAAATCAAAAACCAGCCAGAAATGGATCTGACCACAGGTGCTTCTCTGATAATTTACAGACCCAGGAGCACCTGGAGGTAGACCCACAATCTATTCCCAAAAGTGCCAACTGGTCAGCCCCATGCCCTATCTCCTGCAGGCTCTTCATTGAAGGAAAAATACAGATGGCCACTAATAATAGGAAGTCATGCTTATCCTCACTGAAAATCAAGGATTGCAAATTAAAACCATAAATATACCATTTTATGGCCACTGGGATTGAAGATATTCCAATCGTGGAGGAAAATGTGCAGCAACAAAACTCATATATACATTATTAGTGTGGGAGGAATTTGTTCTATTTACCATTGCAATCCTTTCCTGTTACAAGTATTACAATATCTTCTAATTTCTGATTTGCCTTTTCACTTACTTTACATATATCTCCTAACAAACAGAAGTTCCTAATTTACTGATTTTTGTTCCTTTATGATAAACATAAAATCCTTCTTTAAAAACAAAAAACCCTTCCCTATCGTGAAGTCACAAAAACACGCCTCTATATTGAAAAATTGAGAATTGGGTGCAGCTCATTTAAGTAAAAGGAGCAGTGTAGCATAGAAGAGGACAGACACTGGAGACAGACTGTGACCCTGGGCAAATGACCTCATTTCTCTGTTCTTGCCTCAGTTTCTTCACATAAAAAATGGTGATAATAATAGCCCCTATAATTAAAGATAAATGCAGTGGTCAAAGGAGTAAATGTGTGTAAAGTGTCAGAACAAGGTCAAGCATATAATAAGCACCACAGAAGTGTTAGCTGTTTTTACAAAGGTTTTACTCTACCTGAATTTGATTTTATATAGGGTATGATGTAGAGATCCTGTTTTGTTTTTTCCCATATAAGTAGCTAATTATTCCAGCAATATATAGTGAATGGTCTATCCTGTTCCCACTAATGTGCAGCGTGACTCTGACATTTCAAGTTTCCATGAAGGTCTACTTCTGTGCCTCCATTCTGCTTCACCGGTCTATTTATCTCTGTGCTGCTGCCATAATGCCAAATTACAAGTTCTTGACAGTAATTAGTACACCACACAGTATAGATCTAGCCCCCACCCCAACTTGTTCTTCTTCAAGTTTCTGGGATAACCTGGCCTTTGCAAATTTTAAAGTAAGATTTCACATTGTGTTTTTAAAACCTATTGGAATTTTGAATGAAACTGCATGAATTTATAAATCAATTTGTTAGATATTGACTGAATTTTGTTACTCAGTCTCCCTATCCATCATAAACATGATCTTTCTCTCCATTTATTCATGACTATTTTCATTCAATAAAATCTTACTATAGTCCCTATAAAGGTCTTACACATTTCATATGTAGATACGTACTTCTGTCTACAAATCTTTTTGGGGTATAAATATTATCTTTTTAAAATATACTTTCTGGTTTCTGACTTAAATGCCTTTCATTTTGTCATTATTCTACATCCAACAACAAAACTAATAATTGTTCTGCAAACTCCTTGGAGTTTTCTGTGTAGACAATGCTAT
Organism: Felis catus; assembly: GCF_018350175.1. Classification (NCBI taxonomy): domain Eukaryota; kingdom Metazoa; phylum Chordata; class Mammalia; order Carnivora; family Felidae; genus Felis; species Felis catus. The sequence goes on along the minus strand of NC_058375.1, from coordinate 96,801,197 downwards.
CTTCTACAAATAGTGACCATTTTGTTTCCTCCTTTCTAATTATTAAATCCTTAGATGAAAGAACTCTTCCATTTGTCTTGTCTCATTAAGTTGGCTAGAATTTCCAACTAAAAAAAATCTTCAATAACTTACAACTTATTTATATATTTATGATTTATAACTTCCAGTATAAGGTAGAAAGTGATGGTAGGCATCTTTGTTATGTCTATGATGTAAAGAAAAAAAAAAAGAATGTTTCTACTACTTCATTATTGAGTCTCTTGCTCTAGGTTTTTAGTGGATTTCAAAGGTTAAGAAAGTTTCTATTCCAAGTTTGCTAGGGATTTTTACCATTAATGGAGACTGGTAAATTTTATCAAATACATTTTTTGTATCTACTGAGATGTTACAATACCTTTGCATTCCTGTCTGGTCATGAAAATACAACTAAGCTGGGTTTATCTTTCTTATATATCATTGCTTACTTTGCTAATATATTGGGAATTCTGAACCTACATTCATAAGTGGAACAGACTAGTAATTTTCCTCTCTCATACTGTCCTTATTTGGTTTAGTGTTCAAGAAATACTAACTTCACAGAATAGATTTTTGTTTTGTTTCAACTCTCTGTATACCACTAGAATTACCATGCCTTCAACGTCTGAAGCCCTCTCTGAGCCTATCTTCTTTTAAAGATCTCAGACTAATCACTTATTTCTTCACTCAAACTTCTGTTTTTCAATTTCTTCTTCAGCCAATTTTGATAATATACATTCTTTTAGGAACTTGTCTATTTCATTTAAATTTTCAAATTTTGCAGCACAAAGATGTTCACAGAATTCTCTTTAATATCTAATCTGTATTAAAATTAATAAAATTAATAAAATAATTTTCGATTTGCTAGGTTTTATCTCATTAACTTCGGCTCTTGTTTTTATTATTTCCTTCTTTCTACTTTGTTAAATTTATTTTTTTTTCAATATATGAAATTTATTGTCAAATTGGTTTCCATACAATAGCCAGTGCTCATCCCAAAAGCTGCCCTCTTCAATGCTCATCACCGACTTTCCCCTCCTTCCCACCCCCCATCAACCCTCAGTTTATTCTGTTTTTAAGAGTCTCTCATGGTTTGGCTCTCTCCCACTCTAGCCTCTTATATTTTTTTAAATATATTTATTTATATTTGAGAGCACACAAGCAGGGGAGGGGCAGAGAGAAGGAGACAGAGGATCCAAAGTGGGGCTCAAACTCACAAATCGCACGATCATAGGGAAATTTGTTGAGACTTTTTGACCTTAAGCAGGAGCTGGCAAACTAAGACTTGTAGGCCAAATCCAGCCAGTCACCTATATTTGTAAATAAAATTTTTTTGGAATACAGCCCCACACATATGTTTACATATTGTTGGTGGCTGTTTCACTCTACAATGGCAGAGCTAAACAGTTGCCAATAAGTTGCAAATAGTTGCCCCCCAAACTCCCCATATGACCCACAAAGCAGAAAATGCTTAGGATTTGAGAGTTTACCAAAAGTTTGCAAACCCCCGGCCTAAAATAAAGCCTGGCCGATTTTCACAAATGCTCAATATGTGCTTGAAAAAAAAGGGCGGGGTTGGGAACAGGGTTCTACATATATTCACCAAATCAAATTTGTTAATGTTCTATCATTTACAATTTCACTTTTTTTTGTCTGCTAACTCTAAAATTACTAAGAGGTATGTGAAAATTTTCTGCTGTGATGATGGATTTGTCAAAATTTTCTTACAGTTCAGTCTATTCTTTTCTTTATAGTTGGGAGTTAGGCTATTAATGGTTCATACAAACCTAGAAACAGCTTTCTAGCAAAAACCAACATCTTATGATATAGAGCCCTCTCAGATGCTAATAGTATTTTCCCATAAAATAGATTTGGTCTGATAATACCATTACTACACAAGAAATATTTTGGTTAGTATTTGCTGTTTTCCCCCACGGTTTTCAATCTTTTTCTGTCCTCATCCTTCAGGTCTTCTCTTAACTAGATTATTTCCCTTTTCAGTTTGACCTTTTTTTTTTCTTTTTTCCAGCTAAAAGACAATGTCTATTAATACTTAGATTACCAACATTTAGATTTATTTCTACCATTTTATCTTATGCTTTCTGTTTTGCCCACATTTCTTCTCTTTCCTCCCTTTAGTTACATTGACCAGTGTTTTCCACATTGCATGTTTTTTCTTTCCTCATTTAGAAGATATCTTGTTTTCATTCTTCTGGATATTAAGCTTTAACTTCTGTATTTACAACATGAAATTTAGCTTCTTCCCAAATAATGTAAGGGCCTTAAGATGTTTTAATCTGGTTGTCTGCTTCCCACTCACATGAAACTGTAGTACAGTACTTTATGACTACCTTAATACTGAGGTGTTTAAACTCCATAAATTAGATGTTGTTTCACATCATTCATGTATATTTAGATTTATCCTAATATCTGCCATCTTATTTCGTTATGCTCCTACTTACATCTCAAACCTCCTTTATTTATTTATTTATTTATTTATTTATTTATTTATTTATTTATTTTAGTGTTTATTTTGAGAGAGACAGAGTGCGAGTAGGGGAAGGGCAGAGAGAGAGAGGGAGACACAGAATCCAAAGCAGGCTCCAGGCTCTGAGCTGTCAGCATAGAGCCCGATGTAGGGCTCAAACTCATGAACCGTGATACATGACCTGAGCTGAAGAAGGATGCACAACCAACTAAGCCACCCAGGTGCCCCTCTTTGCCTTCTTCTGGAGGGTGAGGACATTTTTCCACTTTAGACTTGCTCACCCTTTCCCTAAAGTAGTCTCCAATCTGAATTCCCAAACTGTGGAAGCCCTGATTTTAGTCCCTAGCACCTCTGTGCTCTAAAGTTACAGGTCACCTAGGTCCATATAATATTGTCTCCAGGTTATCCAGTGGGCTTCAAAGCCATCTCACTTCCCTGATATACGGCCTGTTCCTTTTTACAGACTCCTCCCTTCATTTAAAATGACTTTGTTGGTGGTCTTTTCTCTTTCAATCACGGCTGTTTTAAATGTAAAACGTTTATACAACTGAAAGGTTCAGACAGTTATACGGTCAGAAAAAGAAATCCAATGAATCCTTTAACTGTTCAGCCTGAAATCTGATGACTGTTTTGTTGACTACCCCCACTTAATGCCATAGCCATACCAAGTTTTTAAGCATTTTCTAGCTTAAAAGAACTGTGTAGAAGTTACTTTAGGATAATCTATCCCAACAGGAAAATTTCTTTGGAACAAGAATTTAATAAATCCGTTCACTCAGGTGGTGATGAAATCAAAGATTTAAATGTGGCAATATTTGTATTAGAACAATTAACCAGATAATTGGCCTTGTGTGAATGTAATTTAGGAACTATTTAAAAGACATGAGATGATTTACTTAAATAACGTTCTATTCAAATCAGGGCAATTCACTTTCTCATCATAGATTATGCAGCACGAGTTACACCAAACTCTATTGCACTTCTATTGTAATTGTGTCTCCACACACCTACCTCTTTTTCGTATTTTTAAGAAACGTTACAAAGCCAAAATGCCCTGTATTACTTTGTATAATATTATCCATTTTAACCAAAAAGTCAAGGAGCTGGTACATAGATGGTTATTATTATCCTTGAAACTGTATATATACAATTACATAAAAGAAAAGCAGTAAGAGAGAGAGAGATAGAGAGAGAGATGGAAGAATGAGATGGAGAAAGACTTCTCACATGCTCAGCTGCATTCTTGTCATGTGACATCCTGGTATCTTTATAATTTCCTTCTTCATTTTCTAATGTTATGTGCTGAATTGTGTTCCCCAAAACTTTTACAGTGAAGTCCTAACCCTCACTACCGCAAAATGTAACTGTATTTGGAGACAGGGTCTTTAAAGGGGTGATTAAGTTAAAATGAAGTCATTAGAGTGAGCCCTAGTCCAGTATAACTGGTGTCATAAGGAGAGGAGATTGGGACACAGACAGGTACCAAAAAAAAAAAAAAAAAAAAAGACCACGTGAAGATATAGGAAGAAGATGGCAATCTATATGCCAAAGAGAGAAACCAACCCTGCCCATACCTTGATTTTGGACATCCAGCCTTCCAGATTTGTGAGAAAATACATTTCTATTGTTTAATACAAAATTTAAAAAAAAGTTAAAATCTCCATTTACAGTATCACAGGAGCTAACCTATGAACCGTAAGCGTAATAGTCCACATGGGATCAGAGTTCTGCTAAGAAAGTACGTTTTAGCTCTTTATTCAAATATTTCATAGCTACTATATGTCAAGCCCTGTACTACATAATAGAAATAGTATAGAGAAGTATGTAATTTCCACAACCAGCAACTACTCGAACCTTTTCTCCGGTCCCAACACCTTCTTAGGCTCTAGTCTGATAAAATAAGAGGAAATAAGAAGATGTATTTATTCTTTATTTCTTATGCTCTATCGTATGTTTAAAATCATGCCTGTTCTGTGGCTTACATCTATGGCTTGAGCAGTTGATAGTCACAAGTATCCCGAAAAGCCTATGCCACCTCATAGTCTATTTTATAATTTTGCAGGGTTGCATATAATGAATGGTAGGAACAAGGAGGCTGATGGTTCAGGACCAGTCATTTAACTAGGAAAAGAACCAAGGCAACTAACTACCCAAGCTCCGTATCTCAATATGGCTTTTTCTTGCTATCATTTATGCAGCTAACATAGTTAACAGTAATAACTATGAAAAAAATGCTAGTGAAAACTGACAAGGGGATTCTAAAATTTACATGCAAATTTAAAGGATTAATAGCCAAGAATAAAGTTGGAGTACTTCTATAACAGTTATCGAGACATTATAAAAGTATAGTAATTGATACAGCATGTTGCTAGAGCAAGGACAGACGACAGAGCAAATGAACAGAATAAAGCTGCACTGTCCCATACAGTAGTCACCACACACATGTGACCACTGAGCACTGGAAATGTGGTTAGTGCAACTCAGGAACCGAATTAATATATATATTTTTTTTATTTTAACGAATTTAAAATCAGACTTAAGAAACTTAAGTACGGTGTGGACCGACTTAGGTACACGAATCTACTTAAGTGTAAATTTTATGAAATCTGAATACAGATCAAGTATGTATGATGACAATTTTATGTGTGAGTTGAGATGTGCTATAAATATAAAATATATCAAAGACAGTACAAAGAATAAAATATCTCAATAATTCCATGTTGATTACATATTGGTACTATTTTGTTTTACTGGTTTAATATATTATTTAAATAAATTTCATCAGTTTCTTTTTACCTTTTTTCAATGGGGCTACTAGAAAATTTATAGTTACATACATGGCTCACGTTTGTGACTTGCATTCTACTTCTAATGAACAGCCCTGGTATAGTGTGTCCAGAAAAAGACTCACTCATATATACCTGATTTATAGAAAAGATTACATTGCAAGTGAAATAGGGAAAGGATGGTCTTTTCAATAAATGGAGCTGAGTAAACTGAAGGGAAAAAGGAATCTTGAGCCTTCACATAATAAAAATCAATTGCTGTTGGATTGTATATCTAAACAAGAAAGCCAAAAATAATAAACCTGTTGGAAGAAAACAGAGTGTCTTCATTACCTTGGGTTAGACAAAGATTTCTAGGAGATTTCTCTCTTTTTTTAATGTTTATTTTTGAGAGAGAAATAGAGAATGCACACACGAGTGGGGGAGGGGCAGAGAGACAGAGAGAGACACAGAGAGAGAGAGGGAGAGAGATGGAATCCGAAGCAGGGTCCAGGCTCCGAGCTCAGCACAGACCCTGATGTGGGGCTCAAACCCATGAACCGCAAGATCATGACCTGAGCCAAAGTCAGACACTTTAGGAAAAATCTTGTCCTACCCTGACAATGGTCCCGCAAGACAGCCTGCATAAGTGCCACAGCCCAGATTCCCCAAAGTCTAGGCTATCCTGCTTTAAGTCTCATCCAACCTCATATTGTGTTTGATCATCTATTGCCAATTACTCCAAACAGTGGCTTCACACACAATTCCTCTCTTATGGGTTTTCTAGGTTCACCAGGCATTTCTAGCTCAGGGTTCCCCCATGAGGTTGCAGTCATGTGATGGCTGGGGCAGGAGTCATCTGAAGGCTCAACTGGGCTAGAGGTTCAAGATGACTTCCTTGACCTGTTGGCAGGTGGTGTGGGCTGGGAACTCAGCTGGGGCTGTGGGTTCCTCACAGCTAAAGGCCGGATTGCAAGGACCGTCTTGGAAGTAAGGCTTCAAATGCCTCAGCCTTCAAAGCCATCCAGGCACCCCTAGGCAAAGATTTCTAAACAGGCTCTAAAGTATTAATAATTTTTTTTAATTGTTAAACTACACTAAAACTAAGAACTTCTGCTCATCAACAGACACCACTAAGAGAATAAAAAGCCAAGTCAGAGTGAGGAAAAATGGCATTTGAAGGGGGAAGCACATGAAAGAGACAGTGTGCGAGATACGTGCACGCGCGCGCACACACACACACACACACACACACAGCATATCCACTGTATATACACGAACACCTTAATACTTTTTAAAAGATCTTATTTTTAAGTAATCTCTACACCAAACGTGGGGCTCGAACTCACAACTCCAAGACCAAGAGTCTCCTGCTCCACCAACTGAGCCAGCCAGGCGCCCTAATACCTTAATATCTGACCATTGCTCTCCTGTTAATATGTTCTACTTAAGCAAAATTTCAAGCAACTGAATGTTACCCATTCAAGAAACAAAAATTTTAGCCAAATTTTATTATATATATATGTAATATAATATATATATTACATATATATATTCTTGTTATATATATTCCTATTTATTCTTTTTTTTTTAATGTTTATTTATTATTGAGAGACAGAGAGACAGAGCATGAGCATGGAAGGGGCAGAGAGAAGGGGAGACACAGAATCTGAAGCAGGCTCCAGGCTCTGAGCTCTGAGCTGTCAGCACGGAGCCCGACGCAGGGCCCAAACCCACAAACCATGAGATCATGACCTGAGCCGAAGTCGGATGCCTAACCAACTGAGCCACCCAGGTGCCCCCTATTTATTCATTTTATAAATATATATTATATGTACTATTATAAATGTGTGTGTATATATATATATATACACACACATTTTTTTTTCCTGGTTGTGAAAGTGAAGATAATGCACAGAAAACCAACCTTTACACAGACCACGTAAGGTCATTGTTGGAGTCAGTATATAAAAAGACATCCTCAAACAAAAGGTATCCCCCAAAAAAGTTACCTTCAAATTAAAATTAATATTTAAAAACATAATTAGGACTTATAGTCCAGACAAGATGGCTTAGACTGCTTTCTCCCTACTCCTTCCTCAAAGCACAATTATAAATCCTACAAATAATGCAAGAGACATCCAGAAAAAAACTTGGCAAGATCTCAAAAGACACACTGGTTTGGGATCCTAGGACTGCAGAAGCAATACAGAGGCAGGGCTTATGTGCCTTCCCTTCCATTCAACAGAAGAAGGTGACCTAACCCTGGCATGTCCCAATCCCCAATCTAGCAGAAAAGCTAGTCCAGGAGGGCCTCTCCAATGACACCAGCTGAGCTCACCACCAAAGGCAAGGAGGTACGACTGGAAGTCCCACTAACAAGCAGCAGCCAGGGGTAACAATCTTCTTCCTCTCAAGATCTGAGATTTCCCTGCCCTACTGAGAAATAACAGGGAAACCAGATAGCACTAGAAAGATCGATTCTGCCACAAGTGACCAGCCTGGGGGCCCTCTTTGGTCTCAGAGGCCTGAAACTCCCCTCTTCCATACAAGATAGAAGGTGGCCCAGCCTGAGAAAAGCCCTTTCACTTCCTCAGGCAGCACCAATGGGGACCAGGAGGAGCCACAGAGGCACCAGATAAACTAAGCAGATCAAAATGACACCACAAACATTCAGAAAATTAAGCCCTCATTGGAATCATGTCCCATAAGGTATAGCACGACATCCTGCCTCCTCTCAACAGAATGATTATCTGTTAAAACACAAGATTTAAATAGGATTCAGAGTCTCTAACATAAAATGCCCAGAATGCAATAAAAAATCACTTATCATACCAAGAAATAAGAATATCACAACCTGAATAAGAAAAGACAATCAATGGCCATCAACACAAAGATGAATCAGATACTGGAATTATCAAACAGCGACTGTGAAGCAGTGGTTATAAAAACGCTTCAACAATCAATTTCGTACTCTCTTGAAGTAAATGAAAAGATAAAAACCTCAGGGGAAAAAAAAGCAGCTAGAAAAAGAAACCAAATGGAATTACAGAATTGAAAAATACATTAACAGGGATAAAGAAATATTCTCTAAAGAGGCTCAAGATGACAGAGGACAGAATCAGTAAAGCTGAGCAAAGTATGGTAGAATTTAACCCATCTGAGTGAGAAAGAAAATAGACCGAACACAAATGAACAAAGCCTCAGAAACCTGTTGGACTCTAATAAAAGAATCAACAATATTTGCATCATCAGAGTCCCAGAAAGAGGTGAGAAAAGAGAATAGAATTGAAAAGGTACTCAAAGAAATAATGGCTAGAAACTCCCCCAAACTGGCAAAACACAACATACAGAAGTAAGAAACTGGGCAGACACTGAACAGGATAAACCCAAGAACATCCACAGCAAAACACAAAATTAAACTTCTGAAAACTAAAGAAAGAAAAAAATCTGGAAAGTAGCCAGAGAAAAACAATGCATTATCTAGAGGAACACCTCATCCAAAACTATGGAAGCAAGAAGTAACAATCATTTTTCAAGCAATTAAAGAAAAAAAATTGCTTACCACAAGTTCTATATCTAGAGAAACTATCCTTCAGGAATGAAGAGGAAAGAAAGACATCAAACGAAGGATTTCTAGAAGAATTTGTCACTGGCAGACATACCCTTAAAGAATGGCTTAAGAAGGTTCTTAAAACAGAAAGGAAATGATAAAAAAAAGAAATAAAGGAATCTTGGAGCACCAAGAAGAAAGAATAACAGAAAGAGCAGAAATATGGGTACATACAATAAGCTCTCCTCATGAGTTTTATAGATTATACCTGAAGATGGAAACAAGAATTATAATACCATCCGGTGTCTAATATTTAAAAGTGGGAAAAATAAAGAAACCTAAATGGAAGTAAGGTTTTCATACTTTACTCAAAGTGGTAGAATGTTGATCCAGGGAACTGAGAATATACACCAGTCTACTTTTAATCACGGCGGGGGTGGGGGGAGGGGAGCGGAAGGGAGCGGGATATGTTCCAAGCGGATGCCTGAAACTACGGAGAGTTCCAAACTCATATAGACCTATTCTATATATACACACCTATGATAAAGTTTAATTTATAAATTAGGCACCGTAACAGATTAACAACAATAACTAAGAATAAAATAGAGCATATGACAGTACAGTGTCCTGTATTCATTCTTTTTGTGATAAAATGCCTACCTGATGGCATGAAGTGAAATGAATGACAGGCATTGTGATAAAGCTTTAGTCAACTATTTGACCTTCTGATACTATGTCAGGAGAAGGATCATCTGCTTCCGGACTTGAGGTGACTGCAGGTAAATGAAACTAAGGAAGGTGAAACTGTAGATAAGGGGGGACTACTGTGTGTGTGTGTGTGTGTGTGTGTGTGTGTGTGTGTGTGTGTGTGTCTGAGAAAGAGAGAGACTTTCTCTTTCTCACTATAAAAACTAATCACAATACAAATAATAAAATGGCAGACTGAAGCACTCACCTATAAATAATTACTATAGACTAAACTGCATTCCCCCCAAATTCATACAGATCTGAAGCCCTAACCTCTAAAGTAACTACATTTGGAGAAATGGCCTTTAGGAGGTAATTAAAGTCACATGAGGTCAAGCTGATCCAAGAGGATTAGTATCCTTATAAGAAGAGATAAGAGCTCTATTCTCTCTCCACTCACAAAGAACAGATCGTGTGAGCATGTAGAATGATGGTAGCCACCTGCAAGCCAGGACAAGGGGCTTCAGAATGAAACGTGCCTTGCCAACACCTTGATCTTGGACTTCTCAGTCTCCAGAATTGTGAGAAAATAAATGTCTACTACTGAAGTCAACTAGCCTGTAGCATTTTGTTATGGCAGGCTGAGCAGACTAAGGCAATCACCTTAAAAGCAAGTGATGTAAATACTAATCAAGACAGAGACTGATAGCATGCTTTAAAGAAAAAAAACAAACAAAACAAAACCAAAAAACACAGACACCTGGGTGGCTCAGTTGGTTAAGCGCCCAACTTCGGCTCAAGTCATGATCTCATGGTTCGTGGGTTCGAGCCCCGTGTCAGGCTGTGTACTGACAGTTTGGAGCCTGGAGCCTGCTTCAGATTCTGTGTCTCCCTCTCTCTCTGCCCCTCCCCCACTCACACTCCGTGTGTGTGTGTGTGTGTGTGTGTGTGTGTGTGTGTGTGTGTGTCAAAAATGAATAAACATTAAAAAAAGTGGCCCAAATACAAGCTGTTTACAAAAAACTCAATCCAATTTCAACAACAGAATAGGTTGCAAGTAAAGGGACAGAAAAGGGTATGCTATGCAAATGTTAATTTAAGAAAGCAGGAGTGATATCAGTATCTGATAAAGTACACTTGAAAACAAAGAAAATTACAAAGGACAAATAGGGATATTATAAAATAAAAGGATCAATCTACCAGGAAAACATAGTGAACCCTAAAGTGTATGCACCAAAAAACAGAACCTCAAAATATAGGAAGCAAAACCTGACAAACCTGAAAGGGGAAATAAACAAATCCACCATTAATAGTTGGAAATTTCAATACTCCCCTCAGCAACTAACAGAACTACTAGAAAGAAAATCAGCAAAGATGTAGAAGGTCTAAACAAAAGTAACCAACAGGATCTCTTTGATATAAACAGAACACCCCAACCAATAGCAGAATACCCAATTTTTTTTTCAAGTACCTATAGATTCACTGAGAGAGATAACAGCCCTGGGCTATAAAAGAAACCTTCACAAATTTTTAAAAATTGAAATCCTATATACTATATTCTTTTATCACAATGGAATCAACTAGAAACCAATAAAAGAGGGGCACCTGGGTGGCTCAGTCAGTTGAGTATCCAAGTTTGGCTCAAGTCATGATGTCACGATTCGTGAGTTCGAGCCCCACATTGAGCCTGCTGCTGTCAGCATGAAGCCTACTTCAGATCCCCTGTCCCCCTCTCTGCCCCTCCCCCATTCATGCTCTCTTTCTCAAAAATAAACATTTTTTAAAAAATACACAAAAATTAATGAAAATGAAAGTACAACACACCAAAATATGTGGGATGCAGCTAAAGCAGTACTGACAGGGAAATGTATGGCACTAAATACTTATGTTAAAAATAAGGAAAGGTCTCAAATAATCTAAGTTATTACCTCAAGAAACTAGAAAAAAACCAATAAACCCAAAGCAAGCAGAAAGAAGGAAATAAAGATAAAAGCAAATCAATGATAGTGGGAGAGGCCAAAAGGGAAAATTAAACAAAGAGCTGGTTCTTTGAAAACATATCATTGAAATTGGTTAACCTCTATCTACAAAGACTAATAGACAGAAGTCATAAATCACCAATATCAGGAATGAAATAGGAGATATCACTATAGATCCAGCAGCCATTAAAAGAATAAGTAAATATTAACAAATTTACTACCTTATACTTATAGATTCAATAATTTAAAGGAAAATGAAAATTCTCCAAAAACCACTCAAATAAGATGAAATAGATAATCTGAATAATCCTATAAACCTTAAGGAAATTAAAATTGTAGTTTAAAAACTAAAAAAAGAAATCTCCATGCTTAGAAGATTTCACTGGAGAATTTTATAAACATTTAAGGAAAAATTAAAACCAGTTTTTTGCAACCTGTCAATCTCTTCTATAAGACAGAAGAGGAAGGAACATTTCCCAACTCATTTTATAAGGCCAACTGCTACCTTTTCATTTTTGTTCACACTAAAACTGGGGCATGAATGTTCAAACTATTACTACATGCATCAACTCAAGACGAACATCCAGGAGATTATGCTGAATGAAAGAAAAGCCAATCCCCAGAAGTTCCACATGGCATTTACATAACATTTACGAAATGACAAAATTGTAGAAATGGAAACCAGATTAGCAGTTGCTGGAGTTAGGAAGATGGAGGGCGAGAAGGAAGTTGTAAGGCAAGTGTGCTTGTAAGGGGCAACTGAAAGGATCCCAGTGAAGGAACAGTCCTACAGCTTGTCTATGAGGGTGAATACACAAACCTACACAAATGATAAAACTGTACAGAAGTAAACACATACACACACACACACACACAAGTACAAGTAAAACTGGATAAGACTGATGGATTGTATTAATGTTAATATCCTGGTTGTGATACTCTACTGTAATTTGCACAACATGCTACCATTGGGGAAAGTTGGGGGAAAGATACATGGGATCTCCATTATTTCTTAGAACTATATGTGGATTTAGAGTTACATCAATAAAAATTTCAAGGACACATAAAACAGTAATTGCTATCTAAGTTCACACCCTTACCGTCAAAAGGGTAAAGACAGAGCTGGGCAGGGCAAGGTTTACCTACCACTGTCAAGTCAGTTCATACTAATGGTGAGAAGGAAGATTCCAAAAACAACATGATTTCTTTGGGAGCGCACAGTACACACCCAGGTCACCAAATCCTAGATCAGACAATCAGTAGGCAAAACCAAACCCAAACACACACAGGTTGAAAAACCAAAAAACAAAAACACAACAGCCAAGGTAGTTATAGACCATAGAGTATAATGAGAACAAAACAAGAGTAGACCAGAAATACACAAAACAAAGAACCTTAAGTAGTCAGAGTCCTAGCCCCTTACATCTGGTTGATTGCATGCAGACACTGTCCACTTCTGATTTCCTTCCTAAAATAACCAGAACTCTGAGATCTACTCAACTAAAATAATTATTGGCACCCATTATTATAATGGCAGTACAGGTCCCTATTCTTTAAAGATTGGTTACTTCCTACCTGCTGTGGATAAATTAAAAAAAGCGAAGTTTGTTTAAATGCTATATTAAGAGTATGGCCCAAGTGCCCAGTACAAGCTTGACACATAACATTTACTAAATAGAAATGAGGTATAGAATAATTTACCAATGAATCAATAAAAGTCAGTGGACCTTTGTCCCGTAAAAAGATACGCTCACGGAAATTTTACATGCAGCTTCAGAGGATTCCTGAAGGCCCTAGAGCCCAGATTTTGCGAAACTTTGGTTTAGAGTCTCCATCTTGAGGAACATACTCCAGAAATTTAGGTCATTTGCTCCCCCCCCCTTTTTTTTTTGAGACAGAGATAGAGAGTGTGTGTGTGCATGTGACAGGAGAGGGGCAGAGGGAGAGGGAAAATCTTAAGTGGGCTCCACAGTGGGATGTCACAACCATAAGACCAAGACCTGAGCCGAAATCAAGAGTCAATGCTTAACCAGCTCAGCCACCCAGGCGTCCCTTCCTTCCTTTTTTCCTTCCTTCACTTATTTGAGAGAGAGAGTGAGAGAGAGAGAGAGAGAGAGACAGCTAGTGCACATGCGCAGGACTACAAGTGAGGGAGGGGTCAACTGCCTCTTTAAAGAAGAGGGTCAGGTAAGGTAATTTCTCAAAGTCCTCTCCAACGTTATTATTTAATGATTCATACCCTGGTCAAACCCCTGATGGGATTACCTCTCTTTCACTGTCAAATAAATGGCACAGATTTTTAACTGAACATTTGATTTATTTAACAGAATCTTTAAACATACCTACCATCTGGGACAGGTTTTGAAATATAAGTTGGAAGCTACAGAAACCATGGAAATCTTTTGTGGATTGTTAGTAAAGTCAAAAGATCATTAAGTAGAAAACATAAAGCACACTAGCCTCAGGGGGAAAAAGGTCAACACCACGATGCTGCACTATGCCAGACTGGTTAGAAAATATGTTCAATTCAGTTCAGTTACAGCAAAAATACATCTCAAAGCAAATGCTGTAGCCTTCTCCAAAAACAAAAAAAGTTTTAATCTAGAAAACTCATTAAAAATATATGGAGGAAATGAATTTGGTACATAATACATCAAGAGATGTCTAAGAGCTCATAAACTTTTCCAGGTCTCCCAAAGCAATCTTTATTGACCATCAGCATAAAAGGCACTCCCCAGTGTACGGACCTTTGACTTGGATTCCTTGAGCTGCAGTGTAGCTTTTTGAGTAGACCTGAAAGTGAATTACTAATAGAGACTAGATCTTCCAGAGAAACTGTAAAATACCCAACATGGATCAACTGACTCTATCCTTACTGAATTCCTCACCCAAAGCCTTCACGATGGCCTACTGAATTCCAAAAACTTCTCTTCTATCTGGAAAACTGCAGGATTATTCAAACTCCCTTCCATATAACTTTTTAGAAATGTCATCTATTCTGTTTTTTTTTTAAGTCTGTTTTTCTTTCACCTGGATGAAAGAAATGGAGTTATGAAAATAAGTGAAAATATATTTAATCCACAAGAATGTTTACCAAATAGAATTGGGTCACTGTCTTGGCAGTGAGTTTCTAAATCTATAGCCCTTGTGTTCAATCTCTTTTTTTGGCCCTTCGTTTGCTGCAATGTTGAAAGGGTGACAATAAAGCAGTGAAGCAACTAAGGAGCCAGAATAGAATTCCTTAAGGCAGGGGCCATGTTTCATGTCCGAATGCTAATAGGCTGGGCTGTGCTCACAGAACCACTCGGTCTCAGGGCTGGCAAGGGTCGAAGGCTTGCCACAGTCCAGCCAAAGCTGAGATTCCTTTGCAGCAACTCCAGTAAGAGGACCTTCCTCCTCTGCTTGACACTGCCAGCGTCTGGGACACGCTGCTGCTTTCTGAGACTGCCCACTCCATTCTCACAGCTCTGGCTGTTAGAAAGTTCTCTTACAGTGGGTACAAATCTGTCTCTCTGCAACTTCCACCCACGAGTTCTAATTCTATCCCTTGGGACCACACAGAAAAAGCCTAATCCTTCTTCCATCTTCCACATGTCAGCCCTTCAAATATTTGAAGAGAGTTATCAAGTTTCCTATGATCGTTGTGGTAGGCTGAATACATCCTAATCCCCAGAACCTCCAAGAATATTATTTCATATGGCAAAAAAGGACTTTGCAGATGTGATATATTAAGGATCCTGAGATAGAGAGGTTAGCCTGGATTCTCCTGGTGGACCCAAGGTAATCAACAAGGTCCTTGTAAGAGGGAAGTAGGAGGGTCAGAGTGAGCGACGTGAACAAGGCAGCAGAGGCTGGAGTGATACACTCTGAAGATGAAGGGGCTAGAAGCCTAGGAATGCAGGCAGCCTCTGGAGGCTGAAAAAGGCAAGAAATTAGATTTCTCCCCACAGCATACAGAAGGAATGCAGCCCTGCATACCCATGTAGACTTGTGACCTCTGAAACTGTATGGTGATACACCTGTGCTCCTTTATGCCACTCAATCTACGGAATTCATTGCAGCATCAATAGGAAACTAATAGACTCATTCTCCTTCCAAACTGACAGACGTCTTCAACCTCTCTTTAAATGACACACAGTTTGAAGGCTCACCCTTTGGGATACTCCCAATCTTTCTTTTGTCTAAAACCCCATGTGTTTTCTTCATCCTTTCCTTGCAACCTCTTCTCCTGGCCCAAAATAGCTTTAAATTTTCCCTCCCGCAA
Source organism: Felis catus (assembly GCF_018350175.1). Lineage (NCBI taxonomy): Eukaryota > Metazoa > Chordata > Mammalia > Carnivora > Felidae > Felis > Felis catus. The sequence goes on along the minus strand of NC_058375.1, from coordinate 96,785,446 downwards.
TGATGCCTACAAGCTCTATCCCTTTGATCCACTGGTCCTCACCACGCACATTCTCAGAGTAACTGCTCAATAAACAAGTATTAGGTTGAAATGAAAGAACTGTTCAGAAATCCCAACAGTTTTGATCTTCTAAAAGATTAAAAGGCCTTATACTTCCTCGTCTCTCAACCCAAACTGAGTAATAATAATATAATTTAACCTTCAGAATCCCCAATTTCTTTCCCATCTATAAGGATTTAAGGCATTAGGTTGAGGACTTCTCAATTGAGACTTTCAGTCATACGACTCCTTGATTCATAAAACTACTGTGGAACCTGAAGATAAAAGTAAAAGATCCCTAATATTATGCATAGGACTAACGTTCCCTACTACCGAGTCCCCTAAACTCTACATTTATTTTTAATTATCATGCAAACTGTAGAATTTATCACAAAAAATCATTTAAACCAAAGGATAGCACTAGTTAAGCCAAATGTTTTTACAAAATGTTTAAATGGTCACAGGATAGCTTTAGCTGCCAACATTCATTTCTTCCAGCAAAATAATGATGCAGCAAAAAAAAATAATACGTGAAATGTCTAACAAATGCGCAAGTGGCAATGTAATAAGCACTGTACCAACAGAATGCTTTTTGTATTTTCGAAGGTCATTCTTACTCCCCTCCGTCCACGGAGGGTGAAGCTTAGTGCACTCCAATCATTCTACTCTAGAACTGTAGGAGATCGTAAATGATTCACTATAATACTTTCTCACTGAGCTTCTATGCAGAAGGGCAAACAGGTTTCTAGTTACCCTAATCAAGCATATGCTTCCTTAAATCACTGAGCCCAAGACCTACATTACAGACAGTGGGAAATTCAAATGTCTGTTAGACACGGTCCCCAGCTTCAACGTGCTTTCAGTCTTACACAAGAAAATGGCATATTTATAAATAAAAGGAAGAAAAAGAGGAATAAAGACAAGGCAATATAACAAACGGGTAGCACAGACAGTCAAGTGCCATAAAAGAGTTGAAGGGAGAGTGCTCAACGGACTAGAAGGGTCAGATGTTGAAAGTGGGGTGTGACCTGGGGGGAACTCAGACAGAAACAGAAAACAACATACCAGACTAGTGAAACAGCACAAATAATAGCAAGGTGGCAAAAAGACATATTCAAACCAGCAACCAAATCAGAATGGCACAAAAAGTGCGTTGGAAACAAATCACAGAGCCAAATAAGTAAATAAGTCACCCATCATAGTGCATTACATGCGTCCACACTCAAACTTTAAAAAAATTTTTTTAATGTTTATTTTTGAGAGAGAGAGAGAGAGAGAGAGAGAGAACACTAGTGGGGGAGGGGTAGAGAGAGAGACCCAGAATCTGAAGCAGGCTCCAAGCTCTGAGCTGTCAGCACAGAGCCCGACGCGGGGCTTGAACTCGAGGACCACGGGATCATGACCTGAGCCGAAGTTGGACGCTCAACCGACTGAGCCCCCCTGGCGCCCCCACACTCAAACTTGTTCAATAGATTGTAAATAAAGGTCTTGAATGCTGGACAGACAAGCTTTTATCTTCTGTGGTCAACAGGGAACCACTGAGGTCTCTGGGTGAGAGAATGACTTACATAAAACTGAATTAGCAGTGGTTTACAAGATAAAAGGGAAAAGCAAAACACAGAAATCAAAGAGCCCCATTTTTGAGGTGAGAAAAGCCCAGACAAGAAAGGAGATATGAAACTAAGTGGATGGGAATATAAAAAAAGTATTACAGAGAATGAGCTGACACAACTTGGTAATCACTTTTTCCTTTTTGCAAGAGGAGAGGTTTAAAGAGTCTAATATTATTCTAAAGTATTTAAGTCTGGATGAGAAGGAAAAACGCATTCAGACCTTGTTTTCTGAGTACCTAGTAGGCCAGTCACTGAGCCAGGTGGCAGGGATAAGATAATGATCGTGACAATGAATTAAGTCAGTGAGGCACTAACAGGGCACCACGAGTAACCATCGTATTAGCAGTGTGACCAACACTGTGGATGACTAAAGTAAAGCATGTATGACAAGCACATGGCCCCAAAAATGAGTGCAGGAGAGGAAACCGATTTTAGGAAGGAAATCAAACAGGGAAGGAGGCGGAGCAAGAAGCAGAAACTTGGAAGGACACATATATATCAGTCTCCTTCTTAAATTACTCAGTTAAATATAAGCTACCAGAAATCAGTAAATTCCCCCAATTTAAGACTCCAAATATTTACTCCTATAATAATTTGGTTGAAACCCCAAATTTTTGTTTTAATGAAGTATATGACAAGGTAAAAATTACATGCTCGAAAGATCACCAACCTATAAAGGGGCACTAGAGAATTTTATGTGTGATGGAAATATTCTCAATTTTGATCGTGACCATGATTATACGACTGACATATATTATATGATTATATTTACTTTCGGTAAATCATATCCTAATAAATCTGACCAAAAAATCACCAGTTATTTTATTACTAAGTTCTATGGTAATAATTCAAAGGTGATTCAATAGTTACTTCATGTTATATTAGAAACAAAGTATCTGCCAATATCTTTACTGTTTATAGTACTATATACCTATACTATAAACACATACATTTTCTTAATATGTAATTTTATCATTTTTATTTGAATGAAACTCCATGCATTCCATTCTGAATTTAAGAAACAAGTCTTTTTTTTTTTTTTCAGTTCATCTATTTATTTTGAGAGAGAGAGAGCATGCACAAGTAGGGGAGGAACAGAGAGAGAGAAAGGGAGAGAGAATCCCAAGCAGGCCCCACACAGCCAGTGCAGAGCCCAATGTGGGGCTCGAACTCATGAACCATGAGATAATAACCTGAGCCAAAATCAAGAGTCGGATGCTTAACTGAGTCCCCCAGGTGCCCCGAGAAACAAGTCTTAATGTAACTCACGTTCAAGATCTAACCTGAGGTTCTCACTCATATCCTATCATCCTAACAAATTTAAATTGTAAATCATATTCCTCCTTCAACCAGCTGTCCTTCACATTCTCTTTTCTTCTGTATCTCAACATCCGTCACCTTTGATACCTGGTATCTCTTCCTTACCACGGGATCAGTTCTACCTGTCCTGGGAAATAGGACTCTTCCTTTCAAGATTTCCACACTAATCTCTACCCTCTCTAATCTGTCCTACACACCTGTGCCAGATTAAGCATATATTGTTTTATTAATTAGATAAACCTCATCTCAAAAACATCTGGCTATTCTCACGGACTTTAGGATAAAATACAAACCTCTCTCACTAGCGTTCAAATCCTCCATAATCTAACCTTATCCTACACACACAATTCTATCCAGAAAGTAGAAAACGAACTGACATAAAAATTATTAGAAAGACAAGATACTGGGAAAGAGGGTAAAGAGATAACCTACCAGAAGTTTTAACACTTACAAGAAGTACAAGGAGTACTCTGGAGTAAGGAACAAACCCATTTCATTGGTATAGGAGGGAATAATTGGAGGTGAGGCTGTAAAAGCAGGCTGGTCCATACCTGTAAGGCTTCCGTGCTAACCGGAGGATTTCAGTAGGCAACAAGAGATCACAGATGTTTTTGAACACAGGAATGATGTAACAAAAGTGATGCTCGAGGAAATTAATCTGGGGCTGGAGCACAGGACATAATGGCAAAGATGAAACGAAAAAAGATTAAGGAAGATCACAGTGGATGTAAACAGTCTCAGCATAAAATGCAAAGGATTTGAATAGCGCCAGGAATTCAGGAAACAAGGAGAAACGATCATTCTCTATTGCTGGTATACACAAACCTCCGCAAATAACCAGTGATGGGGGTTCCATCAGGCACATGTGTGCAAGTGGATCGGTAGGATTTGATTAAAAGTAAAATAAATTATTCAATCTATAAAGTAAAGGGCCTGGGTAATTAAAAACAAAAACACAAAACCAATTCCTTTACATTTAAATGAATTTTGGCCAGAAAGACCATTTGAGTTATAATTGCTTAGTTTTGTTATTAGTAGTACTGTGTTCCTGAAAAGACTACTAGCTAAGCATTTACAAAAAGGCTACCCAAAAACACTAGGGAAAAGGATGTACAATTAACAATTGCTTGTTTCTGAAAATGCAAGGATTGCTTCAGATTTTCATTATTTCGTCTAGTAATACATTCACCCAAATACTTACAATAAGTATGTGAAACTTACAATAAGTTCATCTTATTAAGAAAATATACCAAATTTCACCTAACGATTGGAATTAATGTTACAAATATGAAAGAAACTCTTAAGTCTTAATTACAGCATCTAGCAGCATCTTACACGTAAACATCATTTACTTTATTTAAACCTGCTTTTGCAATATATGTTAACTTGGATTGAAATAAGGTAATTCACAGAACTACTGTATTACTATTGCTAAATGTAAATATTTTTATTTGCAAATATCTATTTTTATTTTTATATGGACATAAACAGAAAATTCAACTTCATCCTTTAAAAATTAATTTTTGTTCAAGATTCAGAGAGGAAACCAAGGAACAAATCAATTCCCTTCAAAGAAGTTAGAAATCAGTTTCTAACAAAATTTATAGCTCATTTAATTCATCATTTTTTCAAGAATCATTGTGAATTAAAAAGACACTTTCAGATACTATTTCAGGTTACAGGACACATATGAAAATCAGTCTTTATTTACAAATTAGCCTTCTGACAAAAGATATAATAGAGGTGCATAATTATACTCTCAGAAGTCATCAGTGAAAATACAAGGTTCAGAAACAATAATTTAAAAACAAGGCATTTCGTAGTTACTAAAATGGAGATTGTGTGTCGATGTCAAAGCCTACCGCTTTCCACTAGATTAAGGTCAATGTGCCCAAACAGCTCAGCTTTAATACTGAAACACTGCCACTCAACAGAGATTAAGTTTCTAAGAATAGGTTGTCTATTACAGCTTTTATATTTGTCAAGGTCGTGTTTTTAAACATTTTGGCAATTTATTGGTAGCTTACCCCAGGACTGGTTTTGGATTTTAATTTACTTACTGCCTCAAAACTTAAGACTGATTCAGTTGTTTAAAATGGAAATATCAACAACTTTGGTTGTATAGCCAAGATTACTTCCGCTTTTACACAAGGTCCATCTGACTATGGCTAAAGGAGGGCAGAAAGCGGGAAGTGAGGAGGTAAGTGCCAGATATCCAAATTAGAGATGTTTACATACAGAGTAAAAGGACCCTATCTTCCGTTGATCAAAGCAATTTTACCCATGGCAAAATTTTAGGCAGAAGACAGAACACAACCAATCACCAATAGATACTTTTGGCATCCTCACTGGGCTATTTAGCGACCAAGGCAGGGCTAACCACCTGGTATATGGTGATCATTTATCTACATGACAGTTACTGCTGTGAGGTGAGGGCTAAAGTTTTCCTGCATTGTTAAATAATTTAGTAAACAATCCAAAACAATGGATGACTTTTAGAACCAAAAGAAGAATCTCTTTTGGGCTAAAAGATCTGACATTTGTCTAAAAAAGAAAATAAAACTCCAAAGATATGAAGACAGAATGGTACAATGAAAAAGTATTAGGTAACAGTTATCAAGATGTCCAAAAACGTTCATATTTTTTTTACCAGGTAATCTCATGTCTAGGAATGTCACAGACAAAATAAAATAGTAAAAGAAAAAGTAATGTTAATGATTGCTTCTGGGTCATTTCTTTTTGTCCTGATTCTTTATATTCTATGAAACTTTTGAATGCAGAACCGTGGCAGGGTGGGAATTCAAATTAGGACGAATAACCAAAATCCACGCTCTAGACTCCTTTGTAACAGAAAGAGAGGCTTGTCAACCCCACAAAGAGGACTGTCACCCGGAAAAGATAAAGCAGACTTACATTTCAGTTCTTACAAAATAAACTCAAACTACAGGGTGCTCCCCCCATTTATTTGGAACAACCCACCATTCCAGAAAGCAATCTGGTAAGACAACAGAAGGGGGAAGGTAGCCCGCAGGCAACACAAACACAAGTGCCTGAAGAAATGCAATGTTGAAAGAGGAACTAGCAACCACAGGTACCTTCCTTATACTTTCCAGAGTCAGTTAAATCAGGCAGATTTGAGGAAAAGTTCTTAACAGCACTGCTTGAAATTCTACGATTTCGAGTCATACAGGACGTGAAGGGGAAAATGTCCCTGAGCACGTCTGGCTGGGATAGTTCCTCACATCAGTTTAGTGTTACTTCGTATAGGTTAATCAGAGAACTTTCCTGACACCTCTCTACTATATGATGGGAAAATGCCAAGTGGTAGGGAGTGGCAACCAGGAAGACGGTACGGAGACTAGACAGTCAAAAGACAGTGAGTATACAGACACGGGGGGGGGGGGGGACCCCACCAGGAAGTAAAAATGAAGATGAGAGCAGAGAAAATGGTGTGTGGGGTCAGGGTGGTACCAAATACTAATTTCACTAATTTTCACTAATTTCACTTTATAATCTTACCTTTGCCCTAAGCCCTGTCTCTCCCTAACACCAGCGATGCTGGTGTTGAAGTCTTATCCCAGACATCCTACTTGATTTTGACCAAACTGGTACCAATGATGACCAACCTTTCCTGTGTTAAGTGTAAAAATCTCGGGAATAGTTCATGGGGACGAATCAGATGTCAAAGAAAAAATTCGTAACATGAGTTTTATTCTTTATAAAACAAGGTACACAATTCAGTTTATGGGAACTATATAAATAATATCACGTCTCCCTCCCTTACTGGACTCGGTTTCCAAAACTTAAGTTTAAAAAAAAAAAAAAAAGACATAACTTTAATTCAACTAGGTCTGGCTGTCTTTTAGCCCCTCCCCCCACCCAACACCCTTCCAGCAACCCTCAGTTTGTTCTCTGTACTTTAAGAGTCTCTTATGGTTTGTCTCCCTCTGTTTTTATCTTATTTTTCCTTTCCTTCCACTATGTTCATCTGTTGAATTTCTCAGATTCCACATGAGTGAAATCGTATTGTCTTTCTCTGACTTCTTTCACTTAGCATAATACAATCTAGTTCCATACGTGTTGTTGCAAATGGCAAGATTTCATTCTTTTTGAGCGTCGAGTGATATTCCATTGTAGGTATATATATGTATACTATAGCTTCTTTTATCCATTCATCTGTCAATGGACATTTGGGCTCCTTCCATACTTTGGCTATTGTCGATAGTGCTGCTATAAACATGGGGGTGCATGTGTCCCTTTGAAACAGCACACCTGTATCCCGTGGATAAATGCCTAGTAGTGCAATTGCTGGGTCGTAGGGTGGTTCTCTTTTTAGTTTTTTGAGGAACCTCCATACCGTTTTCCAGAGTGGCTGCACCAGTTTGCATTCTTGCCCTCTATACTTTTCTAATTATGACTGACAAGGAGCTAAATTCCATCTGCTTCTCTTTTTCCTAAACAAATCAGGGAGAGAAAACTGTTCCTCTCGAACCTTCCACCAAGGTGAAGCTCTTCTTGGTCAAAGGTACAGAACTGCCTTCCAGTCTAGAAAGTGTTTTTATTGATTAATGCAAATCTGAGCACTTTCCTCAGAGTTGGTAATAGACCAATTCTAACACCACGGTCCGCTGGATGGAGTCTCAGTTACCGAGCTAAAGAGCTATAAAATTAATAATGTATTATGGCAAAGTACAGAACCATTTCAGTATCCTGGAGCTGCAAAGTATACAAATAAAATTTGTAACAGATTAATCCTAAAAAAATCTCTGAAGGAAATAAGTTTAAGACAGAATTTTGAAGAAGGAGGGCAAACACTTTAGTTTGGCTGTAACAGAGTATCTGTACTGGGGAATAATGAGAAATGAGTTTGGAAAGATAAGAGCAAGAGACTTGCTGGAGGATATTAAATGTTAGAACAGACAGCAACCACAGTACGGGAAGAACACAACGCTCTACTGGGTTAATTTCCTTAAAACTCAACTATCAGAAGTCAATAAATTGTGAAAATGTTTATTCTACAAGGAAGCACAAAAATAACATCAATCTAAGACAATTAAGTGTCACTTTTGAAGATAAACATGTCTCATACTCCTATAACAACTCAAATCACTATTGACTTCCAAGCTTGATACTGACTTCACTGATAACCTAGCTAGTTAATTCCATCAGCTAGAGACTAAAATGGCCTATTTTCACTCCTTAGAAAACAAGGTGCTCACACAAAGCAAATGAAAAACCTGCAGCCTATGTAATATGCATATAAATTTGCCACAGAGGCTGAAATTTTACCTGGATTAAATAAACCTTCTTACCTTTTAAACTACAGCTTTTATTGCATTTTTAAACAAACATACAGCAAACGATAGAGGGAGATTTGAGGAAATTGAAACAAAACTGAAAGGCTAAATTCCTTGAAAGGAAATGAATCATTCCCTGTTGTATCTTGGCCTGGCGTGAGGCTTAGAGCATAGTAGGCATGCACGGAACATTTGCTAATTAAATGCAAAGGCTTTGCCAACAAGAGGATTAATGCTTGGAAGAATCCCAAGCTACATTCCTGGACCAACTATCTGAAAATGTTCTCCGTTCTACATTATACTGTACTTTCCAACAAGTCCTAAGCGATACGCTCACTTTGTAATCCAATCAAATGCAACAGTAGTACCACATCCTTTGCATCTGGTCTTTGAAATTTGGGTCCAAGAGATTTTTAGCACATACGCCAGTTGGCAGCAAAACTTGTCCGGTCCCCAAAATTCATTTTTGTTCTTATATATATGTTAAAATAAAATCAAATTAGAGCCTGAGACTGATGATAACCTGCATGGTAATCCTAGATCCGCCAACATTTCGCTACACAACCTCGAGCATCTCACCTCAGTTTTCTCGTCTGTAAAATGAGAAAAATGGAGATTTTAAAAACCTGCCTTGGGAAAACGTACTGATGACTACAACTGACTTTGAAAGGCATAAGAAACAGGACTGACAGATGGATATGGGGATGGGTTAACATATAATAAAGGAAGGAGAGTAAAGAGTTAAGAAAGTAATCTAGATGGCAGATATACCTCCTCCACAGAAAACCTCTTCACTAGCCCCAATCTCCCATCTTTCCTATTCCTGGAAATGGCACCACCACACACCCTCACCTCAAAGCTCAAAGCAAAAAACTCCAAGTTACCCTGAAGGCCGTTCCTTCCCTCACCTGCAAACAATCAGCCAAGTCCCATTAGCTCCTCTTTCAAGACCTCTCTCAAGTCCATCCCCTTAGCTTCAGCGTCCCTATTTGTATGCTAGATCAAGCCGACCTTCACCTCCTTCCCTTCCTCCACTCCCGCTCCTCCCAAATCACGAACAGTGACTTTTTGAAATGTATGCCAATCATTCTCCGGCTCTACCCATTCTGGTGACGCTATGAATATAAATGAAATCCAAACCCTTAACATGGCTTACGGACCCCCACGGGCCTCTGCCGACTTCTTCGACCTCAGCCCTATTGCTTGTTCCCCTCCTTTACCAGGGACCAGTCACACTGGCCTTTCCAGTCCTATGACACACCCAGTTCTTACATTAAGACCTTTGTACTTAATAATTCCCTCTGACAGCAAGGTTTCTTCTCAAAAATTTCACTCAGCAGACTCCTTCCTTCCAGTCATTCAACTTGTGGCTTACCTGTCCCCACCTCGGGGAGGCCTTTCCTGACCACCCAATCTCAACAATACACGCTCTACCTCATCATCCTGATCTATGCTTTTCAGAGGGTAGAGTACATCACTTATGAACACAGACCCTGCCTAGATTCAGGGTCCAGCTATGTACTTTCCTTAACTGTGTGACCTAGGGTAAGTTACTTAGCTTCTCTGTGCCTAGGGTTTCTCAGATTGAACATAGAGATAAAACAGTTTCATAGGGTCCTTGCGAGACTAAATAAATATGAAGGAGAAAGCTTAAAAGCAATGTCTGGCATATAGTAAGAGCTACTGAAGTCTTTGCTACTGCAACAACTATTATTGTGGCATTAGATTATATTTTCTTATTTATTATCTACCTCCCCAACTGCAATGCTAACTCCGTAAGAGAGCTTATTTGCTTTATGGCCATATCCTCAATGCTTAGAATATGGTCAAGCACTTAGCAGTTGTTCAGTAAATTTCTGCCGAATGAAAACATTATTATGCTCTTACATTTGACTGTGGTACTAGTTCACTTGCCCTCAGAATGGTGCACACGAAGGCAAAGGTGGGGAACGTGAGCAAGGAAACCCATGTAAGGAAGTGACTTATTACCTACTCTACAATGTTGTAGTCCTTCAGCCTGAGGGAATTTATACAGTAATTAGCTTTTGTTATCGATCATATTAATTGCTGAAATAAAAAATATATTTGATTACACCTAGCATATTAATCCACAATTTAAGAGGTTATAAAGAAGGTGGTAATTCCATTGCACTGAGATGTTTCTCTTTTTTCCATACAGAGATGTCTCTTAAATAGCAGGGATATATTTCTCATTATAAAATGGTAGAGTAGTTTCCTAAAGCTACTGTAACGAAGTACCACAAATTAGGTGGCTCAAAACAATGGAAATCTATTCTCTCATAGCTCTGGAGGCTAGAAGTCCACAGACAAGGTCCCATCAGGCCACACTCTCTCCAAGATCCTGGGTCGAGTCTCTGTCTCTTTTAGCTTCTGGGGGTAGCCCTCAATCTTTAGTGGCCCTGGCTGGCAGGTGCAGCCCTTCAAAGCGCTGCCTCCACAGTCACGTGGTCGGGCAGCATCCTCCCCCTCAGGTGTCTCTTCTCTGAAGAACCCACCCTACCCTACTCAGGAGGACTTCACTTTTTCTTTAGTGTTTTATTTATTTGAGAGAGAGAGAGAGAGAGAGAGAGAGAGAGAGAGAGAGAGAGAAAGTGTGCACATGCACGCATGCTTGAATGGGGGGAGGGGCGAAGAGAGGGAGACACAGAATCTGAATCAGGCTCCAGGCTCTCAGCTGTTAGCACAGAGCCCAACATGGGGCTTGAACTCACGAACCGTGAGATCATGACCTGAGCCGAAATCGGATGCTTAACCGACTGAGGCACCCAGGCGCCCCAGGAGGACTTCATCTTAACTAATTATGTCTGCGATGACCGTACTTCTAAACTGCAGTCCTGGAGGTAGGACTTCAACATACCTTTTGGGGGCACACAATTCCAAACTAGGTATACACTGCATTATTACCTAAAGTTGCAGTTTTCAGCTCATGAAGGTATTATTTATCTTTAAGGCAGACCCACGTATATTTCTGAATTTTGATACTTAATAAGAAAAGCCATATTCATTACTGGTCCCAGTTCTCCAGGATAACTCCTAGTTATCTCTATGGTTGAATTAACAGCATTATAATTATGAGAAATGTAATTAGGTCAGTGATTTAAAACAGTAAACATTCTAAACCTGTTACAAACAAGGATCATGAATAAAATAATAGTAATGATTTTTCTGGGCCATTTTAAAACAGTAGGGAAAAACATCCTGCCCAATTGTATCTAACACAATATTTTTCAACATTATGAGATATGCAGGATTATATTCACTTTACAGATGAAGTCTGAGGCTTCTAAGTAATCTGTCCAAGGTAACAGATGATAAGTGGTAGAACTGAGATCCCACCACAGATTGATTCCAAGCCCACATTTTAAAGTCCTACAACTCAACTGTGCTTTGGCCACAGTTTTATGTAAAATTCCATCAAACTTTACTAAAAATCTGTTTGGATTTGGCCAAAAGATGGTCTGGAGGTTGTAATTTCACCTCTAGGAACCTAAAAAAAAGACAACTGGCCCTAAACTGTGGTGTGTAAAGTAAAGTTACATGCACCAAGCCCTGTGTTTCTATTTAGTTCCATTATTTTTAAGAACCAATAGACAACAAGGACAACAGAAATGGAGATACTCTTGTTCCCCCTAGTGAAAAGCTTCCTAGAGCAGCTTGAGGTGAAAAATCAGGACAAGAAATGTTTGGCTAAGTGGTATGTGAGGACCACTTACCGCACACACACTAACACAACTGTTCTTTCAGAAATTATTGTTATGAGCAGGAAGCCAATTAACAGCTCAGCAAGGCCGCACCATTGTTTAAAGAGAGGGACTCCATAAAAGCACAAAGAAGAAATTCTGACCCTATCACCTCAAGTATTCAGGCCCCCAAAGTTAGAAAATGGCCACACAAGAGCTGTGAACTTTTTTTTTTCTTTTAACGTGTATTTATTTTTGAGGCAGAGAGAGACACAGTGCGAGCGGGGGAGAAGGGGCAGAGGGAGAGGGAGACACAGAAACCCGAAGCAGGCTCCAGGCTCTGAGCTGTCAGCACAGAGACTGATGCAGGGCTCGGACTCGAGGACCACGGGATCATGACCTGAGCTGAAGTCAGACACTTAACCGATTGAGCCACCCAGGGCCCCTGAGCTGTGAGCTTTTAATATTGTTTGCATAGATGTTCTCTAATCACCACCAGTGCCAGTGATAGAGAAAAAGTAGTATCTTAGGAGGTGAAAAGTTTGCAAACTGCAGGTTATAAGACAAATTATACCTATTCCCATTTACTATTTTGGGGGGATGATAAAATATTTCTATATTGTTCTATATTTCTATATTGTAAGAAGTTCCTTAATACTGATAAAGGGATAGAATGCTAACAAGAATTTCAACAGCAGACTAACTGCCATAGTTAGGCAACTTTTTATGCTTTCAATGAGTAAGAAATGATCTTAAGAGATTATCTATTGGCCTTTCAAAGATCCATTTCCAATCACTACTTTTTTTAATGTTTATTTTTGAGAGAGAGAGAGAGAGAGAGAGTATTGAGTGGAGGAGGGGCAGAGAGAGAGAGGGAGATACAGAATCTGAAGCAGGCCCCAGGCTCTGAACCACAAACTGTCAGATCATGACCTGAGCTGAAGTCGGACATTCAAGCAACAGAGCCACCCAGGTAGGTGCCCGTCCAATCACTATTTTTTCTAAGATGACTTTTTAAAAGACAGGGTTTGTTTACTATGTGCAGTCCAGTTTGAACCTCTAAAACAAGGACATCAAATAAAATATTACCTAGAGACCAGGTTTCTGGAATACTTCCAACTCCAGAAATAGAAAAAACATACACGCACATGTTCTGGGGGTACAGGGCAGCTCCCGACTATCTAGGCAAGGACAAACATAAAAGAAAATAGATGAAGGCCACCCTAGGTTTCCACCTGACCCCCTGAGATCGGACAACCCACGTGGGGAAGTGAAGGCACGCTGCGATTGGCGGGCAGGATCTCTCCAAGGTCAGTTTTCTCTTTGGAAAGCAGAGACGCATGGGAGAAGCACTCAGAGTACAGAGAAAACAAAACTGGAGAGATGAGCAGAGAGGGAGCAGCTGATCAAAGGCAGCCGAGGAGGCTGAGGCAGTGAGCTACAAGAGAAGCCAGAGAGACCACCTGCGCCCCAAGACTCTCTCTAGCCTTTGAGGCTTAGGGCATTTACACAGTAACATGCTACTCCGTGTACAAGTAACTCTACCAGTCTGTGCACGGTTTACACATGAAAAACGCCACAGAGTGAAATATATACATTTACAGTAGCCATCCCTCAGTGGAGATTTCAATCTTCTAATACGAAATGTACCTGGGGCAGGGATGTGGATCAAAAACTACAAGGTACAAATGCTCCTCTCCAGAAATAACCACACATCACACTGCTCCTGCCCCTCTTGACCTTCTTTACCTCAATCTTCATCCCACAAAACCTGAACCCAAACTTTCAACACACGGTCTCCTCTTCATGAGAAAAGGCACATAATCATAAATAAATAAAATACCATTAAAATTCCAAAGTGTTCTATTAAGGCTGATAACACAGAGGAATTCAAAATTTCACACAATTCCAAGAACAGGGAATAAAATAGGTAGGGCTGCACCTCCTGGAGGTTAGAGCCGTAGGAGGACTCCAGAATGATCCTGGACCTTGGGAAGTGGAGTTTGTGGTCCTTCCCTCCTACGGTCTACTATGAACACCCCTCAGGCCCACAGCATGCATCATTTCTTCTGCTCACTCATACTTTCTTCTCCTATAACATTAGTTGGTACATGGCTTAGCATGGCCTTTCCAACCTTGACTCTCCCTCCCCATACTATTATATAGCATTTCCACCACTCAGAGATAATAAATGTAAAGAAACCCAAGAGCACAGATGGTAGTAAAATGTATTAAAATAAAATAGGGCGTGGGGCGCCTGGGTGGCGCAGTCGGTTAAGCGTCCGACTTCAGCCAGGTCACGATCTCGCGGTCCGTGAGTTCGAGCCCCGCGTCAGGCTCTGGGCTGATGGCTCGGAGCCTGGAGCCTGCTTCCGGTTCTGTGTCTCCCTCTCTCTCTGCCCCTCCCCTGTTCATGCTCTGTCTCTCTCTGTCCCAAAAATAAATAAAAAACGTTGAAAAAAAAATTTAAAATAAAATAGGGCGTGGAGTCAAGGGAGAAGAGGGGGGAGCAGAGCGGGGGAGAAGAAAAGGAAGGAAGAAAGAAAAAAGACAAAGAAAAAAAAGGAAAAAGGAGTCAATCTTCTCATAGAAACAGTGGAGTGGTGGTTGCCAGGGGCTGGGATACAGGAAAAGGGGTGAGGTTGGCAAACAGTGCAAACTTCAGATTCTCAGACCTTAGTCATGTTACAACCGAATGTATAACATGATGATTACAGTGGATAATTCTATACTGCATAACTGAAATTGACTAACTTAAGTGTTTTCATCAAAATAAAGACAGTAAATATGTGAAGGGCGGATATGTTCATTCAATTGTGGGGGTCCTTTCACAGCGTGTATGTATATCAAATCCTCACATTGTATGCTTTAAATATATTACAATTTTGTCAATTATACTTCAATAAAGCTGAGAATAAGGAAATCATTAGTTTTGAGTATTAAATACCTTTGTTTTTAACATAATTTGCTTAACTGTAATTTTATGCAACTTAATGTTGTTAAATGGCTGTCCTGGACAACTCACTCACACAATTCCTGAAAATTTAACCATCGGTCTTGCAAAAGAGTACGGCCAACTCCACCGCACCACTGCAAAACCCCTCAGCTGAAATCCCTACTCCTAACTGGAAATTCTTTCCTTTCTGTCTGAGTTCACATCCCCAGGAAAGATTCTCACTGGCTCCATTCATCTTTCTAGGCCACGGAAATCACAGGTTGCTGACCAGCCTATGAATCTGTTGCTTCATTCGAGGTGCTCTCCCTGCCCTGGATGCCTACGGCTTGTAGGGGAGGTGGAGATCAAGTGATATAAAACACAGATATCTCAGCAGCAGGGGCAGGAGGTGGGACAGACGTGAGCTAGTACAAAGACAGAGATGTTAAAATCCATCGGCCCTGTGATCATTCCAACGAAGGCCGTTTCAAAAAGAGGAGCTCGCAGAAATGACAATGAGTTATCAGGAAAGGGTTAAAGTGTATTTAAATACGATCTTTAAAAAGATATGTGGGGACCATCAGCTGGCATGCAGCATTCACCTGCTTATAGTATGCCTTCCTGAAATGCAGAGGCTGGAAAACGAAAAAATGTTATTTTCCAGGTTCCTTTACGACTAGTATTCGGAATGAAAATTTGGTTCCACCATGAAGACGTAGGACACAAAATATGGAAGACAGAAGCAAGGCAGAGCTCCACCAGCCTGTGGCTTTTAGCGGTCTTCAGCTAGCAAAGAAGGTCACAGGCGTATCAGCGTCCAGGCTCCAGCTTCAAGGGTATTGGGGAGCCTCTAGTCAACAGCTCAGAGGCATCAAGAAGTTGCCACGGCACCGGCCAGACACCACATTCCAGACTTCAAGCAGCCACTGCTGGCTGCTATGGTCCCCTTCATCACACGGGCAGCGGTTTCTCTTGCCTTAGTCGCAGTGGCAGCCTCCTGATTGCCACTTTCCTGACAGTGGCAGACGGGACAGCTCCCATGGCAGGTTGTTCCAAGGTGTCCTAGAAGTCGCTCCCAGATTCCTGGCCTGAGCCCACCTCTCTAGCCCTTTCAAAGATTCCCTAAGCAACTAATTCCCTGTATTGCATCCCTTTCTGTTTCCTGCACTTTACCCCGGCCAATACTGCAAGAATATATGGTAGACTGACAGCAGGTACCCATGCTATTCTTTCACAGACACACCAAGGGCCCAAGCAAGATGCCACCGTTCCCATAAGTCACACCTAATAAAGACAGTCTCCCCAGCGCTGCCACCCAGACGCCCTTCTTCAGTGTTGTCGCACCCAGGTGGGTATTTTCTCTGCTGGGCCAGGTCTCTGTGGGCCGAGACATCTACTTGTGCTGTACTCAGCAGGAGCATCTCAGTCACGTCAACCATCATCCCAGCCAGGCAAGCTCAAGGATCCTGAGCCAGAAGTGCCCCTGACGGTTCCTCTACCACATCCCTAAGCAGTCCCGAGCCTAAGAAGTCATTTTCCTCCACTGCATCCCCTTGTCAGGCCGAGGGAAAAAAACAGAAGTGGAGCCGGCTCTAACTCAGACTCGTACTATCACCCCACCGAGAAGGGCAAGAAGAGAAACCCGAGTCTGCCATACAGGGCGCCCATTCAGAAGGACTCCAGTGAAAGCCTTGTGGAGGATCTTTCTGAGAGGAGAAATAATTTTTCAAAGCTAAAAACAACTAACAAGAACCAATACTCAAACATACAGCTGTTACACCAGCCAACAATTGTCTGGCTATGTAGATCTTAACCACAGACTACTGCATTACGTAAGGCTCCAAATGCCCTGGAAAACTGTGACATTATATATAACGATTAAAATTCTTTCTCGTGCTCCAGCTCCTTCTCTACCATAACAACCCTCGTTGCATGCGGATGGCATGACAGACCGAGTCTGGCCTGTGACACTTAATTCCAAAATCAGGCAGATCTCATAAAGAGACAGAAGATGTTTAACAGGTTACTTCTTTTTTTCTCCCCCACCAACTTCACTAAACTTTCCTACAGAAATCCTTCTGCCAGAAGCCAAAATAAAAGCAACCCGAGTTCTAGTCCCTGCTCTGCCAGCTTTGCGCTACGACTCTTGAGCAGAGTTACGTGCCACTGCTAAGCCTCAATTTATTTACCTGTAGACTAAGGGTATTAGTTGGATTGCTATGGCTCCTTCCAGCTGAATGGCTGACTTTAAGCCCAAATAGAAAACATAACAGCACAAACACTTAAAGACTAAGAGGTGCCAATACCTCACGACCTGCTTTCACTGCCTCTTCAATGGAACCACCTTAGCGTGTAGTTCCTGAAGCCTGGAAGCAGAGAGATCTACTTGAATACAATGAGTTATTCTTCTATCTAGCTTAGCTGAATTTTATTTAAAAGCAAAGAATGCTTTGAACAGAGTCTGCATGTTTATAAAAAAAATCCCGAGTTCCAAAATTTATTCAGGTGTACATTCATCAGAGCATTTTTTAGGCCACCTGGCTCAAGATGTGTGTGTTAACAAACACCTTCCTGGTGAGTGAATTACAGAGTGAGTGGACATGAAACATGAGAACAAGGTATTATTTGCAGCACCAGGTATACAATTTTCACAAGTATATTTATGCTAAGAGTATCGAGGCCTTTACATAGAACTGCTGAGAACAGTATCTTACAACAGTAGCAAGAATTAATGCTAACTTTCTGTCTGATTGGTAACTCTTGGGAATAACTACTTCATCACGCAGTTTGGCTATACGGATTAAACTGCACTGCCACAAACTTTGTTTAGAAACAGAAGCAACGAAGCTTTTATTTTAAGTACTTGCCCAACGTTTTACTGAATTTAACACCCACTCGAACAATTCAAAATCGTGGGGGTTTTTCCTTTTAATAGAGAAAAAGGAAGTACGGCAGATTCTCCAGACACAATGAAATAATTTTCTATCTGGAAAGTGAAGAGGGAAGACTCAAAGCTGCTTCAGGTCAGGGGCGCCTGGGTGGCTCAGTCGGTTAAGCGTCCGACTTCAGCTCAGGTCATGATCTCACGGTTCGTGGGTTCAAGCCCCGTGTCAGGTTCTGCGCTGACAGCTCGGAGCCTGGAGCCTGCTTCCGATTCTGTGTCTCCCTCTCTCTCTGCCCCTCCCCCACTCACTGTGTCTCTCTCAAAAATAAATGAACGTTAAAAAAAGTTTAAAAAAAAAAGTTATTTCAGTTCACAGTCCTCCTCGTGAGTCTGAGACCTTCAGTGTGTTCATCTTTCTGCACCTTAGTTTTCTCACGTGTAAAAGAGGGAGGATAACACCTGACTCATAGAGAATGACAACACACAAAGTTCTTTCCAGGAATATATGTATGCCAACACACACAACCTTATAAACCCGATGAGGTGGGTGTATAACATACAGACATACGATGTTACTCAGTACTCGGCAGCTAGTATTCTTGCAACAAGTCCCCAAGTCAGAATATTCCTATTAGACCCAGGGCAAGGTTGTCGCCCTAGAGGTGGCACCAAAGGAAGGCTGATGGGTCATTTCATTCACCAGCATTTCACTATGAGATAGCTCTAGTTAGCAATTCTAACTCTATTAAAAGGAAACTAAATTTTTAAGGAGTATGGACATTCCAACTTAAAACACTGAAACTAGTGAAAAGTATCCGTAGCTAAAATTAATAATATTTTAACAAAATGTTCTTTTGCCCAAAGCTATAGAGATGGGTTAAGATACAGTTCTGTGAGCAGAAGTAAGGAAATTGTATTATTTTAACAGATTTCATGGTTTAATCAATCAATATATGGGATTAATACTGAACTCTGGTAATAGACTTCTGCAGTAGAAGCAGTGATTTTCCAAATATGGTCTAAAGACGTCCCAAGATGGACATAAACTAATCTGAAAATACAAAATCATGCTATGATTCTTGAGAAATCACACCCAATTCCGTGAATACTGGTTTTGATGTACAGAATATTTACCATTAGTTTGGCAATGTTCAACATTCACGAAAGATACAAACTACCAGACCACGATGAGCCAAACTGCAAAACTCCTACTGTTCATGGCAACTGAAGGTTGATATTAACATTATTTTTATGGTACCAAGTTGAAGATATTTATATGGTAATCAAGAAGGTAAAAATAGTGTGCAAAGATATTCGGATTATTCACCCCTCTTCCAATTTTCAGCTTCCACTCCAAATACCCCCAGTGGAGGTTGGAAAAAACAAAGGTAGTTTGATTTTATCCTACAATGTCTGCAAGTAACTTTTTAGGCGATTAAACAGATACCACAGTACACGCTTAAGTGTAAGAGTGTTTCAAAGAGTCAGTGAAGTAGTAGGCTCGTTATGTTTGACTTCTCTGAGATCATGGTTGAAAGGTATTGTTAGGAAACGCTTAGAAATACAATAAAAATGCATCCTTAAATTTATATTTAAGAAGACCATTGTCTTAAAAGCAAAATATCCTGGAAAGCAATTATTTTAGAATTTCATGTTCAAATGGTACAATAATCTTAAGTTTTAAAAATTCCATTAACTAGATTAATAATCATTTTCTCGGGGTGCCTGGATGGCTCAGTCGGTTAAGTGTCTGACTTCAGCTCAGGTCACGATCTCGTGGTTTGTGAGTTCTAGCCCCGTGTCAGGCTCTGGGCTGATGGCTCAGAGCCTGGAGCCTGCAGCCTGCTTCCGATTCTGTGTCACCCTCTCTCTCTGCCCCTCCCCTGTTCATGCTCTGTCTCTCTCTGTCTCAAAAATAAATAAAGGTTAAAAAAAATTTAAAAAAAAGATTATAAAAAAAAATCATTTTCTCACTGCCAAAGATAATTAAACGATCCTCCAAAGTATCCCATCCACCTAAGAACAAGCAGCACTGTTCAGAGAATCTTGATGTTAAAAAGAAAAAAAAAGAAAGAAAAGAAAAACGAAAAACTACAACCAGTACTTTTAAATGCACACATTAAAAAAAATGAGGCACCTGGGTGGTTCAGTCTGTTGAGCGTCCAACTTCGGCTCAGGTCATGATCCCATGACCTGAGCTCGTGGGTTCGAGCCTGGTTGTTGGGCTCTGTGCTGACAGCTCAGAGCCTGGAGCCTGTTTCAGATTCATTCATTCTCTCTCTCTCTCTCTCTCTCTCTCTCTCTCTCTCTCTCTCTAAAATAAACTTAAAAAAAAATTTTAAATTAGGATGTTGACCTCTTAAAGACCATTTAGATAAAAGCAACTTTTAAATCAAAAACTTCAAAAACTGTAATATTTAAATAAACTATTTGAGTAAAATGAGTGCCTCAGTTTGGGTCTAGAGTCTATCTGGTTTTTAAAAAACGATAGCTTGATGACAACTGGGTACTGCTGTTGGTTTCAAAGTAGGAGAGATTAAATCTTTTAAAAGAGGCCAGCATCCCGTCTTTTGAGGAACTATCCATCCCTTATCTCCTGGGGTTCTAGAACAGTTATTAATCACACTGTGCTTTCTATTCCCAGCTGCAGCAGTAGACATCTCACACAGGCCTGACCAATCAGGGTACCATGCTGCCCTCTCTCTACAACTGGTCCAAGGGATGGGCACAAAGTCCCTGCATGAGATTTGTTACTGGATTCCAGAACAAAGATGAGAAGCTTTAAGGACTCTGTGTGACTTGGGGGTTCAGAACCATCTTTCTTGCTACACGGAGATCTGAATTGAAAAAGAAGCCAACGCAGAGGAAAAGAGCCAAGTAATAGTCCCAACGACCATCACTTGAGAGCATGAATTTAGCTGTTATAGCTAGCCGTAGGCGTGCATTTTCATGTATGTAAGCCAATAAATTTCTTAGCCTAAATTAACCTCAGTAGTTTCTGTCACTTGCTAAAGAATCCTTACAAACACAGAAATTGACATGTGAATTAGGATTTTTTTTTCCCCTTCCTGATGAGATCTGACCTACCTATTACCGGATACCTGTTGCAAACTGGATAACCATATCCAAAGAGTAACAGATCTCCAAGGCTACTCCATTAAAGGGGATTTTTAAAAATTATTTTATTAGAGGAAAAAAATGCCAATTTCACTTAATTATTTGACTAAGGTCAGAAATAAAGCATTTACTAGTAAATGCTTCTTTTTTCCCTCCCTTTCAGAGTATTTTCATTCCATCAAACTATTTCTGTGAAATGTCCATCATGTGCAGTAAAATCCCACTTTTTCATAGTCACAAGTAATTCCTAATCAGAACAACAATGACAAACAGGGTACCCTCTCACAAACTTCCTGAAAGCAAGAAAAATAATTATGTGTTTAAAATTATCTCCACAATGAAAAAGCAAAGAGCCAAAGATGCTAGAAAGTTTTAATTAAGTCAGTTACTGTTCATAATGCATGCCCAAAACAAGAGGGACAGCCTCCAAATAGAATAGATGCTCATTTCAATAAATCTGAAGCAAAATTTCCTTCCAATTTGCATTCCATAATACTTTAAAAGCCCTGAACCGCAAATACATTATCACAAAAAAGTTTGGGGCACTCAGGTGGCTCCCCAGCAAAATGTAGTCCAAGCATCCCCACCATGGGATGACTGAAATTAGCGGGGAGGGAGGCAGAATTGCTCCTGGGAACCACTGCAATGCAGATGCATCAGAACACATGGGGGGGGGGGGGGGGGGGATGGAGATATAATGGTATGACCCTCTTCTCTGGAAGTCAGTCAACTGTGACTGTAACAAAAGAGAAGGGGGAGTTAAGGTGGAAATCTATTTCCAGTTCCCTTTTTACTAGACTAGGAAATTGCATTTTCCTATAAAATCGGCTAGGCTTCCAAGGTAACACAAGAAAGCCTATTACCATAAAGCACAGTACTACTGGTAATATTTCAGCTACATTATGGGTTAAATAAAAATACTCATTACATTATGAGTTGAATAAGGCTGAAGGTAGAAATAGCATTAAGCACTTTACCAACATTATTCTACAAGAAAAACATTTCAAGCTCCAATTAAAAAAAAAAAACAAACCTTATAAGAAGATTCATATTAGAACTACCTACATACTTAAACAATTAGTATGATTCTCCATTTTTCAATTATTCTATAATGCCGTTTTTGTGCATTTATACAAAGTAAGGTTTTATACACATACTCGCACACTATTGAGATAGACTATACTGTAAACCTATCTGTATTGAATATTCTTGCCCCATGTTTTTCTCTTCTGCTTCTTACATACTACTAAAAGGATACTAATTTCACTCAACGAAAATACATCCATCTTTCAAAGCCAGGGTAAGTTCAAAATTCTTTACAATTCTCTCCCCAGGTAGCAAAGGCAGAAAATAAGAGCAGGTGGCAAAGACCCTAACAAGCCACAAAAAGGAAATGTTCTTTCACATTTAACATGTACACATTTAACTCCTACAAATTCACTATGTACACCCAGATGGGGATAATTTCTTAAAATTAAGAAATAGGTGTTGTTATTTTTAATTTTTTTTTATCATTTATTTATTTTTGAAGGAGAGAGAGACAGAGGCAGAGCATGAGCAGAGGAAGAGAAGAGAGAGAGGGAGACAGAATCCAAAGCAGGCTCCAGGCTCTGAGCTGTCAGCACAGAACCATATGCGGGCTAGAACTCACAAACTGTGAGATCATGCATGACCTGAGCCGAAGTCAGATGCTTAACTGACTGAGCCACCCAGGCGTGCCAGAAATAAGTTTTATTTAAAGAGACACAACACAACAAAACAACTCTTGAATGCGAGCCAACTATTTCATCTGGTGCTCAACCAAAACACAGCAACTGGTTTCAGCGTTAAGTGGAAACAAGACATATAGTACCTATCCTACAAATGGCACAATACAATGTATAAAATACGCTGTAAATAAAACACAGATACAGTATATTTTGAAAGCAATTTAACTAAGGGCTTTTCGAAAGATAATTGTGTCTATATTTTATTTCCCTCTTTTTGGAATGACTTGAGAACCCAAATTCTAACATGTAAACCCGCACCGCTTTTTAGAAGTGTGCTTGGCAACCCATTAGTGTAGCTTCCACCAAAATTCATACTCAAACTGACCTAAAGAGTTTTATTTAGGTACTAGGGGAAAAGTGGAAAAGGGAAAACGCTTCCTACAGATAGTCCTTACCAGTGGAATCTTAAGCTCCCATAAAAGTGTGAGCTTCTCGGAAGACAGAGGCCATTTCTGATTCACTTTTATATTTCATATTTTTATATCACCAGCCCTGGTTCACATGGGGTACCGCCACCAAATGTCTGTTGAGGGAATGAATGTGTGCCAGTAATTGATCCTTTGTTTTCTCTTTATAAAGTAAAATAAGCACCTTTCCAGGGAAACATTCTGAATAATATTTGTTCAAGGAAAAAAAGAGCAACTCTTCCCCACAAACACGTCTCTCACAACACTCGCCGCCGAGCCACTGAAAACTTTACCCTCAGGAGCAGTTTTAAATAAAGGGCATTTTTTTCCCCTCTATGCCAAAATGTAGTATTACAAGGAAATTATTGCTTGAAAGTTCAGAAGAGAACCAAAACTGACTAATTAAAGGAGTCACCATTCTAGTCTTCCATACCAAAACATGTATCCTTTATCAAATTACAAACAACTGAAAATTGACGTGGAAACTGGCAGAGTTTGAAATTGGTACCAAATACTGAAGTGGCTCATAAAAATGAAATTCTCCTACAACATACTCCCCAAACCCCTAAGCGCTCACAAAATTTATAAAGCACTTAGGGGTTATATAGTAAAGATATTATATGAAACTATTCACCTGAGAAGGGTATGCACTGACTTTGTAAGTCAGATACTAGAGCAAATGCAGATTTATCACCAACTTACATAAATTAGAGACCAGGAAACACACACACACACACACACACACACACACACACACACACTGAAATTTGTCTCTTATATTAAGAGGTTTTATAAAACACATCCCAGGATCTCAGAGGAAAAACAATTTCTATTCCCCAGGAACACAGTTCCGTTCTACGAAAACCAGTTTTAGCATTAAGCTGAATGAAATAAAAATGATCTGAAAACTGAAAGGGGCCAAATATTAAGTGTTTCTTCTGCGTCTATGGCAAAAGCCCATTATTCACATGAATCAAAGGTGTCAATGAAGAGTCCAGAACCTGAAGTTACTTCAATTACTTGTGACCAATTTTAGACCCAAAAAAACTGCTACCAAAATTTGAGAAAACAGGAAAGTTTCCAATTTAAGGTTTATCAAAATTTAATGCTATGTTCCCTAGTTTCTGGTGTTAAAAAAAATTTTTTTTTTGTATTGGAAACCTAGGAGGCTAGCAATTAAACTCTAACTTCTCTCACTCTCCCCTTCTTCAAATAGGACAACCACCCAAACAAAACCCCCAAGCCCAAAATCCCCTCTAAACCAAAAAAACAAAAAGATCCAAAAGTGAAAAGAAAGGGAGATAGGGTTATTGATGACTGGCATAGCACAAACATCCTGACTTAAAAGCTTCTAGTAGTGTGTCCCCACCCATGGGGAATGTATTTCTAGGAATGTGCTCATTTTAACAAAATTCCCCTATAAATCAGACGCTCAAAGAGTCAATGGCAAAGACTTTTACCTATGATTAACTGGCATTAAACAAGATGTTTCAAATTAGTGTTTGTTTAAACAATGACATTGATCCTCATGATTTTCTTCTCTAGATACAGTAACAGACATAAGGTAGTTGAAAGCAGAGTGTGCATAATAATGCAGTAGACAAGGATTTCATGTACTTACTATATCAATACTTAATCTCTGAAATAAAAGCCACATAATCCGCAACCACTGAAATAGGTGTTTAAATGTATATGAAGAAGTGAATATTCCCTAAAACTCTGTACATTCACAGTCTGGAGAAATTGAGAACCAAATTAACTACTCCTATCGTTAATCAGAATAGAAATTGCTTAAAAATATGCTCTGAAATAAGTTCAAAGAAACTAATCTTGCTTACAGGACTAGATCATGAAACAATTTCATCATAGGTCTAAAGTTCAACTTCCTTTACTACTGTGAAACTACAAAGTTCAAATTCAAGTGAAAACTTCTCTCTTTGCAGAGGAAAAAAAAAAAAAAAGACAGGGCTGTAATTAAGAAACAGGTGACCAGCTGGGCCAAGGAATGGGTGAAACTAAAGACTATCTTAGAAGCAGAAACATACTCACCACTAAGAACTATGTGAATACTAAATACGAGTAAGATTCCAATAAGAAATTCCCTAATTCTTCAAGAAATGCCTAGGATTAGGAAGCATATTTAAAGAGTTTATTTTATTATAATCTTTAATGGAATTTGCAAGTAAAAAAAAAGTAAGCCCCAAATCAAAGCTAAAGACGGTCCCTGCTAGAAAGAATCTCAAGTCACCCGGGTGTTGGTGCTGGCTTTGGCTGGGCTCCCCTTAGCATGTACTAGACACACACACACGGAAAGATCCATACACATCCTTTTGCCATGGACTTTGTCAGAAGACAATGAACGTGAGATCATCCCCCACCAATATTACATCTCACAAAAATGGTTACGTTTATTCTTGTACTGTGCTAGTTTCTAGATGGTATGTTATGAATATAGTTCTGTAAGACAAGAGACAGTGCTAAGTACACTTTACAATTCCTTATTAAATTGGAAAATCCATTTCTCTGAGTTTAAATAAAATGGGGAAAAAAAACCGTGCAGAGCAAGTTCCTTTTTAAATGTCCTCACTCCGTATTTTCATACTTTTCAAATTTAATCCTAACAATATAAAATTTTCGTCTCCATTGGAGATGGTATTTATTCTGGTTTTAATCACACCCAAAGTTCTAGGAGTTACCTCTTTTGGCTCTTTAATTTCTTTAATTTAATTCTGAAATCTTGTACTTAGCCTGCAAAAATCGTGCTATTTTATGACAAATGTTTTAGCATAGCCATTCAAGAAAACCATTTAATCTAATGCTTAACATGAGCCCATTAGAAACCTAAGGATACTATTCTTGGAGAAATTAAAATCTTTAAATTACAACTTGCTTAGAAACAAGAATAACTCAGATGACACATAGTGGTATCCTTTAGAAATTACTGAAGCAGAGCAGATCTTTAAAAAAATAAATGTAGTGTTCAGAACCTTTATACTTAATGATCAGAAAATATGAAATATGCTCAACCCATTAATATAAATTATTCCCCTTTTTTGGCCAAACATTTGAAGTAGGACAGTGCCTGAGGTTGTCAAGAGGGCAGAATTTTATTACTGTAAAACTGTCAACTACGTTCTGGGGCATATGATGTTCATCCAACACAGCTAATCCGTATTACTGAATACACTCTAAATTCTGATTTATTTTCTCAAATTTGATATAAACTTTGAGAAAATATATAGCATGCAGACCAAACCAATACTCCCCGTCTATAAAAGAATCACAGTAATTTGAGGATACATCAACTTCCTCCCATTAAATCTTAAACTATTTTTGAAAATAACAGTTATACTCTCATTCGTGCCCCAACTAATCAAAACAAAACACAAGGCAATGATGCAGATGTTCTCATTATTCCCTGACTCATGGGATTTGAACTACATGACATCTAGATTAGTAAATGCTGTGTTATATAGTATTTTGCATATTACAGACAGTGCTTGACTCCCTAGATTACAGCCATTACAGCCCCCAAAACCTTCCCTCCCCCTTTGACGTATGACTCTAAAAGTTTGAGTTAAGAATTTCTGAATTTGCAAAACTATACAGAAGATGTTTCAAGTCTGCCAAAGTTATTCAAATTAACAATAAAAAAGAAAACCATACATAAACCATAAGCTTTAAATGAACATGATGAGAGATCACACGAAGAAAACCTTCATTTAAGATTACAGGGACATGTGAGTGTGTGTGTGTGTATGTGTGTATACACCCACAATACTCACATACGTATACTGCACCACAAACCATCAGTCCCCATTAAGCCCAAGGACTATGAAAGAGAGATTTCCAAAGTGAGCTGCTGAGAAAGAAAAAACAATGGGAGAGGGAGAGAACATGTTAAAATTTTCTCCCGAATTTTCTAGCATTTTGCAGTCAAGGGATGGACTGATTCCTCTAGCCCAAGTCACAATTAAACAGCCCATTATATTCTGATGCACTATATATTCAGTGGGGCACGCTCAGCAAAACTAGTTTGATTCCTAACAACGTTGTGATCATAATTCTCTCTCTCTCCCGCAAGCATCTCAGAAAACAGAACCACGTTCTAACCAATGCCGAAAGGAACAATGCCGTGAATAACAAATACAGAAGGACTATTGCATCCTATCGGGTTTCACTGTACGCAGTCTGATCAATGCTTTGAAACCTAAACGTAATGTGCTTGGCAGCAGATTTTACTCGCGTGAAACACACCAGGGCAACTGGGGTCCATCTCACCCACCACGTCAACAAAATCGGTGTAAAATCAAAGATTTACAAGAGATGTGACTCGAAAGAGGCACCTAGGTCTTCTTTAGAAACCCAGACTATTCAACAGCTCCCCGCAAGAACACACTGCTGGGCCACATACCACATTCTGTACCGCATCGATACCCAGACACCTGAAACCACCTGGACCGAGTGAGTTAGGCTGTCAGCTCCAAGGTGTTGCTAGTGCAGAAGAAACACTGAAGCAGCTGAGCCCTCCTAGGTACACTAGGTAGTAACGCCGGCACCAAGTGCCTCAGTAGTAGAAAGCCTCTTTCCCTATTAGAAAACGCGTAAGACTGTTCCAAAGAACATGCTACAATCAGGAGGACCTTCTTCACAAAGGAGAACGGAAAAGGCTGGTTTTCCCTCTAGTCAAAAACTCTCGGTAGGAGACAGGGCTACAGGTTTAGGAAACCCTAATTGCTTCTGGTTGCAAATCTATGACAGCTTGCAGAGCAGCCTGGCCAAGCCAGAGCTCAGTTTTCCCATCGGCAAAACGGGAATCACCATCGCCGCCCCTCCCCCTCGCCAGCGAGTCCGGAGCAACCACGGAGTCTAAGATTCCCCAGGGCGATAAGCGGTGGGGAGTGGCTGCCTCTCCCAGGACGCCCACCCCGACTTCTCCCCCAGACCCCGCAACAGAAAAGGCAGGGCCGGCGTACCTGGCTTCACAGTCTTGAGACGGATGGGCTCTCGGAAGTGGCGGATGACAGCCAGGGTGTCCCGGTTGGTGAGCCCGCTGACAGGCGTCCCGTTCACCTCCAGCAGCACATCCCCCGGGCTGGGCGCCTTGCCCGAGACGACGCAGCAGGTGCCCCCGCCGGGCTCCTCCCGGAGCCGCCCCAGGTAGGGGAACTCGCCGCGCTCCGCGCCGCCCCGGATCTCCGCGCCCAAGTCGCCCGGGGGCCCGGCCCAGGACACCGCGCACTCCTGCACCTTGCTGAGCCAGTGCTTCTTCTTCTTCAGCGTCTTCGACATCCCGAACCCCGCTGCACCATGGGGGAGACCCCGCGCGGGCGGCGGGGGCGCCGCTCCGGCCCCCTCTCAGCCTGGGGGCCCGGCGGCCCGTGCAGCCCGGCGAGGGGGCCTCGCCGCTCCGGCGCCCCCACCCCCCCGACCGCAGCCCGCTGGGGCCGGGCTGCTCCCAGCCCCGAGACGCCCCTTGGACGCCCCTCCCGGCTGCGCTCCCCGGAGCTGCCGGGCTGCGCGAGGGCCACCCCGGGCGAGGCTGAAGAAAGGAGAGGGGAACTGTCCCCGGGCGGCTCCAGAGGGGTTTCGGGCGGGGTCACGGCCGCCGGCTGGCCCCCGGGCTCCGCGGCGGAGCGGCGGGAAAGACAGAAGCAGGGGGGCGGGGAGGTGAAGGGGGAAGAGCCGGAACGGGAAAAATCCGTCGGGGGCGCGCAGAAGCGCGCGTAGACCCGTCGCAGGATCGATCGTGGCCGCTGCGGAGCTGGAGCGCGGAGACCAACGCCTGCCCAAGCTGCCAGGAAACTGCCGCTTTCAAACCCGCCGCAACCTCCTCCGCCTCCCTCTTCCCTTCCCCCCGCCCTCGCCCATCCCTCATCCAGAGCCCCGCCCCCCTCTGCCGCGCGGCGCCCGGCGCGCTGCCGTCACAGGCCGGGCGCTTGGGAACGAGCCCCGGCACTCGACTCCCTCGCCGGGGATTGGCCCCCAGCGGGCAGGGGGCGGACCCTCGGCGAGAGCGAGGACCACCGATTGGTTAGTGGGAGTGAAGGAGGCGGGCACTCGGATGAGTGAAGTTTGAAGAGGGTGGAAAAAAGAAGTTTGGAGAGTGAGGGAGGGCGAAGGGAGGGGCAGGGGAATGGAACCCGCAACACATCGCAGGGCCGAGAGAGGCCCTCTCCGTGCGTCGGCTGCTGCCAAGCGAAAACTCGGTTGGGAAGAGCGGAAAGAACTCCGAGGTGGAGGCGTGGCTGGAGAGCGGGGCGGAGTTGGGGGTGGAGCCCGGGAGCACTTCCAAGAGAGGGTGTACTTTACTGGAGAGATAGAGAGTAGAGTCCGCTGCCCGAAGTGGCGGGTGCTCCAGGGTGGTCACAACCGATCACTTGAGCTCAGTGGATGTTTCTTGTTCGTTCATTAACTCATTCAACAAATCTTATTGGACGCCCATGATGGAAAGTAAAATAGAGTCCTAGACACTGCTGTGTGGCATCGGACAAATTAGACACCCTCTCTGAGCCGCTGCATCTTTGGCTGAAAAGTGGAGACAATTACACCACTTCAAATTACTGTGAAGATTACATGACGCGCATGTAAAACATCTGCATAGTGCCTCACAGAAGGTGGGTGCTTACTGTTTGTAGCTGGTGGTGTTGACTTTATGTCAGAAATTATGCTAGGTACCGGGGTGCAAGGATGAAGAAAACAGGCCCAGCTCTCAAGGAGGTCATAGGCTAATGAGAGAGATTGCCCGAGATGAAGTAGGGTGATGTGGAGGTAGAAAGTGGGATTAGAACTAACAGCGTTGCATTGGAGTCCTGCATGCTATTTACTGGCTGTTTGACCCTGGCCAAATCTCAGCGTCAAGCTTATTCATCTGTAAGGAGGTGGAAGGAGAACTAACATTAAATAAAGAACATTAAATAAAGAACATTAAACAAAGAATAAAGGTCCACTCCAGCGCTAATTTTTCAAGAACTCTTGAGCTCTCTCTCTTCCCTCACTTGCCTTACACTCTCCCCACTCGTTTTGTCTTTTAGAAATCCTTTTCATCCTCAGCCCAAATAACATCTCTTCCAGGTAGCCTTCTTTGATTTTTTTTTCATCAAAGTAGAGAGTTTTCTCTGAGCTAGGATACTTTTACTTTTTCAACGTGGCTCCACACTATGTAGTCTCCTATCTCCCTTTAATGGTTGAGGAAAGCCCTTATTTACACTATGAATAACTCCACAGAATCTCATGTGTCAGATAGACTAGGCGAAGTTTCAACAACTGCAGTGATTTTGTTCACACCATTGTATCGGTCAGAGCCTAGCAGGAAACAAATGGTACTTTACAAAGGGTAGGCAGGGTGTGGGGAGCCACAGGGAAGTGTGGAACCCTGGGACTGCAAGCTGATAGATCTGTAGAAGCAAGGGGAAGGAACCAAAATTCAGCACAAAAAGGGCAGCCAGACAGGAGCCTGTGACCTTCAGGCAAGGGATGCAGTGAGCCTAAGTAAAAACCCAAGGAGGAAGCTGGGGGATTTATAGCTCACTCACCTCTCTCTCCCAGTCTCCTGCTGGTACATCCCAGTGGCCGAATCCAACCAGAAGCCCAGAAGCCTGAGGGCAAAAAAGTCCTTTGATGCAGTCCATCTCACACAAAGAGGAAACCATGCATCTGTAGAGAAAAGGGGGAAAATATCCAGCACAGATATGTGGATTGCTCAGATTTATCCAGATCTGAGACAAAGCTAGAGTATTTTTTTCTGAATTATTACCTACAGTAACTTGATAATCTCCACATCATCTGCTTTCACATCACCTCCAAGAAAACGTCTTTTCCTGCCTAGACTGTGTCCATTAGGATACTATTGGCCAGAAACAAAGTATCTGACTAACAGCTTGACGTATGAGGTCATTTATTATATCTTTAACACAAGGTTCAGAGGTTAAATAGTCTCAGCATTAGTTCAGCAGCACAATCATGTCACTAAGGACCCAAGTTCTTTTTGTGCCCGGTCTCTACCACTATATGCTTTTTGGCTTCTATCTCCAGGCTTGTCACCTCTTGATTGCAATGTGGCTGCCACAGCTCCAGATGGCACATCCTCAGAGGTCATTGTATGAGCAGGAAGGGAAGGAAAAGCAGTGCTGTTCCCATTTTTATGAAGGAGAAAACTCCTTCCCAGACTACCTGCCCCCGCCCCCACCCACTAGAATCTCTCTTATTGGCTAGAAAATGGTCACATGCCTACCATAGATCAGTGGCAAAAAGAAAATGGGATTGCCACAGTTCATTAAATTGATCATAAGTCACCCCAAACAGAGGAGAAAGAATAGGTATCAAGTAGGCACCCAATGGTGCCTGCCACATTCCTCAATCAATAATAAATTATCTTGACTCTTGGGCAGAAAACTGCAATGATTAGGAGCTTGAGGTCTAGAGTCAGACTGCAAATCCCAGTTTTTCTACTTCCTGGCTCTGTGATCTCAAGTAAGCTATTCAACTATTTAACCTTACCTAAACTCCATTTCCTCATCCAGGAAAGGGGTATGATAACAGTGCTCACCTGAGTGGTTGTGAGAACTGAATGGAGTTCAGTTGGAGTTGAGTTTGAGTCAAGGAAGCACTTAACATATGGTCTAGCATAAAAGCCAACACTCATAGCTAAATAGTTATATTTGTGACAAGGCTAAGAGCATTGTTCATCACCTCTGGAATTTTTTTAAGTATTAAATTCACCCATCTTAGTAAGCCTAGCTTCTGCTTTTTAAATATTCTAGAAGTAAGCTGCCCACTCCAATGAATTCATTCTGGTAGGATACTACTTTGGAAATTACCACACAATTAAAAGAGTCATGTTCCAAGCATCGCTCTGTAAAATGGCACCTAACCAAATAATCAAATTGTACCTATGTTCATTACTGTTTCCAAAATCTAACAGTTGACCTAATAGTTATGATTTCCATGGGGAATATTAATAAGTCAAGTAATATGGAAACCGGTTTAACAAAAAATCAAGGATACAGTTGAATTTGATAATCTCCAAGGTTTCTTTGAGCTACTTCTAACCATCCATAAGATAAACACAGATACATTTCAAGATGCATACCCCATGCGTTAGGTCCCAAGATGGCTGGAGAGGCACCAAGTAACACAAGTATCACAATGCTAAAAACTGAAAAGAGGGACATGGGTTTCTCCTTTCCCCATTTCTTTATTTTTTGGAGACCAAGGAAACCTCTCCCCAAAGGCTCCCAGGAAGACTTTCCCTTCAGCTCATTGGGCGGCATTGTCCAAATGCCCTTTCCTAAACCAACGGTGCAAAGAGTAATGGAACACCCAAAAAGACAGCCAGCATCTTAGAAACTGCATGCCTGCACAGCATCTCAACAAAACTCAGGGGTGGGGGGGAGCATCTCTTAACAAATATGAAGGGGGGGAAGATGGGCATTTAGGTAAACAATCCACAGTGTCCTCCCCAAATAGACTGTACTGATTTGCTTCAAAGATATATTTTTTTCGGACAAGGTGGGGAATTTGTTTCGTTGGATACTATCGTGCAGAGTGTTCTTAATGAGAATTAAATAGACCCTTCTGCTTAGAAAATTTCAGGATGGCAGGTATAAATTCCCAATTTTTCCGAAATGACCCACGCTTACTTTCTCCTTTGTACAATCAAAGGTGTCTCATATGGTGGCACAGTTCGTGTGCCTACAGTTTCAGGGCCATCACTCACATCGGTGTCCATGTGAACAGTGTCCATGGACTTGTGCCTGGCTTTGTGCCAAAGCAAGGCAAGTATAGGGAGAAATGTTCGGTTTCATTTATTTTTGTACGCTCACTTGTTTCTTTCATGAAAACTTGAATCTCTAGTAATCGTAAGCCAAATCATTATTTGGATGAAGCCATTCTCAAGTATCCTGGTGGCAGAGGGTGAGGAAGAAGTGGAGTACGCGGATAAAACAAATATTTGCCTTCTATGCAGAATAGAAGAACATTCATCCTGTTTTTCTTCCCACAGATGATAGTAAAAATTATCTTGAATTTTAAAAATTCTGATCAACAAAATCTTTCACTGGCTTAGAAAATGTCCATATTTACTGTATTATGGAAAGGATATATGTAATGTAGTCTAACATTAACAGCCTAACCACATTCAGTATGAATGTTCTATTGTATCTTTACATTTTATTAGCATTTTTATTTGCCTAGGTCTATGGGCTAATTTGTATGCTAATGCTAAAATATGCTCAATTACAAAAGCAGTAACATGGAAGATTTTATTTCAGTTAAACAAACTAATTTATTGTCTGAAATATGTATTACTTACTACGTTTCACGCATTAATGTGCATTTTTGCCCATGGGTGCACTTACCTGCAAATGACCAAATGAATCCAGTGCAAACTCACAGAACAATAGGAACATTCAAACCCAAGGGCAGTGCCAACATGCTTTGAAAGAGGGGTGAGTTAAGCAGTCAGATGTCAAGTTCGTCTAACAAAGCAGGACAAAGAGAACATTGAATAAAATAGAAAATACCAAAATACCTATCTTTCAGCTTTCAGCTAAAATACAATCTCCTACTCAAGGCCAGCCTTGGTTTCCTACAGCTGGATGTCAGCTCTTGCTTCTCCAGAACTAATAGCATGTTATTTCTGTTTTCTTTCCCAGTAGACCCCAAGATTCTTGAGAGCAGGGTCTCTCTGATTCATTTGTGTATTCCTCATTGGTCTGCGTACTCTGTTCTTTAGTATAGTTAGCACACATTCATTCAAAAAAACAAAGTACCCATTGTAAACAGGCATTGTTTTTTAGGTGTTGGTTTACAGCAATGAAGAAACCTACAAGGTCGCTTGTTTCCTGGGGAAGATGACAGTGTAGGGGAGGAAGAGGTTTTCTTCTACCCTGTTAGGGTCCCTGGCTGGGTCTGAAACTCCATCTAACAAAGATACATTAACAGAAGAAAAGCATACAAATTTATTTAATACAAGTTTGATGTGACACAGGAGACTCTGTAAGGAAATAAAGATCAGAATAAATTATTAAACCTGAGTGGTTTTGAGGCTATTAATGAAGAATTGAAAGTCAGGGAAAGATGTGATAGGGCAAAGAATATGAGTTGAGAGTAGTAAACCCGGGAAACTTAGCAAAGCCTGTTTGCTCAGATTCTATTCCTCCAACTTGGATATACAGAGGCTCCTTTTTTTCCTCCAGGTCTGGAGAGGGCACCTCTCCTATGAAGGTCTTATGACCCACTTCAGAGAAGAAGGGCAGGGAGAAGGTCAGAGAGACCTGCCTGCTTCTCCTATTTTCTCAAACTGCTTGTTTAAACTATTCAGTATGCCAAGCTGCCATATTTTAGGGTGTCACATCTTGAACCCCGTCAACAGTAAACCCAAAGCAAGTAAGTGATCAAGATAACTTCCAGTAGTAATGGTACTGTAATTAAAATAGAAAATGAATCAGAATCAAATAATGGCTATTTAGGAGAAGACACAGGCTACATCAGAAGTCGTGGAGAAAGTCTGCTTGAGAAGGTGACAGTTTAGCTGAGACTTGACTGACAAGGAAGAGGGAGCCAAGTGACAACTGGAGACCTGAACATTCCAGGCCAACAGTGAGACCTGAGGCGATGTGAAGTTTTTAGGAGAGGAGTGGCAGAATCTGATTTACATTTTAGATGGATAGTTCGGATTGCTCCATAGAGAAGGAGGAGGGTGACGATAGAATTTGAGAAGCCAGACAGAAATCTGGTACAGGAGCCTACTGAGAAAGCCTGATGGCGTGGACCAGGGTAGAAACAACGAAGATGAAAATTTATCGAATGTACTGTGGAAATCAGAAGTTATAGTTTTAATTTCCTAGGCTGATCATAGTTAAAGCAATATGTTACAATTGTATTTAATAAGAAGCTGTGTGGAATGTAATTGCTTTGTTGAAATGTCCCTTCACAGGAAGATAAGAGGGAGGAACTTACAAAATAAAAAGTGGGAAAAATACTTAATTAAGTTTAGATGCATA
Organism: Felis catus; assembly: GCF_018350175.1. Classification (NCBI taxonomy): domain Eukaryota; kingdom Metazoa; phylum Chordata; class Mammalia; order Carnivora; family Felidae; genus Felis; species Felis catus. Next base: position 96,750,359 of record NC_058375.1, on the reverse strand, counting down.
CAGGTTCTTTCTTTTGTCGTATTTATTGGTATTTATTGAATAGCGTGCCCAGAGAGGTGGAATGCTAATTTCAAGGCTTTTCTTTGAACTCTTAAAGTAACATCCACTCAAAGTATATGCTGACCTTGAAGTTTGTGAAACGATGTACTGTTCTTTTAATCTACAGGATGTGTTGTTATAAGAAGTAGAATTTGTTTCTTGACTAATAAAGGAACTCACAAACTTTGTTTTAAAAGAGTTTTACTACCCTATAAAATCGTTAGTTTCGTTGACCAGCTAGAAAACTTCAAGCCCCTGGGTCTTCTCATTGCAGACTGGAAGCAAATAAACAGTCCTTTCATGGATCCCAACACAAAGAAAGCATGATGTGAAACTGCCTTTCTTCAACAGAAGGAAAATGCTCACTTACTTGGCTAAACTTAGGTGAAGTGTTTCCAAACGCACACTCGCAAATTTCACAGTAAAAATGATTGGAAACACACCACATAAGCTTAAAATAAACACACCCCATTCAAAGTCTGGGTGCTGTGGACTTTGCTTATCCTTAACAGGGACATCTAAATAAAGTCTGTATTTTCCATTCAAAAATGCAGAGTGACCTTGTTGGATTTGGAGTGAAGGAGAGAAGGAGCTGGATTTTATTGCAGAAGCAGGGCAACATTCAAGATAAAAAGGGTTCCGAGGAGGTGCTTCTGTGCTTTAGAACCTAAAGTTAATCTTGGCACATTTAAACATATAACACCTCCTGAAAGTTTTCATCACAAGGAAAGAAGATTGTAACTGTGTGTGGTGCTGGATGTTAACTATACTTATTGTGGTGATCATTTTGCAATACATGTAAATATCAAATCATGTTGTACACCTGCAACTAATGTTATATGACAGTTATATTGCAAGGAAATAAATATAAATGAATCCTGTCCATTCACAGTTTGATAGGCATAAATAGGACAAAGAGAGTAAGTGGTTACATCAACAACAAACCTTCAGAACCATGAATACAAATCATGATGTGGTTAATTTTTCAAGGAAATCTTTTCAACTTGGTGGTGTTTGAGAATGTGGAGATTAAAACTTTCAAATTGCAAACTACTGTGGATTAAATCGTATCCCCCCCCACCCCAAATTTGTATGTTGATACCCTACCCCCCAGCCGTATATGGATATAGAACCTATAAAGGAGGAAATTAAGGTTAAGTAAGGTCACAAGTGTGAGCCCCATCCTACTTCAATAGGATCGATGGCCTCTTGAGAAGAGAGATCTCCCCTTTGCTTCCCCACAGCAAGAAGGAGACAGCCTGCAAGCCAGGAAGAGAGAAGAGAACCCTCACCAGAACCCGACCACGCTGGCATCCGGATCTCAGACTTCCAGCTCCCTGAACCACGAGAACATTAATGTCTGTTGTTTAAGCCACTGGTCTAGCGTTATCGTGTATTTTGTTATAGCAGCAGAGCTGGTAAGACGCATGCAGTCACAGTGATCCTTTAAAAAATAAATCGGATCATGTCACTCCTTGCTCAGTACCAGTTGTATCCCTATTTTACTCAGAGTAAAAGCCATTGTTCCTGCAATGACCAGCTGGCCCGCCATCATCTAGTTACCTCTACGATCTCTTCCCGGTGCCCCCTACCTGCCCACTTGACTCCACTCCAGCTGCACTGGCCTTCTTGCAATTCTCTCAACATGCCAGACATGCTCTTGCCTCAGCTCTCCCCCTGCCTAGAACGCTCTCTTCCACCAGATCTCTGTGTGGCTCATGCTCTCACCTCCATTTGACATTGGCTCAAATGTCACTTCTCAGTGCACTCTAGTGTACCTTCTTATCTAAAAATGCAACATCCCCTCAACTCCTAGACCTCCTTACTCTGTTCTATCTTTGCTCTCCTTTGTCCGCAGCATTTATCCCTTGCTTATAGACATAATAATTACACAGTATATTATTTTTTTGTCCGTCTCTGCCTTTGAAGGTAAGTCCCAGGAGGACAGAAATCTTTGTTTTGTTCACTAATTTCCCCCTGGTGCCTAGAATAGCACCCAGCTTATAGTAGGATCTCGATCAAGACTGGTCTGTTCAAGTGCTTTCCCTTCAAAGTTCTTTCAGATATATTAACTTTACTAGATAGTTTAATCTTCATAATAATTTTAAAATAGTTCAATTTTTGTCATAATCCTATGAGGCAGCTATCATCATATGCCCAGTATACTAGTGAGTCAGAAAGGTTACTCTAGTCCCCACACGTTTCTCCACAATAGGTGGGAGTCAAAACTTGAACTCAGATATTCTTACTCCATATCTAGCCTCCTTTCCTTTGCCATGGTGATCATCTTAAGACATTTTCACAGTGAAACAAAATGTCAAAACATTCCAATTAAGAAATTGTGGTCTCTATTACAACTGCATCAGAATGATTAAGATGAAAAGACTGACCCTCTTAAGTATTAGCAAAAACATGTAGACTTGTGGACATTCTCACACACTGCCAATGAGAATGTAAATTGGTTCAACCACTTTGGTAAACTGACTGTTTCTACTAAGTTAGTAAATGCATACACTAGGATCCGTCAATTCTACTCCTGGGTATATACCCAACAGAAATGAGTACTTATGTCCTCCAAAAAGTCTATACAAGAATTATTCAGAATAGCCCCAGACTGGAAACAACCCAAATGTCCATTAAGATTAGAATGGCTACATAAGTCTTGGATATTCTTAGAATACGACACAGTAATGTAAGAATAAAACTAACCTGCACACAGCAAAATGGATGAATGTCACAGCCATAATTTGAAGCAAAAGAAGCTAGACAAAAAATGTGTATTAACAGATTCCACTGATACAAATTTCAATAATAGGTCAAACTAATATATGGTACTTAAAGTCAGAATTATGATTCTCTTTGAGAGAGCATTGACTGAAGACAACACAGAAGACCTTCTGAGGTCCTGGCAATGTTCTATATCTTAATATGGGTAGTGCTTTGAAGGGTGTCAACATATGTAGAAATCAATCTAGCTGTATACTTAAGATTATATACTTTATGACCCAGCAATAGCACTGCTAGGAATTTACCCAAGGGTACAGGAGTGCTGATGCGTAGGAGCACTTGTACCCCAATGTTTATGCAGCACTTTCAACAATAGCCAAATTATGGCAAGAGCCTAAATGTCCATCAACTGATGAATGGATAAAGAAATTGTGGTTTATATACACAATGGAATACTACTTGGCAATGAGAAAGAATGAAACATGGCCTTTTGTAGCAACATGGATGGAACTGGAGAGTGTTATGCTAAGTGAAATAAGACATACAGAGAAAGACAGATACCATATGTTTTCACATTTATGTGGATCCTGAGAAACTTAACAGAAGACCATGGGGGAGGGGAAGGAAAAAAAAAAAGTTAGAGAGGGAGAGAGCCAAACCATAAGAGACTCTTAAAAACTGAGAATAAACTGAGGGTTGATGGGGGGTTGGATGGAGGGGGGGTGAGTGATGGGCATTGAGGAGGGCACCTGTTGGGATGAGCACTGGGTGTTGTATGAAAACCAACTTGATGATAAATTTCATATTAAAAAAATATTATATACTTTACCAAGTTACATATCAATAAGTAAGTTTTTAAAAATGAACACTTTCTATCAATGAGGAAATGATAGATTATTCAATAAATGGTTAGAGAACAAATGACTGGCAATCTGAAAATATTTGATTCTTGATGCCTGCGATATTCCTTACTTGACAACAAATTTCAGATGATCAAATATTTAAACATAAAAATATCCAAATAGTACTAGAATAAAAATGGTAAAATTGTTCTACAATATTGGAGGAGGAAGGCTTTTCTTATCAAGACACCAATAGGATAAGGGTGCCTGGGTGGCTCAGTTAGTTAAACATCAAACTCTTGATTAGGGCTCAGGTCATAAACTCATGGTTTGTGGGATCGAGCCCCATGTCAGGTTCTGTACTGAGAGCAGGGAGCCTGCTTGGGATTCTCTCTTTCTCTCTCTCTCTCTCTACCCCTCCCCCACCCCATGCATGGACTCACTCTCAAAATAAACAAACTTTTTGGGTGCCTGGGTGGTTCAGTTGGTTAAGCAGCCAACTTTAGCTCAGGTCATGATCTTATGGCTTGTGAGTTCGAGCCCCACGTCAGGCTCTGTGCTGACAGTTCAGAGCCTGGAGCCTGCTTCAAATTCGGTGTCTCCCTCTCTCTCTGCCTGTCCCCTGCTTGTTCTCTCTCTCTCTCTCTCTCTCTCTCTCTCTCTCTCTCTCTCTCTCAAAAATGAATAAACATTTTTTAAAAATTTTTAAAAATTGGTATACCTCATGGTGAGTAATAGGCCAGCATCAAAAATTTTTAATTTTCAATGCAGTTACTCTATTAGGAAATTTCAGACTTCCTGTACTAGCAAGTATATTGCAGATGCATGTTGGAGAAGATATCTAGAATAGAGGCTGGTTAAATGAATTATGATGTATTCATTCAACAGAATACTGTGCAGGAGGAGGTAGAGCTTTGTATGCTGATGTGGGAAGATCCTTAAGATAGATATTTAAAAATAATTTTTTTAATGTTTTATTTATTTTTGAAAGAGAGAGAGACGGAGCATGAGAGGGGAAGAGGCAGAGAGGCAGAGAGGGAGACACACACACAGAATGTGAAGCAGGCTCCAGGCTCTGAGCTATCAGCACAGAGCCTGACACGGGGCTCAAACTCATGAACTGGCAGATCATGACCCGAGCTGCAGTCAAACATCAACTGACTGAGCCACCCAAGCACCCCAAGGTAGATTTTTTTAAGTACAGATATGTTTGCTTTTATTTGGATTTAAGAAGGGGATGTGGTGGATATTTGCAAACACGTATATATGGCTATGTTCTCTGGAGAATCTCCAAGAAATTAGTGGCTGTAGTTGTCTCTGGGCATTGTGACTAGAAGACAGAAAGGGGAAATTGCTTTCTACTAAATACCCCTTTGCACTATGAATTATTATTTTTACCAAGTACATTTGAGCCTCAAACAATACAGGTTTGAACTGTGCAGACTCACTTGTATGCAGATTTATTTTGATAAATACAGTAAACTGCTATAAGTGTATTTTCTCTTACATTTTTAAGTTTCTATTTAAATTCCAGTTAGTTACCATACAGTGCAATATTAGTTCAGATGTACAATATAATGATTCAGCACTTCCATACATCACCCTGTGTTCATCACAAGTGCACTCCTAAATCCCCATTACCTATTTAACCCAGCCCTCACCCCCTCCCTTCTGGGAACCCTCAGTTTGTTCTCTATAGTTCAGAGTCTGTTTCTTGATTTGCTTCTCTTTTTCTTTCCCCTATGAGCATTTGTTTTGTGTCTTCAATTCCACATATAAGTGAAATCATATGATATTTGTCTTTCTCGGACTTATTTCCCTTAGCATAATACACTCTAGCTCCTCCACATCATTGCAAATGGCAAGATTTTATTCTTTTTCATGGCTGAGTAACATTCCATTGTGTGTGTGTGTGTATGATGTATTCATTCAACAGATATATATACACAGATTTTATATATATATATATATATATATATATATATATATATATATACACACACACACACACACACACACACAATCTTCATCCATTCATCAGTTGATGGACATTTGGGCTATTTCCATAATTTGGCTATTGTTGTAATGCTGCTATAAATATTGGGGTGCATATGGGGCCCCAGGGTGGCTCAGTCGGTTGAGCATCTGACTTCGGCTCAGGTCATGATCTCGCAGTTGGTGAGTTCAAGCCTCACATCGGGCTCTGTGCTGACAGCTCAGAACCTGGAGCCTTCTTCGGATTCTGTGTCTCCCTCTCTGCCCTTCTCCCACTCATGCTCTCTCTCTCTCTCTCTCTCTCTCTCTCTCTCTCTCTAAGAATATAAACATCGAAAAAAAATTTTAAGTATCAGGGTGTATATGTCCCTTCAAATTAGTATTTTTGTATTCTTTGGGCATGATTTTCTTAACATTTTTTTCTCTAGCTTACTTTTTTGTAAGAATACAGTATATAATACATGTAATATACAGAAGATGTATTAGACAACTGGCATTGGTCAAGGCATCTAGTCAATAGTAGGCTATCAGTAGTTAAGTTTTGGGGGAGGCAAAAGCTATATACAGATTTTTGACTGCACAGGGGTTTAGGCTGTTCCGGCATCTACTCCACATGTATTAACTGGAAAAAAAGACAAAAATAAAAATACTATATTCAAAGAAAAGGAGGAAGTGGAGCAAAAAGGAGCAGGATTACAGGGAGGGGAAGGAGGAAGAGAAGGTGGCAGTTGAAAAATAATCGAGGCCTGCCCTTCTGCATGTCCCACATGGTCTAGCCCAGTGTCTTACAGAGCGTGCTGAATAACTAAAACTCCCAAATCTACTCTACTGCTCTGGAATCTCATCCAAGCACAGGTTCGGTATTTTCAGCTCAGATTAATCTTTTAAAACCAGACTACTTAGGGCATGAGATACTTGGCCTAGGGAATTCTGTGGTTTAAGAAGTTAAAACCTTACCTAATGCTATCTTTAGAGGAGGTGAAAATGAATCAATGTTGGTGAAAATTACATACACCTATGTGTGTGTGTGTGTGTGTGTGTGTGTATGTGCCCTTTATATATGCCTTTTATATGTATTTGTATACATAAAACTATAATGCAATGTATGTGTATATACAACACTAACATGTTACTTATCTGAAGCTAAAGATGGACAGGTTAGAAGCCACTAGGACAGTTCAACAATTCTGTGTAGGTGCCAGTTTTGTGCCTCTAATGATTTTGAATAAAAAACAAATAGCTTTGTTTTCTGTTTAATTGCAGTTTAATTAGAAGCCGAAAAAAATTTTTTTATATTACTAGAATAAGACCTATTGACAGAAATTTCATCACTGTTCATTCTTGGAGAGACTTAGGGTTCAGCTGACCTCTAGACTGGGGTTTTCTACAGAAAGTTTTCTAGCCCATGTTGATCTTGATCCAGGAGGTTAATGTGTACCAAAAGGAAGTTATTTTGAAGCAAATTTAAGTGGTTTTACAGAATATTGATAGAACAATAGCCGAGGTAAACAGGCAGTAAAACTTGAGAAATTCTTAAGAATTTCGTTTTGAATGTCTCAATGTCAAATTGGCTGGTTTTTAGACAGAAAGACAAATACTATATGAGCTCACATATATATGGAATCTAAAAAAAAAAAAAAAAAAAAACAAGCTCATAGAAACAACAGGTTGGTGGTTGCCAGGGGCAGGGAAGGGGTAAATGGTTGAAGGTAAAGGTACAAACTTCCAGTTAGAAGATAAGAATGTTCTAGGGATGTAACGTAGAACATGGCAACTGTAATTAACAATACTGTACTCTAAATTTGAAAGTTGCTAAGAGTGGGTCTTAAAAGTTCTCATCACAAGAGAAAACAGTTTGTAAGTATGTGAGTTAATTAATGTTAACCATACTCACTGTGTTAATCATTTCATGCTACATACTCATATCAAATGAATATATCATACACCTTAAACTGATAGGATGTTATGTGTCAATCATATCTCTAACTGGAAAAAAAAAACTTGAAGGCTTGGAGGTTTTAAAGTAACTTTTTGCTTAAGCTCATTTGGGTAAAACTCCGGTAAGATTTACTGGAGCACGAGAGAAAACTGGATACATACATACTTATTTGATTTGTTTTTTTAATATCTAAGAAACAAGTGAAAGAAAGCTCAGAATCTATTGGCCTTGTCGGCCAGTTCTAAATGCTCGCCACAATTGTCTAGAAGAGGGAGTAAAACACAAAACAATAGGCTCTGAGGACCTTAAAAACTAACCAGTTGTTTGGGATATCCTGAGTCAGAGAGTGTTTACCCATTCCCTTAACAATCACTACAGCAAGGATGCATTACATTAAGAACAATTCTGAGTAGTGAGATTGAGACACCAAAAAGCCATAGTTATCAGAGAGATTCATAGGCTCATAACATTTTAGATGTGGATGAGTTAAAAAAATCACCCACTGCCTGGCAATGCAGGGTAATACACTTGAGCTGTTTTCAACAATATAAATTGAAATACTTATTTTGGGGGTGCCTGGGTGGCTCAGTCGGTTAAGCGTCCGACTTCGGCTCAGGTCATGATCTCACAGTCTGTGAGTTCGAGCCCCGCATTGGGCTCTGTGCTGATGGCTCAGAGCCTGGAGCCTGCTTCCGATTCTGTGTCTCCCTCTCTCTTTGCCCCTTCCCTGCTCATGCTCTGTCTCTCTCTGTCTCAAAAATAAATAAACATTAAAAAAATTAAAAAAAAAATGAAATACTTATTTTGGATTAATCCCTACCTAACTGAACAATTAAACATATGATAACAATAGTTTTCCATCCCCTCTACTGACTAAGGCTCTACAATACAAGAGAATTTTACCATGATGGGCTTTCTTAGCTTATCAGCCCACCCCTCTTTTTTGATCCGACAATGCACATGGAGGGACAGATATTCTACTTTTCAACTTATCTTTGTAGAAGTTCATGTATTTTAATTTAAAGTATTAGGAAACATGTGGGGTAGAAAATGGAAGAAATTTCAAGTTTGATTTTCATTTGGATCCTAGTCTTGACCACCCATAATGTGTGAGCCAGAATGGGGGGGGGGAGGCTAGTTTTTAGAAGATTTGGTAAAAATAAAGTGTTCACCTATCGTAAGAATCTTCTCAGTGATTAAAAAAAAACTACACAAAATAACTGAAAGGCATAATTGCTGATGGTTAAAAACAATGGGGTTATACTTTTGATTACCAAAATTATTACCTTTCATGGCTGTAGAGGTAGAATGCGGTGAACTCAGGATAGCTGAACGAAGGACAAGCTTATTCAAGGGACCAGAACTTCTAATTCTACAAGAGTGTGATGCTAGGACCTTTGGGGAAACTCATGCTCCCTGTACTCAGCTAAAAAAGAGGCATGCTGTCACTCCTTCCATCACCACACAGCAGAAACAAGTATTGCAGAGGATTATGACCTGTGGAGGCACATTCACCCAACTTTTTTCAGTTTTCAATCATCCCTTACAGGCTGAACTGCATGCTCTCGATTACTTTTCCTGGATTTCAGCAAAATGCTTATATAACAGCTTGGCCTTTTCACAAAAATTAGGTTCTGTGCTGGGACAAGTTGCTAGTTGTATCAAGAGTCCTAAACTGTGAAATCCCAAAATACATCATTGTAAAGGTCTCGAGTGTTCATTCAGATTACAAATTATGACATCTCTACAGACTCCAGTCTTGACTGAAATGTAAGCTGTCCAGTGTAGCTGGAGCATCGGTTCTAAGGAGACAAGGTAGGAGAAGGAATTCTGGAAAGAATGTTGGAAAACCTTAAATGTCAAGTGGCCCAAGTTATACTCAACAAGCGTGGAAAGCCCTCGTGGATCAGAAAATAGGATGATGATGTAATCAAAGTGGTGCTTTTAGGCCATGGAAGACAGAAGTTGAAGGAGAAGAAATTAGTTTTAAAGATTTGCATATGCAGTGCAGAATGTAAAAAAAAAAAAAAAGCATTACAACATGTTATTAATAGTAGTTCAGTAATTATCCCTGAGTGATAAAATTATCAGTGATAATTTTATCTGATAAAATTATCAGAATTTTTATTTGACTCATTTGTATTGTTTAATTTTATGGAGGATATATAGGGGTCACTTTGCATTAAAGAAGGTCTGGGAGCACCTGGGTGGCTCAGTTGGTTAAGTGTCTGACTTTAATTTTTTAGGTTTATTTACTTATTTTGAAAGGGAGAAAAGAGAGCATGAATAGGGTAGGGGCAGAGAGAGAAGGAGAAAAAACTCCAAGCAGGCTCTGTGCTGCCAGTGCAGAGCCCAGCTTGGGGCTCAATGCAGGGCTCGACCTCACAAACCCCGAAATTATGACCTGAATCAAGATCAAGAGTTGGTTGCTCAACCAACTGAGCCCCCCAGGTGCCCCCGGTTCCTGACTCTTGACTTTAGTTCAGGTCTTGATCTCAGGGTATTATGTTCAAGCACCACATTGGGCTCTGAGTTGTGGGTGAAGCCTACTAACAAAAAAAACAAAAAAAAAAAAAAAAGAAAAGGAAAAAGTCTAAATTATGCATTTATTTTATAATGAAGAAATTCCAACAAAACCAAAAAATAAAGTGAACCCCACACATGTGTCACCCAGATTAAACAATTACTGAGATTTTGCTATATTTTCTCCATCTCTCTTTTTGCTTTCTTTTTCATTCCTTTACCAGTATCTTGCCCTTGGTGGCCCCTGTGTCTTTCTGACCTGACCCATTAGTTCTTGATAGCTTCCTTGCTTTCCAGCACAGCAAGATGTCCCCGACTCCTCTTAATTTCCTGCCACAGGCCTGGAATCAGCTTATCTTTCGAGGTACACAGTTTCATTTCAGCAGGTTAGGAAAAAAAAAGGTTTTAAGAAATAAAGGTAGAAGGCAAACAGCCAACTTCATACAGAAGTGATTTCTGGATAGTTGTCGGTGCTACGATTCTGGGACTATGTGGAGAAAATATTAGAAGTAGCAGAAGTAGAGGAGAGTATGCAAACATTCTGAAGTGAATCTGCTTTTAAAAGCAAAGCGCATGTGTCAGCGTTAAAAATTTGCCCCTTGTAGGTAACTGTTCAGTTTAGGAAAAACTCGGCTTCTTTGTGATCTTTGAAGTAAAAATTTCAAGCCAGGTCTTACTGGATCGAATGTAGCATCTTTGATACTAGCCCCTTCATTTTGTTTTCATAAATCTGAGCAAAATGCTAAGTAACATCTAACACCTTCTCCTTTCTGCTTCAGGGGAGTCTTCGTCCCCAGCCTAAACAGATAAAGTACCATTGCTCTGTTCACACCATGGGAGGAAAGCTTTTAACCTTTAAAAAAAAAAAAAAAACCCACTGCTTTATTTATTTATTTTTTTTATGTTTATTTTTGGGACAGAGTGTGAGCAGGGGAGGGGCAGAGAGAGAGGACGACACAGAATCTGAAGCAGGGTCCAGGCTCTGAGCTGTCAGCACAGAGCCCGATGCAGGGCTTGAACCCACAAGCCGTGAGATCATGACCAGAGCCGAGGTCGGATGCTTAACCGACTGAGCCACTCAGGCAGCCCTAAGGCAGCATTAACATTTTCCTCCCCACCGCAAGTGAAGAATGCAAAGCTGTATCTCTGTGTGTGGTGGTGGGGGGAGGGGGGTGTGATGGTGGTTGGGAGGGGTGTTGAAATAATAGCTAAGACATAAGGAAGGTTTGCTCAGTCCTTACATGCATTAGCTCTTTTAATCTTGACAACAATCCTATGAAGTAGGCACTAATTACCTTCATTTTTATAGATAAAGACACTGAGAAATAAAGAGGAATAAATGAAGAGCCCAAGACCACTCAGCCATGACTTTTATGGAGCCAGAATTTGAATCCAGACACTCTGACAACAAACTCACCGGCCTGGGGAGGGCAGGAGTTCTCTTCCCCCAAACAACTGGAAAAATCCCACGTCTCAAAACCCCTGCTGGAGAGAAATTACTCCGCATAGGAGTAAAAACACCAGAACCGTTCACTTTGAACACAAGAGCACAAGGTGCCCATGGTCACCATTATGTTGCTCTGGCTAACCCAGTAACAACACGTTCGGTTGACAGATGTATCATTATTACTCAGGAAAGAACTAAAAAATGTGTGTATCGAACGTTCACTATCATTACAGGGGCGCTTTTCACATGGTGTTATGCAAGCTCCTTGCCCGCAGGGACGCTATCTTCATTTTTATAGCTCAGACAGTTAATCCTGGCACATAGGAGGTAAAAAGTATATTAAACAAATAATTTTTTAATGAATTAAAATGGATAAAGAGCTCTGGGTATCGCACATCGCCCCACAACCGTTAGGGATCTTGCCCAAACCTGAAATCTTTCCAAAGTGAAAGATACTTAGTACCGTTACACCAGGACAACGAACACGTCTCATCTGAGCAGTTTTGCGGCATAAAAACACAACGAAGCAAATCAACAGAGTGTCTCAAGGCAAGGTAACTTACCAATGTGTTAGTGTACCATGTTTTAGAAGAATAAAGGCCGATTTGTAGTATAAATTTGTCAGGCAGATCCGCAGCTCTTTCCCCTTTCCCTGTTTTTATGACCCGTTAGTGAAAACTTTTCTTGCCATTTTTTTAAGCCCTTTATTTATGCTGTTCTGCTCTCAACGTGTCTGCAGATACCTGCCTTACATTTAGTCTTGGTTCTTAAGGTTTAAAATAAACTATAAATACTTTGCGGTGTGCTCACAGTCAAACTCTAGGAGCCCTTTCTGTACTTAATTCTAATTTTAAAGGATTAAACTTTGGGCTCATTTACATATCTTAGGGGAGGCAAAATGTTATAGGCAATTCAGAGAAGTATCTATTCTTTCCAGTAAAAAACAAAACAGAATGGTAATCTTTCAATCCCCGTCTCTGTGACCAGAAAAAAAAAAAAAAATCATTATTTCTGGTGTCTATGAATTCTAGCATTTTGGGAATGGTGGTAGTGGGAGAAATCTGGTTGTTTACATCCTTATAAATGATTAAGCTTTCCTGTTTTGCCAACTCAGCCTTTTAAGTCTCCTAGGAGCTAGAGCAAGGATATAATATCGTCTGTGGTGTTATTTGCAAACATAAAAGGAAACGACCGTGTGGCTCATAGACACCACTTATATTCCATTGTAGACTAGGAAGCAGGAAACATAAGCATAGTAGTTATAGATTTAAATGGTCTGCCTGTTGTTCCATAAAACACTTGTTTCATTTACTCCTCTAAGTCGGTGCAATTCAGCTCAGCTACTGTGAAGCAGAAAATATTATCAATTAGAGCCACAGTATGCTGGTCCTGAATCACAGGGCTTCAGTACCCTGGTGTGTTATGATACCCGAAGCTATACCCTGCTTCCCGCCCCAGCACACACATCACAGCAGGGCTGGATGTGTTCAGGGGCTAGATGTGCACTGAAAATTAATAGAGAGCAAAACCCAAAGTTGAGAAACAAAAGTTTCTTAATAAGGGGAAAGATCTGGAAAGTAGTTACAATAAAAATAGAAGATTGATATATGCCCCACAATTCTGGCTAAGGCTGGATCTCTACATTGGCCAAATTGAGGGTGACTAACAGGTCAAGCATCAAAGTCAGGATGTCTGGAATGGAGATTTTCTTCCTTCTCTGCCACTGGGCTCCAGCTGCTCCGTCAATGGCAAGACCCACCCCCCCGGGCAAAGGCCAGAGACTGAAGTCATTATAACTGAAGGCCAATCCCCTTCCATCTGCTCAGCAATCAGCGGGCAAGTACCGTGGACCATTTCTGCTTCTAGATAGTTCTCATATCCATCACTCATTTCTCATCTCCATTGCCTCACTCTGGTACACGGATTCATTGGCGGACCACGACAACCGCTCTCCAGCTGGTTCCCCCAGGAGCCCATCATCCCCCACTTCCGGTCTGTCCTACCCGCTCTCTAAGCGGCTCACGACTCTTCCTGAAATTCCCCTTTCCCTGGCTTCCACAGGGAGGCTCAGCAGGCCCATGGACTCCGAAGCCCTCCATCATCTAGGTTTCCTCCATCCACCTCAATCATATCCTAACCGTTCCAAATCTGTATTCTGTCATCTGGACCAGGTCTTTTCTACACAAGGCCACAAACAAACTCTAGGCACTCCCAGCTGTTCCCTGGCCTCCTTGCCCCACATACCCTCCTTTTTCCCCCCTCTGTCTGTAACAATGCAGCAGCAAGTTCAAGCCCTAGCTCCAACCCTTGCTTTCTCTGAATTATACTGTTTGACCAACATTTGACTTTTTTTTTTTTTTTTTTTAAATCAACAGCAGAGCACTGTGCTATCATTGTGGGTGGTCCCTTCAGCCTGGAATGGGGGAGGCAGAGGGAGGGTCATAGTGCTTGAGGGCAGGCTTCCATGTCACATGTTCTCTTTTAGGAACATGATGTTGGTCTAGAACCTGTGTCGAACAGATGAATGGACAAAGAAGTGGTGTGTATATACAATGGAATATTACTCAGCCATAAAAAAGATCTTGCCATTTGCAACAATACAGATGTACCTAGAGGGTACTGTGCTAAATGAAATAAGTCAGACAGAGAAAAACAAATACCATAGGATCTTATTTCTGTGTGGAATCTAAAAAACAAAGCAAATGAACCCAGAAAAGAGACTCTCAAATGCAGAGAACAAACTACTGGGTGCCAGAGGGGAGGTGGGTGGGGCAATGGGTGAAATAGGCGACGAAATAAATAAGTTATAAAAATAAATAAGTCACAGATGACTTCCAGTTATAAAATAAGTAAGTCATAGAAGAGAATTACAGTCCAGAGAATATAGCCGATAATATTGTAATAATATTGTGCAGTGACTACACTTAATTACATGTGCTTGGTGACTACACTTACCGTGGTAAGCACGGAGTAGAGAATTGCTGAATCATTGTTGTATGCATGAAATATCACATTGTACGTTAATTCTACTTAGATTAAGAAAAAGAATATGGTCTTGGGTTACTTCTCTCACCCTCAGTTTATTAATCTATAAAATGAGGGTAACAGCGGGACCTACCTCATGGAAGTGTTGAGAGATTAAAAGAGACAATCCAAATGAAGTGGTCCATGCTGTGCCCGATATGTCAAGTGCCCAATAAATGTTATTACTCAGGAGACATTTGCCAAGTCCAGGCTCAAAGCCCCTGCCTCCAGAGGTGTGCTATCCAGCGGAAGAGACAGGCTCTTGTGTGTGCACATGCAGGGCAGGAGAGGAGTCCGGGAGGACAAAGCATAGAGGCATCATTAGCCAAGTAACTAAGGAACCCAGGAGAAAGGTCAGGTTAATGAAGGAAAGAGGATGTGGTTGGTTTGGGAAATGCTGAGATCAAAGTCCCAGTAGGACACCATTGGAGTGGTGCTTGTCACATGTATTTGGTTTACCCTGCTTCCCATCCTCCCCCACTCTGACCTAGGCTCTAGGAGGACTCATCTGAGAGATTACATATATAGCCTCCTATGCCCTCTTGCTTCTGTTTGAGTTTGGCCAATGCACAGCCAAGCAGAAGGAGGCAAGACAGTCAAGTCTGGGTATTTATTTCCCTGTGTTCTTTCCAATGAGGCCACCTTAGGCTGCCAGAGTCCCTTGGTAGAAGGGCACTGTTCTCTCAAGGGAGCCTGCTGTCTGCAATTCTCTCTGCTTCTAGGTTCTGGTAACCTCTCCTCATCCTTATCCCTTTGGATTTAGGGCTGGTGAAAGCCCAGCTCCCTTTAGCCTCTTGTGGTTCCCCTATCCCCAAACCTTTGTAAATAGTCTCTGTAAATAAACCCTTCTGGAATTGTCCCAACTTAAAAAAAATTTTTTTTAGTGTTTATTTCTGAGAGAGAGAGAGAGTGAGTGAGCGAGCAAGAGACAATGAGTGGGGAAGGGGCAGAGAGAGAGGGAGACATAGAATCCAAAGCAGGCTCCAGGCTCTGTCAGCACAGATTCCAACATGGGGCTTGAACCCACAAACTGAGATCATGACCTGAGCCGAAGTTGGATGTTTAACCAACTGAGCAAGCCAGGAGCCCATGGAATGGTCCCAATTTTGACATAACATCTGTTTCCTGCTGAAATCCTGAGTGATACACCATGTTGATCTGACTATTGGGATTTCAGATCGAGAATTTGGAAGACAGATTAGGTGGGAGATGTAGATTATAGAGACCAGTCTAAGAAACTAGGGGAATGAAGGAGATTGCTGTCTGTGAGGGACAGGAGAGAAAGAACAAAGGCAAACCTTTGGGAGACCTTCTACTCCTGGCATGGAGACAAAGAACACACTAGCTTCGAGACTGAAAGTAATAACAATGCTCTATTCTTAGGATGCTGATGTTCCTAATAACATCCTTCCAGAAAGATGTAGAAATACAATAATCTTATTGATGAGGCAGTCATTTAAAAATATCGTCGGGGTGCCTGACAGCTTAGACTTGGTTTGGAAACATGATTGAGTTCTTTGTGCATACCTATTTGTGTAGAAACTTCACCTTTCACATTTCAAATTTTTGTTTTTAATAGACAATACATTCACATGACTCAAAATCAAAAAGTAAAGATAAAAGATACACATTGAGAATCACTTTCCCACCTCTGTCCCCATTCACCTTGTGTCTTATCTCCTGCTTTCTCCAGTACAATTTTTTATTGGTTGTTTATACATTCTTCCCAAGTTCCTTTATGTAAATACAAAGATAATATACCTATACATTCTTACTTTCCTTTCTTACACAAAATGTATTATGCTCGATGTTCTGTATCTTGTTTTTTTTTTTTTTCACTTGATGGTGTATCCTAGAGATATACCATCTTTCTCTCGAGTTTTTCCCTGTGAACTGCATAGAATCCCATAGAGTGGAGGTACCCCTGTTTATTCACCCAGATGTAAAGGAGCCTTAATGAGTGCGGCCTACCAACCACAGGTCCCTAACTACAGCTCTCAAACACTTTCACCTTCCTGCAATCATCCAGCGTCCCACTGCTGCCTGCTTCTCTTCCGGCTTTGTCTCCTGCTCAGTGGAGAAAACTGAAGACTTCAGAAGGATCTCCTTCTATTCCCTGTTGTCAAATATAAAAACATCCGGGCTCACCCTCTTCTTCCTTCAGACTGCAATGTAGGACACACTTTATCTCCTGTTTAATGCCAACCCTCTCATCTCTGGTGAGGGGCCAATCTGTTACACTTCATTGGGACCTCACACTGCCGTGGACCCTAGTTTCCCCTCTTGTACATTAGACTTCTCTCTCGAAACTGGATCATATAAGAATGCAACAACCACCCCACCCCTTAACTCTATTCTCTAACCACTGCTCTCTCCTTCTTCAGAGTCAACTTCTTGGGAGGGGAGTTTCAATTTCCCTGCTTGCTACTCTCTCCTCCGTCCATTTCAGCCTCATTCCACCTCCATCAGCCCACTGAGGATTTTCACACTAAGCAGCCGATGAATGACAAATATCATTCAACAAATGCCCACTTCTTTATTTTACAGAGAGAGAGAGAGAGAGAGAGAAGTGCATGTGAGCAGGAGAGAGGGAGAGAGAGAGAGAATCTTAAGCAGGCTTCACACCCATTTCCCAGCCTGATGCAAGGCTCCATCTCAGGACCCTGGGATCATGACCTGAGCCAAAAATCAAGAGTCGGTCACTCAACCAAGTGAGCCACGCAGGCGCTCCAGCAAATGTCCGTTCCAGTCTTAGTCTCATTTGACTTCTCAGCACCATTTGACACTCTTTGTGATGCTCTCCCTTTTGGAAATACTTCCTTTGAGGGCACTACCCTCTCTTGGATTTCCTCGTATGTTTGGCTTCTTCTCCATGAACCAGGAATGGCTCTTAACTCATAGTTAGGTGTTCAAGAAATAGCCCCTGAAGTAGGGGGAGGAGAAGGAGGCATTTGGACCCACTCACTGAGGCACAAAATTTAAGGAGGGTGCTAAATAACTCAGTAAACAAGATAAATATTTAATGAATAGGTCTAAAAATTCAATGCAAAATATTCCCATTGAACAAAATATCAAAATTTTAGATGAAGACCAGTGCTGTGCTGATTCAGATTGGAGCCTGAGGCAAAAGAAAAAAAAAATGTATGTCTCTATATACATGTTTTTATTTGTTTCCTAATAGCTAATTTGTTCCCTGAACATTGAAGTAGCTGGAAAAATATTGAAAAATTGAAAAGTAGATATATCAAACATTAAGTTTTAATATATTTATACCAAAAAGGAATTGATGGTTTTACTTTTTTTTAAATTTTTTTTAACGTTTATTTATTTATTTATTATTTGTTTTTAAATTTTTTTTCAACGTTTATTTATTTTTGGGACAGAGAGAGACAGAGCATGAACGGGGGAGGGGCAGAGAGAGAGGAAAGCACAGAATCGGAAACAGGCTCCAGGCTCTGAGCCATCAGCCCAGACAGAGCCTGACGCGGGGCTCGAACTCACGGACCGCGAGATCGTGACCTGGCTGAAGTCCGACGCTTAACCGACTGCGCCACCCAGGCGCCCCTAACGTTTATTTATTTTTGAGACAGAGAGAGATAGAACATGAATGGGGGGAGGGTCAGAGAGAGGGAGACACAGAATCGGAAGCAGGCTCCAGGCTCCGAGCTGTCAGCACAGAGCCCGACGTGGGGCTCAAACTTGTGAACCACGAGATCATGACCAGAGCCAAAGTCGGACACTTAACCTACTGAGCCACCCAGGCACCCCTGATGGTTTTACTTCTATTTAAAAATTATTAGGGGTGCCTGGGTGGTTCAGTCGGTTAAGCATCCAACTTCGGCTCACGTTATGATCTCACAGTCCGGGAGTTCAAGCCCCACGTCAGGCTCTGTGCTGACAGCTGCGAGCCTGGAGCCTGCTTCAGATTCTGTGTTCCCCCACTCTCTGTGCCCCTCCCCTGCTCATGCTCTGTCTCTGTCTCAAAACTAAATAAATTAAAATTAAAAAAAATTATTAAAGATGATCAGGGGCACCTGGGTGGCTCAGTTGGTTAAATGTCTGACTCTTGATTTTGGCTGAGGTTGTGATCTCACAGTTCCTGAGTTCAAGCCCTGCATCAGGGTCTCCGCTGTCAGCACAGAGCCTCTTCAGATCCTCGGTCTCCGGCTCATTCTCTGCCCCTCCCCCACTTTCTTTCTTTCAGTTGCACAGGCACGCGCTCTCTCTCACTCCCTCCCTCTCAAAAATAAACAAAAAAAATACTTAAATTTTTAAAGATGATCAATTGGTCAAGGGAAATTTTAAAACATGGAAATTCTGGTATCTGAATTTAAAAATGAGGTAATCCAAGAAGTAGTTTTTGAAAATATTGAATTTGCTTCCATTAAAGGTGAAGTCACATTTTTCCTGGTCTGAAATTTCAGTATCATGTATCATGGAACTGTCAAGAAATATCACATTGTACTCTATTTTTTAAACAAAAGTTCAGACTTTTTCCTACTCTCCCAGGAGCCTGGTATGAACTTTAACCTCAGTCATTTTTGGAGCTTCCCATCGTAGAGCTGGGTGGAGGTCTGGAAACCACTGTGCCCCCTGACACTGAAAAGCACCCTTTGCTCCTTGGCCATGGATAGGCATATCTCTAGAATATGCTGGCCCACATCCCCTGGGGCCTTCAGCCCCAGTGGTTCTGTTCGATCTGAGGTCTCAGAGAGGCCCCAGGATCTTTGCTAAGGTTGGGAGCTTAAGCTGTGTGTGTGGGGGGGGGGGGGGGTCTCTACAATTCAAGACCCTTCAGGCCTCATTCTCTTTGTCCCTTCCCTTCTCTTTGCCTTCTGGACATTTGCCAAGAGCTGCAAGAGGCTTTAATTTCAAGACCCTTTTACTTTAGGCCCTGCCAACTTCCCTGAAGCCAGGATTAATGAGACCAAGCTATCAGCCTCAAAAGGGAAGAAAGGGAAAAACAAGAGAGAAGACACAAACTAATATTTCTACTAACAATCCTGCCATGTGAGCCTCTTCTGCAGGTTCGTCTTTCTCTCCCTGGTTATCTGGAAGCGAGGCCCCGTACTCTCTCCCAGGCAAGCTTATTCATTCCCAAGGCCACAGCTTCTGCCCATGCGCCTAGGGCCCCCCGATTGGTTTCTCTGGTCCACACGTCTACACTGAGCCCAGAGCAGTATGTTCAACTGCTCAGTCAGTACCTCTGTCAGGACATCTCTCCGTGACAGCCTAAACATGCCCCGTGCCACACTCTGCCTTCTCCTTCCAATCCAGTCAGAATCAGAGCAGTCCCCGGACTCCTCCAACCTCCCTGCCCCCGTTTCCGGTTCAGCCCTGAATCTCCGCCATTGCCTCTCCTTCACAGCTCTTGAATTCTAAGTAGCTCCATTTCCACCACCCATCCTCTATCAGCTACCATTATCTCCCGGCTATCGTGAGAATCTCCTCATGGGTCCTCCCTACACCCTGACATGGGTGTAGGCCCTGGTGGCAACACGGAGACAAGCTTGGAAGAGGCCCTGTGTGAAGAGCTTAAACTCTTCTTAAACTCTTCAAAGGCTTTCCACTGCTCCTGGAAGTATGCCCAAACATGTGCTGGCTCTGCTTGGTCTGGCCTCCCCTTCTCTCCCACCTCATTGCATACCTTGTTCCGTCCTCCTCCCCTGGGTGCTCTGAGCTCCAGCCACACAAGCTGTCCTTTCCTGCACACCTGTTTCTCATTTTGGTCATTTACATACTCATTTGCCTGATGATGTGATTATGGTCTGCCTCTCCCTCTAGACTGTATCTCCAGGAGAACAGGAGCTCTACATCCTCAGGACTTCACACGAAGCCTGGACAGGATATGCAAATGTTTGCGGAAAAGTCAATAAATACATCACATGATTTCTTTGAGGGGTAAACCGTTCTGACGTTTCGAAGGGTATTTCTGAGGAATTTTTCTTTCAAGAACATTTGAGGAGGATAGCGTCCCAGACACTGTCTTCAAGTGCTTTATATGTATGAACTCAACTAATCCTCACTTTAAGCCTAGGAGGTAAGTACCATTTTTATTTGCATTTTAAAGATACTGAAACTGAAGCACATAGAGGTCAAGTAACTCGCTCATGGTCTCAGAGCTAATAAGCAGTGGAACTAGGGTCCTAATCCAAACTTTTTGCATTGCTTCCTGTCTTTATTCAGCAAGTGTTCCTGAGTGATTGCTGCGCACCATGACAAGAATGGGCCAGGACATCTTTAGAGGACAAAAGTATAGAAAAGAGATTAATGTCTATCAAAATGTAGACGACACTATACAGAAAATATACCCCATTTCGTCTAATCCTCTCCAGATGGAGAAGCTAGGTATTATCGTGCCAATTTTGTAGATTAGGAAACTGAGGCTGACGAAGTTTGCATAGCTGGTTGAATATCACATAAACAGTATGACATACCTGGAATTCAAACCCAAGTCGGTAGGACTCTACCGCCAACGCTCCTCCCGCCGAGGAACATGGCCTTCAAACACAGCTGAGACAGCTTCCTTTCCATCACGAATGGGTCGGTTGATTTATCTACTGGTTCAATGATCCACCGACATTAGTGTGATAAGAATCAGCTGGAACACTTATGAAACTCATGCATTCCTGAGTTTCACCCTTAGAGTTTGGGATGGGTCGGCCTCTTTAGTCTGCAGTTTTAAACAAGCATCCCAGATGTTTTCAGGCTAGGTGATTCCAGTCAGGTGGTTCCAGAACTTTAGCACTAAACAGAGTCACCTGAACAGGCTGATCAAGGGAAAATCGTTGGCTCCACTCCTAGATTTTCTGATTCGGAAGACCCTGGGGCAAGCTGAGAATTTTAATTTTTAACAAGTTCCTAGCAATGTAGGGACCAGTCTTTGAGATCCACTAACTGTTGTAAGGCAAGATTCTGAGAGGCACTTCATTTGTCATTTAACTTCTCTTTGATTCCACCACTTTTGAAGCAATTTCCAAAATTGACTCCTTCCTGCCAGTCCTCCATACCCACCTTTGAGAATTGCAGAAAATAGCAGATTTGAGGGCTTAGAGAACATTTATCTTGGGGTAAAATCCTTCAGCAGCTTTACATGGAGAATCTCCTACTTTCAAAATAATATGGCCTTTGCACAAAACTCCTAAATGTTAGTTGTTTCTAGGTAGGACTGATTCTGGATAAGAAATAGCAAAAGCGTTACTTCGAGTTTGTTTGTTTTTTTTTTAACCTCTACTGTTTAAGATTTGAAATGCACAGAGGGGCATCCACAGAGCCTGCTTGGGATTCTGTCTCCCTTTCTCCCTGCTCCTCCCCCATTTGCTCTCTCTTTCTCAAAAAAAAAAAAAAAAATCAACTTAAACAAAATTAAAATAAAACAAGGGAGATTCATTTCTGTTCAACTATGTGTGTGTGTGTGATTGTTTTCAATAAAATATAATTTGTGTTTAAATTTGTTTAGCTTTTAGGAACCCAAAAGGATAAAGTGTCAGACATCCCAACTTAATGAGAAAGGATATTTTATTTTTTAATTTTTTAAATGTTAATTTGAGAGAGAGAGTGAGAGGGAGAGAGAGAGAGAGGCAGAGAAAGAGGGAGAGAAAAAGAATCCCTTGCTGTCAGCACAGAGCCCAACTCTGGGGGCTCAAACTCAGGAACTGTGAGATCATGACCTGAGCCAAGATCAAGAGTCAGACGCTTAACCAACTGAGCCACCCAGGTGCCCTTGAAAGGATATTTTAAATCAAAATGGAAAATGGGATTAAAAATTTTAATCTTATCCTGTTCCTCTGGGAAAATCATCTTGTCTTGGGTTACCTAAAATTGCCTAAGAGGCAGCAGATAATGCATATGTGTGTGTATATGTTTTAGCCTTGATTTCCTGGTCCAAACTCAGCAAAGTGCACAAAGTAAGCAAAAAGCATATAGGATGAAGATCCCATGGTTCAGCGCCTGTTTGCCTGATGAATTTTTGAGCTATGCCAGGTAATCTTTTCAGTATAGGTGATCTATGGAGATATTTTCCATGAAGGCGTTTGGTGAATGAGTTCCTGACAAAATGTACTTCCAGACTCTAGTATCTTCAAAAATAACTCAGTCCTCTCATATTTTTGAATTAAAAAAGATTCATCTTTCTTATAGGCATCTATGAGGAGAGCTGTCAGCATTTCGTCTTGAAAAATCTTTTACTAAGATCGATGTGTCCGCAATGCCTCCTCTCCTGGCTCTCCAGTTCCTCGTTCCGACGCCAGGGACTCACGCCCCCAGATTCCTGCTCTACTGTGGTCATGGCACTCACACATCTGATTTACCTTTCTAACTCTTTAGATGCTTTATTGACTGAAAGTCAACTCAACTTCATTTATCCTCCCTTTCTCTTTTTAGTACTTTCAGCTTAAATACAAATAAAGAACTCTTCTTTCCTACAGCTATCCACAGGAAGTGAATATTTTAAAATTTATAATCAAATGTCTGGGTGTGTAGGGAATTATGTTTTTGTAGACTCTCGATGATGAAGCCTTCTGAGAATGCCAATGGGTGTTGCAGATTTTTTTCTTTTCTCTATTAAAATAGACCCAACTTGAGAAAAATTTGAGGTCTATGGCAGAGAGATACACCTCCACTAAGTGTAAGGCTGAGTGAACTTGACTTTGAACACTCGGAGGAAGTGGTTGAGGGCAGAGCTGCTACGCACACGGGCTCTGGAACCAGACTTGGGAGTTCAAATTCTGGTTCCCACATTTACTCATCATGTAGACTGGTGCAAGTGACTTCACTTCTCTGTGTCTTCTCTGTAAAACAGGATTCTAATAGCACCTACTTCAAAGGGTTGTTCTGAGGATTATAGGTAAAAGATACTTGGAACAACACCTTGAACGTAATACATACTCAGTTAGTATTAGTGGTGCTTGTGTGGTTATAATCATTGAAAAGTTCACATCGTGTTAACACCGAAACGAGAAGCATTTGATTCCAAAGGAATATGTTTTAAGGGAAAATAGGATAGTTATCAAGTTTACTTTATTCCCACATAAAATGAGAAATCTCCTTTCTGTAGAAGGCTCCTACTTATTGCTAAGAAAGTTAGATGTTGTAAAATATATAACAAACATAACGTAGCTCAAAAATATCCCTTTAAAAAAGCCCCAGATTTTAGTGATGAACAGAAACCGTCACATTACTACCTTGAGGCATTCGCTGAGAGGGAAGCACAATTATATAATCAAGCATAATGAATGCATATTCATTTATTTACACTGCAACTTATTCCAGAAAGGAACAGAGGTTGCTATAATGAGTAAATCATAAGAGAGACATAATGATGAGGAAATCCTCTAACGTAGTAGGCTAGCTCTCCGGGCATGCCAAATATGTTGTGAAAAAATGTTGCAAAGAAATATAAACAAAGACAAATAGAAAACGCTCCTGACTACTGGAACCACATAACCTTTCTTGAAGGATCAAAGTTTTATTTGAATTTTTCTCACCGCTCATTCCCCACAACTCAACCAGTAGCCATGACCTCTCAGTTTCGCCTTTGTAGTATTTCTTGGATTCACACCTTTTCTTTATTTCTATGCCCAATACTTTAGTTCACAGTACCTCTTTATTTTTTTTTATTTTTATTTTTGTTTAATTTTTTTTTTCCAATGTTTATTTTATTTTTGGGACAGAGAGAGACAGAGCATGAACGGGGGAGGGGCAGAGAGAGAGGGAGACACAGAATCGGAAACAGGCTCCAGGCTCCGAGCCATCAGCCCAGAGCCCGACGCGGGGCTCGAACTCACGGACCGCGAGATCGTGACCTGGCTGAAGTCGGACGCTTAACCGACTGCGCCACCCAGGTGCCCCCACAGTACCTCTTTAATATCAATGGTTTCCTATTCATCTCTTTGCCCCAGTCTCTCCCCTGTGTATCCTCCTTCCCTTCTCTTCTACCACTAAAATTCACCCGATACAATGCTACTGAATTAATTTTTCTAAAGGACATCTCTGGTCTTGTCACTTGCCTGCTAAAAAAACGTCTGTGGCTCCTCATTGCTTTCTTTTTTTGATACATTTTATTTGTACCTCCCTTATGTCACTTAGTATTTTCTACCTTATATTATAAAAAATTTGAGCTTTTCTGCTAGATAGTAAGTTCCTTGCCGTATTTCCCCCACAGAATCTAGCATATTATCTTAAGGTATTGATATGGAAAAAATAAATAAGTAAAGTCTCAAGAGAAAATATTATCCTGTCGATATTTCTAACTACAGCGACTCTATCTTTAGGATGACACAATTTAACCAGGAAAAGATAGATATAAATCATCAAATTAGGAAAATGTAACTAATTCAAGACCTTAATTATAGACTTGCAAGATGGTCACATAATCCCTTTAAACCGAAAAGAACACATTTTCGTCTTGTTGCCTGCTATGTAAATTATGCCAACCAAAATATTACTCAAAGGTTAAGGAAAGCCAGTAGAATAAAAAAAAAAAAAAAAGAAAGAAAAGGAATTGTAAATAAAAAACATTTAAAAAGGTAGCATGACACCAGAGATTCTAATGAAAATGATAACCCAGAATGCCCTTACATCTAAGGAAGCAAGCTATTTTGTGAGTTGGGTGCCTTTGAGAAGATTTATAAATACATGCCCATGGTAAGAGAGTAATTCATTTGCTCATTTACGATTCTGCAGACAAACAGCATTCTTGATAACGTGCATTTAAATATTGTGTGACCCCAGAGTACAATTATATGAAGATGAATTTTTAGCTTGTGTACAATTTGCATTGTAGTATGTTCGGTCTCAGAAGAAAACTCATCCAAGGATTTCAGTGGACGTTAAAAAGAGCTTAGAAAAATAAGCAGTCATTTTAACAACAACTCAGGTGAGCTAAAGATAACCATTCTCAGTATCTGTCATCATTACAAGGATTATGGTTTGTGTTTTTCCATACAATGGTAATATCATAGCTGCTTCTAGGGGTTATGATTATTGCTGTATAAATCTCCAAAAGATTTCTTTTTGTGGTATCCTAAAAGTTTATTGAATTGAATTTGAATGAAAGCAGGAGCTTTATTATACATATTTTTGTATATAAGGTATTTAAAAAAAATTTTTTTTAATGTTTACTTATTTTTGAGAGACAGAGACAGAGCGTGAGCAGGGGAGGGACAGAGAGAGAGGGAGACACAGAATCTGAAGCAGGCTCCAGGCTCTGAGCTGTCAGCACAGAGCCCGATGCAGGGCTCGAACCCACAAGCCATGAGATCGTGACCTGAGCTGAAGTCAGATGCTCAACTGACTGAGCCACCCAGGCACCCTGTATATAAAATATTTTAAAAGCAAACCACCAGGGCGCCTGGGTGACTCAGTCGGTTAAGCGTCTGACTTCGGCTCAGGTCATGATCTCGCAGTTCATGAGTTCAAGCCCCGCGTCCGGCTCTGTCTGACAGCTCAGAGCCTGGAGCCTGTTTCAGATTCTGTGTCTCCCTCCCTCCCTCTGTCTCTCTGCCCCTCCCCCATTCATGCTCTGTCTCTCTCTGTCTCAAAAATAAATAAACGTTAAAAAAAAATTAAAAAAAAAAAAAAGCAGACCACCACCATCCTTGAGTGTGGGCTGAACTTACTGATTTGCTTACAAAGACTAGAGAGTATGGGAAGAGGGAAAATGGTAACTTTATAATGGAGAAACTTGGCAAATACCACATGAACCAAGTGATGAAAGTTAACATTTCCAGTGATGTGTGAATGTCATGTTCATCCCGATGTTCTGAAGAATGCTTCACCTCTGCTGGATTCTTTCCAAAACCCCATAACCCCAGTTTGATCGTAAGAAGACCATCAGACAAACCCAATCTGAAGGACCTTCTCCAAAATACCTGGCCAATAGTCCTAAAATCTGTCAAGGTCATGAAAAACAAGCAAAGACTGAGAAATTGTGACAACTGGAGGAGACTAAGGACGAGTAACAACTAAGTACAATGCGGGCAATTGGATTGGATCCTGAATCTGATAGAGGATGTTAATGGAAAAATTGGTGAGATCCACACAAAGTCTGAAGTTCAGTTAGTAGCAATGTGCCCATGCTGGTTTCTTAGATTAAACAAATGTATCATGGGGATGGGAAATGTTAGCAAAAGGGGAACCTGGGTGAAGAGTATGGGAACTCTGTGTAGTACCTTTGCAATTTTCTGGAAATCTAACATGTTTGCAGAATGAAAACTTTATTTAAAAAACCTTAGTGTTTCTGCCTCTGACACACAGCAGACACATAGCCACACTGTATGTTGTTGACGCCTAGATTAATTCGTATTATCATTCCAGGAGCGCTTGGTTAACAATGCTGTTCAGTGAAATGGACAGGAAAATGTACAGGAGAAAGCAGTTTAAAGACAGCACAGGAAAGCTTGAAGAAAATCAAAAGCTTTAGAAACAATACATAATTAAAAAAAAATTTTTTTAAAGAAGGTATTGTACTTTTTACAGACGGCCAAGGTAATAGAAAACTCACTTCCATTGTATTGTGATTCCATTCAAGTTACAAGTAATCTCTATGTTTATGCTTTTCTCAGGAAAGCTTTTGTCCTCTTATCTCCACAGAGTTCTAAGCTACCATTACCCTCTGGGGAGAGCTATGTTTTGACAGATTGTGTGTAACAAGGTTGCACCCTATATGCGCCCTCTGAGAGAATATCTGAGGATTCCAAGTTTTTCCTTCCTTTTTTTTTCTTTTTTTTCTTGTTTTTCTTTTTTAGTAGTATTTGGCTGCCGACTTCTTTTAAATGTGAACAAAGGGAGATGCCATTTTAAAAACTGATCTAATCCTAAAACCGAAGACCAGCAAACCAGATTACAGAGTTCTCTACCCCATCTTTGTTTCCTCAGTGGCAGATTGTCCTTACTGAATATTCATGATGGCCATGACTAGTGTTCTTCAATATTTACAAGAATATAATTGTATTAGTGCCTTTGGGAGGCTGGTTCGTGTTCTGACCGTGAAATTTCTCCTCAATAAATCTTATTAATACAATAAGCAAGTTTTGCTCATTATTACCAGTTTACCTTTTACCTCTATTCTTTTTTTTTTTTTTTTAAGTAGGCTCCACACTCAGCATGGAGCCTAACGAGGGTCCTGAACTCACAACCCTGAGATCAAGACCTGAGCTGAAATCAAGAGTCAGATGCCCAACCAACTGAGCCACCCAGGTGCCCCTTATGACTACTCTTCATAGATTTTAATCTTTGTTGTATCATACGTTTGCAAACCCTGATATATCCCTGATTAACCTGTATTTTCCTTCCACAGGGAAAATTTCAAGAACTGCATTTTCTGCATTTGGGTCCAGATGAATGCCTTTGTGTCGGATCCATTATGGAAAGATTCATTCATCACCATGCTGGGATGATTACAGATATCTCCTGGAATTTGTTCTCACAGAGTTTGCCATTAGGTAGAATGCTGCATATACCGCCTAATTTTCCTGTGGATTCCAGTAACAAACATTACATGATTTTCCGTATGAAGGTAGAATGAAGGAACATAGTCTCTGTGGACTAGGAAGAGCCAAGACATTGAGAAACAAGTACAGAAGGGCCAGGATTTGATGGAGCCTGACCCCTGATGAGGAGATGGTACAGAAAGATTGGCCAGTTGTTTTCCCAAGGTTTTCCTCCTGTCTGATGCTTCCTGATCCTCAAGCATAATGGGGCCTTGGTGGGAGGGAGCGATAACTCCCTCGCCTGTCACCCTGACGTCAGAGCTAGGCTGCATTCAAAGGCTGACCTCAAAGACTTGAATTCCTTGGCATGACTGGCTCTGCTCTTTGGGATGGGCTCTAGAACCTTGCTGGGCTTAGCACAGGAAACAGCAGTGTTTACATTGTTGAGGCACATAAAGAAAGAACTCCATGCATTTTACAGTTCAGCTACCGAGATGTCAAGTAGTTGCTCTCTCCAACAAGATATGCATGCTTTTCCTTACATTAGAATACGTTTGTGTCACTGAAGGAGCAGCTTTTCACCTAGATAGCTTTCCTTACATCGAGAACGTTTCTGCTTCCAAGAGTTTGCCTCACTAGGAAGCTCATATCCCTTGATCTTCATGGGTTCCATGTTTTTCCGGAGACTAGTCTCCTTTTGCGTGATTTTATGGGTAACTTTGCATAAATTTGTGCTTACTTTTTTCTGCCCTGGCTATGCATTTGTTAAGGAAGTCCACCAAAATGGAAGCTACCAAGAGTGGGAACAATTTCTTACAAATATTTGTATCTCCAAGAGTCTAACATGGTGCTTGATGCATAAAATATATTTCATTCCTGCATCCAAAAGATGCAGAAAAGCATTTTCTTATCCCTTTCTTTCTACTGATGTGTGTGGCTACAGCATGCATCAGAACTCAGGGTTTGTAATCTTTGGAGGACCCTGCGATGTCAAGTGTTGCTGCATGGTTAATAGGTTCTGGGGAGCTGTGAGCAGACTTACCAAATTTCTTTCCTGTTGGCTTGACATGGGTTCTCACAAATGACCTGATTCTACAGCACATATCTATTACCTCTTGGTGTCTGTTATCCACTGACCTATTTCTCTGGAGGACACTTCTTTTCTAACTTCTCAAGTGGTTGAGGTGTTTAGTTGCTTCTATTTCTGAACCTCATTTGTGGAGAAGTAGAGCAAGTTAGAAAACCTATAGCAGCTTTTAGCGAGTTGAAAGGAGTAGACAGATAGATAAAAAATAAGAACTCCGATGAAGGGATTCAACAAAGGTAGGACCCAAATGAGCCCAAACTGTGAGTCAACCATCAGCTCATGTCTACCATCGGCCTCCAGAGGAGGCACTTGTGTAGACACAAAGAAGCCATTTGGAGCCTTAAGACTGGCTGGTTGTAAACTCCTATGTTAACTAAATTCTGCTACATTAACAGTACCCCTTCCCCAGTTCTAACACATCCTTTTAATAATCTTAGCTTCGAAGTCTACCTCTGCTTCCTTAGTGTGGAGCACACCCACCTCCCCATTTCTGCCTCCTCCTACTGAATCATCATTTCCCACTCAGTGCTGTCTCCACCCAGGTTCCCTTCACTCGCCCCCTTTCCCTCACGCCCAACACCTTTTACTGTTTTTTGTTTTGCTTTGTTTGCAACCGACATTATTTTGTAAAAAATCCACATATGAACACTGCTCCTTTTTCTCTCTCCTGTTGACTCACTGGGCTGGGAGAAGGAGGTCAGCACACCGTGCTCCCCACTTCCTTTCCTAGACTGTTGTTCCTTCAACCTGTGCCTCCAAATTTCTATTAATGATCCCCACCGTGCTTGGTATTTCAAAAACTCAAAAGCAACATCTTTTCTATATCAGTCTTATGGATTATGTTTCTATATGTCATATTCTTTCCCACTGCTACCACAAACACTCAGAAACTCTTTTCTGTGCCCCAAATATTTTTTAAAGTTTATTTATTTATTGAGAGAGACAGAAACAGAGAGAGACAGAGACAGAGAACATGAGCAGGGGCAGGGTAGAAAGAGAGAGAGAGAGAGAACCCCAAGCAAGCTCCCCATTGTTAGCGCAGAACCTGGCACAGGGCTCAAATTCGTGAACAAAGAGATCATGACCTGAGCCGGAATCAGAAGTCAGACACCCAACCAGCTGAACCACCAAGGCACCCTTGCCCCAACTATTTTTTTTAGTGTTTATTTATTTTTGAGAGAGAGACAGAGAGAGAGAGAGAGAGCAGGGAAGGGGCAGAGAGAGAGGGAGACACAGAATCCGAAGCAGGCTCCAGGCTCTGAGCTATCAGCACAGAGCCCGACACAGGGCTCGAACTCATGAACTGTGAGATCGCGACCTGAGCCGAAGTTGGACACTTAACCGACTGAGGCACCCAGGTGCCCCTCTCAACTATTTTTATGACTTTCCAACTAGTCACTTGTTGCCACTCCTTCTCCCACTTTTAACCAGTGTCCACATACTGCTTATTTAAAAAGTCAATTCTGATGTAGTCAAAGAAGAAGGAGGAGGAAGAAAAAGAGGAGGAAGGGGAGAAGGAGGAATAATCAAGAGTTTCTTTGCTTATTGGAGGAAGCTCAAAGTCCTCAGTCCGGCATCCAAGGCTTCCTATAATATGGTCCCAACATTTACCTGCAGTCTTACCTTTCAGTGTTCTCCCCTTTAACCAATATGGACTATATACTTTTCCCATCTTGTGGGATTTTCTGGTTTTAATGATGGTGGTAATAGTTTCAATTCATAGAGCACTACACTGAGGCATCGGATTAAAGCACTTTACATTCCATCAACTCAACAACAGTGTAACAATTAACCCATTTTACCAGATGAAAACATTAGAGGGAGTTACAGAAATTTCCTAAATCACACAGCCAGAAAGTGGCAGATACAGATTTGAACCCTGTCCATCTGTCTCCACAACCCAGGCTCTTTCCATTGTTTGAAGTATACTGCTCTTTACTTATAATAATGCTTCTCATTCTCCAAAAACCATCTCAGATGCATCTTCCTTCACAAAGCCATTTTTTAATCCCTCTGACCAAATGGGCTCATCCCTCCTGTGCACCCTCACAGTTCTTGAATTGAATCTCTTTTGTGCCACAAACTATTTTGTCTTAACATAAAGTTGTATAGATGTTTTGCTTAGCCTTCCTAAAAGTCATATTGATGATGAGATATATGGGGGGCCCTACTGGAGCTTGCATAGCGTGTGTTACTTATTGCCTTTTATATTCCTTTTGAACATAGCAGGCTTTTATTACAGGGCTTTTGCACTGAGTCAGTATGTATGTATATACGTCCGTATCCATGTACGCATGTATCCATTTCTGGGCTATTTTTATGGAGGAGTGTGACAGAATGCTTTTAATAAACTGTTTATTTACCTCTCTAAGTATAATGACAGGGTCCGTGTCATCAGCTTTTTTTTTTTTTTTTTTTTTTTAAGTTCTACTTCTTCTGGAATCTGATGTGAAGACAGCTTGTTTTTCACTCAACAGCACTGGGAACAAGCTGGGAGTGAGGGATGAGAGGTGAAAGTGACAGTCAGTGGCAGAATCAGGATTGAAGTCTAGATATACTTGATGCAAATGCCGTAGTTCTTAATCAATAGTCTAGACTGTCACAAAGCAATTGCCTGGCCATTATGTTGCTTACAAGTACAGTCATGCTTTTTGACAATACACTCTGGCCATTGGGATTAGAGCTGGTGTTTCTCCCACACAATTTTGCTGCCCATGGGTAATTTAGGATGAGGGCTCTTCGTTCTTGTTTTGTTTTGGATGTAGAGGAAGTGCCCTACTCCTTGTCCAAGGGGAACCTCTTTTAACCGTGCTTTAGATTCCAACCCAACAGTTGACTTTGTTATTTACCATTTTTTCCTATTACATTTCAGAAGGCAACTTCAGGTTGGGGAGTAACGCTCTTGTATCTTCTATTCATATACACTGAGGTTAAGTGTAACTTAGAGAACAGAGAGTAATATTTAACTGCCTGCATGTTCTGTCTTTGCCCAGCATTTTCTGAAACAGAGATGGGCCCACTTTGCAATCCAGTATGGTGCATATGGGAGGGAAAAGTCAAATTTAACCTGCATGTATGATAGCAAGTCTATTAAAAAGGACCTTGTAGTAGGTCTTCATTGCCTTCAAAATAGCATGCGAGTTTCTCCAAAAGGTGCTTAATAAGCATAAAAGGGTCCTTCTTTACCATTCTAGCATCTTGACCTGAGCCAAAGTCAGACGCTTAACCGACTGAGCCACCCAGGCGTCCGGAGAGTGAACTCTTTTCTAAAATGAGGCCGTCAACTCTGTATCTTTTAAGTCTGGATATTATTCCCCATGACCTTACTATTCCCTGAAGGATTTGAATGACTGAATTATAGTAGTTTAGTAGCATCCACGTTATTAAAATATTTGGGCAACTGCCAGATTTCTTTTATCATATGCATACTTTGCATGTAGATATTTTATTTGCACAGGGATTATTCTTCTGGGAAATAATATAGACATTCCTGGTGAATAAACCATCAAAAGAGATGGATCAGCTTAAAATTAATCTGAGAAACTAAATATAACTGAGTGGAAAGAAATAATGCTCACTGTTCTTCAGAGGGAAAGCACACACTATATTTTTTTCTGTAATCAATTGCAAATTTACATTTCATAACTCTGGTTGTTGTTTAATCAAAAATGATTATCTTCCTTGATTAGGAGTATTTTTTAAGGAAAAGGAATTGCTAATTAGTTTGCTAGCACTCTGTTGAAGGTGTCTGCAATTAAATTGAGGAGGCAAAGAAAGCTGCAGATGATTCCAATGCTGAAATTAGTCACCAAATATTGAAGGAGTTCCTCTTTGAAAGTATGGGAAGTTTTAAACTTCTTAAAAACACAAAAACTCAACTACCTAAAAAGCTATTCTTGCAGGAAAAAAATCTGCAGATTCTTGGTTGAGACTAACGAGACTGAGCATTCGACATTTTTATTGGATCTGTAACCTAAAAAAGGAAAGCAAATTGCTGGTGTGTAGTCAGGTACATTTAAATAAAATCATGGTATCTGACCATTCTGAAGTTGCTTATTCTCTTCACTAATATGGCGCCGACCATGCATAACAGCTACTTCTGATTAGGTCACTTAAGGCTGCTACATGGGTCTCCCCAAAGCTGTAAGTTTCACACATCGCATGACTTTTATTTCTGTTTCTCTTTTCCCCTGGAGACAATGCCAGGGGAGTAACCTGAAATGATGCATTGGTTTCTTGGCTAATAACATTTGAAGACCTTTGCTTCTTAGAAAATCAAATTGCCTAAAATTAATCTTTTCCATCTTAACCATCGTTAAGTGTAGAGTTCAAGGGTGTTAACCATATTCATATTGTTGTGCAACAGATATCCAGAACTTTTTCTTCTCGCCAAACTGAAACCCCGTACCTAATGGAACAACAGTGCCCCACGTCCACCCCTCCCCCGCTCCCCAGCCCTGGCAACCACCCTTCTAGTTTCTGGGTTTTCCCCCCAGTGGAAAAAAATTGTAGCAAAATACATATAACATCAAATTTGCCATCTTAATCACGTTTAAGTGTACAGTTCAATGGTATTAAATGCTTTCCTTAAACGTTTTCCATCACCACCATCCATCGCCAGAACTCTTTTCATTTGGTAAAACTGAAACTCTGTACCTGCTGAACAACTCCCCAGTCTCCCCTCTGCTCAGCCCCTGGCAACCATCATTCTACTTTCTGTCTATGATTTTGACTATTTAAGCATGTCGCAGAAGTGGAATCATACAGGATTTGTCTTTTTGTGACTGGCTTGGTTCACTTAACATAATGTCCTCAACAGCTACATGCAAAAGAATGAAACTGGCCCACGTTCCTACACCGTCCACAAAAATAAACTCAAAATGGAATTATAATAAAAATAAATGTGAGACCTGAAACCATAAAGCTCCTAAAAGAAAAGAGGCAGTAATCTCTTTGACACTGGCCTTAGCAACATATTTATGGATATGTCTCCTCAGGCAAGGGAAACAAAAATAAAAGTAAACTATTGGGACTATATCAAAATAAAAAGCTTTTGCACAGCGAAGGAAACCATCAACAAAACAAAAAGGCAATCTTCTGAATGGGAGAAGATATTTGCAAATGAAATACTTGATAAAGGGTTAATACCCCAAATATATAAAGAACTCATACAATTCATTTCCAAAAATACGAACAATCCAATTAAAACATAGAGGACTTGAATAGATATCTTTCCGAAGAACATATACAGATGGCCAGCAGGCACACGGAAAGATGCTCAACATCACTAATCATGAGGGAAATGCAAATCAAAACCACAATGAGATATCACCTCACACCAGTCAGAATGGCTGGTAAAGACAAAAAACAACACATATGGGTGAGGATGTAAAGAAAAGGAACCTTTGTACACTGTTGGTGGGAATGCAAATCAGTACAAACAATATGGAGTTTCTCAAAAAATTAAAAATAGAAACGCCATATGATCCAGTAACTCTACTACTGGATATTTACCCAAAGAAAATAAAAACACGAATCCAAAAAGATCTATGTACCTTTATATCTATTGCAGCATTGTTTACGATAGCCAACATGTGGAAACAACCCAAGTGTCCATCATAGACGAAAAGTTAAATAAGATATGTATAAACAATGGATCATTACTCTGCCATAAAAAAAATGAAATCTTGCCATTTGCAACAACATGGATGGACCTAGAAGCTATTATGCCAAGTGAAATGTCGGACAAAGAAAGTCAAACACCATATAATTTCACTTATATATGAAATCCAAAAAAACCAAAAGAAATGAACAAACACATTCACACAGACTTTTAAACCAGAGAACAAATTGATGGTTCAGAGAAGGGGAGGTGGAATGGGCAAAATAGATGAAGGAGATTAAGAAGAATAAACTTCCAGTTCTAAAACAGTAAGTCACAGAGATGATAAATACAGCACAGGGAATATAGTCAATAATATTGTAATAACTTTGTATGGTGGCAGATAGTAACTACACTTATGGTGAACACTGAGTAATACACAGAATTGTCGAATCAATATATTATACACCTGAAACTGATAGAACATGGTATGTCAATTCTACT
Source organism: Felis catus (assembly GCF_018350175.1). Lineage (NCBI taxonomy): Eukaryota > Metazoa > Chordata > Mammalia > Carnivora > Felidae > Felis > Felis catus. Next base: position 96,715,200 of record NC_058375.1, on the reverse strand, counting down.
TCAATAATAAATTATACACACACACACACACACACACACACACACATCAAGATTCATTCATGTTGTAGCATATTGCAAAATTTCTTTCCTTTACAAGGCTGAATACTATTCCTTTGTGTTTATATATTACATTTTGTGTATCTATTCAGACATTGATGGACACCTGGGTTGCTTCTACCTCTTGGCTGTTGTGAGTAATGCTGCCGTGAACATGGGTGGACACATCTCCCCTTCAAGATTCAGTTTTCCATTCTTCTGGATATATACCCAGAAGTGGAATTGCTGGATCATATGGTAGTTCAGTTTTTAATTTTTTGAGGAGCTGTTTTCCACAATGTCTGTACCATTTTACACCCCCGCCAACAGTGCTTCTGAGTTCCAATTTCTCTACCTCCTCACCAACATTTGTTTTCTTGTTTTGATACTAACCATCGTAATGAGTCTGAGGTAGTATCTCATCGTAGTTTTGATTTGCATTTCCTTCACATCAGTAATGTTGAGCATCTTTTCTTGTGCTTACTGGCCATCTATATATCTTCTTCAGAGAAATGTCTACTCAAATCATTAGCCCATTTTTAAATTGGGTTGTTTGTTTTCTTGTTGAAGTCCAATTTATATATTTTTGTCTTTTTATTGCCTGTGTCTTCGGTGTCATATCCAAGAAACCATTGCCAAATCCAATCGTGTGAAGCTTTCTTCGCATGTTTTCTTCTAATAGTTTTACAGTTTTAGGTCTTATATTTAAGTCTTTTATCTATTTTGAGTTAATGTTTGTATATGATGTAAAGTCAGGGTCCAACTTCATTCTTCTGCGTGTGGATATCCAAGCTTTCCCAACTCCATTTGTTGAAGAGACTATCTTTTTCCCAGCGCAGCCTTGGCAACTTTGCTCAAGATCCTTTGACCATATACATAATGGTTTATTTTGGGTATCTCTATTCTGCTCCTTTGGTCCATATGTCTGGGTTTATGCCAGTACCATAATGTTTGTATTAATGTCATTTTGTAATATGTTTTGAAATCAGGAAGTATGAGTCCTTCAGCTCTCTTTTTCTTTCTCAAGATTGTTTCAGCTACAGTAGTGCCTTTTAAAAGTGTGCAATGTTATATATATATATATAATATATATAATATATATATAGTGTGTGCACTATATATATATATTATAATATATATATATAATGCTATATTAAGGACAATATGGTGTCCAAATGTTGGAAAATAAGAGTCTACTCTCTTCTGCGCTTATCATACCATATTTACCACAGCTCACTGTGTTAAATTCTGTCTCCACATTCTATGAGAAACGTTGTGTTCTTTTTATAAAGTAACTAGAAAGGAAAAGGGCAGAAATTATTTCATATAAATAACACCTGAAGTAATATGAAATATTTAAACTAAAAAAGAGAAAGCAAAGGAAACCACTATAGCCATCTTTAACTATTCATTTTAACATTTATTCATTAATTCGTTTAAAAAATATTCAGTGAATTCCTACTATGTACCCGGCATTCTGACTTCTGGCTCATGTCTGGTATTTTGCCTGTCTCCTCCATCCTTACTTCCAATGGAGGTAGACCAACAATCCTATGGAATAGGAAAGGAAACTAACTCATCTATAAGTCTGGAATGAATGCTTATGAATGGATCTTATCCTACAATTAAAAATGCCACATTAATGCTTTTGTCTTGGCTTAGCCTAAAAAGTAAGCAATGTATTGGTCTACAGATGCAACACAACCCATATCAAAACCCTTGCTAGGTTTCAAAAGACACCATTAAGACAAGGAAAGACAAGCAACAGATTTGGACAAAATGTTTGCAAAACTCATATCCGATAAAGGACTTGTATCCAGGATATACAAAGAATGTTTACAACTCAATAATAAAAAGACAAACAACCCACCAAAAATTGGTCAAGAGCAACTATTCAAGTTGTCCCATCTGAGAAGTTGGAAGTGGATATAAATCCCTATAGCTGTGATGTGGGAATAGCATATTAGCAGCTGGAATACTATCTGAGGATCCTGTGTGTTATCTTACATTTTTAAATGTTTTAGAGGACATGATTTTTAATGGAATGGCCTTTTGTTGTTTTATGATCCCTTAGAAGGATCTGCCTGTTTTTAACTTCATAAGGACTTATAATAAAATGTGTTTTCTTTAAAAGAAATTCAGCACAGAAGATATATGAATAGTTAATAAGCACATGAAAAGATGTTTAACATCATTTGTCATTAGGGAAAAGCAAATTAAAATCACAATGAGACAGTATTTTATATCAACTGTAATGGCTATAACAAAAAAGATATGTACTGTATACACACACACACACACACATATATAGAGAGAGATAAACATATAGGTAGATGAATATATATTTATAATAAGTACATATACATATATAATATATAAGAAAGACAACAAGTAATGTTGGAAAGACAGAAATCTTCATACACTGCTAACAGGAATATAAAATGGTACAGCCACTTTACAAAGTAGTGTGGCAATATCTTAAAAATCTAAACATAAATTTACTATATGGATTAACAATTACATTCTTAGGCATCTACCCAAGAGAGATGAAACCATATATCTACACACAGACTGGTCCATGATTATGTTCTTAGCAGCATTATTCAAAAGAGTCAAAAATTGGAAAAAATCTAAATGCCCATCAATTGGTGAATGGATGTATAAATTGTGGTATATCCACAAAAGAGAATAGTAGTCAGCAATAAAAAAGGAACAAACTACAGACATATGCTTCCACATGGATGCACCTCAAAAATGCTATTCTCGGGGCGCCTGGGTGGCTCAGTCGGTTGAGCGTCTAACTTCAGCTCAGGTCACGATATTGCGGTCCGTGAGTTTGAGCCCCACGTCGGGCTCTGGGCTGATGGCTCAGAGCCTGGAGCCTGCTTCTGATTCTGCGTCTCCCTCTCTCTCTGCCCCTCCCCCGTTCATGCTCTGTCTCTCTCTGTCTCAAAAATAAATAAATGTTAAAAAAAAAAATTAAAAAAAATGCTATTCTCACCAAAAAAAAAAGAAAAAAAAAAAAAGAAAAAAGAAAAAAAGAAAAAGCCAGGCACAAAGACTATACACTGTATTATTCCATCTATATGAAATATTCAGAAAGGACAAAGCTATACAGACAAAAAGTAGATTAGTGATTACTTGGAGCAGGAGTGAGGAGGAGCCAGATTAACAGTAAATTTGCATACGAGATCTCATTGGGGTGATGAAAGTGTTCTAAAATTGATTCATAGTGATGGTTGCACAACTTTAAAAATCATCAAATGGGACATTTGAAAAGGGTGAATTTTATAATATGCAAAAACATGCCTAAACAATGTTGACAAAAATATATTTAGATTAAAAAAAGATCTCTGGCTTTTTTTTTTTTTGCAGAAATTGACAAACTGACCCCAAATTTATATGGAAATGCAATGACTCAGAATAGCCAAGATAATCTTGACAAAGAAGAACTAAGCTGGAGAATTTACACATCCCGACTTAAAACATATTACAAAGCTACAGTAATCAAGATTGTGTGGTACTTCCATAAAGACAAACATAAAGATCAATGGCATAAAATTGACACCCCATAAATAAGCCCTTACATTTATGGTCAATTGGGTTTTGACCACTGTGTCAAAAAATAGGAAAAGAATGGTCTTTTCAATAAAATGTACTGGGACAATGGGTATGCACAAGGAAAAATATAAACATGAACCTCTTATACCATACACAAAATTTAGCTCAAAATGCACAAAAAATCTAAATGTAAGAGATAAAACTATAAAATCTTTAGGAAGAAAACAAGAAAATCTTTGTGAGCTTGGATTAGGCAAATAATAAAAGAAAAAATTGATAAATCAGATTTAATCAAAATAAACAACTTTAAAACACACTATCAAGAAAGTGAAAAGATAACCTATGGAGTTGGACAAAGTATTTGCAAATCATATCCAGTAAAAAATATGCATCTATAATATATATAGATCTCTTACAACTCAATAATAATAATAATAATAATAATACCCAAATTTAGAAGTGAGCAAAGGATTTGAATAGGCACTTTTCTAAAGAAGATATACACTTCTAAGCACATATAGACTACTAAGCACATGAAAAGGTGATCAATATCATTATTCATTGAGGAAATGCGAATCAAAACCACAGTGAGATACTTCACATTCAGCAGAAATACTATAATCAATAAGACAGACAATGACAAGAGTTGGTGAGGACTGGAGAAATTATGCCCCTAATATGTTGTGGTGTGAATATAAAATAGCTTAGGCTCTTTGGGAGACAATTTGGCAGTTTCTCAAAATGTTAAACATAATGTTACCATATAACCATTCCATTGCTGGGTTATCTACCAAGGAAAACTGAAAACAAATGTCCTCACAAAGACTTGTGTGCAAATGTTCATAGCAGCATTATTCACAAGAGTCAAAAGGTGGAAATAACACATACCTCCATCAAGGGTGAATGAATTAAAAAATGGAATTATAGAATATAATTCACCAATAAAAAGGAACAAAGTACGGATACACACTTGAACATGAATAATCTTTATAACATGAGTGAATCTCAAAAATCTCTTGTTCAGTAAAAGACATCAGACACAAAAGAACACATATTATGAGATTCCATTTATATAGAATGTCCCAAAAGGCAAATCAATAGAGACAGAAAGTACATTAGTGATTGCCCACAGCTGGAGGTAGGAATGAGAAGTGACTAAATGGCCATGAGATTCTTTTTATAGTGATGGAAATATTCTAAAATCTGATTGTGGTGATATACTAAAAGTCATTTAATCATACATTTAAATGGATGGATTTTACAGTATGTAAAAAGCTAAAAAAAAAAAAATCTGCTTCCCAAAATAATAATTTTAAAAAGCTGTTAGAAATGGAAAGGATCTTAGAGATCACCTCATCTAACCTTCTCATGTTATAGATGACCTAAATGAGGTCAAGATGGGGTCAGTGATATCCCTGCAGTCCTAAAGGCAGCTATTATCCTAGTAGACTCTAGAACCCAGGCATTTGGAGGTTAGCATACTCATCAAGTTTTTTTCCTTAGGTATACATTCCTTGACCACCCAGACTAGGAGGGTCACCTTTTAAGATGCTCTCACAGCACTGTGTACGTTTCCCTTATGGTCTTTAGTACAGATTATCATTGTCCTTTGACAAGCAGACAACTCCATGAGAGGCCAATTCTCCTTTGCTTTTGCTCACCATTTCATCCCTTGTTCCTAGCACAGCGTGCAGAAGTGATGGGGGCTCTCAATAAATATTTGTTGAATTAATGAACAGATACATAAACAGAAGGACCTGAAACCCAAACATTCCCCATAATCTTTGTGAAGTAATGCCTCAAGAGGAACCTTCCTTTGACAAAGACACATTATCCACTTGTAGCAAGGTGAAACCGAATACTTTATTGGATTTAAAAATAAGAATAGCTTCTTTTTTTTTAAATTTTTTTATTTTTTTAACATTTATTTATTTTTGAGACAGAGAGAGACAGAGCATGAACAGGGGAGGGGCAGAGAGAGGGGGAGACACAGAATCTGAAACAGGCTTCAGGCTCTGAGCTGTCAGCACAGAGCCTGACGCAGGGCTCGAACTCACGGACCGTGAGATCATGACCTGAGCCGAAGTCAGACACTTAACTGACCAAGCCATCCAGGCGCCCCTGCTTCTTTAGATTGCAAAAAGGGACCATTACAGAGGAAAAAAACCTACTTGGCTTTGGCCAACCGTAGGGAAATAAGGAGAGAACTCTGGTGATGCTCTCCTCTAAGACAACAGGAGCTTGAAAAAGCTATAGACTAGGGACAGCTAATGTAAGAACTTTGGAGGCTTTGCAACTATTTGGTTCCTTACTTTTGATATCTTTCTGAATATGTACTAGTGAGTGGAACATGAATGTGGGGGTGGGGGAGAATCTATCTGCAGTTGGGCAGAAGTCACATACTTTTAAATGCTTTTCAATTGTCCCAACAATGATAAGTATCGTGAAAATGACCAAAAAAAAAAAAAAAAAAAAAAAAAAAAGAAAAAGAAAAGAAAATAGCTGAACACAGAACTTCCTATTACAAATATAAGATTCTGATTGATTTCTGCTCCTAACAAAACAATTTGTTGGTCACTGCACTGGCAATGCAATGTTGCAGAGGTCACAGTTTCTGTTCCCAATGAAGTTAGGGGAGAATGGACAAGTAAACTGTTAATTATAGCACAGAGTGACAAGTGCTGAATCCATTTAGATCCTCAGGGTGCAAGTAACATATGCTAATCTGTGGTCTCAGGCCAAAAAAAGAAAAAAAGTCTTAAGGAAGGATTTGAGACAGCTCATAAAGCTTAAGAAAAAGATGAAGAACCAGGTCCTCCAAACAACAGAAGCTTGAATAGCACCAAGGATCTAGAGGACAGGAAAGAATTGAGAACCCATTCAAGGCTCCAAAGTCGAAACAAATCAGCTCCATCGTTTCCCAACAGTGTATCAGTCACTCTCATGCAATGCAGATTCCAGAAGAGTCTGATTGCTCCAGGTGGATCACATGCCCATCCCTTGGCCAGGGAGTGCCCGACAGCTTCACTGACCGTCCCACCAAGACTGCATGCAGCAGGGATGGACAATTCCCCAGAAGGAAAATGAAGTTTTGGTTCTAGACTAAGGGCAGACACAAACTATGGACATCCCCATGAGAGGTGCTAGAAGACCCACCAAGCCAGGATCGTGACAGCCTAGCCCTAACCAACTTATGGAGGGTTTCACTTAAGTTTCTGGAGCAAGTAACATCTCAACAGAGACTTTCGCGGGGGGCGGGGAGGTTCTGTAAAATCCTTCCCATCACATCTGGACAAAAGCAAAATGAGAATGATCAGCTTCTTGAAGCTTAACTTTTGTCTTCTTAAATAAATTCTCAATCTTAGGGTAAGTCAGAAGGAACAGAAATTCTTAAATAAATCAGTATTTGATGATAATAATTAGCAGCTGGACGACTACTCTTTGTGATGCACCCGTTGTGCTCCAGACACTATGAATGACATTATCTCACTTAAACATGTAAAAAATTGGTGAGGCCGCTCTACGTTCCTACGAGGTAGAAACTCCAGTTTCTCTTACAAAAGGGAAAGTGTAAGGTTTGGAGTAGTCAGGAAACTTCTCAAAACGCCCACTGTACGTAATGCTACCGATTCAAACCCAGGCTGGTATGACTCCGAAGGCGATGTTTGTAACAAATAGGCACTGAAACCTCCTAACATCTTTGCTACAGAAAAATTAATTATATGTTCTTTTGTTAGTTTGGGTGTTGTTCTAAAGTTCAAGTTAATTTAAGTCGGCCTATTTCTATTTTAGTGGTAATATTGTTAAGGCTATAAAAGACATCTAAACTAAAAAATTCTCAACCAAAATTAATCTTAGGACTCTTGCCTTACACTACGTACAAAAATTAAGTCAAAATGGATTAAAGACCTAAGTGTAAGAACTAAAACTATAATAGTCTTAATGGAAAACAGGGGGAAAGTTTCATGACATTGGATTTGGCAATGATTTCTTAGCTATGACACCAAACTTCAGGCAAAAATCGACAAATGGAACGAAATCAAACTTAGAAACTTCTGTGCATCCAAGGAAACAATCAAAAACCATTATTTCTCCAAAAAAGGAGAAAATATTTACAAATCATATATCTGATTAGGAGTCTATATCCAGAATTTATAAAGAACTCCTACAACTTAACAACACCAAAAAATAAGTCACTTGATTAAAAAATAGTCAAAGAACTTGAATAGACATTTCTCCAAAGAAGATACACAGATGCTCAACAAACAAACGAAAAGATGCTCAATGTCACTAATCATTAGGGAAAGGCAAAGCAAAACCACAATGCAATGCCACCTCACATTTGTTAGGATGGCCACCACCAAAAAACTGGAAAATAACAACTGCTGACAAGGATGTGGAGAAATTGGAATTTGTACGCACTGTTGTTGAGAACGTAAAATGATACAGCCACGGTGGAAAAAAACAGTATGATGATTCCTCAAAAAACTAAACGCAGAGTTATAAGATACAGCAACGCTAGTTCTGGGTATATATCCAAAAGAACTGAAAACAGAATCTTGAAGAGCTATCTGTACAGCCATGTTTATTGCAGCATTATTCACAACAGCCAAGAGGCAGAAGCAACCCAGGTGTCCATCGCTTGGTAACTAGCTCAACAAAATGTGCTAGATACTTACGGTGGAATATTATTCAGCATTAAAAAAGAAGCAAATCCTGTCACACGCTACAACATGGATGGACCTTGAGGACAGTAAGCCAGTCACACAAAAAAAGACAAATGCTATGTGATTCCGCTTATGTGAGGTATCTAAAGTAGTCACACTCTTGGAAACAGGAGGCAAAATGGCGGTTGCCAGGTGCTGAAGAAAGAGGGGGAAGTGAGGAGTTATTGTTCAATGGGTACAGAATTTTGGTTTTTGAAAGATGAAAAAGTTCCAGGGATCTGTCTCACAGCAATGTACATATAGCTAACACTACTGTATTGTCCACTTAAAAATGGATAAGATGGTAATTTTATGTGTTTTTTACAATATTAAAAAAAGTACTGTTGGCTCAGGTTAAGCTTATGGTCACGTGGATTCCCCAGCTCTTAATACACTAGTCACCATTACGTTCAGTCTCTGTCATCCTATCCCCGTGAAATTGATTTTTTTTTCCAAAACACTTACACAGAGGACTTTGCAATTATTGCTTCAGACTTTCACCATACAGGCTTTAACTCATCGTTCCAAGTGTAAGATAACTTAGTATCTTGATATCATTGCCTAGTCCCACCAACATGTGTTACTTGAAGCTTTTGTTTAATATGCCCCATATATCTCTGTCCAAGTCACTGAAGACAGGACCTAACAGCCAAGGTGAAGGTCCACAAGTGACCTCTCTTCAAGCACTTTATCTGTGCTTTTTCATTTTAATATACCTATTTAACCAACCAGGTATTTATTCATCAATTATTGGTTAACTACCATGTGTCAGGCATTGTGCTTGGTGCTGGTGATATAAATATGAATACCACACACACACACACACACATACAGACTCTACTGTTTCTTCATTCAAGGAGTCCATATTTCTGTACTTTATTAACAAATATACCATAAAAGACTATAAAATGCTTCTCTGAAGTTCAGAAACAGTGACCCCTAATATTAAACATTTACAATGGGAACTGTTATAGCAAAGGTGAAATCTGTCTTCTCCTCAAATCTAGGCTGCTCAACTTTTTTCTATGACTGCTATTACAAATTCCTCTGAATACATTTAATTTTGCTTCACATTTTTATGGCCTGGCTTGCCCCAACCTATTTTTAAAATTCTAACCGATCATTAAACAATTTTTATGCTGAACTTATATATTCAGTAAAGAATTAAAGATTTTGTTTGGCTTGAATATGTATGGTTCATTAAACCCATGGTTTTCATTACAGTAATATTTAGAGGACTAATTATCTCTGAGTAATCAGAGTATTAAGCAATTTAAATGTCATTCCCAGCACAGGTTAGAAGCAAATTTACTTATTAAATTATGAATGTTTTACTTTATACTGGCCACTGAATAATTTAAAAATGAACATGACACTTATTTCAGAGATGAAAAAATAGAAATAATGGCAATAGCTGTGCATCAACTCAGAACAACCTGAACTGAGTTCATTTTCTCAAAAATAAAACACTTGGGGCGCCTGGGTGGCGCAGTCGGTTAAGCGTCCGACTTCAGCTCAGGTCACGATCTCGCGGTCCGTGAGTTCGAGTCCCGCGTCGGGCTCTGGGCTGACGGCTCAGAGCCTGGAGCCTGTTTCCGATTCTGTGTCTCCCTCTCTCTCTGCCCCTCGCCCGTTCATGCTCTGTCTCTCTCTGTCCCAAAAATAAATAAACGTTGAAAAAAAAATTAAAAAAAAAAATAAAACACTTGTTATTTTGGAGTTGCAGTTTCAAACATGATTTTCAAGTCATTTATTTTACAAAAAATTTTCAAAAAGTTAGACTCCATTTTGAAGCTTAAGGAGCAGTTTAATATAGAAATTAGCAACTTTTATTTCAAAAAAGGATTTGTTTTCTTAGTTGGAAAATGACAACACAGTATTAGGTGGAACTATATATTGCTATTTTTGTAAGTAAAAAAGTGATTGAAAATTGGCAATTTCATACAGTTTAAAGAATTTATCACTGTAGATGATTGGTCTTTAAAAATAGAAATTAATTTTAATGGGGTGCCTGAGTGACTCAGTCAGTTGAGTGTCCAACTTCGGCTCAGGTCATGATCTCACGGTCTGTGAGTTTGAGCCCTGTGTCGGGCTCTCTGCTGACAGCTCAGAGCCCGGAGACTGCTTCGGATTCTGTGTCTCCCTCTCTCTCTGCCCCTCCCCTGCTCACACTCTGTCTCTCTCTCTCAAAAATAAACATTAAAAAATTTTTTTTTAATAAAAATTAATTAAAAAATCATAAATAGAATTTAAAACATTACCCAAGATTTGGAAAAATAAAGAAAAATCCATAATTTCACCACCTGACTATATAAACTCTATAATCATTCCTGTACCTTTCCTTCCATTATTTTCTCTTGTGCATGCTTACATGATTGTAGTCCTAGCATACATCAATGTTTGCATGCATAAAACTAAAAACCTTACATCATTTGTATTTTTAAATTTGTGAGATAATCTTCATGTAAGTATAACTTTTAATAATCGCATAGTCCACTACTCGAATGTGCTGTAATTTCCATACTCATTCTCATTTGTTAAACGTTTAGTTTGCTTCCAGTTTTTTGATACTACAAATGGTGTCATGATAAGCATCTTCTGAATTGCTAAGAAAAAGCTGCCTTATGTTTACATAATCCTTTAAAAAAATCTATGTCTCTGTATTTTTCCACTGTTTGGATATTTTTAGTCAAGTAAATTATGATGAGTACTCTTGGTACATCAGGAAATAAAAAGGAGTTCCGTAAGTTTTTCCTTGTAATTTACCGTTACCACTCAAAACTGACATCTTTCATAGTTATTAATTCCTAATGACAGCATAATAATAATTTTTGGAGCTCACATTCTACCTCCCAACTTTCCCCTGAGCTTGTAATTAAAATGTCAGAATTCATTCCTGTCCTTGAAAACAATGGTTTGCTTCTGATGACTGACTCAAAACTTTGTTTTATAGATCTTAATTCTCACGTCGTCTATTTAGCTGCAAAATGAATGTTCGAGGTAAGGTACAAAATAAGAGTTTAGAATTTAAAATCTCTTCTTATTAGGCTGACATAGAAAACAAAGTTGTCTTTTTAGCTTCTCTCAACCCCCCCCCTCACATTTATTACTTTTTTATTTAAACAATTTTTTAATGTTTATTTATTTTGAGAAAGACAGAGAATGAGCAGGGGAGGGGCAGAAAGAGAAGGAGAGAGAGAATCCCAAGCTCACTAACTGCGAGATCATGACTTGAACCGAAACCAAGAGTCAGAGTGGCTTAACTGACTGAGCCACCCAGGAGCCTCTCCCCGCCCCCCCCCCCCCCCATTTAAAAATAAAAATTTGAATTGTTGTGTAACCTGGAGTTTAAATTTTTCTATTGAACTATTTGATAAGTTATAGATTCTAAATTTTATTTTATTTTATATAAAATTTTTTTAATGTTTATTTTTGACAGAGACAGAGCATGAGCAGGGTAAGGGCAGAGAGAGACGGAGACACAGAATGTGAAGCAGGCTCCAGGCTCTGAGCTGTCAGCACAGAGCCTACCACAGGTCTCGAACCCACAAACCATGGGATCATGACCTGAGCTGAAGTCAGACGATTAACTGACTGAGCCACCCAGGTGCCCCTATTTTATTTTTAAATGTTTATTTATTTTTGAGAGGGGGGGGAGGGAGGGAGAGAGAGAACATGAGTGGGGGAGAGGCAGAGTGAGAGGGGGACAGAGGATCCAAAGTGGACTCTACACTAACAGCAGAGAGCCCGATGTGGGGATTGAACTCACAAACTGTGAGATCCTGACTTGAGCCGCAGTTAGGTACTCAACCGACTGGGCCACTCAGGTGCCCCTACAGTTCTTAAATTTTAAAGTGTAATTTTTGTATAAAGAGAACGTATTCATTTCATTTTTAACTTAGACTCACACAACATCTTGACCTGGGCCAGGTTTTACATTGTCATATTCAAGAGTAGAAAAGGCTGCTGGCCCACAGTTGTAAATTTGAGACATTCACTGAGGTAACCTATTATCCACCTTTGCGTCTTTCTTCTTCGCATGTCTGTAGTCATCAAATTACCCGGAGTTCCAGTGCTCAGGATTCATTTAGAGGACTCATCACCATTATTCCACCTCTATAACAAGTGTTAGGAAGTGGGTGATTTACAGGCCTCTTTGTTTTGATTATTTAATCCAGGATAGTGGAAGTAGAAATACATGTCATTTCTCACTTGTTCCCTTTAAGCAGGGTGGTGATACTCAGTAGCCGGCCAAATCTAAGTAGTTAACAAGGATGCAATACCCAGACTTAGGATGAATCATTTTTATTGAGAATGCTCCCATCTACTTTCTGCCTACCACCACAATTCTATGAGGATGGACCATTCAATCTGACAAATATTTGAGCGTCTTCTCCACATAGGGTAAGATGTGTATCAAGGAAAGCTGTGCCCCTGGTTTTTTACATTTTTCCTGGTCTAATAAAGGGCTAAATTCTTCCAAAACACATCCCGTGACTGAAAATGTTCTGTTAGCAGTTACGCAGCCTTATGAAAAAGCATGGTCTTCTCCAAATTGGACATACTATGAATTGAAGACATTAGTCACAGCTGGTGCGTTTTTCTTCCATTGAAAACACACACTTTAATATGTTTTTTTTTCCCCAGGTTGGATTTTAAGTGGTATATTGAAATAATTGGAGAAGAAATACCATATGTAACAAAAAAGTTGGACAGATAATATTTTAAAAAGCAATCTACATCAGGAGGAAGAGGAATAGACATGTCATTTGCTCACATTTCAACCCTCAGGCACATACGCATAATTTAACGAAACTCAACATGACGCGGCACTCATTCATACGCTCGGCGTGTAATTATTGACCACTTGTTGTGGGTGTCACACTGGAATCATCTCTGTGGGCGATACAAAGGAAAACTAAGGGCCTATTTTTGCCCTCAAGCACCTTACCTCACCTTTGGGAAGATAAGGCAGCACGGGCGAGCTTAGTAACAGTGTAGAGTGCTGACCCTGTCATGTAGACGATAGTGCTTCACGAGTGCGTTGGGAACGTCTTTTGCTAGAGTAGGATCATCTAGGATTTTGCTAGATGCGGACTGCCAGGGAGGGTCCTCTAGGCTGAGGAGACCATTTAAGAAAAGGTAGGATTGCATAACAAGGTACAAAGGGTGGAAATGGCTTGGCCAAAGTGGAGGGCCATGTCATGGAAAATTAGACTGGAACAGATTTGGGGGGTGGGAAGGCACAGGGAAGGGAACTGAGTCTTACTGCTTTCCTCTTATGTGCCAGGCCCTGCATGTATCTTCTTGGATTCTTTCAAAACTCTATTACTTCCCGGCTTCATAGAGGAGAAACCAGGCTCAGGTGGATGATGTGATTTTTTTCAAGGTCATAAGAGTAGTTGGTGACAGCACCAGGATTCAAACCCAAGTCTGTGCGCTCCTTCCTGTATACTAGTTCCTTTAAATTTCTTATAGGGGGACTTGCACTCGGTTTTATGTGAATATGTGCAGGTGACAAGGAAGATGTCACCAGACATGGTGAGTGTTCCTGTGAGTGCCTTAGCCTCTAGTGGCCTGACATCCTAAACATAGATAAAATAAGTACAAACGTGCCCTAACTCCCTTAAGTCACAAAAGTCATGAATTTCCAGTTTATGACAATAGAAAAGTCAGGCTGGAGTTCAAGGGTGCCCGGGTTTTACATGTTACATAACTTAACGTAACATTTTAGTTTAGTTTTATGGAATGTAGTCCTAGTTAAATATTGATCTGAAAAACTTTCAGGTCTTCAACGGAACTGTCCGCCCTAAACTTTATGCCGGTAAGTTTTCCAGAAGAGGGTGGATAATGGATTTTTATTGCTTTGGTCTGATAATTACAGGTATCGCCTGATCTCAGTTACTGAAGACTGGTATTTTGAAACCAGGGGACGACACAGGTTCACTTTTTTCTAATTAAAAACAAAACCTGACTCTACCGTAACAAGGGAACAAAACTCCCCTTTTTGTCTACACCGCTTTCCCATTACTCCAGCATTGTACGTTAGAACAGCTGCAACACATTGCACGTAAATAAGGAATGTGGCACTTAAATACTTGTGGCCACGTGCCATTCATTGTGTGTTTTTATTATTTTCAGCAAATACCACACTGTCTAATGATGAATTTAGCCCGGTTTACAAACTCCAAGTATCTAATTTTTATCTCTCACCAGCAGCTTTCTGCTTTTTCTGAACAAGAACACATTAGCCTGGCCTTTCTGTGGCCTTCCGGCCTCCTAGAGAAGCCCATTTGCTGGCCGCAGGTGCCTGGGTTTTAGGATGCAGGTCTCACAGTTGGCAAAGTGCAGTTAATGCAGACCAGGGAGAGTATAGAGACAGTCTCCCCCCACCCCCCAGGAGGATAGTCCCTCCAAAATCCAAACTGGGGTTAAGAGGAATAGAGAGGTCAGGGGGAAAGTTCTACTCAACTTCTGTCTTACTATTATGAAAAGGATGGCATTTTTCAGAAGTTATTCTCTTGGCAAAGGAAAGAGAAAATGAGGAAGAGAAAGGGGGGAAAATGTTTCCTAAAAATGTGTTTACCTTTGGGCCCGGCAGGGTTGGATTCCCAGGTGTGCGACCTGTGTGGTCATGCAACATCCTGCATTCAGAAGGGCCTCATGTTGGTTGAATGCTCTGCTGTCACTGTTCAGAAATTCTTAATAATTAAAACATTTTTTTGTCACATATATTCATTTTTGAGAGACAGAGCACCAGCAGGGGAGGGGCACAGAGAGAAAGGGAGACACAGAACCTGAAGCAGGCTCCAGGCTCTGAGCTGTCAGCACAGAGCCCCACGTGGGGCTTGAACTCACGAACTGCGAGATCATGACCTGAGCCGAAGTCGGATGCTTAACCGACTGGGGCACCCAAGCGCCCCCTAGTAATTTTTGAACTAGGGGCCTGGCCTCGCATTTTCACTGTGCGTTAGGCCCCGCAAGTTATGTAGCTGGTCCTGAAGCCTAGTGAAGTAGATGATGAAAAAGATGTTCATTTGGCGCAAAGCAGAAGGCTTAATATCAAGCTGGCTATCGGGGAAAAAAGGCAACACTAGGAACCAAAAGAAGTAGAGGGAGAAGTCAACAAACGAAAGCCACAATGATAGTGTGCCTGTTCATGACTAACAGGGATATACACGCAGCTTGTCCTGAAGGGAAAGAGAGAAATGTGGTTGGAAAGAGAAAATGTGTATTTGATACCTCTTCCCACGTGGCTACTTTTTATCCAAATTCTATACTCCTTGTTTATATCCTCTCTGTACCTACCCTGCTCTGTGCTAACAGTCACTTGGACATGTCTGTAGCTTTGTGTAATCCACAGTTGCTACTGATGTCAAAGGCAAAGTATCTTATGTTGATCCTATTGTTAAAAAAGAGACTCCAAATACAGTCACTTGTGCTAAGCCCTTGTCACAAAACCGAGACTTAATACTTAATCTAATTGCAGTTTCAGCCTCTCCCAGGAATGTAATCTTCACCACTCAGTCTGGAATGGCCTGGTCAGCACCAGTGAGGTAATCTACCTGATAGACCCCTGCCATGCCCCAAGGGAAAGTCATCTTTCCTGAAACAATCAGGGACTTGCTTGTCCCACCTCCTTCTGCCTAGCAAACGCTTCCCTTTTGTACAGGTCTTTGGACCTCCTTTCTATCTGCTAGATGGAACGCTGCTCAAGTCACAAATTGTTGAATAGAGCCAAGAAGGTCTTTAAACTTTACTCTGTTGAATTTTGGTTTTTAGCACTATTAAAACCAAGAGTTTAACCATTATTTCTATGTTCTCAAGTGTGAAAATAAATGAAGATTAACTAAGTAAAAAAAGCAAAAGCTGTTTATTCTGAGCTTTCTATAGCCAGGGAGTCAGCCACTGTCACTTGCATGTTGGCAGAAACGCAAAGGCAGGTGGTGGGGTGGGAAGGCTTTAGAGCGGAGAAAAAGCAGGCTTCCGGTATGCTCTGACCAGAGGCTGTTGGCTTAGGGAAGCTGTAGGCAGGCTAACTAGAAAGGGGACATCTATTGGTTTGGGGTACTTATTTGGCTTTCTCTTGATAGAGTCCTATATTAGAAGCAGAAACAAAATGTAGGGAAGCTGTCAGTCATTAATCATGTCCTGACCATTTGGAGCCAGTTGTTACAGAAGTTATTATTTGGCATCCTGGATTGTTATTAGAGATAGCAATCTGGCATCCTGTGGGTATGACTTACAACAGGCTGGGTTCTTGGGTGGTTTATTGTAGATAAGGAGTTGGTATCCTGTGGGTCAGAGCTCTGTCTTTGTATATGGTCTGGCCCTTGTCCTTCCATATGTTCAGTCTGTCACAAGATACCCCTTAATAACAGGGCTTTATCTGGTTACAACCAATTCTCTATGTCAGATGATCCCTTCATAACATGTTTTCTTCCCTGCTAGTCTAGGTAACAATCACTTTTCATAATAAATGTGCCAGGTAATGTATTGTTTATGTAGTCTTACTGAACAGACCTTATTAGTTGATTCATTTGGAGAGTTTACACGTTAGAAGAAACCAACTTGATTTAACGATTCTTTTGTTCTGCCTAAGTGAAAATAATATGTACCCCTTAATTTTTTTCTAAACTGCCACCTTATCTAAGCCTCCATGAAATGATTCCCGACCTTAAAAGAGGAAAAGGGGCAAGTCCGGCATATGTTTGGTATATAATGCTTTTAGCTACCAATCCTTAACAGTAACTGGGCATTACTTCCCCCGTTTGGACCTTGTAGACTAAGAATATGTCTGACAGAGTTTTTGTTACACCAGGATTCCACTTGACAGATGTGGATTTCTGGTTGAAGGTTGTTATAATGGTACTTGATGGGTTTTTAAATCTTAGCTGAATTAGTAGAGATCACCCCTTCTTCGATCAGGTTAAAAAATATCCATAATTCATATTAACTTCATCAATAACATAGATTAAAAGTTCAAGACCTGGATCATGAAATAAAGTTAGTAGAAATCATTGTCGTTACTGAGATTTATTGATAGCATTTAAAAATACGGTGTTAAAATGCTTGATGGAACATATATTTCTCTAAAAACACGTATCATTTATAGAATCAAATAGAATCAACTAAAATAGAATGTAAGACATAGTATGTGTAGGACTCCAAAGCTTCTAGCTGCCACACTTACAATTCCTATTCTTGCACCTGTGAGCTCAGCGTTCGCTCTCTTCCCCTGTACTCCTGCCAAAGCCAGCATCCTCGGCCAAGTTCCCACAACTTCACACCTAGGTTGCTGCGACACTCCCTTGCCTCCTTTACCCCAGCCCTTCTGCACAGCTGCCAAGAAGCGTTTCTGCAAACATCCTTTCCATTATGCTCTTCAAGGCCTCAGCAAGGCGGTGGCCTAATAAACAGAATCAACATATGGGATCACGTCGCACATGCCCGGTACTGCGCTGCTCTACAAGCACGTGGGGCTAGCAGGTTGGCTCGACCTTTTTGAGATATAGGAAGTGCTACCGAGAAGGTTAAGCGACCGGCTCAAGATCTCATCACCGGAAAGTGTGGACCAATGACTTTCTGACCACAAAGTTTAAGCTTTTCTCTTTACCGCTTGGGCCTTCTGTATAGCAGAAGGGGCATCAGACAGGCTTGACCTTGCACTATCTCTACCATCTACTAGCTTAGGTGGCAGTGGGCAACTCAGCCTATGTAGACCTCAGGTTTTTTTCCACATATAAAATGTGAGCGTTTTGAGAATTGGATGATGTAGCAGAGCTGGGTTTCAAACCAGGCGTTGAACTCTGGAGTCTGTCTCTTAACCCCTCTGCAAGGCAACTGGCATTAAATGCCTAGCACCAAGCCTGGAACGGAGTAAGTACTCAATAAGTGGTGGTTAACTAGCCAAAATACCTCCATAGACCAGTTTTCCAGATTCTCCATCAGTAGATCCTCCTTCCTCCTGCTAACTGCTCAGCCTCTCCATGTACACCTCTCTAATCTTAGCAGCCCAGGAAGCAAGGTTGAAGGAAAAGAGAGTATGGCATTAGGGGTCTGAACACCTAGGTACCGGTCTTGGTTCCACCCGATGCACTGTGTCAACACGGCCAAGTATATTTTCCTTGATTCTTGCATTTTTTTGTCCATAAAATGGGGATTAGGTATTTCTTGCCTATTTCACAGGGTTATTATGATGGTTACATGTGTTATTACATATGAAAGCCCTTTAGAAACATACAAGCGTTATTAACCTGTTTACTCTTAGGAAGCTATTGCGCTCACGTGTGTGTGTGTGTGTGTGTGTGTGTGTGTGTGCATAGCGGGAAGGAGGCTACCCAGCCTGGTGGGTCAGAGAAGTCTCCTTGGGGGAGATGATGTCAGAACTGACACTTGAGGAAAGTGGAGTATTAGCAGGTGAAGAGGGTTCCAGACTGAAGCAATGGTATGAACAAAGTCAAAGAGGTGTGAAAGGGCAGTGTGACCTTAGAGAATTTTGAGGACTTATGTATTCTTAGAGCTGGAAGTGACATGGGGACATATAGACAACGGTCAAGACAGGGGGACCTTGTAAGGTCACCAAGGAACTTGAACTCATATGGCTCTTGAGCTGTAAGAGCCCTGGAGGGGCTTAAGCAAATGAACCATGTGGTAGGGCAATGTTGTAAGAAGATTATTTTCATGGCAGAGTGCAGGATAAAATGGGAGAAAACAAGAATGAATCTGAGAGAGTGGTCAGGATAAAGGCTTCAGCCAGGGCCAGCAGTGCAGGGGAGGAGGTAAGAAAGGGAGGGGTGATGTCAACAAACATTTAGAAGACAAAATTTTGGTGGCACTTGGTAATAAGTAATTAATATCCTTGGATAATAAAAATTGACAGGTTTGATGATTGGTCCTTGGAAAAATGCTATAGTCAATTTTTAGAAATGGCCAATGGTATTTAAATTAGAAACTAAACTAGTAGATCAATTTAACAAACTGATCGACTATGAATAAATCATATCAAAGGTATATCACCTCCTTCTTTATAGAACAGTTATTTTTTCTATTATAAGAAATGCTTGTTACAGAAGACCTGGAAAATATAGAATACCAGGGTAGGAAAAAGTTCTGTCCCCAACTAGTAACATTTTATTGTTAGTATTTTTTTTCTAGGAATATTTTTTAATGTGATTGTAATAATTCTATACATTGTATCAAACAGTTGATATATCTCAATATATATCAAACTAGATATATAGATATAGATATAGATAGATATTTTTCTTTTCACATACCTTAAACATGTTTATTTTGTCTGTAAATATCACTTTAAATAATTAGATATTAACTTTCTATCAATGTTCTTTAATTAATACATTATTGGATATTTAAATCATTTCTAATTTGGAAATATTTAAAATAACAGTTTGATTGATACCTTTATATATAAAGCACTTTGCACATGTGGGACAGATTCCCTTTAGTTATATTTCTAAGAAATTGTACAGCATTAAAAGGTATGATTAAGGCTTTTGTTGCATGTTATCAAACACTTTCCAAAAGCACTGTAGCAATTTACAATGCCGCTGGTCATGTAGGGAATCCATTTCACATCTTTTCCTGCATAGAGTGTTATCATTACAAAAAATAAAATAAAATAAACAAAACCCAAACACTTTGCTAATGCAATTAGTAAAAATGACATCTTACTTTTCTTTGTTCTTAAAAACATGAATAATACATGTGTACAAAGAAGCCAAATGGTACAGAAGAGCGTAAAATAAGAAAGCAAAAATCTCCCTCTTTCTGCCAATCCCAAACATCCCTGCTTCCCCAGAGCAACCACTGTAAAAGCTTTATCGTCTATCCTCTTCTGAATTTTTTAAAAAATTCATCTCTACAAACTAGTACTAGGGACTATTTACATCAGACTGTTCTGGATCTTGAAAACCTTGTCAATGCACATAGCTCTACTCCATGAATATATGATAATGTATTTAACCAGTACCCTATTGATTGACATTTAGGGTGTTTTCAATAGTCTGCTGTTGCAAATAATGCTGCAATGAACATCTTTGAATTAAGATCTTGATAAGCTTTCGTAGAATAAATCTGTAGATGTGGAACTGTAGAAAATTTTAGATCTAAAAGATGTTTAAGGTGATTTAGGATCTCACCAACAATATGCAAATGTCTATTTCCCATACTTGCACCGATAAACCTTGAATTATCAGACATAGTTTCTGTTGATTTGATAGATTAAAGAATGTCATTTCAGTGAGCATTCACTCATAAATATTTATTGAGTTCCTACTGTGTGCCAGGTCCTGTTTTAGATGCTTGGGATGCATAAATGAACAAAACGAAGATCCCTGACCCTGTGGAGTACCATACATAATAAGCAGAATGCACAAGCAAATGATCCAGTGAGTTAGAAGGTGTTGGGTGCTCCAGCATCTCTGCCTTCGAAATGGGTTGTCATGGCTGCCTTTGTCACAGGGTCACCAGAATGGGTTTTGGGCAGCCACTGCTTTGTAGGCTCCCTAGTTTTGGCTGTAAGCTTGGCACTCAAGTATCTGATTGGCAAAGCCTAGATCACGTGACAGCATCTTGCTGTAAGGACGTCTGGGAAAGTGAGCATATGGAAATTGCAGATTCTGGGATGAATAGCGAGCTCTGTCTCATAAGGTGGGGGATTCCTCAAACACAGAAGCTGAGCAGCCAAAAGGAAGGACACATGTCCACATGCTAGGTGCTTGATTCCCCTTCACAAGTAACCTGGGCAAACCTCAGGGAATAAAGTCCCCCCAAATCAAACTGGACCTGGGAAAGTAGGTACCGAGAGTGGCCAGAGGCAGATTTATGTAATCGGATGGGCAGGTGCAGGCAAAAGCCAAGGTCAAAACTTAAGGAGCATGGTCTGTCATTGGGCCTAAGGGAATAATGCAAAATGTCACAGATGTGAAAGCTATATAGCCCTGGACATTAGGAAATTTAGGGGAAATGCAGAGCTGACCTTCATGTGTAGAAGGGTTGTCATATGGAAGAGTGAGTGTATGTGGGTCATATGTATTTTTGGAAACTGCAGGGGGCAAAGCTACATTCATCATGTATTCAAAAAATATTTAGTGAGAGCCTTATATATACCAGTCACTGGTCTAAGCACTAGGGATAGAATAGTGAACAAAGTTCATAAATTCCTACTAATTTAAAACTGACATGCACTGGGGAAGGAAATGATAAAAAGAACCAGACACACGTATTTATAATATAATGTTAGATAGTGCTAGTTGCTCTGAAATAAAATAACAGAGTTAAAAAAAAAAGAAAAGGGGAAAAAAAGGAAGGAAAAAAAAAAACAGTACAATGGATAAAACAGTGGGAGAAGGCCTCTCTGAGATTGTGACATTTGAGCAGAGACTTAAATGAAGGGAGGGAGCAAGACCAACAGATGTCTGGGAGAAGAAATTCCAGGCAGTAATAAAAACAAATGCAAAGGCCCTAGGCTGGGAATGCATAGAGCATATATGAAAGATACTGAGAGACTAGTGGAGTCAGAAGTCAATGAGTAGTAGGAAATGAGGTTGGAGACACCATCGTCAACCAGGTATTTAGAGCCTCATAGGCCAAGGTAATGCATCTTGTTTTAAAAAAACATTTTTTTAAATGTTTATTTGTTATTTTGAGAGAGAGAGAGCGAGAGAGAGAGAAAGTTTGAGTGGGGGAGGGGCAGAGAGAGAGGGAGGCACAGAATCTGAAGCAGGCTCCGGGCTCTGGGTTGTCGGCACAGAGCTCGATGCGGGGTTCGAACTCACGGACTGTGAGATCGTGACCTGAGCTGAAGTCGGATGCTTAACCGACTGAGCCACCCAGAAGGCCCAACATCTTGTTCTAAATGTTATGGGAAACCATCAGAACTCTTTGGGCTGGAGAATGACATGATTTGACTTACATTTGATAGGGATCATTCAAACAGTTTCTGGGTGGAGAATAGATTATAGGAAGGACAAGTATAGAACCCCAGAGACCAATCAGGAGGCTACTGCTGTGGTCCAGGACAGAGACGGTGGTGGTGACAGTGGGTGGGAGTTTCAGAGAGATACAGCGTAGCTCTGTATAAAGAAAACCTCCTGGTATTATAACTATCCAAATATAGAATGCTCTGGGTGCTACAAAAGAGGCTTCTGCATTAGGAGGAGTTTGGTCTAAAGCAGGGGTCAGCGAATCTGGCCAAATCTGGTCCAGGGCCTGTTTTTATGAATAAAGTTTTATTGGAACACAATCACACTCATTATTGTCAATGGCTGCTTTGGCACTATAACAGCAGAGCTGAATAGCTGCAACAAAAACCACATGGCCTGCAAAACCTACAGTATTTACTGTCTAACCCTTTACAGAAAAAGTTTGCTGCTCCTTGGTCTATAGGAACTCCTCAGGTGCTTAATCCCTTCCAGAGTTTCTATGATTCTATATGTAATTGTTTGCTTAACACTTTTTTTTGTTTATTTATTTACTTTGAGAGAGAGAGAGAGAGAGATTGAGCTGAAGGCGCAGAGAGGGAGGGAATGAGAGAGAGAATCATAAGCAGGTTCTGCACCATCAGCGTGGAGCCCAATGCAGGGCTCAATGTGGGGCTTGAACTCATGAACTGTGGGTCAGATGTTTAACCAACTGAGCCACCCAGGAACCCCATTCACTTAACACTTTTATGTTGTCTTTGTCTCATCTAGTTAGTAAACTCTGCATGGGTATGAAGAATATTTTCTGCTTCTCAAATATTTCTTTCTATTACCTAAGTATAAACACTCAGCAGTTTCCTTAAAATATGGTCTTGCTTGGGAGGTCAAGTATAAAACCATCCTACTTTTGTGCAAGAACAAAAAAAATGTTCCAACCTCCCAAGGGTAAAATTACCTTTTCCCTCTAGAGAAAAAGTCTATGCCATTGGCAATATCCATGAGGTAGCTCAGTAGTTGCTTAATAAAGTCATCTTGCTAATTTTAAGAAATGATACGTGGGATTAAGGACCAAATGTTTGAGGTCTGAACCTTCCCCTGATAATACATCTAGGCCAAGAATAATGGAAACGAGTAACTCACCAGCCAGAGAGGGTGATCCAGTTCTAGGGCTTCTGAAGATGTAAACAGGCCATGTGTTTGGAGAACTGAAGGAATGCCATGCCTGAGTAATCGAATACATTTCTTTTAATGAATGAGAAGAATGTTTGCACAAGATACAAACCAACCTTTCTTTTTTTTTTTTAAGTATGTATGTATGTATGTATTTATTTATTTATTTATTTATTTATTTATTTATTTATAGAGAGAACGAACGTGGGAGCAGGGGAGGAGCAGAGGGAAAAGGAAAGAGAGACTCACAAGCAGGCTCCATGCCCAGCGGGGGGGCTGGACGCAGGGCTCGATCTCAGCACCGTGAGATCATGACCTGAGCCGAAATCAAGAGTCGAACGCTCAACAGACTGGGCCACCCAGACGCCCCCAAGAACAATCTTAATTATCAAGAAAACAAAAACAAAAACAAAAACAAACAAAGAAAAACACCCCAGCATGAGTTTCATCTACCACGCAAACCTCTGGAATTTGAAACGCAAACCAATCTTTATTTTCTCACACAAGGAATAGGGCTTTGAAAGAACAACAGGTCTGAACAAAAGCAGAAATTCTTCAAAGGAACCTTAACAACAGGTTCAAGATCTTGAAAAGGATGAGAGAACAGGGGGACAAGGGATGAGCAGTGTTGATACTTATTGATACTTATGGACAAAGTCAATGCTGCTGGCTCTCCAGAAGGCAGGCTTGCCTCTCTTCTTTGCCTCCACCAACAGAAACATCAGATGGACTTCTATTAAGAAGGGTGGGGAACGGGCAAAATGGGTGAAGGGGAGAGGGCAATACAGCTTTCCAGTTATGGAACGAATAAGTCAGAGATAAAAGGCGCGGCACAAGGAACATAGTCAATGATATTGTAATAGAGTTGTATGGTGACAGATGGTAGCTACACTTAGCAGAAGATATACGGAAGTTGAATCGCCAAGTTCTACACCTGAAACTAATACAATGCTGGGTGTCAACTATACGGAAAATTTAAAAAACAAATTTTTAATGTTTATTTATTTTTGAGAGAGGGAGAGAGAAAGACAGAGTGCAGGTGGAGGAGGGGCAGAGAGAGAGGGAGACACAGGATCCAAAGCAGGATCCAGGCTCTGAGCTGTCAGCACAGAACCTGACGCGGGGCTCAAACTCACAGACCGTGAGATCATGACCTGAGCCAAAGTCCAACACTTAACCGATTGAGCCACCCAGGTGCCCCTAAATTTTTTTTTAATGCATCATTAGGACCAATTTGAGGAATACATTTTTAAAAAAATTATTTTATTTATTTTGAGAGACAGAAACAGAGAGAACAAGCTGGGGAGGGGCAGAGAGAGAGGGAGACAGAGAGAATCCCAGGCAGGCGCAGAGCCTGATGCGGGGCTCGAATTCACAAACCATGATCATGACCTAGGCTGAAATCAAGAGTCAGATGCTTAACTGACTGAGCCACCCAGGCACCCCAGGAATAGATTTTTTTTTAATTTAAGTGCTTTAAATCATTTTCAGTTCTCCATCTAATAGACATACCAAAAAATTAACTTAGAGGTAATTATTCAGACAATTCAAACAACAAAAATTCCAAAACCTGCTGTTTTCCATTCTTTGTGTAGATATATTAATGATTATACGAAAACGCTAAAGCAATTGTGTGCCTCTGCAATTGCCTGGGCCCTTCATTTGGGCAGTAACAATCACTGCAAAATTATCGTTTTGCCTTGTATGTTTAGTGATACATTAGAGTGACCTCCTTGATTTTAAACAGTTTTGTAGAGTGTTAATAGGACTATTGCATAAAAACTTACTTCTGGAGACTAGCCTTATAAATTCTTCCTAGAGCGCCCTCTTCAAACATATCTAGGCTCATAGCTATTTGGCATGTGACCATTTATGTATACACACCCATGCTTACTCAGTGCTCATGTATCGCTTGAGGCAGATTAATCTCGCTAACCTCTACAGGCTGCATAGCAAGGGATAATACCAATGCCACCTTACTCTTTGTACGTAGGAGAGGCAGAGTGCCGGTGAAGGAGTTGTACAACTTCACCAGGCAGCTTGGGACAAGCCTCTGGACATCTCAGAGCTAATGTTTTTTCCATCTATAAAATGGAAATACTAATATGCACAGGTACATCACTAGAACAAATTATTTCAGCATCACCATTGTGAATGGACTAGTTATGAATGGATGGCTCAGAGAGGATTATTATCATAAAATACCATGTCTGAGATCAGATCCCAGACTTCCTTGGAATGATCCTATGTCTGGGGAAGAATGTGGTCATTATCAGTTATGATCTTGGTAAGAAAATATTAAGCGTCAGTAATTATGAATGGCAAGATTTCATTACTAATATAAGAGACTCTGCAACAGGTCAGAACCATTCTCTTACAGAAAACTATAATAGCAAACTCCTCTAATTATACCTCTTTTAAAATTTGGGGTTCTAGTGGCCACATTCTCTAAATTCCAAGTCAGGATATATAATCTGACCTAGGATTTTTTTCCTGTGACCAAGCGTAAGAGACATTGTGTGAGATACATTTTGGGCACCAAATTTACTGGAATTTCTGGGACTTTTTTTTTCCCCCATGGGAAAGAATCAGAATATTCGAAATCTAGAAAGTTCCTGATAATCAAGGATTTATGGACATGATACTCAGAAACAGTCCACAAATGCCCAATTTTGAGAGGTAGGGTTCAACTTTATTTTTATTTTTTATTTTTTTAATGTTTATTTATATTTGAGAAAGAGACACACAGAGCACAGAGCAGGGGAGGGGCAGAGAGAGAGGGAGACACAGAATCTGAAGCAGGCTCCAGGCTCTGAGCTGTCAGCACAGAGCACAATGAGGGGTTTGAACCTAAGAACGGTGAGATCAGACCTGAGCCGAAGTCGGACGCTTAACCGACTGAGACACCCAGGCTCTAGGGTTCAGTTTTAAATGCAGAAAAATCAGCTGTATCTAGGTTAATACTAATTTCAGTGAGACAGATGTGCTTTCTAGCTAGCAAATTAAATTGCAAAAAAAAAAAAAAAAAGGCAGTAAAGCAAACACTCCCTTTATCATCAAACGGTTCTCTCAGAATTTCCTTCAAAGTAACCCTTCTGAATCCTGTGACCCAGCAAAGGCATCACTTTCCTTTCTGATTCGCTGCAGTTTCTGGAAAAAGGGGGTCTGGGGTGGGAGGTGAAGAGGGCACAGGGAAGGAATTTGAAAAAGTAAGAAGCTTGGATGGCAAACTACATCTACCGAATATTCTAGAACATGTAATGAGTGGCATTACTGCTTTCCTCAGTTTGTTATAAACTTTGCAGAGTTTGGTTTCGAATAGCATTCGGGCCTATCGGATTTAGGAGGGGTCAAGGTGGGGAGGGGAAAGAGGTGAAAATTATGTTTTAGCAAACACATGGAAGGAAAAAGCTACAGTGTTTGCATGCAAAATTTAGTTTCCAAGTAACC
Source organism: Felis catus (assembly GCF_018350175.1). NCBI lineage: Eukaryota > Metazoa > Chordata > Mammalia > Carnivora > Felidae > Felis > Felis catus. Next base: position 96,688,334 of record NC_058375.1, on the reverse strand, counting down.
AAGGCAAAGAGGAAAATATGATGAGTTATGCAACCTCTTTTTTTCTAGTAGAAGCGAACAGGCCAATTATTCAGGAGAGACAAACCTTTTCTGACACCGAGCTCTGAAAATAATTTGTCACAGAGGTTTTTGTATAAAGGACCTTGAACAATTTAATGGATGATATTTTCCAGTTAGGAGATTTTACATATGTATGAGAGCTGAGCTGTTAGAGAAATGCTCTTCCGTGCCGGATAGGAAAGACAGAACTTTTCTCTCTCTCTCTCTCACCAACCCCCCATGAGCAGACACCTCCAGCCTCGTCCACTCACACATGCCTTCAAAGAGTATGTGGCCCACACGGGCATGGCCGCAAAGAAATCACAACTGCACCATCACTCATGGCTCTCCAGCGAGGTGATCGTGCTGTGCCAGCAGCAGCCTACATCTTGGAAGTGGGATTTGTAGCAGCTGTTTTGTTTTGCTGTCTGTTCTGCCACTCTTCCTTCTACCGGGAAGTTAAAAAATAAATAAATAAAAATAAAAGCTCGGGAAGAAAGGTGCTCGTATCATTACTTCCACGCAGCATGGTTTGTGGCTGGAGTCCTTGACCTGAAGGAAAGGTCTGGATCTCCATGCTGTGATCGTAAGGGAGCAGAAGAGTGAACTAAACATGAGATATGCTGGCAGCTATAGATGAAAGTCGTAAGTTCAGTGGGCTCTGGGTGTTATTAAAGCATGACACCTTCATAGAGAGGAAGATTAGGGTGATGGCATAGAGGAATGCGCTTCTCAGAATGCTACCTTCAGTGCTTGACTGCTTATTAAAGACCTATCCAAACAAAGCCCAAACAGGCCACTGAATGGTGCTTTGGTAGATTGACGTTGGGCTGGATCTTACATTCTGAGATTTCAAAGTTCCTTTGAAGTTAGCATATTAGGAAATCACTTTCCAAATTACACCACTGTACGCTTTAGATGTTCCCTAAAAGCTCTGGAAATAGAGTTGACTAATTCAGTAATATTTTAAAAGGAGGAGAAAAAAATCTTTTTTTTTTTTCATGACAAACACAAAAATAGTAACCTTCCATAACTAATGAAAAAAACAGTATGGAAGTCACATGGATTGGCCAAAGTTGTTTTATTTTTCTTCTAAAGATTCATTCCTTTCAGAAGTTCATAATAGTTCTGTTCCCTTAATGTGGCTCTATATCTTAATAGTCTTAATATTAGGGTAATTCTGTAAAATATTAAAATTTGACTTGTCATTAAAGTAGCCGTTATCATCCTGGATTTTGCTAATATCACTTTGGTGACCTTTCTGTCTGAGAGATCGGAAGTCTTCAGTAAGAAGAATTAGTCTTCTGCTTCCTCTCAAGATCACTCAGGTTGACTTGAGGACTGGACTGTGTGAGGCCTGGAGGACACAAAGGTGAAGGAACAGTGTTCTGTCCCCAAGTCTCTCAGGGATCAGATCCTGACTCCTACCACCAAACGGAAGTCACCAGCTTTCCACAGGCATGCATGTGGAACCCATACTGAGTTCCTCGAGAAGCCTTCTTTACCACATCAGTGCTTCTTAGAAAAGCTAAAAACAAATCATGCAAAAATAAATAAATAAAGTAAGAACGCATCAGACTCATTAAAGAGTATGTAATAGAAATGCGCTGCTATTTTAAGGTAGCTGTAGCATTTGGTTGCGAATCTAATGACTTTTCGTGTTAGCACATCTGTGTGTATTTATAAGCCCATCTCAGCACAGAAACATGCGTCACAACTGATCCCTGGAAAGGAGTCGAGGTTACGGTGTGGGGGATGAACATGAACTTCAACTACAAGATGAAGCTTCTTAAAAGGTCAGTGGGGTGGAGAATAGTAATTGTTCCAGCTGAGCAACTCTCCACAATGTATTTTTGATGCAATGACTAATTATTGTGATTATTTTCATCAGCCAAGGCTCCTTTAGAGCCAAACATATTCATTTTCTCTTTTCATCCCTAAAAAGTATTTCAAGCCTTGGAGGAATTCTACCTATACTTAGGAAGCATGCTCTTGGATGCCTCCACAAATGGCGAGATACCTTTCCTCCCCCCTATTCTTCTGTCTGTGACAAAGTATTTCTCTCTTCTTTGTACCTGCTCTAAAAAGCCAACTGGAGCTTCATGAAAACAGTCAGCACTTGACTTGACAATATCCTCACCCACCCTTCGAGGACTCCTGTCAAATAACTGTGCACACAGCCTTGGCCAGTCAGCTATCATTTAGTGTAATGAGATGACATCATTTCAATAGAAAGAAGTGGTAAGTGTGGAAATAGGAGGGTCTTTTCGAAATTATGTTTAGTCCCTGAGCAATTATTGTCCGCAGTTTCATAGTCTTACATCAAATGAGCATTTATCAAAAGAACTTGCAGAAGAGAGTGGTTTGGGAGCTGACACACCCCCAGGGTGTAGGGATAGGAAGAATGAGAGACTCATAGAATCATTAGATATAAAATATCACTCGTTACCCCATCACCAAAATAATTGCTTAAATTCCTATAATTTCTTAGACTTTTCAGTGGGGCTCCACACATACTCGTGTCTGCTCTTTGTCTACCTGGAGGTGATGCACCTATTGAATTTGAAACCAAATGAGGATAGATGAAAAACATGCTACTCAAGACATGACCCCTGAAGAACGGTGTAGTTTTCCAAATTGTGAGCCACCTGCATTACCACACGGACAAACACGAAGATTGAGCCTTCGGGAGCAAAACAAAGAAAAGATGGGGTGTGTGGGGGCTGCTGGGTGGCTCAGTCGGTTGAGCTTCCAACTTCGGCTCAGGTCATGATCTCGCAGTTCGTGAGTTTGAGCCCCGCGTCAGTCTCTGTGCTGACAGCTCAGAGCCTGGAGCCTGCTTTGGATTCTGTGTCTTCCTCTCTCTCTGTGCCTCCCCTGCTCGTGCTCTGTCTCTCTCTGTCTCTCAAAAATAAATAAATGTTAAAAGAAAATTAAAAGAAGAAAAAAAAAAAAGAAGAGATCAGGGGCATATCAACCAGATTGGCAGATTCTGTCTCTTTCTATTTCTTCCCCAAATTTTAATTAAGAAAAAAAAAAAAAAAGCAAACAACTGTCTTGGCCTGTCTGTGCTGTTTGAGCTCATGTTGTGGAATTCATCCACGTTGTTTGAACTCATGGTATTATTGTCTGTTATTCACTCAAGCAAATATGTGATTAATTTTATTTTTCAGGCTTTGAACAAAATCTTTGGCAGTTTAAAATGCCTAATGAGTGAAAGATTTGGGGGACCACCTCTCTTTTCACGTGAATTATTTCTGAGAATAATCATGCACCGGAACCAAACTTGGTTTGCCAGAGCCAATGTAAGTACATCTAAACACAATGCGTTCATTTGGGCAACAATTTCAAAATTCAGAACTCCAGAATTTTGTAATGTTGGGACAGAGTGGAAAATCAGTAACTGGAGGATGTTAAGCTATCTGCCTATTCAATAAAAATGTGCGAAACTAGACAGAGAATTTATGAGCACAGATTTCAGAAAGTTTGGCTTAAAATGGCACAGGAACCCACTAATATCTCAGAGACGACTTAAATGTCAACATATTTTACACTGTCTTCACTCATAATAGCTCCCCTTATACTCAAATTATGGCTATTTAATGCTTAACAACTTGTAGTTTTGAAATGTCTTCGGTCTTATCTAGCGATATAACAAGGATCTACCATTATGAGTTTCCTTGCAGGCATTTAGGAAACAAGCCCCAAATAGAGTCTTCATCTTTGACCGCATAGAATGTCTTCATGGAATGGTTATAGTGGTAATTATTTTTATTTATTGTATTTTCCTGAAAGTGCTTTCACTACATATTTCACATTTCATTACTCCACGTCACAGCGTAGCATCATAAACGGAAACACTTATTATATAGCACGAGCGCTAAATATCGCCATAAAATGGGAAGTCTTCTTTAAATTACACTTTGCAAAGAACTATTTTCCTACGTCTCTCTACATACCACCTTGCATAACTCAATTCTTTTTCATTTTAACAGTAATTTGGCTTTTCATAAAATCTTAAAAGTTGGGAAGTCTGTTAGTTGGAAGGGTTGCGTTCAGCTAAACCAGCCGCAGAAAATTTGACCAACGGTAGCTTCGACAAAGAGGGCATTTACTGGGCCCTGACACCTTCTGTCCATCCTCTTTAGCAAATGGCCTTTGTTTTCATGATCACTGCTGCCCGTCGGGCTTCCCATTTTCGTTGTATGATGGGAGAGAAGGGATGATTGAAGGACAACAGGTGAGAGGCCTTACTGGTAGGCCAGCTGACTCTTTTTTCTTTTTTTGTAGAGCTTTAATTCACATTCCATAAAATCCATCCCTTTAAAGTGTATAAATCAGTAGCTTCTAGTATATTCAGAAGGTTGTGCAATCATTAGATTCTAGAATGTTTCCATCATTTCCAGAAGAAACCTGTACCCATTAGCAGCTAGTACCCACTCCCCACCCCTTCCCCACGCCCCTGGCAACCACTATCCCCTTTCTTTCTCTCTGCCTCTTCTGGACATTTCATATAAATGGAACCGTACAGTATGTGGCCTTTTGTGAATTATGCTTAGCATCATATTTTCAAGGTTCATCCACTGAAGGGAAGTATCAGGACTCCATTCTCACTTATGATCGAATAATATTCCACTGTATGGATATAACAGAGTGATATGTGGACATTTGGGTTGTTTCCATTGTGAGCTATTATGAATAATGCTGCTATGAATATTTTGTGTACAAGTTTTTATGTCAACTCATGGTAACTCTGCGTTTTAGCTTTTTGAGGACTTGCCGAACTGTTTTCCAAAGTGGCTGCACCATTTTACATTCCCAGCAGCAGCGCACAAGGGTTCCAATGAGCCTTTCTCTTTTATTTTTCTTAACGTTTTTTATTTATTTTTGAGAGGGAGAGACAGAGTGTGAGCAGGGGAAGAGCAGAGAGAGAGGGAGACACAGAATCTGAGGCAGGCTCCAGGCTCTGAGCTGTCAGCACAGAGCCTGATGCGGCGCTCAAACCCACGAACCGCAAGATCATGACCTGAGCCAAAGTGAGACACTTAACCGACTGAGCCACCCAGTTTCCCCGAGTCTTTCTCTTTTAAAACCTGTCTCAAAAGCCTCCCTCACACTCCCTTTCTGCAAACGTCTCACTGACCAGAACTGGGTCATGTGGCCCCGCCCATCTTCAACTGAGCATGGGAAATCGGGCATTCCAGCCTCCACTGTAGAGAAGGAAAAGGAAGTTTGCATCTCTGTCTGCTTTGGAAGTGGTCCCAGTCATCTGTTCTGATAGGAAATCCCCTTTTCAAAACCCCCAGCAGAGGGGCATCCCGCCTCTGCTTGGGCACTGCCGGTGATGACTCTTATCTCCAAAGGGAGTCCCCACTCCACCTTTGAATGGATCTTATTATTAGCCCTGCTTGTGTACTGAATAACATATCTGATATTTTCTTTTCAGGAAGAATAAAACAAAGGGAATATGGGAATGGAAGTGAAATAGAGTCATTAATAATGCAAATGTGATGTTCCAACTATTATTGCCTAGCTCACAGGAGGGCTCAGTAATTGTCTCCCCCCCCCAACCCCTACCCCACTCCACCATTCCCTTCTTCTCTCTATAATGGGATGGGTAAGACAATATGTTTTGTTGTTCTGTTAAATTATACATTTCCAGGGCATCAGGGATGGTGTTGTCTAATTGACTTCGGTCCACACCTGCTACAACTTAAAGTGAATGTGAGCATTAATGATTTCTTTTCCTATGGAAGAGAGGGAAGACACCACTCACAGACCTCGCCATTGGATTATAAGCATGCTGGGTGCTTAATGAACTGCTGAATAATATAACACGTCTTTAGTTCTTTGGCTGCCTCATGATTAAACGCTATAAATATTTATGATTTATTACTGATGCTTTGGATAGATTAGACTTTGGAAGGCTTGTGGATCACAGTGATTCTAAAGGAAAATAAGAAAATAAAAACTATATTAAAGCTGTTTATTGACGATGCCGCTCACATGGATTATGCAATTTTTCAGAAGCTGGTGGAGGCACAGCTATTCAGCAGCAATGCCATTTAAATGGTTTCCTTTATTGTTGATAATTTATTTCTCATAAGAATATATTTATAATAAGTGGGGGTTAAAGTTATCACTTTCTACCAAGAACACACTCACCTTTGAAGGTTCTGGTCACGCCGCAAGAACAAAGACTCAGCGTTATGTTGACTGCAAGTGTGTGCCAGCCAGGGACCGATTCCTGGGGCTCTTTCCCCCAAAGTCGGGATACATGTCTCAGCGAACCAAGGCGTGCAACCTACGCCATCGGCAGCAGCTGCATCTAATAACCCACTTGCAGAACTTTTTGCAAACTACCTTTTGCAAACTACGTTTCCGTAGTTCTACTGCTCTAGACAGTTAGTATCCGAGAATAAGCATTTGCAGAAGGTGCATAGCCATGCTTCGCGGGAAGCTGTGGTGTGGACTCTGAATTCAGATAACCGGATCTGGTTCCTGAGTCCATAGAGCTTCATGGCCCTTAGCCAGTTATACGACCTCTCTGGGCTTCAGTTTCTCCGTGGAGTTACCGTGAAGATTGAATGAAGAAATATATGTGAAGCACTTACTGATAGCAAGTGCTCTGTTAAATGTCAGGTTTATTATCTCCATCAATAAGAATCAGAAGCAAACCTTTTGAATTACAATAATACCTAAGAACAGAGAAGACATCTCTGAACGCTGTACTAGATAGCTTATTGCTCAGATAGGAGGAAAATGTAACATATAAAGAAAAAGAGGAGTGTTAAAATGTTCTTCCTGAAACTGATTCTGTACCCTAGTGTGTGTATGCAGAAGAAAATGATTGAGTTTGACCTTTTCACATATCTCATTGCATCTTTATATCCATCATTCAAGGTTCTAGTTATTCTATTTAATTTTTTTTAACATTTATTTTTGGGAGACAGAGACAGAGTGTGAGCGGGGGAAGGGAAGAGGGAGAGAGGGAGACACAGATTCCAAAGCAGCCTCCAGGCTCTGAGCTGTCAGCACAGAGCCTGACACGGGACTCGAACCCATGAACCGTGAGATAATGACCTGAGCCAAACTTGGTTGCTTAACCAATGAGTCACCCAGGAGCCCCTACTCTCTCCATTTTAGTATAAATATGAGGAAGCCACACCCTTGAGAGACGAAACGATTTGCCCAAGAGCCCAAAACTAACTAGGCAACAGAGCCAAGATTTGAACCCAGGTCTTTCAATCAATTTATACACAGAGTGACAGCAGGGATACAGTTTTGTTTTGTTTTGTTTTGTTGTAAGAAAAGGGAAGACAAGTTCCGGGGTGGGGGAGGGGAGGACCAGAAAAGAGCACCTTTGTATAATTCTCAGTGAAGGTGAAGGATGGGTTCTTCTCGAAAAAGGGTCATCCCAGCCCTCCTGTCGTCCAAATATCCATCACGTGGTTGCAGAGCAGATCTCTTTTTTCCTGGGTTTCCCAAACTTCTTTTAAGTATAGAGCTCCACTGATCGTGAGTCACAAAGGCAGGGCGCTCAAACAAAATTACAGCTTCTTTTTACCGGATAGGTGTAGTCTGAGCAGAGCCTAAGAAATCTTTGCATTACAGGCTGAGGTATTATATACTATTACATTTACTCACACCATTTAAGCAGAGGATAAAAATTTCGCAATGTCTAATATGTTAATGCCAACAAAGAAAGCAAAAGACGGCTGGAAATGTGTGACTGACAGCTCAATGCTCTTAGCGAGCTAATGAAGTCTCTCCTGCATGCAAAGCCATCTCGTGTACCAAGGCTGAGGTCAGATATTTGTGGCACTGAGGGAATGTCATCTATTTCCTTATTTGAAAAAGGATTCTTAATACCCCATCATTCCCATATCTCCCTAGTTTTGCCTCAGACCAAAAGGAATTAGATAATCATGTCGCACACTGAGAAGAGAACATTTATAATACCCACGAGAGTAAAACCTTTTCAGAACTGAATGGAAGGCCACTCAGTCTCTCTGAAACATGAAGCCGGAACTGGAGGGAACAAAAAAAGCTAGCAAAACCAACCTGGCTTTGCTATATCATGCTAAAGGGCCCCTGGGTACAAGTTCATAATTGTTCCAAGAGGGGAAGTGTATGGTGACAAGTAGCATTTATTAAACATTTCGTATCTGTCATATATATCATATATCTCTTTTGCTATATCTATCTAAACACTATATCTGGTTTACTCCTGCAAACAGGACCATGAGGTAGAAAATATCATCCTCATATTAGAGATACAGAAACTGAGGTTTGAAGAAGGTATGGAAATAACTTCAGGTCACACAGACACTAAATGGCACGGTAGGGACTCAAACCCAGGGCCCTCTGTCTATGCCTAGACTCTCTTCAATTTTCGACGTCTCCTTTCTACAACTCTTTTGGAATGTAAAACACCATCCCCCACCTTTTATCACTGAGAAGCATTAATAGTTATGTTTTGCTACATAACAAATTACTACAAGCATTGCAGTGGCTGAAGGCAACATGCACATTATCTGTGAGTCAGGAACCTGGGCATGACTTAGCTGGACCCTCCGCTTCAAAGTTTCCAGCAAGATTGCAACCAGGGTTTCAGCCAGGGTTGGGGTCTCAGCTGGGGCTCGACTGGGGAAGGGTCTGCGTCCAAGCTCACATAGGTGTTGGCAGCACTCAGTTACTTGCAGGTTGTTGGTCCGAAGGTCTCAACTCCTGAGGGCCTCTATCAACCAGAGGCTGCCCTTAGTTTCTTGCTACATGGGCCTCTCCTGTGGCGGCATACTTGATCAAAGCCACTGAGAGAGAGAGTCTGTTAGCAAGATGGAAGTTACAGTCTTATATAACATAATCACAACGGTGACATTCTAGCACCTTTGCCATATTCTGTTGCTTAGAAGCAAGTCACAGGTCCTGCCCACACTCAAGGGGAGGGGGTTACACAGGGATGTGGAGAATAGGAGGTATGGAGGAGGGGTACATCTTAGAGTCTATCAGCCACAGAAAGGTGTCAGATCTCCCATGGTTTCCTTTCTATCTCCACTGACTCCACAAACTTGTCATAAAGCTCCTTATCCAGAGCCACAGAAAGGTTTATAATTTTTAAAAAATATTTTAAAATCCCACCTGCGATGTTTATTTCACACTGGTTGTTAAATATGTTATTATTTATTTCTTGAGACATGGACCTTAATTCTAATTAGTTGCATTATCACCTTGCTTCTAAGAAGCAAGATGAGACCCCAGGGAAGCTTGCATTTAGTGGGATCAGCAGGGTCATGGAAATAAATATACGGCATCAGTTCTAAACCCTGTGTGTGAGCTCTGGCAGGCTTCCAGCCCAGACCCTCCTAGGTCACGCAAAGGTTACCTCTGTGGGCAATGCAAAGAGAGAAGTCCTACAGACACGCTCTAGCACAAGGCTTCTAGAGGACTAAGGGTGCAGGCTTACAGTAAATAGAGAACAGAATACATACAATGTGCAATCGGTCATGGCGATTGTAATCATCATTGCTTTTTAGTGTCTCAAACCCGGTTGTACCATTGGAATATAGCCTTCCTGAATTATAGCAGCTTAAAAAAACCTCTTCATCACTATCACCACATACATATGTCTGTGTGTATATATATATATATGTATGCATGACACCCAAAATTTAGCACCATGAATTCTCACTGCTGCTGCGAAACTGTGTTTCTTCTCAACCCTCTTGACGTACACTGCATCCAAAAGAGGCTTTGGAAATCTTCCAGAGCCCAGTTACACTGGGGGGATGCCAACCCACCCATCTTCCGTCTCCCTATAATTTCTTCAATAACTTCAGCGTAGAGTGACATTGGTTTACCAAGGAAAAGCTAACAGATTTTTTTCTATAAATAACTGGTTGGCTGTGCTGTGGTGACAATTTATATAATAGAACTCATGCTTAAATAATAAGGTAACAGCTTTGGACTGTGAATTTTAAAATGTTTTATTGAAATGTAGACTGATTAACAGGCAAGATTCTTCTTCTAATTATTTTAATTATAGACTCTTAATGACAAGGAGCCATAGAAATAAAAACACGTTAAAATTACATTTTTAATGAACTGGCACCCGGAAGCCCCAACTTCTCCAAAGCAAGTAGGGCTAATCTCTTGTTACCTGGAAACAGCGCATGTGTTCACAGAGGTTAAGAAGATGTTCGTTAGGGGAATGGGATTATTTGTGACCCAATTTCTCTGAATGCAAGGAGGATAAAGCAGACATGAAGTGTGGTAAAAAGGACATGGGGCTTAGAGTCAAGAGGCTGATTTCTAGTTCTGCTTCTGGTAAACTGCTTGGGTGTGTGTCCATTTTACCTCTCTTGGCCACCATTTTTTCACATGTAAAAACATGGAAGTCTTAGCTAAGGAGCTCTAACTTTATAATTCTATGATTTAATTGCTCTATCATAAAGAGTGAAACTTTTAGGGAAAATAGAGTAAACATATCTGTCACTAAATATTAATTCACATGTGCACACAGTGATGTCAGCTTTTAGGACGTAGATGGGACTTTACATGGATTTTTAAAAAAATATTTATTTATTTTGAGAGAGAGAGAGAGAGAGAGAGAGAGAAAGAGAGCTGGGGAGGGGCAGGGAGAGAGGGAGAGAGAGATTCTCAAGCAGATTCTCAAGAGAATCTCAAGCCTAATGCGAGGCTCAATCTCATGCTTTGTGATATCATGACCTGAGCCAAAATCAAGAGTCAGACGTTTAACCCACTGAGCCACCCAGGTGCCCCTAAAGCACTGTACCAAGTACCATGTACATGTGGGCGGGTAAGGTGGCAATGGAGAAAGGATAGTATTCATCCATCTACCCATTTGGTCATTCATTCCCTAAGCAAATATTTACTTGCTTCCATCAGGGAAGTTCTCTGTGATACAGTAATATTTGAAGAGAAATCTAAAGAGAATGAAAGAATGAGCCATACAGATCATCTTGGGGAAAAGCATTTCAAACAGAGAAAGAGCAAGTGCAGAGGCTCTAAGGTAGGAATGGGCTTGTTTTTGTTCAAGGATTAGCAAGGAGGCCAGGATGGCGAAAGCAAAGTGAGCGAGGAAGAAAGCAGGAAGAGGCAAAGTCATAGAGCCAGTAAGGAGCCAGGTCATGTAAGGCATTTCAAGAAAACCGATCTTGTTTAGCAGTAGTTGTACACTGTTATCCGTCTTCAAGTCCAGAAAATTACCAGCCAGTCTCCACCAATATCTCTTATCTGCCACCCTCTATAGTTTCTTTTGCAGGAATTTCTATTAGGGCCATGCCGGAGTTTTTCCCATCTACTTTCTGGGTTTTCTAACTGGCATCTCATAGTTTTTTCTAAGTTTTTACTTAGATTCCAGTTAGTTAACATACAGCGTAATGTTAGTTTCTGGTGTACAATATAGTGATTCGATGCTTCCGTACAAGACTTGGTGCTCATCATGGCGAGCACACTCCTTAATCCCCACCACCTGTATAACCCATCCCCTCCCCCCTCCCCCGGCAACCACCAGTTTGTTCTCCGCATTTGAGTCTTTTCTTGGTTGACCTTGGCATTTCATGGTTTCAATCTCTACCATTCTGTGCTGTGTCCTACATGAGTGTCCTAATGGTATTTTCTAGTTCTTCAATTATCTGTTCAAATATGACCAGGTTGGGACATACCTATTCATTCTGATTTCTTTTTTAAAGTTGATTTCTTTATTTTGAGAGAAAGAGAGAGAGAGTTGGGGGGAGGGGCAGAGAGAGAAGGAGAGAGAGAATCCCAAGCAGGCTCCGCACTGTTAGTGTGAATCCTGACACAGGGGCTCAAACCCATGAACTGTGAGGTCATCACCTGAGCTGAAATCAAGAGGGTTTTTTCTGTTTTTTTGTGTGTGTGTTTTTTTTGTTTGTTTTTGTTTTTGTCCAAACACAATACTGTAAGCAAAGCTGAAGCCATTTCTCCCAGGTGTGAACGTAGGCACAGGCTATGAGATGTCAATATCTGCTGTGGTAAAGGGGATCAGATGTGCCCTGCAATGGAGTGGGGGAAGACAGAGCTGGTTTTACTGAGTGAATTCAGTGTTTTTGTGGCCTTCCCCACCCATGAAAGGAAAATGATAGAAAGGATTCATTTAACCCCCACCTGGAGCAGTGGAGGCTCTGAACTTGAGTGTCTTGAAAGGTTGGAAATAATGAATCCTATTTTGAGGCAAGGACATGAGTCAAGCAGCCCCCTGGGTTGGCAACAGAATCTTTTTCAATTTCAATAGGATAGGCACTTCTGAACTGCTAGGAAGGAAGGAAGGAAGGAAGGAAGGAAGGAAGGAAGGAAGGAAAAGAAAAGAAGGGCAGGAGGAAGGAAGGAAGGAAGGAAGGAAGGAAGGAAGGAAGGAAGGAAGGAAGGATAAAAAAGAGATCTACACTGGGGCTTGGGAAGCTGGCATAAAGTAACCACAACACTGTCGGAGCCTGGGGGAACAGAGAGAGAGAAACAATAAAACCTCCTAACCACCATGAGCCTTCAAACCAAAATTCCAAAACACATGGAGAAAACAGACAAAAATATAAATAGAAGATAAAATTTCATCCAGATGAAATTGAAATGGAAATAAGAGATTGGTATGAAAAAGTCTTTTTAAAGGTATGTTTAAGATCCTTAAAGAGATTAAGGGGAGAATAGGTCTCATAAAGAACAAGAAAAGCTGAAACAAGATAGCCAGATGAAAAAGAACAGTTGGACATAAAAGCGTAACTAATTGAAAATCCTGGACCTTGGGGCGCCTGGGTGGCGCAGTCGGTTAAGCGTCCGACTTCAGCCAGGTCACGATCTCGCAGTCCGGGAGTTCGAGCCCCGTGTCAGGCTCTGGGCTGATGGCTCAGAGCCTGGAGCCTGTTTCCCATTCTGTGTCTCCCTCTCTCTCTGCCCCTCCCCCGTTCATGCTCTGTCTCTCTCTGTCCCAAAAATAAATAAACGTTGAAAAAAAAAATTAAAAAAAAAAAAAAAAGAAAATCCTGGACCTGATAAATGCAATCATTGAAATAAGAATCAGAATGAGGGGCACCTGCACGGCTCAGTCCATTGAGCGTCTGGTTCTTGATTTTGCTCTAGTCGTGTTCCCAGAGTCGTGGGATAGAGCCCTGTGTCGGGCTCCACACTGAACGTGGAGCCTGCTTAAGATTCTCTCTCTCTTTCCCTCTGACCCTCTCCCTGGCTCACGTGCTCTCTCTCTCTCTCTCAAATAAATTTTTAAAAAGGCAAAATGATAAAAACAACACTTAATTTTTTTTTATTTTGTAAAAAAAAATTTTTTTTTTAAATTTTGTTTTTGAGCATGGCCATTTGTGTTTGGGTTTCTTTTCAAGGAGGCTTGTCTCCTACTGTGATGTGTTTGGAGCCCTGGGACAGGAGGTGGACCTACAAGTGTTGACTTACATGCCATCTTCACTAGAAATCCCTTCTGACGGGATTTGAGACACAAGATAGACCTTAAAGAATTCACAGGCCCTGTGTAGACTCAGTGCAAATATAACCCCAGACCTGGAGTCAGGAATATGCAGAACACATGTAGGGAAATGGGAGGAAACCAATGTGGCCAGGGAGACCAATAGCAGTTGAGACCCAGGGGATCCCAGAGCCGAGGCTACATGTCCTTTGCATGTGCTCCTGTAACAAGCTGTGTGTTACACTTATCAGTCCTTTTTTTTTTTTTTTTTTTTTTTTGAGAGAGAGAGAGCTCACACAAGCAGGGGAGGGGCAGAGGGAAAGAGAGGGGGAGAGAGAATCCCAAGCAGGCTCTACACTGTCGGTGCAGAGTCCAATGCAGGGCTCGAACCCACGAACCGAGAGATCATGACTTGAGCCAAAGTCAGATTCTTAACCGACTGAGCCACCCGGACACCCCCGTTATCAGTTCTTTGTAACTGCCTAAAGGCAGAACTGTGTTTATCTTGTTCACCACCATGTCCTCTCGACCCCTACAGGGCCTGGCACGTAGTAGGTACTCAACAAACATGTGTAGAGTAAGTGAATAAGTATTGAGTAGACAAATTAGGGTGTGAAAAGAAATATTGGTCACATGTAACTTCATCAAACGTTAAGCATTGATTTTTTTCTCTTCAGCTATTCAAAACCCTGCCCCTACTATCTTCTCTCAGTGTCTCACAATCCGTCACCCATTCTCAAAACTACAATAAAGATGCTTCACTTCAAAGTCTCCAACTTTTAAAAGTCTCCTACTTCCAGGCACAAAATAAAAGTATTTATTTTCAATTTTCACTTCAGAAACCTCTCTGCAGTATACTCCTGACCTTGGCTTTGGCGGCACCACACTGCCCTTGTCCTGGAGTCTGTGACAGCTGCTACATTGGACAGCTGAAGATACAAATGCCTCGTAATAACCGAGCATTTGACCAAGAGCCTGAACAGAGACTGACCTGACAAAAGCTGTGTTTTAGCAAATCGGGCGTGAATGTGAAGATGAGGCCAACTAGAAAAGGGCAAGACGGGGGGCAGGGGAGAGTCTACAAGGCAACTGCACCGGACTTACCCTTACGGGTCTTGATCTACAGGTCTTGGTGTTCAAGTGCACAGCCTAGGTTGTCTTTAGCTTATTTTTAGGGCTTGTTTGTTTGTTTGTTGTTTAGCTTTTCTTCCCAGGACAAGAACCCCAGTGACCGAGACTTTGTATAGCTCTTGCCAGACCCCCTCTCTAGCACTAGGTCTCGTCTCGGAGATCCCAGCCCGCTGTCTGGGGTGCGGGTTGCATGTGAGTGAGAACGACCACCTTCCTCTCTACCTCTTCTACATGCCATTCCCACCACATTCCCTGGGACTTCTGAAACGAGGCCTGAAGACACTGACGGGGCCACCAGCCTCCTTCTAAATACTCATCCCCTGCTTCCTCGGTCCGGTGCCTTCTTTCCCCAGAGTGCCTGGAAGCTGTTGCTTGGTGCTGCCTCCCTGCTTTTTGTTTTGGTTCCTGGTTTTGTTCCTGGTTCCTGAGGACCATGATGCCTTGCATGCCTTGCCTGTTTGGGGCTGGGACAGAATGCGGTGAGTGGGACTTCTTGGACTCAAGTCCTAGAAAAGCTAGAGTGGCAGGCAGGTTATCTAAAGAATAGCTCTGGCAGGGAGTTCCTGAGGTAGCAACCCACTAGCAATCTTGGGGCACAAGGAGATGATGGGTGTTTTAAATAATACAAAATGCTAGTTATCCAAATGGTCTTATAGTCAGATGACTTGGTGGTTGACTCCATAAAGCTAGAGTGTAGCTCCAGAAATACCTACTGTCTGAGTTAGGACTGATCACATATTTTTTTAACTTTTTAAAAATGTTTATTTATTTTCGATAGAGAGAGAGAGCGAGGGCGAACAGGGGAGGGGCAGAGAGAGGGAGACACAGAATCCGAAGCAGGCTCCAGGCTCTGAGCTGTCAGCACAGAGCCCGATGCGGGGCTCGAACGCACGAACCACGAGATCATGACCTGAGCCGAAGTCAGATGCTTAACCGAATGAGCCACCCAGGCACCCGATGACGGGTCATATTAACAAAAGTAAGGGCTTAGCTTGTAGGTAGGGATCTAAATGGCTAACTCTCTGGATAGGGGCCAACAGGAGAGTTAGGAACCAAACACAGCGTGCAGATGGCCTTGCATACACCAGTACCTGTGTATACATGCTTAATATAGCAATACAGCTCATAGATGTAGTAATATAACTCATATTTGGTTTTATATACCCAACTGTGTTAAAGGCGCAAACATTATGAGTCAGAATCTAAAGATCTCTTCTCTTTCTGTAGGTGCTGTCTTCTTCTGAAATTATTGTCCTGTAATAGTGGTGTTCTGTTTTCAGCTCCCTGAGTTGCTTGAGAGCTTTTCCCCTAAGGGCTGGCTGGGGATATTATGGACCACCTTTAAAGGCAGTAGTCAACAAATGACTCACCTAGGATGAAGATTTTTCTTTCAGCAGCCCATCTAGCGGAAGCCCCAATTCTCTGCACTCAAACGTCTTCTTACTTTGTGTCTCTGTTCCTTCCTCTTTTCTGTCCTAGGTTGTTCTGTCTAGCCCTCGGTTACCTGAGTGACCCCTTTCCCTCTCTCCATTTCTCCCCAATATCTCTTTTAATTTTATTAATGCACCCAAGGGCAGTTGGGTACCTGCCCGTGGGTTATGCAACAGCCATGGGGGGCAGGGGTGCCCTGCTGGGAGCTGGGAGTGGGAGGGAACAGCTTGTAACCCTGAGCTCTGTTGAGGAGACTAATGTCAGCACCTTTGCTTAACCTGCTCTTCAGAAGACACCCGACGATGGTGGCTTTTTATTCTTGCTGCTTCCCGATGCATTCGTGGAGTTTGGGTATTTCATCTCATTGAGGTAATTGATTCATCATCTGGTTCAAATCCCCGCATTTCCCGAGTTGATGATACAAGCCATTAGAAAAGCAGGAAGTTGGCTCTGCTACAAGAAACTGACAGCAATTTCATGTTCTTTTCGACTTACCTCATTGTGAATTCTGAGTCCAAAAATCGCTTCCACTCTTCCTGGCTCTGGGTTTCACCTGCCTCGTTTATTTTCCTTTGAATCTGACTGAATGAGTTGGTTGCATTCTACATTCACAGAGAAATTTTTCTCCTTGACATCGGCTTGAATGTGGCCTGAAAGGGGGATGCGTTTTTTTTCTCCTCTCCCTCCTCCCCTCCGCCCCCTCCTCACTTTCCACTCTCTGCCTCCCAGCACCAGGTCAGTACAGTCTTCTAAAGACATCCTGGCTATTTCAGGAAGTGCTATTCTTATAAACCAAAATGATTTAGTTGCTTTAGAAAGGGAGAGAGAGAGAGAGAGAGAGAGAGAGAGAGAGAGAGAGAGAGAGCACCATGATTCATTGACTCCTCCCCAGCTATTCCCTCCTCAGAAAGTGCCAGGCCCTGTGCTAGCTGCTGGCCTTGTGCATAACCCCCTCTCACCACCACCACCAGAATAAATGAGTCCCTCTGTTAGGACTTGTATAACTTAGGTGAAATTTCCCAAGCCTCCTGTGCTAACTTTCTCCACTTGGTACTCAGCAGCCATTCATTGTGCCGGTAGTTAATTAACGATGGCCACAACAGAGCCCTTTATTGGAAACCTGGTATCTGGGACAAGAGGTAGGTGGGAAAATCCCATGATAGTACCTGTGTGAACGCAGCATGGAGCAAAGAGTGCATTGGCATTTCCTACAGAGTGTGCTTTCTATGTAATCAAACGACTCCCCCTGGCCTCTCTGAAGCTTGACTCTTCCGTTCACTTCTGTTCATTCAGAGAGTCCATGAGGAATGTGCTTCTGAGTTGTCCTGGCTCCTGGGCCTCCCATCTTTGTGCCAGTACCAGCTTCCACTCTTGTGTCCTTTATCCGCCTTCGCAGTCTGTGAAGGACCCGGTCCTCCCCTGGCCCGGAGGGTTTTGTGCCTTCCATGGGATTTTTCTTACCTCTGATTATTTTGTGCGTTCCTTTATTCATTTTCCATGTGGCACCACACCCTCCAGAAGAGACTGTGTGGCATTTTCCTGCTTTCTCACATCGTGTGGGTTTGGACTTTTTGGTTTCCCTTGGTTTTGCAAGTGCTGGGAACATGGCCGCTTGAATTCCTAAGCGGACGTGGTTAGTGGTTCGCCCATCTCCTCTGCTGGAGCCCCAGCACTGGACATTGCCCCTCCAAACTATTTCCTTGGGCCACCACCTTCCTCTAGGGACCAAGTGGCCCTCTATCTCATTCCCACTGGTCACCTGTGCACTCCAAACCACACTAGGGGACAATTTCAATTCGAGTCGAGTGCCAACTCGTACTGATGCCAGGCCCTGCTCTAGGCGCTGGTGGTCCAAAGATCAACAGGGCTCAGGCCTTAACCTTAAGGAGCTCCTACCTTGTGTGGAGAACATATACACAGACTCGACAATTATAACTTGGTGATTGCTAAGGGCTATGACAGCCTCATGCACCGGGGCTCTGGGAGCAGGTAGAAGCACAGGTGATTCTCCAGTGAAAACATGGGGAAGAGAAGTTAGGTTTTAGAAAGAATGCTCTTAAGCTTTGACATGTCATAAATTCTGGTGTGTAAGTGGAAATGGAATTGGGAGGAGGGGAGGAGGGGAAGGAGAGGCCTCCCGGAGGATGTGCTATTGGAGCACCTTGAATCATGCACACACTGAACATTAAATAATGGAGGATGCACTTACAGCACCCCCTAAAAAAAGAAGAACTTTCCAGAAAACTAAGGAAGGGAAGATTGCTATTGGTGGAGAAAAAACCATTGCAAAGGCCCAGCTTGACCTTCAGGGCGACGGGGGGGGGGGGGGGGGGGGTGTACTGGAGAGTGGAGGGCAACGTACATGGAGAGGTGGATGAGGTCAAGTGAGAGTGGGCAGGTCCTCAGGGAAAGATGCAAGTCCTGGGACAAAGTGTGAGGACCAGGTGGATTTGGGGCAGTGTTTACTCAGAACAGCAGACATGTTTTAAAGCAATGTGCATTCAAACTTTGACTATGTCTCACAGACCAAAAAAAAAAAAAAAAAAAAAAATTACATAGCAAACCAATACATGCACATTGAAAATGTACTCTCATTATGCACAGTTTATCCTGTCCGGATTTGTTTCCTACTCCATCTCTAAAAATGCTAGTCATGGCTCTCTAAACGTATGACCTAAAGGGCAAGTATAGGTTACAGTCGAAGAGGGAAGCCAGGGTCAGCTCAGTTGGGGAAGCAACCAGAACAGAGAAAACCAGGAACTTAATCAGGAAAGAGAAAGCAAGGCACAAAGTTCGGGATACAGGTGGTGAGGCCAACAAGGGTGCTGGGAACCAGTTTTTACGGTGATGGCTGCACAACATGCAAGTGGGCTGGTTAGCCTAGATAGAGCTCAGAAAGATAGTGAAAAGCCTTATATGTTATTAAGGAATTCTGGCTTTGTTGCAGAGTTGCTTCAAGACAATGGAGAGTTTTAAATAGGTGTATCAGTTAGTTACTTCTGACTAACAAAGCACCCCAAAGCTTAGAGACTTAAAACAACTCCTGATCATTTCTCACAACTCTATTCACTGGTAAGGCAGTTCTGCTGCTCTGTGCTGGGCTCACTATGCACTCGTAGGCAGCCGGCAGGTTAGCTGGGGCCCGTCTCATCTAAGGATGGCCTTGCTCAGGACAACTAGGCTTTTCTACACATGTCTCCCATGTCCCTCAGCAGGCTAGTGTGGGCATGCTCTTGTGGCACTAGCAGGGGTCCAAGAGAGGAGGAGACACGCAAGTGCTTTTTCAAGTCTCTGTTTGCATCAGGTTTGTTATTATCCTCTTGGCCAGAGCAAGTCACATGCTAAGGCCTAGTCAGTGTGGGAAGGCACTGTCTAGGGTGTGGGTACAGAGAGGCATGAAATCAGCCTGCACAGTAGAGAAGGTATGAGGTCAGGTTTATGTTTTAGGAAGATCACTTTGGCTGTCTGGATTAGAGGAAGTTAATGCACGGAGGGCAGATAGCAGGATGTTTTAGTGATCCCAATGAGAGATGATGGGTATTCAAACAAAGGCAATAAGGTTGGGGGGAAAGGTATTGCTGGAATTCTAGGGAGTCAAGAAATCAAACCATCTTCCCTCCCGAGCTCAGAACCAATTGAGAGATGGACATGTGGGTCAAACAAAAGAGAGCCCATCAGAGAATGTGGTTTTAAATCTGCTACCAAAAAAGCTTTCTCAAACTCTCTGAACTCTATTATTCTCCCTCTCCCAGCCTGGGCCTTCGACCTTGGGACAGAGAAGAAAAGGGGATGAAATCTTATAGTCTTTCATAGATTGGCTCTACCCAACCAAGAGATTCAGCTGTCAACCAGGAGTTGGAGGGAAAGGCCAGGAATAATATCTAGTACAGGGGCCACAAATTTTTTCTGTGAAGGGCTGGAGGGTAAATATTTTACACTTTGCAGGACATTCGGTCTCTGTTGCAATTACTCAATTCTGCCAAGAGAGTAGGAAAGCAGCCCTAGGCAATACATAAACAAATGAATATGGCTGCATTCCAATAAAACTTTTTTATGGACTCTGAATTTTGAATTTTCATGTGTCACAAAATATTCTTCTTTTGATTTATTTTCAACCATTAAAAAAAAAAAACGTTAAAAACCATTCTTAGCTCGTGGGCTGGATTTGGCTTGTCAACCCCTACTCTAGAGGAGGTCCTTCTGCAAGAAAATATGAATGATGTCAGGAGAAAGGAGTTCCTTCTTCTATTAGTCAGGGCCTCTGCAAATGACATAGTTAAACTGTGTACCTGAGGAAAATTTAAGAAAGAGATTATTTACTAAGGTGTGCTCAGGGTTTAGGGAAATTAACAAGAGACCCCCAGGGGAGGCAACGTTGGGAACTGCTACTTTTTTCCAGCCTGAGTCATGTATTGGCAAAGGGGACAGTACACAGCAGACCCAGAGAGAAGAGCTATACTGGAGAGGGCTGCTGGGCAGAAGCCATGGCCATTTGGTGGAGGGTCACGTATAACCTGCGGCGATCTCAGGTTACAAATGTTCTGACTTCAGACTCCTGCACTTTGATCCACCTCTGATGCTTCCCATTAGCCAGATGCTAACTGGAAACCAGAGGGCAAGGGAGCAGGTTCATATAATCCATACCCCTGGAGGTGAGCCTCCAGGCCAGGGAGGAGGGTGGAGAAGGATGGAGAGTGGACCTGAAGGGGCAAATGGAGAACGTTCAGCATGTTCCCAAATAGGAACCAACTAAAGGGATGGTAGGGAAGTACGGCTAATAGAACTATCCCTTCCCCTCAAGGGCCTCAGCTCCTCACCTACAAAATGAGAAGGCGAAATAATCTTCAAGAGCCAATTCTAACATTTGTTGGCTCTATGATAATGCTCTGGACGTTTCCCACTGTGCTAAGGAAGGGGGTCTAGAAAAGGAGGATCTTTCTTCCTTGATTTCTGGCCCCAGGCCCCGTTCCTTCTGAGGCGCTCACTCCAAGGTTATATACCAGTGTAACCATGACCTAATGAGCCCGATGCTGTTGCTACATCATAGGAAATGACTTCTTTGATGAGGAGTTCAAGCCAAGTCGGGGGGAGGGGGGGCAAGGGGAGGGGACTGGGAGATGGGCCAGGATGGGGAGGCTATTATAATTTATTAGTGTCTTCTTTGTGCCAGACACTTTGCATAGGGTAGCATGCATGTGGTCGTAATCCTTTCCAAAACCACGTGAGGTAGTTTTTATGATCCCCAATTTGCTAGTTAGGAAACAGAATTTCAGAGAGGTTAATTAACTTGCCCAAGGCCACACAGTTATTTGGGGGCCAAGTTGACTTAAACCTAGCATCCTTCCCCAGCACGCGGGTGTATTTTGGCTCCCAGCTCTCACCAGGTAGGCAAACACCTTTCCAATCCTCACAGGACTTGTGTCCTAACCCAGAATGGCCAGCGAATGGTGGAGCCTTCAAAATACCACACGCTCACCAGTCAAACAAAAGACAGCTGAGATGCTCACACAGGTATTTTGGGCCCCCAAAGCCCCTTCCTTTCTAAGTATCAGCTTTCTTGTCTCCAGAGATGGTGGGCAAAGGTCTCCAGTGCCTCTTCCCAGCATATTTTTTAAAAATTGAGGCGAAATTCACATAAAATTAACCACTTTAAAGTGTGCAATTCAGTGGCATTCAGTACATTCTCAATGCTGCACAACGACCACCTCTATCAAGTTCCAACCTTATAGCGCATCTTGCCTTGTATTTGGTAAATGTTTGCCTACCACACTGGACACTTCATTTCTGGAGGCCACGGTATGAGTCTGCATCATCTCCACAGTCCGAGAACACCTTGCAAACATTCCCTGCCCTGCGTATCTTACTTGAATGGGATTCCAGGTACCCTCTTCCCCATTTCTGCTTCCGAGCAACACTTTATTTATTTTAAAAGCAATTTTTTAATGTTTATTTTCATTTTTGAGAGAGCGAGCATGGGGGAGGGGCGGAGAGAGGAGGAGACAGAGGATCTGAAGCGGGCTTTGCGCTGACAACGCAGGGGTTTGAACCCACGAACGGTGAGGTCATGACCCGAGTTGAAGGCAGATGCTTAGCCAGCTAAGCCACCCAGGCATCTCCTGAGCAACCTTTAAAAGATGGATTTGGCATCAGAACCTAGGCCTTCTTCCTGCCATGTACCTTCATTATGCCACTGAATCAAAACAACAAGCTTCATGGTGAAACAGACTCTCTGTCCTATCTTACATTCTTTTCATCCCCTTTTTATCCGGCTGCACATTGCCCGTGTGGATATTAATTTGCATCAAGCTATGGTTAAATTTTCAATGTGCCTCCAAATTTATATGCTATTTCTAAGCGAACTACCACAAATCTGAATATTAAAGCTCATTAAATAATTAATTTTTCTAGGAGGGCTTCCACTTTGGAGAACAGTAAATTTTATAAATACAGAAATATGTACTGAGATCTTGGAAACGGAGCTGGATGATATATGGACATCTTCAGTGCAGAATTAGAAAAATATGAACACATTATAATGGTTTTTTAGACCACAATCTGTTAGTCAAGAGGTTTACTTTTCTTTTTTTTAAAAGAGAGATCCTAATCTGTTTTGTATTTTCTATAAATTATCAAATGGAACGTAAACCTTCCAGTTATTGTTACAGAATGTTTTAGTCTCCTGGAATACTGTAAATTAGACCCATTCGTCATAGGAAAGTTCTGGATTTTCTGCATTACAATTCTACGCAATTTACATGCTATGCAGATCATGCTTCACTGAATACCATCGAACACATTTATTCTTCTTCAAAATTGGCTAAACACTGCCTTCTTTTCCACTAACTCAATCCCTCTGCAAAGACAGATGTAAGAGTACTCGTCTGTCACGTCGCTGTTGCTTCTTTGCTCCTCTTTGCTAAAACATATATGACTGGATGATGGCAAAATATCTGTGGGGCATCATTTTGTCAAAACCTAATTTAACATCTAGACGATGCTCAAGGTGTGTCAGAGGACAGATGAGGGACTGGAGGCCAAGTGTCCTGGAGGTGGAGGCAGAGAAGGGAACACCAACACGTGGGGACTGAATTCACTTATATGTCTATGACTTTTTTTTTTTTTAACGTTTGTGGGAGAAATTAACACAATTTCAGAATAGCACGTCTCATTCCTCATCCCACTGTAATCATCATCACTACCTATCGGTATTATTGGGACAACTCCATTATTAAAATGCATCAGAGGGCAGTCATTCTAAATCTCTGAGCATCAATTATTCTGCTTGATGGGAAGGCGCTGGTATAAACAGAGGATTATTTGTACCCTTAAGACTAGATATGCTGGGCTCAGCAGCCATTTTGCTGAGGAACAGAAGGGATATCGCCTTAGAGCTGGGTAAAGTGAGAGATAGGCTTGACTTTTCTCGAGCAATAGCTGTAGCGATCTGAAAGTGCTCTCTGCAGGAGTAATTTAACTGGGAAAGGGTCCCGGAGCTCAATTAGGAAGCAATCCACCCCATCATCTACAATTCTTACATTGTAAGAACTGTGGAAGCCATTGCCATCCCACAGGCCCTTCTGGATTCCCCATTCATGGCTTTGACGTCCAGGGAAAGAAAACAAATCCAAGAAGGAGTAGTCTGCAACAAGTCTTCGTGTTTGGATGGCTGGGCCTGGGAGAGACATCATTTCATGGACCCCCATCCATTTGTCCCATGTGATGGAATAAGTAGCGGGACTTAGTGTAAATAACCGAGGCTCTATAGATAGACAGTTCAAGACCCAACACTTGTATGTTAGCCTAGTGAGCTTGGGTAAGGAAAGCTTTCTAAATCTCATGGTTCTCTTTTGGTAAATGGAGAGAAGATTGCTACCCACCTCACAGAATTGTTCAAAGTTTATGGAAAATCAACAACTCATAGTGAAGTGCTCGGGAAGTGCTAGTTACTCTCTTATTTTTTTAATTGTTTTAAATGTTTATTTATTTTTGAGAGAGACAGAGACAGAGTGTGCGTGGGGGAGTGGCAGAGAGGGAGGGAGACACAGAACCTGAAACAGGCTCCAGGCTCTGAACTGTCAGCACAGAGCCTGACGCGGGGCTCAAACTCACGAACTGTGAGATCATGACCTGAGTCGAAGTCGGATGCCCAACCAACTGAGCCACCCAGGAGCCCCTAGTTACTCTTAACTGTCAGTTATTCTCTCCCTACTTATCAGGACCAGGATGACCAACCTGATTTATCTAACCAGTAAGTTATCTAACCTTCTCCTATACTACATGCAAGTTCTTTGATGTTCGTTTGTTTGTTCGTTTGTTTGTTTTAGAGAGACAGAGAGAGCATGAGCTGAGGAGAGGGGCAGAGAAAGAGAATCCCAAGCAGGCTCCATGCTCAGCACCGAGCCCAGTAGGGTGCTCAATCCCATGACCCAGGGATCATGACCTGAGCTAAAATCAAGAGCCAGACGTTCAATCGACTGAGCCACATGGCTGCCCTGCCTATTCTCCAGGTTCTCTGAAAGGGCCTGAAATGCAATTGCATATCAAATATCTGGGCAGATCTTATGTACAGGCCTAGGCTCATTTTTGAAGTGTGCTTGGTTTTACAACTGGGGTAATGCTTCAATGCACAGACCATGCTCCTTTGGTGCTAATGGGTCTCTAAGAGGTTTGCATCTCTGCTCTGTGTCTATAAATCTCTGACAGATTTTGTTCCTGGTAAGGGGTTTGTCTTGACACTTTCCCAGGTAAATCTCATTTTTCAGTTAAAGATATGATATAGGTGTTTACCTCATGTGATACATTTTTACGGTAAGGGCGCTCAATGGATCCTACCTACTACCTGAGCTCATGCCTTTGGGTGGTGCCCTGCCACACTGACTCTGGAAATCCAGTCCCCCGGCTTGTTTGGCCAATGGAATATTAACAAGTTTGATACAAGCAGATGACTGAAACAAGCTTTCTCACATTAGGCTTGACTCTCCCTTGTTGCTGGGAACTCTTCCCGCACCATGTGAAGAAACCCAGGCTAGCCTGCTGGAGACAGTGACTTGGCCAACAGCTAGCAACAACCTCCACACATATGAGTAGGGCACCTCAGGGGCCAGATGATTGCAGCCCATGAATGGCCCCAGGCACAAGAAGTCCCAGAAGAGACCAGCAGAGACCAGCTGAGTCCGGCCCTAATTGCTGACCTACAGAACAATGAACAAATAAAATGGTTGTTGGTTTAAGCCACCAAGAGCTGAGGTGCTTTGTTAACACAAGAGATAACGGACCTAACAAATTAAAGTTTAGAAACGTGGTGGCAGACATTTTTGTCCTCTTTTCTGTGCGTCTAGCAAAGGCAAGATGGAATGAAGCATCTTACTAGGTGATAAAAGAATGTGATTCATTTATGGCAAATCCAGAGAGCCTACTTATTCGTTTGAATTGATTCTGGACAAATAATAGAAGTGGGGCCCACATAATTTTCAAAAAGTATGGCGACAGAACCTTCACCTGAACAAAGTGAGAATTTTCAAACGGCAGCAGAGAGATTTTCTGGCAGCAAGGACATGCCACGCTCCTGGGAATAACTCCCTGACATCACACTGTGTCACAGTACCGGTTCTTCCCCTTGACAGTTAACATGCATGATTACACAGGTGTTTTCAGCGGTTTTTGAAGAACATCGATTTTTGATCTGACGAATGGACGTAACCAAGTGATCGAGTAAAATCTGGAGACCCCGCTGAGGGGTATGGCTGCATTATCTGTATCTATGACAAAGAAGCGAATGGAGAATTAACACTAAAAGGGTATGAAGGACTCAAAATAACGAGGAGAAACAAATGAAATGAATGCATCCAGAACAGAGAGACTGTAAAACCTCCAACTCACATGTGGTTCTGGCCCAACATCCGGATCGAAAATAAAGAACTGTCAATACTTGGCAAGTTTCCCAAACAAAAAACACAAGCCATGTGGGAAAGGAGCTGTCTTCTCAGATTAAGGTAGCACCGAAACTGTCAGGATCGTAGGTGGGGGAGGTGGGGAAGTCAATAAAACTTTTCAGGATTCAGTGGGGGAAGCCAAGACTCCATTAACATCCTCACAGGAACCAGAAAGAAACATTTGCTAAATACTTTGTTCTGAAGGAGACACTGTGGGGATCTGCATTTAAGGCTGGTGGTTAAGAAAGAGAATGGGAGGGCAGAAAGAGGGACCCAGATGGGGAAACACGTGGCTTCATTCAGCTTTCTTCATACAATTGCAAACTATAATTACGTTTATTGTAGTGGGGGCTCCTCCTTGAAGTGGAGGAAGATTTTACCTTGGTGGGGGGGGGGATTCAAAAGTTGTTTTAAAATTTTAAATGCTTATTTATTTTGAGAGAGAGAGGGAGCATGTGTGAGCATGAGAAGGGGAAGGGCAGAGAGAGAGAGGGAGAGAGAATCCCAAGCAGGCTCTGTGCTGTCGGCATGGAGCCCAAAGCGGGGCTCGATCCCATGACCCTGGGATCCTGACCTGAGCTGAAATCAAGAGTCGGACGCTTAACCGACTGAGCCACCCACGTGCCCTGTTTTAAAATGTTAATTGAAATACTACAAATGGTAGAGAGGACACTTATCGTTCCTCCCCCCCTTGCACACCCGCCACCTAGGACTCACTCTCCCTTTGAGGCACATTGTATCTCGCTTCTGCATTGAGGCGGCTACCTCTCCTCTCTACACAGCCCATGTGCCTGGAGTGAGACACGGGCTCCCACGCTGGCTCCCCAGGTCAGGCACCTGAGCTAGGTTAAGCAACAGGTACATTCTAGCTGCAAGGCTGGTCATGTGACCTCACTAGAGCCGGGGAAATGCCATAAGACTTTTGGGATTGGGGCATGCACTACCATTTTCTACCCGGCGTGCACTGGTGGCAGACAGCCAGGTAAGGTAGACCATCGCTTGAGATCTGAATCTAAACACATCGGAAACTGTGCTTACCGCGTGGATGTTTCATTTATAGAAGCTGAGAAATCCCATTTTTGCTTACGTCACTTTATATTAGATTTTCTGTCACTTGCAACCAAGAAAGTACTAACTAGGCATCCCTTATCAGATTTTTCATCCACAAAATAGAGGAATTATCTTAGCAGATATCTATCTGCAGCCTAGAATTCTGATTTTAAGAGAAAAATGGGAGAGGAGGAACCTTATAATATTCTGAAGCACTACAGCTATTTCCAGATAAACTGCATCACATGCTTGTAATCAATTCAATAACATTTATAGAGTGCCCACTATACTTTAAGTATGTGTTATTTCTTCCCTTCCGCCTCTCCATGGAACGTAAATGCATAAATCACGTTGAATGCCATTTACGTCATGGGTTGAAGCGTGCCCTTGAGCATGATATTGCCACGGTGATTAGAATCTAGTAGCCGAGAAAGCAATTCAAGTAGAAAACCACCTTCTCATCTCTTAAATAGCATGTGTTGGACCTGTGCGAAAGTAGTCTGTGCCTTGCGAAATATTTCCCGATGCTGTGTCTTTAACTAGAGTTATGCAGGCATAAAATATTGTTGTCTTGCCAATTTTCTATTAACGTGAACATACTGGGAATGCTTAGCAGCGATGAAGTACGGAAAGTGCCAAAGAAATTAATGGCTTTGTGCTGTTCTACTGAAACATGTCCGCTAATATTTAAAATTCCGCGTCGCGGGACATCACTCACATCTGCTGACCTAAGCCGTAAGGCCTGGATCTGCTGGGTGGATCAAACCGTTTCTCAAGTCTCTCTCCATTGGACTTTTGTTGCTCCCTTCTGCTTTTCTCCCTCTCTCCGCCCTTTCTCCTGCCTCACCCCCGGTTTCCTGGGATTAATTGAGAATGTTGTTCATAAGAGATCAGAAGAGGGTTATACATATGGGGCAGGTTATGGTTTGTCAGGATATATTTCATATTTCTTAGGTTAAAAACAACAAATGTACTAAATATCCATGTCTCGCTTAAAATAGGCATGTGAAGTCTACATTTATTGGCCTGGAAATCCATAGCTTTCATTGTCTTTGAGGGAAACCTTACAGGCCTTGTGCAATGTCCTCACGGTCTTACATCAATGTCACGTTCGAGAACCGCAGTCTGAGCCCCCCCCCCCCACACCCGCCATCCCATCCCTCGTTGATGTCTGTCAGAGGAGGCAGAGTGTGGATGTCAACCAGGCCACACATTGACCTACTCAAGGACCCTTGCCATGTCCTTTGTACAGTCCTGTATCACTAGAAACACCAGTATGTGTTATATTCTTTGTTGCTGAAAATAAGGGCATGGCCTTCCAAGGGGATTTATTCATCCATGTATTGTTTCATGCCTACTCTGCATGGTCATTTCACTTCTCCACAAACATCCATTAAGTACTCACTAGGTGCCAGGCACTGAGAGAGGCACTAGAAATATTTAACTCCTACCAAACCTCTCCTTATCAATGCCCTCCAAGTGCCTCTCACTTAAAATATCTGCCAGTTATCTTTTACCTACCGCACCCCAACAGCCAGGAATGACAACAGCAATAGCAAGAGCCACAGCGACTGGCTTTTTCACCTCTGTCTCCCTACCTTCCTCTAGCCTCCCAAGGTGAACACCTCAGTCATTATTCTCAATTCCTCACTCACCAGAATCAATGGTCTATCACATCCCATTATTCGTTCTCCTTCTTGACATGCCTCACATCAACTGACTGCCCTAGCCCCCTCCTCCCGGCCTTTGCCGAGGCCCTCAGAATCTCTTGGCATCTCTCCCTCAGGTGTCTCCAACTAGAATTTATTCGCGTGCTGCTGCCAGAGTTAATTTTCTAAAATACAAATCTGATCAAGTCACTTCTCACTTACAAGCCTCCCTGGCTTCCTCCCTACCTTGTAGGATCAATTCCCATCTTCTTCGCATGACCAGGTCTTCTCACCTGGATGCTTCCTGTTTTCCAGCGTCCTCCCCCGGTGTTCTTTCCCATACGCCCGCTCTCTCACCTCACCTGGCCTGACACATACACCATATGCCTCTGGGTCTTTGAACGTGGTGTTCTCTGTTCCTCAAAGGCCCTTCTCTGCTTGGAGAGCTTTTATTTTCTACTCGTCCTTCAAGAGTCAACTCAAGGGTCACTTGGTGAGGCCTGCTCTGGTTTCTTCAGGGAGTCAGTGCTACTCTTCGTGCTCCCAGAATCCTTGAGGCATGTCTTCACCGTGCCCATTTCATAGCCAGTGGTGATGTTTGTTTACATGTTGATCTACGCTATAAGCCTGTGAACTCTCTAATATAACTTGTTCCTCTCGGGATTCCCAGCATGTAGCATAGGCTCGGCTCACGGTGGGTGTTCATGTGGTGCCGTGTGAGAGGCAGAGAAGTATAAAGCGTGTTCTCTATCCATCCCTCTCCCATCAGAAAGGTGCGATATGATATACACATTCTTTGTAAAAAATTAATTAGCAGTGTGTGATAATAAACAGGCTGCTGAATGGCGTGGTCTTACTGATTTGGGAAAGGAGAAGTATGGCTTGGGAATGGAAATCAAGGAAGGACTTGATCTGGATCCTGGAGAGTTGCCATTCAGTAGGTAGGGAGTGAGAAGAGCAGAGACAGAAAGGAAAAGAGAAACACGAGCTAATGTACAAAGGCAAGAAAGCACGGGGCATGCTCAGGGCTGGAAGGGGCTGTGGCTTGAAGGGGTGGGACCAGGCTCTGAAGGCCCAGGAACGTCGGGCTCAAGGGCATGGACTTTGTCCAGCAGGCAACCGAAAGTTTTTAGCCAAGGGAGTAAGTGTTGAAAATATGTTAGGATCAATTGGACTTGAGTTAGAAAAACAAGTTCAGAGGCTGTTACACAACACAGGTCTAAGGGAATGAGGCCTCGCCCATGGTAGTGACAAAAGGAATTAGGAGGAGAGAGGCAAGAGCCATCTTGAGAAGGGCACTGAATGGCTAGGGTGACTTCTCACTGGAAAGGAAGAGGCAGGGATGACCTTGAGATTTCAAGCTGGGGAGATAGAAACAGTAACTTTGACGAATGAGAATGTGAGAGCAAAGACTGTAATTTGAAAGGAGATAGTGGATTTTGTTTGCAACTGGTCACATTCCAGAGACCTGCAGAATATCTGAAAAGAAATGTCCAGCAAGGAGGTGGAGATTAAAAATAATTATTGTGTGGTGGCCAAGAGCACAGGTCTAGCTGGACCAGGTTTGTGTCATCTATTAGGCAGGTGATTTGAGGTCTCAGTTTCCCCATCTCTAAGAGGCATATAATTATAGCACTTACCTCATAGGTTTCTTGGGAAGGTAAATGAAATAATTATACATAAAAGTCCCCTAAACACTGTGTCTGGCACATGGTAAGGGCTCAATAAATACTGGCCATTATCATTAATAACTAAAATTGATTAAAAAATTCTTTAGAGTGCAGAAAATACATTTGTTTTATTTCTTAATTATGCGAGGTAAATATTATCCCATTTTTTTATTTCACAGAATTAAAAAAAATGTTTATTTATTTTGAGAGAGACAGAGGCAGAGACAGAGAGATAGCAGGGGAGGGGCAGAGAGAAGGAGAGAACCCCAAGTAGGGTCCATGCTATTAGCTCAGGGGCTCAAGCTCATGAACCATGATTTCATCACCTGAGCCAAAATCAAAAATTGGATGCTAACTGACTGAGCCACCCAGGCGCCCCTATTATCCCATTTTAGTGTGAAAAAACCATAAGTCAGCAAGGTTAAGTGATCACATAACTAGTAGGTAGCACAGCCAAAACTCAAACCTGGATTTTCCGTGCCAAATCCTGTGCTATTCTACTGAACCTGCTGACTCTGATTTGGATGGGTTGGGGGACAGCGGTGGGCAAGAGCCACAGGGGGCCAGTCGTACAATCTCCAAGCACCACCAAATATCGGGACTGGGTTTTAATGTAAGGTCCTTATTGTCTCAATGACAATCCTGTGTGAACTGTACCAAAGCTATCAAATCCAGCAAGGAATAACGCAATCTTGGAAAGGGGGTCCTTCAAGGGGATTTAGTCTCTGCCAAGAGTTTGTTTGGCTTAGGGATTCTAATGCCCACCTTCCCCTGCCAACCTTACGAGGCTCTGGTACATATTCAGAGACAGGTCTTCTCCTTTAATTTATAACACAGAATGCTAATAACAGTCTGATACCTGTCAGCAAGAATCTCACCCGGCTGGAACAGCTGCCCATAAATCTCACATTTCAAGTGATTCCTCCAACATTAAAAAGATTGGGAAAGCGTGTTGAAGATGAAATTGACAACGAGTTTCTGCCTGGTAGCTGTGGAAGTGGTTAGTGCTGACCCCTTTCTGTCTTTGAATTACTGCTTAGCTTTCTGTCTGGACATATGGAAAGAAGAAGTCTTTGGGGAACACTGCCAGATAAAGCTGGCTTACCTTGGATTCCTGAACGGATGGTATGTCTAAGAATAGATTCCAAGGGGAGATGCAGGAGGGCTGAGTGGAACCATAGGAACTGGGCATTTTGTTCACTTTTTTCAATAACTCCTCTGCTTTAAGAAGTGAAGAAAGTCATGGCACGAACCACACACAATGAATAGTAAAGAGTGCTGGAGGAGGGACAGACACTCTTGAGAAGGCTTTGGTGTTGAAGGAATAGAAGAAACGAGAGAGCTAGATCATATCCTACCACCGAGGCATCAAGGTAGGAGACGGGGCTGTTGGTATTACGAGAGGTAGAGATGGGACATTTCAAACCCTAATCCTACCTTGGAATGCCGATTCCATCATGGCCAAGGGCGCTTTTTATTATTTCCATGCCTCTTTTCCCACATCTATAAAAAGGAGTTAATCAAGGGTGTTGCTGAGGTTTAATTAGTTAATACTGTAGAGTGCTTTGAAGATAAAAAGAAGATTATAAATACTCACGGTTCAGTTCTCTTTCAAGAAATAGGGGTTGAAGTTAAGATGTAACAAATCATATGTCCCAAAATAGCTTGGGGGCAAATGAAGGTGGTTTGGCTTTGAGAGGTAACTTTCCCTGAAGCTCCTCAGCCATCGCGGCTGGAGAAAGACAAACGATGCCACCCTGTTCCTGAGCTTTTCAGAATTTTGTTGAGAGAACCTGAGAGGAAATAATTGGTCTCCATCAGGATAAGAAAATGAGGAAAACTAAAGAAAAATAAAAAGGCATGCCAGTGTTTGTAGTGAGTCTCCACTTCGCTGACCCCACACCCTGCAGGATAATCTGGCCCTGAATTCAAAGTGAGCCTGGAGCCGGGAGCTCGGCCTTCACAGCCACACACGTGCAAACCAGCTTCCCTCAGATCAGAGTCCTGTGTGTGGTGTCGTTAAACAGGTAATGGAGAGTAGTGAGTGGGAAGAGGCTGTGGGGTTGGGTAGGCCTCGTCTCCGGTTTGCCTCAACTGCCTAGGGCTGGGATGCTGAGCAAGTTCCTTTACTTCTTTGGAACCTCGGTTTCATCCTCTGTGACATGGGGATCGTTCCTTCCTCCCGGGAAATAATTATGAAAATTATTTCATAATTTGTATGAAATAGCTGGCCTACAGTTCCTCTCTGACTTTTTACAATTCTTTTCACCTGATTTCTCTTCTTCAGCCCAGACTACCTTTCTCAGAAGCTTCTGAAATAAGCAGGTGCCGGATTATTGTTTTCAATTCAGAACTGTTGGGGCCGCTTTCCATGTTTTCACTGGAGAATCGAAGAGCTCATTCCTAGTCCGAAACAGCATTCTAGGAAGGAGACTGTTTCAGCCAAGGTTGTTTCAAGGGGGAAACTCAAGTAAAACACACACACACACACACACGCACACACACACACGTGCCTGCCCTAGATTAGTTTTTTAAATCCCACTTCTCAATGCAGCTTTTATTTTTTTTTTTTATTTTTAATGCTTATTTTTGAGAGAGAGAGAGAGACAGAGCATGAGCGGGGGAGGGGCAGAGAGAGAGGGAGACACAGAATCTGAAGCAGGCCCCAGGCTCCGAGCTGTCAGCACAGATCCCTACATGGGACTTGAACTCACAAACCATGAGATCATGGCCTGAGCCAAAGCCGGACGCCCAGCCAACTGAGCCACCCAGGTGCCCAACGCAGCTGTCTTTCTATTCCACTGTCTTGCAACTGACATCCTGATATTAAATTCCTGACAATGAAGGCTCTCTGAAAACATAACCCATAGTAAAGGGGAAAGGCCTGGGACTGCTAGGTATGAGCTCTTTAGATTGTGTCTCTCATCAAAATGACTGAAGCCCTCTTCACTTGACTTCACTTTGAAGTGACCAAGCCCAGGTAGGCATTCCTGCAGGGCTTTTGTGAGGTAGTTGTGCTCCCAACAAATCCCAACCAAAAGGCCTCACTAAGATCTACAGGTACCTAGAATGGTCAGAAATGGTGGTGCAGGGCAGGGGAGTTTGGAGATTGCGAAGTTGTCTCCAAGCCCCTATCTCACGGACAGGGACGCTGGGTTCCAGGCTCCCAAGAGAGGCGCACACAAAATAGGTCAGAATCATTCACCAGGCAGCTAAATGTCACTCAGCTCTCCACCCGTTCATGGGCCGATCTATCAACGCCTGACCGCTGCTGCAGGAAATAGTCACCAGGGTTTATAGTTACAGCTACCTGGATGTCTAAAAAGCACAAAAGAACAGCTTACAGCTTAAAAAATTAAACTTAAAAAAAATTAGACTTCAAGTTGGAGGTAATGAGTTGGGTGAGTCCTGGAAGTGGTAAAGGACAACGGGACACGTGTCAGGAAGGACTGCAGCTTGTAGCACCTGAATTGTAGGGATTACTCAAGGGAAAGCAGCTGGAATCGCCTCTCCTCTCCCGATTCTCTTCAACAGTATCATGGACACCGTCAGCATCAGCATCTTTTGGTACAGAGGACAGAGAGATGAAATGAAGCGCAAAGATAGATGTACATTTTATACTTTTAACATACCCTCAGTGTTTGGCCAGGCACCAATTTTGCCAAATGTGAACCTGCTGCAGCTTGATTTATAAAGGAATTAATTTTAGAGGGAAGACGAAGTGTGCTGACTTCTCTGGTGTCACGCCACCTGTTTGAGTTACAGGATATAAGCAGGAAGGAGAGAACAAGCAAGCGAGGGAGGCTATGCAATGCGATGCCACACACCTCGGATGTCCTACCCATCTCCAGGATACTTCGGCACAGAGTGAGGATTGAGACAGCTCAGCTCCTAAAGTCCTTGGCTGTCACCATGGGGAGAGTATGCCTGCCATTCACTGTACCTATGAAGATCAGCAACCTCTTGGGTTCTTCAGCCTGAGTTAAATGAGGCGCAAGGTCAAGAGTAAGGACAAGAGGAGAGAAACAAGCCACAACCAGACCATTTCACCTTCTCATTCTCCTCCTTCCGGTCTGTCCCAAATCTTTAACTATGTGAGAGAAACAGAAGGTCTGCAGCAGAGCCTGTGGCCATGATTTTAGCATGATCTCTTGGGGGTTCCACAGCCTTTGTCCTCCTTGGCCAAGGAGGGGAAGGGGGTGAGCGCCAGGGTGGTGTTAGTCTTGGGTAGTGGTCTCCCTTAGAGTTGTTATACCGCAGATGAAAAACAGACTCTGAATATATCCTTGATGTAGAATCACTTACTGTGTTGCCCAGTTTCTTTAGTTTCTGTGTTTTCAGAAACAGGATGAGTTTTCATCATCTCACTTTCATCTGTGCTCCAGGGACACTGTCCCACCATGCCATTCTGCAAACACCGTGTACCTTCATGACTGTGTGTGCCTTCATGCCCACACTCATTCTGCCTGGCATCACCTCTCCCATCTCTGCACCTAGCCAGTTCTTACTCATTCTTGCAGGTGCAACTCAAATACTGCCTCCTCTACGAAGCCAGAGTTCCATGGATTTTCCTTAACACTATCCTTATCAAATTGGCGTAGGGCAAACACTTACTTATATGTGTATCTTTTTCACTATACGCTCAATTCCTTGAGGACATGGAATCTGATATTCAATTTCTAAAAAACATCCCATTACTAGCACACTCTTTGGCGTATAAAATATGTCCAATATAGGTTTACAGAATGAAGAAATGACTAAAAAAACCCACAGCCAAAAGTAAAAGGGAACTAACAGGGAAAAATATTTTCAACAAGTACTAGAAAGAAATGATTATTATCCATAATATATATTATATATTATAATATATATTAATTAATATATATAACATATATTATATATATTTTTTCAGATAATAAGACAAATATGAGCATAAGAGAAAAACAGGCAAAGGACAAGCAATGACAATTAATTGAAGATAAAATACAGATAGCAAATAGAGCTTATGAACATATTTCATCTTCATTATTATCAAGGAGATGCAAATCAAAACAATGAGATAATTTTTTCCTCTATTAACTTGGCAAAGATAAAAACATAAAGTTTCAGTGTAGTTGAGGGTCTAGTGAGATAGGCACTCTGGTGAGTATGAAATATAATCTTTCTGGAAAGCACTTTGGATATACATATGTGTAAACCAAAGGTCTTAAAAATGTTTTATATAGTTTGTCCCAGCAATCCCAGTTTTAGGCATCTATTATAAAGAAATAACTACAAATGTAATAAGAATCTATGTATAAAGATGACAAAGAAATATTTATATCAAAAATTCAAAAATTCCATAAATGTCCAAAAATGAGTTCAAAAATTGTCACCATAATAAACAACCTAACCTTACCCCTAAAAGAAGCTAAAAAAAATAAAAAAGTACAAACAAAACCCCAAACCAGTAGAAAGAAGGAAGTAATTAAAGATTAGAGCAGAAATAGACAAAATAGAAACAAACAAACAAACAAAAGAAGAGATCAATGAAACCAGGAGCTGATTCTTTGAAAAGATCAACAAAATTGATAAACCTTTAGTTAGACTCATGAAAAACAAACAGACAGACATACAAAATACACAAAACCTCATATAAACAAAATCAGAAATGAAAGAGGAAAAATGACAACTGACACCACAGAAATACAAAGGACAATAAGAGAATGTTATGAAAATATACCAACAAATTGGATAACCTAGAAGAAATGGATAAATTCCTAGAAATATATAACCTACCAAAACTGAATCAGGAAGAAAATTTGAACAGAGTAATTACCAGCAATGAAATTGAATCAGTAATCCAAACTCTCCCAGCAAACAAAAATCCAGGACTAGATGACTTCAAGGGGAATTCTGCCAAACTTTAAATTCTTCATTTAAAGAATAAATGAATACCTATTCTTCTCAAACTATGCCAAAAAATAGAAGAGGAAGGAGAGCTTCCAAATTCATTCTATGGGGCCAGCATTACCCTGATACGAAAACCAGACAGAGACACTATTAAAAAGAGAACCACAGGCCAATACCTCTGATGAACATAGATGCAAAAATCCTCAACAAAATATTAGCAAACTGAATCCAATAATACACTAAGAAAATCATTCACCACGATCAAGTGGGATTTATTCTTGGATGCCAGGGTAGTTCAATATTTGCAAGTCAAATAATGTGACACATCACATCAACAAGAGAAAGGATAAAAACTGCATGATCATCTCAATAGATACAGAAAAAGCATTTGACAAAGTACAACATTCATTCATGATCAAAACTCTCAAAGTAGGTTTAGAGGGAACATTCCTCAATATGCTAAAGGCCATATATGAAAAACCTCAACTAACATCATACTCAATGGTAAAAACCTGAGAGCTTTTTTCCCTAAGATCAAGAACAAGCCAAGGAAGCCCCCTCTCATCACTTCTATTCACCATAGTACTGGAAGTCCTAGCCTTAGCAATCAGACAAGAAGAAATAAAAAGCATCCAAACTGATAAGGAAGAAGTAAAACTTTCACTATTTGCAATTGACATGATACTCTATATAGAAAATCCTAAAGACTCCACCAAAAATCTACTAGAATTGATAAATGAATTCAGTAAGGCCTCAGGATTCAAAATCAACATACAGAAGTCCGTTGTACCTCTATACACTAATAATGAAGTAGCAGAGAGAAAAATTAAGAAACATCTCATTTACAATTACACCAAAAAGAATAAAATACCTAGGAATAAACATAACCATGGAGGTGAAATACCTGTACTCTGAAAACCATATACATGAAAGAAACTGAAGATGACACAAACAAATGGAAAGATACTCCAGGCTCATGGATTGGGAGAACAGATATTGTTAAAATGTCCATACTACCCAAAGCAATCTACAGATTTAATGCAATCCCTATCAAAACACCAACAGCATTTTTCACAGAACTAGGACAAATAATCCTAAAATTTGTATGGAACCACAAAAGACCTGATTAGCTAAAGCAATCTTGAGAAAGAAGAGCAAAGCTGGAGGTATCACAATCCCAGATGTAAAATGTACTACAAAGTCATATTCATCAAAATATCATGGTACTATCACAAAATTAGAAAAATAGACCAATAGAAAATAGAGAGCCCAGAAATAAACCCACGATTTTATGGTCAATGAATCTTTGACATAGGAAGCAAGAATATGCAATGGGGAAAAAGACAATCTCTTCAACAAATGGTGTTGAGCAAACTGGACAGCTACATGCAAAAGAATGAACCTGGACCACTTTCTTACACTCTACCCAAAAATAAACTCAAAATGGATTAAGGATCTACATGTGAGCCTGAAACCATAAACATCCCAGAAGGGAGCACAGGGATAATTTCTCTGACATTGGTTGTAGAAACATTTTTCCACAAGTGTCTCCAGAGGTAAAGCAAAAATAAACTATGGGACTCCATCAAAATCAAAAGTGTCTGCACAGCAAAGGAAACTATTAATAAAACAAAAAGACAAGCTACTAAATGGGAGAAGATATTTGCAAATGACATAACTGATAAGGGGTTAGTATCCAAAATATATAAAAAACTCATACAACTCAACACCAAAAAACTCAAATAACCCAATTTAAAAATGGGCAGAAGACATGAATAGACATTGTTCCAAAGGAGACAGACAGATGGCCAACAGACACATGAAAAGTTGCTCAACAGCACTCATCATCAAGGAAATGCAAATCAAAACAACAATGAGATATCATTTGACACCTGTTACAATGGCTATAATCAAAACCACAAGAAACAACAAGTGTTGCTGAGGAATGTGGAGAAATGGAACCCCTGTGCACTGTTAGTGGGAATGCAAACTGGTGTAGCCACTGTGGAAAACAGTATGCAGTTTCCTCAAAAAATTAAAAATAAAATTATTATATGACCCCATAATTCCACTAGTAGGTATTCACCCAAAGAATATGTGAACACTAATTTGAAAAGATATATGCACCCCTGTTTATTGTAGCATTATTTACAATATCCAAATTATGGAGGCAATCAGTGTCCATCGATAGATGAATAGATAAAGAAGTGGTATATGTATACAATGGAATATTACTCAGCCATAAAAAGGAATGAAATATATCATTTACAATGACACGGATGGAGCTAGAGAGTATAATGTTAGGAGAAGTTAGTCAGAGAAAGACAAATACCATGCAGTTTCACACATATGTGGAATTTAAGAAATAAAGCAAATGAGCAAAGGAAAAAGAGAGGGAGAGACAAATCAAGAAACAGACACTCAACTATAGAGACTCACCTGATGGTGACAAAAAGGGAGGTGGGTGAGGGGATGGGTGGAATAGGTGATGGGGATTAAGTAGTACACTTGTCATGATGAGCACTGGGCAATGTATGGAATTGTTGAGTCACTATATTGTACACCTGAAACTAATATAACACTGTATGTTAACTATACTGGAATTAAAATAAAAACGTATTTTAAAAAAGAAGAGGTGAGGGGCGCCTGGGTGGCGCAGTCGGTTAAGCGTCCGACTTCAGCCAGGTCACGATCTCGCGGTCTGTGAGTTCGAGCCCCGCATCAGGCTCTGGGCTGATGGCTCGGAGCCTGGAGCCTGCTTCCGATTCTGTGTCTCCCTCTCTCTCTGCCCCTCCCCCGTTCATGCTCTCTCTCTCTGTGTCCCAAAAATAAATAAAAGTTGAAAAAAAAAATTAAAAAAGAAGAGGTGATACACACACACACACACACACACACACACACACACACACACACTGAATTATTACTCAGCCAGTAAGTGAAGAAACAAAACAAACAGATGGCTACCAGAGGGGAGGTGGTGAAAGGGATTAAGAGTAAACTTATCATGATGAGCACTGAATTGTTTTTGTAAAATATAGAGAGCTGTCTATAGAGATTTATGAAGAAAAAAACCCAGAAGGACACATACCAATGTTAACCTCAGTTCTATCTGGATGGATAGATTATGGGTGATCTTTTTCCCTTTTTATAGTTTTACGATTGTCTTGTTTTCTACTTTTTTCATAATAAGCTATTATACGATGACAAGATGAGCTTTCTTATCGAGGTTAAAAATGTAAGAAGAACTACGAAACATCACTACACAAATAGCAACTGGCTTTTAAAAATAATGGTAACACCAAATGCTGGTGAGGATACAGAGGACCTGGATCACTCATACATTACTGGGGGGAATGTAAAATGGTACACCCATCTGCAAAAGAGTTGCTTACAAAACACGTGCTTACCAAAAACCCCGGCAACTGCACGTGTGGGCATTTATCCTAGAGAAGTAATAGCTTCGCACAAAAACTTATATACAAGTATTCCTTTACTTGTAATCAACGAAAACTGGAGATAACCCAGAAATCCTTCAGTGAGTGGATGGTTAAATAAACAGTGGTACATCCATTCCATAGACCACTACTCAGCAATCAAAAGGAAAAAACTGTGGATGTACACAACGACTTGGCTGTATTTCAAGGGAATTATGCTGAGCAGGAAAACAGCCAACCTCAAAAGGTTACCTACTGTATGATTCCATTTACATGGCATTCTTGAAATGACAAAACTACGAAGATGGGGAAGAGATGAATTGTTGCCATAGGTTAGGGAGAGGGGGAAAGGGGGTTGGCCATGCCTCAGAAAGGGTAGCACAAGCAATCTTTGTGATAGAACTGTCCTGTATCTTGACTATAGTGGTGGATACACAAATCTACATGTGATAAAAACACATAGAACCAAACACATACACAGATACACTCAACCACACAAATGAGTGTGTATAAAACTGGTGAAATCTGAGTAAGGCTGGTAGATTGACAATTATCAGTGTCAACTTCCGGGTTGTGATACTGTTGTTGTTAGATATTGACATAGAGAGAAAGGGGGTGAAGGGTATAGGAATCTCTCTGCATTACTTTTCACAACCACATGTGAATCTCCAGTTATCTCAAAATTAAGAGTTAAAAAAATAAAAGAAATGGGCAGGAACCTATAAATTAAATGAGATTTAAGAGACATCATCTGGGGTGCCTGGCTGGCTCAGTCAGTGTAGTGTGTGACTTTTTTTTTTAATGTTTATTTATTTATTTTGAGAGAGAGAGAGAGCAAGGGAGGGGTAGAGAGAGAGAGAGAGAGAGGGAGAGAGAAAGAGAATCCCAAGCAGGTTCTGCACTGTCAGTGCAAAGCCCAACTCGGGGCTCCGTGCCACGACCCTGGGATCCTGACCTGAGCTGAAATCAAGAGGCAGATGCTTAAATGATCGGGCCATCCAGGCATCTCAGAGCATGGGACTCTTGACCTCTGGGTTGTGAGATAGAGATCACTTAAAAATAAAATCTTAAGGGGGCGTGGTTCAGTCAGTTAAGCATCCAACTCCGGCTCAGGTCATGCTCTCACAGCTTGTGAGTTCGATCCCCGTGTCAGGCTCTGTGCTGACAGCTTGGAGCCTGGAGCCTGCTTCAGATTCTGTCTCCCTCTCTCTCTACCCTTCCTCCACTTACGTTCTGTCTCTCCCCCTTTTTTTCAAATATAAACATTAATTTTTTTTTAAATTGGGGCGCCTGGGTGGCTCAGTTGGTTAAGCATCCGACTTCAGCTCAGGTCATGATCTCATAGTTTGTGAGTTGGAGCCCTGTGTCGGGCTCCGTGCTGACAGCTCAGAGCCTGGATCCTGCTTCGGATTCTGTGTCTCCCTCTCTCTCTGTTCCTCTCCTACTTGTACTCTGTCTCTCTCTCTCTCTCTCTCTCAAAAATAAATAAAGATTAAAAAAAAATTTTTTAATCAATAATAAAATCTTTAAAAAGAAAGAGACGTAGTATCCAATTGCAACATGTGCTTCTCATTTGGATCCTGATTCAAACTATAAAAACATGTGACATTCGTGAAATACTACAAGCGTGAACATTGGCCACATAGCTGATGCCCTTAAGAACTACAGGGGTTTTGCAGGGATGGGATTTGTGGTGATGTTTCAACAAATGAGTCCTTCCTTTTAGAGAGTCAGACAAAATGTTTAGAGATGAAGTCATATTATATCCGGGTGTACTTCAGAACAGTGTGACTAGGGAAGGGAGTCAGGGGGGAATTGGCTGGACTCAGCCACAGGTGAAGGTGCGAACTGGTGTAATTATAAGGGTCTATCTATTTTTGTCTAATGGTCTATCTATTTTCACAATCCCCCATAATAAAACTTTTTTAATGAGGAAAAAATTTTAAAAAGACCGAATCTCCAAGGAAACCCTTCCAAGGTACTTATCTGCCCATCAGAAGAGCAGGCAGCTTTATCTGAATACCTTGTGTCGTAGCCACTGTGTTAGGCTGTAAAGATATGGCCGTAACGAGGCTGTTCCCTCCCAGAGCTCCAAGGCTGGTAGAACAGAGACAGAGATTGTAAAAACAAATAGGTACACTTCTGGATGGTAAGTGCTAATAAGGGCTGTACAGCCGTGCAGGAGCTGGCCGTTCTTTGCACCAGTGAAGTCTCCGGCCGAGTCTTCAAGGACACGCTGCAGGCAGAGTCGGCTACACTAGGGTAGAGAGTCCTTTAAATGAGGACTCTTGATTCCTAAATAGGATTTAACACCACCTGTTTTCACATTGGTGCTTTTCATCTCAGATCCTGTTCCAACCCAGACCGTATTACATTCTTATTGTCAACTAACTCTGCTGTCACCTTCCAGAAGGAGCTGAAATGGGGCTAACGATGTTTACTGAAGTCTTTCAGTTCTTGGAACAGGATGATCGGAGCTCAGGTTCAATCCCTCTCACCACCAACCACCGCCTCCAAGGTCCTTGAACCTTTCCACTGTGGCTCCATTATCAGGATATTGAGTCAGAGGAAAAGTGTTAAATGAGCCTTTTAGAGGGAAGGGAACTTGGTCATATGTCTTAGGGGAGAAAAAAAAACAGGACATAATTGCATTTGAAGAGGAGAGTGATTCGTTTCACCTTGATACAAATGGGAACTCGAGAATGAGTTGTTATATTCACGCATACACACACATACACACACAATATAAATATACATCTGTAATCACATTAGGGCTGCAGCCTAATCAGTCGTAATAACGTAAAGGATGCCGTGTGGTTAACAGTATTAAGGCCATAAATTACATTTCATAGAGTGTGGTTTCTCCACAAAGCCACTTTGGCAAGGCACACTGTGATTAATGTCACACTAGGGAACGTGTGATGCAGGTAAAGGCAACGAAAGGAGGGGTGGCAGCAAATGCGACCCAGAGACGATGGTGACGGGAGCCTCTTCAGCACTTGACTGGAGGGGCCAGTACCCTCAGATCGTGACTGGCACAC
This sequence comes from Felis catus, assembly GCF_018350175.1. Lineage (NCBI taxonomy): Eukaryota > Metazoa > Chordata > Mammalia > Carnivora > Felidae > Felis > Felis catus. The sequence continues at coordinate 96,645,615 of NC_058375.1, read as the reverse complement.
GACACCTGCTTGGCTTCTAAAAACAACAGGGGCGCCTGGGTGGCTCAGTCAGTTAAGCATCTGACTTCAACTCAGGATCTCACCGTTCATGGGTTCGAGCCCCGCGTCGGGCTCTGTTCTGACAGATTCTGCTTCAGATCCCGTGTCTCCCTCTCTCTCGGCCCCACCCCTGCTTGGCACTGTCTCTCAAAAATAAATAAACATTTTAAAGAATGCTTTAAAGACAAACAAAACTCCCCAACACTTCAGAAAAGCATTAACCTCTGTCCTGGATATTGCTGTGGACGTACATTATTTATCAGTGCCATGTTCCATTATTACTAAATAGAGAATCGATACACTTGAACGTAAAAGACCGGTAGAAATAACAATCGCCAAATAAAGGTAAATCTTCTTCTGGGACTTACCACGCAGCCTGGCCACTGGCGCAAAGCATGTGTTTCCGGCCCCGCCATTTGTCACTATTGATTCTGCCTGTGAGAGAGAGGAAGTGCGCCACTGCCCTGACAGGGAATGATTTATCCTCCGTCAGAAAACAATTTGCAACCTTAGGTCTCATTTGAATCCTTACCTCTAGAGTCTTTATTCTGATAGGAAAAACCATGAAGGAATTAGGTTTTTGTCTCAGAAGTCAGCCAATAATTACTTTTAGTATCAAATGGTTCCCAAAGCTGGAACATAATGATTTTGAGGGACACAAAGCTGGGCCTTAGATAATAGGTTTAAACACAGGACACAGGCGGCTGTGCCTAGAAGCAGAAAAGGGAGAGTTCGTGACGTGAAGAATAAGAGAAGGCAAAAATGCCCTCACCTGAGTCAACCCTTGAGCTTGTGTGTTTCCAAGGAGTTGCATGTGTATTCTCCCCACTGGTCTTCCAGTTAGGAAAGACCATTCTTTGGGAGATGGCTCAACGATCCCCTCTGAATTTTATTTTCCTAATGAGGGAAAACGCCTAGTTCTAAGCAAGTCATAATTGGTGAGAAAATATATTTTCCCAATATAATTTATGAACACCTATACAGCTGCTGCCAAACACCATCACTAGGCACTGGGGCATCCATGGTCATTTATCAAATATGTACTGACTGCTTGCCCTTTGTCAGGCAGTAGGGGCTGGGGACACAGTGATGAGTAGGACAATCTCTTCTGTCTTAGTCCGTTCAGGCTGCTCTAACAAAACTACCATAGATTGGGGGGCTTATAATCAACAGAAATTCATTTCTCACGGTTCTGGAGGTTGGGGATTTGGTGCCTGGTGAGAGCCAGCTTCCTGGTTCAGAGATATCTGTGTTCTCTTTGTATCCTCACATGGCTGACGGGATGAGGCATGGGGGTCTCTTTTGTAAGGGTATGAGGGTTCCACCCTCATGACCTAATCCTTCTCAAAGGCCTTGTACCACCTTCGCCATCACATCAGGGGTTAGAATTTCAACAAATGGATTTTGAGGACACACAGCATTCAGTCTGTACCATTCTCTCACATAGAGCCTATAGCCTGGTAAGGGAGACAGTCATTAAACAAATCATCACACAATTAGCGGATTCACTGAAATTGTAGAAGTTGATGGAAGTGTACAGGTGATGTGAACGAGTAGGAGGAGGGTCTGGCCTGAGTGCTTGAGGAAGCTATCCCTAAATAAGTGCTGTTTACAGTGAGAACCAAAGGAGTTAGGGGCACCTGGGTGGTTCAGTCCGTTAAGCATCTATCCGACTCTTGATTTCGGCTCAGGTCATGATCTCACAGTTTGTGAGATTGAGCCCCACATCAGACTCTGCACTGACAGCATGGAGCCTGCTTGGGATTCTCTCTTTCCCTCTCACTCTGCCCCTTCCCGGCTCTCTCTCTCTCAAAAGATAAAATAAACATTAAAAATAAAAATAAAAAAAAGAACCAAAGGAGTCAGTTAAGGGAGGGAAGGAGGCATGTCAGGAAGGGGGAGGTAGGAAGGCCTTCTTCTCCAAAAGCTCCTGATAGAGCAGGGAGCCTGAAGCATGAATGAGTAGTTCTGATCCTGTACAGGACTGTATAGACATAATGTGTGCTGTGAGGCCGTGGATGGATTCCTGTGGGATGAGGCTTCCTGAACTTGCCCCCAAACCCCTGACTCAGTGTGAGAGACAGCAAAATGAACAGTGGATGCCATGGGACAACAGCAGGAGACAGAGGCACTGCTGAGGCTTTGATAAACGGAATATCAGACGGTCAGCTTTGTTATTATTTCCTCATCCAGAGAAGCACTTCAGTCTTCTGAAAGATGGAAATGAAGACTTGGCAAAGATGCGGCACGTTTGAGGTCTGAAAAATTAAAACTCGTCCTCCTGCAGCTCAAGTACAGCGAAAGGTGCCATGGAGAAGGTTATGAAAAAGGCATTACGGTTTTTTGAGGTGACGCCGCCTGTGGCTGAAAGCGGGCCACACGTGTGCGCGCATCGATGCTGTGAACTTGTCATTCGTTCATGCAATAACTATTTAATGAGCATCTACTCCAGCCTGGCAGACAAGGTCCTTGACCTCCTGGAGCTTTGCATCTAGTAGGAGAGATGATAAACAAATATAACTGTAGGTAGATAGAAGAGCTTGAAGAAACTGGAGTGCACTCAAGTGATGGAGAAAGACAGGAGGGAGAACAAAGAGAGCCTACCAGGACACGGTGGTCAAGAAAGTCCCCTTTGCACGGCCAGCTTCATGAGGTAACTGGTGCACTTGCATGGGCCAGCACGCTCAGAGGGGACTCTGTGCTTGGGGTCTAATCCTCCACAGTTGCCATCTTGAGTTGTTTAATAATGTTAGTTTTGTGTTTCTGATTAGTAAATGAAATCCGATGGGGCAATGGAGCATGTGTCTGGAGCTGCCAGACACCTCCTGCCACCCCCATTGGGTTCTCAGCCACCTGTCCCCAAGACTCAGAGTGATGACAGCCACCTTCTATCCTAGTGGGAGCCTGGGCTCGGGCACAGGGAGGGTCAGGGTAGGCACAGGGTGGGGGTACCTATGAAGGTCTGCACTTAGCCCATGAGTATCCTTGCACCCAAAGGATATACGGCAAAGAAAACACACCTTGACAGATTGAGAAAGACCAGAAAAAGAAAGGAAAATGCCTTTCTTCCTGCCTTTTGAATAAAGGGCCCTGCCCTGCATTTTCACGGTGTACTGGGCCCTGTAAATGATCTACCTGGCCCATTATGTAATGGCCCCTCCTCAGAGGGGACATTTGAACAGAGATATGAAAGGAGGAGAGATGTGGGTGTCAGCACCCCACGCAGAGGAAACTTTTAAGTGTCGAGGCCTTGGGCTGGTAAAAGCCTGATGAACTGGAGGAGGGGCAGGAAGGCTGGACTGGCCGGAGCACTCCCAGCAAGTGGGGGTGGGTGGTGAGGCCAGAGATGCAGCCAGGGGCCCGCGCATGGGGGGCTTTACAGGTATGATAAGGAGGGTACTTCCCACCCCCCACCCCGCAGTCTAGATAGAAGTTGTGGGGGTGTTTTAGGAAATCTATACGGTCTGATTTAAGTTTTGTGTTTTTTTTTTATTTTTTTTTAACGTTTATTTATTTTTGAGACAGGGAGAGACAGCATGAACGGGGGAGGGTCAGAGAGAGAGGGAGACACAGAACCAGAAACAGGCTCCAGGCTCTGAGCTGTCAGCACAGAGCCTGATGCAGGGCTCGAACTCACGGACCGCAAGATCATGACCTGAGCCGTAGTCGGATGCTTAACCGACTGAGCCACCCAGGCGCCCCTGATTTAAGTTTTTAAAGGCTGGGCTTGAGGGAGATGGTGAGATTTATCTTTAGTTAATGTACCAACTGATTCCTATTCCACCTTGTCATTGAAGGAGTTGGTGGGCTTGGACGGAGAAGACAATGACAGAGGTGAGAATAGCAGTGCTGTGGAAAGGGAAGAGATGGGTGACAGGGCCTCCATCCACTGAGGCCGTGGGTGAAGCTGGCCGTGTGGAAGCAGAGAGAACGAGTTGAGGGGAAGGGTCTGGGGCTTTCATTCTCCTCGGCAAAGCGAGAAGGCCAGTCATGTGCCACGACTGAGGCGTGGCTGGGAAAGGGGATCTGAAGAGAGAAAAGAAGGTTTGGAACATCTGAGAAGGACAGGACAACCCCGCCTCGGGACAGGAGCAAGAACTGTGGCGGCACAGATGGCCCAGCTCTGGCAGGAAACCCTTCTCTTGGAAAGCAGCCTCCGCACCTAAGTGCTGGACCCCGTTCCTCACCATTCCTAAAGGACCTCCCGCTGAAGCCTGCCCTCCTTCCTTGCTCCCCTTAAAATGCAGATTTCCGATTTCTGAACTACAAGATGCCTTGTGCCACAGCTGTTCCGTCCACTGCACTGCCTCTTCTATCCGCATCCTTTAACGCACAGCACTTTCTCCATCTGCTCGCCGACACTGTCACCACGGCTCATTCCTCAGTCTCTCGCTGTAGGAAGCTATGCCATCAGGTTATCACAACTGCCCTTAAACATCGCCTATGATTCTCATCGCATTCTTGTTGTCATAGATTGTGTGTATGCGCGTGTGTGCTTAACATATAAACAATGCTTCTGTCTTCTGCCTCCACCTCTCACTTAAAACTCTCGTTCTTAATTTGCTGGACACTGATCTCCCATGACTCTCCTCCTATCTCTCTATTCACCCTAATCTTTACCTTCCCTGTGGCTCTTTTTCCATCTCTCGGTCCCTCATCGCGGGCACTGCCTGACACTCAGTTCTGGCTCACTGCTTGCCCCAGTCTCCTCCTCAGGAAGTTCCTCTGCTTTCCCGACGTCAGCTACCCCAAATAACCTGGCCAGCCAGCCTAATGATCAACTCTTGGTATACGATTCCCAAACACGCCTTTAGCCCAGACCTCTCACCCCCAGACTCTGTTGTCGTTATTTCCAACCTAAAATCAACACGTCCAAAACAAGCTCAAAACTTCCTGCAAAAACTCTTTTTTAGGTTCCTTAAAACATTGAAAGTAGAATTACCATATGACCCAGCAATCCCACTTCTGGGTACATACCCCAAAGAATTGAAAGCAGGGTCTCAAAAAAATACTTGTACACCCATGTTTATCGCAACGTTGTTCACAATAGCCAAAAGATAGAAGCAACTTGATGGATGAATAGACAAATAAACCATGATGTATGCATACAATGTAATATCATTTGGCCTTAAAATGGAAGGCAATTATGATACATGCTACAGTGTGGATGAACCTTGAGGATATTAACCTGAGTGAAATAAGCCTGTCATAAAAGGACAAATACTGTGATTCCACCGATAGGAGGTACCTAGTAGTCAAAATCATAGAGACAGAAAGTAGCATGCAGCTTCCCAGCGGCTGGGGGAAGGAGGCAACTGAAAATTAGCGTTTAATAGGTACAGAGTTTTGCAAGGTGAAGGGGGCTCTGTGGAAGGACGGTGGTGATGTCATACAACAATGTGAAGACACTTAATCCCCTGAACTACACACCTTACAAGAGTCCAAATGTAAAAATGTAATGGCATGTGTAGCTTATGGTAGTTTTTAAAAAAGAAACCAATTTCTATGTATTTATTTTTTGAGAGAGAGTGAGCACGCGTGCGTGCGCGCAAGAGGGAGGGGGCAGAGAGAGAGGGGGACAGAAGATCCAGAGTGGGCTCTGCACTGACAGCAGAGAGCCCAGTGTGGGGCTTGAACTCATGAACTGCGATATCACAACCTGAGCCAAAGTCAGACACTCAACAGACTGAGCCACCCAAGCGCCCCATTGTATTTTTTTTAAATTGCTTTTTCCAGTTTCCAAGCTTCTATCAGATTATTCTTGAGTCCACCATGCCCCTGACTACGGAGCTAATGTTCACTGTTCCCTACCTTTATCCTCCACACACATCAGTTTTGTTTTTCAAGGATGTATTCCTTCTTCTTCATTCCCATCCAACCCACCATCTAAGACACAGACTGAAGTGACCCCAGAGGTTTAGCTTCCCCCTCCTCTTAGTAATGGCAGGCTTTTCTAATGTCCCTGGCCAAGACAATTCATTCAGGCAACAAGGATTTATTGAGTAGCTATTATGTATATTGGGAATACAGCACTGGACAAAGAAGGCAAGGCCCCTGCTCTCATAAAGTTCATACTGTAGTCAGGCAGATAAACGAAAAACAAGTAATGATTTCAGACAGTGATAACTGGTAGAGAGAAAACAAAACATGCTGTAACATAGTAGAAAGCGAGAGTGGAGGTAGGCCAGAATTCTTCTGTGATTAGGAAATCTTTTCTGAGATAGTGATGTTTCATTTCAGACCCCGATGAACAGAAGGAGACAATCATTTTGAATTCCAGGGTACCAGGCAGGGCATATCCAGTGTGAAGGCCCTTGGGAGTAAGACTGGCTTGTTTGGGAAACCACGAAAAGGCTGGTGTGGCTTAGTGCAGTGACCTAAGAGGAGAGCCATATGAGTGGAGAAGCGATCATGGTAAGCCCATTTGGGGCTTTTTAGGCTAGGCTGAGGAGTTAGAGTTTCATCCTAAGTTCAAGGTGAAACCATAGTAGGGTTTTAAGCAAGGCAGTGATGTGACCTGTTTTGCTTCTCTAGAGCATCACTCTAGCTACTTTACTTACTGTATGGAGAATGGGTTGAGAGGTGTGGGGATAAAGGGAAGGGAAGAATCAGGATGACTCCTAGGTTTTGGCTCAAACAATGAGGGGACAGTGATGTCATTTCATGAGGTGGGAAACTGTAGGGTGGGGTAAGTTTGTGGGTGGACGGAATCACATATCTGCTTGTATACTCCTAACGTGGGACACTCACTGCAGAGCCACCAATATTTGAAAAATCACATACAGAGTCCAAATCTGTTTCCCTATAAATTGATACTTTTATCCTAATTCTTCTCCTTGAACAAAATGAATTGAGTCTTTCCTCTTTCCTATATGACAGCCCTTTTCTTTACCTTATGTTGAGGAGAATTACCATACCCTTCTAAGTTTTCTCTTCTCTGAGCTAAATGTCTCTAATTTACTAACATTTGTTTCCTTATTCCTGGATCACCGCAGACTCAAACTAGTCTTCCTTCTACCTTATGCCAGCCTATCATGCAAACTTCAGCTGGAGCCGTCTTCCTATGCAACTATTATCAACCACCAAGGTGTAGTCACTGTCCTGGGAAAATATATGTAATAGGTGCTAAAATGAGATTCTTCTATCTCAGTTTTGCTAGGGCAAAAAGATAATAGGTGCTATCTCTTAGAAACACTACCATGCAAAAATTTCAAAGTTAGCAGCCAAGACGATCCTTAAGCCCATTTGTCCACACCTCTAATATATGAGTTGAGAATGGAGATCAGGAGATTTGTGCAAAGGACAATGTGTGACCTGGCTGTGAATCCCATGCCTCCAAAGGGTTGGGGGAGGGCTGCTCCCCTTTGTCCACAGATCAGGGGAAAAGGGCAGGAGATCATTTGGTGAGCTTGATATGTGACACCAGAGTTAGGGGGGCTTTGTAGACCAGCGTCTAACCCCTGCCTGAAAAATCTAAAAGGTAAAGATGGGCTGGCTAGTTGTTCTGATGGCCCAGGTGGAGAAGCAGTGGCTGCACTGGCAGCCTGCTCACGCAGAGTGTGGGGGTGTAATGAACGTGGGGATATTTCTCATGGAACTCACGTGGCTCGTGTAGGGATGAGAGCTGGCTTGGAGCCATTTTGAATTCTGCCCAAGAGGACCACCTGGAGGTCTGTGGAGAGAGGGCTGCCAGGAAACTGGGGCTGAAGGTATCATTCAGAGGAAAATGCACCACCTGTGTCACAGGAAATGCTATTGAATCTTTCCAATGAAGGCTTTCACGGATCCACAAAAAGGCCCAGTAAAGAGCTTTAAAATGGGTCCCCAAATAGTGAAGCCCGTTAGGATAGTTCTAATTGAGTAAGAACTTTCCTGCTTTGTCTATCTGTCACGTCCTGTTCCCCTTCAACTGTTGAGAGGCCAGAAATCACACTTAGTGAAAAGGGTGAAGAGAAGTGGAAGTAGTAGGAGAGAGAGAGAGAGACAGAGAGGGAGAGACAGAGAGAGAGAGAAAGAGACCACCCCCCTCCTTCTCCTTCCCACAGAGGGATGTAACTGGAAAATAGGAGGAGGATCAGCTTCGAAATTTTGATTATTACATGGTCTTTCACACTATTCATTATTGAATTGAAACTGTGATTATTATTATTTTAATATGAAATTTATTGGCAAACTGGTTTCCATACAACACCCAGTGCTCATCCCAACAGGTGCCCTCCTCAGTGCCCATCACCCACTTTCCCCTCCCTCCCACCCCCCCATCAACCAAAAAACTGTGATTATTATTGAAAGAGATTCTAAGGGTGAGCAAGGGAAGAATTTGCCCTATTTTTAAGACACAGCAGAAGTTCAAAATAGTCTCTTTCTGGTAACACGTCAAGAGTCCTCTCTGTTCAACACTATGGTTATATGCAGATGAAAGTTTTTGCCTTGTTGTTCTCTTGCTTTAAGAGGTCCCTTCGATACCTCTCTCTTGCCTTTTAGATAAATCCAAACTCCTAAGCATAGAGTTTGATGTCCTCTATTACCTACCTCATATATATTTTTCAGCTAAATGTCTCACAATTCCAAATAGAACACTTGACTTCAGTCAGGTGGTCCTTTGTGCTTTGTAATAACAACTAATATTTATTGCACATTTTTTGTGCTAAACATTATATCATTTAAGCCTCATAATAACCTCTCAAAGTAAGTAGTAGTATTATTACTATTAGTCCATTTTACAGATGAAGAATCTGAAACCACTAATAAATGAGGCTGTGATTAGAACCCAAGTAGTCTGACTCCAGAGCCCACAATCCAAACAGCTAAGCATATTGTGTCCTCTCTCTGTATACGTATGTTCTTTGTTCTCAATCTACTTTTGGCATGTCCTCCTACCTTCCTCTCCGCTGCTTATGCCACCCCAGATATCTTTCAAATACCAGTTCAAACTCCTCTTCTTCTGTGAAGCCTTCCCTAATTACCTCACAGTTATCTCTATTCTCTGAACTCCCCAAACATCTATTCCATGTCAAAGACTTTAAAATTTGAATCATATTGTTTGTTTCCCTATTGTCATTTTGGGCATACCATTTGGGTAAGCCCCTAGAAGTTCCTTCAAGGATGAGGTCTGTCTGTGTTCCATGCTGTATGTACATTTACCAGGGTAGTGGATCTCCAACTTTAGTACAGAAAGATATCAACAGACAGTTCACAGAATAAGAAATGTAAATGACGCTTAAATGTCTGAAAAGATGCTGGACCTCATTATAATAAGAGACATGCAAAGTCTCACTGAGTTACTATTTATCACCTCTCAGATAGACAAAAATCCAAAAGGAGAACAACATATTCTGATGACAAGGCTGTAGGGAAATAGAATCTCTCATACATTGTTACTGTGAATGTGAAATGATAGAACTCTCATAGACAGGAATTTGGCAGATCTAGGAGGATTACACATGCATTCCTTTTGACCCAATAATCCCACTTTTGTGAATCTATTGTAAAGATACACTGGCAAAAATCTGAAATGCTGTATGTTCAAAGCTATTCTTTGTAGTGCTCTTTGTAAAAGCAAAAGACAGGGGGTGGGGAGGGGAATAGTGTCAATCAATAGAGGCCTAGTTGAATAATTATGGTACCTTTATATAAAAGAGTACTGAGAAGGAAGAAGGAAGATTGCTACAGACTGCTTTGGATCATCTCCAGGATCTATTGTTAAGTGAACAAAGCAAAGAGAAGAAAAATGTATACTTTATGCTATGGTTTGTGTAAGAAAGATAGGAATATGACTATTTCTATATGTGCTTATTTTTTCAAAAGCAAACAATGGATGAATAAACTTAAAACTAATTAAAATGATCTGTGAAGGGGAGAAACCAGTGGGGAAGAAACTGGGATGAAGACAGATATCCCTGAATGTACTTAGCTTTACAGTTTTCACTTTGGAACCAAGTATTTTTCCATATAATTCAAAAACAAAGTTAAACCAAAAGAAAATATTAGAAAAAAACTGAAATAGTTATACATATATGCTAGAATTGAACAATTAAGTGAATGGATGGGAGCCAGATTTCTCTCTGTTGGAGTGGGATATTACAGACAAGTAAGAGGAGGAAGCCAGAATGATCCATGTGATAATGAAATAGAATTAGAGACATTAGCATGAACTAATGTTTAACTTACTATTAGCTATAATGTATTGAACAATTCAAATACAAAGTGTGACACATAGAAATATTTATAGACATGTGTACATACAGAGGTTAGTATACATGCATTATTTCCTGGTCTGTCAGCTGAGGGCCTGGAAGCAATGACACCCCAACAGCAACAAGCACACTGAACACCAAGATACTGGTTTCTAAAACCATTCTTTAACAGAAGGAACCATGGCTCCTGGGAGAAATGTCCAATACTAGAATTGGGGCAGGAAATATATAAGATGAGTTTGGGGCATCTTGTAGTGCCAGAAAGTAAGGAAGTGCTTTAAAAAATTGTGGGGTTGGGGCGCCTGGGTGGCGCAGTCGGTTAAGCGTCCAACTTCAGCCAGGTCACGATCTCGCGGTCCGTGAGTTCGAGCCCCGCGTCCGGCTCTGGGCTGATGGCTCAGAGCCTGGAGCCTGTTTCCAATTCTGTGTCTCCCTCTCTCTGCCCCTCCCCTGTTCATGCTCTGTCTCTCTCTGTCCCAAAAATAAATAAACGTTGAAAAAAAAAAATTGTGGGGTCATTTCAAAAGGACACAAAAGCCAACTCAAGAGCTCCCAATGACAAAAACTGAACCAATTTCAGGGAAAGAAAATAATAAAGTAGAACTGAAAATAAAATTTCAAAGTATAAAATAAATATCTACGCGTTCATATTGATATAAATAGATGATTGAATCAATCAATCAATCAGAAGAGAAGAGACAAATCACCCATGCAAAAGAATTCCAAGTAATTTATGTAAATATCCACCCTCAAGTCAATGAAAGATAACTCCCCACTCCTTACATGTAGACTTCACATACTGGCACTGATTTCCTTCCAAGGAGTATAGTATGAAAAGAGGGAAAAAAGAATAATTTTACAGTGGAGAAAGCTGACACATATTACCTCAGCCAGATGATCAAGGTTAACATTGATAGTGATTAAGTCATGTTGATAGTAGGTGCCCTTGATATGATTTGATGAGAATAGCACTTTACCTCTGCTGTCTTCTTCCCCAAAACATGTAATCCCAGTCTCATCATTAGAAAAAATATCAGACAAGTCCCTGTTGAGGGATATTCTACAAAATATCTACAAATATTTCTATTCTACAAATTCTACAAATTCTACAAATATTCTACAAAGGCCAGTACTCCTTAAAACTATCAAAGGTTATCAAAAACAAGTTAAGTCTGGGAAGATGGCAGAGTAGGAGGACCTTAAACTCACCTCATCCTAAGAATACAATTATATAACACTCACATCAGTGTGTATAACCCAGAAAACGACCCAAACACTGGCAGAACAAACTCCACAACTAAATGTAGAGAAGAGGCTGCATCGAAAGGGGTAGGAAAGGCAAAGATGCTGTGGGGAGCTAAACCCTGTGGTCTGGCTGCTGGAGGGAAGAAGCTGCAGGTGCAGAGAACAAGAAACAGACAACCCTACCAGGGACACTGCACAGGGAAGATGAATCCCTGTAGAGTTTCGCTTTGAAAATTAGAGGGGCTGAATATCATGAGTTCTTACAATCAGCAGGACATAAAGCCTGAAACTTTAAAAAATCAGGGGGCTTGGTTCCAGGAGAGCTTAAAGGGTGATAGGAAGCTGAGTCCCCATCCTTAAAGAGACAGCAGACAAACCATCTACAGTCTAGAAGCAGCAGTTTGAAAAAAATGCCAGAAGCATACAAGAAAGAGAGTTATTTACTAATCTGAGTTCACTGAAGGACTTCTCCAGTAACAAAGGAGCTGGCAGGCACCATTTCCCTTCCCTGCCCCCCAGCATAAACACACAACCACCTGCAGGAGCACAGCAGCTCACACTTGCTGCCTAACTTGCTTACACCAACCTTCCTACCCCCATCCCCTGTACTTCAGTGGATCTGCCCTTTCCAGTCACACTGAGTGCTAAAGCCTCAGTTCTGGTGCTGCACGTCCCCTCCCCCAGAAGACTGGCATAAACCTTACCAACAACATAATTCTCAACCCCTACATTTTGCAGGACCTTGGTCTCAGTTGCAGTGACTGTTCACCTCCTGGGGAGGACATGTACACCATTTTAAAGCTGCAGTTTGCAGAGTAGCCAACCCAGCCGTGGTCTTGGCAGTGGCTGCATGTTCCCTGTTGAAGAGGATCAGCACCACCTTGTTAAAATTGCACCCTCTTGGGGCGCCTGGGTGGCTCAGTTGGTTGAGCATCCTACTTCAGCTCGGGTCATGATCTCACAGTCTGTGAGTTCGAGCCCTGCGTCAGGTTCTGTGCTGATAGCTCAGAGCCCGGGGCCTGTTTCAGATTCTGTGTCTCCCTCTGTCTCTGACCCTCCCCCGTTCATGCTCTGTCTCTCTCTGTCTCAAAAATAAACGTTAAAAAAATAAATAAATCATAAATAAATAAATAAATAAAATTGCACCCCCCCTCACACTACTTTCAAGAACAAGAGAGGTAGCTGATGTTCTGAACATAGAAACAGACACAAAGAGTTAGACAAAATGAGGAGATGGAGGAATATGACCCAAATGAAAGACCAAATGAAAGGACCAAACCACAGCAAGAGACCTAAGCAAAATGGAGATAAGTAATATGCAGTAGAAAATTTAAAGTAATGATCATGAATATCCTTCTTGGACTTGAGAAAAGAATGGAGGACATCAGTAAGACCCTAACACAGAGATAAAACAGAACCAATCAGAGATGAAGAACACAATAATTAAAATAAAAAATACATTAGATGGAATAAATAGCAGGCTAGAAGAAGCAGAAGAATGAATCAGCAACCTGGAGGACAGAGAAATAGAAAGTAATCAAGCTGAACAGGTGAGAGGAAAAAAATTATGCAAAATGAGAATAGATTCAGAGAACTCAGTGACTTTATCAAGAGTAATAACATTCACATTATAGGGACTTCAGAAAAAGATGCGAAAGAAAAGGGGCAGAGGTTTTATTTGAAGAAATAATAGCTGAACACTTCCCAAATTTGGGGAAGGAAACAAATTCAGATCCAAGAGGCATAGAGATACCGCAACAAAATCAACCCAAGGAGGTACACACCAAGACACATAGTAATTAAAATGGCAAAAAGTAGTGATAATGAAAGAATTTTAAAAGCAGCAAGAGAAAAGAAAACAGTTACATACAAGGGAAACCCAATAAATATATCAGTGAACTTTTCAACAGAAACTTTGCAGGCCAGAAGGGAATGGCAGGATATATTCAGTGCTAAAAGGAAAAAGTCTGCAACCAAGGATCTCTATGCAGCAAGACTATCATTCAGAATATGAGAGAAAGAGTTTTTCAGGAAAAAAAGGAGTTCCTGACCACTAAATCAGTCCTACAAGAAGTGTTAAAGGGGGCTCTGTGAATGGAAAGGAAAGACCATAAGTAAGAGTAAGAAAAGTAGAAAGCACAAAAGCGGTAAAAGTCATTCAAGGGACTCAAAAAACAAAAGAAAGTAAAGTATGATACCAAATAGCTAAAATGGGGGGTGAGGAGTAAAGAATGGATTCAAACTTATGCAACCATCAACTAAAGATAAACTGCTATATGCAAAAGATGTTATGTACAAACCTAATGGTAACCACAAATCAAAAACCAGCAATAGATATGCAAAAAATAAATAAATAAATAAATAAAGAGAAAGTATATCACTAAAGAAAGCTAACTTATGGTGAGAGTAGAGAGCAAGGGAAGTAAGGAACAGAGAAGATCCACAAAAACAAACATTAAACAAATAACAAAATGGCAATAAATACATACCTAACAATAATTACTTTGAAAGCAAATGGAATAAATGCTCCAATCAAAACACACAGGGTAATGAAGTGGATAAAAACAAGACCCATATGCTGCACACAAAAGACTTACTTCAGACCTAAAGACACATGCAGATTGAGAGTGAGGGGATGGAGAAATATTAACCATGCAAATGGATATCGAAAGAAAGACAGTAGCAGTACTTATATCAGACAAAATTGACTTTAAAACAAAGATTTCAACAAGAAACAAAGAAAGACACTATGTAATCATTAAGGAGACAATCCAATGAGAAGACTAAAAATTGTAAATATCATGTATCCAACATAGGAGCACCTAACTACATAAGACAGTTCATAACAAATATAAAGGAATGAACTGATAGTAATACAATAGTAGGAGGGGACTTTAATGCTCCACTTATACCAATGGACAGATCATCCAAACAGAAAATCAACAAGGAAACAGTGCCTTTGAATGACACACTGGACCAGATGGATTTAACAGCTATATTCAGAACATTTCATCCTATAACAGCAGAAAACACATTCTTTTCGAGTACACACAGAACATTCTCCAGAACAGATCACACATTAGCTCACAAAACTAGTCTCAACAATTTCAAAAATATCAAAATCATGGATCTTTTCTGACCACAATGCAATGAGACTAGAAATCAATCACAAGAAAAATCTGGAAAGAGCACAAATACACGGATGTTAAATAACATGCTACTAAACAATAAATGGGTCAACCAAGAAATCAAAGAGGAAATAAAAAAAATACATGGAGACAAAGAAAATGAAAACACAATGATCCAAAATCTTTGGAATGCAGCAAACACTATTCTAAGAGGGAAGCTTATAACAATACAGGCCTACCTCAAGAAGCAAGAAATATCTCAGATAAATAACCTAACCTTACACTTGAAGGAGTTAGAAAAAGAAGAACAAACAAAAGTCCAATTCAACAGAAGGAAGAAAATAATAAAGATTAGAGCAGGAATAAATGACGTAGAAACTAAAAAACAAAACAAAACAAACAACAAACAATAGAACAGGTCAGTGAAATCAGGAACTTGTTCTTTGAAAAGATCAACAAAATTGATAAACTTCTAGCCAGATTCACTGAGAGAGAAAGAACTCAAATAAACAAAATCAGAAATGAGGGAAGAGAAATAACAACTGACAACACAGAATTACAAAGGACTAAAAGATAATATTATGAAAAATTACATGCCAACAAATTGGGCAACCTGGAAGAAATGGATAAATTCCTAGAAACATATAACTTACAAAAATTGAATCAGGAAGAAAATTTGAACAGACCAATTACCAGCAATGAAATTAAGTCAGTAATCAAAAAACTCTCAGCATGAATCCCTGGGTAGCTCAGCTGGTTAAGTGTCCAACTTTGGTTCAAGTCATGATCTTATTGTTCATGAGTTCGAGCCCTGCATCAGGCTCTGTGCTGACAGCTTGGAGCCTAGAGCCTGCTTCAAATTCTGCGTCTCCCTCTCTCTCTCCCCCTCCCCTGCTTGCACTCTCTCTTAACTCTCTTACTCTCTCTCTCTCAAAAATAAATAATAAACATTAAAAAAAAAAAAAACAGCCAGCAAACAAAAGCCCAAGACCAGATGCTTCACAGGTGAATTCTACCAAACATTTAAAGAAGAGTTATACCTATTCTTCTCAAAGTTTTCCAGAAAATAGAAGAGGAAGGAAAACTTCCAAATTCATTCTATGAGTCCAGCATTACCCCGGTACCAAAACCAGATAAAGACAACAACAAAAAAGAACCATAGGCCAATATTTCTGATAGATGCAAAAATCCTCAACAAAATATTAGCGAACCACATCCAAAAATACATTGAGAAAAATCATTCACCATGATAAGGTGGAATTTATTCCCAGTATGCAAGTATGGTTCAACATTTACAAATTTACATACATCACATCAATAAGAGAAAGGATAAAAAACATACGATCATTTCAATAGATGCAGAAAAGGCATTTGACAAAGTACAACATCCATGATAAAATCCTCAACAAACTAGGTTTATAGGAAACATACCTCAACATGATAAAGGCCATCTATGAAAAACCCACAGCTAACATCACATACAGTGGTGAAAAACTATAAGCTTTTCCTCTAAGGTCATCCAAGGATGTCTACTCTCACCACTTTTATTCAACAGAATACTGGAAGTCCAAGCCACAGCAATCAGACAAGAGAAAGGAATAAAAGGCATCCAAATTGGTAAGGATAGAAGTAAAACTTTCACTACTTGCAGATGACATGATACTCTATATAGAAAACCCTAAAGACTCCACCAAAAAACTACTGGAAATGATGAATGAATTCAGTAACATTGCAGGATACAACATCAATATACATAAATCCATTGAATTTCTATACACTAATAGCAAAGCAGCAGAAAGAGAAATCAAGAAAACAATTCAATTTATAATTGCACCAAAATAATAGAATACCTAGAATAAACTTAGCCAAAAAGGCAAAAGAGCTGTACTCTGAAAAGTATAAAACACTGATAAAAGAAACTGAAGATGATGCAAAGACATTCTATGCTTATGGACTGAAGGAACAAATATTGTTAAAATGTCTATAGGGGCGCCTGGGTGGCGCAGTCGGTTAAGCGTCCGACTTTAGCCAGGTCACGATCTCGCAGTCCGTGAGTTCGAGCCCCGCGTCAGGCTCTGGGCTGATGGCTCGGAGCCTGGAGCCTGTTTCCGATTCTGTGTCTCCCTCTCTCTCTGCCCCTCCCCCGTTCATGCTCTGTATCTCTCTGTCTCAAAAATAAATAAACGTTAAAAAAAAATTTTTAAAAATAAATAAAATGTCTATATTACCTAAAGTAATCAACACATTTAATACAATCCCTATCAAAATACCAACAGCATTTTCACAGAAGTAGGACAAATAATCCTAAAATTTGTATGGAACCATAAAATTTCAAATAGCCAAAGCAAACTTGAAAAAGAAAACCAAACCTGGAGGCATCACAATCTCAGATTTCAAGTTATATTACAATGCTGTAGTAATCAAAACAGTATGATACTGGTACAAAAACAAACACCTAGATCAATGGAACAGAACAGAGAGCCCAGAAATAAACCCACAATTATACAATCAATTAATCTTCAATAAAGGAGGCAAGAATATACAATGGGAAAAAGACAGCCTCTTCAACAAATTGTGTTGGGAAAACTGGATAGTACATACAAAAGAATGAAATTGGACCACTTTCTTTTTTTTTTTTA
Source organism: Felis catus (assembly GCF_018350175.1). Lineage (NCBI taxonomy): Eukaryota > Metazoa > Chordata > Mammalia > Carnivora > Felidae > Felis > Felis catus. Next base: position 96,628,368 of record NC_058375.1, on the reverse strand, counting down.
ATTTTTTTTAATGTTTATTTATTTTTGAGACCGAGAGAGACAGAGCATGAACGGGGGAGGGGCAGAGAGAGAGGGAGACACAGAATCGGAAGCAGGCTCCAGGCTCTGAGTTGTCAGCACAGAGCCCGACGCGGGGCTCGAACTCACGGACCATGAGATCATGACCTGAGCCGAAGTCGGATGCTCAACCGACTGAGCCACCCAGGCGCCCCCACTTTCTTACACCATGCACAAAAATAAACCCAAAATGGATTAAGGACCTAAATGTGAGACCCAAAACCATAAAAACACTAGAAGAGAGCACAGGCAGTAACTTCTCTGACATCATCCATAACAACATTTTTCTACGTAAGTCTCCTGAGGCAAGAGAAACAAAAGCAAAAATAAATGATTTGGACTACATCAAAATAAAAAGCTTCTGCACAGCAAAGGAAATCATCAACAAAACCAAAAGATAATCTACTAAGTGGAAGAAGATATTTGCAAATGACATATCTGATAAAGGGTTAGCATCCAAAAATATATAAAGACTTATACAACCCAACACACACACACACACACACACACACACACACACACACGCACACACACATCCCATTGAAAGATGGACAGAAGACATGAATAGACGTTTCTCCAATGGAGACAGATGACCGACACATGAAAAGTTGCTCAACAGAAGTCATCATCAGGGAAATGCAAATCAAAACCACAATGAGATATCACCTCAGACCTGTCAGAATGGCTATAATCAAAGATATAAGAAACAAAAGTGTTGGTGAAGATGTGGACAAATGGAACCCTTGTGCACTGTTGGTGGGAATACAAACTGGGGTAGCCACTGTAGAAGACAGTATGAAAGTTCCTCAAAAAATTAAAAATAGAACTACTCTGGAATGCCTGGGTGGCTCAGTCGGTTAAGCATCTGAAGCATCTGACTCCTGATTTTGGCTCAGGTCATGATCTATGGTTTAGTTAGTGTGATCGAGCCCTGCATTGGGCTCCATGCTGGCAGAGGCAGAACCTTTTTGGGATTCTCTCTCCCCCTCTCTTTGTCCCTCTTCCATTCACACTCTTTCTCTCTCTCAAAATAAACATTAAAAACAAAACAAAACAACCCAGAACTACCCTATGATCCAGCCTTGGCACTACTAAGTATTTACCCAAAGTAAACCAAAACACTAATTCAAAGGGATACATGCACCCCTATGTTTATAGAGGCATTATTTGCAATAGCCAAATTATGGAAGCAACTTAAATGTCCATCAATAGATGAATGGATAAAAAAAGATGTGGCATATATAGACAAGGAAATATTATTCAGCCATAAAGAAGAATGAAAACTTTCCATTTGCTACAACATGGATAGAACTAGAGTATAATGCAAAGCAAAATAAGCCAGTCAGAGAAAGACAAATACCATATTATTTCACCCTTATGTGGAATTTAAGAAATAAAACAAATGAACAAAGGGGGAAAAAAGGAGACAAACCAAAAAACAGACACTTAACTATAAAGAACAAACAGATGGTTACCAGAAGGGAGGTGGGTGGAGAAAATGGGTGAAATAGGTAATGGAAATTAAGAGTGCTTATCTTGATGAGCACTGGGTAATACATGGAAATGTTAAATCACTATATCATACACCTGAAAAGAATATAAAACTGTAGGTTAACTGCATTGCACTTAAAATTAAAACAAAAAAAATTTTTTTAAAGCCCAACACCGTATTTTTCATAGAGAAAAAACAATTACAATATTATAAAAGGAAAGTCTGAGAAACTGTCACAGCCAAGAGAAACCTAAGGAGACATGATGTCCAAAAGTAATGTGGTATCCTGGATGGGATCCTGCAAGAGAAATAGGACATTAGGGGAAAACTAAAGAAGTTTGAATAAAACTGTGGACTTTAGAAAATGGATCACTATGGGTTCATTTATTGTGACAAATGCATCACATTCATGTAAGATGTTAGTAATAGAGGAAGCTGGGTGTGAGATATCTGGGAATTCTGTATTACCTTCTCTAAGACTGTTTTCAAATTCAAAGTTTATTAAAAAATACAAAGCAAATAAACCTAGCTATAGATCAAGTTGATTCTAGAAACATAAAGAGAAGAATTATTTTAAGTAACTTAAATTTTTTTTTAATGTTTATTTATTGAGAGAGAGACAGAGTGTGAGTGGGAGAAGAGCAGAGAGAGAGGGAGACACGGAATCCGAAGCAGACTCCAGGCTCTGAGCTGTCAGCACACAGACGGACGCGGGGCTTGGGCCCACAAACTGTGAGATCACGACCTGAGCCGAAGTCGGACGCTTAACTGACCGAGCCACCCAGGCGCTCCTGTTTTAAGTAATTTTAAAACACAGTATCCTGAGGACAAACTTACACACAAAGATATCTTAGATTGCCTATTTGCAATAGCCAAATTATGGAAGCAACTTACTGTGCTGTGTTTGAGATATGATATATTGAAATATATATTAATATATCAGAATAAAATGCCAATATATATAATATACTTTAATAATATTAGATACTAATATATATAAAGAGAAAGAGCAAATACATGATTATTTTAGTATCATTAGAAGCCAAACGTTTTAGCATAAAAGAGATGAGATAATATAAAACCAAAGGAAATATGTAAAAACTTATCTTCATTTGAATTAGAAATGTAAGTATTAACTCATAATTGACTTTTTTCTAAAGAATGCATACTTCCTAGCTCTGTCCACTAAAAATGCCAGGATGGATGAGCAATGAACACCCTGAAAGCCCAGACTGTAATCTCTAAATCCCCTTCCCCACAAAGGAATGAGGACTCCTTGGAGAAATGGCTAATTATAGATCTGAGGTAGATGAGCCTGGAGCATCTTGTGCCTGAAAGTAAGGAAATTACAGAGACTATAGGGTCATATGAGAGCAAACAAGCAAACAAACAAGCAAACAAACAAACAAACAAACACAGGAGGGGCTCCTGGGTGGCTCAGTCGGTTAAGCGTCCGACTTCGGCCTAGGTCATGAGTTCGTGCTCCGCATCCAGCTGTCCTCTGTCAGCACAGAGCCCACTTTGGATTCTCTATCTCCCTCTCTCTGCCCCTCTTCCCCCCTCAGAAATAAATAATAACATTAAAAAAACACAAACAAACAAACAGCACAGGAGCCGACTTGAAATGGCCCCCATTGGCCAAAGACGGAACGTTTGAACATGAAGAGACTGACAAGAAACAAATAAGAGAGAAAGTAAAAGAGTAACAACCGCAATGAATTAAAACCCATCAAATATATAAAAGTTTACGAACCCATTGTATGTATCTCTTTCTTCCCCAGCCAAGAAAGAAAACTTCATGGTTACTTTCTGAGAGTACTAGGATATCAATCATTCTGATACATATAAATATGATAAAGGGAAAGAGTAAAGGTTTTATCTTGCCTTTTCTCTACAGACTGTATTTCCTGATAACCAAATAGCCTATGAAGGAAATTTCTTCTATATAGAAGAATCACAGCCAATAAATGCAGGAAGAAAAATAGAACTGAAACCCAAATCACCATTTTGTAACCCCTAATGAAAGAGGAGAACCAGGCAAAGCTCAAATGGGCTGCTAAAGCCTTTAAATAAAATGCTGATGGAGAATTTTATAACGGATAGATCAGGACAACAACACTTGAACCAGCTGATCAATCTTAACTAAAAGTGGAATAGCTGGATATAATGTTCTTCTCCCTGAAATACTGAATCTAATCAAGCCTCTACCCATCAGTTTATAGAAAATAAGAGAGAGAGAGGAACCTGTTACAAGCAGTACCATGAGCCAAATCTAGAATGTGGGAAATTCTACAGAACAAATGAAACAGTTTCCTCCGCAAATAAACGGTGTTACGATAATGGAAAGGGGCTATTATAAGTTGAAAGAGACATACCCACCAGGCACAGCATGTGTATCTTTTTGGATCCTAATTTGAACACATCAAATGCAAAAAGCTATTTTTGAGCCTAGTATGGAAAATGGAGCATGGACTAGGGAATACGACACCAAGAAGTTGATGTTGTTGACTGTGATGATGGCATCTGATTACGTTAAAAAAAAAAAAAAGTCCTTATCTGTTACAGAAACATACCAAAGAACGATGGACAAAAGAGTAAGATGTCTGGGATCCACGTTTAAATATTTCAGCCTCACCTCCTCCCCAAAAGTTGGTATAGACGGAACGGAAACAAGAGTAACAGGCTGCTGATAAATTGTTGAAGCTGAATGATGGGTACCATGAGGCCCATCAGACAACTCTCTCTAATGTTGTGTATGTTTAAACATGTTCGGGGTAAATAGAAAACAACTTTTAATTTTTAAAAATGGTGCCGGTGTGGGGGAACCAAGGACATTTTGATTCTAGATTGGGGTGTCTTTTATTTTTTTTTCTTTTATTTATTTATTTTTATAAATCTTTTCTTTCTTTTATTTTTTTTTATTTTTTTTTTAACATTTATTTATTTTTGAGACAGAGAGAGAGCATGAATACGGGAGGGTCAGAGAAAGAGGGAGACACAGAATCTGAAACAGGCTCCAGGCTCTGAACTGTCAGTACAGAGCCTGATGCGGGGCTTGAACCCACGGACCGCGAGATCATGACCTGAGCTGAAGTCGGACGCTTAACCGACTGAGCCACCCAGGCGCCCCGATTGGGGTGTCTTTTAAATAAGCAGCTTAGGTGATTCTGTCACAGCTGTCCAGGACCAGACTGAGAGAATCAACTCTAGTATGGCTCTGCTCTAGGTAGTGAACAACACGTACACAGAAGTATTTCATGGCCCTGACCAGAGTGCCCAACTATTAGGGTTACATAATATCTTTACTTCAGAGCCCATTTCTTGACAGGGTATGCTGGATTCTCCAAATTCGTTAACTGAAGGATCAGTTGGATGCCCACAGACTTTCCAGTGGGTGCTGGTTCCGTAATGGTCTTTCCTCCAGCTGTTGGGCTGTGCATGCATACAGTGTCTTCAGGCTGGCTTATTGCAGGGTCCAGCAGTCTCCCTTGTCCTCTACCCAGAAGCCAAGAAAAGCATGTTTTCTGAGGCTCGTGACCCATCCACCCTCTCAGTTTGCTTATATGTGTATTTTAGCTCAGTTACCTAGAGCAATAAAGAAGAAAATCAGCAGAGCCCATGCTTCTGTACAGAGGTCCCCTAAGATCTCCAAGAAAGCAGATCTGTTTAGGTAAACCGGAAGTGAGAATCCTCTCGGGCACCTGAGCTACTGAGTTTAATTGGGATGCAGCTGTTTTTCCTCCTTCCGCACACTCATTCCTAGTTCAGCCTGCAGACAACAGGGAGTTACCAGTTAATTGACTGTTTCTATGATTGTCATTCACTTTGGCACTCTTCCCGATTCTTTGTTGCTACAGAATGCTGCTTTTAAAAGTATTTGCTTTCCTGTGGACCCTGACGAAGACTGTGCCAGGCTAAAATTCTTTAGGATTTGTTAAAGGCGGGGGGGGGGGGGCAATCTATCTGGGAAGATGGTGTGTGTTGTGGGATTTGGGGTGTTGCTGTGAACCAAGAGCTGAGTGGAGCCAGGACTAACATCCGGGTTATATATTACATAAAGGAGCTGGACAAGTTTCCAGTCTCAGAACCAGTTGGGCAGGTTGAGGGAGCTTTGTTTGTGTGTGTGTGTGTCTTTTTTTTTTTTTTTTTTTTTTTTTAATTTCTCACCACTCAGTTGAGCAGAGGAAACTTTCAGCTTCAAGTAAATGGTTCACTTGGAACGTCGAGAAAGGTTTGCAAGATGGGGCTTGGGTTTCACGGCTCTATCATCCCTTTCTGCTAGGTGCTACGCCCCCCAAGATAGGTACAAGGCAATAGAAGTGAGCAAGATGTGGGACCCACCAGCTCTCAGCCCAGCTCTAGACCTAGGTTGCCAATAGCTTTTCAACTTGGCTGGCTTCTGATATAAAAAATAATGGGGAGCCACTGCCAAAATCAATACATCATGTTTGTATGTGTGCGCCTGCCACGGGTTACATCATGGTATTGGATTTTTGGTGGTCACCCCATCTCCTCTCCTCATTGCTTAGAGTCTAACTGCTGCCCGACCTTCTGCCAAACTGGCCCAGAGCCTCCCTCCCTTGCCTCTTCAGTGGAAAGTTCCAGAGTCATTCTGAGTGTGCCTCTTCAGAGTGCTTTGTGATTTTTATTAAAACGAAAACAAAAACAAAAAAAACCCAGGAGTTTTGCCCTTCAGGAACCCTAATTGGTTCCCAGGAGATGAGATGATTCTTCTGGCTCTCACAACCTCTAGATTTCTGCAAAGCATTCTCTGTTTACCAAATGAATACACCAGTCCAGGAGCCAAGTGGAAATCGGTTCCAGGCCCTCTCTACTTAAAGAAGGAAAGAACACTATATGCTGTAAATCAAAAAGGACGGGAGGTTGAATTTCAAGAAGAGCCTCTTTAATTCAAGAATTCATCCCTGTGAAAGGTGAGGTCCAATGGATTAGAGTGGATATTTTGCACATACGGTGGATTAGGGTAAATATCTTACAAATATGTAGTACAGGCCTTGCAACTAACTCAGTTGCCCGTTTCCTTCCCTCTACCACTCAGAGTGGGGAAAAGGCATGTTTACAACTTCTAGTGCCCAGATGGCTCCCCAGACCAATTAAATCGCTATCTCTGGGGGAAGGTTTTGTTTTTGCTTTTGTTTTGTTTTGTTTTTGCTTTAACTCCCAGGTGATTCCAGCATGCTACAAAGTCAAGAACCAAGGCTCTAGCAGAAAGACCAATGGGCTGGGAATAAAATGAGCCACTTTTCAAACCCTGCCCTTTGCCACTGAACGTGTCAACCTATAAAATTATAGGCGACTCTCTTCTAAGATTGTTTGAGCTCTAAAATTCTCTGATTCTCTTTCAACTGGTCTCTGTCCTGGAAACCAAGAGCATCCCAGGGCCAGCTGTTTTTCCATAACACCTGGAATGTCTCTAAAGCCATCTACAGCGTAAAAAGATCTGTCTAATCGGGTCAGTGTGCTGGTGAGTCCAGATTGCCTTACCGGACTTAAGGAAACAAGTAGTGTGGTTTACAAAGGAAAAATACAAGCTACATGGTGTTTCTGATACTTATGGGCCTATCAACTAGTTTCAAATGAGTAGTGGAATTTTTCTTAATGCATATTTAAGTCCTGTAGCTGTGCTAATTCCCAATTCCTCCAATGTTCAGTTAATTGGAAATACATCCTCCTCAAGAATGCCTTAGAATAAAAATGGACTCCCCTCCTCCCCCACCAGTCCTCTCCACTGGTGGAAATTTAAATACTTAGGAAGCTAAGGAGACTCTAATCCAAAATATGCATTTTTGTCTGGCCTGGACTTTAATTAGATATTACTGTAGTAGCCTAAATGGATAGAGAGAAGCTTTAACTCTTGAACTAAGGCACAATTAGTCAGGCATAAAAGAACTCTAAAGGGATACTAATTGCTTTTAAAAAGATAAATTGAATTGAGCCAAAGAAGCAGAAAATTACCTTTGTGGGGAATCATCTTGGTTGTTTAAGAAATGGAGGGCTGGTGGAAATTGGAACAATTAACGTGTGCATGGCTGGGAGGAGAGGAGGCCCTCGCTCTTTTCTCGGCCAAACACGAATCCCAAAGGCAGAGACTCTAGAAACTTGAATGCTGCCAACTTTAGGTAAGGCTGTCTTCCGGTCTCTGGTAACCTGCATGCATACCTTAAGCTTGTGCCAACGATTGTTTTGACATCTCATGGCCAGGATCCCCAGTGTTATTTGAAAATGTTATGTCAAAGGGTGTGGTATGCAACTGTCTCAGTGAAGGTAGTTGAAACTCAGTTTCACTTTTAAGATGAACCTTCAGGGCAAAGGTGAAGTGCTTTTTCCTCCCTGTGAACTCCATAGCCCTTTAGGGTACTTCACTCACAGGATGAGTTCCGTGTGTGTAGAAACTGTTGCATTTATAGCTCTGTGAGTCAAGCAAAATCAAACTACATGTGGCGGGTCATGGCTACACAAACACTGGGAGCCATTGACCTAGAGGTGAATCTGGAGATGCTCTTTCGAGAAGGAGGCATTTAGAAAAATCGCCCTTCCTGCCCCCAGAAAATCTTATAGAGGGCCAAACGTGTTTGGGTCATTCAGTACTATGTGCGAATGGTCCTTGGTTTTCCCCTCACCTAATTAAGCACAAAATTTGGAAATATTTAATAAAATCTATTGGTAACCCCTGGATACTTGTGTCTTCATGTTCCCTCTCCTTTCAAAAGCATTTGCAATCAGCCAGTGCTGCCTTAACCATCTCCTCTCTGGGCTTCTTTTCTCACCTCACAGCCTGCCTTTTTCCCAGTCCCCTTTGCTGGCCCTTGGCTGGCTGCCTGACTAAGGCTGGAAGCCCTGAACTTGGTCCTGGTCCTCGCCTTCTCTATGTCACCCTTCCCTGTTGGTGACTGCATCCACGGCCATGGCTTTGAACAGTGCCTCTCTAGGGCGCCTGGGTGGCTCAGTCAGCCAAGCAGCCCACTCTTGGTTTTGGCTCAGGTCTTGATCTCATGGTTTGTGAGACCGAGCCCCCTCATCAGACTCTGATGCTGACAGCGTGCAGCCTGCTTGGGATTCTGTCTCCCTCTTTCTCTGCCCCCCCCCCACTTGTTCTCTATCTCGCTCTCTAAATAAATAAAAATAAACTTTAAATAGTGCCTCTTTGCTGATGTGTCCCTCATCTATATCCTTAGCTCAGACTTGCCCCTGAGCCACACACCTAACAGCCTGCTCGGTATCTTACCTTTGGTGTCCAACAGGCACCTGAATCCTTGATTCCTGCCCTCCCTATGTTCTCCATTAAGTAAAATAGAACCACCTAGTGGCTCCCACTAACACCTAGCAGTCACTCTCAATTCTCCCCTCCCCCCACCACATCAAATCCACCAGCGAGTTCTGTTGGTTTTATCTCCAAAATACATTCCAAATCCTCCCACTTATTTCCATTTCTACTTTTACCATCATCTCTCACCCAGATTACTGTAATAGCCTCCTGGCTGATCATCCTGCTCTCCCTCTTGCTCCCTGACACGGCGCTCTCCACTCAGCATCCAGAGAGAACTTTTCAAAATGTAAATCAGATCATGCTAATCGTCTGGTTAAACCCCTGCAGTGTTATCCCAGGAATGCAAGGATATCTGGTTGTATAAAACACCATATTAACAGACTAGAGGAGGGCAGCTGCATGATCCACTCCGCTGACGCACAGAAAGTGTTTGATGAAACGCACAATTTTTTTCATGACAGAAATTCTTGGCAAACTGGAAGTGGAAGAGAACTTCCTTAAACTGATAGAAGGTGTACCTGTTGAAGTGTTGAAGCAAACATAATCATATTTAACGGTCAAACTCTAAAACCATTTCCACTGTTGTCAAAAAGAAAGGTAATGCCTAACATTGCTTCGAGAAAGCATTGTTCTGGAAGTCCTAGACAAGGTGAAAATGCAATTCAACAAATGTTTATCAAGCGCCTACTATGTGCTAGGGGCAGTTCAAGGCCCTTAAGATTCACCAATGAATAGGGGCGCCTGGGTGGCTCAGTCGGTTAAGCGTCTGACTCTTGATTTCAGATCAAGTCATGATCTTGTTTCGTGAGATCAAGCCCCACATTGGGCTCTGAGCTGACAGTGCAGAGCCTGCTTGGGATAATCTCTCTCCCGCTCTCTGCCCCTACCCTGCTCGTGCTCTCTTTCTCTCTCCAAATAAATAAATATAAAAAAGAAAAAGACTTACCAGTGAATAAAACAGACAAAAACAACATTGGGCAAACACAGTAGTGAAGAAAGGCAGGAACAAACAATAGACATTGTTATGTGCTGACCTGTGTTCCTCCCTAAATTCACATGGGAAAATCCTAAACTCCAGTGTCTTAGGATGGGGCTGTATTTGGCAATAAGGTCTTTAGACAGATGATTATGGTAAAATAAGGGATAGGGTGGGCCCTCATCCAGTCTGATTGCTATCCTTACCAGAAGAGGAATTCTGGACACCCAAGAGACACATGATGAACGGGCACAGAGGACAGACCAGGTGATGACACAGAGAGAGGCACTATCTGCAAGCCAAGGGCAGAGGCCTCAGGAGAAACCAAGCCTACTGATACCTTCCATCTTGAACCCCTAGCCTCCAGAACCATGAGAAAATAAACTTGTGTTGTTTAAACCACCAGTCTGTGGCATCATGTTATGGCAGCCCACTCAGACGAATACAGATATTAGTTTACATAAATAACTATATAGTATATCAGAAAATGACAAGCCAGTATTTTTAAAAGACATACGTAAAAGAGATCAAGGGCAGTGGGGAGGCGAAGTGTGGACTGGAGTGTTAAACTGGGTGGTCAGAGGAGGCCACACAGAGAAGGAAAAAGATAAGATGTATGAGAACAGGAATGTACGGTGGGGAATGAGTCAGACGTGGTACATAGACAGCTTCAGCTTTGTCGGTAAGGTTTTGTTTCTTGTGCTTGGTGGTGGGATCATTGCATTGTTATCTGCACCTTTTGGTCTGCCTGTGAGATTTCATTTTTTGGAAAGGTTGGCTTGGAAAGGTTGGCACCTGGATACTGGCTGGTGGTTGTGACAGCAGGGCCACGGCAAGGCTGAGCTGAGACAGCGGAGTGAGGGTGAAGCGGGTGTGTGGGTCACACCAGTCACACCAGGCACAGGTGGCTCAGGATATTATGACCACACGTGGGAGGGGAGAAAGAGAAAGGTGTCCGGGGTGACATGCCGGCCATTGCACAGGACAGTGGAGAAAGGAGTGTCACTGCCAGGACACAGGATGAGGAGCGGGTATGGGGGCTGGGGGGTGGGACCCCGAGCACAGGGTTGACAAGTTGTTTTTGAGGTGCTGGTTGGTGTTCGATGGCAGGAAAAGAGGAAGGAGATGAAAGGGTGCGTCGCATCTCTGATTCTAGAACGCTCAGACTTGATTCTTGAGGGTGGCCTCTTTTCTGCTTAGACACCAAGGGCGGGGACCCAAGATCAAGTTGAAATCATATTCCGCTGCAGTTCCTTGGCACTCAGGCACTGCTCACACGCCTGGATTCTGTGCTCGGAAACTCTGGAAGCTGCCTCTCTCACCCAACCCCCTGCCCAGGCCAACTTCACGCACTGCTCAGGGAATGCTAGCGTTGGTTGGGAATGCTAGCTTTGAGATCGGTCATCAGCAGCACCCTCCTTCTTTTTAATAAGGGTTTACATTCTAGAATAGATTTAGATTACAGAAAAGTTGCAAAGATAGTACAGAGTTCCCATTTTCCCCACACCCAGCCTCCCCTATTATTAACATCTTACATTAGTATATTCGTCACAATTGATGAACCAATATTGATGGATGATTATTAACTAACGTCCACAGTTTATTCCTTAGTTTTTACCTATTGTCCTTTTTCTGTTCCAGGATCTTATCTGTGATATCTCGTTACATTCAGTCATCCTGTCTCCTTAGTGTTCTCCCGACTGTGATAGTTTCTCAGACCTTAAACAGTTTGAGGAGCGCTGGTCAGGTATTTTGTAGAATGTACCTCATTTGGGATTGGCCTAATGTCTTCCCTCACTCCCCTACTTTTTTTACTTGTTTCCTTTCCCCCCAAACAAAAGCAGGGAACAGGTGCTGGCTTGAAGCCCTATGTGGTGGAAGGAGAGCCTCAGGGCATGTCTGTGAAACTCGGCAGGGCTCTGAGAAACCCAGTCTAGAATAATCCCTCATTTGTGGACCAGGAAGCAGCTCTCCCATGCTCCCATCACCCACTCACTTCAGATGCGAGCATCTCCTTCCCAGGTACATTTCCTGTCTCATGGGGACCGACAGACAGTCTCCCTGATTGTTCAGAACCGCCCCCCAACACGCCGAGCAAATGATCCTTTAGATCCTTCAGCTCAGCCAGATGGGTCAGTGGATCAAGGACCACTGTGAAAAGTTAGCCGCAAAAGCATATGTTTAAAGTTTGATTCCATTGCTTATTTCAAGGGCTCATGGACCCTGCTAATGAAACATGGACCCCAGTGAGGAATCCCTGAGGCAGGGTGGCTTGTGAAATACACACACTTACTAGGAACTGAATGTTGTGCCCATCTCCCCACCCCCTCAATTCACACTAGAAATCCTAATCCTGCATGTGATGGTTTTACGAAGTGGGCCTTGGAGGTGATTAGGTCATAAGGGTGAAGCCCTCAGGAATGGGCTTAGTGTCCTTTTATAAGAGACCCCAGAGCTCCATAGCCCTCTTTCCACCATGTGAGGATACAACCTGGAAGAAAGCCCCAGGACCTCACCAGAACCCAGCCATGCTGGTGCCCTAATCTTGGACTCCCAGCTTCCAGAGCTGTAGAAATAAATTCCTACTATTTATAAGCCACCCAGCCTATGGTACTGGTGATGGGTCTCTCAAGTGGTTTTAGGTGAGTGGCCATACCCTAAATAAACTCAGGTTTATCAAGACCTAGGCTCTGGTGTCCGGCAGACCTAGGCTAATCCTAGCTTGGCCCCTTTGTAGTGCTGTCCCCTAGGTGGGTCCTCTGTGCTCCCTTTCACACTCTGTAAACTCAAAGGTTGTGGTGAAGACTGAGTGAGACAAAGCCCAGCACAGTGAGCATCTGGTCAAACTCAGTAGATGTTGGCCTTATCATCGTTGCCACCACTGCTTCTGTTGTTGTTCTCAGGCACAGACAACACCGTGTGCCCCTTGTGTCCTGTGCCATTCTCTCTCCAGTGCACCAGGGCTGGAACAACACCCGGATCTAAGGCTCCTCTAGGAACTGTGCTATTCGTGGCAATGACCAAAGGGGAACATTTCTAAGCTGGCCAAGGGAGGCCCAGGAAGCAGCTCAAAACTCAAAATAACCCCTTCAGCCAATGGGGACTTTGGGCTCCATCTGGAATGTCTCGACTGGGAGAGATGCTCTCAGGGAAGGTCTCAGCATGTCCTCCCACTAAGCAGTGTTTTCCAAACTGCAAGTTGCAGCCCATTGGTGGGTCTGGAAATCAATTCTGTGGGTTGTGCCCAGCCCCCTTTCCCCCCCCCCACCAAAAGAAAGAAAGAAAGAAAGAAAGAAAGAAAGAAAGAAAGAAAGAAAGAAAGAAAGAAAGAGGAAGGAAGGAAGGAAGGAAGGAAGGAAGGAAGGAAGGAAGGAAGGAAGGAAGGAAAGAAGGAAGGAAGAAAAAAAGACTACACTAGAAAATGTCAGAGGGTATCCTTTGTAGACAGTATAATTTTTTTTTCAGGAAATTGATTTTGTTTGAGTGCACGCATGTGTGCCTGTGTGTGTCTACTGGGTCGTGTTGTAAAATGTCTTTCTATGGTCAATGGTCAACAAACTTGCTGAGCCACGACTCTAAAGTGCATGCAAGAGTGAGGTCTGGCGGGTGTTTATGAAGCCCACCACAAGGAACGAAAGAGAAGAGAGAACGTTTAGGACCAAGAGTCAGTTCTAGGGGCAGGGACTGAGTGGAACGTTCGGGAACCTTCCCACTCCACCACAGGCCGTACGCACACCTCAGGATATTGTATTATCCTTTCCTGGCTCCTCTTGGGGATTAGCAGCTACAAAACAAACCATAAGCACCAACCCCATAAACAATAAGGACTTGTGTGTTTGTGTGCAGGAGCCGTAAGGGGCTGGAAGGACTGTGTCCTATAACCCGTGCTGTGTGGCCCAAAGCCCCAGGAGACAGAGTGGGAGGTGGCAGCATTAACAGGAGCAGACAACTACAACGGGACACCAGCGGCCTCAGAGGAGGCCATCTGGTCTGGCCTGCTCCTAACCTTCACCGCTTCTCCCGTCTTCAGGGTAGAGCGAGAACTCTGGTACCTTCAGTATCTCTCCCTCAGTCTCTCTCCTGTTCTGGGCACTCCCTCCAGGCACTCGGACCCATATGCCCAGACCATCACGCTGCCCTCTTCCTCTTCTGGTCTAGAATGTTTAAAAAAATTTTTTTAATGTTGACTTATTTTTGAGAGAGAGAGAGAGAGAGAGAGAGAGAGAGAGAGAGAGAGAGAAAGAACGAGTGGGGGAGGGGCAGAGAGAGAGGGAGACACAGAATTCAAAGCAGGCTCCAGGCTCTGAGCTGTCAGCACAGAACCACGAGCCACGAGATCATGACCTGAGCCAAAGTCGGACGCTCAGCTGACTGAGCCACGCAGGTGCCCCTCAATTGTTTTCCACAGACCTTCTCCCTGGGACATCTGCGGGCCTCACCTTAGAAGGCGCCTGCCTCCTGCAGATACCAGGTCCTGCTGTCTCTCTGTGGCTCCCAGGAAGCGCATTTCTGAGTGGCTGCCTGCCACCCCCTCTGAGACTGAGCTCCCGGACAGGACCTGGGTCTAGTTCACTGTGTGCTCACTGCCTACCTGAGCACCGTGGACACTGAGTGACGCCTGGCTTGTTTTTTATTGAGTAGGTAGAGAAGAAAAGGGTGAGCCCTCTCCTGAGGTCAAATCCTGTTTGCTCTATCGGGCTCTACGTCCCAAATTTCCAGGAATCTGAGCCATGAGGAGGTCTGAGAGCAGCAGGAAATGCAAGCCCAAGGACAGATGTGAATCAGAGAGGCCAAAAAACAACACCAAGTCAGAAGTTGGCGCTGCGTAGACAGGTGGGTGGGACCGGGATGGTGCTCCAGAACAGGTTGTGGCTGTTCCTTTGCCTTTTATTGCTCTGGCTTTGCGTGGGCCGTGGGAGCCCAGCTCCTGTCCCTGGGGCACCTTAAAAGAACTTCAGGACCTCTGACTCCAGGTTCAAAGGTGGGAAAGTACAAGGTAGGTTTGTGGCAGCATGGGAAAGAGCAGAGGGCTGGGGCAGGTGGAGGCAGGTGGAGCAGGCAGCTGGGGCAGGTGGAGAGCCCCAGCAGAGGGCTGGGGCTGGAGGGTGGCCTGGAAGGCCAGCTTGGGGGATAGATTTTATCCAAGGCACCAGGAGACCATCACGGTGGGGGTGGGGGAGGTGGTGGTGGAAGGGAGGGGGGAGGGGCTACAGCCCCACCCCCTATGGTTACATGCGAATTTGGATATATTTTTCTAGGAAGAAGACCATAGCTTTCATCAGCTTCACAAAAATATTGTGACCACAAACAGTAAACAAACACTGTGCTCGAGGCTTTTGAGCAGGTTTCGGGAATCTCACTCTGGCAACGGTGTACGTGGTACAACAGAGTTTCACTAGTTTCCCTGGTGGAAGAACATGTGCCATGGCAAGATAATGTGTAAATATTTGAGATCTGACATTTGGTTGTTTAATAAGACTGCCTGCCTCTCCACATAAGAGCTAGAATTTTTATTTTCTAATAGAGCTAGCCTCCGACGTAATATCCATGCCTGTTACATTCACGGGGGCCTAGCTGTCCAGCTGCGTGCTCTCAGCTGCCTCCAGCAGGGATACTCTTTCCTTTGTTTCCCGCCCCACAGCTGGCTTTGACTTCCTTTGACTCAGAGGTCCCCTGATGGGATACTCCTCCGTCCCCGGGGGCAGTCCCAGGGGGTTGTGGTGACACAAGCCGCCCGTCCCTTTTCTGTCCTGTCCCACCATGACCGCACCAACGGTACTCGATGTGTCAGACTTCTCTGAACAGTTGGGGATAAAATAGGGGGCACTGTCATATCAGAGGGAAAAAAATGATAACTGTCCATTTCATATGATTCTCCTCCTGACCCAGGAGTTAGGCATCAGAGATGTTCGACTCTACACAAGGAAGCCCCTCTGGAATCTCATTTTGTTCTCGTATCCTCTGTTCTTCCCTCTTCTAGGCCTACGGTGCAAATATCCACCCTCCCCTTTAGGGAGTCCCCTTCCCTATCCACAGGGCTGGCTTCACCCCACAACACATCATCCTCTTCTCCCTAGATGGACATGGTAATTTCTGATGACAATTTCCCCCAAGTCTGATGTACTTAGCCCCTCCACTTCTACCACCAGAACTGGGGGAGGGGGGCCCTGGGGGAGAGGGTTTGGATCTCACCCATCTGCTGGGTCTGAGAACTCCTGTCCAGTGGCCGTTATAGAATGAGGATTCTTCCTGTTCATCTGTTGGGGAGCCATCATTCGCATACAAATACATCTCCTGAAGACAAACTTTAATTCTCAGAAATGGTACACATGAAGGGAGGCCATCTTTGCTCTCAGTATAACATCAGCTGCACAGGTCCCTGCTCACAATGGATACAGCAATTATTGTGCTGTGTTTGTCCCTTGTGCTGCCCCCCTGCCTGCACCCTGGCTTCTAGGCAGTGCCTCTGGGCCTCCAGAAATCAAAACACACTTTGCCATATTATGCAATAACCTTCAGTTCTGCTATATAGAAGGTAAGGAAAACAAATGAGATGGATGCCACTCATAAGAAGCCTTAAGTAGAGGGGCACCTGGCTGGTTCAGTCGATAGAGTGCGCGACTCTTGGTCCTGGGGTTGTAAGTGTGAGCCCCACGTTGAGCGTAGAGATGACTTTAAAAAAAATACAATCTTTAAAAGAAAAAGAAATCTTAAGTAGAGAGAGAAAGCAAATAGCTTGTGAACTACGAGCAAGACTCATGGGTTAAAGTAAATAGTAAGTAACCTATAAACATGGAATGAAGAAGAGTGTTCCTTGTCGATAAAAAGGAATGACGAGACCAAGTCATAAGGCATGAAGCATGTCAGGATGATAGCTAAGTCATCCCTACATTGGCCAATTTGAAGCCCCCCATACTGCATATTGGTGCCCCTTCAGCCTCATATGTGCTCTGCCCTAGAAATGAAGGTCAAGCCCATGGCCATGGAGCTCACTGATCAGTGAGATGCATCTAATGTCCTTGCTACTAGGTCTGATAGGGCAAATGTGTGCTGGTTTTGGGCTGAGGCCCCATGTTCAACCTTGTTGAACTAGGCAGTGTTCTCCAGAGAAACAGAACCAACAAAATATGTGTGTGTGTAGAATAGAAAATTGATGCATGTGATTATGGAGGCTGCCAGGTCCAAACTCTGCAGAGTAGACCAGCAGGCTGGAGACCCAGGAAAAAAGCTGTAGTTTGAGCCCAAAGGCAGAATTCCCTCTCTTGTCTCTGGGGAAGTCAGTCTTTTTTTTTTTTTTTCAACGTTTTTATTTATTTTTTTTGGGACAGAGAGAGACAGAGCATAAACGGGGGAGGGGCAGAGAGAGAGGGAGACACAGAATCAGAAACAGGCTCCAGGCTCCAAGCCATCAGCCCAGAGCCTGATGCGGGGCTCAAACTCACGGACCGCAAGATCGTGACCTGGCTGAAGTCGGACGCTTAACTGACTGCGCCACCCAGGCGCCCCATTCAGTCTTTTTCTTAAGCCCTCCAACTGATTGGGTGAGGCCCACCCCCAATATAGAGTTCAATCTGCTTTACTTACTCTACTGATTTAGATGTTAGCCCCATCCAAAATATACCCTCACAGAAATATCTACAATAGTGTTTGACCAAATTTCTGGGTACCATAGCCTTGCCAAGTTGACATATACAATTAAGTATTATAAATCTCAGCTCTGGTTCCCATAACTTCCCCATCATTGGGCAAAGCTGATGTCACTGAAAAAAAGAAAGAAGTATGAGCTTGTACAACCCTCGAATCAGATAGTGAGGTCCTTCCACCCAACGTGTATGCTACCCTAAGTGTGTTACCCTGCCTTGTATCTTTCCTTTTGCTTCTTGTTTTACGTTTTAAATGCATCTAATAAACCGTGTTGTTGGACATCTTAATTTTATCTGTGAACTTTTCTGTTGCATGTCCTCTGGAATAGCTTACCTGGTGGTAGACTTGGAGGGTACTATCTCATAAGGTAATTTCTTTCACTACAATGCCCAAAGACCTGATATCGGCTTTGCAATGACACCTTTCTGCACCTTAGGCTACCTCTATTCTCATTGTCTGTGGGCAGTGGGGATGGGAATGAGGGTGATAAGGATCAGAACTCTCCACCCCATCACTGGCTTCATGGGTTCCATTCTTAAATTTTTGTTTAATGTTTATTTTTGAGAGAGAGAGAGAGAGAGACAGAGCATAAGCAGGGGAGGGGCAGAGAGAGAGAGAGACACAGAATTTGAAGCAGGCTCCAGGCTCCAAGCCATCAGCTCAGGGCCCAATGTGGGGCTCAAACTCACGAACCACGAGATCATGACCTGAGCAGAAGTTGGATGCTTAACTGACTGAGCCACCCAGGTGTCCCTGAGGGGTTCCATTCTTCTACTTACAAACCTTCCATAACTATTTGACTGTGTTTTTCAGGGACTACAGGGCTGGGGAGAAACTAAAATTGCCTTCTGTCCGCAGTGGTTGGTTATTAAGAAGGACGGGAACACAAGTCAGAGGCTCTGATGAAAAATGGAAAAACACAAGCAGAAGTCCCCAGATCCAACCCTTCCCTTCCTCCTCCTCCGGGAACCCCAATCTCTGCCATAACAGAGGTCACCACCTCCAACGTGGGAAGGGAGACTTTGCTCTCCTGATGTGTGCGGGTGTGTGCAGAAGCCAGGAGTGGCCTGGGTTGGCAGTTAAGCACCTTATAAGCAGGAACTCATTTTTCTTTGAGCCTCCAGCACCTACATCCTGCCTGGCTCATTGTAGGTGTTCAGGGTAAGTTTGCTGAAAGGAAGTGGAGTTGGAGGGAGAGACTGCTGACCACTGCAGGCCACTGCAGCCAGAGATTTGTGGCTGACATCTCATGTTGGATACCTGAATGCAGCTCTCCCTAGAAGCAGTGATGACACATTTTAGTACCGTGGCACAACACTGATGGACTTACGTAGGCTTTTGGTAACCGATCTGGGGACGTAACTAGCATATATAACCCCATGCTCTATGGGATATGAGGTATAAATTCTAACAAATTTACTTTCAGAATCCATTTACTTATAAGTTGAGAGCTGCCTATCCATATCCCCCGCCCCCGATGCCAGCCAATCTCAAAATTCAAATGTGTCTATATACTGGTGAGTATCTAGGAAAGCTTTCAGCTTCACCTATTCCATTGGCTTCCTCCACTCGGGGTGCACACGGTGATTCTACATTCCATCCTGCGCCTTGTGGCTTAGATGCCGTAACACCCCAGGGCAGAAAATGTTCCTTGCTTTCACTCCTTCTCACCGTACATTCTCGCCACCCAGTAAATTGTGAATGCGAGAAACAGAGTAATCACCATACCGCTTCTTAGGAGAGACTCATTTTCCATTCACACCTTCTCCCTGGAAAGCAGGAGGGGTAGGTTGTGAAGGGTGAGTGATGGGGAAGAGTTTGCACAGCGGCACTCACAGCACCCCCCATGCACACCCACTCATTCCCAAGTAGGGTGAGCCAGTACATTAATACCTTCTTGCTTCCTTTCACTGAAATCAGCCTGCCTGACTTAATCCTCCAGTGTTAGCAGTAGAGGAGGGGTTTCTGCTCTTCAGGATGAATGTTCTTTATAAGGAAAAGACGCGGTTTACGAGAGACTTAATGCCTTGAATGAATGGAACATACTAAATGAATGTGAACTGTAACAGTTCCTCTACCATAAACCTATGCACGCTTTTCAGAGTAGCCTGGGAAATGGGTTCTGGAGAATATTTTTATAGCACATAGATCTGAGTTAGATCGGTGGCTCTCAGCTGGGAACAATTTTGCTCCCCAGGGGACATGCGGCAATGTTTGAGACATTTTTGGTTTTCATGATTGGTGGGAGAGGTTAAGGCCAGAGATGCTGCTAAGTCAATTTCACAATGCAAAGGACAGTCTTCCCCCCGACCAGCAAAGAGTTACCTGGCCAAAAATGTTAATGGTGTCGAGATTAAGAAACTCTAAGTCAGACAGATATATGTGGTCTGTCAACACTATGATATTACCTAGGGAAACATCCAGAGACCATTAGCAAACTTCATCTTTGCAAAGACTAAAATGTATATAAAGACAAATTACATTCTTCTGAATTCTATTCCCTTATCATTGGTTTACTGGACAGGTTTTAAACCATGATTTAAGAATTTTTAAGTTTTGGGGAACCTGGGTGACTCAGTCAGTTAAGCATCCGACTGCGGCTCAGCTCATGATCTCACAGTTTGTGAATTCGAGCCCCATGTTGGGCTCTGTGCTGACAGCTCAGAGCCTGGAGCTGCTTCAGATTCTGTGTCTCCCTCTCTCTCTGCTCCTCCCCCACTCTCACACACACACTCTCTCTCTATGAAAAATAAACACTGAAAAAATGTTTTTTAATATATTAAAAAATTTTTTTTAAAGAATTTTTTAAGTTTCCCTAAAGTTTCATCACTCCCTGCTAACCATTTTTCACAAATCAATCAAGTTGTTACTACTCAGAGCAAGTAATTTTCAAGAGAACAGAAGACAAACTACAAAATATATTGAGACACAGTAGCTAGCACATCCTCCAACTCAGGGATTATGGCAGATTGCATTGTCTGAAGATGGACGCATAAGTATCTCGCATACACTCTCTTATACACTCTCCTTAGTATGTAACTTGGCATTCATCCCATGGCGCAGTAGGGCCTACGTTCCCTGCAGCTGAATCTGGGAGGGTTTAAGTCGATGGTGTAAGTTCCAAGATGTGACTTCTGAGGCCAGGTCATAAAAGGAAAACAGCTTCCTCTTAATCCTGTTGGAACCCAGCCACCATGCGGAGGAAACCGAAGTGGCCACATATGTGAGTTCTGGCCAACAGCCCCAGGCGAGGAGTGGAGGTCGCAGCTGACGGCCAGCATTCGTCACCGACGTGAGAGTGAGTGAGCCTTTAAATTTTTTTTTTCAACGTTTTTATTTATTTTGGGGACAGAGAGAGACAGAGCATGAACAGGGGAGGGGCAGAGAAAGAGGGAGACACAGAATCGGAAACAGGCTCCAGGCTCTGAGCCATCAGCCCAGAGCCCGACGCGGGGCTCGAACTCACGGACCGCGAGATCGTGACCTGGCTGAAGTCGGACGCTTAACCGACTGCGCCACCCAGGCGCCCCAGAGAGTGAGTGAGCCTTTAGATGCTTTCTGCCCTCAGCCGTTGAACCACCCTCAGTCTTTGAGTGTTCTCAAGTAAGGCCTCAGACTTTGTAGAACAGAGACAAGCTGTCCCCGTTGTGTCTGTTCCAAGTTTCTGACCCACAGAATCCATAAGTATAATAAAAGTATTGATGGAAGCCACAGAGTTTCAGAGTAATTGTTACGTAGTAAGAGGTAAACGGAACAGTAATTCTCCCCCAAATATATATAAACTATTTCCTGTCATAAAATTGCCAAATTGCTATACATTGATCTTCTGCCAAAATGGTGAGTAAATGGCAAACATACTATCGTCGTCCTAGCCTGCACCTAAATCAGACATCACTAATTAATTGCAGAACTCTTTCTTGATGAGCAGGGATCCAGCCTTAAAACTCTCTCAGCAAAACACATCAGCAACCAAGTTATTGGAATTGACATAACGGTTTGAAACCTCTTTGCTATGCCCGATGTTTTTTATAAGAGTTGAGGCTGGTTTCCCCTGGCTTACTCCCAGACAGAAGGATTTATCTGTTGTTTAGTCAGGTGCCCAGAAAAGGATGTGTGGCTTTGCAGCACCTGTTTGCAAAAATGCTGTCATATTAGCTTGGTAGATGAATATGAGGGGAGTCTTTTTATCATACTTTCTGAGAATTTGACTATCAAACAACGATAGCAACCTATTTATGTCAAGAGCCACTTTTATTAAAAACAAACAAACTCAAATCCCTAGTACACCAGAAAAATGTTTAAACCGCTTTTTAAAAAAGTGGCAGAATCCCTGAAAAAAGAAAAAAAAAAAACCTAACATAATGAGATGGGCCCATATATCTAGTCTGTGAATGAAGGTTGTCAACTTTATGCAATAGATCAGACGTAGAACCTTTAATTTTAGTTTGAAGAGATAAGCACATGGTGAAAGGGGACATTGGTACCTGTATTATTTTGAGCTTTGTTCAATGAACATTATTATACCAGGTTCAGGGGAGAGCATGAAGTGACTAGGCCCTCTCTTTTTCAATTTTCTGTTTGCGAATTTGATGTCTTCACCTTATGACTGACAACGAAATTTCTCTCTCTCGTCTATCAGGGATTCTGGGAAGCCAAAGTTGTTTATTTTTAAAAGGAATATAATAATGGTTATCTGAAGAAAATGACTCAGGTGATTGAATTCCTGGGTAGGCAGACAAACCACATGTCAGAAGGACATTTTAACCCAAGATTTCAAGGATTCTGGAGACCTCACAGTCCTCTTCTCGCATGGTGGCTTGTTGGGGTATAAATAAAGTCACTCATAAAAGGGGGTAGGCATCAGGGCCAGAAGGAAAAGTCATACTGACTGAAATTCTCTAAATTGTCCCTTGGAGTATGTTTTAATCTTAAATTTCTTTTTGAAATATTTGTTTATTTTTGAGAGAAGGAAAGAGACAGAGCATGAATGGGGGCCGGGCAGAGAGAGAGAGGGAGACACAGAATCCGAAGCAGGCTCCAGGCTCCAAGCTGTCAGCACAGAGCCCGACGCAGGGCTCGAACCCACAAACCATGGGATCATGGCCTGAGCCAAAGTTGGACACTTAACCAATTAAGCCACCCAGGCGCCCCTGGAATATGTTTTAAAAATCATAACTTAACCAAGGCAATGATCCTAGGAATATTTAAGCCTTGCCTTCTGTGCCTCTCTGTCGGCTCTCCTGGGTCCCTTTCTCACTTTCAAACACACCCACTCTCCCTCCACCCTTTTTCAAACCACCAACAAGCCCTGTGCCTTCAAGGTTTCCACTTGGACACTGGAGTTACTCCTGTCCTCCCCCGCCCCCTTGAGGGATTCCCAGTTCTGTCCTCCTCCTCTAGAAAAAAACAGTATGACCCTTTGGTTAATCTGATGGACTGATTCAAACTGAGGTGTTACCATAGGCTTTTTTTCTATTAAGAGTCACTGCCCTATAGGAAAAATATAGAGAACCATCTAAATTAAAAAAATGAATTTCATTATTTTGTTTACTTGGAAGACCGCATAAAAAGTTAAAATTCTAAACAAGGCAAAAATGCCCACGGACATTAGACATTCACACTCCGTTGAGATAGACACCATTGTGGCCATTTTTCTGATATGGAAATGGAGGCTTAGGCATATCAAGAGATTGTCCAAGGTCCCAGGATTCAAACCCAGACTGACTGCACTGTGAAGCACTTGCTCTTGATGACCATGCCTCACTGCCTCCTGTTATATATCTTGGCTTTGAGAGATTTAGTGGGATAATCTTTTCCAGGCAGCTTGAATGAGCAAGGGCATTTTACCATCCTGGTTCCTTCCTCACAGCCAACATTAAAAACAGCACACGTCTATGGCTGCAGCTATATGCTGGGACACTTAGCAAATGACTTGCTTTGGATAGCCAAGAGCTTACTAATTTAAACACCAATTTTTAAATGTGCATGGAAATTTTTCTTAAGTATATTATGTAATTTCTCGCCTTCTTAAGTTGGATATTCTAAACATAATTTAGCCCTTAGCCTTTCCTTATATACTCGAGGTTCAGCAACGTGAGCATTAGCTACAGTTAACGAGGCTCCAAGACACCAATGCCCTCGGGACTGTTGAAGTACATAGGGCTGTTTTTAACCTACATTTTAAGTGGTCCCAGTCTACTGTGCTACGTGAGTTCTTGTGTCTGCTTTTCATAGATTTTCTGTCATGCTGTCAGCCTCTTGGGTATTGACTCTCGATGCTATTAGTATCTGCCTATATTAGTCCTTCTTTGCCCTCTTAGATTTGCTACTTACAATCTCTGGTGGATGTGAAACCAATATATTTGGGCATATTTTGTCTTAAAAAAAAAAAAAAAGTAACTACCTATTGAATGGCCGAGGGGATTTCTTGTAAGTAGGGAATGTGAATTTTAGTGAGTGGAACTTATAACACCAATTTTAGCTTCCTGGTTCTCTGGGTCAGTAATTGATGAGATTGTCAGTTAACCAATATATAGCAACATCCACTGGTACTGGCCTGTCCACAACCCCCCTTTAAGGGAATTTGTCTATTTACCAGAGTCCCAGCTTCTTAGGTGACCATACTTTGCCCTTTTTAATCATGACTTCCCCACCCCCATTACACACACTGCATGAATTGGATGGGAGTGCCTGACCCAAGGGCAACCAGACCACAGACTGGCCAATGACCATGAGAAAAAGATAAGCTGCACTTAGCCCATCCCAACTCTGGGGCATTTTAATTGGGGAAGACATTAAAGCAAATTGGTTAGAGGTGGTATTTGAACCAGAAAGTTCATGAAGTAGAGTTGTGGCCCATGAGGGCACACTATATCATAAGCCATCTAAAGTGATAACATGTAGAGCTCTAAGAAAGCTGGTTAAGAGAAAGAGAAGGAAGCAAATGGAAGGAGAGAGACAGAGATATACTGCAGGCAGAGAGAGAGAGAGAGAGAGAGAGAGAATGGTGAGATTTGTTCTATGTGCCTCTTTGCTCCAAACACAAGTTTTCTTGAGGTAACTTGACTGAGTCTCTTTGTCTCCCACCCAAAAGAAGCTAAGTATAAAAATCACTTTCTGGGGTACCTCAGTGGCTCAGTTGGTTAAGTGTCCCGACTTGATTTTGGCTCAAGTCGTGATCCCACGGTTTGTGAGGTCAAGCCCTGCATCCAGCTCTGCGCTGACAGCTAGGAGCTTGCTTGGGATTCTCTCTCTCTCTCTCTCTCTCTCTCTCTCTCTCTCTCAAAAATAAATAAATAAACATTTAAAAAGTCAGTTTCTGAGAGCTGAGCTGTTAGTATACCTTACTGTATTCTCTGGACTCTGTGCTAGTGGAAAAACACAAACAACTTAACTATAGAGGAAAACGTACAGAATTTGAAATGGAGACACTTAAGGTCAGAATTAACACAAAAGACAAATATGTATGAAGAAAAAGAAAATAGCTGCTAAAGCTAATAATTATGCTAAAAGACACGACCAGCACCCTATTGCAGCTTGAATAGTCAACCCATCAACACAGAAGCAAAGATGAAATGTAGAACAATCACAAGGCCCTTGAGTCCTGCGAAGGTTCTTTTTTTAATTAAGTGACTATAACCTGCATACGACTCCTGGTTACACGCGTGTAGCACGTGAGTATGCGTGAGTTCCACACGGGGGCTGGGGAGGGAGGTGAGCATCCCCGTGAGGCCCTACAACAGCCCGTGTCAGGAGGCACAGCCAGATGGGTGCTCCCACGAGAGCCCCCTGGGGAAGAAAAGCAAACCAGAGGCAGACAGTTACAGAAATAGCCAAACCAGAGAGGCCCCCGCTCATTCTCTAATCCATTCTTAGCGACTCTGGAGCATGTGGCTCAATGATGCCTTGTTACCTCCACAGAGGTTAGCGAGGCCCCACCACAGAGGCTAGCGAGGCCCACTGGAGGTTCTCTGAACTCTGTTCTTACACCATAAGGCAGTTGATCTAAGATCAGAAAACAGTGGCCACACATCCTCCTTGCACATCACACATTACTGAAAAACACTGACCTCCAGGGATTTCTCCGCAGTTGTCCTGGCTTCACAGACCGGGGAGAGGCGGGGGGGGGCTGCTGTCCACCCACATGATGGCCAGTGTTTCAAGGATGTCTTGCTGGAACAGAGAGTCAGAGGCCAGGAAGCCAGGCTTGTCACTGGGAATGCAAGAGAATGGATCGGATCAGAAGGGCTGGAGAATATGATAAGCAAAAAGGGGCAACCAGATGGACAGTCAGGAAAGGTAAGAACAACAGCACACCACAGTGCTAGGTATCTGGGGCCCAGTTACTCAGGTCTGCATCTGAAAACCAGAAACTTCCAGACACCATATTCTCTGCCCACAGCAGAAAATTGAGGGAGAGGGATAAAAGGGGAAGGAGAAAGAGAAGGGGGTGCGGAGTGAGGCACACAAAGATGACGCAGAGAGGGGCAGAGAATGGGGGCGGTGGGAGACTATTTAAGAAAAGACAACTCGAGTTGGCAAAAATGCAGCCCAAGCGGTTAACGTTTTCACCAGGAAATGTCCTTCCTTCAGATAACAAAATCATGACCCAAACCTAAGAAATGATTGAGGTAGTCCTCCTGAAACAGATAGGAGGGCTTCACAAGATCATAATGAACAAGTCCATAATTTTGGGGCTAGATTCTGGAAACTAAAGTTGCATTGTTCATGGTGGCTTCACTAATTTCCCCTTGAACGCCGTGTCAATAGATCTTTTAAATTTGAACTCTGGCAGGGCATCAGTTGGAGAGAGGGGCTGTGTAACCCACATACTTCAGGGACTCTGGCCTTAACAGCGCTAAGTATTCTGGGATAAACAAGGATGAGGCCAGGAAATGAGGAGGCTAGGGCAACCCACACCCCGGGACACTGTCCTGGGTGGGAGGAAACTCACCCCCAAGTGAGGGCAGCATGTGGACTCCTTCCCCGGGACACCCGGCATCATCCTCAGGACTCAGCTACCTGACCAGCAGCGGCATCTGACTCCCGTGACCACTCCCTCTTCCTGACCACTTCCTAAGCAAATCTTTCCTTGAATCCTGGGACGTTACGTCATGCTATCTCATCTTCTTTCATTCATGGTTACCCTTTTTGGGCAATTTTTTTTAATTTTTAAAAAATGTATTATTATTTATTTTATTAATTATTGATTATTGATACTATGATTGGCTGTGGTTAGTATAATAAATATTATTTATTTTATTGTATTTATTATTATAATATACAATATTATATTAGTCTCAGGTGACTTTTCATCTCCATAACTTATTTTTTTAATGTTTTATTTATTTTTGACAGAGACAGAGAGGGAGAGACAGGAGCAGACTCCAGGCTCTGAGCTGTCAGCGCAGAGCCTGACCCGGAGCTCGAACTCGTGAACCAGGAGATCATGACCTGATCTGAGACCAATGCTCAACCGGCTGAGACACACAGGTGCCCTACTTATTTATTTTTTAACTAGAAGTTTGTATCTCTTCGCCTATTTTTTTTAAACTCTTATTATAGAAAACTTTGAACATGTATAAAAGAAAAAAGAGTGCAGTGAAGCCTCATGCCTTCATGATCATGTTCTCAACCACGATCGGCTTGCGGTCTTTCCCATTTTTCCCAGACCCCACCCACTTTCCTTTCCTGCAGATTATTTTGAAGTAAACCCAAGTCATCACATCAAGTGTTTCTGAGTGCATCTTTTGAAAATCATAACCTCAATTCTATCAGACGCACTCTCCCAAAATCAACAATCACTCCTCAATAGCGCCAAATACCTAGTGTTCACATTTACCCAATCGTCCATTAGTCGTTTTCTTTCCCCTACTGTTTGTTTGAATGGACATCCAAATGAGGTTCGAGCATTGCTATTGCTTGTGTCTGAAGTGTCTTTTAATTTATAGTCTCCCTCCGAGTCTTTCCCTTCTTTTCTTAAAAATTTTCTGTTAAAGAAGCTAGTTTATCCAATAGAATTTTCCACAATCTGGATTTGGCTGATTACATCCCTTAGAGTCTTCAACATATTGCTGCCCCTTGTATTTCCTATAAACTGGCAATTAGATGTAGAGGATTAATCAGATTCAAGTTCTACATGTTGGCAACATTTCATAGGTGGTGTTGGAAGTAGATAGTATATGGCTGAGTCTTTTGATTTTTTTTTTTAAATTTATTTTTCTTTAAAGTTTATTTATTTTGAGAGAGACAGAATGAGCATGCACATGAACAAGCAGGGGAGGAGCAAAGAGAGGGAGAGAGCGAGAATCCCAAGCAGGTTCCACACTGTCAGTGCAGAGCCCAATGTGGGGTTTGATCCCACGAACCATGAGATCATGACCTGAGCCGATATCAAAAGTCAGATGGTGGGGCGCCTGGGTGGCTCAGTCGGTTAAGCGTCCGACTTCGGCTCAGGTCATGATCTCGCGGTTCGTGAGTTCGAGCCCTGCGTCGGGCTCTGAAGCTGAGCTGACAGCTCAGAACCTGGAGCCTGTTTCCGATTCTGTGTCTCCCTCTCTCTCTCTGCCCCTCCCCCGTTCGTGCTCTGTCTCTCTCTGTCTCAAAAATAAATAAACATTAAAAAAAAAAAAGTCAGATGCTTAACCACCTGAGCCACCCAGCCACACCTGATTCTTTTTATGATGTCAGAAACCACTGATTTTCATTGCCTAATGTTGGTTCCATTAATTCAGTAAGGAGCTGCACAGTGGTGGTACCATTTCTCTCTCATTCTTCCTTCCTTGACTAGCTGTAACACTCAGAAGTTTCACTCAGCTGCAACTTCCCGCATCAGCTATGAGGTGACTCTTACGCACAGCTCATATAAGAAATTCAGCCCCCTTGGTTCACCCAGCACCACTGCGGCGAGCTGAGTGACCACGGGCCATCTCATCTCTCTGAACTGGTTGTCCACTTACAAAATGAGAATGATCACCTTGACCAACTCATGGAATTGTTGTAAAGGTGAAAGGAATAATACACATAAAGTTCCTGATTGGCAAGCATTTCACGGATGTGACCTGCTGTCCTTATTTTCATGGCTAGGATGCAGATTGCCCAACCAGCACCCAGAGAACACAGCACAAGGAGGCTGAGCAGGTTTGGCTTTTTATCCCAGGTCATTGCCATAGGCTTATCGCAGCCACTAATAGAGTCAGTTGTTCACAAGAAAGACAGCCATCCCTCTGCCTGGCGCTTCTTCCTGAGGCTACGACAGTCACCGGCAATCTGCTCTTTAGACAGGGCTGGCCGGAGACCCCAAGAACCGGTGGCCGAATCAGAGCAAGGCAAGTTCTGGGGTCATCTTCAGTCCTGGGCAGCCCCGCCTCTCCCAGGGAAAAGCCCTAGAAGGCAGAAAGGATTAAATAGTACCCTTTCAGCAAGATCCCCGGGCTTAGATGCCCTTTCTTCGGAAACTCCTATTAGGAACATACTTACTCTTCCTCTAGCTTTGGCAAGTCCGTGAATTAATTTAGCCCTATTGTCAGAACAGTTGGCTGCTCATTTATAACAAGAAGAATTTTATAGGCTTTGTAAAAACCACTCAGGCACATTTAGGACCTAAAGGCATTCGTCTCGAAACTGGCTCTGGGTTTGATTTCTGTATTTCTGCGCATATTAAATCTTTCTGCTGCCACTTACATCCGCTTAATGGTCTCCACTTAGTGGAGGATCCTGGAGTCTTTGGTCGAAGTTATAAAACTAAGAAGCCATTTGTAAG
This sequence comes from Felis catus, assembly GCF_018350175.1. NCBI lineage: Eukaryota > Metazoa > Chordata > Mammalia > Carnivora > Felidae > Felis > Felis catus. The sequence goes on along the minus strand of NC_058375.1, from coordinate 96,599,150 downwards.
TCAATCTACTTCTGTTGTAAAGGTAAATCTAATTTTAGGGACTTAAGCCAGAAGTTGAATTTCTGGGTTTTTAGAAAGCGTCTGTGCATTCAGGAGAGAGCTGGGGTAGCTGCTGGGGCCTGCAGGGTGATCGCATTCGCGAGGGGCACAGCCCGTGGCTCCGCTCCTTTTGAGGCCTAGGAACAAAATGCTGTTTCCTCAGTATATGCTTGTGTCAAGAGCTTGCACTTGGGGTCCAAGCCAAATGATTAGCTGCTTGGCCCTGAGAAAGCTACTTACCCTCCCTCAGCCTCCATTTCCTTGTCTGTAAAATGAGAGAATCAAAGTGTTGTTGTCATGACAGACTACATGAGATAATGCAGGTGAAGCACTGAGCGCGGTATCGGGCAGATAATAACTTTGTTTTAATATAATTTATTGTCAAGTTAGCTAACATACAGTGTGTACAGTGTGCTCTTGGTTTTGGGCGTAGATTCCCGTGGTTCATCACTTACAGACAACACCCAGTGCTCATCCCAACACGTGCCCTCCTCAATGCCCATCTCCCATTTTCCCCTCTCCCCTGTCCCCCCACCATCAACCCTCAGTTTGTCCTCTGTATTTAAGAGTCTCTTATGGTTCACCTCCCTCTTTGCTTGAAACTATTTTTCCCCCTTCCTTCCCCCATGGTCTTCTGTTAAGTTTCTCAAGTTCCACATACGAATGAAAACATGTGATATCTGTCTTTCTCTGATTGACTTATTTCACTTAACATAACACCCTCCAGTTCCATCCACGTTTTGCAAATGGCAGGATTTCATTCATTCTCATTGCCAAGTAGTATTCCATTGTATATATAAACCACATCTTCTTTATCCATTCGCCAGCTGATGGGCATTTAGGTTCTTTCCATAATTTGGCTATTGTTGAAAGTGCTGCTATAAACATTAGGGTACATGTGCCCCTACGAATCAGCACTCCTGTATCCTTTGGATAAATCCCTAGTAGTGCTATTGTTGGGTCATAGCGTAGTTCTGTTTTTATTTTTTGAGGAACCTCCACACTGTTTTCCAGAGAAGCTGCACCAATTTGCATTTCCACCAACAGTGCAAGAGGGTTCCTGTTTCTCCACATCCTCACCAGCGTCTGTTGTTTCCTGAGTTGTTAATGTTATCCACTCTAACTGGTGTGAGGTGGTATCTCAGTGTGGTTTTGATTTGAATCTCCCTGACGATGAGTGACGTTGAGCATCTTTTCATGTGCCCATTGGCCATCTGGATGTCTTCTTTGTAAAAGTGTCTACTCATGTCTTCTGCCCGTTTCTTCACTGGATTATTTGGCGCTTTGTCTCTCTGTCTCTCTCTCAAAAATAAATAAAAACATTTAAAAATTTTCAAATTTTAGTTGGTTAACATAGTGCAATGTTGGTTTCAGGAGCAGAAAGCAGTGATTCATCACTTACATACAACACCCAGTGCTCATCACAACAAATGCCCTCCTTAATACCCATCATCCGTCTAGCACATCTCCCACCTACCTCCCTCCATTTGTTCTCTATTGTTAAGAGTCTCTTGTGGTTTGTTTCCCTCTCTTCTCTCCCCCACTTTTCTCATATGTTCATCTGAATGAAATTCCACGTGAGTGAGTGAAATAATATGATATTTGTCTTTCTCTGGCTAATTCTGCTTAGTACGATATATTCTAGCTCCATCCACATAGTTGCAAAGGGCAAGATTCAATTCTTTTTGATGGCTGAGTAATAGTCTGTTGTGTATATAACCACATCTTCTTTATCCATTCATCAGTCAGTGGACATTTGGGCTCTCTCCGTAGTTTTGTTACCATTGATAACGCTGCTATAAACACTGGGTTGCATACACCCCTTCAGATCTGTATTTTTGTATCCTTTGGGTAAATACCTAATAGTGCAGTTGCTGGATGGTAGGGTAGTTCTATTTTTAGTTTCTTGAAGAACCCCCATACTCTTTTCCAGAGTAGCTGCACAGTTTGTATTCCCACCAAGAGTTCAAGAGGGTTCCCCTTTCTCTACATCCTCACCAACACCTGTTGTTTCTTGTGTTGTTAACTTTAGCCATTCTGACAGGTGTGAGGTGGTATCTCATTGTGGTTTTGATTCGTATTTCCCTAATGAGTGATGTTGAGCATCCTTTCATGTGTCTGTTGGCCCCCTGGATGCTTTCTTTGGAAAAGTGTCTATTCACGTCGTCTGTCCATTTCTTAATTGGGTTATTGTTTTTTGGGTATTGAGTTTTATAAGCTCTTTACAGATTTTGGATGCTAATCCTTCATCATATATATCCTCCCATTCCATAGGCTGCCTTTTAGTTTTGTTGATTGTTTCCTTCACTGGGTAGAAGCTTTTTATTTTGATGAAGTCCCAGTAGTTCATGTTTGCTTTTGTTTCCCTTGCCTTTGTGAAGTGTCTAGTAAGAAGTTGCTCTGGCTGATGTCAAAGAGGTTGCTGCTGTGTTCTGCTTTAGGATTTTGTTGGTTTCCTGTCTCACAGTTAGGTCTCTCGCCCATTTTAAATTTATTTTTGCGTGTGGTATAAGAAAGGGGTCCAGTTTCATTCTTTTGTGTATCACTGTCCAGTTTTCCCAATACCATTTGTTGAAGAGAGTGTCTCTTTTCCATGGAGACTCTTTCCTGCTTTGTTGAAGATTAGTTAACCATATAGTTGTGGGTTCATTTCTGGGTTTTCTATTCTGTTCCATTGAACCATGTGTCTGTTTTTGTGCCAGGACCATATAGCCTTGATGATTACAGCTTTGTAATAATAGCTTGAAATCCAGAATCAGAATGCCTCCAGTTTTGTTTTTCTTTCTCAGGATTTTTTTGGATATTTGGGGTCTTTTGTGGTTCCTACAAATCTTAGAATTGTTTGTTCTAGCTCTGTGGGGTGATGGTTTTGTGTACCTGGGCGGCAGTGGTGGCACATGAATCTGCACATGTGATTAAATGGCAAAGAAATACACACACATTATATCAATGTCAGTTTCCTGACTGATACTGTAGCATGGTGGTGTAAACATAACCACTGCGTGTGAAACTGGGTGCAGAAAACTGGGTGAAGGTTACTGGTGGGACCTCTCTGCATGATCTTTGCAACTTCTTGTGCATCTATAATTGTTGTAAAAGAAACATTTTTTGAAAACAGTATGTAGTGTTTATATTATAAAGTCTAAATACAGTTCACAGCTAAGCCACATAGTGTACATGTCCTTTCCTTTTCCGTTTGCATTTCCTTTCTTGTGTGACATTTTTTCCCTCTAGATTTAAAGATCGCCTCATATCTCATTTGATTTGTTATTTACTTGGTACCAATGCTTCCCAAACTCTGTCAGGGCTGTGAAATCCCCCTCAAGGCGCTCACGTATATCAGGACACCATTAGTTCCATTTTTTTTCTTGGTGAGCTGCCCCCCTGGAACTCTCTGCCAGCTCCCACCCAGGTCCAATATGGATTCGTTGGGCTCTAGGCTGATTCTGTACCCATTTGCTTAGGAACGTGTCTGGTAGTCTGCACACCAAAATCTTAAATTCTAGATTTTACAGGATGCTGGGCTTTCAAAATATGTAATTATTATTATTTGCTTACTTACATTTTCTGATTTTGCTATAATTTGTATTACTTATGTTATGCCATCATTATACCCCTTATCATGGAAAGAGGGAGGAGGGCATACAGTCCAGACAAAAGTAATAAAAGGTCTAACTTTTAGCCACATGAGCATAGGCAGAGAATCCTGGGGAATATTTAATCAGCTAGATGCTGGGCAGGTCCCACAGGTCACCCCTCGCTCATAGCGATCCCCCTGACAACACCCCCAATTCCTACCTGCTCTCATTTCTCTCCACCGAAGCCCTTACACCTATTTAGTCTCTGCCTCCCACCCTGACCCAGGCTCCAGCCCCAGTGATTAGTCACTGCAGCAACTCTTACTCCCGCAGCTGGATGGGGAGGAGGCACGAAAAGAAGCTTCAGATCCTGAAGCTGGAGGAAGGCAGGATAGAAGCCCGTGCAGAGGTCTGGCCTCAGAACGGAGTACTGAAGAGACCAGCAGACTTTTCTCCTGCTAAATTTAACCTCGTTCTGATTCTCTCACACTTTATTAGACCAAAGAGTTTCTTCTCTCCTTTCTACACTTGGATTATTTTACAAAAAGTGACCTCCTCTTAAGGACCACAAAAAGAGGTGGGGTGGGCATTCCATTAAACTGGGGGAAAAGGAAGTAAAAAAAGAAATGTTTGGAGTGGAAGGAAGGAGGCCTCTCATGTAGGCGGAGGGGCGAGCTGTGCAGGGCACCCTTTCTCTCAAAATGAAGTGTGGCTCTGCAGGTGCCCTTCTGGGGCCCAGAGGAGTCAGGGGCGGGGGGGGGGGGTTGCTGTGCTCACTGCCACCATGCTCTCATATCGAAGATTCTCGCTCACTCCTTAACAAGCTCACGTGGGGGCGTGTGGAACTGCCGAAGCATGTGTAAGCGCAACACATTGTAAAGAAAAGAGCTTTAAATACAGCGTGTCAGGTGGAAATAAGCCTTATCAACTCAGAAATTCTGAGGCAAAACCCACCAAACATGCCAGGGAGCAACCTCAGTGATTGTCTGCCACAGATTTTCTGTGAGTGGATCTGCTGGCTTCTGGTAAGACGAAAACATGTTTAACAGGCCCCCCCATCCCCCCGCTGCATTTGTTTTACGTTCAAGAGCAAAGTCATTAACAATATTTCGGGTAAGTCTCAAATTCTCTCTCTTCTATGATCTCTCAAGGTTCTTGAGTATATTAGAAACACTTCCCAGGAACATTATAAGAAAAACGATCTTCTAAAGTGCAGCTCACCATATAATAGGATTTTTTTTCTACGTCCGTTCCATAGTTCCTTTTAACAAAATGTCATGATTCAAGTACAGAAGGCCTAGGGAATCCCTTGGCACATTAAGGCATTTTGAATTTGCTAATTTGATTTAAGAAAGAGCCTGGCTAACCTACTTAGAAGACCTATCAAACCTTCACTTCATATGTGGTATATTTCCTTAAGTGCATAAAAGACCTTGGAAATCCTTAATGTAATCAAGATTCTTCACCTTGGCAAGATACCCCTGTGCAGACAGCCAGCAGGGGCACAGAAAAGCAAATCTGTGTTTTTGCATAAGGCAAAAAGAGCCATGATTTTTGTGTGTGTGGAGCCCAGTGCGGGGCTTGAACTCACGACCCTGAGATCTTGATTTGAGTCAGATGTTTAACCGACTGAGCCATCCAGGTGCCCCAAGAAGATCTGTGATTTTACTGTGGAGGCAGAATACGGGCAGGGTACAACCCCCAAATCTAATCATTAGAAGGAGAGACACAGAGGGGCGCCTGGGTGGCGCAGTCGGTTAAGCGTCCGACTTCAGCCAGGTCACGATCTCGCGGTCCGTGAGTTCGAGCCCCGTGTCGGGCTCTGGGCTGATGGCTCAGAGCCTGGAGCCTGTTTCCGATTCTGTGTCTCCCTCTTTCTCTGCCCCTCCCCCGTTCATGCTCTGTCTCTCTCTGTCCCAAAAATAAATAAACGTTGAAAAAAAAATTAAAAAAAAAAAAAAAGGAGAGACACAGAGGAAATCTTTCCCACCATAAATTTAAAATTTGCAAAACATCTCTGTATTAGGATCTTCTCTGTCTACCTCTCTGCTATGGTATTTCACCACTTGTGCAGACAATTTGTTAACAACAAAAAATGGTTCTGCTGAAACATTCAGAGCTTTTATTAAAAATCCCAGAAAGTCAGAGCCTTATGGGCAAATGTAGGAATCACAGGGAAGAGATGAGCTTATTCCTTATTTATTCTTTTGCCACAGGTTGTTTCTTTAATGATGGAACAACCCTGGGATGCCTGGGTGGCTCAGTTAAGTGTCAGACTTCAGCTCAGGTCGTGATCTCGTGATGAGTTTGAGCCCTGCATCTGGCTCTGTGCTGACAACTCAGAGCCTGGAGCCTGCTTTGGATTCTGTGTCTCTCTCTCTGCCCTTCCCCACTCGTGCTCTCTGTCTCTCAAAAATGAATAAATGTTAAAAAAAAATTTTTTTTAATGATGGAATAACACTGTCAAATTCAGAGACCTTAGGCCCCCATACCTTGGCCAACAACTCTGAAGATAAGACAGATTCATTTCCTCTCTCCTCTCCCCACCACTTCCTTTCCTTCATGCTCTAGAATCTCTTGGAATCGCGGAGGGAAGCCTTAATCTCTGCTCCTTTCCCTGAGTTTTAACAAAACTGAAATCTCCCGATCTTCACCCCGCCTTGTTTTTTTTCTGTTTTGCTTTCATTTTATTTTTTAAAACTTTTTCTTCTGTAAGGATATACAAAACAACTATAAATCAGGGTTGTCCCTGTGGAAGTAGGGTGGGCAAGAGGGGACTTTTAACTTTGGTCCCTTCAGCACTGTTAAAATTTCGTTTTACGGTGCTGCTTCTACCATTTTAAAATATTTTTTTCCTGATTATAAGTAGTGTAGTGATTACAAGGAGTTCATTATAGATAATTTGTAGAATAGTGAAAAAGGGAAAACTCAGAAACTATTCCTGCCTTTGGCTGTGCCTGGTGAGCCTTGTCCGCAGTGTGGATGCCACTTAGCCCCTCCCAGCAGGGACCCTCTGGGCTTCCGTGGGGCGGGAGGAGAGGAAACTAACAGACCCATGGCTGGGAAAAGGTTATCTTGATAATTTTTTAATTATCTAGATAATTAAATTAATTAGATGATTATCTAGATATTTAATTAGTTAATAATTAAATTATCTAGATAAGTTATCTAGATAATTTTTAATTTTTAGATTTATTTTAGAGACAGAGCACACACAAGCAGGGGAGAAGGACAGAGAGAGAGAGAGAGAGAGAGAGAGAGAGAGAGAGAGAGAGAGAGAGAAAACATCTTAAGCAGGCTCCACACTCAATGCAGAGCCTGACTCGGAGCTCAAACCTATGACCCTGGGATCATGACCTGAGCTGAAATCAAGAGTCAGACACTCAACCTACTGAACCACCCAGGTGCCCCGAGATCATTTTTATAATCTCTCAACCACTCTACTTTTTTCAGCTTCACCCATACCAAGCTCCACCTTCCCGAGCCTTTCTGGGGTTCTGAGGACCCAATTGGCTTGCTTCTAGCTCCCCTCTGGCTCCTGCCCCCAGGCCCTTAGTGGTCATGTTTTTGGTATGTCCAGTCAGGAATGCTCATCTGTTCGTCTTCAAGCTTCTAAAATGGCATGACATCTCTTATGTGCTGTGATCTCCTCGCCTTTCCCGGCTTTTGCCTTTTTGATCCTTTAATGTAATCTTACAGAGTTTCCCAAGGGAGTAGATGTAAATGTACACATTCCACTTGTATCTTTAACTAGGAGTGCCCATATACTGTTTGAAATATTTTACATATATATATATTTTTTTAATGTTTATTTATTTTTGAGACAGAGACAGAGCATGAACGAGGGAGGGTCAGAGAGAGAGGGAGACACAGAATCTGAAGCAGGCTCCAGGCTCTGAGCTATCAGCACAGAGCCTGATGCGGGGTTCGAACTCACGGACTGTGAGATCATGACCTGAGCCAAAGTCGGTCGCTTAACCGACTGAGCCACCCAGGTGCCCCTGAAATATTTTATATTTTTAATGATCACATAATAACTCTTGCATATGGATGTGCTATAATTTGCTTAACCTTATCTTACAGGTACCTTTTGGCCTATGTTATTTATTAAGATAAAATGCAAAATGTGGACCTGTTGGCCCTAAGAATCCCTCATAGTGGATGGTTGTCCTTTTTTTAAAAAAAAAAAAAAGTATTTATTTATTTTTGAGAGAGTGCAAGTCGGGGAGGGGCAGAGAGAGGGGGAAAGAGGATCCGAAGCGGGCTCCACGCTGACAGGCTGAGAGCAGGGAGCCCGATGTGGGGTCCAAACTCACGAACTGCAAGACCATGACCTGAGCCGAAGTCAGACGCTCAACCGACTGAGCCACCCAGGTGCCTGGGACGGTTGTCCATTTTCTATTCCACTAGAACTTTCTGGAGCTGTTCCCTTCTCTGCCCCCCAGAGCCTGCCACCTCTCTTGGTGCTCCACTGTCTCCTGCATCGTCTCTCCTTGAAGAGTGGGCCTCAATTCTGTTTGACTTTACTCTTGTTTGGCTGCTAATCCCTCCACACAGTTTCTCTGGGCCTCAGGGAACCGGCTTCTTGCTCTGAGCTCACCTAACCAGGGTCAGAATGTCCTCCTGAAACACTCCACAGGGCTCTCTTCCAACCATGTTTTGCATTTTTCATCTAGCCTGAATTTCCATTTTGGCTCTGCTGTGTAAGACGCTTCATCAGAATGCAGATCTTTTGCTTTCCGGTTTCTGTCGTGACATTCTCGCTGCTCTTCTACTTGTTGGTGGGATGGATATCTGGGCCTTGGTGGTGACAGTCCGTATTTTCCTATCTCTAAGGCGATCGCATGACTAAATGTGCCTGTGATTTTGTTGGTCTCCTCTCAGGAAAAAGAGAGAGCTTGCTTAAAAATGGGGCGAGTGCTGTGTGTAGATAAAACCTCTCTTGCTAAAACTTCGCAGGGTGATCCGCTCGAGCTTCTCCACTTTTTATTGTCTGTTGACCTGAGCATATTTTGGGTTCGGGGGAGGAGGCCCATGGGTGGAGTGCAGTCCCTGTTGGGCTCACCGTCTCCTAATTTCAGACACACATGGAGTCCCCGAGGACATTCTAGCATAATTTGAAGCCCAACAGTAAACAAGCTTCAGAGTCTTCCTCAGGGACAGGGGCTCCTGTGCCCTTAATTCCATTTATCCTTCCCTTAAAAAAAAGGCACCACCAATACTGTGCCCATTAATATGTGAAGTCACAGAAACACAGCACTAATTTTAATTTTTAATGATAACATCACCAGAAACAAAAAAGATAGAGATTAGACTCCACGAAATTCGCTCTATGCCTTTTCCTTGCTCTTTTTGTGAGTCTGTCATTTTGTATCTTCTTTCTCTGCCTATTTTTGGATATGTGTCAGCTTGTCCATATCTGCTGCTCACTCTCTATACCTATTTCATTGTCCTTTTCATTTTTCCCCCTCATTAGCTTTTCTACCATTCTTTCCCTCTTCTCTACCAGGTTATAATATGGAATTCTTCTCCCATTTACAATTTTGTTCTGTGTATTGAATGGCGGTCCATTTCTAGTCCTAAATATTCAATAGTTTTCTGTTCCCAGTTTTGAAGGAAGATGACTGAATTCTTTTTATGTCTCTCTTTAAAATATAAATTACCTTTGAGTCATTTGGTTTGGGGCTGATTTTTTTTCCCCCCTTTGTGGGTCAGTATCACCTGGTAGTAAGGTTTCTTAATACGACAAAGCATTTCCAAAATGCTGTGAAGGTTCTGGTATTTACTCCAGTCATTTTTATATGTCCATATATCCTTCCTCTTGGTGATTTAGAGAGTTTTATTATTTTTTTTTAATTTTTTTTTCAACGTTTTTTATTTATTTTTGGGACAGAGAGAGACAGAGCATGAACGGGGGAGGGGCAGAGAGAGAGGGAGACACAGAATCGGAAACAGGCTCCAGGCTCCGAGCCATCAGCCCAGAGCCTGACTCGGGGCTCGAACTCACGGACCTCGAGATCGTGACCTGGCTGAAGTCGGATGCTTAACCGACTGCGCCACCCAGGCGCCCCGAGAGTTTTATTATTAACATAACAAGTGAGATATATTTCAAATACAGATAATAAAAACAACAGCTAACGTTTATCAAGTGCCAGGTGTTCTTCTGAGACTTGGTGGTAATCTCCAACTTTGAGCTTTACTCAGATGCTCCCTTCTCAGTGAGACCCTCTTCAGCTACTGTATCTAAAAATGTCAATGCTGACCATTACGATCTATTTTGCTTTTTTTCTCCTTAGTGTTCATTCCTCACATACTATATTTTTCATTATTTGTTTCTTATTTCTTATTCTCTGGAATATATGGCCCCCGAGGACAGAGATTTTCAAGTGCTCTGATCATTAATAGATACTCCAGCACCTAGAACAGTACCTGGCACATGGTGGGCTCTCAATAAATACTTGTTGAATGAATGAATGAATGAACTCATTTAATCTTCCCTACCACCTCATAAGATATCTGCTATTATTATCCCCATTTTGAAGATGGGAAAACTGAGGCACAGAATAGTTAAGTAACTTGCTAAGGTTACTAACTTGTAAGGGAAAGAGCTGGTATCCTAACCCCAGCAGACTGGTTCCATAGTCCTCCTTTTTTTTTTTTTTTTTTTAATTATTAAAAAAATTTTTTTTACCTTTTTTTAACACTTATTTTTGAGAGACAAAAAGAGACTGAGCATGAGTGGAGGAGGGGCAAAGAGAGAGGGAGACACAGAATCCAAAGCAGGCTCCAAGTTCTGAGCTCTGAGCTGTCAGCACAGAGCCTGATACGGGGCTCAAACTCATGAACTGGGAGATCATGACCTGAGCTGAAGTTGGTCACTTAACTGACTGAGCCACCCAGGCACCCTTTTTTTTTTTTCTAATGTTTATTTTTGAGAGAGAGAGAGAGACAGAGAGACAGAGAGTGAGCTAGGGAGGGGCAGAGAGACAGGGAGACACAGAGCCCAACGCGGGGCTCGAACTAGGGAACGGTGAGATCATGACCTGAGCCGAAATCTAACACTTAACCCCACTGAGCCACCCAGGCGCCCTATATGCAATTTTTTAAAGAAAAAAAAATTTAAGGGAAAAAAGTTATAGAAACTGTTGAAGCCTTCCCAGTTCTGACCCCCTGCAGCCTTCCTCAGAGGTAAACACAGTCCTGAAGTTGTATATTTTAGGTGTATATCTGACTGTTTGCAACTGCCTTCCCAGTGGCTTCTGAGCCACGAGGAGATCAGGGGTGTGGAGGCAGAGGATTTACATAATTGAAAACTCCCCAAATCCATCTCTCAAGTAAAGTATGGACTGCTTTTGTTCCTTACACTTTCCCATTATTTTTTTTTCCCCCTTCTACTTACAGACACTCATTTTTCTAGCTGGAAATAGAAAGCCTTATCAGATTGGAATAACAGTCCTTCTTGCTGTAGTTTTTTCCCCAAAGACGGGATGAATTCGAGCCTCGTCAGAAAGCCATCTGCTATGTACGCACAGACCTATTCAGAGCCAGAAAAAGAAAACGAAGGAGGGGTAAGCCCAGGCTCGCTCGTTTTGCAACAAAGAGCTGTGGCTTGTGAACTCCATGCCTTTGACAGAGGCTGACCACGGGACAGCGTGCACTGACTGGGAACACAGGGTGTAAGGAGTCCTGCATTGTTCACGGCGACCTTGCAGAACTTTGCTACCCGTGAAGAAAAGACGCTTAATGAATAGGAAGAAGGCTCTGTGTCCAGCCCTCTGAGTTCATGCCAGTTCTCCAGGGGAAATGGCCATTGGATTTGTGTTTTGCCCCTACAATCCTTTCCAGCCCCTCTACTGGTTGTAATTAGCTCACTGTTAGTCCTGTGGTGTCAGACCTGGCCGGTCTTGGCTCAGGAGTACCACAGGAAAATGCCATGAGGCCCTCAGAGGACACGTCATCTGATCCATGGGACCCAGGGGAACACTCGTGTGCTGCTCCAGACCAGCAGATCTGAAGCTACGGGGCCGTCCGCTCCTGGTGGCTGCTAACATACTTCCTTCTCTACCTTCCTTGACTCACCACAACAAAAGATAAATTGCAGCATGAAAGCTCAAGTCCAAAATCATTATTTCCACATTCTTGAGCACATTTGAACACTATTCATTTTTCCCCAACTTTTAATGCCTCTATTTTTTATGAGCACAAATATAGGCTAGTTGTAAAATGGTTAAATAATATATAAATGTGTAACTTAGAAAGTGGAGGACCTTTGTTATCCCACTTCATAGATCATTGTTAATTAACAGTGTGCTGTGTATTTTTCCAGACTTTTTTACCACCCGCACAAGTTTCTTTTTAAAAAAATTTGTTTTAATGTTTATTTTTGAGAGACAGAGTACAAGCGGGGGAGGGGCAGAGAGAGAGGGAGACACAGAATCCGAAGCAGGCTCCAGGCTCCGAGCTGTCAGCACAGAGCCGGACATGGGGCTCGAACTCACAGACCACGAGCTCATGACCTGAGCTGAAGTTGGATGTTCAACTGACTGAGCCACCCAGGCGCTCCATTACACTTTTCATTTATGTAAAGCTCTATAGTTTCTAGCACTTTCTTAGTACATTGTGGAATGTACTTTCCATAGTCATTACTCTTCCATTCACCTCTGCTCACTCATTTAACATATCTTTCCTGCTTCACTATAATCTCCAACAGGACGGAGACCCTGCCTATCTCATTTAGTGGTTGCACCCCCTCCCCCCGCCCCCAGGGTCTACCACTGTGCACACAATTGGCACTCAGTATAAACTAGTTGAATGAGTGGTTCTCTCTCTGGCATATGAAGTAGGTGGAACAGGTTCTTTTTTTATTTTTTTATTTTTTAATTTTTTGAGAGAAAGAGAGAGCATGTGCACACGCGTGTGCGAGTGGTAGAGGAGCAGAGTGGGGAGAGAGAGAATCTCCAGCAGGCTCCACACTCAGCATGGAGCCAGATGCGGGGCTCAATCTCACTACTGTGAGATCATGACCTGAGCCAAAATCAAGAGTCAGATGCTTAACCGACTGAGCCACCCAGGTGCCCCAGAACAGGTTCTATAATGCCTTTTCTCTGGTAAAGAAACAGAAACGATTCATGACTTGTCCACTGTCACAGCTATCCAATGGTGGAGCTGAGCCTCAAACCCGGGTCTTCTGAGCCCAAATCACAGAGTTCTTCCCATCAAAGTACAGCTTCCCCTTAATAACTGCCAGAAAATCGTGACCATGTCCCCAACCAGAGGCTGAACTGTGTCCAACCTATCCCCCAAAATCTCCATTTCACAGAGTGGGGAAATGCATCCAGTTTTCACAGTTTTGAGCTAGAAGGAGATAAGTTAGAAAGGAAAGATCAGCCTTCATCACTCTGGAAGATAAGCCAGTGTTCAGGGAGTGACCTGACACGGGGTTCGGTTCCGTTTGGCCACGCTGACAGAACTATGGGCATCTCTTAGCCGACGTTCCCATACCCCTGGGCTCCCGGCCACACACAATTAGCTCCAGGACTTAGGCAAGCTTGGGTCTCCGTGGTGTCCTGCTGCGGGTGAGGCTCTACACGTGTGCCCTGCGGTGCAGTGAGGCTCCACATGCCAGTTGACTGCAGAATGATTTTTCTGTCCAAACCCTCAAGGCTGGCCAAGGAGTAATTGAAACTGGAATTGGTCCAGAAATTCTCAGGCATGCGGCTCCTGGGAAGAGACTGACCTCCCAAATGACTCTCTCTTGTGGTATAATCCTTTTTTTTCCCACCCCCCTGCCACTCTTGCATAGAACTTACCTCCTTTATTTTCAGAGGGGACAATTTTTTTCAGGGAGAAACGGTGCCAGTTCTTCCACAATAATGTTGCAACTCAAAGGATATTTGTCTTTCTTCCCTTGTTTTGATTTTACATTAAGCCAGTTTCAGTTGGTAATTCTGGTACAGAATCGATAAAGGCAGCCCTTTCAACACTCATGGCTTTAATCACAGAAAAACAAATCTTTTTCCCCCCTCTCTGTTCTTTTTCTTCTCTCTTCTCCCTACCTTTTTCTTAACTCCCTTTCCATTCTCCGTCTCCCATCCCTTCCTTCATGCTCTTCCTTTCTATATAGAACATTTTAAAAGACATTGTTTTATAAAGTGCCTTGTTCATAGAAGACATTGGTTTTATATATTTTTTCAAAAATAGTACACAAGACTGACTTAACCAGATATTTAAAAGGTCCCAGTCATTAAAGCAATGAGATTAGATGGGTCTGATCACGGACAGATCAAGAGCATAAAAATCATACATGGTTGCAAGTATATATGGAAATAAAGTACATTTCTAATATTCACACTTTTTCGAATCAATAGAGAAAAGATGGATTATTCAATAAATGGTGATCAAAAACACTGGCTAGCCATTTGGAAAAAGTAAGCCCAGTTCCAAACCTCATTTTTTATATCAAAATAAAATCCAGAAATATCATTTTAAAAGTTCACATAACAAGTGAAACCGTGAAAATAGTACAAAATAAGTGAGCACTTTTAAATTTGGGAGTGGAAAGAACTTTATGACATTAAAAAATTAAGATTAGAAAGTACTGGTAGATTTTGCAATATAAAAATTAAATCTCTTCACCAAAAAGAAATGCACTCTTAAAAAGTTGAATGATAAGAGGACAAACTAGGAAAATATATGTGACCCGCATAAGGTTAATATCAATATGAAAAATGCTTTTATAAATCAATAAAATTTAGTCATCTATCCTTCCATCACAGTAGTAGGACTTGGGATAATTTTTACTTTCTTCTTTATAGTTCTATAGCTATACTTTTGATTTTTTTTTTAAGTTAGTATTTTTAATACATGAAATTCATTATCAGTTTGAAAAAAAATACCTAAAAACATGCGAATTGGCATCTTTTTAAAAAATACTTGAATCTAAAGACCAAAATAACTTTTCCAGAATTGTCCCATGGTTCTGCTTTATAATATTAGTCATTACACTTAACCTTCAATATTCTCACATAATAAGACCAACTAAAAAAAAATAAGATACATGAGAAATAGTAAGAAAAACTCGTAAGACAAAAGAATTTTAAAATGAAAGGGCACACCCCACATTGAAGTTAGGTGTTCTTTCAAAACCTGATTTGAATTTAAATCTTTGGATTAAAATTTGGCCTTTCTTTTTGTAAGGACAAGAGTCCATTGAACAAAAGCTCTTTTACCCCTCAAATAGTTATTTTTAGCGCTAAGATCTTCTCTTCTTAATGCAGGGTGTTTTTTTTCCCCCTTTTTTCCCTCCCGACCATCTAAGTTGTACCATTAAATGAAATGTATGATTTAAATTTCAATTCTACTGAAGCTGCAGGTAGCATTAAAGTGATCATACAGATGAGCGATTTCATTGAATGTCACTTCACATAAATTTACATAAAGCTGCAAAAATCTACACCGCCTCTAGAAATTCTTCGGAAGGACAAAAGAGAGAAAAATGTGTATTTATTGAGCACCTACAGTTTGTCAAGCCCTCTCTTGGACTGCTTTATTCATGTCACCTGATCTAATCCTTAGAGCCAAGAGGTGAAATCAGCATTATCATCCTCATTCTATAGGTTAGACAACAGGCTCTGAGAAATTAAAAGATTTGCTGGAAATCACACCCATGTGACTCAAGCACCCACGCATGACCTTTTCCCTACGCCCCTGAACTTTCTCCAGCATATATGTCTTCTATTATAAAAGAGAACTTATACAATCTAAGTTCCCTATGTAGTCCTGGAGGTGTCTCGAATGTTCGCAGACGACAGACGCATTTTTCCAGCTGCTCTGAGGATCCACATTCCCTTCCTATGCTCAGCTCACTGTGGGGCATATCCAGGCTTGGAGTGGGGGGGAGGGTGCATCTTTTGTCTCAGCCAAGGCCACTGGAGCCCTGGCTTCCTTCACCACAGAATCTGACCACCAGCAGCTGCTAACTTCAATGACACTCAGATTTTGTGTTTTGGTTCCTTATGTCATTATTTGTCAGTGCTTATGCCTCATGTCCACAGAAGACTGGCAGAGAGGCCCAGTCACCGGGCTGGCTCTACCAGTTACTAGCTGTGTGCTCCTGAGCACTGACATAAGCTCTCTAAGGCTGTTTCCTTACCTGGAAAAAGGGGGTATCACCTGTACACGCCTGATGCTATTGTGGCCTTAATGACAGAACGCAAGGAAAGTATTTATCACAGTGCCTGGTGCCACCTACGTGCTTCATAAACATGATCTGTTGCAGCCCATCAGCCTGATGTCTAAGGCCCGGCGGTTGGCAGACCTCAAAATCACCCTTTCCTGGGGCACCTGGGCGGCTCAGTCGGTTGAGCGTCCGACTTCGGCTCAGGTCATGATCTCTCGGTTCACGAGTCTGAGCCCCGTGTTGGGCTCCATGCTGACAGCTCAGAGCCTGGAGCCTGCTTTGGTTTCTGTGTCTCCCTCTCTCTCTCGGCTCCTCCCCTGCTCATGCTCCATCTCTCTCTCTCAGAAATAAACACACATAAAAAACTTTAAAAAAATTCATTCTTTCCTGCTGTTCAGGCCATTGTGCCTGAACCAAACTTGACTTCTGCCTTTAGGACCTAACTTGTGCCAGGGAGCTCCATAAGCCCAGGCAGGCCTGCCCTCTCACCCAGGCTATGGCCATTCCAGGCTCACCTGGCTTCTGGGATGGCCCCAATCCAGGCACAAGCCTCATCTGGGGATAGACTCTGGTCTCCCCTAGAACATAAGATAACTAACGCAGGGCTGATGTATCATGAAATCAACAATGAATTAAATCGTTCCCTTCTGACAGTTCCTCCTGAAACTTGTTTCAACCAGAGTTAATGGTGGCTAGCTGGTGAATGAGCTTCATCTGGGGGAGCAGTCAGCTACCGATGGTGAGCTGCCTCTATCTCTGCACATCAGAGCTCCCAGCGTGGCTGTCCCAGAGCAAAACGGAGCTGCTGTGAGATACCCTCCTCCCAGGCCTTTCTTGCCGTCCTTAGCGCCATTCACTTTTCTGAACTTCCTTAGCAGATAACTGATGAGTGATAGTCGCTAAAGGCTCACTTTCCCATTACCAGTGGACTGACTGAGAGAGGGACAGGTAATTCACTGCGAATGTGGTCCACTATGGGCCGGGAACTCTAAGAGGCAGAGAGAGGAGCCAGTCGTAAGTTGCTCAGTGTTTCCCAGCCTCACTTGATTGTTTCCTTAACCTATCTGCATTCCTTTGTTTCCAAGTGTTTGCTCATGCCGTTCCCTCTGCATGGAATGCTCTCCTCCTACCTCTGTCTTGGAAGCCCTCAACATCTCCACAAAGTTTCCAGACACCCACCACCATTATGACCTTCTTGCCCCCCTATATTAGCAATACATTCCTCGATGTGTGCATGAGACCCCATATATTTTGATCTAATCGGTTCCCTTGGTTATCTTATTTCATTTTATACACTTGAAAACATCATTCTGAGAAGAGGTCCATACGTTCTCTGATTTCCAAAGACACCAAAAAGGTTAAAAATCCTTGATCTAGGGGTGGGTGCCTGGGGGGCTCAGTCAGTTAAGCATCCAACTCTTGATTTCGGCTCAGGTCACGATCTCATGAGTTTGTGACATTGAGCCATGTCAGGCTCCATGGTAACAGTGTGGAGGCTGCTTGGGATTCTCTCTCTCCCTCTCTCTCCACCCCTTCCCTGCATTTGTGCATGAGCACATGTGCATGCATTCTCTCTCAAAATAAATAAATAAACTTAAAAAAAAAAGAATCCCTGATCTGGATCGCATTTAATGACTCAGTAGGGTGGAGACTATGTGGTAGTCCTCTTTGCCCTCTGTGTCTAATACTACCCAGCACACAGTGAGCTCTCAATGCCTATTTGTTGACTTGAACCGGGTCAATGTCAGCGACAGCACACAACAAACAGTTGTGCCAGTGAGTCCCCAAGCATCATGCACGTGTCTGGTATCAAAGTCCGGGGTCACTCTAATTTTACATGTGCTGCTCGGCCACTCTGGTGACCAGGCCCCAGACTGGCCTTTGGGGCTCCCGTGCTGCTGACCCAGCTATGACCACATCGGGCAGGGGTCCAGCTGTGAGCATGGACGCGGGTTCTCAAGGTCACACAGAAGACTCCATCTTAGGCCTCAGGAGCTCAAGTACTAAATACAGTTTCAGCAGAATTTCCTTTTGGCTAGTTTGTCTTCTTTAGTGTCCAAGGAGGAAAATCAGACTCATTGTTCTGCTCTTAATCAAATTCAATCTGGAGAAGCAGAAGAAAGCTGGGTATCTGCTCCGTCATGCAAGCCTGCTTTTCACTAAAACTGATTGATAGCTACATGAACATACAAAACTGATATAACTTTTATGTCCCTAGAAATTCCTCATTACACATTTTACCCCTCCTTGAGGATTTTCAGTACTGAATGGTTCAGATTCAGAAATGTTCTAGGAAAATCTGACTAATGAAATACAAGAAGTTGGAGCCAAGAGGGAAGGCGGAGGGGACAGCTGTCTCTGAGCATTTATTGCACCCCAGAGCCTGCATTAGGCTTGTTACATTCTCTTAGCCACCCTCTGGGCTCAGTATGATGATCCTCACTTTACAAGTGGGCAAGCTATGGTTCAGAGAGTGCAATAAACGTCCGAGGCCACACAGGAGTGAGGAGCAGGGCCAGGTCTGACTTCACCTTATCCTAAAGCCTGTGCACTCTCCTATCTGCCCAATGGCCTAGGGTGAGCCCAGCTTTGAGCTTGACCTACATCCCTGGAGTGACAGGTGTTTAGTTTTGATCTAATTGGTTCCCTTGGTTATCTTATTTCATTTTATACACTTGAAAACATCATTCTGAGAAGATCATCTTTCATCTGGGTCCATCTAATTGTCCACGGCCCCTGAGGCTCTCTGACCCAGTCCTTCCTGACTGGGTAAAACATCCATGGCTTTACGGATGGTAGACTGACCAACAGGCAAAGTAAATGCCAAAAAGCCCCCAGAGCACGTGGCAGCAGCTCTCAGCCAGCCTCCCCCAGAATCATGGACAGAACATTGGCTTTTCTGAAATCCCCAAATTCCTGGCCATCTTTGCTCTTTGGGACTTCTGTCCCTTCCAGCCCCCATCTTTTCTCTTCTCTCAACATCCTGCCAGTGGCTTGCTCTTTTTTTCTTCTTGTAAAGCTGCCCTAGCTAGCAGAAGATAAGGCCTGGACTGTATCCCTCCTAGAGATAGTCATATTTTCCAGGAGCCAAAAAGCCTTATGCATAAGAAATGAATTGATAACTGTGAAGTCTTTGGAGGCAATGGGTTACAAAACCTGAGAGAAGGGATAGGGACAGGGGAGGGAAGGAACTTCTTCTCTGTGAAGCCCCTGAAATTGTATTTGTTGGGAAGTTGCCCATAGTAAAGTTAGTCCTTTAAAAGGCAGCATCCAAATGGGAATCCTGGGCTCGGTTGCATAACCATTAGACCCGTCTTCCCTGAACCCTTTTCTTGTATCCTTTTAAATTCCCTGTAGGGTTTGCATGGAGCCATTACTTTGCCCTTTGTTCCTGATCTTTGCCTCTGTGCCCTGGTGTCTCTTCTGTAGCCGCCCACCTGGCTGGTAAGTGGTCTACAAACGTATCAGGATCCTAGGACGAAAGGGAACGTCTGAGGAGCTGGTGCAGGCCTGTAACCGTTATGTCTCCGGCAGGATCAGCTTCGAGTCAGGCTGGCGACTTCAGGGCAAGACAGAGGTCAAAACTCAGTCCCCACCTCAAGGAGCTTTCAGTCTGGCTGGGGCACGCGGGGACTTGAAAACACATCCACATACCTTGGGTTCGTGGAGGTGGTACGCTGCCCCAACAAAAACGTGAGAATGGCTTTGGAACCGGGCCCGGTGAGGAAATAAATGGGCGCATGGATGAATGGATGAAAACAGGTACAAAAAGAACGTGGCATGTTCTAGGAACTGAAATTATTTTGAATTTACTAGAGCAGGAGGTCTATTTTGATGGGGGACTGCAGGAACTTTCTGCATTCGGAAACTATTGCCAATTTTGTTCCTGATACTACGGTACTAGCTGAGAGGGCAGTGATGAGCAGACGCACATGGCCCGGGAGGCTGGCCACGCAAGCTCTCCGTCTTCACAGCCTCCTCTGTTTCCCCTTCTCCTTCGGCTTCACAGACTGTGCACCTCTGCCCCTCATCTCACTCGGCCTCCTCACTCACTCCCTTGGTTTCCAGACCTTTATTTCTGGCCCGGACGCTGCCTGGGCTTGAGTGCACCTCTGGTCTCCGGATGAACTGAGTGCCGCGGAGAAAAACCTGGAGGAGCCCCTGCTGGGCGCGCCATTGGGCTTCTGTCCTGCTCCCTGGGACACCCAGGCTCAGGGCCAACGATGAGAAGCCCAGTTCATGGGAGAGGTCAGGGTTCTCACAGGGAAAAGGAAAGAGGAGGCAGGAGTGAAGAGACATTTGTTTCCACTCTCTGGTTGGCAATGTCATGATTATTCCCTGATTCCCCTGGAAATCTTTGGCATATCATCTATTTATATAGGATACTTATTATTAATATAATATCTAGTGTATATTAATGTTAGTAACAATACATTTACTGTTTATCATTAATATATGATAAATTATATATTTATATATTTAATATAAATCATTAATTTATTAAAATATAAATAATAATTGTTAAAAATATAAATAATTTAGCATATAATAAATATATAAATATCTATTGAGCACCTACCATGTGACAGGTGCGGTTTATTAACGTGCGGTGGAGCTGGCTCTGGTCGGAGGTGGGGGTGGGGCCACAGTCGAGGCCTTCCATGGGGCCACCCCACAACTGAGTGACGCACCCATTGCCCAAATAGTCATCAAGCAGTTCGTGTGTGCTAGGCGCTCTTGTAGGTGCCGGGGAGGCACAACTGGACATGGTAGGCAGAAAGTCCTTTGGGAAGAATAAAGCATCCCTTCTCGTGGCATTTCTATCCACTGGCCATCCCCTTGGGGTCCCACCTCAAATGCAATGTGTCCAACATCCAACTCCCATCCTTACCGCCACCAAACTGGCTTCTTTGGTATTTTCCATCTTGGTTTGGGGCACCTGCGTTCCATGTTTCAGCAAAGAATCTTCTACGTGCGGGCGCTTAAAACACGAACATGGAGCCATCCCTCACTTCTCCTATGAACTCCCTCGCCTACTCTGTGCTGCCACAACCCCATTTGTGAGACAAACGCTAACTGTTGTGTTCTCCTCCATGATCCCTGTATCGTGGCACCTGGCATTTAGAAGCAGCTCAGTAATGGCTTACCCAATACAGGAAGGAAGGACTTGTAATAAAGTTGGCACAGACAAAATCCATCCCCCAGACCTTGGGAAATGCCCGGTTATGATCCTGCTCCCCTCCTCTCCCTTCTGTCCTCTCCCTCCTGCCGCTCCGAAGGCACTGGCTCTGGTCAGTTCATGACCAGATTGGTAGCCTCCGATCACTTCACCCTCCGTATTCCCAAATCATCACACCCAGACCTCTCAAAACCCATGCTGAATTCCTGCCAAGGCCCGGGCTCACCCTCGCTCCAGGAGCCCACCCTGCCAAACATACCCTTACTTCTCAAGCAGCCTCTTCCATGACTGCTCCCCTCCCCCACCAGGCGTACAGGACACTCTCACTCCAGGGCTACCTGCTCCCCTCAACTCAGCAGCCTATTCAGATATGTTACCTGCATGCATGCATTCATTCTGCACCTCTCCTTGCTCTGCAAAGGGTTTCTGCAGCTTAGGGAGATGGAAGAAAATGGAAAGCCTTAACAGGCCACCACTTTCAGCTGTGCAGGGTGTTCACTGCACAAGAACACCCGTTGAGAGGGAAAATGGGAGCCCAGATACAGGCCTCATCCGTTCACCAAATCATGCAGCCCAGCACAGGTGACACTGGCCCAGAGGGAGCTTCTTTTCCTAGCCTGCCCGCCATCTTTGATGGGCCCTGGGGGGAGAACTAAAAGTAGAACAAAAGAAGAAAGAAAGAAGACTGAGGACAAACAGCAGCCAGGTGCTCAAGATGAGAAAACGCCCCAGGGTAGATAGGTGCCCAAATCCCTGGCCAAGTGTGTCATGTAGGAAAAAGAGAGCCATAAGTGACTCTCAAGACACATCCATGGGCTTAAGCAAAAAGAAAGGCTAACATTGTCACTCTATGGGAAAAGACAAGTAGGATTGTCAAGAACGCATGCCACACTGCTTTGCATTCTGCCTGCCTTTGGCCTTCTTCCTGCCACAGTGTAACTGGAGAGTCTAAACCAGGTAAAGCAAATCCTTATGGATGCAAAGGCAGTGCCTCTTCCTCCCACGTGTAAAAGTCATCATGGCGAGTTGACTCAAATATATTTACACTGGCAAATGCTTGTGCCTGGGCCCTGGCCACACCCTCCAGCATACCTCCCCGGTGAGCTCAGGATTACGGTGTTATCCTGGATATTTCCCTTTGCCCGTTCCTGCTTCTAACTCTGATACGAATTCTGTAGGTGCAGAGAACAGGCAATAGATTCTGTAAGGCTACAAGACTCTCAAAGGTGAGAAATTAGAATCAGTGGCGCTCCCTAGCCCTCCCATGCCTGGGTCCTACATACTGGCTTCCCTCTACTTGGCAAAACAATTAAAAAGGGCTTTTGCTTGAGGATCCAAGAGTCGGGACTGCAATAATATCTCACTCTAGCTGACTGACATTTTACTGCTATGCTGATAACTCAGAGCTACTCAGGAATTTAACTCATGGATGGGACTGAGAAAGGAGGGTAACCTCTGTTTACTGGCCCAAGGAGCTCCGATTAAGAATTTTATAAGTATTTTGCTTTGTGTGATGTCATGCCTGAGAATAACTACTACAATAGACTGGATGATAGCTTTGTACCTCAGGCCCACATCTCATAAGACACATGGGCACAAAATTATATTAACAAATGCAATCAACAAGAACTACAAAATCTAACATTAAGCAGGTGTTTTAGGAAGGTGATATAGCCCCTCAACTGCCACTCCACTGGGGAGTGCATCTGGCTTTGTGGGTGAGCTGCCACTCCAGGGAAAGCTGGGAATCAGGGAGGTTCTCACACAGGCCACCTTCCTGGATCTCTCCCTTCTATGGGTCTGCAGGCTACCCAGCAGCTCCCACCTACCTGCTGGCCACCTGCCAACTCTCAAAAGCCCAGAGCCACCTCTGGCTTCACCAGATCCTTTCTTTTTTAAATTTATTTGAGACAGAGAGAGAGAGAGAGAGAGCACCCAGGAGGGGCAGAGAGAGAGAGAGGGAGAGAGAGAATCCCAAGCAGGCTCCACACTGCCAGCACACAGCCCGACACAGGGCTCGAACTCTCAAACTGTGAGATCATGACCTGAGCTGAAACCACGAGTCAGACGCTTAACCAACTGAGCCACCCAGGTGCCCTTTCCCAAGAACCTTTTACTCTCTTTTAGGTATTCCCTCAGCATCTGAGTCTGTTAATTATAAAATAAGAATAATACTCCCCACCCCATACAATTCTTTTGAGGTTTTTTTTTGAGATAACATATACCAAGCACTTAAAGTACCTGGCACATTAGCAGATCCTCAATAAATCATAATCTAAGAGAAACAGAAGGGTGGGATGTACAGGTTACTAGTCGAAATCTAGTAACACACTTTCATTGGTGTTCCTCCTCTGGGCTTGCTAGAATCCCAGAAGCTAAAGCAGAAAGGGGGCCTCTTCTTGCTGCATACCAGAGGCTGCATGTGGGTAAAGGCCTGTGTACTGAACACTTGCAATGAAGATTCCTTTGTATTCACAGCATTGTGGGACTGGAGGCTGAACACAGCCTGGAGAAAGGTGCCAGCTCTTGACCTGTAGAAGCAGGTGAGTCTCCTGGAATAGTATATCTTCATCAATAATAAAAGCCTTTTTATACAGATAGGGCAAAAGATACATAACCACGTTTTTTTTTTTTATCTGCTCCAAAGAAAGGACAAGAAGCAACCTTTAAGGAAGTGCAATCTGACAATAACACAAACAAAAACATTAAGGGAAGAATAACCGTCAGGCTCTTGTCCAAACCCTCATGATGCGTCTCACAGCAGGGAGAGAAACCCAAGCTGTCGGGCTTACATAGCAGAGGGGAAACAATTCAAGTACCTTGTGCAAAAGGAAACAGAGGATCCTGCAGATCAAATGTTCAAGGGTGCCTCTGCTTATTACCTCTGAAAATTGAGTTAGAAAAGCTTCATTAAGGCCTTGGAGTCAGAACCGGCTCTCATTTTGCAAACCTAAATGAAAGTGAAAATTGGAGGAGAAGCCATTCCCCTCAGTGGATCTCGAGTCCCAGTCACAAACCAAACCCAAATGTAAACTGTTACTGTCACTGGGGGAGATAATCCTGGAGTGAACCTGGTCTCCATATTCGGCCCATAGTTAAGTTTTATAAAAATCGGGGCTCCAGCCAAGGGGAAACACGATGGGCTGAGCATGAGAAAGGCTGATGTCTCCGAGGAGGCTTGGTACAAACCCTGCCCCACCAGTCAGGAGTCTCCCCTTCGCAAGTAACAGAAACCCAGCTCTAAAAAGTGTGAGCAGAATAGGAGATACAAACATTGGATACAAACATTTGTCTTTAAGGTCTGCTTTAGCATTCCATCTCTCAGCTCTGTTTCTCCTTGCACATTGGCTTCATTTACTGCAGAGATACGACTTCCTCCGTGACTCTGTATCCTGGAGGAGAGGACTACACCCAACTCCAAAATCATCCACGCCGTTCGGTAGCCAGAAGGAAGGCGGAGCAACTCTCCCCTGGCTTCTGTATCAATGCCTGAAGCAGACTGATTGGCTGTGCTTGAGTCACGAGCCTAACTCTGTACCAATCACCGTGTCAAACACAAGAGGGCTATTCTCATTGGCCAGGCTGAAGGCAGGTACAGGAAGGGGAGGTGAGCTCCACCTGACCACCTTGGAATAGGTTCCTCCAAGACAAAGTGTGGTTTTATTTCCGGGAGAAGCGAGAGGTAAGCTGGGCAGGCAAAGACAACAAAAGTTCTCCACTTCAGGTCAATAGGAGGGCTCCGTTTGGAATCCAGGTTTCCAGGAAGAGTACTGAACCCTCTCTCCACCCCCACGCCACTTCCCCCGCACCTTGGAACCATTAGGACCGGGAGTGCTGTGATTGCACGGTTGGGATGGGTTTCGCTCCCCCCCACCCCACCCCACCCCGCCCGGAGTTGGCTTGCAGGTAGCCTGGGCACATC
The DNA here is from genome assembly GCF_018350175.1 of Felis catus. NCBI lineage: Eukaryota > Metazoa > Chordata > Mammalia > Carnivora > Felidae > Felis > Felis catus. The sequence continues at coordinate 96,574,254 of NC_058375.1, read as the reverse complement.
CACATCCCGAAAGAACCAAAACAGCGTAGCAGGCCCAGACAGCCTGACTTACTGACAACGGCCCTTCTCCATTTTGCTTGCAGTGCCTGAATTCCCAGCTCCTGATGCTGTAGGCTCTGTGCCCTCCCTGTGGGTCAGGCAATGTGTGTGTTTACTAAATAGGGCTTGGATTCATTCCACTCCCCACCACAGGCCCAGGCACCAAGGATGTCCTTGATAGAGGTTTGTTGAGGCCCTTTTCTAGCAGTTAAAGTAAATACTTTGGGAAGAATTTGGAGGAAAGGTGACCGGGCCTCCCTATTGGTAGTTTATCCTTCAGCTGATGAGAGCTTCTTATAGGATGTGGATGGGGTGTTCCAGAAGACACTCACACGTGTAAACAGATACAAACATCCACACCTGTTTCCCAAGTTAGTAGCTGTTAACTGTTGACAGTTCCTTTGGTGTACAAAAGCATTCCAAGCCAAAAGGAAGACGGGTCATTTATTTGCTAACAAGACTGGAGGCAGAATAGCCTTGGAAGATTCCAGCCCTTCAGCAGCAGGGAATAAGCTCAGAGTTTCTGGCAGGTATCTTGTCTGTATCTTGATGCTATAATGGAAAACAGTCAGCAAGGCACCAAATGCTGAGTAAGTCCAGAAAAATATATGTGCTGCTATGGGCTGAATCTACCCAAAATTCATATGGTGAAGTCCTAAACCCAGGACTTCAGAATACGACTATTTGAAGATGGGGTTTAAAATGAGGTCATTAAGATGGGTCCTAATCCAAATAGGACTGCTGTCCCTATAAGAGGAGGAGATTAGGACACAGACAATGGAAAAACCACTTGAAGACACAGAAGGTGGCCGTCTATAAACCAAGAAGGGGTCTCGGAAGAAATCAGTGCTTAATCTGACCCCTTAACCTCAGATTTTCAGCTTCCAGAATTATGAGAAAATAAATTTCTGTTGTTTAAACCACCCAGTCTCTTGTATCTTGTTTTGGCAGCCCTAGTAAAGTAATGCCTATGCTTTACAATTTACAAAGCTATTTTTCATACCGGAGCTCACTTAATTTTCACAACAATCCGGTTGAGCAGAGAGTATTCTCATTTTATTGATGAGGAAACTAAAAAATCCTTTTAGCTTGAAGTGTTAGTGAGTGGCAGAGCCTTGGCCTGAACCCAAACTTCCTTTCTCCAGGTCCCATGTTCTTTCCAACAGACTTGCTTCCTATTTGCAAAGCACTCAGTGCCCTTGTTGTCATTCGTTTCTCTGCCCATCGGTATTTAGAGGCCAGATACAATGGTTCCCCTTAATCTGAAGAGTGGCTGGGCGATTCCCTCTGCTTTACACAATGGGTTGGTGGCAGAAATGGCATTAAAGTGGCTCCTGAAATTCTGGGTCACTGTTAAGTGATGATTTCTTATTTCTCCTGTTTACTCATCAAATCCAAAGTGTCAAGAGCTTTCCAGCCAGCAGCTCTGTTCCAGTGCAGGACAGTAATGGGCCCCACCTCTCCTGCCTGCATCAGATGAGCGTGCTGTGGGTGATCCTGGACTTCAGAAGTTCCTGTGTTTCCAGCTGCATTGCAAAGGGTGGGATTGATTTGGCCCTTAAGGAGCTGCTTTCATCAGTCACCACCCACTGAGAGGAGAATTGAATAGGCAACCCGGTTCATCTGGGGTTTGCTTTCAACCTAAAATAGTCATGTCTTTTCCTGAGAATATTGATTGAAAAGTTGATATCAAAATAAGCAAAGGAGACAGACTAACAAATTCCAGTGTTTCAGGTTCTTTTTCCTTTTTTGGGGTGGGATGAGAGTATATGATTAGGGCAGTAAGCAAGATTTTAAAACTATTTTTGTATTTAATAGTGCACAAACAGCAGGAATCGTTATCAGAATACATTTTAAAAAGGGGAAATTGTACCCACGATCTTATCGCCCCATTTTTTTTCTCTTTTGGTATTCCCACCTGCCCTTGCCCAGATGCACAGATAATTTTTACATTACACTCATGGCAAAGACAAGAATTCATATTTTCATTTAACCTTACAACGTAAGGAATTTTCCAAGTCGCCACATAATTTTCATGATTATATTAAATGGCTCGCTGTTAAAAAAAAAAAAAGGCTGCCTGTTATCACTACTCAAAGGGACAGAACCATCATCTGCACATTCTTCCCTTAGCCATTTAGGTGGTTTCCAATTTTTTGTTTCAAGCGATATACTCCCTTATAGACTGCAGAAAAACAGCAGATCTTCACCTAGCTGGGAGTTTTCCGGTAACAAGCAGTAGCTTCATTTACAGGTGGGGACACAGGAGGAGCCCCGCAGCCGTGTAACCATTGGAGGGGTCACCCTGGAGCAGTGCGAAGGGCACCCTGGGAGCTGCCAGGTGAGAGCAGGGCCATGATCATCCATTTCCTCACCCCCACCTCCAGTCTTTCTGGCCTCGCAGGGACCCCTGGCAGCTACTTCAGCTAGCACTGAGGTAGGAAGCAGCCTGTGAACACAGAGGGTCCCAATTCAGCTCTTGCAAGAAACAGGGCCGTCAACAAGCTTCCTGGGAGTCTCTGTGCCTTTGATTCTTCCCACTCCTCCGAGTGCTGGGTCTTCTGAGACTAAACACATAGGAACCTTGAGGGACCTAACCGTTAATCCTAGGAGCCCAAGCAGAAGAAAAATGGCATGTTTTGCTCATTTTATCAAGCTGCAGTCTGACCTGATCCTGGCATATTTTCTGCTCCCCTGCAACTTCTGCCTGAGGGGACACAGTCCCAGCCCAAATGCAGCCTGAGCACAGCCCCCCAGTCCTGCTGGAACCAGAAATTTTTTCTTGGGATTCCTCATCCTGGAGCTTCTTGCCTGACCCCTTTGGGAACCCCCCCCCCCCGTAAATGAGAGAATTGCTGACCACTCTGGAAGATGAAAATAAGCAGGAAGGCAGAGAACCTTCCCGTTGCATTTAAAGTCAGCTCCATTTGGAGATGATTCAAAATGCAAACGTACTAATGCAGTTACTGTAGGCCAAATTAATTATTGCCTCCTGGTTACAAAATTGGTCCTGCCCCCTTGGGATGAGTCGCATTTTGGGCAGAATCCTAAAAATCTTCATTATCCTCCTCATGGCCAATCTCAGGGCTTGCTGTGACTAGTAATAATAGAAGACAACACTGACAGAATATTTTTTTAATGTTTATTTATGAGAGACAGAAAGAGAGAGCAGGGAAGGGCAGAGAGAGAGAGGGAAACACAGAATCCTAAGTAGGCTCCAGGCTTCGAGCTGTCGGCACAGAGCCCGGAGCAGGGCTCGAACTCACGAACCATGAGATTGTGACCTGAGCCGAAGTCGGACACTCAACCAACTGAGCTACCTAGGAGCCCCAACACTGACAGAATATTTCTTGCTAGGTGCTATGCTAACTACCTTACATAAAATATGTCAATCCTCACAACGACCCTATGAAGAAAGAGTTATTATTACCCCCATCCTATAGATGAGAAGACCAAGGCTCAGAAAGGTGAAGTAACCCCAGGTCACAGAGCAGGTGAACAGTACTGATTACGACTCAGGTTCAGGCAGGCTGACTTGAGTGCACAGGCTCCCTGCTGGGAACAACTCCTCCAGCCAGCCTAGCCACACCAAGTCCTAGCTGAACACTTAGTAAATGCTGGGCACTTTGCTAAGGTATTTGCTTGCATCCCCTTAACTCTTGAAGGAGGAAACTGAGAATCAGAGAGGTTAATTCACTTCCCCAAAGTTACACAGTAAGTGAGTATAGCAGAGACTGTTTTTCTCTAAAATCTAGTTTCTCCTTCTTCCAGAATCACAGATTCCCATTACAAGCTGAGCACATGGCCTTCTGGAATTAAGACATTTTCCAGACTCTGTTGAAACGAAGCGTGTCCATGTGACTAACTCGTGGGTAACAGGATCTAAACAAAGGCGACTTCCTGGCCTCGTGAGCCTTCTCCCCTTTCCTCCTTCCTGCTGGTGGAATGTAGTTATGAGAGCCAGAGCTGGAGGGGTGCCAGCTTGAGCCATGACATGACAAAGGGTACACAGCAGAGCCACAAGGTAGAAGGAGCCTGGGTCCCCAGAGACTCCGCAGAACTGAATCAATTCAGCCATCTTGAGGTGACCACCCCGAGACTTTTGACATGAAAGAGAAATGAGAGAAATGAACACCTAACCAGTTTGAGCCACCACTGCTTTGGGTTTTCCGTCCTTTCAATCGAAACCTAACCTTAATTGACATCGTAGTAGAGCTGGAATTTAAACCAGTTTGACTCCAAAGGCCACACACTTCACCACTTGGCATGCTATTTCTACTGTAAGACTTTATGCCCACATTGGTTCATCTTATTATTCCCAACATCTTCCATCCCCTTCATCTGGAGAGTCACTCGGTAGATAATTGCCAAGTGCCAGGCTCTGTGCTAGTGAATAAGCCAATAATATAAATAAGAATAAGATTTGGTCAGTGCCCTCAAGGAGTTGGCGGTCCATCTCGAAAGACAGATGGCTAGGCAAATAAATAAAACACAGTGCAGTGAGTCCTGTAATAGGGGCATGCACCAAGAGCCGTGGAGCACACAGGGTGTAACTCACTGCCTGAGGGTCAAGAAGGCTTCAGCAGAGCGCAGCAGAGGAGCTGGGCATGACAAGTGGCTGCAAGAAAGTATGAAGCGTACTTGGTTCTCATACACCAGTTTCGCTGAAACCACTGGCCTGTGGTGACCACCTTCGGTCTAGAAACGCAGCGCAACCCTCCTTACCTGGAATTTTCAACGAGTTCTTCAGCACCGAACACCCCTCCAGCGCTTTGGGAATCCAGACTGCTTCTGCTCCCGCGCCCAAGGTCACGAAGAAAAAAGAATGTGGATCCTTAAGGCCAGCAGCCTCACAACGTGGAAGAAAATGGAAGCAGGAAACTGGAAGGCCCCAGTGGCAGGGCTGGATAAATACAGATCCTTCAGCAGAGCTGCAGAAGCCAGAATGAGTTCTGTCTGTAATTACCCCGTGCTTGAAAACAGTGTTTCCAACGTGACCTTTCTACCTGCAATTCTAACGGTGGGGCTGCTGTCACTGTTAATAAAGCCCAGGCCTGGCTCTCCCTGATTGGAGCCAATTAGAATTACCTGGAGAGGGCAGTCAGGGCAGCTGATGGCTAATGAGGGCAGCTGAGGTGCTGGCGTTGGTTTATTTGCCCGGCGACGAGGGGATGGAAAGCTTACCCCACCAAATGGTCCTCTTCTCCCTCCCCCTGCCCCCTGCATCCAATAATTCTCCTCAACCATTCCATGAGCACCAGCTTTAAATTAAAGCAATGAGGGGCGCCTGGGTGGCTCAGCTGGTTAAACGTCCGACTTCGGCTCAGGTCATGATCTCACGGTTCGTGAGTTCGATCCCCACATCAGGCTCTGTGCTGACAGCTCTGAGCCTGGAGCCTGCTTTGAATTCTGTGTCTCCCTCTCTCTCTGCTCCTCCCCCATTTGCACTCTGTCTCTCTCTCTCTCTCTCAAAAATAAATATAAAAACAAATTTAAAAAATTAAGGCAATGAGATCTACTGGGGGAGAAGAATATCTCCTGAATAATAAGGCCAAGCAACACTTTTCCCTCACTCAGCATGTATTTAGTAAAGCAACTACTATGTGCCAGGGGTGGTGCCAGGGGGAGCACATAACAGTAAATAAGATACAGACAGAGAAAAACTCACCACGAAGTAAAAGATGCTCAGATTTTAGGGCCTCCCATTGGCACAAGTTCTGAGAGGGGCCCTAGCGGTGTGTTCCCATGGCAACATGTTTTTGTAAACTTTGCAAAAGCAAACTATTGGATTAGAAGAATAAATATTGTTAAAATGTCAATACTACCCAAAGCAATCTACACCTTCAATACAATCCCAATCAAAATTGCACTGGCATTCTTCTTGAAGCTAGAATAAGCAATCCTAAAATTTGTATGGAACCACAAAAGACCCCGAAGAGCCAAAGTAATATTGAAGAAGAAGACCAAAGCGGGAGGCACCACAATCCCAGACTTTAGCGTCATCTACAAAGCTGTAATCATCAAGACAGCATGGCATTGACACAAAAACAGACACATAGACCAGTGGAATAGAATAGACTCCAGAATTGGACCCACAAAAGTTATGGCCAACTAATCTTTGACAAAGCAGGAAAGAATAGCCAATGGAAAAGGACAGTCTAACAAATGGTGCTGGGAGAACTGGACAGCAACATGCAGAAGAACGAAACTAGACCACTTTCTTACACCATTCACAAAAATAAACTCAAAATGGATGGAGGACCTGAATGTGTGACAGGAAACCATCAAAACCCTAGAGGAGAAAGCAGGAAAAAACCTCTCTGACCTCAGCCGCAGCAATTTATTACTCGACACATCTCCAAAGGCAAGGGAATTAAAAGCAAAAATGAACTATTGGAACCTCATGAAGATAAAAAGCTTATGCACTGCAAAGGAAACAATTAACAAAACTAAAAGGCAACTAATGGAATGGGAAAAGATATTTGCAAATGACATATCAGACAAAGGGCTAGTATCCAAAATCTACAAAGAACTCACCAAACTCCACACCTGAAAAACAAATAATTCAGTGAAGAAATGGGCAGAAAACATGAATAGACACTTCTTTAAAGAAGACATCCAGATGGCCAACAGGCACATGAAAAGATGCTCAATGTCACTCCTCATCAGGGAAATACAAATCAAAACCACAATCAGATACCACTTCACGCCAGTCAGAATGGCTAAAATGAACAAATCAGGAGACTATAGATGCTGGAGAGGATGTAGAGAAACAGAAACCCTCTTGCACTGTTGGTGGGAATGCAAACTGATGCAGCCGCTCTGGAAAACAGTGTGGAGGTTCCTCAAAAAATTAAAAATAGATGTACCCTATGACCCAGCAATAGCGCTGCTAGGAATTTACCCAAGGGACACAGGAGTGTTGATGCATAGGGGCACTTGCACCCCAATGTTTATAGCAGCACTTTCAATAATAGCCAAATTATGGAAAGAGCCTAAATGTCCATCAACTGACGAATGGATAAAGAAGATGTGGTTTATATATACAATGGAATACTACTTGGCAATGAGAAAGAATGAAACATGGCCTTTTGTAGCAACGTGGATGGAACTGGAGGGTGTTATGCTAAGTGAAATAAGTCATACAGAGAAAGACAGATACCATATGTTTTCACTCTTATGGGGATCCTGAGAAACTTACCAGAAGACCATGGGGGAGGGGAAGGAAAAAAAAAAGTTAGAGAGGGAGGGAGCCAAACCATAAGAGACTCTTAAAAACTGAGAATAAACTGAGGGTTGATGGGGGGGTGGGTGATGGGCATTGAGGAGGGCACCTGTTGGGATGAGCACTGGGTGTTGTATGGAAACCAATCTGACAATAAATTTCATATTAAAAAAATAAAATTAAAAAAAAAGCAAGCTATTTCCACCCACTTGGTTAAGAACGCTGTCTCCTCCCACTCCGCTTTTCCCTCTGTCATGTTTCCCCTGGTGTAGGGTGGCCCTGAAGTGACCAGGGGCTCTTGTGGGATTTGGCACAGGGGAAGTGAAGTCGGGCATGTAAGTGTGTTTGTGTTTCGCGGGCTGTATTTAGGTGGTGGGCAGTCACTTTTGCGTATAATCATTTATGCTGGCCCTCTCAGGGTGGTAACAGCTGCCAGGAATCTTCCTACTGCTCATGGTGCCGACTCACTGGGCGCTGTGGCACAAGGAGCAGGGCCAAAGATCGTAGCAGATTGAAGAGTGTCCTATGGAACCTGGCCACCGGGAAGCACGTGGGTAGTGGGGAGAAACACAGTTTGCATTGTGTAGCACCAAACGCTAGTCTAGGGGAATTTCTTCCAATCATCAGATGTGCAAGATTTCGTTCTCACAGCTACCATATATACTAGGAATATTCAGTAATACAGTGATACAACTCCATGCTATACCTTTTTCTTTCTCCGTGGGACTTATGTCAAATAAGATTTCTCGTTCGTAGAGTACAAACGATCGCAGTCCTACAAGCAGCAAGTATGTCTGGTTGTGAAATCACATGTTTTATGCATCCCAACTATTAATAATAAATACCATTTTTGGCTATTTCAAGGGAAAGACTTCATTTTCTTTCCTATCTCTGTATACAAATCATTACAAAATTGTTGTCATATGAAGAGAACCCAGATAAAAGGGTAGCCAGCGAGGAAGAAAGTCTTATAGCAGTGTGCTAGGCAGTTAATTAATAAAAACATGGTTGGAGTGCCCGGCTGGCTCAGTTGGTGGAGGGTGCAACTCTTGATCTTGGGGTTGTGAGTTCGAGCCCCATGCTGGGTACAGAGAAATCCTAAAAACATAAAATCTTTAAAAATAACAAGAAAAATAAAAGCATTGTTATTTTTCTGTATTTTGTGATCTTTTCAGTATTTTCAGTTTTGAAAGCCTTATGATTTAATTGTCCTTTCTTTTCCCCATCCAATAAAGGTCCACTTTCAGGCCTAATTTTTTTTCGTATTTTACTTAACTAGTAAAATTTACTTTGCAGTCCTTATTCCTTGTCACAGTCTAATGGGAGAACCCTATTGCTCCTCTGCTCCTCTCCCCTCACCACATACATGATCAGTGCCCACTGCCTGCCGGGCTGTAAGCTAGAGGTGGGCACACTGTGGTGGATGAAGCAGATCTGGCACCTTCCCACGTGAAGAGGGGGACACAGATATCAGATAAATCAGACAGGGGGCGCCTGGGTGGCGCAGTCGGTTAAGCGTCCGACTTCAGCCAGGTCACGATCTCGCGGTCCGTGAGTTCGAGCCCCGCATCAGGCTCTGGGCTGATGGCTCGGAGCCTGGAGCCTGTTTCCGATTCTGTGTCTCCCTCTCTCTCTGCCCCTCCCCCGTTCATGCTCTGTCTCTCTCTGTCCCAAAAATAAGTAAACGTTGAAAAAAAAAATTAAAAAAACAAAACAAAAAAAAAAAAATCAGACAGGATGCTGTTTGGCAGAATAAGAGGGGAGAACTCCTTGTAGGAAATAACATTTCAGCTGAGACCCAAAGGCTAAGAGTCAGTCAGATGAAGAATTAAAAAATACATCAAGCAGAAAGAACCGCATAAGTGAAGGCCCTGAGGTGGTAAGAGCGTGAGGCATTACAGGTATTCAATAAATATCTGTTGGATTTTAAAAGTAAATATTATGGTTTGGGCAGGGCCAGGGTGTTATGGGAACATATAGGAGAGGCACTGAAGCCTTGCCAAGGGTAACCAGGAATGAAGGAATGAGGAAGAAGAAAAAGGTTAGAATTGACTTCCTGACTTTCAGGAGATGAAACAACAGGTGCAACGGCCTGGGGATCAGAGAGAGATCAAAGAGTAGCTCTGTATCACAGTGGGCTGGATTTGGGGAGAAAGGTTTGGCTGGGGGGAGGTTGAAAATAGACAGGGAGGAGAACTGGGTAGAATTGGCAAGAAATGAGGCCAGACCATGAAAATCTGAATAAGCCATGGTAAGATGCTTGGACTTCATGTTGGCTGCTATGGTGACATAGTCTTAGGAAAGGAAATGACAGGCTCAGATCAGCATGTTGAAAGGATCTGGTTGCAGGATAGAGAACGGACTGGATGAGGGGTCAAGGCAGGAAGACCAGTCAGGAAGCTGTTAAGAGAAATGCAGTCATGAGAAGGTGGTGGCCAGGGGTAGAGGCAGTGGGGATGGGAAGAAACAGATCCAGAGAAGAAAATTGTGGTACCATTAGCCAGGCAAGATAAAAGAATAATCACTCAGGGGCTGGTACCAGGCTGATTTGTAGTTCCTCTTCCGTCATGAACCCAGCTGGTCTCAAGGGAGGCAGCGTTCTTGTTTACAACGGATGGTTTCTTTCCAGGAATAGGACTGCCTGCGCCTTTGGCCATGGGTCACCGTGTGCTGTTAAGCTTCTGGACCCCTTGACCCTGCTCTGTCCTCTCCCTTTTCTTGCTTTTTTTTTGAATTTATAACTTGCATATTTTATATTGCAATAAAAGGAACATTCACAGCAGACATAAATTTTAGTAACAGCGTATCATCTTAGAAACAAACTAAGAGTCCCAAACTCCACTATAATGGACACAGATAGGATTAGCTGCCTAGCACCCTTTTTTTGTTGTTCTCTTCTTAATTTTATTTTTTAATTTATATCCAAGTTAGTTAGCATATAGTGCAATGATGATTTCAGGAGTAAATTCCTTAATGCCCCTTACCCATTTAGCCCATCCCCCCTCCAGTAACCCTCTATTTGTTCTCCATATTTATGAGTCTCTTCTGTTTTGTCCCCCTCCCTGTTTTTATATAGTTTTTGTTTCCCTTCCCTTATGTTCCTCTGTTTTGTCTCTTAAAGTCCTCATAGGAGTGAAGTCATATGATTTTTTTCTTTCTCTGACTAATTTCACTTAGCATAATACCCTCCAGTTCCATCCACGTAGTTGCAAATGGCAAGATTTCATTCTTTTTGATTGCCGAGTAATACTCCATTGTGTATATATATATATATATATATATATATATATATATATACCACATCTTTTTTATCCATTCATCCATCAATGGACATCTGGGCTCTTTCCATACTTTGGCTATTGTTGATAGTGCTGCTATAAACATTGGGGTGTATGTGTCCCTTTGAAACAGCACACCTGTATCCTTTGGATAAATACCTAGTAGTGCAATTTTGGGGTTGTAGCGTAGTTCTATTTTTAGTTTTTTGAGGAACCTCTGTACTGTTTTCCAGAGTGGCTGCACCAGCTTGCATTCCCACCAACAATGCAAAAGAGATCCTCTTTCTCCACATCCTTGCCAACATCTGTTGTTGCCTGAGTTGTTAATGGTAGCCATTCTGACAGGTGTGAGTTGGTATCTCATGATTTGTATTTCCCTGATGATGAGTGATGTTGAGCATTTTTCCATGTGTCGGTTGGCCATCTGGATGTCTTCTTTGGAGAAGTGTCTATTCATGTCTTTTGCTCATTTCTGTCCTCTCCCTTTTCACTGGGTTTGACCAAGGGGGAGCTGACAGAAGACTGGAGAGCAAGGAAGTAAGGTCACAGTATTCTCCATTGCATCCCTGTGAGGATGCCCCAGTATCTCTCAAGACAACCTTCTCACCTCTACCTTTCTCTGTCTGATTCTTCTTCCTGGTTTCCTACTTCCCCACCCTTCACTCTGGGCTGACACAGGAGTGGGATCATCCCAACATCCCTGTGGTTCCCCCACGACTTACCCACGCCTGTGTCAATTCCCCTTCTTCAGTTATTCCAATGAAGATGTCATCTGTTTTCTGTTGGGGCCCTAACCCAGTCACGCATGTCCCCGCCCTTCTCCATAATACCGCCTTGTTCTTTTAAACCAGGCCTCGCCCCCACACGCCTGGCAGCCAATGAGGCAAAGACCACGCCCATCAGCCCTCTCCTAGTAGCCAACCAGGATTTTCTGTGCCCCTCCTCTCGGTCCCGCCCCACTCCACCCCTAGACTGGAGTTTGGCTCCACTTCCCTGGCTCTGACCCTTGGGTTTTCCCTAGTGTTTAGCTTCACCCTTGGTCAGCCCCTCGGGGCTTTCCTCCAGCCCTGGTGAGACCTGGGAAGCCAGTCATCAAGTGACCAGTGATCAAGATCCTGCCTGTCCCTCCTCAGAGGGCTGGATAAACCTGCTGAACTGTTCTCAGACTCACGGTCTCTCTAGGCTTCCTCGCTGACCTGTAACCATCTTCTTGATGCCTGTCTGGATACACACGTGTGCCACCTATGACTGTAGCATTTTTTCCTGTTTCCTCCTCCCGACCCTGAGAGCAGGGACACCACCTTGTTCATGCTGTATCCCAGCGCCCAGCCCAGTGCCTGGAACATAGTAATTAACTATTTGTCAACTAACAGACTGACCAACTGGCTTCCCATCGTCTGTTACAGTCTTCCTCCAAACACGATAGAGCACCATTAATTAGGCTTTAGGTTTCCTAACTAGTTTTTTCCAGTCTTGCCTCCCTAAGACCAACCTCTTTGGCAATGGCGACTATTTCTAGCAACTGCTCAGTCATACATGTATAGGATTCTTCTGGGACACTCCCAGGGCCCAATTAATGGCTTTATCAGCCCTAATCCCTGATAAGTTCACAGGGACTCCTGTCACATGAAATTCAAAATAAAATTTTATCTTTTTGATCTAACAATAAACATTAATTTGTGTTAAAATTTAAAAAACAACAACTTTCTAGAATTTGCAAAATCATGCCTGCAAAATTGTGAGTAAGCTCAATGCAGCTGAACTGACCCTTCTTTCTGGCTGGGGCCCCATGCCATGTGTTTGAGTCTGTCCATTGGGCCCTAGTTACCATGATACAAGGGTGATTCCATTCACTCTGTGTGGGTTTTACTAGTGTGACTTGGCAAAGTCAAGCCAAGGTGGGGTTGGGGGGAGGAGGATCCCGTTTTTCAATTTCTTGGGAGGATAGAGGTGGCAAGGAGGAGTCAATTATCACATGTGTTTTTCAACCTTGGTGCTACTGTCAGGACGATTCTTTGCATGAGACTAACCTCGTCACTGCAAGATATTTATCATTTCTGATTTCCAGGCACTAAATGCTAATAGCACTCCTCAGTCATTGTGACAGCTCACCAAAAAAACCCTCCACAATCTCCCTAGGGGAGCAAGGTAAAAAAACGTGAAGAAGTGTTGTGACCTATGTGGTTGAATACAGGTGGAAAGAATGTTCTCTGAATGGTCTTGTCTTCCCCTATTCTTGTCTGAAATGAACACCCTTTTCTGCCCCTCCCTACTGAACTTGCTGACCCACGTTCTGCAGGACCTTCCTGGGCAAAAGCGTGCCCAGCTTTCCCCCCCCCCCCCCCGCTTCTCCCCTCAGTCCCCTCCCCATTAGCAACGGTATTGGCAATACCACTCATTTACCATTCTGTCGTGTGGTGTGACTCTTGTTATATCAGCACCTTTAATTTTAATTAAGTCTCAGGGTTTGTTACAGAACATTTCAGGGGCACCTGGGTGGCTCAGTCGGTTAAGCGTCCAACTTCAGCTCAGGTCATGATCTCATGGGTTTGTGAGTTCGAGCCCTGCGTCGGGCTCTGTGCTGACAGCTCAGAGCCTGGAGCCTCCTTCGGATTCTGTGTCTCCCTTTCTCTCTCTGCCCCTGCCCTGCTCACATTCTCCCTCTTTCCCTCTGTCTCTCTCTCCCTCAAAAATGAATAAACTTAAAAAGAACTAAAAAAAAAAAAAGAATATTTCGGAACCGGCACATGTATCTCTCTGACCAAATTATAAGCTCCCAGAGGGCAGAGCCCACGTTTCATGCCTCTTTCCTTGCGGGACGAGGGTTTAGGTGGAAGGTGACCCAGGCGGAAGCATCTGGCAAGCTACTTGGACTGCAGGACTGCAGGCTGAGGACAACAGGGAGCTTGGAGCTGCCCACAGGGATAGCTGACAATGTGGTAGAAGAAGGCATGTCATTGGCCCAAAGACACCGCTTGGAGGAATGACCACCTTCAAGGTGTGGGAGGAAAAATAAAGCCCATAAAAGGAAAAGCGTTGTGGGAGGTGACAGGAATGTTGCAGAGTCACAAAAGTCACCAGAGAAGGGACTGGTCATCAGTACCAGAGGAGGCAGGAGGAAAGCTACGAAGTTCACGGTGGCCTTCTGGCCCCTCACAGTGCAGTGGGGAGGGTGGGCCACGCTGTAAGGGCCCAGCAAGTGAAGAAACTAAGGCAGAGATGGCAGGCTTCTGGAAGGGAAGGGAAGGGAGGGCAACCACACGAAAGGACAACTTGGCACATGTGGACATTCCATAAACGTGTCCATTTATATAAATGTGTAATCGATCTGTGTGTTTATTTTTGTAACTGGGTCTGAATATTATAGGAAAGATAGAAACAGTGTTTGTGAGCGGAGTTGGAAGAACCATTTGCAGTGGAGGCTATGCAGATTGAGCCAGCTCTGGGAGGGAGAGCATGGGGTCCAGACAGCATGGGGGCCTCAGCCTTGGGAAGGAAAAGGACATTCCTGGGAAACAGGGATGACGACACGCAGGGAAGTTTATTTTAAAAGTGGGTACTTTAGGGGCGCCTGGGTGGCTCAGTCGGTTGAGCTTCCGACCTAGGCTCAGGTCATGATCTCACAGTTTGTGAGTTCGAGCCCCGTGTCAGGCTCTGTGCTAACAGCTCAGAGTCTGGAGCCTGTTTTGGATCCTCTGTCCGCCCCCATCTCTCTCTCTGCCCCTCCCCCGATCTCTCTCTCCCCATCTCTCTCTTTCTCAAAAATAAATAAACATTTTTAATGGGTATTTTGAAGTGAATGGGTTGTTTTCCTGGTAATTTTACCAAAAACATGAAGTAACTGACCCTTTCTTATTTATGCAGAGACATTTTGGTGAATCGCAGCAGCCCCTAAGCCTTACAGAATGCAGAATTTCTGTCATTGGATTTAAAATGCTTTTTCTTGGGGCGCCTGGGTGGCGCAGTCGGTTAAGCGTCCGACTTCAGCCAGGTCACGATCTTGCGGTCCGTGAGTTCGAGCCCCGCGTCAGGCTCTGGGCTGATGGCTCAGAGCCTGGAGCCTGGTTCCGATTCTGTGTCTCCCTCTCTCTCTGCCCCTCCCCCGTTCATGCTCTGTCTCTCTCTGTCCCAAAAATAAATAAACGTTGAAAAAAATAAAATAAAATAAAATAAAATGCTTTTTCTTAGTACATCATAGCTCTAGCTTGGATAGGTCATGTGAGGGCAAGCTCAGAAAAAGGAGGTAACATTACCAAAGTGTCCAGAAAACGAAAATGCTTCCTTCATTCCAAGCACGGAGGTCAGTAATAAAAAAGCCCTTATCATAGATTAATCCACAGCCTGAATGCAAAGGTTTGTTGGGGGAGCAGGCGGGGGGGGGGGGTGCGAAGCAACCCTAAACTATATGACATGCACTCTGCCTTTTTACGACCTTGGCAAAAACAAGCAGGAGACAAATCCCATTTACAAGGACAGCAAAAGCCCAGTCTCCTCTCTGACCCAGGCCCTCTCCATGCATCATAAATATTTCCATAGTCATAAATATCGCTGACGAGGAAGCAGAAGGCTCTTAATTGGCTTCAACTCATTTCATGGTGGAGGAAGCTAGGAAGAATGCACTGAATAAGAATAAGACAGGGTGAGAGATCTCCCAGGAGGAAACTAAAATCGATTCTTCCATCAACATGATGCTCTCTATGTGCACTGACTTCAGCTAGGAAAGAACCGGCTGTTGTGAGGGGTGCCTTCTCCTGCTGGCCCAGGGCCTTCCTGTCCCAGAGGTGCCAAACCCCTTCAGGTCGAGTTTTGTGGTGGTTAATGTTGCTGATGACAAGCTGGTCATAAGGAAAGAAGGAAGATAACTAGCATTTATTAAAAATTAATAGGAGGATAATGGATAAACAAATGGGGGTGTATTCATCCAATGGAATCCCATCCAGCAATAAAAAAGATGAACCACTAATCACACAACAGCATGGATGAGCTTACATAGAGTACAGACTATATGATTCCATGTATATGACTTTCTGTAATGGGTGATCAGGGCCGAGAAAAAAAAAAATAAATCCAAACAATGGTTCCTTCTATCAGTGGGTGAGGGATGAACTGGAAAAGGGTTTGAGGGAACTTTTGTAGGGATGGAAAAGTTCTGTATATGTCGACGGGGGTGGGGGTGGGGGGGAGCGGGCTGGATTACACAGGTGTTTGCATTTGTAAAAACTCAGTAAGTGTACAATTAAGATTCATGCATTTCATTACAATTAAATTCTACAGCAAATGAAAATTAAACAAATCTCGAACCCTACTTAATGATATGCATGCTGAAGTATTTAGGGGGAAGTGTCCTGATGTCTGCAATTTCCTGTGAAATGCATCACTAAAATAAAATAGATTCATGGCTGGATAGAGGGATAGAGAGATGGACTGATATGTGAAGAAGCAGTTTTAGATGTCAATGGTGGGATCTACGTGGTTAGTAGACAGCTGTTCGTTGTACAGTTCTTTCTACTTGGTTGCGTGTTTGAAATTTCTCACAACGAAATGGAAGAAATAAGGATGTTGCAATAAAAGACAAGAAAAGAAAACAAACATCTATGAGTACCTAGGTGTACCAAGTGCCTTAGGTACATTTCCCCAATCCCCATATGGGCTTGATTTTGCAGACCAGCAGGTTGACATTCAGAGAAACACAGCCTCAGGATGGAGGGATGTTTCTTCTTTCACAAGTGCCCTCCAGAGGTGGGATCTGGCACTTGTACTTTGGGTAGCAGACAGTCTCGTTCACAGCTGCTCCCCCTCAGCCTTCCTCTCAGCACTGGCTTCTGATTAACTTCACAAGCGAAGAGCCAGCTTCAACCACCAGCTAATCAATGACTCCACAACTATTAATTGAACACCTACTATGTGGAGGGGATTCCAAGAGCTGTAAAACACAGTCTCTGCCTTCAAGAAGCAACCAGAGTATTAAACCCAGCCTGGAGATCTGGCCCCTAGATGTGACTTGGGCATTAATTATCCGTGGGACCATGAGCAAGTTACACCAGCCCTCAAGCTTCCACCTCCTCATCTATGAAATCAGGGCTTGAACTAGACCATCTCTCAGGTTCCTGGCACCCCTCATGTTTCTGTGACTTTTGATCCGTCAGAATTTTGAGGGTCAATGGCTGGTCCAGGGAGTGTGTGCTAAAGGAACACTGAGGAGGAGAAGTCGCCTTGGACAGAGTGTCGCCTCATAGGAAGTGGGGTCTAAGTGTGCCTGGTGGATGGGGGGAGGAGATGGGGTTCCAGGTGGAAGAAATGCAAACACAGGGCCTAGAGGCAGGGGGACACATGGGGACAGTAAGGAGAAAGTGACTGGAGAGGGGGCTCCGTGTTCAGGCAGCGGAGATGACACTGAGAAAGACACTTTGACTTTAGCTTCTGAGAGAGAGGCAGCCTCCCGTGAGGAACATTAAGCACGGGAACTGTAGACGAGATGGTGTCTGAGGGAGATTCATCTAGTTATTTGCAGTCATGGAGGAAAACGGCAGTGCAAACGTTCACAAATGACAGATTATTAAAACAGTGTGGCAGACTCTGGAACATCCTCAATCTGTGGTTCCCCAGCTATGATCTTCGGAACGTTAGGTTTCCTGGGAAGGGCCTTAGGGACAGTAAGGGGGGGGGGGCGAGGGCAAGCGGAGGGAAGGCCGGGCCCAGCACCCTCTCTCATCCTGGCCTTGACCTCACCAGCACAACTTATATTGGATTGATACCTGGAAGCTCCAGATCAAATTTATTTTCAAACAAGAATTCAACAGACCTCAACTGAACCGTATCAACTCATTACAGAAATAAGTAGCCAAACAAACGTAGGGGCTGTTTGAGGAGAATTTGCTGGGCATGCGCCTCGCACTGCTACTTGAGATGATTGCACATTTTCACCAGTGAGATGCCAGCTCTGACAAAGGCGGGGAGTCTCAGGAAGAAGGCAGATTCGGAGGACGGCTGTGCCCGGGCCCCAGGAAGTTACTGAAATGGTCTCATTCTGGGCATCACCCAGATGCAATGGGCTTTCAGCTGTGAGGCCCTGCAGGGCTGCCTCTCGGTAGTCCTGACTTAATCCCCTCAGCAGGGTCTCCCCACCCCCACCCCCACTCGGTTCCCCTCCTGGTGGGCCCCACCATTGGGTGGGACAGAACCTCTCCCGAATCTTTGTTGTTTGTCGTCCTAAACAGATATTCAACAGCATCTCACCCCATAAAACTGAACCAGGAGAAAACAAAAGCCGCCAACTTGGAGAAGTTACACAGGTTCTAGATTCTTACAGATATCTTTTGGTTGAATCCCCTGGCTCCTGGCTCCTTCACAGGAGACAATAACTGATAAATTCTGCCCTCCACATTTATTCTTAAATAATCTCATTAACAGTCTCTTTTTACCGACCTGCTCCTAGATGCCCACAGGGCAGAGCATTTGCCCTCCCCTTACCTCAGGTGTCCCTCGCCCTCCGTTCCACATGGCAGGGCCACAGTTGGGCACTTCCTCATGGCTGTGCTCCCACCCGCAGTAGCTACTGCGTGCCTGACCTTCTGCGAGGCGTTCTGGTTATCTGTCACCGCCTAACAGATCACCCAACACTCAATGGCTCAAAAAAACCAGCCTCTATTATCTCGCATGGTTCCTGTTGGTTAGGAATCTGGGAAGGACTCAGCTGGGTAATTCCGGCCCAGGGTCAGTTTGCAGTCATGTGTTAGCAGGGACAGGAGGATCTACTTCCAAGGTGGCCCACTGACAGGACTGGCAAATTGTCGCTGGCTCTTGTTGGGGGGCCTGAGATCCTGTCCACGTGGGCTTCACCACATCGCTGCTTGAGAGTCCCCGTGGCATGGCAGCTGGCTTCTCTTGGAAGCCAAGAGGCCAAGCCAGGTGCTGTGATGACTTTAGGGCCTATCTTGAGGCTCATATATTATTACGCCTTCTACTTCATTTTACCGGTCACACAGGGCAAGCCCTGACTCGATGTGAAAGGAGGCGACACAAGAAGGCAAGGGTCTTTGGAGGCTGTCCCACCACACGACAGAAGGGTCAGAAGAAGAGGGATCCCTGTTTGAGCCATTAAGTAGTTTGCAACTTATTTGCAGGAAGAAAACTTACATACTTATACCTATAATACTAAAGGGATTAAAGAAAAGAAGAAGAAAAGAAGAGTAATAATGACAAGGCAGACAGCACACGTCCTGGAATGCAACCTCGGTATTGAGTGAGCAAGATCGATACAGACTCTGCCCTCTGGACGCTTGGAATCTACTGGGAATGACAGGTTTCACATGCGGAATTGCACTTGGAATAAAACCCTATCTCCTTAACCTTACCTTTCTCCATTCTTTTCTTCTACTACTCATCTCCTTTTTCACTGAGCTCCAACCACTTAACCTGTTCTCCATTCCTCCAACAGATTAAGCTCCTCCCTCCCTCGAGACTTTGCACTTGCTGTCCTCCCCCCCCCACCCGCCCCGCCTCGCCCCGACCCCGCCAACCCCGACTGCCCCCCAGGTCTTTGCACAACCAGCTCTTTCTCACCACCCAGGTCTCTGCGTTTAGTTGCCACCTGATCTTGTCCTCCACCTCCCCCAACTAGAATGCATGAGAACAGAGACTGTGAAACCTCCCTCACTGCTGTGTCTCCAGACAGACCAGGCCGGCACTCGTTCCATAATAAGTGACGAATATATACTACAGTGAGTGAAAGAAGTACCCCCTTTCGGACCATATTCTAAAACCGTATAAAATCCTCTCTTTAGGATATCGAAAGCTTAAGCTCCAGCCCTGTCACTTGGCCATCTCGTAATCCAAACCAAGGTGGGTCAATTGTCCCCGTGGTGGTGAGCAAACAGCATATGCCACGCCTGCCTTTTCCCCCGCTCCTGGTTTCAGCGGATCCGGCGCAGGCTAACCGTGTTATTTGTACTTCTCCTCCGGGACGGTCCTCAGTCTCTCACTGCCTTTGGTTGGCTTCCCCAAAGCGTCTCTCTCCTCCAGGGGAAGGGCAACTCCAGCCTTGTTTTGCTGCACTGGCACTCGGGGGTTCGGCTTTCCTGGGCAAGAAAAATATTGAAAACGGTTGTTCATTAACATCCCAGCTTTCCCGCTTTTCGGGAGAAACCACACGACAAACGGAGACCCCACACGTATTTATTTTGAAAATACGCTTTTTAATTTGAAAGCAAATGGACGCTGCTGGTCTGCAGGTCATTTCACCTGCTGTGGCGTGTGATTAGCGAGGCCTTTTCTCGCTGGGTGGTGGTGCCGGCTAATGGACTCACGCTCCCTCTGTATGTTTATCTTCAGTTAATTAAAATTTTGCCAAGTCTTCCTCGCAGCCCCTGTGCACAGCAAGGCTGAGCCTTGGCTTGTGGCACCGATCTGGGCTGGCAGGCTGGGAGGGGGGCGGTCATCCTATTAAATATTAATCTAAAAGGGCAATCGGGCCTGTGGGCTTCCACCCCTGAGGTTCTCTCACTGGGAAGGCACAGATCGATGCCAAAACCCAGTGCCTGTGACAACTCTCCCTGCCAGGCCTGAGTCAGCATCAGATGCAATTTTTCAGAACTGTTATTCGACAATAAATCTGAGCAGAATTCTGGGAGATCTCTCTTAAAAACTGGAATGAATTACACGCATATCCACCTTTGAAGGGGATGTTAGCCATCCTGCGAAACTGTGCCTTATAAATGATGAACAGGTCAATCTGCCAGATGAATTTTGAAGTTACGGGTCAGGTTAAGACTAGCACTTCAGATGTTAGTTTTGAAAATCTGCCTTTGCCAGGAAGGGGGGGGATAGGAAAGACTGAGCTGGCACTCAGCCTTCCATTGCCCTATTTTTGAAAATGCAGGAGCTGCTCCCCACAAGTTCACCTTCCCACCCCCATCCCTTCCTTCCATCACTGTTAGCTAGGTACTACCTACTGAATCACTTCAGCCAACACCTTTGCCAGGAAACTTGGAACAGCACCCTGTTGGGGTGCCTGGGTAGCTCAGTACGTTAAGAGTCTGACTTCAGCTCGGGTCACGATCTCACGGTTTGTGGGTTCGAGCCCCGCATTGGGCTCTGTGCCGACAGCTCGGAGCCTGGAGCCTGCTTCAGATTCTGTGTCTCCCTCTCTCTACCTTTCCCCCACTCACTCTCTGTCTTTCTCTCTCTCAAAAATAAATAAGCATTAAAAAAATTAAATAAGGAAGAGCACTCTGTTGTGGGTTCAATTGTGTCTCTCGAAACAGTAAGTTGAAGTCCTAATCCCCAAGACCTGTGAATGTGACCTTTGGGGGGCTCAGTCAGTCAAGAGTCTGACTTTGGCTCAGGTCATGATCTCAAGTTTCATGAGTTCGAGCCCTGAGTCAGACTCTAAGCTGACAGTGTAGAGCCTGCTTCAGATCCTCTGCCTCCCTCTCTCTCTGCTCCTCTCCTGCTCACATGCACATGTGCACACGCGCTTTCTTTCTCTCTCAAAAATAAATAAACATTAAAAAGAAGAAGAAGAAGAAGAAGAAGAAGAAGAAGAAGAAGAAGAAAGAAAATAGAATCTTTGCAGGTGTGATTACTTAAGGTAAGGTCATCCTAGCTTGGGTGGGCCTGATCCAATGATCGGTGTCTTTATAAGAAGAGATAACAGAGATACAGAGACACGCAGGGAGACCACCATGTGACATTAGAGGCAGAGGTTGAAGCGATGTGTCTACCAGCCGAGGGACGCCAAGGATTCCTGGCAACACCGGAAAGTAGGAAGAGGCAAGGAAGGATCCTCCCCCAGCAACTTCAGAGAGAGCATGGCCCTGGCAGTGCCTTGGTTTTTTTTTTACTTCCAGCCTCTAGAAATGCGAAGAGGAACGTGTGTTGCTTTAAGGCACCACGTCCGTGGTACTTCGCTGCAGCAGATCTAGGAAACTAATATACACTCTCCTCTGGGTCCTACTGCTGACCGTCTTCCCTGGCTTGCCTCTCTGCCAACCCCATGGATAGGCTTGCTCATTCTGATTCCCTTCCCTTCCCTTTATCTACAATGAAGTCCCAACTTGCTGGGAGGCTTAGGAAGTGGGACATCAGGCCAAGAAGAAAACCTTATCACGTCCCACATCTTGCAGATGAGTTTTGAAACATCTCAGTCTACGTTCTTGCCTGAGCAGAAGTCAACGTACATAATAAGATGGCTCTTTGATGATGGAGAATGTCACTCTGCCTCAGGGGTCATCACTCTAAATTCAGGTCTCCCTGGCTGGCATCACAGATACACAGAGAGCAAGACTTTGGCGTGAATTTGCACTGACCCCAGCATATACTCTGAAGACTATCTTTGTCTCTTCTGAAAATTGAATGTAACAACAACAGAACTAGGAATCAAGATTCTACAATATTCTGTTGTCTTGGGCAGGCATGTTGCACTTGAGGTCAGAAAGCTTGGACCTGAATTCCAGCTCTACCCATCCTCACAATGCATTTGCACAGTAAGTATTATCATCCCCCATTTGCATGTGGCAGGTTGGACAGAGGTCACCTCATCCCACCTGTGGAGAGACACAGTCAAGGAGAGGAACTTCTGCTCGGTCTTTGTTTTGCTGAGTGGGGCACACCAGCTGAGGGTAGAGATGAACTGCTCTGGATGACAGAAGGGGTTTAAAGAAGTCATAGAGGTGAAGGGAAGGAAAGAGAAAACCACTAGTAGGGAAGAGGAATTTGGGAGATCTGATGGAGAATTTGACTTAATTTTTATTGTGTGGTATGATCTGTATCTTCTCCCCCGTATCTGCCCAAAAAGATTTCTGGTTAATACATCATGGAATTGGATCTGGTTTGGGAGGTGGGCATCAGATAAGAAACAAAGACCACTCACAAGGATCCAATCATCCCAAGGCTGATTAGGAGCTGAAGCTCAGAAACATCGAGTGCCCTGCTCAGGATTACACAGCCTTAGGTTCTGAAGTCAGATCTGTCTGACTCCACACCTATGTTCCTCCCTCTAACATATGGGTTATTCTCATGGTGGACTTACCAAACTATTTCAGGCCTAGGAGGTAGTCCAGATTGAAAAATTATTTGTATAAATGCCGTGGCCAAAAAGCAATAATAACTTACTGATTGTAGTTTTCATATGGCTAGAGCTTTGCAGTCTGGAAAACTGCCTTCTGTTTACTGAGCATTTAATAAATGCCAAGCTCTTTTCATGCGCATGATGTGATCTAATCTTCTGAGTAGGTCTGAGAGGCAGACATTTTTATCCTCATTTTACAAATGAGGAAACATTAAAGAGTGGCTAGCCCAGGTCACTGTTGGGAAGCAGCAGACGCGTGACCTAAATGCCAACAATCATTTAGTTTATTTACTTTCTGAGTAGGTAAGACACACACATACTACGATGTTTAGCAAGGAAAGGGCCAGCAGTGAAAAGTATCTGTTTCTTCCTCCCCCTCAGTGGCCAGCCTCCCTTCCCTGGCACCCTCAGATCACCGTCTATGACCGGTGTCCTTCAAAGATATACTTGGTATTTACAAATATGACCATGTTCTTCTGATACCACAGTTGCCTCCCTCGGGGAAAAAGAACATTTGAAGTTAACCTGAGGAGACAGTGCCTTCCCTCAGCCTTCCTGGTAAGCTTCTGTTTAAACTTTTAGAGCTGAAGTACCGAAGGAGTAAATATCCTCTTTTTTTAATGTTTATTTATTTTTGAGAGAGACAGAGAGAGACAGAGTGTGACAGGCGGAGGGGCGGAGAGAGAAGGAGTCACAGTCCGAAGCAGGCTCCAGGCTCTGAGCTGTCAGCACAGAGCCCGACGCGGGGCTCGAACTCACAGACTGTGAGATCGTGACCTGAGCTGAAGTCGGACGCTTAACCGACTGAGCCACCCAGCGCCCCTGGAGTAAATATCTTTTTATGTTTTTCTGGGAGCTGGCGGGGGTTGGGGGTGTACTGAAAAGAGCATGGGGTCTGGAATCTCATGGCACTAAGTTCAAGTTCATACCCAGAGGTGACTTCACCTCTTGGAACCATTTCTGCATCTGAGAAATGGAGGCAAACCTCCCTACGTACCTGCTGTGAGGACAATCGAAGAGAAGAAAGTAAAACGCATCTGGCGCCCTCCTTCCTTCTCCCCCTGAAGGAGAGCCTACCATTTCCCTGGGCTTCCTTAAGAACACAGAGACAAGGAAAAAGCAAACTCCCCAAATCTACACACTGTTTAATGATCAGCTTTGACCTAATTCTACTTCAAAGCGTTTCCGTCTCCTTCCTACCTCCCACTACCTCCCACCCAGCTGCCAAGTATAGAGAACACATGAAAACTTAGGCCAAATGGGAACCTGGAATGTTAAAGCCTTTGAGAAAACAGCTGTTTGTTTGTTCATTTATTGCCCTGTTTTTGGCCCTGTCTTGTTTGATTACAAGGGCCTGTGGGGAAGAAGAATCCTTTGCACTTTCGTCTACGCGGTGCTCGTACACCCTTCGTTTCACTCCACAACAGTTCTTGTGAGAAAAAGCCAAACTGTGGTTCAGAGGTTAATGCTTTGGTAGGAGGCACAAGGCAGAAACGGGGCTAGAACCCAGGTCTTCCCTGTGATTTCCTCACCTTTCACTCTCTCCATATGTAATTGTTTCTGCCTCAGTTAGGGTGCCTTTGGCTGCCAGCAACAGACCATCCAAGTAACTCTCGCTCATGTACCTGGAAATCAGGCACATGGATAGTTCAGAATCAGCTTAGGACAGTGGCTTGGCACTCTTTCTCTGCTCCCCTCTTGCTTTCCCCGCCCCCCCCCCCCCCCCCCCCCCGTCCTCTGTGTATTGGCTTCATTTTCAGGCTGGCTTCCCTCATGCCAAAGTGATTTATTGCTCTCCAGACTCCACATCAACACATCACAATGTCCGGAGAAAAGAGTCTCCTCTTGTGTCCCTTTTATGAATAAAGAGGATCCTTTATAAGAAGTCCCAACAAACAACCCCCTTGTGCCTCATTTTCTCAAACTGGAACAAATCTTGTGGTAGGCATCTGTCATGCTTGCGGTCACCCTGGCTCTTTTGAACACTCATCCTTTGTTACGACAAGTTCAAAATTATAAGTTCCACCTCTCCAAGGTAGAAGCCAGATTTTGTTCTCCCTTTGTTAGGACAAGTTTGAAATTATAAGTCCCACCTCCCCAAAGTAGAAACTAGATGATTCTGCTCTCCCGCTACAGCCTGCCACACACACACACACACACACACACACACACACACACACACAGCAGAGGCATTTGTGGCTGCAGAGTAAAGTCAAGCTCCTGGCACAGATGCATCTAGAATAGTCTGTAGCGCCTTCATCCAGAGCTTGGTGTTGGTGGCACCTGTCAGCTGTGACCTGTGGAATGGTTTGGGCCAGTTTTCCCAGCAGCCTGGCTTTCCAGCTCTCCCTATGATCTTGTGAGCCACCCACTGTCCTTTCTATAAACTTTCCAAGTGCTGAATCACCCAGATGGGCTTCTGCTATTGCAGCTAAGAACCTGATTGATGCATATACCCGTTCCTGAGCACATGGCTGGGGCCAGCCCTGTGCCCTCTGCTGACCGGCTTACACCTGAGTTCCTGAGCCAATGGGTGGCAAGAGACTTGGGATTTCCCTTATGCCAGTCACGACTGGCTCTGAAGTTCAGGGTGCGGTCAGCTTCCCAGGGAGCACAGGAGGACATATGGGAAACCTAAATAAAAACTGGTGTAAGAAACGGGGGAATCGATGCTTTGTGGGCAGCCAACAACATTACCAAGCCCTGCTGTGTGAGAGGCTCTGTGCCTAACCACGTTCACCCTCAAGCAACTCTATCCCACCTTAAAGACGTGGAAACAGACCCGAGACATTAAGTAACAAGATGATAGAATTAAAAAGCTGGAATTCAAACGAGGCATGTTTGACTCCAAAGTCACTTACACGTTTATACACTGATGTTTCTGCCTCACAGTTCTGTGGATCATCTGTGGCTCTTTCGGGTTGGGCTCCAGGTACAGGTTGGGTTTGGGTTGACTCCATGAACCTCCTCATTTTTCTTGGACTGGTGGCTACTCAGCAGCTACCCAGATTCTCAAGGTGACAATGGAAAGTTCTAAAATTGGATTGTGCTGTTGGTTACACAACTCTATGAACTTCCTAAAACCCACTAAATTAGACACTTTTAAAAGGTTGCATTTTATGGTATGTGAGTTCCATCTCAATAAAACTTTTAATAATAACAAAAAAAAAAAAAAAAGAACCCTAAGCAAAGTACCTTCTAGTGTAGGTTGCCAGGGAGAGCGCCCTGGCTGCTCAGAGGAGCACCACCTGGAGCTCCGAGGATCTGGTTCAAGTCCCAGGTCTGTTTCTTGACCTCAGCTTCTTCGCTACTAATATAAAGAGGCTTATTAGATCAATGTTCCTCAAATTTTAGTCATTTGTGAACCCCCTTTATGATTTTTCTTCTATCATTGTGCCAGAGGAACAAGCATTTACCTATTTTTTAAAATTAACTCACCTTTTGGGGCACCTCGGTGGCTCAGTCGGTTGAGCATCCGATTTTGGTTCAGGTCATGATATCACGGTTTGTGGGTTCGAGCCCCGCGTCCGGCTCTGTGCTGATGGCTCAGAGCCTGGAGCCTGCTTCGGATTCTGTGTCTTCCTCTCTCCCCGCCTCTCCCCCGCTCATGCTCTCCCTCTCTCTCTCAAAAATAAATAAACAGTAGCAAAAATTTTTAAATAAAAATTTAAAAAAAACAAAATTCTTTTTAAAAACCTAACATCATTCTAAACAAAAATGTTCATACATCTTGAGTTTGCTATGCTACTTGTAGTTTCCCAAAACACATCAAAATCACTGATAGATTGCAAAATCAGAAATGTTCATCCACTCCCCATGTCACCAGTGTTGCCCCTACCATATGGGAACCCTGACCTAGGGTCGCTAAGGCTTGTCTACAAACTAGCCCATCAGGGAGAGGACAAGCTTCTGCCTTTGCTTGTCCCTCAACCAACATGGACATTTAATCATTGCTTCTTAGGACACAGCCTTGTCTGTGGCCTAACCTTGCTCTGGCTGTGGGGCTTTCTGGTCTCATAGAAGAGGAGGGCTGTCCCAAGGCTGACTCTGTTTAGTAACTCAACTTCCAGTCCCAAGAGGTACCAGCTGAGTCACTAAGCAGAGTCAACCTTGCTGGGGATGGTTATTGTTATTCAAATTTTACAGACAGGGAAGTTTCTCTCAGAGACATTAACATACCGGAAGAGGAAGAGGCAGAATTCAAAACCAGATCTTTTCTAAATTCCCATAGTTTTGTAACTGTATCCTACTAGGCCCTGGACCTGGACGTTTTTGGGGTGGATGCATTTGTAGTCTCCATGAAATCAGGCCGTGCACATAACTCCCACCTTTGCCTATGGGCGACCTCAGCATTGAGGAATGGGACACAAGTGTGGCTTCTAAGATAAAAATTGTATCCATTGGGAGCAACTGGGTCTCAGCAGATTAAGCGTCTGACTCTTGATTTCACCTCAGGTCATGATCTCACAGCGTGTGAGTTCAAGCCCCATATCATGGTGTGGAGCCTTCTTGGGATTCTCTTTCTCTCTCCCTCTCTGCCTCTCTCTCTCTCTTTCTCAAAAATAAAATAAATAAGCATTTAAAAAAATTGTATCCATTGAATTTCTAGTATTTCTATGTATCAGCCGCAAACAGTGACAATCTCCCCTGTACTTCTTCTTTCATTACACGCATCCCCCTTGTAGTTGCTAGTGCAAAATCTCTACTCCCGCTAGTCAGGGACCATGTCTTTCTCATTAATTGCTGTGTCTGCAACACTCAGCCCAGTATTTGGCACAGAGCAGGTTCCTAATAACTCTGAGTGTAATTCACTAATAGCCCCTGGCCTCCAAGATCCTCTAGCCCAGGGAGGTAGAATGGGGTAGGCGGACTCAAGCCCGCAGACAAGGGGCAGGACTGTGTCCAGGTGCCCGCACAGCAGGCAGGAAGACACTGGTAAGCCGTCGGCCATGTACCCCATACAATCGACATGTATCCCGCATCCTCTGGCCTGGAGCAGGCTGCTGCCACCACCTGAGTCCATCTGTGGAGATGGCTTCGATCTGTCCAGACAGGGGAGCAGAGCGAAGAGCAGTGATGCATTTATTCCATCCAACAAGTAACTATTGACAACCAGCCCCATGCACAGCCCCGTGCCAGGCACCACAGAGGAGACAAATGTAACTCAGGCCTGCAGTGAGCCCCACGCAGGGCTTCTGAGTACACAAACCAGCAGCCTCGGCCTGCCAATTCCTTGTGCAGTGTTCTTTCCACAAGAGCACCGCCTTCCAAAAGAGATGCCCTAGCTGCCAGAATCAGGAGCTTTCTTCTAGCAGTGTGCTCCAGGAGGCTGCAAGGGAGATTTCTGTATTCGCACAAAAGAAACAGGACTCCTCCCGCTTCAGGGAGCTTCAGTATCTAGATGAGATGCGGGGGTAAGAGGGATCTGCTCCCGGAGACCTGCCAGGCAGATGTGGGGTTCAGTGCCTGGGATGCTGGGAGAAAGGAAGCCACAGGCAGAGTGCGGGGGCGAGAACCAGGTGTGCAGGGGCACACAGAGCACTCTGTGTGGGGCATCAGTAACCTGGGGTTCTCTGGCCGGCCCTTGTCATGGGATGGGGCGCTGCTCCCCATGTAACAAGCCCAGCAGCTCCTTCTGCAGCCCCTGCCCCTCTTTGGACCCGCAATAACAATGGACATGAAGGCTTTCCGGGTTCCGCTTCCTGCCTTCAGAAATCGTTTCCTGTGAGGTCTGCGCTCTTTGGGCTACGTGAACACCAGCATGCGTCCCCTGGAATGCCTGCACTCCCTGACCTGTCAACATGTGTCGCTCTGGCTACAATCGCCCACCCTATCCTGAGGCATTTTCAGTTAAACAGGCAGATCAAGGACAGAGAACCAGGCTAAAGCGCTTTGCGGAAGCCCAAGGAGATGATATACACTAATGGCTGCTCTACCCAGGGTTTCTCAGCCTCAGCACTATTAACTTCTGCGCCAGACCATTCTTTGTTGTGGGGGCAGGCCTGTGCACTGGAGGATGTTTCGCAGGGTCCCTGGGCTCTACTCACTACATAATAGAAGCCACTCTCCAGTTGTGACAATCAAAAATGTCTCCAGGGGCACCCGAGTGGCTCAGTTGGTTAAGCGTCCCACTTTGGCTCAGGTCATGATCTCGCCATCTGTGAGTTCGAGCCCTGCGTCAGGCTCTGTGTTGACAGCTCAGAGCCTGGAGCCTGCTTCAGCTTCTGTGTCTTCCTCTCTCTCTGCCCTTCCTCCTCTCATGCTCTCTCTCTCTCAAAAATAAATAAACATTAAAAAAAAAAAATTTTTTTAATGTCTCCAGACATTTCCTATATTCCCTGGAGGTAAAAGTTATCCCTTGTTAAGAACCACTGGAGTAGTGGGGCACCTGGCTGGCTCAGTCGGTTAAGTGTCCAACTCTTGATTTCGGTTCAGGTCATGATCTCAGTTTTGAGTCCAAGTTCTACATCAGGCTCTTTGCAGTGTGGAGCCTGCTTGGGGTTCTCTCTCTCCCTCTCTCTTTGCCCCTTCCTCTCTCTCTCTCTCTCTCTCTCTCAAAATATATAAATAAACTTAAAAAAAAAAGGAACACTGGTGTACTGTCTTTGAGTTTGCATCCTGGCTCTACCATTTGTTAGCTATGTGAGCACAGCAAGTTATTTAACTAATCTGTGCCTCAGTTTTCCTATCTGTAAAGTGGGGATGATAATAATAATCACCTCATAAGATTGTTGTGTTGTTTTCTGCCCTGCTTATTTCTGGTAAACTATTTGAGGCAACTTAAAATAGAAGCACATACACTAACGGGAAATTAAAAAAAAAAAATTACAACACAAAGGTAAATAACTTTAATACTTGAAGAATTCAGACACATTTAGTGAACCACTAATTTCACCTAGATTAGAAAGACAGGAGATAAACACAAAAGTTTATAGGAGAAAATAGCTTAACATGGAAAAATGCCCAAGAAAGACATAAGAATTTACCAAAAACAACCTATCAAAAATGTCAGATTAGCAGATAAGAGGGCAATGAAACAGACACTCTCATATGTTATAGTTAGAAACATGGCAAATTAGGGGCATCTGGGTGACTTGTGTGGCTCACTCGGTTGAGTGACTGACTCTTGATATCAGCTCAGGTCATGATCTCACAGTCGTGGGACTGGGCCCGTGTCGGGCTGATCATGGAGATTGCTTGGGATTCTCTCTCTCTCCTTCTGCCCTTAGCCCACTTGCATGCATGTGTGCACACTTTGTCTCCATCAAAATAAATAAGTAAAATTGAAAGAAAAAGAAACATGGCAAATTAAAATTAGTTCAGAGGTTAAATAACCATTAAAACTGGAGGAAAAACTATAGGGAGGAAGCTAATTTTGTCACCAACTCAAAATCAGATGGAGCATTCACTTAAGCAACAAAGAGAATCCTGAACTTCCTAGCAGCCACTGCAAAAATAAGAACACAGCTAAGAGAACTCACCACCGGCACCTCCAGCAGAGAGAAATTGTGTTCGCTAGGCCCAAAAGGAAACATGTGAGTTCTAACACAGGGACATGACTCACCGAATTAGACAAGGTCTCAACAGTGATATAACATGTGCCTCAGCTGTAATAAAGCTTTTCTAAAGCGCCACACACAAAACTCCCCTCTGCTCTGGCCAAGAATGTGCCCCTACCCAGCCACTCCCCACCGAAGAACGGATTCCCTGACAAGGGAATGTGGCAGCAAGGGGGGGCCGGCAGGAGAAGCGGCCTCTCTCTCCTACCTGCCTGTCTGAGCTGCAGACCCCTCCAGGCTCACTGGCCTCAGTAAAGGGAGGTCTATAGTGGAGCTTGGCACTGGGGGAGACGCTGTGGCCAAACCACCCACCTCCCCCGGCTCAGTTCTGAGTGGCTCCCTGGGCTGACGATGAGGGTGGTGTGGAGGGGAAGGAACCAGCTCTAAATGTGTGGAATAAAGGAAGTAGAGGCTCAGAGTGGCCCAAGGAAGGAAAACAATCACCTGAACGTGACATGGTCAAAGTAGCTCCTTGCCCTCTTAGCTTCCCTGTGCCTCAGTTTCCTCTTCTCTAAAACAGGGAAAATATTCACCTCATGGGTTAATGTGAGGATTAAAAGAGTTCGACATGTAAAGTGCTTGGAGCAATGCCTGGCACACAGTAAATGTTAGCTGCTATTATCATTATTATTATTATTACCCTCAACATGCTTCTGTGTATGTCCTAGACGTAAGCAACATGTCTCCTGGAGGACCGCACAGTGTGGGCGATAGGAGAACCGTGTGAACCATTTAATCGCTGTATAGCTCTCAGCCTAGAGCCAAGCAATGGGACCAAGTACTGGTCCATGATGTGCCAGAGGAGGCCTGAGCCTGGGGACTAGTCCCAGCCCTGCCACTAACTGGTGCCCTTGTGCAAGGGCCTTGGGCAAACCCTGGCTCCAATGTGGGCCTCAGTTCACTCACCTGTCAAATGCAGGGACGGGACTAAATATTTCCTAAGTTTGATATCAGAACCACTTCAGGACATCGTAAAATGCAGATTCCCAGGCTCTACCAATTGAATCCAAGTCTCTAGAAATGGAGAATGAGAATCTGAATTTCAATGAGTTCTTTGGAGGATCTTTTTTTTAATTTTTTTTTTCAAGTTTATTTACTTATTTTGAGAGAGAGAGAGAGAGGGAGAGAGAGAATCCCAAGCAGGCTCTGCACCATCAGCTCAGAGCCCCACATGGGTCTCAAACCCACCAACAGTGAGATCATGACCTGAGCCGAAACCAAGAGTCAGACGCTCAACTCACTGAGCCCCCGAGGCGCCCCTCTTTGGAGGATCTTGAGGTTCAGTCAGATTTGAAAGCCTCTGACTAGCTGAGCTCTAAGGCCCCTCAGATATTCACGTGCTAATAGTAATTACAGACTCTCCGGGAGCAGGATGGGGCCGGTGAGAGAGCTCCACAAGAGTCAAGCTAGTGCCCTTGGGGCTCTTCCAGGGTTTAACCGGCTCTAGCAGCAAGAAGTTTTACTTTCTGCCTAATCAAACACTCCATCTCAGCATTCTACCTCCCACTCTGTGGGGTTCACTCTCATGATTACAGGAAAGTTCTGGTCGGTGTCCTTGAGCACAGCGCTTCATGAACTTGAGGGCTACTTGAAGCCAGCCTGGTCCTGCCAATACCACCGGTGAGATGGCTCTTGACTCTGGCCCTCCCTTTCCATTCCCATCGCTACTGCCCTCGGTCAGCGTGTTAAAACCTCTTGTTTGGACCATGTAACAGTTTCTTAGCTCTCCTTTCTTCAATCTTTTCTTCACAGTATCAGCAGTTATTTCCCTAACCCCAACTTTGATTGCATTATGTCTCTAGCACACAACCGTCCACATCTCCAACCAAAACCTAACGCCTCAGACTGTCTCAAGGCCTTTCAGAGCCGAAACCAACAGACATTTTTGCTTTCATAGCTTATTACATTTCTCTTCTATAACCTCCTCTGGCCAAGAGCCACCTTGGGCTACAGTTAACTCCTTAAAATTTTCTTGATAGGGGTTTCCCAAACTTGTATACCGTGGAACTCTCTCTCTGTACCCCTGCTTATTTTTCAAGGCAAAAGACCCACAACAGCTCATGGACAGTAAGTGATTCATGGTCCTCCATTTGAGAGACACTCTCTATGCTTTTCCATCTGCTTGTCAATGACTTGACTCTCTAGTCTAGAATCTGCTCGGGTCTCGAACTCCAACTCAGAACCACCATCGAATGTTGTCATGCCAGTTATCTCTCCACCTGACCGTTTTTGAATACTGTCAGGGTTCTACAGAGGCAGGGAAACCAGAACACTAGTCTGTCCCCACCCTTATTCCTTCTTTGCCTTCCTTCCTGAGATGGTACCACATTTCCCCCCAAAAGTTGAATTGCTCGACGTCTGTCTTGATTTACTTAAATGAGCATATTTGACCATTCAACCATCTTTGTTTTCCCAACTTCCAAATAAACAGCCTCCGCTTCTCATTAGCAACCCAAGCAGGTAAGTGTCTACCTCTCCTGGGGCCACTCCCTTTCCTGCATCTCTGACAGACATTGTTGATTGATCACAGCACTTGGTCCTAAGCCCCAGGTGTGATGGTGTAGATTCAGAATCCCTCTCCAACGCAATTCCCCAGGCAGGTATCATCCATCAATCAGAGTTGGCATGCCAGTTGAGACAGTCCTACTTACCATCAACGACCTAGCTGATTAAATAGTGAGGGTGTTTACTAGAAAAGCTCTGTTGAGTTTCAATTTCAAGTCCCTCACGGAACCTCAAACTAGAGTAGTCTCTAGTTACACTCCATCTACTCTAAGCCTTTCAGGCTAGAGGATCTGTGTTGTGGGTGAGGATCTATTAGGAGTCTAATCTGGCCTAAGAATTGGAATAAGATTGCCAAGGTCAGAAAGCCTTCCACTGAAGAATTGTCCTGAAGCATTGTCCACCTCCCATCTCTTTCTCTTGCCAAACCCCACAGAGGTGTCTGGTGAGCTGGCTGGTCTCTAGACATAAAGAAGGGCACCAGAGAGGCTAGGCTACAAGACAAAGGACGAACTACCCCTAGAAAAACAACTCTCTGGGGCAGACAGCAATTGGAGATGCCCTCCATGTCCCAGAGCGGCAGAAAGGGTTTCATCTTGGCCTGAGCTGATGCAACCATCAGCAATGGAACCATGTACAGTGGAAAGACTGGTATCTTCGGTCAGATAACAAGCCGCTCCAGTTTCTCCTCTCTCGTCCCCCGCCCTCCTTCTCTGCCAAGCTGATCACATTTCTTTGGTGATTTTCATGCTTAGTCAGTAGGTCTTAGGGGACAAGTGTGAATTCCACAGGGACCTTGTCTGTATAAAGCACTCTGTGCGAATATTATTCTCTGTATCTTCCTTCCTTCCTTCCTTCCTTCCTTCCTTCCTTCCTTCCTGCCATAAGCATTTATGAAACACCTACTATGTGCTATGTGGTGAGCACTGCTGTAGAAAAGAAAGCACTTGAACTCTGACTGGAGCCACCAGGAGAGGCTGTACATTAAACAAAGATAATGCCACTGCTCTGATCAGCAGAAAAATGCATTTCAAGTTGTTTCCTCTCTTCTTTAGACCTCCAAAGAGCTGTAACTGTGTGGGAGAAAATTGAGAGCCTGGAAGCTAAAAAGCAGGAATTCCAAGGAATGCTACAAAATCATGAAGAGCTCCCAGAGGGTGAACACAAGCCAGTTCTCAAATCCAGGATGCTATAGAGAGATCAGTGGAACACTTCCTAGAGCCTTTAATTATTGCCAGGTACTGTTTTAATTGTTATAATACATATCAGTTCCCTAAATCCCTAAAGTAGCTGTATGAATCAAATACTCTTAGGGGCGCCTGAGTGGCTGAGTCGGTTTAATGTCCGACTTAGGCTCAGGTCATGATCTTGTAGTTCGTGGGTTTGAGCCCCGCATAGGGCTCTGTGCTGATAGCTCAGAGCCTGGATCCTGCTTCAGATTCTGTGTCTCCCTGCTCTCTCTCTCTCTCTCTCAAAAATAAATAAACATCTTTTAAAAAGTTAAAAAAAAATACTCTTACTATCATCACTTAAAAGATGAGAAATCGAGGGACAAAGAGGTTACTGTCTTGCCCAAGGCCAACAGCTAAAAAGTGGGGGGGAGCTAGGATTTAAATCTATGTAGTCTCCTTGCAGAGTCCTAAGCTACCTGAAATATGTACATTTAAATAAACAACAGAGTGCTAATTCATGGTTTGGAGTCAGGTAGAGTGGACATCTGGATGAGCTTTTTACCCCTCAGACTGTCTAGCAGTTAAAGACAGCAAGGTTTTGATAGCTGGGAGCACGGGGTACCTACCATCCCTCCCCCATACTTTTGAGGAAGGCTTCTTAAAGGCTGGCCCCGCCCCCAGACCCACTCACATCCCAAGTCCATCTGACAGACAGCAAACTGGAGCCCTGGCGCCTGACCCAGAGTACAGCTCTCAGGTTCTTGAGTGCCGGACATGAAGACAGGTCTGCATGGGTCCCTTTATGTACTAGCAAACTCTACGGCTGACTGAAAAACCACACAATGTCATTAGCACCGAGTACAACCGTGTCTCTGATCCCAGAAGCCTGAAGCTCTGACTTCTACACTGGACTCTACCACGTACTGTCCCTGGACTAGGTTTTTTTCATCCGTAAATATTTATTCATTCAGGGGCACCTGAGTGACTCAGTCGGTTAAGCGTCTGACTTTGGCTCAGGTCACGATCTCACAGTTTGTGGGTTCAAGCCCCGCATTCGGCTCTGTGCTGACAGCTCGGAGTCCGGAGTCTGCTTCAGATTCAGATTCTGTGTCTCCCTCTCTCTCTGCCCTCCCCCCTGCTCACACTCTGTCTCTCTCTCAGAAATAAACAAACATTAAAAAAATTAAACATATATATTTATTCATTCAGTAAACAATTTTGAACACCTCCAGCATGCCAAGCACCTAGCACTAAGCCCTGAAACCACCACATTGAATTCAGTAGTTGCCCCCAGGGAACTTGAGATTTGCTGGGAGAGACAGACCAGGAAGGGGATCTTCATGATGCACTGTGTCCTCCCAGGGCTCCTGAGAGCAAGGGAGGGCCCCACCCTGTCCGTCCTCCCGGGGAATTTGTGAGCAGCAAATGAGATCACACAAGAAAAAGTGCTTTGTAAATAGGAGAGGGCGAGAATGAGGTGTGTGGGGGAGCAGAGGGAGAGGATTTAAACCCAGGTGCTATCTACCATGTCTGCAGATCTTGGGCAGGCTGCCGGCCAATCTAAGTGCCTCGTCTGGGGCTGTGAGCCTGGGCAAGGCCTCCTGGATGTAAGAAGACGCAGCCTGAAGCACTGGGCTCGTTATCCCAGCAGGCCAAGCCCAAACCTTGCTGCCCTGGCCAAGCTGCTCTGGGCTCCGTCCCGGCCAGAGCCTAAACCTATGTATGTTCCTTTGCTTGGAGCCAGGAGCTTTTGCAGGCCCCTGCGCCCCCTGACCTTTTCAGGGTCCTAGCTTGAACAGTGACAAAGGCCAGATCTTCCCTGTATCGTGCAGCTAGAGAAGCCTGATTTCCGTGAATCCCCCTTATATAAGGATATCGCCGGAGGTGCTGCCAGCAGCTGCCGTTCGCTGTACTGAAGCGCCCCCTGGAGGCCAGTTCTGGTTCAAACGAATGTGTAGGTGTTTCACAATCTGCCTCAGCAGGATAAAGGGAAAAAAAAGATGCTCAAAAGGCAAGAAATGGCAGCGGACCCTGAAGAGGATCCCATCAGTCCCTTTGCCAGCCTCCCATGGTTAACTGATGAGACAGTCAAGGGCTGAGATGTCTTGGCTTGTCACTGGGACGGGATTTCCTCTGTGGCCAGGGACCTGTGTGACGCCGCTGTTCCTGACATATTCTAAAATCTGGATCTCAAGAGCAAACATGCAAGAAACCCCTCCAGTTTTCCCTGCAGCCCAGCCCCCCACCCATCTGATCCTCTTCTCCTATCCCAAACCTCAGACTCTCTGGCTAGCTTGGGAAAGGGGATTTTCGGTGGATAAAGCCTCCTTCTGGGGAGAGTTTGCTGATTCTCCTTACATTTCTGAAATGAGCTGCCCTACACCAAGCAAGGACACACATTTCATTGTGAGCCATTTATTCAGTCATAGCTGGGGCGCCT
This sequence comes from Felis catus, assembly GCF_018350175.1. Classification (NCBI taxonomy): domain Eukaryota; kingdom Metazoa; phylum Chordata; class Mammalia; order Carnivora; family Felidae; genus Felis; species Felis catus. The sequence goes on along the minus strand of NC_058375.1, from coordinate 96,537,972 downwards.
GGGTGGCTCAGTCGGTTAAGCCTCTGACTTTGGCTCAGGTCATGATCTCATGGTTCATGGGTTTGAGCCCTATGTCGGGATCTCTGCTATCAGCACAGAGTCCACTTCAGATCCTCTGTCCTCCTCTCCCTCTGCGCCAACCCCCCCCCCCCACCTTGGCTAATGCTCTTTCTCTCTCAAAAATAAACATTAAAAAAAATACTTATTCAGTAGTAGCTGGATGAGTCTATAAAGACATCAATAATAAACCAATAGTTCAAAATCAGCATGGAGTTATTTTTGCCTGAAGAAAATCCAAGCCAGATGGTAGCAGAGTATCAGGAAAAGTAAGCCAAGCTCCCAAACTGAGCAAGGAGATTTTATTTAAAAAAAAAAATCCTCTTACTTTAGGTTCTTCTGCTCAATCCTTTGCCAGACCAGTAACTTAGCTTCCTACCAACTGGGTTTGTTGAATTCTTGAGTATCACTGGAAAACAAGATACGTAAAGTTTTCAAGCTCTCATTGTCGACAAAGCCACAGTTCATGCTACTGGGGGCAGCAGCTGCGTGCAGTACCCAGGGAGGGCCCTCAGAGGACAACAAGTCTTTGCCTACAAGCTGTTGCTGGGCCCTCTTCAGGCCAAAGACCATTCAAACAAGGGGCACCCTTTAGAGTCAACCCTGAGGAGCCTTGGGTAAACTAGAATGGTGTTTGAATCTATTAAAAAAGCTACATCTGTCCCTCATGGAACAAGTGCAGTCCACTGACTGGCCAAAGGGCTCAGAAGAAGCCATACTCCAAAATAAGTCAGACTGACTGAAACTGAAGTGTTTGCTTCTCCACAGTAGAAACGATTCCACTTGGTGGTCACAACAGTCTTGATGTGAGATCTTGAGGTATTATTATCACTGCTGTCTTGCAGAGAAGGAAGCGGAGACCTAAAGAAATTGAGTGATTTTCCTGTAAGCAAAGTAGCCAAGATTTGAACCAAGGGTTCTGCTTCTAGTTTTCCCAATGGCATCATCTACCTTGGCATGAGGCCAACATATTAAGTAGCGAAGAGAATATTCTGAAAAGCAATTCAGTTTGCCACAGATTGTTGGGAGAGAATTCTTACATAATCATTAGAATTACGTTACAGGGTGGAATCTGTGGCCCGAGGAAGACCCTGATTGAGGAATAGTGCTCATTGGAGGTCAGTTCACACAATATACTTTTTGGGAGGCTCAAAACTTCTCGATTAAACAATAAGATTTCTCCTTTGTTTCCCACTTCCTTCATTTAAACCACACGGGCACTTTGTCCCCTATAAAGTCCCATGCAAGTGTTTGTGATTATTATTCTTCGGATAAAGTAAGTTCCCTCTTGGAAGAGTTAAGAAGAACCACTAACAATTGGAAGAAACAAATACACAATGGGGACAGTGGTGAGGGTGGGTTTATGCACCTGGAAAAACTACAGTAAAACTCAGAGCTGGAAGGGGCCTCTTGAGAGCACCTGGTCACAGTCCTAATTCTGTTTTGGTGGATAACATTAAGACCCAGCGGTCAAGTGACTTCCCAAGATCATGTGGTCAGCGAGTGGCAGAGCCAGTCAGAATCCCGGTCCAATGGACTCCTGGCTCAGGGCACTTTTCACTTGATCATCATTTGAAGAGACTGTGTCTGGTTTCTAAATAAAATCCAGCTAGCAATCCACATCTCCAGGGCTACCCTTGACATGACTCTTTGAGGAAACTGTTGTGCTGTTCTGGATAGGGAAAGGAAGGAAGGGAAAATGGAGCTCTCCATCCCAAGTCCCCATAACAATAGCTAACAGCCGCCAAAACTTACTGAGTGCAGTGCTGGGCACTGTGCTTAGTACTTTATATGTATTAACTCATCTAATCCTCTCAACAACGGTATCAGGTAGGCGTGATTATTTCTACTTTACAGATAAGGAGAAACTGGTTTCACAAACAACCTAAGGAACTCACTTAAACTCCCACAAGTGGTCAGAGTGGTAGGGATTAGAAGATTGTAGTCCAACTCTGTTCTACATCAAAGCCAGTGCTCCTATCCACTGACTTCTAAAACCATATGGTAAATGCAGGAGCGCCCAGGGAAACTCAAATTAAATTTTGGCTGACCACAGGGAATCCTCATGCCCTGGCCAGCTGTCCCAGCAGAAAACTGCAGCCCCTGCCTAGCTAAAAGAGGGGATTTCCACCACAGTGGCAGCTTCCAGACTTCAGTTTCTAGCTTCTTCTGCCCAGACTCTCTCACTGGGAGTGGGGGGAAGGGTAAGACCAGCAATAAGGGAAGAAACATTCAGAACTGGAGGTTTTAGTAGAGACAGAAAGAAAACAGACAGGTTTGTTTTCTAAAGCAAAGGTATCCTAAAGCCACACCCTGCCTTCAAGGGCTACACAAGAAATTCTACACCTTTCGTAAATTCTCCCGCCACCCTCAGGAACCATTTCAACAGGTCTTGCCATCCACTAGAACTTAGGACACAAGAAAGGACTTCAGGGCAAAATGAATCAGTCCTCTTTCAATTGGAATTTCCCTTTATAAAAAATCCCTTCCCCGGAGGGAAGAAAGTAATGTGCCCAGCCAGCTCCTAGGGTCTTCTCTAAATTAAGGCTGCCCAAAGGAAGGAACACTGAGACTTTCCACAAGGGAAGATCAAGAGGTGCTTTTCAAACTTCTTACCTTGCTGGGTATTAGTCTTTCAAGCTCAAGGGACCTTTAGGAAATAGCACACATTTGGCAGGTGAGACAGGCAACTAAGGTCTAGACAAGCTGTGAGGAAAAACTGGTGCTTAGGAGGAGTGGGGTCCAGGAGGCAAAAGTCCTGCCAGCACGATGCATTGCTTTTTCTCCGGGTCTGCTGTTTATTGTTATTTTGCGCTTCTCCAAAATTCTCAGCACCGCACACTTGAATCTTAACCTTGAAGTTCCTTTCCAGTGAAAGCATACATGCGTGGTCCCTGAGCCACCCTCAGGTTCCATGTATAAAGAACAGGGTCCCGGAAGCAACAGTAATTCACTGTTTGACAATTGTACTGCCTCTCTACACGGTTTCTGGCATAGAACATACACTCGTGCACTTGTCTCTGGAGCTTGCCCAAAAGAATAAATAATTCGCGCTAGCCTCGATCACGGCTAACCTTAACCGCAAGCCTATTGTTTCTGAGACGGAGGAATTTGCACTGGTTTTGATGGAGCATTTAAAAGGGACATGGAATTAAACTACTTGAGCTGGCAAAGAACTCAAGAGCAGCCGGTCATCCCACACACGGGATTCTACTTATTGATTTAAAAACCTGGTTTCTTGTGAGAGAAGAATAAAATAGGAGCTTAAAGGCACTTACTCTTGAATGCTTCAAATATCTGCCTCTTTGTTTCCCAGATGCACTCTACTTGCGCTTACGCTGTAAACACACGTCCGTTTCTAGCGTTCTGGCAAGCACTGTTCGGAGCTGTGGTCGCCTTTTGTTTGAATTTCGGTGAGGCTAGTGATGTGTGCACGTTGCATTGCGTCAGAACTACAAGCACGCCAACCAGTGTTCCTCGGTTTCATTTCCAGTTTCTCTACAGGGCTTTTCAGTATATAAAGCACCAACTGGGGTCAGAGGACAATGTGGTCCAGTATAAAGAACATGGGCTCTTGGGAAGCCTGGGTGGCTCACTTGGTTAAGTGTCCAACTTTGGCTCAGGTCATGATGTCACAGTTCATAGATTTGAGCCCCGCGTCGGGTTCTGTGCTGACAGCTCAGAGCCTGAAGCCTACTTCGGATTCTGTGTCTCCCTCTCCCTCTGCCCCTCGCCTGCTCTCTCTCACTCTCTCAAAAATAAACATTAAAAAAAAAAAAAAAAAATCTGGGCTCTGGAGTACATGACCACAGGCAAATCACATAGCCTGAGTTACAACAAAATTCTGCCGACCTGCTTGGGTTACTGAAGACTTAGTTTGCTCGGGCTGGCATAACAAGGTACCCCACACTGGGTGGTTGAAACAACAGTTGATTTTTTTCACAGTTCTAGGGGCTAGAAGTTCAAGAGCAGTGTGTCAGCAGCTTTGATTTCTTCTGAGTTCTCTCTTGTTGGCCTGCGGATGGCTGCCTTCTTGCTACGTCCTCACACGGTCTTTCCTCGGTGAACATGCATGTCTGGTGATTACATTTTTTCCCTTTTATTTTCCTTTAATGTTTACTTATTTTTGATGGGGGGATGCAGAGAGAGAGGGAGAGAATCCCAAGCAGGATGCATGCTGTCAGCACAAACTATGAGATCATGATCTGAGCCAAAATCAATAGCCGGACACTTAACCAACTCAGGTGCCCCTACATTTCTTCTTAGAAGGACACCAGTCATACTGGATTAGCACTGACCCTAAAGGTCTCATCTTAACCTCATTACCTCTTTAAGAGATTGTCCAGTCACACTCTGAGGTACTAGAGATTGAGGGCTGCAACATATGAATTTGGGGGACACACAGTTCAGCCTCTAACAAAGACTAAATGACAAAGGTGATAAAAGCTCACATTTTCCCTGTCTTTGGCATAAGGAAAAAATGTGTGCTTTGGAATCATGCAGTGTTAATTTCAGCTCCTGGTTCTGTTGCTTGCTAATTAGATAAATTTGGACAAGTTGCTTGTTGGACAAGTTGTAAATTGGGAGTAAGAATATCTCCCTCAAAGGGACAGTTGTGAAGATCAAGGGCCAAAGCACTTAACAGTATCTGGAAAGGGTAGCAGACAGAATGTATTTGCTATTATTGCATTATTTCCTGCTGGCAATAATTGTGATCAATGCTTCCTATTTGCCTCTTTTTGTCAAAGTGCAACTAGTCTTGGTGATGGTCGGTGAACTAAATAAAGTGAGAACCTTCTGTCCTGGGGATTTCAAGAAATATTTCTTGGTTGACTGAACACCTCCAATAGCAGCTGAAACTTCCCCAATGGAGCCTTACTAACGCGATTACCCAAGTCCACATCAGATCCCCCGTGTCGGACCATGTCCCTCCCAGCATGATGTACTTCCTCTTCCCTTAGCCTTATGATGACCCATGCACTTCCTTTTCCCCTTAACCTATCTTGTGACAGTTTCCCTTATAACAAAAGTCACAAGCAGCCCAGCGGGAGCGCGTTGGCCAGAAAGACAGCAGGACTGGAAAATAAGCAGGATGCTACCAAAAACTCCACCATGCAGGGTGCCTGGGTGGCTCAGTTGGTTAAGCATCCTGACTTTGGCTCAGGTCATGATCTCACCGTTCGTGAGTTCGAGCCCCACATCGGGCTTTGTGCTGACAGCTCAGAGCCTGGCGCCTGCTTCAGATTCCATTGTCTCCCTCTCTCTCTCTCTCTGCCCCTCCCCTGCTTGCGCTGCCTCTCAAAAATAAACATTAAAAAAAAAATTAAAAAGCAAAACAAACAAAACACTCCATCATGCAAACAAGCAACTTTAGGGCAGGGGTTGGTGGCTGAGCTGAAAAGGTGTTTTAAATTGCTGCTTCCAGTCAGGAAGGCCTCAAGGGATAGAAGCCCAGTCCTCAGTTTCAAACTAGTAAGAATAAAAGGAATCTCCAGAAATGAGGGAGACCAATCCCCATCATGACTCATAACCATGTCATTACGTGGTTACAGCACTGTTCCTGTAAAAGTGGTCTGCAGATCAGTGCCTATCCATAAACTATTTGCTACTGGTCCATGACAAAGCACAGAAATCAAGAGTAACATTTAGAAACTTTAACAGCAGTTTGACAGAGTGATTTTATGTCTGTTAAATCTGTAATTTAATAAAATTATTAATAAAATTAATAAAATAATGTAATAAAAATGTTATGGTTGTCTTTTGTCTTGCTTCATTTTTCTAGAAATTCATTCTTCCTGTACTTTACACAAGTGTTGGTCCATGGCCACTAGCCCAGCAGCACAGGCAGCTTAAGCACTGGGTTAGAAGCTTCTAAACAGCCGAGTGTGAACAAGTCTCTCGCATAACTCAGCAGGATGCAGCTACTTGGGCTCCAGTACATCCCCTTCCAAAACAAAAAATACTGAAGAAACTATAGCATTTTCCTTCATTCCACCTTGTCAGAGAAGAAATTGAGTGTTTTCTTAATCAGGAATATTGTAAAAATCAGCTTCCAGTATACATCCCAGTCCAAACTTCACCATATTGGAAATTATTGATGTCCAGAGGGCTTTGTATTCAAATAGTTCTGAAGACTACAGACACAGTATCTGTCCCGAGCTAGAAGGTATCAGTGGGGCAAATGCTGAATGTGTATCAGAAAATCTGGATTCAAGTCCTGGCTTTACTGCCCAAAAGTGTTTTGACGTGTATAAATGATCATCTCAAGCCAATTTCCTTAACTACAAAAAATGGAGATTAAAATGATCTATCCAATCGACATTTTAGAGAAGCTCTGTGAGATTCGAATAGATGATGTCTGTGGAGCGTGCCCCATAAAGTGCAGCAGAAGTGCACGATGGGTCCAGCCCTCAAGGAATAAAAGAGGGGCTTCTGACAGTCTCAAAAGAAATAGCCCCTAACACAGTACAGTGAGGAAGCCGACCAGAAAACAGACCTTCTTCAAGTATTTTGCTAATTTTGAGTTCGAAAATGCTGCCTTCAAATCGTTCCTTGTGTAGGAAGCATTCTTATTTATGAACTATGAAGTGTGTTTCCATTCTGCCAGGCATCGCTAGATGCCAGAGTGGACAATAGGAGGGAGGCAGAGAGCCCCGGCCCTTGGGCAGCTTATGGGTGCAGAGTGTTCCAGAGGCAGGCTCAAGAAAGTCTGTGACTCAAACACAGCAGAAATTAGAGAGGGGCAATAACTTGCACAACTATTTGGAGACCCTCTCAAAGGACCACAAACTGAAAAATGCACCATTTCCCTCTTATACTTCAGGCAAGAGAAGACCAGAAAATGATAATGTATTTAAGCTTTATTGAAGACATATTACAGTAGACAAACAGGTAGACAAACAAACACATGCTTTATAAAATATACATTCTCATGTGTGAGAAAATATAAATAGATACTAGGAAAGGATCACACTGAACACCAACTTGGCTTTTAACTCTCTTTAGGTACATCTAGTACCAGGGTTACTTGGACCGATGTCCTCCAGTGGGATAAAGGGGGAAAAGGAGAGGGTAGAAATAGTCTTTCTATGGATCAAGAGGCCACTTTAAGCAGCCAAGGGATACTCCAAGAGCACTTGACCACCTGATGATCAATTTCTCTTTCAAGATAGTTACAGTTGACAAAAGATCACTTTACTCTTTGTATCTAAAAACAGGCTCAAATCAAGATGATTTTTCACCTTCACCCCACTCATTGGTGGAGATTATTAGGATTGCTAAAACACACTCAACACACAACCTTGAGGGAGCAGGTCCAAAGATTACTACACACACACACACACACACACACACACACACAGACACACACACACCCTGACCTCTTATCACTCACAGAATCTCCAGATGATTCATGGGCTCAAGGGTGTTGTTTTGTAAAGAGCAGCTTGTAATACATCTCTTAATTCAGAACCTGTTATTTTTGTCAACAAACCAGGCAGTTGTCCAAAAAAGAAAAAAAAAATTAAGGCTAACTGATGGTGGTTTAGACTGCACTCTATACAAAAAAGTTCTAAGTTAGAAGCAGGAGGGAAAAACATCTGCCAGACTGGAAAGAGGCCATGTCACAGAAGAATGAGACATTCCCTACAGGTTGCCAAAAATCTCAGCACAACCTCGTAAGGCCCAACTGCTTCACAATTACCCCTGTAATCTGCACTGAGGAGCAAACTCAGAAATGGAGCACGTAGCATAAAATGGCAGTAAATTTACCTCTGTGGCTCCATTACCTTCTAGCATTTCTGTGGATATTAAAATTATTTTGGAAAAGGCTGTAATACACTTGGGTAAAATACTGGGTGTGAACACAATTCCAACCCCATTCCAATCGGAGTCCTGTTGGTAAGAAGAAACAGGTATAAAATTAAAGAGTAAAAAGGACGGTTATAATATTATATAGACTTTTAAAGTTTTTATTATGGTAATGCCATTTGTGTTAGTAACTAGTTATAGATTTCTGCAGAATAAGCCCAGAGTTTCATGGTTTCAGCCATTAGCACAGAACAGGCTCCTTATGTCAACCCAAAACCCTTTAGTTGAAAAAAATGTCTTCAGTGCTCTATACTTACTGTATATAAAAGACTTTGAAGGAAAAAGTTTTAAGACTGTCAGATTGCTTCTGGAAATTTCCAATGATAAAATTGAGAGAGATCTAACAGTCATCTCGCCCATATTCCCATTCTCAATGTAGAAATTTCTTCAATGCTACGAACCGATGATTATTTGGCTTCTGAGTGTACTTTTCCCACAAAACGCTGATTATTCCAATTACTAGACAAATTTGTTAGAGAATTAGTTAATATAGAATTACTGGCAAGTGTATACTGCACTTCCCTGTAACTTCTGCCCCACAGAATGGGGGCAGATACGACCCCGGTCCTCAGGAATAAAAAGAGTGAATTTAATCCTATTTCATGGCAAAACTTTAAGTAATTAAAGACTTATCGCATCTCCCATCTCTTAGGAAAATGGGTAAGAGTCTAAGTTGCTCAATATCTTAATGTTCCTTTTACAACCCACCAACAGGCAGTGTGAAGGCAACTCTTTTTAAATATTAAAGTTACCTTTCAGAAAAATACACATAAAACACTCTGAGATGGCACATTAGAGGGTTTCTGATACTTTGTATCCCACAGAGTAACTTGCACACTAGGGAAAGCACTTTAGAAGCTGCTGAATGACAGAAAGCCAATGGCTTAGGTGTAGACCATGTGCCAGGAAGGCATGGAGTTAAAGAAAGATGCCATTTCTTCTTCCAGATAGACTTAAAGAATCAGTCTAAGAGGGGCACAAATTAAGAGGACTTAGGTATCCCTACTGATACAGGGTGATAACTGGGTGAGGGGCAAGAGAGTATTTCTCTCCGCATTTTGACTTGCTTGGCTTTGCAACATCCCTGATTCAAGAGGCATTAGGCAGACCTTACATGCTGGGAGGAAACACTGATGAGCCACTAACCCTGTCTACGGGTAAGGGTTAAATCACTTCTTGGTCAAAAGCATATGCAATAATGAAAAATTTCAGGAATTTCTTTTCCTAAGATTAGAATTTATTAAATTTATTATTATTTTTTAAGACCATGGGTAAGGCTCTTGATATTTAAACAAATTCTTGACTCGTTTTTTTTTTTTTGGTTATTTAGGCAAGCTAGGAGTATCTAGGAGGACATCTCAGCTGTTTGAGGTGATGTAAGGGTGAAGCTGGCTGTTCAGGAGACCAGACCAGTCCTAGAAGTAGTAGGACCATTGCCAGGGCAGAGGCAGCACTCTTGTCTTCGAAGTTTTCTAGAACACTGGTTCGCAGCCTGTTTGTTGGTCCTGTCACCCTTAACAGTCTTGCTATAACTACACCTTTACACTCAAGAAAGTCTGCCAGATTCTGAGTGGGAGTTCAGGGTAGTGACAGGGTAACCTTGAATACACTAGAAAGGTGAGGGAGTCATGAACTAGCCACAAATCAGCCACAGTGCGGCCTCAACAGACTCTGATGCTGTGGTGTGCTGGGGCACTAGCCTTCAGAGCTGCTGCTCGAGAGAGCAGTTGGTGGCTTCCATCGAGTCAAGACTCTTTGTTTGCTGAGACTGGTTCAAAGCAGAGTGTTTCTTCTAGTTGTGAGTATTTCTTACGCTGTCACCCCTGCTATGGAGGAAGGGAGTCTGGCTCAAGTCAGAGGAAGCAACACCACCCCTGTTACTCTAACAAACGTCCCATGAAAGCAGCTTTTTATTGGAGTAGCCTAATCCTCCTTGGCTCCTGGAGGGATCACAGATTCATAGGACGTTACAGCTGGAAAGGGCTTTGGACTAGCTAGCAGAATGCCCTCATTTCATAAGCGAGAAAATCAGGCTGGAAGTGAAGAGACTCGCCCCCGACTGCACAGCCAGTAAGGAGCAGAGCTGGGAACAAAATCCAGGTCCTGACTGTAAGTCAGTCCCGTACAGATCACAGTGCACGCTGGTAAGGAAGAAGAGGAGTCACAAACTGGAAGGAGAGAAAAATGGTGATATTTAAGAAGTTCAAAGTAAAAATGAACAGAGGTTGACAGTTTAAAAAGGAAAGAGAGAAAGGCTTGGCAGGAGAAACAGCTAAAGAGGTGCTGCTGTCTATGGGAGAAAAAAACTGAGGATTGAAAACCATGTGCAATTCAACTTTCTGGCAAAAAGCGAAGATATTATGTGAGTTTAGAACCCTTGAAATGCGCAGTAACTTAGAAACAGAGATTTGCATTTCAGTGATGGAAGTTATCCAGGATATAACTAGTGCTCACTAGGTTTAGAGGACAGGATCTGACAGCCTAGGTAAGAAAATCTGAAAGCACAGACAAAAAAAGAACTTTGGTCCGTTACATTCCATTAGAGTGTGAAGACCTTTGTTCACAGAAAGTTTTTTGCTTTCACAGAAATACAAGAGAACTTTTTGGCTTAAATAATCACTTGTACAAAACAAGGACCACTCTAAAGCTTTATAGTGTAAGAATCTGTGCACATTCAATGACTCCCAAAAGCACTCTTCCCTTCTTAAGATATACTGTGCATTGGTAGAAGAGATATTATTTAAAAAAAACAAACAAATAGAAAAGAAGCAATCTTTGGTTTCCTCGTCAACAACGTACTTTGCTGAAAGAAGATATTCCCAAAAGAAAATTTCCTTTGTCTATGTGCACACGGCTATAACAAGACTGCTAGTCTTTCGAGTCTTTTTATGCTTAGAAAGGTACTATTACCCGGCATTCGTAAACAGATGGCAAATGACTAGATGTATGAACTTTTAGGTATGAAGAAAGTGGTTAATTACACCAAGATCGTGTTTTGTGTGTACGCAATCACTAGGTACCCTGCCTCTGTACATATACTTCTTAACAAATACATTTTTAAAACTTTAAGCAAAGTCTTTAGGTTCGCTAAACCGAGTTATACAAAATCTGTGGTCTGAGAAGCTGCTGTCAATATTATAACTGGATATTATATATAATTTTGGCATATCAAAAATATTTACAATAAAGCCAACACATATGGTCAATGAATACAAAAATTATTTATAAATGCACATGTATTTACAATAAGATCCCTGGGCAATAGGGACAAAAAAAAAAAAAAAGATTCACAAGAATACAACACCCACTGACATGGTAACAGTTGGTCATGCCTGGGATTCTTATCAAAGACCTTGAATATCAAAGCCCAGTCTCAACTATATGCTTAAAACCACTGAAGAATCCCAGACACACTTCCCAGAGGGCTCCAAAGTTATTTGTATTCCTTGGAAGACAAAACAGAACAGTGATGTTTTCTTAGAATCATTCCGCAGGTTGAGACAATCCAGCATGTTAAGCAGCAATGAGACTCTTCCTAATAGGCAATGCACAGCTGGGCACATCCCCGTGGAACCATCAGGAGGCACATTTGTCCTGTATTTTCCTCTGCCCGTGCTGCATGTGTTTTATTAGATGTACCCATTTCTGTCAGCCATTACCCCTTCTTCATCAGGTATAAGCCCAAACAAATGCCCGGCCCACCTTGGTGTGGTCAGATGTAACTGCAGATAGGGAAAGCAAATGCTGACTTCGGGGTTTCTTCTGAACTCTGAGGTAGTAAATACAAAATTAATTACCTTGAGTCTTTGCCCAGATTTCATCCTGGAGTGGGTTTCATGTGCCCTCACAACCGTCTTGAATGTTCCGAGTCCTACTAAAGTCAAAAGCGTGGTCGTGCAACCTCTGACAGGGCATGGAGGATGTGGAACAGTCTGGACCACTCTCCGCCAGACCCTCGCTCTGATGGAGTTGCGGTGACTCAATTACCGGCTGCTGGGAAAAGGGAGGATGAGGCAGGCCTCGTTCTTTGCTTGCGCTCCACAGAGGCCGCTGCAATGTTTCTGACAATGAAAGACAATAATCAGTGGCAAATGGAAGTTCAAAACGAATGGTCTAAAACTTAATTTTCTTCTACCCAAATCCTCCAAAAAAAGATGCTCAATATTCCTGAATAAGGACACTGAGAGCAAATGTATACTTGCCATCTTCTTAGCAACAATTAACAAAAGAAAACAAAATAGAAACGGGAACCATGGTCTTTCAAGCCCTTCTACCCAACAAACTTCACCAATTATTTACTGAAACCAGGAGCTATGTCCTCTCCTTTCATCTATTATTAGTGGTTCTGCCGCTACAAAAATTTAAAAATAAAATGCTTTAGACACATGGAAACAGACTAAAATAGCATCCATATTGTCGTGAAAGTTGCATGACACACAGACAAAAATCGCTCATTCAATGCAGCCATTACATCTTTAAATAACAGATGCCCATGTTAAAAAAAAATATTTTAAAAATAAACAACCACTTCCCTCCAGCTTCTAGCATGCCAATAATTCTAACAACAAAATAATAACCCAAAGCAGCAATTTTAAATCAGATTATCTGTACTTTGTGGTTTCAAAAATACGCATTTCTCATTCACCTTATCTACTGCAGTGGTGAACTCTTTCCCCAAATATCAGTTGCTGAAAGTTATATTAACTTCATGGGGATGCATTTTGGAAAAAGTTAGCAAAACATTCTGGAAACAAACACTCAGAAATAAAAACAAAACCCAAGGGAAAAGTAGACCAGCACAGGGCTTTTTAAGCTTTAATATGCATACAAATAACCTGGGGATCTTGTTAAAATAAAGACTCTGGTTCACTGGGTCTGGGGTGGGAACCTCGGTCTGCATTTCTAAAAGCTCCTAGGTGATGCCGAAGCTGACACCACACTTTGAGTGGGAAGGAGCTAGAACACCCCACTTAGGAATGAGCAGGGCACCATTTATTTGCACACTTCCTCACTTACAGACCAGCTTAACAATAAGATGTCCCCAAAGTTAGGAAAAAGATGCACTGCATTTTTGCTTTTACTAAAATTTTTTCATATGTGTGTACCTCTTTCAAGACACAGGAACATGGATTTACCGTTGGCACACTTCTAACATGGGCACTGAACTTCAGTGACAATATACTCTTCTCTGACTTGTATTCTCTTTAGAAATCTTTGGAGAGGCTTTCTTAATTAATTATTATATATTTATTCAAAATTCAGGGGCTCCTGGGTGGCTCAGTCGGTTAAGCGTCCTACTCTTGACTTTGGCTCAGGTCATGATCTCCTGGTTCGTGAGATCGAGACTTGCTTCAGGCTCTGTGCTGACAATGCAGAGCCTGCTTGAGATTCTTTCTCTCCCTCTCTCTGCCACGCCCTTCCCTCTCAAAATAAATAAACAAACTTAAGAAAAAATGTACTGCTAAAAATAAGAACTTAAAAAAAAAAAAAAAAAAAAGAACAGAGCATGTATCTTAAAAGTCCCATGTCAGATCATTTACTCCCACCAGACCCACCCCAGGATGTACCTATAGTCCCCCCCCCCCCCCAATTTCCTGTGCTCTTCCATTTCAGGTTGACAAGAGGGTGACAGTTGATGAAAAGCCTGGAGGGACAGGAAGACATGCTAAGGAGGGCCCTTCATGGTCTAGAAAGAGTTGTCAGCAAATGCCTCATCTGTACAATGTAACATATACTTCTTTTCCCAGGCCATGTGGGCCAGCAGACACTATCCCCAAACTTGCCTCCTCACTTATGGCCCTGGATCGTAACACCCCACAGCACCAGCTAAGTGATCCTGGCATTCGATGTTTACCTGAGAGAACAGTGACCAAAACATTTTTAAATCTTCTCCATAAAAACCTCCACCGAATTATGCCCAGATTATATCCTTAGCATTTCCAATCTCCATTATTTACATAAAGATGGAAGAAACAATTAACACCCATATGACCCCTTTTAGAAGCTTTCTCTGTACGGCTTCTGAAGCTTTAGGAGTGTGACCTTGATACTCCCACAAAAGCTGTTTCCACCCTACAGATACAGACTTCTTTGTAACCCTTATCTCTAAAAATCTCTGGCTCCAGTTTACACCAGCTAATAGTAGCTCGTTACTACATTATACCAATTGGCTTGCTTCCTGTCAAATCAGAAGGAAAAATCAAGTAGGGGAGGGTAAAAACAAAGCAAAAGAAACAAAAAACGCTGTGCCCTTTACCACTGTTCATCTGTGTGGAGGGAAGTTTCTTCTCATTTATCCTCTCATGGTTGGCGGGAAAGGCGGCCAACTCTCTGTCTGCTGATGACACCAGGCTCTCCAGGATAGGGGCATCTTGGGGAGCATGTGCCAAATATGTTTCTTTGGGCATCTGGACCATGAGGCCGGACAGCGTGTGATCCAGAACATCCTCCTCGGCAATATAGGTGTACGGACAGTATTCTCGGGTCCTGGAGTAGATGTTGGCATTGTCGTAACAATCGGAGCAAATAACCCGGGTGCCAGTGCCACCTGACGACAACAAAGGAAAGAATCCTTCAGTTAAGGAATCAGCTTTGCCAATAACCAGTTTCCTTCACCAGCCGCCATCATTATCATCATAGTTGGCACTGATTCAGCACTTATTCAATACACCGTTTCACAGTCTTTCTGTGAATTAACTAATTTAATCCTCACAACCTCCCTATGAGGTAGGTACTATGGTTATCCCCATTTAACAGATGGGGTAACTGTAACACAGAGAAATGAGGTAACTTGCTCACAGATGCCTCCACCTTGTTATGGTAAGGAGGTAAAATCTGAACTCAGGCACTCTGGCTCCAGAGCCCATGCTCTTGAATGCTAGGTTAAACCATCTCTGTGCAGCCTGTACAGGTCAGGCCCAAATCAAGGGCCAAGATAAGGCTGCACTGTGCTGTAAGTCACATGTTTGAGTTAAGCAAACTAAAGCAGAGAACAAGGAGTTATGATGACTTCACAAAAACCCACATCCCTTTCGCGCCATCAGGGAGTTAAGCAACACTCATTACTAAAAGTACCCCTCGAGAAGGCCTCTGATGGTCAAGAGTCCTGCCTGATACACACGTGTTTGGCAGAAGTAAAGTTTAATAATGAGCTCCCTGGCCAGTTATGTGTTTTGAAAACTGATGAAAGACAGGAAAGAGAGTGAGAAATAAAGAACAAGTAATTGTTCTTGACCAGGCAACAGTGTTAGAACTGGAAGAGACCTAGAAGTAATTTAGTTTAGCCCAGAAAGCAGTGTTATTGCCCACCAATTTCAAAGAGTAGAGACATTTAAAGATGCTTTTAAATGCTAGCAGTAGCCCCCTTTCCATGGAAAGCCAAAACAAAATCCAATTTATCGATTAAACCGAGAAATTCTGTTAACCCTCGGCCTAAACAATCTCTGTACAAATAGAATAGGCCTTTCATTTGAACAATACTTGAAGAACTACACAGATTTGTTGAAAGGATCTATGAAAATCTTGAGAGAAGTGCTTTATAAGATATTGCTTATTTATTTTAAAAATGAGAAAGTTACAAAGCTCAGATTTAAGTAACTTGTTCGTGGTCCCAGAGCTGGAAAGAGAAACTAGGAATCAAACCCAATTCCTCTATCCCTTAATTCATCTCCCTGAGCTCTGTCACTCCCTGCAGGAAGGGTGGAGCGAGGGAGAGAAGTAGTATTGAGAAGTGGGATTCATTTAACTAGGGAACATGTTGTATCTCTCTGCTGTTCTCCAACATATGCTGATAATCATCACTGCCCTTCAAACTTTAGTATCAACCTGCCAGCAGGAGACCCAAACCTCCCTGGATACGGTCTGAAGAGTGCTCATGCCTTAAAGGATCAGACACCCGAGAAAAGTTTCTAGAGCATCTCCTACTTTGGTTTGGGAGCCTTTGCTGTGTACATCAATCCCTTGATTTGGGATGTGTTTCTCCTTTCTGTCAGATGGTTTTTCTTCTCTGTTAAGATTTCCATCCAATCAATTTCCAGTCAATTTCCATCCTATTTTGCATGCAGCCAAATGTTTTCCGTGAGTATCTTACTTTTAAAATGTTGCCTCAGGTTAATGGGGAAAACGGTACACTGAAAACTAAACTCAACAGAATAAGCTGAAATTGTAAGCATATACAACAAAGAGTCATTACCATCAGTGCCTTTGTGTAAATATCCACTGGTGGGAGGCATAAGTTGCTGATGACTGCCTGCCTCAGAGTTACTGTAGCCTTCCTGTGGCTCCGACAGTGTTCCTTGGGAAGACAAGTAGCTGGGAATGTCTGCAGGCAGATTAAGCTCCTCTGTAAAAGAGACATCTATAACTCTCAAATAAAGTTAGGTGACTGAAGCCAACACTCAGAAGACACTGTGCAAATGTGTTCACTTTGATACTCTTGGCCAGGAAAATGCTATGTACCTAGGAACTCGACAGCTCTTAGAATTTTCCCCTAAACTATTTCTCACTAAAATTCTTTTCAAAGCTTCATTTTAAGGGGCGCCTTGGTGGCTCAGTCAATTAAGCATCCTACTCCTGATTTCAGCTCAAGTCATGAGATCACAGTTCGTGGGATCGAGCCCTACATTGGGCTATGCACTGAGAGTGCAGAGCCTGCATGGATTCTCTCTCTCTGCCCCTTCCCCGCTCATGTGTGCACGTGCTCTCTCTCTCAAAATAAATAAACATCAAAAAAAAAAAAGTATTACTAAAAGAAGCAGAACCTGAAGTCTGAAATCTTATCCATAGGCAAACTTTCACCATCTATCTGACTGAGCCTCTTCTCTTTCAGGATTTCCGGGGGAGGGGTGGGAAAGGCTGATCCCAGTCATAAGAGCTCCACTCTTTCCCAAAGGGAAGCTATGATGGAAATGAGCCCTTGGCATTAAAGAAAGAAGGTGTCCGACTTCAGCCAGGTCACGATCTCGCGGTCCGTGAGTTCGAGCCCCACGTCGGGCTCTGGGCTGATGGCTCAGAGCCTGGAGCCTGTTTCCGATTCTGTGTCTCCCTCTCTCTCTGCCCCTCACCTGTTCATGCTCTGTCTCTCTCTGTCCCAAAAATAAATAAACGTTGAAAAAAAAAAATTAAAAAAAAAAAAAAAGAAAGAAGGTGTACCTGTAATGTGTTTATGAGAGCAAAGTCTTGGGGGAGTATCTACAAATTCTTAAAATTATTAATCAGAAAGGTTCTATTATATGGAGGAAGTGGACACTTTAAGAAAGAAACTCTTCCTTCTACCACATGTAAAGTATCAAAGCTCCATAGCTTTTTATATTTTACGACAAATCCTACATTATGTTCCTGACTCAAGTACAAGCCATTGGTGTTAACTGGTACCACTCACCTGTGTTTGTGATACTATAGTCTTCATTCTTCCTTCTCATGTGGTAAATAACAATGACCCAGATCAAAGAGGTGCCCACAACACAGCAGACCACAACAATGATGACAATGCCAACTGTGGTCCAGCCATCGTCTTCATGCCCAATGCTACTCTGGGAAGAGTCACAATTGGGGGATGAAATGACATTGAGGTAAATGTGACCACGTTCTGTTCCAAGGGTGTTAGACATGATGCAGGTATATTTTCCAGCATCTTCCAGGCCAGCATCTACAATGATGAGAAGCTGGTTGGCTGCAGCAAAGAAGTGCCGTTCTGTCACCAGCAGTGGCCCATCATCTTTGGTCCAGTTGAGGCGAGGAGCAGGACTTCCTCCCGCTATGCACTGTAATACCGCAGTTTCACCTCGGGTTACTGTCTTGTCCTCCAGGGGTCTGATAAATGAGGGTGTCTCTTACAGAAAGATGTACAAAAGAATCATGTTAAACAATTTTATTTATTGATTTCTACTGAATTAGACAAATGAGGTGTTAATGAAGTAAGCACTTTCATATGCCCGTAGGAGGATTGAAGTTCATGTTCCAGAAAAGCAAAAGCCTCAAAAATCACTAATTCTACCTTGGGCAAGCTATCCTAGGCAAGGAAGTCAAAGATTTATACACAAAGATGTTTATTATGAAATTGGTGCAATTTTTAAACATAAAAGAAAGAGATCTTTTTTAAAAAGAAATTTTTTTTAATGTTTATTTTTGAGAGAGAGAGAGACAGAGTGTGAGCTGGGGAGGGGCAGAGAGACAGGGAGACACAGAATCTGAAGCAGGCTCCATGCAGGCTCTGAGCTGTCAGCACAGAGCCTGATGTGGGGCTTGAACTCACAAACTGTGAGATCATGACCCGAGCCGAGGTCGGACGCTCAACCGACTGAGCCACCCAGACGCCCCAAAAGAAAAAGATCTTTAAATCTAGCGGGAAAATGAGTGAGTATAGTATAGCCACATGGTATTTTTTCAAGACTTAATGACAGAGTAACCCTTTTGACACAATATTTAAGAGTAGGGGCGCCTGGGTGGCGCAGTCGGTTAAGCGTCCGACTTCAGCCAGGTCACGATCTCGCGGTCCGTGAGTTCGAGCCCCACGTCGGGCTCTGGGCTGATGGCTCAGAGCCTGGAGCCTGTTTCCGATTCTATGTCTCCCTCTCTCTCTGCCCCTCCCCCATTCATGCTCTGTCTCTCTCTGTCCCAAAAATAAATAAACGTTGAAAAAAAAAAATTTTAAAGAGGAAAGAAGTAGGTATACATAACTACGTGAAAATGTATTAAAAAAAAAAAAAAAAAAAAGGTCCAGAACACGCCAAAATCTTTAACAGTGTTTTGGTGACTTTCCCTTTTTCTAATCTTCTGTATATTCTAAATTTTTAAAACAACAAACTTATTTTTCTGATTATGCAAGTAAATAACACAAAGCAACAAACTTAAAAAAACCTAACATCTAGGGGAATAGAGAACTAGAAAGCAGACTCTGCCTGTGATTTGAGTCCCATGAAGAAAAGTATTCTCTTAAGGAAAAAAAAAAAAACAGGCTTGTCAAGGGAACTCTTTAGGGAAAAGACACTTTACCAGAACACAGGAAGAAGAGGGACACAATGGAAGGAAAACAGGACATCTAACCAAAAGACAGGTCATTTTTGGTGCATTTAATTAAAAAAAAAAAAAAATGAACTAAGGGATGCACTGTATGTTAGCTAACTTGACATTATATTAAAAAATAATAAAATATGGGAAAAACAATTACATTGCCCTGAGTTCACTATGAAGCAGTATAAAACAACTGCCAACTCACTGCTGAACAGGTAAAAAAACATATATATGAAGTAGAAACCTTCCAGAGGGACAGGATAAAGGGATCCGAATTTTCAATTCATGTGATGAAGATCTCTAATTCTGCCTTCATTACTTTCGCAGATTTCAGTTATCTGATCCACAGATATCCTAGGCTGACATAACCCCAAGTGTATTGGCAAAATACAGTGACAGAGATACAAGGATCACAATTAAAATCTGAAACTTAGACTTTTTTTTCATCATGAAGATCAGAGCAGGCCCCCTATAAAAAGGTTCCAAGCAAAGCAGGGACCCACAGGGCAGCACACATACCCAATACTGTGAGTGAGGCATTTGCTGAGAGGCCTCCTGCTCTGTTTTGTGCCATGCAGCTATAGATTCCCATGTCTTCTATTTTCACGTTGGCAATGAAGAAGACGTCATCTTCGGGCATGACATGCATGCGCCTTTCTCGAGCCGCAGGAAAGTCAGTACCACCATCTTTCTGCCAGGAAATCTGAGGTGCAGGGTGCCCCTCTGCAGCACACTCTAATCTGGCCATGGCACCAGTGCGAATGGTTAGATCCATTGGAGTTTTCAGGAAAGATGGCATCTCTGTTCCAAGAAAAGATTACCGAAAAAAGTGGGTGGGTGGGGAAATACACATACACATATTTACATACACACATAAATGAGACAATCTGTTAGGCACAATACCAACTGTTGTAAATACTCTATTTCTTTGAGAAGACATGCTCTCTGGATGAAGAGTAAATACAAGTTCAGAGGGTATCTCTTCTCCCAAAACCTCAGAATACTTGGAGTACAGTGATGACTAAATTCTTCCAGAATGCATACCACATCCACCTGAGGTCTCTGATGGGGACAAGGAAGGCAGAAGGCCACAAACCTTTCTGGGCTCCATATTTTAGAACTCACTATTTGCTATGCTTACTTAAGATACTAAATGGTGCTTTCCAAACTAACATCTACAAAGCTGGCATGGCAAATGCATGATAAGAAAAAATTTATGCTTTCACAAATCTCATAAAACAACACAGAAGTAACACACAAATACATCCTGGGGCACCTCAGGTGGTTAAGTGTTCAACTTTGGCTCAGGTCATGATCTCAGTTTGTGAGTTCGAGCCTCACGTCAAGCTCTGTGCTAACAGCTCAGAGCCTGGAACCTGCTTCAGATGGATTCTGTGTCTCTCTCTCTCTCTGCACCTCCCCGGCTCGCATTCTGTCTCTTTCTCTCAAAAACAAACTTTAAAAAAATTTTTTTTTTAAATCTTTAGAAAAAAAAAAAAAAGAGAAAGACACAAATACATCTTTTGGTTGTACAAAACCCAAAATATTTTAATTATTCAATCTGATAGGGGATAGATTAAACTATTTTGGAGAAGTTTTATTTTCTTTAATTAATTTATTAATTTATTTATTTTTAAAACCACAGTGAAAAAGAGCATTAATTTAAAAAATGATTCTGTGTGACTACACTCAGACAATGATAATGATACTGTACCTAGAAATGCCCTAAATACTCCCAATTATTAGAAAGCACTGTGAACAGTGTCAGGAATAAATTTCATAGTTTTCAGAGCCAAATTATGGTTCTAGAAAGAATAGAGAATTTCCAAAGAATTTTTTCAAAAGCATAAATAACAATAAATGTAGCCTATTTCCTGGGGCCATGGAATTGCCCCTTATCCTCAACCAAAGAGCAGTTAGGGACAGTAAGTAGGCAAAATGGTAATCCAGTCTATATATTATCACAACCCTAAAGACAAAACAGTAAAATGCCCCCTTAAATGTCAGGGTTAGCCTCATTTTCTTGGTTAGGTGGTTCAAAAATTGAACATGAAAAACACTTCTAACTATAAAACTATCAGGGAGCAGAATTCCTTACCATTCACAGTCAGTTTGGCTTTAAGAGAATAATTAGAACCAAAGTGGTTAGTAACAATGCACTGATATTTTCCTTCATCTGTGAAATTCACGTTGAAAAGATGTAGGACACTCGTATACTCCAGAGCTTCTCCAGCTTGCTGCTGGTAACGAACAAAATTCTCAACATCGACATCATACAAGATTTCACTGTCTTTGCGCCACACAGTAGACGTGGGCGAATCGCTGCTGCTCACTGCGGTGCATGTCAGAGTCGCGTTCGTGCCTCTTAGAGCAACTGTAGTTTCAGGATGCATTCTTATCTGTGGCTTGAGAAAATCATCTAAGAGGAAAAAAAATGGGGCAGGAGCCAAGTCACTTACTTATTTTTGCTTCCACAGCTTTTGAAACAAATGATGTAAAATTGTGCATTGTTTACAAAATGGCATATTAAGACAGAGACTACAGAACTAGCATCCAATTCTTTGGTTTAAGGATGAAGAAAATGAGGCCCAGAGAGGGTCAAACAACTTATTCAGAGACATGTGCTGAACCGGAACCCAGGTTTTCAGACTTTAGGGCTTAGCACCATTTTCTACTATCCCTTACAGTCACGTATGCTTAGAATGTCCTTCCTTAAGTATTACCAGTTACAGGGAAAAAAGAAAAACCCAGATTCAGATTTCAAGACAAGTTCTAATCCTATGAGCTCTTGTGTATACACAGAGCTTACATATGAAAATATGTATATAACAACACTCATTCTTTTCCGTGCCAATATAGAAAATAGGGATTATGATTCTATTATATTTTATGGGGAGTAACAAACATAATATACTTTGTATGTGGGTAACTCTCACCTAAAATAGTGAGAAATATCAAACATGTTAAATGTCCAACTGAAGACAGGCTTAGGAATGGCTAATATACTACGATTCATAAATAATATGTCATTAATATGTAAAAAAAAATAAGCATTTTGTGGGCCTGAACTTCCAAGTGTCCTCAGTATCTTTAAGGAGATTATAAAAACAGATCTGGCCATACATGGGTATCTAAATGATCAGATACTAGAGACATGCAACACAAACACACTGATCTAAAAGTTCTGCTGCCAAGGCTAAGAATCAGTTATTCCACTTTGAACGAAATGTAAGTGTAAAGGAAAAATGTCCAAGCTTGAGAAAAGAACAATATAGATATATACTTGAAATTATGAGTGTCAGAATCATGACAACTTTTCCATGACTGTCCGCCTTTCCCCTCCAAAAAATTCCAACACCTTAATCTTAAGAAACTGCATGAAAAACAGAAACAACATGAACCTGGTATATTCATACATTGCTGGTGACAACATAAACAAGTGTTATCTCTCTGTAAAATACCTGGTAGCACTTTTTAAGATCTACTTTAAAAAAAATCATTACTTTTTTGTTTCAGGAATCTTACTACTGGAAATTTATTTTAAGGTTAACAACTCCCTAAAAGTGAAAGGCCTACATTCATAAAGATGATATTATACTGACATTAAAAATGATCACTGAAGAACACACAGAGGAAAAAAACTACTTATGATATACTAAGTCAAAGAACACAAAATTTAACCTACGATTAACAACAAGATAAAAATTTCAGAGAAGAACACAGAGAAATGGAAATAGATATGCTAGTGAGAAAGCATTCTGGTTTAATTTCTTTTTTTTTACTTTTGTTATTAAGACAGTGTGTACTATGCATCTTTTCTGACCACAACGCTATGAAATTAGAAATCAACCACAAGAAAAAATCTGGAAAGAGCACAATACATGGGGGTTAAATAACATGCCATTAAAACAACGAATGGGGGGCACCTGGGTGGCTCAGTCCGTTGAGCATCCAACTCCAGATTTCAGCTCAGGTCATGATCCCAGGGTCATGGGATTGAGCCCCGTGTCAGGCTCCACGCTGAGCATGGAGCCTGCTTAGGAATCAATCTCTCTCTCTCTCTCTCTCAACCTCTCTCTCTCTCTCTCTCTCTCTCTCCCCACCTTCTCTCTGTCCCTCTCCCCCTGTCCCCTACTTGTGCTTTCTCTCTCTAAAATTAAAAGAAACAAAGACAAAACAAAACAAAAACAATGAATGTGTCAGGCCACATGGCTGGCTCAGTTGTAGAGCATGCAACTCTTGTCCTCAGGGTCGTTAAGTTTTAGCCCCACCCTGGGTGTAGAGATTACTTAAAAATAAAATCTTTATGCACATGAATGAATGAATGAATGAGTTAACGAAGAAATAAAAAATTACATGAAAACAAATGAAAATGAAAACATAAGCATCCAAAATCTTTGGGATGCAGCAAAAGTGGTTCTAAGAGGGAAGTTTATAGCAATACAAGCCTACCTCAAGAAGCAAGAAAAATTTCAAATAAACAACCTAACCTTACATCTAAAGGAACTCGAAAAAGAAGAAAACCAAAACCTAGCAAAAGGAAGGAAATAGTGCCAATTAGAGCAGAAATAAATGACATACAAACTAAAAAAACAATAGAACAGATCAATGAAACCAGGAGCTGGTTCTTTGAAAACCAATAAATTGATAAACCTCTAGGCAAGACTCATTAAAAAAAAGAAGACCCAAATAAACAAAATTACTAATTAAATAGAAATAACAATCAACACCACAGAAATACAAATAACTATAAAAGAATATTATGAAAATCCGTATGCCAACAAATTAGACAACTTAGAAGAAATAGATAAATTTCCAGAAATATATAATCTACCAAAACCAAAGCAGGAAGAAATACAAAATTTGTACAGACTAATTATCAGCAATGAAATTGAATCAATAATCAAAAACCTCCCCAAAAACAAAAGTGCAAGACTAGACAGCCTCACAGATGAATTGCAGCAAACATTTAAAGAGGGGTTAATACCTATCTTTCTCAAACTATTCCAAAAAATACAAGAGGAAGGAAAACTTCCAAATTCATTCTACAAGGCCAGTATCACCCTGATACCAAGTAAAGGCACTATAAAAAAAAGAGAACTACAGACCACGATCTCTCATGAATATAGACATAGAAATCCTCAACAAAATATTAGCAAACCAAATCCAAGAATATATTTTAAAAAATCATATACCACAACCAAGAGGGATTTATTCCTGGGATGCAAGCATGGTTTAATATTCACAAAACAATCAATGTGATGCATCACATCAATAAGAGAAAGGAAAGCAATCATATGATCGTTTCAATAGATGCAGAAAAACCATTTGACAAAGTACAACAACCATTCATGATAAAAACCCTCTGTAAAGTAGGTTTAGAGGGAATATATCTCAACATAATAAAAACCTTATATGAAAAACCCCACTCAGCATCATACTCAATGGTGAAAACTGGAAGCTTTTCCCCCAAGATCAGGAACAAGACACGGACGTCCACTCTCACCACTTTTATTCAACAGACTACTGGAAGTCCTAGCCACAGTAATCAGACAATATAGAGAAGTAAAAGGCATCCAAATTGGTAAGGAAGAAGTAAAACTTTCACTATTTGTGGATGACATGATACTACATATAGAAAACCCTAAGGACTCAACCAAAAAACTACTAGAACTGATAAATGAATTCAGTAAGTTTGCAGGATACAAAACCAATGTACAGATATCTGTTCCATTCCTATACGCTAATAATGAAGCAGCAGAAAGTGAAATTAAGAAAACAATCTGATTTACTACTGTACCAAAAATAATAAAACATCTAGGAATAAACTTAACCAAAGAGGTGAAAGACCCGTACTTTGAAAAGTGTAAAACACTGGTGAAAGATATTCAAAGAAATGGAAAGACATTCCATGCTCACGTGTTAGAAAAATATTGTTAAAATATCTATACTACCCAAAGCAATCTACACATTTAATGCAATCCCTATGAAAATACCAAGAGCACTTTTCACAGAACTAGAACAAACAATCCTGAAATTTGAATGGGACTGCAAAAGACCTCAAGTAGCCAAAGCAATCTTAACAAAGAGAAACAAAACTGGAGTATCACACTGCAGAGTTCAAGTTATATTACAAAGTGGTAGTAATTAATATGGTACTGACATAAAAACAGACCTATAAATCAATGGAATAGAACAGAAAACCTAGAAACAACCCCACAACTATACGGTCAATTAATCTTTGACAAAGGAGGAATGAATACACCATGGGAAACGGTCTCTTCAACCAATGGTGTTGGAAAAACTGGACAGCTACATACAAAAGAATGAAATTGAAAATCGAATCACTTTCTGATACGATACACAAACATAAACTCAAAATGGATTAAAGACCTAAAACGTGAGACCCGAAATCATAAAAATCCTTAAATAGAGCACAGGGAGTAATCTCTTTGACATTGGCCACAGCAACATTTTTTCTAGCTATGTCTCCTGAGGCAAGGGAAACAAAAGCAAAAATAAACTATTGAGACTACATCAAAATAAAAAATTTTTGCAGAGCGAAGGAAACCATCAACAAAACTAAAAGGCAACCTACTGAATGGGAGAAGATATTTGCAAATGACATATCTGACAAAGGGTTAATATACAAAATATATGAAGAATTGATACAAGGGCATACTCCCAAAACAAATAATCCAATTAAAAAATGGGCAGAAGACATGAAAAGACATTTCTCCAAAGACACACAGATGGCCAACAGACACATGAAAAGATGCTCAACAGCAGTCATCATCAGGTAAATGCAAACCAAAACCACAATGAGATATCACCCCTACACATGTCAGAATGGCCAAAATCAAAACCACAAGACATAACAAATGTTGGCGAGGATGTGGGAATTGCACTGTTACACTGTTGAGGAAGTGCAAACTGGTACAGCCATTGTGGAAGAAGACAGTATGGAGGTTCCTCAAAATATTAAAAACAGAACTACTCTACGATCCAGAAACCACACTACTAGGTATCTACCCAAAGAATACAAAAACACAAACTGAAAGGGATACATGCACCCCTATGTTTACTGCAGCATTATTTACCACAGCCAAATTATGGAAGTAGCACAAGTGTCCATTTATAATGAATGAATAAAGAAGATGTGATACATATACACAATGGGATATTATTCAACCATGAAAAACAATGAAATCTTGCCATCTGCAATGACATGGATGGAGCTAGAGAGTATAATGCTAAGTGAAATAAGTCAGTCAGAGAAAGACGATTACCATATGATTTCACTCATATGTGGAATTTAAGAAACACAACAAGCGAGCAAAGTTTAAAGAATAAAAGAGAGAGAGAGAGAGAGAGAGAGAGAGAGAGAAACCAAGAAACAGATTCTTAGCTATAGAGAACAAACTGATGGTTACCAGAGGTGGGGCTCGAGAGGTAGGGGAGATAGGGGAAATAGGGGATGGGGATTAAAGAGTATACCTATCATGATGAAAATATAACAATAAAATAAAATAATAAAAAAGACAGTAGATGTATAGTATACAAAATTTTAAAACAAAAATACAAACCGCAGACAAAATCTTTCAGATCCACATTCAGGATGCTCTGCCCTGCTAGCCATTCAGGGTGTGCACAGCTTACATTCACAGAATGTTGGAAGTTATTATCAACCAGCCACTGAAGCAACCACTTCAAATGACAGTCACAGAGTAAGCTGCTTGTGTTCAGAATCCTGCAGAAACAAAGGGGAAAACAAGTACTCTTTACTTTTCATTCTCAGTTTCTTGACTACTGAGAGCTTACTGCGCACCTATGCATTTTTCTCACCAAAAAAAATGTTTAACCTGAATCGAACCACAAGAAAAACTCAAACTGTCAGCCTCGATTCCTCAAATACGTCGGTGTCATGAAAGACATTAAGAAAAAGGTAAAACAAGGGTAAAGGACCTAGGTTAGATTAAAGGAGACTAACAAGTCATTACAACCAAATATGGTACATGATTCTTGATTGGAAAAACTATCTATAAGAACACTTTTTGACATTGGGGAAATCTGAGTATGGACTGCAGGTCAATTAATATTACTTTATCAATGTTAATTTCACTAACAGTGCTGTGGCTATATATAGGAAAACACCCTTGTTCTTGGGAAATACATCCTGAGATATTTAGGGGTAAATTACGATATCTGCAACTTACTATCAAATGGCTAAGTAAAACAACAGTGTGTGTGAAGAGGAGAGCGAGACAAAGATAGAAAGAGATGGAGAGGGAGAGAGGGAAGGGAGCAGGAAAAGAGAGAAACAGATCACAAATTTAGCAAAAAGTTAACAAGTGGTAAAAAGGGAATATGGCTGTTAACTGTACCTTCTTTTCAATTTTTGAGGTTTAAACTTTTTCCCAGAAAAGTTTGGAGAAAAGTTTACCATATACACTGGAGCACAGAGCATGTCTGTTGTGGAGAGGACAGAACTCTTTTCAAATTATTTCATCAAGACTGAAAACACTTCACCCTGTGACAATGTGTACTGCAACTCAAACTAAGAGGCAGTGAAATTTTGTTTGTTGTCTGTATATAACAGACCTATAAAACACATCTGAAAAATCAGATAGCTTTTCTCTTACGGACCCATGAATGTCCCATCCACTTGGCAGCAGTGAGAGCAAATGATTTTGAGAACACTGTAACTTGCTTTGTGTGCATCACCAAGATCCTCATCTAGTTTTAAAGTATCTAAGATTTGATTCCAAAGAAGTTTCAAACAGTCTTCAATGGTATCTCAAAAGCCTTATTTAACTAAGGATAATTTTACTTAATCAGGCCAAAAGTTACCTTTCAAATGTAATAGGATTCTTAGGTTATATTCATTCACTGACAAAGAAATACTTGAGTCTACTATATGTGAGGCACTGTTCTGCACTGTGGGGATATAGGCCTCACAGAACTTACATTATTCATTAGCGCCAAGCAATAAACAAATAAAGGCAAGGTACAGTGTCAGAAAGTAAGTGCCAGCAAGAAAAACAAAGCTAAGGCAAAGATACAGACACGGTAGCTACTGGTTTAGATAAAGTTGTCAGGGTAAGACTCTTTGAAGAGAGGGCATTTGGGCAAAGACCTGAAAGGAGCGAGACCGCAAATCACACGAAGACCTGAGGTTAAGAGTGTCGGAGATACAGGAAATTGTGTGCAAAGGCTTTGGGGCAGACATGCCTAGGGTGCTCAAGGCAAAGCAAGGAGGACACTGAGCCTAGAGCACAGTGAGGGAGGGGACAGCGACAGGAACAAGGTCAGAGAGCAGGGCAAGGAGGACCAAGCCATGCAAGTGCTTTGCAAACTGAGAAAAGAACTTAAGGTGTTTTCTCCCTATATGTGATGGGAAGCCAATGGAAGGTTAAGAATAGAGAAGTCACATGGTCTGATCTATGCTTTCTTAGGTATAAACTGGGCTCATGAGACCTGGACTCAATCCTAATTCTGCTACTTACCTTAGGCAAAATACTTAATGTCTCCAAAATCTCAATTTCTATTTCTGGAAAATGGGTTTGAGAATGCCTACCTCAAAAAAAAATTTAAATATAGCATTTAGCATAGTGCCTGGACACAGATACCACTGAATTCACATTACTTCCCTTTACTTCTGTTTCTTTTGCATCTTTCCCCCCCACACACTAACCAACCTGCCCCCAAGTACCTAACAGAGTACCCTGTTAAAACCTCTCAAAAAGATACACACCAAAATATTAATAGTGGTTGTCTTTAAGTAGTGGGCATCTGGGGACTTGGCTCTCCTTGGTTTAACTGTACTTTCTAATGTTTCTACCATGACTACAGAAGTTTAATGCAAAATAGTTTTAATTTACATACAACTCTCCCATCTCCACCTAATATTTATGCAAAGCACTGAAGGATACCAAGAAGCATACAGATATATTTTAATAAATGTTGATGTAACAGTATTGTAAATATGACTTAGATTTAAATCAACCAAAAGCAACCAAAATGTCTCGGTAAAAAAGGTACATTAGAGTCTCCTCCACTACCATTTTGTTCAAACCAATTCTCAAACTACCAAAGGACTAAAGAATGAAACTACACTATTTGCTCTCGCCTACTGTCTAAATTACATTTTATACTGAGTTCTCATGACAAGAGTTAAAACTTCATTGGTGGCCCTCAGATTCTCAAGGGCAAAAAAAAAGGTAATGCTAATATACGCACTAGGTTGTACCCTTAAAAATTAAGCCTAGGAGAAATATCTCAAATATCTCAACAGACTCCACCCCTCAAAAAAAAGAGCTACCTGAAAGTCTGGCAGAAAATAACTAATGATTATTTCCATAACATTTTTATTTTTATTATTAATATTATTCAACTTTTACTGTGTGCCATGCCAGGCTCTGTACTGAGCATCTTCTCAAAACCCTCCAAAGTTTCCTGAGACATTTAGAGGAAAAAAAATCCAAACTTCTCATAACTCATTGAGCCCTACTTGGTCTGGTTCCTGCTTAACTCTCTGACCTCATCTCCTAAGCACTCTTCCTCTCGCTCTCTTCCAACCACACTAGTGTCTCTGCTGTTCTTCAAGCATAAGAAACAAGATTCTACCTCAGGGCCTTTGCACTTGCTGTTCTCTGTGCAGAATGCTCTTCAACTAGTATTCAATGCTTTGCCACTCACTAACTCAAATTCTGTTATCTTCAAAAAGGCCTTCCATCACTACTTTATCTAAATAACAATCCCAGGGGCACCTGGGTGGCTCAGTTGGTTGAGCGTCTGACCTCGGCTCAGGTCATAATCTTGTGGTTCATAAATTTGAGCCCCACATTGGGCTTGCTGCTGTCAGCACAGAGACCATTTTGGATTCTGTCTCCGGCTCTCTCTGCCCATCCCCCGCTTGTACTCTCTCTCAAAAATAAACAAACATTTAAAAAAAATAAAAACTAAAATAGCAATCCCCATCACTCTCCATACCTCTGACCCGCCTCTATTTTCCTTCAGAACTCTTATCACTTGATGAGAGATATTATGTATCTACTGATTTATTCTTTGATTTCCTTACCAGAATTTATCGTACTATGCTATGAGAACAGAGACTTTGTCTTGTTCACCACTGTGTTTTTACCACCTAAAACAGTACCTTACAGAGCAGATGACAATACATATTTCTTGAATGAACAAATTACCTCATTTTATCCTCACATAACTCTAAGAGAGGTACAACGCCCATTCTCAAAAGGGAAATTGAGTTTTAGGCTAAATGTTCCCAATGTCCCATAGCTGTAAAGAATGGGGCAGAATTTGAAATCTAGGCAGTTTGAACTCACACACTTCCAGTGCATCTCAAACTACCTGTGATGAAGAACCACTTTTTAAAATTTCCAATCTGTTGTAGATTAATACTTCCATAAAATTCAACAAAATATCACAGTAATGTCAAACTGCTCTAAAAGCTTCTGAATGCTTCCTATGAACTTCTAGCCTTATCTCATCATGTACCAGTTTGGGACCACAGTCCTTCCTCTGAGTAGCTTTCAGGCAAGGCAAGATAAATTGCTTTAGTCTACTGATTCTTAACACTGGCTGAATATTCAAATCACCAAAGGTTAAAATGAATACCAATCCCCAACTAACCGCCCTTCCCCCTGGGAAAACCCTAAACATAATTTTTTTAAAAACCATGAATGAAAAAGGGTATAAAGTGTGTTTTTCCACTACAACTATTTAACAGTGTTTGACCATTTTAGTAGCTTGAACACCCATATCAGAAACATCCCCTCTGACCATTATACTGAAAGTGCTAGATTATATGCAACAAATTACCTAATACCTGAACTGTGATCCACCCTAAGGGGACTGGGAACACATTTTTCCAATAATCCAAAAATAAATGGGAGGTCAGGGGGGATAAGGAACAGGAAGATATACAACAAGCACAAGGAGCAGTGCTAAGGTCTCTTTAACTATAAGCATTAGCAGCACAGGCAAAACAGAAGGTCTTGGTGGCACAAACTCTGGGCTTTTCAATCTTGGGTTATTTAAAAATTATATCCAGCCACTACAGTAACTGAATATTAACACTTTCTCTTTTTTTTTTTCCTGCCTGAATCATGTGCTTTTGGAAACATATAGGTCACATTCATCATGTTTAGAAACAAGCATGGATAATGATCTAATGATTGGTGACAAAAAGACTGAAGTTACGTACAGTTCTTTCAAGCGAGTCTGAGAGAAAGCATTTTCTTGGATAGACATTATAGCATTGTTGTTCAAATCTCTGAAATGAAGAGAAATGAAACATTACCGGTCACATTTCTACAATTAAGTTATATAAACACTTTAAATGGTCATGAGAACCTCTGCTAATAGCAAAGATTATTTATATACGGAGCAAAATAGATGCAAAATACTTACAGATGCTCAAGGGATTCAAGACCAATGAATGCTTTCTTTGTAATTGACTTAATTTGATTTCCTTGTAAGATCCTGAAATACAAACAGACCTTTCTAATAAAGCCTCCACTAAGCAAAATTTAATTCATTAAAGCAAACATTTACCTATAAAAAGTGAAAATAAGTTTAACATACATTTTTAAGAAAGTTGTGAACCTTTATTACCAACCAATGCAAAACACAGAATGAAGGCTTCTATTAATAGGTTGGAGCTCAACGAGGTGCCTGTGAACAGCCATCTGGACCACTGATGCGATGCTAGTTTTCATATAATAAACTGGATTATAGTCCCAGTTTCTCCCTTCTTAGCAAAAGATCAGGTCAAAGAAATTCGGACAAGTGTAAAGCCTTGGAGAAATTCTCAGGAGAGAAGATCTAAAATCTTACTTGAGAGAATTCCTCTCTCGCTAGATAAATTACCCATAAATCTCTTACGATTAAGAATATAGGGGTGCCTGGGTGGCTCAGTTGGTTAAGCATCTGACTTGTGCTCAGGTCATGATCTTACGGTTCAGGAGTTCAAGCCCCACATCAGGCTCACGGCTGTCAGTGCAGAGCCTACTTCAGATCCTCTGTCTCCCCCCTCTCTGCCTTTTCCTCCTCTCTCTCTCTCCCTCTCTCAAAAATAAATAAATATTTAAAAAAATAAAAGAGGAAGAAGAATAATACTGGTTCAACTCTGGAAGAGCAGTTCTAGTTCCATGAATAACTTCTCTTTGAGTGCCCATAAGAAAGTTCTTTCAGTAGAAAGTGTCCCACCAAGGAGCACCTGGGTGGCTCAATTGGTTGAGTGTCCGACTCTTGATTTTGGCCCAGGTCAAGATCTCACAGTTCATGGGTTTGAACCCTGCACTGGGCTCTGCGCTGACAGTGTGGGAGCCTGCCTGGGATCCTCTCTCCCTCTCTCTCTCTCTGCCCCCTCCTCCAGCTCATGCATGCACATGCATGCTCTCGCTAAAATAAATAAACTTAAAAAAAAAAGTGTCTTGCCACTAAATAAATAAATAAAATTTAAAACTACTGATAAACAAAAAACTTGATAAACAACAGTTTCTTCCTTTAGTGGATGAGTCAAGAGGCTGACTTTCCAGACACAGCAAAAAGACAATCCAATCACATATACAACTGCTTCTTAAAAACACACCTTTGTAAACATACATAAATAGTATAAATACATACAATTTAGTGAGACTTGTGAGTCCTGCAAACGCTTCACTAGCATCTTCTATGGCCCATGAAATTTCATTGTTTCTTAAGTTTCTACAAAAATGTGTTAGGGAAAGACAGATTAGGTTAGTTAACATGACCATTATAGCACCGGGCATCATCCTGGCATGGCGATGCTAATTTTCATCCTTATTTTAACAGTTATTTACGACAAAGACTTGACTACGGTTTTTAAAGAATGTCTGCAATAAGCAAGCAAGAACTGATTCTCATAAGCAAAGAATTAAGCTGGCCTTGATAAATAAATTAAGCAACGTGGTAAGAGTATTAATCTTCCCAGCTAACAGCCCCTGATTGTGTTAGCATATTTAAAATTATAGTCAGGGTCCTGCAAAAAGCAGGAGGATTTCAAGATGCAGGGGATATGCCTTACAAATGTGATTTTAGACTAATGGGATTTCTGGGTGACCCAATCCTTCCCGCGGGCCCTTAAACCTAAAATGGCTGACAAAGAATTATGTCAGTAGAGAGCTTCATAGCTTGACAGCAATTAAACATGCCCCCTGGGAAGTGACACTGATACACCCATGCGCTAGAGTGATCACTGTTATTTTTAAAAGGAAAAGTATGGATCTTTTAAAATCCACTGTTGCGTCCTCAGAGGAAATGCAATTGTACTACACAATGCCCCGCTAGAAGAAGTACCAGTTATAGATAATCGCTTTTGCTTCCTTAAGTCATCTCATAATAAACACAAAGCTCTTTTCTTAATGAGACATTTAAAGTTGTGTGAGTAACAGGAGATAGGAGATCACGCTTCCTATTTAGCTATATCTTTACTTGAAGTGAAAGCTAACGGGTTCATTTTATTTTACTAAGCGATAAACACTGAAACAACTGACGACTCAACTCTTCAAGACTTTCCTCCATAGCACAGCATAAATACAACTCACTGGACAAAATGAGTAAGTACTCCAGCAGGAGTATTGATCTAAAGCCAAAATTTCTCAGATATTATTCTAATTCTGCCTTAACCGTCTCTGTGGCATTAGACAATCATTTACTTCTGCGATTATTTTCCTCAACTTTAATATTAAAAGTAATAATCTGTGGTACTGAAAGAACCTGACTGCCAGTCTTTGAAATGCCAAAAGGCTGCAGCTGCATCTAAGTTCCTGGGTTTAAGCTGGTCTAGGTTCACCTCTAATAATGTAGAAAAAAGAACAACAACAAAAAATCACTTTTAACTTTCCAGGGCCAAATCTGAAGGAAAAAATACCTCATTAAGCTAAGCTAAAAAAAAAAAAAAAAAAAAATTCCAATAAACTTGTGCAGGTATATAGACACCTTCACAAAACTATCATGCTAACTTTCTCGCTGATGGCTAGGTCTCCAATTTGGGAGCCTGCCTCTTTTCTGAGATCATTTATCAACCCTGAATATGATGACCAAAAAGTCCCCTATTCAGGAACTTTACAATCTACAAATTCTACTAATTAGCCTTTTTCTCTTATTCTGCTCTGTTTGAAATCACTGTATTTCGTTAAAATACCTCTTCTTTCAATTACATTTCATGACAGAGTAAAACACCCAACTTACAGAAACCCAGAATTTTAGAGTGGAAATTGCCTATAGCAACCATTTACTCCTATGCCCCTCCTGCACTGGAGGAAGACAAAAAGAAAATGACACTCACAGAAGGTTAAGTGATTTTGTTTTTCAGGCAGTATGGTAAAAAGCCAGTGTCAAACAGACCTGGCTCATTGACAAGCTGTGTGACTTTCCCCTGAACGCACCTGATTCTGTCTGGTCTCTGAAACTAAGCAGGGTCAGGCCTGCTTAGTACTTGGATGAAAGACCACTTGGGAATACAAGTTGTATAACTTTAAGCAAATCATTTTAACCTCTCTGAACCTCAGCCTCCTAATATGGAAAAGAGCAATAATATCCTGTTATTCTGAAAGCACCTAGCACACATGAGCTCATTGATAAATTTAAGGTTTTTTGTCCAAAGTCATGCAGGAAATTAGCAGCACTGAACAGGGCTCCTGCCATAGCTGTTCCCACTACACAGCCTGCATCCTTCTGAACGAGTAGCAGTTTTGAAAGTAGTTCAAGGTCGGAGGAACAAGAAAATGTGCATTCTTGACTAACAACCGTGTTTTGTTCCATGGTAACTGAAACAAGAGATGCTCCGTTGTTCGGCTGATTAAATTCTAAATTAAAGTACAAACTGAACTGGCTAGAGACAAGTAAGATTTATGTGTGAGGACAGAGACAAATAAGACTGTCTTGCCCCTAAGTCTAAGATAGAAGAACTGCAAAATGTTAACATAAACATAAATGTGCAGCTTATGATTAGTTATTTTAATTTGCTTTACTGTTTTATAAAAATTAGCAAAAAAGAAAAGACAGATGTACTTACAGTGTCTGAAGATTGGAAAGAAACCTAAATACACCATCAGCAATGTGAGTGACTCTGTTGTCCCCTAAATTCAGTTTCTCCAGTAAGCTCAGACCCACAAAGGCAGATTCATCCAGGCGGGTCAACTGGTTATAGGACAAATCACTAAAAACCAGAAACATGGAAGGTAAGGAATTCATTGTATTTTAATTCAATTTTCCTATTCTCATTCTATTTACATGATAAATTTAGAGCTTTCAACAAACTTCTAATAAAGCAGGATGTTCCACCTCATTATTGGCCATGGGAGTGACTTATCCCAACCTACTCTAGTCTCACAGCCTCCAGCCAAATGCCATCCAGCACTCACAGTTCAGACAGTCTTTGGCAGAACTCCCATGCGTCAGGGCTGATTCTTTCAACAGCATTCTGGCTCACATAGAGCTGTTGTAACATTCGCAAGCCATACAACCACCCCTTGTTCACTTCTGTAAGGTTATTATGCTCTAGTTCTCTGCAGAATTAGAGAAAGAAAGGAGAAAATATGGTTCAGAACAAGACACTGCAATGAGAAGATTCCAAAACTCTTCAAGAGGTCCTGCTCCGTGAGGCCTCTATCTTTGCTAAACCCAAGTAAGCCAACCAATTCTACTTGATAAATATTTAGATTTTACTTAAGATTTATCGCTAGGAGGTAGTAAGACTGTCTAAAATACCAAATCTATAAAATCAACCCACTAAGGGGTTTGATATACCTGTTTGAGGTAAATTCTGGTAATTTTCACTGGCCCCAACATTAAGAAAATAAAAACTTGTTAGACAAAATGCTTGTAAGAATGACAAAAAAAATACCAGTTCTATATAACAAAGCTTAAAGGGGGCGCCTGAGTGGCTCAGTCAGTTAAGCATCTGACTTTGGCTCAGGTCATGATCCCACCCTTCGTGGGTTCGAGCCCTGCACCGGGCTCTGTGCTGACAGCTCGGAGCCTGGAGCCTGCTTCAGATTCTGTGTCTCCCTCTCTCTCTGTCCCTCCCCTGCTTGGACTCTCTCTGTCTCCCAAAAATAAATAAATACTAAAAACAACAACAACGAAGCTTAAAGAGCTCTGTGTATACTTACTTCACATCAGAGAAGCGAGAAAGAACTAATGTACCTGGGTGTAATTAAAGCAACGATCTTAGCCATTGGGCACTGACAAGTCCCAGTCAGACTCCTTTCCTAACAAGATTCTATTCCAGTTCACAGTACTTACAATTCTTCCATGTTATCCAAGCCAAAAAATGCTCCATCCTTAAGTTTGCTAATACCATTCCGCTGCATCTTCAAAGACCTTAAGGAGTCAAGTCCTTGGAATGTCAGACCTTCTATCACCTTAATCTTGTTTCTTTTAAGTTCCCTTTAATAAAAATTATGTAACAGTCAGACCTTTGGTTTGCTGATTTGCTCTAATAATAATTAAAATAATTTAAAAGAAAAGACAACCTTCTTAAAACCCATCTATTTAGTTACTCACAAGAACTGGAGGTGAGGTAGCTTGAAGATCTTGGGTGGAATCATGCTGATTCTGTTCCTGTTTAACTTTACCACTAGTAAGGAACTAGATAAATTATCAAAGCAACCAGCCTCCAAGATGGTTATCCTATTATTACTCAAATTCCTAAAATAAACAAGAGAACAAAAAAATTTAGTGCAATGGAACATTCTACCACCTGACAGCTACCTGAAGTCTATGACTGACACCCTGCTCTACCACTTAGCAACTATACACAACTTTACAAATCATTTAACTGCTTTGTTTATGCAAGTGCAAAATAAGAATACCAACTTCATTTAGGTTCAAATGGTATGTATGAATAGGCTTTGTAAAGTGTAAAACACTATCGCACACGTTAATTATCATTGTATAGGATAAACCACTATTTAACAAACCACTGCTATTTACCTTTTATAAAACTGTTTAGTAAAACACAATCCAGAATTAAATCTCAAAAATTAACCTGCATACTTAATATTTCCTGATAAGAGAAATAACAACAACCTCAAAAAACTGCCCCTAGGTTTGTTTCACATAAGCGTATCAAAATCACAATAAATAACAGACATCTCTGGGAAGATAACTATCAGTACATAAACATACACTTTAAAATAAATCTACTTACAGGTATTTAAGCTGCATTCGAGGAAATGAAGATGTCTTGATTTCTGATATTATATTTGAACTGAGATCTAAATTCTCGAGAGCAGGGTAAAACTGAAACGCCTCTGCATTTATTTCTGGGATTAAATTATGGATTCTATTAAAAAAAAAAAAGAAAAAAAAAAAAAAGACTGTAATGAAGCGACTGACAGAGACCTACCCCAGACCACAAGGATGTTAAATAATGAGGATCGACAAAAAGGCTACCTAAAAGAAACATTCTAAAACTGTACTATTCATAATTTAAAAGATCTGAAATCTTACTTACAATGAGAGTTGAGTAATATTAGAGGTTGGTTCTCCAAAATATGGGATTTCTGTTAGCTCATTATAATTCATTTTCCTAGGCAAGGGGGAAAAACAGATTTAAAAGTTTAGAGAGGGAAATGTTGCCTCTTGAGTTCTGGTTTCTGGCTAATAATTATTCTTTAGGATAGGTGCCAAATTTAAAAAGGCCTATGACTCAGAATGAGATAGACTAAATGCATTATGCTGAGAAACTAAAGATTTTAATAAGAAATGCTTTTTCATGGTGTAGCTCTATGACTGATACCAATATTTTGCACATGAAGTATTTTTAATCCCAGCAACGTCCTTGAATTACATTTCTGACAGCTAATTTCAGTCTTCCTTAAAGAAGAAATAACTAAACCATCCATATCTTTTTATACATCTATTTATAAGATAAAAGTTTTGGGGCGCCTGGGTGGCGCAGTCGGTTAAGCGTCCGACTTCAGCCAGGTCACGATCTCGCGGTCCGTGAGTTCGAGCCCCACGTCGGGCTCTGGGCTGATGGCTCAGAGCCTGGAGCCTGTTTCCGATTCTGTGTCTCCCTCTCTCTCTGCCCCTCTCCCGTTCATGCTCTGTCTCTCTCTGTCCCAAAAATAAATAAACGTTGGAAAAAAAAAAAAAAAGAATCTTATAAGATAAAAGTTTTAATTAAGTAAATTTTTTAAATACACACACACGTTTTTTGATATTACTCACAGTTAGAGAGGGTTGCTTGGGACCATGGATGAATCTGCCCACTGAGATATGGACCCTATCATTCATTAATTTTACAGACGATGTGACATGTCACGATCTGATCCTAGCAGCTCTTTAAACATGTGGTCTCCCATGTTTTAGTACATATCTAATATAATCACATTACATTAATCTGGTTTTCAGTCACTGAACAACCTCAATAATCTAGAATACAAAGAAACCAGAAGTAAAAGGCCTCCAAGAAACAAGGTGAAGTTACAAAGTCCATGTAATAAAGCTCATGCATTTCCCATTGACGTGTTTTCAGGACTTTCTTCAGGGCCTATTCTTTCAGCTCATAAGCTTGTCAACTGTTTATTCAGTGCACAGCAGATCAGAACCAGTCAACTGGGGCGGGGAAGCAGAGAATGCAAGGACAATGACAGCATGAACAAGTTATCCCAGTCAGAAACAAATTAAACTGATAATTAATATCATTTTAGAAAATTCCCTCCAAAAAATACATAATAATACATTTCAATATTAAAGGAAAAACTTCAGTGAAGTAGAAAATGAAACTATCATTAAGAGACTCTTGGATACTGAGGAACAAACTGAGGGTGGATGTGGGTGGGAGAGAGGGGAAAGTGGGTGATGGGCATTGAGGAGGGCACCTGTTGGGATGAGCAATGGATATTGTATGGAAACCAATCTGTCAATAAATTATATTTTAAAAAAAGAAAATGAAACTATATTAACCACCACATTACAGACAAAAAAAAAAAATACTGTATTTCACGTAAATCTACTTTAGACATGATGCCTCCATCTTGGACAAGTCAAGACATAAAAAAGTTTACACAATAGAGCGTTTCACTGGCTCAAATTGGCAAAAAAACAAGCAAAACATATTTACTCTGAAGAGGGAAAAAAAATCTTATTTTTGGTCCCAAGAAAGTAGACAGAATATTTCTACACAGTTTGCAACTAATCACCAACCTCTGGCACGATGTCCAGAGTCAGAAATAGTAGCAAAGCCAAAGACAACAGTTTAGGTTTTTAAACAATGTCTTTTAAATTTTTTCCCTCAATTTTTTGATAGCATTTCTGGATTGAACATCCTCAAATGCATAATTCACCATCAAATCTAAGAGTTTAATAAATATTTAAACAAATAAAAATAACTTACACTTCTTGTAATGTTTGAGACTCCAAGCTGATGTTCCAGTTAGACAACCGATTATGACTCAAATCCCTAATGGAGGACAAAAGATCATTCTTAGTTTAGTGTTGGAAAACAGACTTCAAGGGGCGGGGACTAAAACAATCTAAAAGCCCTATCAAATGTGAATTTTTAATACGAAAAAAAAAAGTTTCTAAGGGATGAATAAATATCTAGATTTCAAAACAGCTATTTTACATTTCATTTTTATGAGCTTTTTATTTATTTTATTTTTTAAAGTTTATTTAGAGAGACAGAGCATGAATGGGAGAGGGGCAGAAAGAGAGACACACACACACACACAGAATCTGAAGCAGGCTCCAGCCTCTGAGCTGTCAGCACAAAGCCTGACATGGGGCTCGAACTCATGAACCGTGAGATCATGACCTGAGCCAAAGTTGGATGCCCAACTGTCATTTTTATGAGTTTTTTAATAAGTAACTAGGGAATACATTCACATGGTTCAATAATCAATAAGTATAAAAGGAAATACAGTAAGTCTCCCACCCTGTCATCAGCCATACAATTTTCCTCCCCAACAGCAACAAATGAAAATATACCATTTCTTGTGCAGCCTGTCAAATATTCTATGCACGTACTAGCAAAATTTTATAAAACTGGTCGAATAATTTACACAGTAATGTGCCCTTACTTTTTTCTCGTAACAATGTATCTTGTAGATAGATCATTCCACAGCAGTGTTATAGAGTCCCTTCATCCCTTTTAGTGATTATCTTCTACTTTCTTATAATGGACTATACTTTATATATTTTTGAAAGAAAAAATATACTTTCTTTAAAGTAACATAATATGAATATATAATTTGCATAATAAATATTATAATACGTAATAATATACTACATTATACTTTAGGCATAAATAAAAGAAGATTGACTTTACAAACAAGATTGTGAGCCTCTATATGAGAATTGAGGTTGGTCATATCCTTGATAGAGATACGGTCTTCCTAAAAAAAGCAATCTAACTTCAGGGAAAAAAATTCATCTCTAAATTATGTTGATGACGATGACTGTTAGTGGTGGCAGTGGCTAACGTTTATTAAGTGGTAGGCACTCTCCTACGTATTTTATACATATTAACTGCCTAAAAATCCACACAACAACCTTATGAGGCAAATCCATTTACAATTCTCACTTGCCCTAGACAGAAACAGGCAGATAAATAATTTGTCAATCCAAGGTCATACAACTAATCAGTGAGGAAGCCATAAACTTGAGATTCCATCTCACTTCTAGCACGTGGTTTGTTAGATATAGCGGAGATTTCACTGAAATTAGTCAGGAGTCTAAATATTTAAATAGGCTTTAAAAATTCACCTTGATGCTTCCTGGCATCTTTACAGGGCTGAAGTGGAATCCAGCCCACTCAAGCTGTCTGCCCAAGAGATGTATTATACATTACAATATGGCTAGCAATAGGGACACACTAGAGAAACATTACAGATCACTTTATCTCACTGTGCCACCACAGGGAGTTGACAGATGCATGCAGGTTTGAATGATGTCTCTATCACAGCAGAACAATTGGTTCACAGCTAGATCCGTGTCTGTCCATATGTAAAATTTCAGCCACTTTCACTTAGGAGCTTAATTCACACATAACATAACTAAGCCTAGATGAAGCCATCACTTTTCCACAACAGTTCTAAAACCTTTACTCCAAGGTATCTGGCTGGCACCAGATATCAGCTCAAGGACACTCATGACTAGAGGTGTGTGCTGGGAAACGTGAGAGAGAAAAATAGGAATTTGCTCCACATAAAAATCTTGTATTTGGATACTTTCATCCAATTCACACTTGCGACTGAACAACAAACACTGAATTTTACACAAAAGATATTTACTGTGGCATTTCAACTAAAGAAGAAATTCAGCTCTTCTAATTTAAGTTAGATAGTCCACTTTCTGCTTCAACATGGTTGGTCTGGCAAGTAGAGAGCGAGTACCATCTGTGTAGCAGGCTAGCACAGTGTGATTTAATTCCATATCTCATGCTTGCTGAAATTTAATTTTTTCCCTTTCATAGATTAAGAGCTTTCATTTTATTTTTTTTTTTAATGTTTATTCATTTTTTGACACAGAGAGAGGCAGAGAATGAGCAGGGGAGAGGCAGAGAGAGAGGGAGACACAGAATCCAAAGCAGGCTCCAGGCTCCAAGCTGTCAGCACAGAGCCTGACACGGGGCTTGAACTCACAGACCGCGAGATCACGACCTGAGCTGAGGTCGGATGCTCAACCGACTGAGCCACCCAAGTGCCCCAAGAGCTTTCATTTTAACCATACCAGTGCTTCCAAGGCCTTCCCGAACCCTAATCTCTCTGGCAATGTAACTCTTGACTGTATTCATCTCCTGCAGTTCTCTCATGGAAGTCAATGACAAGCAGATAATCGCTTTTAAAGGAAACCATAATTTAAAAAATCTAAAGCAACCGAGTTAACCCAACTTATACATGGCATAAACTATTTTGTATTAAGTATCAGTGAAAACTGTCCAGTGTCTCTAATGGGGGAAAGATTAATTTTCTCTATCTCTTTGAAGAACTTCTAAAGGCTTTAAAAAAATTTTTTTAATGTTTTATTTGTTTTTGAGAGAGCGAGCAAGCACGAGACAGGGAGGGGCAGAGAGAAAGGGAGACACAGAATTGAAAGCAGTCTTTAGGCTCCGAGCTGCCAGCACAGAGCCTGATGCAGGGCTCAAACCCACCAACCGTGAGATCATGACCTGAGCCAAAGTCGATCAGTCAACCGACTGGGCCACCCAGGTGCCCCAACCTCTAAAGGCTTTTTGATAGTATCCAAAGGATACCTGAAATACTCTGGAGCCTCCCTAGAGGACAATGCTATCTTAAGAATATATACCTCAGATGCCGCAAGTGCACTGGCATGGCGCTCACTAGGGGTGTCGCCTTACAGAACAGATTGCCTGGGCCCGCAAAAGGATTAATATGCCTTTCTTTGGCTAGAGATTTACAACACTGGCCCTCAATGGAGGAAAAGAAAAAAGAAAGAAACAGCTAATTCAAAACCCACACTCCTATTTTATGGATGTCTGAGCCATGTTCATACCGTGGTTCTTTGTGTAGGCTGTTCAACTGTGTTGTGCCAGCCAACAGGAGGAAAGGCCAGACTCACAGAAGGGTGTTCATTTAGAAGAAAGCAACACTAATGATCCACAAAACCTCCTGAACTTGTGTTATATCGCCAAAAGCCTAATCAGTTCAGTATTTCCAGTTAATCTACCAAAACAATGTTTTAATTCTGTGAGATATACACTAGTGATATCCTATTTTGGTGTCAGTTTTTCAATAAAGTTTTGATTATGGATAAAAAAAAAGAATATATGCCTCAGAGGTCAGAACCCCATAATGAGGCTCTGTGGACCCCTTCTGTGACAAATCCACATTAGGTGGAAGTTTAAAAACACTAACAGTGAACTACAATACACTCCTAAAA
Organism: Felis catus; assembly: GCF_018350175.1. Lineage (NCBI taxonomy): Eukaryota > Metazoa > Chordata > Mammalia > Carnivora > Felidae > Felis > Felis catus. The sequence continues at coordinate 96,495,135 of NC_058375.1, read as the reverse complement.
TAGTGCTAGCATTGAAAACAACTACAGTAGTTCCCCCAACCCCCTTATCCACGGTGTGGCTTTCTGTGACTTCAGGTGTTCACAGTCACCCAGGATCTGGAAGCAGATGATCCTAACACTATGCTGCAAATGCCTGCATCGTTCACCTCACTTCATTTCATCATGCAGGCATTTTACCATCCCACAGCATCATAAGAAGGGTGAGTACAGCACAGTGTTTTGAGAGAGACTGCATTCATCTGGCTCTTATTATAGTATATTGTTATAACTGTTTTGTTATTATTGCTGTTAATGCCTTACTGTGCCTAATTTATAAATTTTACCATAGGTGTGTATGTGTCAGAAAAAACATGGTAATATATATAGGGTTCAGTGCTATCCATGGTTTCAGGCAACCACTGGGGGTCTTGGAATGCATCTCCTGTGAATAAGGGGGGAGGGGGACTACTATAGTATGAATCAGTATAACTTTAAGTTATCAAAATACCAGCTGACTAGAATTATATGGATTGATCTGATCATCAGGTACCATGTGCCAGGCACTGTGCTAAATGCTAGGGTTACAAGCTGTCAACTTTAGTAACCTTTTTGTCTTTTTTGAAAGCAACATTGATAGTACTCAGGTGCAGTCACTGGAGAACTAAAGATAGATTCAAGATCAACTTAACCCTTCCCCCTCTTCCCTGGAAATGGGCAAATTCTTTTATACCTAAATTTCACTCTGGAATTTAATCATGACATGTGAATATGGGAGTGCATAGACACATGCTTTCCGTAACCATGCCTTTCCTATTTCTTTTTGTAAAGTACTCCAGGGGCGCTTGGGTGGTTCAGTTGGTTACGTGTCCAACTTCAGCTCAGGTCATGATCTCACGGTTCATGGGTTCGAGCCCCAGGTCGGGCTCTGTGCTGACAGCTCAGAGCCTGGACCCTGCTTCGGATTCTGTGTATCCCTCTCTCTCTGCCCTCCCCCACTCAAGCTCTGTCTCTGTCTCAAAAATAAATGCTTTTTAAAAATTAAAAAAAAATAATAAAGTACTCCAAAACAGCTGAAGAAGACTAAAATTGGAAGACTTCTATTATCAGATATAAAACTCCTAGATTAAGAATTTGAATGATTTTTTAAAGTCTCTCATCATCATTCCCAGTGGCCAATCATTAATTCCATTCAGTGTGGATAATAAGCTAATGCTAGTGTTAGGCTTTTCTTTTTTTTTTAAGTGGTAGTCCTGAAATGAGGAAGTATCTTTCAAAAATTTTCACTTTGAATATCCCTAAGATGTACTTAAGAACCTGAAGTAATCTAATGCTTGATAAATATAGCCTAAAGAGTCTAGCTTTGTAATAGCCAATTATCTTTCCTTTATTTTTAAACACCACTAATATCTGAGTATTTATGGATACGATGTTTGGAGAGTAAAGGTCTCACAGAAGGCCTTATCTCAATGTTGTCAACTCAGCTCCCACTCATGCCAATTTACAGGGATGTAAGCTGTAATAAGTGATGAATTATTAAAGTTCTTGATATCATGTGGAGCCAGAGGTGCCATTAATGTAGTCGTTTAGTACCATCAGGGTGTAAATAATTTATAGAATGTACAGAGCAATCACAATGCTCTGAGGAGGAAATTAAGGTCTGCAAGGCAATTGCAAAAAATTCCTGCAGCATCAGAGATGCACAGGTTCTCTTCTGCCCGGTCACATGTGTACACTTCTGAGTCATCATCAATCTTTTTTGTTTTTGAGAATCTGCAGCACTAATAGGCTATGCTGTGAACTTCAGCAACAACAATGCTTTAAAAGTGAAAAGGGCCCTTCACTGAAGTTAAAAGGATACATCATATCCACTAGTTTGGGTATGACAATGCTACACGGATTTTATCCAGCAAAATTTACCCTTTTGTGAATGGAAATCCCTGTCTTGTTAATTAAAGTGTATCTAGCGTAATTTATTTTTAAAAATAATACTCAGGATTAACATTACAATCAATCAACATACTGGTTTTAAACAACTTGAGTACTCCTGGAGTATACGAAAGACAAGGATTCCAAAACAACTCTTAAAATTCTGTCTGCTTGTAGGTTTTTCTTCTACTACTACCAGCATTACACCAAAAACTATTCCTTCTTGGAACTGTTGGCTTTCTTGTCTGTAACGGTGCTACCTGTGGTTTTTCTAATTCATTGCTTCTAATCAACTGTCATAGGTAGGAAACCCCAGTGCATGTTAGAACTATCTGAAATGGGAGTAAATGAGATCTGAGTGAGAGTCTGAGCAGCTCCATTTATGAAGAAATGCTTCCTGGAAGCATTTTGGTTTTTTGGTTGAACCAGAGATGGCTAGAGATGTTGGGTAAATTATCTTTAGCATAAATGAGATTTTATTATAGCATGAAGCATAATGCAATTCCAAATTAAATAGTCTATCCTTCACTTACATCACTTATTCATAATATAATGTATATGAATCCAAAAAGTTGGAGGTGTTAAGAAGATGGCAGCATTCATTTCAAGAATCAGAGGCATGTTTTGTTTTCTTCCATTATCTTTTGCTGGATTCTTAATGACTGAAAATGTCGCTTCACTGGAAGGAATACAATTTTAGTATATGTGCTACCGAAGCAAGCACGCATTGGAAGGAATACAACAAAAAACCAGGAAATATGAATTCTACAGTTACACTTAGGAATAGAGTTTCCATGTGCCCAGTTCTGGGCCCCTGGGCGAGGCATTCAACCTGTCTAATCTTCAGTCTCTTCTACATTTAACTGTACCAAACTCACCCAACTGCTCAGATTTAAAAAAATAATTATATATATAAAATGCTTGGAAGACAAATGAGCATGTATATAATAAGTTACTACTGGATGGCCCAGCATTATCACTTTTTCTGAGTATCTATCTATTTTATACACAGATATAATCCACTTCCCAAGCCAATTAATTGGAACTACTCCCCTACATTAACTTAAAAGTAATAACTAAATATTGCTTATGAGCTCCAATTTTAAACTTTTTTTTAAATGTTTATTTTTGAGAGAGAGAGAGAGAGAGCATGAGCAGGGGAGGGGCAGAGAGAGAGGGAGACACAGATTCCAAAGCAGGTTCCAGGATCTGAGCTGTCAGCATAGAGCCTGACGTGGGGTTTGAACTCAGGAACCGTGAGATCATGACCTGGGCCAAAGTCGGACAATGAACCACCCAGGCACCTAACTCAAATTTTATGAGAAAGATTCCAATAACAAGGCAGTCCACCAAAGGTTTGGTCAAGTTATTGAAATACATACCTATATCACAAGATTTGATGTTTTAGAATAACCCAGTGATCTTTGGATCTATTCTATATATAGACACATAATTATGAAGAGATATCTACCAGGAACTTATTAGAAAAGCAAAATCATAAAATAAAAAGAAACCTAAATATTTATCAAAATGGGATCACTAAAATAACTTATGAAAGTTCCATGCAACAGATATCTCTGCAGCAATAACACATTTATTTATGCATGGTACACTATATGGCTTCCTTCATGTGTGTGCATACATGTGTGCACACATTTAAAAAAGAAAAGAAAAAAGATATATATATGTGTAGAACTTTGAGAAGTATACCCAAGAAACAGTTGACAGTGGGTTTTCCTTAGGTGGGACAAAGGAACTGTTATTTTTCCACTTTATATGCCTTAACAGTTTACTATGGGAAAATACTGTCTACAATTAAACTCACAAAATCTATCTTCAACCGGGGTGCCTGGGTGGCTCAGTCAGTTAAGTGTACAACTTCGGCTCAGGTCATGATCTCACAGTTGAGTTTGAGCCCCAAGTCAAGCTCTGTGCTAACAGTGTGGAGCCTTAAGCCCGCTTATTCTGTGTCTCCCTCTCTCTCTGCCCCTCTCCCACGTGCTCTCTCTCTCTCTCTCAAAAATAAAATAAAAACATTAATAATTTTTTTTTTAGAAAATCTATCTTCAACCAAGAATGTAACTAGGAAAGATTTTAATTCTGTTACTCTTCTAAGAAATTAGAATTCTTCCCACAGAATGTTTTTCAGAATAACACCCTAAATTGACCAAATTAGGCTAATTACAAACTGGACAAAAGGAAAAAAAAAAAAAACTAGATGTTTTCTTGTGTTCCTAATCAGTAATATACCTCAGAAAGATAGTAGAAAATACAAACATACTAGACTTAGTTTTTGGACTGATTTATGAAACACTAAACTCCACTGTAGAACCCAGTGAGCAGGTAAAATTTAAGCAAGCAGCACAAAACCATTGCATACTAATAAAATAATAATTCAGCAATTGAAGAACAAATGCTGTTGCTTAGACATGAAAATATACAGAAAGCTATGCATTTTCCATCATCATTAGTAAGCATTTTCTGGGTATCAACTGGGTTCACACCTTTATATCAGATTATTTATGTATTATTGGTGTTATAAAGATTTTTAGGGGGCGCCTGGGTGGCTCAGTCGGTTAGGCGGCCGACTTCGGCTCAGGTCATGATCTCGCGGTCCGTGAATTCGAGCCCCGCGTCGGGCTCTGTGCTGACAGCTCAGAGCCTGGAGCCTGTTTCAGATTCTGTGTCTCCCTCTCTCTGACCCTCCCCCATTCATGCTCTGTCTCTCTCTGTCTCAAAAATAAATGTTAAAAAAAAAAAATTAAAAAAAAAAAGATTTTTAGGAGTGAATGGATATTAAAACAAGTTATCTTATCATTTACATCATTGATAGAAAAGGAAGGTCTAACCAAAGCCAAGCATTGGCTGGGTTTTTCATTATTAATGTAATCCATCATTCCTTAACATCCACCTAGCTTAACCTGGCACAAAGTCTAGTATCTCCTCAAATAAGCATATTGACGCTCTGGGTTGGTTATGCTTTTCTTGCAGCAACCTGCCAAGATTTTGATTATATAAGCAAGACATAATAGTGATTTTGCAAACAGATATGTGAAAAATAAAAATGTAAGAGAAACCCAAAGCTAAGAAGTATTGTTACACATTTATTTATGCCACACTTCACTGATGTTGCACTATTTATGGTTTAACTTTAAAACTGCTAATCACCATTAGTTATTCTGATAGTTATTCCTACAGTTAAGTTTGTTACAAATGACATAAGTTCTTTCTGGGGGAAAAACTGGGGAAGGACAAGATAAGGAGAAAGGTTAAAAAAAAAAAAAAAGCATGCACTTAAAAAAAAAAAAAAAGGCTTATAGCAAAGTAAAACTTGTATTAACTATTCTGCTCCTCTGGTTTTTGTCCCAAACATAAAATTAAAAATTCAGATGGGATCTAGTTACTTAAATTGATTTTTTATTTGCATGAGCTGAACATCTTAACATTTTTGATGACTGGAATATTACAGAATAAACCAGGTAAGTCACTTACTTTGGCATGGAAAAGAAAATAGTGCATAAGAATGCTGCATAAGATTCCAGATTTTTTAAAAAATATTTTTGTTACACTTTTAATAGGATGTGTTTTCTCTGCTAAATGCCAGTTTTCCATTAGTATTTAAGGACCTTTAAAACATAAAATGTGCCATATAAAATGTCATGGACCAAAGATGAGGGAAATGTATTTTCTAGCATCAGGATTCTTTGAATATCCATGTGCAGACTATATATGTTGTGTATTAAGAAAAGCAAAATATTTTTAATATATTAAAACATAAGCAGGACAATATTCCCTATAAAAATGTAAGTGTCCTCCAAAGCATAAAGGACTTCTAAAGAATTAAGCACAGATCTCAATTAACATTCAATAAGCAACAACTGCCCATGGTTCAGTACTTCTCTACCACTGCTGCAGCATCATCAGAGAAGACCCTAACATACTGATGCTAGGGTCTCACCCCAGACCAATCAAATCAGAATCACTGGGGTGTGGGGCTCAAGTAACAGTATTTTGTAAAAGCTCTCCAAGTGACAGTCAGCCCTGAGAACGATTGCACTCATCCAAAAATCTAATACACCAAAGTCTGTGGCCAGAGGATGCTCTGTTGAGATTCTTTCAATTCTTTCCCTTTTCTTGGGCCTATAATAAACCTGTCAACAAAGATTTGACACCTACCATTTGCCAGGCAACACGCTAAGCAAACATGAACAAAACAGACATTTGGGGAGTTTATATGATCCCTCTTGGAGTTTACAGGATTACCCTGAAGTCTCACTGACACCCATATGCCACTAAATTATATTTACTATCAAGATGAAATTCCTATAAAATAAATTCCTATTTGTAACACAGGAAGGAAGGATAAAAGGGGTAAAGGAAGTTATGGATGCTTTTATTTCTATTTAATACATTTGTTTTGCTTTTTTTTTTTTAATTGAAATCCAAGTTAGTTAACATATAGTGTAATAACAATTTCAGGAACAGAACTTAGTGATTCATCACTTAACACATCACCCAGAGCTAATCCCAACAAGCGTACTCCTTAATGCCCCTAGCCCATTTAACCCATCCCCCCCACCCAACACGCCACCAGCAACCCTCAGGTTGTTCTCCATATTTAAGAGTCTCTTATGGTTTGTCTCCCTCTTGTTTTTATCTTATTTTTGCTTCCCTTCCCTATGTTCATCTATTTTGTTTCTTAAATTCCACATATGAGTGAAGTCATATTAGTCTTTCTCTGACTTATTTTGCTTGGCATAATACCCTCTAGTTCCATCCACATTGTTGCAAATCGCAAGTATTCATTCTTTTTGGTCGCCAAGTAATATTCCAATGTGTGTGTGTAGACACACGCGCGCGCGCACGCACGCACGCACACACACACACACACACATATCACATCATCTTCATCCAGTCATCAGTCGATGGACATTTGGGCTCTTTTTATACTTTGGCTATTGTCGACAGCACTGCTCTAAACATTGGGGTGCATATGTCCCTTCAAATCAGCATTTTTGTATCCTTTGGACAAATACCCAGTAGTGCAATTGCTGGGTTGCAGGGTAGTTCTATTTTTAATTTTTTGAGGAACCTCCATACTGTTTTCCAAAGTGGCTGCAGTTCCACTTCAGAGTGGCTGCAGTGTTTTCCTGTTTACATCCCCATCAGCAGTGCAAGAGATCCTCTTTCTCTGCATCCTTACCATTATCTGTTGTTGCCTGAGTTGTTAATGTTAGCCATTCTGACAAGTGTGAGGTGGTATCTCATTGTGGTTTTGATTTGTTTTTCCCTGATGATGAGTGATGTGGAACTTCTTTTCATGTGTGTGTTAGCCATCTGGATGTCTTCTTTGGAAAAGTGTCTATTCATGTCTTTCACCCATTTCCTCACTGGATTATTTGTTTTTTGAGTGTTTAGGTTGATAAGGTCTTTATAGATTTTGGATACTAGCCCTTTTCTTGATATGTCACTTGCAAATAACTTCTCCTATCCCATTGGTTGCGTTTTAGTTTTGCTGACTATTTCCCTCTCTGTGCAGAAGATTTTACCTCAATCGCAATAGTTCATTTTTGCTTTTGCTTCTCTTGCCTCCAGAGACATGTCAAGTAAGAAATTGCTGCAGCTGAGGTCAAAGAGGTTGTTGCCTGCTTTCTCCTTAAGGATTTTGATGGCTTCCTGTCTTACGTTTAGGTCTTTCATCCATTGAGTTTACTTTTGTGTATGGTGTAAGAGAGTGGTCCAAGTTCATTCTTATGCATGTCACTGTCCAGTTTTCTCAGCACCATTTGCTGAAGAGACTCTTTTTCCTGGATATTCTTTCCTGCTTTGTCAAAGATTAGTTGGCTATACATTTGTGGGTCTATTTCTGGGTTCTCTATTCTGTTCCATTGACATAAGTGTCTGTTTTTGTGCCAGTACCACACTGTTTTGATGATTACAGCTTTGTAATACAGCCTGAAGTCTGGAATTGTAATGCCTCTAGGTTTTCTTTTTTAGGATTGCTTTGGCTATTCAGGGTCTTTTCTGGTCCCATACAAATTTTATAATTGTTTGTTCTAGCTCTGTGAAGAATGCTGGTATTATTTTGATAGGGACTACACATTTGTTTTGCTTTTTAAAAAATGAGTATATATGCCCTTGTATAATTTATGTATGCTTTTAAAAAAATTTTTATTTTGAGAGAGCGAGAAAGAAAGCGAGAACGTGCGTGAGCAGGGGAGAAGGGCCAGGGGGAGGGGGCAGAGGAAGAGAAGCTCCATGCTCAGCACTGAGCCTGATGCGGGGCTCAATCCCATGATCCTGAACTGAGATCATGACCTGAGCCGAAATCAAGAGTCAGACACTCAACTGAATGAGCGACCCAGACGCCCCTATGTAAGCTTTTTAAAATAAGACTTTTTTTTTCAAGATTTTACTTTTAGGTAATCTCTACACCCAACATGGGGCTCAAACTTACAACCCTAAGATCAAGAGTCACAAGCTCCACCAACTGAGACAGCCAGGTACCCCAAATAAGATATTAAATTTATTCACTTATTTGGAGAGAGCGCACACGCATGAGCGCAAGCAGGAGAGACAGAGAGAGAGAGAGAGAGAGAGAGAGAGAGAGAGAGAGAGAGAGAATCCCAAGCAGGTTTTGCACCATCAGGGCAGAGCCCAAACTCGATGCTGGGCTCAAACTCATGAATCATGAGATGATGTCCTGAGCCAAAACCAAGAGCCAGATGTTCAACAGACTAAGCCATCCAGGTGCCCCACCCCCACCCAAACCAGGATTTTCAAAATCAATTTGTAGTTACATGCAGCAAGAAATATTAGTTAATTCTTGGATAATCCTTGGCTACATAATTTCACTGGGGAGGACTGGGATTTGGGCTTGGGTATGAGAGCCCATAGCAAAGCTAATGACCCTAGGTTTCTTTCCTTTTTGCAGTAAAGAAGTAAATCCCTTAACTATTGTTTCCATGCCCAGCAAGATCTTATCTGAAAGGGCAAAGGTTGAAGGTAAAAATCCTTAGGGGTTTACTAAGCACGCTATCACTCTTCTTTCCAAGTGGTTCTGACATCTAAAATTAAGTGCCACTCAGGGCAAGGCAAGCACTAGAAGCAAAGTTAATTAAGAGAAACAAACAGACTGCACAAAGAAAAGTAATTAAAGCAATACCACTTTCCCCCTACCAAGTTATCAAAAACAAAACTTTTAATAATAATCAATGCTAGATAAAGTGTGTTAAGACAGGCACTTTCAGGGGGACCTGGGTGGCTCAGTCGGTTAAGTGTCCGACTTCGGCTCAGGTCATGATCTCGTGGTTTGTGAGTTTGAGCCCTGCATCGGGCTCTGTGCTGACAGCACAGAGCCTGGAGCCTACTTTGGATTCTGTGTCTCCCCCTCTCTCTGCCCCTCCCATGCTCATGCTCTGTGTCTGTCTCTAAATAATAAATGTTAAAAAAAAAAAAAAAAAAAAAAAAGACAGGCACTTTCATAGTGCCAAAACAAGTTTAAATTATGCTGGGCTCAATGTAAAATATCAAGATAATTCAGGGTAGACCTGTGTTAACAACCAGTCCTAAATGATCTGTATCAGGTATATATTAGTTCAGATATAAGGTTCTCTCATTGTAGGCTTTCTCACTTGGGTATCTTCTGAACTAATAAAAATGCCTTGAAGATCACAAAAGATTTCATGGGATCACATCTGTTTGTCACTTCCCCAGACAGACTAAGATAAAAATGAAATATGTTAAATCTTTAGTACAATGAAAGAAAAGCATATTGTATAAGCTTTGAAATGATTTCTGGAAGTCAAACAATTCATTATAACAGTAGTATGCAAGCCAAGGACAATATATATTTGATTCTGGAAACACTATAGTAGTATATTCCCATCCCCCCAAAACGTACTTTAGGAATTTTCCAGCAGGTCTGTTTCTTTTGAAGAATAAAACTGGTGTTTCTCCTAGCGCCTAGAAAGACAGGGCATGTGAAAGACAAAATGCCTTTTGAAGTACCCCAACTCTAGAAACAGATGGCTGCTGTACAGGTAGGAATGAGGTTGTACAGGCTATTAAAAACTCCTCAAACCACAGCTGTAAACCATGACACTCTATGTGCTACTGATTATTCATTCATATTTAGTAAATATCTAATAGATGCTACAAAGTCCTATAAAAACAAAAATTATTTGTGCATGGAAAAAAGTTTTTCTGAATTTTAGTACACTTACACAAAACACCTCAGACAGAGTAGGATGGGAGCTACAGTTAGTAGTAACTTAATGTGCCTATATTTAGAATTTCTCTCTTTTGGTAAAAAAAAAAAAAAAAAAAAGAAAGAAAAAGAAAAAGAAAAAAACAGATGATGTTAAAATACAAATAATTAGCTAATACCCTGATTCATTCACAATGTTTCCTATGGAAAATGAGATGCCTTAAAAAGAAATCATCTAATAAGATATATAAAAGACTAGAGAAGCAAATGAATAAATTCAAATGCTTTGAATTTATCCTGATCTACCTTCTCAGAAGGCAAAATCACACACTTTAATTCAATTACTTACTACCTTCATTCAACAAATGTTTTTGAGTACCTACTACTGCTGATCACTGTTCATCTACAGCAACGAACAAAAATCCACACCCTCATAATATTTACAATCTACTGAAAAGAAGACAAAGTAAAATATGTAGCATGTCAGAAGATGATGCCTGCTAAAGGCAAAAAGAGGGCCAAGGGAGTTGGGGCTGTCTCTGGGAGAGAAGAGATAACCTGAAGGGCCTGAGATTGTGGAGACTGGTGTAAACAAGAATCAAGGGCATAATGAGACTGGTGGTGATGGTCTCCTGGCAGACACTAGTTGGTGGTGAGAATGTGACAGGTAAGGGGAATGATGGGGTAGGGAACCTTTCCAGTTCTTTACTCCGAAGTGTAGACTTGGAACAGAGTGATATTATCCACAGCAAAAAGAGTTTCCTCTGATTTCTGACCTATGGAAGCCTAGAGGCCAAGAGAAGGAAGTTCTATCTGGGTTTGATCAGAGTAAACCAGGCTTCTTAAACCACTGCAGGTGGGGCGCCTGGGTGCCTCGGCCAGGCATCCCATTTCGGCTCAGGTTGTGATCTCAAGCCCCATGTCGGGCTCTGTGCTGACAGTTCAGAGCCTGGAGCCTACTTTGGATTCTCCCCCACTTACATTCTGTCTCTCTCCCAAAAATAAATAAACATTAAAAAAAAAAAATTAAACCAGGGCAGGCTCAGTTTCATAATCTCTGTGTAAGAAGTATGGTGAGGGGTGCCTGGGTGGCTCAGTTAGTTGAGCGTCTGACTTTGGCTCAGGTCATGATCTCACAGTATGGGGTTGGAGCCCCGCATCAGTCTCTGTGCTGACAGCTCAGAGCCTGCAGCCTGCTTCAGATTCTGTGTCTCCCTATCTCTGCCCCTCCCCTGCTTGCTCGCTCACTCTCTCTCTCTCTCTCTCTCTCAGAAATAAACATAAAAAAATTAAGAAAAAAATAGTATGGTGAAAAGTATCATGGACACAACAAAATGGATGGAGGAAGTGGAAAATAACGGTTGACTGTAATAAATGAGGTAAATGAAGGACCTCAGAAGAAAGGAAATCACATCTGTACTTTTTAAAAGGACTCATTTTCAGTTCACCACCTTGTGGTTTAAAGCAATTAAAGTTCTTTTCACATTTCAGCTAGATTATACAACCAAAGAGTATCAAGTTACGTCAAAGTTATGGTCCTGCCTCTCATAGTTTTCTTCATAACATACAATGGAAGGCTGATAGTTCATTTTCAGAAAACATATGTACATCTGAAATGAGCTTAGGAGGCCCTCAAATCAACTCCCCTAACATATCCCTTTCTAAAACCTAAAAATGTTTTCCAAAGAGTATCTTAATCCTTACCAGTATCACTATAAATGCAGAACAGAAGGATATTACAGATTACCTGCCCCTTTAGAAAGGAAGTATGAAGTACAGACAAAGCTATGCAGTTTTTCCTTGACATCACACAAGTTACTGATAGTGAGGTCAGGACCTTTGAAGGGATAAAGGATGGCTCCACCTGTTAACTAACAGTGAAAACATTTTGCCAATGTCACTTAACAGCAAGACACTGACCTCTGTGTAAATTTGGACTTCCTAGAATTATTCTACATAAGTTAATGTCCTCTTTGTATGCTAAAGAACTCATCAATTCACAACTATTCTCAAAGAACAAATGCAAACAAATCTTTTTTTTTTTAATGTTTATTTTTGAGAGAGAGAGAGAGCACTGACACCAATGCAACTGGCGGGGGGGGGGGGGGGGGGGGGGGGGGCGGACAGAGGATTCGAAGCTGGCTCTGCACTGACAGCAGTGAGCCCAATGTAGGGCTCGACTCGCGAACTGAGATCACGACCTGAGCTGAAGTCGGACGCTCAACCAACTGAGCCACCCAGGCGCCCCCCACACAAATCTTAAAGTTGCTATAATGAGAACAGAAGAGACAAGAAAGAAACTATAATTAACTAAATACGTATGAAAACTCATTAATCTAATACAGCAGTGATTCCCTAATTCCCTAATACATGATAAAAGTTTTTACCAGTCCACAGTGAAATGAAAACTATAAGGACAAGGTTACAAGTTTTCCATAAAGCTAAATATATTTAATGTACAGACTTGTCCTTATTTCTAAAATTATGTGATCCCTAATTTTGGGGGGCTGTCATGAAATGACCATGACAACAAATAACTGGAGGAGAGGAGGATTTTTTTTTTTTTGTACTTTGTTGTTTTTTGGGTTTTTTTTGAGACTGTACACCCACGAGCAGGGGAAGGGCAGAGGGGGAGGTCAAGGGCGAAGGGTGAGGGGCAAGGGAGAGGGAGAGGGAATCTTTAAGCAGGCCTCACGCCCAGTACAGAGCCCAATGTGGAGCTTGATCTCACAACTGTGAGATCATGACCTGAGCCGAAATCAAGAGTCAGATGCTCAGATGACTGAGCCACCCAGGCATCCACAGGAAAGGGGTTCTAATGGTGTCACTTGGCAAAACAGAAGTTGACTAATACATCTGGTCCTCCAGTGTGTGTGTGTGTGTGTGTGTGTGTGTGTGTGTGTGTGTGTGTGTTGTGGGTGTGTAAAATCGGAACAATGTAATACAGAGCTGAGCACCCATGGACAATCCAGTCAAATTTTATATTAATCAAATAAAATTTGAAAGAGTTTTTTTTTTAAGTGTTTCTGATATAGAGAAGCATAAAGACAGTATCTAAATAGGTTTCTGTCTCAGAAAAACTCCATTCCTTTCTATCTTTGTCACACAGACAATACTCCTGATACCAGATGTAGGGTTTTTTTTCCCCACACCAACCGATTTTCCAACACCAACTCAATGTCCCACAATTCAGTTCTGACATTCATGGGAGTTAGAGAAGACCCTACAAAAGTTCAGTCCCACAAGACTGCCCCCCACTTCAACCCCACAGCCAATCTTACTTCTCTGTAAGAAGTGTGGTGAAAATATCACAGATACAAACTCTAAGTACAAGTAGTAGATCCCCCTAACTTCTATCCAGTTTGACTACAAATCCAAGGCTCCCATGATCCCATCTTTGGATACAACCATCTGCTAGAACACCTTACAGAACTCAAGGAAGCAGGTTTACTGATTTATTATACAATACAGAATGTAGTAAAGAACACAGATTAACAGCCAGATAAAGAGATCCATAGGGTGAGATCCGGAAGGGTCGGTCTGGTGCAGGAGCTTCTGTCCCTGTGGAGCTGAGGTCTGGCACCCTCCCGGCACATAGATATATATGTTCACCACCCTAGAAGCTCTTCAAAGCTCATACTTTTAGAATTTTTATGGAATATTCATCACATGGGTATCACCAATTATTAACTCAACCTCTAAACCTTCTTCCTTTCTAGGAGAATGGGAGTGGGGCTGAAAGTTCCAAGCTTCTAATCATGGCTTCTTGGTCTTTCTGATGACTGGCCCCCATACTGAAGTTATCCAAGAGCCCACCAAGAGTTGCCTCTCGATCAAAAGATACTCATATCACCCAGGAAATTCCAAGGGATTAACGAGCTCTGTGTCCAGAATCAGGGTCAAAGACCACGTATTAGAACACAAGATGCGGGGCGCCTGGGTGGCGCAGTCGGTTAAGCGTCCGACTTCAGCCAGGTCACGATCTCGCGGTCCGTGAGTTCGAGCCCCGCGTCGGGCTCTGGGCTGATGGCTCAGAGCCTGGACCCTGTTTCCGATTCTGTGTCTCCCTCTCTCTCTGCCCCTCCCCCGTTCATGCTCTGTCTCTCTCTGTCCCAAAAATAAATAAATGTTGAAAAAAAAAAATTAAAAAAAAAAAAAAAAAAAAAGAACACAAGATGCTCCCAGTGCTCTCATCACTTAGGAAAGGTTTTCAGGAGCTCTGTGCCACCAACTAGAGTGACAGACCAATATATATATTTTCTATTATTTCACAGCCCACCTTGGTCTCTGGCCACAGACCACCTTACAAGCAAAAAGATATACAACTCAAAAGATTGAGACACATTAGAATCCTGTTTAGTCATTAATAATTGCACTAGTCCATCATTATATGAAAATGCTTTCCAGGCAAGGCCACTCTGGCTTGCAAGCTTCCAATCTTGTCAGGTAACAAAAGCAGCAGTGGTGTTAGGCAAACACAGTTTCACCCTTTCAGGCATCTGGTATAACTGAGCTAAGAGATGATATTGTCTCTCACTCTGAGCCCCTTCTGAGGTATTAACATTGGATTTTCCTCATTATACAATCCACTGATTCATTCCTTTACCCTCAGATACTACTGCCCCTTCTCTCCATTTATACTCAAACTCTTCTACCTTTGGAAGGGACACGAGGTTCAGCTACTGTGCTGATCTAGATTGCCAAGAGCAATAATATTCTAGCAGGTACCTCCCCCTCAGTCCACGCATTCAGTTATGAAAGGTTACACAGATGTAGAACCACTGGGCTATTTTTACCACCAAGCAATATAGTGGCATTCACCGTTAACCTCAATTTCGCCAGATGAGGCGAAGGCACAACCCACCCTTACCAGGCCCTTAGGAATTCTAACCCAAGTTTAAGAATACAGTTTCTTGCTTAGGAATCATCACTTATTTTCAGAACTTTGTATTTGTAACACTGGTCCTATGACCAGTGTATCATGCACAAAAGAAAAAAGCTGAGGTGATGTAAGAAAGGAAAAGTAGAGACATTACACGAGGATACTCCTCCGTTGGTAAGAACTGCATACTCATCCTGGCATCCTTCACCATCCTCTCATCCCTTCAGATCTACCAGAAAAAGAGGACTCGATCCAGTGGTGCCGCTCCATCAGCCCTACCTCATGTTGAGAGAAAGCACAATCTCAGGAACTTATGTAAGCCATACGTTCAGGTCTTTATCTCCCATTTTTTTTTAAATTTTTTTTTAACGTTTATTTATTTTTGAGACAGAGAGAGACAGAGCATGAATGGGGGAGGGTCAGAGAGAGGGAGACACAGAATCCGAAACAGGCTCCAGGCTCCGAGCTGTCAGCACAGAGCCCAATACGGGGCTCGAACTCACGGACTGCGAGACTGTGACCTGAGCCAAAGTCGGCCGCTCAACCAACTGAGCACCCAGGCGCCCCTTTATCTCCCATTTTAAACAACCAATGTTTTAACTGACCATTCAATTCTCTATTAAAGTAGTACTCTGAAAAGGATCTCTCTCTGCCCATTTGTTGGACATTATGGGCTGTGTATTCCTCGGTCTGAAGAAATCATGGTTAGCCATCCAAACTGTTACAATTATCTTCTGTTCCTGTTCTTTTATAGTATCGTGGGCATTTGCATCTACTGTCAGAGAAGCCAAGCCCAGTCCAGAGTCTGTTCTACTCCTGGTTACAGCATCAGTCTCATTTTCTGGCTATATTCAAGGCCTTCCCAACAGGGAATCTGCCACCTAGCCATCTAACAGTCTCTACTGTGCCTGCAGGTATAAAGTTCTTACTGGCATTTTGTGCCTCAGAAAGTACAAGGGGATTAGGTCTAGATTCATTTGTCTTTGCGTTACTGCATACCCCATATCCACTTATGTCATGGCCCCAGGTGGTTACCTCAAGCTAGCGCACAGGGATACTTGCTTGTTGATTCCAGTCGCCTTACAAACCTGAAAGAGGGTTCTTCTGATGAGCATCGACATGTCCTACTTTAATGCACGCTTCAAATTCCCACAGCAATTTCCAGAAGGCTGTGCCCCATATGGGCAGTCCTTTAAGAGGCCAGGTTTCTATTGTTCTTCTGCCTAGCCATATGACGAAGCCTTTGGCTACTGCCTGTCAGTAAAAACCCAAACATAGGGGCTTTTGCCACTGTTCAATTTTTCCATTACTGCTAAGAAAACAGGATGCAATTCAGCCCACCAAGCTAATTTGTCTTTACCTTTTCCAATCAGAGTGGTGGCCTTCCAAACAGGATGGTGTCTGTTCACCTTGGAAATGCACCCACAAACCAAGCAGCTCTTTGTTGGTCAGTTATAAGCTTATAGGACACTTGCCCAAGTGACAATAAAATCCAGCAGCTCCTCACACAGTTTCACAATCAGTCCTAGGGGGAAAGAGGCTCCCTTCTCTTGAGTATCTCCTCCTTGCATTTCCATTTTGTTACAGAACTCTTCTGGGCACTGCCCTACCTACTGAAGTGTTTACCCAACATTATGCAAGACATCATGAGTATTTCAGTTTTCAAGATTATTTTTATGACTTCTAGTCACAGTGGCTGTTTCAATTACTGTCCAATGGTAAGCCAATAATTGCCCTTAAAGTGGGAATTTTCTAGTCCAAAGTCCAGTAAGCCACTGCTGGGAGGCACTCACAGGCTTTTGCCATAAGCCCCAGTCTATGGTACACTACAAAACACTATACACAGAGAATTTGCCCATACCAGCACTTCAACTTCTATTCTACATTGTGTGGCCTTGGGCAATCTTACTGGCTCCCATTTAACATATCCAAATTAATATTGAAGGGTGGATTTACACGACTTGTTTTACAGTAATAGATAGAAGAAACACCTGCCAGGCATATCTCCCTAATACAATCAGGAAAAAGCCTGTTCAAACACACCAATCAATTCTCTCACAAACTTTTACCTGACATTCCTACCTATAGTCTCCATTAGGACCTTATTAATGGGTTTTGGTTTTACAATACTAGGAAAAGTGTTTCCCAAGCCAGACATAACTCATTCCCATAAAACATTCAGGTAAAGGAGACACAACTTCTTTACAAAAAGCCTTGTTTAAACTTCCCAACTTCCATAATCCTATCAACCCTTGCATGGTTTTGTTCTCTCAACAGCATCAAGGCTTTATCAATGGGTTTTGGTATTTGGTACCACAGTACAAGAAGTTCCCGTATCAAGGTATCCTGGGAACTTTTCTTCTCCACCTCCTGATCATTTTACTCACTCTTGTGCAAAAGGCGTTGGGTCTTGCCCAGGGGTTAAGCCAAAAGACCCTGACCCTTTGTCAATTTAATCTATCTAACCAATGCCCCAAGCAATTGCTGGTCACATTACTCACTGTAGTCTCTGCATTCAGATTTTTAAGTTTCTCCAAACTGGGGAAAACAGAATAGACTTGTTTGGGGCCCTTTAATGTTGGGGGGACCAGAAAGATGTCCCTTTAGGACTTTAGCTAGTGTTGTACTAAAAACTTTGTTTTAACCCGATCAATTGTCTGTTTTATTAATCCCACTTTTTTAAAGATTTATTTAACTAATTTCTACACCCAACATGGGACTCAAACTCACAATCCTGAGATCAAGAATTGCACACTCTTTCTACTGAGCCAGCCAGGCACCCCCATCCCATTTCTTAATAACCATCTAAAGCTTTCCATTCTGATGGATTGAGTCTGTGATTCTTCCCTTTCTTTTTCCTTTGTTTTGCTCCAAATGGTATTTGCTTTATTCACCTTTCTTAAAAACTATTTAAAACTTTCCACCTTGGGGGTATGTGGATGGCTCAGTCAGTTAAACGTCCAACTCTCAATCTCAGCTCAGGTTTCAATCTCAGGGTCATGAGTTCAAGCCCTGCACTGAGCTCCATGAGGACCATGGGGTCTACCTAACAATAAGATAAAATTTTCCACCTTGCTAAGACCAGTCAGTCCCTCAGCTCTCTCGTTCTTTTGTTAATTAACCTAATGCTTTTTTAACATCTATAAAACCTGAGAGGGGAAGCTGAGAGAGCAAATACACAAGGCTTCCTCAAGTGTCCCTAGGTTTTGCAGCAGTTAAGGTGATATGGGGTGTTCATGTAAGAGTTCTCCAGGGCGCCTAGGTGATTGTCAGCTGAGTTTGTGACTGCTGACTTCAGCTCAGGTCATGATGCCAGGATTGTGGGATATAGGCATGCACTGGGCTCCACACTGAGCATGAAGCCTGCTTAAGATTCTCTCTCCCTCTGCCCCTCTCACCTACTCACGTGCTTGCTCTCTCAAAAAAAAAAAAAAAAAAAGAGAGAGAGAGAGAGACTTTCCCTTAGCCACAACATTCACTATCAACTGAGTGACAGACATATTCAGCAGATGAATTATCCCATTATAAAGATAATCCCACATAGCTTGTATATGAAACATACCATCTGCTTCATAGGGGATGTTCCACTTGGCATTTACAAGGCAAGGTGGGCAGTCTCCATTCTCAGGATAAATAAGACATTACACTGGCTTTTATCCAGTCCACCAAGCTGGCTGTTCCCTCAGGAATAACCTCCTTTGTGTCTGGATCACAAATACCTATCTGTGATTGTTCCATAGTGAGCTGTAGATCCTGTCCTGAACCCAAACATGGTCTTCCACACTGCAGCATTTAAAACCAGAAACTACACCTAAGTTTATTACACTCACAATCAACTTTTATAAAGGTTCTTCAGGAAGCTAGTGTTACTGATCCACAAAATAAAAACAACTCCTCATACAATATTCCCTGGTTTCAATAGTTTCCTGGCTTTGCCCTCCCCCTACACCAACAGCCTTCTTGGTGACCAGAGGTCTTAGAGGTACTTTTTGTTGTCTTTGCATAATTTTTCCCCTGGGGGACAGCTTTGAGGCTAGTAACCAAAACTCAGACTCGCTGAAATCTGACCTCGGTTTAGCATCAAGGTCTGACCCAGAATTCTAATTTCATTTTAGCTATTACAAATAACCATAACCAAAGGACTAAACATTTCACTTTTTCCTTATTAGCATCTATTTCCTTACACATCCAGTGAACCAAAGTGCTGGGAAATGGATCTATCTCTAAATTCCATTTGTAACTTTTACTTTGAGTATCTGGGAGCAGCACAACCTCTGCTCCATACCACAGGTGGACACAAAGCCACCTGGGAATCAACGGTTCTACATTCCCCATCCTTTTGCCCTTTCTCTTCCCAAACCAGATTTCCATAAGCCAGGGCCATTCTAGTAAATCTCACTTCTGTGACACCAATGTCTAAGAAGAACTCACTGTGTTAAAAGGCAAAAATATTCAACGACACGTGTTAACACCTCGTGAGGAAGACTTTATTCAAGGTGGTGCAGGTTATCTTTTCAGGTAGAGGGACTACTGCAATGACATTTTACAGTGACAGGAGACTGGGCTCAACTCCAAATACTGCATGGGCAAGTGGGAATTTATAGCTAAGGAGCAGGGTAGTCAGCCATTATCAGTGGATGGAAAATCACTAAGAGGAAAAACAGGGATAAGGTAGGTGCTGGATAAATAGACCTAACTGCTTATTGCTGAAGATAAGCCAGGGAGATGAGACATCACCTGGAGGATGTCAGAAGATAAGGAACCTTATCACGTATCAAGGATAATCAGGTATCAAGGGTGAGGGCTTCTTGCTAAAATGACTTAGCAGGGCTCTTGCTAAAACTGCATTTTACAAGGACATAAACAAATGAGCCCAGAAGGTGGTTCAGGAGTCTAAAATTTGGCCAAGCAAAGAATCTCTGTCCCCTCTCTTGTTCAAGGAAAGAGGCATTCTCTCTTTCCTCTGAACAACAGAAGTCTATTTTTTTATTCAGTAGCCTTTTGTTCATTAAGGAACAAGTGAAGTTTCTGTTGGGACCTGGAATTAAGAGGGTATCTATCTGCTCAATGATGCTAGTAGTCAGGCATTTAATGAGGGGAGTTTTCTACGAAAACACAGAAAAACAAAAAAATAATAGATTAGAAACCTAGTTTCTGAGTCCAGAGGTTAGCGAGTTGAGATTTTCCCACTTGAGCTCGAAGCAATTTTAAATGGAAGAGTGAGGGTGGCAAGAACCATCTGAAGAATTTTCCTAGTTTGCAGTCTAAATGTCTCTGATGATGGCATTTGGTGTTCTGGTGAACCTTTGAATGGTCCATACAGCAGGAGGCACAGAAGATGCCCACGTATGATATGCAGTAGTAATTTTTTTTTTTTTTTAAGTTTATTTCAAGGACCCAGCTTCAGCTTGCAGGATTTCAGGAAAAGGGCAGTTTTAGTTCTCAGTGATACCAAGTCAGGAGGGTGGGAGAAAAACTGGAAACATTAGTTTGGAAAATTATAGCCAGATACTGCAGGAAGCCAGAGTTGAGTATTTGGTAAGGACTTGCAAAATGTGCAAGACAGACCCAACAAGGGGTTTTGCACTGAATCAAAGAAAAAAAAAATTTCTACGGTCAACCTTTTAATTCTTCCTTACCTAAGAATTCCGGTCTCATTAGATTTGTCCTGATTATTTTACATAGGTGCACCAAGAATAGTGACTGACCACACAGCCTCTTTCTGAGTTTGCTTTGCTGGAACTTTTCATAAGGAAATCTCAGATTAAACATTTAAAAGCCTCTCGAGGTTAGGAAGCCAATCCAGGAAGTAGCCACCAGACTTTATCTTCCCATACCTATAGACAGGAGTAAATTCCTCTTTCCTCGAGGTCCCCAAGATATCCTGAGACTCTTCGGCCTGCAAGGAAGTAACCGTTCTTACTCACCTGTAAGGCTAGGCACCCTGTAAGCCAGGTACCAGGCCAGTCTTCCCAAGAACACTGGCTCCATGAAGACAACCTTAGTCCCTTAAACCAGATTCTATCCATGTGACTCTCAAATATAATATTCCAGTCAAAACCTTGGTAATAAAACCAATGTTTCCAATTATATCCTGTTACAAGAACAAATTCTTATTCACCTTACACAAGTAACTACAGTATCGTGAAAGTAAGAGTTCACTAATTCCAGAGGAATAAGGAGAAAAAGTAATTGTTTCATCTTTGTTCACAAAGATATAATTAGATTGTTGTAAGCTGCAGACAGCTTAAGAGGAAAAAAAGTTCTTTAAATCTGAAAAACATTAAAGAAGCAGTACTGTTTCAAAGAGTCATAATAACCATCTTCATCAGGTCATTCAGTTCCACGAAATTCTTATTCTGCTTGATCTTGGGTTAGCAGTTTTATGACTCCATCAGCTTCTTCACTGGTTCTGGAAACTCTCAGTCCAACACATGATCTTAAAATTATTCAACCGATACCATTATGGAACATTCTTGCCTGCCGCCTATTGGAAGTGCTCTCAGAGAAGGAGGAGAGTAAAACAACAACTTGTCACACAGTATTTTAACATACTAACTGGACACCAACTGTGAACTTCAAACATTCCTGGAATGCCAATATTAGTAACATGGATCCATACACAAATAACCTAAGAAGGTTTGTCATCATTTCTTATTTGAGAATGCTTCCCATGTAATCATCTAACATTGCAAATAAACCTAATTAGTTTAAATCGCTCTCTTACAGGGTGAGCAACAAATCCCTTGAAAATTTTCAGAGACCTCTGGAATATCTCAAAGTTAGTTTGAGATCATAGAAAAGTCCATTTAGGGAGCTCGTGGGTGGCTCAGTCGGCTGAGAGTCCGACTTCGGCTCAGGTCATGATCTCACAGTTTCATGAGTTCGAGACCCACATCAGCTCTCTGCTGTTGGCATGGACCATGCTTCAGATCCTCTCTCTCCCTTTCTCTCTGCCCCTCTCCTGTCTCTCCCCGTCTCTCTCTCTCTCTCTCTCTCTCTCAAAAATAAACAAATATTTTTTTAAATTCCATTTAGAATTTGATTTGGGGAAGTTGTCAAAAATGTCAAATGTTTTAAACACTTTAGATAACAGGTCACTGTGAATAATACTTATTCACTTAAAGTGGCAATTAAAAGATTTCAAAGGCAAATATAGGAAGCTACATAGTTGGAAAAAAATTTTTAGTTTTTGTAATACTGATAAGTCTCAATTTTTTAAAGTAATCAAAAACCTGATAAGCACAAGAAGCACAGAAAATCATTTTAATTGGACTTTAACTGGATTTTTAATTAAAATCTTTGTTTCCTAGGCAAATTACATAATAGGTGAAGGAAAATCTTTTTATAGTTTATTAATAAGAGATCAATAATCCAAGAAAACTTTGACATTCTAGTTTTACATCAGTAATAAATCTATTTTATTTAACCTTAGCAACTTGAGCACACATAAAATTCCTGTTCTGCAAATCTATAACCATTTTTCTAATATCCATTCAGCTTTTGTCCTATATTTTTGCTTCTTTCTTACTGTGGAACAACCAGTCTGCCTTAGAATAAAATTACTTTTTTTCCCTAAACAAAAACACATTCTTCATACCTTGCATACTCTGCATACAAAGTTGTTTTGCTTTATTCTTACAGTTTCTAGTAGTTCTACCTACATGTACTGATCACAAGTTTTAACCATTAATAATCTTTCTTTTACAGAGAAAACTATGAAGTAGACAAGTACGGTCATGTATCAGTATTCTGTAGATTAGAAAATTTATGAATATACAATTTCACAATTGCTAGAAGCATGATTCCTCACAATATAATTTTTCAATGTGGCAAGCAACGGGTTTACTAAGAGATCCAAGTATCTTAGTTTCTACACCACATAGAAACAAGATACCAAAAATACAAACCCAAACTTAGGTTCAGTAATGAATGTCTCAACAGTTTATCTTACTTAGAAATGACCTACATTTATTTTAGGCAGATAGTAACACCAAACTAAACTAGCCATCATCTCAAGCTATTTCCCTATTAACTATTTTTATAACACATGCATGGAAGGCAAGCATCACAAAAGTAAAAAACCGAGAAAGATTAAATATACAGTCTGTCCCCCCACCTTTTTTTTTTTTAACTGCAGTGCTTAACATATATCAAGCAGTTCATTTTTATTGTATGTTTTATTCTTAGTTTGGAATTATAATTTTATAATCTTAAATACCTAGTAGAGATTACATAAGCTTGACTAGTAAGCTTAGGTAGAAGACAAATTATTTTCTGTATTATATTTAATGCTGACAACTCTGAAGACATGCCTGTTTTTATTTTACCAACGATTTTCAAAATAGCTTTATTTACAAAAAAAATTATCCCAAATCATGTGAACTTAATTCAGGAATACTTAATTTATATAAGTGCCCATTTATCTCTAAGGCAGCTTGAATAGAGCTCCTTTTTAAGGGATTTTATAAGGTAATTTGGTAATACCATCCAAAGGTGTAAAAAATACAACACATCTACAAAATACATACATATATACATGTAAACACACATACAGACAGACACAAATAGAGAGCTATTGTTTTCAATCTAAAATTTTAGCCATGCGTTAGTAAAACATAGTAATACAAATTCACTGGTTTATATAAAATAATTAGTTCTTGCCTTTTCTCCACTATTTTTTTTTTAATTTTTTTGTTTATTTTTGAGAGAGAGAGGGAGAGAGTGCACTCATGCGGGAGTGAGGGGCAGAGAGAGAGGGAGACACAGGATCCAAAGCAGGCTCTAGGCTCTGAGCTGTCAGCACAGAGCCTGACGCAGGGCTCGAACTCATAAACCGTGAGATCATGACCTAAGCCATGCTCAGATGCTTAACCAACTGAGCAACTCAGGTGCCCACCACTTTCTATTTTTATACAAATTGTGTTTCTGGAAAATGTCAGGCCATATTAATGTTACTTGTTTACCAATTGTGTAAAGACCACCTTTAACATTTTCCCTTGCAGGCACCTGGGTGGCTCAGTGAGTTAAACATCCAACTTCGGCTCAGGTCATGACCTCATGTTTGTGAGTTTAAGCCCCTCATCAGGCTCTGCGCTGAAGCTCGGAGCCTGCTTTGGACTTTCTGTCTGTCTCTCTCTCTCTATGCCCTACCCCCGCAAGTGCATGCTCTCTCTCAAAAATAAATAAATAAACATTTTAAAAGAAAAACAAAAAAAAAGACCTTCCCTTGCACTGATATGTAATTTTATGGAGGCTGTGGACCAAATTTCAAGTGGGTGACCAAGGAAGATGTCTAGCAGCTGTCTGGAAATCTCTAAAACCCATCCAACTGGCCAATTTCCAGTCTATTTCCAATTAGTCTTTTTCCTTTTCAGCTCAAGTAGTTGCTTTTGGGGGCCCCTAAGTCCCCTGAAGAGTCCCCAGTGGAGGGCAAGGGGCCCAAAATTCAAGTGACTATAAAGACTGAAGTGGAAAAAGTTCTGACGGGGGTAGAGAGGAGGAAGGAATTTGGAAGGTGATCTAAGAAAGGATTCAACGGAACTGGAGGGAAGACTGAAGGTGGTAAAATGAAGAAGGAGGAGCAACAATGGGAAGGGAGAGCTCTTTGAAAAGCCATTCTGGGGCCCAAAAGAGGCCAATGAAGTTCTGTATTATTCTCAGCAAAAGCATGCCAACAGGAATGGAAGTAGACAGCACTGGCAGAAAACATAGTTAGTAGGGGTTCAAGAAGAGTATTTGAGTCAACTGAGAAGTTCCCACAGAAGAGGCAGGATCCAACAAAGAAAATTATGAGGTGTTATAGAGAGCCAGGAAGACAGACTTCCAGTGCAAGGAGTTAAGGAAAAGAAAAAAAAAAGAAGAGATTTCCAGTCTAGAGAATCAGAGAATAATCCTCATTCAGGGAAAAAAGAGCCAGGAATAAGAGATTTACAGACTGATAGGCAGCTTTCAAACGAAGAAGCCTAGGACTCTAACCTAGCTTCTTACAAACAGCTGTTTGCCTGGTACTCTAAGTGAGCCTCTTACAGGGGACAAACATGGGACTCTAACCCAGTCTCCAGCCTGTGTTTATCGGGGACTCCATCCCTTTTTCTAGGGTATACTCAGACTGTTAACAATCAAAATCTGTCCTTACCAGCTTCCACGGACATTTGTCCGGAGCAATGGTTCAGGAGTCGGACTCACCAATGGATCCCCGAACAATCAGTCAGGAGTGAAGATAAAGCTTTCAAAGGTACACACTTAGGGTCCTGGGTGAGAGGTCTGGGGGTCCAATGATGAATCTGATCCTATCCAGTTTGTGGCACCAAAACTGTTAAAAGGAAAAAAATATTCAATGATACTTGAAGCATGGTAAGGAAGACTTTGGGGGATGGTGAGGCTATGAAATTTTGTAGTAGGGGAAGGAGATTGGACTCAACCCTGAACACTGCATGGGCAAGAGGGATCTTATAGCTAAGGTGAAGGGTGGAGTCAATGAATGGAAAACTATTAAGAGGAAACATGAGGGGCCGGGGGGCTCCAACAGGATTCTTGCTGAAGATAGGCCAGGGCAATCAGACATCACCTTTACGATGGTGTAGAAGGAGGAACCCAATTAGGCATCAAGGGGGAGTGCTTCTTGCTAAACTGACTTAGCAAGGTTCTTGCTAAAACTGCATTTTACAAGGATGTGTACATATGGCCCAGGAAAGGTTCAGAGGCCTGATTAAAGCCTCAAGTGAAGAGCTTTTGTCACCTGTTTCTTCCTTTTATTCCACATATAATACTCCTGACACCAGACATGTGGGGGTTTTTTCTCCCACACCAACCAATTCTAGACACCAGCTGCAATTCAATTGAATTCTGACACTAACCGGAATTACAGACCTCATGACCTAAGAGCTCAGTCTCATAAGACTGTCCCCCACTTCAGACACCAATCACAAGAAGTGGGTCTCCATGTTACCTACAACTTGTCTGACTTGGTTGCAATTGGGAGGTTCCCAAGACCCCCTCACTGATTGAATCACTTGCTAGAACAGTTCACAGAACTTAGGAAAACACTTACGTTTACTGGTTTATTACATAAGAAAGGATATGGTAAAGAACACAGATGAACAGCCAGACGAAGAGATACATAAGGTGAGATCTGGAAGGGTCTGGCACAGGAGTTTCTGTCCCTGTAAAGTTGGGGTCTGCCACTCTCTCAGCATGTAGACATGTTCGCCATCCTAGAAGCTCTTCAAAGTCCACACTTTTGGGATTTTACGAAGGCTTAATCATACAGGCACAAGCAATTATTAAGCCCCTCTCCCCTTCCAGGAGAATGGGGACAGGGCTGAAAGTTCCAAGCTTCTAATCATGGCTTGGTCTTTCTGGGGACTGACCCCACCTATCCAGGAACTTACCAAGAGTCACCTCATTAAGTCAAAAGACACTCCTATCACCCAGGAAATACCAAGGGATTTAGGAGCCCTGTGTCAGGAATTAGTCAAAGACCTAAGGGTTAGAACAGAAGATGCTTATAGAGCTCTTGTCATTTAGGAAATTACAAGAGTTTCAGGAACTCTGTACTAGGAACCAGGGACAGATACATGCATATTTCAAAAACCAAGATTAATGGATTTCATCTATAATCTTTTTGATGATGGCCACAAGTTTCAGCATTTGAGTCTGAATCACTTATGTATTTACAGCATTAGGTCTACTTTGAACACTCAAAATTACATTAAAAAAAAACCCATGTGTACCTGGTGGTTTTATAGCTGAAAGCAATTACTGAAGATGTTACATTTCTCAGTTTAAAACAGCACAATGCCATCTTTTAATATTCCAAGAGTTGTTCTGCTAATGTAAGACTTCCATCCAATTACACTTCTACAACAGAATTGCTCTCCAAGGCATTTTACTTCAACTGAAAATGTCAATTTCATTATAGGACATTTAAAATTTGGGGATGTCATTTGGCTTTAGGAAATTTGTCTAGATTACACAGAAATCAACCCCAAACACAAACTAATTGTACCTTACATAAAACTATTCCCAATTATTGTTTACCTACCAATGGAGGATCTTAAAAGTAAGCCACATTTTTTTCAATTACAGCTAAATAAACTTGTGTTGGTTTTAAACCTGCACCAGATAATCAGGTAGCTGTTCCAAGAATTTCTTAGAAAGAGGCACTTGCCGCATTACAAAAATGCTGTGCTAGGTTCAATTCAGATTATGCTGCTCACCGATATCAATTTTTAAATTTAATCTGGGTCAACAGAACCAGAATTAGCTACAGATGCCACTATCATAAAAACAACAGAAACATCTTATTTTATGACAGATCTATGCTACTACGACAGTTGGTTATTTAAGTTACCTTAGTTTTCTCAAAGAATTCCTGAAATAGCTTTCCTTCCTATCTATCTTAACCTATTTGTAAATGTCTAATTACTTTAAACAGCAGCAGAGAGATCTATTTGTATTCTATTTCCAAGGAAAATCCAAATAGTCCCTCATATTTTAATTGCACCACAAACTATACTTTTTTGTGACACTTCTTTTAGAGAAGACTCTATTAGAAGTCTGTCAATTAATAAATTCGGTGCTCAGTTAGCAGCAGAGAAATAACTGTATGTTAGTGGTTAAGAAACCCCATAATTGCAGCATTTAATACCTACTGTTGCTCCTAATGCCACCAGGCTGACTCAGACTAATGAGCTCTCCAGGTGCCACTGTCTAACACAGGCCTGTCAAGATGAGCACACAGCAGTGGAGTCTCCAGAAGAATTAATCCAATCACTGTACTTGTTTGTCACGCATAAACAAAGAGAACTGATTTTTAGGTTCTTTGCCACAAAGAAATGCACTGAAAACAATTAAAGTAACACATGATTTGGGAAAGAATACTCCTTCCCTTCTTTACAGTGAGTCCTGAATTAGATTTTTAAAACGCTACTTATAAAGGTATTTGCTCAAAGCGTTGGATCTCCTAAGCCATGATGTTTTAACCCTGTTAAGCATCAAAACTATGGCACCAAATGTGCAAATGCGAACTAGGGACAAAAGGACCGTTCTTATGTCATTGGCGATCGTGGTTATCAAATCACGTACCTGGGGAGCATTCAAGTTGAGTTACACACTGGATGATGCAGCCCAAAGTGGGCGAGGATCCCCAACCATCCAGAGTCAAGGTCGGTGCCCAGGTCCAGTGAGCCCTTAACAATATCCCCTTTCCAACACCTCCCCAGTGCAGGAATCACAAACTCCCTGGCCCCAAGAATCTTAATTAACCCTGGTTTTCGTGCTAATTTTCATAACCTTAAGTCCAGGGTTTTTAGGCTCCCACCCCACCTCAAAAAAAGTTCACAACAGTATAATGGCATTTTTCTTCAGTACTTCAATTCGCAACCGCGACCTTCATCCAACTGTCTCCCTCCTGTCCCCTTGGAGAGGGAGCTCCCTTTCCTTTGGATCCCCGCCCGGCAACTCTACTCACAGGCTGGCAGTATCGGGGGGCAGCGGGCTCGACAGCGCCCTCCAGCTCGGCGCTGGTAGTTTCCTGCGACTGCAGTCCAGCAGAGGGATGCGGCAGGAGCAGGGCGCGGGGCAGAGACCTGCCCGAGCGGCCGGCAGCAAGAGGAAAACAGCCTGGGCGAGGAAGAGGAGCCGGGAAAGTGGTCCGGACCGACAATCCAGCAGCGGCTCCTCCCGGACGCCTTGGGGCGCCGGCGCCATTTTCCCCCCGACCTGGACCCAGCCGAGAAGAACCGCCAGCTAGAAGAGACAGCTTGGCGGAGACGTTTGGTGGCTACGCTGCCACCCCAGGGCCCGGCTGTCGCCTGTACCCTCTAAAGGGAAAAGAGGGGCGGATACGGCGCAGCAGTGGGGGCGGCGGCCGAGGACACACGGCTGAAGCCCTACGGACAACGCTCCTCCGCCCCGCCCCGCGACGCAACGTCTTCACGCACAAGAGCCAACCAATCGGTGCCACACAAAGAGGTCGCGTCGGGGGCGGGACTCCGCGAGGAGGTGGAGCCAGTGACAGGGAGTTTCTTAAGGACGACTTTAAGGTGTCCGTCACTTTGCAGCGCCTCACTGGGGTTCCGCCGCTGGTCCTCCACTGGAGGGCGTAGTGGCTCCTTAAGAGGAACAGCGGCTAAAGCTCTGCGAGTCCCAACTCCTGATTTGAGGGATATCTACTATGGTAATAGAAAAGGATCTTTTTTCTGGACTCCAAGGGGAATGATAGAAGGGCTACCTTCCAACTTGCGAGCACTGAAAGGGCCCTGGAACTTCCACCTGGCATTGGCCTCCAAAGCCCAGCTGGGGCCACCGCTGCCCGCTCCTGCTTGTCTGCACCGCTGCCCGCTCCTGCTTGTCTGCAGCTCCTGCAGTCCTGCAAGTGGGCGGCAACTCCTTTTAACTCGAAGCGTGTTATCACTACTGGTTGCTGGACCCCTAAGCTCCCGAAGGCAGAGGCCCTGTTTATTCATCTGTGTACCTCCAGCTTCTGTTTAGCTTGGAGTTTAAGAAATGTTGATGGGACTGCACCTGCAAGGCATGTCTCTAAGGAAAATACTCTTCTGTTTCAGCGAAGCTGTCCTATATCCTCACATTCAGAAAAGCAAGTCTGTGTGTCTGTGTGTGTCTCTCTCTCCCTGCCTCTCCCCCACTCGTGCTTGCTCTCTTTCTCTCTCAAAAATAAATAAATGTTAAAAAAAAAAAAAGGAAAAATTCAACTGAGTAAATTTGAAGGTCTAGTTGGCTTTATACAACATTCATGAACGAGGATGCATCCCACCTAGCAAGTTAAAAAGAGCTCTGAGAAGCTGTACAAAATGGAAGGCTTTGTAGGCAGAAGTTAGCAGAAAAAAGAAGTTTCTAGCAAAAGGTCACCCTCCTTTGGGGGGAAAGTGGGATCTAACAGGCACATTACCTCACTAGTGCTGACCAGGTAATTCCAGACTGACTGATTAAAAGTCACAGTCCTGGGAGAGGTTGAAACTGAAATTAGGCTAGGTATTTAATCTTAGTTTGCTGATATGGGGCTTAGCACAAGTGACTCCATTTTGGATTTGTTATTTCTCTTTCAACACCAGTTACCTGGAGACAGAGGCAGGCTGGCATTATTATAGGTTTTCTGACTTTTACGAATTAAAGGACAGCAGGTTAAAAAAAAAAAGTCAGAATGCCTAGGGCATACTGTTGCCCTAGAAAGTAACTGAAATCAATCTTTCCATGGCAGGTTTGGAGTCACAACTATGCTTTTAAAACCCTTTTTCCATTTTTAAAATTGAAATATTTCTTGGAATCAAAGACATATCCAATGCTCCAATCTAAACTAAACTTTTAAAACCAAGACAGCAGGGTGAAACTCACTCTTAGTCTCCCTTCCCTGTCTGTTGAACATGCTTCACAACCTCCACTAAGAAATTGGGCATAGGCAGGAGTATCTTAGTACCTCTCTGGATTATAGTTTCAGAGCTTCTCTTTGGGCATGATAGAAAATCATGCTCTCTATCCTGTGTCCTCTCCAATAAATTGTACAGGTTACACCATCCAGGAGTCCCTTCCAGCCCTTAATTCCTCCTGCACATTATTTTTTACCATTCTTATATAGCACATATGTGCATCTTATATACCTCTGTATTCCCCATACAGGCTAGCACAGTACCTGGCATATAATAGACAATAAATGTATGATATGTGAATAGATGATGATATTATTTTACTCCCTACTTGATAAAATGACCTAAATTTTTTTCTTTTTAAACTTTTAGTATGGAGGCGCCAGGGTGGCTCAGTTGGGTGAGTGTCCAACTCTTGACTTCAGCTCAGGTCATGATCTCATGGTTGGTGAGTTTGAGTCCCACATTGGGCTCTGTGCTGATGGTGTGGAGCCTGCTTGGGATTCTCTTTCTCCCCCTCTCTCTCTGCCCCTTCCCCACTCTAATAAATAAATAAACTTAAAATAAATAAACTTAAAAAAAGCTTTTAGTATGAATTTTTACTTTACAGCAATAAAAAGAATCATAGAATAAGCCCATATGCCCAACTTTACTAAATAATGTGTTTTTAATAAAGTTTAGTGACCTTTTTCTCATTAACAATGGAATAAAGAGTTTTTATATTTATTGTCCTAAAACTGTCTAATTAATCCTTGGGTGCCAAGTACCTGAGCAGAGTTTTTAGAATTCAGTGTGCCCATAAGCTAAGAATACCCCAACTCCAGACTCCTAAAGAAAATGGCTCACTTTGGATCCCTTGTTGCAGATGTTTCTATAAACACCAGACTTTTGTATAAACACCATCCCTTAAAATTTAGCTGCCCCATCTCCCCTTATCTCAGGACTTTGCTCTTTGCTAAGTCATAGCTAACTAATCTGGCCAATTCTATTCTCCTAAACTAGAGATCCCAAAGTTACTCACACTTTCCCCTCTTTCTTTCCTCCCACATCCAGTCAGTCACTGGGCTCTATTGATTTCTCCTAAGGAGTGTCTGAGATCTTTCCCCACCTCTCCATCCACACTACTCTTGTCTCTGTTCAGACTTTCCTCTCTCTATGGGTATTAATGCAATAACTTCTGAACTCATCTCCTGTCCTCCATTTCTCCCCTCTGTCAGAACTATTTTTCCAAAGAATACTGATATAGGTATGTTGTTAGCTTCTCCCTACATAGAAACATTTGAGCCTGGCTGGCTCAGTTAGTAAAGCATGTGACTCCTGATCTTGGGGTTGTGAGTTCAAGCCTCACATTGGGTATAGAGGTTACTTAAAAATAAAATCTTAAAAAATTTTTTTTATGTTCCCAGTGGTTTTTATTTTGTTTTTGATATTTTCCCCCAATGTTTTATAATGAAAATGGATTATTTCAGAAAACAGGAAAAAATATTTTTTTAATTAATGACTTCCCATTGACTGTAATATCGAATTCCAAATTCTTGTTTCTACCATTGAAGATTCCACGGTTAGGGCCCAGACTAACTACCTCCCACATTTCCCATTACCTCCTCACCATCTTCTCCATATTCCAGCCACAGGAAATTATTTTCCTTTCATAAATTGGGCCACGTATGTCTATACTTACTTGTACATGCTGTTCCTTCTACAGGTTGTCCTTTCCCACTTTCTCTGGCCAGACATTTCTTACTCTCCTTCTATGTTCTCCCTCTTTAAAGATTTCTCTGACTATTCTAGACATTTAGTGGTTTCCACTTCCATTTGTCAACCACAGTCCATGGCATTCCTCTATATATTCATATATATTAATTACATCCCATTGTGCTGAAAATAACTTTTTCTGGTTGTCCTCCCGCTAAGTAAGAAATCCCCATACTCATTTTATCTCCCTGGTGCTAAGTGCAGTGTCAGGAATATAAGAGATTGTAAATGAATATTTGTTACTGAATAAATTATTGTTAACTTCACTACTTCTCATTATCTACAATAGCCAAATTATGGAAGCAGCCCAAGTGTCCATCTGGAGATGACTAGATGAATAAAATATGATGTGATATTATCATATGATACACACACACATATATAGATACATATATAATGTTATTCATCCATAAAAAAGAATGAAATCTTGCCATTTGCAACAACATGGATGGAGCTGGAGAGTATAATGCTAAGCAAACAAATACCATATGATTTCATTCAAATGTGGAATTTAAGAAACAAAACAAATGAGCAAATGAAAAAAAAAGACAGAGAGGCAAACTAAGAAGCAGACTCTTAACTACAGAGAACAAACTGATGGTTACCAGAGGAGAGGGGGGAGGGGAAATGGGTTAAATACATGATGTGGATTAAGGAGTGCACTTGCTGTGATGAGCACGGGGTGTTGCTTGGAAGTATTGAATCATTATATTGTACACCTAAAACTAACATTACATTGTACGTTAAATATACTGGGATTAAAATTAAAAGCTTAATTTTTAAAAAATGAAATAAAAAACTTCACTGCTTCTCTTACTGAATAAGCACAAATCTATTTAGAATGCATTTGTCTCCTTCCATCTTTTCCTTCCTCTATCTCCTTTTCCTGCAAAAGCAAAGAAGAAATAATAATAATTACTCATTGATGCAAAATATAAAGCCAGAAAAAAACAGATAAATTGAGCTTCATCAACATTAAAAACTTTTGTGTAGCAAAGGATCCTAGCAACAGAGTGAAAAGACAATGTTTGGGATGGGAGAAAGTATTTGTAAATCATGTATCTCATAAAGGGTTAATATCCAGAATGTATAAAGAACTCCTGCAATGCAATAATGCAAAAAAAAATTTTTTTGAAAAATGGGCAAAGGACTTAGATACTTCTCCAAAGAAGATATACAGAGCACCTGGGTGGCTCAGTCGGTTGTGCATCCAACTTCAGCTCAGGTCATAATCTCACAAGTTCGTGGGTTTGAGCTCCGTGTCCGGACTCTGTGCTGACAGCTGAGAGTCTGGAGCCTGCTTCAGATTCTGTGTCTCCCTTTCTCTCTGCCCCTCCACACTCACGCTCTGTCTCTCTCAAAAATAAAATAAACATTAAAAAAAAATTTTTTTTAAAGAAGATATACAATGGTCAATAAGCACATGAAAAAATGCTCAACATTCCTAATAATTAAGGAAATGCAAATCAAAACACAGTGAGATACCACCTCATACCCATCAGGATGGCTATTATAGAGTAAATAATAAATAAAATAACATAAAATAACATAAAATAAAATAAAATAATAAAATAAATAAAGAGTGATATGAAATTGGAACTCTTGTGCACTGTTGGTGGGAATGTAAAATGGTGCAGCTACTATGGAAAATGGTATGGCATTTCCTCAAAAATATAAACAATAGGGGCACTTGGGTGGCTCAGTCAGTTAAGCATCTGACTTTTGATTTTAGCTCAGGTAATGATCTTGCAATTCATGGGTTCAAGCCCCGCAATGGGCTCTGTGCTAACAGCTTGGAGTCCGCTTGGAATTCTCTGTCTCCCTCTCTCTTTGCCCCTTCCCTGCTCTCTCTCTCTCTCTCTGTCTCAAAAATAAATGAATATTTTTCTGGGTGCCTGGGTGGCTCAGTCAATTAAGCATCTGACTTCGGCTCAGGTCATGATCTCACGGCTTGGGAGTTCGAGCCCCGTGTCAGGCTCTGTGCCAACAGAGCTTGGAGCCTGCTTCGGATTCTGTGTCTCCCTCTTCCTTTGTCCCTCCCCCACTCATTCTCTGTCTCTCTCTGTCTCTCAAAAATAAATAAACATTTAAAAGAAATTTTTTTAATAAATAAATATTTTTAAAAGAAAAAAGATTATTCTTTAAAAAACAAAAAAAGCAAGGACTTGAAGACATATTTGCACACCCATGGTCATAGCAGCATTATTCACAGAAACCAAAAGGTGGAAGCAACCCAAGTGACCATCAACAGATGAATGGATAAAGAAAATGTATTATATACACTCAATGCAATATTATTCAGCCTTGAAAAGGAAGGAAATTCTGACACATGCTACAACATGGATGAAACTTGAAGACATTATACTAAGTGAAATAAAAACCAGTCACAAAAAAAAATAAATATCATTAATTCCATTTACATGAGGTACCTAAAGTAGTCAAATTCATAGGGACAGAAAATAAAATGGTGTTTGTCAGAGGCTGCGGGGGAGGAGGAGATAGGGAGTTCTTGTTTAATAGATACTAAGTTTCAGTTGGGATGATGAAAAACTTCTGGAGATAGGTAGTGCTGATGGTCCCAAAACAACACAAATGTACTTAATGACACTGAACTGTGACTTAAAAATGGTTGAAATGGTCAATTTTATGTTATGTATATTTTACCACAATTTTTTTAAATCTAAAACCAGAAATTTAAGACTTCTCTTTGAGTCTTCCCTTTCCCTTTATTCTCCATCTGCTCCCAACTCTTACCCCATATCCAGTCCATCAGCAAATCTAAAATATACCTTAAAACTGACTGCTTCTTAGGAAAGAATATCCAATGGAAAAAAGACAGTCTCTTCAACAATGGTGTTGGGAAAACTGGACTGTGACATGCAGAAGAATGAAACTGGACCACTTTCTTACACCATATACAAAAATAAATTCAAAATAGATGAAAGACCTAAATGTGAGACAGGAAACCATCAGAATCCTAGAGGAGAACACAGGCAGCAACCTCTTTGACCTCAGCTGTAGTAACTTCTTACTAGACATGCCTCTGGAGACAAGGGAAACAAAAGCAAAAGTGAACTATTGGAACTTCTGTGCAGTAAAGGAAACGATCAACAAAACTAAAAGGCAACCTATGGAATGGACGAAGATATTTGCAAATGACACATTGGATAAAGGGCTAGTATCCAAAATCTATAAAGAACTTATCAAACTCAACACCCAAAAAATGAATAATCCTATTAAGAAATGGGCAGAAGATGGGGCACCTGGGTGACTCAGTTGGTTAAGCATCTGCCTTCAGCTCAGGTCACAGTCTCACGGTTCGTGAGTTCAAGTTCAGCATTGGGCTCTCTGCTGTCCATGCAGAGCTCGCTTCAGATCCTCTGTCTTCCTCTCTCTCTGCCCCTCCCCCACTTGCTCACTCTCTATCTCTCTCTTTCTCTCTCAAAAAGAAAAAAAAAATGGGCAGAAGACATTAACAGACATTTCTCCAGAGAAGACATGCAAATGGTTAACAAACACATGAAAAAATGTTCAACATCACTCATCATCAGGGAAATACAAATCAAAACCACAATAAGATACCACCTGACATTTGTCAGATGGCTAAAATTAACAACTCAGGAAACAACAGACGCTGTTGAGGATGTGAGGAAAGGGGAATCCTCTTACACTGTTGGTGGGAATGCCAACTGGTATAGCCACTCTGGAAAACTGTATGGAGATTCCTGAATAAACTAAAAATAAAACTACTCTACAACCCAGCAATTGCACCACTAAGTATTTATACAAAGGATGCAACAATACAGATTCAAAGGAGCGCATGCATTCCTATGTTTAGAGCAGCACTATCAACAATAGACAAGTTATGGGAAGAGTCCAGATGTCCATCCACTGATGAATGGGTAAAGAAGATGTGGTATATATACACAATGGAGTATTACTCAGCCTTCATGAAGAATGAATCTTACCATTTGCAATGACATGGATGGAACTATAGGGTATTATGCTAAGTGAAATAAGTCAGAGAAAGAAAAATACCATATATAGAATTTAAGAAACGAGACAGAAGAACATAGGGGAAGGGAAGGAAAAATAAAGTAAGATAAAAACAGAGAGGGAGACAAACCATAAAAGACTCTTAACTATAGAGAACTAATTGAGGGATGCTGGAGGGGAGATGGGGGGGGGATGAGTTAAATGGGTGATGGGCACTAATGAGGGCACTTGTTCTGATGAACACTGTGTGTTATATGTAAATTATTAATAACTAAATTCTATTCCTGAAACCAATACTACATTATATGTTTACTAACTTGAACTTTTTAAAAAATGTTTTAATGTTTGTTTATTTTTGAGAGAGAGAGAGAAAGAGAGACAATGTGAGTGGGGGAAGGGCAGAGAGAGGAAGACACAGAATCCAAAGTAGGCTCCAGGCTCTGAGCTGTCAGCACAGAGCCCAATGTGGGGCTCAAACTCATGAACCACAAGATCATGACCTGAGATGAAGTCAGATGCTTAACCGACTGAGCCACCCAGGCACCTCTTAACTAACTTGAATTTAAATAAAATCTTGGAAGAAAAAAAACCTGACTGCTTTTCTCCATCTCTGTTACCGCCACACCAGCTCAAGGCACAAGCATGTCTGACCTATGCCACTTCAGTAGCCTCCTAACTGAACTCTTTTTTCCAACCTTATTCCCCTCAAAACCATCTGCACAGCAAACAGCATGAATGCACTCCTTAATAAGTAAATCAGAGTGCCAGCAACTTACTACATTATCAGATACAGTATGTATGTACATACATGTTATATGTATTACATATATCTTATAAATATAATGTATATCATATATTTTTTCATTTACTAAAATACCTGTATGGTTTTTCTTCTTTAACACATATATGCACTATATGATATATAATATAGATCACATATGCCATAAGATATATGTAAATACCTACTATATGAGATATATCATATATCATATATGTGTGTTAGACATAATATTCCGGACATATTACAAACATATTATAAATACTCTTTTCCAACTTGAGACACAATGAACTTCCTTAAGCTGATAAAAGATATTTACCAAAACCTGCAGCAAACATCATACTTAATATTAACATTAAAAATAAAATATAATTGGGGTACTGGGTGGCTCAATCAGTTAAGTGTCTGACTCAGTTTCATTTCAGGTCATGATCTCACAGTTCCGGAGTTCAAACCCCACATCGGGCTCCATGCTGATGGTGTGAGAATCCCCCTGCTTGGGATTCTCTCTCTCTCTCTCTGTCTCTCTCTCTCTCTCTCTCTCAAAATAAATAAATAAACTTTATTTAAAAAATACAAAATACAATATCCTAGGGGTGCCTGGCTGACTCAGTCGATAGAGTGTTCAATTCTTGATTTCGGGGTTATGAGTTTGAGCCCCATGTTAGGTATAGAGAATACTTTTTAAAAAGCTCTTTAAAAATGAAATATAATAGGGCTCAGTCAGTTGAGTGACCAACTCTTGATTTGGGCTCAGGTCATGATCTCACAGTTCGTGACTTTGAGCCTGGCATTGGGCTCTCTCAAAATAAATAAATAAACTTTTAAAAAATGCAATATTAAAAAAATGCAATATAATATAAACATTAAAAATATTCATTATACTGGGACACTTCGGTGGTTTGGTCGGTTAAGCATCTGACTCTAGATCTCTGCTCAGGTCTTGATCTCAGGGTCATGAGTTCAAGCCCCATGTTGGGCTCCATGCTAGGTGTGTAGTCTACTTTTAAAAAAGATAATTAGGGGTACCTAGGTAGCTGTATCTCAGTCCATTGAGCAACCAACTTCAGATCAGGTCATGATCTCACAGTTTGTGGGTTCCAGCCCCACACTGGGCTCTCTGCTGTCGGTGCAGAGCTCGCTTGAGATCCTCTGACCCCTCTCTCTCTGTCCCTCCCTTGCTCTCTCTTTCTCTCTCTCAAAAATAAGTAAACATTAAAAAAATCTTTTTAAGCTAATTAAATATTTTTTATTTATTTTTTTATTTTTTATTTTTATTTTTTTATATGAAATTTATTGACAAATTGGTTTCCATACAACACCCAGTGCTCATCCCAAAATAAGCTAATTAAATATTTTTTAAATGTTTGTTTATTTATTTTGAGAGAGAGTATGCACACATGCACACACAAGCCAAGGAGGGGCAGAAAGACAGAATCCCAAGCAGGCTTCATGAGCTCCACACAAGGCTCCTTCTCATGAACCATGAGATCATGACCTGAGCCAAAATCAAGAGCCAGACACTTAACTGACTGAGCCACCCAGGCACCCCACTAATTAAATATTTCTTAAAATTCTCATTTTACATTTAGGTTAAAGACAAAGATGTCTATTACTGCTTCCATACAACAGAGTACTAGAGGTTGTAACGAGTGCAGAAGGAGGTCCTAACCAGTGCAAGCAAAGTTATCAAAGGTTTAAGGATTTTAAGAGAAGATACAAAACTACATCAGGATATGATTGAAGAAAAGCATCCAAAAGAATCTTCAAGTAAACTACTGGAATTATTAAAAAGACTTAACAAATCTCTGACTACAGGATCCACAAACTAAAATCAATTGTTAATGTAATAAATCAGCAATTATAAAATATAATTTTTAAAAGACAGCATGTGCAATAGCAATAAAAATTACAAGACATCTAGGATAGAACTAAAAGATACCGCGATCAAACAAAGAAGTGCAAGAGAAAAAGCGTATGGAGAACATAATACAACATTATTGAGGGTCTCTTGGGTGGCTCAGTTGATTAAGCACCCAATTCTTGATTTTGGCTCAGGTCACGATCTCATGGTTTGTGAGTTCAAGCGTGTCGGGCCCTGTGCTGACAGTGCAGGGCCTGCTTAAGATTCTCTTTTTCTCCCGCTGCCCCTCCCCTCCTTCTCTCTCTCTCAAAAATAAATAAATAAGCATTAAAAAAAAATTACTGAAAAGTATTTCTTAAAATGCCTAAGTAGCTGGAGAGTTAAACTCTGCTTTTAGATTGGAAAAGTCATTACCATAAAGATATCAATTCTCCCAGATTGATTGTAGACTTAATGCAATCCTAGTAAAAATCCCAAATGTACATGGTATTGCAAGGGAATAATACCAGCAGGAAATGTAGAAAAATTTGCTTTACCAGATATCAAGTTAGATGTTAAGGGGCCACCTGGCTGTCTCAGTCAGAAGAAAGTACAAGTCTTTACCTGGGGGTGATGAGTTTGAGTCCCACGTTGGGTGTAGAGATTACTAAAAAAATAAATAAATGTAAGAAAGAAAGAAAGAAAGAAAGAAAGAAAGAAAGAAAGAAAGAAAGAAAGAAAAAAGATAAGCATTAAAACTATAGTGATTAGGGGGCACCTGGGTGCCCCAGTCAGTTAAGTGTCCGACTTTGGCTCAGGTCATGATCTTATGGTTCGTGGGTTCGAGCCCCGTGTCAGGCTCTGTGCTGACAGCTGAGGGCCTGGACCCTGGTTCAGATTCTGTGTTTCCCTCTCTCTCTCTGTCCTTCCCCTGCTCATGCTCTGTCTCTGTCTTTAAAAAATAAATAAACATTAAAAAAATTTAATGAAAATAAAATAAAACTATAATGGTAGTATGTAGTACTGCCACAGGGAAATTTAGGTAGATTTTTGGTACATTTCAGAGACTTAGCCATACATTTGATTTTTTGACCCAGGTAGAACTTCAGATCATTGGAGAAAGGATAGACTTTTTAATAAATGGAACGGAGGTCATTAGATAATCATACAGGAAAAAAAATGAAACTGGATTCCTTCTCACACCATGTACAAAAATCAATTCAAGGCCTAATAATGAAAAGTAAAACCATGAAGCTTTCAGAAGAGAACAGTAAAGACTATCTTTTTCATTTTGGAATAGGGAAGGATATCTTAAAACAAACAAACAAAAATCATTCACCATAAAAGAAAACAATGATAAATATGAATACATCAAAATAAACTTCACAAAACATACATAAAAAAGATATTTACAACATACATAACCAACAAA
Source organism: Felis catus (assembly GCF_018350175.1). Lineage (NCBI taxonomy): Eukaryota > Metazoa > Chordata > Mammalia > Carnivora > Felidae > Felis > Felis catus. The sequence goes on along the minus strand of NC_058375.1, from coordinate 96,454,949 downwards.
CTATCCTGAATTTGCAAAGAATAACTGAGATAAGGCAAACAATCCAAAAGAAAAATGGGCGTAAAATTTTAAGGTGCACTTCAAAACAAACAAACAAACAAATAGCCAAAAAGCACGTGAAATACTGTCTGAGCTCTTTATGTGTCAGGGAAGCAGAATATTAAAACCACAATGAAATAGCATTACACTTATCAGACTGATGGAAATTATAAAACCCGACAATCCCGAGTGTTGGTAAGAAAATGGAGCAATGACAGGAGCCTGGGTGGCTCAGTTGGATGAGCAACCGACTTTGGTTCAGGTCATGATCTTGTGGTTTGCAAGTTTGAGCCCCACATCTAGCTCACTGCTGTCAGCAGAGCCCACTTGGGATCCTCTGTACCCCTCTTACTTCCTTCCCCCCCTTGCACTCGCTTGCTCGCTCTCTCTCTCACTCTCTCAACAATAAATAAATAAACATTTAAATTTTTTCAAAAAAAAAAGCAGAAAAGAAAATAGAGCAATGAGGTGTCTCATCAAAGGCTAATGGGAATGGGAATTAGCACCATCACTTCAGAAAACAGCATGGGATTATCTAATAAAGCTGAAATGTACATGTATCATAAGGCAGCAATTCCACTTTTAGGTATACACTTTAGAGATAGGCATGCTTATGTACCTGGGCACATGCACCAAAATGTAGATGGCAGCCTTATTATAATTGCTCAACACTGGAAACAACCCAAACATAATATTGAGCCAATGATCCAAATTACTTTTTTAATATAAAGCTTACAAAGGAAATGTTATTGAGAGATGCATACACGGACAGTAAACTATAAAGAAAAGGTAATTATTCCTAGAAAAGCTAAGGGTGGTGACTTCTAATGCAGGAGGAGAATGATTGTGATTGGTAAGCAACATACAGGGAACTTCTGGAGTTCCAGCAATATTCTGTTTCTTGACCTGGAAGGTGGTTACATCGGTTTTGCTTGACAACCAAAATGTAGATTTCTATTTTTTACACTTTTACATATGTTATAGTGTGTCATAGAAAGGTTAAGACTGACAAATCTGCCAAAATGAATCCATAATAAGTGCAGCACAATTCCAAAAAAGAATTTTATGAAACTTGACAAGTTGATTCTAAAATTATAAAGAGCAAAGGTCCAAGAAGAACCAAGACTATCTTTATAAAAAAAAACAGCTAAGGAGCTGATTCTTCCAAACAATAAGACTTATAAAATACTACTCTAGTGATTAAGAAAGTGGGGAAGAGGTATAGGGATAAACAACAAGAACAGAATACAGAGTCCAGAAATCAAGTCACGCCCACAGGGAGATTGATATAAGACACAGGTCACAATACAAACAACAAATATGCTGGAATGTAAAAAAATAAAAGAGATCCCTAGCTCACATTATAACAAACATAAAACCCTAATGGAATAAAGACCTTGGGTAGAAAAGGTAGACAGAAACTACTCTTTGCTCACCAAATCTACTCTCCTATTCTTCCATAATGATCACATTGCAGATAGGTCTCATAATGAAATCAATTTCTTACAATGGGATATAAGCAGAAATGCTGACTGCCAATTACAGCTCTGGAACTTGACATTAGGTATGCCTCCACCACGCCCTCCTTCCCTTTCCTGCTGGTTGGAATTTGAATATGGCAGCAATTCAACTTTGATTATAACCATGGTGATATGCCCAAGGGGATGGCAGACTCACCAGATGGCATGAACCCGGGTCCCTGAATGTCTATGTTCAGCAAAGCCACCTCAGCAATCTTCGGGACTGTTTTGTGAAAGAATAAATGTATCTGTTCTTTAATGCACAGCATTTTGGGGTCTCTTTGTTATGGCATCTCAGCCTTCACTGACACAGAAATCTTTTGTAACCATGACTCAAAGAGCACCAACTAGATGGAAAAATGTCGATAAATCTGACTATATTAAAATGAAAAACATCCAAACCACAAAACACCATAAATCATGTGAAAATAGTAGCTATGAATGAAAGAAGAAATTTATAATGCCTACCCAGAGTATGTAAAAAAATTCCTCAGGGCTCCTGAGTGGCTCAGTCAGTTAAGCATCCAGCTCTTGATTTCGGCTCAGGTCGTGATCTCACAGTTTATGAGATCTGAGATCGAGCCCCGTATTAGGCTCTGTACTGACAAAAGCATGGAGTCTGCTTGGGCTTCTCTCCCTCCCTCTCTCTCTTCCTCTCCCTGCTTGTGCTCTATCTTAAAAATAAATAAACATTTTAAAAAATATCCTCACTTCACTAGAGAAAAGATAAACAACCCAATAGAAAAACAAAGGAAAGAAATAAACATGAAATCACAGAATTAACCAAATGGCCAAATAAACATTATAAAAAATATTCAACTTTAATATTAATCAGATGAATGCAAATTAAAACTACCCCCTCCAAATACCATTCACATCTAAAAATTGACAAATGTAACATAAATATTAAAGTCTAACAATATCAAATGTTGGCCATGAGCAACAGAACTCTTATACCTTATTATTGCAGCAGCATAAATTAATATAACCACTTCAAAGAATAATTTGGATCTAGCAAAGTTGAAGATTCACGCTACTATAATCCAGTAATTCCATTCATAGGTATATACCCTAGAGAAACTCTTTTTTAATTTATTTATTATTTAGTTTACATCCAAGTTAGTTAGCATATAGTACAACAATGATTTCAGGAGTAGATTCCTTAATGTCCCTTACCTATTTAGCCTATCCCCCCTCCCACAACCCCTCCAGCAACGCTCTGTTTGTTCTCTATATTTAAGAGTCTCTTATGTTTTGTCTCTCTCCTTGTTTTTATATTTTTTTGCTTCCCTTCCCTTATGCTCATATGTTTAGTATCTTAAATTCCTCATATGAGTAAAGTCATATGATATTTGTCTTTCTCTAATTTCACTTAGCATAATACCCTCCAGTTCCAACCATGTAGTTGGAAATGGCAAGATTTCATTCTTTTTGATTGTTGAGTAACACTCCATTGTATATATACACCACATCTTTATCCATTCATCTGTCGACGGACATTTGGGCTCTTTCCGTACTTTGGCTATTGTCGATAGTGCTGCTATAAACACGGGGGTGCATGTGTCCCTTTGAAACAGCACACCTGTATCCCTTGGATAAATGCCTAGTAGTGCAATTGCTGGGTCATAGGGTAGTTCTATTTTGAGTTTGTTGAGGACCTGCATACTGTTTTCCAGAGTGACTGCACCAGTTTGCATTCCCACGAACAGTGTAAAAAAGATCCTCTTTCTCCACATCCTCGCCAACATAGGTTGTTGCCTGAGTTGTTAATGTTAGCCATTCCGACTGGTGTGAGGTGGTATCTCCATGTGGTTTTGATTTGTATTTCCCTGATGATGAGTGACGTTGGGCATTTTTTCATGTGTTCACCACCTGGCTGTCTTCTTTGGAGAAGTGTTTATTCATGTCTTTTGCCCATTTCCTCACTGGATTATTTGGTTTTTTGGGTATTGAGTTTGATAAGTTCTGTATAGATTTTGGATACTAACCCTTTATCTGATATGTCATTTGTAAATATCTTCTCCCATTCTGTTGGTTGCCTTTTAGTTTTGCTGATTGTTTTCTTCGCTGTGCAGAAGCTTTTTATTTTGCTGAGGTCCCAGTAGTTCATTTTTGCTTTTGTTTCCCTTTCCTCCGGAGATGTGTTGAGTAAGAAGTTGCTGTGGTCAAAGTGGTCAAAGTGGTTTTGTTTGCTTTCTCCTGGAGGATTTTGATGGCTTCCTGTCTTACGTTTAGGTCTTCCATCCATTTTGAGTTTATTTTTGTGTATGATGTAAGAAAGTGGTCCAGGTTCATTCTTCTGCATGTCGCTCTCCAGTTTTCCCAGCACCACTTGCTGAAGAGACTGTCTTTATTCCATTGGACATTCTTTCCTACTTTGTCAAAGATTAGTTGGCCATACGTTTGTGGGACCATTTCTGGGTTCTCTATTCTGTTCCATTGATCTGAGTGTCTGTTTTTGTGCCAGTACCATACAGTCTTGATGATTACAGCTTTGTATTACGTCTTGAAGTCCGGGAGTGTGATGCCTCTGGCTTCAGTTTTCTTTTTCAAGATTTCTTTGGCTATTCAGGGTCTTTTCTGGTTCCATACAAATTTTAGGATTGTTTGTCCTAGCTCTGTGAAGAATGCTGGTGTTATTTTGATAGGAATTGCTATCCTAGAGAAACTCTTATACATCAACATACTTGAGTGTTAATTGCAGGATTATTTATAATAGTTGAAAGTTGAATGTTAACTAACTGTAATTTAGTTTTTAATGTCTATTTTTGAGAGAGAGAGAGAGAGTGGGGAGGGGGAAAGAGAGAGGGGGACAGAGGATCTGAAGCAGGCTCCACACCAATAGCAGCGAGCCCAATGCGGGGCTCAGTTCTCACAAACCGTGAAATCATGACCTGAGCTGAAGGCGGATGCTCAGTTGACTGAGCCACCCAGGCACCCCTTAACTAACTAGAATTCAAATAAAAATTTGGGGAAAAAAAGGAAATTGGATCAATCTAAAAGTCCACCAACAAAAAAATAGATGTAGTAGCACCTAAAATAAATCTCAAAACTTAATGACAAATGAAAAAAGCAAACTGCCAGCAGATATGTCTGGTATGTCCAAAATACACAAAGTTTAAAATATGCAAAAAATTATATGTAGTAAATATGTAATAAAAGCATGCATGTAAATGATAAACACCAAATTCAAGAATGTTGTGGCCTCTGTAGAGAAAAGGTGGGGAATGGGTTCTCGTGTGTGTGTGTGTGCATGCCCGTGTGTGCATGTGTGTGTGTGTGGTATGTGTGTGAGCACATGCTTAGGATTGTTTTTATATGGGAAGAAATCAACCTCTTCACGTGGGCCTCCAGAGAGGGAAGCAAAACTCCATGAAAGCCCCTTTTTATATTCCTATGGGCTTGTAAACAGTCCTATTTACAATTCTGCTTGAATTTAGTCTCCTTCCCTATACTGTGATTTTTTTCAAGGTATCTTCAAACATACAGTAATGGTCCTTAAATTTCAGCAGGTATCAGAATCGCTTGAAGGGCTTGTTAATAAACAAATTGTTGGGCTGGCTCCCAGAATTTCTAATTCTGTAGGCCTGGGGTAATGCTGAAGAATCTGTATTTCTAACAAGTTCCCAGGTGATGATGATGCAGCTGGCCCATGGACTATATTTTGAGAACCACACTCGGAGACCTACCGTGAAGTCTATTATACAAAGCACGTGTGTTTTTGTGGTTGTGGGGAATTAGACAAAGAAGTGAAAGAAAACGTATCACTCTCCACATTCAGCTTGGGCTAAGGCCAGCATGGAAGCTCATAATTCTGGGTGGCAAATAGAAGTGCTGATAGGGCAGCAGGTGAGAGCCAGGTGTCAGCACAATGACTTTGATAGGAACCCCGTTTCCCCTAAATGTATGCCTGAACAGGTATGAATGATATAACTGGCTGGGGAAATAACTTCCCATCAAACCATGCCCCCTACCCTCCCCTGTCCTCAGCATAAACTCCAGTTTCACATCATAGGATGTCAGGGAGGAGGCTGTGAATGCTGACTCCATTGTGTACCTAGCAAACCAACCTGTCCCCAGGCTGCTGGAGCTTCTGAGCTAACCCAATAGTCCCATCTTCTTGTTTTCAGCTAGCTGGGCCACTCCCCAGGCCTGGTCCTTTATCTTTCCAAGGCTGGGGAGGTGGGGGACTGCTCCCACTAGGGATGAGACACTTGTGATGGTTTAATGGGCTCTTGGGAACCTCAGGGCTTGGTTATTCTCAGCAATCAGCAGGAGCAGTCGTGCGTTTCTGGGCCCTCCAGCATCAGCTTCACTCGGCTCACCAGCCTTCCAGGACTGGAATGTACCCACAAACTCTTTAGCTTACTAAAAGCCCAAGGAAATTGTGTGCGTGCCTGCATTGTGTGTGTGTGTGTGTGTGTGTGTGTGTGTGTGTGTGTGTGTGTGTACATGTTCAAGGGGAAGCTGAAGGCCAGTGCGTGGAAAGCCAGAGGCCTCAGGCCAGAACCTTCCAGCCCATAAATGGGACCCTGGTGATGTGCCAAACAGCCAGACTCTCATTCTGGATAATGAAGTTCTCACTGATTATCCTGTTGATGTTCTACGAGACTGGGACCCAGGGAGGTCCATCTCCTGCCAACCCCAGGTCCTTGTTCCACTCTCCTGTGGAAATGAGGGTGCCCCACAATTCACTTCCCCAGCATAATGGCGCATCCACAAGGGATGCGGGTCCTGGGGCTGAACTGAAGTGACAGCAACAGTTTATTAATTGGACTAATGAGAGGCCTAGGCAGGGAGACAAGGAGAAGCTGGAAGAGCGAGAAAGGAGATGAAGACGGAACACCTTACAGGACAGGATTTCAGGCGTAGATATGGGATTAGAACCTGTTCATTCTCTGAGCCTTTGGGGACTGGGCAGCCAGGGGTTTAGAACTGGTTTTGCAAAACTCCTATGTTTTACAGGAAACATGCCAATTTTTCATCAGCAAACTGTAAACGCCCGCATTTCCTGAATGCCTGTGTCCGGGCACCTTACTGTTTTGTGTGCATGATGCCAGCTCATCTTTACAAGATTCCATATGAGATGGGAATCCTTATATCCATTTTGCCTGGGAGAAAACGGAAGCCCAGTGAGGTTTGCTCAAAGTCACACGTGTAATAAATAACAGAGCCCAAATTCTGAACCACTGCCATTGGGGGATGTGAGTGCTAATGAGACCCATACAGGTCACACTGACCCTTCCTCTTTCCAAACGGACAGTACGAAGCCCTTTATAAGTCGCAGCACCTCCAACCCTATAAGGCACCAAGTTTATTTTCCCTGTCTTACAGATGAGGAAGTTTAGGCTCAGAGAGGTGAAATAATTTCCCTATGGCCACACAGCCAGGAAGTGTCAGAGCAGGGATTTGCTATCATCTACCAGGAACTCTCACCTTATTTCCTTGCCTTCCTTAATCTCTCTTTTCCCTGAGCTCTTTCCAGCATCCTGCATAAAAGAAGGCAAGCTGCCCGAATGGTGGGGAGGTTTATTTTGCTGTAGAGGAGGCTCCAGTTTCACGGAGGGGGTCAGGATCGCCATGAGATTACGTAGCCAAAGCCGTAAGCAAGTGTGGAGGACAAGTCATCAGGACCTGGGACTGGAGGCTTGTAAAGGCTTGTTAACGCAGGCAAGTGCAAAGGTTCCTCCAGGGCAACCTAAAGCTGGCTCGTTCCCCTCTCCAGGAAGAGGCTTGAGGAGTTATTAATAGCATGAAGTTCTCCTCAATGTTGTAAGATTTAAATTTTTTTTTTTTTCTGTCAATGAGGCCAATGAGGGAAGCTGCTTCACAGGCTGCTGTGTCCTTCCTGTTTGTCGTCAGGAAGCAGTTCCAGCTGACCAGCCACCAGGAACCTGCTGCTTAAGCAGCTGGTAATGGACTGCGAAGCAGCACAGCACGAGGAGGACCAGCACGAGGAGGGCCTGCCAGGCAAGGGTCAGCACCCTCCGGGGACCGCTGGGCCTGCCTGCAGAGAGGAGCCAAGGATTAAGAACACAGGAGCAAGGCTGATGTGTGCACATCTAGCTATCCTCTGCATTTCTCTCTCTCTCTCTCTCTCTCTCTCTCTCTCTCTCTCTCTTTTTGCAAAAAATGCCTGTAGGCAAAAGTTCAAATCACCCAGAAGAATATAAAGTAAAAAGCGAAACTTCGCCTCCCAGACACTGCCACCCGCCAGGGATAACCACTGCTATTCGTTATCTATCTTTTCTATCTTTTTCTGCTAAATCTTGGTATAAATATGAGCTTACATTTTTAAATTTTGTATTTATCACAAAATGGGATCGCTATGGGGAGCCTGGGTGGCTCAGTTGGCTAAGCGTCTGACTTCAGCTCAGGTCATGATCTGGCAGTCTGTGAGTCTGAGCCCTGAGTCACACCCTGTGCTGACAGCTCAGAGCCTGGAGCCTGCTTCGGATTCTGTGTCTCCCTCTCTCTGCCCCTCCCCCACTCGCTCGCCCTCTCTCTCCAAAATAAATAAACATTTTTAAAAAATGGGATTGCTAGACTGATCTCCAATGTAAGGAGTAGGTCTCCAAAATGTTAGTGCAATTTACATCTTAACTGTGTATAAAAAGACCCATTTCCTTCCATCTGAGCCAACGGTGACTTCCTTTATAGTAAAACAACATGGCACTATGTAAATTGTAAAACTCATAAAAATGCCTCTCCCACTGTTTCCCTTTCCTCTGTCCTTTCCTCTGCTTTCTATTAAATTCACGACCTCTGATCCATGCATATTATACAGAATCCAAAGGTTTGTCAGTAGATGAGAAAGCAAGGGGAGGGGGATCTCACGGCTCATCACTGGGAGTCACAGAAACTCAGTATTACTCTGTAAAAGACGATGCCAACCCATCATATGTATTTACAGCTCATTAGCCAGCAAAATATGTACGCCCAAGAGTCCTTGCTGCATTTGGGGTCCCATTTGATCCTCAGATAATCATGCAGTTAGAAAAAGCAAGCATTGGGGCACCTGGGTGGCTCCGTCAGTTTAAGTGTCCGACTTCGGCTCAGGTCATGGTCTCACGGTTTGTGAGTTCGATGACGGGCTCTGTGCTGACAGCTCAGAGCCTGGAGCCTGCTTCAGATTCTGTGTCTCCCTCTCTCTCTGACCCTTCCCCCCTCACGTTGTGTCTTTCTCTCTCTCTCTCTCTCTCTCTCTCTCTCTCTCTCTCTCTCTCTCAAAAATAAACATTAAAAAAATTAACAAAAGAAAAGCAAGCATCATTTTCCCATTTTAGAGATGAGAAAAAGGAATTAAAAAATTTAGGTTGATTTGCCTAAAGTCACAGTGCTAGTCCTGTTCTCTCCCTTACACAATATCGACTTTTATATGTGTATGAAATATAGGTGTGTGTACAGATATAAACACCAAATGCACAGTGTGTAATTTGTGAACACATATTTAGGTCACACCCCATTTTATACCTACAGATATACACTGGGTGTAATCTGTGTGTGTGTGTAATACAAGGTATATAAAATGTGGTAGGTGGCATAAGAGACACTAAGAGGTGGCTTAAAAATAAAACCCACCCAAATGTCACCTGGCAGGGCCTGACAAAAAAATGTATCAGGGCCTAAAAACGGTTGGGAAATGAACCATAAATGAGATCTCTCATACTCATGGCTCCAAACAATGTATAACAGGTTAAGTGCATGGAACTGTGGAGTCCGATCTACCTGGGTTCAAGCCCTATTTTAACCACATCCTAGATGCAGGACCTTGGACAACTAAGCTAAGTTCTCTGGGTCTCAGTTTTCTCACCTGTGAAAAAGAGATATTATTCTCTATCTCAATAAGATGGTTGAGTGGATACAATGAGATAATGCACGTAAAACACCTTGCAATGTGCAAGGAACATGTAAATCTGAATTAGTGTTTGTTATTACTAATTTTTATTATGTTTGCCTATATTCTTCTTATTTGTTTAGATTCAGCCCACTTTGGCTGTACATAAAACCGAACCTGAGACTGGAGAAGTGGCCTTAATAAAAGATAACAGCAGTGGTTCTCAGCTCTGGCTGTCCACTAGAATCATCTGGTGAGCTGAAAACACAATACTGATGTCTCGGCCAATGAACTCAGAATCTCTGAGGGTGTTAGGAATCACTGGATTAAATAGACGTTGCCGGGAGTATGAAGTTTGGGGGGGGGGGCACTAACAATGATGAAGGAGGTTATGTGAAAACCAAGGCTTTAACTGAGCGAGTCCTCTGAACCTCTAATACCTGACTGCCGAAGATGGCTGTTCATTGACCCCTTTTCACTTTTCCAGTAGTCCTGTTTTATTTACGTTTGGAAATCTGTGTGGCCCTAGGGAAGACAACTCTTTTCCTGACTTCAGAGGTCAAGCAGTAGACCCCTGAAAGCTAAGGTAATCACTGCATTTTATCCACTGCCACGATGATTGATTTAAAGGGTGCATGTGACCAAAGCTGTTGTAATCAGGGTGACTCTCAGACAAAGACAAAGATGCTCTCTTTCCTGCTGAGTGTGAATGAGAAAGCAGGTAGCCCTGGGAGCTGTGTTAAGTCATCCTGGGACCCCAAAGGGAGTCAGCTTTCTTAAGAAGAGAACAAGGAAGAAGAGAAAGGCATTGTTTTTGCTGCTAGATCGAGCCTCACCTGAAACTAGCCGCCTCTGGACTTTCTAACATCATGAGCTAATAAATTCCTTATGCAACTCGATTTTTCTCTCAGTTGCAGCTAAAGGCATCCCAACAGAGTACCTCTCATGTGGGTAGCAATAACAATGGACAAGCGAGCCTACGTGGTGTTCTTTCTATTTCACAGGAAAATAGCTAGTATTTTGCTAGGGCCGCTTCCTGCCCCTTCTAGAACCAACAGCCCAAGCAAAAACAAATCAACGATAAACAGAGCTAGGCAGAACCAGTTTGAGCTCAGGGGTTTTTGAAACTGTGGCAAAAGTCTCAGGCTCTCCTCATTAACTTGTCGAGGTGAGTTAAACCAGAATGGTTGCCATAGCCCTGACCCTGTTACTCGCTCACCCACCTCCTGTGGCACCTCAGCTCCTGGCAAAGCCTCTCAAAGCTGCTTCCACTCTCACCTCCTGCTGCACCACCCTTTTCTCATTTCAAACTATTGCTTTTCTCCAAACCCGATATGCCTTCAGGTTTCATTTTCCATTGCCTTTTGTGCCTGCAGTTCCCTTTACCTGCCATACTCTTTCCCCCTTCTCTCCGTGGAGGATCCCACCTATCCCTCAAGGTCCAGCTTAAATGCCACTTTGCCTATTTTCCCCAAGGCAAGGCAGGGAGCCTTCCTCAGTCCTTTCATGGTACCTCATACGCACCTTCGTTATAGTGCTTTTCACATGCTGGAGTCAATGGTCTCTGTGCCAATCTCCTCCACCAGATCATGGGTGCTTCAAGAGCAGGGACTCTACCTCTTTCATTTCAGTATCCTTAGAGAGGCAGTATAAAGTCATGGTTAAGTACACTGGTTCTGGAGGAAGGCTGCCTAGATTAAAATCCTAGCTCTACTACTTATTAACTCTATTACCTTGGGTAACAGATTCAGTTTGACTCAATGTCCTTACCCATAAAATGACAGTTAAAAATAATATCCGTATCCTAGATGGCTGTGAGGACTAAAGGAGATACTGTATCTAAAGTCTTCAGGCAGAATGCTTTGCACAGGTTAGCGGAGACAGTGGGGCTTATAACCGACAACAAAGACGATTAGTACCCATCCTGGTGGTTTTCGTGTTTTAAGTACTAAGTACGTGTTGTTAACAGTGAACAATAACCAGATTTCTTAACCTAAAGACCTCTCATTTAATCCCAGGGCGGCAGAATGTTATTCTCTGATTACTGCTGAGTCCCAAAGACTTTGACCCCAAGGAAAGAGGAACGTGAGCAAAGCTCTTGAGAGGACTTACAGCTCAGCCTTTAAGGTTCTCAGTAACGAGGTCACCCCTGCACAGCTTCTTAAAGCAGCCTGTTTTGTTCCGTACGCAAGAATTTTGAGCAGTTTTTCCAAACCCATTAATTTCTAGGCTCAAAATGGCCTGGATTTTTTGTTCGTGTGAACAGTTTTATCTTTAACACGTTTTGTTTCAGGGGCGCCTGGCTGGCTCAGTAGGTGAAGCATGTGACTCTTGATCTCGGGGTCATGGCTTTGAGCCCCATGTTGGGTATAGAGATTACTTGAAAATAAAAAATCTTAAAAAAAAATAAAAATAAACATTTTGTTTTGCTTTTTTTTTTTCATAAAATTTGAACAGCACGCAAAGGAAAAACAAACTCATCCCTTCCCCAAGCCTAACCTTAGAGCTAATTGCCGCTTCCAGTTTCCTGTATGTCCTTCCACGCAGTTTCTTCTTTTCATGTCAGCTTTATTGAGGTATAACAGACATATCACAAAATGCCTATGTTTAAAGTGTATATAGCCTGGTGAGTTGTGACACGTGTGCAACCACCACCACGACCAAGAGAATGTACGTCATTACTCCCGAAAGCCTCCACACACTCCTTTGTAATCCGCCCCTCCCTCCACCACGCTCCAGCCCTATCCACAGGCAGCCACTGATCTGTCTTGTCACTAGAGATTAGTTTACGTATTCTAGAATTTTATATAAATTAAATAGCATATAGCACAACAGGGACTCTTTCTTTGTCTACCTTCTTCCAACTTTCAAGAACCATCATGCTTTTGTGTGTATGCACATTTCATTCTTTTTTATTACTGTGTAATACTCCATGTTATTATGTTTATCCATTCATTACTGCTGGACATTTGAGCCATTTCCAGTTTTTATCTTTTACAAATAAAACTGCTCTGAATGTTTGCAGACAGGTCTGTGAAGACATATCATGCAGTCTGATTTGAATAATTATTGAAACAATAGCAACAGCTATGAGTGACTGAGGGGGGACAAAATGGAATGAGCTGCTCAAAAAAAGAAAAAAAGCAAGTGTGCACACGTGTGTGCCTGTGTGCATGTGTGTGTGTGCTCTGGGTGCTGTATGTGTATGTGTCTGTGCTCTGGGTGCTGGAATATAGGGGTGACCAAAGTTTCTGTCCTCAGAAATGATAGTGGTAACGTGAGCTGTTTCTTTCAAGTATGTGTAGCTAACAGTTGTATAAAATCTTAAATATCAAATCACCCAAATATTTACAAATAGGAATCATTGAGTTTATTGCAAACTTAGATTTACCAGTCCAAATTCCCACCTAGTACAGACCCGACTCAAATGTCATCACCTCTGGACAGGAATCCAGAGAGTCACCAGCTATCTCGAACACATTTTGCAAAAATCTGAAACACTGAGAAGAAGTTCTTGAGGACAGAAACTTTGGTCAGTGCCATATTCCAGCACCCAGAGCACGGACACACACACACATACGCACACACACACGCACACGTGTGCGCACACACTTTTTCTTTCTTTCTTTCTTTCTTTTGAGCAGCTCATTCCATTTTGGACAATTCTAATGATTACAAAGTCTTTCTTTATGTGAAGCAGATACTGATCAAACATTTTGTCCTAATTATGCCCTCTAGAATCACATTTTCCATACAAAATAAAAAAATATTTGAAAATGCAGACCCGGAATCTTTAACCACTTGTGTTAAGGCACAGTTTAAGTTAGGATCATACTGACTTGGTCATTCTTCTGGAAGGTAGCATCCATAGTGGCTAAGCATAAGGGCGGAGAAGTCTGCCAGACTGTGTTCAAAACTTAATTATAGCTGTATGATTTGGGGCAAATCTTATTATGTCCCAGTTCCCCATTTGTGAAATGAGAGTAGTAATAGCTATCATACAAGACTAGTTCAAGAATAATTGAGAAAATGTATACTGAAGCCCCTTGAACAGTGTTATTATCATTGAATATACCCCTGGTTTTTTAAGGATCCTTCCATAGAATGGCATAGCTCACCGAATTATATACAGATGTAACCACCCAGGGAAGAGTTCTTTAAGTTTTTGTTTTTGTTTGTTTGTTCATTTGTTTTTAGCAGTTATAGTAAAAATAATGACGACCACCTTGCCAGCCCATAGTTTTTCATAGGATATTCTTTTGAGCCATTGTCCAAAAGCTCATACCTGTTCAATCTAGCCCTAGACTTAATTGTAGGATTAAATAATATTCTTGTTGGTTTGAGGTAATGATTCCAAAATAAGAAGATCATTATTAATCTTGACTCTGTTATTTAACTCATTAAATATTGCTCCCAAATTTGTCATCTAGAAATTTAATAAAAATGCTTTCTTAAGTCCTCGACACCATGCAGGACAGTTTTAAAGGCCCTGAATCAGTTCACATTGACATGAGTGATTTAACCCATGTAACCCAGCAAACCATATTAGAATCTTGTCACATTTTTCATCATTTCTATAGTGACATCAACTGACTCTGTAAACATCTTGCTAAAACCAGGATAAGGTTAACTATTACTTATCCTTAATTTACATATCTGGTAATTTTATCATAAAATAAAATATAATTTGACATGAAACATTCCGAGAAAACTCAAACTCATTCCAGGTGTCAACAACTTTCTTTATGAAGTATCCACAGAACATTTAATACACTGTTTAATACACTACTAATGTATTTAATATACTATTTTGGGATTTTTTTTTTCCTGTGAACAACATCCTACTTCCTGGTATGAGTTTCTGGAATCTGCCCTTCTCCCATTTATGAAATGTATGATGTTTTCCATCCTCCTGACACCCTTTTATTTTCACCACAATGTCTCAAGAATATTTAAAGTTAAAATGTGTATATCTTTATGCTTAAAGATAGAAAATTGCTGGTAGATTCATGATCCCATCCACAAATCATTTTACTACTATGGAGTATAACTCTCTGGGCCCAGAGATTTCAAGGGAAGTATGTATGTATGTATGTATGTATGTGTTTTTTTTTTATTTTAAGTAGGCTCTATACCCAACATGGGGATTGAACTTACTATCCTAAGATCAAGAGTCACATGCCCTATGGACTGAGCCAGACTGGTGCCCCTTGGGAGGCATTTTTAAAAAGTTCATTTACCATCTCCTTACTCTCCCCGACTCCAATTTCTTCTTAGCATTGACCTTCAAGTCTTTTACTTGCTATGTTAATGCTCTTTTACTCTGCAGTGACCAGAGTTTTGTCCTCAGGGCTTCTCTAGTTTGCAAAAGAAAAATAGAAAACAAACAAATAAATAAAAATCAGTCCTGGCACACATTCCTTTTTGTTGTATCTCTCTATATAACAAATTTGATCATTTAAAATTTATTCACCAGGTATTTCATGTATAACTTTTTGTAAGTTTGAATAACTGGAATTTAAATTAAAAATAGCATATTAATATCTAGTGATGTTTCAAAATATATTAACCATGAGTGACTATAGGAAAATTATTTGCCCTCTCTCTATCTCAGTTTCTTCATCCATAACAACGGAATAATGACCCTCACGCACTATCGGTAGAAATGTAAGTTGTGGGGGCGCCTGGGTGGCTCAGTTGGTGAAGTGTCCAACTCTTGATCTCAGCTCAGGTCGTGATATCTCATGGTTTGTGAGATCGAGCCCTGCACTGGGCTCTGTGCTGGTAGGGCGGAGCCTTCTTGAGATTCTCATTCTCCCTCTCTCTCTCTCTCTCTCTCTGCCCTTCTCCTCCTACTCATTCACAATCCCTCTCTCAAAATAAATAAATAAACATTAAAAAAAAGAAATGTAAATTGGTTCATCCACTATGGAAAACAGTATGAAGCTTCCTCAAAAAATTAAGAGTAGGAATACCATACAATCCAGTAATCCCACTTCTGAGTATTTACCTGAAGAAAACAAAAATGCTAATGCAAAGAGACATATGTACTCCTCTGTTTATTGCAGCATTATTTACAATAGCCAAGATGTGGAAGCAACCCAGCTATTCATCGGTAGATGAATGAATAAGATGTGATATACAAAAATAGACACATAGATCAATGTAACAGAATAGACAGCTTAGAAATAAACCCAGGATTACATGGTCAATTAATCTACAACAAAGGAGGCAAGAGTATACAATGGGAAAAAAATCTTTTCAACAAATGGTGCTGGGAAAACTGGACAGCTGCATGCAAAAGAATGACACTGGGCTACCTGCTTACAGCATATCCAAAAATAAACTCAAAATGGATTGAAGACCTAAATGTGGGATCTGAAATCATAAAATTCCTAGAGAAAATACAAGCAGTAATCTCTTTAACGTCAGCCATAGAAACATTTTTCTATATGCCTCCTTTGGGAAAGGAAACAAAAGTGAGAATAAACTATTGGGACTTCATCAAAATAAAAAGCCTTTGCACAGCAAAAGAAACCATCAACAAAACAAAAGGCAACCTACCAAGTGAGAGAAGATATTTGCAAATGATATATTGGATAAGGGGTCCATATCGAAAATAAAGAAGTTATAATCCCATTAAAAATGGGCAGAAGACATGAACAGACATTTTTCCAAAGAAGACATACAGATGGCCAACAGACACATGAAAAGATGCTCAATATCACTCATCATCAGAAAAATGTAAGTCAAAACTACAATGAGATATCACATCACCTCACACCTGTCAGAATAGCTAAAATAAAAATCACAAGAAATAAGAAGTGTTGGTGTGGATGTGGATAAAAAGAACCCATGTGTAGTGTCCTGGGAATGGAAGCTGGTGCAACCACTGTGGAAAACAGTAGGGAGGTTCTCTCCAAAATTACTATAGAATTACCATATGATGCAGTAATTCTACTACTGAGTATTTACCCAAAGAAAATTAAAACACTAATTAAAAAAGATATATGCACTCTTATGTTTACTGCCACATTATTTACAATAGCCAAGATATAGAAGCAGCCCAAGTATCCATCCAGAGATGAATGGATAAAGATGTGGTGTGTGTGTGTGTGTGTGTGTGTGTGCACGTGTGTGCGTGTGTGTGTGTGTGTGTGTGTGTAGCTATAAATATAGATATGCAATGGAATATTACTCCGTCATAAAAAATGAAATCTTGCCATTTGCAACAAAATGGATGGATCTAGAGGGTATAATGATAAGTGAAATTGGTCAGTCAGAGAAAGACAAGTATAATATGACATCACTCATATGTGGAATCTAAAAAACAAAACAAAGGCACCGGGGTGGCTCAGTTGGTTAAATGGCTGACTTTAGCTCAGGTCATGATCTCACAGTTCACTAGGTCGAGTCCTGTGTTGGGCTCTGTGCTGACAGCTCAGAGCCTGGACACTGCTTCAGATTCTATGTCTCCTTCTCTCTCTGCCCCTCCCCTGCTCACGCTCTGTCTCTCTCTCTCTCTCTCTCTCTCTCTCTCTCTCAAAAATAAATAAATAAATAAGCAAACAAATAAACATTAAAAAACAAAACAAATGAACAAAACAGAAACAGACTCATAAATAGAGAACAAACGTGTTTATGAAAGGGGAGTAGGAGAGGGTGGCAGACTAAATAGGTGAAGGGGATTAAAGGGTAGGAACTTCCAGTTATAAAATAAATAAGTCGTGGAGAAGAAAAATACAGCACAGGGAATATAATCAATAATACTGTAATAGCGTTGTATGGTGACAGATGGTAACTACACTTATCGTGGAGACCATTTTGTAATGTATATAAATGTCAAGTCACTATGTTTTAACCTGAAACTTGCACGTCAACTATGCTTCAATTTTAAAAAATGGAACAATAGTACCAACTTCATAATTTTATTATGAAGATTAAATAAATTTGTGTCTGTAAAGTTCTCACAATAGCATATGATACATAGTAAGTATTATGTGTTGTTTGTTCATTGTTAGCCCAAGGCACCTGTATGTGCAACACACTTTACTGAAGATTTGGGGACAGGAAGAGATTTACTTTACAGAAAAACAACACAAACTGAATTTGATCATCATTTCTTCCCGAAAGCCTCTTTGTTTATTTAATTTTCAGGCGTCCCCTTCCTTTGGTCTCTGGGAAATTCACCCTGTTATGCAAAACAACTGACCTCTTCACCCACTACTCAACCCCAGGTCTTCTCTGCAGACTGACCTCCTCTAACCTGCAAGCATTTTTCTCAGAGCCAACTCCTCAGGGCCACTTGGAAATCTTTTCCTTTCTCCTTCCTCAATAGCTCCTGGGAGGACTAAGGACCAAGAGAGAGATTTATTTCCATATCAAAGTGCATTCCATCACCTCCCTAAGCAGGAAGCAACAGCAACAATCAATTCTTGTCTTAAATGGCAATTTTAGTCATTGAAACTTAGAAATAAACATTTCATGGGCAAAAGACATGAATAGACACTTTTCCAAAGAAGACATCCAGATGGCTAACAGACAGGTGAAAAAATGCTCAACATCACTCATCTTCAGGGAAATACAAATCAAAACCACAATGAGATACCACCTTACACCTGTCAGAATGGCTAACATTAACAACTCAGGCAACAACAGATGTTGGCCAGGATGTGGAGAAAGAGGATCTCTTTTGCACTGCTGGTGGGAATGCAAACTGGTGCAGCCACTCTGGAAAACAGTATGGAGTTCCTTAAAAACTAAAAATAGAACTACCCTATGACCCAGCAATTGCACTACTAGGTATTTAACCAAAGGATACAGGTGTGCTGTTTTGAAGGGACACATGCACCCCAATGTTTATAGCAGCACTATCAACAATAGCCAAAGTATGGAAAGAGCCCAAATGTCCATTGACAGATGAATGGAATAAGAAGATGTGGTGTATATATATAATGGAGTATTACTCGGCAATCATAAAGAATGAAATCTTGCCATTTGCAACAACGTGGATTGAACTAGAGGGTATTATGGTAAGTGAAATTAGTCAGAAAAAGACAAATATCATATGACTTTACTTACATGTAGAAGTTAAGATACAAAACAGATGAACATAGGGGAAGGGGAGCAAAAATAATATAAAAACAGGGAGAGGGACAAAACATAAGAGACTCTTAAATATAGAGAACAAACACGGGGTTGGTTGCTGGAGGGGTTGGGGTGGGGGATGGGCTAAATAGGCAAGGGGCATTGAGGAATGGGCTAAATGTTGGGATGAGCACTGGGTGTCATATGTAGGGGATGAACCACTGGATTCTTCTCCTGAAATCATTATGGCAGTATATGCTAACTAACTTGGATGTAAATTTAAAAAATAAAAATAAATAATAAATAAATATTATTTCATATACCTTTTGGGAAAAAAAAGAAACAAACATTTCAAATACATATTTTAAACACATTTTAAAATACACACTTTAAACATATTTAAATCTATTTCATTATCTTCCTTAATATTAAATTTCATCAGTGTGATGCCTAGGTCTTGATATTTTAATGACTGGATAAAATGACTCACTATGAACAGTGAGATTTGAATACTAAGCAGGGTTTCCTAATTCTGAGAAAGAAGTCGGGAAGGATGTCCTTAGGTCATTCATGCACAAATATAGCACTGATTCTGCCCGGGAGGGGAAGGAAATAAAGTAGAACTTGAGTGGAGCTGCTTTCTCAACCTCGGTTAACAGTCGGTATCATCTCTTCCTCCACTCTCTGAGCTACTGGTTATGGCTGTTTCCTCCTCCCAGTCAAGGGCCTGGCCAGACCTACAGAAGCCCCCTCCCTGTTCTTTAACAACTCACAAGGATAATGGTAAGGTCTTCAGGGAGATGTTGGGCTTCCTGCCACTAAAGGCAGTTGTGGGGGGTTGGGGTGGGGGTGGGGAGAGAAGAGTGCACCTGGCTGGCTTAGTAGGTACAGCATGTGACTCTTGATCTCAGGGTTGTGAGTTCATGCCCCACATTGGGCATAGAGATTACCTTAAAAATAATTTTTTGGAAAAATAATGAAGACAGTTGGCAGGCTCAAGTGATTAATGAAAACTTGAAAGATAAGACTATATTTATACCCCAAGCCACAAAACATGTCATACCAATTATGCCTGATTATATAAACAACCCAGTGTCCCAAGACTTCATTAGCCCAAGACTACAGAATCAGGTCGCATTTCTTCAATAGACACATTTCAATGACTCCAAGTTGTCTCCTCTGGAATATGAGAAGCATTGTGATTCTCATTGGATTTCCCCTTTTGTTTGTTTGTGGAAGAAAGCCAACATAATCCTGGCCTCTGGAGGAGGTTTCCCCCTAAGTACATTTGCCACACTTGGTGCTTCTCCACAGCTCTGGGGCCACCCGAAGCCATCTGGGGATTCGCTCCTCCCAGACTACTGCTGCTCTCCCCCAGCTGTGTCTCCCCCAAAGAGCACAGGCTCTATCCTCCCCTCCCCAAAGTACAGCTAGGGCCAGCAAGTGGTGTTGAAAAAAGCCTGCCAGATGTCTTGAGGATCACATAAATGGAGGGAAACTTAAACTGGACGAGACATATCACTTCTCCTTAAATTTCTTTTCCACACGCTCCGTACAGGATCCTCTACCAGAGCTGTCTCCATGGGCCATGTGCAATCACACAGGCCCTGTGCTTACAAGGGCCCCATATTTAATAATCTGCTGTTGCCATCTTGGAATTCTTAATACTTTTTAACAAGAAGCCCTCTGTTTTCATTTTGTATTGAGCACAGCAAATTACGTAGCTACTCACACCCTCTTTTCTTTTATTGAGATATAATCAACATACAATATTATATTAGTTTCAGGTATACAACATAACAATTTGATATTTGTATATATTGCAAAATGAACACTACAGTAAGTCTAATTAACATCTGCCACCATACCTTGTTACAATCACACCCTCTATTAAATACCATCCTTCTCCTTAACCCTTAGCTTGCCTGTGTTTGCAGCCTACGTACCTATGATTATGCCCCTTCTTCTTGGAGTTCTGATCCAACTCCAGGCACAAAATGGCTCCAGAGATGCAACCCTGCTCACAGTGAAGGCTACCAAGTAGATGAGTTACAAGAGATGAAATTGTCTTTCAAGTATCATAACCACAAGGCAGTGGAAAGGTGCTTTGATTTAAAAAAAATTTTTTTAATTGAAGTGTAGTTGAGACATAATATTATATTGGTTTCATGTGTGTAACTTAGTAATTCAACATTTATATACATTAGGAACTGATCACCACAATAAATCTAGCTACCATCTGTCATCATACAAAGTTATCACCTATTATTAACTATATTCTCTATGCTGTACATTGTATCTCCAGGTCTTATTTATTTTATAACTATAAGGGTGCTTTGATTTTTTTAAGGTTTATTTTTGAAAGAGAGAGCACGAGCGGAGGAGGTTCAGAGGGAGAGGAGGTCAGAGTACCGAAGAGGGCTCTGCACTGACAGTTGCAAGCCCTGATGCGGGGCTCAAACTCACGAACCGCAAGATCATGACCTCAGCCAAAGTTAGACACTCAACCGACCAGGCACCATCCAACTTCGATTGTAATACAAATACACAACAGGCATATATACCTGCGGTCATATAAATAAAATTATCTAAATGTGCTTATCTAAAGATCCAGATATTCGGTCCCATGTAGACCAAAAACCAAGCAAACAACCAAACTTTTATCTAAAGATAACTGTTTTGGTTGAGGGGCTTAGCATCACAGATAGACTTATTCTGTACATGAGGATATTTTGGGAAGAGACTAGAGTATTTCATGACACCAGAACATTCTGAAAAATTTGACCTCCACTCTCATCTCTACCGCTCTCTCTTCATCTCCCCCATCTCCGACCCTCTCCTCCCCTCCCTTCTTCAACTCCATCCCAGCCCCTTTGGGGCAGTTATTTTCCAGACCTGGCTCTAAAGGTATCTCCCCAGCAGGAGTCCTACACTCTGCAGAAGTCCCAGGACAGAGGGTACAGGCATGACTGCCCGCCAGGGGCCAGCCCCAGTCAGAGCTGAAAAGGGGCAAAAGCAAGAACTAGGAGGAAATGGGTCACTGCCCTGCGGTTGGCAGGAGCATCTGCTGTGCCTGAACTTTTATTCTGGGAACAAATCTTTGCTCTCTTCACCAGTGACCCACATGAACCATAATTCCCAACAGCAATAAAGTGGGGCAATAAAGAAGGTCTGACTCCACAGCTGCGGGGTAAGAGTTCCCTGGCAAGAGAATAAAGACAGAGAGACCTAGAGACAGAAGAAACAAAGAGATCCCGAAAAGGAGATTTTTTAAAAAGTCTGAGCCTTGACTAACTGCCTCTAGATGCCTCCATAGCAAAAAATTCCGTCTTTCTTTTGTCTTCCTCTGATTTTAAACACCCTTTCTTTTCAAGGTGAGAGAAGGGTGAGGAAGAAGGGGGAGAGTGCAGAGCCAAATCAAGCTGGGAGCTTGGAATCATGGGAGCCAGTGTAGGGCTTGGCAGAACCCCACTGTTGGATGGATCCTGGAAACACCCACTGAATTGGCAACATTTTCCTTCCCTGCAAACAAGATCCTAACAAGATTCTTCTAGCCCAAAGTGGTGACTTTGTGACCTGTTGGCCTTAGTCACGTCCTCTCTCCCACCTCAGCCCCAGAGACTTTTCTCTGGCAGTTCCCGAGTCCCAGAGTGTTATTTATTGGTAGGCAGCAGAGGGCGATCTGGCTCTGGAGAATGACCGGGTCAACTCCTGCCATGTGCCTGGATTGCTAATGACTTGCAGCTTCATCAACATAAAGCTAACTCTTGACAAAGGAACATTGTCACTAAGCATTTTCCATTTCATTCTTGAAAGCTCCACTGCCTTAGCTAACCCCTGGCCCCTCCCTCCTGCCTTCATTCTCACTCTCTTTCCTCTCCCAACCTCTTGGAAGCAGCAGGAAATGAACAAGGTCCACAGTGGAGAAAAACAAATCCCAGGGCCCTGCCGGGGAAAACCACAGGGAAAGGACCAAGTGGCATTAGCAGCTGCAGGAGCTAGAGGCAGCGCTCTGTGTGTGTGGTGTGTATGTGTGTGTACTTTCGTATACAGAAAAACGACCTTGAGAGATTGTTAAAACACAGTTTCCTGGGCCTCACCCAGGAGTTCTGATTTAGTAGGTCTGGAGTGGGGCCCAAGAGTTTGCATTCTTAACACTCCCAAGCTATTTTAATGCTATCACTGGTGGACCACGTTTTCAGTAGCCCTGTTGTACACCAAATGCAGTGAATAGGTTTATAAATCTGGGTCAGGGGCTTGCTTGGATAAAATCCTGATAAGATGAATTTCCCCTAGAATAGTAAGTCCAGATCCTTCTAAATCTAGGCCAGAAGATCTCATGGATCAGCCTGCTGCTGTTCCCTCCCCTTGGAAAAGGAGCAGAGAATGTATCAACCAGAGCATTGTTTGGAGGGGGCTGAGTTCAGATAATAAGATGGTTCTCCATTGACTGTTTTTCATCCCAACTGGCAGGAGAATTACAGTAGGCCCCTCCTTCACCCCTGGGCAGGAGATGGAAACTCTATCTACAGAACCCTGCTGTGTGTAACAGCTTTTGTCCAAAGGCCTCTGTCCCCTCCTCAGCACCCTCCAAACTCTAGAACCTCTAGATCCCAGGGCTCAGTGGGATGAGCTGGTTATCCTCAAGAGAGGTGAGCACCCAAAGGCACTTTGGGTGATCGAAAGAGAACCACTCACTTCTGACCATGCACCAGAACATAACAGAACAAAGTATCAACGGACACTGCTTATCCTCGCCTCATCCCCGTTTATGGCATAGGCCAAAATTATTGTCCTTTCTCCCCCCTCTAAGTTTGTCTAAATGGCGTGACATTCAATTCAACAAACATCCTTTGAGCACCTACTCTGTCCACACCCCATGTCAGACTCTGGGGACGCATAGTCTCTGATAAAGCTGGACCTAGCTCTCAAGGAGCCCACAGTTTAGAAAGACTAACAAATATGTAAGAGATATGTACCAGGATAGTAAGTGCCCTCTAAGAACTGTGAGCTAGAAGTGCTTCCCCTGCCAAGACCCTTCATCCCAGGGAGAGACACTGGGGGAGGGTGGGGACACTTCTCCCTCTGAAGGGCCACTGTTTGAGCCAGAAGAAGCCTATGGGTGTGGGGTCTGAAGCTTAATTTCCTCAAGTGCAACTGTCTACACTAGATCTGGCAGCTAAGGGGTGAGCAGCTCTGTTGCGCAGAAGATAGATCAAAATGGGCAGAAGCCATAGAAAAACCAAGAAGACCAGCTTGTGGGCACAAGAAAGCCACCCCAACGGCTCCAGAATGACTCAGGAAGACCTTGAAGGGGCTGTATGTGGTGCAAACCCCGTGGATAGAGAATAAAGAATACTGCTTGGTTACTGCTATACCCAGTTTCTCTGCTAGGCTGGTGTGGGGCACGGGTGTTAACAAGGCAGGTAGTTTAGGTACGCAGATACTTTCCAAAGGATATGGGACACAGGTCAGTTTCAAAGGGATCAATTTGCAGGTCTTCAGTTTCCATTCATATTCTTCCCTAAACGGATGTGCCTCAGAGGGCATCTGCAGCGCTGATTTCCTTTGACCGCCATTTTTCTTTTCTTTTTTTTGCCTGGTGGCTCAGTTGGTTGCGCGTCTGACTTTGGCTTAAGTCATGATCTCATGGTTTATGGATTCGAGCCCCGTGTTGGGCTCTGCACTGACAGCTCAGAGATGAGCCTGCTTTGGATTCTGTGTCTCCCCATCTCTCTCTCTGCCCCTCCCTGGCTTGTGCTCTCTCTCTTTCTTTCTCTCAAAAATAAATAAACATCAAAAAATTAAAAAAAAAATACTTTAAAGATTTTATTTGTAAGTAATCTCTACAGCCAACTTGGGGTTTGAACTTAAAAGCCCGAGATCAAGAGTTGTCTGCTCTTACTGACTGAGCCAGCCAGGGGCTCCTCTTTTCCTCACCTTTTTTCCCTCAATTGCCCTCCTCCCATTTCACACACAAAAAAAGTTTACTGCTCATTGTTCTCTAATCCTGCTAGCTGATGCATTGCTCTAAGGTATAAGAACCTCTGGGACATCAAAGGGACAATTCCACAATTATTCTAATCAAGGAACCATAAATACCTCCCCAGTCTTTCCATCTCCTTATAAGAGAAATTCCCAATAAAATTTCACTTCTTAAGAAGTGAACCAGTGTTTACTAATTATAAAAATTTGTAATACCTGTTGTTGTGATAAATGTTACTAATCATAATATTTTCAAACAATTAGAACGTTCTGTCACTGGAAATATCTTTTAAAATGAATTTCAATTTATGTATTTTTTGTTGCAGAAAAGTATGTGTAATCAAAGACCAATAAAATGTTTTTATCACTAAATCATTTTAAGATTACATGGAAGAGGAATCGAAATGTGATAATGTGATTTCAAAGAGAGAAAGAAACAATATAAAACTTCCATTTTAAAGAGTTTCATCATGAATTAGCTAAATCGACAAGGGTAATATCAAATTACTCTGGTATTTATATGAATCCTTTAGATGCATTTAAAAGAGTGATTTCACAGTTTTTATTGATATTTACAAAAGGCCAACAGTATTTTACAACTTTTAGAACTCTTCGAGCTAATGATGAAAAATGTTAGATGCCAACTTTAAATGTACGAGGAGGTACAAGATTTTTCAAAACTCTTTTAAAAGATACAGGAGCAAAAATGTTAGAGGACTGCGGCTCCAACCAATGTCATTTCCGGAGGGGGACCTGGCAGGGCTGTGACTCAGCATCACTTCGAGACTCCTCTGGGGCAGGGCCAGACCTGTCTTCCCCTTGTAGCAACTTCCACCCCCTGTTCCCAGCAACTGACACCAGTTACTCACCTCCCAGTCACATAACCTCTGGAGGCTGCGGACTCAGTCACGTACACAAATGCCATACCCCTGGGTATGGTACTTAACCCCTCTGTACCTCAGTTTTCTAATTTATAAAATGGGAGCGATATTTACTGCTTCTTCTATTTCTACTTCTTTTTCCACTACTTTTAATTTATGTATGTTACCTTAAGAATGCTTGGCAGTGGAAGCTACTGTTGCTTATCTGAATACTCACTTAACAGAAAAGGAAGAATGAGAAACAGAGGTCAAGCCAGATGTCAAAGGTCATTTGATAGGTCAGTTGCAAAGGACTAGAACCTTAGAAAGGTAGCATTTAGCCTACTGGCCTCTATGTTCTGGCAGTGACTCAGAGCTCATCTAAGAATCTAGAGGCACGGTTCATAACATCTTTTCCCAACACGGGCCTTGAGGACAGTCTATTCTTTCATGGATTTGTGTTAACCACTGCCCGCCCAGAAGCATCTGTAACCAGAGTAGGGGGCCTAGGCTTACACATTGAGGTCTTATGTCTCCATGTCTTCAGGCTGTGCCCCTCCCCCCATAACAGAAGAGTAGTTAACTGCTAAAATCTTCTATCACTTCTCATTTGTTCATTAAATCATACAAATCTTAGATTTTAAGAATCTGATAACTAAAAGGGACTTTAGAAATCAGATTGTCCCTGGGGCCCCTAACTCTTGGTTTTATCTCAGGTCATGATCTCATGGTTTGTGAATTAGAGCCACACATCAGACTCTGCACTGACAGTGTGCAGCCTGCTTGGAATTCTTTCTCTCTCTCTCTCTCTCTCTCTCTCTCTCTCTCTCCTCTCTCTCTCTCTGCCCTTCCCTTCCTGGTGTGCTCTGTTTTCTCTCTCTCTCTCAAAATAAATACACCTGTAAAAAAGATCTCAAAAAAAAAAAAAAAGAAAGAAAGAAAGAAAGAAATCAGATTGTCCCAGCTTTGAGGCCCAAAACTTTCTCATCAGTCACCCTGCAGCAGGGTTCCAAAAAAGCATTTCCACCTGTGTTCTCTGTGCTGGCCCGCCAGGCCACCTTGAAACCAAGACAGGTGACCAGAGTTGGTGGAGGTACTGTTGCTACTGCTGCTGACTCTGTTGAGCCTCCATTCTCCAAATTTTAAAGCTCATGATCTCCTTTGACTAAAACTGATAATAATCACAAAGTCCTATACCTTTTTTCATGTAAATTGACACAATGTTTGGAATGAAAACAGAATTTTTTTTAAATGTTTATTTATTCTTGAGAGAGAGAGAGCATGAGCGGGCGGGGGGGGGGGGGGGGTGGCGAAAGAGAGGGGGCAGAGGATCCAAAGCAGGGGCCCTATACTATATGTTTTTAATTTATACTGATCTGCCTCCTTGGGAAGATTCCTCCAAGAGAAACATTCCACCCCTTTATCCACGCCTTCGAGACCCCACATTCCAACACACACTTCTTGGCTCCAGGAGTGTGTAGGGTACGTGTGGCAAGACCACCAAAGATGAACAGAAAGAGGCGAGAGCAAGACACCCAGCAAATTAGGCCCAGCGCCTGTGCACGTTTGTGGGCGCACTGGGATGGGGTCAGGGGGAGGGGCACAGAGGAATTATCTATAACCAGAGGAGAAGACTAAGGGTGGGGCTGGAGGGAACGGCTCATAAAAAGCTGTGCCAATGTTCTTCCCAGCTAACAGAAATAAAGGCAACAGACAGGTCAGAGATTTAAGGTCGGGAAGGAAGGTGGGGAAGAGCCAAACTCACACTTTCCTGAAGGATTTCTATTTTGTACCTTTCCGGTGCTCTTCTGTCAGCTCATCCTGTTCTACAGTTGGTCAATGGTTCCCCGCTATTCCAACTGATCTCTCTTTCACTCTTGCCAGTCCCTCTTTCCCTTGTGTTTTAGGTGACTTCACCGCAGTCCTGCCACATTCACACACGTTAACGTTGGAAGGGCCTCATTTGCCATCCAACCCAATTCTTTGAACATTTGGACCGTGGCAACACGGTAAGAAGTGCATTTTATATCCTGACCTAGTACCTGTGCACACAGAGTACAACCAAACCAAGTTTCAGGAAACAGCCCTTGCTTTACCACAACTATTCAATGGTTTCAATGTTAAAATGCCAGGTGTCACTGGCTAAATTAACACAGGCTATTGATGGCTCACAATTCATTCTTAAACCCAGACTCATTTTACAGATGAGCAAATTAAAACAAAAGGAAAGGCCCCAGGTCACACCACCAGCGTCAAAACCAGGGCTAGCACTCCCAACTTTTCCTGCAAGGAGTTAGATTCCACTCAGAACAACACCTTTGATTGGAAAGGGATAATTTTAAAAATATGCTATCTTGGAGGCACCTGGGTGGCTCAGGGGGTTGAGCATCGGACTCTTGATCTCGGCTCAGGTCTTGATCTCAGGGTCATGAGTTCAAGCCCTGCATTGGGTCCCATGCTGGGTGTGGAGCCTACTTAAAAAAAAATGTTTTTCTGTTTTAAATGCTATGTTGGTGCATAAACGTCTTGCCTATTTTTGTGTGGGCTCTCTGCCATGCTCAGTTATTTGATGCCAGAACACTGAGACCTAGCAAATGGAGAAACTTGGGTGAATTAGGAACCCAAAATGCATTTGCTTTTTTTTTTTTTTTTTTTTTTTTTTAATGCTCAAAGACCTCTACCGCTGCTCCCTGCTAGTAGCTGGGTAGACTGGTCCTCTCATCTGACAGAGCTGGGCAGGTGGTAGGGGCTGGGGGAGAAGTGGGGTAGGGGTGTGAGGAGGGGGATGGATGGGATTTCCTTGACCTTCCTTCCTCCCTTTCTCCATCCCTCCCCCCCTCCTCCCTTCCTTCCCCCCTTCCATGAGCAAACCAATATTATATACCTATTATTTACCAGGTCTTGTGCTACTTTCTATAGACAGGGTGAAAAAAATTCTCTTGGGAAACACACTCTGGCAAAGCAATAAACTTGTAAGCAGTCCATTATAATGCCACACAGAGGTTAAGGCTTTATGAGAAGGAAGTTTAAGCCTGTATTTAACCCAGACTGATGAAGAAAGAAGTGACTAGAAAGGCCTGCCCTGAGAAGGGGATGGCTGAGTTGACTCCAACCAGGTGAAGACATAGGGAAGGAGGTCTCTGGCAGAAATCCTGCTGGACCAGGGGACGGTCTTGGCATTTCATAACGTTGATGTGTAGCGCTCCTAACTTGGGGGAAATCTGCTAAATATACACTGATTTTCAACTCCTGTCTCTGAATACAGCTGGACTGGAGAGAGAAAGGTATCCATCGAGTCCTACCTGCCCAAACCAGTTTCTGAAGGGACAGAGCTCTCATGGGGCGGGGAAGAGAGATAGCATACACCTACCCTGCTCATTCTTTGAATTTTATTTTGTTACACTTTTTGAAATTATTTGAATTCAGGGGCACCTGGATTGTTCAGTCAGTTGAGTGTCCGACTTTGGCTCAGGTCATGATCTCACAGTTCGTGAGTTCAAGCCCCACATCGGGCTCTGTGCTGACAGCGCAGAGCCAGGAGACTTCTTCAGATTCTGTGTCTCCCTCTCTCTTGGCCCCTTCCTTGTCATGTTCTTTCTCTCTCTCTCTCTCTCTCAAAAACAAATAAACATTAACCCCCCCAAAAAATTTATTCGAATTCAGAATTCCGTTAAGAATATCCACTGAATATGCAAATGTTGTCACTACTTGGGGATGCTTAAAAAAAACAAACCAACCCCCTCCCTACTCCCCATTCATAGCCTTGCTTAAGAGGCACTTATAGTAGTGCTAGAGAGACAGCCTCCCCACTCCCCTTCCTCCCTGCATTCCCTGGAGAGATTGTGAGATAGGGCCATTTGTTTAGATAGGACTCTGCCTGCCAGCTAAGGTTCAGCATCTGGCCTCAGGCAACAAAATAAAACAAAACAGGAAAGTCAGGAAGAAGCGAGGGAGCTAAAACTAGACCCTTGAAATATCAAGCCTCCAGCCCAGCAGATGTTGGAATGAGGACTCTACATACAGGAATAAACAAAAATTATGTCTCAAGACCTAACTTGAAACAACGCCACTTAGTATGTCCTAGGTGATCTTCATGTCGAAAATAATCAATTATCAGTCTAAAACTGATCCAGACGGTGTTAGAAAAGCTCAATGAAAAATTCTGACAATTTTGTGGCTTCTTCAACATATTGTCTTCCTGAGGATCAGCAAATCTGTTAAGGTCTTGCTCTTCTGTTTGGCTGACCACTATCACCTAGTAAAAATGTCTGAGGTCTTGCTAGTTTATTTCAACCATTACTTCTTAGTGACGACGGCTTGAAATTCATAAGAAAGCCTGAATTATGCAAGTTGTCTGATTCTGAAACCTCTTAGATCAGTACCAAATGGTGGTTCTCAAGACTTTCACTAAGTGACCTTTATTCAATGCCTGTTAATACCAGGATTTAAAAAAATATATATATCCTATCTCATATATAACCATCCTAAAAAGTAACTGTTTTGTTCCATGAGATTCAGAAGTCAGGCAAGGTAGTGAGAAAAAGCAATAATTGAAGTCCAAATGTGCCTCTCTTTACAATCCAAGATCTTTTTGTCCTAATACTGCCTTCCCAACTGAACCAAAGCAGGCTCTAATTTAGCTAACTAGCTAAAAGCTAGAAGCATTATCTTAAGGCAGGAGAATAACCGGAACGGGGCTTTCTGACCCTCTCTGTCTCACCCTCTGTCTCTCTCACCCTCCCTTCTCTCCCTCATTACTTAGGTGTCCTGCTCTCTTCTCTTACCATCAAACCGAGCTCTCTAGAATGCATTCTACCATAAAAGGTCAGAGCGGCATTTTCCAACAGGGGTCCAGGACTTTTACTACCTCCCCCAACCCAATCCCCCACCCCTGCCCCCACACTACTACCTTGGAGGCTCCAAAAGGAGTCTGAGAGCTGTTGTCTCCATTTCAAAGGAGTCTAAAGAGAAATTGTCAATTCTTTTTAGGCTACTCAGATTCCTTTGTTTTTTTTCTGGTGTCCCATCAACTCAGTGTAGTAGGCCTGAGTTGGGAAATTGAATTAATCAATAAAGGATATTTGTCTGGCAGGTTGAAATCTTTTGAAGCACTGAGATCCCCCCTGAAAGCTGTAGAATGGTGAAAGGTTAGGGCTTTGCAACTTAATCTCCACTAACAAAGTCTTAATCCGAATGGATCAACTCTTTAGTAAAACATTCGAGCAACACTGCCATTGTGCTGGAGAAGAAGGGTATGGGTTGAAAGGCTGAAGATACGTTGACCTGGATACCTAGGTCCATAATGCAAAAGAAGCAATAGACCACAGTGGTTAAGGTAATGGACTTTGACAGCAGAGAGACACTGTTCAAATCCTGACTCTGTCACTTGTTAGGAGTTATTGACCAAATTATTGGACTTTGTACATCAGTTTTCTCATCTGTAAAATAACAGCAACCATCTCATCGGATTGCCAACTGGATGCAATGCTATTAACGCGTTTGGAGTGCAAGATGCCTCACACTATAATAACCGTTAAGAAATGCTGCCTTACATTTTTTTCAAAGGACTATAACCCAAATTGGTCTTCTGTTATGCCACAGGACATCTCCTCCTCCCTCAGCTGCCTACTGACTATTTCCTTTGCAAGCCCTGAGCTCATTGGATATTTTGGCTGATGTTGGAAAACTCTTGGAACAAAAGCAGAAGGAAAGTGTAGTCTGGGTCCGAAGGCTAAGCAGCAATCTTTTCTCCCTAAGTGATGACTACAGCTGGCTATGGCGTAGAGGGCCTTGGCACAAAGAGGAGGGTGAAGGACAAATAAAGGTCCTATTTACAGGAAGCTCACTGTCTGATGGGGAGCTAGGAGTCACGCTTGGAAAAGAGAGAGACCCACCAAAACCAGACTCAGGTAAGGATAAATGTTGAATGTGTAAGTGCTAGGAGGGAAATCCTTCCTTTAACAGCAGTGGACTCAGAGGTTCACGGTGGGTAACTGGTCAAGGAAAGCTTTGCAGTGCTGTGCCCTCACCTCACTGAAGCTCCTTTTATCCCTCCAAGCTGCCCTCCCCCCACCGCCGCCGCCCCGCCCCACCAGCTGCTATAGTAATCGCCCTAAAGTACTAGGTCAATCATGTCACTCTTCACCTAAATGCTGGTGACACCTGCGGAATTAAGCACAGACTTTGTAGCCTCTCCAGTGTGAACCCACCTTATCACCCGTGCTCCCTGTCATGTGCCAGATTGTGGTACTCATTGTCCCCTGAGCTCATCCTGAGCTCTGGCTCCTCTGCACCTTTCTTCCTCCTCCTCCTCCTCCTCCTCCTCCTCCTCCTCCTCCTCCTCCTCCTCCTCCTCCTCTTTAAAGACCTTTATTTTTCAGTAATGTCTATACCCAACATGGGGCTCAGACTTTCAACCCCTAGATCAAGAGTCCCATGCTCCACGGATGGAGCCACCCAGGCTCTCCCTTCCTTTTATTCTTTATTCTCTCTCAGGAATGTCCTCTGGTTCTCTCCTATCTCAAACGCCACTCCTCCCTTAGAAGCTTCCTCTAATCCTCTCCCAATTCCCCCAGCACTCCCTCCTCTGAAACTTGGGGGATGGAAGGTTCTCTGTAAATCTTGTTTTCTACCAGTTATCATATTGTTGACTGCTTAAGCTTAGGTGAGATGTCTGACTGGATGGTCCCCTCTGCTGACACTTAATATGTACTCAAGAAGGGATTGCTGAATTGGATCAGAGCTGAATAACCTTCCTTCCCCCTCAAGACCCTCTTCATATTTATTCTTCTAACAATGCTCTTCCAAGGGAAACAGAATTGATTCTTCCTATTTTACTGAGCAGGAAACTGAGGCCTGGAGAATAAAAATAATTGGTCCAGAGGGGGTTGGGGGTGTGAGGGCTACAGAGGCCAATATGGGAACGTCCATAGCAAAGCAAACCCAGTGATGATTTTGCTTCTCATTCTGTTTAGTCTCTCTTGTCTCAAGGCTATGGTGACAGCCTGGAATGGATTAAACTGTGACTAGCAACTGTCGGTCTCTAGGCCTGGGGTG
Organism: Felis catus; assembly: GCF_018350175.1. Lineage (NCBI taxonomy): Eukaryota > Metazoa > Chordata > Mammalia > Carnivora > Felidae > Felis > Felis catus. Next base: position 96,422,565 of record NC_058375.1, on the reverse strand, counting down.
AAGTAATGTCTCTTTAACTCTGTCCTCAAAGAGAATTTTAAAAAGGCAAAAAGAAAGAGGAAAAGAAATTTTGCTCCCCGAGAAATGGAGAAATGTACTGCAACATAAAATCATACACGGCTTTAAAATTCAATGTTTTCCTTCCCTGAAGATAACCCAGGACAGCCCGTCTCTACTGTTTCTCATCATACAAATTGCTTTGCTTGAAAGACAAGTGGAGGTAAATATAGCAGCAGTATCTCTGATGTAACATTCTCTGACCTGGCCTAGACATGCCCTTGACATTGTGCTTCAGCAAGGAAAGAGAAGGAGAGAAAGTAGGTCCTTGCTACTGTGTGTAAGAGAAACTGCCATGCCCAGCCGTTATCGGGGTACAGGAGACTGATGAGTATAAAGAATAAAAATAAAGAAGTGAAGGATGTGAGGATTTGTCAGGTTTCCTGTGTTTGGCTGTCTGGCAGGCAGGCCAGAGCCAGAGCCAACCAGCGGTATTTACCAAGGTGGACGTGGCCCGAAGCCCTGCCCTGGAAACCACACACGGCTCCACTTCCACTTCTGCCCGCTGCATTTTGCAAAGTGTCCTGCCTAAAATATTTTGTAGGTTACTGAATCCCACTTTCCCCTTATTCTTTCCAGGCTCTTTTTCCTTAAGGCAACAACTTAAGGATAGCAATAATGAAACTGTAATTTGAAAGTGGGCAGAACACACACCAAAATGATCATTGTGGTTACCTCTGGTGAGAGGTCAGCGCAGCTGGGGCTGGGAGGAGGGCAGCGTGAACGCCCCAGGGCTCTTGGCTCTGTATGGCTGGACTCTTTCACAGTGAGAATGATTTAGTGAACTGCATGCGTAATTTTTTTTAGCCAGGGAAGAAAGGAAATAATGGATTGGAAATAGCCCACCTGTGATTAATACTTTGTTTAAGCATATTATGAGCTCTCAATTCCCCCCAAAGTAAAGTATCTATTTGGTAGGTTAACTGCGATGTTCTTACTTCCAGTGTCCAGGATAACAACTCTTTCTTTTCTTTAATTTTACATTCCTAATGTAAAATTTCAATTATGTGCCACACATATATATGTAATTTATGTCTGTATAAACCATTTAGAGTGATTTTATATGCATAGATACTTCCATCTATCCATTTCTGTCAATTACCTATTTCCTTGTGTTCTTAATAATACATAAATAAGAGAACCTCATGATACCACTCGTGTGTGTGCCCACCCCCTTCTTAAGATCGCTAGTCAAATTAAGACAGCTCTGCTGTCCCACGAGTTAATGTATACATTAATGTACACAAGATCCCTCACGCAATGCCTGGCATGTGTTAGCTGCTCTATCAGAACTGGGAAGGTTTCTCTCCTCCCTCTTTGTCCACAGAAAGGACAGAGTTGACACAGAAGAATTTCAAAGAATTTCAGCGTGTAAGCCTCTGGCCTAGGAAACTTAGAGCTAGGAAGTGTTAGATATGATTTCACCGATTTTCCTCACCTTGAGACAGGGAAATTGAGACCCAGGGAGAGTTGCTTATTTAATAAAGACTACAAATCCACTAAGTGGCAGAGCCAAGCGTCTTAATGACTTTTCTGAACTTCCACTTGTACCCCTGGCTCATGTCCAAACTAGTTAAAATGACAAAATTGCCAATTTTTAGAATAACTGTCCTCTCTCTTCCCTTCTCTTAGTGTGTCTGGCTTAGAACTTTTATTTTATACCTACCTAGATGAGCTTGTAGGAGTAAAATCTCAGAGGAGATACACATGCAATAACATCTTTTTTTTTTTAACTTTATTTATTTTGAGAGAGAGAGAGCGAGCTAGTGAATAAGGGGGAAAGGTCCAGAGAGAGAAAGAGAAAGAGAGAGAATCCCAAGCAGTTCTGTGCTGTCAGCGCAGAGCCTAACATGGGGCCGACATGGGGCCTGATCTCACAAACTGTGAGATCATGACCTGAGCTGAAATCAAAAGTCAGACACTTAACCGACTGAGCCACCTAGGAGCCCCTGCAATAACATCTTTAATAATGAAGTACTGGGCTGAAGACATTCTGACTTCCCCCAGAGCACAGTATACAGCAGGTGTGGTTTATTATTACTATTATTAGCATTATTAACATCATCATCCTTATCTGTCTTCTGTATGTGAATAGGTTTTTAATAATGCACTATTAGGGGCATCTGGCTGGCTCAGTGAGTAGAGCATGTGACTCTTGATCTTGGGGTCGTGAGTTTGAGACTTTGAGTTGGGTGTAAAGATTACTCTCATTAAAAAAAAGCGCTTCAGGGGTGCCTGGGTGGCTCAGTCGGTTATTTCGGGGCAGGTCATGACCTGCAGTTCGTAAGTAAGTTCGAGCCCCACATCACACTCTTTGCTGACAGCTCAGAGCCTGGAGCCTGTTTCAGATTCTGTGCCTCCCTGTCTCTGTGCCCCTCTGCTGCTCACACTCTGTCTCTCTGTCTCTGTCTCTTTCTCTCAAAAACAAATAAACTTAAAAAAAAAATTGAAAGAAAGAAAGAAAGAAAGAAAGAAAGAAAGAAAGAAAGAAAGAAAGAAAGAAAGAAAGAAAGAAAGAAAGAAAGAAAGAAAGAAAGAAATTCGAAAGCCTGAGCAGCTTCTCACCTGGAGGCAGTGAGCCAGCACCCAGGTGGCCCCACCATGCTGAGTCTCTTCTGCTAATGATGGGAAGGACTTCAGGAAGGTAGTCCCCAGCCCCCAGCTTGTTGCCTGGGGCAAGCTCCCAGAAAAGTTTACCTAACTTCCACCTAGAAAAACAGAGCTCTCCTCTGGAATTCAAGCACAGTTTAGAGAGGTCAGAGAAATTCACAGCCTGGGGCCCCGTTTCTGTCTGCCTGGTGCCAAAACAACCACATATTCTGCTTTCTGCTTTGCAGTTTATAAAACGCGATGCGAGGCTGGGGATCCGGATAACAGGCCGGTTTTACAAAGCAAAACAAACAAGGAAACAACAACAGCAACAAAAACAGAGAGAAGGAAGTGAAGAGGAAGAAAAAGATGCTAATATGTCTTGAGAGCCCCTGTGTCTCAGACGTCAGCCTCTTGTCAGCCACCTCGTATCTCTGACCTCTTTCACAACCTCCCTTACTCCCAAAAATAAGAGTTGCACCCATTTCATAGAAACCAAAGCTCACAGGCCAGGCAGCATATCTGAGGTCACACAGCAACCAAGTGGCAGACCCAGAAGTTGAACCCACCCGCTCTGACCCCTGATCTAGTGGGTGCACCTTCCACAGCCCCACACAAGGAAACCGAATCCCAGAGCATTTTCTGTGCCCTGCAGAAGGTCACATAGCTAGTAAACAGCAAGGCTGGCACCTGCCTGTAATCCTGATCTCAAACTTGAGGTAGATCGTCTGTGCTTAAAAAGATGTTTTGTTTGCTGATGGCAAACAAAAAGTGGGGTGGAAGAAAATGAGATGTCACACAGAAATTGACCTGTTTAGATTCTATTAGATAACTCAGGTTGGGGGTGTGGTTCTCAGGAAGAGGTTCTTAAACTAAAAGATCACACAACAAAGTCGTGAATCAGATGAACAAGTAGGTTATGAAACTACTTGTAAATCCAAGTACAGATTTACTACAGTAAATCCAGGAGGCTTTACTGACCAGACAACAGAGACTTCAGTTTTCCTTCTCAGTCTCAATCAAGTCTTTAAAACAACTTAAGCTTTTCAAATGAAATGATACATGTTCACAATACAATTTTCAAAAGATGCAAAATAATAATAGAAAAGTCATCCTCCCACCTCTAATTCCCCCAAGCCAGCTTGACCACCACAGGGTCTCCAGAGACCTTGATTCAGCCTAAACACAGAGGGTTCTAGGTAGTAGAAGAGAAAACTGTTCATATGGTGTGATGATAAGTGTGGAAAGATCCGATGCCTTGTCTGAAATATATCTCCATCAGCCGGGTATCACTTTCCCCTTCAAACTAGTAGGAAATTCACCCCCGTGAGTGTCCTTAATACCCATCACCCACTTTGCACTGAAGCATAGATGGGGAGGGGCGCTTGGGTGGCTCATTCGGTGACCTGAGACTTCGGCTCAGGTCATGATCTCACAGTTCAAGCCCCGCATTGGGCTCTGCACTGCCAGTGCAGCTTGGGATTCTCTCTCTCTGCCCCTCCCCTGCTCATGTTCTCTCTCTCTCTCTCTCTCTCTCTCTCTCTCTCTCTCAAAATAAATAAATGAAACTTAAAAGAAAAATTTTAAGCAAAGATGGGGGTATTACCTCCAGAACTACACAGGAAAAGGGAAATGGTCAAACTCAGTAATTTTGCCTAATGGGCTTTCTGTTCATCAACCCAATAATTATTTTCTCTGATGATTTTGTTCTCCCCATTCCCATCCTCGAAACATACACTCAACTGACGAAGCCTTGAGGGGCCCTCACTAAGGCAGATCTAATTTTAGGATTTTAAATGTGATACATTCTTCCAACAGCCCCACATTTTCTAGAAGAGCCAGCTAGACACAAACGAGATTCTGCTTATGGGTGAAATGTGAGGAATGTATAATCAAAAGCTTCCTCCCCTTCCCAGTGCCCTGACCCTGACCTCCCAAGAGCATAATTTATGAAGACCCTTACCCTCTGCTCCCCTTTTTTTTGTTTCAATTTTTTAATTTAAATTCTAGTTAGTTAACATATAGTATAATGTTAGCTTCAGGAGAAGAATTTATGGATTCATCACTTACATATAACACCTAGTGCTCAACACAAGTGCTGTCCTTAATATCCATCATCAACTTAACCTATTCCACCCCCGCCCCACCTCCCTTCCAGCAGCCCTCAGTTTGTTCTCTATATTAGGAGTCTTCTCCATTTTTCAAAGTAAAACAACAACAACAACAACAAAGGGGTGGGGGTGGGGGGGGTAGAAGCTCTCTTTGCATGCTATCAACTTTCCACTATAGACTTGCAATTGAAATAGTCAAGGACCCAGAGCTTATACCTCTCTTGTCTGTGTTTTTCCAATTCAGAACAAAAGCTTTGCCCAACTCTGCCGCTAAAGGTTCTGTCCTGTTTCTACCCTTCTTTGCCAAACTCCTGTGACAAATTATCTGCACTCACATTTATTTTCAGCTCTTAACTTCCAATAATTCAGTTTTGGTCTCTATTGAGAATGTAATTAGGGGTCATTATCTACTCTGGAATAGGTGGATTCAAATGTCCCTTCTCAGTCTTGACTGGCATCCAGAGTCTCTTACTCGATTTGTTACTGCAAATCACACTGTAAAGGATGGGTCTTTTTTTTTTTTCTATAAGTTAAAAAACATTTTAATTTCATGATCAGTATAGCAACATTAATACAGTTCTACATAAAAGGCAGAAAAAGTCACCCACAATGCCACTACCCTTAAAAAAATAAACATTTTTTAAAAGTTATGTTTATAAGGCACTAGCTCAATACATTATAGTTCATCTTGTGGAATGTTATGCAACATTTGAAAACAATGAGATAAATCTATGCATCTGAAAAAGCTCCCATAGTAACTGTCAAGTGAAAATAGCATGGTGTATAACAATATCTATAATGCAATACTATTTTTGTATGTTTATAAATATATCTCATGCTGGGATAGGTATGCAAATTTTCTGGGAGGACATACAAGATACATTCAACAGCCACTACTTGTAGACTCTAAAAAAAGGGAATAGCTGATATGAAAAAAGATTTTACTTTATACTTTCCTGGATTGAGTGATTTGTTTACCATGTAATTTAAAAAATAACTACCATCTAAAAAAATTTTTTTAACGTTTATTTATTATTGAAAGACAGAGAGAGACAGAGTGTGAGCCGGGGAGGGGCAGAGAGAGAGGGAGACACAGAATCGGAAGCAGGCTCCAGGCTCTGAGTCATCAGCACAGAGCCTGATGCCGGGCTTGAACTCACAAACCGTGAGATCATGACCTGAGCCGAAGGGGGATGCTCAACTGACTGAGCCACCCAGGCACCCCCCCCCTTTTTTTAAATTTTTTTAACGTTTATTTATTAGTATTGAAATAAAAAATAACGACCATCTAAAACAAAAGTTATGTTTGTGCACAGTTTTTTTGGAAATAAATAAAACAGTTAAATGTCTACACATGTAACATGTGAAGTTCATTGCTTATGTAGTTGATATTCAAAAGAAGTTTATTACATTTGAAAAGTATTTGAAGATTAAAGACAGAGAGAGATAAACCAAGAAACAGATTCTTAACTATAGAGAACAAATGAGGGTTAGCAGAGGGGGTGGGTGGGTAGGGAGATGAGTGAAGTAGGGGATGGGGATTAAGGAGTGCACTTGTTGTGATGACCACTGAGTGTTGCATGCAAGTGTTGACTCATTAAATTCACAACTGAAACTAACATAACACTGTATATTAACAAGTATTTGAAAGTAAATTTTACTTCATTCTGCACAAGTTCACAAAATTATATAACAGTTTTTGAGAAATGATAACCAAACGTACATTAAATGTTACTTGCTCATAGCTTAATAAATTTCAAAAGAAAAATTATACAAAGTTCTGTCAACATTTTACAGCATATTTTGATATTTGATTTGGGAGGTCATTATATATATATTTAATTTTTTTTAAGTGTTTATTTTTGAGAGAGAGAGAGAGAGACAGACCCCCCAGTGGGAGAGGGGCAGAGAGAGATGGAGACACAGAAACTGAAGCAGCTCCAGGCTCTGAGCACCCAGCCCGATGTGGGGCTTGAATGCACAAACTGCGAGATCATGACCTGAGCCGAAGTCAGATGTTTAACCGACTGAACCAGCCAGGTGGCCCTGGATGTCATTATATATTTTAATATGTATATAGGATACTACACAGGATCTCCTCTATGTATATAGGATACTGCAAAGAATGCTACAAATGCCTAGAACACAAAAGGCTCTTAAATTAGACCTGGGTAGCATAACACTCCAAACTGTATAAAGAATAAATCCACATCTAATTCTGCTTTCACTATTGCCCTCCCTGCTTACTTTGGCTTTGGCTTCTAGAAAACAGTAGAATGTCTGCTGATAAACCAGGTAAGGTCTGGTTTTCTTTCTATCGTCTTTAAGACACTTTCTTTTTTAAAGGTGAATTTTATGGTATGTGAATTATAACTCAATGAAAATAAAGAAAGATAATTTTCATGCTGGAAGGGGAAGAACAAACATAGGTAAGAAATTTGAAATTCCACAGAGGTGAAATAATATGAAGTATTCTGTCACTTTTAACAAAGCAAGATTTCTAGTCCCAAATACTGTAAGGCCAGTGTGATTATAAACCACGAATGAAAATATAAAAATTATTTTGACAGTGGGAAAAATGTCAGAAGGTGAGATGTATTGATTTTCAAGGGTGAATAAGGTCTTCTTTTAAAGATAGAAGATTGGTCAAACCTGTTTAGTTTGAAGTAGCTGCTTACCTCAAGAGTATTACTCTTTTCATTATAAATATTTGGTACTACTTCTTCACTCAAAAAGTGTTTTTGGCAGGGGTGCCTGGCTGGCTTAGTCAGTGGAGCATGCCATTCTTGATTTTGGGGTTGTGGGCTTCAGCCCCACATTGGATGTAGGGATTGTTTGGAAATAAAATCTTAAAAAGAAAAAAAGTGGTTTTTGCGTGTGTGTAAAAAAATGAGATCCTAAAAATTATAGTCTGAAAATCTTCAGCGACCCCTGGGAGATTTTGGTATGAATTATTAAAAGGTGTTAAAAAAATTTTTTTTAAAAAGAGGGGGTGCCTGCATGGCTCAGTTGGTTGAGTGTCCGACTCTGGATTTTGGCTCAGGTTGTAATCTCACAGGTTTATGGGTTCGAGCCTCACATCAGGCCCCACAACGACAATGTGGAACCTGCTTGGGATTTTTTTCTCTCCCCGTTTCTCTACCACTCTGCAGCTCAAGCTCACTCTCTCTCAAAGTAAATAAATAAACTTAAAAAAAATTTTTTAAAGGTGTTTTATGAGCACTTAAAGGAATTGACTCTAGGAACCAATATGGATCCACTAAGGGCAAGTTCATTGACTGAACAAATATTTATTGTGCACCTACTTACTGGTCCTGGTTACTGTGCAAGGCCCTTGGGATGAAGCAGAAAACAAAACAGGTATGTTCCTGCCCCTTGTGGAACTGAGGAAGACAAATGATAACAAAAATTATGGCATAATTACAACTTGTGACAAGTGCTATGAAAGAAAACATAGGGATTTATGTGAGCACATAATTAAAGGAACTGGCCTCATTGCAGAAGAGGATGATGCTAGAGAAATCCTCTGTGAGGAGGCAGCATGTAATCAGAGCCCTGAAGGATGAATAGAATTTAGATAGGCAAAGTGTGGGGAGTGCTACAGAGAAAATCTGAAAACCACATGTGAAAAATGCATGAGGCAGCAATGAACTTGGCATTCTAGAGGAAGGAGAAAAAGCTGATGTGGCTGGAACAGTAAACAGGAGGTAAGTGCAAGAATGAGATTATCCAGGTAATTAGGGGCCATACCACGCAGGCTATTGCTTTCTTTCTTTCTTTCTTTCTTTTAAAGTTTTTATTTACTTGAGTACTCTCTACACCCCCTGTGGGGTTCAAATTCACCACCCAGACATCAAGAGTAACACGCTCTTCCAACTGAGCCAGCCAGGAGCCCTGTGGCTATTTCCTTTTTTGAAATGACAGGACAGTAGGTTAAAGAAATACAAAGACACACTAAATTTATTTTCAGCAAGCCATTTGATCAAAGCACTTGGGAAGAACCACAGTTACCAGTTTTATAACCAAATTCGGTCCAAAATCCACCCACTTCTCCCCTACCTTCTGTTTCCTCCCTGGATGAGGCCACCACCATCTCTCTCCTGGGCCACTGTTTTCACTTTTACCCCCTCCCCTTGCAATCCATTCTCTGTACAGCAGCTGAGTGATCTAAAAACTAAATTATACCATTTGAATTCTTTGCTTAAAATCCTTCAGTGGCTTCTCATTTGTAACAGGTTGTGCTCTCCACAGACCTGGGGACCAAGCTTGGGATCCAAGATGTATATCAGGGTTTAACACCTTTGAATGGAAAGAGGAGGAAGCAGGACTCGGCAGAGGAAGAAATCAGTGATACACACCCAATAAAGCTTGGGCTAACCCACCAGGGAGCCCAGGAATGAGTGCGGTCGGTCAGAATTGTGCGGTGCAAGATCCAAATGATCCAAATGATTGAGCCTTTATATCCCCGCCCACTCAGTCACAGATACGGTCTGTTCTAAGTGGGGTATGTCCTCAGGCAGCAAGGCTCTCTGCACCTAAGGTAGACCTGAAAGAGCTGTCAGCTCAAGGCTCCTTGCTGACCACACTCTCCATTTCTGGGCATCAAGCACTTCCTTAAAGGGATATCTGGTTGTTGCATCTTCTTATCCATGTCAGCATTGCATTTAGACATGTAGGACTTCAAAACCCTGAATGATCTGGCTCCTGTCTACCTCTCCTCCACTTGGCTTCTATTCACAATTGGCTCTAGGCACACTAGCCTGCCTGTTTCTTGAAGCTTATCCCCTCTTCAGGGTCTTTGTACTTGCCTCAGTGTTCTATTCCCGGCCTTCACGTTATATTCCTAGCTTCTTCTAAAGTTGTCTGCCTCCCTCCTCAGCACTCCCTATGATGTTGCCCTGCTTCACTTTCCTTATGCACTTACCTAACATTATCCAGAGTATTTGATTTTTGTTTACATTGGTCTCATCAACTAGAATGTAAGTTCCACGAGGGTATGGATCTGATCTGGTAGGTTCACTGCTTCGTCCCCAGTCAGTACCTAGAACATAGTATACCTTCAATAAATATTTGTTAAACTGAATTCAGATGAGGTGCAGAAATGCACGCTAAATGACACTACAGACAGTTCCATGTTAGCTAATTGAACGACTCGCCCGAATACTATTTATTACTGCATTAAGATTAACCTGAAGAGAGATCTCTAATTGTCTGATACAAATCTGTCTGGTCTTGTCAAATGGATAAATGTCAATGATTTCTGTAGACAAAAATGGTGTGATCATTCAAATTTCTGACGTACAAATCTGGGAGTATTGGTGGTTAATGTATTGGATGACAGGTTTCAGATTCCAAAATACCTGAAGGTCCATCAACAACACAACAAGTAATTAGTTGTAGTATATTATTCATACAACGAATTATTGTGCAGCAATGAAAATGAGTGAACTACTGGTATCTGTCACACGGAGGAACCTCACTAAGGAAATGAGGAGGGAAAGAAACCAGACACACAAAAAAAGAGTATGTCCTACATGATTCTATATCTATATACTTCAAAATCAGGCAAAACTATTCTGTGGTTCTCTTAAGGAAGGAGGAAGAGAGCAATGGGAGGGACATGAGGAAAGCTTTTGAGGTGTTTATTTCTTGAACCAGTGTCTATTTCTTGACCTAGGTGGTGGTACAAATGTGTTTACTTTGCAATAACTCATTGATCTGTGAAGTTATGATTTATCCACATTTTTATATGTATATTATACACTTTTAAAGTTGAGGTAAAAAGGACCTGACAGGTATATTTAACACTTCTTAAAAAATACTTATTATCTATTTTTGAGACACAGGGACAAAGCACAAGCAGGGGAGGGGCAGAGAGAGAGAGGGAGACACAGAATCTGAAGCAGGCTTCAGGCTCTGAGCTCTCAGTACAGAGCCGTATGTTGGGCTCAAATCTACAAACTGTGAGATCATGACCTGAGCTGAAGTCGGACGCTTAACTGACTAAGCCATGCAGCTGCCCCATTGTAGTTCCTGATTTTAAATGAAAGAGTTATAATATTTTGCCAGTTAGGATTATAATTGCTGTTGACTTGCAGTAAATAATTTTTATTATATTGCAACTATGTGGATGGAACTAGAGGGTATTATTATGCTAAGCAAAATTAGTCAGAGAAAGACAAATATCATATGACTTCACTCATATGAGGACTTTAAGACACAGAACAGATGAACAGAAGGAAAGGGAAGCAAAAATAATATAAAAAACAGGGAGGGGGACAAAATATAAGAGACTCTTAAATATGGAGAACAAACAGAGGGTTACTGGAGGGGTTTTGGGAGGGGGGATGGGCTAAATGGGTAAGGGCATTAAGGAATCTACTACTGAAGTCATTGTTGCACTATATGCTAACTAACTTGGATGTAAATTTAAAAAATAAAATAAATAATTTTTATTATATTTAAGTAGTTTCCTTTGATCTCTTGTTTCACGGGGGTTTTATTAGAATGACTGCTATAATACCTATTGCTGCAGGGATATAGGATAAAGAGTATTTCCATGTGTCACTATTGAAATACAAAGCATTACAGGCTCTTTAAAAGCAATCTGGCAACAACTATTATTTAAAAATACAAAAAATGGGGTGCCTGGGTGGCTCAATCTGTTAAGCATCCAACTCTTGATTTCAGCTCAGGTCAGGATTTCACAGTTGGTGAGTTCAGCCCTGTGTTGGGTTCCACACTGGACGTACAGCCTACTTAAGATTCTCCCACTTTCTCTGCTCTTCCCCTGCTGGCAATCTCTAAATAAATAAATAAATAAATAAATAAATAAATAAATAAAATAAAAAATGAAAATATATACACCCCTTGGAGTGCCTGGCTGGCTCAGTTGGTAGAGACTGCAACTCTTGATGTTGGCTTGTGAGTTCAAGCCTCATGTTGGGTGTAGAGATTGTTGAAAAATAAAATCTTTAAAATACATATATCCCTTGACCTACCAATCTCAGTTCTGGAAATCTATCCTACTAAAATAAACTACTAGTTTCAATAAAACTGTTGAAAAACATCATAGTACATAATGTACCAGGATATTTATTAGAGCAGTGTTTTCAGTGTTAACACATGCACACACATACACACACATTGTAAATAGCATGCATGCCCATTGATAGGGGAATGGTTGCAAAAATTATAGTACATCCACATTTGGAACATCCATTAAAAGGAATGAATTTGATTTAGAAACTTAAATTTTTTTTAATGTTTATTTTTGAGAGAGAGAGATAGGCAGAGCGTGAGCAGGGGAGGGGCAGACACAGAATCCAAAGCAGGCTCCAGGCTCTGAGCTGTCAGCACAGAGCCTGACATGGGGCTCGAACTCACAAACCATGAGATCATGACCTGAGCTGAAGTCAGACGCTTAACTGACAGAGCCACCCAGGCACCCTGGAGATTGTTTTGTTTTGTTTTTTTTAATGTTTATTTTTGAGATGGGGGGGTGGCACAGAGAAGATCCAAAGCGGGCTCTGTACTGAGAGCAGAGAGCCCAATGTGGGGTTGGAACTCATAAACCGTGAGACCATGACAGGGGCCGAAGTTGGACACTTAAGCAACTGAACCACCCAGGTGCCCCTAATTTAGAGAGATTTTAAACAAGAAATTGTTTTAAGTAAAAGTGAGAGGCAAAAATGTAGTCACTTCTTTTTTTCCTTTAAGTTTTTATTTGTATATTTTGAAGGAGGTAGGGGCAGAGAGAGAGGGAGGGAGAGAATCCCAAGCAGGCTCTGCACCGTCAGGGCAGAGCCCCACATGGGGCTTGAACTCATGAACAGTGAGATCATAACCTGAGTCAAAATCAAGGGTCACATGCTTAACTGCCTGAGCCGCACAGGCACCCCTAGACACTTCTTAAATTACAAAAAAAGTCTATAACAAATATGTGTACATTTGTATTTGTCTATATGTTATTATAGAGCATGGAGAAAAATGTTAAATAGGTTGATAAAATGGTTACGGAAGGGTTAGAACTGTTGGGGTGACAAAGGAGGAGAGATAAGGTGGGAGTCAAAGTGAAAAAAATAAAATAAGAGCTAAAGGTCTATATGAGTCATATACCAGGTGAAAAATCAAATAAAGTCTTAGGGACATTAATATATTGTAATGTGTCCAAATCCAAGGGCATAATAATCACAGTGTACTTTATGCTCTCCAGATCAAACCTAGATTGTTGTGTCAATTTCTGGACACCACACTAAAAATAAATATTTTTCCTGCCCCTCAAAAAATTGTTTTTTTGCGGGGGCACCTGGCTGGCTCAGTTGATGGAGCATCTGACTTTTGATCTCAGGTTCAAGCCCCACATTGGGCAAGGAGCCTATTTAAAAAAAAAAAAATTGTTTTACTTTTATAAGAGGAATGGTCAAGAATTAAGCAAACCTGGGTTTCAATTTCTTTTCAGCCACTTACTTAATTAACTGTGTGACCTTGGCAAATTACTTAATCCCTCTATGCCTCAGTTTCTTCATTTGTACAATGGGGAAAATTATAGTTCCTATCTCTCAGGTTTATTATAGGATAATTCTATACGCATTCTAGGACTGGTATCTAGAATAAACACCCCCAAAATAATTTAACTGTCAGATATTAAAGTAAATATTTATTGCAAAAATTAGAATCTACATAGAAGCAAGAAAATTTAAAAACAACCACAATCTTACCTTCCTAGATTAACTACTATTAACTTTTGGATGTTTGTCCATTATTCAACGTGATCTGAAAAAACTATTATGAGTGATGAAACTTAGTTAGGACAAATTAGCAGCATCCAATGGTGCGTCATATGGACCAGGGGTAGACATATTCTGTGAAGCTGCAAAGAACCACAGCAAGCAGCAAGGGTTATGATGAGAGCTGTCCAGCAATGAAATGGGCTGTTCAACACCATGGCAAGTTCCTCATTATACTAAATAACTGAGTCTTGGCTGGTGACCATTTGTTAGAAAAAGTATGAAAGAAATGCTGGCTTTGGAAAACAGGTCAAGCCAAATGACTTCTAGAACTCTTCCTATCTCTAACATATGATCAAGAAATATTTTTTGGAGGAATGGATATATTAGACTCGCAGCCTTCATAAAACAATTTGTGTGGTTCTTACGGGTGGTAAGAACAGTTCTAAGGTCCCATTAAAGTTAATAGGAAATTCCTAGCATAGGTCAGGCAGAGGAACTCTCCCTTGTACAACACTGAGGACGTGCAATTCCACCAATTAATTACATTCAAATGGAGAAAGAAATCTAAGGGAGGGGCAGGCCTGAAAAGAGTTACATCTTATCTTTAGGTACTGTTTGTCTGCTTTCTTAATACTCAGGGTCTCTTCCTTGGAACAGTTTCTGACCTGGCAGAAATTCATAGTAATTACTCAGGGGAAAGGAAAGGAGAAACCAACAAACAAAAAATACATTAATGTGGGTGGGTAAAAAAAAAAAATTTAAGAACGTGGTGTTGGTGGGAGAGAAGACTAAAGGCCTATGTAAGACCCACCCAAGTGCTTTTGATGTTTGAGCAATTATTATCTTATTATTTTTCCTGCTATAGATGCAGCTGCAATTTATGTAACAGGATGTTTAAAAAGATTAAAGAGAAGCTGTAGTAGAGTTCTGAGGTGATAAGAGTCCCTGGAATATGTATTTATGGACGTTTAGAATATAAGTTCCTGTACGTTCTTAGAATAAACCATCTATTTGTTTTTCTTTTTTTTTAAAGAAACAAGTAAAATTTGTATTTCAATATGGCTGCTTCCTGCCCACAAGTGATACTGAAAAAAATAGAGCAAAGAGAGCAAACAAATAATAGAGCAAAGAAAGGTTAGTGATGGTTCAATCTGTTATCTGTGCTGTTTTTTAATCAGCTATGACTTTTATGTCCAAAATATTTTATCGCTATATTAAGATAAGTGTTTAGAATTTATTTGGATTAAACCTGTTCGTCAGTAAATGGATTATTCTATTGCTCAAGCAGGAGAGTTGCATGGAATTTGTGACTATAATAACTCTGTCTGAATATGAAAGTTAAAGAAAGAAATAATTTTTGGTAGAAGAGCTTGTGGTATTGAAGTTGAGGTGAGTTAAATTGACTGAGTTAGAAGAGTGTGTTCTATAGGTGTCTCAAATACAGAGAATGACTCATTGGTATTCAAGACTTTCTGCCGTATGGGCTGCTGTCTTATCTTACATCTTAAATTGGCACCAGGCACCAAATAAAAAGAGCTTTGAGGCACAGTCTCAGAATTTCTGATTAGTCATGTAAAAATTGCTTGTTAATTTTAATTCTTTCTCCTAGCAACCTAGGCCAACCTTGTGTGCACTTGTGTACTATCTGTACATATTTATTTATAATTTTTTCTGTTGAAGAATAAGTTGGAGGGACGCCTGGGCGGCTCAGTCGGTTAAGCATCCGACAGATCATGATCTCATGGTTTGTGGGTTCAAGCCTCGCGTCAGGCTCTGTGCTGACAGCTTGGAGCCTGGAGCCTGTCTTAGATTCTGTGTCTCCCTCTCCCTCCGCCCTTCCCCTGCTCACGCTCTGTCTCTCTCTGTCTCTCAAAAATGAATAAACATTAAAAAATAAATAAATAAATAAATAAATAAATAAATAAATGAAGAATAAGTTGTAGACATGATGCCCTTTCCTCCTAAGTACTTTAGTGTGTATTTCCAAAACACAAGGACATTCTCTTTCACAACCCCAGTGTAATTATGCAAAGTAAGAAGTCAATATTGATTCAGTAATACTATCCAATCTATAGACCTCATTCCAACTTTGCTCAATTGTCTTGGTAACGTCCATTAAATAAAATTCCATACCATACACTGTTGTCAAGATCAACATTCAGTTGTCAAGTATCTTTAGCCTCCTTTAATCTAGACTAGATTTTCCATACTTTGTTTTTCATGACCGTGACATATTTGAAGAGTTATAGGCAAGTTGTTTGTAGAGTGTTTTTCAACTTGGGTTGTCTGATTTTTCCTCATGATTAGATTCAGGTTATGCATTCTTAGCAGAAATACCTCAGAAGTGTTGTTGTGATCTTCTCAGTATATAATATTAGTTGATTTGTTCCATTACAGTTGAATTTCCCTTTAATGACTTGGTTAAGGTTTTTCCACTTTAAAATTACTGTTTTTCTCTTCATCATTAACAAGTATCTTGTGGGGAGATACTTTGACACTATGTAACTATCCTATCCTTCATCAAACTTTATCCACTAGTTTTAGCATGCATGATGATTCTTACCTGAGTCAATTATTACCACGATGATTGCCAAATGGTGATTTCATAATTCTTTCATTCTTTTTCTATTTTTTAGTTGGTGTTCTACTGTAAGGAAAAATGTACTTTTCTCCATGATTTGCTTGGGTGTTTATTTATACCTGTAGAGACTCATAGATTCCTATTCTATTCCATGGGTTATAATCTGTTACTGACACTATTTATTAGGATACTCAAATTGTCCCTGATACAGCTAGTGGGAGTCCCTTCAAACTGTCCTTTTGACATGTCCCTAAAATTCTTTGAGCTTCCTAACTTTATGACACAAGAAGATAGTCCAGGTTTTTCTAGTGTTTTCCTAGCACCAGCCTTGAAATCAGCCACTTTTCTAAGAAGCACTGGTTCCTTTGGTGGAGAATAGCGTTTAGAAAGACTTGGGTTCTATGTGTGCTAATTTGCACTAGTGTGTCATTGCCTGTAGGTCCTCTCAGAGAACAACCTCCCCACTCCCCAACACACACACACACACACACACACACACACACACACACACACACTTAAAAACAATGGTTTCATACTGATATTTCCAATTCCAGTCCAGCACCACGGGGTTCGTTTGAGCCTTCTCCCTTTCCATACACTTATAATCCCCTTCTATGACAGTGAGAAATCTGCAGAACCACAGTCTTAACTTCTACACTTAACCACTCCTACATGCACTCTTACCTTCCCACTTCACTTCAGTGCAATCTCTTGTTATCCTTAAGCCAAACTGTATACACACACTGATACTGGGGCCGAAAGCACCTGAAGCACTGATAATTTCGCTACATTCCCAATGCTCAACTGAAGGGTAATGTCTCTTCTGCTTCTTTGGGGGGCCCTAATGTTGACTGATTTCTCTGGTTTTCAGCCTGTTAATGCTTGCGATAGAAATTCCACCAGGAAAAAGCATTCTTCACTCCAAATTTTCTCCACACAGTGGAACAGCTAATCTGGAAGGGCTGCATTAAGGTCCTGATGACTCAGAGATTTAATGGAAATTACTCTTTTGAAATTTACATGCCCTTTATTTTAGCTCCCTTTCCCTAGGATTCAAACATGAATCTGGTCTGTGCCCAGAATCACTCCTTTCTTATGATCAACATTGTCCTGTGGTACTCTCTTCTATTAGAATGAAATTGTTCTTAATCTCTCACATATATGGAACCTTGGCAGACAGGTCCTCCAGGTACGTCTGAATGTGAGAATGTGTCAGCCTAAGTTCTCAAAACACCCCATCACGTTCATTACGCTCTTAAAATTACTGGCATTAATAGTTTAATTGAGACGCTCTCTTGAAGACTGAGGACTATACCATGGAAGCAGCGCAGAAATGAATGGACTGCAATCTCATCCCAAGGATCTTATTCAAGGAAAAGAACTCCTTCATGATTCTCCTGGCTGGCAGAGACAGAAGCCTGGAGAACTTTCAGTTTGAAGATGGCCCTGCACCATATTTGATCACAATGACACTATTGTCTGGCATGCCTCGTAGAACACCATCATCAGGATACGGGTGTTAAGTTGTTTTTCTAACAGTGCTAACAGACACCTAGTCTATCATCCCCTTATTTCTCTTGTTTTCAACTGGATGCCTCTGGAGGACTGGCCAGGTTAGCAAAGTAGTCTGTGGCAATGAGACTGAAAGATATTAACTAATATTAACTAGTTTGTGTGTAGAATAAGCCCAAGAGTTAATGACCTTGATGTCATAATACCTTTCTCAATCTATTGAGCTAACTAGTCACAGACAGGTTACATTTGGCCATTTTATTACTAAATTGGTATTTAACAACACACAATTACTTTACTTGAATTGAGATAAAATCTCCTGATTACATGAATGAGATAATTCTGAATTAAAGCCAGAGGATACTAAATCTGCAGCGTTACAGACGTTAACAATAGGAACTCTATCGTGGTTACTGAAATTGTTTCTTTTACTAGATGTGGCCCCCTCTCTATGATGAACTGTGAAAAGTCTGTTCTGCCAGTCTTCTTGCTGTTTTGTGGGTTTAGGATGTGGCTGTTATCTAGGCGCGTCCATGGGACAGGTGGGCCTAGCATCCTCCTACTCTGCCATCTTCCTGGAAGTCTTGTTTCCTTCACTAGAATGCAAGTTTCATGAGGGCAGCGAGCTTTGCTTTGTTCATTGCTCTATTCCCAGTACAAGTATGCCTGATTTGTAGTAGGAGCTCAATACATATCTGAACACATGAAAATGGTGGCACAATACGAAATGAAAAAGTATTAAAACTAAATCCTGAAGGAATTATTGCCCAGTTATAACTATTCCAAACAATATTCGTGAGAATGCTAAGGAAGAACTTGGCTACTATTAATGTGGCCTAAAGAATCAAACCTCCCCTCCATCTCCGGTAGTTCAAAGGCTGGGAGAGAGGAGAAGTCTTGCTAAGAACTTACCTAGATCCTTAAGGGAACATTTAAAAACTTTATGTGGTTTGGGGGGGGCATGCCTGGGTGGCTCAGTTGGTTAAGCATCCAATTCTTGATTTCGGCTTAGGTCACAATCTCGTAGTTTATGGGATCGAGCCCTGTGATGGGTTCTGTGCTGAAAGCATGGAGCCTGCTTGAGATTCTCTGTCTCCCTCTCTCTCTGCCCCTCCCCTACTTGCATGTGCATGCACATGCGCTCTCTCGCTCTCTCTCAAAATAAATAAACATTACAAAAAATTTTTAAAAATTAAAAATAGTAAAAACTGTATGTGGTTTGGGATTAGCTAAGGGAGTGGACTGGTATAACTTGAAGACCCAAGGGGCAAAGTTTAAAAGCAGAAGGGGGAGAAAGGAGATATGTTCATATATTAAAAGTAATTAGGAAAATGTATATCTTCCTCCTTATGGGTTTAAATGTTTATTTATTTTAAGAGAGAGAGAGAGTGCATGTACATGTGAGTGAGGGAGGGGCAGAGAAAGAGAGGGAATCCCAAGCAGGCTCCCTGCTGTCAGAGCAGAGCCTGATATTATGCTTGAACCCACAAACCATGAGATCATGACCTGAGCTGAAATCAAGAGTTGGATGCTTAATGGACTGAGCCACCCAAGCAGCCCTCATTTGGGTTTAGATGCAGGGATCTCAAACTCAAACGTTTTTCAAGGTCAGGCCAGTATATAAATGAGTGATGCAGCTGGATGTGAATAAGGAGAAAGAGTAGAGACTGGGGGGAAACAACAATTGCATGCCCCTTCTTTTTTTTTTTTTTTCAACGTTTTATTTTTATTTTTGGGACAGAGAGAGACAGAGCATGAACGGGGGAGGGGCAGAGAGAGAGGGAGACACAGAATCGGAAACAGGCTCCAGGCTCTGAGCCATCAGCCCAGAGCCCGATGCGGAGCTCGAACTCACGGACCGCGAGATCGTGACCTGGCTGAAGTCGGACGCTTAACCGACTGCGCCACCCAGGCGCCCCGCATGCCCCTTCTAAAGACATTACAAATCATTTGAAGACCATAACAACAACAACAACAACAACAACAACAACAGGGAGATCAGATATGTCTGTAGGAAGAATTCACTATGTAGGCAGTCTGAGGGCTTTTGGTTGTATATTGTCTCCATGATTAACATTTGCCCTTGAAAGGTGTTTTCTGTGTGTGTGTGTGTGTGTGTGTGTGTGTGTGTGTGTGTCCATCTGTGTTCTAACAGTTACTAGCTAGACAATTTTAAGAACAAAGAGGCATATTTGCTACTCACAGCAGTGAGGAGACAAACAGGGATCACACTTGGAGGTCTTACGTGCCCACCTGGACTGTTCTGTAGGGCTCTAGCACCAAAGAACCGTGACTGGTCTGTGGGAGTTGTCTAAAGCATTTGGGCTGTTTTAACTGAATAACTCAGACTTGAAGAATGAACTACTGGAATAGTTCCTGGAATGAGACCAACTCCATGGGTGATGACTAGAGTTTGTCAAAGATAGGCAGACAGCCAAATAGCAGAGGTTAGGAAATGGCAGGGCTCTCAAACTTGAGGGTAGGGCAGAAAGATTATAAATTGGGTTATCTAGAAGGCAATCAATCTCCCAGCAAAGGTGTAATGTCTTATTCACTTTCCTGGGATGATGGGAAAGGTTATTTAGCTGAATTACCATTGATACACTGAAAGTAGGATGTACAAAAAACATGTAACTTGATCAATTAGTATCACTATTCTCATTTTGTTCTTCAACCTCTGACTTTCCCTTATGGTGGGGGAGAGGTCAGGGCACTTAATTTTGCTGGCCTCCCTCCTGCAGTCTTTTGTGGGTCACTAGGCTGAAACCAGAGTGACATGAAAAATTCAAGAGTAGAATGTGGACTTCACTCTTGAAGCAGCAGGTTTATGTGGCCAGGAGTCTAAGTTTCTTATTAATGTATTAAGTGGAAGGCTTGATGCGATTTCCAGGAAGGTAGTTTAAGTAGAGTTCCTACCTATCAAATGCGCTGTGAGTTGGGTGATTATAACAGGTTTCACATTCAGTTTACATTTTTTCCCCTTCCTACACTGTGATCTCCTTAAGTTAATCCAACCATTCACTAAGTCTAATAGATGTACACTACCTTGTGTGGTGGAGGTGTGGAGGATAAAGGGATGAAACTGTAAAGAGAAGCATGCCCTGCCTCACATTTAATCTTATGTTGCACCCATCACAGAAAACAACATCCTACAAGAGAACTGTGTCCAGGAGTTTGAGGCATTGATCTGTAGTTAAGTGAATGGTGGCGCATGATGGAGCAAATGCCTGGTGAAGAGCATGTAATTTCCAAATTAGGAGAAGGATGCTCAGAAGGGACATAAACCAATACCCCTCTTCTTTCTCCACTTACACTAGAGGACAGAGGTCAGGATAATTTAAGTGGTAATTGTGTTATGCTCTGTTCTTTTCGTGTGCATTAAAATCATACAGGGATATGACTTGTTAATTACATTGGTAAGATTTCATAGATGGTGGATGGTAACTATTTGTATTTCAATAGCTTTCCCTCAGTTTAAAACATGTGAAAATTAGTAAAAAATTAATAAAAAAAAACATGTGAAGTGGACTTGGGAGTCTAGAATGGGAGCCTGGAAGGGGGTGCCCTACATTAATTACAAGAAGAACTGTTAATTACAGACCCCAAAAGAAGAATCAAAGGAAAGAATCATCAATTATACGCATTGCATCTCATGCAAGAAATCGAGTGCCCCAGCAACCCAACCAATGAGAAAGCATCATCACCCTGAACTCTTTCTTTCCTTCAATGGACTTTCATTCAAAACAACCCCGACCCCCAACCTCCTTTTCCTTCATAACATGAGGTTCGTCTTTTTTTGTTGGAGTTGCCTATGGCTTTTCATATGTCGCATGCCCCGAATTGCAATTCTCCATTATTCCTGAATAAACCCATTTTGCTGGTAAAATAACTGACAATTTTATTTTTAAGATTAACAAACAGATTTCCACATCTTTATTTTTTTTATTTTTTTCATGTTTATTTATTTATTTTTTATTTTTTTAACGTTTTATTTATTTTTGAGACAGGGAGAGACAGAGCATGAACAGGGGAGGGTCAGAGAGAGGGAGACACAGAATCTGAAACAGGTTCCAGGCTCTGAGCTGTCAGCACAGAGCCCGACGCGGGACTCAAACTCACGGACTGCGAGATCATGACCTGAGCCGAAGTTGGCCACTTAACCGACTGAGCCACCCAGGCGCCCCTCATGTTTATTTATTTTTGAGAGAGAGAGAGAGAGAGAGAGAGAGAATGCAAGTGGGGAGGGACAGAGAGAGAGGGAGACACAGAATCTGAAGCAGGCTCCAGGCTCTGAGCTGTCAGCACAAAGCCCAATGTGGGGCTTGAACCCGCTAACTGTGAGATCATGACCTGAGCCAAAGTCACATGCTTAACCAACTAAGCTATCCAGGTGCCCCTCCACATCATGATTTTTAACAGAGCTTATGAGCTAAAATAATAAAAATTATCATATTTTACAAACTGAAAAATTTCTGAACTTCATAATCTGAGGAGTAAAGGATTTCTGAGAGAAGATATATAAAATCTGGACTTTCCCTGATAATTTAGCACATATAGTTGCCATAACTGGAGCACACTGGCAGACGCATGAACAAGTAAATACCTTCATACTCTTTAAGTAGTAATTACTTTTGGCCTTTTCTCACTTAGAGCTTCATTAATTAAGGATTGAGTTCATTTTTCTCTTAAAGATTCCCTTAAAGGTTAAAAAATTAGTTTAAATCAGGGGAAGGGTCAGACTGGCTACTTTTTCAGTTCTGGGTGGTTTTTATTAGGCAGCTCAAGAATCTACACTGGGACTGATACAGAGCCATGGGAGTGAGAAAGTTTCTGCTACTTTTTCCTCTTGCTTTCTAATCATTAAAAACTATTCACCAGGTTATTGCCAAGTAAAGACCAACCCTGCTGAAAGTCGTTGCCAACTTCTAGTCCTAAACGCCCAACTGCTGAACATAGTGTCTTCTGACTCCCCTATCAAAGATGAACGTGCAAAATATTCTGAGAGGCAAAACAAGTCATGTCTGTGCTCTTGAAGGAGGCCAGCCAAGGTGAACGAAGACCTCTGCTTTAAGGGTGAAGGCCATATTCCACTCTCAAGTGTTTCTATTGTTTCAGCCTGGTGAACTTTCACCCACAAAAATCTTTCTTTGAACAGTCTGATCAAAAACAAGGTCTTTAATTTTTTTGGTTGTTTGTTTACTTACAGCTAAACCTTTAGACAGGAGGCCAACTCCCAGTGGTCAGTTTCAAATAGGTTAACTTTGGACTGAAGTGATTTTTTAAAACTCCGCAATTTTCTGACAGATGTGTGAGCGATGCCAGTATGCTTGACTTTATCTGCTCTTCTGAAGAGTTTCCTCCCTCCCAGGGAACACCTAAAGGGAGTAGTATGGAGTTAAGAGAACAAGTTTAATGGGTAATCTTTGTCCAGTCTTGTAATGAAAAGTGCAGTTGATTACATGATGACCCACAGATTTGGGTTGGCATGGTTAGGTCTTGCAGGTAGAAAGAAGAGAAGGAAGGATAGGGAAAGTCAGCACAGCCATGTTAAATGTGCCTCCATGTGCTTTTTTTCAACCTTTCTTATGAATCTCGCAGACATCTTGATCTACTGCTTTTTTGCATAGGACCAAGGGGTAATGTTATAAGGGAACAGCAATTACGGACTTGTGCTTTAAGAATGTTATCCTCTTGGGCTTCCCAAAGAAAACTAATAAAGTTCAGATGCATACTTTGTCCAAGTACTTTGGTATTTTAGGAACCGTAAGAAAAGAGTAAGGATTTTTTTTTTGGACCAAATGGGTGGTAGAACAAAGAGAAGAGCCTTTGTAAAATTCTATTTGAAAAAAATCATTTAGGGGCACCTGGGTGGCTCAGTCAGTTAAGCGTCCAACTTCGGCTCAGATCAAGATCTCAGGGTTCATGGGTTCGAGCCCTGTGTCAGGCTCTGCACTGACAGCTCAGAGCCTGGAGCCTACTTTGGATTCTGTGCTCCCTCTCTCCCTGCCCCTCCCCCACTTGTGTTCTCTCTCTCTCTCTCTCAAAAATAAATAAATAAAAACATTTAATGCCTTTAAAAAGAAAACAATCACTTAAACTTTGAACTGCTGGTTAAATAGGCAGATTAATCAACTGATTTCTGTAATGCCACACTTATAAGTAGGTAATGTTTCCAAAACACTCCAGTATTTGGAATATAGTCCAGGGACTAGAAATCAATGAGTAAACAGACATCAAAAAGCACATGCATTTTGTTCTTTAGGAAGTCTAAGTGTTCTCACACAGTCATTTAATTATGCATAAAATAAAGATCAAGCACACAGACCAGAGATTACGATGGCAGCAGCAGAGTCCATTCAGATGATCTAGAAGATGGTGTAACCAGCTGCAGCTGTTTAGTCCAGACAATAACTCTAGGGGTTTTAATAATGATGATAAAACAGCTACTATTTACTCAGTGCTCTTCATGGTCTACCAGGCACTACTCTATGCAGTAGGTACATATTACCCCCAATTTACAGTTGAGAAAACTGAGACACAGATTAAATAACTTGACATGCTATAATGGATAGAGGCCAGTTCAAACCCACCTCCGTCAAACTTCAAAACTTAAGTCTTACCTATTTTGTTTTATTGCCCTATATTCCAATCCTAATTCTTTCCTAACATATTTTCAAAAGATGACATCTATATGCCATATTATCTGATAAACAGCACAGGGAACTATGTGATATGTTTTAAGACATTTTAAATCTAATACAGGGGCACTTGGGTGGCTCAACCAGTTAAGCGTGTGACTCTTGGTTTTGGCTCAGGTTATGATCTCATGGTCTGTGAGTTTGAACCTCTAATCAGGCTCTGTGCTGACAGTGTGGAGCCTGCTTGGGATTCTCTCTCTCTCCCTCTCTCTCTGCCTCTCCCCTGCTCATGCTCTCTCTCCTTCTCTCAATATAAGTAATCTTTAAAATTATTTTTAAAATCTAATCTAATACATATAAATTTGTTGGTATTTAAACAGTAAGTTTCGAATATCTGGAAATTTCATTTATATGGAAGACGAGACAACTCCTTTATTAATTCATGAAGGTTTATAAATCAAACCTTCAGTGAAGGTTTGATTGCATATCTTCTATGTTTGTCTCAACCACGACTGAAAGGACATTCTTTTTTTTTAATATTTATTTATTTTTAGGAGAGCACAAGTCAGGGAGGGGTAGAGAGAGGGGGACAGAGGATCCAAAGCAGGCTCTGTGAGGACAGGCTGACAGCAGCGAGCCCAAAGTGGGGCTCCTACTCATGAGCTGCAAGATCATGACCTGAGCTGAAGTCAGATGCTTAACCGACAAAGCCACCCAGGTGCCCCTTAAAGGACCTTCTTTATCCAAAACTCCTTCCACTCTGGGGTGATAAACTTGCTGCGGTTCACATGGGACCTTTCATAGTTTTAGCAAACTAACTTCCACACTCCTTGGGAAAATCAGGACAGTTGGTGGCTCTAGCTTCACAACACATAAGGGGTGCTTTAAAGGGGCTTTTGGATGGGGGCGCCTGGATGGCTCAGTCGGTTGAGCGTCAAACTCTTGATTTCGGTTCAGGTCATGATCTCGTGGTTCATGGATTAAGTCCCTAGTCAGGCTCTGTGCTTATATCATAGAACCTGCTTAGGATTCTCTCTCTCCCTCTCTCTCTGCTCCTCTTCTGCTTGCTCTCTCTCACTTTGAAAATAAATAAACTTAAAAAAATAAATAAATAAAGTTGCTTTTGGATGATAGTGGTGATTACAAATAGGATCTGATAGGCTTAAGACCTTTCTTAGGGAGAAAGAAGTAGTTCAGTTTCTGTTTCTGTGGGAGCACCTCAAGTGGTGGAGAAACTTCTCCCTGAAACCTTATTTCATTTTTAGTTTGCCAATTTTATACACTTCTTCTGCATTCTGAACTAAAACTCTTATCTCACTGAAGCTTCCACCCACTTTTCTTATTCCACCCCTTGCTACCGTATGAAATGAACCAAATCCTTTCCCCATGTGATTGCACATGAAATATTTAAAGAAATCTATCATGGCCCCAATATTTTCACCTTCAAACAACACATCTCCAAACCATTCAACATTTCTCATGCTCTTTTACCATGATTACTCTCTTCTTTTTTTTTTTAATTTTTTTTTTCAACGTTTATTTATTTTTGGGACAGAGAGAGACAGAGCATGAACGGGGGAGGGGCAGAGAGAGAGGGAGACACAGAATCGGAAACAGGCTCCAGGCTCTGAGCCATCAGCCCAGAGCCTGACACAGGGCTCGAACTCACGGACTGCGAGATCGTGACCTGGCTGAAGTCGGGCGCTTAACCGACTGCGCCACCCAGGCGCCCCCATGATTACTCTCTTCTGAATGCAGTATGGCCATATTCAAATTGTAGCCTCTGAAATTGTAGCTTCCAGAAATCTAATCAGCAGAGTAGAGTGGATAGGTCACCTCCTTCATCTCGAGTCTAGGCTTCCTTTAATTCAGCGTGACACCTTAGTATTTTTCTTGGCAGTCATTAACTTAGATTAAGTTCTTATCTACTAAAACTTCTAAGCATTTTTCTTATATACTTTTAGGCTATATTGTTTATATTCTGTATATGCAGTTATTTTTTCCCAGCTTGAAGTACAGGATCTTACATTTAACTCTGCTAAACTTAACTTTCAATCCTTCATCCTTTTTTAAAAATCACCCATTCTCAAATTATTTTGATGAGCATATTTTTGTGTCAATGATAGAGTTGTTAAAAAGACATGGCCTTCGTTGGCAATCTTTCTTTATGTTTGTATTCATCTGCTAACATTAGTTACCATAATTTAACCCATTTGTAGCTAACCTAATTTACAAATAACAACACATATTTTCTTATTTAATCCCATAAAAAAGGAGTGGGATAGGAAAGTGAAGTCAGCCACAATGGAAAATGCTTTGTGACGGGGTGCCTGGGTAGCTCAGCTGGTTAAGCATCCGACTTCGGCTCAGGTCATGATCTTGCCAGTCCTGAGGTCAAGCTCTGTGTCCGGCTCTGCGCTGACAGCTAAGAGCCTGGAGCCTGTTTCAGATTCTGTGCTTCCCTCTCTGTCTCTGCTTCTCCCCCACCCACACTCTGTCTCTCTCTCTCAAAAATAAATAAACATTAAAAAAAAATTTTGTTTTAAAGAAAATGCTTTGTGACAAAGAAGTATTTGCTACTTCTGTCAAAACTGTGGGATTGCTTTCTTAGCCCCATGCTCTCAGCCACAGATGGCATGTCCCAATGTAATTCTCCACTTTACTTACTGGGCTTGGCGTTGAGTAAGTTTTGGTTATTAAGGAAGATCAAATCTTCTCTCAAAGAACAACGATTTGCCCTTCTTAAGAATGTTAAAAAAAATAAATCACAGATTTTTCAGTTCAAAACAGGAGTCCTGAATAGGCTTAGGAATAAATATACAGACTTCCAAATTTATTCCTTTAAAGGAGGCAATACTTTCTGGAAGCGAAAGGTTTGCTGTGTTTGTTAAACCATCAGAGACGGTTTAAGCTAGTAGTCAAATACATTGGCTTTGGCCTGGGTCAACTCTCAGTTCTAGCACTTGCCAACTGTTTGACTATGGACAAATATATTCATGCTTACCACAGTGTCTAGCATCTAGTAAGAGCTCTAAAAATATGAGTAGCTACTGTTTATTAAGCAACATTTTATGTTAGGTGCTACATAAGGCCTAGTACACATAAAGTGCTTAACATGCTGTCTTATTGTCTCCTAACAATTCCATGAAGTAGACACTCCTGTTATGCCCAAATTACAGATGAGAAAATTGAGGCACAGAAAGATTACACAATTTGCTTAGGTTAAACATGAAAGATAGGATTTATAACAAGTCTATCTGACTC
Organism: Felis catus; assembly: GCF_018350175.1. NCBI lineage: Eukaryota > Metazoa > Chordata > Mammalia > Carnivora > Felidae > Felis > Felis catus. The sequence continues at coordinate 96,395,081 of NC_058375.1, read as the reverse complement.
CAGACCAGGATCCCAAATATAATTCTATCCTGCCAGTCCCTGAATATAGACAAAACTCCCACTAGGCCTGATAACATCAGCAGTTTGAGTAGTAAGGATATTGACCACTGGCCAGTTAGGGAGTTTCTAGGAACTCCCAAAGGTCCTCCATTGGTATGGTCTTATCTTTCATCAGAGTGAGGTTCTGGTCCTCAGCCATATAGGCTTAGAAATCCAATATGCTAACACACAGACTATAAATTCATCTCCCAAAGCAGACTCATGCTCCCAGAGCCTGGTGTTCAAAACCACAAGTTTGTCCATAATGAACATTATGAACATAAACAGAAAAAGATATAATAGCCACGGGCTAAAACATTCATGTCCTGGGGCATCTGGCTGGCTCAGTTGGCGGAGGTTGTGACTCTTGCTTATCGGGGTTGTGAGTTCGAGTCCCACATTGGGTGTAGAGATTACTTAAAAAAATAAATAGATGAATAAAAACATTCATGTCCTGTGACCAACATTGGGGAATCAGATTGTAAGAGTAGGTTGCTTACAGAGCATGGAACTAAAAATAAGGGTGTCTGTTTTATGTGTGAACCTTTGACAAAAAAGCCATCCAACTCCAAAGCAACAATTTACCTACCTCCAAACTGAACAAACCAATGTAACCTCTCACCTAAAACCACTTGGATAAATACCACCAGGATTTGCCTCATAGATCCTCTTTATTCCTAAGTTTTCAGGGCTAACCTTCCCTGACACCATGTTCTTTCTTGAATTTAGGTTAGTTTTTTTTTTTTTTTCCAGGTTACAGCATAATTCTTTTTCACTGAGATTTTGAACAACTATACTTTGATGTATTCTGCATTGATTTGAAGGTTTAAATCTAAACGCGCAACTTGAAATTAAAATATAATAAAATGATGAAATAAAATAAAATAAAATGGCAACTTGAATTCCAGGTTCTTGGTGGGAAATCTTCTCACTGAGGCCCAAAGTACTACTAGCAGCAGTAAGAGACAGACCCCTCTGGTGGAAGCTGCCTTCTCTATGAAACTCCTGCTGGTTGGCTCTCCAGCTTGAGAAACAGGGACTGTTGCCAGCAGTTTTCACCCATCTACTAAAATCTAAAAGGTAACAAACACCATTTCTGGAGCTACCGAAGAGACAGACTGCTTGAAGGGAGATTTACATGGCTCTGCAGACTTCCTGGCTCTGCCAGCACTGGGGGAATTTGGTGTACAGAGTGTGAAATGATTTTTTTTTTCTTGGCTCTTTGCTGTAGGTCCAGGCAGCTACAGCAACAGCAACAGCAGTGGTTCCTACCCTCATGCAAAGCTTCCAGAATGCCTGGGAGTCTCCTGCTGATAACAATATGGAATGCCTGGAACTAGTCAAAGAGGTTGGAAGCCCCACCACCTACAGCAGCCAAGACTTAAAGCAGAGCGGTTACCCCAGAACCTCTGGGCTCAGTGTAGCTTCAGAACTTAAAGGCAAGGGGTGCCTGGGCGGCTCCGTTGGTTGGGCATCCGACTCTTGATCTCAGTTCAGGTCTTGATCTTGGGGTTGTGAGTTCAGGCCCCATGTTGGGCTCTGCACTGGGTGTGAAGAATACTTAAAAAAAAAAAAAAAGAGAGAACCTAAAGGCAAGGAATGGATGCTTCAGTGTGTACCCATGCCACACAATAGCCATGAACAGCAGATCATACGAAAAAAAAGTAGTGTGGACAAATTCCTGTCCTCTCCTGCAGGTGCGGCATTTACATATCTTCGGGTATAAAGAAAAGGCAGAGCATCCTGGGAGAGGAGAATTTTTCCAGCATTACTGGGAAGGCACAAGAACTGAAGCCTTTGGCTTTTGGGGCCTACCATTCCCACTTCCCTTCTACAGGATAAAAAGGATCTCAGGGGCACCTGGGTGGCTCAGTTAGTTAGGTGTCCAACTCTTGATTTTGGCTCAGGTCATGATCTCATAGCCTGTGAGTTGGAGACCCATGGCTGGGCTCCACATTGACAGCATGGAGCCTGCTTGGGATTCTCTCTCTCCCTCTCTCTCTGCCCCTCCCCTGCTCATGCTCTCTCTCTCTCTCAAAATAAATAAATAAAACTTAAAAAAAAAAAAAAAAAAAGACATCCTTAAAAAAAAAAAAGTATCTCAGAAGATCCAGAGCTCCTAGTGCCTAGACAGGACACTGGACAGAGTCCATGATACCCACAGCCTCTCTCTCCCTGAAAAGATACCTCGATGATGCTGGGAAAGAGGAGTCGGGCTGATCGGGAAGTCAAAATACAGTTATTAATTCTCTTCACCAAAGGCCAACCAGGGGACTAGACTATCAAGTCCACTCACTCAAGATATCATGATTTCTCACCATATCCCATGTCTCCCCAACATTCACACATTAAAATGAAGCTCCCACCAGTGTTTAGGGGTTAACTGAGTAGGAAGACTTGGCCCCTTTATGACTCCAGATTCTTGCAAGACGTTTGTTTTCTGAATATTCCCCTCTGTGTACTCCCTTCTTGTCTTAATTGGCCCTACCCACTGAGGTAGATTCTACATCTTTCTCCTGTATCTTTCAGTTGGCTAAGCCTCTGACCTCTCCGCTGCAGAGTCTAAAAGCAGGGAGATGGCCAAAATAGGCAGTCAGGGAAGAGCACAGGCATTCCTATCGCATCTGCTCAGTCTCTCAGCAGTCCTCATGTCAGGGAACCTCTCAAGTTTACAGGCTGGGGCCATAGAGAGTCTCCCCTTCCTCACTCAGTGTAACACATGGAGCAAGGTCTCTCAGAGGCTGTTTGCGGAGTGCTGAGAGAGATGCTGTTGTCGAATGTGGGTGTTTTCCAGCAGCCCTGTTCTGGATGTAATTCCTCAGAGCTGCTCCCTGGGTCTGTGTGAGCTAGGTTCTGGATGATTCCCAGCACGACTCCTTACCCTTTTTCTTGTTGTCACCAGATGTCAGGGGAATTGCTGTTCACGATTGCCACAGGTAACTCCTATTATAATTGTTGTTGTTATTTTCCTGTTTCTTTTCAAAAATATATTTACTTATTTATATATATATATATTTTGATATATATATATATATATATTTTTTTTTTTTTTGAGAGAGAGAGAGAGAGAGCAGGAGAGAGGCAGAGAGAAATAGAGAATCACAAGTAGCTGTCAGCACAGAGCCCCGTGCAGGGACCAATCCCACAAACCGTGAGATCATGATCCAGGCTGAAATCAAGAGCGGGGCACCTAACTGACTGAGCCACCCATTATTTTTAATATTTAGGAGGCTGGAACACAAAGTTGAAAGACTTCCACAAAACTAGGAAACAGGTTGCCACTTTAGCAAGGCTTGCTCAACTGATTGATTCAAAAACATCTATTGAGCACTGGCACATGCAATGTACAACCTGATGATGTGGAGGGGAAACAGAGATAAGAAAACAGATCCCTCCTTAAAAAGGCTACATTGTAATGGAGACATAGATGCACACAGAAATCACTGTCGTACAAGGTAAGCATATAAGGATAGGTCACAGTTATAACCTGGAAAAGTTAAAGGTGAGTCTGCGAGGCCACTAAGCCTAGGCCTGTTGATCAGCTGGGGTAGTCTGTTTTTGCCTCAGAAGCCAACACCAAGCCAAGGTCAATGCTAATGCCAACATGTTATGCACCATAAAGTAAATATTTTGTAATGCTCTATGTGCATGTAACAGTAGCTCAGTGTAACACTTTCCTTTAAATGGATCTCTTTTAGGGGTACCTGGGTGGCTCAGTTGGTTAAGCATCCCACTTTGGCTTAGGTCATGGTCTCACAATTCATGGGTCCGAGCCCCACATTGGGCTCTGTGCTGATAGCTCAGAGCCTGAAGCCTGCTTCAGATTCTGTCTGCCTGTCTGTCTCTCCCTGTCTGCCCCTTCCCCCTCACACTGTCTTTCAAAAATGAATAAACGTTAAAAAAAATTAGAATAAAATAAAAAATAAATGGATTTCTTTTAGGGGAGCCTGGGTGGCTCAGTCAGTTAAGCATCCCACTTTTGACTCGGGCTCAGGTCATAATCTCACAGTTTGTGGGTTTGAGCCCTGCATCGGGCTCTGCGCTGGCAGTGTGGAGCCTGCTTGGATTTCTCTCTCTCCCTCTCCCTCTGCCCCTTCCCACTCATGTGCTTTGTCTCTCTCCTCAAAATAGGTAAACTTAAAAAAAAAATAAATGAATCTTTTAAGTTAATGAAGTAGGTTGACTGCCATTTACTTCCTTTTCATAGCAAGAAAAATAGAAGTTGCACTTCCTTTCCCTGTTCCTCAGGGCAACTAATAAGAGAACAAACATCGTTCCGTACCAGGAATAAAGTTGACTCATACTCTTAAGCTTTCTCTCCTTTTAGAACACATTGATTGAAGACTTGGAATGGGATAACATTCATTCGCGTAGAGAAACAGATGAAGTCGCCAAAGAAGAGAGGGTAGGGAGGGAACAGGGAAAATGAGGTGAAGGAATAGGGAAAGGGGCTATTACACTACTTTTGATAAAGTCTCTTAATCTGAGAAGAAAAGATTGTTCCAGGAAGATCATATTCTAGGCAGAAGGATGAGGATGAGTAGAAATCCTATATATTCTGGCCCACCATCTTAGAAGAGAGTCAGTCTTGTGGCAACAGGAATAAATAGGTCTTTGTGGCCTGCTACCAGTCCAACATCCCCAGGTCTACAAAACTTAAAAACAAGCCAACGAGAGTATGGGCAACTGGTTGGCTCAGTCAGTATAGCATGTGACTCTTGACCTCAGGGTTGTGAGTTCAAGCCCCATGTTGGGTGAAGAATTTACTTAGAAAAATATATATATACTCTAATATATAGAGTATAGAATTAGTAGTAGAGAGGAGGTGAACTTTTCCCAAGGCAGGAATCTCAATGGGTGCCACTGAGTGACCTCAGGTCAAGAGGTAAGAACCTAAGACCCAGGAGGTGACCCACAATACACAAAAGATTTATAGGGGAAAAGGACACCATATTTTTTCCATTAGTATACTTCAAAATAGTGACACAAAAGAAAGGACATGAGAGGCTCCTACACTGGGTTCTTGGCTTTCTAGATAGAAGGGGGTAGAAATGATGCCTCATCTTCCTGTGAATTCTTAGCCATTTTTTTTTTTTTTTGCACCATTGCCTTTGCTAACCCTTCTATGACTGATTACTGTTAAGTAAATCTTTACCTGGTATTTAAATATTCATATGTTTGTTTTCATATACACCATAAACTACTTGAGGGCAGTGATCATATCTCTATACCTTCAATGACAACTAGCCAGTGCCTGTTCTCAGTAGGTCATTAAAAATGTTGATTTGATGTTATAGGAGAATTAGGGTCAACAGCTGCAAGGGCTGGCAATCCATAGGTTTCTGGCCAAGAATTTCCATGAGGCAAGGCAACATTTGGCAATTACAAGGGCATTCCAGTGAAGTGAAGAGGAGTGTCGGATTTTGCAATAGTTCTGCAAATAAGATAGATTTTCTGGAGTGGCTGGGTTCGTGGAAAAACATGTGCTGAATGGCAAAAAGGAATCTGGATTTTCACCTTTACAGTAATCATTGTAGCAAGATATAATCTCTGCTAGATTCAAATAGAAAGGAGTGACATTAATAAGTTTTCTTAGCACTACACAGCATTATGCCATACATGCAGAATATTTTTTTTAATTGTTACTATTGACCTCAAGCTTAAAATCTCAATGGGAATTCAGAGGCATCTCAGTGGCTCAGTTGGTTAAGCGTCCGACTCTTCGTTTTGGCTCAGGTCATAATCCCACAGTTTCATGAGTTTGAGCCGCACACTGGGCTCTGTGAGCCTGCTTGGGATTCTCTGTCTCTGTCTCTCCCCCTTCCGGACTTGTGCTGTCTCTGTCTCTCTCAAAGTTTCTTTAAATAAACTTTAAAGAAAAATCTTAGTGGGAATTCAATGTGTACATACACAAACTAGTTAGAGAACAAGGCAATGAGTGTTACATTGAGTTACAAATTAAACATTATACCATTGCTCTTGAAGATGGATCTTGGGAGTCCCCTAATTTTTGTAGGTCTTTGTTCTTTTGAGCCTTCACAAAGTTCTCTATCCTGTGGACATTTGAAACATAAGACATTTTATTGCTTTAACTCCCCCCCATCCACCTTATCCCCACCTATTAGTATTTCAAGACACCATTTCATATATAGCTGATGTAATAGCATGCTTAGTTCTTAAACTCCTATCTCTCTAGCCTTTGAGCTTGAATCTGTAACCCTAACTTATAGATTAAGCTTTGCTCCAACCCAAGGACCCCAATTCTTCCTGGTAGAAGGACATGAGGAGAATGGGTCATTAGTTCAAAGAGTCAATCTCAAAGACAATCAGGCTTTGGGGTGCTTCCTGTCTTATATTTCTATTCCCCAGTACTTCTCTTGCTGGTAACTTCTCCTTCCCAAAATAGAATTGCAGCCCCCATTGAGGCCTCTGGTTTCTATGGTCAGGTTTTTTGGATATCAACTTTCTGTGCGCCTGAATCTGTGTAAATTGCCTAATGCCCTTTTAGATCCACACCCTGGATCTCACATTCATTTAGGACTTTTTACCATAGATTAAAAACTTTCTACATGGTCCCCAGGGGCTAGTTTTGGTGCCAGAGTCACAGAGAAGGTGGTACACTGGTCGCCCAAGGTTCTCTTATTTCAAATGTTTCTGGGCTACAAGGCAAAAACAAGTGAGAGGCTGCAGTTCTGTGATGGGATCATGGTTATCAGCTTGTTTTATGATCCAAAGAATTGCCTTAGATGATTTGTGCTTTAAAGTGTGAGACAATGTAGACAGAGAGGATCTTTTCTGCACTGCTGGTAGGAATGCAAACTGGTGCAGCCACTCTGGAAAACAGTCTGGAGATTCCTCAAAAAGTTAAAAATAGAACTACCCTACGACCCGGCAATTGCAGTACTAGGTATTTATCCGAAGGATACAGGTGTGCTGTTTTGAAGGGGCACGTGCATCCCAATGTTTATAGCAGCGCTATCGACAATAGCCAAAGTATGGAAAGAGCCCAGATGTCCATCAACAGATGAACGGTTAAAGAAGATGTGGTATACACACACACACACACACACACACACACACACACACACACACACACACACAAACACAACGGAGTATTACCCGGCAGTCAAAAAGAATGAAATCTTGCCATTTGCAACAACGTGGATGGAACTAGAGGGTGTTATGCTAAGTGAAATTAGGGAAAGAAAAATATCATGAGTTCACTCTTATGTGGAATTTAAGATACAAAACAGATGAACACAAGGGAAGGGAAGCAAAAATAATATAAAAACAGGGAGGAGGACAAAACACAAGAGACTCTTAAATATACAGAACAAACTGAGGGTTGCTGGAGGGATTGTGGGTGAGGGGATGGGTTAAATAGTAAGGGGCATTGAGGAAGACACTTGTTGGGATGAGCACTGGGTGTTATACATAAGGATGAATCACTGGGTTCTACTCCTGAAATCATTATTGCACTATATGCTAACTTGGATGTAAATTTAAAAATAAATTAATTAATTCATTAATTAATTTTAAAAAAAAGTGTGAGACAATGAAAGGGGTATTTTGGAAAAAAATTAACATAGCATAAAATGTATCAGATGTCAAGGTGACCATCAAGACACTATATGCCTCAGAACAAATGAGATAATGCAAAGTACCCAGCACAGTTCCTGGCACTCAATGAAAATGTTAGTTGTCTTCCCTTTGCATGTGGATTTTACTGTTTACAGCATGCTTTTGTACATATTAGCCCCCCACCCCAAACCTTAGTAATTTCCCTCAGAGAAGTAACTTGACCCCAAAAACAGTACTTCTGAAAAATGGCAGGGTTGAGAGTCAGACTCAGACCCCAAAGCCAGTTCTCTGCCCGGCACCCAAGACTCTTCTGACTGTGCTGTGTTAGACTGAAGATTGTGTAGGCCTGGATCAGAGTGCTACAATGAGATGGAATCAAAGAATGATCTTGAAGCTCCCGCATAGCTGAGCTTCCTGGGGACTTATTATTGTTTTTTTTTAATATCTTAATTTTATTTAAATCCAAGTTAGATAACAGTGTAATAATGGTTTCAGGAGTAGAATTTAGCAATTCATCACGTACATATAACCCCCAATGCTCTTTCTGAGGCCTTATTATTATACACCTTTATTTGTAAAACACAACAAAAAACCCAATACTTTATTTTACCTATTCCAAGATACATATACTGTCACCTTTTAACATCTCTGAAATTGAGACAATTGGTGTTTTTCAGCTGTTTCCACCACTATGCACTTTCGATATCACTATTGTCTGCTTATCTGCAAATTTGGTTGTTACTCCTGATTGAATGACTAGACAACTAAAACCCAGGGACATTTCAGTCAGCCAACCACTTAAGCAACATTTGCACAAGAAATATGATCCTAGTTGTTGTCTGAAAAACTTCCATTGACACCTTTTTGTATATAGCTTATCAGGCACAAGAGCGCATCAACATCAAAATTTGCGGAATTGATGCCAGAAGGTTGGAAGAAAATCTTACCCCCAAATGGAGCCCTGTTTAAGGACTGCTGCATTGCCACTGCTTTTGATGGCACAGAAGGTAGCACTGTATTGAAAATACAGTATATTGGGGCACCTGGGTGGCTCAGTCAGTTAAGTGTCTGACTTTGGCTCAGGTTGTGTGTTCATGGGTTCGGGCCCTGTGTTGGGCTCTGTGCTGACAACTGGAGCCTGGAACCTGCTTCAGGCTGTGTGTGTGTGTGTCTCTCTGCCCTTCCCCTGCTCATGCTGTCTCTCTCTCTCTCTCTCTCAAAAATAAATAAAACATTTTAAAAAAAGAAAAATTCAGTATATCAATTATTCAGAGTTGAAAAGTTATTCGTTAGATATAAAGACATTTTGGGTTACCTTAACTGAATTGTTCCATTTAATGCACAGCTTTTAAATATAACAAAAATCAATTTTACATACACCTAAATAAGCCCTTTAATAAGGACTGAGTGATAAGAAAGTATTGTGTAACAGATTAACTTGTATCATTAGTTTCTTAGTGGACTATAAAATAATGGTGTGCTCTACAATCTGTGGTGTCTCAGATTCAATGAGAATAGTCATATTACATTTGTGTGTTTCATGGTTTATATATTAACTCATTTTGGTCATCATAATAACCTTGTAATATTAGCAGCAAACTATTAGCCCTAATTCTATCCATGGAAAAATAAGGCAGATTAAATAACCTATTCAAACAGCCAGGATAAGGACTCATCCTTATTTAGTCCTCTAGAATAAGCCTAAAATCCTTTTTTCCCTCTAAAATTACAAGGCTGATATCAATCTTACTACTATATATATATATATATATATAAAAAAAGGCAGCTCTGATGAAAATGAACATAGTAATTCAGGAAAAACATTGAATGTGCCTCCCTTTTGGCAAGGAAAGTGAATTGTCGGAGTTTTAACAATAATAAATCACTATTACAAACAGCCTACTACTCTGCCTAGCACATAAAAGATGTTAAATAAATAATACATGTTGCATTACTCAGGATAGCTAGTGCTGGCTTAACCAACAAAACTTAATTCAGCTAATGCTGAATCTTCTGTGGCTTAACCAACAAAACTTTGTCTCGTGCAGGTCACAGATCTAGCACAAGTTGGCAGGCAGTGAAAGCTGTGTGTCACTCTATTCCACACCTTTACGCAGTAGCCAACATGACTCACATTCTACCATCTTCTAGCTGCACCAAGTGGAACGTCTAACCTCCAAGATTGCTGTGACGGGGTAAAAAGGGTTAGGAAAGGCACATGGGCTTATAACTTGTCTGGTCTGAAAGTGACACCCGAAAGGGATACAAATCACTTCTTTCACAGGCCATTAGGCAGAAGTGATCACAGGACCCTAACCTACCTGAAGGGAGCTGAGAAAAGCAAAGCAGCAATAGAATATTTGGTGAGTACTATCTATACCACAGTAGTCCTATTTCTTGAGGGCAGGAATCTTTTATTTACTGGTATTCCCAAATATCTAGAATTGTGTCTGGCCTACAGTGTTCACTAGCAATTATTAAATGAATAAATGAATGAATTAATAAATGGCATCTGAAGCTGCTTTTCCTCATTTTAACTACGAATCTGCAGTTTCCAGGTAGAATTAGATATGCAAGTTCAGGTTAATATTTCAGAAACACCTAGTGTTAAAAAGAAGAAGCCAGTTTGATAAGTTATTTGAAGTTGGCACACTCATTCTTAAATGTAATTACAAATTACATGAAATCTTTTCTATGGGAGCTTAATGATTCTTTAAATTGACATAAATATGAGGAAATACAATACGCAACTCTAAAACCCAGTTTGGGTTGTTGGTTTCATTTAACAAATGAACACAGACTGCAATCTTCCCAAAAATGATTGCTTAGGGAGTTGGGAACAATTTGCCAGGATAAGAATTTAGATTGTGGTGATACGAGAAGGCAAGCAGCAGTCAGGCATGGGGAAGGCACAATAAGTAGCTGTCCTTTTGGCTCTAATTCAACACCTGTTCTTAACATTACCCACATGATTAGGAAGGCACAGAAGGTTCAATATTTAGTTTTCACAAAGGAATCTCAAAACGATTATAAGATGTAATTCATCATTTATTCAGAGCACCTGGGTGGTTCAGTCGGCTGAGTGTCTGACTTTAGTTCAGGTCATGATCTCATGGTTTGTGGGTTCAAGCCCCACGTCAGGCTTTGCACTGACAGCAAGGAGCCTGCTTGGGATTCTCTCTCTCAAAAATAATTGGGATTCATGCTCTCTCAAAAAGAAACATTTTAGAAAAAGATGTAATTCATCATTTATTCAACTAATGTTTATTAAGCACCAAATACGTGCATGCAGAATGCTTGGTACAGGAGATTCCAGTGCAAAAGACAGATATGAGTCCTACCCCAATGGAACTTATGATCTAATAGAGAAGAGAGACACTGAACAACTATTATAATAAGCATGACATAGGTTGCAAAAGGAGAAGTAACAGGTGCTATTGAGTGAACTGGGAAACTATTGGTCTTCAGCAATAAGAAAGTAGGATCAGTCAGGGAAGATCTCAATAACAGGTGTTTCAGTTTAAATCCAGAAGATAGGGAGGATTTGGCATGAAAAGTCAGGGAAAGAGAATTCCAGATGGAGGGAATAGCTTGTCTTCTCAACCCCACTGTGAAATCTCAACAGGATTACGGGCTCAATCATATAGCTGGAGAGATGGCAGAAATGACTTGTTCAAAGGATGCTGTTTAATAAGTAGCTTAATTAGGACCATAAGCCATATTCGTTACTTTACAGAGCAGGGCACACAATTGTAGAAGGTAGGCTCTTTCCTGACTCAAACATAGCTAAGCCAGTCACTCCTATAGCCCATCAGGTGCATCAGTCAGCCATGAACCAGACTGATGTAACAGATATAAATTTTCAACCTGTTTCACAGCGTGCAGGATGAGAACTAAAGAGCCCTAAAGGCTTTCATGCAGGAAGGGAGGGGTGTGGTGGCAGAGGGGGAAGCTTCATTGGTGAGAGCCAAGCGCTAAAAGCAGCTGCGTGTGACATTTCCATCAACAGCACTCCCTCCCTCATTGTGTATGAGACACACATCAGATGTTCTGGTTTATGATTTCAGCTTCAGAGTACATACCCTTCGAGGTCCAAGCTCATGTATCTCTTCCTGGCATGGTGCCTGCTCATTAACTGGACTAAAAAGCTCATCTAAGAGTGATAACCAAATGCTGAGAATATTGGGGTCCCTTTCTCCTACCCTTAAGGAGGTCTGGAGTCTTGGTTGAGGCAGGCCGACACGCCCAGCCTCTGTACTTGCTAGAAAGTGACAAAGCACAGGCCACCAAAAAGATTCTGTCCAGATGCCAGAACTGTATCAGAACACAAGGTCACATACAGCTGCTGTCTTCCCCCGTTTATATCAGCCTGGAGGACAATCCATTCTCTTTCCCTTGGAGGACACAGTAGAGGCAAACTCTTGGAGGTCCCAGGTAAGTGCCACTTTATCTGTTAGGTAAACTAGACCTAAGGAAAGCTAAGTCTTTGCCTTTTTGTATTGTGTTTACCTCCCCAGGTAAATTAAGGTAGAAAAATCTATTATTTTCAGGGGAGATAACAGGAAAGCCCTTATAGGCCTTTGCTTCTTTGATTCAAGAGCACAGAACCTGAAGTGACTGAGATGTCAGTAAATGGTATGTTTGCACACCAAAACTTAAAAGTGTTCATGATGTTCTGATCATTTGAAAATGTATTACTTTAGAAATTTCTGTTAAGTTTTGGTGGTTGAAATCTGTTACTTGTTCTAAAAATGCTGGGTCATACAATCTCATATTACTTTTCCAAATATGTCATGCAACTATAAAAACCACTGTAAATGGGGCACCTGGGTGGCTCAGTCGGTTAAGCGTCCGACTTCAGCTCAGGTCATGATCTCACAGTCCGTGAGTTCGAGCCCCGCATTGGGCTCTGTGCTGACAGCTCAGAGCCTGGAGCCTGCTTCAGATTCTGTGTCTCCCTTTCTCTCTGCCCTTCCCCTGCTCATGCTCTGTCTCTTTCTATCTCAAAAATAAATAAAACATTTTTTAAAAATCTTAAAAAAAAACCACTGTAAAATAAATGTCAGAGAGTTTTCTTTTTAAAGAGCAAAATTACAATAATAACAATAATTTGTTCTAATCCAAATGACTACAATCTCTGAGCATCAAGGCTGCTTGTTTTATCACTGGGTGGCCACATTTATATAGGGTTGTGTTTTTTTTGTCAGAAATCTTTTCATAACCAGACATTAGACCCAATTTTAGATGATTTGAAAGACGGGTTGGCTTTGGAAGAAGTATGCTAAAGTTAGTAGTGAGGTTTTATCACGGTTTCTTAGTCCACATTATTCCTCAACTGCCACAAGTCCATGTCTGAAGTAGTAATAACAACTTCTCAGTTTAGGGCAAAGTAACTCCTGGTAAATTCATTCATTTAGTCTACAGATATTCAAAGAAAACCTACTATATTCATTGTACTGAATAAAACATGATTCCTGCCTTTTAATATGCAATTTAGTGGAAGCTATTTATACACTAGACTGTAAACTCCAAGGTCAGGTTTTGGATCTGTTGCAATTACCACTTTATATCAAAGTATAGCAGTGTCTGTCTCATGGTAGGTGCTCAGTAAATATTGGTTGAATGTGTATATGTATGAACAGATATGTATACGATGCTACTTTTTAAATATGTATTACATTCTTTGACAACCACATTGTTGATTAAAATCTCATAAACATTTCAACATCATCCATCAATAACTCAGATTTTAGTAGGGCCCATGGAAATAGTTGATTTTCATTTTTACTTCTTGTAATCAGTCTGTGTCTTGGGGAAGGCTAATAGCCCTGGCTGGGGGAAAAGAGAGAGTATAAGAAAAAGGGATATTTAACTCACCATCCTGAAGTTGTATTTCAAGGTTTTATTTCCAATGGGCTATCCTGAAGATAAGTACAAAGTATGTATGTATTTTTTTTTCTTGACAAATGCAGATTCAAAAATAGGAAGAACAGTTATGTTACTACGTTTATTTGAGATATCCTGTATCTTAAACCTTTTCCTCTTTATCCTAAACTTTTTCCATTTCCATTTTTCAGACTTAAAAAACATAGTTGCCAACTATGGCATTATAACACATAAGTAGAAAGGAAGAAAGATGAGATAAAGATCAATCCAAGTATTGTTTGAATTCTAAACACTCTGTGGCCTTGGTTAAGTTTGGACTTAATTTTTTCATCCGTAAAATAGAGGGAGTTGGGTTATTTCTAACCTGTCCTCCAGTTTGAATTTTCTGTGATTTCATCTGACAAGCAAACTCTCCCCTTTGTCATTCTTGTCGTTTGTGGAATCCTCAATTTTTTCCAACTTATTTTTTAATCACCACAGATGCTTAGAATAAAATAGCTTTCTCTATATAGAATGTATGCCTTTTTTTTTTTTACCCCAGGTAATCATGGCACTACTTGAAATTATAAAATATATCCAAATAAAAAAGAAAATACCACTCTATAATCTCACTGAGTTATAATCTTCTAATATTACTTTAGTTTTTTATGCGTATTTGTTTAAAAAATAAAATTGTGATCACTTTGTACTTATTTGAAACCTACATTTTGTTGTTGTTGCTTTAAGAGAGAGAGAGCATGCGCACATGTGTGAGCAGGGGAGGGGCAGAGAGAGGGGAAGAGAGAGTATTCCAAGCAGGTTCCATGCTGTTAGTGAAGAACCTGACACAGGGCTTGAACTTACAAACTGTTAAATCATGACCTGATCTGAGATCAAGAGTCGAATGCTTAACTAAGTCACCTGGGCGCCCCTCTCACGCTGTATTTGTAATCCACTATTAAATACTACAATTTAACTCATCTATTATTGTTAGACATCTAGGTTATTTATAATCTGTGTTATAAATAACACTGTAGTGAACAAATTTGTACAAGAATAAATGATTAGTTCTTAAGAATAAATTTCATAACTAGAGTTACTCCCACTAGCAATTTTCGAGTGCTGGTTTCCAGACACCCTGGGGGTTATAAAACAGGTTTTATAGTTTTTATTTATATTTCTTTTCTGTATTTGTTTTTATTTTAGAGCTAGAGGGAGAGTGAGGGAGAGGGGTAGAGGGAGAGAATCCTAGGCAGACTCCACGCTCAGTGCAGAGTCAGATGTGGGGCTTGATCCCACAACTCTGGTATGACCTGAGTCAAAATCAAGAGCCAGACGCTCAACTGACTCAGCCACTCAGCTGCCCCATGAAACAGGTTTAATAATTTACAGAAATCCTTGCTAATATGCCATGTGAAAAAAACCTTGAGGTTCTAGACTTTGTAATTTAGAGGAGCCCTTGTCAATATACATATCTGGTTATTACTGAATATTTTTCTATTTGGTTTTGGTCATTTGCACTTCTTTTTTTGGTTAAGTGTCTACTCCATTACTTTGTTCATTTCTCCACTTGCTCACCACTTTCCTTTTTGAGACACCTCAAAATGCCTCATTATTTTTGATGGGATAAATTTTATAAGGTGCCCTGCAGATTCAGGGAGATTCAAAGTTGTTTTTGGAGATCATAATCATCATAATTATGGTCCCAGACCAAACTTCAACTGTCCCCCCCCCTTTTTTTTTTTTAGTTTTCCTCTGAACTATCCATGAACCATTTTATGATTTTGTTTTGCATTTTATTTATTTTTTAATTTTATTTTAACGTTTATTCATTTTTGAGAGAGAGAGAGAGCAAGCATGAGTGGGAGAGGGTCAGAGAGGGAGACACAGAATCCAAAGCAGTCTCCAGGCTCTGAGCTGTCAGCACAGAGCCTGATGTGGGGCTCGAACTCACAGACCATGAAATCATGACCTGAGCTGAAGTTGGGCGCTTAACCAACTGAGCCACCCAGGCGTCCCTGTTTTGTTTTGCAATGTAAATCACAAACTTACCAATAAATCATTTGAGGACTCTTTTCTGGAGCACCGTATCTTGAATTAAAGTACTAAGAACTTCATTAATTTTGTGCATTGAAACATTAATAAATCTTAAACATTGGTAGGCCAATACTAGATAAATTGGCAGGACATTAGCACATTGTGGGTATTCAATTTTAAATGTACAATTTATTATAGTGTATGTATCAAAATTATGGCAGCAAAAGAAAAGATTTACATTCAGGTATGTACCTACAATTTGATTCAGCACATTGTGTGTGTGGACTAGCTAGGTAAATAAATAGGCAAACACCTTGAAGTGGCTACCTTCACCAGAACTTAAAAAAATAAAAATAAAAAAAATAATAATAATAAATAAATAAGTCTTCTGTGGCCTAACAAATGTGGTGCTCTTTAGAGCCTTTAGGATATTAAGCTAGAAGCACTGGAAACCCACAGAACCCCCTTGCTGGGCTCTGACTTACTGGCTCAGCAGGTTATTGTTGATTGTTGATCATTCAAAAGAACAAGTTGTAATTCACTGGCCATGTACGGAATAACAAAGCACATCTTCACATAACTTACTGTCCCTTTACCTTTCTCTGAGCCTGTGTCTATTCTTTTTTGGAATATATCTTTTAATTTCTCTTGTGTTTTGGGTTGTTTCATGTGTATAACTATTTTTAGAATTTGTTTTTTAGAAAAGACAAAAGTTTGTGTTACTTTTTGATTCTGTAACAAACACTGTCCTTACTGACATTAAGGAAATCACTTCAAGGTCTTTTCTGGGACATCCTGTTTTTTCATTTAACTAACACTTTAATATTGAAATGTGTTGGTTGTGATGTTGAAATTAATCCAATGTACCAAAAGAGCAATAAATCTTAGAACCAGTTAAGTGAAAAACAGAGAGAAACATGGGGTGCCTGGGTGGCTCAGTTGGTTAAATGTCTGACTTTGGCTCAGTTCATGATCTCATGGTTTGTGAGTTCAAGCCCCGCATAGGGCTAATTGCTTTCAGCACAGAGCCTGCTTCAGATCCTCTGTCCCCTCTCTCTCTGCACCTCCCCTGCTGGTTTTCTCTCTTTCTCTCTCAAAATAAACTTAAAAAAAAAAAAAAGAGGGACAGAATATTATATGCAGTATGCCACCATAACATAAAAAATGTGTATCTATATACATAGAATACAGGAGGATACAAAGTACCAAAATGTTAGTATTAATATTGGTTTTCTACCAGGTGAGATGAATGGCTGGGTATCAGGGGTGCAGGGTTTCCTTTTCACTGTATACTTCTTGTACCTTAAAATTTTTATTCCATGTACAGGAATTAACAATTTAAAAATAGAATTTAATAAAAATTTTATTACACATAGTAGGCACTCAGTAAACACGGAGTGAAAGACTAAATGAATAAATGGATGAATTAAGTAAAATGAATCAGTGCCTTACACTTGCCCTTGCACTTAAAACTTGCACAAAAGCCTTGTGTAATCCATAATGTATAGCAGTGGCGTTATGTGCCAAAACCACAGCAAAGTCTTAAGGCTGTAAATGGTCAATATCTGTAAATCTTCAGAAACGGCAGAATTGTGATATCACCAAGAAAGGAGCTTTGGTTGGCAGAACAGCATTTTTGTAAGTGTGTTCTAGGCTAGTGCCTTAAAAATTCCTCAGTAAACAAAGCCAGATTATCCTCCACCGCCCAGGTCTGTGAACCACCACTCTGGCAGAAACACCTCTTGTGGTCTGGAAGTAAGTGTACTAACTCCATTATTAAAGAGTCAGGTCCCAAGCTTGTCTAATGGCAGTTTTATCAACCTTCATCTCACTGCTAAGCAGTGCAATTTCCCAATTGCATGAGACTGAATGGCTTTTTAAAACAGAAATCAAGACCGAATGGGGAGAAAAACTATTATCACTTTGTTAGATTTCTAAATGGAAACAACCCATTATATATTACAAAGAAGTTTCATAATGTAGATGGTCCCTGACTTAGGGTGATTGGACTTAACGATTTTTTTGCCTTACCCATGGTGTGAAAGTGATACATTCAGTAGAAACCGTACTTCCAAATTGTGATCTTTTTCCAGGCTAGTGATATGCATGCAGTATGATCCTCTCCCATGAAGCAGGGCAGGGGCAGTGAGCTGCAGCTCTGTCAGCCCTGTGATCGTGAGGGTAAACAACCCCGTGCTTACAGCCACTTTGTACCCACACATCCGTTCTGCTTCTCACTTTCAGTATTCAATAAATTACATGAGATATGCAACACTTTAGTATAAAATAGTCTTGTGTTAGATGATGTTGCCCAACTGTAGGCTAACATAAGTGTTCTGAGTAGGTTTAAGGTAGGTTAGGCTAAGCTATGATGTTCAGTAGGTTAGGTATATTAAAAAATGCATTTTCAACTTAGGATATTTTCAATTTACAATGGATTTATTAGGATATAACTCCATCATAATATCCAGGAAGATCTGTTATCTCCCTACATTTGCTGAGGAAGCTGGTCCTAATATTTTTCTGAAAAATACTAAAAGGTAGGGCAGACAGACTTCAAATCAACATGTTTATTGTATCTCTCACTTCGGTGAAGGTGAGCAAGGATTTACACCAACTGCAAAATTACTTTAGGCTTTGTTTACTTCTTTATGTCCTAAGATAAGCAAAGCAGCAACCTGCTGTGTGTATTCAGGTCAAGCCTTAGGGACAAGCATGGATGGAAAAAGTGACAGTTTCCTGGAGTCAAAATAATAAAGGATGAGAGTGGAATTCTAGCTATTCTTGTTGGGGAGATGAAGGCTGAATTGTGGAATTCACTGTAACACAGATTCTGAAAGAGGTTTGCCAAAAAATTAAGGATGACTGGATAAAAGTGGTTTTACATTGAGCAATTCTGTGTGAAACGTTTACAACGGCGTCTAGCACAGACTTTTTATATAAATGTTAGTTGCCATTTACCATCATCATCATTACATTGAGACTCACCGTTTTAAAATACTCGAGTTTTTATTAGCCATATGTAGGCCTGTATAAGGCAATCTGCAGGATACCATGAGAAGAAACAGTCCTTGTTTGTAAGAAGTTTATAATGATACATCTTGAAGGAGAAAAGATAGAAAGTTAAATTGTTAAAGAAAAAAAATATTTAGTTTCTTTGAGGCAGTGTCTTTTGCTAGTTTAGCTGGAGTCCTGCATCAAAGGCTGAGAAAAGTTCATAGCTTGTTCTTTCCCAAACAAGTTAAAAACAGAGATCATTATTATTTAAAATAAAACAGAAATTATAGTAGTAATTTATTGCTTTTCAACAATTCTGGTGTCATAAATCTAACTGAACCAAACTCCACATATATCTTGAATATAAGAATCAAAATTCTCAGGAAAGTGAGGCACTTTCATATAGTGAGTCTACAGCACAGTCCTTTTTCTTTTTTTTTTTTTTTTTTTTCTGATAAGGGTAGAATACCAAGATGAAAAGACCAGGAAAAGATTGCCTAGAGACCTAGATACACGGGACTGTCCTTAGCTTTCATGTATGTATACCTCCATTTCTGAACACGTTTATTTTTGGATTATCTTCCAGTCTATGAAAAGAAAGGGAAGTGGGATAAAAGGAACTGTACTACACTACACTGGATAACCAAAAGGTGGCAAATGTTCTTCAGTCAAACATGTCTTGCTAACTCTCTGAAAAGGAGTAGGCAAAAATCTTTTTGAAAAGAAAGCCTGGGTTGGCTCAGTGGCTCAGTCAGTTAAACATCCCACTCTTTTTTTTTTTAAGTTTATTTATTTTGAGGTGGGGGAAGGGCAGAGAGAGAAGGAGGGAGACAGAATCCCAAGCAGGGTCCACACTGTCAGCACAGAGCCCCAAGTGTCCAACTCCCGATTTCGGCTCAGGTCAAGATCTCACCTGATTTGTGAGATTGAGTCCCATGTCAGGCTCTGCAATGACAGCAAGGAGCCGCCTTGGGATTCTCTCTCTCCCTCACCCTTTGCCCCTCCCACAGGTATGCTCTCTCTCTCTCTCAAAATAAATAAATAAACTTTAGGGGGCAAAAAAAGCGCCTTAATTTCTAGTAGAGATTGTCCTGGAAAGGTTAACTTTCCAAACTGACAGGAAATCATACCAAACACTAACACATAATTTAAATTTCTCTTCAACATACAAGAGAAAAATCTATCCTTGATTTTTCTATTAGGCCTTTCATACCTAGCTTAAAATACACCCTGTTCTTCACTCACCCTAGCTTTCCCTCTTCAGGTGAAAATTAAGGAGAAATTTTATTTGCTTTGCTAACTCGAAGAAAAGTTTTCTACATGGAGAATGTTTAATTTAGATCACAACATGTTTATATGGCTATCTGATATTGTTAAGGTAATTTCTGAATTCTGAAGCTTTTGCATTCTTAATAGTGGATAACTCATTAGGGATTTAGAATACATGAATTTTACTCCCTTTTTATTTATTCTTTATTTTAAAGAGAGAGAGAGAGAGAGAGAGAGGGAGAGAGAAGAGAGAACATGAGCAGGGTACGGGCAGAGGGAGACAGAGAATCCAAAGCAGGCTCTACATTCAGCATGGAGCCTGATGTGGGGCTTACTCCCACGATCCTGGGATCAAGACCTGAGCCAAAATCAAGAGTCTGATGCTCAACTGACTAAGCCACCCAGGCTTCCCGGAATACCTGAATTTTTAAAATACAAAGACTGCATACAAGTTTGCCTGAGGTCTGTAATACTTCAGGGATCCACTAAGAGCCCTTCCTTCCATCCATGGGTTGGTAAGACTTGTGAATATGTAATGTTAAAAAATAATTAAAAGAGATCTAGGTCTTCCCTAGGAGATACAGCAAGACATGGAATTTAATTGTCAAGCCAATGCTTTTCCCAAAATAATCATGTGCCCCCATAAAGGAAATAGGAAATGAAACATTTAATTTGGATTTGGAGGTGGCCTTCCTAAGCAATTTGCTCAAGTACAAACAATAATTACATAGAAAGAACCTGATTATAAATATAATTATGAAACCTGATTAATTCACAATCAGTGGGGAAGCTAAATTGCATTACAAGGAGGTTTGAATTATATAATAGAATTACTAAAATTACTCCCTTGTTGGTCTATCTGCCTCTCCTGTATTTCCATGTTGTCCTGTACACAAGTTACCAGGTAGGAGAAAGTGTCTTCTATGAAGAAACAGCGTACAAAAGATAGAAGGCTCAGGGTTGAGACTTTAAAACAACCCTGCGTTTTCTGCCTCCTATTATCCACCTCATCACTACCCTTCTATTCTTCTCTATGACCTCAGGATTTTGAACAAAATAAAATGAAAATGCCTAGTATTTAACACAGGCTAAGTAAAATAGACCTAGGTTTAAATCTCAGCTTAATAGGGGCGCCTAGGTGGCTCAGTTGGTTAAGTGTCCAACTCTTGTTTTCAGGCTCAGGTCGTGACTTCACGGTTCATGGGACTGAGCCCCATGTCAGGCTCTGCACTGATGGCAGAGCCTGCTTGGGATTCTCTCTCTCTCTTTCTCTGGACCTTCCCCACTCTCTCTCACTCTCAAAATAAATAAACGTTAAAAAAAAAATCTCAGCTTTTCTTTAGTATATGTGCTACCAAAGTGAGCACAATCTCAGCTTTATAGTACTTGTCAGGTAAAAAAAACCTTAGTGATGTTATCTGCAAATTTGGGGAGATGGGATGGGATTTCCCTAGATTCTTGACAGAAAAACCTGTTTAGGTTTAGGTGCATGGCTGCAGTGATGAAGAGTTCTCCCCAATGACTCTTGGAGTCCATCTGTCTCTCATTCTACTGGATTCCGTAAGTGAGCTATGTTGCCGACATAGTCTGAATCATGTACTCCCATGTTATGGTTGAAGCACGTCTGGGCTGTTTCATGCATGATGTGGTCACACCTGCATTGGTCAAAAGAATGACTAGTGAACCATAGGAGATATACAAGATGGGAGTTAGGGGGCTCTCAGATTAACTTCATCTTTTCATTGCAAACAGAAGCAAAACCCTATTACCAGCCTGTCTGGGCCTAATGGAATATGAGAGGAAGGCGTATGCAGTCTTCTACTTAGATGTTTACACCTGATGAGTCTTACCTGTTGCAATTTATGTCTTTGTGCCTCTTGTTAACTTCCTGCAGCATTTAACTTTTCTAGATTCTTGTTCCCACTGATGTGGCTATGGTGAGTATACAAACAACAAGGTGTGTGTGCATGGTGGGGACGAGAGACTGGTGAAAACAATGGCTGAAACAGAAATGGTGTATTCTTTTTTTTTTTTTTAATGTTTATTTATTTTTCAGAGAGAGAAAGCATGAGCAGGGGAGGGGCAAAGAGAGAGGGAGACACAGAATCCAAAGCAGGCTCCAGGCTCTGAGCTGTCAGCATAGAGCCCAACACAGGGCTTGGGCCCACGAACTGTGAGATCATGACCTGAGCCGAAAGTCAAGATGCTTAACTGACTGAGCCACCCAGGTGGCCCCAGAATGGTGTATTCTGAGCTTGATGAGAGTTACTATACTTCTGGCCCTGAGGTACTGAGCAGGCCAGCAGTCCTCAAAGTTGGTAGCATAGTACAAAGGGTATTCCTCTACTACAAGATTTTCCAGTTTCTTTCTTGCTACTAGATTAGAGGTGATAAATAGTCAGAGGTATATATGCACACCTAGAAGACTTAAAGAGGGCTCTACCAAAACAGGATAAAATTAAAGCCCTCAGTGTGAGACTATGAGTTTGAAGACACTAGAGAGAATTGTCTATAAGCAGTTAGCTTGGCATCTGAGGCTGAAGGCTGTCCACCGTCAAGAGTATAGTGGGCCATTTCAGTCACTGTAGCCATGATCAAAATGGAACCATGGCCTGAGATGAGAGAAAATTGTGGAAGAAGTTGTCAGGAAATCCACTGGGTCTCTTAAACTTGAATCTTGATCTGCCAAAGGTGACAACAAAAGGAGAATCTCCACATAGGGAGGAGACTGCCAAATCTTGTTACTAAGACTCTTGTTCTGACTTAAACTTTTCCTTGGGGAAACTTTCATAAATTATCACTGACACCACGAGGAAGACTGGGGGTTGGGAGCATTCCCTTTTCTTTCTTTCTTTCTTTCTTTTTTTTTTTTTTTTTTTTTTTTTAAGACATAGAGTGTGAGCAGGGAGAGGGGCAGGGGGGACACAGAGAGAGAATCCCAAGCAGGCTCCATGCTGAGCCTCAATCCCACAACTCCCAGGATCATGACCCAAGCTGAAGTCAAGTGCTCAACCGAGTGAACCACCCAGGCACTCCTTACCTGCTTCTTAAATAGCTCAGCAGAGCTCAAGCTGGAACAGACTAGCTGCTGTAATATGTGTTTGGCCTCCTCCCTACTGCCTGCCCATTCCTCATTTTCAATCCTCCACACAATTTCCTATCACTATTGTTTTCCCCTTCATACTGATTAAAAATAAAGTATTAGGAGTTTAAAAAACTCTATTTTCTTCTGCATTATTGAACAATGTATGATGTAAAAATGTCCAGTAAACTTGTACTGTGGTTAGTATTATTTAGGGAAGGGCTTCATGAAGCACATTTGAAACATCTGAACTTTGAGGCCTAGATGGGTATGGTCACTTTCACCATGCTGCTCACCACTCCTTATACTGGGCTTGGTTACCTTTTCCTAGTCCTTGAAGGCTTTTCAATTTTCAATCGGTGATTTAGATTAAACTTGGCTAAAATTCAGGGATAAGGTAGAGTGATGCATCAATCAACAGACTTACAAAACATGAGTACTTACCTTCCCTTTTGGGTATCCACAGAAGCCTGTCAGCCTGGCTCCTACTAGGCAGCTCTGTGGCACAGGCCATTTCCCTTATGTAAGTGGGGAGGGCCCTCAACATTTTCTAACTCCTCTAAGTTCAAACCCTGAAAAGGTAAATCCACCAGTGCCACCTTCTATCTGTTCTATGTTCCAAGTTTTTCCTGTATGAGGACCTTCTTCTTCTTTGAATGACTGATAAGAATGTCTTATTTAAGGAAACTCTGCACCCTACCCAAAGGTAGATATACCTACCAAAGAGGTATAACTTCACTCTATGGCCGTAAAAATAATCCTACCAAAGCACAGCAGGCATAACATCTGAACTCATGGTTTGTGCAAAATGTAAGGTGGTGGGGGGAGGGAGGAGGCTTCACTCTATTAATACACAGCTCAGAAGTGAGGTTGGTAGCCCCAGGACCTCACTTGGGCACAGGTGTCATAGATATTGCGTGGCACGGGGCACTGTGGCAGATTCACAGTTCTCAGAGGTCACCACAGATTAAGCTCATGCTTTATTTAAGCCTCATCTCATTCACCAGTGCAGCAGCATCAAGGTCCAGTTAGAACACCCAGGTCTGGCTACCCAGGCAGGCGGATACATAAAGCTAATCATTATGATCTAAGAGGTCTCCTTCATTGCATGCACCCCTCTTCTAACTCACATCAAGCTTGAGGTGCAGCTGTTCAGAATTTCCAACTGCCTGCTGCTGCTGTTGGGTAAGAGCCATAAGATCCAAGTTCTCACAATGAAAGATCTCACAGCATGGAATATAGGCGCCAGGACACCCAGAACTTCCTGGAATACAGGTAATCTTAAAATTAAGCTTTAAAAAATATGTCCCAATGTTTCCACCCCCAGCTTACTGCCTAGAGGCTCACAACTATCCCAAATTCAGATAATCAGGGAGTAGTTTCCTGCAGTGCACTTTCTGGTTTCAAAGGCAGATTTTGTGGCCAACAGCTTTTATAAGGATTGTTTAGCCCTGTGATGGGTAGAAGGAAACTAGAACAGGATCTTCCTAAATCAAGAGGTCTTCAAACTCTAGGGATTAGTTTCCTATGGTATTAATAGTTATGTATAACCATTTCTGCTCCTGTATTTTTGGTGAAAACTAAATGAATACTTCCTGATGATTCCAGAAAATATTATATGCCCTTAAGCAAGTTAACTTCTTGTATCTGTATCTGTCTGTAAAATGGGGATTATAACAGTACCTAGTTCATAGTATTTTTATGAATAGTAAATGAATTACTATATGAAGTGCTAAGATCAATGCCTGGCATATAGTAAGCACTCCCTAATTATAACACCAATTTATTATTATTATTATTATTATTATTATTATTATATTTCCAATCCCTACCCCATCTGCCTAGAATACTAAAGACAGGAAGAAAGGGAGGGAAGGAAGGAGGGAGAAAGGTAAAAGGAAGGAAGAAGCCCAGGGTTAGCCAGGATCAAGGAGGTAGACAGGTCTGGCAAATATGGAGGGCCATGCGTAGAAGGAATGCTTACTAGGAAAGATCCTAAACAATGATATAGATTAGAAAGAGCATAGACCAAAACTGTCTCTGTGCTGGCAGAGAGAAGCAGCAGGAGACAAGCTGTATCAAACCACGAATGGAGTAAGGGTATAGGAACTGGACTGCCACATACAAACAGAGCCTCAGACAATTTGGTTGAAAGCAAATTTCAAATTTCATTTTCTATATTGTTTTGAGTTATAAATTATAAATGGGGAATTTTTCTTAATCAATTAAGTATTGTTGTGTTTATAATAAAAAACCCTTTCCTGCTTTGTTGGTGCTAGTGAAATGTGAGTAACAGCATCTTCCTATTTCCTAACACAGACAAATGATGGAATAATGAAGGGGAATGTAAGTGTAGTATTTTAATTCCAGAAAAAATAAATTATAATTTTATTATTTTCCTTTTTAGATAAAGCAACTGGATAACTTACTCAGCTTAAATAGTAACTGTTGCACATTTTCAAATTTTTTGCATTTCTCATCCCATTACAAATTTCTGGTTATAACTCTTACCTTAAAATCTTCAGAAGTTTTGCTCACTTAACAAGCTGGCCAACAGCAGATTACCCATGCATCATCCAGTCTATCAGCCTCTAAAACAGGAAGGTGAATCTGAAGAATTTCATGATAAAACCAAAAGCCACTAGAGAATATCATGCCTTCTCCGGTTTTGATGTAATGATTCTGAAAGACCCCACCGTGAAATGCTTTTTATCTTAAAGATTACTTGGTACATGCCATTTATTATATGAGTGACCTTAGAAAAATCTTTTAGCTCTCTGGACCTTAATTTCCATTTCCGTAAAATGTGGTGGGTTGTGTCAGATGATCTTCAACCTCCTCTCGGCTCTAAATTTCTGATCCTGCAACTACAATTTTATTCTTCGATGTCTCATGGATTAATCAGGAAGAAACTTGGCAGAAAAACATTTTACCTGTATTATTTCATCAGTTTTGCCAGCTCACCCACCCTGTTTCTACTTTTTCAGCTAAGAACCTTTTCCTTGCTTTTGATCTTTCCCTCTTATGCACTTTATGAACAAATTATAATGTTAATCATAAACACTTGTGGAGTGCTTTCCAAGTTTTACCAACCCCTTCTGCATATACTCTTACTTGATTATCACAATAGCTTGGGCTGATAGATATTATCTCCAATTTACCTGGCCCAGAAGAGTTCAATGGTTCAATGAATTAACTGTCCAGAGTAACACCAATAGTAAATTATGGGAACAAACCTTCTGATCCCAAAGTATGTACTCTTCACAACACTACAGTTTCTACTAGGGACAGATCCAGATTTTGTAGAGCATGCAGCATGCACAATTTTGGTGGACATTTTCAAGAAAAGGAATACAAAATTACAATAGAACACTAATATAATCCTGTGAACACATTGTTAGGGCCCCTGTCAGGTCCTGGAAGGGGTCTATTCAAGTGAAGTGCCTTTAGGATTAATCTTTAGGGCTCGGTTTCACGGGTTTCCACAGTTATACAATTATTTAGTGCTTACTTTCTGCCAAACACTTAAGTAAATAGTATTTTTATTATAACAACCCTAGGAGGTAGGTACTATCCTTGTTTTACAGACAATGAGGCTTAGAGAGTAAAATAATTTGCCTAAGGATATAGAGCTTATAAGTGCCAAGTATCAAAATTGAAACTGTGGAGATCTGGCTCCTGGGTTGATAATATAAACCCATCCCACCCTATATAAGTCTTCTTTTCGGGTTTCCTAGAATCATCTTAATCTACTGCTTCCCACTCCATTCTATAGTTCGGGCCCTGATAAGCTCATGTCCAAACCAGTCCCATGTTGTCTCCTTAGCTCAATTCTCCTACCATCTACCATGAATGCTGCTACCACCCTAATGATCCTAAAGCACTACTGTTCTAAGTCCTAGACACCCCCATGGCCTAAAGTGCCTTCCTTCTCAGCATTTATCAAAGGTGAGAAGCAATTAATTACTGCTCATACACAGTACTTGGCCATAGATTCCATACCGTCTTCTAAGGTGTTGAACTATTACTGAAAACTTTTCGTTGTGTGAAACAGAAGCAGAGTGGGTAAGGGGAAAGCACAATCACCTCTCAGTACCGGACCTTCAATCCCCACTCTTCAATCTCAGTTCTTCACTTGTAAAACAAAACCTTAGAGCCAATCTCACAGGGTTTTTGTGAGAATCAAGGGTGGGAGGAGGAAGGAAGGACTCGGTTGGGGGAAAGAGCAAATGGTCATCAAATGCTGGCTGATTTCTTCTGCCTGAATGGGAGATTGCCCCTAAAATTTGTAAACTCTCTGAAGGCAGGGGCCTTCATACATTTTTGGTATTTCCTGAAGGCCAACTTCAGAGACACCTCATAATTATTCAATCCGATCACTTAAACAGAACCACTTCCCCTGTCAGGACTTGCTCAAGAAACTACAATGGCTCTTAGGACAAAATCTGGCTCTGGAGTCTGACTGTAGGTGTTGGCCACTTACTCTGTGACCTCTGGAAGGTTACTTAACCTCTCTTGAGCCTTAGGTCCCTTATTTGTAAAATGTTAATAATAGTTACCGACCTCATAAGATTATGAGGATAATTCAGGTGAACTGCTAAGTATATAATCGGTTCCTCAAAACTGCTAGCTCTGATTATGTCCTGTCCCGAACATTCGGTGTCCATAGAAATTTGGCTTTTTCATTCCCTTGTCTCCCCGTTTCTGGCATACACACCTTCCCCCTAGAGACGGGGGTCGCCACCCTCTGAGCCGCTCTTCTTTCCGGGTTCCTGTGTTTAACCACCACCATCCACCAAATACCACAGGGCAGGCTCTGTATTAAGAAAGTTCCATAAATTCGTCAAAACCACCAAAAGCGCCTATGAGGTCGGATCTACTACTGTTGCCATTTTAGAGAACAGGAAACAGGCCCTGAGGGTTTGGGTGACTTCTCCGAGTTCACCCAACTCTGCGGAGGCCACAGCCCGCGCTCGCACCGCCCGCCCCTCGGCCTCTTCCCGGGCCCGAGGTGCACCCGCATCCATTCACACCCCGCCCAGCCCCTCCTCTTCCAGCAGCTTCCCGGCTCCCCCGCGCGCCCGCCCGTCGCCCCCCACACCTGAGTCAGGCCCCCGGGGGTACGCCCCATCCGTCCTTCGCGGCTTTTCCCTTTTCTCTGCCAGAGACTGAGGGGTAGGCCGGCGCCGGCGTCCCGCACGCGTGTAAGTCACCGCGAGCTCCTTGGACTGAGGACCTGAGGGGCGAGCTCCGCAGAGGAGCCCTGCGGCTCCGTCCGCGCCGCGTAGCGGGGGTGCAAATCGCGGGTCGTGCTGAGCCGCCGGTCACGTGGCGGGGAGGGGGCGCCGGCGCGCGCGGGCGGGCGGGCGCGCGCGCCTGCGAGCGTGTGGAGGCGCGAGTCGCGGTTCGGGCGTATGTATAGGGGGGAGGGGGCGGCGGCCGGGAGGGCCGACTCCGCCCCCTGTGCGCATGCTCCGGTCCCGGCGGGTTATAAGGCAGCCCCGCCACGGGCCCGGCCCCACAAAGTGCTGGCGAGCTGCGACGTGACCAACCGGCCGCGTGGGTTCCCGAACGAGCGAACGAGGCAGCTGGTGAAGGACGCGACCTGGACCCTGGGCCCTGCGGAACTCCAGCCGCGTCACGCACACGCTCGGCGCCGCGAGCCGCGCATAACGGTTAGTTGAGTAACGGCCGGCGGCGGCGCTAGGCGCGGACCCCGCGGTGCCCCTGCTGCTCTCGCGGGTGGGAGGGAGCCTCGGGAGCCAGGGGGTGGGGGGCATGCAGACTTGAGTCTCGGGGGAGGGGGGCGGCCCGGCAGGGGCATCGTGGCCGCGGGCCGCCGCGTGGCCCCGGAGCGCGGCTTTGGTGAAGGAGACCTTGAGGCGGTGGGGACAGCGCCTCGCCCCGCTGAGCTGCGACCCCCCTGGTCAGGTGCCGGCTACCGGCCTGGCCGAGGAGTTGGGTCTTGGTGCCGGTGACCTTGGGAAAGTCGCTCTTCCCCAGCCTTCAGGAGTCTTCTCAAGAGATGCTTTTGATTTGGAAAAGGGACGACGTGGGGCTGATTCACGTGGTGCCTCCCGGCTCTCCTGGCCGCGTTCTGATCCGAGGGAAGGGACTCGGGGCGGGAGTTATTTTGGACTCGTGGCATGCCCGCCCCAACCTTCTGGGCCAGCCAATCCTTGCCCCACCTGGTGACTTGCGAGGGTGGTTTGGGGAGCCGCAGTCCCTGCAGCTAAGGCGTGACTGCAGGGTTCGCGTGGACTTTGCGGAGGGAACAGTGCTGCTGGCCGGCCCCGGGACTGGTGCTGACGGAGGCTCTTTGTCATTCAACCTGTGGCTGCGGAACGTCAGCTGTAGCGCCCTCGCGCTCCTGGGCTTGAAGGTGGCCCTGTTGAGAGCAGTCTGAAGGATAGCGTTACACTTGGTCAGATGCACTCGGTTTGTTCCAAGTACATCCTTTTTTCCCCACGTGCATTTTAACATTTCATTTCCTTGCCATGACTTATTTGGTGTGACACGCAGTTGCCAAAACTACTTTGAAATGATTTTCAACCAAGAAACAAACGGATTTCTACTTGACTGGAGTTTCCATCGTTTGCTTACAACCTAGGCGTCTACTGATAACAGTAGAATGTTTACAGAGCTTACCATAGCTAGTTTTTTTTTTTTTCAAAAGTTATTCCGGTTTCGAAATAAAATGCGTACACGTCAGTGCCCTAATGAAACAAATGTGGATTTAGTAACTACTGGAATGTCGTGATAGGGTGAACTCTGAATTGTGTGAGAGTTTGGAAGAGTATGACCAGGAATTAGGCATTAATAAACAACTTCAATGTCAGTTACCAGACCTATGAGTGAATTAAACTATGAATCTTCAGCTTTTTAGTTTGGCATTAAATTGTACCCATAAATCCAAGTCTTATGCCCTGAAGTACAACTTTGCCTTCAAACTGCCATGGAAAATATCAGGAATTCAAGACATCTAGCGTTTAATATAGGTAATGGGTAAGTATTATTTAAAAGTTTAACATACTTGAGTAATTCAGGGTTTAGATAAATGCTGTTCTTTAATCATACTACAGTGACTCTTGTTAAATATGTAAGTTAATGGTGTGGAGAGCGTTTTGTGAGATTTTTATAGCCGAGTAGGTTTAAAGGTAACATAACAGGTTATAACATCCCTAAGCAGATAAAAAAAGGGGTAAAAGGTCATAGGATGAAACCAGTTGATAATGTTTCAATAGTTTACATGTGTTTTCATCTTTTAAATATTAATGCATATAATATTAGCCCTGGAAAAGATCTTAATCACTACCTAGTGAGATTCTCTTATTTTACACATCAGGAAACTGAGGTTGGAGAAGTTAAGTGACTTAACATTCTAGGTCTGAAAACTTGTTAATACTTGGGTGGGAATTAATGTGTCTTTTGACTCTCATTTAATCAGATTGTCACTCTTGAGCTTTCTGTAAAATTGTTAATGTGGATATAAATTATACTAAAATTATTTTGAGTAATTTTTTCCCAATTTATGTTCTTCATTCCCATTGTGTTTTCAGTCTACTTTATAGTGCATTCCTTTGTAGGATTTAGGTCCTGTAAATGCCTACATGGCCAGTCTTTTTTTATTGCAGATGAAGACTTGGAAGATGGAACTTAGTTATAAGAAAAATAGACCAGAAAGTTATAAATATTTATGTATTCAGCAATTTGGTACTAGCAACTAGGCACTAGGAAAGACTTAGGATTCAGCAGTGAACAAGTTCAGCCCTATCCCTTCTGGAGTTTGTAGTTTAACTGAAGAGCAGATAGATAGGTAAAGGTGATTACCACAAGTATTGAGTGTCCTGGTAGAGGAAGTGCAGTTCCCAAAGAACCAAATAGTGTATTCTGGAGATATGAGAAGACACCCAACTTAGTATAGAAGCTATCTGGGTAGGCCTCTCTGAAAAAATGGTACTTAGCTTTTTAGACTTGAAGGTTAGGAGCTAACTGAGCCAGGAAGTGATGGTGGAAAGAGCATTCCAGACATGAATACTGAAACTGCAGTCAGAGTACAGGGTACATTGGAAAAACTGCAAGAATTTAATCAAAGCTAAAGCATAGAGGGAGAAGGGAGATTAAGGAGAGATGAAAGTTGGAGAGGTAGATAATCTCAGATAATGGCCTTATAAGTTATTTTAAGGAATTAGGGAAGGGACTACGTCAAAAATTTAAGGAAGCACTCTTGCCTTGAAGGCAGTCTAAAGCAGTTTAAGGGTTTTAAGTGGGACTGGGAATGACCTGATCACATTTTTCATTTTAGGAGCATCATTCTGTATACAATGTGGGGAATAGGCTGATGGGGAGGCTGTTGGAATGTGCGAGACCACAGTGATAGGCAGTAGTGGGAGGATGGAAGAGAGAGGGAACACACAGGATTCTGTGGCAGACCAGATGGGAGAGACTGGGACATCCAGAAGAGTTAACAATGTCTCATAGGTTTCTAGCTTGACCAAATATGATTTTACAGATTTATTAGGTGGTATTTATCTCCCTTTAATCAATGGGGACATTTAAGACATGTGACTAGCCCAGGGCTGCTCAGGTTTGAGTGTTGGAAACAAAACAAATCCATTCCTGTCTTTTTAGTTCCGTTGGTGTTATTGATAGTGATTTTTTTTCTTAATCCCTTTTAATTTTTTTTTTTTTTTTTAGTATTTTTTTAAATTTATTTTTGAGAGAGAGACAGTGCGAGCCAGGGAGGGGCAGAGAGAGAGAGGGAGACACACAATCCGAAACAGGCTCCAGGCTCCAGGCTCCAAGCCGTCAGCACAGAGCCCGACGCGAGGCTCGAACTCACAAACCACAAGATCATGACCTGAGCCAAAGTCGGATGCCCAACCACCTGAGCCACCCAGGCGCCCCACTTACTTATTCCCTTCTAAACAATTTATTATTGAAAATTTCATACACAATTGAGAGCCAGTACTGTTTCATCTATACCCTTTCCCGCTCCCCTACAGCTGCTACTGGGTTACTGTGAAGCAAATCCTAGATATACAATTATTTCATTTGTAAATATTTCAGTATGTCTCTAAAAGACATGACTCCAAAATATCATAACCACATACCATTATCTTACCTGTAAAAATGAACATCATCAAATAAGCAGAAAATTCAAATTTTCCTAAGTTTTTTTTTTCCCCCTTTTTTAAAGTAAGCTCTATACCCAACATGGGGCTTGAACTCATAACCTCGAGATCAAGAGTCCCATGTTCTATGGACTGAGCCAGCCAGGTGTCCCCCTAAATTGTTTGAAATAACTAGGTTGCTTGGTTTGGGATCCAAACACAATCACACATTACATTTGGTTGGTATGTATTTTAACCTGAAGTTCCCCCCCTCCCTTCTCATTTTCCTCATAATTTATTTGCTGAAGGAACCAGGTTATTTTTCTTAAAGTTTCCCTCATTCTGGATTTAGTTGAATCTGTCCCTCTGGAATAGTTTTAATATGTTCTAGTTCAACATGTCTCTTGATTCCCTGTATTTCCTGTAAATTGGTGGCTAGATTTAAGACTTTGAGCATGCTTAGATCTGTTTAGGTTTGATTTCTGAGGGTAGGGACAGTGTGGGGGAGAGGGCAAATATAATCCGTAGATGATGATGTATATTTCCATCAGGAGGCCTATGTTTGGTTGCTACTGACTCTGCTATATTAATGGCATGGTTCCATTTTTTTCATTAGTGGTTTGCAAATGCCCTCTAATTCTAACATTTCTTCTCAGTTGATCAACTGGAATACCTCTATAAAGAGAAGTAGGGCTTTCCCCCCCCACCCCCAGTTTTAGTGGGATATAATTGACATACATCATTGTATAAGTTTAAGGTGTACAGTATGATGGCTTGAGTAACATATATTGTGAAGTGATTACCACAGTAAATTCAGTTAGCATCCATCAGCTCATTAGATACAATAAAAAGAAAGCAAAAAAAAATTTTTTTTGTCCCAAAGAGAGTTCAGGATTTATTCTCTTAACATTCATATGTATCATATTAGTGTTAATTATAGTTGCCATGTTGTACGTCCTATCCCTATTCTTATAATTGGAAGTTTGTACCTTTTGACCACCTTCCCCAAGTGGTTTGTGAATGTAAGGGTTAGTTAAAGTTTGTGTTTTAATACAATATCCTATGTGATTGAGACACTCTCTTTTTGGAGAGGTGTATTTAATTGTATCAAGGTTCATTTTCTTTAAAAGCCAGTATTTTGTTAAAATGTTTTTAGCACCTGATGTTAATATTTCAAATGGTTTTTACTATTTGGGATATATAGAATTTCTGTTCTTAAATTGATAGGGTTTCTTTTGGTCTTCTCTGCTATTTCTTTGAAGAACTTATCTGTTCCCATAGCTTTTGGGGAGTTTCTGGTAGAATCACTACCAAATCTAAATCTCTAGCTGTAACCACATTACAGATTTTAAATTCCTTGAGGACAGAGATTGATTACTCTTATCAATGATCTGATTTTCTAATTCTTGGGCATTTCAAAATTAAAATGTTGCTTAAAGTTCATTATCTCTGCCTGTTCCCAACTTTCCTTCATTCCTCACACCTCCCCACCCCCAACCTACTCTTTTCTTCTGATTACCATTCTTTCAGGTAGTCAGGGTTAAAAACCTCTGAGTCATCTAAATACTTCTCTAGTAGGTCCCCTGCCCTACCAAGTGCAGTTAAGTGCCAAACCTTTCCTTTGTTGTATCCATTTGCTTCCCCCACTCTACTTTTCATTTTTATTACTACTCCCTAGTTTAGGCTGCTGCCATGATTTGTGGCGTGGCCTTATACCTTCTCTCATTGCCATCCCCCTTCTCTAATCTGCTCTATAGTGTGCTGCCAGTTCTGATCATGTCATCTCTCTAATTAAAACCTTCTCATGGCTTTCTAGTGCCTACCAAATTTAGTATTTGCCTGTATAGATTTAAGTCTTCTACAATATATAACTCCAAATTATCCTTCTAAGTTGTATGCTATTCTTCCTTTAACTTGCACTGACAAACTGAAATTTTTCTCCATGCTTTTTCCCCCTGTAATTTTGCTTTCTCTTTTCCTGGTCATGGGATCCATTTTATAATGGATCTTTATGCCAAGATTAGTATAGGTGACATATTTGAACCCTTGTGTTCTATAAAGAAGTGATAAAACAGCAATAACAATCTTAAGGAAATGGTGATTTCTCTTCTGAGGTCACAGCACACACAATGACAGCATACCAACAGCGAGACTGGCTGCAAAAGGGCTGAGCCGTTTAGGAGTACCACTGACCATTTATGCAGAAGTAGTGGGATCCAGCTGTGTTGTTTGTCCACACTACTCTGTTGCTAATCACATCTCATAATGTTGTTGAATCTAATCTGATTTGATTACAATGACTTAGTCCTCCTGTGAAGGAGAAATTCCTCAAAACATACAAGCATTGTAAGCTGCATATTTGATCATTGGTTGAAAAGTATTTTTTCTTGGGGCTCCTAAGTGGGTCAGTTGGTTAGACATCCAATTCTTGATTTCAGTTCAGGTCATGATCTCACAGGTTGTGCGATTGAGCCCTGTGTCAGGCTCTATGCTGACAGCGCAGAACCTGCTTGGGATTCTCTCTTTCTCTGCCCCTCCCCTGTGCTCTTTCTCTGAATAAACACTTAAAAAGAAAAGAAAGGGGCATCTGGGTGGTTCAGTTGGTTAAGCGTCTGACTTTGACTCAGGTCCTGATCTCGCAGTTAATAAGTTCAAGCCCTACATCGGGCTCTATGCTAACAGTGAGGACCCTGGAACCTACTTTGGATTCTGTGTCTCCCTCTCTCTGCCCCTCCCTCTCTTTCAAAAATAAAAGACAAAAAAATTTTTTTAAAGAAAAGAAAAATACTTTTTTCTCTTTGATTTTGCTCTTCCTATGTAAATCACCGAAGACTATTGAGTAAATGAAAGTCTGATAATACTGCTCTAGTGTGTTACTATTTTGGATAGTAATGGAACTTCTTTTTTATTAAATTTTTAAATTCCAATATAGTTAATATACAGTGCTATGTTAGTTTCAGGCGTACAAAATGGTGATTCAACAATTCTATACGTTATTCAGTGCTCATCATGATAAGCATACTTGTAACAGGGCTTTTTAAGTTGCCTCGAATAGTTTTGAGACTCAAAACTTTTACTGTATTAACTTTCTCTTCTGTTCCCGTATCAGGGGTTTGTACCCTAGAATCTGCACATTGGTCCTCCCTGATGGATGGAATTCAGAGAGTCTGTGAACTTGGCTAAAGAAAAAAATTACACCTTTTCTTTAACTTCTAAATAAAATTTAGATTTATTTCAACTATGAGTGTAGGCAACTATAGCTACAACCAAGCTATAGTAGTTTTAGTAGTACCTGGTAACTGTCACCAATAGAAATCACATATTTTCATATCATAATGTGATTGTAGCCATCTTAAAATTGTTTAAACTTATCGTTACTTCAAAATCACTGTGGTTATTAGACCTACTAGATTTTATCTAATTTGTTAATTTTGAAAGGACATATCAATTAAAGAGTATATATCAATTAAAAATATTTTGACAATTATACATTTGACAATTATACGTTTGTATTTTATGCATTTAAAAACCTCATTCTAACAAGAATAATGACAGTTTTTACCAAACTGTCAAAGGAATCTGTCAAAGGCACCAAAGAGCCTAAGGACCCCTGTTTATATTCTTGTATGTGTATTCTGATAGAAGAGTAGTTAGCCAGAACCTGTGATGGAATATATAATACAAATCATGGTGTTACAGGTTTATGTAAATTATTTGGCCATTGACTTCTGTGTACTAAATCATCATAAATTTTGACCTCATAAATGGTAGGGAACAAAATACTTGTCTTTGCTAAGGACTAGTAAAATGATTTCCACAAATATGGGCAGAATAATTTTCCTTTGTATTCAGGAAGTATATATTTATATAACTTAAAATTAATACATCCGAAATTTTTTTTTATTTGTTTTTAAATTAAAAAAAAAAAAAGTTTTTAAGTAAACTCTAGGCCCAATATGGGGCTTGAACTCATGACCCTGAGACCAAGAATCACACACTCCATGGACTGAGCCAGGCAGGTACACCCAAAATTCTGTTTTAAATGCCATAGTTAGGGGCACCTGGGTGGCTCAGTTGGTTAAGTGTCCTGACTCTTGATCTAAGTTCAGGTCTTGTTATCAGCCTGTGATGGGCTCTGCATTGGGCTTGGAGCTTACTTAAAAAATACACCATAAGGTAAATGGAATAGGGGGTGTCTTCATTGACTTGGAGTTTTCTTGCCCTCTTTTGGATATATCAGGAAAGGTGCTTCAAATTGCTTCAGATCTTAACTTCACAAGCTCGCTCTATTAGATGTAGGGTTTTTTATTTTGCTCAACTAAGTGAACCCCTAAAGAGGTCAGTGGAAGTCAGGTTTGAAATACCTGCTCTGTAGATTAGAAATACACGTCCTTACTTCAGTCTGTTGTGATTGTGTAATGATGTTGTATGTATTTACTCTGTTACTTGGAAAACTACCTGATGGGGTTAGTAGAGGGAAAAAGAATGGTTTAACAATTACTGTGGTTTCTAGGAAAATAAAACATTAATTTGAAAGTTGTATATTTTTAGTAAAGGAACTTAATAATTATCTTTTTTTAATTTATTTTGAGAGAGAGAGAGAGCACAGACAGGGGAGGGGCATAGAGAGAGGGAGAGAAATTCCCAAGCAGGCTCTGCACTCTCAGCACAGATCCTGACACTGGGCTTGATCTCACAAACTGTGAGATCACAACCTGAGCCAAAATCAGGAGTCAGACGCCCAATCTGACTGAGCCACTGAGGTGCCCCGGAACTGATAGTTATCTTAAAGACAATATAATCTAAGATTTATAATGTCAGCAATTAAAAAGACTGTTTCAGTTTAATTGTAGTATGCTGATTGTTTGCTACATCTTTACTGTCTATGAATATCTTCTAAAAAAGCTTTGCAAATACACATTTGAGAATGGTGGGTAATGATTTAATTCCAAACAAACAATACTCAAATTTAATACTCTGGTGTGGTTTGTTATTTTTTTTTAATTTTTTTTCAACGTTTTTTTATTTATTTTTGGGACAGAGAGAGACAGAGCATGAACGGGGGAGGGGCAGAGAGAGAGAGGGAGACACAGAATCGGAAACAGGCTCCAGGCTCTGAGCCATCAGCCCAGAGCCCGACGCGGGGCTCGAACTCACGGACTGCGAGATCGTGACCTGGCTGAAGTCGGACGCTTAACCGACTGCGCCACCCAGGCGCCCCTCGTGTGGTTTGTTATTGATGAAACAAAACAAAACAACTTAGTTTTTTGAGATAATGAGGGTCAAAGTTTGAACTTAATGAAGTTCAAACTCATTCAGGGCATGTTTATTAAATAGTGACTATGTGTACAAGAAATTACTAGAAAGGGATGAAAGAATATATAGTTTAAAGTGTGCTTTGAGGAGTACCTCAAACTGTGGCTCAGTTGTGGCTCAGTCAGTTGAGCATCCGACTCTTCATTTCAGCTCACGTCATGATCTCACAGTTTCGTGAGTTCAGGCCCCCTCTGGAATCTGTGCTTTTGGCTCAGAAACTGCCTGGGATCCTCTCTCTCTCCCTCTCTCTCTGCCCCTCCTCCACTCATGCTCTCTCAAAAATAAATGGATAAATTTAAAAAAAATAAAATGTGGTTTGAGAACATTCAGAATGAAAATAAAGCTTTGAAATGAAATGTTAGTACGTTACTCTGTTGTTTCTAGTCCTTGAAACTTAAGATATTTTTATGTGAAAGTAAGTATAGTGTTAATTATTTCTGCCAGTGAATAGTTCAAATTTGCTTTTTGCGAGAAAAGGAAAAGGTTTCTTTGTTTATCTTTTAATGAATTGTAATCCACTTATACTCCCCATTAGGCTTCAGAATACTGGGAGTGAAATAGATTCTAGCAGAAATATCACCTATTGTATTCAAATACTCATTTATATTCAAAGTAATATAAATGACACAACACCAACAACATATCTATTTGTAATTTTAGTCTAGCTAGTACATTTTTTTTCAAATTCTGAAACAAGGTAGGTCTTACACTAATAAATTGAAATGGCTCACTTAGATACTGATTGGGTGAATATATTTTTGGATTGCTGAAGAAAAACAACATATTCAGGTATTCCAGAGTATAATCTGGAATTCTGCCAAACAGAACATGCTGTTGAAGGATATAGTCTCCAACTTCCCCTTCTTTGCTACTATTCACACTCTTTGTTTTATATAATGTGAAATGGGTCTGTATTTGGAAACTCTTGCCCAAGCAAGAAACAAATTAGCATGTGAAAGGGAACAGGACTTGGCCTCAGCATAGAATATAGCCAATTTTTCAGTCTGAGAAACAGGCAAAAATGAAGCATTAAAGAAGGCCAAGATCTGCTGGTGTAGTAATAACTCAGAAAGTGAGACTGATTAGATCTTTTTGTTGTTGGTGTTATTAAGTTTATTTATTTATTTTGAAAGAGAGAGCATGGATAGGGGAGGGTTAGAGAGAGGGAAAGAGAATCCCAAGCAGGCCATGCACTGGTCAGTGTGGAGCCCGACATGGGGCTTGAACCCACAAACTGTGAGATCGTGACCTGGGCTGAAATCAAGAGTCAGACGCTTAACCAACTGAGCCCCTTAGCACCCCTGATCAGGTAAGTTCTATGTGCCAAAAGTTGTATTCAGTAATTTTTTTTCTTTATGTAAAAACAAACAAAAAACCTTTTCTGCCTCTTTGTAGAGGACACTAGGTCCAGAAAGTCACATTACTGAGGAGTTTTTCCTTGTTTCATATTTTTCTCTGCTTCTCAAAAACTGGGGAAATCAGAGTCTTTGAAATTCACCTAATGCTAACTTTTGGGGGCAGGAGGAGGTTAAATTTTTAAAAGTGGGAAGAATAGCCTCTGTCCTTAATTCATGATCTAAAAGCACACACCTAAACTAATTAGGGAAATAATTACTTACAAAGAAAGAAAGAGACATATAGTTTAGTATCTTAGAGTTTTCAGAATGCTACCCAAGAAGCACTAAGATATCATGGAGGAAATTCACTTCATGTGACATGGTATATTCAGAAAAGCAGTAAGGATATTGGTGGGCTAGAGTAGATTTTTAGTATTACATGAAATTAGAATTATGGAAATCGTCAGTGAACATTAATTTCATTTTTACAAGTTACTAGATGCTTTTATCACCTCAATATGTGAATATGGAACAAAATGATACTATCTTTTTGCCTTTGTTTCTGATTTGGCCTTTAAGACTAAGGTGTCCTAAAACCATGGTGCCTCTTGATGGCCTGTTGTCCTTTTCTCCCTGGGGAGTCATACGGTTGATTTTCTTTCTTTTTTTTTAATGTTTGTTTATTTTTGAGAGATCACAAATGGGGGAGGGGCAGAGAGAGAGAGGGACAGAGGATCTGAAACAGGCTCTGTGCTGACAGGCTGACAGCAGCAAGCCTGATGTGAGGCTTGAACTCATGAACCGAACTGTGAGATCATGACCTGAGCTCAAGTTGGACGCTCATCCAACAGAGCCACCCAGGTGCCCCCAGCTCACATTCTCTTTCCTTCTTTGCTCTTCCACAACTGAGATTGCCTGAAGCATGATTTCATCATGAATTATAAATACATACTTTCAGAGTTCCTCACTTTTCCTTCCTCTACTTCCAACTCTTACACAGTAGCATTACCAGAATATCTCTTCCTTTTCCCTTTCCTTCTTTCCTCTCCGGTTTATGAGACAAAAAAGCCTCAATCTTTGTTAATAAGTGTGAGAAGTGCTAATGATGTAACAGTATCAAGGAAAAGGGAAACTTGTAAGTATACATTTTAATCATGACTGATGTAATAAAGAATTGGTTCTACCTACTTCTCTTAAAGCTTTGAAATATCCATAGAAGTTATTACTAATTTCTGGACACCCTTATCTGCTTCCTTATCCCCACAAGTGAGTCCCAGTATTAAAGAGAACTAAACTAACTTAATCTCATGAGTTTTGTCTTAGTTAATTATACTGTTGTTTTCTAATCTGTATTACAGACCTACAGAACTTCAGCTTCTCTGAATGTGACTTTCTCTATGGTATGACTTTGAGGGGTAGCCTAGGTGGCTAACCACAGCGAAGTGGGAAAGTTCTCTAAAGTTAGGGATTTGCAGTGAAAAGTAAAAATGAGTTTGCCACTTTGTTTGACTAGGTGTCCCCAACTTTCATTCAGGAACCTTAATGCTGAGCCCTAAGTAACCACCCCAGGCCTGTTATATTGAAGAGTTACCTATTTTTTAATTCATCTGATGTTAAACAATCCATGAACTTTAAATACAGAAAAAAATGAAGATGTTGGTTATTGTCTTAAAATAAACCTTACCATAAAGTAGAAGAAATAATACCATTGATCTGGATACATATTCAGAGATGTTTCTGATATTGAATGTAAAAAGCGTATAAAGCAGCATAAAACACAATCCCATGTTTATATCACATATATGCTTATGCATGGTATCCTAGAAAGAAATTTAAGAAAATTCTCATCAAAATGTAGAATAACTGATACAAGGATGATAGAATGGCAGAGATATTTTATTTTCAATTTATATATGTATATCTTAGGGGCACCAGGGTGGCTCATTTGGTTAAGCGTCCGACTTCAGCTCAGGTCGTGATCTCACGGCTCTTGAGTTCAAGCCCCACATCAGGCTCTGTGCTAACAACCCAGAGCCTGGAGCCTGCTTCGGGTTCTGTGTCTTCCTCTCTCTCTGCCCCTCCCCCACTCATGCTCTGTCTCTGAAAAATAAACATTAAAAACTGTACGTGTGTATATCCTCTAATTTTTCTATAATGAGTATGTATAACTTGTCATCTTTTAAAACTTTGCTACTTTGTGTTTTTTATTATAAAGTAATATATGTTCATTGGAACACGTCAAACAACATAGTTGTCATAGGAGGATATTATCTACTCCTCACAACCTCCAACCAATCTAAAGTTTCAGATGCATTTATTAGAACATATTTATTGAATTCACTTAATTTACCTTTTTTCTCCCTTTCTTCCCTGTAATCTAAACTCCATGAGGCAGGAACCATGTCTGTTTAGTTTACAGCTTTTGCTGCAAGCACTCAAATTTTATTAAATGAATGGCAAAAAAAGTTTGATGTATATCCTGATACAATTTTAAAATGATTATACAGTTCTATTATGTGTAGCTTTAAAAATCTGAATTGCAGGGGCACCTGCGTGGCTCAGTTGGTTGAGCATATGACTCTTGATTTTGGCTCAGGTCATGATCTCACAGTTGATGGAATTGAGCCTGGCTTCAGGCTCTGCACTGACAGTGTGGAGCCTGCTTGGGATTCTCTCTCTCTCCCTCTCTCTCTGTTCCTCCCCTACGCACTCTTTCTCTCTCTCCCCCTCTTTCACAATAAGTAAACTTAAAAATTTTTTTAAAAATCTGAGTTACAAAAACATTCATGAAATTTAGGACGTTGATAGCTGATCGTCTTTGGGTCTCATGACTGTAAAATCCTGCCTTTGTATGAACATCCTGCCTTTATTATTAACAAGGTATGCCCCTTTCTTTATTGCACTAATGAAAACTAACACTTGTTTTTGGGATCATAGTGTTCATAAAGAAAGTTACACCACAGTTTGTGTTTGGGTAGTAGAAAGGAAAGGTTAAATGGCCAAGAAATGCAGTGTGTCACTTAGGAAGTTGTTATATAGAAGAATAAAAGAATCTGCTACTATAAGACTTAATTTTTTTAAGTTTATTTATTTTTGAGAAAGAGAGTGTGTGAGTAGGGGTGGGCGAGAGAGAGAGAGGGAGACAGAGAGGGAGAGAGAGAATCCCAGACAAGCTCCTCACTGTCAGCGCAGAGCTGGAAGCAGGGCTTGAACTCAAACTGTGAGATCATGACTAGAGCCGAAATAAACAGTTGGATGCTTAACCAGCTGAGCCACCCAGGAGCCCCTATTTTAATTCTAGTCGTTAACATACAGTGTTATATTAGTTTTAAGTGTACAGTATAGAAATTCCAACACTTTCATACATCACGCTATGCTCATCACCACAAGTGCATTCCTCGGTCCCCATCACCTATTTAACCCATTCTCCCACCCATCTCCCCTCTGGTAACCATCAGTTTGTTCTCTGTTTCTTTGTCTCTCTCTCTCTTACTTTTTAACCCTTGTTTGTTTTGTTTGTTAAACAAACCTATGAGTGAAATCATATGCTATTTGTTTTTCTCTGACTTCTTTCACTAAGCATTATACTCTCTAGCTCCATACATGTCATTGCAAACGGGAAATTTTCATTCTTTTTTATGGCTGAATAATATTCCATTGTATATATATGCCGCCTCTTCTTAATCCATTCATCGACTGACGGGACACTTGGTTCCGTGTCTTAGCTGTTGTAAGTAATGCCATAGTGAACGAAGGGGGTGTATGTATCCCTTTGAATTAGTGTTCTTATATTTTTTAGGTAAATACCCAGTAGTGTAATTGCTGGATCAAAAGATAGTTCTATTTTTAACTTTTTAAGGGACCTCCATACTGTTTTCCACAGTGACTGCACCAGTTTCCATTCCTACCAACAGTGCCAGAGGGTTCTTTTTTCTCCACGTTCTCACCAACACCTGTTTTTTCTAGTGTTGCTGATTTTAGCCATTCTGACAGGTATGAGCATTTTCCTGATGATGAGGGATGTTGAACATCTTTGCATGTGTCTGGATATCTTATTTGGAGAAATGTCTGTTCATGTCTTCTGCCCATTTTTAATTGGATTGTTTTTTAGGTGTTTTGAGTTTTATAAGTTTTTGAGTTCATAAGTTTATAAGTTTTTTGTATATTTTGGATACTAACCCTTTATTGGTTATATCATTTTTTAATGTCTTCTCCCATTCTGTAGATTGCCTTTTAGTTTTGTTGATGGTTTCTTTCATTATGCAGAAACTTTTTTTTGATAGTAGCAGTAATTTATTTTGGCTTTGTTTCCCTTACATCAGAGACCTATCTAGAAAGAAGTTGTTATGGCTAATGTCAAAGAAGTTATTGCCTATTTTCTAGGTTTTATGGTTTCAGGTCTCACATTTAGGTCTTTAATCCATTTTGAATTTATTTTTGTGTATAATGTAAGAAAGTGGTCCAGTTTCATTCTTCTGCATGTAGCTGTCCAGTTTTCCCAACACCATTTGTTGGAGAGACTGTTTTTGCCATTGGATATTCTTTCCTGCTTTGTTGAAGATTATTTGACCAAGTAATTATAGGTTTGTTTCTGGGTTTTCATTCTCTTTCATTGATCTTACATGTCTATATTTGTGCCAATACCATACTGTTTTGATTACTTGCAGCTTTGTGATATAACTTTAAATCTGGAATTCTGATGCCTTCAGCTTTGCTTTTCTTTTTCAAAATTGCTTTGGCTATTTGTGGTTTCATACAAATTTTCAGATTGTTCTACTTCTGTGAAAAATGCTATTGGTATTTTGATAGGGATTGCATTAAATGTATAGATTGCTTTGGGTAGTATAGGCTTTTTAACAATATTTGTTCTTTCAATCCATGAATATCTTTCCATTTCTTTTTTTTTTTTGTTAAGTTTAGTTTGAGAGAGAGAGAGAGCACGCGCACGTATGTGTGTAGGAGGAGGAGCAGAGAAAGAGGGGGAGAGAGAGAATCCCAAGCAGGCTGCTCACTGACAGCACCCATCTTTCCATTTCTTTGTGTTGTAAGACTATTACTTTTCATCCCGGATAGTATTTAATAGCTAATGGGCTTCACTTTTTTTTTTCTTTTTGAAATACTAATTCACTAGGAGCAATGTTAAACTGGAGATTTATGTTTTTCATGCTGTGGCCCCTTAGATGAAGTCACCTTAGTTTTAGAATTGGGAGCCATAACCCTAGTAGTACAAGATGCTAAGTGGGTCTTACTGTTTTATTCTGTTGTCATGTTTTGCTATTTGTCAGCTGGAGTAGAAATAGTTACTAGTTTCTTGATACCTTTTTATAATAAACATTTAAAAAATTTCACAATTTTTCATGGAAGTTTTGAGTTTCACATTAAATTATTAAAGGGAGAAAGGCGCCTGGGTGGCGCTTGTCAGTGAAGCATCAACTCTTGATCTTGGTTCAAGTCATTACCTCACAGTTGGTAAGTTCAAGCCCCACATCAGGCTCTCGCTGATGGCATGGAGCTTGCATGGGATTCTGTCTCTCCTGCTCTCTGCCCCTCCCCACTTGTGCGTGTGCACACTCTCTCTCTCTGTCTCTCACAAAATAATTTTTTTTTAATTATTAAAGGGAGAAATATTTTTATTGGCATTAGTTTGATTATGCTAATAGTTGGCAAATGAGACTTTAAAAGTAAGTGGAGGTTTCTCTTTTTTATTTTGAAAA
The DNA here is from genome assembly GCF_018350175.1 of Felis catus. Classification (NCBI taxonomy): domain Eukaryota; kingdom Metazoa; phylum Chordata; class Mammalia; order Carnivora; family Felidae; genus Felis; species Felis catus. The sequence goes on along the minus strand of NC_058375.1, from coordinate 96,350,731 downwards.
CTCTTGTTTTCAGTATAAACTGCATATTAATTGGGGCATCTGGGTGGCTCAGTCAGTTGAGTGTCTGACTCTTGATTTCAGCTCAGGTCATGATCTCACAGTTTTGTGAGTCTGAGCCCAGTGTTAGGCTCTGTTCTGACAGTAAGGAACCTGCTTGAGATTCTTCCTCTCTTTCTGCCCTTCCCCGTCTCACAGTCTCTTAGTCTCTCTCAAAATAAATAAACCCATCTATTCTGTGGGTCTACAAGTAGATTACTTTTGAAAGAAATTGCACTGGTATGGAGAGAAGAGAGAAATAAAATACTAAAATTAACCCTCAACAGGGAAACCAGAACCCAGATTCAGAGTTTCTACACATTACAGGGACCATACTTCTTCCCCCATCCACTTGCATAAAATTATGCTTATTTGGGTGAATAGATGCCAGAAGTCATTTTCTTACAAGGAGAATTGAGAGTGGTATAATTCAGATTGCGTATGACATTAACTGAGATTAACAAAAGCAGATTAAATAAGTAAATATGTATACATACACACGTATACACAGATGTTCATATATGTATATTCACTACCTTTAAGTTTGCATATTTGTTCATTTGCAGATATGATCAGTTTCACCCGTTCTCTGTGGTACTTACAAAACTTTAATCCTCTCTTTTAAAACAGCTACAAGAAATTAGGATTGACATTTAAAAATTTGGGTTGTTGGGGCGCCTGGGTGGTGCAGTCGGTTAAGTGTCCGACTTCAGCCAGGTCACGATCTCACGGTCCGTGAGTTCGAGCCCCGCGTCAGGCTCTGGGCTGGAGCCTGTTTCCGATTCTGTGTCTCCCTCTCTCTCTGCCCTTCCCCTGTTCATGCTCTGTCTCTCTCTGTCCCAAAAATAAATAAACGTTGAAAAAAAATTTTTTTTAAATAAAATAAAATAAATAAATAAAAATTTGGGTTGCTATAGCAACTTCATAGGGCTATTGTAGAGCATTAAACAAAGTCAAGATAAATTAATTTGAAGTGCATCAGTGTAGGCCCATTCAAGCAGATATAAGCAAAAATTGATTTTCACTCACTATTAATATTAAAGTCTTGGGCATTTTGTAGTTTCTTATGGAATTTAGTTGAAGTTGGAAATAGCCAAAATATACCATGTTTGTCATTCATTGAGTTGCTTACCTGGCTTTGTTCATGGTACAGCAAAAGTAGTTCTAACTGTTGCTATATAGATATATTGATATAAAAGGTGATATATTGAGTGCCAGGAAGCCCTGTAGGAAAACTTAAACCCATTTCACAAAACAAGCCAGGAATATTTACGATGCCGGTCATTCAGTGGTGGCACTAAATTCCATTCTCTGGAAACCTTTCTCAGTGGTGAGTCTTTATGTCCCCATGTCTCTATGTTATTGACAAATATTTATTTCTGCCTTTTCAAAAAATTTTAGCCTTGTGGCTTTGCTCAGCTGAGCATATCGTAGTTGACTAGTATTTAAAGAAGATCCTTCATGGAAAGATAGAAAAGTGTTATGCTTGAACAATCTGTACATAAAACCATAGTGGACAAAGAAGTGGCAGAAAAGCTGGAAATTAAGGGTATTGGTTGTTTATGTTGGAGAAACTCTTGCCCCTTGACTTCTGACCTGCCCCCCCCCCCTTTCAGTCTTATTTAGGTGGTGAAAGGGCCCTTAGATCCTACATACACTCTCCATTTCATCACATGTCCTTTGGCACATGATACATTTACTTAAAACAGCAGCCCTTTTCTAGATCACAGTAGAAATGAGGACAGTTACAAATGTTAGGTTTCATCTGTTTCATGGTGCTCAGCCTCCTGACAAGTATGTATTGTGTGAGCTTTCTGTTGGGAAAAACTTAGAAAAAATTCCCCAGTTTGGGTAGAAAATACTCTCGAAGACTACATATGGTATTTGAGACTAAATATTTTAAGGGATTGACAGGGAATACCTATTAAGACAAAGAACTCTTAAAGGAAGCATTACATTTTTTTCTTTTGACTGACTAAAAAATAGCAAAGATTTGACATACTTACTCAAAGTTATTTTAAAATTATTTGTTTGTTTGTTTGTTTGTTTGTTTAGTGAGAGAGGGAGTGAGAGTGCTCTAAAGGCAGGGGCAGAGAGAGAGAGGGAGAGAGAGAATCCCAGGCAGGCTCTGAGCTGTCAGTGCAGAGCCCAGCATGGGGCTTGATCTCATGAACTGCAAGATCATGACCTGAGCCAAAATCAAGAGGTGGATGCTTAACCGACTGAGCCACCCAGGCATGCTCCCAGTTACTTATTAAGCGAGAGGTTATATACATACTTATAATTTTATCAAATTATAAAATACATGTATATAATTTAAATAGATTTACAACTTACAATGAAAAATAGAAAAAGAGTACATTCTGTACCATCTCCTACCATTCTCTCAAAGTGTGGTTTATGGGCCCCTCCAAGGGCCCCCTCAAGACTCAAGGTTGGAGTCCTTAGTTTGCACATTGTAACTAATCACTAAGAAATGATAAATGAAAATTTATCAAGTTTTGGTGTAGGATCAATGTAGAATATCCACAATTATCTGAATAGGCTGCTAAAATACTCCCTTGTCCAACTACGTATCTGCTTAAGGTGGCTTTAGACCAAAAACTTATGAGATCTGTTGTATTAAAAAAGAAATATATCTTATATTTATTAGTAGGATAGTCTGAGCATGTAAATAATAAAAAATCTGGAAGTTATTAGTAATTAAAATATTGATATTTTTAGAGATTATTAATATGAGCTAAATAAAAGCATAATCTAGAGTTAATTTTCATATATTAAGAAGGACAGACCCAAAATCTTTAAGCAACTGTTAATTTCTCTTGAAGAATAGTGTATTTAGCGGTGCCTGAGTGGCTCAGTTGGTTGAGTGTCTTGACTCTTGTCTTGGCTCAGGTCATGATCTTACACTGGTGAAATCCTGAGCTGCGTCGGGCTCTGTGTGGACACTGTTGAACCTCCTCGGGGTTCTTTCTATCCCTCTCTCAAAATAAATAAATAAACTTAAGGGGGAAAAAAGGTGGTGTATTTAACTTCTTACAATGCGAGTTGGATTTACCCTCAAGTGATAAGTTGGAAGTTTGCAGAGCCAGGTTTATATTTTTCTAGGTTCTTTATATTCCGTTTGATCAAAATCATGCATTTCATAACATTGAGTATTTGGCTAGCCAACAATAGTATAGTTATGGTTCTGCTTTCACTGGTGTTTTATGTTTTTTTTTTTTACTGTTTTTGCTTTCTTCACAATCATTTGTTTCTTTCTGTTCAGTTTCAAGTGGAAAAGAGGGTAAAAAGATGAGGCTTCCTAGACCTTGGATCTTGGGATTTACCTTGGGGTGGGTGGTTCTGTAAGCTATGAAATTGGACTAGTGCCAGTAGTAATGAGTAGTAACTTAGCTACTTTAGCAGTGATAGCTTTAGTAAATCAGCCTTCTGGATTTTCCATGTGAATGTTTCTATGTAAATTCGAAACCTTAAACTAGTCTACACTTAGTAACAATTTATTTTAAAATTATTGATTTTAGATACTTTCTGCCTCTTTTAAGTTCACAAACTGACCATTGTCATTTTAGAAAAATGGCTTTGTTTTCAACGTTGATCTCAAAAGTGTAGGAAACGTAATGAGTGGTACTATTTGCAAGGGCTTTTGTAACTCTTGTGGAGTGGGGGCAGAGCACAGGAGGTATGGAGAAAATTTTCAGCTTTCCAGATGAGTTTACTTGCACAATTCCTGAGAGTCATGAAAAAAGGAAATAAATCAGAAGACAATTAGAAATTAGGCGATTGTTGCACTACAGTCTTCGCCAAGAAGTTAAGGTTGTTTCTTATTGTCCTTTACAAGGTAAAGGGATGAAGAACTTTCTCATCACCATATCACTTTTTTTTAAATCTCTCCATCATTTTCAGGGAACTGCTAGAGAGTCATAAAATAATAGCTAGCTGATAGGAAGGCTACTGTGCACACTGTAAGGATTAAAATCTTAAACTTTAATCCCTTTTAGCCTCTAGACTTGGGCACTCTTTCTCAGCAGGGCTCTGAATACTGTGCAAGGGACCCTGTTCTCATAATTTACTTTTTGTATGAACCCTTATGTTTATAGCTGAGATATGGTCAGTTTAAAAGGAACTAATATATTTAATTTTTTTATTTTTAAAGGAAGTACTATATTTCAATAATGATATTACACAATTTTTTACTAGGTGCCTTCAGAATTTTTAAGTTAATAAGGAGAGCCATTTGTTAGAGAGTAGCAGAATTATGTTGAATCTGTATCTGGTTTTTTGAAGTGTTTTCACAGTTTGTATACTCTAATTTTTTGGACTTCTTGTTAACTTCTAAATCTTTTTTTTTTTTTTAAGCTTCTTGAAGTTTTAAATTTTTGACACTATGGAATAAGGTATTTTTAACTTGATGAGGCAAGTCTTAGTGACTAAAAATTGTAACTGCTTTAACTAACCGGGACAAATCATAGCTGGCAGCTAAGCTCAAAGTTTAATCACGTCCAGCACGTATTAGCTTTTCGAGTCAGAGCTTGATGCATTAAATAGCTTTGCCATCTGCATGGATGTCTATGTGTGTAAACAATCTGGGGTGAACTAATCTTTTTAGTGGTTCTTTGAAAAATTTCATGTGCTTGGGGCGCCTGGGTGGCGCAGTCGGTTAAGCGTCTGACTTCAGCCAGGTCACGATCTCGTGGTCCGTGAGTTCGAGCCCCGCGTCAGGCTCTGGGCTGATGGCTCAGAGCCAGGAGCCTGTTTCTGATTCTGTGTCTCCCTCTCTCTCTGCCCCTCCCCCGTTCATGCTCTGTCTCTCTCTGTCCCAAAAATAAATAAAAACATTGAGAAAAAAAAAAAAAAGAAAAAAATTTCATGTGCTTTTCTCTTTTTTCATACTTAAGTGAGAGAAAAACTCATGAAACTAATGTTTGGAGCAGTTCTGTTTAATATAATTTTAGAATCAAGACTGTTTCCTTTAGCAGAACTGAGCTGTTAAATAACTTTTTATTATATTTATTCCAATAGAAATTTTAGGAAGCTTCAATTTGTAAATATTTTTATCCCACCTGAATCATAGGTAAATGCCCTAGGACAAAGATCTTTAATCTTTAAACTGGGTTATATTTTTAAGGGAATTATTCTTCAGATTTTCAGATTCAGATGTACTCTAAACTAAAAATCATGTCTCCTGAAAATAGATGCCTGAAGTTTTCTCCTTTCCTTTTTCAGTTTGTTTTATCTAAAAGCCCTTAACCCCACTATGAAAGAAAAGTATATCTTTGACTTATCCTAATTCTTACTGTGGCTCATTGCCCCAGACTATCAAAGTCTCTGGAATCCCCAAACAAGAGAAAATTGCAGAATGCATTGTCCCAGAGAGAGTCTTATGACAGAAATCCAAAGAGGGGTTAGGTGAGAAATATTGGAGGAGGCAGGACTTTATTCCTTCTGGACGACAAACTCCTTTCCTCTCTGTTTTTTAAGTTAGATTTTAAAAATGAAATAGTTACCACAGGATGTGGGTCAATACATTTATTTCAATTAAAATGAGGTATGACTTTGACAGAAACCTGTTTTGCTTGACTGGTTTAAAAATGAACTGGCCAGTTAGATTATATGGTATTTCCTATAAATTGGGCTAAATATTTAGTGCCAAAATTTTGAAATCTATTTGAAGTGCATAGAATACAACATATAATATGCCAGAAATTATATTCTATGTAACCTAAGCTTAATAATAAACTTCAGATGTAAAATTAATATACAAGGCAGTAGGTTATTTTCTGTATGCACAAAACCCTGCATATAGAGGTTACACAGCTTTATTCACAACTGCCAAAACTTGGAACCAAGATTCTGTCAGTAGGTGAACAAACTGGTACATGCCGACAATGGAATATTATTATAGAGCGCTAAAAAGAAATGTGCTATGAAAAGACCTAGAGGAAGCTTAAATGTTTATTACTAAGTGAAAGAAGCCAGTCTGAAAAGTCTGCATACTGTATGATTCCAACTATATGGAATTCTGGAAAAGACAGAACTATAGAGACAATAAAAAGATCAGTGGTTGCCAGGGGTTAAAGAGGAGAGAGGAATGAATAGAGGGAGCACAAAAGATTTTTAGAGCCATGAAAGTACTTATTATGTACTATAATGATGGATACATATCATTATAAATTTGTCCAGACATAGAATGTACAACACCAAGAGTGAACCTTAAGGCAAACTATAGAGTCAAGTAATGATGTGTCATATAATGATGTGCACACTGAGGAAAACTAAAGACTACAGTTCCAAGGAAAAGAATATTACTTTAGAATGTTGACACTGTTCTCACATAGAGAACAAGCTATGGATCCTCGGATAGGCGAAGTACCTGAAACCCAGAGAAGCCAGCAATTCTTGCTGTGCAAACAATATTCTTAGAGAAGGGAGAATTATGCATCAGATTAGGACCTATCTGCAACTCTAGTGAGGTTGTGAATAACTCTTGGAGATGTCCTCTCATACCGTCTAAACCTCTTCTATAAGGGAAATGGGACAGTATGTTCTTTATTTCCCTGGGCACTTCACCTTTTCATTAGCCCTGTTTGTTTCACCAGTGAACAAGAATAGGTTGGGAATTATATTGTGGCATAATTTCACCCATCCTGATGAATTAACCAAGGGAAACTCCTGATAAGAACAAATTTATAATTGTGGTGGCCTCCCATCTATATCTGATCCTCTCAATCTTGGCTAGTTCCAATGCCAGGAGGATATGGAGGAGATGCCCTTGCCTAGCATTCTTGAATCACTTCTCCCAGATAATTTTGAAGGAGCACTACTAAGTATGGCCCACAGATCAGTGCTGGTCTGTTGTATATTGCTAGTCCATGATGAGATAAATACAAATACTGACAGTAAGTAAGCATTTAGAAATTTTTATAACAGTTGTTTTTCATTTTTTTATATACCCATTTTGTGTATGTCTGTATATAATAGTATCAGTGTACACTTTTTATAAAGACACTGGTATGGACATATGTGTGTGTATACATATATAGTTTTACATAATTTAGATTTTACATAAATCATACTGCATATGTCTAAGGTATATTTTGGAAATGGTGTTTAGCATCCATTACATCCTTTTTTCTAGTGTACATTAATATATTGCATAGGCTTTAAAGCTAAACTACATTTCTCAGGTTCCCTTGCAACTATATTTCTGAATTTGATTTAAATTCTGCCAGTCAGATCATCTGACATTTGTAAGGCAAAATTAGAACAGAGGTCTCTATGTCTACTCATTGGCTTTGAGATTTTGAGAAGCAGAGCACATGAGATCCATCTTGATGATGTCATAGGAGGTACATATTGTTCTCGAGCTAACTGCAGATATTAACAGCCTTTGTGCCGACTTCCTGATTTTGATGATAACGTGATTTTTGGCAGCTTCTTATTTTGCTGGCTTCCTAATTATGGCAATAGTGATATGATTATGGGGTCAGCAGATTTCTGGTTATAGAAGGAGGAGCAACTCTCTTGGGAGCCTGAGTAGTGCTTTGGGAAGCTTCAGAGATCCAAAGGAACAAATTTTGGAGTCTAGGGCTCACCAAGAGTAAGAGCTCTGGTAAATCCTGTTCTTTTTGGTTGGGATCCTAAAGGGCTGTGCCATAGGAGTAAGGGTGCATTTGAGATAAACCAGTCCTCAAAGGAACTGCAACGTGATTTCAGGTCATCTGGATGAACAAAACATCTTGGTCCTTGAAACATTCTTAAAGAGATTCTGGGTTTATATAGCCTTAGGTAAATGAGAATGATCTCTGGAGGAAGATAATATCCAAGCCTCAAATTCTCAGTACGGATAGAACTGTACTAAGGATGGAAAACACAGAAAAAAAAAGAGAGTAGATACCTTGAGAAGGTTCAGTCCACATCCAATTGGAGTCTCAGGGAGTGGAAGGAGGGGAAAAGGGAAGAACAAATATTTGAAGACATGGTGGCTGAGAGTTTTTCAGAATCAGTGAGAATTCTGTTTTGTCAGTGTGATTATCTCCAGATTATGTAATCTATATTTTCTTGGTGGTTTTTTGTTTTGTTTTTTTTTCTTTATCTGGTTGAGTTTCCTCAAACTGTAGGTTCATATTCATCGAAGCTGGAATAGGTATAGGCATTAACTCTTGAAAATTGCTTCTTCCCCATTCTTTCCATTGTCTTCTTCCAAAGCTCCATTAGATGTATGCACATCCTCCCATTCTAAAGTCTATTTTTCTAAATTTTTCACAGATCAAGAAGAAAGCTCTCCCCTAATTGACTTTTCTTCAAACCTGTCGTCAGGTTCATGGTCTCTCTAGCTATGTTCAGTCTGCTGGTTAACCTGTTATGAATTTCATTGTGTACACTTTTTATTTTTAGAAGTTCTGTTTCAAGTCAACTACTCTTTTAATAGTCTTTAATGTGTTGCTTTTATTTAGTGTTCTTAATTTCTTATTTCATGCTTTTAATCATTTCAAATATACCATTGTCTTTAGTTCTTGTGTCTAATCCAGCTATATTGAGTTGGCTTTACTTCACTCATGGTTAATTGGTTCTTGAGTGTTTTGAAATTTTAGATCATCAGCTTATGTTTGGCAGGGCTTTGTCTGTGGGAAATCTTACTGACAAAGTCAAACATATCTCTGGAAGAACAACAGAAATTTCCCACAGACATTGCCCTGCCAACCATAAGCTCACCCAGGCCTGTAGTTGTGAATTCTCAGAAAAGAGCACTATCTCCTCTTCCTTGTCTTCTTCCTTTTCCTCTTCTTACTTGTTAAAAAAAAAATTTTTTTTAAGGTTTATTCATTTTTCAGAGACAGAGCGTGAGCAGGGGAGGGGCAGAGAGAGAGGGAGACACAGAATCTGAAACAGGCTCCAGGCTCTGAGCTGTCAACACAAAGCTGGATGCGGGGCTCAAACCCATGAACCATGAGATCATGACCTGAGCTGAAGTCGGACACTTAACTGACTGAGCCACTCAGGCGCCGCTCCTCTTATTTTTAACCACCAGATGGCCAAGAGAGAAAATTTGCTTGCCATCATCTTTTGCTTTTGTATTGTCTCCATGTGCCACTAAACAGATTTTATCTGCCTTGACACTGCCTTTGAACTATTTTTTTAAATCAATTTTATGTACATACAATAAAATTAGCCAGTTTTAAATATACAATTTGATGAGTAACTACTGCCAAATCATAAGAGTATTTCCATATCCCTGAAAAGTTCTTTCATGCCCCTTTGTAGTCAGTCTCTTCTCTTCACTCCCTGATAAGTTTTCTATTATTAGAATTTGGCCTTTCTAGAACTTGATATAAATGTGACCATATAGAATATAGTTTTAGGTCTAGTCCTTTTTCACTTAGCAGAACATTTTTACAATTCACCCATGTTCTTGTTTGCATCAGTAGTTCTGTTTATTGCAGAGTAGTATTCCATTTTATGGCTATCTCATGATTTGTTTTTCCATTCACTTGTTGATGGATATTTACATTGTTTTCAGTTTTGAGCTATTATGAATAAAGCTATTAGAGAATTCTCATAAAAGTCTTTATGAAGATGTATGTTTTCATTTCTTGGATAATGCCTAGGGATGTAATGGCTGGATCATATGTTTGTGTAACTTTTTAAGGAATTGCCAAAATGTTTTCCAACCTGGCTGTACCATTTTGCTTTACCACCCGCAACAGAGGGTTCCATTTGCTTCATATCCTCACCAACTCTTGGTATTATCAGTCTTAATTTTAGTCACTCTAGTAGATATATATTAGTATCTCTCTTTTTTTTTAATGTTTATTTTTGAGAGAGAGAGAGAGACGGAGATAGAGCACGAGCAGGGGAGGGGCAGAGATAGGGAGACAGAATCTGAAGCAGGCTCCAGGCTCTTAGCTGTCAGCACAGAGCCCAATGTGGGGCTTGAACCTGTGAACTAACTGCAAGATCATGACCTAAGCCAAAGTCGGATGTTTAACCGACTGAGCCACCCAGGTGCCCCTATATCAGTATCTCTTTATTATAATTCGCATTTCACAAGTGACTAATAATTTTGATCATTTTTTCATGTACTTCTTGGTTATTCATGTATCTTGATAAATTACCCAAATCTTTTGTCCATTTTTATTTGAGTTTCTTGTCTTTTACTACTGAGCCATAAAAGATCTTTTTATAAAAGATTTGGACATGTCTTTTGTTGGATATATTTTATATATATTTTCTCCCAACCTGTAGCTTGAAATCCAATTTAGATACTTTTTAATAAATGTGTTACATGCTTTTAGAAATATTTGCCTAATTTAAATATTGAATCTTTCAAACCATGAGGATGGGTTATCTTTTGTATTTTTAATTTTTTTTTGTTTTTTAATTTCTTAGTAATATCTCATAGTTTTCGGTGTATACATCTTGTACATTATTAGATGTATCCCTATTCAGTAGTTTTCTGATGCTGTTGTAAATGTTATTTTTTTTACTTGAAAATTCTGATTGCTGGTTTATAAAAAGATGATTTCTGTTTATTAATCTTGTATCCTGAAACCTAAATTTATTTTTAGGTCTAGTACCTTTTTCTTAATATTCTTTAGCATTACCTATATGGACAATTATGTCCTTTGTGAATAAAGACAACCTATGTCCTTGCTTTTAGGGAAGCTTCCACTATGGGCTACTTTTTTCCTATCCTGCAACATTCATTTCTTAAATCCTATTTGAAGTGTTCAGATGGATTGGAAGAAACAGTTTTTTGAGCAATGTCCATACTGTTTTCCACAGTGGCTGCACCAGTTTGCATTCCCACCTACAGTGCAAGAGGGTTCCCTTTTCTCTACATCCTCGCCAACACCTGTTGTTTCTTGTGTTGTTAATTTTAGCCATTCTGACTGGTGTGAGGTGATATCTCATCATGGTTTTGATTTGTATCTCCCTGATGATGAGTGATATTGAGCATCTTTTCATGTGTCTGTTAGCCATCTGGATGACTTCTTTGGAAAAGTGTTTATTCATGTCTTTTCATTTCTTAACTGAGTTTTTTTTGGGGGGAGTGTTGAATTTGATAAGTTATTTATAGATTTTGGATACTAACCCTTAGTCAGATAAGTCATTTGCAAATGTCTTCTCCCATTCCATAGGCTGCCTTTTAGTTTCGTTGATTGTTTCCTTTCACTCATATCTTCTTATTCATAATTTAACAGGAAGTTGCATTTTCTTTTTTTTTTTTTAAGTTTATTTATTTATTTTGAGAGAGAGCATGTGGGCAAGGGAGGGGCAGATGGAGTGGGGGGGAAGAGAGGGAGAAGAGAGAGAGAGAGAGAGAGAGAGAGAGAGAGAGAGAGAGAAATCCTAAGCAGGCTCCACGCTGTCAGCACGGAGCCCAGTGCAGGGCTTGATCCCACAAACCATGAGATCATGATCTAAGCTGAAACCAAAAGTCAGACGCTTAACCAACTGAGCCACCCAGGCACCCTGAAAGTTGCATTTTCTAACCATACTATTCATTAGTACTAGGTCACTTCAAGAAAAGGGGACAATTTTTAATTTGAAGTATCATCTTTTGACATCATAGTTCAATTTGTGGATTTAATGATACTTGACTGAGCTATTGTTTAGGGGCTTTTCTTGTCATATAATGGAAAAAAATATCTTGAGTCAAAGCAATTATATAAATAAAAAGAAACTTTTCTGAGATAATTTTCCAGCCCATTAAATGAAATTCTTGTGTGTTCAGAATGATCTATTTTGCAAATTGCTATGTATCTGGTGACTTGGGTACCCACTTCCTAATATTCTGTCAGCATATAAGAAGAATACATTTTGGGAAAGGGGAAAACTTATAAAAGTCTGTTTTAAAACTTGAAACTTGTGTGTGGCATGTGTTACGTGGATTTTGCATGCAGATAAATCAAATGAAGCATTTAGTTATTCACAATAATTTGAGGAATTATATTAACTTCTAAAACAAGTAGGCTTACTTGAAATACAAAGGCTATATTTACTCAACAGGATTTATTTCCGTTATGGTTCCTTAAATGGTAAGGAGCTGTTTTCCTACTAAAAACTATGGGCAATACCATGGCTCTAAGACTCTTTTTCTGATAATGCCCTTAGAAGATAATCTCTATTGGAAAAGTAATATTGAAAAACAATTCAGTTACTTGAGAGCTGGCCATAAAGTGTGCAAGTGCCTTGCTGGTGGGAGTGCTTTATTGTTGACATGGTATTTTAATTTTATATTTTTCAGATATTTGGATTTGAACTGCATTTTGGAATTCATCTACACATAAGATGCCACCAGCAATTGGAGGTCCAGTTGGATATACTCCCCCAGATGGAGGCTGGGGGTGGGCGGTAGTAGTTGGAGCCTTCATTTCCATCGGCTTCTCTTATGCGTTTCCCAAATCCATTACTGTGTTCTTCAAAGAAATTGAAGGTATCTTCAATGCCACCACCAGTGAAGTGTCCTGGATATCCTCAATCATGTTGGCTGTCATGTATGGTGGAGGTAAGAACCCCTAAGGCCTGCTGTTTTATTCATATTTTTCATTCTTGTTAACCATGACAACTCTTGCTCTGTTTGTTCCCCTGTAGTATTCTGAAACAGAAATGAGAAACTGTAAGGAGCTGTGATTTGGTCTAACTCCTAATCATTGAGCTTTAAAAAGCGCTCAGAAAAATGACATGTGCACAACTGGTTTTTCTTCTTGCTCTCTGCTAGATTCTTGAGATGTAAACATGAAGGTTTTTCTTAAATTGATGTTGGGAGAATTGAAATAAATCAGGCTCACCTGAATAGTAGCATGGTTCAAAGTCTCAGATAAAATCTTTTCATGGCATTAGCATTAAAGAACTGAATAAAATCTTCCCCTTGTTCCTTGTGATGTTAGTTGTCCTAAAAGCATTTCAGGGGCACCTGAGTGGCTCAGTCGGTTAAGCATCTGACTTTGGCTCAGGTCGTGATCTCACAGTTTGTGGGTTCGAGCCCCGCATCGGGCTCTGTGCTGACAGCTCAGAGCCTGGAGCCTGCTTCAGATTCTGTGTCTCCCTCTCTCTCTGCCGCCTTCCCGCTCGCACTCTGTCTCACTCTCTCTCAAAAATAAATAAACATTAAAAAAATGTTTTAAAAAGCATTTCAGTTTCGCCTTAAATTTTAGCTTAAGTTTCATCACTTTTTCCTTTCTGTTTTCCTTGATATGTTTTAAAGGAGATACGGAGAGTAAGTTGCTTACTTAACATCATTTAAAATAGTTTGTTTCACCTTGGAACATCAAATCACAATGTAACGTGTAGAAGTCAAAACCTTCCATAATACTTAAAATGTATAGTTGCTTAGTGAGAGATTCTAAAGCCAAGTGTATTTATTTACTGAGATTGACAGTGTCTCATGGTGCTTATTTAGCCAAGCTTTCACCTCTGTTAATACTATTTTTTGGTGGCAGTTTAGTACCTTGGCTTATTTTCACATGTAGCTCCTTAATAGCCAGCCAATATAAAGATTCTATACTTCAACTGTAAAACTTTAGCCTTGGGCTTCTAACCTGGTGGCAGATTGAACCAATATTAAGCACTAGGCACATATTTCACCCTAGGCTGGGTCTTGTTTGTTTGTTTTTTTTCTCTCCACCCCACCTCCTCTAGGCTAGGTCTTGTGAGTGACAGAGAACACTTGATCCTGATCCCTGCCTTTGGGGAGTTCATAATCCAACTGAGACAATAACATATACTTCTGAAACAGTAAATAGTTGAAGTCCTAATTTAATTAAGTATATAATTTCATTGCACAGAAATAACAGGTAACCTAGTGGCCTTACAGAGAGGTGAATTGGGTGACTTGGAACAGGAGTGGGAAGGCTTCTTTTTTCACTGCGTATCTTTTTATGCCTTTTGAATTTTGAAGGTACACCTGTTTTGTTTAAGTACTTTTAAGAGAACCTAAGTGCTATATTGTAGTAGTTATTTTCTTTTTATAAATTCAGAGAAACCAAAAGGGACCTTGGACATTATTTAGATTGTAAGAGCCAGTAGTTTTAGAGGTTTTGAACTCTATGTGCCTGGATTTTCAAATCAGGTTTTGACTATGATGGCTTGAAGAAATTTTTGGCATAAGTATTATCCAGAAGTACTCCAGGTGTGTGTTCAATGTGTGTTGAGCTGAGGATGAACCAGAGGTTCACATGTTGCAATTTGGAGCTATCACAGAGGTTGAGAGCCACTTGTATTTTGCATCAAAAGTAAGTGATGTCAGTTGTGCTAATTGCACATGACACTTTCTTCTGGGAAAACAGTTCCTTCTTTGTCCTCACCCAGAGATAACTAGCACATTTTCTCTGAATTCGTGTTATAATAGGCCTATGAACTGTACCCCTCTCTATTTTTAATGATAGCTAATTGGGGCCATCCTTCCTGAAATAACTCTGAAAGACAAATTGCCTATTGAGAGCCTGTGGTGGAATTTTTCCTAAATGGGTTATTTTGTTTTGATTGGCTCCTAAGTGGTATATCCCCTAAGAATTATCATCAGTTTTTAAACTGCCATAATTCTGTAACTTCTGTATTTGGGCCACACCCTCAACGCTAATATGTTTTGACCTATGAGTGGTTTAGTGGGCTTTTTTAATGCTTTGGTTCAGAGATATATACTGATGCTTGTTAGAGCATAAGTGTATTTTTAAGGGAGGAGATCTTAGTTGCCTACTCTTGATTTATTTACTTGAGTTTTTTTTTTTAACATGAAAGTGTAAATTTGCATATTTTCAGTTTCACACTAACGTACGTCATTTTGACATTCCTACTTTAATATTGTGGGCTTTACAGTATTAACTTCTAATTCACAGAATCAACGATGTGGCAGTTATTTTGACCTTTGTAATTCTGACTATACAGAATGTATATGAAAATTTATATGGAATTTATATGGAAATATTTCATGAATATTCTTCCAGTATTTAATTATTTTATCTTTTTTTATGTTTATTTTTTGACAGAGAGAGAGCGCAAGCCAGAGAGGGGCAGAGAAAGAGGCAGAGAGAATCCAAGGAAGGCTCCGCACTGTCAGTGCATAGCCCGATGCAGGGTTCAGTTTCATGAACTGTGAGACCATGACCTGAGCCAAAATCAGGAGTCGGACATTTAACTGACTGAGTCACCCAGGCGCCCCTTTAATTATTTCATCTTACATAAGCTATAAATTCAAATTATTTCCAAACCAGCCGTGGTCTGATATTTTCATGAAGTGACTTAGAAAGTCAATGAAAAATTTTTATACAAATTCAAGCTGAGCCTGAAGTCTCTCCTAGCAGCCATTTCTGAAACCAGCCCCTGAGATAGACTTAGTGAGTACTCTGAAACACTAGGATGTCAAAAGGTTTGATTCCTTCTTGCATACATACCATAATTTGAATTTGGATTCCCTGGGGTCAGAGCCTGACCTTTTAATTGTATCAGCCTGCAACTTTGAGTGTAGTACTACAATATAAGTAACTGCAGAAGTTTCCATGGTGTTTATGGAAATAGAATATGTCAACATATAACCAGTAGTATATTCTGAATACATACACTGTATATTTGTTTTAAAAAGTAGACTGTCTTCTAGGGAACTAATTATAGAATGAACAGAAGAAGGTCAGAATTTACTGTGCTAATAGAAGAAAAACATGATTTGTATGACTTCTGCTTTGTAGTTTAGTTCCACACACATAGAGTGCATGTAATGGGGAGAAACGGGCTGGATTTGAAACTTGGTTTTCAGTAGCTTTGTGACTTTGCAGTGTTCAAACAGCAGATCATTTCCTTGTGTCCCCTTCCCTACTGATGTATTGCAGTGATCCTTTCTGTTTGCAGTCATCTACCTTTTCCAGGCAGACGAGGTACAGTGTCAGGTAAACAAAGGTGTCGTTCCCACAAGTCCATATCCATGAAGTAGAGACATAAGTATTCTTATACATAAGTGAAATTCAATGAATGTCATTCAGTGTAATTAGAAATACTGTTAGTCTACTTAAGAATTGTGTTACAGCTTTTAAAACATTGGTTTGGATAAGACTTATAATTAACATTTAAAAGTTTGGTAAAAGGACTTACAGATTATACCTATTTGTAGCAAGTAAGGAGAGGCCATTTGATATTCATATTTGAAAACTGATAAATACAACAAATCTTTTTCTTCCTGATCCTTATGATACTTCAAATTTTATTTCGTTCCTTCTCTCATGTTCAAGAAAAGCTGATATTTTGGTATTCATCTGTTTAGCAGAGGAAATTTAATCAGATTTTCTTTTGTTTTTAATCTGATTTTCTCAGAATAACACTCTGTTTTCTATCTTCTTGAGTTGTTAGACCCAAGATATTTTGACCATTATTTGACTTAATCTCCCACAAGCTTTTTTCCCCACAGTATTGTTACCATGAAACAGTAATATAGGCACGGAGCCAAGTTAACTCTGAAAGAAAGACTCAATTCAGTACCTGAGACATGTAGGTAAAACTGGGAACAGTTTTTTTTGTTTTAAAGTTAGATTTCCTAATTGCAAAATTACTTAAACTTGGAAAAAATATTGGTCATTTTCATTTTTTTCTTTTTTAAAAATATGACACAAACTGCATTTATGATGTATAAATAATACTCTAAAATCATCTCATCATGTCAGAGTGCCTGTCCAAAAAATGAAAACGGAGCAAACTTATTAAATACGTTGATCATATCTTATCTAGGATATGATAAGACAACAAGCCTACAAACATCCATTACCAAGGTGTTTTCAGCCAGTTCTGCCTTATAAGAAGACCGAGGAGAGACCAGAGCCCTTTTATATTTTAGCAAAATTCTGTCCAACATTTATAGATGTAGAAGGCACACAGTGATGTTTTTTAGCATCTTTATTTCTAATACACTTTGACTATGAAATAATTATAGAAAGCAATATTCTTACCATCGTCTTTTGTTGTTTTCTGTTTATTTTGGAGAACTTGTCATTTAGTGTCATTAATGCCTTCTATAGATGTGCAGGAGTTGGTTCCTTTCTTCTATGCTACTAAATTTCTGGTTCTCTCCCAGGTCCTATCAGCAGTATCCTGGTGAATAAATATGGCAGTCGTCCAATCATGATTGCTGGTGGCTGTTTGTCAGGCTGTGGTTTGATTGCAGCTTCTTTCTGTAATACCGTTCAGGAACTTTACTTGTGTGTTGGAGTCATTGGAGGTAAGTTGCTGTTGGTTCATTTTCAAGCATTAGTTTATTACTGGCTATTTGCTTTTCACTTACATTCATCTTTCAGATCTTCTGAATTTTTTTTTTTTAATTTTTTTTTTAACGTTTTTATTTATTTTTGGGACAGAGAGAGACAGAGCATGAACGGGGGAGGGGCAGAGAGAGAGGGAGACACAGAATCGGAAACAGGCTCCAGGCTCTGAGCCATCAGCCCAGAGCCCGACGCAGGGCTCGAACTCACGGACCGCGAGATCGTGACCTGGCTGAAGTCGGATGCTTAACTGACTGCGCCACCCAGGCGCCCCACATCTTTCAGATCTTTTGAGTGAAATTCCTTCCTTATGGAAATTACTTGATTATCATTTTGAAGAGCTATATAAATACTTTTAAGGGTACTAGAAAATCAAACTTTTTTTTTTATATATATAAAATTTATTGACAAATTGGTTTCCATACAACACCCAGTGCTCATCCCAAAAGGTGCCCTCCTCAATACCCATCACCCACCCTCTCCTCCCTCCCATCCCCCATCAACCCTCAGTTTGTTCTCAGTTTTTAAGAGTCTCTTATGCTTTGGCTCTCTCCCACTCTAACCTGTTTTGTTTTTTTTTTTCCTTCCCCTCCCCCATGGGTTCCTGTTAAGTTTCTCAGGATCCACATAAGAGTGAAACCATATGGTATCTGTCTTTCTCTGTGTGGCTTATTTCACTTAGCATCACACTCTCCAGTTCCATCCACGTTGCTACAAAAGGCCATATTTCATTTTTTCTCATTGCCACGTAATATTCCATTGTGTATATAAACCAAACTTTTAAAGAAATTGCTATCATACAGTATGTGTTCATTGTTGAATGAATGAATCAAAGAGATGATAGCATCTCTTGTCCTAAGAATAGTCAATGGTGGTAGATAAAATGTGTCAGGCAACTTCTTGCAAGGTTGATCATTGGCTATTACTCTTTCTCATTACCTCTTCCTCACACAGGGAATAGCCTTCTATTGGAGCAGGAGAGCATAAAACATAAAGCTGGAATTATCTGACAGAATGTCCAGATACATTTCTGAGGGATAAAAGACCCACTTAATAACTCCCTTCTTCCTTTTTTGGTAGCCAGATTAAAATAATGAACTGCTGATGAGTATAATAAAGATTACTTATAACTTCACAATCCAGAGGATGTGACTTAACATTTTAATGTCTTTCCATACTTTTTTCTGTGTACAAACATATAACCTTTTAATACAAAAAATAATAAGATTATGTTTTGTGGGGCGCCTGGGTGGCGCAGTCGGTTAAGCCTCCGACTTCAGCCAGGTCACGATCTCGTGGTCCGTGAGTTCGAGCCCCACGTCAGGCTCTGGGCTGATGGCTCAGAGCCTGGAGCCTGTTTCCGATTCTGTGTCTCCCTCTCTCTCTGCCCCTCCCCTGTTCATGCTCTGTCTCTCTCTGTCCCAAAAATAAATAAACGTTGGAAAAAAAAATTAAAAAAAAAAAAAAAGATTATGTTTTGTAACCTTTTGTTTTTTCACTTACCAAGATACCATGAACATCTTTCCATGTCATTAAATATTCTGATAACAATATTCCATTGAATAGATAAATACTAAAATTTTTTTTTATTAAGCTGTATGCCAAGATCTCACGACCCTGAGATCAAGAGTCATATGCTCTACTGACTGAGCCAGACAGGCTCCCTAATATATACCATAATTTTATTTGACCAGTCTCTTAGTTAATTCAATATTTAGGGTTTAATTTTTGTTTTTTGGGGTTTTTTTTGCATTTTCTTACTGTTAGTAAACAGTATTACATTAATATTCCTTTATGAACATGAATATTTTCTTAGGATAACTTTGTAAAAGTGGAACTGCTATGTTTTTGAAAAATACATATAAGCTAAATTGCCCTCCAGAAAGATCATGCTCACTAAGAGCTCTACCATCATGTGAGAGGGGATACAGCCTTGGCAAAAATAGGATATTATCTTTTTTAAAAATCATTTCATCAGGTGAATGCTGTCTTCTCCTCGTTTTAATTTAAATCTCTTTGATTATTGGGAAAGTAAATATTTTTAATTTGTCTGTGGCTGTGTATTTGGGGTTTTTTTGTCTTTGTACAAAATTCTTATTAATGGCTTTTGTGTACTTGTTTAAGAATAATGTGTAGTAACTTTACATGTTAAATTATTGTCCCTTTGCATAAGACACAGTTATTTTTCCAAATTTTTTTTTACATTTGTGAAAATACACATAACATAAAATTACTTTCCTAACCATCTTTTAAGTGTTCAGTTTAGTGATATTAACTATATTCACATTGTTTTGCAACCATTTCTACCATCCATTTTCAGAACTGTTTTCATCTTGCAGAACTGAAACTCTGACCCCATTAAACAATAACTTCCCAGTCCCCATCCCTCCAAATATCTGTTGCCAATTTTTTTCTGTTGACTTTTCTTTGGAAGAAAAATTTGGGGTGGGGGGCAGTGCCTGGGTGGCTTAGTCAGTTGAGAGTCCAACTTCAGCTTAGGTCATGATCTCGTGGTTCATGAGTTCAAGCTCTGCATCAGGCTCTGCGCTGACAGTTCAGAGCTTGGAGCCTGCTTCGGATACTGTGTCTCCCTCCCTATGTGCCCCTCCCCCAGTCACACTCTGTCTCTCTCAAAAATAAACATTAAAAAACCAGAAAGAGGGGTGGCGCCTAGGTGGCTCAGTTGTTAAGCATGCGACTTTGCTTAGGTCATGATCTTGTGGTCCATAAGTTCAAGCCCCATGTCGGGCTCTGTGCTGACAGCTCAGAGCCTGGAGCCTGCTTCGGATTCTGTGTCTCCGTCTCTCTCTGATCCTCCCTGACTCACGGTCTGTCTCTCTCTCAAAAATAAGTAAACGTTTAAAATTTTTAAGTTTTTTTTTTTATTTTTATAAGATTTATGTATTTATTTAGTGAGGGGAAGAGGCAGAGCGTGCACCTGAGCCTGTATGCACCGGCAAATGGGGAGCAGCGGAGAGAGAAAATCCTAAGCAGGCTCCCCACTGCCAGGGTGGAGCCTAATATGCACAGGGCTTGAACTCACAAACACGTGAGGTCATGACCTGAGCCAAAATCAAGAGTCAGATGCCTAACCAACTGAGCCACCCCAGGCACCCCTATTTGCCTATTTTTAAACATCTGGTACCCTACCCTCCCCCTGCCATGTTTTACATTTAAAACTTTTGAATAGAAGAAAACATTTTACATAAAATGAGAAGAAATATAAAAGTCTGTTTGCTCCCACATAGTTACTCAGCTTATTCTCTTTTATTCGTTCCTCAAATATTTATTAACAACCATGTGTGTATCAGGCACTGTTCTAGATATTGTTGGGAATAGAACAACAAAATTGGGCTAAATCATACTCTTTAATGGGAGGGGGCAGACAATACTACTCACAAATATATGAATAAATAGGGAAAATATCAGCTAGTAATAATGCTATACAAAGCCTCAAAACAAAGTGTTCTGACAGAGAAAGACTAGGTGGTCTATGAAGGTAGGGTGCTCTGGAGACATGTCCTTAACCAAGAAATCTGAGTAAACAGGGAACTAGCTTTGTGAAAATCTAGGGGAACCTAAGCCCCAGGTCAACAGTGTACTTCTTGGCACAGGTGAGAATGGTCTGGTATGAGATGAAGAAGGGAGTTAACGTAAGGGGAGGTTATGGTTGGGAAGCCACTATCAGGCTTGAAACAGTGGAGTGATCTGCTCTGGTGTATTGGTTTAATGCTCTGTGAATGGCTTAAACATAAATGGTAGGGAACAAGCAGGGACCAGGGAAAGCATCTAGAAGTTATTTGAATATTCACTTTTACTAGCACTGTTTATTGAACAATTCTTTCTACAGGAATTAAAAACTTCACTTTTACATTAAGTGTATGTATATATAATGTTTACATTAAAATATATGTTATATATACATAATATTTTATATATATATATATAATATATTTTTTTACATTAAATGTTCATGGACTCTGTCCACTTTCACGGATCAGTGTTTATGCCTGAGTCAGAGCCACACTGTTGTAATGACTGTAGCTTCTGGAAGTCCATTTAAATATCTGTTACTGTTTGTCCCACTCCTCCTGTACCACAGGAGGACTTCCTGATTGACTCCCATGCATTCTCTTAAGTATGTTTTAGAGTCATTTTACCCTATTCCAAAATGAAATGCACTGACATTTTCATTGGAATCACATTAAATTAATACATTCATTTGGGGAGTATTGACGTCTTGATGATGTTGTGTTTTATTGTCCAAAAACTGTGTGTGCGCTTGTGTGTGTGTTTTCATTCTCTGACCCTTTAGGAAAGTTACACAGTTGCAGTGATTAAAATTGTACATTTTTTACTTTTGGTGCTATTGTAAAGTCATTTTTTAAAATGTTTCTTTATTTTTGAGAGGGATTGAGAACACGGGCAGGCGAGGTGCAGAGAGAGAGGGAGCAGCCTCTGTACTGACAACAAACAGGAACCTGATGTGGGGCTTCAACTCATGAACTATGAGATCATGACCTGAGCTCAAGTTGGACGTTTGTCCACCTGAGCCACCCAGGTGCCCCTTTGGTGCTATTATAAAAGGAATAATTTTGTGTTGCACTTTCTGTTGTAAAACTTGTCTCTAGTTGATAATTATCCACTTAATGATTTTTCTGTCATTACAATGATTCCTCAGGTGGTTTTGCGAGATTAGACAAATAGTTATTCACCTTCAAATACTATAAACAATAATAAAAATAACTAACATTTATTGAGTGCAGACTGCAATGCCAGGCACTGTTTTAACCAACAGCACTGTGCACCTGTTTTACGTATTAGGAGACACTCACATGTCCGACATTACCAGCAAGTCGTGATGCTGAGATTTGAACCCACATATGTCTGCTTTTAGATACCACACTTTAAACCATTATACAGTATATCCTGTAAGGGTGAGGATTTTTGTCTCATTTGCATTATTTATAACTCTTATTTTAATTTCTTTGTTTTGTTAAGTAATTCCAAATACGTTGCTGACATTTATTATAGTATGTGATTCTTTTTAACCCTCCTCCCCAGGTCTTGGGCTTGCCTTCAACTTGAATCCGGCTCTGACCATGATTGGCAAGTATTTCTACAAGAGGCGACCATTGGCAAATGGACTGGCCATGGCAGGCAGCCCTGTGTTCCTCTCTACCCTGGCCCCCCTCAATCAGGCTTTCTTCGGTATCTTTGGCTGGAGAGGAAGCTTCCTAATTCTTGGGGGCCTCCTACTAAATTGCTGTGTAGCTGGTGCCCTGATGCGACCAATAGGGCCCCCGCCAACCAACGCAGGGAAAGATAGGTCTAAAGAATCCCTTCAGGATGCTGGAAAATCTGAAGGAAAAAAGGGAGTAGGTGATGCAAATACAGATCTTATTGGAGGAAACCCCAAACAAGAGAAACGATCAGTCTTCCAAACAATTAATAAATTCCTGGACTTATCTCTGTTCACACACAGAGGCTTTTTGCTATACCTCTCCGGAAATGTGCTCATGTTTTTTGGACTATTTACTCCTTTGGTCTTTCTCAGTAATTATGGCAAGAGTAAACATTACTCTAGTGAGAAGGCTGCCTTCCTTCTTTCCATTCTGGCTTTCGTCGATATGGTAGCCAGACCTTCTATGGGACTTGTAGCCAACACAAAGTGGATAAGACCTCGAGTTCAGTACTTTTTTGCTGCTTCTATTATTGCAAATGGAGTGTGTCATCTGCTAGCACCTTTATCCTCCAGCTACATTGGGTTCTGTGTCTATGCGGGATTCTTTGGATTTGCATTTGGGTGGCTCAGCTCCGTATTATTCGAAACACTGATGGACCTTGTTGGACCCCAGAGGTTCTCCAGCGCTGTGGGATTGGTGACCATCGTGGAATGCTGTCCTGTCCTCCTGGGGCCGCCACTTTTAGGTATAGTATGCCTTACTACCTCTTTGGTCCTCTTAACATAAAACAGGCATAGAAAATTGGGAAGGTAATAAAAAGCAGAGATTGGTGAGCCTCTGGGTGGCAGAGAGCATTTTTCATCTCTGTAGCCTCAGTGCTGACACAATGCTTGGCACAGCATAATTGCTCAGATCCTTACAGAATCAAATTGCATTGAACCATCAAGTTGAAAGGGGAGTCCAATATTTTTACAAATGGCATTCTTTTTTGAAGTGTTTTATCTTCATAAAACTTAGGTGCTTATTGTAGAAAACATGTAAAATACAACACCTCTGATAATAGCTACCATGTGAGCTCCTGGTTTACCAGGGACTGTCCTAAACATTTTCTGTATCCTCTTACAGCTCATAAGCCTATGAAATAGGACTGTCATAGTTCCTACTTCATAAGAAATAGAAGCTTTGAAAGGTTAAATAGTTTGCCTTACATCACATGGCTAGTAAGTGAGTATATAATTTGGGAACTGTTTCTTAAGGTTATCTTTTCAGTTAATAGCTCACTAGATAACAAATTAGTGAAGATGTATACTTTTTAGAAGTATGATTTGGGGAATAAGGATACATAAAGAAGACCTATAGCTCTCCTTCTGATACTGCTCTCTTCCTCCCCATATCCAGTGATTCTAGTCGGCCCACTTTTTCTGTCACAACACCACCCCATCCACAGTTCCTGTCCCCTATCTGGGTTGCTCCAGCAGCCTCCAGACTGGTCTCCTCATATCCACTCTAGCCAGCCTACAATCTGTTTTCTCCTCTGCAGGCAAATACAAACTCGATATTCCAGCTGATGAGATCTTTCCAGTTGCTTCCCATTGTTCTTGGGGTGGAGAGCAAATTCCCTTGTGGCCTACAAGGCGCCCCCCAGCCTGGCTTCCAATCTCTCCAGCCTCATTTCCTGTCACTCACCTTTTGTTCTCTCTGCTCCAACAGCCCCGCCCTTCCTCCTTCCCCCTCACACCCCAGCTTCCTACCACCTGCCTTTGCACTTGCTGTGCTCTGGCCTCATCCTTCTCCCATCCCCTCCTCCTAGATGGGTCCCATCCTCCTCTAGGTCCCTGCTTCATTTACACTGTAAGAGAAGCTTTCCTGACCCTGCTTGCTGCTCCCAACCCCCTATTTTCTGCTTTCAAACATTCCTTGTCACGGCTTGTATAATTATTTGATTAACATTTCTCTTCTCCACTGAACTGTGGATGTTCTCTCCTCTGCTCTCCCTTATCCTCAGGGCCAGCAGCCCGGTGCCGAGTGTATGTGTCAGCCTGATAAATATTGCTGAATGAACGATGTCCTGAGTTAGAAAAGCATATGGAATCATATTTGAATTGGTTGTATTAAGTCCTCTTGGGTGTTTATTCCTTAACTAACCAATTGGGTGAGATGCTAATAAATTTTACTATAACAAGGATTTCATGGCCAAAAAATTTTTGGAAACCCCAAGTTTGATAGATTACCAGAGGACCTCGCAAAGCCTATTTAATATGCACATGGTGAATCTTTACCAGAAAAGAATATGTTATGCCATTCCCTAAGTTTGACTTTGGGAACACTCAGGAGGTTACAGGTGCAGCTTCAGTGTCAGACTTCCTGGATTAAAAGCCATGTTATTTCACTTATGAGCTCTGTGACCTTGGGCGAGTTACTTAAGGTTTCTGTACTTCAGTTTGTACATCATACAGCGGGAATGATGACAGAATCTGCCTGTTGTGAGGATTAAGCACTTCGAATGGTGGAAAGGTGTTGCTGTTAATTGTATAGCACAGGCCAAGTGTTCACAGGGACCGCTCTTTGGGAAATGCTGATGTCAGCGAAAGAGCATTGGCCAGGAGACTGCAGTTAGCTCTGTGGCCTGGGGCAAGACTCCTAAACCTCTTTTGAGCAACAAATTTTTCCACTGTGAATCTAGAGAATTGATTCTAGATGATCTGTAGGTCTTTCCTGGCTCAAATTTGGAAAGATTTCATTATTTTCAAGTTGCTAAAAATAACAAAATACGCAAGGCCATCTAAAACCCAAGTGTGACATCATAAAAGATGAGATAATTTTTAGCAGTTCTTTTTTTAGACTAGTTTGTCATTTATGGGCTCTTTGAGGATTGGTTGACATCTTTCTGAGTAGATTCTTCAGCTTCATTTGGGAAAGGTATACTTGTTCACTTTTGCCCACATAACTGTGTTTTGGATATCTTCAGGTCGTCTGAATGACATCTATGGAGACTACAAATACACATACTGGGCGTGTGGTGTGATCCTAATTATCGCAGGCATCTATCTCTTCATTGGCATGGGCATCAATTATCGGCTTGTGGCGAAAGAACAGAAAGCAGAGAAGCAGCAGAAAAAGGAAAATAAAGAGGAGGAGACCAGTGTAGATGCTGCTGAGAAGCCAAAAGAATACACAGCAGAATCTGAAGAGCAGAAAGACACAGAAGGAAGTCCCAAAGAGGAGGAGAGTCCAGTCTAAACGTGTGGGGCCCAAGGGTCAATGGAGCAGCTTGTGACCCAAGATACCTGAAAATGTTCTACTGGCCTGTAATCCAGCAGTGGTGCTCAATGCAAATAGTGGACATTTGTGTGGGAAATCGTACCAGGTGTTCAGTGATGGAATTTTTGTTTCACTCCTTACCAGTAGCCTGAATTTAAAATGCCATACCTTTGGGAAGGGAGTGGTTAGCAAAGAATGACAGAAGGAAGTAGTATGCGGTTTTTTTTTGTTTGTTTGTTTGTTTAAATCTTAGCTTTTACCAGTGTCCAGAAGATTATAATATGTGCCTTAAGTTTTAGTCTTTAGAACTCTTTAGGGAGCCTTAACTTTTTAAACCATTCTGCTGAATTCATTTAAGTGTTACGTTGTAAGGAAGAGTAACAACTAACTTGTTTGAGACCAATCTAAAATTTAAAATTAATCTTTGTTTCATTGTTACTTGTAATATAGTGTCATACATCATCACTGGAAGATTTATAAGTAGAAATATTCGTTGCCAGTTGGGATTTTATAAAATCCTGACTAAAATATTTTCCTAGCATCAATAGTTGCCTGGCATAGTGCCTGCTAGCTATATATTTAGGAAATTTAAGGCATAAAGCTTTGGAAACATCTTGGCCATTCTAGACACATTGTACTCATCAGCACCTCTCTGGAATCTTTTCTTGGGATGCTAATATTATTAGTGTTTGAGAATTGATTTCATTACATTACTGTTTTCCCTTTTCAAAGATGCATTTTGAGTGGTTATAGGCCATTGCCCCCTTTGAGGTCACTTAGTATTTTTCAGTGTAAAAGTTAATTTTAAAATATGCAAAACTATGTATTTGTGCCTCCTTATTAGTAAAAACAACACATCTAATTAAATGCAGACAGATATTTCAAACAGCAGCTGAATTCAGCTTCAGTTTTACCAAAACCTCAGTTAAACTGTGAGACTTGGAATCTTCTTTTGTTAATGATTTTCCTGGAATTTCCCCCCATTGATTCATAGTGGTTCCATTTATATCTGTGTCTGTCTTAGAGCTGCATGTGAGATATTCAATCTTTGTATATTTGGGTTTTTTCTTTAATGTTTGCTAATTAAAGAAAGCCAGAGCAATTTGGCCCCAGGCAAACAAATAAGGGTAAGATTTGGAGGAAAGTTGCTCCTTTTCTTTTTCTCAGGCCTGACAGAAAATTATGTTTTGCTTACAATTACTGGATACATTCTTACTTTCCACACAAACCTAAAGATATTGTGACCCTTTTTACTTACTTGAGAAGTAGAGAAATGGGTTTAATATAAGGATAGGGAGGATGGACCAGAATGAAAACTGTAAATATTTTTTAACCTAATATCTTCTAAAATGCGCAAGAAGATGATGATAGACACTCGATAAATTATATTCCGTGAATTTAAAAATATCATTGTAATTGACACAGTGAAAGAAAGTATAGGTACAAAACCTTTTGTGTAAGAGGCTGGCTTTTCCAAATAAACTTTTTTTTTCTTTTTTTTAAGAAATGTTTCTCCCTCCAAATGTTTATTTTCTTGAGAAAGTATTAGTGTGTCTTTATTTTCAGTATCAAGATCCATTTTGGCCCTTGCTAATATTAAATCATTTAGCTTATGTGCTGTGGGAATTGTGTATATTGCTAATTTTATTTATATTTTTCTTCTTTCATCTTTTCTTTAAGGCAAAGAAGAGGGGAATTTTGAAATCACCTCTCTGAAAGCATCCAAAGCAGTTAGACTTAAGGACACAATGAAAACTCCCTTTCAGTGCCTGAGTGTCATGGCAGATGGAGGAGGCATTTTAGGGGAGAAGCCTGCTGTGATTGTTGGCAGGCTCGGCTCCAGTTGGGACTCTGCTATTTTCCATGGCCCCGAGTCCATAACCTCTATGTGCTTCTTTCCCCTTCCATAAAAACGAGGATCACTGTCAGTGAGGTAATATAAGTAAAGGAAATGGGAAGGGGAGGTAGGGTGGAGGAGGAGGAGTGCAGGATTATTTTCCCCAGTAGGGGAGGAAAACTTTTCCCTTCTTCCTTCCTAGGTTCTTTGGCTGGCCTAATAATTATATTGACCTAAGACAGATTAATAGGAGAAAAATTTAATTTCATACATGTGGGAACTTCACATAGACATGACAGTAACATAAATAATTAGGCAACCAAGGCTTACAAGCCATCTTGAGCTAAGGAGAAGGGGGATAGGGGTCTTCAGCTTCAAAAGGAATAAAAACAATTTATAGAAAGATGGGAAGAATAAATGTTTGGTAAACTATGCCATGTGGAGAACTCTTATGTTAAAAAAAAAAAAAAGTTAACTTTGGTAATAGTTCTCTTCCTATTAGTTTCCTAATAGTTCTCTCTTTCCTTGGTACAGACTCCCTGTCTAAATTCTTTCAGGCAGTACCAGGGGAGGTAAAAAGTTCTCCTTGAGACTGTTAGGCATTGGTGGCCTTCAGCTCAAATAATCCACATGCTAAAGTGGCCCATTTGGGGCAGCCCTGTCCTGGACCCCATCACTCCCATCACAGTTGAGCTATATCCGTACCTAAGAGCCTGCTTAGTCTTTGTTCAATAGCTGAATCTTTTTAGTGAGGTGAGGGGTTTGTGGTGCAGACTGACCACTACTCATTAGCAAAAAGAGTTGAAAACCGCCTCCAAGCTGGAATTAAACTTTTTATTGCCAGTCCAACCCTAACTTTCTCCCCCTAAAGAGGGAGAATTTAAGCTATTTATTCAACATCAATTTTGGTAACAGCCAACATTAAAACCTGATACAGGCCTACTCTGTGCCATCTTCCTTGCTAACAGTCCCCATGAATTTTCTCTGTGTTGTAGGTTATGTTCAACACTGGGAAGCAGCCGAGCTTTCTGATTCTGTCTGTTGTCCTTTATTCCGTGTGAGGACTAAGTTTTATTCCAATTCACATGGTTTCAGTGGCTGCTTTGGGAAAATAGATGTATGCAAAAAGTACCTGCCTGTATTTGCTTTTTCTCTGTGCCACACCCTCTGTAAGTCACAGGACCTATACAGCTCTTAGGTAGTCGTAGTGCTTGGCTCTGTTCAAGAGTATATTCTGAAACAAGCTCCCAGGCCAAAGCTGGGAAATTACTTAAGAAGCTGATAGGTTGGACAGTTGCAGATTATCATGGTGACAAGACCATATTCTCATGCTCTACACAAGTTTGTTGAGAATTTAAATTATCTGAACTAGTCATGATAAGTGAATAATTTCTATAAAAAGTATTCAGGAAAACATGATGGTAAAACAAATTATGGGAAATTCAGAGGTGTTTTATCCCTGATTTAATCACACTGATGACTAGTCCTGAATTCTTGGGTTATCTGAATTAGTTTATGTGTGTATTATAGATACGTATGTCAATATTAATCCTGTATTTTTAAAAAGGAAAAAGTTTTGTCAAAAACCACTTAATATTTTTGTATGAGCCAGTGTTTTACTGTGTTGAATTTCAGACTGATAAATTGGGTATTGGTTTGTGTGAAAAACCTAAATGTCTGGGTTTTACCTTCCCTAGCAAATGGTTCATAGTATAATAAACTTAATAATCAGGTAGCCATGTGCCCCTCCACCATTTTGCTTGGAAATACGAGGAAAGGTGAACAGCAGATTTCCACCTTTGCAACATGACTTGTTTTAATAATCAGATCAGGCATTTGCCTGGAAGACATGAAGAAAGAGGTTAATGACAGACTTGTGTCAATATGAAAATTCTTTCAGTTCTTGACAGGAAGCGACAGCCCAAGCTTGCCTGGCTTCCCAGATGTGAGCAATGAAGCCAGGTTGCTTCAGAGTTCAGAAGCATCTAAGGGGATTTCAGGTACATCATTTCTGAAATGTGTTCTAGCTTTAGCATTTTAGATTCTGTCTCCCCTTTTCCCCCATTCAGTCTGGGCCATAGTGACTAAAGCTTTCAAATGAGAGTAGTTGGAAAAAGTACCATGTGTATGTGTAGATTATTTTTCTCCTCAACTGAACAGCATTGATCTACTGCATTTTGCTGAGTTTTACCCTGACTTGCCTAGAGGAGACTGGGATAGCTAGCAACGGAATTGTAGTCTGCTGGTTGCTTAACAGTATGGGCCACCTGGGTTCAAATTGAGGCTGTGTGACTTCAAACAAATTACTTAGCCTCCATAAGGGTCAGGTTTTCTCTTCTGTAAAGGGGTTAAGAATAATTGCTAGCGCCCCCCCCCCCCCCCCCCCCGCAGAGTTGTCCGGAAGGTTAGTTGATATTTGACAGCTGGTGTTAAGTAAGAGCTTAATAAGTGTAAATACCTATTAAAAAAAAGTCTTGGGGAAAAAATTGAGCTCTTCTAATTCCCAAAATGGATCCTTACTTGGAGAGGATAGTTTGGAAGAGACTCTTAAAGATAAGAATATTAGCTAAATTATCAGATTCTCCTTTCTGATTAGATCCCCCTTTTATTCTTGTAAATGTAATGGTCTTTCTTTGGTAAATGAATGGGTGAAATGAACAATTTACAAGGTTGGTGCATACATGTCTAGCTCTGTGAGCCAAAGGGTTGTAAATCTCAAAGCCCTTGCACTCCTGATATTCTGACAATACACTGTCTCCAAGGAAGAGATGCCTGACTAGCAGCACATAAAGCTTTCCTCTCGATATTTGTGATGATTCTAAAAGAAGAAATATAACTAAGCCATAACTAGTCGTGATTAAAATTGTCTGTCCCTACCAATGTTCTTAAATGCAAATTGAAAAATTGGTGAGGTTTTAGTTTTTACCTACTATATACATAACATGATTTAAGTTATAAATTATCAGTTGGTGGCTGAATAAATTGGTGTAACATATTGACAGAGTATATGAGACATATTTCATGATGTGTGTCAAGTGCCATGAGTTCACATCACATTCCAGATAATGGAATTTATGTAAGAAAAATATGTCTGTCTTTGAAATTGTCAATTTCTTTGGAAAGTCCTAAGGTGTATATCAGTAACTAAATGGATGGTTATGATGTCCTTGTGGTATAAACATGGCACCATGTTAAACAAGCAGAACACAAACTACTATGATACATGTCTGTCTATGTATATATATATATATATATATATATATATACATATATATACACACACACACATATATACATACATCTATATACACTACATACATATATATATACATACATATATATGTATGTATATATATACACACACACATATATATGCATAATGCCTATAACACACTCACATTGGGGGAAAGAACATACACAAATAGGCTAATCACTTTGTGACCATAATTAGAGATGACTTTTTCTATATTTTTTCCATATCCTAAATTTTCTTAATGTGATGATAACTTTTATAGTAAAAGAAAATATTTAATGTAGGAGATACTACTGGTTTACAGAGGGGAAAAAAAATAGTACATTTGATCTAGAAGTGTTCTGACACATGACTCCTAAGAAAATGAAGCTGATGATTATTACAAGCAGGTTATTTTTTTCTGTTTCTTCGATAGTTGCATCTGGTGAAAGGGAGGGGAGTAAGACCTGGACCTCAAGAGCACAGTGCTCTCAAGGCATGATCTTGCTGCTGCTGGACCAGAGCTGTGGAGCATAGAGTCCACGGGCTGCCTGTGCCAGCCTCCAGTGCTGTCTTCCTGGAGACAGTGCTCTTGGGGACAGCATTCCTGTAGTTCCCCCTCTGATCGTCATTTAGCTGCAAGTGAATGTTTAACTCAGAAAGCTAGAGCATTCAGCACTTACCCACATCACAATGTTGCAGTCTTAAGCGTTATCTTCCTGAAATCAGCATCGAAAAAAAATTCATTGATGTCACACAAAGGAGAATTTGCTTGTCTGCACAGCTATCATTTATTTACCAGCGAGTATTTATTGGACTCTTACTATGTCACAGGCACTGTTCTAGGCTTTGAGAATCCAACCATGAACAAAACACGATAGGTCTTCCCATGCGTTTACATTCAAGTGGCAGAAGAAGGACCGTGAACAGTAAGTTCTAAGGAAAGTAGCAGTATTTTTTTTTTAAAACCATCTTGTGCCTATTTGCTGGATAGAGGAGATAATAACAGTGAGCAAAATTTGATTCCTGGCACTCACAGCTTCTAGTGTAGTGGGAAGGACTGTGTAGTCAGTGTTGTAGGGCAGAACATGGGGAATTCTTTAACCCAACCTCAAGAGGGCCCTCAAAAGGACAAAAAGTATATTTCTTTGCAAGTTAACTTCTCTGAACCTCTTTGGTAAAATAAACATAGTAAAATTGTGAGGATTAAGTGTGTAAGTACTTGGCGTGCTGCTGGGTATATAGTAGCATTACATTGAGCTCATAGTGTTAAAAATTAAGTGGCAAGTGGCAAGTCACCAACCAGAACAAGAAGGAATAAACAGCTGCTAACATATGTATGGCTCATCAGAGTTTTCAAAGGCCTTTCAAGTATATTCTATCATCTGAGTCACACAAAATCCTGGGGAGGTGGGTGTAATGGAAAATACCCTTTAGTTGGGTCTTCATCCCAGCAGGGCATCTCCCCTGCTGTCAGAAGAGTGCAAAGCAAGACTGCAGATAGCTCAGCTCAGTGGCTAGAGCTGAAGGTACCTAATGGAAGAGGCCGGATCCTGGGTAATCTTGGAACAGTGACCAAACCAATCACTTGGGTCCTACACCAAAAGGAGTAAAATGGTCCTGTCCCCAATGTATTCACAATATAATTTAGAGTCCTTTCCCTTGGCTTTGGAATTCATAATGTGATTTCTTCACTTGTGGATTTCCTTTCCTAATATGCTTTACTAATTCCAGAATTAAAAGTTTGCACTTCCTGAGCTTACCCTGGCCAGGTCCCAAGAGGAAGTGGCCAGCAGCCATTAAGAAGCCAGGAGGAGAACTGGGCTGGGATTACAAATCACCTGGTGTGCTAACAATCTGTACATCAATAATTATCAAGAGAAGGCTTCTAATGGTTCTTGTCGTTGTGATTCATCTTTCTTTCCTTTCTCACTGCTTTATTTTTTATCCCTTTTAAGACCAAAAAAATAGGCCTGGGTGCTTTTAATCAGGCCCTGTTTATTTATATACTCTTCTCAAAAGGGGAGCTTTACTTTTGATTAACAACCCTTCTTTTAAATTCCAGGTACCATCTTGTTTCTCAAATGCTGAGAATGAGCAAGATCAGGCCTGCAGTAGGGGGTCAAGTGAGCTAGGCACTTGGAGAGGGTTCCTAAACTTCTGCCTGTGCCCTAGCCCCTCCCTCCCCTTCCCCATTCCTACCCCCACATGCTTCCTCAGCTGCCCAAATGGGTCGACTGAGCAGCTTTCCCGTTTCTCCTTTCATCCCCTCCTCTTTCTCCCCTGCCATAGGCTTGTCTGTTAACAGCCTCCCTACCTCTGTTCTCACCACCCCATCTAACCTCAACACTAATGCCAAAATGATTTTTTGGCCGTCTCTCAGCCGCTTTTATAACTTCACATAAAAGCAATAAAGATAAAAATAATAAAACTCATCTAATCATGTCACTCCTCTGCCTAATATTCTGTAGTTTGAGGTTAAAGTCCAGTCTCAGTTTGACCTCTGCCCAGAGCCCTTCTCTGTCAGCTATCAGCACCTGTGGACTGCTTCAGTCTTATCTCCTGCCAGTCCTCAGCCGCACCCTGCTCTTGAGCCAGCTGAATTTCTTAGTAATGCTGGCTCTAGTTCCACACCTCCCTGCCTTCCTACATGCTGACTTGTGCCTGGAAACCCCTCCCTCCTCTCTCTGCACCAACTCCTATTCATCCTTTGCAATTTGGTTCATGTCTTTTAAAGGAGGCCATGCTGATTCCCCAATTTGTTTTCAATTGCCCTTAGGTCTACAGCACCGAGAATGATTCTGTGTCAAGTCCCAGGTCTCTGGGTACAAATTCCAGGTAGGCCACTTACTAATTCTGAGTCCTTAAGCAAGTTACTTAACCTCTAGGCCACACTTTATACATCCATAAATATGCACTAATAGACAAAGGGCTGAAAGAACTTACCTTATAGGGTTGCCATGAGGATTAAATATGGCAATGTCTGTAAGACCCTTAGCATAGCACCTGACAGAATAAATGCTCAGTAAGAATTATTGCCACCTCTGTTCTAGATCTTCCTACTGCCAAAGAAGAATTTTCAAAATGGTAAAATAACTCTCATATAGTTATAAAATGCACATGTTTATATAACTCATTAAGGAGGGAACCAGTAAGGTCTTACAACTGTTTCAACTGAGAATTGGATTTATGGAGATTTATTCTCTACTGGACAAAATGCATTTGCATTGCCATGAACCAGGAACAATTTGCGTCATACATCAGACAGGGAGCACCTGCACCACTGTCAGCCCTCCACAGGTTAGCTTCCATCTCTGCAGAGCTGAAATGTAGCCCAGCAGAAGACAGATGCAGACGTCCCTATAGAACCAGGTGGCCTGGAACCCTAGACAACACCCAGCATCCCATTAAGAGAACACCCAGGAATCCTTTGCCCATTTGTAAAACCTCACAATTTTTCCTACCGCAATAGTTGCACTATTTTTTGCCTTTCTAAACACCCAAACTCCACCAGCTATGAGTTGCTTAAGATGAGAGGGAGCAACATGCAAACTCCTTGATCCCTTTTGATCTTAGGGGCTGGAGAAGCTTCTGCAGGAGATGACATTTGAGCTGGGTAGAGGACAGTGGGTATGACATTTGAGCTGGGTAGAGATGCAGGAGATGACATTTGAGCTGGGTAGAGATATGTAGCCTTTAAGGAGACACTGGAGACTGGAGACTAGCCTTTAAGGAGACACTGGAGACACTGGACACTTTAAGGAGACACTGGAGAACAGTGTCCACTGTGTGGGGCCATGGCAGAAATGACTGGCAAGCAGGTGTTAAACATAGGCCATATGCCAGGCCCTGGGCTAGGCTAGAAAGACAGATGAATGAAGCCTGATCTCTGTTTTCAAGAAGCACTCCATTGCAGGCAATAAAAGGAGATCAAGGCTTTCAACACAGTATGAGGAGGGCCCTAAAACCCACAAGCCAAACTTTAGAAACTCAAGTAAATTGCTGGGCCCAGGTTTGATGAAGGACCAAAGACAGGAGATTGCTGGGAGCCTCTAGGCAGCCTCCGAGAAATCAATGAAAAAATACCTGTTCTACGCTCATTGTCAGACCTGCTCTTGCTCTTCATCAGACTTTTCTGGCCAGATGGGTGGCAATGTAGAAGTAGGGTGAGTTCCCTCAAATCTCTGGGAATGGAAGTCCTCACTATGGGCAGGGGCAACCCGGAAGCATTTCCAAAGTCTTACTTCGGGAACTAGCGCACAAAGCCATTGCATAGAAAATAGTCCTTGCCAGCTGAAAGGCAGTATGTTGAAAGGGGGCTAATCAACAAGGAAACTCAGGACAATGTGTTCTCTTCTGGAATTTAAGGTCTGTGAGGCAGGGAGTATCTGAATTTGCTTATTATCTGATAGGACTCATTTGTTGAATATATAAAAAGAAAGAATGAATGAATGGGGACTCCAGAGGATTTGTCCAGGGAGAGGAAACTGGATGACTGGCTGCCCTGCTCTGCCCTCAGAGGTAGTCAGCTAAAGACCGGCAGCATTGACATACTCGAAGCACCAACCAACTCCTTTGATTTACTTTTCTCCTCGCTTGGCTTCCTCTATATGTTTAGTTACCTGATAGGAGATGATAAACTCAGCACGTCGGCAGGAACATTCAATCTGAGTGCCTGCCATACTCTCCCTGTGAATTCTGGTATATACCGTCCGTCAGGCTCCGGGCTCCATTCAACCCTGGGATACCGACAAGACCAAAGCACTGTAAGTTCACCAAGGCGGTGCCACCCACATTAGCCTCCTGACCCACAGGCCTGGTGGCAACTCCACCGTACCATCTGCCTCTTTTGATGTTGCACCCATCACTGAAGTGTTTCTCCGAACACTGCTGATCTGTTAACCACGGGAAGTGGCTGGGCGGGCTTACAGGCATGGGCTGGGCTCACTGCCATGGCGGGTCCTGAGAAGGCAGCACAAGTGGGGCCAGTTCCTGGGGACTGTCCCAGAGGTTGGGGCTGACTCAGATGGGTTATGTGAGGCAGGGAGGCTGCTGAGAGAGCCAAACTGTGTGGGCACCACGTTGATCACGTCGGGCACATTTCACACCTCAAAGCATTTCCACTGAAGCAAGGGAGTGTGGTGGCCCCAGACTCAGAGACACCTGGGTTCAGAGCCTGGCTCTACCACCCTCTGGCCATGGGTATTTTGAGCAGAAAGTGACTAATACAGGGGGTTGGGTGCTCACGGGATGGTTGGAGTGGCTGGATGGGGGAGGAGAGGAGGGGAGGCTGAGGCTTGAGAGGATCTGCTCCCCTGGCCTGAGCAGCAAAGGCAGGTGGACGTCCGGAGCTTGCCTCAGGCACTCCGCGTTAGGGCACACGCCGACATGGCCGTGATCCGGGGAGCAGGCAGGGCCTCCCCCACCAGGGGTGACTGCACCCTGGACACCAGTGCAGGAAAGGATGCGCGTCTGCACGAGCCTGCCTGTCAGAAGGGAGCGGCCAAGGCACAGGAAGGCGGTCTCTGGCTCCTTCCACCTTCAAGTCCCACATGAGGGTCTCAGCGCTGGCTCACGATAGGCACCCACCACTCTGGAAGGAGGCTGTCTGGGAAATGGAGCTTTATTTAGCTTTCTACCTGCAAAGGACAGGAAATAGGTGGGACCGGGTCCCTCAGCCCCATGAGGGTCAAGCACCTTTAAGACTGGAGAGCGCTCACCACTCCAGGCACACAGCACGTGCTGACTGGAGGCGGCTCTGGTGAGGCTCCTGTGGTGACGGCTACATGGCTGCTGGGTGGCTGCCAG
This sequence comes from Felis catus, assembly GCF_018350175.1. Taxonomy (NCBI): domain Eukaryota; kingdom Metazoa; phylum Chordata; class Mammalia; order Carnivora; family Felidae; genus Felis; species Felis catus. The sequence goes on along the minus strand of NC_058375.1, from coordinate 96,314,128 downwards.
GTGGCAGCTCAGGGCTAGGCCCCAGGAGATACACCCGCAAACAAGACAGGGCCTGACCCTGAAGATGCGATGGCCCTCCAGGGGCAGCAGAGACTGGAATCATCAAGGAAAGTGATCGGTGTAACCGTGTGTGTGAAAAGCCTGGGGTCACAGGGAGCTGAGAGCACAGGGGGCCTACCTGGGCCAGTCTGGGGGTGGGAAGCGGAATGGTAAAAGCCAGCTTTCCAGTAGTAGCAGAGTCTAATGCAAAGCTTAAAGGGAAAACTACAAATTAACCAAATCCAAATTAAGTAGGAGGGAACAAAGGGCGTGTGTGTGTGAGAGAGAGACACAATGCTATTTCAGTCTTAAGGGAGCATATGTATATCTACAAACCCCTGGAAGATGGGGGGTGCTTGGCATTTTCCACCAGTGGACAGTTCAGTCTGACCAGTGCACAGGGTGATGAGTGAGGGCAGTGGGTAAGAAACAAAACTGGAGAGGAAAGCAGGGGACTGGAGACCTCAAGGGGCTTCCACATCATTTTGAAGAATTTGAGTTTATCCTGTGGGCAATGGGGAGCCATAGCAGGCATTTAAGCAGGGAGAGAATCACCATTCTGGTTTCTGAAATATCACTTCAGTGCAGTTTGTGCTGCAGGCTGGAGAGGGCAGGACTGCGGGCAAAGATCTCAATGATGATATTGCAGCTGTCTGGGCTGAAGATCATGGCTGCCGAGAGGAGGACTAGGGAAAAGACAAGGCAGGTTGTTGGGAGTTTAGGGAGGCGGAGCAACCAGGAGGGGGTGGGAGTGGGAGCAGAGAGAAACCTGGGGTGGCTGCCAGGTTTCAACACCAGCTACACCCAGAAGGGTGGGCCCCCACCAACTCCTGGCACTTGATCCTGGGGTGGTGCCCACCTACAGGCTCCCTGCCTCCGAAAGCTGAGTTCACAGAAAGCCTCTTCCCTCCTGTGAACCTTATGGCCTACATGCAATTCAATGCCACCAACATTTATTAAGCAGCTATTATGTGCCAGGAAGCAGGGAGGCTTCTCCCTGTCTCACCTAAGGGGGTTTAAACTGGATGACTAAGAGACTCGGGAGTAGGGATGGGAGGTTGAATGTGGGCAGGGAGAAGCTGTGGATACATAGCCCACATTCAGGCCTTCCCTCTTCTCCTTGTGTAGGAGGTGTCTTGACCCATGACCTCTCACCCCCTATGATAGAAGGATACAAGGGGAATCAGCAGAGCCTTAGACAAAGCCCTTGGGTCCCAACCTCTACTGGAACAGGCAGCCACCCCTGGTCTCTTTCTCCTCACAGAGTTCTGCGTTCCATCTGCCATGAGGCCCAGATGGAAGGAGAGATCCATCTGCACATTCACGGATAGGACTTGCTGTCTGCCATTCAATAGATTCACTCCTTGGAACCAAGGCATTTTCCCAGAGGCTGTTAACAGGAAGGTATTAGCCCCTTATTGCCTGGGTAATATATTAACTCCTTACCAATGCAGTAGCACAGTAGTGCAGGCAAATTATAGGATTGCTTTGTCTGAGCCCAGAAGGGAGGCCTGCTTTTTAGAAAGGTGAGAGGCCTGGAGCCACCCTCTGGGGGTCCGGGCACTGGAAAACCATGATAGGAACAGCGTTTACTATTGATGGAATGAATGAACACACTACATTTCTAATTTCTCAATCTCCATAATTCTGTAAGGTGATTATTGTTCCCATTTTGCAGATGATGAAACTAAGTTTCAGTTAGGTTCTGAAATTTGCTCATTTAGGGTCACATGGCTAACTAGGTCAGTGAACTAGAATTTTAACCAACCCAAACCTGATGCCAATGCCTTTTTCTAAATGACTACATGGTAATTAAGCCTTGCTCCCTGGACCCCCTGTGCGCTGCTAGGTCCTGCTGCTCCCTAGAGTAGTCCTATCCCAGAAGGAGGTTATTCTCTCAAATCTTTCTCATGGTTGTTTGGCTTGGCCTGGGAATGGAAGCTCCTGGAAGAGACGAAGTGTACAGAACCAAGGAAGGGAAGGTCTGCTGGGAAGAAGCCTGAACCAGGACAGCAGGGATTGAAGATGGGAGCCCTGGGAGGCTCTGTCCTTATTCACCCCTCCCCCGCAGGGGGTCTCCTAGGCCCTGCAACATCCTGCTTTTGTCCCCAACCTGTTTCAGGACCCTAGGAACAGTCCTTCTCCTACTCTGGCACTGAGAAACCTCAGGACTTCCTCATCCTGCTCTGGGACACTGTCCAGGGCCTCAGCCTACTAGCCTGGGGCTCCCACCCTGGGTTTAATTCCAGCAACCCTAATGCTCTCCAATCCCCGGCTGAGACGCCAGGCCAGGGTACAGCCTGCAGAGCTTATTCATGTGCGGTAGCTGCCCAGTGACCAAGGGGATGGGGGAGGGGGGCGGGGGGAGACAGAGAAGCCTCTAAGGCCCCTGGTAGCTGTCTCCCAGGCAGGGGAGGAAAAAGTATTTTTCCTCTACACTTCTGAGTTCGTGACTGAGACCCCTGTAATAAAAGGCAGTTTAGCCAGAGAAAAACAAGTTTATTCACATGTATACCTCATGTGTATATTTGGGACAAGAGAAAAACAAGTTAACCCTCGCAGGTGGCCTAAACCAGAAGCTTAAATACCATCTTCAGCTAAAGACAAAAGAACAAAAAGGTGAGAGGGGGGAGGTCTGTATGGGAGATTAGCAGGGAAAGCAGGGTAAACAAGGATAAAGCTTGTTAGGCAGATTTAAATCAGTGCTCCCTCCATTGGTTAAGCTTCTCTGGAGACTTAAGAGTTATCTTCTCTTCCCAGTGCGGAGACGGAGACAGACTTAGAGATTTCCTCTAAATTTCCCGTTCAAAAGAGTAAGTTCCACGGTTTCTGGAGTTTCTCTGGTGTCTGTTCTTCGTCAAAATAATCAGCTCAAAATAATCCATAGGACAAGAGGCATATTTTGGGGTGGCATATTCTGCTACCCTTACACACACACACACACACACACACACACACACACACACACCCGCTCGGCCTCCCCCCCAACCACCCCTTCCAAACCCGGGCTCCCTGCCATGGCCCTAGGCAGCTTTCGAGAGAAAACAATGTTCTGGTCAGAGTGAGAACCAGTGGCTTCTTAGGTCACAAGACCTCTGATGGACTGTGCCCCTGGACACATCTTGGTCACACCAGGTCCCGGAGCAGCAGGACTGGGTTGGCTTCGGTGCCTGGCAGTCGGGGGACATCATAGCCTTTGATGGGTGATTAGAAGGCTTGGGTAGTTGCAAGCCCACCGAGAAGCTCTCAATGTACATCCCGCTGGGCCGGGCTGAGGAAGGCGCCCTCCACCTCCAACCAGCCCGGGTGCTGAAAGCAAAGGCTGATCTCTCCCTCGGTCAGACCCGGGACTCCGGCGGGGAGGGAGCACCGAGCCTACCACTTGGGCTAGTTCTTGCTTCAGGTTCCCCTCCTTGTTACAGCCCTCGGCAGGCAGGAACCGCTCCCCACCCCCCACGCCCCCTCCCACTCGCCACTACATCCCCGGAGAAACCTCCACACCCACACCCCTACCTACGGCACACACCCCAATAAACAAACATTCCCCTCCCCCACTAGGCAGCCGCGACACATGCGCACGAATTCCTCAGGCCCCAAGACAGGCTGTGCGTCCAGTTGCCAGGCGGACTTCACACTGACCTTCTTCGAGGGTGACCACACGAAGAACCCGGAGAGGGGGGCGGTCGGGGAGCAGACAGGACCTCCTCTCCCTACTCGCCCCCAACCCCCCAGAAGGCTCCCTCCCCGGCTTTCCTCCAGTCCAGAACCCCAGGCTGGATGTGGCAGCGCGGGGCGCCCTCGTGTGGGCAGGCGCGGTGCTGCAGCTCCTCCGCGGCCTCCCGCTCCTGCGCCGCGCCCGCCCCCCCCAAGCAGAGTCCTGTGCCCTGGGGCCTTGCTCACTGCCCCCGTGGGCCTGCGCCCAAGCGACCGTCTGTCCGTCTCTTACCTTTTAATATTTACTCCCTCTATTTTCTAATTAGATATTCATGCATACGAAAAGACAATTTTTCAAAACGGTAGTTATAAAACATAATATAGTTAATATCCACGAGCCTGCCCCCTGACAAGAGAGCTGAATCATCACTTTGTAAGTTACATCTTCCTTTGTGTTCCTCTTCACCGTCCCTAATTTCATGTTTTCTCTTGCTTTTTGTTTCACTTATGTTTATTGTGGTAAAATATATGTAAACTAAAATGTACAGTTCTATAGTATTAAATACATTAAGAATGCTGTACAACTACCAGCACCATCCATCTCCATAACTCTTTTCGTCTTATCAAACTGAAACTCTATGCCCATTAAATAATACCCACTCTCTGCTCCCTTAGCCTGGCAACCACCATTCTGTTTTCTGTCTCTATGACTTTCACTAATCAAAGTATCTTATATAAATGGAAGTATGTAGTTTTTGTCTTTGTGACTGTCCATATATCACTTAGCATAAGGTGCTTAAAATTCATCCATGTTGGAGCACCTGGGTAGCTCAGTTGGTTAAGCGTTCGACTTTGGCTCAGGTCATCATCTCACCGTCCATGGGCCGAAGCCCCTTGTCGGGCTCTGTGCTGACAGCTCAGAGCCTGGAGCCTGCTTCAGATTCTGTGCCTCCCTCACTCTCTGCCCCTCCCCTGCTCTCTCTCCCTCTCTCAAAAATAAATACACAGTTAAAAAAAAAAAAATTTATCCATGTTGTAGCATGTGTCAATTTCCTTCCTTTTTAAGGCTGAAAAATATTACATTGTGTATACATGGCATTATACATTTTACTTATCCATTCATCCATTCATGGATACTCGGGTTACTTCCATGATTTAGTTATTGTGAATAATACTTCTATAAATACATGTGTACAAATGTTTCTTTGAGACCATGCTTTCAATTCTTCTGGGTACATACTAAGAAGCAGAATTGCTGGGTCACATGGTAATTCTATTTTTAACTTTTTGAGGAATCACCATATTGTTTTCCATAGTGGTTGCACCATTTTGCATACCCACCAACAGTGCACAAGGGTTCTTTTTCTTTTTCTTTTTTTTCTTTTTTTAAGTAAGCTCTACGCACAACGTGGGGCTTGAACTCACAACCAGGGTTCTAATTTTTCCACATCCTTACCAATGCTGGTTGTTTTTGTTTTTTATAATAATCATCCTAATGGGTGTGAGGTGGTATCTCATTGCAGTTTTGACTTACATTTCCCTCATGATTAGCGATGCTGAGCATCTCTTCATGCGCCTATTGGCCATTTGTATATCTTCTTTAGAGAAACATCTATTCAAGCCCTTAGCCCATTTTTGAATCAGGTTATTTGTTGTGGAGTTTTAGAAGTTCTCTACGTATTCTGAGTAACAGTCCTTTTTCAGCTATATAAGTTGTAAACATTTTCTCCCATTATATGGGTTGCCTTTTTACTCTGTCGGTAGTATCTTTTGATACACAAAATTTGAAAATTTTCACGAAGTCAAATTTGTCTTTTTTTCTTTTGTTACCTGTGCCTTTGGTGTCATATTCAAGAAACACTGCCAAATCCAATGTCATGAAGTTTTGTCCTATGTCTTCTTCTAAGAGTTTTATCTTTTTAATTCTTATGTTTAGGTCTTTGATCCGTTTTGAGTTAATTTTTGTATATGGTGTTAGGTAAAGTCCAACTACATTCTTTTGCATGTGGACATCCAATTTTCCTAGCACCATTCACTGAAAAGACTGTGCTTTCCCCCACTGAATGGTCTTGACAGCCTTGTTAAAAATTGTTATACTACATTGGCTAGTGTTTTTATCGGGGGGTCTCTATTCTACTCCATTGGCCAATATGTCTGTCTTTATGCCAATACTACTGTTATGATTTTTGTAGCTTTGTAGGTTTTTTTTTTTCCAATATTTATTTATTTTGGGGAGAGTGCAAGCAGGGGAGGGTCATAGAGGAGGGGACAGAGGATCTTTTTTTTATTCTCTATTTCATCTATCTTTGTTCTAATTTTTTTTTTCCAACGTTTTTTATTTATTTTTGGGACAGAGAGAGACAGAGCATGAACGGGGGAGGGGCAGAGAGAGAGGGAGACACAGAATCGGAAACAAGCTCCAGGCTCTGAGCCATCAGCCCAGAGCCTGACGCGGGGCTCAAACTCACGGACCGTGAGATCGTGACCTGGCTGAAGTCAGACGCTTAACCGACTGCGCCACCCAGGCGCCCCTGTTCTAATCTTTATTATTTCCTGCTTCCACTAGCTTTGGGTTTACTTTGTTCTCCTTTGTCTACTTCCTTAAGGTATAAAGTTAAGTCACTGATGTAAGATTGTTCTTGTTTTTTAATGTAGGTGTTTATAGCTATAAATTTCCCCCTTAGCACAGCTCTCACTGAATCCCATAAATTTTGTTATGTTGTATTTTCATTTTCATTAATCTCTAAATCTTTTCTAATTGCCCTTGTGATTTCTTCTTTGAGCCATTGGTTGTTTAAAAGTGTGTTCTTTAATTTCCACAGTTCTGTGAATTTTCCAGTTTTTCTTCTGTTATTGATTTCTAACTTCATCCCTCTGTGGTTGGAGAAGATTGTTTCATAGATCTACCTTTTAAAATCTGTGGAGACTTAATTTATAACCTAACATATGGTCTGTTCTAGAAAATGTCCAGTGTCCACATGAGAAAGATGTGTGTCTTGTTGTTTGATAGAGTGTTCTCTACATGTCTGTTAGACCTAGTTGTTCTGTTGTGTTGTTCAAGTCCTTTACTTCCTTACTTATCTTCTCTCTGGGTACTGTATCCATTATTGAGAGTTAGGTACTGAAGTCTCCAACTATTATTGCAGAACCTTCTAGTTCTCCTTTCAATCCATCCATTTTTGTTTCACATATTTTCTTGGCCTGTTATTAAATATGTGAAGGTTTATAATTGTTATATCTTCTTGCCATATTGAAACTTTTATAGGGACGCCTGGGTGGCGCAGTCGGTTAAGCGTCTGACTTCAGCCAGGTCACGATCTCGCGGTCCGTGAGTTCGAGCCCCGCGTCAGGCTCTGGGCTGATGGCTCAGAGCCTGGAGCCTGTTTCCGATTCTGTGTCTCCCTCTCTCTCTGCCCCTTCCCCGTTCATGCTCTGTCTCTCTCTGTCCCAAAAATAAATAAACGTTGAAAAAAAAAAAAAAGAAACTTTTATAAATATATAATGGCATTCTTTGTCTCTTATGAACTTTTAAAATTTAAAGTCTATTTTGTATGATATTCTATGGCCACTCCTGATCTCTTTGGTTACTATTTTCATGGACTATCTTTCTTCATTCTTTCACTCTATTTGTGTCTTTGGCTCTAAGGTGAATCTCTTGGTAGCATATAGATATGTGTTTTTCTCCATTCTGCCAATCTAGGTCTTTGATTGGAGAATTTATTCTATTTACATTTAAAGTAATTACTGATAAGAAGGAACTTCTTGTGCTATTTGTTTTCCATATGCCTTATCATTGTGCTATTTGTTTTCCATATGCCTTATATCATTTTTTTTGTCCCTCCTTTCCTGCATTACTGTCTTCTTTTGTGTTCAGTTGATTTTTTTCTAGTGAATGTTTAAATTTCTTTCTCATATCCTTTTGTGTATATTCTATAGTTATTTTCTTTGTGGTTACCACAGGGATTACATTTAATGCCCTAAAGTTATAACACTCTAATTTGAATTATTACCAGCTTAACTTCAGTAACCTAAAAAATCTGCTTCTTTTTTTTTTTAATTTTTTTTAACGTTTATTCATTTTTGAGAGATGGAGAGAGATAAAGCCTGAGTGGGGGATGGGCAGAGAGAGAATGAGACACAGAATCCGAAGCAGGCTCCAGGTTCTGAGCTGTCAACACAGAGCCTAATGAGGGGCTCGAACCACAGACTGCAAGATCATGACCCAAGCTGAAGTCAGCCACTTAGCCAACTGAGCCATCCAGGTGCCCCACCTTCTTTTTTTTCTTTTTTTTTAAGTTTATTTATTTATTTTGAGAGAGCGTGTGTGTGCGCACACAGGGTAGGGGCAGAGAGAGAGAATCCCAAGCAGACTCTGCACTGTCAGCACAGAGTCTGACATGGGGCTCAAACCTACAAACCGTGAGATCATGACCTAAGCCGAAATTAAGAATTGGAGGCAGGCTCCATGCTGAGTGTGGAGCCTGCTTAAGATTCTCTACCTTTCTCCCTCTGCCCCTCTTCCCTGCCCATGCACACACACTCTCTCTCTCTCTCTCTCTGTCTCTCTCTGTCTCTCTCTCTCTCAAGTAATACATACATATATTACATATATAACATATATTTAAATATATATAGTATATTTAATATTTATTATATATATATATTTGTAATATATAAAGTCATCTGAAATATGCTTCAACGGAGGGTATTCGTTTAAAATAAAGCATATTAGAGGGTAAATAGGTGAGAGGATGGGTGAAAAATGATGAGCACTGAATAATGATGTCTAGAATTGTTGAATCACTAATTGTGTACCTGAAACTAATGTAACACTGTATGTTAATTAAGATTAAAAACTAATTAAAAAAAAAAAAGAATTGGATGCTTAACCAACTGAACCATGTACACGCCCCTCTGCTTCTTTATAATAGCTACATTTCTACTCCTTTTAGTTGTTGATGTCCCCAAATTACATCTTTGTACATTGTGTGCCCCAAAACCTAAACTATATTTTTCAATGCATTAGTCTGTTAAATTATGTAGAAAACAATATTTGGAGTTACAAACCAGTTACAACAATACCAACTTTTATACTAATAATTATTTGTTGTCTTTAAATAGTCTCTTAAATCATAAAGAAACAAAAAGTGCAGTCATAACCATTGTTACAATAAAACTTGTTTTTGTAATTGTCCATATATTTACCTTTATTGAAATCTTTACTTCTCCATGTGGCTTCAAGTTACTGCTTAGTATCCTTTCATTTTACCTTACAGCATTTCTCGAGCATTCTTTGAAGGGCAAGTTTAGTGGTGATGAACTTCTTCAGCTTTTGTTTATTTGGGAATGTCTTAATTTCTCCCTCACTTTTGAAGGACAGTTTTGCCAGATATAGACTTCCTGGCTGACAGGTTTTTGTTTTTTTTTCTTTTAACTCTTTTTATATATTGGCCCACTGCCGTCTGGCCTCCAAAGTTTCTGATAGAAATCTGCTGTATTAAGGATCTCCTGTATGTGATAATTTGCTTCTCTCTTGCTGCTTTCAAGATTCCTTTTTTGTCCTTGTCTTTGAAAGTTTGATTAGAATATGTCTCAGTGTGGGTCTCTGAGTTCATCTTGCTTGGAGTTCACTGAACCTGTATTCATGTATTCATGTCCTTCATTAAATTTGGGAAGTCTTCTGCCATTATTTCTTCAAATAGTCCCTCAGCCATTTTCTGTTCTCCTTTTGGAACTCCCACCGTGCATATGTGGATCCACTTGATGTGTTCCACAGGTCTCTTAAGTTCTGTTCACTTTTCTTCAATATTTTTTCTTTCTGCTCCTCAGATTCCATAATTTCCATGATCCCATCTTCAAGTTCATAATTCTTTCTTCTTCCTGCTAAAATCTGTCTTTGAATCTCTCTAGTGAATTTTTCATTTCAGTTATACTATTTTTTTTTAAAGATTTTATTTTTAAGTAATCTCCATACCCAACGTGGGGCTCAAACTCACAACTCTGAGATCAAGAGTTGCACATTCCACTGACTGAGCCAGCCAGGCACCCCATTTCAGTTGTACTTGTAAGCTCCAGAGTTTCTTTTTGGTTTCTTTTTAGGGCCTCTAATTCTTTACTGATATTTCCATTTTGCTAAGACACCACTGTCTTGACTTTCTCCACATCTTTATTTAGTTCTTTGAGACAGTTGTTTTAAAGTCATCATCTAGCATATCTGCCATCAGATCTTTTTCAGGGAAAGTTTCTGTCATTTTTTTTTTCCTTTGAGTGAGCCATACTTTCTTGTTTCTTTGTATGTCTTGTGACATGAAAAATGGGCATTTTAATATAATAATGTAGTAACTCTGGAAATCAGGTTCTTCCCTTTCCTTAGGGTTGTTATTTATTATTATTAGTATTAGTATGTGGATTTTTTAAAATTTCATTTATTTATTTTAAGAGAGAGAGTGAGAGAAAGGAGAGAGAGTATGAGCAGGGGAGGGGCAGAGAGAGAGGGAAAGAGAGGATCTCAAGTAGGTTCTGCACTGACAGTGGGGCTTGAATTCATTAACTGTGAGATCATGACCTAAGCTAAAATCAAGAGTCAGATGCTTAACTGACTGAGCCACCCAGGCACCCCAGTATTTGGATTGTTGTAGGCTGTCTTGTGCCAAGGATTAACCTGAGGTATAAATTTAAGGGCTTCTCAGAGGCCTTTTCTGGACACACACAGTCACTTTCTAATTTTCCCCCATATATGCAGCTGTTTCTGAATGTCCTACCTAGTCTTGAATGTCTGGCTCCCAAAAGGGGAAATGGAGAAAAATTAGGAGGAAAGGAGTTCTGGCATTTTAAATCCCCTGGAAGTTACCTTAGCCAGAGAAGTAGGGGCTTGCAACATGGGGTGGGGGCTGCAACAGCGAGTGCCCATCTCTGTCTGCACCTCTGTGATTAGAAGTAGTAATCAGCAAGCAGAGCACAGGTCCCAGATATTTGGAGGACAGGGTTGTTATTGTCCACCCTGGTTCCCATAATCTGTGTGCGAGCTGTTCCAGGAACACATGCACAGCTGCCTGCCATGTGGCTGGGCGTGGGGAGATGGGTAGCTGTTACTGTGATAATAGCTAAAGTTGGCCAACACGAACCACAACTTATAGCAAGCCTTCGGTAACCTTCAGCGTTTCAGCCAGGTTAACGTCAGATGGACTCTACCAATGCAATGTAGTCCAAATGGGATTCCCAGTCATCTTCCTACCATTCCTACTCATCTTCTTCCTAGACTTATCTTCCCTTGTTTTTTTTTTTTTATAAAATTATTTCTTTCATCAAATAACTAAATATGCCTAAATTATATATTTATATAGATTTGGTTATTTTTGAGCTTTTTAGAAATATGTTTGATACGGCCTTTGTTTTTGTCCAATAATGCCATAAATATTTATGTTTGTCCTGTTTGAGACCTGACAAGATAATTGAAAGGATTTAATAACTCTGTGTTCAGAAATTTGGCCAATTGGAAGCTGATATTCAGAGCCTGATAGGAATTTTTTTAGATCTCCTCCCTTAAGCTAAATGTACCCAGAGGGAAGAGCTCTTATAAAAGGATTATGGGTAGATCAAACTATGATGTCACTTAAATTACAACCCAATTCCTTGAGGAATTGAAAACAATTGTCCTTATGAAGCCAAATCTAGCCTTCTGGAGGTTGAGAGGCGGGGGAGGGGTGGGGAGGGACCCATTGGGATTCCCCAGAGTTGGTAAGGTGAAAGTTTTCAGTGATAGAAGATACAGAAAGAAATCTTATCTTAATTTCCCTTATCTGACTTAACTTCTTGAAAACACCATTAGCTCCTCCTCCAAGGGAGTTTCCTGTGAGTTCAGCTGCCATGGAGACAGATTAACCATTTCCATTAGCCCAACAGAAACTTCCAAATTTCCCACTGAAGCCCTAATAACTCCCCCACCTTTTTTTAATGTTTATTTATTGAGAGAGAGAGAGAGAGAGAGAGAGAGAGAGAGCATGCACATGTGCACATGAGTGCGGGAGGGGCAGAGAGGGAGAAAGAGAATCCCAAGCAAGCTCCAAGCTGTCAGTGCAGAGTCAGTCATGGGATTCCATCTAATGAACCTTGAGATCATGACCTGAGCAGAAATCAAAAGTCAGATGCTTAACTGACTGAGCCACCCAGGTGCCTCGATAGATTCTTAAATTGGGTGCTTAGAAGAGGCATTTCTGAGGAGGTGACATTTAAACTGACATCCAAAAGTCAAAGAAGTGCCCAGATGCATGTTTGGAGTAAGAGCATTTCAAGCAAACTGAACACCTACAGCACAGGGACAAAAGAAGTAAGGGGGAATCTAATACCTTAAACTTACACAATGTTACGTTTCAAATATGTTTCAATTAAAAAAAAAAAGAAAAGAAGAAGAAGAATCTGGAAGAAAAGGGAGTTAATCCTAAAGTTAATGAAGTGTAATAAAGTGTGAGCTTCCAGAGGCACCTGGGTGGCTCAGTCAGATAAGCATCTGACTCTTGATCTCAGCTTAGGTCGTGATCTCTCAGCTCGTAAGTTTGAGCCCCACATCAGGCTGTGCACTGACAGAGGGGAGCCTGCTTGGGATTTCTCTCTCTCTCTTTCTCTGCCCCTCCCTGGCTCTCTCTTTCTCTCAATAAATAAATATAAAAAATTTTTTTAGAAAAGCATAAGCTTCCGGGGACCCTCATAGAGGCCTCCAAAGTTCTGTATTGATTTGTCATTTTATCTCATTTTTCTAATCTACTTCCCCATTGCCCACAGCTTATATGGGTTTGAGCTTCCAGTCCCCTCAAACCTGGGTCTGCCCTGGGCTGGAGCATAGAGGAGGATAGAGCTCATAGAGGATGTGTACAGAGAAGAATGATGGGACCTGGTCAAGTACTTGGTGAGCAACGAAGCTTAAAGAGTTTGGATTTTATTCTAAGTGTAATTGGAATGCATTGAAGAGCATATAATTGAAGTGAGATACAATTGAGTGAAATTTTCCAAATTTGACCCTGGCTGCTCTGTGGAGAATGGGTTGTGGGGAAGCAAGAGGCAAGCAAGGAGAATTGTAGAGGCCACGTAGAGATGATGGTGGCTTAGACTAGCGTGGAAGCATTGAAAATAATGAAAAGTGGTCAGAAGCAAAATGAAAACCTATGTCCACACAAAACTTTTTACATGAATGTTTATAAGGACCTTATTTATATTTGCCCAAACTGGAAACAACCCAAATGTCCCTCAGCTGGGAAATGGATAAACAAATTGTGGTATATCCATTCAATGCACTACTACTCAGCAATAAAAAGAACAAATTACTGTAATTTGCAATAACATGGTTGAATCTCAAATACATTATGCTAAGTAGCCAAATGAAAAAGGCTTTATTTATACTTTATTATTCAATTTATATGATATCCTTGCAAAAGCAAAAGTGTAGGGACAGAAAACAGATCAGTGGTTGTCCGGAGCTAAAATGAGGGACGGGTGACTGAAAGGAACATGGAGGACGACTTTGGATTTAGGAGGACTGTTCTCTATCTTGACTGTGGTGTTGGTCACATAGCTGCATGTACATATTTGTCAAAAAGGTAAATTTTTTGTGTGTGTATAAATTATGCCTTAATAAATAAAATGAAAAACTACAGTCAGGTTTGAGATATATTTTGAACCTAGGGAAATAGGACCGGCTGATGGAATGAAATAGGACTAGAACAAAATATGTCTACAAACTTTTTGATCCTTCAAAAAGCGAAGCCTAATTCTCGTCCCTTTATGTTGTGGGCTAAATGTCACAACTCACTTCTGTCCAGTAGAATGTGGCAGAAGCGATGGTGTGTAACTTTAGGACAGAAAAAGCATCGGGGCTTCCTTTGCGCTCTCTCTCTGGGATCCCTCATTCTGGGAGAAGGCAGCTGCCATGTCATGAGGACACTCAATTCAGGCACAGCCCTCTTCACAGGTCTTCACAGCAAGGGGCTGGGCTTTCCTGTCAGCACCCAGCACTGACTTGCCTGAAGAGGAAGTGAGAAGCTAAGGGAGGAGGGTGGAAAGTATAGGAGGGAGAGCGAGAAACTGTGAGGAAGGCTCTGTGCAAGACTGTAACTGTCATATTAGGAACATCGAAGCTTTAGGAACTTTAGAAGCTTCTTGACACAGGGTATCCAAGGCCTCAAACTGTGTACCAAAATCTATCTCCATCCCTTTTATTCACACAAGGCGTGCTTGATGACAGATTGAAGTACTCACTTTACCAGGGGTATCTGCATTCTTATCAAGACACATACATGTAAGTAAAGCAGGAATTATTTGGTGGGAAACAGGAAGATTTCTTGAAATCCCACACTTGGTGGTTGGCCAGCTGCCTAAGATCACTCTGAGTGGTAAGGCTTTCTCCCTCCCCCTGGGTGCTGGCTGACTTAGAGCTGAGAGGTGGCTGGGTAAAGCAAAGATTAAGGAAAGAAGGCAGCAGCTGAGAGAACTGCCATACTGGAGAAAGCGGGTCCACCTCTTAGCTCTGGGATCAGAGTGGAGCAGCTGGGAGCTGGCAGCGAAGGGAACCCACAGTGAAAGCACTTGAGTAGCCTGAGCTGATGGAGGAGGAAGAGGCAGGGGAAGTCCACACCACATTCCCTAAGAATGAGGATGAGAAGTCACTTAGGTGTTCAGCTAGGCTTGGATTCAGGGGGTGGAGATAAAGGAGATGTGTCATCTTAGAAATCACTCTCCCTGAGCACCTGGGTGACTCAGTCGGTTAAGCGTCCAACTTTGGCTCAGGTCATGATCTCACGGTCTGTGAGTTCAAGCCCTGCATCGGGCTCTGTGCTGACAGCTCAGAGTCTGGAGCCTGCTTCGGATTCTGTGTCTCCCCTGCTCGTGCTCTGTCTCTCTCACTCTCTCAAAAATAAATAAACATTTAAAAAAAAAAGAAAGAAAGAAAAAGAAATCACTATCCCCATATCCATCTTTGGTCCAGGCAGGGGAGAATACAGGGAGGCCTTGATGGAACTAACACCGACCTTCCTTTCAAATCTTTTTTTTTTCCTTAATGTTTTATTTATTTTTGACAGAGAGAGAGAGAGAGACAGAACATGAGTGGGGGAGGGGCAGAGAGAGAGGGAGACACAGAATCTGAAGCAGGCTCCAGGCTCTGAGCTGTCAGCACAGAGCCCAATGCAGGGCCTTGAGATCATGACGCCTAATTGACTGAGCCACCCAGGCACCCCCTTTCAAATCTAATCTAGCGTTAGATTTTTGATGTACCGTGTCTGGGGTGGGCAGTGAGGGAAACTCCAGAGATCTGGGAAACAGGAGAAGAGGATTTGGGGACACAAGTGATGGGGAAACCTGGACAATTCAGTTGTCTGGAGAGCTCCCAACCAGGGCCAGTACTATCTTGGGGCAAGGAGGCACGAAATTTAAGGAGATGCTCACTCAAGGTCATACACATGTAGAGCTGGTCCTAACATGGTGAGTGGCTCCTAACATTTTGTGCCCTAGGTGGCTCACTTGCATTCCTATTCCTGATCCTGATCCTGATCCATCCCTACACCAACTCTCTTTTGACTCTAATCATGTCCTAAAAATGAACAAAAGAAGATAGACAGGACTGCAGTGCTGGACTGCTGCTTTCATCATGCTGAGTCTCTGACACTGCTCCTTTTGGCCTGTGCTCTCAAACCCATCCATCTGTTGGGGTCCGCCCAAGAAACAAACCTCTCTGCATTCCAAGCAGAAAGGCTCAGATTCACTCAGTCCTGCCAACTCATACTTCAGACTTCCCATGCTCACCCCCTGCCAGTCAGGACTACAGCTCCTCAGACATGATTTATAGACATGTCAACCATCTCTGTATTGACAGGGTATCTGAGTTGAGCCTTCCCAAACCTCCAGTTGTCCAGAGTTTCCTGGGCAGGACTGAATGCTTGGTAATTTGAGCCCCTCTCGCAACTATGTTCCTATAGATTCCTCTACTCTCATGTGTCCTTTTGTGGCTTCAAAAGACTGGCAATGCTTAAATGCTTGCAATCAAGGACTGGGGAAGACATCCTAAAATGCCTTGATCTGGCTTCCCATGAGCATGTGAGTCTCTCAGCAGAGACAATGTCGGGCTAGGGACAGAACCCAGAAGTCCTAGATCTGAATGGAGGGTTCTGACCATTTTCTCTTGTGACATCTTCCCGTACCACATAGATCCCCCACCTCCAGGATGGGGTGGTACCTCCATTTGGCACTTCTCTCAGAACTCTCGGTCTGTGCTCCACATCTAGGCTGTGCAAAAATATGATGAAACTTGAGCCCACCACTGAATTGGATGAAAGCCCTGGCGACCATTTAAACTGAAATGCATTTTTAGCTCTGAATATTTCATGACAGGTGATCAGAGTAGAACTGGCATGATTTATTAATGGTTGGTTACCCATCATGGGTATTAATATATCTGTCATCCAGAAGGATATTAGCTTCACAGGAGAAGTCTAACATGGCCAAGTGGTATTACCCAACCGCACTTTGACTTTTGAAAAAACTTGTCCCAGGGATTCATCACGAGAGCCTTTCAACCACCATTTGGTGAGGAAGGGAGGGCCACAGTCATGCTCCAGGCTCAGCCAGGCTGGGCTAAGACACAACTTTCTCTAGCAGAGATGTTAATGTTGATGTCTAAATTGGAGCTCAACATGCATAGCTGTTCAAGTGGGGATTGAAAAGAAGTAAATAGTTTTACTTGTCTTAGGAGGGATTTAGGTTGCCAGGAGAGAAACTCACAATAATCAGCAGGCTGGTCTCTCTTGCTGGAATTGTTTCCATACTGCCCGGTCTTTGACACTGCTCCTGCGGCCGATTCTGTCAAACCCAACCGGTAGTTAGGGTTCTGTGCAAAAAGTCCAGACCCCTCTAGGTGTCCCAGGTATTCTAAGTAGAAAGGAATTTGATCCAGGGCACTCAAGATTGCTGGAAGGGTTGGAGCAGTGGGATAATTCCGTGGACTCCACAGAACTGGCCACCTTCAAGTCCATTAAACCAAACTTGACCCTTTCAGACTTCGTTGTCATGTACAATATTAAGCTACTGCTACAGAAATTAAGAAACGATTGAACATATATCCTGAGAGTAATATAATACAAAACCTATTCCATTTTGCATTATTGTTTTCATTAATTTCTGGCTTTTCAGGCCTATTTTGTATCAACTTGAGCTACTGCAGCCTTAGATGAGTATACCTATCTCACCCCAATTTAATAAGCATTTGGGCACTTACAGTAAACATTTTTCTCTAAGGTTTTTATAATTAAGAGACATTTTATTTTATGGCGCGCCTGGATGGCTCAGTTGGTTAAGCATCTGACTTCAGCTCAGGTCATGATCTCACAGTTTGTGAATTTGAGCCCCGAATCAGCCTCTCTGCTCTCAGCACGGAGCCTGCTTCGGATCCTCTGCCCCCCTCCTCTCTGCCCCTCCCCTGCTTGCTCTATATCTCTCAAAATAAATAAACTTTTAAAAAATGCCATCACACTTGAAATAAAATTCTTTTTTAAAATTTAATTTTAATTATTATTATTTTGTATTTTAGAGAGGGAAGGTGAGCAGGGGAGAGAGGGGCAGAGAGAGAGAGAGAAAGAGAGAGACAGAAAGAGAGAATCCCAAGCAGGCTCTGTGCTCAGCACGGAGCCCCATGCAGGGCTCAATCTCACAACCCTGGGATCATGACCTGAGCTGAAATCAAGAGTTGGACACTTAACTGACTGAGCCACCCAGACACCCCTTGAAAAAAATTCTTGAAGATTATCATTTTTGCTTCCATCTGTGTGTGGTTAGTCTACTTTCTCATTTTCTATTTGTGAGTTGTGCCTTCCTATTCACTGCCTATTTATTGAGGGCCTATTTATTTATTTATTTATTTATTTATTTTTAAGTAGGCTCCATGCCCCATGCAGGGCTTGAACTCATGACCCTGAGATGAAGAGTCACATGCTCTACTGACTGAGTCAGCCAAGCACCCCAAAAGCCTATTTTAATCATAACTTTATTTATTTTTTTAAGTAGGCTCCATGTCCAGTGTGGAGCCCAACGTTGGGGCTTGAAATCACAACCCTGAGATCAAGATCTGAGCTGAGATCAAGAGTCCAATGCCTGACTGACTGAGCCACCCAGGCGCCCCAATCACAACTTTAAATAAGGTATTTATTTAGTACAGATTTTAACCCTTTGGGACCTCTTAATGATACAAGAATTATTTCCTATGTGTTCTCAAATAGGGTCTGTCTTTTTTTATGTCTTCCACTAGTACAGGACTCCAAGCCCATATATATGTAAATAGAATATATATAATCCATATATCCTATGTAAATAACATGTTAATAATAACAGTTATCAACTGAACCCTTAATCTGTGCTAGACAACAGGTTGTTGATATACAACATCTCCTTAAATCTTCTAAACAATTCATTTTACAAAATAAGAAACAGTTTCTGAAAACTTCAACTCACCCAGGAGACTCTGTCTAATGCTGCTTTAATTACTTTTTTTGTCAATATTTTTTTCTGCATTGGAGCCAGTCATATGATTTCTCCCCTATATTCTGTTTATGTGGTAAGTTACATTGATTTTTAAGGCCATTTGATTTTTTATATTCATGTTTTTAAATTATATTAAATGTTTTTAAAAGATTTATAGTGAATATAAATATAATAGAAAAAAGGAAATTTACAAGCTTAAATTAAAACATTCTATTATATTTAATCAGCATAAATGGGCTATGTTGCAGAAGAAAGTATACAACAACATTTTAATGACTTAAAAAAAACAAAATTTAAATTCCTTGGTGTGGGTTAGTGGGGGCTCTTCTCCATCCAATGATTCAAAGTATTCTTTATCTCAATATGTTCCTACCACACTTTCCATCTTACTCTTGTTCCTTCTTCTTTCCTGATGTTTAAGATTCCTTCTTTCATCATGTTCTTTCTGTTTAGAGAATTCCCTTTAGCCATTCTTTTAGGGTAGGTCTGCTGGACAAATTCGCTTAGTTTTCCTTCCTCTGGGAATGTCTTCATTTCTCCTTCATTCCTGAAGGATATATATGCTGGATATTGAACACTGGGTTGACAATTCTTTTTTTCCAGCACTTAAAAAAATACTGTACCACCTCCTTCTGGCCTCCATGGTTTTTGATGAGAAAACCTGCTGTCATTCAGATTATTTATCCCCTATGGATGAGGTGTTTTTTCTGTTTTGCTGCTTTTAAGATTCTTTTTCGTTTTTAGTTTTCAGAAGTTTGACTATGATGTGTCTTGGCATGAATGTCTTTGAAGACAGTTTTTACTATTGGGGATTCACTCAGTTTCTTGAACTTGTAAGCTTATGTCTTTTGGACAATTTTCAGGATAATTTAGGAAAAGTTTCAGCCATTATTTCTTTGAATACTTTTTCATCTTTGCCTTCTTTCTTGCTTTTTCCAAGACTCTGGTAACACAATTATTAGATCTTTTGTTATAGTTCCACAAGTCCCTGATTCTATGTTCATTTTTTTCCCCTTATTTTCTGTCTTTTGCTGAGATTGGGCAGTTTGTATTGTGCTATCTTCAAGTTAATGGATTCCTTCCTCTGTCCCCTCAGTTCTGCTGTTGAGCTCATCCATTAAGTTTCTATTTTGGTTATTATATTTTTAAGTTCTAAAATTTCCATTTGGCTCTTACTTGTCTTCAATTTATTTACTGAGACTTTCTATGTTTGAATTGGTTTCAAGTGTGCTCGTAATTGCTCATGGAAACATTATGATGGCTGCTTAAAAACATTGTAAGATGATTCTAATATCTGTGTCATTTAGATGTATCTGATTATTGTCTCTTCTCATTCATGTTGAGAGATTTTCCTAGTTCTTTGTATGAGTGATTTTTGATCAAAGCATCAACATTTGGGGTATTATAAGACTTTGGGTTTTATTTAAATTTTCTATTTTAGCAGATCTCCTCTGACACTGCTATGGTAGTTACTACCTTACTTTTTACAGAGAAGGCTTTGCATGGAATCTGGAATTCCCAGTCTGGTTTGCAAAGCCTTTGGTGATTTTTCAAAGTATTATCAGATGCAACAATAAAACCACTGGAAGAGGTGAGAAGTCCAGGTAAATCAGCCCAGGTATGTCTACCTGGCTGACTCATTAAAGAGACAAATTGGTTGATAACTAGTAAGAACAGACTTTTTTATAGTCTGAGTGTTTATGAATCCCCAAAATTCACAAAGTTGAAATCCTAACCCCAAAGGTGATGGTATTAGTAGGTGGCGTCTTTGGGAAGTGCTTAAGTTACATGGCAGGGACCCTCATGAATGGGATCAGAGGCTCCAGAGAAATCCCTAGTACTTTCATTATGTAAGGATGCAATAAGGATGCTTCTATAACCTAGAAGAGAGTCTTCACCTGACCATGCTGGCATCCTGATCTCAGACCTCTAGCCTCCAAAGCTGTGAGAAATAAGTTTATGCTGTTTATAAGCTATCCAGTCTGTGGTATTTTGTTATAGCAACTTGAAAGAACTAAAACAGGCCCCCAGTGAGTAGAGGCCCAGGCCAGGGCAATGGGGTGGGGAAAGGGGGGCATTTTGCAATTTACCAGCGTTTGAATGGCATTCAATTTTTAAATCAACATCAGAAAAAGTTATTATAAACCTATGATTAGAAGAGGCTGCAGTAAGCAATAGGTCTCTAATGATTTCTATGGTCTCTAATGATTTCTATGAAATTGAGTCTGGACAACAAGGACCTATCCAGACTGCTCATGTACAAACAAACAAACAAAAAAAAGGTTTATATTAATTAGGTAGTTCCAGATTGAAGGAGTTGTTGAAGAGCTAAATTTATATCACACAATGCCTGCTCATGTTTAGGTTTTCAAAGAAGAGGTTGAGTTACTGAGGACTTCATTAAATAGCAATTTTAGAAAAGTTGGGAATCCATTGCTGGCAATAATTGGGAGTCCTAGCCAAAAATCCTATTGATTGACAGTGAGCATGGGGAATGAATGCTTGCAGATAATCTGTAAGTGAGGACTTTACTTCCTTGGTATAAATCATGCCCTAGGATTGCACTTTGGTTTTTGACAAACTTATAACTTTTCTTTGGAAACTTCTGAGCTAAAACTTAAATAAACTGATATCTGCCCTAAAGCTTATTTCATCTTTAGAACACAACAAGATGTTAGTTTTGTACTGGATAAACATAAAACAACAAAGTAATTTTAGGTCTTTAAAGTCCTAGTAAGAATTTGTGAAGAGTAGGAGGGTACTTCAGTAAACCCCTGAGGCATAACTTGCCCCATATATTATTAGCCTTCTGAAAAAGGCAAATAAACATTGACTAACCCAAACTAAAGAAAACAGATTTATAGATGTAAAACATGTAGCTTCAAGTGGCACTGAAGATAAAATAGCCTTTGAGTGTGGTACTGCGAGGAAACCCGTAATGACTATTTTATTTATGGTTTGAACATCCTGAACAAGTGTATATCCTCTCCTATTACATTTCTGAACTGGCAGGACGGGAACAGTACAAGGAGTAGCATAAGGTATGATAAATCTTGATTAAAATTTCAAGTGTTGGCTTTTTAGTTTCTACTTCTAGAGGGTAGTATGCAAGCTTAGACGGAGTTTTGGATGGGTCAACCTAAACTTGAAAGGTGCAGTCTCAATGATTTTAACACTTTCAGTAGACTTTTTGACCAACCAGGATCCTGATACCTCATGGAGATCTTCAGTTTGGGCTTTTGTTAGACACAAGGATATGAATAAGTCTGGGTCTGAATGAACTGTAACTTCATTATGAATTGAAGAATCCTTATGAATTTCAAGGTAAAGGTGATCAGAAGAGTATTTATTCTGATGCCATCTGCACTATTCAGTTAGTGGATATGTCACAAAAGAGAAAGAATATTCCATGGTGTGAAGTCTGAGAATAACAATTATGGAGAGATATGGGAAATGTCTGAAGGTCATTAGAGACATCCCTCACCTGAGTTCATTAACTCCAGGGGAGAGGTTGTATAAAGGTGTTCCAGCTTAAGGCTGATATTGTACTTCCTGCATCAATAAAAAATTTGCAAAGTTTTTCTTTAATATTTTAGTTCTCTTTTAGTTTAAGGAAATTGGGTGCTTGGTTCCTCCCTCAGAGCATCTTCATTGCTCATCTGCCTTATTTCTTTCCTTCAATTTCTTAGTTAGCACAGTATAATTGTTTTCCTTAGTGTCCCCTTGGCTTATAATATTTACAAGTATCTTTATCAAAACTTTCCCTCCTTTAGTTTTTAATGATGAGGGTGAGAGTATTTAGTTTTATTTGTAAGAGCATCAGTTTATGCTGGGTCTTAATCTGATTTTTTTCTAAGCCTTTTTGAAAAAATATTCAGTAACACACTCACTAAGATGGCTATAATAGAAATGGCCATAATAAAAAATAATAAGTTTTGAAGAGAAAGTACAGAAATTGGAACCCTTATCCACTGCTAGTGGGATCATAAAATAGCGCATCTGCTTTGGAAAACACTTTGGCATCTCATCAAAAAATTAAATATAGTGTTACCATATGACCCAGCAATTTCGTTCCCAAGTATATACCTTAGAACACTAAAAATATGTTTACCCAAAACCTTGCTCATGAGTGTTCATAACAATACTATCATAATAGCCAAAAAGCATAAACAACCCAACTGATGTTCATCAACTGACAATGGATAAACAAAATGTGGTATACCGATACAATGAAATATTACTCAACAATAAAAAGGAATGAACAATGAATATATACCATATGGGTGAATCGCAAAAGAATTATGCTGATTGAAAGAAGAGAGACAGAAAAGGCACATGATGTATGATTCCACTTCTGTAAAATATCCTGAAAAGGCACATGCATGGAGACAGATAGTAGATTAGTGGTTTCCAGGGGCTGGGGACAGCAAGACTAGGAGTGGCTATAATAGGTACAGAGTTTCTTTTGGAGGACAATGAAGACATTCTGGGATTAGAGAGGGATGGTGATGATTGTATGTATAACCTTGTAAATATTCTAAAAATCACTGAACCACATACTTTATAAAGATGATTTTTATAGTATGTAAATTATATATTGATTTTTTTAAAATGTTTAGTGAGAAGTTGGAGTTCTGACAATAAGGCTTTTCCCATTCCAAGTTTTGCTTGTATCCTAAATCCTCCATTTCTAGCCTAAAGCCATTAACAGAAGGTGAGGAGAGAGCTAGAGTCATATCTGCCTCCAACTTTGTTCCAGAGTGCTCTCTAAAGGTATTAAGGAGCCTATTCCTACCATCTTCTTTGGACTCACCCTTCCTTTGCTTGCAGTATTGAATTAGACTTCAGTCTGTTCTCATAGGAAAAACTTTGGGGATGGCTTCCAAAAAATCTTGTGCAATATCTCCAGTTTTTTTCAAACCCTTCTGGTTTCCTATACAAGTTCTGGTCTCTTAGAGTCTACTCACTCTGACTTTCCCATCCAATAGTTTTGCATGTGGAGTGCCTACTAACGTATGAACCAATTGATATAGATCTGGCATCTTGGATTATATGTTCCTGGAACTATTCTAAATTTGTTGCTAAATTTCTGTTTATTTTCTCTAGGCTTTGGAAAGTCCTTGGCGATGATTCACAGTTGTGTTTGTAATTCGTCTCTTAACTTTCATTTTGTAAGATTCGCCAGGAAAAGGGGCCAAACAGAATCCTGGTAGAGTTGCTCCCAAAGCTTTTATGCAGCAAGTGGATGTAAGAGGTAGAAAGGGTGGATGAAGAGATGAGTCCTCCTCCTCAAGAACTGATGTGCTCCTTTGCCCAGCTGCCAAGAGAGTTAAAGGCTGACAGATTTCAAGTAAGTCCCTCTCTGGGAATTGCCCTCAGCTGAAGAAGTCTACCTCACCTGACAACATGTCCCTCTCGGTGGCAGCCTGCACCACCACTGAAATAGTATAAACCCCCTTCCCAGCCTCAGTCTGGGACATTTCTGACAGTCCGGCTCTAAGGTTTTCACCAAGGGATTGCCCGAGGCCTTTGCTGTAAGTGCACTGCAGTTCAACTTCCCCTCTGCCCACTACAGCCCTTTTTGCTCCCCACAGGCACTGTTCCTGAGACTGTACTCCCCAGCAAACTCCTTGCATACAAATCTCCATCTCAGAGTCCATCATTTTGAAGAAACTAACCCAGAAAGAGTCAAACATAAACTTGGAATAGAGAGGTCTTTAGGCACTATTAACATACTGACTTTCCTGTTTACTATATGACTCCCGCTTGTTGGTTTTCCTTCCCTGTAAAGCCTCTTCTTGCCTAGTCTGGGAGAATCATCAATAACAAAGACAGTAATAGCAGCAAAACTGACCGAGTGCTTACTCTGTGCCATGCACTATTCCAGGTTCTTTAGATAAAGTCATTTACTATTCACCACAACCCTCTAAGTTAGTTACTAATAATAGTAATGATAATTAAACTAACATTTAATAACATATTATATATATGTTAATAATAATAAACTAATAATACTATTGCCCAGAAAAGGACACTAAAGCACAGATAGTGATTTCCCTGGGGCCACACAATGGGAAGTGGAAGTTTAGAACAAAACTGACTCCATTTGTTTCCATAAGCAGCAAAACTGCTAAGACAGAAGGTTGGGAAGAGGGGAGCAGCAGAAGGGGAAGAGGGGAGGGGCAGCCTGTCAAGTGGACAGGCTATGGCTGAACTTGTTGGTACATAAGAAGTTTTGACTGAAGGCAACAGATAGGGAGGATGGAATTTGTCTCATAGCCAGTCAGGTTCACCGATATTTTTTTAGTCTAATTATTTTTTTTAATGTTTATTTTTTAGAGAGAGAGAGAGAGGGAGCATGAGTGGGGGAGGGACAGAGAGAGAGGGAGACAGAGAATCTGAAGCAGGCTTCAGGCTCTAAACCATCAGCGCAAAGCCTGACGTGGGGCTCAAAATCACAAACTGTGAAATTATGACCTGAGCCGAAGTTGGACACTCAACCAAATGAGCCACCCAGGCACCCCTTTTTTAGTCTAATTAAAGGTTTGCCTGCCTCTCACCCCTGGTTGGTGTTTGTGGCTTTCACTGTGTGTCTAGATGAATGTGACAATGTGAGGTAAACACTATGTAGGGCCATGAACTTAAAAACCATCCCTCTTACTTTTTAAAAACTACCTTTTAAAAATTGTGGTAGAGGGGCGCCTGGGTGGCTCAGTTAGCTGAGCATCCGACTTCAGCTCAGGTCATGATCTCTCAGTTCGTGAGTTCAAGCCCTGCATCAGGCTCTGTGCTGACAGCTCAGAGCCTGGAGCCTGCTTCAGACTCTGTGTCTCCATCTCTCTCTGCCCCTCCCCTGCTCATGCTCTGTCTCTTCCTCTCTCTCAAAAATAAATAAACATTAAAAAATTAAAAATCGTGGTAGAATATACATAACATAAAATTTACCATTTTGACCACTTTTAATTCAATGGCATTTAGTACACTCACAATGTTGTGTAACTATTACTGCTATCTGTTTCCAGAACTTTTTCACGATCCCAAACAGAAACTCTGTACTCATGAAATGATAATCCTTCATTCTTTCCTTCTCCCAGCCCCTGGTAAACTCTACTCTCCTTTCTCTCTCTATGAAGTTGCCTATTCTGGGAACCTTATATAAATGGAAGCCAAAGGGACATGCTCTGGCAAGAGTAGGTGACAGACAGACTGCTATCCAAGGTGCACGGGTAATGTTATGCACGACTACAGTAGCCTAGTGTTAAGAGTAGGCACTGTCTTTAGATGATCTGAATTTGAATCCTAACTCCACTGCTTCTTTTTTTTCTAATTAAAAAAAAGTTACAGGGGTGCCTGTGTGGCTCAGTTGGTTAAGCGTCCTACTTTGGCTCAGGTTGTGATCTCACCGTTCATGAGTTCAAGTCCCGCGTCGGGCTCTGTGCTGATGGCTCAGAGCCTGGAGGCTGCTTCGGATTCTGTGTCTCCCTCTCTCTCTACCCCTCCCCTGCTTGTGCTCTGTCTCTCTCTCAAAAACAAATAAACATTAAAAAAAGTTTTTAATTATAGTAAAACGCACATAACATTAAATTTACCCTCTTAATCATTTTTAAGTGTACACTCAGTCGTGTTGAGTACATTTACAGTGTTGTACAACCAATCTCCAAAACTTTGTCTTGCAAAAATGAGACTCTATACCAATTAAGCACTTCCCACTCCCTCCTCCCCCCAGCCACTGGCAACCGCTATACTACTTTCTCTATATATAAAGTTGACTACCCTAGGTACCTCAGATAGGTGAAATCCTTTTGTGACTGGCTTATTTCACTTAGCATAATCACCCATGTTGTAGCATGTATCAGAATTTCATTCTAGGGTGCCTGGCTGGCTCAGTCAGTAGAGCATGTGACCCTTGATCTCAGGGTCATGAGTTCAAGTCCCATGTTTGGGGTAGAGCTTACTTCAAAAAAAGAAAGAAAGAAAGAATTTCACTCCTTTTTGAGGCTGAATAATATTCCCTTGTATGTACACACCAAAGTTTCCTTTATCTGTTCATCTGTCGATGGACATTTGGGTTGTTCCCACCTTTTGGCTGTTGTGAATAATGCTGCTATGAACATATGCAAAAATCTGAGTCCCTGCTTTCAGTTATTTTGGATATATACCCGCAGTGAGATTGCTAGATCATGTGGTCATTCTGTTGAACTTTGTGAGGAAGTGCCAAACTGTTTTCCATTTTGCATTCCCACCAGCAATGTATGAGGCTTCTAATTTTTCCACATGCTTGCTAGTATTTGTGATTTTCCTTTTTTTTTAAAAGGTTTATTTATTTATTATTTTTGAGAGAGAGAGCATGTATGTGTGTGTCCAGGGGGTGGGGTGTGGGGAGGGGAAGAGAGAGAGGGAGAGAGAGAGAGAGAATCTCAAGTAGGCTCTGTGCAGTCAGCACAGAGCCCGACTCAGGGCTAGATCTCACAAACTATGAGATCATGACCTGAGCTGAAATCACGAGTTGGACACTCAAACAACTGAGCCACCCAGGAGCCCCTCCTTTTTGTTTTTTGTGTTTTGTGTTTTTTGGGTTTTTTGATAATGGACATCCTAATGGTACAGGTCATGTGAAGTGGTATTTCATTGTGGTTTTGATTTGCATTTCTCTAATGGCTAGCCATATTGAGCATCTTTTCATGAGCTTATTGGCCATTTGTATATCTTGCTTGAAGAAATGTCAAGTCCTTTGCTCATTTTTGAATTGGATTTTTTTTTTGTTAAGTTGTAGGAGTTCCTTATATATTCTGGATAGTGATTCCTTTCCAAATATATGATTTGCAAGTATCTTCTCATTCTGTAGGAGAAAACTCCCACTCACTTTTGCCTTCTCTAAACTCTAAAGTGAAGTCTTCAGATACCTTCCCCTAGTTGTGACTGCTCTGTGTT
The DNA here is from genome assembly GCF_018350175.1 of Felis catus. Classification (NCBI taxonomy): domain Eukaryota; kingdom Metazoa; phylum Chordata; class Mammalia; order Carnivora; family Felidae; genus Felis; species Felis catus. The sequence goes on along the minus strand of NC_058375.1, from coordinate 96,286,987 downwards.
ATCATCAAATAGTTCTGTTTGCAACTCTCATGATTTTTCAGCTGGCATGGAGACTGTGGCTATGATCTGTGCTTTGCCTGCTCCCTACCCACCTTGTTCCAACAGCACTTAACACAGTTCTGGGATAGGTGATCCCCAGAGACACAGCCTCTCCGAACTAGAAGGAGTCCTAGGTATCATCTAATCACCCTTCCTCTCTGAGGTTCAGAGACCCACAGCTAGTTGGACATAGAAACGAGACCTAGTCCCACAACGCGGGGTCCACTTGTCTCTTTCTCCCCTTTTCTCTCCATGTCCTCTCATATTCCACACTCCAAGTTCACTGAATCGTAGGCAGTTCCACATATGCACCATGTCAGCTCTCTCGGTGGAACATATAGATTCTGGAGCCAGACTGCCTAAGGTCAGTCCCAGCTTTGCCTCTTCCTAGCTGTGTGATCTTGGGCAAGTTACCAAATGTCTCTGTGCCTCAATTTCCATATTTATAAAATTGGTACAATATTAATACCTACCTCATATAATTGTGAGAATTCGTGGAGAATACATAGGCACAGTCCCTGGTCTATAGTAAATACACAATACATGTTAGTTTTTACCATTATTGCCTTTAGGCCTTCAAACTTGCTGTTATCCTTGCTTAGATCAAATTCCCTTATCCTAGATGTTACCTCCTACCCTAAATGTCTTTACCTAACTGTATTGTCTCCTCTGGAAAATCTTCCCTGATTCCTCTAGAGTGGATTGTATTAAGTGTACTTTCTCTGTTTTCTTAATATCTCTTGCTAAAATATACATCCTTACCATATACTAGGTATTGCTATCAGCACTGGGGGGTTACAACAATGGATGAAAAAGGAAAAATATTTCTATCCTCAGGGAGCTATAACTCTAGTGAAGGAAAGGCTCGTGATAAGATAATTATAGTATCTTAGTGATAAGTTCACCAAAGACAAATAAAGCAGGAAAAGAGATCTAAATGGTCAGGGGTTGCCATTTTAACTGGGGTTGCCAAGGACCACTAGAGAAAAGATCTGAGGAAGTGTATTAGTCAAGATTCAACCAGAGAAACTCCTAGTTAATGCTTGATTAAATAACTGGAGCCTATATTCTAACCAAGCTGACACATAAAACTGACCACGATGGGAGGTGAATGAGCTAGGCATGCAAGTATTTGGGGGGGGGGGGGGGGGAAGTACTCTAGGTAGAAGAAACCCTGGTGTAAAGCCCGGGGTTAGAAGCACTCAAGGAGTATTCTGAGAACAGAAAATACACGAATGTGTTTGGAATCAGAAAGCAAAGAAGAGAATAGCCAGAAATGAAGTCAGAGAGCTACTGGGGGGGGGGGGGGGGGGCAGATCAAGCATAGCTTTATAGCCCATACTTCCGATCTTCCGATCCATGTAGGCCTTTGTGTTTACTGGTCGGTGGCGGTTTTCACTTTCAAAACAGTTTTATTGAGATACAACAGACCATAAACTGCACATATTTAAAATACAGGGGTACCTGGGTGGCTCAGTCGGTTAAGCATCTGACTTTGGCTCAGGCCATGATCTCACGGTTCGTGGGTTCAAGCCCCACGTCAGGCTCTGTGCTGACAGCTTGGAGCCTGAAGCCTGCTTCAGATTCTGTGTCTCCCTCTCTCTATGCTTGTCCCCTGCTTGCACTCCGTCTCCCTCTCTCAAAAATAAATAAAAACATTTTTAAACATTTTTAAAAAATAAAGTGTATAAGTTTTGACATATGTATACTCCAACAGAACCATCACCACTTTCAAAATAGTGAAAGTATCCATCATGCCAAAAGTTTCATTGTGCCTTTTCCTAATCCCTTCTGCTGCTCACCACTGCATTTCTCTTTCCCCAGGCACCTACTGATTAATCTACTTTCTGTCACTGTAGTTTACATTTTCTAGAATTTCATATAAGCAGAATCATACAAAATGTATGTTTTTGTCTGTCTTCTTTCACTCAGGGTAATTATTTTGAGATTCATACATGTTGTTGTGTATATCAGTAGTTTATTGCTTTTTTAAAAAGTTGAAGTATAATTAACATACCATATTATATCAGTTTCAGCTGTGGAATATAACAATTCAACAATTCTCTCTACATTACTCAGTGCTCATCACAATGTGTAATCTTAATCTCCTTTATCTGTTTCCCCCGCCCCCCGCCCCCCACCACCCCTCCATCTTCCCTAGTAGTTCATTGCTTTTTATTCCTGAATGGCATTCCAGTACGGTTATATCACAATTTGTTTATACATTCGCATGATGGAAATTTGTGTTTGTGATGCTTAATTTTATGAGTCAGCTTGACTGGGTTAAAAGATGCCCAATAGCTGGTAAAATGTAAAACTCATTTATTTCCAGCAAACAGTAAAGGGAACCAGGAGAGGGAGGAAAAGAACATAGTGACCAAACTCATTTAAACACTAAGTTTCTTCTCTGCAGAAAATCAAATTGCTTGACAGAGGGAAATGGCTTTTCCTTTTAAGATCAAATTGGGTTGGGGTTTTTCCTTTACAGTAGCTAGCCAGGAAATAGAATAATAAGCCTTTTCCTTGCAATGGACAAAAGTTCTCAGTCCTGTTGACCTGACTTACATGAGTAAGGAGAGTACCATCAGTGGAGGTGGGCGATGTAACAGGCACTGTGATAATGGGATGCTACTGGAGGGCAACTTGGACAGGCTCTCACCCCATCTTTCTTTCCTGTGGTCTCCACCCCAGTCACTCATCTCTACACTCCCTCTTCTAACAGGATGCCCAAAAACCAAATATATATTACTAGAAATATTAATGAATACTATCCCATTCCATTCTCACAATATCCACATGAGGTAGGGGGGTAGGTAGGTAGGCAGTTAGGTAATACTATCTCTATTTTATAGAGGAGGAAATGGAGAATCAGAGATCACACAGCTAGCTGTAGGTACTGGGGTCAGGGTTGACACTGTCTTCTGACAATGGACCAGACTACCGCTATCCCTCAGCCTTGAAAACTTGGGTTGTTGTTATCAAATTGATTCAACCATCATCATTTTCTTCTGATTATCAAAGACATACATGTTTACCAGAAGACAGAAGGGAATACAGAAGGCTATTGAGAAAAATCATTTGCAAAATACAGTGATCTCTATTTTCTTTTTATATTTTCTCTATGACTTTGATAATCAGGGGGAAAACGTAAAACAATTTGATAGTAATAAGCCAAACTGTCCTTCATCCTGGCAACTCCCTCCCAGAATAGACTCTTAAGGAATTTCAACCAGAGAGGAATTGAATTGTGTGCACTTTGCTTCCCTGTGCTGGGAAGTCTTGCCTCTAAGATGTGTGGGACCTTTCATCTCTTTGTATTGTATTGTATTGTATTGTATTGTATTGTATTATGTTTATATTTGAGAGGCAGATTGAGACAGAGCGCAAGCAGGGGAGGGGCAGAGAGCGAGGGAGACACAGAATCTGAAGCAGGCTCCAGGCTCTGAGCAGTTCGCACAGAACCCAATGAAGGGCTCAAACCCATGAACTACAAGATCATGACCTGAGCCGGAGTTGGACACTTAACCGACTGAGCCACCCAAGTGCCCCTCATCTCTTCTTACACAGACTGTCCTTATAGATGGCAGAAGGGGGGGGGGTGGTGAACCCACAAAAGTCTCAAGAGAGAAGGTGGAGGAGGTGGGGGCTCACTAAAAATGGATACATATTAAGCCCTGCTTTTAGGTACCTAAATATCACTTAAGGCCATGCAGACAGGGGAAAGCATGGATGACAAGCAGCATGAGCAGTATGTTGCTAAGTTACAATACATGACAGAAAACTCCTCTCAGATAAGCTTGAGCCAAAGAGGGATTTATTGACCCATGTACTCAAAAAGCCCAAAGGCCTCCTAACTTCAGGCAAATAAGTATCAGGGTCTCAGAGCATGTGTCATCCTAACTCACTCTCCCTCCACATCTCATCTCTGATTTCCTCTGTACTGGCTTCATTCTCACTCTGGCTGACTCCGTATAGGGGCAAGTTGACTGCCAACAGTTCCGGGTTAATATCTTTTTACTTTCAAATCTAGAAATCCAGAACTTCTTATCCTAACAGTCCAGTGAAAGTCTGAAAATTGAGTCTCATCGGCTTTGATTGGTCTAACTTGAGTTGCATGCTCATCCTAGAACCAATCACTGCAGCCCAGGAGATATTTTATCAGTTAGAAATGCCTTCGACTACCAGCAACAGAGAACTTGATAAAAGAAAGTGAAGTTCATGTCCCTTATTTAAAAAGCCATGGGGAATGCATAGCTATTGCTGATGATTCTATGGACTAACATCTTTGATAGTTCTTTGGCCTTCACTATTGTAAGAAGGCTAGTGCAGTTCCAAAGAAATAGATCACATCCAGGAAAAAGATGTTAGGAATAGCAAATGACCCTCTTTGAGGAAAGCAAAAGCTTTCCCAAAAGCACCCAGCAGACTTCTGCTCACAGCTCATTGGCCACAAATGCTATCTCTACCTTCAAGGGAGGCTGGGCAGCCAAGTATTTTGCTCTTCCAGACTCGAGTGGAGTTAGGCTGGGAAGAAGGGGGTGGGGGGGGGGGTGGGAATTGTAATGGTGAATCAGAGTACTGCCTCTGTGGCAGACTCCATTGATTGGCTAGGCCTCATTTTTATGCCCACCTCTAAAGTTAGGGTGCACTCTTCTCCCCCAGGACCTGTGACCTGAGTATGATAGAGGAAAATTGGGTGCTATAAATATAAAAGGGGTAGTAAGTGCTAGTCAGACAAGAGTAAAAGCTATCCATTATTACATGTGTTTGAGGTTACTTGTGATCTGGCCTCCCCAGAAGGTCACAGTATCACTAGATATACATTGTCTTAGGTGATGTTTCAAGTCCCTTTCAACTCTAAAAGGTGAAATGATAATAGCTACAATTACACAAACACCTCCAATTTATTTGAGGCTCAAAAACTTCCTGCCTCTTTCATTCCTCCATCACTTGAGAGCATCTGCTGGTGCGTTAAAGAATACTTGTTTTATTTAGTGATTGTTTCCAGGTTAAGTAATATATACCAAGAATTAGTGTTAGGTGCTTACGCATGGATTATTTTATGAAGTTCTCTCCACAGCAATCCATTTACCGATGTGGGATGAGGATATTGTGGTTAGGTGACTTGTTCAAGGTCACTTTATAGTATGTTCCAAGCTCTAAGTCTCCTTACTCAGAAAATAGTATTCTTCTTGCCATAGCACAACCATAGCATGCTTCTTCAGAACAGACTGGGCCCATTCAAGTGACATCAAGTCAGTTTCTGAGTATTCCAGAAACTTTCCTTTCCTCCTTGTAAAAGTGAATGAAATGGCAATCACTCTTGGACTGAAGGCCCCGAGCTTCTTCAAGGCCCTCTGCCTTAATTAAGCACGGTTATTTAAAATACCATGCATGGGTTTTGTGACTTTTTTCAGCTGAAGGCTCCAAGGGGTTCCAGCTGGCCTTGTGCTCTGAGGGCTATAAGTCTGCCTGGTGACTGGGGCAATGGCTCCCCAGGCTGCTGACAGTCCTCAGGGCAGTGGTGCCCTCTGCTATGTGCAGAGCTGGGGAGTTGGCTTTCCGCCACCACCACAGATAGCAACTGAGCAGGGTGTTCCTAAGGAGGAATTAGAAAGGCTAATCTGTCAAGCCTGTCGGGCCTAGCTGCCAGGGGCTTCCTCCACGTTCCTGTGTGGAGTTGTAGGTCATCTGAGTGCAGTTTTCCGACTCCTCCCTTGGCAGAAACAGATCTCTGAATGCAGCTTCTCCTGCCCTTGCTGTGCATTCACTATGAACTTTTTAGTGTGAAGGTGACCAGGAAGGTGTTAACTCTTTTTTAAAAATCCAGATTACAAAACTGTACAGGTGAGGAGGTAACAATGGCACATTCAGTAAAGCACTCTATAAAACGCACAAGGTTTACCTATTTGGAACAAATTTTCTTTACATTGCATTGATCATCTGTGCAATAACCAGTGAACACTTATAGACTCTTCTAGCATTTATTGTTTGTTGGGGTAAGTTATGTCTATTACATATATGAAAAGGAATCTGAACTCTTTTTAAATTTTTTTTTTTAATGTTTACTTATTTTTGAGACAGAGAGAGACAGAGCATGAGGGCGAGGGGCAGAGACAGAGGGAGACACAGAATCTGAAACAGGCTCCAGGCTCTGAGCGTCAGCACAGAGCCCAAGGCGGGGCTCGAACTCACGGACCGCGAGATCACGACCTGAGCCAAAGTCGGACGCTTAACCGACTGAGCCACCCAGGCGCCCCAGGAATCTGAACTCTTAATAGATACTAGTTTTATACCAATATAGACAGAAAAATCTCTACTACACTTCCTTCAAGCTTTGGAATTAATGTAATTGAAGAGTGACCTAAATTATAATGTGAGCTACTTTAAAATGGGCTAACAGGGCACCTGGGTGGCTCAGTCGGTTAAGCATCCAACTCCTGATTTTGGCTCAGGTTATGATCTCATGGTTCATGAGTTCAAACCCCACATCAGGCTCTGAGCTGACAGTGCAGAGCCTGCTTAGGATTCTCTCTCTCTCCCTCTCACTCTACCCCTCCCCTGCTCATGCGCATGCTCATCTCTCAGTTTCTCTCTCAAAATAAATAAACTTAAAAAATAAGTAAATAAATAAATAAAATGGGCTACGATTTGTGACTACTTATTCTGATCCTCAACCAGCAATCATTTCAATACCATGCAAACAAAATAAAATGTAGAAATGAATTATTATACAACATGCCAATTTTAAAATTTTCTATTTACAATGATCAAAAGTTTGTTCTGGTAAAGTCACTGACCTTAATATTAATAAGGTAATGTTATGAATTACAACCTATAAAATATATTTATTTAAATTTTCCTGTAAAGAAAAAATACTATCAACAAATATGGAACTCTAGTTAGTGATACCTATGCTGAAGTATTTAGAGGGAAGTATATGAATGTTTGCAATTTCCTCTGAAATTCATCAATAAAATAAGATGTATTAATAGATGGGTGATGAAGCAAGCATGGTACAATTTCATGGTAGAATCTAGGTGGTGGGTATACAAGTGTTCAAAGTAAAACTCTTTCAACTTTGATGTATGTTAAAAAGTTTTCAGGGTGCCTGCATGGCTCAGTTGGTTGAGTGTCCAACTGTGGCTCAGGTCATAATCTCATGGTTCATGAGTTTGAGCCCATTGTCAGCTCAGGTCATGACCTCATGGTGCATGGGTTCAAACCCCATGTTGGGCTCTGTGCTGACAGCTCAGAGCCCGAAGACTGCTTCAGATTCTGTGTCTCCCTCTCTCTCTGCCCCTCCCCTGCTCACACTCTATGTGTGTGTCTCTCTCTCTCAAAAAGTATAATAAACATTAAAAACATAATAACTTCATAACAATAATTTAAAAAGACACCATTACAAAAAGTAGTACACAATACAGACTGGGAAAGGTATTCTTAACAAATGTATCTGGAAAAGGACATAAATGCAAAAATAAATAACTACAAATCAACAATAAAAAGATGAATAATCTTTTTTTTTTCAATGGGTAAAAGACAACAGAGAGGAAGACAAATCATAAGAGACTTAAATACAGAGAACAAACTGAGGGTTGCTGGAGGGGTTGTGGGTGGGGAGATGGGCTAAATGGGCAAGGGGCATTAAGGAGGATACTTGTTGGTATGAGCACTGGTGTTATAAGTAAGTGATGAATCACTAAATTCTATGCCTGAAATCACTTTTATACCATATGTTGACTAAGTTGGATTTATATTTTAAAAAGTGGATAAAAGACATTTCATAAAAGAATATATATGAATGTTAAATAAATACATAAAAAGGTACTAAACATCATTGGTCATCAAGAACATTTACATTAAAACAACAATTAGAGACAATTTCCTATCCATCTGAAAGGCCAAAGTAAAATAGCCTAACAATGTTAAATGTTAGCAAGAATACAAAATAACTGGAACTCTCATAGACTGCCAGTAAAATAGTACATTTTCTTTGGAGAACTTAGTGGTTTCTTTTCTCCTCTTTTCTTTTTTTTTTTAATGTTTATTTATTTTTGAGAGCGAAAGCATGAGCAGGGGAAGGGGCAGAGACCTAGGGGGAACAGAGGATCCAAAGTGGGCTCTGAGCTGACAGCAGCGAGCCCCATGTGGGGCTTGAACTCACAAACTGTGAGATTATGACCTGAGCTGAAGTTGGAGTCTCAACCAACCCAGCCACCCAGGCACCCCAAGAACTTAGTAGTTTGTAATGAACTTAAACATGCCTATACCCGATGACCTAACAATTCCACTTTTAGGTACCTACCAAAGAGAACTAAAACCATGTGTCTACACAGAGATTGGCACATAAATAGTTATAGCTGTGTGAATTACAAGAGTCTCAAATTGTAAACAGCCTAAAAAGTACATCAATAGAAGAGTGGGTTAAAAAATGTGATAAAATCCATGAAAGAAATAATTAATAAGCTATACTTTATTAAAATTAAAATTCTATGCTCTGAGAAAGACAATATCAAGAAAATTGGAAGACAAACTACAGACTAGAAGAAAATATTTTCAAAAGACACATCCTGACAAAGGACATACTGTTACCCAAAAGATACAAAGAACTCTGAACACCTGTGGCACCTGGGTGGCTCAGTCGGATAAGCATCTGACTTTGGCTCAGGTCATGATCTCATGGTTCATGAGTTTGAGCCCCGCATCAGGCTCTATGTTAACAGCTCAGAGCCTGGAGCCTGCTTTGGATTCTGTGTCTCCCTCTTTCTGCCCCTCCCCTGCTCATGCTCTGTCTCTGTCTCTCAGAATAATACATAAACATAATAAATTTTTGAAAAAATAAAAGAACACTGAAAACTCAACAATAACAACATACTTAAAAAATGGGCCAAAGACCTGAAGAGACAAGTCACCAAAGAAGATACACAGATGGCAAGTAAGCACATGAAAAAATGTTCCACATCACAAGTCATCAGGGAAATGCAAACTGAAACAGATACCACTAATTAGAATGGCCAAAATCTGGACCACTAACAGCACCAAATGCTGGCAAGGATGTAGAGCGACAGGAATCCTCACTCATTGCTAATGGGAATGTAAAGTGGTACAGCCACTTTGGAAAACAGTTTGGCATACTCTTACCATGTGATCCACCAACCACACTCCTTGGTATTTACCCAAAGGAGTTAAAAACTTATATCTACACAAAAACCTGCACATGAATGTTTATAGCAGCTTTATCCATAATTGCCAAAGCCTGGAAGCAATCAAGATGTCCTTCAGTAGGTGTGTAGATAAATACACTGTGGCACATATAGACAATAGAATATTATTCAGCACTAAAATGAAATGAGCTATCGAGCCATGAAAAGACACGAAGGAAACTTAAATGCATATTACTAAGTGATAGAAGCCAATCTGAAAAGGCTGCATACTATGTGTGATTCCAATTATACCACATCCTGGAAAAGGCAAATCTATGGAGAGAGTAAAAAGATCAATGGTTGCCAGGGATTGCTGGGGGTGGGAGAGAAAACAAATAGGCGGAGCACAGCAGACAGTGAAAATACTCTGTATGATACTATAAAGATGGACACATGTCATCATCCATTTGTCCAAAGCTGTGAACCCTTAGGTAAACTATGGACTTTGGGGGATTATGATGTGTCAATGCAGGTTCATCCTTGGTAACAAATGTACTACTCTGGTGAGTGATGATATGCATATGTGGGGTGTCAGGGATATATGGGAAATCTCTGTACTTTCCTATCAGTTTTATTGCAAATCTAAAACTGTTCTTAAAAAAATGAAGTCTTAGAAAAAATTGTGGTATATTCATGTAATGAAATACTACTCAGCAACAGAGAGAAACAAACTACTAAAACTAGCAACAACATGGATAAATCTTAATGCGGAGGGAAAAATGCCACACACAAAAAAGTAAACAGAAGTCCAAGCCCAGGCTAATCTATGGAGACAAAAGTCAGAACTGTGGGGCGCCTGGCTGGCTCAGTTGGCGGAGCATGAGACTCTTGACCTCAGGGTTGTGAGTTTGAGCCCTACACTGGGTGTAGAGATTACTTAAAAATAAACTCTTTTAAGAAAAGAAAAAAAGAACTGTGGTTCCTTAGGAAGAAGGGGAACAGACTGGAAAGGGCATGAAGAAACTTCCTGAAGTGACAGAATATCATCTTGTTTTAGGTGGTGGTTAGAGAGGTATATACAATTGTCAAAACTCACTGAGCTGATGACTTAAGATCTATACATGTAATTTTATGTTTAATATCACAGTTTGAAAAAAAATCACAATTTGAAATGGAGCAGTGAGGGGAAAGAAAGGAGGAGGAGGAAACAGATGGGACTACTGTGCCCCAGCAGCTCTTGCCCTCAGCCCCACTTCCACCTTCTCTTTAGTAGAGCAACTGCTGCCTAGTTTTTTGTTTGTTTGTTTGTTTGTTTGTTTGTTTGTTTTTTAACTTAGGGGTAGAGGGAAAAGGAGAGAAAATCCATGTGTTTTTATTGGGTGTGGAAACTATGACATTACGTGTTTATATGACCAATGATTGCTGTGGAACTAATTTTAGTTGCTCTAAAATTTTTTCCAAGCAATTTTCAGAGTTGGTGTAGCATAGGTATGTTCAAAACTACCCTTAGACCTGTAATATGAAAAATGCAGCTACTCAATACATGAGATTTTTAAAGCAATTTCTTATATGACAATACCTGCAAATCTTCTGATGAAATAATCACTACCTCTTAGAGCATGCAGGTAATGAACCAATACTACAAAGTACAAAGCGGAGTAGTCAAAACGGTGTGGTAGTGGCACAAAAACAGACACACAGATCAATGGAACAGAATAGAGAGCCCAGAAATAAACCCATGCTTATATGGTCAATTAATCTACAACAAAGGAGGCTAGAATATACAATGGGGGAAAAGACAGTCTCTTCAACAAATGGTGTTGGGAAAACTAGATAGCTACATGCAAAAGAATGAAACTGGACCACTTTTCTACACCAGACACACACACACACACACACACACACACACACACACACATACACACACAAACTCTCTCTCTCTCTCTCTCTCTCTCTCTCTCTCTCTCTCTCTCAATGGATCAGAGACCTAAATGTAAGACCTGAAATCATTAAATTCCTAGAAGAAAACATAGGCAGTAATTTTGTTGACATCAGCTATAGAAATATTTTTCTGGTTATATCTCCTCAGGCAAGGGAAACAAAAGCAAAATTAGTCTATTGGCACTACAGCAAAATCAAAAGCTTTTGCAATCTACAGATTTAATGCAATCCCTATCAAAATTCCAAGAGAATTTTTCACAGAACTAGAATAATCCTAAGATTTATACATAACCACAAAAGACCCTGAATAGCCAAAGCAATCTTGAAAAAAGAAGAACAAAACTTGAGGTATCACAATCCAGATTTCAAGATATACTACAAAGCTATAGTAATCAAAACAGTATGGTCCTGGCACATAAATAGACACATAAATCAATGGAACAGAATAGAAAGCCCAGAAATAAGCCCATGAGTATATGGTCAATTAATCTTTGACAAAGGAGGCAAGAATATGCAATGGGAAAAAGTCTCACTTTTTTTTCCCCACTGGACAGCTACACACAAAATAATGAAACTGGACCACTTTCTTACACTGTATACAAACATAAACTCAAAATGGATTAAGGAACAAAATGTGAGATCTGAAACCATAAAAATCCTAGGAGAGAGCACAGGCAGTAATTTCTCTGACATTGGCTGCAACAGCGTTTTTCTAGATATGACTCCTGAGGCAAGAGAAGCAAAAGCAAAAATACACTGTTGGGACTACATCAAAATAAAAAGCTTTTGCATAGTAATGGAAACAATCAACAAAACAAAAGACAACCTACTGAATGGGAGAAGATATTTGGAAATGACATATCTGATAAAGGATTAGTATCCAAAATATATACAGAACTTATACAATTCAACACCAAAACAAACAAAACAAAACAAATAATCCAACTGAAAAATGGACAGAAGACATGAACAGACATTTCTCCAAAGATATACAGATGGCCAAGAGATAAATGAAAAGATGCTCAACAGCATTTCATCAGGGAAATGCAAATCAAAACCACAATGAGATATCATCACCTCACATGTGTCAGAACAGTTATAATCAAAAACACAAGAAATAAGTGTTGGTGAGGATGTGAAGAAAAAGGACATCTCATGCACTGTTGGTAAGAATGCAAACTGGCGAAGCCACTGTGGAAAACAGTATGGAGTTTCATCAAAAAATAAAAAATAGAATTATCATATGATGCACTAATTCCACTACTGGGTATTTACCCAAAGAATATGAAAACGCTAATTCAAAACCATATATGCACCCTTATGTTTATTGCAACATTATTTACAATAGCCAAATTATGGAAGCAACCCAAGTGTCTGCTGATAGATGAATGGATAAAGATGCGGTATGTGTCTATACACACTATAGAATCTTATTCAGCCATAAAAAAAGAATGAAATCTTGCCACCTGCAACAACATAAATGGGTCTAGAGGGTATAATGCCAAGTGAAATAAGTCAGAGAAAGACAAATACCATATGATTTCACTTATATGTGGAATTTAAGAAACAAATGAACAAACAAATTAAAAAAAAAAAGACAAACAGGGCAAACTTTCACTCTTCACAGATGACATGATACTCTATATGGAAAATCCAAGAGATTCCACCAAAAAACTGCTAGAATTGATTCATGAATTCAGCAAAGTGGCAGGATATAAAATCAATGCACAGAAATCGGTTGCATTCCAATACATCAACAATGAAGCAACAGAAAGAGAAATCAAGGAATTGATCCCATTTACAGTTGCACCAAAACACGTAAAATACCTAAGAATAAATCTAACCAAAGAGGTGAAAAATCTGTACGCTGAAAACGATAGAAAGCTTATGAAAGAAATTGAAGAAGACACAAAAAAATGGAAAAAGATTCCATGCTCCTGGATAGGAAGAACAAATATTGTTAAAATGTCAATACTACCCAAAGCAATCTACATGTTCAATGCAAACAATATCAAAATAACACCAGCATTCTTCACAGAGCTAGAACAAATAATCCTAAAATTTGTATGGAACCAGAAAAGACCCAAATAGCCAAAGCAATCTTGAAAAAGAGAGCCAAAGCAGGAGGCATCACAATCCCAGACTTCAAGCTATACTACAAAGCTGTAATCATCAAGACAGTATGGTACTGGCACAAGAATAGACACTCAGATCAATGGAACAGAATAGAGAACCCAGAAATGGATCCACAAACATATGGCCAACTAATCTTTGACAAAGCAGGAAAGAATAGCCAATGGAATAAAGACAATCTCTTCAGCAAGTGGTGCTGGGAAAACTGGACAGTGCCATGCAGAAAAATGAACCTGGACCACTTTCTTACACCACACACAAAAATAAACTCAAAATGGATGAAAGACCTAAATGTAAGACAGGAAGCCATTAAAATCCTCAAGGAGAAAGCAGGCAAAAACCTCTTTGATCTTGGCCGCAGCAACTTCTTACTCAACACGTCTCCAGAGGCAAGGGAAGCAAAAGCAAAAATGAACTGTTGGGACCTCATCAAAATAAAAAGCTTCTGCACAGTGAAGGAAACAATTAGCAAAACTAAAAGGCAATGGACAGAATGGGAGAAGATATTTGCAAATGTCATATCAGATAAAGGGTTAGTATCCAAAATCTATAAAGAACTTATCAAACTCAACACCCAAAAAACAAATAATCCAGTGAAGAAATGGGCAAAAGACATGAACAGACACAGATGTCTAAAGAAAACATCCAGATGGTCAACCGACAGATGAAAAAATGCTCAACATCACTCATCATCAGGGAAATACAAATCAAAACCACAATGAGATACCATCTTACACCTGTCAGAATGGCTACCATTAACAACTCAGGAACAACAGATGTTGGCAAGGATGTGGTGAAAGAGGATCTCTTTTGCATGTTGGTAGGAATGCAAGCTGGTGCAGCCACTCTGGAAAACAGTATGGAGGTTCCTCAAAAAACTAAAAATAGAACTACCCTATGACCCAGCAATTGCACTACTAGGCATTTATCCAAGGGATACAGGTGTGCTGTTTTGAAGGGACACATACACCCCCCAGGTTTATAGCAGTACTATCAACAAGAGCCAAAGTATGGAAAGAGCCCAAATGTCCATCGATGAATGAATGGATAAAGAAGATATGGTGTATATATATACAATGGAGTATTACTTGGCAATCAAAAAGAATGAAATCTTGCCATTTGCAACTACATGGATGGAACTGGAGGGTATTATGCTAAGTGAAATTAGTCAGTCAGAGAAGGACAAAAATCATATGACTTCACTCATATGAGGACTTTAAGACACAGAACAGATGAACATAAGGGAAGGGAAACAAAAATAATATAAAAACAGGGAGGGGAACAAAACAGAAGAGACTCATAAATATGGAGAACAAACTGAGGGTTGCTGGAGAGGTTGTGGGAGGGGGGTGGGCTAAATGGGTAAGGGACACTCAGGAGTCTACTCCTGAAATCATTGTTGCACTATATGCTAACTAATTTGGATGTAAAATAAAAAAATAAAAAATAAAACAAGTTAAAAATAAACATTTAAAAATTAAAAAAAAAGACACAAACAAAAAACTGAATCTTAAATACAGAGAATAAACTGGTGGTTGCCAGAGATGAGTGAGAGGATGGGTGAAACAGGTGAAGGGGGTTAAGAGTGTACTTATAGTGATGAGCAGTGAGTAATGTATAGAAATGTTGAATCATTATATTGCATACCTGAAACTAATATAGCACTGTATATTAATTATGCTTCAATTAAAAAAACTCAAAAAAATAAAAAAAACATATTTTTACCAAAATAAACAGGTTTGAAGGTATTCTCTAATATTGAAATTGCCTTATTCTTTTGCTTTTTTTGGCTCACAAACTTCATAACAAGCTGATTTCTCATCTCTCTTTTCATTCTATCCTTTTCAGATAGAACTTGCAACAATAACAACAAAAACAACCATATAAAATTTAATTAATTAATTAATTTTTTTGAGAGAGGGAGTGCACACCAGCGGGGGAGAGGGAAAGAGTGGGAGAGAGAGGGAGGGAGGGAGAGGGAGAGAGAGAGAGAGAGAGAGAGAGAGAGAGAGAGAGAGAGAGAGAGAATGTTAAGCAGGCTCCACGCTCAGCACAGAGCCCAATGCAAGACTCGATCCAATTACCCCTGGATCATGACCTGAGCTAAAATCAAGAGTGTGATGCTCAATGAACTGAGCTGCCTAGGCACCCCAGAGAATCTCAAGCAGGCTCCACCCCCAGCACAAAGCCCAACATGGGGCTTGGTCTCATGACTGTGAGATCATGACTTGAGCCAAAATCAAGAGTTGGATCCTCAATCAACTGAGCCACCCAGGTGCCCCTAAATTTTTTATTTAACTTGCCCAGGCCTGAATTCTAAAGAACATAAAATATTTAAATGTGATATTTTTGGCCCTGTGTCATTCCTATTTTTTTTTCACAATAAATCACAACTTGTTAAGAATAGCCATAGGCAGTTCATTTTTCAGATTATTTACTCAAAACAGCAAAATGATACAGTGTTTTCTTATCATGTCTTTGGAAATAAAGTTCTGCAATTAACTAAATTTTAGTTAATAATATACTCATGTGGTTTGGACTACACTGATGGAATTTATAATTGTGATTAACATGTAACATTTCAGTGCTTGACAAAATTCTAGAATTCTAATGAGTTAAAATACAGAGAAAACTTTGCTAATTTTAAGTATATAAAAGGGGAGGCAAGAAAAAGATTTTATGTGAGTTCATTTACCTTATTAAATAACAATAAGGACTTTGCCAACTTTGTCAGAAGAAGCACAAGATGAGGAGATGATGGGGGAGGCAAAGGAGAAGGAGAAAGAGGAAGGAAGAGGAAGATAGGAGGGGGAGGAAATAGGAAGGGGAGATGCAGAGGGAGGAGAAGAAGGTAGGAGATATGGAAGGAGGAAAAGGGAGAAAATGGTGAATGGGAAGAATGAGAAAGTGACACACACAGAAGATCCAAAGTAGAAAACCTGAAAGGAGCTTTTAAGTGTAGGGATTACGTAAAGGTACAAATGATATAAGAAGGTAGATGATGGGTGCCTGGGAGTTTATAATACTATTCTATTTACTTTATATGCATTTGAAAATTTCCATAATAAAAAGATATTTTTTAAAAAGAAATCAAAGAAGGACACCTGCGTGGCTCAGTTGGTTGAGCTTCCAACTTTGGCTCAGGTCATGGTCTGGTGGTTTGTGAGTTCGAGCCCCGCATAAGGCTTGCTGCTGTCAGCACGGAGTCCACTTTGGATCTTCTGTTCCCCTCTCTATCTCTCCCTCCCCTGCTCATGCTCTCTTTCTCTCAAAAATAAATAAAACATTAAAAAAAATTTTTAAAGAAATCAAAGAATGTAATTTACTCCATTAACAGAAGAGAAAAAAACATGATTACCTCAGTAGATATACAAAATGCATAAAAGTTAACACCTGCTGATGATAAAAACTCTCAGCAAACTGAAAATTGAAAGGAAATCAATTAATCTGATAAGGTTGTCTATAAAATCTGGGGTTGACATCAGACTTGATGGTGAAATATTGAACACTGTCCTCTAAGTTGAAGCAAAGCAAAGATGTAGATTCTCACCACTACTATTCAACATTATATTGGTAGTTTTAGCCAGTGCAGCAAGGCAAGACAAAGAAAAAGGAGTAAAGATTATAAAGAAAAAGTAAAACTTCCTTTTCTGCAGATGACATGACTGTATATGTAGAAAATCCATGGGAAACTATAAACAAATTACTAGAAACAAGTGAATTTGACAAGATTGCAAGACACAAATTCAATATGCAAAGTAAATTGTATATCTACTAGTAATAAACAATTTGAAAATGAAATTAAAATAAAACTATTTAAAATAACAAAAAATAAAATTTTATTTTTGGAATGATTTTATAATTATTATAATATATTTATAATTTATACATTTGTAATATATTAATATGTATTTTATATATTAAATTATAATAATTTTGGAATAATTTAATAAAATTGTGCAAAACCTATACATTAAAACAATAAGATATTGCTGAGAGACTAAAGAAGACCTAAATAGATAAAGAAATATACCATGTTCATGGATTAGAAGACTAAATATGGTTAAGATGACAATTGTTACCAACTCTTCTATAAAATTCCAATAAAAACTTCAATAGGGCTTTTTCATTGAAATTTACAAGCTTATTCTAAGTAGGACTCAAAATAGTTAAAACAATCTTGAAGAACAGAAAAGCTCAAGGGCATATTCCACTTAATTTCAAGACTTACTACAATGAAAAACTATAATAACAAAAGGCAAAGTAGTATTGGCATAAGGATGGATGAATAAATCAATGATACAGAATTAAAAGTCCAAAAATAGGTCCACACATGCCTACCATCACTTGATTTTGACAAAAGAGCCAAGGCAATTCAATGAAGGAAGAAAGTTTTCTAATAGACAGTGCTGCAACAACTACAGGGTATCTGTAGGAGGAAAAAAAAAAAGAATACAGACTATCCCCCACCCCAACTTCATTGCATATTATACAAAAATTAATCTGAAATGCATCATAACCCTAAATGTGAAAGTTAAAATTCTAAAGCTTTTATAAGAAAACATAGGAAAATATCTTTGTAATTTGGGAGTGGAGGAATGAGAGGTTGGAACACATTTTTTAGACAGGACACAAAAAGCACTAACCATAAAAACAAACAAACAAAAACCCAGCAGTGAATAAATTGGAGTTCATAGAAATTTGAAACTCAGCAACAAAAAAGAACCAACTGAATGCATGCAGTAACACAGGTGAATTTCACAAATATAATGTTCAGCAAAACAAGTCAGACATGAGTTGTACATATTATATGACTTTGTTTTTATGAATTTCAAGAACATAGAAAACTAATTTATGTTGACAGAAATAAAAATAGTCATTGCTTTGGGCAAAGAGGATTAAGAGATAGTTTGAAAAGGTCCCAAGGGGATTTTCTGAGGTGATGAAAATGTTCTTTAACTTGATCTGGATGAAAGTCACAGGGTTGTATAAATTTATCAAAATTCATTAAGCTGTGCAATTAAGATCTGTTATTCTATGTAAATTATACCTCAGTAGAGTACAGTTTAAAAATAAATCTTTTTGCAAATCACAGATCTGATAAGGGATTTGTATCCAAAATATATAAAGAACTCATAGAACTCAATAATATAGAGACAAATAATCTAATTTTTAAAAATGGACAAAGGATTTGAAATACATTTCGCCCAAGATATACAAATAGCCAAAAACCACATGAAAAAATGTTCAACATCATTAGTCATTAGGGAAATACAAGTCAAAACCACAATGAGATACCACCTTACACCAATTAGGATGGTTATTATTTAAAAAACACGCACACCATCAGAAAATAACAAGTGGTGATGATGTGGAAAACCTGGAACTCTTGTGCACCGTTTTGGGAATGTAAAATGGTACAGCTGCAATGGAAAACAGTATTGCAGTTTTTAACAAATTAAAAATACATTTACATATAATCCAGCTACTCCACTTTCAGGCATACACCAAAAGAATGAAAAGCAGAGTCTCAGGGTGCCTGGGTGGTTCAGTCAGTTAAGCATCTGACTTTTGCTCAGGTCATGTTCTTGCAGTCCGTGGGTTTGAGCCCCACGTCAGGCTCTGTGCTGACAGCTCAGAGCCTGGAGCCTGCTTCAGATTCTGTCTCCCTTTATCTTTGCCTGCCTCTCTCTCTTTCTCTCAAAAAAAAAAAAATTAAAATTTTTAAAGGCAGAGTCTTGAAGCAATTCTTGTGCATCCATGTTCACAGCAGTGTTACTCACAAAACAACTCAAGGGTTCATTAACAGGTTAATGGATAAATAAAATGTGGTGTACTCATATATAATGGAATATTATCCAGCCTTAAAAAGGAAGGAAATTCTGACACATAGCTACAACATGGATTAACTTTGAGGACATTATGTGGAGTGAAATAAGCCAGTCACAAAAAGATAAATCAATAAAGATTCCATTTATATGAGATTAACTAGAGTCATCAAATTCATAGAGACAGAAGGTAAAATGGTGATTGCCAGGGACTGAGGGAGGGGAAAATGGGGAGTTGTTTAATACAGAGTTTCAGCTTTGCAAGGTGGAAAGAGTTTTGGAAATTGGTTGCACAACAATATGAATATACTTAACACTAATAAACTGTACAGTTAAAAATGGTTGAGAAGGTAAATTTTGTTTTCTATATTTTACCACAAGTATGAGTCAAAATTTAAAGTAAGAGAAAAAAAAAAAAACGATTCCAAAACTAAAAACAAACAAGCCACATAAGTTACCACTATATATCCATTAGGATGGTAATAATAATAATAAATGCAAAATAACAAGTGTTGGAGGATATGTGGAAAAATTAGAATCTTCTGTTGGTGGGAATGTAAAATGGAGCAGCTGCTGTGGAAAACAGTTTGGCAGTTCCTCAAAAAATTAAGCACAGAATTAGCAGCATTATTCATAATAGCCAAAAAGTGGAAACCACCTAAAGGTCCACCATCTGACGGGCAGATAAGTAAAATATGATATATCCTTACAATGGAAAGTTATTCAGCCATAAAAAGGAGTAAGTACTGATGCATGCTATAACATGGGTGAACTTTGAAAAATACCACGTTACAGAAGGAAGCCACGTAGGTTCACATAATTGTATTATTCCATTTATATGAAATATACAGAATAGGAAAATCCATGGAGACAGAAAGTACATTAGTTGATGCCAAGGGATGGGAGAAATGAGGGCAAAATTGAGACTAACTGCTAACAGCACAGGGGTTCTTTTGGGGGAGATGGAAACATTCTGCAATTAGTGGTGATTGCTGTTCAACATGGTGAACATACTAAAACCCACTTAAATGTACACTGTAAAATGATTTTTTTGGTATTTTATGGAATATGGAATTTTGTAATGTTCATATACGAATTTATCTGAGGATTATAGTTCAATAAAACAAAAACTTTTTTATGTGTTATTATTGGTCATAGGGTTAAGAGCACATACCTGTTTCTTACCTAAGAGAGGTGTTGAAACAATATGGGAGGGAATGGAAGTGAGGCAGCTGAACTTACCAGTGAAAACACAACAGAAACTTAGTTTTCCTATTTTCCAGATAAAATATTTGAGGAATATATTCAGCAAAAGCAATAAATTTCCAACTTTGCATTTATAAGATCTGCTCCCCCCTTTTCTTTAGTGGTGTTTCTCATCCTTGTCCTTAATTTCTTCAGTTGAAACTTTCTTGAAATAGTCCTGAGTTTGCAAATACTTATTTAAGGCAGATTACCTTGCACCATCTCCAATTAAAGTATAAAAAAGAAAAGTGCAGTAATGGAGATTTGTAAGATAAAATGAAAAGCCACTAGAGGGCACTATATCCTGTCTGGTTTGCAGTGAGGCTTTCTATGAAACAATACTTTTTTTATCTTAAAGATTATGCTTCTCACGGTGAAGCCCAGAGCTGTTTATTTACCCCGTCAAACCCTTCATAAGCTGGGTGGCCTTAGGAAAGTCTTTGGCTTCTCTGGGTTTCACCTTCTACACCTACAAACGTGTGGGTTTGGCTACATGGTTTCCAAGTTCCTGTTGATGAAGTTGTGGGGTGATGGTGGGGTGGTCTGGAGTCAACAGCCAAGAAAGAATTCTTGAAGACATCTTTGGTGCAAAAAGGTGATTTTATTAAATCATGGGGACAGGACCCACGGGCAGAAAGAGCTGCACTGGGGTTCAGTTATGACAGGTAACTCCTTACATACCCTCAGGTTGGGAGTGGGTAAGAGTAAGTTGCTAAGGTATTTTGGAAGCAAGGTTTCCAGGACCTTGAAGGGCTAGCAGTTGCTAGGGAGATGACACTTATTACAGTTTAATAAAACCTCAATCATGAGACACTTCAGATGTATACTGGGGGGGGCCATCACCTTGGAGTAGGATTGCCAGCATATGTCTTGGGGCAGTTGAGATAAAGGAAGTAGACATACGGGGTCCTCGAGGTTGGGACAATGTCAAGCTAAGGTTCTCTTTTGCCCGTAGCGACGGGTCATCATCAACACAGCTGAGCTCCTAGAGGGACGTCACTCTGCTGGTTTCCAGGACTTGTCAGTGGGCTGGAGGCAGTAAGGGACTTTAATTTTTCATTTGCCTTAGTTTCCCACATTACCATGGCAAGCACTTAAACCCCTTTCCTTTGTTCTTGGGTAGCCAGTAGTGTCTGAGGAATATCACACATATCCCACCTGTGGGGGGTGGGGTGCCAGCCTGTATTTTGCCCTCAACTTGTCCCATGCTCCCTCATCACTGTCAACTCTAAAATTCCTATTTTGTACTGCCTTAAAGCCAGAATAAAATCTAGCAAAACAGTAGCATTGTACCCGCTTTATTTTACCACTTTCTCCAGCTCGCTCAAACTGGTCCCTCTTTCCACCTTCCCTATTTGTTTTTCCAGTTAATCAGCTTAGAGGCACTTTTGACCTTTCCCTCTTAAGCTCCATTCACTGACAACTTATAATATGATACATAAGCACTCTCAGAGCCCTTGCCAAGTTTTCTGTTTTGATTCTCAAAACAAATAGGGCTTGTGTTATCTCTGGTGTACCTGGTGAGGAAACAGAGGTCTGGAAAATTTCAGTGAATTGCCCACAGTGACATAACTAATCAGTTATAGGACCTGCCCTTCCAACTCCAAAGCCTGTGCTCTTCATGGCAAAATTCCCTGTTAGTGGGAACAACCTTTGTGAGGTGTGAAGTTCCACATTTATGCTAGCAGTATTAGTTTTCGACCTTCCTGTAACAAATTGCCACAACACAGTGGCTTAAAACAACATAAATTTTTTGTCTTACAGTTCTGTAGGCCAGAAGTCCAACATAGGCCTCGCTGGGGTAAAATCAAGGTGTCGGGGGTCTTGTTCCCTTCTGGATGTTCTAGGCGGGAATCTGTTTTCTTGTATTTCCCAGCTTCCAGAGGCCACCTGCATTCTTTGGCTGATATACCCTTTCCTCCAACTTCAAAGCTAGCAATAGCAAGTCAAATCCTTCTCACACTGCATCATTCTGACCTCTCTGCCTCCCTCTTCCACTTTTAAGAATGCTTTTGATTATATTGGCCCCAGACAATCCAGGATAATCTCCATTTTAAGGTCAGTTGACCAGCAAATTTAATTCCATCTGCAACTCTAATTCCCTTTTATCATGAACTATAAAGTATTCACAGGTTCCATGGATTAGGACATGAACATCTTGAAGGGGGTGCTTATTGTGATTACCACACAGTCCTTCTTTAAGAAGAAAAAAATAAAGTTACAATCATAAAATTAGATATGATCCTATGAACACATATGCTAAACTTTATTAAATTCATGGAAAATCTGTTTCTCCTTATTTGGTTTATTGAGGTAAATTCATATAACATAAACATTTTAAAGTACACATTTCAATGGTATTTAATATTCACAATGTTGCACAAACAGCACCTCTATTCAGTTCTAAATAATTTTCATTCCTCCAAAGAAAACTCCATACCCATTAAGCATTCATTCACTTTCCCCCTACCCCTCAGCCCCTGGCAGTCACAAAAATCTTTTTGTCTCTACAGATTTACCTATTCTGGATATTTCATAAAATAGAATCATATAACCTGTGACCTTTTGTGCCTGGCTACTTTCACTTATAATATGTTTAAGGCTGATCCATATATCAGTACCCAATTCTTTTTTATGACTGAATAGTAGTCCACATGTATGGCTATACCACATTTATTCAGTGATGGTATTCAATGATGGGCAATTCATTGTTTCCAACCTTTCATTATTATGAATAATGCTGCTATGAACATTCCTGTACAAGTATTTGTTTGAATACTTGTTTTTAATTCTTTGGATATATACTTGGAAGTAGAATTGGCAGGGGGAGGGCGTCATATGGTAATTCTCTAACTTTTTGAAGAATTCTCGAATTGTATTCCCTAGTGGCTAATATCATTTTATACCCCCACCAGCAATGTACAAGCTTTCAAATTTCTCTGCATTCTTGCTACTACTTGTTTTCTTTTAAAAAAATTATTATTTCAGCCATCCTAGTGGATGTGAAATGGCATCTTATAGTTTGATTTGCATTTCTTTATTCACTAACAATGTTGAATATCTTGTCATGTATTTGTTGGCCATTTACATGTCTTCTTTGGAAAAGAAGTGTTTTTGCTATTGAGTTGTAAGAGTTCTTTATGTATTCTGGATATTAGACCCTAATTTACAAATATTTTCTTCCATTCTGTAGGTTTTTCACTTTTTTAAAAAGACTTTATTATTTTGGGAGCACCTAGGTGGCTCAGTCGGTTCAACATCTGACTCTTGATTTCTACCGAAGTCATGATCTCACCATTCATGCATTCAAGCTCTACATCAGACTATGTGCTAACAGTGTGGGGCCTGCTTGGGATTCTCTGTCTCCCTCTCTCTGATCCTCCACCCCCCTCAAAAATAAATAAACATTTAAAAACTTGTTCACAATGTTTTAAAACAAAGATTTTATTATTTTTAAGTAATCTCTACACCCAACATGGGGCTCAAACTCACAACCTGGAGATCAAGAATCACCTGCTCCACCCACTGAGCTAGACAGTACCCCTTTCACTTTCTTTTTTAGACAGGAAAAAAAGTTTATTTATTTATTAATTTTTGAGAGAGAGAGAGAGAGAGAGAGAGAGAGAGAGAGAGAGAGAGAGAAGAGTGGGGGGGGGGTGGGCAGAGAGAGAGGGGGACAGAGAGGGGGAAAGAGAGAACAGGGGGAAGCAGGCTCTGTGCTGATAATGTGAAGTCTGATGTGGGGCTCAAACTCATGAACCACGAGATCATGACCTGAGCTGAAATCAGATGCTTAACCGACTGAGCCACCCAGGCGTCCCTCATTTTCTTGATAATTATCCTTTGATGCACAAAAGCTCTTAATTTTGATGAAATCCAATTTATATATTTTTCTTTCGTTGCTTTTCTTTTGGTGTTGTATCTAAGAATCCATTGCCAAATCCAAAGTCATTAAGACTTATCCCTGTTTTCTTGTTAAGAATTTTATAGTTTAGTCCTTACTTTCAGGCTGTTGGATAATCCACATTGAGTTGATTTTTGTATATGGTGTGAAGTAGGGGTGCAACTTCATTCTTTTACATACGGATATCCAGTTGTCCCAGCATGACTTGTTGAAGAGACTTTTCTTTTCCCATTGAATGGTCTTGGCACCTTTTTCAAAAATCAACTGGTTAGGGGCGCCTGGGTGGCACAGTCGGTTAAGGGTCCGACTTCAGCCAGGTCACGATCTCGCAGTCCGTGAGTTTGAGCCCCGCATCGGGCTCTGGGCTGATGGCTCAGAGCCTGGAGCCTGTTTCCGATTCTGTGTCTCCCTCTCTCTCTGCCCCTCCCCCGTTCATGCTCTGTCTCTCTCTGTCCCAAAAATAAATAAACGTTGAAAAAAAAATTAAAAAAAAAATCAACTGGTTATAAGCATGAAACCTACAGATAACACAATGACGCTAATTAGATTGATATCTTCCAATAATAACTCTGAATGTAAATGGACTAAATGCCCCAATCAAAAGACATACGGTATCAGAATGTATTTAAAAAAAAAACAAGATCCATCTATATACTGTCTGCATGAGACTCATTTTAGACCTGAGGGCACTTTCAGATTGAAATTGAGGGGATGGAAAACCATCTATCATGCTACTGAAAGTCAAAAGAAAGCTGGAGTAGTCATACTTGTATCAGATAAACTAGATTTTTAACTAAAGACTGTGACAAGAGATGAAGAAGGGCATTATATCATAATTACGGGTCTATCCATCAAGAAGAGCTAACAATTGTAAATGTTTATGCCCCCAACTTGATGGTACACAATTATATAAATCAATTAATGATCAACATAAGCAATCTTATTGATAAGAATATGGTAATTGCAAGTGACTTTAATACTCCACTTACAACAATGGACAGATCATCTAGGCAGAAAACCAATAAATGAACAATGGCCCTAAATGATACACTGGACCAGATGAATTTGACAGATATATTCAGAGCTTTTCATCCAAAAGCATCAGAACACTCAGTCTTCTCAAGTGCACATGGAACATTCTCAAAGACATATCACATACTGGGTCACAAAACAGCCCTCAATAAATAT
Organism: Felis catus; assembly: GCF_018350175.1. Lineage (NCBI taxonomy): Eukaryota > Metazoa > Chordata > Mammalia > Carnivora > Felidae > Felis > Felis catus. The sequence goes on along the minus strand of NC_058375.1, from coordinate 96,261,563 downwards.
AAAAAAATTGAGATCATACCATGCATATTTTCAAATCACAACACTATAAAACTTGAAATCAACCACAAGAAAAAATTTGAAAAGCCTCCAAGTGCATGAAGGTTAAAGAACATCCTACTAAAGAATGAATGGGTCAACAAGTCAATTAGAGAGGAAATTAAAAAACATATGGAAGCAAATGAAAATGAAAACACAACAGTCCAACCCTTTGGGATGCAGCAAATGCAGTCTTAAGAGGAAAATACACTGTAATCCAGGCCTATCTCAAGAAATAAGAAAAATCCCAAATAAAAAACCTAACCTCACACCTAAAGGAACTAAAACCAGAGCAGCAAGGAAACCCCAAAGCCAGCAGAAGAGAAATAATAAAGATTAGAGTAGAAATAAACAATATAGAATCCAAAAAAAAAAAAAAAGAACAGATCAATGAATCTAAGAGCTGGTTTTTGAAAGCATAAACAAAATTGATAAACCTCTATCCAGACTTCTGAAAAAGAAAAGAGAGAAAACCCAAATAGATAAAATCATGGATGAAAGAGATCACAACCAACACCACAGAAATACAAATAATGATTAGAGAATACTATGAAAAATTATATGTCAACAAACTGGACAACCTGGAAGAAATGGACAAATTCCTAGACATCCATACACTACCAAAATTCAAACAGGAAGACAGAAAATTTGAACAGACCCATAACCAACAAAGAAATTGAATCAGTTATCAAAAATCTCCCAACAAATAAGAGTCCTGGGCCAGATGCCTTCCCAGGAGAATTCTACCAGACATTTAAAGCAGAGTTAATACCTATCCTTCTCAAGCTGTTCCAAAAAATAGAAATGGGAGGAAAACTTCTGGACTCATTCTATCGGCCAGCATTACTTTGATTCCCAAACCAGACAAAGACCCCACTAAAAAGGAGAATTACAGGCTAATATCCTGATGAACATGGATGCAAAAATTCTCAACAAGATACCAGCAAACCAAATTCAACAGTATATTAAAAGAATTATTCACCATGATCAAGTGGGATTCATTCCTGGGCTACAGGGCTGGTTCAATATTTGCAAATTAATAAATGTGATACATCACACTGATAGAAGAAACTATAAGAACCATCTGATCCTGTCAATGGATGCAGAAAAAGCATTTGACAAAAGACAGCATCCTTTCTTAATAAAAACCCTCAATTAAGTCGGGATAGGAGGGACATACCTTAACATGATAAAAGCCATAAATGAAAGGCTCACAGCTAACATCATCCTCAATGGGGAAAAACCGAGAGCTTTCCCAGGAACATGATAGGGATATCCACTCTCACCACTGTTGTTTAACATAGTGTTGGAAGTCCTAATCTCAGCAATCAGACAACAAAATGAAATCAAAGGTATCCAAATTGGCAAAGAAGTCAAATTTTCACTTTTCACACATGACATGATACTCTACATGGAAAACCCGAAAGACTCCACCAAAAAGCTGCTAGAACTGATACATGAATTCAACAAAGTCATAAGATACAAAATCAGTGTACAGAAATCGATTCCTATACACCAATAATGAAGCAGCAGAAAGAGAAATCAAGAAATTGATCCCATTTACAATTGTAACAAGAACCATAAAATACCTAGGAATAAACCTAACCAGAGATGTAAAAGATCTGTATGCTGAAAACTATAGAAAGCTTATGAAGGAAATTGAAGAAGATACAAAGAAATGGAAAAACATTCCATGCTCGTGGCTGGAAGAACAAATATAGTTAAAATGTCAATACTACCCAAAGCAATCTACACATTCAATGCAATCCCAATCCAAATTGCACTGGCATTCTTCTCAAAGTTAGAAGAAACAATCCTAAAATCTGTATAGAACCACAAAAGACCCTGAAGAGGCAAAGTAATGTTGAAAAAGAAAACCAAAGCAGCAAGCATCACAATCCCAGACTTTAGCCTCTACTACAAAGCTGTAATCATCAGGACAGTATATTACTGGCACAAAAAACAGACACATAGACCAATGGAATAGAATAGAGAACTCAGAACTGGACCCACAAATGTAAGGCCAAATAGTCTTTGACAAAGCAGGAAAGAGTATCCAATGGAAGATCCAGGGCTATCTTTAGCAAATGGTGCTGGGAGAACTGGACAGTGCCAAGCAGAAAAATGAACCTGGACCACTTTCTTACTTTATACAAAAAATAATAAACTCAAAATGGATGAAAGACCTAAATGTGAGATAGGAAACCATCAAAACCCTAGAGGATGAAACAAGCAACAATCTCCTTGACCTCAGCCGCAGTAATTTCTTGCTTGACACATCTCCAAAGGCAAGGGAATTAAAAGCAAAAATGAACTGTTGGGACCTCATCAAGATAAAAAGCTTCTGCACAGCAAAGGAAAACAATCAGCAAAACTAAAAGGCAACCAACAGAATGGGAGAAGATATTTGCAAATGTCATATCAGATAAAGGGTTAGTATCCAAAATCTATAAAGAACTTATCAAACTCAACACCCAAAAAACAAATAATCCAGTGAAGAAATGGGCAAAAGACATGAACAGACACTTCTCCAAAGAACATCCAGATGGCCAACCAACACATGAAAAAATGCTCAACATCACTCATCATCAGGGAAATACAAATCAAAACCACAATGAGATACCACCTTACACCTGTCAGAATGGCTACCATTAACAACTCAGGCAATAACAGATGTTGGCAAGCATGTGGAGAAAGAGGATCTCTTTTGCATTGTTGGTGGGAATGCAAGCTGGTGCAGCCACTCTGGAAAACAGTATGGAGGTGCCTCAAAAAACTAAAAATAGTTTGACCCAGCAAAAGTACTACTAGGAATTTGTCCAAAGGATACAGGAATGCTGATTCATAGGGGCACATGTACCCCAATGTTTATAACAGTGCTATCAACAATAGCCAAATTATGGAAAGAGCCCAAATGTCCATCAACTAATGAATGGATAAAGAAGATGTAGTTTATATACAGAATACAACTTGGCAATGAGAAAGAATGAAATCTTGCCATTTGCAACAATGTTGGTGGAACTGGAGGGTATTATGCTAAATGAAATAACTCAGAGAAAGACAGAAATGTTTTCACTTATATGTGGAATTTGAGAAACTTAACAGAAAGCCATGGGGGAAAGGAAGGGGGAAAAAATGGGCAAACCATAAGAGACTCTTAAATACGGAGAACAAACTAAGGGTTGATTTGGGGGGAGTGGGGGAGAGGGGAAAATGGGTGATGGGCATTGAGGAGGCACTTGCTGGGATGAGCACTAGGTGATGTAAGCGATGAATCATGGGAATCTACTCCCGAAGCCAGGAGCACACTGTATACACTGTATGTTAGCTAACTTGACAATAAATTATATTAAGTTAGTAAGCCTAAAACATATTTTCAAATATGTATCTAGCCATAAAAAAAATCAATTGGTTATATATTTATGAGGCAATTTCTGGACTCTCAATTCCATTGTCTCTATATTTGTCCTTATGACAGTATCACTCTGTTGATCACTGTAGCTTTGTAATAAATTTTATAAGAAGGAAGTGTGAGTCCTCCAACTTTGTTCTTTTTCAATATTTTTATGACTATTTGGGGTGCGTGCAATTTCATATGGAATTGAAATTGCATATGAATTTTGAGATCTTTTCCACTTTTGCAAAAGGGGCTGTGGAAGTTTAATACGGATTGCATTTAATCTATACATCATGCTGAGTAGTATTGCCATCTTAACAATATTAGGTCTTTATATTCAGGAACATGGATGTCTCTCCATTTATTTAAATCAGCAGCATTTTGTGTTTTCAATGTATTGGTCTATCAACTTTATGTAGTAAGGAATTTGGCCTCATCTAAAAAGAGGTCTGGCCTTTGTCCAAGCTCCTGAGAGGTGACTTCTTTTAACCCTTGCAACTTCCCAAGTTTAGAGGAGTGTCTTTGTAATTCAAGGTATGTCCCACAGTTCAACCCCAATGGTTTATGCTAATGAAACAACTCAGGGTGGGGGCTGGCGAGCCAGAAAGAACAACCATGTGATTTGGAGAAGTAGGGCTTTGTGTCACATGATAACAGCCCAACCTCTGTGGTTGGGGGAAGTGGGGGCTGGAAATTTAAGTTCAATCATCTACGTGACGATTCATGTCAAGTAATGAAGCCTCAATAAAATGCTCAATACCAGGTCTTGAGTGACTTTCTCTGGCTGGCAAAACTGTTTGAACATTGTCACACATCATAGCTGGGAGAGAGGACTAGAATATCAAGTCCCAGATTCTCCCTATGCTACTCTTCCCTTGCCTGATTCCAATTTATCCTTTACCTGTGAAAAACATAACCTTGAGTATAATAATTTCTAGTGAGTTCTGAGTCTTGCTAGCAAATCAGTGACCCTGAGGGTGGTTGTGGGAACTCCCCAATTTGTGGCCAGATCGTTTGAACTGAGGGTGGCCCTGGGGACCCTTGAACTTACAGCTGGTGTCTAAAATAAGGGCAGTTTGGGGGTGCTGTTTCTTCATATTGTACTGTTGCCTAAATGCTTTGCAAACGCTTTAGTTAAATACAGCCCTAGGTATTTTAATCTTTTGGATGCCATTGTAAATGGAATTGTTCTCTTAATTTCTTTTTCTCTGTTTTTAACAAATGCTTATTCAGCACTTGCTCTATGCTAGGCTCTATCCCAATGCTTCACAAACACTAGTTTTAATCCCGTAACAACCCTAATTAGGTCCTTTGGTTTTTGAAACTCAGCAGTCTGGCTCCTGAGTCCATATTCTGAACCCACTACACTGCTCCTTTACAAGACTTTTCTGAGAAGTTTCCTGGGAATCACCCTATCCCATCTCTTCCCACTGCCATTTTATAAATTCACTTCTGAACCAGAGTCTCCCACTCTCTCCCCAACTTAACTGTCTACAATCAACCCTGAATGCGGCCGCCACCCTAACAGCCCTAAAGCACCAGTGGCCTACTCCTAGGGTTGTTAGGGATTTAAATGTGTGTGGTAGGGGATGGGGGTGGAGTGGTTGGACAAGATCCCAGAATGCAGCAAATGCTCAACAAATGTCGGCTCTTTCGAACCTCAGCCTCCTCAAAGAAACTAATTTCTTGGAAGGCCTTGATCTATACTTTTTTGGTATTTCTTAAAAGTCAACGTGATGTAATCACTTTGACACACTCTGGTCTCTGGACTTGCTCAAGAACCTCCAATGGCTCTTAGGACACAATCAGGCTCTGGAGTCTGACTTCAAAGGCTGGCTACTGCTAGCTCTGTGACCTGTGTAAAATGCTTAATCTCTCCGAGCCTCGGGTTCTTTACTTGCAAAATGTAGTAGCCACATCACAGGGTCATAAGAATTCAAGTGACGTGCCTAGCACAGAATCGGTCCCTCAAAACTGCTAGCTCTAATTATATCCTGTCTCGAACATGCGGTGTCCAAACAAATTTGGCCTCCCAGATTCGCTGGTCTCCCCGTTTCCGGCATACACACCTTCCCCCTAGAGACCGGGGCCATCACCCTCTGACCCGCTCCTCTTTCCCGACTTCTGCGTTTAACCGCCACCGTCCACCAAATGCCACACGCAAGTTCCCTAATTTCCCTCACAAAACTCATTTAAAGCGCTCTGACGGTTTGAGTGACTTTCCCCGAGTTCACCCAACTCTGCGGAGGCCACAGCCCGCGCTCGCACCGCCCGCCCCTCGGCCTCTTCCCGGGCCCGAGGTGCACCCGCATCCATTCACACCCCGCCCAGCCCCTCCTCTTCCAGCAGCTTCCCGGCTCCCCCGCGCGCCCGCCCGTCGCCCCCCACACCTGAGTCAGGCCCCCGGGGGTACGCCCCATCCGTCCTTCGCGGCTTTTCCCTTTTGTCTGCCAGAGACTGAGGGGCAGGCCGGCGCCCGCGTCCCGCGCGCGTGTAAGTCACCGCGAGGATGCGGGGAACTCGTGGCCGGACGGGGGTTCCGCGCTCGCGGCCGCGTGGGGGCCGGACAGGTGTCGGCGCGCTGGGGGGCAGGGGGCGGTGGCCGGAAGAGCCAGCTCCGCCCCGCGCGCAAGCTGCCGCAGGGGCAGCGTAAAAGGGAGCGGCGCCCACCCGCCACACTCCGCGTGGAGCGCTCCCGCTGCGTGGGCGTGGGAGCCGCGTGCGGCCCAGAGAAGCTCCGCCCCGCGCCACCGCGTCACGCACACGCTCGGCGCCACGAGCCGCGCGTAACGGTTAGTTGGGAAATGGTCGGCGGCGGCGGCGCTCGGCGCGGAGCCTGCGGTGCCCCAGTTACCCTGGCGGGTGGGAGGGAGCCTGGGGCGGTGGGGGTGGGGGGAGTTGGGCAGACCTGGGTCTCGAGGGAGGGAGGCGGTGGGCTGGGAGGTCTCGGACCCGGGAGCGGGAGATTCGGGCCAGTGGGGGAGGTTCAGGCAGGTGTGCAGGCCACCGACCGGGGAGAGGATGAGGTCTTGGTGACCTGGGGGAAATCGCTTCGTCTCCACCGGGAATGCTTTTGTTCTGGAAGAAACATGACCTGGGCTGTAAAATCAAATAGGGTTGACTAACCTCATGCCTCCGGGCTCTGTTGGTCAGATTGTGGCTCTCCGGCAGGCGGGAGGTTTTTCGTTTTTGGCGGTGTGGCATGCCATCTTTAACTTTCTAATCTTTAAAGTCTTTGTGGGTTTTTTGTTTGTTTGTTTTTTATGTGATCTCCACACCCAAGGTGGGGCTCGAACTCCTCCACTCTTAGCTAAGCGTCGCTTGCTCTCCGACAGAGCCAGCCAGGTGCCCATATTTGGTCCTTTTTTAATTTATCCTGACAAACTCACTTCCTCTTGTTCTTGATTCTCTGTGACTGCTCTGCCCACAGAAATTCCCCTTTCTTCTCAAATCCTGCCTGTCCTGTTCTCCATTGTCATTTTTTGTATTATGGGAACCTTTATTATGGTTGTACTAAGTTTTGCTTACTTCCTCTCCTTCGTTTTGAGTTTCGTTACGGTAGTGACTATCTTTGTAGTTCCCATAGCACATAGTTGAACGGTAAGAGCAACTTTTGGGTAATTACTATGACCCATGTAGTACTCTTTTCTTATGGGTCCAGTCACATCAGTTACATTAGTTAAATTAGCCCCAAATCTTATCTGGAGTTCATGCAAGCCTTTGTCATACCAATTGCAGTAACTTCTTGGGAGTCCTTTGACCCTTAAATTTGGGATTACTGTACCTGCAAATTAGAAATGCACATGCTTGGGGCACCTGGGTGACTCAGTTGGTTAAGCATCCAACTTATCCTTTTCAGAGATCTGGGGTTCAAGCTCCACTTGGGGCTCAAGGCTGACGGCTCAGTACCTGGAGCCTGCTTCAGCTTCTGTGTCTCCCTCTCTCTCTCTCTCTCTCTCTCTGCCCCTCCACCGCTTGCAGTCTGTCTCTCTGTCTCTCAAAAATAAACATTAAAAGAAATTTTTTTTAAATGCACATGTTTACATCCCTCTGCTGTGGTTGCAACACGTTGATGTTTTCAGTTTGTTATGTAGAAAACAATATGGCAGGGGAGCAGATCAACAATTTACTCTTGGTTTTTTTAGGAAAGTGGAATAGGTTGTTGAAATTGTTGTAAGTGTACTTTAAAGGAAGTGATTTTTAATGATAAGTATATTCTCGGGCTTATATTGTCAGCATTTTAAAACTCAAGTTTAACCTGTAATTGTATTTTCAGGTAACACAATTTCCTTATTGATATTTCTTTAGTGTCCAAAAATGCTTTTTAAAACAACTTTGCAAATAAGCATTTATCAGTATGTAGTGTAAGTAATGTTTAGCTAGACAAACAATACTCAGTGTTTTGTGGATTATTGGGCCCTCTACAGAAACAAAATAACTTTATTCCTTCTTTGAAGTAACGTGCTCCAATGCAGCAGTAATAATGATCTTCAGATTCATTCATGGAATATTAGACAAGTATGTATACAAGAGTGAACTAGAAGGAGACGAATTTAAGGGGCTCAAATTTGGGATGAGAACTTTCAGAGTAATGAATAAAATTGTGAAATAAAATTTTAGTCTGTGGTCTTTAGTTACCAAAACCTGTGATTTATTTTTTTCGTAGAACTATAAACTATAAAACTGTTTTTAAAAACTATGAAGCTAATGATAGTGTTACATCTTTCTGTAAGTAGTTCAACTTTTTTTTTTCCCCCCCAAAGAAAAGGAATAGCAACTTTCTCTGCTGTCTTCCTCATTGTGATGCTTTTTCCCAGCTTGGCCTCAAAACTGTGTGAAGTGGATGCTAGCAGTGGTACATAGTAGCATTTCTATTCAAAAGGAGTAATGTAGATGACCATAACCCTAATTACTTATTTGTTATTTTAAAAGAGCCAGTACATTTCTGCTTCAAATTCTGGGGTAAAACTCATCATATATTAATTAAAATAGTATATTTAGGTTTTGACTTGGAGAGCCTACTTTGGATTGCTGTAGAAAATAGCGTTTGTAGCTTGTATTCTAAATTGTAATCTGGAATTCTAAGCAAAAGTCTCCTGTATAGTGTAAAAAACTGAAAGATACAGCCTCAACCCTCCCTTTTTTCCACTATTCAGAGTCTAATGTCCTTTTTAAAATGTGGGGGGGGAAATGGGTCTGTATTTAGAAATCATGCCAAAATAAATTTCAAACCGGAAAGACAGGAATTTGTTAATCTGGCAGAATTGTGTTGACTTCGTGTCTGAGTTGTGAATTTTTTAATCCATAATTTTTCTTTTGGATCCTCAAGTTTATTCACTTTCTTTTTCTTTCTGAGTCTAAGACACTTGCAGTTTTAAATATAATTATGACCCTGGAATAAAGTTTTTAATACAAGACAATGTTACTATTAAAACTGTGATGAGTCAGTTCTTAGTGACCAAAAACTGTGACTTTTTAAAAACAAATGGTGAGAAATCATAACTGGCAACTAAACTCAACATTTAATCAAATCCAGAATGTATTATATTAGCTGTTCCAAGTGAAACTTCTTGTATCAAACAGCTCTATTGTGATTGTCTATGTAAATTTAAACATAAGTATTCATGAGGCATCTGGCTGGCTGAGTGGGTACAGCATGTGACTCTTGACCTCAGGGTTGTAAGGTCAATTCCCCAAGTTGGGTGGAGAGATTGCTTGAAAATAAAATCTTTAAAAAAGAATTAAAAATTCAAGTATAAGTAATCTGAGATGAATTAACCTTGTTTTTTGAATCTTAATTCAGAGGAAAAACTTATAAAATTCATGCCCTGGCGCATTTCTATTTAATGTAGTCTTAAAACCTGGATTGTTTCTTTTGAACTGAGATGTTATGGTTTCTATAACTCAAATGAAAATTTTAGAAACCTTTTTAGAAATACTTTTATAATCCTACTTTCAGCATAGGTAGGTGAAATGCTTTTAGGACAGGTACTCTTCGGTTTCAAATGGTGCAGCAGTTTTATGGAATTATTTTGCAAATTGTTTCACATGTACTCTGAATTTAAAATGATCTCTACTGAGATGAGAATGGGTGCCTGAGGACTTCTTTACCAATTCTTCTTACACATATTTCCTCTCCTTTACGAAAGGAAGGCTATCTCAGTCGTCCCAGTTCTTACTCTGCTGTACTGCCCCAGGCTATAAAAATCTTTGGGGAACAATCCAAACAAAGGGAAAAATCCAGAATGCATAACCCTAGAGAGAGAAATGTTGAAGGAGGCAGGACCATATTTCACCCAGACACAGACTCTGCCTTTGCTGATTGTCTTCTATGAATCTTAGAACTTGAAAGAGAGTAGCTTGTAATAGGAGTGTTTATCAACTCACTGTTTTGAATTCAAATGAGGTCAGATCTTTTCTGATGATGAGGACTGGCCAGTTAGGTTATAGAGTGGCTGTTTTTCATAAACATAATGAACCAAGTGCCAGGGTTTTGACAATGATACATCTAAGGCACATATAACACATGTACAATATGCCAGAAACTACATTATGTGCAACCATTAAACTTACCATTTTAGTAGTCAAGGTGTAAGGGGTACATATTTTCCAAAGTTCTTTTTGCAACAAAACAGTTGAAGATCACAGACTTGGGAGTCACTTGTATATACACCTACTTCCCTTCAAAGTAAATTTAGGATGTTAGGTTAAGAGAACATAAAGTGGTAAAAATTAAGTCTTTATATCATTCAGTATTTTGCTTGTTTTTCTGCTTCACACCAAATATGAATCTTATAAAGGATTATAGTTGTGAAAGAAAATTCAGTAGCTCTGTCCAGAAAGACCTGAGGCAAAGGATTTTATGGGATGCAACACTATTATCCAGAGTAAAAACAGAAACCTAGCTAGGGACCAAGTTCCTGAATCAGAACCAGCCAATTCCTTTATCAAGGATGAATTGTGCTTTGGGAAATCAAGGCCCAGTGGTGTTGGGGAAACTTTGAAATGGCTCCTACACTAACCATATCTCTTTTGTAGGGAAATGGACACTATGTTCTGTATTCTTTCAAGGACTTTTGCTTATCTTTGTTTGCTGCATCAAAGAATGGAAATGTGTGGAAAATTGTATTTGTAATAATTTCATGGCATACTCTTACCCATTCTGATGAATAGTCAAAATAATTGGAGGAAATCTCTGAAGGAGATGACTCTGTAATTGCTATCAAGCCCTAGAACAATGGTGGCCTCCTGTTCGGATATAATTCCATTAATTTCTGAGCTCCAGCAGCTACTTGGAAAATTCTAAATGTTAGGAGGAGACGTGTGGGCCATTTGTCCCAAATCACTTTAGAGCACTTAAAGCAATCTGATTGGTGGAACTTCCAGGCCCTGGTCATATCTCAGTTCTATTTCTCTGGCCAGGAGGCCCTGGGAAAGCCTGGGGCAAGGCCAGAGCTTTTCAAGGAACACTGTGGAAGAAGTCTCAAATCCTGGAGGAACAGAAGCAATGTGGAAAGGTTGCCCAAGCTCTTGATTTTTGTGGTAACATCAGCCTTATATGTGCATTGGTGTGTGTGTGTTTAAATGAGATTACAAATAAGGTAACATTTCTTAGATATCTGTGTACACATATACATATTATGGAGAATAACTAGTTCTGTAGGAAAAATTTTCATATCTTGTATTTTTAATTGACAATCTAAATAAAGCATTTTCTGGATATTGTGGATGACCATCGTTTTAAAAGAAAAGTACTAGGGCACTTGGGTGGCTCAGTTGGTTAAGTGTCCAATTCTTGATTTCTGCTCAGGTCGTGATCTCACGGTTCATGAGATCAAGCCCTACATTGGGCTATGTACTAATAGCATGGAGCTTGCTTGCGATTCTCTCTCTCTTCTCTCTCTTCCCCTCCCCCTGCTCATGTGCTCTCTCTTTCTCTCTCAAAATAAACTTTATATAAATGTTATTAACTACTTTTACAGATGAAAGAAAAATGTCATGTGAAGGCATTTTTTAAAAAAATTAAAGTGGTCACTGAATTTAAAATTCCTTTTATTATTTTTTTTTTTTAGAGAGGCTACAAGTGAGCGAGGGGCACAGAGAGAGAGAGAGAGAAAATCTCACAAGGGGCAGAGAGAGAGAAAGAAGTGGGGCTCACCCGGGACTTGTGTTTTACCTGAAGCGGGGCTCGTACTCACCCAATGTGGCACTGATTTGAACTTACGAACTGTGAGATCATGACCTGGGCTGGAGTCATATGCTTAATGATTGGGCCACCCAGGTACCCTAAAATGAATTCTTAATGAACTAGGAGTAAAACTTCTTATACATGATAGTGCATCTACCAAACTCTGGAGTAAGTATTTTTCTTGATGATGAAACATTGTATACATTACCTTTAAAATTACAAACAAGAATGCCAACTATTAAGGGCTGAATTATGTCACCTCAAAATTCATGTGTTGAAGTCCTAACCCCCAGTACCTCAAAATATGACTATATTTGAAGATAGAGCCTTTAAATTGTTAATTAAGGTAAAATGATGCTACATGAGTAGGCGCTAATCCAGTATTACTGGTATCCTTATAAAAAAAAGGAGAGACACCAGATCTTGCACACACAGAGAGATAATGTGAATACACAGTAATAGGGCAGCCATCTACAAACCCAAGAACAGAGGCCTCCGAAGAAACCAAACCTGCTGACGACATCTTGATCTTGGACGTCTACCCTCCAGAGCTGTAAGAAAATAAATTTCTGTTGTTTAAGCCACTTAGTCTATGGTATTTTGTTATGGCAGACTGAGCAAACTAATACCCCAATATTTTTATCTAACATTGTACTGGATAGTGAGCCCAGCACAAAAAGATAGGGGAAAAAAGTGTCAGACTTAAAAAAGGAGGAAACTAAGCTATAATAATCTCACATAACATGATTGTCAGTGTAGAAAACCTTAAAGAATATACCAGTTAATTATTAAAAAATAATAAAATGTTTGCAAATTTTTCAAATTAAAGAACAGTATTCAAAAATCAATTGTGGTGGTACTTATGCAGTAAGTTCTCTGAAAATCTCCTTCATAAAAGCAATGAGAAAACTGGCAAAAATTACTAAAATCAACTTTTCAGAACTCAGTTAACCAAAGGCTTATAATAACTCAATGAAACTGTATACCAGAAAATAGTAAAATCGAAGAGCAGCAAGATTTGTGGTGTTTAAACATGACCCATTCCCATCCTTCTCTCCCCAAGTCTATAAACATGATTAAAAACAAATAACCTCACAATAACAGTAGTTGTGGACACCAGCAATCTAGTGCCCCTGGTGGGCAGAATGGGTTTGGAACCCTCTAAAAGGCCCTATTCTCAGAGAATTGTCATTATTTAACATGTCCAGGTCTCTCCCAGGGCTTATCTTTATTTGATCTAATTCAGAGCTTGCTTAGTGTGAACAATCTTTTCTCCAGGATGTTTGTTGAAAACAACCAGAGGCAATTATTTAACATCTCAGCTGCCTGAGTTGGAAAAACAATTGGGACAAACAAAAAGCTGACCAAACAATTAAAAGGAAAATCTTGGGAATAAGATGTCCGTAGGGAATTTTTGAAAAGCTCTGATATAATCCTGGGACTCCAGAAGATCATGCACATGTACAAGACTGGTCCCATGCTCAGGAAGGACCTGAGAAGGCCTGAATTTACTACCTCTATCTGACCATGAAGCTCTGTATGAGCAGGAACTGAAGACTAAGGTAGACATGTAAGCTGCCTGCTAGAGACTTGAAAATATGCCACACCACACACATAATGCTCTTTTGCAATGCCTAGGAGATATCCTGATTCAAGGTATTTAGGGAAGTCTTTGTCCAGTTATTGATTTAACACTAAGCTAATTGAGCAGAGATTTCAGTGGCCACATATGACAAAACAAAACAACAACAACAATAAAGTTAACATACTTTGTTAAGGAAGTTATTTAAAAAAAGGCAATAGCAGTGTCAACACAAGCCACAAAGAGCAATACCAACTAACCCGTGGGGAGGGAGGGAATCTGATTCCCACAACTGTGACATATGTTATGTAAGATGTCTTGTTATCAAAAACAACAACAAAAATATGTGACACACAAAGAAACAGAAAGTATGGTCTATACACAGGAAGAAAAGTCATTCAGTAGAAACTATTCCTGAGGAAGCCCAGATGTTGGACTTACTAGACAAAATCTTTAAATTAACTATTATAAATATGTTCAAATAATTACAGAAAACCATGACTAAAGACATTGCGAACAATGTCTTACCAAATAGAGACTATCAACCAATAGAGAGATAATTCTTTAAGAAAAAAACATAGAAGTTTTGGAACCGAAAAGTATAGTAACTGAATGCAATATTTATGAGAGGACCCCAAAAACAAACTTAAGCTGGCAGAAGAAAGATTCAGGAAACTTGAATATAGGTCATTTGAAGTTATCAACCCAACAAAAAGAAAGAAAAAAGAATGAAGAAAATGAATAGAGCCTCAGAGACCTATGAAACATCAACTGTACAAACATATGCATAATAACCTCAGAAGAGGAGAGAAGGGGCAGAAAAATATTTGAAGAAATAATGGTCAAAAATTCTGTAAATTTGATGAAAGCCATCACACATCTAAAAAGTTCCACAAACTCTTCAACAGGATAAACCCAGAGACCCACAAAGACACCCATTCTAATCTTCTGAAAGTCAAAGACAAAGAATCTTGAAAGTCGCAAGAGAGAAGCAGCTCATCACAAATGATTCTTAGTAAGATTAACAGCTAGTTTTTGTTAGAAACCATGGAAGACAGAAGGCAGTGGGATGGAATATTCAAAGTGCTGAAAGAAAGACTGTCAACCAATAATTCTATATCCAGTAAAACTATCCTTCAAAACGAAGGAAAGGGTAAAACATTCCCAGATAAAAACTCAGAGAATTCATTGCCAAAGCCATCTTGAAAAAGAAACCGAAGCTGGAGGTATCACACTCCTGGACTTCAATATGTATTACAAAGCTGTAATCATCAAGACTATATGGTACTGGCACAAAAACAGACACTCAGATCAGTGGAACAGAATAGAGAACCCAGAAATAGACCCACAAACATATGGCCAACTAATCTTTGACAAAGCAGGAAAGAATAGCCAATGGAATAAAGACAATCTCTTCAGCAAGTGGTGCTGGGAAAACTGGACAGTGCCATGCAGAAGAATGAACCTGGACCACTTTCTTACACCACACACAAAAATAAACTCAAAATGGATGAAAGACCTAAATGTAAGACAGGAAGCCATCAAAATCCGCCAGGAGAAAGCAGGCGAAAACCTCTTTGACCTCGTCCTCAGCAACTTCTCTCTCAACACGTCTCCAGAGGCAAGGGAAACAAAAGCAAAAATGAACTATTGGGACCTCATCAAAATAAAAATCTTCTGCATAGTGAAGGAAACAATCAGCAAAACTAAAAGGCAATGGACAGAATGGGAGAAGATATTTGCAAATGTCATATCAGATGAAGGGTTAGTATCCAAAATCTATAAAGAACTTATCAAACTCAACACCCAAAAAACAAATAATCCAGTGAAGAAATGGGCAAAAGACATGAATACACACTTCTCCAAAGAAGACATCCAGATGGCCAACCCAACACATACAAAAAATACTCAACATTACTTATCATCAGGGAAATACAAATCAAAACCACAATGAGATACCACCTTACACCTGTCAGAATGGCTACCATTAACAACTCAGGCAACAACCGATGTTGGCAAGGATGTGGAGAAAGAAGATCTCTTTTGCACTGCTGGTAGGAATGCAAACTGGTGCAGCCACTCTGGAAAACAGTATGGAGGTTCCTCAAAAAACTAAAAATAGAACTACCCTATGACCCAGCAATTGTACTACTAGGCATTTATCCAAGGGATACAGGTCTGCTGTTTCAAAGGGACACAAACACCCCCCATGTTGATAGCAGCACTATCAACAATAGCCAAAGTATGGAAAGAGCCCAAATGTCCATCGATGGATGAATGCATAAAGAAGATGTGGTGTATATATATACAATGGAGTATTAATCGGCAATCAAAAAGAATGAAATCTTGCCATTTGCAACTATATGGATGCAACTAGAGGGTATTACACTACACAAAATTAGAGAAAGACAAATATCATATGACTTCACTTATATGAGGAATTTAAGATACTAAACAGATGAACATAAGGGAAGGGAAGCAAAAATAATATAAAAACAGGGGGAGGGGACAAAACATAAAAGACTCCTAAATGTAGAGAACAAAGAGAGGGTTGCTGGAGGGGTTGTGGGAGGGGGGATGGTCTAAACAGGGAAGGGGTATTAAGGAATCTACTCCTGAAATCATTGTTGCACCATATGCTAACTAACTTGGATGTAAATTAAACAATAAATAAATTTACAGAAGAAAAGGCAATATACATGTTTGTAACATTTTTCTTTTACCTGATTTGAAAGACAGCTATATAAAGCAATGATCATAAAACTGTTTATGGGCTTATGATGTATAAAGATGTAATTTGTATGGCAATAATACTATAAAAATGGGGGGGTATACAGGAGAATAGTTTTTGTACACTATTGCAATTAAGTTGGTAGTAATCCATACAAGATTGTTTTAAATTAAGATACTAATTGCAATCCATACAACCACTAAGAGAATAGCATGAAATAAACAAGGTAATTAAAGGGGCACACTTAGGGCGCCTGGGTGGCTCAGTTGGTTAAGTGTCAGACTTTGGCTCAGGTCATGATCTTGCAGTCTGTGAGTTTGAGCCCTGCGTCGGGCTCTGTGCTGACAGCTCAGAGCCTGGAGCCTGCTTTGGATTCTGTGTGTGTGTGTGTGTCTCTCTGTCTGCCCCTCCCCTGCTTGCTCTCTCTCACAAATAAATAAGCACTTTTTTTTTAATAAAAAATAAATAAAGGGGCATACTTAAAATATCTATTTAACACAAAAGAAAGCAGTGATGGAAAAATAGAGGAACAAAATCGATGTGAGACATAGAGAAAACAAATAGGGAAATGGAAAACATAAATCCTAGCTTATCAGTAATTACATTAAATATGAATAAATAAAAAAACTCCAATCAAAAAGCAGTGATTGGCAGAATTGATTGTGCCCCCAAAGTGAAGAAAACCAACATCGTATTTTTATTAACTAACTGAATAGCAATTTTATAACACATTTTTTCCTATATGTTTTGACTGTGTACCCCATTTTTTAAAAAGATTCAGTATGTTCGGGGTGACTGGGTGACTCAGTCGGTTAAGTGTCTAACATGGTTTTGACCCAGGGAATGATCTTGCAGCTTGTGGGTTCAAGCCCTGCATTGGGCTCTGTGCTGACAGCTCAGGGCCTGGAGCCTACTTTGGATTCTGTGTCTCCCTCTCTCTGTGCCCCACCCCCTTCTCAAAAATAAATAAACATTCAAAAATTTTTCAGTATGATATAGTGTCTTATTATTTCAGGTGTACAATATGGTGATTCAGTAATTCTATACATTATTCAGTGCTCATCACAATAAGTGTATTCTTAATCTCCTGTATCACCTGTCCCTTCACCACCTTCCTTTTGTAACCACCAGTTTGTTCTCTATATTTAAGAGTCTTTTTGTTTGTCCCTTTTTTGTTTGTTCATTTGTTTTGTTAACTTCCACATATGGGTGAGATCATATGATATTTGCCTTTCTCTGACTGACTTATTTCACTTAGCATCACACCCTATAGATGTATCCATATTGTTGCAAATGGCAGGATTTCATCCTTTTTTTTTTTAATGTTTATTTATTTTTGAGAGAGAGCATGTGCACATGTGTGCATGACTGGGGAAGGGGTGAGGAGCAGAGAAAGAGGGAGAAAGAGGATCCAAAGTGGGCTTTGCACTGACAGCACAGAGCCCGATGCGGGCCTCGAACACAAACTGAGATCATGACCTGAGCCGAAGTTGGACACTTAACTGACTGAGCCACCCAGGTGCCCCTTATTTGAATTAGCATTATACCCTGTAGATCCATTCATATTGTTGTAAATGGCAGGATTTCATTTTTTTATGGCTAATAGTCCATAGTCCATATATATGTATGTATATATATACATACACACACACACACACACACACACACACACCACATCTTTAGCCATTCATCTACTGATGTACAACTGGGTTTCTTCCATAATTTTTCTATTGTAAATAATGCTGCAATAAACATAGGGTGGGGCATATATCTTTTTAAATTAGTGTTTTCATAGTCTTTGGGTAAATACCCAATAGTGGAATTACTGGATCATATGGTGATTCTATTTTTAATATTTTGAGGAAACCCCATACTGTTTTCCACAGTGGCAGCACCAGTTTGCATTCTGACCAACAGTGCATGAGGATTCCTTTTTATCCACATCCTCATCAACACTTGTTGTTTCTTGTGTTTTTGATTATAGACATTCTGACAGATATGAGGTGATATCTCAATGTGGTTTTGATATGCATTTCCCTGATGATTAGTGATGTTGGTTATCTTTTCATATGTTTGTTGCCCATCTGTCTGTTTTCTTTGGAGAAATGTTTGTTCATGCCTTCTGCCCATTTTTCAGTTGGATTATTTGTTTTTTTGATGTTGAGTTGTATAAGTTCTTTATATATTTTGGATACTAACCTTTTATCAGGTATGTCATTTGCAAATATCTTCTCCCATTCAGTAGGTTGTGTTTTTGCTTTGTTGATTATTTCTTTCACGGTGCAGAAGGTTTTTATTTTGATGTAGTCCCAATAGTTTATTTTTGTTTTGTTTCTTTTGCCTCAGGAGACATAGCTAGAAAATTGTTGGCTGATGTCAGAGAAATTACTGCCTGTGCTGTCTTCTAGGACTTTTATGTTTTCAGGTCTCACATTTAGGTCTTTGGTCCGTTTTGAGTTTGTGTTTGTGTATGATATAAGAAATTGGTACAGTTTCATTCTTTTGCAGGTAGCTGTCCAGTTTTCCCAACATCATTTGTTGAAGAGACTGTCCTTTTCCCATTGCATATTCTTGCCTCCGTTGTCAAAGATTAATTGACCATATAATCATGGACTTATTTCTGGGCTTTCTATTCCTTTCTGTTGATCTATGCATCTATTTTTGTGCCATTACTATACTGTTTTGATTATTATAGCCTTGTAATATAACTTGAAATCTGGGATTATGATACCCCCAGTTTTGTTCTTCTCTTTCAAGATTACTTGGGCTATTTTGGGGTCTTTTGTGGTTCCATACAAATTTTAGGATTATTTGTTCTAGTTCTGTTGAAAATGCTATTGGTATTTGATGGGGATTGCATTGAATCTGTACACTGCTTTGGATAGTACAGACATTTTAACAATATTTGTTCTCCCAATCCATGAGCATGGAATATCTTCTCACTCGTTTGTGTCATCTTTAATTTCTTTCATCAAAGTTTTATAGTTTTCAGAATGCAGGTCTTTCACCTGCATGGTTCAGTTTATTCCTAGATATTTCATTATTTTTGGTGCAATTGTAAATGGGCACAATTGATTTTTTTAAATGATCCAACTATGTGCTATCTAGAAGAGACACACTTTAGATTCAAAGACACAGGCAGATTTAAAGAAAACAGATGAAAAAAATGACATGTCATGAAACAGTAACCAAAGGAAAACAGGAATGGCTGTAAGAATATCAGGCAAAATCAGGGCACCTGGGTGACTCAGCCAGTTGAACATCTGACTCTTGATTTTGGCTCATGTCGTGATCTGACAGTTAGTGAGTTTGATCCCCATGTCAGGATCTGTGCTGACAGTGTGGAGGCTGCTTGGGATTCTCTCCCTCCCCACCCCCCCTCTCTCTCTGTCCCTCCCCCACTCACAGTTGCTCTTTCTCAAAAATAAATAAGTAAACATTTTTAAAAATCACGCAAAATAGACTTTAATACAAAAATTGTTGGGGCGCCTGGGTGGCGCAGTCGGTTAAGCGTCCGACTTCAGCCAGGTCACGATCTCGCGGTCCGTGAGTTCGAGCCCCGCGTCGGGCTCTGTGCTGACCGCTCAGAGCCTGGAGCTTGTTTCTGATTCTGTGTCTCCCTCTCTCTCTGCCCCTCGCCTGTTCATGCTCTGTCTCTCTCTGTCCCAAAAATAAATAAACGTTGAAAAAAAAATTAAAAAAAAAAAAGACAAAAATTGTTACTACACAAAACGAAGGATATCTTATGATGATAAAAGGGTCAATCCATCAGGAAGACCTAACAATTATAAATGTATATAAACCTAACAACAGAGCCTCCAAAATACATGATGCAAAAATTGATGGAATTAAAGGGAAAAATAAACAATTCGAGAATAATAGTTGGAGATTCAATAGAGCTTCAATAGAACAACTACATAGAAACTCAAGGAACATACTGAAGACTTGAGCAACACCATAAACCAAGTAAACCAAAAAACATTCATAGAACACTTCACACAGCAACAGCTGAACATACACTCAAGTATTCATGGAACCTTTTCAAGGACAGAGCATATATTAGGCCACAGTCATGTCTCAATAAATGTAAAAGGACTCAAATGTATTCTCTGACCACAATGTAATGAAATTAGAACTCAACAATAGAAAAAAAAAATTGGGAACATGGACAAATATGTGGAAATCCACACATTCCTAAATAACTAATGAAGAAGAAATCATAAAAGGAAATTATGGAACACATTGAGATGAATGAAAACAAAAATACAAACAAAAATACCCAAACTTCTGGGATATAGCTAAAATAGTGCTTAGAGAAAAACAGCTGAATATGTCCATGTTTAAAATGAAAAAATATCTCAAACTAATAACAACCTTTTATCTTAAGAAACTTGAAAAACAAACTAAGGGGCACCTGGGTGGCTCAGTCGGTTGGGCGTCCGACTTCGGCTCAGGTCATGATCTCGCGCTCCGTGAGTTCGAGCCCCGCGTCGGGCTCAGTGCTGAGCGCTCAGAGCCTGGAGCCTGTTTCGGATTCTGTGTCTCCCTCTCTCTCTGACCCTCCCCCGTTCATGCTCTGTCTCAAAAATAAATAAACGTTAAAAAAAATTAAAAAAAAAAAAAGAAAAACAAACTAAATGCAAAGCAACCAGAATAAAGGAAATAATAAAGATTAGAAAATAAATAAATGAACTAGAAATTACAGCAGGAGAAAATCAATGAAAACAAAAGATGGTTCTTTCAAAAGATCAAGAAAATTGACAAACTTTTAGCTAAACTAACCAAGAAAAAAAAAAGAGAAGCCTCAACCAGAAATGAAAGAGGGTACACCATGTAATAAAGAATTAACCTCACCCATAGAGAGATCTGGCCTTTGCCCTTGGCTACTGTGATATTATCTCTAGACCTCTGAAACTTCCTGCCTAATAGGAGTGTCTTTCTTTGTCTGGAACATTTGGCCATATTGTATCATTTCCGACCTTCAAAAGAAATGGAAACTAAAGATATTAGTTTACCCTATGGGAAAAGCTGGAGACTAAGGGTTATCCATGTGAGTAATATGTAATCAAGCCCAATTGAAAATTCTGGACACTAAAAATTCAGGTGAGCTTCCATGGTTGGTAATACTCTGTATTGTCACACACTGTGTCTGAGAAGACATAATGCTATCCATGACCATGGGAAGAGGATGATCAAAAACCCTGCATTTGGAGGCATCACAATCCCAGACTTTAGCCTCTACTACAAAGCTGTAATCATCAAGACAGCATGATATTGGCACAAAAACAGACACATAGACCAATGGAATAGAATAGAAACCCCAGAACTAGACCCACAAACGTATGGCCAACTAATCTTTGACAAAGCAGGAAAGAATATCCAATGGAAAAAAGACAGTCTCTTTAACAAATGGTGCTAGGAGAACTGGACAGCAACATGCAGAAGAATGAAACTAGACCCCTTTCTCACACCATTCACAAAAATAAACTCAAAATGGATAAAGGACCTGAATGTGAGACAGGAAACCATCAAAACCCTAGAGGACAAAGCAGGAAAAGAACTCTCTGACCTCAGCCTTAGCAATTTTTTACTTGACACATCCCCAAAAGCAAGGGAATTAAAAGCAAAAATGAACTACTGGGACCTCATGAAGATAAAAAGCTTCTGCACAGCAAAGGAAACAATCAACAAAACTAAAAGGCAACCAACAGAATGGGAAAAGATATTTGCAAATGACATATCGGACAAAGGGCTAGTATCCAAAATCTATAAAGAGCTCACCAAACTCCACACCCAAAAAACAAATAATCCAGTGAAGAAATGGGCAGAAAACATGAATAGACACTTCTCTAAAGAAGACATCCAGATGGCCAACAGGCACATGAAAAGATGCTCAACGTCGCTCCTCATCAGGGAAATACAAATCAAAACCACACTCAGATATCACCTCACGCCAGTCAGAGTGGCCAAAATGAACAAATCAGGAGACTATAGATGCTGGAGAGGATGTGGAGAAACGGGAACCCTCGTTCACTGTTGATGGGAATGCAAATTGGTGCAGCCACTCTGGAAAACAGTGTGGAGGTTCCTCAAAAACTTAAAAATAGGACCTACCCTGACCCAGCAGTAGCACTGCTAGGAATTTACCCAAGGGATACAGGAGTACTGATGCATAGGGGCACTTGTACCCCAATGTTTATAGCAGCAGTCTCAACAATAGCCAAATTATGGAAAGAGCCTAAATGTCCATCAACTGATGAATGGATAAAGAAATTGTGGTTTATATACACAATGGAGTACTACGTGGCAATGAGGAAGAATGAAATATGGCCCTTTGTAGCAACGTGGTTGGAACTGGAGAGTGTGATGCTAAGTGAAATAAGCCATACAGAGAAAGACAGATACCATATGTTTTCACTCTTATGTGGATCCTGAGAAACTTAACAGAAGCCCATGGGGGAGGGGAAGGAAAAAAAAAAAAAGAGGTTAGAGTGGGAGAGAGTCAAAGCATAAGAGACTCTTAAAAACTGAGAACAAACTGAGGGTTAATGGGGGGAAGGAGGGAGGAGAGGGTGGGCGATGGGTATTGAGGAGGGCACCTTTTGGGATGAGCACTGGGTGTTGTATGGAAACCAATTTGACAATAAATTTCATATATTGAAAAATAAATAAATAAAAATAAAATAAAAAAACAAACAAACAAACAAAAAACCTGCATTTGGACTTCTCCCAGACTCTGCCCTGTGCATCTTTTCCTATGATTAATTTTATCCTGTGTCCTTTCCCTGCAAGAAATTATAAACATAATAGTTTTTAGTGAGTTCTGTGAGAGCTTCCATTAAATTACCAAACCTGAGAGAGTTTTTGGAAACACTTCACGGTTTTCCCTACCAAATTTACAATTGCTGTTAAAAGTGTGGGCAGTCTTGTGAGGACTGTTCCTGGTTGACTCAACTCTTTGTATATCATTACAGAAATAAAAAAAGGATTGTAAAGAAATACTATAAACATGTAAAAAAAATTATAAAACCTAAATGAAATTAACAAATTTATATTTAAAAAAAAAACTACCAGGGGTGCCTAGGTGGCTCAGTTGGTTGAGTGTCCAACTTCAGCTCAGGTCATGATCTCACCGTCCGTGAGTTTGAGCCCTGCGTCGGGCTCTGCGCTGACAGCTCAGAGCCTGGAGCCTGTTTCAGATTCTGTGTCTCCCTCTCTCTCTGACCCTCCCCCATTCATACTCTCTCTGTTTCAAAAATAAATAAACGTTAAAAAAAAAAAAACTACCAAAGTGAGTCAAGTAAATCTGAATAGACCTGTTGTAATTAAAGAGATTGAGGTAGTCATCAAAAAGTCCCACAAGGAAAACTGGAAACCCAGATGGCCTCACCAGTAAATTCTGTGAAACATTTAAAGAAGAACTAACACCAATCCTTTACAAGCTCTTCCAGAAAATAGTAAAGAAGGGAACATTTCCCAGCTTGTTCTTTGAAGCCAGAATTACCCTGATACCAAAACCAAAGATACCACAAGGAAAGAAAACTACAAACCACTATCCTTTACTAATATAGTAAAAATTCTCAACCAAATAGGATTAAACTGAATTCAACAGCATATAAAATGGGTTATATATCATGACAAACAGAATTTAGCTCATGAACATGGGAATTCATATGCAGATCAACATATAAAAATCAGTCAGTATGCCAAACCATATTAATGAAATAAATACCAAAACCACATGATCCTCTTAATAGACTTAAACAATGCATTTGACATAATCCAATGCACTTTCATGATAAAAACACTCAACGATTAGAAATAGAATGAAACTCCCAAGCTTAATAAAGATAATCTACAAAAAAAAAAAAAACCAAAACAAAACAAAAAAACCAAAACATCATACTTCATGTTGAGCTAATAAAATCTTTTCCTCTAAGGTCAAAAATAAGACAAGGATGTCCACTCGCATGACTTCTATTTCACATTGTACTGGAGGTTTTATCCAGGCTAATGATGCAATGAAAAAAACAAAGCATTCACATTGTAAAGGAAGATGTAAAATTATCAGAGATGGCATGATCTTATATACAGAAAATCTTAAAGAATCCACGCACATCGACACATAAATCTATTAGAAGTAATGAATGAGTTAAGTTTGTAAGATGCAAGATTCATATTCAAAAACTAATTATATGACAATACACCACCAATGAAAAATCCAAAAGCAAAAGTAAGAAAACAATCAACAATCAATTTACAATACCATCAAAAATAGTAAAATATTCACGAATAAATTTAAACAAGGAGGTTCAAGACATGTACACGGAAATCTTCAAAACATTGCTGAAAGAAGTCTTAAATAAATGGAAAAACTTCCTGTGTTCTAGATCAGAAGACCAGAAGGCTTAATATTATTAAGATGGCATTACTCTCCAAATCTACATTCAACATTGTCCTTCTCAACATCTCAGCCTTTCCCCCCACCCCCTTTGGCAGAAATTGACAACTGATCCTAAAATTTATATAAAAATGCAAGAACTCAGAGTCATCAAAACTACCTTGGAACAGAACAAAAGTGGAGGACTTATGCTTCTTCATTTTAAAACTTAGTGAGGCACCTGGGTGGCTCAGTCAGTTGAGCATCTGACTCTTGATTTCAACTCAAGTCAGGATCTCAGGTTTCTTGGGATCAAGCCCCGCATCTGGCTCTGCACTGACAGCCCAGAAACTGCTTGGGATTATTTCTCTCTCTCTCTCTCTCTCTCTCTCTCTCTCTCTCTCTCTCTCTCTCTGCCCCACCCCCTCAAAGTAAATAAATAAACTTTAAAAAATAAAATTAAAATAAATAAAACTTAGTATAAAGCTACAGTAATCAGGGGGCACCTGAGTGGCTCAGTTGGTTAAGCATCCAACTTCGGCTAAGATCATGATCTTAGTCAAAGAATTTGAATAGACATTTCTCCAAAGAAGACACTTCTCCAAAGACATATATCCAAAGAAGTTATACAGATGGCCAATAAGCACATGAAAGATGCTCAGCATCAGTAGTTACTAGAGAAATGAAAATCAAAATAACGATGAGTTACCACTTCACACACATTAGGATAGTTAGAAATCATAGACATAAACAATGTTAGTGATGATGTAGAAAAATTGGAACTTTCATACATTGCTGGTGGAATTGTAAAATGGTGCAGCCATTTTGCAAAAAAAAAAAAAAGAGTTTGGCAGTTTCTCAAAATGTTAAACAGAATTACCATATGACCTAGCATTTTTACTAAGTAAAAATGAATTGAAAGAATTGAAAACCTGTCCACACAAAAGACTGTGCACAAAATTTCATAGCAGCGTTATTCATAATAGCCCCAAAGTGGAAAGAACTTTTTAAAGAATTGCTGTATGTCTGGGGTGCCTGGGAGGCTCAGTCAGTTGAGTGGCTGACTCTCAGTTTTGGTTTAGGTCATGATCCCAGGTTTGTGGGATCGAGCCCCACAACAAGCTCCACACTGAGAGTGAATCCTGCTTCAGATTCTCTCTCTCCCTCTCTTTTTCCCCCTCTGCCCCTCTCACCTGCTTGCATGTTGCATAATCTAAGAAGAAAGAAAGAAAGAAAGAAAGAAAGAAAGAAAGAAAGAAAGAAAGAAAGAAAGAAAGAAAGAAAGAAAGAAAGAAAGAAAAGAAAAGAAAAGGAAAGAAAAGAAAAGAAAAGAAAAGAAAAGGAAAGAAAAGAAAGAGAGGGAGAGGAAGGAAGGAAGGAAGGAAGGAAGGAAGGAAGGAAGGAAGGAAGGAAGGAAGGAAGTTGCCATATATCTAGTGAGTTTTATGGGATACTAGTATGTCCTTCCTGAAATTTTTTTTAATATTTATTTATTTTGGGGAGAGCACAAGTGGGGGAAGGGCAGAGAGAGGGGGACAGAGGATCTGAAGTGGGCTCTGTGCTGACAGGCTAACAGCAGTGAATCTGATGTGGAGCTTGAACTCACAAACTTCGAGATCATGACCTGACCCGAAGCTGGATGCTCAACTGACTGAGCCACCCAGGTGCCCCCTTCCTGACACTTTTAAGTTAGCCTATAAATTCTAGGAACATAAAAACCAGGTGAGTGTTGGAGAATATATTTTGAGAAAGGAGAGAAATTATAAAGGAAATACTACATTGTGAAACTTTTATAGTGTGTGTGTTTGTGAGTTTTGCATGCAGATAAGTCAGATGAGTTATTTAGTTATCTCTGGTAATGTGGAAAATTACTAATCTATTATTAAAACAGGTATGTTTATAAATTTGAAAAAGCAAAACATTTATTGAAAAGGATTAAAAGGGCTTGGGCATACAGTTCAAATGGTGATGAGTTTTTAACTTCAAGCCTATAAAAATTGGGGGCAATACTCTAACTCTTGGACTTTTTCTACTGTGTTCACAGAGTACAAGTACTATTGAAAAGCTTTTCACTTATTTTATAAGTTTAAGGGGTTTTATGGAAGTGCTTTTTATTGACTACTTGTTATGTACTATTTTAATTTCATATCCTTTAGATATTTGGATTTGCACTGCATTTTGGAATTCATCTTCACTTACAATGTCACCATCAAATGGAGGTCCAGTTCAACCCAGCCCCCCAGATGGAGGCTGGGGTTGGGCAGTGGTTACTGGAGCTTTTATTTCCATTGGCTTCTCTTGTGCATTTGGCAAATCTATTTCTGTATTTTACAAAGAAATTGAAGAAATATTTAATGCCAGCACCAGCGAAGTGTCATGGATCTCTTCTATTATGTTCGCTGTCATGTATGCTGGAGGTAAGTACCCAGAAGGCCTGTTCTTTCAGCTTTCAAAAGGCAGACAAAAACCCCATATTGAATACTTTTTGTTCTTGATGCCTTTCTGTGTAAGATACTTGAAATGTTAGTTTTTGAGGCTATGCGATTTGAGTCATATTTTTCATTCCCTTTAACAATAAAGGCTACATACAACTGTGAGCTGTTAGCTCAGTTATATTGCAAAGCAGATATCATTAGGAAGGATAACTTTCACTAAAAATGATTATGTGTGGTTGCTGGTATATGGAATGTCAACTGATGTTTTATGTTTTAATCATATATCCTTGCTAAACTCTTAATACTTCCAATAGTTTATTGGTAGGTGTTTTTTTTTTTTTTTTCAAAATTTTAAGATAGACTAACATATCTTTTGCAAATACTGATAGTTTGGTTTCTTCCTTTCCTTACACCTTTTCCCCCCTCTCTTACTGCGCTGGCTCGGACCTCCAGTATAATGTTGAAGAAAAGTGGTGATGGTAGGCATTCTTGTTTTGTAGTTCTGTTTTGGTTTTGTTGTTTTCTCTGAGAAACAAAGTACCTTTTAGCTAACTTGAAAATATGCTCTAAAGTCAGAAGTTTGATCAGGCTCATACATCTCATCATGTTCATGTGCATTTGCTCCAGATGATCATCTAAAAAATTAAAAACAGAGCAAACTTGCTACATATATATATGTCAGTAATATCCTAGATACATGAAGAATCCTATAAATACTTATTTGCAGCCTATTTTGCCTTAAAGGAGATAGGTTAGGTCTTCCATACTTCAGTTAAAATCCATCCAATATGTTGTAAGTGTATAGATGTACAATCAATGCTAGATTTTTCCCATTACACAAACCTGTAACTCTGATATAAAATAGAAAGCACTATTTCTTACCAGTGTCTTCTGTTTCATCTGTTTATTTTGTGGGGTGGGGTACTTATGTCTTGGCATCCTTTCGTGTCAG
Source organism: Felis catus (assembly GCF_018350175.1). Taxonomy (NCBI): domain Eukaryota; kingdom Metazoa; phylum Chordata; class Mammalia; order Carnivora; family Felidae; genus Felis; species Felis catus. Next base: position 96,233,862 of record NC_058375.1, on the reverse strand, counting down.
TAATGCCTTGTGCAGGTGTGGATGGGAGTGGGGGGCTTCTCCTCTATGTTACTGAGTTACTCGCTCTCTCCCAGGTCCTATCAGCAGTATCCTGGTGAATAAATATGGCAGTCGTCCAACCATGATTGTTGGTGGCTGCTTGTCAGGCTGTGGCTTGATTGCAGCTTCTTTCTCCAACACTGTACAGGAACTTTACTTGTACATTGGATTCATTGGAGGTGAGTTGCTACTGATGTATTTTGAAGCATTAATTTTTATGCAGATTATTTGTAGCATTCATCTGCCAATTCTTTTGAGAAATGAAAGTTCTTAGAAAAATGATTGGGTTACCATTTTTAAGAGCTATAGATATGTTAATTTCATAGTACCAGAAAAACATGTCTTTAAAGAAAGTTCTGGGGGCGCCAGTTGGTTGGATGTCCGACTTCTGCTCAGGTCATGATCTCGCGGTCTGTGGGTTCGAGCCCCGCATCGGGCTCTGTGCTGACAGCTCAGAGCCTGAAGCCTGTTTTGGATTCTGTGTCTCCCTCTCTCTGACCCTCCCCCGTTCATGTTCTCTCTCTGTCTCAAAAATAAATAAACGTTAAAAAAAATTTTTTTTTTAAAAGAAAGTTCTGGCACTTTGGGTGGTTATTTTTTTTTAAGTTGATTTATTTATTTTATTTATTATTTATTTTATCTCTGCTAAAACAGAGAGAGGATAAGCAGAGTGTGAGGCAGAGACAGAGAGAGAGACAGAGACAGAGAGAGAGAGAGAGAGAGAGAGAGAGAGAATCCCAAGCAGGCTCTTCTCTATCAGCTATCTGCTATCAGTGCAGAGCCCATTGTGGGGCTCAAACTCACAACTGTGAGATCATGACCTAAGCCTATATCAAGAGTCAAACGATTAACTGACTGAGCCATTGGGTGGTTGTATTTTACTGAAAGTTTTTTTCTTCCTTTTTTTTTTCAAGCTTAAGAAACAGTGGTGATAGGGTGTGACAAGTTGCTGAAATGGGGGTTATCGTCCATTCCCGCTCATTATCCTTCCACCCAAGAAGAAGTTGGCTCAATTTAGAGTAAGAGAAAATGTCAGATACAAAGCAAGAATTTTCTGGTTGAGAATCCATATACATTTTCAAGGGCTTAAGGACACACATGAGAAAACCTCCCTTCCCCCTTTCTTAATAGCTACGTTTGGAAAATGAAACTACTAAGGATAAAGAATATAGATCACCCATTACTCTACAATTCAGAGAAAACCATTAATATTTTGATGCTCGTATTTTTTATGCATACACATGTACTTTTCTTAGAAAATAAAGGGGATAAAATTATATATAATGTTTGTAACCGGGTGGTTTTACGTAATAGTGCATTATGTATATAGTCCCCCATTTCAGTAAATATACTGTAGCAGCTACTATTTTCCATTGGATGGATATACCATAGTTTATTTCACCATTCTGGAATAGAAAGACCTTTAGGTTGTTTATATTTTTCACTATTAATAAACCATATTTATATGATAGTACTTCTCTATACATCTTTGTGAACATGATAATTTCCATAGGACAAATTTTAGAAGTAGAATTACTCAGGGAAAAGGTTTTTGATGTGGTTTTTGATATTGTTTTAGAAAGGTTATAATAATGTACAGTCCGACCTGCAGGATGTGAGATAATGCCAATAACAGGTATCATCTTTTTGGATCTGTACTTTGACTACATTCATGAACATTTTAAACATTTAAATATTTTAATCCATCTAGAGCATGTGAATAACATAAGGAACGAACAGAACTTAATTGTTCTCACTTGGCTATTCAGCCTGTTCATTACTTCATTTATTAATTCATTCAATAAATATTTATTGAATCCCTATTGATATGTCAGGGACTGTTTCCAAGCTCTGTGGGGATAGAGTCACCATGACAGACAAGGTTCTTCCTTTGTAGTGGAGGGAAGCAGACAATAAACAGACCAACAAATAAACGAGTAGATAAATACATATCAGCTAGTGAGAAGTGCTTTGCAAAAACTTAAAATAGAGAATTTTGGTGAAGGATTGAATGACCCATAAAGGGAAGGCCTCTCAACGGGTTATCTTGGGTTGAGATGTGAATGATAAGTAGGAGTTCTTCCTCTAGATTTTGTGAAAATCTAGAGGAACAGATGCCCTCAGCATGTCTGAGAATATACTGAGATGTGGGTAGGGAGGTAGGGAAGGGCCAAATCATGGTGCTTCCTAATCCAGGGTGAAGAGCTGTGGATGGCAGTCAGTGGAGAGACTGAATGGGTGGCATTCTAGTCTGGTTTCCCTGGGAAGGAAGCAAGAATGGGAGAACACTTAGTAGGTTATTGGGATACTTGTCTCAGCTCCATTGGTTGAAAAATCTACTCTTTCCTATTTATTTAAATGTATCTTTTGGTTCTGTTTCTGGACTTTTTGCCCAATTTCATTGATCAGTTTTTCCTTTTGACTAAGTACACACTGTTCTAATTACTGTAGCTGTAACTGTAGCAAATATTTATATATCTGTTAGTGTTGGTCCCACCAATTATTTACCCTTTTTGAATACTTCTAATGCATTTGTTCTCCGGGTATATTTTAGAGTCATTCTACCTCATCTGAAAAATTGAATACGTTAGCATTCTCATAGAAATTACATTACATTAATGGATTTACTAAGGTGTATTAGCATCTTCACAGTGTTGTGTTTTACTGTCCCAAAATGTTTTCTCTCTCTTTCCACCCCTCCCTCTTTCTTCTTTTTCTGACCTCAGCCCCTCCACTTATGTCTTACTTCCTGAATTTATGAGATTTATCCTCTCTCCTTTTTGTTTTCAATTCCCTAAATTATGAAATTAAACTAAGGAGTCTACATATATTATTCTTATTGTTGCTAACATCAAAGAATTATTTTAATGTTATATTATAAATCTAGTATTTGCTGCATAAAGAGACTTTATGTCTGTATTTATTCAATAGCAACCCACTTAATCATCTACTTACTAGTTATAATCACCTCTCTTACAATGATGATTTTGACCTCCTGCCATTCATTTTGTCTAGTTGACCAATAACAAATATGTTTCTGACATTTATTCTGGTATGTAATTCTTTTCCTCCCCTCCACAGGTCTTGGGCTTGCCTTCAACTTGAATCCGGCTCTGACAATGATTGGCAAGTATTTCTACAAGAGGCGACCATTGGCAAATGGACTGGCCATGGCAGGCAGCCCTGTGTTCCTCTCTACCCTGGCCCCCCTCAATCAGGCTTTCTTCGGTATCTTTGGCTGGAGAGGAAGCTTCCTAATTCTTGGGGGCCTCCTACTAAATTGCTGTGTAGCTGGTGCCCTGATGCGACCAATAGGGCCCCCGCCAACGAATGCAGGGAAAGACAGGTCTAAAGAATCCCTTCAGGATGCTGGAAGATCTGATGTAGAAAAGGGGACAAATAATGCAAGTACAGATTTTAATGGCAGAAACCCCAAAGACAAGAAACAATCAGTTTTTCAAAGAGTTAACAAAGTTATAGACTTATCCCTGTTTACCCACAGAGGCTTTCTACTATACCTCTCTGGGAATGTGGTGATGGCTTTTGGGCTGGCTACTCCTTTAGTCTTTCTCAGTAATTATGGCAAGAGTAAACATTACTCTAGTGAGAAGGCTGCCTTCCTTCTTTCCATTCTGGCTTTCGTCGATATGGTAGCCAGACCTTCTATGGGACTTGTAGCCAACACAAAGTGGATAAGACCTCGAGTTCAGTACTTTTTTGCTGCTTCTATTATTGCAAATGGAGTGTGTCATCTGCTAGCACCTTTATCCTCCAGCTACATTGGGTTCTGTGTCTATGCGGGATTCCTTGGATTTGCATTTGGGTGGTTTAGCTCCGTATTATTCGAAACACTGATGGACCTTGTTGGACCCCAGAGGTTCTCCAGCGCTGTGGGATTGGTGACCATTGTGGAATGCTGTCCTGTCCTCCTGGGGCCGCCACTTTTAGGTATAGTATGCCTTACTACCTCTTTGGTCCTCTTAACATAAAACAGGCATAGAAAATTGGGAAGGTAATAAAAAGCAGAGATTGGTGAGCCTCTGGGTGGCAGAGAGCATTTTTCATCTCTGTAGCCTCAGTGCTGACACAATGCTTGGCACAGCATAATTGCTCAGATCCTTACAGAATCAAATTGCATTGAACCATCAAGTTGAAAGGGGAGTCCAATATTTTTACAAATGGCATTCTTTTTTGAAGTGTTTTATCTTCATAAAACTTAGGTGCTTATTGTAGAAAACATGTAAAATACAACACCTCTGATAATAGCTACCATGTGAGCTCCTGGTTTACCAGGGACTGTCCTAAACATTTTCTGTATCCTCTTACAGCTCATAAGCCTATGAAATAGGACTGTCATAGTTCCTACTTCATAAGAAATAGAAGCTTTGAAAGGTTAAATAGTTTGCCTTACATCACATGGCTAGTAAGTGAGTATATAATTTGGGAACTGTTTCTTAAGGTTATCTTTTCAGTTAATAGCTCACTAGATAACAAATTAGTGAAGATGTATACTTTTTAGAAGTATGATTTGGGGAATAAGGATACATAAAGAAGACCTATAGCTCTCCTTCTGATACTGCTCTCTTCCTCCCCATATCCAGTGATTCTAGTCGGCCCACTTTTTCTGTCACAACACCACCCCATCCACAGTTCCTGTCCCCTATCTGGGTTGCTCCAGCAGCCTCCAGACTGGTCTACTCATATCCACTCTAGCCAGCCTACAATCTGTTTTCTCCTCTGCAGGCAAATACAAACTCGATATTCCAGCTGATGAGATCTTTCCAGTTGCTTCCCATTGTTCTTGGGGTGGAGAGCAAATTCCCTTGTGGCCTACAAGGCGCCCCCCAGCCTGGCTTCCAATCTCTCCAGCCTCATTTCCTGTCACTCACCTTTTGTTCTCTCTGCTCCAACAGCCCCGCCCTTCCTCCTTCCCCCTCACACCCCAGCTTCCTACCACCTGCCTTTGCACTTGCTGTGCTCTGGCCTCATCCTTCTCCCATCCCCTCCTCCTAGATGGGTCCCATCCTCCTCTAGGTCCCTGCTTCATTTACACTGTAAGAGAAGCTTTCCTGACCCTGCTTGCTGCTCCCAACCCCCTATTTTCTGCTTTCAAACATTCCTTGTCACGGCTTGTATAATTATTTGATTAACATTTCTCTTCTCCACTGAACTGTGGATGTTCTCTCCTCTGCTCTCCCTTATCCTCAGGGCCAGCAGCCCGGTGCCGAGTGTATGCGTCAGCCCGATAAATATTGCTGAATGAACGATGTCCTGAGTTAGAAAAGCATATGGAATCATATTTGAATTGGTTGTATTAAGTCCTCTTGGGTGTTTATTCCTTAACTAACCAATTGGGTGAGATGCTAATAAATTTTACTATAACAAGGATTTCATGGCCAAAAAATTTTTGGAAACCCCAAGTTTGATAGATTACCAGAGGACCTCGCAAAGCCTATTTAATATGCACATGGTGAATCTTTACCAGAAAAGAATATGTTATGCCATTCCCTAAGTTTGACTTTGGGAACACTCAGGAGGTTACAGGTGCAGCTTCAGTGTCAGACTTCCTGGATTAAAAGCCATGTTATTGCACTTATGAGCTCTGTGACCTTGGGCGAGTTACTTAAGGTTTCTGTACTTCAGTTTGTACATCATACAGCGGGAATGATGACAGAATCTGCCTGTTGTGAGGATTAAGCACTTCGAATGGTGGAAAGGTGTTGCTGTTAATTGTATAGCACAGGCCAAGTGTTCACAGGGACCGCTCTTTGGGAAATGCTGATGTCAGCGAAAGAGCATTGGCCAGGAGACTGCAGTTAGCTCTGTGGCCTGGGGCAAGACTCCTAAACCTCTTTTGAGCAACAAATTTTTCCACTGTGAATCTAGAGAATTGATTCTAGATGATCTGTAGGTCTTTCCTGGCTCAAATTTGGAAAGATTTCATTATTTTCAAGTTGCTAAAAATAACAAAATACGCAAGGCCATCTAAAACCCAAGTGTGACATCATAAAAGATGAGATAATTTTTAGCAGTTCTTTTTTTAGACTAATTTGTCATTTATGGGCTCTTTGAGGATTGGTTGACATCTTTCTGAGTAGATTCTTCAGCTTCATTTGGGAAAGGTATACTTGTTCACTTTTGCCCACATAACTGTGTTTTGGATATCTTCAGGTCGTCTGAATGACATCTATGGAGACTACAAATACACATACTGGGCGTGTGGTGTGATCCTAATTATCGCAGGCATCTATCTCTTCATTGGCATGGGCATCAATTATCGGCTTGTGGCGAAAGAACAGAAAGCAGAGAAGCAGCAGAAAAAGGAAGGTAAAGAGAAGCCAAAAGAAGTTACTAAAGCAGCAGACTCTAGAGGATAGAGAGGCACATAAGTCCCCAAAGAGGAGAAGCATCCAGTCTGAACCATGGATAACCAGAGAAGCTTTGGACTAAAAACACCTGAAAAATTCTACTGAATCTTGTTCTATTGGCACTGCCCACCACAGCCAGTGGACATTTGTGTGGAAGTCATACCAGGTACCCACTGATGGAATTTTTGTTTCATTCCCTCACAGCAGTCATAATGTATATGTCACATCCTTTGGGGCCAGGGGATTTACAGAAGATAACAGATGAAAATGCTTTTATTTGAAGTCATCTTTGTTAAGATATACTTTACATACAATAATTAATCTCTTTTATAAGACTCAAGTTTGATGAATTTTGACAAGGCATCTATATAAATAACTACCCCCCCAATATAGAACATTTCAGACAGCCAAAGTAATTCCCTCTTGCCCCTCTGCAGTCCATTCTTTCCCATCCCTACATCCCCTGGCAACCACTGGTCTTATTTCTGTCCCCTATAGTTTTGCCTTTTCCAGAAGGTAGTAAATGAAATCACATAGTATGTAGCTAGCATAATAAGAAATATATATTTCATTTTTGTCCCTAGTTTCTGGTACAGAGCTCCTAAAACCCTTGGATTTCTGGGTGATGAGTGTTTTCTGCATTCTAGTTAGGTAACTGGTGTCTAGAACCCCCTAGATAGCTTCAAGATAGGGACTGGTCTCCAAAAAGACCAAGGCTTTGATCAGAGGGTTGGGACTTTCAGCCCCTCTCCCACGACCGCTGGGGAAAGGGGAGGGGCTGGAAGTTAAGTTCAATTACTAACAGCCAGTGATTTAATCAACCATGCCTACACAGTGAAACCTCCATAAAAACTCCTAAACTGCAAGGCTTAGAGAGCTCCCTGGTTGGTGAATACATTGACGGGCTGGTGTTCGGAGGGTAGGATGCTCGGACAAGACACAGAAGCTCCACGCCACGCCTCCCCACCATACCTCATCCATTGCGTCCTATGCATCTCTTTCATTTGGCTGTTCCTGAGTCGTCTCCTTTATAATATATCAATAAACGTAAGCAAAGTGTTTCCCTGAGTTCTGTGATCCATGCTAGCAAATTACCAAACCTGAGAAAAGAGTTGTGGGAACTCCCAACTTACAGCTAGTGGGTCAGAGGTACAGGTAAACAACCTGGGACTTGTGGCTGGAATCTGAAATAAGGACAGCCTTGTGGGACTGAGCCTTTAAACCTGTGGAATTGGACACTAACTCTAGGTACTTAGTGTCAGCATTGAATCGAACTGTAGGACCTAGGTTAGTCTGGAGAGTTGTTGGAAAAATGGTCATTGTGGAAAAAATTGAATGTCAGAAGTGTTGTAACAGAGTAACCTTCTATGTCTGGCTTCTTTACCTAACATAACGTTTTATGACTCATCCATTTCATTGCATTTATACATAGTTTGCTGCTTTTTATTGCTGAGTAACATTTCTTGGTGTGAATGTACCATAATTTGGATATCTGTTCACCAGTTGATGGACTTCAGTTTTTTCCACTTTTTGGCTGTTATAACTAAAGTTTCTATAAGCATTCACACAGAGGTCTGTATAGACATATGCTTTCATTTCTCTTGAGAAAATGCCCAGCATTGAGGTTGCTGGGTCATGTAGCAAGTTCATGTTTAACTTTTAAGAAACTCTAACTATTGTTGAATTGGCCAAACCATTTTGTAATCCAACTAGCAAAGTTTGAGAGATCTAGTTATTCTGCATCCTTGTCAGCACCTGGCATTGTCAGGCTTTTTGCTTTTAATTTCTCCTACATCTGATGATGTTGACCATATTTTCTTCTTTTTTTTTTTTTTTATATTTTTAATGTTTATTTATTTTTGAGAGAGAGACAGAGCACGAGCAGGGGAGGGGCAGAAAGAAAGGAGACACAGAATCCGAAGCAGGCTCCAGGCTCCAAGTCATCAGCACAGAGCCTGACGTGGGGCTCAAACCCACAAACCATGAGATCATGACCTAAACCGAAGCCAGACACTTAACTAACTGAGCCACCCAGGCACCCCATTATTGACCAAATATTCATGTGCTCGGTCATCTGTATATTTTTAGCAAAGCCTTGTTTTTTAATCCTGACATTTAACAGAGTCTTAAGGCACTTATTTAAGTGCCTTACTTGTTGTGATGTGCACTGGGTGTTATATGTCAATGATGAATCACTAAATTCTACTCCTGAAACTAATATTACACTACATGTTAACTAACTAGAATTTAAGTAAAAAATTGAAACGTCAAAAAAAATTTAGTGCCTTGAATTTTTGTCTTTCAAACTCTTCAGAAAACTTTTCCTGACACATCTGACAGTGAAATGAGCACTATATTTGAAAATCCTTAAATGTGTGGTAATGTATTTAAATAGACGGTTATGAAGTCTAATAGGATGGAAAGATCCTTATGTTGTAAGCATGATACAATGTTAAATGTAAAAAGCACAACACAAACTGGTTAGATCAGTATATATAATGTACTTTTACGGGAAAGAGGGGAAAAGGAATACACACAAAATTCCAACCACACTTGAATTAGGATGGTGACTTTTCCTATATTCATTTTCCTTAATGTGAATGTGATAGTTACCCTTTCACTAATAACAGGAATTTTCTACAAAAATAAATCTAATGATTACTATAAGATATTGATTGGTTGGTTGATTAATTGATTGATTGCTTTTTGCTTCCTTAAGGGTTGGATTCTGGCGAAAGGGAGGTAAATGTGACATTGAACTTAAAAACACAAAACACAAATAGCCTCAAGTCATGAGGCTATTTTGCTGGTACAGGACAGAAGCTATGGCATGTAGAAAGTCCACAGTCTGTCAGCCACCAGTGCCTTCCTGGAGATAGTGCTCTTTGGGACAGTATTCCTGTAGTTTCCCTTCTGATCATCATTCATCTTCAAGTGAATGTTCATCTCAGGAAGCCTGAGCAATCAGCACTTAACATGTCACAGGGTTACAGTTGCTCTAGAACATCATTTTACTGAGATCAGCATCAGAAAAAACACAGTGTTACAAAAAGGGTAATATTGGTCAAAGGAGGACGTTGACCATCGACCTTTACATACATTCATTCAACAGGTATTATTTACACTTACCCTGGGCCGGTTCTAAGCACTGTTGTAAGCATTGAAGATTCTTTAGGGAGTAAAGCATAACTCTCTTTCACAGTTCTTCCTTTCTAGTAGGGGAGACAGACAGTGAAAAGTTAAGTCATGAGGAAAACAGCAGTTTAAAGAATAGAACAACTGATATAAGATCAGCCTTCATTAGCTCATTCATCAAAATAGCATTTTTTGGTTCCTGGCTGGCTCAGTCATTTGAGCATATAACTCTTGATCTCAGGGTTGTGAGTTCAAGTCCCATGTTGGGTATGGGAACTACTTTAAAATAATAAAAACTTAAAAACCAGCATTTTTTGGAGTTTCTTCTATGTGCTTTTTGCTGAGCAGAGGAGATAGAACAGTGAACAAAATTTGGTTTCTGGCACCCACAACTTCTCATATAGTGTGGAGGACTGTGTAGGGAGTGCTGTGATGGGGCAGATATAGAAAGGCAGCTATTGGGGCGCCTGTGTGGCTCAGTCAGTTAAGTGTCCGACTCTTGATCTCAACTCCGGTCATGATCTCACAGTTCATGAGTTCAAGTCCCACATGGGGCTCTGCGCCAATGGTGTGGAGCCTGCTTGGGATTCCCTCTCTCCCTCTGTCTCTGACCCTCCCCAGCTTGTGCTTGCTCTCTCTCTCTCTCTCTCTCAAAATAAATAAATAAAATTAAAAAAAAAAAAGAAAAAGGCAGCTATCTCCATCTTGGGAGGACCTAGAAAGTCTAAAAGTGTATGTATATATTTAAGGTTTATTTATTTATATTTTTAGTAATCTCTACACCCTACATGGGGCTTGAGCTCACAATACTGAGATCAAGAGTCACATGCTCCACCAACTGAGCCAGCCAGGTGCCCCCGTTCATTGATTTTGTTTCTTAAATTCCAAATATGAGTGAAGTCTTTCTCTGACTTATCTCACGTAGCATTATACTCTCTAGATCCATGTGTCATTGCAAATGGAAAGATTTCATTCTTTTTATGGCTAAGTAATATTCCGTTGTGTTCTTTATCCATTTATCTATCAATGGACACTTGGGTTGCTTCCAAATTTGGCTTTTGTAGATAATACTACAATAAACGCAGGGGTCTGGAATATATCTTTTTGAATTAGTGTTTTCATATTCTTTAAGTAAATACCCAGTGGTGGAATTATTGGTTCATACAGTAATTCTATTTTTAATTTTGTGAAGAAACTCCATACTGTTTTCCATAGTGGCTAAACCAGTTTGCATTCTCACCAACAGTGCACAAGTGTTCCCTTTTCTCCAAATCTTCGCTAACACTTCTTTCTTGTGTTTTCGATTACAGCCATTCTGATAGATGTGAGGTGACATCTCATTGTGGTTTTGATTGGCATTTGCCTGATGATTACAGTTGTTGAACATCTTTTTATGTGTCTTTTGGCCACCTGTCTGTCTTCTTCGGAGAAATATCTGTTCATATCTTCTGCTTTTGAAATTGGATTATTTGGGCTTTTTTTTTTTTTTGGTGTTGAGTGGTGTAAGTTCTTTATATATTTTGGATACTAGTCCATTATCATAAATATCATTTGCGAATATCTTCTCCCATTCGATAAGTTTGTCTTTTTGTTTTGTTGACTCTTTCTTTTGCTGTGCAGCTTTTTATTTTGATGTAGTCCCAATAGTTTATTTTTGTTTTTGTTTCTCTTGCCTCAGGAGACGTATCTAGATGTCAGAGAAATTACTGCCTGTGCTTTCTTCTAGGATTTTTATGATTTCAGGTCTTGTATTTAGGTCTTTAATCCATTTTGAGTTTACGCTTGTGTATGGTGTAAGAAAGTGCAGTTTCATTCTTTGGCATGGAGCTATCCAGTTCTCCTAACACCATTTGTTGAAGAGATGGTCTTTTTCCCATTGTATATTCTTGCCTCCTTTGTCAAAGATTAATTGACCATATGATCATGGGTTTATTTCTGGGCTCTCTATTCTGTTCCTACAAAGCCCTTTTCATACAGTTTATCATCCAGTCCATGCCAAACCCCAGGGAAGTAGGTAAATTAGAAACAGTGACCCCTCGGGGTGCCTGGGTTCCTCAGTCAGTCAAGTGTTGGACTTTGGCTCAGACCATGGTCTTGAGGTTCATGAGTTTGAGCCCGTGTCAGGTTCTGTGACGACACCTCAGAGCCTGGAGCCTGCTTCAGATTCTGTGTCTCCCTCTCTCTCTGCCCCTCCCCTGCTAGTGCTCTGTCTCTCTGTCTCTCAAAAATAAATAAACATTAAGAAAAAAAAGAAAAGAAAAAAAAGAAACAATGACCCCTCTAAGCACACCTTGATATCCTGGATTGGGTCCTGGAACTAAAAAAGGGCATTAATGGAAAAAGCGGGTCTTTGGTTTAGTTACTAGGACTGTCCAATGTTAACTTCTAAGTTTTGACAAGTATACTAAGATAATGAAAGAGGTTAACATCAGAGGAAGCTGGGTGAAGAGTATCTAGGAATCCTGTACTAATTTTTCTGTAAATCTAAAATTCCAAAATAAAAAAGTAGGAAAAAAAAAAAAGGTCACAACACTGACTCCCTAGCCTTCATCCTAGCAGTTCATCTACTATCAGAAGAGGGCAAAGCAAGAGCATTACAGCTCAGAGGCTAGAGCCCAAGGCGGTGCTGGATGGAAGCTCTGAAAACAAGCAAGAATGGAAGGGGCTGAGCCTTGGGTAGTCCTGAAGGGTGCATGATGGCCAAACCAATCATTTGGGTCCTGCACCAAAAAAGAATAAGAAAATTCCTGGTCCCCAAAGAATTCACAATCTGATTTATAATCCTTTTCCTTGGCATTGGAATTCATAATGTGATTTCTTCACTTGCAGATTTCTTTTGCTAATATTCTTTGCTGTTTCAAGAATTAAAAGAGCTTGCATTTGCTGAGCTTAACTCCAGCTGTGTCCCGGGAGGAAGTGGCAGCAGCCATTAAGAAGCCAGGAGGGGAAGTGGGCTGGGATTACCCCACTCAGTGTGCTAACAGTCTGTGGGTGTATAATTAGGAGAGTTCACCCTGGGGTGTTTCTCTTGTTGCTGTGTTTTGTTCTCTGTGCCCTCCCACCCTTCCTTCTTCCTTCCTTCCTTCCTTCCTTCCTTCCTTCCTTCCTTCCTTATATCCTTCCTTCCTCCTTTTTTTTTAAGAAAAAAAATTACTGACTAATTCTGAATGCTTTTCACATTTGCAGCTGTAGAAATACTTAGTAATACCTGTTGCCCTGTCCTAGAACTGGATAAATTCCAAGTGTTATCTGCTTTCTCAGATGCTAAGGATAAGCATAAGCAAGGAAGATGTGGGCCTACGGGTTGGGGATAGGGAACAGAAGGGGGAGGGGAGTTTTCTGAGCCTTCTACGGATGCCCAGCCTTGGATCTCACTTGTCACTTCCAACCCAACCTCAACACCGCCACTGTCAAAGAATAACCACTAAAGGGTCAAAACATGAGAGTCATATAAATACAGACTGAGAACTCATTCGTGAAGAAACTCGAAGAATGGTAAATTGAGTTCAAAGGAAAATTCAAGAAACTAAATACATTCACTAAAAACCAGAATGCTGGAATAAGGTTAAAACTTCTAGGTACAATAAAACTGTTGCTTTCCACACATTTAGGTTCCTCACCCAGGGCCTTCATTCCTGGGTCTTTATCTGAGGCCTTGGGCAGAGGTCCTCCTCTTGGACACATCTGCCCAGGCATTCCTAGAGGGGAGGAGGGGAAACCATGAAGACACTTTTCCCCACTCCTCAGTCCCCAGGTCTTTCCACAACTAGCGCTTCCTTCTCAACCTTCCCAAACCCCAAAGCCCACCAAACTGCTGGAGCCTTTTGTTTGGGACTCCCTCAACAGTGACGGGGCCCCTCACGTCTGCACTGATCTACTGACCCCTCCAGAGAATGGAACAGGGAGAGTGGGCGCTTCCTCGGGTTTAGCCTCTTGATTGCAGTCAGTGGTTAAAGGCTTACCTCTTAAATTGATGGCTAGTTGTTTTAATCGGCTACTCTGACACCTGACAGCTCTACTCTCTCTTCTAGCTCAGCTGAGCTCCCAACAGAGTTACATTTTTTACTGGCCAAGAGATCATTTGCATCTCTGCAAGGCCAAAATGCACGTGTGGACACATCACATGCCAGAGCCCGGGGTCTAAACAATAGTAAAAAGACAGCAAAGGTTTATTCTCCTGGATTCTAGAACCTAGAGAATTAAATAATCTGTGGGTGGGTCCATTAGACAAGGCTCCATCCAGTAGGACTTTGAAAGGACACATAATCATTCCTTGCCCTATGTCTAAGTTTTAGATAATTTTGTGTAACACTGCCAAAATGAGGTCCTATTGCAACACTGCCGCATAACTGGGGGCTGATCTTGTAGGCATGGTGACTCACAGTCACCAGCTCCCACCGTATCTCCTACAAGTCCTGGGCCAGCTACATTTGCAGCTCCATGCCAAAGGGCGCCAGCTTCCCCTGCTGGCCATCTGGCCCATCAAGAATGGAGGCTGTAAGGGATAGACATGGGTTCTCCTTTGTCCTGTGGGGTGGGTGGTGGTTCTTCCCCACATCTCCACTTTTTCTTCCCAACTCCTGCCCCTGCAGGTCTGCCGCAATTCAGACCCACACCGTGCAGACAACCACCTTCCACAAAATTCTTCACCATTCCCACCATTACATAAGGTCTGATTCCTATTTCATATCATTGCTTATTTCGTATCATTCTTAGAGATTCTGTTCTTTGCACAACCCTGACTGATACACTCCCCACCATTTTTCAATAGCCCCTTTGGGTTCTTCTGTCTCCTCGTGGGCTGGAGTGCAACAGTTATAAAGAGAATGAACCTTAATGTTAAGTTCCAGCTCAGGCTCTTCCCAGCTTTGTGTCTCTAGACAAGTTATTTACTTTCTGTAAGCCTCAGTTTCTACCTCTGTAAAATGGGAACAACAACAGAACTCCCTTAGAAGGTTGCTATGGAGGGGCACCTGGGTGGCTCAGTAGGTTAAGCATCTGACTTCAGATCAGGTCCTGATCTCACAGCTCTTGAGTTCGAGCCCCACATTGGGCTCTGTGCTCACAGCTCATAGCCTGGAGCCTGTTTTGGATTCTGTGTCTCCCACTCTCTCTGCCCCTCCCCCACTCGCATTCGGTCTCTCTTTCAAAAATAAATAAACATTTAAAAAAATTTAAGAAGGTTGCTGTGGGGATTCAATAAGGTTAATGGCAGTAAAATCCTTAGCACAGTCCCTGACCTAGTGTAAGTACTCAATAAGTATTCACCATTATCATTACTTCTATCATAAATGGCACTTATCATATCGACTTGCTTTTCTGAACCACCGTTATCACACATACCAGATTGTGAACTTTCTGAGACAATGAACATTGTTTCAGAACGTTGAAGTGAGACATCCTTTATGCCTAGAGGAGTTGGGAGAGGCTCCCTGGAAGAGGTGACATTACAGTGGGGCTCTGAATTGCTGGATTGGGATGGGTAGATAAAGAGAAAAATGGGGGCGCCTGAGTGGCTCGGTTGGTTAAGCGTCCGACTTCGGCTCAGGTCATGACCTGACGGTCTGTGAGTTCGAGCCCTGCGTCGGGCCCTGTGTTGACAGCTCAGAGCCTGGAGCCTGTTTCAGATTCTGTGTCTCCCTCTCTCTCTGCCCCTCCCCTGTTCCCGGTCTGTCTCTCTGTCTCAAAAATAAATAAACGTTAAAAAAAAAATTTTTTTTTTAAAGAGAAAAATGGCATTGCTTCCAGAAAATGAAAAACAAAGATGGGATATATAGAGACCATTGATAGAACCAACCAGCCTTTGAAATTGTACAGATTATGTGTATTTTTAAGTTTTATCTATCTATCTATCTATCTATCTATCTATCTATCTATTTATTTAGAGTGCAATCAGGGGAGGGGCAGAGAGAGAGGGAGAGAAGGAATACCAAGCAGGCTCCATATCGTCAGCAGAGAGCCCTACGCGGAGCTTTGAGCAGGATCTCATGAATGATGAGATCATGACCTGAGCAGAAATCAAGAGTCAGAGGCTTAACCACCCAGGCGTTTCTGAAATTGTACAGATTATCTTATCGGAGAAAGCATGCGTAAACAGACTGTGTATCAGGCCCTGGGCTAGGCTAGGAGACTAGAATGTTGAATAGGCTTTCTATATATTGGGGGCAATAAAAGGAAATCAATGCATACAACACAGTGTATGAGGACCCTAAAAGTCCAGGAGCCAAACATCAGGGACTTGAAAGGCAATCGAGGACAGAGTATTTACAAGCTCAGGTCTGCTGAGAGCAGAAAACCGAGGACATCCCTGTGGGTTTATGGGCTGCCTTGGAGAAGTGAACAAAGCATCTGTGTTCCACTCCACTGGCCGACTCCCCACTCCCCTATTCCCTCCTTCCCTCTCTTTAGGGTGCATGTGGGTTAGTAATGAGCGTGAAGGAAATGTCCTGAGCCCAACTCCCCAGGAATTAAGGCCCTGATTAGAGAAAAGGTAAACAGAGGCTGAAGTAGCACATCTAAAGTGACTGAGAAGAAAATAATATTACATACCTAAAGAAATGGGTTCAAAGGGGGACTAGTCAACAAAGAAAATCCAGGAAAATGTGTTCTATGCTGGAATGTGAATTCCATGAGGCAGGGATTTTGAGTATCTGAAGATTCTATCTCTCATATGCAGTCAAAGGGTGAGGTATCTGGTAGCACTCACCAATATATGTTGAATATAAATACATAGTACATATAAATATAAATATATGTTGAATATAAATGAGTGGAGACTCAAGAGATGGACCTCCTGGGGGCGGGTGGTGCTCAGATGTAGTCAGCCAAAGAAGAGTCATTTAAGCATTGCAAGCATCAATCAACAACTTTGATTTACTTTTCTCCCCACCCCACAGCACTTGCCTTACCTCCCCCACCCATAGTTCTCTCAGACAAGAAAGAGAGAATGCCCAGTATGTGAGGACATTCCAGCCCAGATGGTTGATACTCTCCTGCAAGAATTCACCTCTAGGAGACCTGGTGTATAAATGATCAGCGTCCGTCAGGCTCCAGGCTCCATTCAACCCTGGGATACCGACAAGACCGAACCACTGTAAGTTCACCAAGGTGGTGCCACCCACGTTAGCCCCCTACCCACGGGCCTGGTGGCACCTCCATCTGCCTCGTTTGATGTTGCACCCATCACTTAAGTGTTTCTCCAAACACTGCTGATCTGCCCCAACCACGGGAGGTGACCGATGTGGTACCCACACAGCCTGGCTCTCTCAGCAGCCTCCCTGCCCCACACATCCTAGATGAGTCAGCCCCAACCTCTGGGAGGGTCCCCTGGAACTGGCCCCGCTTATGCTGCCTTCTCAGGACCTGCTCAGAACCTGCCAAGGCAGTGAGCCCAACCCCCTCGGGCCTACAACCCCGCCCAGCCACCTCCAGGCACACCACAATGCATTTCCACCCAGGCAAGGGGGTGTGGTGGCCCTGGGCTCAGAGACACCTGGCTTCAGACCCTGGCTCTCACTCTCTGGCTGTGGGGCTCTGGGAAGGTCACTTCACACCTCTGTGCCTCAGTTCCCTCATCTGTAAAACAAGGGTAATAAGAATGGTTGTATCAGCTGGACTTCAGGCAGGAAATTGGAACCCTTGAGGTATTTTGAGCAGAAAGTGACTAATACAGGGGGTTGGGTGCTCATGGGATGGTTGGAGTGGCTGGATGGGGGAGGGGAGGAGGGGAGGCTGAGGCTTGAGAGGATCTGCTCCCCTGGCCTGAGCAGCAAAGGCAGGTGGGCGTCCGGAGCTTGCCTCGGGCACTCTGCGTTAGGGGACACGCCGACATGGCCGTGATCCGGGGAGCAGGCAGGGCCTCCCCCACCAGTGGTGACCGCACCCTGGACACCAGTGCAGGAAAGGATGCGCGTCTGCACGAGCCTGCCTGTCAGAAGGGAGCGGCCAAGGCACAGGAAGGCGGTCTCTGGCTCCTTCCACCTTCAAGTCCCACGTGAGGGTCTCAGCGCTGGCTCACGATAGGCACCCACCACTCTGGAAGGAGGCAGTCTGGGAAATGGAGCTTTATTTAGCTTTCTACCTGCAAAGGACAGGAAATAGGTGGGACCGGGTCCCTCAGCCCCATGAGGGTCAAGCACCTTTAAGCCTGGAGAGCACACACCACTCCAGGCACACAGCACTTGCTGGCTGGAGGCGGCTCTGGTGAGGCTCCTGTGGTGACGGCTACATGGCTGCTGGGTGGCTGCCAGGTGGCAGCTCAGGGCTAGGCCCCAGGAGATACACCCGCAAATAAGACAGGGCCTGACCCTGAAGATGCGATGGCCCTCCAGGGGCAGCAGAGACTGGAATCATCAAGGAAAGTGATCGGTGTAACCGTGTGTGCGAAAAGCCTGGGGTCACAGGGAGCTGAGAGCACAGGGGGCCCACCTGGGCCAGTCTGGGGGTGAGGCGGCGCATCGGGTGAGCAGGGACACTTGTAGGTCTGGTAACCCAGCCTGGGGTGGTGTTCACAGAACAGAAACAGAGTTCATAGAAAGCCCTTTGCCTCCCATCAGCTTAAGGCCTGCATGTAATTCAAGTCTCCAGTATTTATAAGTGTTAGGGTCAGGCGTAAGGCAGGGTAAAGATAGGAGTCAGAGGCTAAAAAATTTTAGCAAAGGCTTTATTTGGGAACTAAGGTGTCGGGCGAGGTTCCGTGACTCAGGGAGAGAAAGAGGAGTCAGGGGAGTCGCCCCCAGGTGTGGTGGGGTGGGGTTTTTAAGCTGCAGCTGTTCCGGGTTGAGGTCCGGGTGGGCCTTTTTCGCGTCAGGTCGTGCTGTCGCTCGGTGATTGGTTGACCGCCAGTTCCTTCTGGTGTGCCGCTAGCGGCTTTTCATTGGGTTGCGCGGGCAAGATGGCCGTCCCTCTACTGTGGTTCCAAGGACATCCTAACAATAAGCATTTACAGTGTACGAGAAACCAAGGAGACTTCTCCCAGTCACACCAATGGGAGAGATGTTTTCCTGATGACCTTTGAAGGTCTACAGCTGGGGCAGAAGGTGAGTGGGCAGAGGAAGATGGGAAAAACTGCTGACAATTTAAATGGCACCCTGGCCCTCACTCCTCCGCAGCCTGCAGCTCTGAGACTCCCCACCAGCTTGGCCCTGCACTGGCCACACACACACACACACACACACACACACACTCACACACTCACACACTCACACACTCACAGCACAAACCTCCCTACGTGCTGACAGCCCTGATACGAATGTACAGGAATTTCCTCCTCAGGCCTGAAGGCCAGCCGTAAGTCCAGTTGCCAGGGGGACCTCACACTGACCTTCTTCAAGGGTGACCACACGAAGAACCCGGAGGGGGGCGGTCGGGGGGCAAGCAGGTCCTCCCCTCTCTACTCATCCCCCTCTCCCCCCAGAAGGCTCCCTCCCCGGCTTTCCTCCAGTCCAGAATCCCAAGCTGGATGTGGCAGCGCGGGGCGCCCTCCTGTGGGCAGGCGCGGTGCTGCAGCTCCCCCGCGGCCTCCCGCTCCTGCGCCGCGCCCGCCCCCCCCCCCCCCCAGCAGAGTCCTGTGCGGGAGGGGAAGGGGGGCCTTGCTCACTGCCCCCGTGGGCCTGCGCCCAAGCGACCGTCTGTCCGTGTCTTACCTTTTCCTATTTTGAAATTCAAGATTGATGCATATCAAATAGTGTGTATTCGTTATCTAACCCCGTATAACCAATTACCTCCAAAATGTAGCAGTTTAGGGCGCCTGGGTGGCGCAGTCGGTTAAGCGTCCGACTTCAGCCAGGTCACGATCTCGCGGTCCGTGAGTTCGAGCCCCGCGTCAGGCTCTGGGCTGATGGCTCGGAGCCTGGAGCCTGTTTCCGATTCTGTGTCTCCCTCTCTCTCTGCCCCTCCCCCATTCATGCTCTGTCTCTCTCTGTCCCAAAAATAAATAAACGTTGAAAAAAAAAAATTTTAAATGCCAAACACTCAGGGGGCCTGGGGGGCTCAGTCCATTAAGAGTCCCACTTGGGCTTAGGTCATGAACTCAGGATTCCTGAGTTCGAGCCCCACATCCGGCTTTTTGCTGTCGGCACCCGAGCCCACTTGGGATCCTCTGTCCCCCTCTCTCTTGCCCTCCCCCACTAGCTCTCTCTCTCTCTCTCTCTCAAACATCATAAACATAAACAAGTAAATAAAATACTAAACACTCAGATCACCTTACTGAGGAGAAGGAATCCAGGAGTAGCTTACCTGGGTGGCTCTGGCCTGGGGCTCTCATGCAATTGTCATGGAGATGTTGGCTAAGACTGCAGTCATCTGAAAGCTGGGTGGACCTACTTCCAAGCTCATTTGGTGTGGCTTGTCTGTCAGCTGTCTGTCATGCTCAGGAGCCCTTCCTTTCTTGCCACTGGGGCCTCCCTATTAGGCTGCTAGGAACATATTTAGTGGTTTCCCACAGGGCAAATGCTCCCAGAGAAAGAGAGCAAGAGAAACCAAAATAGAAGACAGAATGTCCATTAGAACCTAATGTATGTCCTGGCAGTGACATACCAGCAAGTCTGCCATATTCTATTGATCTCACAGGCCAATCCTGGGACAATGTGAAAGGAAATATGAATTCCAGGAGGCAGTGATCACTTGGGTATTTTTTAGAGGCCAGCTAAATATATTTTTTATTAAAAATTTTTTCAACAAATTTTTTTTTTAATTTTTATTTATTTTTGAGAGAGAGAGACAGACAGAGTGTGAGCAGGGAAGGGGCAGAGAGAGACACACACAGGATCCGAAGCAGGCTCCAGGATCCAAGGTGTCAGCACAGAGCCTGATGCAGGGCTCGAACTCACAAACTGTGAGATCATGACCTGAGCCAAAGTTGGACGCTGAACTGACTGAGACACCCAGGCACCCCAATTTTTTTTTAAATGTTTATTCATTTTGAGAGAGAGAGAGATAACATGCATGAGCAGGGGGAGAGGCAGAAAAAGGAGAGAGAGAATCCCAAGCAGGCTCTGTACTCACAGGGCAAAACCCTACATGGGGCTCAATGTGGAGCTCAACGTGGGGCTTGATCCCACAAACTGTGAGATCATGATCTGGAGCTAAAATCAAAAGTTGGACACTGAACCAACTGAGCCACCCAGGCGCCCACAAAACATAATTTTTAAATGTTAGTTGTAAAACAACATATAGTCAACCCCACCACTCACAGAAGAACCAGGGCATCATCACATTCCCTTTCATCTACTCTCCTGCCTGTCTGTTGTAAGAGGCAATCGTCTTAAATGTTGTGTTTATCCTTCTTTGCGTTTGAAAAAGTTTGTCACAAAGGTACATATGTCTAAGCAATATGTTTGTTTCATTTTGCCTTTTTGATCTTTATAGAAATGATTGGCTGTAGGTGGTCACCTCCTTCCTCCAAGCTCCAAGCTTCTATGACACTCTTCTTTTCCCCCTCTGTTCCCCCACTCAGGAGAGGGTAGCTGCTCCCTGTCTTTTTATTCCAGGTTACCTCCATGTTCTTTATTTACCCATTCCCCTGTGATGGACATTTGGGTTGTTTCCACTCCTTCGCCATTTGACTGTGAGGCTAAGTCCCTTTGGGACAGGTCTCCTGGTACACATGCACAAGTTTTGCACACGCATACCTAAGCATAGGGGCACTGGGTCCCACTATATGCAAACCCTCCATTTCACAAGATAAGGTCAAACTGTTTTCCAAAGTGATTGTGATGAGGGGCCACAAGGCAAGGCACGCACAAGCTAGCAACACCACCGCAGGTGGGATATATGTGATATTCCTCAGGCTCTCCTGGCTGCCCAAGAACAAAGGAGAGAAAACAGATGGTTAACTGATAGAGATCACAGTCCTGCAGGACATGGGTCTCCACCAGTTTACAAATGTGCTTAGTAAATTACAAGAAAAAGGCAATCTTATCAATAGCCTAATCTCCAGAAAACTATGGACTCAGTTTCCTGGAGCCCCTAACATCACCCTCCCCTCCATAGTGATGTGGGAAACAAAGGCAAGAAGGAAATGGCAGGTAAAATTCAATTTCCTTGTAACCTGCAGCCCATTGGCAAATACTTAAGGCAAATACAGAGTAGAACATTTCTCCAGGGACCCCCTACCGTCCTAATGTTAATGCCTTAGTGGAGGGAAAACAGCCTTAGCTTGACAAGAGCAAGGCCTCGGGTATCTTAGGAATCCTCTTTAGTATATGAAAATCCTTGAGGCCTCCCTTATGCCTTTACCTTCCCCAACTGCATAGTATATATCTAGTCATTCTTCACAGACCCAGGGCAGCTCTTTTTGCCCATTGGTCCTGTCCTCCTCCTTTAATCAAATCACCTTTTTGCACCAAAGACGTCTTCAAGAATTCTTTCTTGGTGGTCAGCTCCGAACCCTCCCACCACTCCAAAACCTCATCAATTGTAACAATTCACCCTGTGGCCTGCAACTTCTACACCGGCTCTGTTGGTGCTGAGGTGTGTGTGGTGGAAAGACGGACTCAGGGGCTGGGATTGGAGGGAGGCCAAGGGGCACAGAGGCTGGCAGTGGGGGAACCCGGAAGCCCACAGACCCCAGCCCAACTCAGCCAGAGAAGTTACAGCCCTGTAACATTGTGTTTCTTCATAACAAACATACATTGCTCTTTATTCCCGTTTCTGGCACAGAGCTCCTAAAAAGCCTTGGAATTTCCTAAGCAAGGACAACAAAAGGGTCTTTGGTTATGTTAATGAGGTGACTTTTGGCCTCCACCTAAGGCTGGGAGCTGTTTGCCAGAGGAGCCAGCAGGTGATTCGAGAACTGAAACTTTGAGTCCACCCCAAGCCACCAGGGAGGCGGGGAGGAGCAATCGCCAACGAGGATGATTTAATCAGTCCTGGCTAGGCAATGAGGCCTCCATAAAAATCTAAAGGAACAGGGTTCTGAGAGCTTCAGGGTTGGGGAGCAGGTGAAAATTCCAGCAGAGTGCAATGCCTGGGGAGGGCATGGAAGCGCCACCCCCTTTCCGCCTAGCTTACCCCACGCAGCCCCTCCACCTGGCAGTTCCTGAGTTCTAGCCTTTGACACTAAACTGGTGATCTAGTAAGTAAGAGGTTTCTCTGAGCTCTGTGAGCCCCTCTAGTAAATTAATGGAGCATGAGGAGGAGGTTGCAGAAACCTCTGATTTACAGCCAGTCAGCCAGAAATACAGGTGACAGCCTGGACTTTCAACTGGTACCTGAAGGGCAGGGGGAGGTCTTGTAGGACTTGTTAAAAAACAATCAATTGAATAAATCTGAAGATCAAATTGGCTTTATTCAACCCTTCACGAATCGGGAAGCATCCCATTAACAGGTAGAAGGGACCTCTGAAGAGCTGTACAAAAATGGAGGGCTTTTCTAGGCAGAAGGAGGGGATACCAAGGAAGTTCAAAGTGGGTTACTTCGGGGAATGTTACTTGGCCTTTGGGGAAGGCAGGGGGTCTTATGAACAGATGACCTCCCCAGTACTAACCAGGAAATTCCAGACTGATTGGCTTAAAATTCCACTCCTGGGGGAGGCTGAAACTGTAATTAGGTTAGGCATTAAGGCTTGTGGGGCTTAGCAAATGTGACTCCATTTTTGGACCTGTTGTTTCTTTTTAATAGACTGAGCCCTTACGCTGTGGAATCTGATGCTATCTCTGGGTAGATAGTGACAGAAGTGAGTCAAATTGTAGACGCCCAGCTGGAGTCGGAAATTGCTTGTCCGTGTGGGGAAACCTGTGTGTGCTCATGTGTGCGCGCGCGCACACACACACACACACACACACACACACACACACACGTGGCATTTCTCTGGCCCCTCCTAAGGAAGTCTCCCTCAGCTGCTTCTGTTGACCCAGGGAAAACCATTTATGCCCTCCTTGTTGTAAGGGTTTCATGCTCTAAGGATTTCATGAAAGTCCTAACAAAGTGGACACTCACTACAGCATCTTTCCTTTCTTCCCCTTGCCTCCCCACCCAAACATGCATTTAGAACATAGAAGTAAATAAAAGAAACAAACTCCCAGGCAAATCACATTGCTCTGAACTCCATGATCATTAACAGCATTAATTAATTGCTTACCCACAGAAAGGAAAAGTTAATTACCTATCGTGGAAATTTTAAAAACAAAAAAGGAAACATGCGTTTAAATTTTAATGAGGGCCTCTGCATGGTGGGAATGAAAATGAGCTGGTTTCTCTGGGATCTAATTGTTGGCAATTGAAGTGAGGGCCCTGCAGATGCAGACTGAGGCTGGTGCCTGGCTGGACTCAGCAGCGCCCTTGCCTCCGGAGCAGTGATGCTGGGGTGACAGAGGAACAGGCAGGGCAAAGCCACTGATGTGCAGCTGGAGGGGCTTTGTTTCTCAAGGTAGTTTTGAAAGGCTCTCTCGCCTCGCTCCCTCTTCCCCAGGGCCTGTAGGAGACTCAGGAAGGCTCACAGGGGCACGAGGCTGGGACCCAGGACATCAGAAACCTGTTCTCCCTCTCCCCAACCCCCACTCCCAGACAGGATGCCTGGTGGGTCTCACTTTTCACACCATTCTCTTTTCTGTCTTCTACTTTCCAGTACTTGCGACAATCCTGCAGCTACATCAGGGATCACCAAGGCTGGAGCAACCAAAAGAGACCTGGATTCTGAGCATGGCTTTGGCACAGCTAAGCTGTGTGACCTCAGGCAAGTTCCATCATCTCTCTGGGCCCCCATAGCTGTATCTTCTCTGTAGGATAAAGGTATAGGCATTGACATACCTGAGGTCACTTCTAGCCCTCACATTCTCTGTTCTAAGCCCCACATAACAGGTAAGAAAATCGAGGCTGAGTTTGTGGGTGGCATGCTTGGGAGGAAGGCACCCTCCTGTTGCCCTATGGGGACCTGCCTCCTGCCTCTCCTACCCTTAGCTCAACCCAGGAGAGCAAGAGGGTAGCACACCCTCTTCCCTGTCTGCATCCCAGAGAGTATTTAAAGGAGAATCCAGTTTTTGGCTCATTTTCTCATCTGGACCCAGAAGCAGGAAGCTTATCAGTGCTTAATGAAGCCAGGACCAACCCAATTATCAAAGGCACTTGTGTTAATGAGCACCTTTCAGTCCACGCCGGGAGCTAACACAGTCAGAACAAAAAGGGAAGAAAAGCCATTATCTTGATATGTCTGGGCTCCTACCTGGGCTGAGCCCCATGAAGTCATTATGGGCAATTATGGGCTGTGGCCTAGCACAGCACAGTCCCACTTGGTAATGAGGGGGAGCATGTGGTCCTTGCAAGGCAGAGAGGCTGAGGTCATCAAATGGGCCACTTCCCATTTTTACTTTGTTTCCATCCCACTTCTTATGAGGGTCCCCACACTGCTCCTTCATTTCGTAGTTCTGGGTTCACCCTCAACAGATTTGTTATCCCGAGTGTCCCTTCATTTAGGGAGAAAAGTCACTGTGCTCTGAGAGTCTGTAACCCAAGACTCCAGAAGCCTTACTGAAGAAACTTTCCTAATTTTCCCCCAAGCTCCCTCTGAGCTGATGGTTGCTGAAACGAGGGCGAAGCCACAAAGAGGGAGCACAGTGGTCAGGTTAGGTTTGCAGATGGCTTGGAGGGAAGAAGGAAGTGTATGTTGGGGGGAGAAGGATCTAAGATGACAGGGGGGTGTTTGGGCTGAGCAGCTGGACAGACGGTGGTAGCATTTACTGAGATGAAGAAGACCCAAAGAAAAGCTTGGTCTGAAGAGGGGAAATAAGAAATGATGTTTGGCCATGTTAAATTGAGGATCTCTATAACAGACATCTCAAATTTGGGATCTAGGGGAAGGTCAGTGCTAGAGATAGAGATTTGAGAGTCACCGAATACAAAGAAATCCATGAACTGGCTGAAATCTTTAGGGCGAATGTGTACACAGAGAAGTGATGGGCCTTCAGGACTGGACCCTGCATCCAACATTTAGAAGCTGAGCAGAGGGGCACCTGGGTGGCTCAGGCAGTCCGACTCTCCACCTCAGCTCAGGTCCTGATCTCAGGGTTGTGAGTTCAAGCCCCACACTGAGCTTTCACACTGGAGGTGAAGCCTACTTAAAAAAAAGAAAAAAGCTGAGCAGAAGAGGAAAAATTGCAAATTGGAATCAACTTCTGAAGCTGGAACGAACTGCCTTTGCCGGTGTGAGGCAGGCAGGTGGTGCTGACAGGAACAGGAAGTAAAGAGGAAAAGTATACCCACCTTCCTCCACCTTCCAGTCTACTCCTAGTGTCCTCTGTTGGCAGAATCTAGCAGGGTGCTAAATAGCCCGTCAGAAATGTGTTTTTCAAAGTTCTTGTCTCAGCAAGAGGTTTGCAGGTGAGAGACAAGACCTAAGTAACCAGGGCACACATTAGGGCTCTTGCCTGTCACCTAAGGCCAGTCTGCACAGGGCTTCCTCCCAGACCTACCCTGTGGCCTCTGAAAGGTAAGAGGTAGCTGAGTACAGCAAAGATTAGCGGAAGCAGGTGGCAGCTGAGAGCCGTCATATTGGGGGAAGTAGATTGGTCTATTAGCACTGAGAATGGAACGCCTAGGAACTGGCAGTGTAAGAAACCCACAGAAAAAGCACTCGAAGGAGCTAAGCTGGCGGAGGAAGGGAGGAGAGGGTAGAGTAGGGGAGGTCAGCCTTCCCTAGGAGTAAGGATGAGAAACTATTTGGGCTTTCAGCCGTGACTCAGAGAGCTAATGACATCTCTGAAGCCTCCCCCCCACCCCCTCATTCATCTCTGGTCAGGGCAGAGAATGGCGGGGAAGACTTGCTCCTTCCTTCCAGATCCCTTCCGAGTAGGTTCTTAATGGACTTCACCTGGGATGGGACCGGGTGGGAGACTTCCGAGATCTGAGAAGGGGTGGGGAGCCTAGGCAATTCAGTTGTCTGTCTGGAGGGCTCCCCCAATGCCAAAGAGTCTTTAACGTAATTTAATGTCCTGAAACCTAACAAGAGAGGTGGGAAGTTTTGCTGTCCTACTAGGTGTGGACTGACTCACTTCTGTCAGCTCATCCTTCAGATTCTTCCTGTGCTCACCATCTGCCAGTCAGGACCACAGCACCAGGGATTTAGACTATCAATAGTCTCCATACGGACAGGCTCTCTGAGGTTAGCCTTCTCAGAGCTCTTGCCACTCAAAGTTTCCTGTGGAGGTCCTAGTGCTTGGTAATTTGAATCCCACTCCCAGTCTGTATGGTCATATAGACTCCTCCACTCTCCCATTTTCCCTGTATGGCCTCAAAAGACTGAAAGCATTTTTTTTCTAATTTAATTTAATTTAATTTTTAGTTAAGTGCTACACCCAGTATGGGACTTGAACTCAGGACCCCAATATCAAGACTTGCATCCTGTACTGACTGAGACAGCCAGGTGTCCCAAGACTGAAAGCATTTAAAATGCCTGATTTAGGGACACCTGGGTGGCTCAGTTGGTTGAGCGTCTGACTTCGGCTCAGGTCATGATCTCACAGCTTGTGGGTTCGAGCCCCGCATCAGGCTCTGTGCTGACTGCTTGCTCAGAACCTGGAGCCTGCTTCAGATTCTGTGTCTCCTTCTCTATCTGCCCCTCCCCCACTCCCGCTTTGTCTCACTCTGTTTCTCAAAAAATAAATGGATGTAAAAAAAATTTTTTTAATGCCTGATTTAAAATGAAGGACCAGAGAAGACATCCTAACATGCTCCCATCTGGCTTCCCATGACCATGTGAGTCTCAAGTCCTTCAGCACAGCCAGTGCCAGGCTAAGGACAGGAGTTCTGGCCCCCAACCAAGGACTCTGGCCACTACGCCATCACATCTTGCACCATATAGCTCCCTACCTTCTGCATACTTGATGCCTTTCCTGGAACTTTCGGCCTGCACTTTCCATCTGATTTGTGCAAAAACAAACCCGATAGAACCTAGGCTCACCACTGTTTTGGAAGAAAGCCCCGGTGACTATTTAAACTGAAACGCATTAATAGCTCTGAATATTTCATGCCAGGTACATTAGAACAACCAGCATTATTTATTGAAGGCTCATCACTCATCATGGGTATTAATACATTTGCTTCAGAGTGTCAGCCAAGGAAAAATTCACTTTAAGGAGCAAGGTAGGAAGGAGGCTTTTGGTCTTTTAGGTACTTTTGCCTAGGGACATAAATCTTGCATGGGTAGAAGGTGTGGCCTAGGGGTGCTTTCCAACCCTACTCAGGCTTCTATCATAACTTCTGAAAGGCTCATCAGAAAAGCTTTAAACCACCATGTGAGTAAGAGCCCTGCTATCATATCCTGGACCAAAACCAGGCAGGGCTGTGCCACCGCTTTCTCCAGCAGATATTAATTCCCCAGCGTCTGACGTGGAGCCCGATGTCTGGTTCTTCTGGTTTTCTACAGAGGATAATAAGGAAGTAAATGGGCTTAATTGATTAGAGAGGGATTTGGTTGGCATGAGAGAGGAACTCACAGCAGAGAGCAGTTCTGCGTTCTGCTGCTGGACTTCTGTTTCCGTCACGTTGAGTCTCTGACACTGCTACCCTTAGCCTGTGCCCTCAAACTCACCAGTCAGAGTCTGCCCAAGAAACAAATCATTCTAGCTATTTTAAACACAAAAAATTTAACACAGAGAATTAGGCACTTTTAAACTTGTTGGAAGGGCCGGAGGGGTGGGCTCTAGGCTGAGCCTCTAGGGGTAGATCACGGAATTTCACCCAGCAGAATGACCAGCCTCCCCTTATCTTTCCCTTATTTTTTGGTCAAACTGATGTTAATTTACTGCTAAAGAAATTAAGAAACTGTAAAGGAAATATATTTAGATACTAAATCAATTTAAAAAATTTTAGTTGTATTTAAAATTGTGGGGGGGTGGGTGGTGAACCTGGGTGGCTCAGTAGGTTGGGTGTCCGACTTTGGCTCAGGTCATGATCTCACGGTTTGTGAGTTCGAGCCCCACATTGGGCTCTGTGCTGATGGCTCGGAGCCTGCTTTGGATTCTGTGTCTCCCTTTCTTTCTGCCCCTCCCCTGCTCATGCTCTGTGTCTCTCTGTCTCTCCAAAATGAATAAACGTTAAAAAAAATTTTTTTAAAGAAAGGGGGCCTTGTTATTGTATGTAGACGGGAGCTTGAGGTCACGTGTGCGCCTTAAGGAAACATGCCTAGACATACATTGTGTGTTCTGTAAATGAGACTTGTGCTCCTCCTGGGATGGAGATTTTATTAAGACAATGAAGTAAAGGTGACTGTTAGTCACTCCTTGGGTCTCTCTGCAGTCCATCCTCGCAGGCGTGAGTTGGGGGTTAAGTTGAAACTGGTCTGGGTGGTCTGGGCCACTGTAGCTCTTAGTCCGGGCAGTCGATAATACTCAAGGGGCAGTTTCAGTTTGCATCGAGGAATGTGATGCCCCTGGGTCTTTTGCCTGAGTTCAGAGATGAGCTGGAAAGAGGAGCTTAAGGGAGAATGTGGGACAAAGGTTGGTGGCTACAAGCAGGTGGGTAGTGAAGGTCAGGTCTTGGGAGTCCAGCTGGTGATAGGTCCACTCACCCAACTTCCATCCACGAGGAGCAATTTTCCTCTTAGCCCCTCTGTGAATCCTTCAGTACCCAACACACAAACTCTCTCTCTCTCTTTCACCCACATACACACACACACACACACACACACACACACACACACACACTCACACCCCTGTCTCAAAAGCTCCCAGCTCCACTCTTCTCACTTCCACACCTCCCTCCAGGTGCTTCTCTCCTTTTTCCTTAAATGCATTGGGGGCATTGGAGTTAGGAGGAAAAAGATATAAATGGCAAGGACCCAAAGCCAATTTGTTTTAATGCTAATGAAGCGTGTGCCAAAATGTATTC
The DNA here is from genome assembly GCF_018350175.1 of Felis catus. Classification (NCBI taxonomy): domain Eukaryota; kingdom Metazoa; phylum Chordata; class Mammalia; order Carnivora; family Felidae; genus Felis; species Felis catus. The sequence goes on along the minus strand of NC_058375.1, from coordinate 96,204,499 downwards.
TTTTTGCATACATTACTTTGAAATGCAAATTTTTACAAGTGCTGTTAGCCACCATCTCCCTAATCTCTTGGGGTTAAAGGGCAAAGGGGAGAAAATTACTTGAAAACTCATTTGCCAACTCTCTTCTGAAGCAGAGAAACCTATGCCACTCCCGGAGAGGGGGGGTATCTTCTGCTCCCCAGAGTGAAGTCCCAGAGTTCACACTAAAGTGAACATGTTACCTTCACAGCCTACGGTCCTCAGATTGCTACCAGCCTGGGGGACAGGTCTAAGAGTCCAAAGGAAAACACAGTCACCTTGTTTCAGTTTTATTTTCCTCTCTGTAACCCCAACCGGGACCCCAAAAGAAGAGGGACCAGGGGCAGTCAGTGAAGGTGTAGGTGAACTACCAAACTGTCCTCAGCAAAGCTGATTTGAACTCCTGCAATGTAGGAGCCCAGGCTAACTCATTCACAGCCCAGCACTTCTGTTCCTAACCTTAGATTCATGGGCCCCGCCTTGTAGGCCACAGAAACGTTGCTGGTCTGCCATTCTTTTGTCATGTACCTTCTGAGCAGTCTGACTCCTGGTTAAAAACCTTGTGTGTCTTTTCAGGCCTGACCTGAGGCGATCACAAAGGCTTTACCTAGCAGCTCCCCAGAGAAACTGTCCTCCCCACACCAGACCTGGCTACAGTCAGTGCATTTGAGTCCCTAAACTGCAGTCAAGGGCATGGTTTGGGGGACGAGGGGCCCTGGACATCATGTTCTCCCCCATATTCACATTCCTCCCCCAGCGCCTTCATTCCTACGTCGCTTTACCTGAGGCCCTGAGCCGGGGTTTCTGCCCAGAAGGTGGGAGGGGAATCTGGAAGACACTTTTCCCTACTCTGACTCAGTGCTCAAAAGTTTTCCACCCCAACACTTCCTTTTCACTCCCCTCTCCAACCTGTGTCCATAAAACTGCCAAAGCCTCTTGAATTGTTTGTTGAGTGAGACCACCCCTCATCTGTGTTGATCCATTTGACCTTCAGCTCCTGGGGAAAATGGAACAAAGAGAGTTGGTGCTTCCTCGGTTTGAGCCTCTGGTTTATACCATTACACTAAGCAGTGAGAAGCTTAACTCATTTATGGCTGGTTGCTTTCATCCACTACTCAACACCTGACAGCTCATCTCTCTCTCCCCTCCAGCTCAGCTGAGCTCTTAACACCTTCTCTTGCTGTCATCATTTCTATTAGACTAGGAGGTCCTAAAAGTCAAAACTACGTTTTTCCTGAGAATAACCGGTAACTTGTTTTTAGCATTTGCTGTATTCCAGACACAATGCTATGCACTTTGTATGCATTAGCTTGGCCAATTCTCACCACAGTTGCCTTTATGATTGATAATTGTGTGCCAAACACACTCTTTCTTTCTTAAGATGGAAAAATTGTGGCTTAAAGACATGAAGCGACTTGCCCAACATCCCATGGCTCATAAGTGGTGGAGTGGGAATCAGAACGCAGGTCTGTGTGATCTAGGGTCTGAGCCCTTTCCTACTCTGCTCCCAGGCACCTCTACGCCTGGCACTTGCCTGAACTAGCATGCAGCAGGGCACCAATAAATGCTTCTTGTATGAATAATTCTCAAGTCTCCATTTCTGCCCTAATTGCTCATTCCTATGCTTTTTAGCATTAATGCAGGACATTTCAGTTAGCTGCCCCAAGGCCACTTCTGTTTAACACGCCCAACACTGAGTTAATCATCTCCTCCGTCTAAAAGTCCCTTCTTCCCAACAGCTCCATTTCTCCTCATATGCCTCCATTTTCCAGCCCCCAGGTTCACAGCTCTACTATCGTGTTGTACGCATCACTCCCCAACCACCCCCTAGCCCCGCCCACCCCAGCCCATACCTAATCTGATCCCAAGTTTGACCGCTTCTCCTCTTTGAGGCAACTCTTAGATCTCCATCTTCCCACTTCTCTGAAACCGCTTTGGCCTCAGCTGTCCCCACCTGGGCTGATGATCAGTACAACTTCCAGTCTCGGCATCATTCCCCGAGGCTACTTCTCCCTTTGGCTTCTTGGATCCTTAACCTCACACTTCCCGAAGTCATAGAGCCTGAAGATGGGCCATATGGAATTGCATTTTATGATAAAATAACAGGTTTGTTTAGGCCTTGGGTTTGAATGAAGTTGGGGTCTGTGTTTTGTTGAGGAAAGGAGATTGGTAGTTTCGTGTCATCAGAAATCGATATGAATTGATGCCCTCCAGAACGTCTCATGCTATGAGGAGCATGTGCCTCCCAGATGGCAGCTGTCAGTCTGTCACCATTTGCTCCAAGAATCCAGTTCCCATTGTTATAAACAAACGAACAAAAATACCTGTTTCTGAGAACAATAACATATGTTTATTAGGCTTACTGCACTTATTATAGTTGTAATTCATGGCGAGTTTTCTAGGCACAAAAAACTGCCTACGATAAGTGTTACCATGGCTTTAAACTATAAATAGAAATAATCCTATTATTGAATAATTGAAAATTATGAAAAATGCTGGTAAGAATCGAGTTTGCTGCTACTGGGACAACAAAACAAAGAATTTAAAAGGCAATGCCTTTGGCTGATTGAATCAGGAATTACTGGGCAATTAGATTTGGGAAGTGGGGTGTAACCACCCTGTCATCGTTAAGATATCACGACCTCCCAACCCCGGACCACTATCAGTCCCATCCACCAGAGGGACCCCATCAGCGTTGGAGCCAGGCCACACGGAGGGGGTGGAGGGAAGGCCTGCAAGTGGGGTCCAGGGAGGAAAGCATACCTGTGTACCTCTCTGGGCCCTAAAACCAAGGTCTCCATTAGCCCCAGGTCTTGCCTTTCCTCTCCTAAGATCGGATCTGGTATAGGCATTTTAAAGACTGTATCTGTCAAGATATATGGAGCCTGTGCAGACTATTGTGAAAGTTTGCACAAATCTGATTATGTCCCCAGTGAACCAAATTACAGTAAATTCTTCCAACAAGATTAGCATCAGATACATTTGCTGAATTTACTGCCAGCAGCCTTGGCCAGTGTTGGAGAAAACGCAGAAAAAAAGAGAACTCTCCCTTTCTTAGTCTGTTCCTTCATTCTTTCCCCACCCTACCTCTGAAATTTCTAGATCTTCAGGGGTGAGAGCTTATAAATCACACATGCCATTCATTCAATGATGAATTTCATCTGTCCCCAACCACATCCTGCCCTGTCCCTCCCACCTGCCGGCAGGTAAACAGCCCTTCATTATTTCAGCACTTTTGTCTCTCTTCCCTTGCAGTTCCTGCCTGCTGGGGAGTAATAACCTAACCAAGGGTTGGAGCTAAGATGAAAGTGATTTTCATCCCGGATTTGGGTTGGGTGTGAACGGACCAATAGTTGGGTGCAGCCTGGGGACGTCTTGCTCCATTATTACATAACTCAGAAATGTAATGAAGATCTAAATCTAAAGCCATTCCCCTTGGAGTCCCAGCTTTCTCCTTGGCATTCAACGTCTTAATCTCTCTTTAATTTGCCAGGAGAGCGGGACTTGTCATTAGCCATGACTCAGTCATCATCCTCTCCACCTTACCAAGTGGTGTCACCTAATTTTATCTCCTCTAACCTTACCACAGCCCAGCTGTAGAGGTGGGTTTTTCCTTTCTTTCATAGCCGGTCTCTGCCCTTGTGCGGCCACATGCCCTTGGCATTCACCTCCACACATCTGAGGTTACCACTTAGAACATCTATGTGCCCAGCAAACCAGAACTACCAGACATTTGAAGGCCCCAGGGGCAGCCCTCAGCCAGTAACAGGGTAGGGCGTGAGCATCTGGCTTCCTCGCCCTCAGCTGAGATGACTCTACAGCATGTCCCATAGCATCCCCTAAAGGTCCTCGGCAGGAGGGGGCTCCAGCGGCCCACAGTGGTGACTGGCTTTAATAACATCCCTTTATAGGCACCCTTCCTTTCCCTATCTTGCTTTCCCACCCCTACAAGTGTTTCATGGGATCACCTCCCAAAATACTTTTTGTGCTCACATGCATGTCCCCAGGTCTTGTTTCAGAAAAACCCAAATCAAGGCAAGTCACTTCAATTTATGGTGCCCTAACTTCTGGCCCTGCAGTGGCAGCAGTAACAACAGTGGTTGGCAGGCTTCTCTGGAGCCCCCAGTGGGGCGCAGGTGGGTCTACAAGATGGGTTCCAGGTAGAATGGCCTGCTCTCACCAGGAGGTGCAAATCCCACTACTGGACTTCGTGAGATGGGTGATGGGCGCTCATGGGAAGGCAATGAAAAGAGTATGTCACTGGAAGTCGGGGCAACTTGGCCCGAGACACTGGAAAATACTTAGCAAAAACCTGAGTTCATTGTGCATTGATTCAACTTTTTAAAAACATTTGCATTTTCGAGGCATTTGGGTGGCTCAGTCGGTTAAGCTTCTGACTCTTGATTTCCGCTCAGGTCATAATCTCACGGTTCATGAGTTCAAGCCCCGCACTGTCAGGGTGGAGCCTGCTTGGGATTCTGTCTTTCTCCCTTTCTCTCTGCCCCTCCCCCACTATTGTGCACTCATGTGCTCTGTCTCTCTCTTAAAATAAATAAAGTTAAAAAAATTTTTTAAATAAAAATATTTTCAGTTTATAATCCTAGCTAGGTGACCTCAGACAAACCACTTACCCACTCTGTGCGTTGTTCATCCATCCATTCATTCAGCAGACATTTCTAAAGCTCACAAATGTAGAGATGAGGCTGCCCTCTGGAGTCCCCAGTCTAGAGGGACAGACCTCCCCTGGACATGTGCTCTGGGAGAAGTAAACTCAAGATGTATGAGGAGTGCATGGAGAGGCTTCTTGTCCAGGTTTAGGAAGCCAGGGAAGGGTCCCTGGAGGAGCTGCCACCTGAGTTGAGTCTTCAGGTAGCAGTTAACAAAGGGAACAGCATCCACAATGCGGGGGGGGGGGGAGGGGGGGGGAGTAAGGGACAGATATAGAGGGCAGAGAAGCTGGAAGGAGGCAGGGGGCCCAAAGCTGCTCTTACCTGGTATATTCCTGAACAGGTCACTTCATCAGGTTGGGTGTTGGCTTGCTCACTTGCCCTGCTTTCTTCGATATTTGGTATAAGGTTGCATACAATAATGAATGTGAAAGTATAAAGTTCTTTAGAGATCTGAAAGATGGGAGAATGAGCCTGGCAGCACTTACCCCACCCCTGTTGTTGGGAAAGGAGATGGTGGTGGGAGAGGGCATGCACAGGGTCCTATGTCCCTTCCCCCCTCTTGTCTGAAGCAGGCAGCGTGGTGGGAGGGGCCATGACTCAGACTGAGGGGCAGTAAACATAATCCCGTGTAATGGCTTTTGACAGCTCAGGAGACACTGTTACAACGATTTATTCTGCATTTTTTTTTATTGAGCTCCCAGGACAGAGACTTTTCCAGGGCGTGGGAACACAATGAAGAATAGGGGAGACATGCTTTCACCCTGAGGAGCCCAGAGTGGGAGGCTCAGACAAGGAAACAGGCAGTTTCCACAGTGGCACCTCACCCCCACAACAGCTGAGCTTCCGCTTCCTGATTTATAAATTGGGAAACGGGCCCAGAAGCCAGCGATGAGGTGTCCAAAGTCACAACCAGATCACGGTGGTGCCAGCAGCCACGCCGAGGTCCCTCCCCAATTCTAAGCCATCCCCTTTCTGCAGACAAACGTTATGCCATCCCAGCGCTGACCAGAATTAGGAAATAGAGAAGACCTACTAGGCCCAAGATGACGTGAGATGGATGAGAGGGGTGGTCCCTGATGGTGCAGCAGTGGCGGCAAGAGTAGACAAGTCAGGTTGGAAGTCTCCAGTCCTAAATCCAGGAGGGACTTTGTTTTTCCCATTAAATCCCTTCCACTGCCTGCAGCCCCTCCAGTAAAGCTTGACTCATGCTTCCTCACACTCAATTTGGTCTGAGAGGAAACAACGCATCCTTAGAGGCCCTTTGTCATCCTGGCTTCCTCCATGGCTCCCATCAGCTTCCTTCCTGCTGGAAATAAGAGACAGAAGGGGATAAAAACAAGCCTGCAGATAGGTTGCTGCTGATCTGAATGTCCCATATTGACATCTCCCCTCCACACATGGCTCTGGGGGCTGTGGAGAAAGGTTGCCAAAGCCTCCAATAAAATACAAACAGCTGTGGAGGTGGCTTTAAATTGAACACGCTAAATGAGAGTCATTGATAATCCAGCGTCTCATCAGGCAGAACCAGATGTTGGGGCGGTGGAGGGGGGTGCACAGGGGAGCAGGGATGGCAGGAGATTAGCAACCTCTCTTTCAGAAGTGAGAGCTGCAAGTTCCCAGGTGCAGGGGGAAGATTCCAGGCCAGGATCAGGATCAGGAGAGTGACTTTAGGTACCCTTTGTCCAGAGAGCCGAAGCCCTTGGCTAGAGAAGCTCAGTAGCCTATTCATTCATTCATCCATTGGCCACATAGTTAACCTCACACCGACCAGGAACCAGGCAGTATACTCAGTGCTAGGAAACAAGGTCAATGAGACACAGTCTTGGTAATCAAGGGACTTCTAGTTTAGGAGGGGAGACAGATTCACTAAGAAGTGAACGGAATGTTATAAATCTCTGCACAGAGGGACACACAGAGGTAATGGCCAATTCTCCTTGGGGATGTCTGAGAAGATTTTATGGTGGGAGTATGAGTCTTGAAAGGTGAGTGAGGTTTGCAAGGCAAAGAGGGAGGCGGGTATGCCAACATTAATAACATCAATATCTCCAACAGTTCCTGGATGTGTGAACATCGAGGGCGACATCAGGCTTCTGCCTTGACTGACTGACAGATGGTGGTGCCATTCACCAAGATGGAGGACATGGGAGGAATACAGCACCTCTGAGACGGGGAGATCATGAGCTTTGTTTCAAACAGAGGAGAGGGGTAGCGTTCGCTAAGATAAGAGCCCTGGGAATGGTCATGGTAGAGACCGGGTAGCTGAGGATGATTGAGGCTTTCAAGTGTTGGCGAAGTTGTCTATGTGAATGTTGGACTCGCTTATGTCGGACAGTCTGTATCTCTCACATAAGCCACTGCAATTTACTCCTAATTTTTTTAAATGTTTATTTGTTTTTGAGAGAGAGACAGAATGTGAGTGGGGAGGGGCAGAGAGAGAAGGAGACACAGAATTGGAAGCAGACTCCAGGCTCTGAGCTGTCAGCACAGAGCCTGGCATGGGGCTTGAACCCACGAACTGTGAGATCATAACCTGAGCTGGAGTTGGACACTTAACCGACTGAGCCACCTAGGTGCCCCTACAGTTTACTTCTAATGGGCCTCCTTGCCTTGCTCCCTCTAAACTGCTGCAAAGGTGACCCCCAGAAGCCAAATTCATGTGGATCTTCAAGGCACTGAAGAGTGTGAATAGTATACTACAATTTTGTGTTCAAAGAGCGATTTTGTATTATGGGTTGAAATGTCCCCCCCCCCCCAAAAGATCTGATCAAGTCCTAACCCCTGGCACCTGTGAATATGACCTTGTTTGGAAATAGGTCTTTGCAGATCTAATCAACTTAAGAGAAGGTCCTACTGGATGAGGGTGGGCCCTAATCCAATGACTAGTGTCCTAATAAGAAGAAAGGAATTTAGGAATGCCTGGGTGGCTCAGTTGGTTGAGCATCCAGTTCAGTTCAGGTCATGATCTCATGGTTCGTGAATTTGAGCCCTGTGTCAGGGGCTGTGTTGACAGTCAGACTCTGTGCTAACAGCTCAGAGCCTGGAGCCTGCTTCAGATTCTGTGTCTCCCTCTTTCTGCCCCTCCCGTCTCCTGCTCATGCTCTGTCTCTCTCTCTCTCTCTCTCTCTGAAAAATGAACATTAAAAGATTTTTTTTTAAGAAGAGGGGAATTTATACACAGAGACACAAAGACCATGTGATGTCAGAGGCAGGGGTTGGAGTGCTACAGCTGCAAACCAAGGAGCACCAGGATCCCTGCCAGCCACCAGAAGTAAAAGAGAATCAAGGAAGGATTCTTTTCCCTAGAACGATCAGAGGGAGGATGGCCCTAGATTTCAGATTTCTGGTCTCTGGAATTGTGAAAGAATACATTTCTGTTGTTTCAAGCCACCAGTCGGTGGTACCGTTTGTTACAGCAATCTTAGGAAAATAATACAGAGGGGGATATGAATACATATATACTTATATAATTGCTTACATTTTCAAAACTAAATAATGAAAGATTGACTAGCTGTTGGCTGATCTAGGTTAGCCTGGCTGAAACGACTGCAGGGGGCAGGGGCTCAGCTCTGTACCACACGTCCCTGGCAGGCTTGTCTGGGCCTGTTCTGGGCCTTTGTAAAGGCATAGTGAGTAAACAGAATAGCCAAGGAGCCTTAATGCCTGGACTTGGAACAAACACAGGTCACTTCTGCTTCATTCTATTGGCCAAAGAGAGACCCGAGGTCAGCCCAGATTCACGGGTGGGCGGGAGCGGAAAAACAGACTTCACTTCTTTAGAGAGAGACTGAAAAAGACACATGGCAAAGAGTATGGATGCAGATTTGAGCCATTAATAATGCAATCAGTCTACCACACAAATGTGTGTGTGTGTGTGTGTGTGTGTGTGTGTGTGTGTAGTGGGATAAAGCAAATGAGTCATATACTATGCTTTTAAGGTAAAAAATTGTCAGAATAAGAGCCAAGAGATACAAACCGAATGAGATTAAAAAACAAAAAACCAAGAAGTGCGAATTCTGTCATATGTGTTTTGAATTGGAAATAATAGTATGAGCTCAGGATACATATTTTATTAGAAAAAGAAAAAATGTATATGTTTAAATATTTTTAGATGTAATTTTTAAGGAAAATTATATATTTGTTTCTAAGAAATATGTATTTCTCAGCTCTGTTCACCAGAAAGACCTAGAAATAGTGACAAGTTGGTAGCAATGGGCACTGCTAGTGATGAGGGAGCATAAGGCAAGCTGAGGGGCCAAGGACAAGCTAACCCCAGGTGGTATATGTGTGATATTCCTCAGGCACTTCTGGCTGCCCAAGAACAAAGGAAAGGGAAAAAAAAAAAACATGGTTAACTGATAGAGATCATGGTTAACTGATAGGGCATGGGTCTCCATCAGTTTACAAATGTCTTAGTAAATTACAAGAAAAAGGCAATCTTATCACTAGCCCAATCGCCAGAAACTTATGGACTCAGTTTCCTGGAGCGCCAACATCACCCTCCCCTCCATAGTGATGTGAGGAATGAAGGCAAGAAGGAAATGGCAGGTAACATTCAATTTCCTTGTAACCTGCAGCCCATTGGCAAATACTTGAGGCAAACACAGAGTAGAACTTTTCTGCAGGAACCCCCTACCGTCCTAATGTTAATGCCTGGCTAGAGGGAAAACAACCTTAGCTTGACAAGAGCAAGGTTCAGGTATCTTAGGAGTCCCCTTTAGCTTATGAAAGTCCTTCTGGAGGCTTCCCTTGTGCCTTCACCTCCCCCGACTCCATAGTGTAAAACCAGTCAATATCTTCACAGCCCCAGCACAGCTCTTTCTGCCCACGGGTCCTGTCCCTGTGCTTTAATAAAACCACCTTTTTGCACCAAAAATATCTCAAGAATTCTTTCTTGGCTGTCAGCTCTGAACCCCCACCACCCCAAAACCACATCACTACTGTTCCTTTTGTGTTCCCAAATACCATTTCCCACTAAAAAGAACTGGGGATATCTGGAGAAATGGTTCGTTCCAGCTGAATTTTCTTGGGAAATTTATCATAAATGGATCAGGCTGACATTACTTGAACCCACTGATCAGTCTTCACTTCAATAAAAGTGGGACAACCGAGCATCATGTTCCCTGAGGTGTGATGCAATCAATAGGAAGGGTACAGGGGCACGTTGGTGGCTCAGTCGGTTAAGCATCCCACCTCAGCTCAGGTGATCTCACGGTTCATGGGTTCAAGCCCCGCGTCGGGCTCTGTGCTGACAGCTCAGAGCCTGGAGCCTGCTTCAGATTCTGTGTTCCCTCTCTCTCTGCCCTCCCCCACTCATGCTTGGTCACTATCGCTTCCTCAAAACCATATAAACATTTTTTTAAAAATGTATTATAGTAGAGTAGTAACACATTCAACCCTACGCGGAGAATACAATCAGCCAAATCCAGAATGTGAAAAATACTACGTGAGAAATGACCCGTGTTTCTTTCACAAATGAATGGCTTTAGAAAAAGACGGGGCGAGATTAATAGAGACTTAGGAGATGTATCAACCAAAAGCAATATGTAAATTTGATTCTCATTTATATAAAAGAACTGCATGGAAACCAATTTGACAATAAATTATATTAAAAATAAATGAATAAATAAATGTACTCACCAAAAAAAAATTTTAAAAAAAGAACTGTAAAAAGATGCTTCTGATATAGTGAGGAAAAAAGTGAACATGGACCAAGTATTAGAGAATATGAAGAAATTACTGTTTATTTAGTTGAGTGTCATTATAGTATTATGGCAATGTTATTTTTTTTTAAGTCCTTACCAGAGATTTTCAAAAAAATAAAGCAAATCTGGCAAAATGTTAACAGCTGTTAAATCCAGATAGATGATGGGTGTCTGGGAATTTATTATACTATTCTGCCTACTTTCCTGCGTGTTTCAAACTGATAAGAGAGGAAAAGGGGAAAGAGGAGGGGAGAAGGAGGGGAGAGGAGAGGATGCCAGACGACCTGAGTTTGAATCCTAACTCTGATCCTTTTTCTAGCTGAGTAAACTTGAACGAGTGACTTAAATTCTGCCTGTTTCTTCATCTGCAAATTAGGCTAATGACAGTGCCTAATTTGTTTAACGGACCGAGCTGCCCAGGCGCCCCATAACAGTGCCTGATTCGAAAGCTCAGGGTAGAGATGAAGTGAGTTAATATCAGTGCTCAGTAAATATGAGCTTCTTATTCACCCACCAAGAGCCAAGTCCCACATATGACGCGTGGGGAGTGCCAGCCCCTGCACAGTCCGACCTAGCTGGGGGGTGTGGTTCTCTAAGAACACAGCAGCTCTCCTCCAAAACATGTAGCTGGGGCGCAGAGGGGAAGCAGTGCTCAGCCATGATAATCCCAAGGGAAGGAAGTAGAGTCCTGCACAGACAAAACATTTGGAGAGAAGGTGTGACTTCCTAGGTGCATTTCACGCCTGGGAAAGAGGTAGCATTAAGCTCACTTGAATGCAGTATAAGAGGAGAGTGAGGCAAAGCCCCAAGAGCTCTGAGTGGCCCTGGGACAACACCAATGGGAGCCATGGGGGAGCGGTTGCTGATATGTCTTTCACTCTAACTGCCACAGGGGACCCTCAGGTCTGGAACAGGAAGCATCAGGTGTTGCGAACCCCCATAAATGAGACCCTGCCCGTGACAGTTGGACAGTGTGAATAAGCGTGGCTCACCATGCGTCTTCTAATGGCTCATTCTGGAAGATGAGCGGTGTGCAAATTTCAAAGAGCTTATAGGGCCAAAGTTATATCTTCCTGCCTCAGTACAAGCCTCTGAAACCAAAGGAAGCTTTAATGCCTCAGCCTGGAAAAGAAGCTCATGTTTCTGCACTTCTCCAGCTGCCTAAATACACTTAGCCAAAGTGGGAATGAGCACCATCTACAGATACAGAATGGCTCTAGAGTGATCAGGCTCCTCTCCTTCCCTCAGAGCTTGCCTGAGCTCTGGGCAGGTGGAAATCCCTAGGTGATCACTCCATTGACTCCTGGATGGAGCACAGGGGTTGCGGGGTTCAGGGGACAAAACTAGCTAATTCTCCCTAAACAGCCTGCTGGGCCCTTGGGGAGAATTCACAGGGCTGCTGCTTCCTCCCACTTTCCACCCAAAACTGATCATTTTTGGTCTGTCCTGGACTTGAGTGCCCTCTGGTGAGCACTAGCCTTGATATACACATTCCCAGAAGCTTAGGAAACAGAGCAGTGTGGTACAATAGGGGTACAATGGAAAGAAGTCTGAATTTGCAGTTTGTGGAACTGGTTTCAAGTCCTAGCTCTGCCTAAAACTTGCTTATTTGTTCATTTGTTTATTTCCCTTGGGAAAGTCAGTTAACCTCTCTGAGCCTCTGCTTCTTTATTTATAAAAGGAGAATAATAATAAAACTTGACTACCCAGGGGCTGTTCTGAGATGAAGCAAGATAATGGGAGAGCAGAGGAACTCTTTTCAAAATTCAATTTCATGCAGAGCCCCAATACAAAACACATTAAATGGCATTTTCTATGAAGAAATGAATTTTATAAGGTAAGATTTACAGTATTAACTTATTAAAGGCAATGCTGTAGTAAGAGGTTGCTTTGAAACTGAGATGTTGGATAACGGTTGAAATCTCATGTAACCTGTTTATTTCTCAACTTTATTTTCGTTACACAGAACAAGAATCATTCACACAAATAAGTAGTTGTAAATTTTAGCGGTGTTTTTAAAAAATTTATTTTAGAGGGGAGCCTGGGTGGCTCAGTCAGTTGAACATCCGACTTGGGCTCAGGTCATGATCTCCCCATTTTTGAGTTCGTGCCCCACATCAGGAGCCTTCTTCTGACAGCTCAGAGCCTGGAGCCTGCTTCGGATTCTGTCTCCCTCTCTGTCTGCCCTTCCCCCACTGGCACTCTGTCTCTCTGTCTTTCTCTCTCAAAAATAAATAAACATCAAAAAAAATTTTTTTTAATTTACTTTAGAGAGAGGGAGAGCAGGGGAGAGGGGCAGAGGGAGAGAGAGAGTATCCTAAGCAGTTTCCATGCTAAGTGCAGAGCCCGCTCTGGGATCAGGACCTGAGCTGAAATCAAGAGTCAAGCACTCAACCAACACTGCCACCCAGATACCCCTTTAGCAGTTTTTAAACCTTGTAATCTTAGGATCCTCTTTAACTCTCTTAATTCCAGAAGCTTCAAAGAAGAATAGTGGGGATTTCCCCTCAAACAGAATCAAAAGTTTCTTTTCTTTATATAATGATTTTATAAAGTTTATTTATTTATTTTGAAAGAGAGAGAGCACAAGCAGGGGAGGGGCAGAGAGAGAAGAGAGAGAGAGAGAATCCCAAGCAGTCCCCACGTTCCCAGCGTGGAGCCTGACGTGGGGCTCGAACCCATGAACCATGAGATCGTGACCTGAGCGTAAAATCAAGAGTTGGACGTCCAACTGACTGCACCACCCAGGCGCCCCTCAAATTCTTTATTTTGATATTGAAGTTAAACACAAGGTAACCCACTCCGGCAATAAATGCTGTCTAGAAAGATAATATCATCATAATGTGTCAGGTGTTAACTTACTGTACATGCAACAATTACACCATGAGAAAAAATGTGCTCCAAACACCTGCGCCTCATCTTGCATTTTACTGGGTAGTTATTCTGGTATATCATCCAGCACAGTTGTGAATAGACACAGGCAGGCGTAGATTTTTTTTAAACAACAGAGTTGCCACCTTCCTAGCCAATCATACTTAAAAGAAGTTCTAATTGAACTTGCACAGCAAGGGGAAGAAAAGCTTTATTTGGAGATCTGTCTTTCCGCCAAAGGGAAGTTGGGAAAATGTTGCCCTTACTTCCGTTCCTAGACATCCCTCACCTGGGCACCAGAAGGAGGATGGGGGCAGTTAAACCTCCAAGTCCCATGGGTCTTTCTAATCCCTTCCTAGCAGCCTACATCCTACTCAGTTGTTGGGGCTGTGGATGGCAGGAAGTCCAGGAAGCCTGCCAAGATAAGGGGGCCACCCCCGCCAAGGGTTGTCAAAAACCTGAGCGGCCTGTGTCCCAGCCACCTGACAGACTTGTTTGCTTCAGAAAAGTAGGTTGGCTAAGGTCTGTTAGAGAATCTGGCTGGGGAAAAAAAAAAAAAAAAAAAAAAAAAAAGCCCCAGAAGCATGCGAGTCTTCCTGAATAACCACAGTGGAGACAGAGGGTTGTTCCTTGAGGGGATTTGGGGCTTTTAGTCCAAAAGTAGCTGTCACTTCATTTGCTTTTCTAGGGGTGAAAGGAAAGTATCCAGTAACTTCTGCAGGGACCTGACTTTATGGGGTTGGGTACAGTTTGTTCTGAGGAAGCTAGTAGACAGATGTGGTTCAGCAAGAGGAGAGCTATACTCAGAAGAAGGAGGCCTTCAGTTCAGAATTACTAGCTGAGAGACCTGGAACAAGTCACTTGACCTCTCAGAGCCTCAGTTTCCTCACCGGTAAATGGATATAATATCTAACAGGGTTGTGGTGAGGATTTTACAAAACCATGTATGTGGAGCACCCAGCACTGAAACTCAAAAATTACTACTTACATCTGAATAGAATATACCTCAATTGGATACAAATCATTTTTTTAAGAGTTTTTAAATTTATTTATTTATTTTGAGAGAGAGAGAGAGAGAGAGAGAGAGAGAGAGAGAGAGAGAGAATCCCAAGCAGGCTGAGCACTGTCAGTACAGAGCCTGAGGCGGGGCTCGAACTCCCGAACCGTGAGATCATGACCTGAGCCAAAACCAAGAGTCTGACACTTAACGGATGGAACCACCCAGGCGCCCCAGGATACAAATCATTTAAAGTCTGCTAACAGATAGCAGGGAAAGGAGGAAAGTGTGAGGAAATATGTACGTAGGCTAATGTCACTAAGAAATAGTAGGCACCTGGTCAATAGAAGTATTATTACTTCACTTTTGAGAGTTGAAAGGGACCTAAGAAGTTGTCTAAATAGACCCAGAACAGACTGCTGAAATGATCCACAGAACTGCAAGTAATCACAGATGGCTTGTTTTCAGCCACTAAGTTTGGGGGTGATTTGTTATACAAGAAAAGTTAACTGATACAAAATGTAATGGACATTTCTCATTCTTGCCTCCCTAGCATCCATTTTCCTGTATGTTTATAGCACCCACTTTTCTTCTACCAGTTTCCGTTTCCGTGATTGTGGGAAAGCACAGTCTGTGGTGCACAGAGGTGGGCGTGTGAACCAGGCCTGGCCCATAAGTTGTAAACAGAAGTCTGCCAGGAGCCTCTGGGAAAGCTTTTTCCTTTTCTAATAAAGGAACAGTTGATGCTAGTGCCTTCCCTTCTCTTCTTACTGCTTCAAACTTGGCTGTGAGTTTCAGAGCTGCAGCAGCCATTTTGTAAGCATGAGGTAAAGACTAAGGGCATTTTGAGGATGTTGATGCACTGGCTGAACAACTAAATTAACAGTGGCAACTGTCTACCTCCAGACTTTGTGATATACAGAAATAATTAATCTTTGTTTTTTCAAAACACAGCTTATCTTTGTGTTGGTAGTCAAGTTGTCTGTTTCTTACAGTTGAAAGTATTCCTAACAAAGCATTTCATGAGCTATATTATCAAAGCCATAAAGAAATAGAGATCACTACAACTTACAAATTATTTTTACATTCCTCTTTCTTCTTTGTGACTTCTAGTATTTAAAAAGAATTTTTTTTAAGTTTATTTATTTATTTTGAGAGAGGAAGAGAGAGGGTGAGAGAGAGAACAAGCAGGGGAGGGGCAGAAAGAAGGAGAGACAGAATCCCAAGCAGGGTCCATATCATCAGTGCAAAGCCTGATGCAGAGCTCTAACTCTGACGAGATCAAGAGGCAGACTCTTAACTGACTGTGCCACCCCAGGAACCCCTCTAGTATTTTTTAAAATGCCTTTTAATAAGCATTTTCATGGTAATGAGAGGGGAGAGTGAAGATTGAAACAATTTGATAGCAACAAACTTAAAGGATAGAAACAGCCTGTTCTACTGTCAAGGGACAGACGTGACCTTGTGATGTTCAATTTCCTTATCTATCAAGTGGAGATAATATTTCCTGAGTATCTGCTTCATATGGATATTGTTAGAATTAAATAAGATCATGTTTAAAAATGTACCTGGTGCTAAATATCCATTTTTAATGTACTTCCTATTAAAGTGGGGGTTCAGATGTAAGTGGCTGGGAGCTAGTGGGTGCAGGGAAGGGAGCCTGGTATGAGACCCTGGACAGGGGCCCTCAGGTCACACCCCACATCCCAGTGCCAAATGCACCCCTTTCTGGGTGGTCTCTGTCCCACTTGTGCAAGGGGCAGCGGGGCCCACTCCATCTGCCTCTTTGAAAAGGGAGATTCCCACACAAGCTCCATTTCCCATCCTACTGACTCCTCCTTGGGATCAGATTCTTCTGTTGTTAATACGGAATCTCTTTCATCTCCGTGAGCCATAAGTAAGTACCCTTGAGGTTGTTTTCTAGAACTGAGCAGTAACTCCCTTCCCCCTGCTGTACCTGCAGCATTTTTCTGGCCTTCTACAGTTCTGGGTCTGTCTGTCTCTTCTGCTCTCTCTCTCTCTCGCTCAGCTAATCAGCATTCACAGACGTGTTCTTTACGATTACATCTTCAATGTTAAAACATGTGAATGGCAAGTGAGTTTCTGGTGTGAAGTTCCTCCTTTGAAGTGTCTTAACAAGACACCAGGGACTGAAGAAGGCATGGAAGTGATTCCCAGAATACTGAGACAGGACCTTCCTCTTCTGCAAGGAAAGGGGTGCTACACCCCCCAAGCCCCCAGACGACCCCAGACGAGTCCCCTAGCAGTTTCCTCCCACGCTGGCCTACAGACCTCTACAGAAAGTAGGGCAGCTCCGACTTCTTCCGCTACAGAGAGATCTCAGCCACACGGCTGCCAGGGCTCCCCTGACACACAAGCGCATCCCACACACTCACCGCCCCCTGTGCGGCGCCCTCACCCGTGCTCACGCACGTCACGTGTCCGCTCCATCTGCTGGCACAGGCGCCGTGGGCACTCTCAGCCCGCAACGCGGAGGCGCGTGACAGCAGTGGCTCTTTCTACCGCGCAGGAAGACTTTACAGAGATTTTCTCTAATCGCTACACTGATTCTATACAGTAGGAGTCATTAACTACCTTTTCATGGAGGAGGGAACTGGCTCAGAAATGTGAAGGCACCTTTCTGAAGCCACAGAGCGGGTAAACGGTAGAACCAGATTCTGTTCCCAAATCAGGCTGGTGGTCCCCTGGTGCCATGCTGCCTCCCGGCCTGAAGCTAGGCCCTGCTGCCATTAGAGTATAGAACACCCAACCTGATGGGTCTCCAAGGGAAGAAACTGTTTTCTTCTGTTCGGCAGCGTGACTTTAGGCGGAAAGGGAGCTTGGTACTTAAGTGTGCTTCATCAGTGTTTTTCTTCCCTCTCCTTCCTCCCTTTACTTTGGCTGGAATGGAGTGTTGATCAAAAAATAAACGTAGGGGCGCCTGGGTGGCGCAGTCGGTTAAGCGTCCAACTTCAGCCAGGTCACGATCTCGCGGTCCGTGAGTTCGAGCCCCGCGTCGGGCTCTGGGCTGATGGCTCAGAGCCTGGAGCCTGTTTCTGATTCTGTGTCTCCCTCTCTCACTGCCCCTCCCCCGTTCATGCTCTGTCTCTGTCCCAAAAATAAATAAAAAACGTTGAAAAAAAATTAAAAAAAATAAATAAATAAACGTAAACCATTCACTTCATTCATCACCAGAAATTGGTTTCAGCCAAAGGGCAGAGGAAACATCCAAAGAGAAACGCAGAGTTGAGCCATCTGCTTCAGCTCCTTGTCCAGCCCAGGGGCATTTCCTACAGCATCCCCAGAGCAGGGACCGTCAAGACCACAGAGGAGGCGTGGCTTCCACCAGTTAGCAGCAGCTACATTAAATTTGTCTAACTAGGGGCGCCTGCCTGGCTCCGTTGGTTAAGCATCTGACTTCAGCTCAGGTCATGAACTCACGATGGTGAGTTTGAGCCCCACGTTGGGCTCTGTGCTGACAGCTCAGAGCCTGGAGCCTGCTTCCGATTCTTTGTCTCCCTCTCCCTCTCTCTCTGCCCCTCTCTCGCTCATGCTCTCTCTCTCAAAAATAAATAAAAATTTAAAAAATAGTAAATAAGTAAATAAATAAATAAATTTGTCTAAATAAAGGTTGTTTCTTCCAACTCCATGCTTAGGGAAATTCATGTTTGAGAGGTTAAGAAGCAGACTATATATATATATATATATATATATATATACACACACACACATATATACATATATATATAATTAATATATTTTATATAATTATATATTATACTAATGTGTTAGTATAATATGTAATTGTAATATATTATAATATGTTTTAGAATGTATTATATAATACATAATATAATATACAATATATAATATACCATATTATAATAATATAATAGTTTATGTCATAATTATTAGTATATAATATATAATAATTGCAATTACTATAATAATTACAATTATTAGATATAATATATAGTAATTATAATTATTATATAATTACAATTATTAGATGTAATATATATAGTAATTATAATTATTGTATATTTTTAATGAGTTTTTTTAATGTTTATTTATTTTTAGTTAAGAGAGAGAGAGAGACAGAGTGTGAGTGGGGAAGGGGCAGAGAGAGAGCGAGACACAGAATCTGAAGCAGGCTCCAGGCTCCGAACTGTCAGCACAGAGCCTGAAGCGGGGATTGAACTCATGAGCTGTGAGATCATGACCTGAGCCAAAGTTGGACGCTTAACCTACTGAGCCACCAAGGTGCCCTGCAGACATGATATTTGATTCATTTTCTACTAAAATGAAGTTTATAACTGGAAGATAGAGAAAGGAGAAGCACATCCAACACATTATTAACACCTGGACATGTTATTAACACAGCTGCCTCTCTATAAATCCCAGGATGGAAAAAATGGAAAGGCCTCCATCAATGTTACACACAGAGGAGTCAAAAAGACAGAACCTTGGGCATATGCCTCAAAATGTCTTAGTGATTCAACAAGCACTTAGAGGACTAGACTGTTTATAAGGAAGATAATGTAGAATAAAAGCAAACAAAAATTCTTTTTTTGTTGTGGAAAAAAACAAATAAATGATCAAAGAAATAATTGTTCCTGTAACAAATACGTACTGATCAATTGTTATATGCCAGGCACAGTGATTGGTGTTGGGGCTGCAACAGCGAACAATAAATGATAAATGAAGCCCAGCCCCTGGTCTTATCAGATTCACAGCCTGTTGGGAGAGAAAAACAAGTCAACAGACAACTTCCACACCCTGTGATAAGTGCTACAAGAGCAACTAGTAAGGTTCTCATTCCTACCTTCCGCCCTTTGTGCCCAAATTAATCTATAGATCAAAAACCGTCCCAGTCAAAATCCCAGCAGGCTTTTGGGGGGGTAGAAATTGACAAGCTGAGTTACAAAATTCATGCGGAAAGGTAAAGGACCTGGAATTGTCAAAACAACTTTAAAAAGAAGCACTAAATTGAGAAAGTAACTCTGATTTCAATACTTACTATAAAGTTCAGGCCATCAGGACACTGTGGTCTTGGCATAAAACGTGCCTGGAGGGTAGAATGTGAGTGGTCTTGGAGAGAAAAACATTGAAACGGGCAAGCCGTGGCCTATTCTGAGACTTACTGCTATCTCCCGCTAGTTGTGGTCTCTGGGCTTCAAAACAGGGGTGAATTAGATGATATGTTGGCTTTCTCACAGCTCTGAGAGGCCAAGTGCACGAGGGCACAGCTACAGCCTGCACTTGAGTTGAGAAGTCATGAATTTCACAAATAACTCGAGAATAACACTGGGCCATCATAAGCAGGCGAGGAGGTCTACATACTTTGCCTAGCAAATTGACATGAGAGAAGGGAGAATGACATGGGATGGATTCACAGTGTTCGTTCACATCACGCGCACACACACACACACACACACACACACACACACAGGGAGTAGACCCTCAGACCAATAAAGATTGGCCAATTCCCTCTTCCTCCCCTGCTGCTTCTGGCCAGAATATCCAGCTGTTCAACGAGGTGATCTCCCAGAATTCTTTCCGCCTGAACTTCCTCTCCCCCATCCCTTCCCCATCAAACCACAGCTTTCCCTCCCTGAAATTTTGAGGGCTGCTTTGACAAGAATTGGAGTCAGCCTGGTCCCAAAACTCTGCTTCTCCTCAGATGTCCTTGGTCAAGTCCCTGAACCTCTCTGTGCCACAGTGCCCTCTCCTGGGCAGTGGGGATAATAGTCGTACCTCTCAGGGTTAGGGTGGTGGATTAGTTACTGTAACTGCTCAGGACAGTGCCTGACCAGTCACTCTTTAAGTGTTGCCATTGTTATTATTTGGTTTATTCTATTCTTCCCCACAGGCCATGGTGGATACCACTTGACTCTAAGAGCCAAGGAATCTGCTGGGAGGGATGAAAATAAGAGACAGGAGAGAGGTGGTTGTGGCCATAGCATTCACTAACCTCACTCCCATCCCATCTGCCAAATCTATCTTTCCTCTTTTCCTCTCTGCCTTGGTGTCTTGCCCCCTCCACTTCGACTTGTCTTCACCCTCCTTCTGAATCAGGAATCAGGCCTGGGAGATGGGGTCAGAAAGGGGGAGGAGGAGGTAATAAAAGAAGGGGACAAAAAAGAGAAGTGGAGATTTCTCTCTCCCCTCCCCTCCCCTCCCCTCCCCTCCCCTCCCTTTCCCTTCCCTTCCCTTCCCTTCTCTTCCCTTCCCTTCCCTCCCCTCTTTTCACTCCTCTCCTTTCTTTTGGGTCAGACTTCTAGAAAAGGGCCTAGATCCATTCCAGCCCTGCACTTTTGTAGAAAGAACTGTTAGCTGTGTTATAATCATACTGTATTAAGTAGGTTCCTTGTCCCCAGGGTCACATCACCAGAGGCTAGCCTGGGTCAGCCTCACTCTGAAGTCCAAGCTCTTTCTAGCTCCCCATACCTGGGAAGAGCAACCCACCCAGGCAGGGTGCCCTCCCCACTTACCTCTACCCTCTGCTGACCCCACACCCAGCAGTCTGACATACCTTCCCCTCTCAACTAAAGCAGCTGGCTTGCTTCACTCCCCCCACCCCAATTTCTGTCAAATTTTCTGCACCCACTGTTTGACATTCTCTGATGTTTTCTGATCTTAAGACAAGGATTAAATTTTTAATCAGCAAAGTACAATGTTCATTGAATTCAAGTATCTGGTAAATGTCATCAGTGGCATCCAAACCTACTCTCCCACCCCCACTCCCACCTCTGGTCCCCACCCCACATTGGTGAAGCCCATGTGGGTGGGGAGCAGAAAGCCTGGGGTAGGGTTTCTCATTAGCTTGAGAGGTTGCTTGCATCAAGTGCCCTCCTCTGAGCCCAGGGTTGGGTGCAGCCTGGGAGTGAGCAGGGGCCCTAGAGCCTTGTGGGTCCTCTGTTACCTATGGTGACACACTGATATTTTGGAGGCTGAGCCCTCCTGTTTACCTGCTTCAGTTTTTTTTTTTTAATTTTTTTTTCCAACGTTTATTTATTTTTGGGACAGAGAGAGACAGAGCATGAACGGGCGAGGGGCAGAGAGAGAGGGAGACACAGAATCGGAAACAGGCTCCAGGCTCTGAGCCATCAGCCCAGAGCCCGACGCGGGGCTCGAACTCACGGACCGCGAGATCGTGACCTGGCTGAAGTCGGACGCTTAACCGACTGTGCCACCCAGGCGCCCCTACCTGCTTCAGTTTTGATGGTTTCTACATGTTCCTACTGGGTCTCACTTTCTCTCCTGTCCTATTCTCCCCTTTCCTCTGCCTGGGTCAGATTGCCATAATGGTTCTCCCTCCCTTGTCTGTCTGTCCATCTCTCTCTCTCTCTCTCTCTCTCTCTCTCTCTCTCTCTCTCTCACACACACACACACACACACACACACACACACACACTCCACAACCGCAGGAAGGACCAGCACAGAGAAGCCCAGAACAGGGAGTGGACTGATGAGCTGGGAAATAATGGAGATGATTGCAGTGCTCCCAAGAGTGCTCCCATCTGCATAAGTGAGCTTGGAGAGGGAAGAAGAAGCTGTTCTTCCTCCCAGAGTCCTCATGGTCTGCCAGGGGACAAGTCCCCACCTCCAAGCACATATATGATGACCCAGAGGCTACACAGGAGCATGTGTGGTAGATATTGGGCCAGTGTATGAGAGGGGGGCAGCACCAACCATGGACACTGGCCTGAAGGTGGGGGTGGGGGGTAGGAAAAAGAGGGGGTTTGCCTCAGAGGAGCCACTCTGGAATGCAAGAGGGCTGGGGGAAAGGGGAGGACGCTGAGGTGGAATCAGATTGACATACAATGAAATATTTGCCAGAGACTAATTTCTCCTCAAAGGAAACCCATTCTTAGGCCCTTCATCTGTGTATTTATTTCAGAGCCATTTAGTTTTCCCTGACCCAGGGACAGGAGGAAATATTGCAGAACAGGAAGCTAAATGTGGTGTTTATTCTTTGTTGGGACAACTTTCCTTCAGCCCACATCCCCAAGCCTACCTTCTCCCATCCCAGAAGACAAGAACAATAAATACTTATTTTATGTCAGTTGCTCTCCATAGACTTACATCATCAATCCCAGACTTTAGCCTCTACTACAAGGCTGTAATCATCAAGACAGTATATTATTGGCACAAAAACAGACACATAAACCAATGGAATACAATAGAGAACTTAGAATTGGACCCACAAATGTAAGGCCAACTAATCTTTGACAAACCAGGAAAGAGTATCCAATGGAAAAAAGTATCTTTAGCAAATGGTGCTGGGAGAACTGGACAGCAACATGCAGAAGAATGACACTGGACCACTTTCTTACCTTATACAAAAAACAATAAACTCAAAATGGATGAAAGACCTAAATGTGAGACAGGAAACCATCAAAACCCTAGAGGAGGAAACAAGCAACAACCTCTTTGACCTCAGCTGCAGTAATTTCTTGCTCAACACGTCTCCAAAGGCAAGGGAATTAAAAGCAAAAATGAACTATTGGGATCTCATCAACATAAAATGCTTCTGCACTGCAAAGGAGACAATCAACAAAACTAAAAGGCAATCAACAGAATGGGAAAAGATATTTGCAAATGACATATTGGACAAAGGGCTAGAATCCAAAATCTAGAAAACACTCACCAAACTCCACACCCAAAAAAACAAATAAGCCAGTGAAGAAATGGGCAGAAGACATGAATAGACACTTTTCCAAAGAAGACATCCAGATGGCCAACAGACACATGAAAAGATGCCCAACATCACTCATCATCAGGGATATACAAATCAAAACCATACTGAAATATCATCTCACACCAGTTAGAGTGGCTAAAATTAACAACTCAGGAAACAACAGATGCTGGTGAGGATGTGGAGAAATGGGAACCCTCTTGCACTGTTGGTGGGAATGCAAACTGGTGCATCTGCTCTGGAAAACTGTGTGGAGGTTCCTCAATAAATTAAAAACAGAACTACCCTACGACCCAGCAATAGCACTGTTAGGAATTTATCCAAAGGATACAGGGGTGCTGATTCAAAGGGCACAAGTACCCCAATGTTTATAGCAGCACTTTCAACAATAGCCAAATTCTGGAAAGAGCCCAAGTGTCCATCAACTGATGAATGGATAAAGAAGATGTGGTTTATACATCCAATGGAATACTACTTGGTAGTGAGAAAGAATGAAATCTTGCCATTTGCAGCAACGTGGATGGAACTGGAGGATATTATGCTGAGTGAAATAAAGTCAGTCAGAGAAGGACAGATACCATATGTTTTCACTCATATGTGGAACTTGAGAAACTTAACAGAAGACCATGGGAGAAGGAAGAGGAAAAAATAGTTTCAAACAGAGTGAGAGGCAAACCATAAGAGACTCTTAAATACAGAGAACAAACTGAGGGTTGATGGGTTGATGAGAAGGGAAAATGGGTGATAGGGGCATTGAGGAGGGCACTTGTTGGGAGGAGCACTGGGTGTTGTATGAAAGCAATGAATCATGGGAATCTATCCCCCAAACCAAGAGCACACTGTACACATTGTATGTTAGCCAATTTGACAATGAATTATATTATTAAAAAAAGGAAATGTTCTGTATCTTGATCGCGGTGGTGGTGTACAAATGTGTCAAACCTCACTGAAATGTCCGTTTGAAATGGGTGCATTTTATTGCATATAAACTATCCCTCGATAACTTAGATTTTTAAAAATAAGAAAGCACAACATTCATTGGGCTTCAGTTTGAACAGCCTGCACCTTTTGTACTCCTCCATTTGCCCTGGACTATTCTGCCTGGAGGCTTTTTCTTTTTTAATTTCTTTTTTATTTTTATGTTTAAATTTTTTTACATTTATTTATTTTTGAGAGAGTGAGACAAAGTGAGAGTGGGGGAGGGGCAGAGAGAGGGAGACACAGGATCGGAAGCAGGCTCCAGGCTCTGAGCTCTCAGCACAGAGCCCGACACTGGGCTCGAAGTCACAAACCGTCAGGTCATGACCTGAGTCCAAGTCGGATGCTTTAGCGAATGAGCCACCCAGGCGCCCCATCTGCCTGGAGACTTTTTCCGAGTGCCACAGGGCCCGCCCTCGAGAACAATCCAAGAGTTAGCCCGCCAGCAGCTCTGGTGGACCCCTGGGCCTCCAAGCTGGAGGAGGCGACACAAGTTCGGTCACAAAGGCCAGATGAAGGAGGCGGTGGGTGGGGACCTTTCGTGTCGCCTCCTCGCTCGGTGTGGGGGTCGGATCAAGCCAACCGCCAGGGGGTGTCGTGCGTGCAAACCCAGCAAGGCCTGACCTCAGCGAAGCGCGCCGCCGCCCACCTGCTCAGGGCACCGCGGAGAGGCCGGATGGGCGAAGCGGGACTCGGAGCGCCTGTCCCCTCCTGGTCAAGGACCCCGCCCTCGCGTCCCAGAGGCCACGGAATGGCACGGTGGCGTCCTGAGACCTGGGTGAACCCGATTCGGCGGGGCGGGCGCGAGGACGCCGTCCACTGCAGGCCCCTGGCCCTGAGGCAGGCAGGAGAGCCGCCTAAAAAGGGCGGAGCTGGAAAGGACAAGCCTCCCTCCTGGGAGCACCACGCCGAGGAGGTGCCTCCCTCTGGCTCGTTGGAGGCCCGCTAATCAGGACTCACTCGGGACGCAACCCCGCGGGCTCGGAATCGCCAGGAGCTTTCAGGCACACTGCGCCCCACTCATCGCCCACTGAGGTGCGTCTTACGGACACAGCCCAAATCTGCGCGCTCATGGGCTCCCGCGACCGCCTAGACCCTCCTGTCACCACCCCCATCCCTACTCCTGGCCCGCACCGCTCATCGACCAGACCAGCCTCCCTCCCCCAACCCAGCACACATCCTCCTTCTCCGGGGGCCCAACCCAACACACACACACACACACACACACACACACACACACACACACACCTACACCACGACCCCCCCCCCCCACTTCACCTCCCGCTCCTTCTCCCTCTCAGATATCTTCTAATTGACTAATGTCTACAATTGCAACCGTTTCCATGTAAACGTAAAAGATTTTTTTTTAATTTAATTTTTTAATGTTTATTTATTTTTGAGAGTGAGAGAGCACACGCAGGGGAGGGATAGAGGGAGAGGGAGAGGGAGACACAGAATCCAAAGCAGACTCCAGGCTCTGAGCTGTCAGCACAGAGCTTCACTCTGGACTCTGAACTCCCAAACCGTGAGATCATGACCTGAGCTGAAGGCAGAAGCTTAACCACTGAGCCACCCAGGCACCCCTTCAAAGATTTTCCTGTAAAGATTGTTGATGGTCAGTAGGCTTACTAGCAGCTTAATGTTTAAAAATCAACAGTTGAAAGCAAACAGCGTTTGCACATCCCGTAGGCTGGTGGCTGGCTTCCCAGCTCTCCCTGGGAAGGAGGCAAGGCCTTGAAGATTGTGCCAGGTATCACTCCCAAGTGAGTAGGGAGAGGGTTAACATTAGGCAGGGAGAGATAAGGGACCCTCGGGGAGGCAGAATGCACCTGCAAGTGGGAGGCTGAAGAAGCAGTGAGGTTTGGAAGGGAAAAAAAGGATAAACATATTCCAGACCTGCCTGGGTTTAGGGCCATGCGTGGAGTCTCACAAACTTTCTGATAAGGTCCCAAAACAGTCAGAGACAAAATTCCTCAGTGGCTACCCAGTCGGGACCCCTCTCCCCCTAGAGAGCTTTATACTTTCCCTCAATAAACTCTATCGCTTTGCTCACTCTCTGTTGTCCGTGAGATTCATTCTTCAATTCTGTGAGATGAGGACCAGCGTCTCTCCCACTCTCCTGTAACACAAGGAGGAAAATTCAGCGCTCCCATCCCCACAGGCCACCCACATAGCTCCATCACGAGGAGCTCTGAGGGGCCCCAACAGCCCTCACTTAATCAGCTACCAGCACCTCTGTGTGTCCACCTCCCAACCCCCAAAATATATCAGAGCACATGCTCCATCACGTGCCTTCCGGGGCTCAACTCAGACCCCGGCTGGAACAGACCATGCTGGGTCTGGGAGTCCGTGTGCATAGAAGTTACAGAGAAACATAACCGTGTGCCAGAGTGAAAGGGAAGTCCAACGTTCCAAACCTGTGGCAAGCCAAAGGGCCCACCCTAGCCTGTCCCTCCTAGACAGTGTGGCCTCTCCTCTTTGCCCACAATTCCCAGGTATCTGGTTCCCTGCAATCGCCACAGTTCATCTCCAAACTCCTCTTCTAGCCTTTCCTTGCAATTAGCCAACTTTTGAACGGTGGCCCCTTAAAACATGAGTAACCAAAAGTACCGATGCACGCTTAGTAAATATTTGCTTTTGTATGAGTACTGCCCGGAAAGGGACTCCAGTGGAGGGGTTACAGGCCCTGGGGAGTGCACTGTGTTGGGCTTTCAGGTTTTTCAAGCACTGCAGAGGCAGTCACTGGTCTTGTGCATGGGGTGGGTGCAGGCACTCACACCTCTGACTGTGGGAGAGACCAAGGCAAGCATCCATTAGGGAATGGAGAGATAATCACAGTTTGAAAATATGCCCCATCTCCCTCCCTCCTCTCTCTGCACCCCCAGGCAACCCCTGCTTTTGGCTCAAGGCCTCATTACTTCTTTTATGGAGTATTACCAAAGCTGCTAACTGGTTTCCCTGTCTGTATAGTCACCCCGTCATCTAGCCTGACAGCCCTGTCTCTAATGTGGCAACCTGCCTCTGCGCTGGCCCGCAGGCCCTTGCAAGTTTCTTCATTGTCTTGAGGTAGAATTCAGACTGTACAGCATCCAGCTTCTTTCTGAGCCCAGCCTCGATCAATTCTCAGCCTTGTCTCTCACCATCGCCCCTTACTCCTTATATTCCAGCCACAGCTAGCTACTTACTTGAACTTGTCTCAAGATTTCCTCCTTTGCAAATGCTTTCCCCTTGGCCTGTGTTCTCCCTTTCCTTTACACACACACACACACACACACACACACACACACACACACACACACACACTTTTACCTGGCTGATTCCCACTCACCTGTAAAGACTTGGTTCCCAGGATGCCTTCCCCATGCTGGATTTAGTTTCTTTTCTAAGCAGTTTCTACTGTAGCACAGAGGACACACCTCTATCGTGACATTTATTCCCCAGTTCATCCCTCAGCCTCTCTCATCTTTTCTAAGCATTAATTGTAAAGCATTTGGGCTCTGGGTAGCTCAGTCCTGGAGGAGATGCCCAGAACAGAGTCCATGTGTGCTGCAAGAATATGACCTTTAGAGCTAAGCAGACCTGGGTTCAAATCCTATTCTGCTTTATTTTTTCCTGTGTGATCTTTGGCAAATTATTCAACCTCTCTGAGTTTTAGATTTATTGTCTGTAAAATTAGAATATACCTGACCTTATGGAATTGTGGCGAGGATAAGATGACAGTGCACACCAAAAATGTCTGTACGTCAATTCTCACTTTAGCATGCACTTTTTCCAGGTCCTGAACTCTCAGCCAGTGAGACAGTTACTGAAGGGAGAAACCTGCACTATATATTGGTCATTGACTGGGGGCATATACAGCATTCTGGAGAACATTGCCCTGCCCAGTGTTGGCACTCAACTTGTGTTGACATAGAGGGTCCAAAAGATTGTTCTACCATTCCTTCAGGCCGTTTACTTTAAGGTGATCATGCACATGGTAAGACCCGTGAATTCTATGATCATGAGCCCATTACCATACTTCATCTGCTGTTAAATGAGCTCCTTGGTCAGAAGCTCTACTTAGTGGAACACCAGGACAATAAATAAAATATTCTATAAGACTGTAGATGGTGCTTTTGGCAGAAGCATGTGAACAGGGAAGAAAAATCCATGTCCAGAGTAGGTATCTACTTGTGAGAAGAAGCACTACTCCTTCCATTATGGAAGTGTTCCAAGATAATCAACCTAGCACCAAGTGGCTGGCTCCTCACCCTGGAAAATGGTGCCAACATCGAGGGTTCAGTGCTGGTCTCTGCTGTTGGCAGGTTGAGCGCTCAGTAACCATATCAGACTTGATGCATAGGAGCCCATATCATATAAATCATATATACAAATCATATAAACTGATTTATATCAGTTTAGAATAGTTCAAGCACATACCTCTTCCCCCTTATCCTTATCACAAATTTCCCAAATACATTCCCTCCAATACTCTGAACCTAAAAGCCAAACCTTTAGCCCCCAGCACACACATCCCCTTTCTTTAGCATCTATCTGTACCTCTGACCATCTCTCTTTTCAGGCAAAATCAGCACCTATGTGTACTGCTGTAAGTTCTGCACACTGGGAAGACTTTAGTGTCCCCTCTGAGTGGGGTAGTAATGCTGCAGCTTTCTGCCTTCAGGTAGTACCTGGAATCATTCCAATCATGCAGAAGTAACTCATAGCATGAGGAACCATCAGTGAAGCGGGTCAGACTTCTTTTTGTTTCTCAGTTAACTGGTCATAGAGAACTTCTTGTGAGACCATAGGTATGGGGTGAGAAAGAGAATGCGGTTTATTTTTGTAAAATATGTATTCATTTTTGAGAGAGAGAGTGTGTGAGCAGAGGAGAGACAGAGAGGGGGACAGAGGATCTGAAGCAGGCTCTGTGCTGTCAGCAGTGAGCCTGATGCAGGGCTTGAACTCACAAAACGCGAACCGAAGTCAGATGCTCAACCCGCTGAGCGACACAGGCACCCAAGGAGGTGGATTAGTAGGAATCAGAGCCATGGGAATCTGAGGCACATGTTCACGCGACTTCCTTTTTTGCCTTTAGAACTTGCTCACCACTCCTACTGATAATGGAATACTGCTGTGAATGCCCATTTTTATGGCTTTGTGGCCAAAACACCCTGTTTATGATGGGCGGCTCAGGTCATAGGTAACATGGTGATTCACAAACATTTAATCTCTAGTAGGGTCCAATAAATGCTGGAAGCTATCCTTCAAAAGGAAAATAGTTATCTGAAGAGAATGGCATAGTTTGATCCATTATCCTAAGAGTTTACTCTGACTCGTCTTCAGAGGCTGCCAAAGGCTCTCTACAGTGTCTGTGGCTCCATACAGTGCCAGACATTTTAAGCACCATTGGATGTGACAGTTAGTATGGCCCAAGGGGCAGATAAGTTTGCACAGCAGCGTGTAGTTTTGTTTTTTTTTTTTAATTTTTTTTTTTTCGCAGCGTGTAGTTTTTGCAGAGCCTTCCCTTGTTCTGGATCCTACTCAAAACTGGCAGACTTTTGACTTTTCTGACAAATTAGAGCAGCAAATGAAGAACATGTTATTTTCAAAATCCAAAAGAGGTCTATGAAGCATTGTACCTCTTCCTTCCTGGGAGGAGATACCAGGGGCAGTGGCTTGTCTTTTACCACGAGAATATTTTGATAGGCAAGAATACTTTGATAGGCCTCCAATCGCCAGGATCCTTGAAAATGTACCAGAGTGGCAAGCTCCCTAATCTCTGTAGGATTTATTTTACACCATCTGGCATGCATGTGTCTTACCAAAGCGTCTAGAGCACTTACTTCTTCCTACTCAACAGGTCCACCCAACATCATGGTATCCGTGTGGTTGACAGAGCCCTGAGGAAAGAGATGAAAGTGTATTGCGGGCCTTGCCAATTGAAAGTAAACTGTTTCTGGTGATCTTTACAAACAGGTGCAAAGAAAAGACATTTTCCAGATCAATACCTGCATAACAGATGCAAGGGATGTCTTTGCTCCAATAGAGAAACCATGTCTGGAACAGAAGCTGACACTGGAGTCAGCCTGATTAACTTTATGATCATGCACTGTTATTCTCCAAAACCCATTTATTTGTATTCTACACAGAGTAAACAGGCAAGCTGAGAGAGGATAATCGCCACTACCACATCCTTCAAGTCCTGCTGTGACACTCATGTCTGCAATCTCTCCGGGAATGATACCACTTACCATTCTGGTAGGTACAGGCCATTCTAGACGCTTCTGCTTGACATTTCCCACCATAATAGCCTCGTTGCATGTGTTAGTGAACCAATATGGAGTGGAAATAGAAGTGGTTCTTCTCATTCCTACCCCTAACGATTCACTAGCAAAATGCTACTTCTCATTCCTAAAACTTAGGGCACTGCTGATTTAGAGGTATTAGTTTCCAAGAGAAAGATGTCTCCCCCGGGGGAGACAAAAAATGATCCTATTAACATAGGGACTAACATATGCCACCTGGCTACTTTGAGTTTGGTTTTCAGAAATCTCAATCCTGCAGCTACAGGAAATAAAGGTTTATTTTACGGCAATCACAGAACAATCCTGCTCCCTTACGTATGTCTTGAGTTGGGAACTTATAGCCCTTTGCTTATAGTTTTCTTTCTCCAAGTTCTTGAGTGCACTCAGAAGCAACCAACTAACCTTATTGTACTCTTTATTTCCATTACAGTGTTCAGTGGTAGCAACTACTTGGTCACCCAGAGCCCTGCCTACTGTAGGTATCTGGTTCTAGCTGAGTTCAGGTGGTAACTAATGTACCTGTCTTGCCACCACCTGCCACGGTCTACCGGTGTCTCCTTTACCATGAGCAATAGGGTCATTAATGCCTTTAAATCTAATCATATTAACTCAAGATTCCCATCCTTAAGGTTCTATTCTCTGGAACTATTTCTACTACCTATAAGGCATTTGCTATCAATTTGATAATGATACTAATGGTGTTAGTCAGGGCTCCGTCAGGAAGGGAGAAATAGTAACAGTAATTGTGTAATAAGGGATTTAGTAGAGGAACAAAGCTTTAAACATTTTTGGAGAAACTAGGGAAATAAGCATATGAATGGAAAAGTTGGAAGATCAGAGAAAAGTCACTAATCAACCTTCTCAAATCAGGCATATCCAACTGTTAGAGCAGGATCTAAAGAGCTGGTGGAGAAGTTTATGTGGGACACTGTTTCTTCTCCATCTGGGGGTTGGCTCGGGGTTGCTGTGGGTCAGAAGGGCTAGATTTGCTGAGAAAAGCTTGATGTGGAATGAGGGAAAATGAGTACAGCCTGGAACCTGCTGGCACCTGTAATCATGACAGCCTTCCGAGAGTAATTGCTATTGCTGCACTTCTCTGCCTTCCAACTTCAGCAACTCTAATCTGGAACTATGCAGGGAAGAGAATTCTGGGAAATATTGTTTCAACCTACCCAAACCACCACAGTACAAAACCGCCACATGCCATGTATTAGCTGCCTGATGTTGAGCAAGTTGTTTCATGTCTGTGAGTTTCTCTAAGTCTCTTTTCCATCTCAGGATTTGGACATTGTCTTCTGGAACATTGTCTCGGGTTTTCTGGAATATGCCCTGTTGCTGCGTATGTCCCACTTACAGGCCTCTTGACAGGGGCACTACCTCCTCTCACTGGCCACCTATGACTCCCTCTCAGCCCTAGGATTTGTGGCGGCCTTTCCCTAGCTGGGGTTACCTAGCCCTTCCAGGCAGCCCTCTTGGGCAGTCCGCATAGGCCCTCGGAAAACATACAAACATCTGTGGTCTGCTGAGCTCTGGATGTGCAGCTTGCTCCCAAGAGAGTTCTCTGGGCTTACTGTCCAGGACCGCAAGCCGACCATAGCCACTGACCTTTAGATCATTTTCAGGCCTGAGTCCCTCTGTCCCCCGCTGTCCAATTGATTTAAGTCAAGATCTTTTGAGTTCTTTTCTGCAATCCCCCTAGGTAGGGTATAGTAAGGATCAACAGCTAAATCTTCCCCTTGGCTGGGGAAGGGAGGAAGTGGCAATCCTCTCCAGATAGATCATCACTACCACCTGCCTTTCTACTTGAACTCTTAGCCCTCTCTTATATATTGTGGAGGTGGGTAATGGACTATTGATCACCCCTTTTACAAATCTGTAGAAATACTCTACCATCTTGATTAGAATGTGGGGGTAGTTAAGAATAGTTGATACCTAGCTTTCTTTTCCGAACTTTGGAGCCTCTGTCCACATTTTGAGATGGGGAAAGTCCCATTTAACATACTGTTACCTATATAAAGAGCCTAGCATGATGCTTAACACATGGTAGACATTCACTAATAGAGGCGATGATGGATTGCCAAACACGTGGATCGATCCAGACTTCTAAATGGCTGGAATCCTCTCCCCCTAAACCAGTCTAAAAAGGAGTTTGTAGCCTCATGTAAGGCTTAAGAGGTAGTTGCCTGGTCCTCCTTATGCCCAGTCCACGTGTCTATTACAAATACAATGTCTAGAGCCACCTGAGTCTAGTATCTCCTGTACCCATGCACACACCCAGATCCACAACCCACACTCAGGGACGAATTGCAAGCCCAAGGAAGTCAGGAACCAGCTTAGCTGCTCACACTGGGGGAAGAGAGAAATGAGCTTTCTCCTGTTCTGAACTCACATCTCAGCCACAGAAGGTGGAGTGGGAACATGCAGTCGGGTGCTGAGCCATGTGTAGCCAGCATGCCCTGGTCTGACATGCAGGCTGGCATCTGTCTTCATTAGTCAGTCTCTGTGCTAATCTAGTTTTTATATATTTTTGAGTAGCAGCCTTGTTTGTGGGCATGGAGATACTCCAATCCACAGATGCACAGAAACACCAGCAGCATATGTATATACACAGCACATGCAGTTACTTTCCTTAAGTTTAAAAGCAGAAGCTACATGAATTTGGAAAATATAAACTCAGCTGACTGACCTGGGGTGTGATAACATACTAAGGAAGCATTCTTCTATTTCAAAGTCTTTCTCTTGGCCTCTTAGCCTTTGTGACTTCATTTCTTCCGTTGTTAGGTCTCACAAGTGGCACCGGAAAGGGTTAAAGGAGACACAAGCACAGCCTCCAAGAAATCCCAAACCCAGAAATACACAACCCAGAGTTGTCATTTTCCAGATTGCAGGCACGTACTGAGAAAGATTCAATTAAAACACTAGGGCTGGGATTGGCAAAAGTTTTCTATAAAGGGTCCGACAGTAAATATTTTAGGCCTTCTGGGACATATGGTCTCTTTGCAATGTCTCAGTTCTGCTGTCCTAGCAGGAAAGTAGTCATAGACAAAACAAACAAGTGAGAGCAGTGATGTTCCAATGAAATTTTATTTGCAAAAGGAGTCAGTGGGCCAAATTCAGCCCACGGGCCTTAGTTTGCAGTTTCCCACTCTAGAATCTAAAGAAGCCAGAAGCCATCAAGACTGGCTTCACAGGTATTCCAAAGGTTGATAAGGCCTTCATACTATGTCCTCCAAAAAGGAAAAAAATCAACTATTTTGGGTGTGGCATCAGTTTTCTTCTATTACATGCTGTGCCTTGATATTTTGATGTTCATCTGAATGAGTTATCCCAGTCCCTCCTTTTTGTCTTTACGTCTCTCTTTCTGTGTATATTTCTCTAAAGGCTTCCCATTCTTCATTCTGTCCCCTTGCACTCACAGGGTTTGGAGACTTTAGAATAAGACCCCTTCACATCCATCCTTGCTACAATCCTGGCTTCTTTTCAGGTTCCTCATCTGTACTGGAGTACAGAGGCATGTAAAGAACACTTGTCTGGATCACTGGGTAGGACATACTGTGTGACTTTGAGCCAATCACCTAACCTCTCTGAGCCTCCCTTTCCAAATCTGTCAAAGGGAAAAGTTGCCTAATTGATCTCTAAAATTCCTTCTAGCTCTAAGCGTATGATTTTAGGAAGCTTCAGCCTCAACCTGAGGCAACTGTCTGGGACCATTAATTATGATGTCACTCTCAGACCTTAATGAGACTGCCAGGAGGTCACAGAAATTAGCCACATGATCTCTGGTAGTCGGCAACCTTCCTAAGGCCTCACAGCTGAGGAGGTGAGGATACCAGATAATGTGAGAGAATCTGGAGAGTCCAGCCCGCTGACAAATGACTCCAGGACCCCTATGCTCCAGGAAAATTAGTTTGCATTCCTAAACTGCCTTTGAAGTTGCTACAAAACGTGCAGTAATATTGACTTAGTTGGAAACATGACCCTAGGGAGCTACTGTTGGAGGTGGGAGGCTTTCTTTTCTCCACCAGACCCTCTTGTGTTGTGTGGAGCTCTCCTGGCTGTGTAAGGGACACCCCTCAAAGCCCACCAAATAAATATATGAGTAGGTCTTGAGGAAATGGAGGTAAATCCCAGCATATGCCAAAGGAAAGAGGCTTTTTCTGTCAGCAGAGATGAGGGACATCAGGGAGGGTCAGGGAACCAGGACCTTGGGTGAGGCGGGAGCAGGTGGAAGTTGGCAGTTGAGGTGGGGGCAGTGGGGGAATTTAACACAAAATCACCCCCATTCTCTTGGCTCATAGTCCAGTCGTTTGTGGATGCAGCAGATGGGCAGGGGGCTGGCGCCCTCCCTCTGCCTCCTGGACACAGTCTCAAGGGATGGGGAGGGAGTGGAGAAGTCCTCCTGGCCTCCAGGAAAGCAGGCTCTTATTGTCTGACTCTGCTAAAGCTGCCTCATTTGTAGCCTAAATAATTCACTCACCAATCTCTCAAGGAACATTAGAAGAAAAACAAAACCCAACCCAGCCCTCATGCTCAGGTTCCCACTGCAGGCAAGTCCGGCCAGGAGGCTGGCAGGCAATCCCAAGCTGCAGAGATGGCCTGCCTTCAAAGGTTCATCGGACAGGCAACCTTCCAAAAATGGCCTGGGGTCTGGTTTTGGACAGCTTTTTGAGCTAAGAATGGTTTTTACATTTTTAAAAGGCTTTTTAAAAAGACAAAACAAAACAAAAAAACAGCAGCAAAGAAAAATTTGTCAGAGACTTCCAGTGGCCTGCAAAGCCTAAAATAATCGCTATCTGGCCCTTTCCAGAAGACTTGCCAGTCCCTTAATCCATTCCCTGGTCTTGAAGGAAGTGATGACAACCTCTGACCTATTCCTTCACTTACCCCACTCCCTGACACCACTAGGTGCAGAGATTCAAAGTTGGCAGACTTCTGATATTTACAGTCTAGTGAGAAGCTGGCATCATTTCCCACTCCATTACCAAAAGCAGAACTAAATACAAACAGGAAGATAAACCCTCGAGTAGGGTGAACAGTCTTGGTTTGGCTGCTTGGGGAAGAAGGGAAAGAAGCAGGGAGAGGCTGAGATTCAGCCTCAACCCATCCTCTGGGGGGAGAATTCAACATTGGTCTCTGCTGACACCCCTCCCCTCGAGCTCCACTCCCTTCCATACACGCCCTGTGATCCTGGTGATCCCAGCTGATCCCAGCTCATCTTCACAGTCACTGAGCCTGTAATTCTTTTACTGATGAGATATCCAACTAGCCCATATCTCTGAGTCTCTGAAGCCTGCGTGTCATTCTGACTCTGACAAACCTCAATCCTGGACAGAGGCTCCATCTAGCCCTGCAAGGGCTCCTCTACTGCCCAGCAGGGCCTTTGAAGGGAGAGGACTGTGACCATCTCTGGACTCCACCCAGAGCCTCTCCTGAAGCCAGAGCCTCTGGGAGTTACATACAAGCCTAAGCATTCGGGGAGGGATGCGTCAGCCTAGACAATAGGGCTGCCAGCTCAGAGTGTCTCAGGTGTAACTGGGCCAAGTGACCTCTGAGCTGTCATGGGGGTTGTTAGTAATTTTGGAGGCTGAAGGCAGAGTGGAGATCCGGTGGTCCCACCTAGCATCTAGGTATTCTGGATTACTTCAGATAACAAGGACCTGTTCTGGCATCTCCCAAGAAAAATGGTGCTGCTCTCCTGCCAGTCCTTTGCAGCCTCCTGTTCCTGCAAACATGGAAGGCCCAGGTTGGAATCCCACATCCGGGCTAAGTGAAAGGTCTGAGAGATTTGGGATCCCAAACTGGGAGATCTTGACCAACTCATCTTAGCCTCGGGGACTCAGCTTCCTCATCTGTTGAAATAAGCAAACAAACAAAAACCTGAGGTGCTTGGATGGTGGTAATTTTAAGGTCCCGTCCGTCCCATACCCAATGAATAGCCCAAACCAGGCCACACCTCTGCAGAAGCTTTGCTGGAAAGTTGACTGGCTTCATCTCAGCTTTCCTTCCCCAAGTCAACCCGGTCTCATGCAAATGAGATACAGCTGGTCTCTCATCAAGGGGAGGGGGTTTCCCCTCAGCACGTTGGCAGCTTGCTGGGTGTTCAGACCCATGTGAGGGAGGGAAGTGGAGGGGAGTGGATTTGACCTCTTGTCTTCATGCCTTGTGGCGAGGAGGTGGCTGAAGGGCCGTGGGAGTCTCACCCTCGCACCCCCAACAGGCCCACAGCATGTGACCCGGAAGCCGCACACAGTGTCTTAACCTGAATTAGCTCAATTGTCTTTCAACAGCTCTCCAATTTGACTGGACATCCCTCAAGGGCAGGGACGGTATCTTGACCTTCTTCTGGGTCCCCCAGGAGAACCCAGCACAACACTAGGTATGTGGCCGGAGATCCGTCCTTATCGGCTGAGCAACTCAGTTGAAATGTCCCTGGAAAAAGTGATCTTGCACTTGGCACAGGGCGTGTGTCCAGGTAAGTGAATCTCCATTTTTGCTGGCTGATAACGATACCACTCTTCAGTCCAGGGCTCAGTCAAGCTGTCTTGTCCAGGCCGTGACCCCAGGAGCTATCTTGTGACCTAGAGAGCGGGTGATGGGGGAAGGTTAGAGAAGGGAATGCCCAAGACTCCCCAGGAGATGTAGGTCATATAAAGGTCGTTGCTGTTGATCCCTTCTCCCTAAAGCAGTGCAGGCTGGGAGAGCATGGCTGGCGTGGCCCACACAAACATAAATCAAGCACCCCTCACCACTGCTTGCTTCGGAGTAGCTAACCAAACTGCAAACACCGCAATCTATAGGCTATAAACCCAAACCTATAAAACAGTGACAAATGTCACGAGCTCTCTGGCGGGTCTCGCCGTCTTCCGGTCTTGACTATACTCAGGATGGCGTCTCCCTTGCCTGCTTGCAGACAGGATGCTCTGCTTTACCTCTAGTCACACTTTTTCTTGCCGTAACTCCTCCTGTTCTGTGTCCTACGAATATGTTGCTCTCTTCAGAACCCTGAAGGCCACCTTCTCCTCTCTGTTTACATGTCTGCTTGTCTGCTGGTGTGTGGTGGTGGGAAGGGAAGGCAGAAGGCAGGCTTCTGGCTTGCCCCAAGTGTCACTGATCTGCACAAATGCTGATGACAGAGCCATGCAACTGATTAGTTACGACACACATGGAATTGCTAATGAGTTTGATAAAATTTTCATTACCCCTTGTTCTGCGGGGGCAGGCAGCAAACCATGAAAGTAATAATCCTCTTGGGTGCTGTTGCAGTAAGATGAGAGGAGGACAGGTGTGAGCTGCAGGGAGTTAATCCCGGGGGTGGGGTGGGTCTGCAGCAGGGGTGGGTGGGCAGAGATTCCCCTCAGAATTATCTGAACAATTTCCTAATTCTCTACTTCGTTCTTAAGGACCTGACATTTTCTGGGAGTCAGACTCCCCCTGGGAAGAAGAGGAAACGAAGGCATATGGAGCATTAGGGATTTGCCCAGGACACATAAGATTTCAAATCCAGAGTCCCTAACTCCAGTCCCTGGAGTCGAGATAGTCCAGGGGACTGACCAGGGATGTGCCCACACGTTTCACGGATCTCCCCTTGGGATGCCGACAGCCTAGACTCCCAGGCTCCCGTGCCCCCGGTTCCAGCCCACGTGAAAGGGGAAGCGTAGGGTGGGGTGAAGTGGCCATCGCTGGATACCTTGGTGGTTTTGACTTTGTGTCCGCTGCTGCAGCTCCATCCCGACAGGTCCGGGAGCACTTTACACTCCTCCCCCGGCAGGCAGGGCTCCATCTGACACCACCACTTCTGCAGGACGATGGAGGCTGTGGGAGCAGGAGGCAGTGAGGGCAGCTCTAAGCTGTCCTGGAGTACAGCGTGCAGTCAAGGGTGGGGAGTCTGTGCGGAATGAAGTGCAAGTTTGCACACCGCTGGCTGTGAGCCCTGCCTTCCCCTGTCTTTCCCCGACTCCGGGCTGCTCAGAAAGGCAGTACTCAGGCTGAGGCTGGGGCACACAACCGTATCAAAGTCAATCCCACTGACCCCTACGTGTCGCCAAGACAGCACGGGGTGAAGGCAGGGGAAGTTCTCCAGGGAACCCTTCAGTTGAGTCACCATGGCATTAGCAGAGAGGCACGGTCTTCAACATACCCACTTGGTGTATGTGAGCAAGTGTGAAAGGGCTCCACAGACCAGGAGTGCAAAGCAGGCGTGCATGTGAGCACAAGTGGGCACGTTTACAACATGGTCACGTGAGTGTGAGCCTACAAGCATGGGTGCAATCATGGGGGGGAGGGGGGAGTGAAACATCTGTGTCCATGTGAGGGGAAGGTCAGGGCCACAGGAGAATGGGCAGGGGTGTGTGTGTGTGTGTGTGTGTGTGTGTGTAAGAGACCTCGGAGGCGCAGGAGGAGAGGTCAAGGTCTGGGGGAGTTAAGTGTGAGTCTGGCAGGATATGTGAGAGGATTCGTGTGACAGAATGCGTCTGCGTAGCGCCTGGCAGCGAATGTGGATGAGAGGGAGGGATGAAGTGGGGACGGTCCGTCTGCCCTCCTCCCCCCAGAGGTACCCCGCATTTGAGACTGATTGCCAAAGCCCTGGGATGGTATGAAACCATATCCCGAGCAGATGGTGTGGCCTAGACAGACCTCCTTATCTCTGTGATCGGGCCCTCCCCGCCGGGTCCCGGCCTCTCACTCACCGTCCACGCAGGAGGGCTTTGCCCGCGTGGTGCCGGCCACCTGGCCGGGAAAGCAAGAGCATTTGACAGTCTGGGAGCGCTCCTCGATGCGGTTCCGGTTGCAGCAGCGACGAGCGGCAATCACCTCGCAGGTGCCCTGCTTCACAAGGACTGAAGTGGCCAGACAAGATGAGGTGCCCAGCCCAGGCCTGCAACCCTGCTCCCCTCCCACCTGCCCTGCACATCCTCCAGGCCCTCCTCCCCGCCGAGGGGAGGGGTGTTCAAGAGATTTCCAACTGCAGGGGAGGAGGAAACACAGGAAATCCTCCTGCTGCTTCAGTGTTCCTATCCTTCCTTCTTCCTCAGTCAGGCCACACTCAGCCCTCTTTGGCGGAGCCTGGCCCTTGGGTGGAAGAGAGGTAGGATTCCCCACCAGCCCCCACTTCCTCTGGTTTTGTCCGGTTGAGGGCAAGGGCCCCGGGGGCTTACAATGCGTGGAGAGGATCGTGGAGAGGATCATCCGCTTACACAGGCTTTAGCCATCCCAGAAGGAAAACCACAGAATTAGGCCAGGAGGCAAGACTTAAGCCTCCACCCCAGGGCCTCTCTCCCTGCAGAACACCTTCTGGCCTGGAAGGAAAGGTGAGCAAGGGGTTTGCCCACACCTTCTCTGGGCTGGGATAGCAGAGGGGGGGGTGGATATTCCTGGGCGAAAACCAGAGAAGGAGTCAGAGCCCCTAGAATCTGCACCCTCAGCCTCGGAGAACTGCCTGTGTGGAATAGGGTGGGGTGGTGTCCAGCTCTCCAGGCATCCTGAGAAACCCTGTCCCAGGCTCTGCCACCTCCCCCAAACCTGTGGGAGTTGGCGGCTGCAAGGAAGCTGAGGCGAGGAGGGTCCACAGCCAGGCCAGGTAAAGTGCCAGCAGCCAGGGGCCCGTGCTCCAGTTCTGAGAGGTCCTCTCACGCATCCTGTGGAGCGAAGCACACACTCTGCTCAACTCTGGGCAGGAGCTCCCCGCAGTCCAGCCCCAGCACCTCCGTGCCACGCGCTCTGGGAGGCACAGAGGTGGGCAGGACATGCACACCTTGTCCCCAGGCAACTCCCGGCCTGGGACAAACCATACAAAGTGGTGAGCTCTACAGTAGGGAAAGGGAGCAGGGAGACTGTCCTGCTGGGAAAAGCACGGACAGCTTTGTGGGGGAGATAACATTTAAGAGGGTGTTGAAGGATGAACCAGACGTGGTCCCTTGGAGGGCTGTGACACAGAAGGAACCATACTGCTGACTCCCATTTTTTGAGCCCTTGACCTAAGCACTTCACATACATGCCCTTGCAGCCTTCACAACTGTCCTACAAAGTAGGATTATTTGTACCTATTTGACAGATGAGCAAACTGATACTTGAAAGGCTGGATGCAACCTAAACAGCCATCAATAAAGCAGGGGCTAAATACATTGTGGAGCATCTGTACAAATGCAGTTACATCCAGGCAGCTATAAAATAGACTGAGGAAATGCTTTAGGTACTGAGCCATGCAATGATCTCTAACGATAATCCACCATTAAGGGGAAAAAAGCAAAGTGCAGGATGGTGTGTATTAAATGCATAAAAGGGAAAGATTATATATGTTGCTTAAATATGCATAAGCTAGCCCTGGAAAATGTACCAATGTTATGAAACATAGTAACATTGATTGCCACCAAAAAGGGGAACTGGTTGGCTGAGAGATGGAGGTAGAAGGGAGACCTATCTATTGTTTTTTTTATTTTTTCGGGTTTTGAACTGTGGGCATGTGGTAGCAATTCAATTTAAACAGATTCAAATTAAAAAAAAAAAAAGAAATGAAATGAA
Source organism: Felis catus (assembly GCF_018350175.1). Lineage (NCBI taxonomy): Eukaryota > Metazoa > Chordata > Mammalia > Carnivora > Felidae > Felis > Felis catus. The sequence continues at coordinate 96,163,757 of NC_058375.1, read as the reverse complement.
ATGAAACTAGGGCTAATAGTTAATAGAAGTCAAATGACTGTCCAAGGCCAGGCAGCATGTTGGGTGGCAGAGGCCCAGAGCGCAGAAGCCTGCCCTATTCCTCCTGTACCACTTTGCTTCTCCTCTTCCCCCATCCTTGATGGGTCCCGCCTCCCATCTATCCCAGAGGAGGAACCGGAAATGGAGGGGATCCCAAGGAAGCAGAGGCATAGAGCAGCAGGGAGCTGCCCAGGCATAGAAGGAGCCTGGACCATCCTCTCTGCTGCACTGCTGGCCCCTTGGGACATTATTGGGGTCCCTCAGGTGTCAGCACCATCCTGGGAACACCAGAGGCCAAGCCAAATGCCAGAACTTTGGACAGAGTGCTTGATTTCTGTACCACCCCCCTCCCCCGACCCCCATCCCCACTTCAACTCTCTCCCATGTCAACTGTCTCCTCACTCACCTTTTTGGGGATCTTTCAGCTTCTGTCTGTTCATCCACTGGCCTCAGACTCACTCTACCTGGACAAGTAAGAAAGACTCTTTGGGGCCTGCAAGGGTTAGAAGGAGCCCATGGTCCTGTAGGGGGTGAGGGAGGGCCCAGGTAAGGACAAGGGGTGGCACTGAAGTAGAGGCCAATTCTCATGCTTCCCCAAGGTGCAGGGCAGGACACAGAGTCTCTCCTCTGCCTTAGGAATTCACAGGGGTCCTTGCAGACTGTGGGAACAGGTAGGGCAGCTAGCCTGAGCAGCCTAAGGGTTCCTCTGCCCCATGGGGGGGGGGGATGGGGGTAGGGTAAAGTGGGGTGGATGGTAGGGAGGGGTCTAGGAATCAAAGTTATCTCCGCTCTGGCCTTGGGGTGGGGGGTGGGGGAGCTGAAGGCCAGTGAAGGATTCCTGAGCAGGCTCTGACAGAATTCTGCTCCAAGAGACACCTGGAAAAGACCCCAAGGTCTTGAATCCTTTGGTCTCTACCCCCGACCCTCACTGCACCCCTGTCCTGGACTCACACAGAGCTGGCTCAGCTCTGTCACCCTCACCCCCATTTCCCTTCCAGAGGGCTAGAATGGGGTTCCTCTCAGTCTCTAGCCTCAGGGGCCCCAGCTCAACAGCTTCTCCATTTCTCCCTATGGCCTCTCATCCCTCAGCCTCTGAGGGGAGGTGGAGCGGAGGCAGGTGGGAAGGTGGGGCCCAGAGAGGACTATGGGGATGGATGGAGGAAGTGGTGCCAATACCCCAGGAGTGTGCTCCGCGGGCAAGAGCTTCCCAGAAGGTTTATCTCTTTTCTGAGTAGGATCTCCTCTCCCCATCGCCCTCAGGAACCTTCATTCCCATCATTACAAATCCAGCTTTGTCTTCTCGCAGGCAGTTCTCATCCCTTTTTTCTCTGGGCTGCCACACCCTCCAAGCCAACTCTCCCATGAGCCCCAAGACCCAAAAGATGGGCAGCGTGCATTTGGGCTGAGCTCTCTGGAATTCTATTCCCTCCTTCAGAGATACGGTGGAGGGGGCGGGGAAGGGAAGCTTCTGAGATTTTCCTGGGCTTCCACTCTCCTGCCTCAGTTTGCCAGGCTGTTTTTCCCAAACCCAAGATGCAGGCTATGGGGAGGCTGAGTTAGCAGCCCGCATACCAGCGTGGAGTCGAGGATGTGGACCACAAGAGCCTTTAAGCTTGCACTGCCTTCTCCCGGCCTCCTCCAGCGCTCGCCCACTCCTCCAAATTCTGAGCCCCCACCCTCCGGATCTATCTGCCCCACGGCGGTGCCCACTTGCCTCTGAGTCCGGCACCAAGACTCCAAAAGGCGGACTTCGGGCCGGAGCGGCCGGCTTGGGTGCGTGTCGAGTCTGGAGCCCTGTGTCCCTCACCAAGTTGCGGCGTCCGGCAGGCGACGGGGCTCCGGCCAAAGTGGCATCACGGTCGTGCCCGGCGCCGCTCCGCAAGGCTCAGGCGGGGTCCTTCCGAGGCTCCCGCCGGCAGCCCAGGGCGCGCGCAGCTGCCGCCGCCTCCCGGTCACCGGGGGCCACCCCCGCTCCGCCAGCCCCTCTGCGGGCGCCACCGCCTCCTCTCGGACAGCTCCCGGCGGGCGAGCGGGCGGGCACAGGCGGGCGCAGCGGCCCCTGGCGGCCGACGGAAGAAGAGCGAGGAGGGCCCGGCCGGCCCCCGCCGCAGCAGTCCGGGTGAACATCTCCCCGGTGCAGGCCGGGTAAGCCAGAGAAGTCCCCGAAAACTCTCCGTCTTGTGGCTTCTGGGGTGGGGGTGGGGGCTGAGTATAAGAAGGGATTGCCAAGATCTCCAGGGTGGTTGAGTCTTGAAGATTCTAGAAGTGCACTATCCAGAATGATGGCCACTAACCACAAGTGGTTATTGAAATTTACATATGGGAGTGCCTGGGTGGCTCAGTCGGTTAAGCCTCCAACTCTTGATTTCCGCTTAGGTCACGATCTCACAGCTGAGTTCAAGCCCTGCATCTGGCTCTGTGCTGACAGCCTGAAGACTGCTTGGGATTCTCCCCCTCTGGTTCTGTCTGCCCTTTCCCTGCTCATGCGCTCGCTCTCTCTCTCTCTCTCTCTCTCTCTCTCTCAAAATAAATAAACTTGAAAAACTAAAGAAAAATAAATTTACATATAAGTTGGGGCACTTGGGTGGCTCAGGTGGTTAAGCATGGGACTTCCGCTCAGGTCATGACCTTACTGTTTGTGAGTTCCAGCCTGCATGGGGCTCTGTGCTGACAGTTCAGAGCCGGAGCCTGCCTCCATCCTGTGTCTCCCTCTCTCTGCTCCTCCCCCACTCTCACTCTGTCTCTCTCTCAAAAATAAACATCAAAAAAAATTTTAATTTAAATTTACATATAAACTAAATACAATCTAAATATTGTTTCTTTTTTAAAATTTATTTTGAGAGAGAGAGAGAGAGAGCATGTGAATGGGTACCTGCGCATTAGTGGGGGAGGGGCAGAGAGAGAGGGAGAGAGAATCCCAAGTGGACCCTGCACTGTAAGCCCAGCACTCTATGCAGGTTAGAACTTACAAACCATGAGATCTTGACCTGAGCAGAAATCAAGAATCAGAGGCTTAACAGACTGAGCTACCCAGGTGCCCCTAAACACTTTATTTGCACTCACCACATTTCAAGTGCTCAATAGCTACATGAAACTAGGGACTACTGTACTGAAAAGATACAGAACATCCCCAGCATTGCACCAAATTCTATTAGACAATGCACTTCTAGATTGGTATGTTAGCCCTCCACTATGAAAATGTTAAAATCCAGGTGGGAAGAGCAAATGATCTTTGCTCCACCCACCCCGTCACAATGGGAAAGTTCTAGCTGATGTCTAATCTAGAGGGTGTCCTTCCTTCCGTCCCCTTCCCACAACAGCAGACCCTTCTTCCCCAAAGAAACTGAGGCAGAGTGGAGCTGGAACCAGGTGGGAAGAGGCCGCAAGCCAGCGGGGCGGTACCGGGGGGGGGGGGGCGCGGGTGGGCAGCCCAGAGCAGGAGGAATGGTGTGGTCAGGGGCAGGAAGGACTAGCTGAGGTATGAGGTAGAGGCTGAGCAGGCAGGAGGGCTGATAATTGGTCTCTATGGTTGATGGCTGTGAACCCCAACTTGAGAGCCAAACTTGAGCTGGTATGTTCATTATATAAGCTACAATATAAATGCAATTTCTAATTCTTTACAGGGTAACATTTTGGATGTGAAAGCCTTAGACAAATGGAAGAAGGAAGTGGTCTGTGAATTTTTCTCTTAACAGGAGGAACACTCTTCTACTTTAAGAGAGCTTTGGGATTGGAGTAATGGGGTGGGGAGAGGTAAGAGGGGAAAAGCCTAGTTCTGAACTCTGAGCCACTGCACATGGCCTAGGATAAAAGGGGCCTGTCCTGAGGATGCCCAGTTGCCCTCACTGGCTAGGGCCACACACATTCCTGGCAGGGCCAGGCACTGAGCAGTCTCAGCTCTCAGCAGAGAAAAATATCTCCCAAGTCTGCCTTCCTACCTCACCCACTTTTCCCACTCACTTTCTGCTGCCTCAGGGATGAGTAGAAGTGATGACCTTCTTACCAGGTTCTGGGGCAGTCTGAGGAGGGAGGAGGTGTGATGATGCCAGGGATCAGAGGTAAGATGTTCAGAGACGGGAGAGCCTTAGGATTTAGTCGGGGGGTGGGGGTGCTGCTCTGGAGCCCAAGAGTGCTGCTGACATCCCTGATGACCATCTGGTGCTAGAGCTAGGGGTCTCTCTGTCCTGGCTCTGTGGCCTATTTGCAGCCACACCATGATGGGTGCTGTGAAGAGCAGGGATTAGGGAGCAGGGTGACACAGAGAAGTGGTAAGCAAACTGCCCCAGAAACACTGAATAATAAAAATAGACAGGATGTTATATTTTTCCATCAGTCTTTGCTTGTGCTGTTGTTTACGCCATTTGTCTGACAGCTGGTTCCTGTTTTTCTCAAACAGTAGGGAAATACCCATAGCAGCACCATGCTGTTTACCCCCCCCCCCCTTTGCGTTTGCCACTCTATGTGCCTTTGGGTCTGATTTTTCTTTTCTTTGTGACTTCTATTTTTCTGGCTCTCTGCCCAGAGTGCAGGTATAATTACAACAAATATAAAGACCTGAATGACCATTATGAGATTTTTATTTGGAAGCTGCCAGGAAAGCCACCCCTTCTGGGGGCACACTTCAGCTCAGGAAGAGAGAGCCTTACGTTCAGGAAGCATTCCGCCCACAGAGCACAGAGATGGCATCCCAACCACAGACTTGGTGCCAGTGATTCCTGAGGGCTACTCCTGTCTTGCATTAGGGCCACAAGGGCCTTGTCCTCATCTGGACAGTGCATGGGGTAGGAGGTTCTCTGGAGGTCTACTGATTAACTCCCTGAAACCAGGTTTGGGAACAGGGCTCTTTGAACATCAAGTTAGTGCCACCCTTTCCTTTCAGATAGGTGCTTAGCCTGGCCTCTGTCTCCCCCTGGCGGTACGTACAGAACTTGTTCGGCCTGCAGGTTCGGCCTCTGTCTTGAGTTGAAGGTGGAAGAGGAAGAAGCCCCACTCTTTGCCATTCACCTCCTCCTTAACCCTTCCTCCACCATCCCGACAAATTAGCTTGGTTCATCAGACGGAATCGAGTTTGGGCGTCTGGGGACTGGCACGGGTGTGAGTCTCTCACTGACTGTGTGACCTCTTGAGGCAAGTTCTGTAAAATGACAGGTGCGTCATCGGTAAAAAGAACGTAATAAAATCTACCTTGAAGTGTTACTGTGCAGTATAGATGGCCTACTATATAGAAAGTGCTTTGTAGCGGGCCTACTATATAGAAAGTCCGCCATAAATAGCAGTTATTGTAGTTCTCCTTACTAAATATTCCTCTAGCCCTGATGTGATCAGGGGAGGTCTAAATGGGGCTGGGGGAAGGGGGGAACAGGGAATTGGATCCTGAGAAAGAAAGTGAAGTCGGAGTGGTAACCGCTCTCCCAGATCTAGAGGTCATGGGGAGCAGGGCCCTCTCAGGAGCCCAGGAAGTTACCCCCAGCTCCCTAATTCAGGATGGTCGACTCCAGCCCGCCTCGTTCACACCCCCACAGCACACCCAGCACCAGCTGGCTCGCCTTCACTCTCACTCCAGCAGCCTCAGCCAGAGGTGTTGTCACACCAGGTGCCTCACACCCAGCGGTCGCCGAAGCTGCTGGTTTCGCTCTGAGGTCATCAGCTCCATCATCCTCCGGGCTAGCTGCTAGGAACGGAAGGCGAGGAGACACCACCCACCCCGTCACAATGGGGAAGTTCTAGCTGATGTCTAATCTGGAGGGTGTCCTTCCTTCCGTCCCCTTCCCACAACAGCAGACCCTTCTTCCCCAAAGGAACTGAGGCGGAGCGTAGCCGGAACTAGGCGGGAAGAGGCCGCGAACCAGCGGGGCGGTGCGGGGGCGGCCCAGAGCAGGAGGAAGTTTTCCCGGGACCCGCCCTGCCCTCGCGGAGCCAATGGCCGTGGAGAGCCCGCAGGAGCGAGCACCGCCCACCGCGCGCCCTAGGGGGGCGGGGCCTGACTCGGGGCGGGGCCACGCCGAGGGCGGGGCAGGGAGGCAGCATGCTAAACCGGGTGCGCTCGGCCGTGGCGCACCTGGTGAGCTCCGGGGGCGCCCCGCCTCCGCGCCCCAAGTCCCCAGACCTGTCCAACGCGCCCTCCGCGCAGCCTGCCGTCCCTCCAGAAGCGCCCAGGAGCCCTCCGGCGAGGGCTGGGAGCGGGAGCTCGGCGCCCGCGAAGACAGTAGAGGCTCGAGCGAGCTTCTCCCGACCGACCTTTCTGCAGCTGAGCCCAGGGGGGCTGCGACGCGCTGACGACCACGCTGGCCGGGCTGTGCAAAGCCCCCCGGACACCGGCCGTCGCCTGCCCTGGAGCACGGGCTACGCCGAGTGAGCGTCCCCGGGAACACCCTAGCCAGGATGGGACCCCCAGCCCTTACTTAGACCCTTCCCCAGCTGGGCATCCCCGGCGCTGGGATGCGTGCCCCTGGCGGCGCTCGGCGCTGGGAACTCCCTTCTCCCAGGACCTTTGCTATCCTCTGGGCTTCGGGCTGCACCCCCTCCCAGCCGCTTCTCAAGTCGGTGCAGTCTTCCTCAGGATCTTCCAGCTCGTTGACTTCCCTCACCCGCGCCGCCTCAGGACCTTGTTCCCTTCCAGAGCCCGGAGCCCGGAGAGCGGAGGGCCCCGTGAAGGATGAGTTGGCCAGTTCTCTGTTGGGGCCCGGCAGTTTAATGGCTAGGGGAGGCGGGGCTTCAAGGAGGCTGGGGGCGCTTTTCATAGAGGAGATGGCAGCCAGAAAGATTCGCTCCCGGGCTTCCCGACCCCGGCGCCCCAGTTCCCTGTCCCTCTTACCGTTCCCCTCCCCCTCCACACCCAGAAATAGCCCGCGACACCAGGCGGCCTCCGGCTTCCCCAGGGGCGGGGGAGGGGGCCGCCCGGGAAGCAGGAGGGTCCCCTTTGAACGCCCCTTGGCGGGGGGCATTGCGCTGGCCAGACAAAGTCGCGGACCCCCGGTCGGAGTGGCGGGAGCAGCCGGCTTGCTCCCAGGCCGGGTGTATTTTTAATGCATCTACTGGGAAAGCAGAGCTTTGAGGGAGACGGGGGCGCTGAGGTCGCTGAGGGTGGTGGCTGGTAGACCCGTGGCCCCACCGCCAGCTCCTTTAGCTTTCTATCTGAGAAGAGTTGGTGGCTTATGTGGCTTCTGCGCAGTCCAGGTGGGCTTCCACCCCTACCCTATTTCAATTCCTCTTTCCCTATCTGGGCTGGAGCACTGCCTCACTGCCAAAGCAGCAGAAACTTTCACTGGAAGATTTTAAGATAAAGGTGGGTGTGCCCATGAGGGTGGGGTGCTGTGGACCAGGCACTAGAAAAGTTGACTAGGCTTCAGGGCGGGATGTAGGGTCTTGGCAAGCAGGATAGTAAGACCTCCTGCCGCCCCTGTCCAACCCTTTCCCCAGCAGCCCACAGGGGTGCCCCCTTTGCAGGGGATGGGGGAACTGAGGCAGGCAGGTGCTGCTGCTGGCTTTTCTGTGAGGTGGTGGGGCCTGACACCCAGACAGTACTCCTCATGCCTTGCCCTGCCTCCCTTCCCCTCCTCTTTCTGGCCTGGATCCCAGGTGGCTGTGACCTTTCTCAGTTTGGCCAGCAGGCTAGAGAGGGTGTGTGTGTCTAAGGTGGGGGTTATTCCAGGACCTGGTCTGGTGTCCAACCTGATGTGGTCACTCTGGCCTGGCAGGGTCATCAATGCTGGCAAAAGCCGGCACAATGAGGACCAGGCTTGCTGTGAAGTGGTGTATGTGGAAGGTCGGAGGAGTGTTTCAGGGGTACCTAGGGAGCCTAGCCGAGGCCAGGTAAGCCCCCACCCCAGCCCCTAGCCTCCAGAAACCTGGTCACATCTCTTCCGGGGGATTCTAGGCATCTGGTTTTAAATCCGAGACATGTGGAAGACCTAACTCCTAACTCACTAGCTTTCTACCTCTGACACAGAACCTTTATGTGGCATTTGAACAGTTAGAATGTCAGTATAAATGTTCAGTTTTCCACTTAGAATATAGGTACTACTGTATTTATGGATGGTAATTAATTAATTACCAATATTTATTTTTGCATATTTTATCCTTGGAGTTTGGCTTTTTTGATGCTTTTCTTTCTGACACATAATAGGCCCTTGGTAAATGAGTGAACAAATCTAATTTGCCTTTAATGCCAAACTCTGACCTCCTCTCGGATGTTTATATGGATGCCCCAGAGTCTTACATAGTACAAGCCACACACACACACACACACACACACACACACTCTCTCTCTCTCTCCCTCTCTCTCTCTCCCTCACCTCCAACTTTTCCTTCACCAGGGACTCTGCTTCTACTACTGGGGCCTGTTTGATGGGCATGCAGGGGGCGGAGCTGCCGAAATGGCCTCCAGGCTCCTTCATCGCCACATCCGGGAGCAGCTAAAAGACCTGGTAGAGATACTCCAGGACCCCTCGCCACCTCCCCTCTGCCTCCCGTCTACCCCAGGGGCCGCAGGTTCCTCTGATCCTTCTCACTTGGTTGGTCCTCAGTCCTGCTGGTCTTCGCAGAAGGAAGTGACCCATGAGAGCCTGGTAGTGGGGGCGATTGAGAATGCCTTCCAGTTTATGGTGAGTGGGTGGTCCTGGCAAGAGCCTGCTAGGCAGTCACTCTGGTCAACTCTGGATGGGGATCAAGTGGCCTAAGTGGGTGACCCTGAGAACCCACAACACCTTTGAGGGCCTGAGCAGAGCTTGGTTCAGTAGGGAGGGAAGGAGTAGTTAGCTATACCCATGTCTTCCCTCCTCCCCTCCAGTGTGGCTTGGCTGGGCCAGTTTATTTCTGCAGATGGGGCGGTGGTTGTGTGCCTGGAACCTCTTCTTCATTCACCCCTTTGACCCTCCTTCACGTGGCAGGATGAGCAGATGGCCCAGGAGCGGCGCGGCCACCAAGTGGAGGGGGGCTGCTGTGCACTGGTTGTAGTCTACTTGCTAGGCAAGGTGTATGTGGCCAATGCAGGTGACAGCAGGTATGGTGGGGGGGTTGAAAATGCCTACAGGGGGTCCCACTCTCTGGGATGGGGGCATAGAAGACAGTGAGGTGGTGGGCTTTAAAAATCAAAAACTGGAGGGAGGGTTGGGGTCAGGAGCAGTTACAGACATAAGGAAGGACCGGAAATAGCCACAAAGGGAGGAAAGATGGGGGTCTGGGTGAGGAACCCTAAGGGTCATTATGGGGAAAGCCTGGTCTTTCTGGAATTCTCCACAAGAGGACTGAGGAGAGCCAAGCCCAAACCTTTTCTTTCTCTGGGCAGAGCCATCATTGTCCGGAATGGTGAAATCATTCCAATGTCCCGGGAGTTCACCCCGGAGACTGAGCGCCAGCGTCTTCAGCTGCTTGTAAGTAGGAACTAAACGCTCTACTCCCATTCTTTGTGGACTCTGTGGCTCTCTGTAGCCTATGTCCCCATCCCTACTGCACAGACAGCTCCTCACCTGCTCACTGGGAAGGCTATTCTGCAGACTACGGCTGACCTGGTGGAACATGTAGGAGGAAGGAACGTGGGTTACTCCAGTGCTCCCACTGTGGCCCCAGCTGAGGAAGGAAGTGGAGTCAGAAGTGGGGAAAGGAAGTAGCAAAGGCCCATGAGAGGCAGTGTGGCTTAATGCTTTAAAGTCCTAACTCTGGAGCTGGACTGCCTGGGTTTGAATCCCAGTTCGAGTACTTTGCTAACTGATCATCAGACGGTTCCCTTGCAACACTAGTTCCTGCCTTAAGGGTTGTTGTGAGGGTTAAAATGAGCTCCTATACATTAGTATTAGAACAGCGCGTGGTACATGGTAAACTCCATTTAAGGCCCTACTGTAATTAACATCTATACACCAGGGTGTGCTGTAAGCCTAATGTTCCCTGGCCTCTGCTCTTGTCCGGCCACTCCCAACCTCAGGGCTTCCTGAAACCAGAGCTGCTAGGTGGTGAGTTCACCCACCTTGAGTTCCCCCGCAGAATTCAGCCCAAGGAGCTGGGGCAGAGGATGCTGTATCGGGACCAGAACATGACCGGCTGGTAACACTTCCCTCAGAGCTGGGGCACGTTCCCATGGCAACACAACCAGTCCCTCACCAGCAGCAAGGTGGAAGCTGGAGGCTGGGCCAGGCTGGGGGTTGGGGGGATGTGGTCCTTCTTAGGGGTTTGTGTGAGGGGCATGGCTCCTAGGGGAGGGGGGGCTTTGATGCCTGGGTGATGCCTCCTGTACTCCCCCCTCCCCAGGGCCTACAAAAAGATCGAGCTGGAGGATCTCAGGTTTCCTCTGGTCTGTGGGGAGGGCAAAAAGGTAAACTCCACGGTAGAGGTGGGAGAGGGCGGGAGGACCCACCACAACTTGTCTAGGGAGGTGGAGGTTCTACCTGAGGGTAGGGGTGGGAGGGCCCACAGCTTTGGAGCCTGGGAGAGTGCTGTGGCAGCACCCACACTCATTCCCTTTAGGCTCGAGTGATGGCCACCATTGGGGTGACCCGGGGCTTGGGAGACCACAACCTCAAGGTCTGCAGCTCCACTCTGCCCATCAAGCCCTTCCTCTCCTGCTTCCCTGAGGTGAGCCGAATGGGGGCTACCTCAACCATTCCTTCCCTCCTCTGGGGGCCTCAGGCTGGCTTCTTACCAGGGTCCTTTTGTCCCCAAGCTCCTTCTTCACTCTCTTCTCCCACCAGGTACGAGTGTATGACCTGACACAGTATGAACACTGCCCGGATGATGTGCTAGTCCTGGGAACAGATGGGCTGTGGGATGTCACCAGTGACTGTGAGGTAGCTGCCACTGTGGACAGGGTGCTGTCGGCCTATGAGCCCAATGACCCCAGCAGGTAGGAGTTGTAGGGCAGTGGGGGGATGACAGTGGGGAAGGTAGGGGCAAAGGGAAGCAATGCTTGGGGACCCACATGAGGGCCTGTGTATCGATCTTCCCATTTACATGTTGGTACATGAATGTGCACGTGTGCTCCTGGCAGGTACACGGCTCTGGCCCAAGCTCTGGTCCTGGGGGCCCGGGGCACCCCCCGGGACCGTGGCTGGCGTCTCCCCAACAACAAGCTGGGTTCCGGGGATGACATCTCGGTCTTCGTCATCCCCCTGGGAGGGCCAGGCAGTTACTCCTGAGGGGCTCAGCCCTGCCCCTGTCCCCACCATCCTAGCCTCTCCATGCTTACCCTCTGCCAACCCAAATCAGAAGTTGTCTCCCTGACCTTCTTTAGTGCCAACTTAACTGAAGAAGGGGTGTCAGTTAGATCCAGAATTATAGCTAATGGCAAATAAACCACATGGATAAAACGTGTGTCTTTATTTACTTTGATTAGAAATTGAAAGGCCCTTTCAGGTGGTGGAAAGAATCCCCCAAAGCCGTCCTAAATATGTAGTGCTTCCAGGCTCCTTCTTCCACCCTCTGCTCTTCCCACTCCACGTGCTCTCATCCATGTCCACGGCTTCATCCACCTGCTGGCGTTTTCCAAGTCAGTATTTCCAGCCCAGGTCTTTCCTGAGCTTGATGTTCACATAGCTTGTCTCCTGAACATCTCCTCGACATCCCACAGGCACTTCAACTCAACGTATGTCAGAATCCACCATTTCCCTACAAACGCGTGCCTTCTGGTTCACCATGCCAGTGGGCACCAGCTCATCGGCTCAAGTTAGAAATCTTGGAGTTGGTCACCTTTGGCGTCTGTCTTTACTCAGCAAGTGAATCAATCACTACACACTGTTGATTATATGTTACAAAATATATTTCGTATTTGTCCCCACCCCTACTGTTACTACTACATTAGCCTCCTAACTCCACGCCCCTGTATGCCCCAATGTGACCTTTCCACAGTGTGAATCTGATTGGTTATTCCCTTGAGAGAACATTTCGGTGGCTTCCTAGTGCACCTAGACCAAAATCAACACTCGACTCTTGAGTATGGCATACAAGGACATTCATAATCTAGCCACTGCTTCCTTCTCCAGCACCATCTTTCAGCCCCACCCCCACCCTCCTGGGGGTTCCATAATTCTTTGGGCCTGTTGTGGCTCCAACTCATTTAACGTCTACACATCACCTTATCTGGAACACTTCACCTGTCCTTCGGGGCTAGGTATCCCACAGCCCATGCATGCCCCCACTACAGCCACTGCCGGCTGTAATGTAACTGTCTACACTAGGAGTGGGTATGGGGGCGCCTGGGTGGCTCAGTTGGTTAAGCGACCTACTCTTGATTTTGGCTCAGGTCATGATCTCATGGCTCATGAGATCGAGCCCCACGTGGGGCTCTGTGCTGACAGTGAGGAGCCTGCTTGGGATTCTCTCTCTCTCTCTCTCTCTCTCTCTCTCTGCTCCTTCCCCACTCTTTCTCTCTCTCAAAATAAATAAATATACATTAAAAAAAAAAAGTAGTGGGTATGGAGTAGCAGTTAAGGGCAGAGGCTCTAGAGTCCAGCTGTTTGGGTTCTGGTGCCAGACCTACCACGAGCTCTGCAACCTCTCTGAGCCTCAGTTTGCTTCTCAGCAAAACGGAGATAGCAGTGCTACCTTCTAGAATTGTTGTAAGATTAAAGTAGTCCATGTGTGTATGTAGACCCAGGTGCATGTAATAAGGGCTCAATAACTTGCTATCTTTAAGTTGTTTGTATTCCAAATTTAGACTGTAAGTTCTTTGAAGACAGAAATCAATTTGAACTGAGCACATAGGTCTCCACTCACACGCAGCATGTTTACTGAGCCCGTTAAGAGGTCTGGGGACCAAACTTCTCTGGACCTCAGTTTACTCATTTATCAAATGTGTGGGTTGCACTTCAGATCTTTAAAATCTGCGTGACTGCTGACATTCATTCATTCAGCGATTATGTCTTGAAAACCTGTTGTGTGCCAGGCAGTGTGCTAGGCAGTGGTGAGGGATGGGGGGTGGGGAGAGCATAAAGGACAGCAGGGAGAGAGCACCAACTCTGGAGCCACACAGGCCTGTCTGAATTCTCAGGTACATACTAATAGCAAAAATTTGGGCAAGCCACTTCTCTGAGCCTCAATATCCTTACAGGCAAACGGAGATGGGTATACTTAACCCAAAGATCCATGATGAGTATTAAAAGGGCCGAGTTATATAGCGTATAGGTCACAAGCTAATGAAATATTGGTAGGCTTCCTCACCTTCCAACCTTCTCAGCCACTTCAACAGGAAAAGAGATACCCGTGCAGGTAAATACCCAAGGCGACATAATGGACCGGGGCAGTGTCCCTAGCGGCACCGAAATAATGCAATGGGGATGGAAGCTGACTTCCCAGCTGGGGATCAGAAAAGGTTTCAAGGAGCGCCCTTTGAGGGGTCCACAGTAATTGGACTCATGGAAACTCCAGGCTGGGGGAAGGACGGGCATTGTGAAGTGGAAAGGTGACCTGGGTCTCAAAGGATGTGAAAGGTCCTCAAGGTTGGGGCGTGATGTTGAGCGGTACTTACTCCGCAGGATTTTACGAGAGGAGGGCGGGCGTCTTCCGCAGCCCCCCTCCCGCGAGGTCCCGGGGCGTGTAGGCGCCGGTGGCCGGTTGGCCACGGGAGGGCAGCAGCGGCCCTTTCCGACCCCACCCCGAGTGCCTCGCAACTTTCCCGACGCCGGTCCACCCCTGGGGGCTGGAAGGCGGAGCAGAGACTGAATCCTCGAGGGGGCCCACCCGCCGCCCACTCCCCAACCCGCCAGGCATCCCACCCTCGACCCCCGGCCAGCGGCGGGGGCCAGCAGCTGTGGCCCCCGGCTGGGCGGTGGGCGGGCAGAGCCAAGGGCCGCCCCCGGCCGGTCCCTCCCCCAGCCGGGTCCGCCCCTCCCCGCCGCTGCGCTGAAGGAGGGCGGGGCGGGGCCCCCCGGGTCAGTCTCAGCCTCCCGCATTGGCCGCGCAGCTGGAGGCAGCGGAGCGGAAGGTACCCGGGCCGGGGGCTAGGGTGGCGGGGCGTCCCAGGAACTCGACCCCGGGAGAGCACTTTCGCTCCCCTCCTCTGGGCCGGAGCTCCGGGCGCCGGCCGGGGAGGGGGCTTTGGACAGAGCGCGGGCCGCCCTCCTTCCCTCGGGACGCGGCGTCTGGGCTGTGCGGGGGTCGGGCCCTCTCGGCCCCTCCCTGGGCTGCAGCGAGGGCTCCTCCCCACCCCCCCTGCTCCGGGAACTGCCCCGCAGGGCCTCTCGGCTCCTGTGTCCGAGCCTGGGTCTCTGCCTTTCCCCTCCCGGCTTCCCGGAACCTGCCCCGCCGGGCGAGAAGCCAGGAGGCAACTTGGGTCTCCGCGAGGGAGCCCAATTCCAGACGCTGTAGCTCCCAAGCTGGGCGGCCCGATGTGGACCTGGGGTGGGGTGTGGGTCCGGGCACAAATCCGGGTGGAGGTGGGAATTCCCCCAGGCCAGGCCGGTGGAATGGCGGGAATAGGGGCGTGGTGTGGCCAGTGGGGGCTGCCACTGCTCGGAGAGGTCTGGACACCTCCCCAGAAGCTTCCTGGAGTGTGCCTGGGGCGGGAGGTAGGGGAGATTGGGAAGCATCCAGGTCCTTTTTGTGTAAGTAAGAATCTCCTCCCTTCCAGACCCCTCCCTTACACTCCCCAACCCAGGATTATCCTGGGGCTTTGGGCTGGGAGGATGCAAGGCTGCGTCCTGTTCTCACTTCTGGTTTTAAAGTTGAGGTGGTATCTGATTCCTTTCCTAGACCTTAGGGCTGATCCGCTTTGTACAGCCTACCTCTGGTTCATCTGGAAGTCTAGAGAATGATTGAGGAGAGGGCGGGATGTCTGGTCTCAGGGAAGGCTCCAGGAGCTTCAGGCTCCATTCCAGCCTCTGTGTGGTGTTTGGTTGCCCATCTTAGGGTCAGTGGGGCAGTTCTTCTGGGGCTGCCTCTAATAGGGAGCTGTTGTCCTTGCCATGCTGGCCTTGGGCCTGGTGTCCTGGCTTGGCCTAGGCCAGCTGCCCTTCTTGCCCAACTGAGAGCCTGAAGGGAAAGTCTTCTAATTGAGCTGGGGGCTTCAGAGTACTTAATGCATGCCCTTGCCCCTGAGTTCTGGCCTGTGGCTCCCACCATGGGGTGTCATCTAAACTGTCCTGCTGCAGGCAGGTAGTGGCATCCTCACACCTAAACAACTGGTACTCACCCTGGTGGTGACTGTCTTTCATCAACACTGCCCATCCCAGGTGGGGCTACCCCAGCCTGTTTTTTGTTTTTGTTTTGTTTTTTTTTTCCACACAGCTGGACCAATGGAACCAGTGGGAGTGGGTGGGGGGAGTTGATCACCTGGGCAGAATTTCCGGGGAACCCCCTTTTTGAAGGTGGTTTCCAGTTTTGAAGGAGATCGGCTGGCAGGGTGAATGCCTTCTTGCCTGTCTTGGGGTATCAGAGAGAGAGCCCCTTTTGTGGTGGGGAGTGTGTGGCTGTATCCTCTGAACTCCTATAAATTCTCTCTGACTCATATCCACTTCCTCTCATCCCAGTTTTGTACGTGTGTGTGTGTGTGTGTGTGTGTGTGTGTGTGTGTAGGAGCGGGAGGCCACCCAGGATCCTACTGTTGAAGAGAACTAGCTTTGGGCTTGGAGAATTCGCTTTCCTAAAAGGCAGACCAAAGCCAGGCTGTGAGGTGGTGGTATGTGGGGAGTACAAGAGTTCAGCCCAGTTTGACAGGATGTGGGACTGAGAGAAAAAGCCAGGTCTGGGGCAGAGATCAGGTTACCATCCCCTTCTCTCTTAACTACTCCTTGCCTGGCTGGTGCTGGGACTGGTCCTTGTTCAGCTCTTTTTTTGGGAGCTCCTCCCAGCTCAGGCTCTAGCCCCCTCCCCCTTCCCTACAGCCTCCACCGCCTCTCAGCTCTCAGAGCCCGCCCCCTCTTCCTCCGAGGCTGGAGGCCTGGGAACCTCAGCCGGCTGGAGGTCAGCTCCTCTCCCCAGGGAGGGAGGAAGTGAGGCTCAGCTCAGGGGCAGGGAGGCTGGGTAGGTGTGATGAACTGTGCAGATGCTTGCTCTTGTGTGTTAGGGGCCGGGGACATATGGAAACCTCGGGAAGCTGACTCCTCGCCCTGAGTCACAGGGAGGGGTGGGCAGGGCCTTGGGGTGAGCTGGACAGAGGAGAGGAAGGGGCTGGTCCACGGGGTGGGTGGAGGTGATTCCCTAGTGGATTATTCTCAGTCACTCTGCTGTGGTGGATGTGTGGCTCCCTACAGTGTGGTCATTGTCCCCTGCCTGGGGCTGAGTGACCCAGTGTTGCTGCCAGGCCCAGAAGGAAGGGGGGAGGAAGGCAGACTGCCCGAATGTGGGCTGTGGGCACTGCCGGGACTGAGCCTTCTTTGTGTGACTCGGGGCTGGCTTTAGGGACTGGGATGGGGTGGGCCAGGGAAGCCGGTTGGCCGCTGCCACTGCCCTCTGGGTTTCCTTCTCTCTGCTCTCTTTCCCATCTCTGGAGTGATACGTAGAAAAGGCTCTAACAGAGTCTCGAGTCACACAGCCCTGCTTTGAGTGCCATCCCTGCCACAGCTCTGAACACACATTATAACCTCACAGAGCCTGCTTCCTAGTTTGGCAAAATGGGAAGCACACCATCGATCTTGCAGGCTTCTGGGAACTGAGGGAGATGATTTTTGTGGAAATGCTCAGCATAGTTTCCCTTATCCACCTGCCACCTCGTAGCTGGTTCTACTAGCCTGTGGTCTTGGAGAGGATGCCTCATTTGTGACTGGGCAGGCAGGACTTGTCCTGAGTGAGGGACAATGTGTTCTTGATTGGACCCTAGCGATTATTAAACTTTAGAAGTATCAGAATCCTGGTAACAAAGTCTGACTTGAAGCCCTGATACGTATAGCAGATAAAAGCTGGCCCTTCCAGACATGTCCCTGATCCCCCCTCTTAAGTGTCTAGGGTCCTACAGTTGGTGGATTAGATCAGAACTCCTGTTTTCTGGCTCCCTGATTCTTCCACCTCCCACCTCTGTATTCTAATCCGTCTAGGAAGACCTGTCCCTGACCCTCAGATTAGGTCAGTTGACTGAACGATTGGTTCTTGGCAAGAACGTGCCTGGGCAAGCCCCTATCCCTCCCTTCCCTCTCTGCTGGAAGCCTTGGTTTCCAGGTCTTGGGGGGCCCCAGAGAAGTGTTTTTGGATATATTGGCTTTTCCCTACATTCTCACTGCCTCTTCCCTGCCAGCCCCAGCCATGGCTGCAATCAGAAAGAAGCTGGTGATTGTCGGAGATGGGGCCTGTGGGAAGACCTGCCTCCTCATCGTCTTCAGCAAGGATCAGTTCCCAGAGGTCTACGTCCCCACTGTCTTTGAGAACTACATCGCAGACATAGAGGTGGACGGCAAGCAGGTGAAGGCCAAGAACCTTCCCCGTCTCCCCCTGGGAACCCCGCCCCCTCCCTTTGGACCTTGGATGTCCTGCCTCACCACCCATGTCCCTGCTCCACTCTCCCTGCTGGAGCCAGTACAAGTTTAAGTGAAACTTTAGTTTTAGGAAATCTAGATACACCTCCTTCTTCTCTACACCCTGGCTCTATAACCCGGGCCCAGTCCTTTTGCCTCTGAGCTTAAGCTCCTTTGACGGCAAAGTGGGGATAGTGGTCAGGCCTCCTTCAAAGGTTTTTGTCACTTAAATCAGATAGCGGTGCTCACGAGGGAGCTCATAAACTACAGAGATCAAGCACCCATGTCTCAGGATTTCTAAGACCTCACCTTATTTACATTGTGTGATGGTGATTAGCGCTGTCCCTGGCATGTAGCAAGTGCTCAATAAATGTTGAGTGAGCCACAAGGACCAGTGGTTTCAGAAGAGGACCTCTGGGTGGCAGGGGAGGGGTGTAACTGGGGCCCTGAGGCCAGCTACTCACTGGGCCTATGCATCAGGTGGAGCTGGCTCTGTGGGACACGGCCGGGCAGGAAGACTACGATCGCCTGCGGCCTCTCTCCTACCCGGACACTGACGTCATCCTCATGTGCTTCTCCATCGACAGCCCCGACAGCCTGGGTGAGGTGGGGGTGAGGGCGTCGGAGAAAAGGCACTGAGAACCCCTTGGAGTCAGCCAACCAGAGGTAGCTCTCGCCTCAGCTCCTGTCAGCCACCATCAGAGGCCGAGGCCGGGGGGGGGCTTGGGACAGGGCCCATGTCAGCCTCCTGCATTTTGGTGACTCTGGCCCTGGGGAGGGCTCCAAGGGTGTACTGTGGGGGCAGAGGGGCTTTGAGCTGTGAAAGGGACTGTTGTGCTGAAGAGCCTCTAACACTGCTGGGGGGAAAGAAGGGGACCCTGGGGGGAGCTTTCTAGCCTAAGTGGAGGCACCAACACCTGTCGGGACATGTCTGTGCAGAAAACATTCCTGAGAAGTGGACCCCGGAGGTGAAGCACTTCTGCCCCAACGTGCCCATCATCCTAGTGGGGAACAAGAAGGACCTGAGGCAAGATGAGCATACGAGGAGAGAGCTGGCCAAGATGAAGCAGGTGGGTGGGGCTGCCAGGCCTGGAGCCCCTGGGACAGATGACCTCCTTAGGGTCTTCTCTCCAGTGGACTTCCCAGTGAGGCAGTGGAGGCCCACCTCCTACTCCCTGGCGAGGAAGAACGAGAAGGGCTCTTGCTCTCCGCTACCATACCTGATGAAATTGTCAGAGAATGCAGTGACTTGTCCAGGGTCACTTGGCGTTTTATTTGCTTCCATTCTTTGGGGGTTGGGGCTATTAAGAAGAGGAACATCCCTGTCTTCAGAGGCAGCTTCTTACAATAGATCTTTTGCTTGAGGTGTGGGCTGACTCCAATACCGGTGGGCCCGCATGGCCGGAAGGCCCAGAGTGAGGGAGCTGGCTTATTACCTGGTAGGTGGCTCTCTAGCCAGAGTCCAGGATAAAGAATATGGACTCTCCTACAAGGATAGTTATGGCAAAACTTTCAAGCGGGGGGCAGATATGGTCGCGTCTGTGCGTTAGAAAAATTTTGGCAGCCGTAGGGTACTTATTGGAAAAAGAACGGGCGGGAGACTGGTTAGGAGGTGCTGGATGCTCAGGCCAGAGAAGGGTGTGCCATGGGATATAGGACTGATGGAGACATCTGATGTAAACATTAAGAGTCTTGGGTCCTGGCCCAGAAACTGCCCAGGGCTGGAAGATGCATTTGTCCTAGTCACTACACTCATGGCTAAAGTGGGGAGAGGTGCACTTAGCCACTAGCTTCCTTTAACCTCTCGACTTCTGTCTTCCCAGGAGCCCGTGCGATCTGAGGAGGGCCGGGACATGGCAAACCGGATCAGTGCCTTTGGCTACCTCGAGTGCTCGGCCAAGACCAAGGAGGGGGTGAGGGAGGTATTTGAGATGGCCACTCGGGCTGGCCTCCAGGTTCGCAAGAATAAGCGCCGGAGGGGTTGTCCCATTCTCTGAGACCCGCAAGGCCTCCCCTGTTCCCCCCCTTCCCTTCATAGGGTTGCAGAGCTGCCCACCTCCTGGCCCCATCCTCTTAGGGCTCCTTGCCGAAGGCTCCCTTTTCAGTTCCTTCCAGCCCAGGACTGCATCTGAATTTCTGAATTTTGCCAGCCCCCCTCCAGCAACCCCGTGGTGGTGGTGGTGGTGGTGGTGGTGGCGGCGGCCTGGCCCTCCCTCCCTATACTCTGGAACCTAGGGTAATTCCCTGCCAAGAGCAGAGTTCCTCCTCCTGCTGCCTTGGTCCAGGGGTGGGGCTCTTGATCCCTTCAGCCTTCCCCATAAGATCATCACACACCAGCACTTTATACACTTCTGGCTCACGGGAGTGTCTGGGGTAGGGGACTTGGAGGGTGTAACCCAGAGCCCCAGGCCCCTGATGGTTCTGCTTTGGACTGGGGCCTAGACTCTGGCTCTTCTTGGTGGGGGGACACGAATAAAGGCCACAGGCTCCAACATGTGTGTGGCGGCTTCCTGTCTTTCTCTCCTGGTCCCTGCCTTGGCTGTGAGCCGAAAGTCCCATCTCTCCCAAGTTGCTTGCCAGGCTGGCCCCCGGTCTGCAAAGGCAGGACTCCCGGGCAGGCAGGGCGGAGTCTTGGAGCAAAGGATGAGGTCATGCCTGGCTCTGGGCCTCAGAGGCGGGTGAGGGGAGTGGTCTGGAGCAGGGGCTAAACTTAGAAGCCTGTGGGTGGCTTCCTTGTGGCCTCCCACTGGGTTTCCTCCCCTGGACCTGGGGGCTGGGTTCCTCTCTGGCTGGGAGGAGTAGGGCCCTGGGCAGGGTGTGATGGTCCCACCCTCCCCTCTGAGGTCGCTTTGGAGAGCTTGGGAAGGCGGCAAGGCCAGAGGGGGCCAGGCTGAGGAGACAAGGAGGCTTTTGCATAGAACAATATTTTGTTTTCAGTTTTTCTTCCTCCCCCTTCCCCCAGTTGTTAGCAGCTTGATGTGTCATTCTCCCCAGCAGGGGAGGGGGTGAATGGCTTGGGTTGTAAACTCTCTCCCCCAGCCTTCCTGTCCTTCTGGAGGGGCAGCTCAGCTGGGCTCTGGTTCAAGCTGGGTTCTGGTTCAGGGTCAGGTGGGCGGTTAAGGCTTGGCTGGTGTGCGAAGGCTGTCTGCTGTGTCTTCAGAGCTCATTCCTCCACTCTGGCTCTACCTGCAGGGACAGGCCGTCTTCTCCCTCCCGTTCCTGGGGGAGGTAGTCGTGACTTTGGGGCCCTAGAAAGAAAAGAGGTGAGCCTGTCTTCCTTGCCTCATCCCCTAGCGCTGTCCCCTGCCTGGCCCAGCCATACCTGAGGTAGAGGGCCTGAGCTTGCTCAGACCTTGGAGTAAGTTCTGTCCCTGCTGCAGATCCAGTTTGGCAGGGAAGGGGCACCCGGTATACCCCCCGTTTTCTTTACAGAACTCCAGGAATCTGTAGGGTACAGGGACATTCACACACACAGCTGCACAGGCCTGGCTGAGGAGTGCCAGCAGAGGCTCGAGGCTAAGCCTTGGTCCTACCATGTGGGCCTGTGCCTTTGGGCGAGTTGCTTATCCTCTGTCGGGTAATTTAAGTGGGGAATTGTGAGGAAGAACAGACCTGTGAATTAATTGAGCCACAAGAAGGTGCTCAATAGAGCTACACCTGCCCCAGGATGGGGGTTGTGGCCACCAAGAGGGATCATGGGGTAGGAATGCTCACACTTTCCAGTCAGGGTCATGGCCCAGGAGCAGCGGGTTGCCCACCACGATGAGCAAAGCCTTGGCCCGGGTCACAGCCACGTTGAACCTCTGAAAGGAAGGAGTGGTAGGGTCACGGGAGGGAAGGGCCTTAAGGAAGGAAGCATTCCTTCCACCCGCCAGGTCTCAAACCTTGGGGTTCTTAAGGAAACCCAGGTTGAAGTCCAGATCCAGCTGCACAAAGCTCTGGCTGCTCCGCACGGTGGAGATGAGAATGACGCTGCGCTCTTGGCCTTGGAACTCTTCTACGGAGCCCACCTGGAGGGCGAGACACAGGGCCTGCAGCGGGGGCTCGGGAAGCAGACACACACCCTGCCTTATGGAGCTCCCGATCCAACGAGCTCCAAGGCAAGGCCGATGCCAGCACCGGGCATTTGTCACAGGGGAGGGAGTGAGCGTCCTGATAGGAGAGAACGGGAGGATGCCCTGGAAGCTTAAGGGTGGATCCAGTTAAAGGGGTGCGGGCTAAAATTCTTCTAAGCAAAGAAAACGCGCTTGCAAGGACACAGGAACTCCGAGCAGTGGTTCTCAAACTTCCCTAAAGACAGTCACTAAACACTTGTTAAAGATAGACAACCCAGACTTCCTAAATTGGAATCTCCAAGGGAGAAGCCTTTAAATCTTAGAGCACTGGTTTTCAACCGCGGCTGCACGTTAGATCACCTGAGGAGCCATAAAAAATACCGATGCCCTGGCTCTGCCCCCAGATAGCTGTGTTCACTGGCCGGGTGGGGCTCTGGCACCGGTGGTGCTAGAAGCTTTCCAGGTGATTCTTATCTGCAGCCAGTGTTGAGAACCACCACCTGAGTCAAAGCACTGACTGACTCAGAGGGTGGGAATGGTGAGCTGTGACACTATCACATGACAGGTCAGGCAGGCAGGGAGTTTGGACTTTATCCGTAGGGCATAGGCCTCAAACCAGCCTGATCAAAAGCATCAAGAATCCGGTGTGGGGTTTCCTGGTCCCGCCCCAGATAGACAAGCCAGGATCTGCAGGAGTGAGGCCTGGGGGGAGCCCCACTGGGTCTTAGCGAAGGCAGGGCGGGGCAGTAACACAGGCTGGAGTGCCTGAGGAGCTCTCTGGAAGCAGGGGAAGTGCAGGGGCACCGAAGGCAGGGAGCAAATGTGAAACGGTGGTGTCACCTTTAAGTCTTTGATGTCATCCAGTCCCCGAAGTTCCTTGTCAAGTTTGGTGATGCAATAACGGATTTTTTCCACCTGGAAGATGAGGACAGGTGCCTTTCTCTCATGCCATTACCCCAGTGTAAGAGGGAGCCAGGCAGGAGACCGGGGAGCTAGGGGGCAGAGAGGGAGGGACAGCTGACCTCTGAGCTCGTCTGACAGGGCTAGCAGAGACCTGAGCTTCTAGAACCTCCACCTAATGGTCTGGCTATGAAGGGGGTACCTTCGGTGGGGGGGGGGGGGTCCCACCCTCGAGAGGAACTGAGGGCCTGACCTGCTTCCGGTAGGGAGAGATGACGCCCACGCTTCGGGGGCTCAGGCGGGCTTTGCCCTTCTTCGAGGAGGGGGCCAGGAGCAGCTTCAGGTAGGAGGTCACTGTGGCAGCCTCTTCAGGGTTGAAGAATGATGGGCTGTTACCCTCACGCTCGTCCTTGCCCATTACGCCGTGAAAGATGATGGGAAAGCCCTGGATACGGGGTCGGGGGAAACCTTCAGCCAGGCCTCCCTTCCCTCCCACCCCAAACCAACCCAGGGAATGCGGGATCCCAAGCCAAGGTGAAAGCCCGTGGCTTCCACTCAGAGGCTCCTACTACCTTGCACCTTCGGTAGGAGGGAAGGTGGGGTACAGGGGTGGCAGCCTGACCCTGCCGGGTTCAGCCTCACCTGTCGAGGCAGACCCTCCCATCGGCAGAAGCGCTCTCGGTCCACGACGTCGGCACAGGCCTGCAATTCCCCATCATAATAGAGTCGGTTGGGAATGTCCAGTATGGTGGGGTGAGACCTGGGAGGCAAGAGGAGGAAGGAAGAGCAAGACCAGGGGCCAGGTTACTTCTGCCCTGCCCTTGGGGTCCCCCGATCCACCTGCTCTGGGTCCACACATCTTCTTGCCACCCGCCCAAGTGGACGGTGGACTCCTTGATCTACAGCGTGCTGCTAGGCACTGTTTACTGCACCAAATGTGCACAGAACCAAATGTGCTTCCTGAGCGCATGTGGTCCGTAGGCCAGGCAGATTTAAAAGGAAAAAAAAACAAAACAAACACGCAAGAAATGGGGAGGTTCTCAAGTTTCAATTTTGCCAAGGAAGGATGCTACAAAAACAACCATCACCTAGTACTGCCATTATTTGATGAGATAATGTGTTAAATCTAAAAACAGAAGTAATAACAATAGATTGAACTCCCAGTGGACTTATCTAAGGAACTCCTAAGAACTTAGGAATTCATCATTAGGTACATGAATTCATTGAGTAAAGCAAGTATACTTTTTGATTTGAGTAACAATTAGCTTTTTGAAAAACTATATCGTCTCTATTTTTCTCATTTCTCCTTGGACTGCCTCGACCCTTCATCTGGGACCCACACCAGACACATCCCAGTGTCTGGGAACCATGGACAATCCCCCGATACACAGATAAGCAAAATGCTCAAGAGCGAAGTCAGTTGCAAAGTCAGAGCCAATGAGTAGCGGTGATGGGGCTGGAATGGAGATCACCGACCTTCCAGATCATAGTCTTCCTGCATCACACAGCCTCTGAGCAACAGGACTGCAGGATGGAGCCTCCAGCGGGGGCTGCACAGAGTGGGTGAAGGCACAGATTGCAGGCGAGGTGAAGGTGCGGGAGTACCTGTAGTTGCGCAGCAGCTTGGTTATGAACTGGGAGTTATAGCCATTGGAGCCCTTCTTGTACAGGGCGTTGTAGGTCAGCAGCCGCTCCAGCAGGGAGTACCCCAGGCCATGCTTCTGGGTCAGCGGGGAGCGCAGCACGGGCCCCAGCTGCCTAGGGTCTCCTGCCAGCACCAGCTGCCCTCCTGGATTGTCTGTTTCCTTGACTTCCATCAGCCCTGAGAGGCAGGGTGCCGTGGGAGAAAGGTGAGTGGTGGGACCCCCCAACCCCATGCAGGGTGGCACGCACGCAGCCCACCCTGAACCCCTCACCTGCTATGGCCACCAGACTCTCGGGCTCCATGGAGTGGCCGGCCTCATCGATGAAGATGTGTGTGAAGTGATCGATGGGAAACTGAGCTGAGACCAACCTGGGAGGCGTCAGGCCAAGCAGGGGTCATATCTGGGCACCCAACTAGCAAACCTGAAAGCCCACCCAAACTGGCCCCTCACCCCACTGCCAGGCACCACTCTTCCCCATCTCTCCAGCCCACTACTTCCTTACTTATACACATGATTAAGAGACACACACTTCCCACCTGCTGGCCGTGATGAGGGTGGTAATTAAGACACGATACTCCTGCAGCTTCTTCTTGGCGGGAAACACATAATCCCCTTTCTTCGCATCCCAATTGCAGCAGGGCTGTGGGGTGTGAAGAGAGAGGAGGAAATCAGCTGGCTCTGTCCATCCTCACCCTCACTCTGGCTCTGGGCCCCCCAGGCAGTTTTCTTTCCCTCTCTCACTTCCCACACAGGGAAACAGACGACCAAACAGGGGTTCTGACCCATCCAAGCTCACGCAGCGAGTATCTGAATCCAGGTCTAGTTTCCTGGCCCTGAGCATCTACCCCGAGCAGCCCAGCACCTGCCCTCCCCTGGCTCTCCACACTTCTCCAGGTACCTTGATGTCCTCGGGGACCATGCGAATGTCCCTGCTGGGGGCCAGGAGGCGGTAGATGGAGCTGGGCAGGTGGACCCGGAGCCGCTGGCAGAGAAGGTCAGCTCCTGAGTTGGATGGAGCGCAGGCCAGGATGTGGGCTTTGGGCAAGTGCTTCACCACCTGGGGTGGGGACAAGCACAGTGTGGGAAGCAGCTTCTCTGGCTCCAGGGGGAGGGATGGGGGAGAGACTCGGTTGTGACTCAGGTTGGCACAGGGTGGCATTTGTCTCCCGGACCTGAGGGAAGCAGGGACACAAAAGGCGAGTTTTGACCCCCCCCAACCCTCTGCTAGTCCAAGTAAGCACTTCACTGCTGGAAAACTGGCACAGTAAACATTCAGAGTCTACGGTGGCTGAAACATGATTGGTGACTCCAAGAGTCACGCGGGACCCCACCCTGCACAACGATGTTCGAATGCCACACAGACCATTGACGCCAGCCCAGGGACGATCAGGAAGCTGGAGGCACCCAGAATCTGGGCACTGCTTGGTCCCTGGGGGAGTCAGCACCGGCCCCAGGTCTATGCTCAGGCCCCACCTGCTTAATGGCTTCCACCAGGGTGACAGTCTTGCCAGTGCCTGGAGGCCCAAAGATAATGTAGGGGGCTGGACGGGTAGTGCCCATAACGATGTTCTTCATGGCCTGCAGCTGCTCAGGGTTTGACTCCAGACTGCGGTCATACAGCCTGGCAGACGAACCAGAAACATGACGTCACCCGGTGTCCCGGAGGCCTCCCTGACTCCAGCGCCCACGCCCCACACCCCAAGTGGCCCCCCTTACACCCATGCCCAGTCTCACTTGAGCTTCACATCTGAGGGCAGCAGCGGGACCCCACGGGAGGCCACAGGAAAGAGCATGGGCCACAGCAGCCAGCGCCCCGTCAGCTCCAGGGCACGGTGTTGCACCCGCAGGGGCTGGCGGTTGAAGGTGAAGTTCACCTTGAAGGTCAGCCCATCCACAAAGCGGCTCAGGAGGCTTTAGGAAGGGAGGAGGAAGGACAAGCTCCAGTAAGAGGGCAAGGACTCTCTGCATCTACTCTGGCTCCACTCTCTTTTCAAGACAGCCATGCAAGGGGCGCCTGGGTGGCGCAGTCGGTTAAGCGTCCGACTTCAGCCAGGTCACGATCTCGCGGTCCGTGAGTTTGAGCCCCGCGTCAGGCTCTGGGCTGATGGCTCGGAGCCTGGAGCCTGTTTCCGATTCTGTGTCTCCCTCTCTCTCTGCCCCTCCCCCGTTCATGCTCTGTCTCTCTCTGTCCCAAAAATAAAATAAAAAACGTTGAAAAAAAAAAAAAAAAGACAGCCATGCGATCCCTCCAGGAGAAGCTACTGAGGCATCTCAGGGTCCCCCTGAAGAAAAGCTTCCTGCTCAATCCCTGGGGTCCCACTGGTCTCAGGGAGAAACAAATCAGCTCCTCTGGCCTAAGAAACATTTGTAGACCCTTCTAGCAGCTCATGGTTCCCCCAACACCTACCTCATGGAAAAGCTCAGCTTGACACGGTCCAATTCCACCTTGTGTACAAAGCCCTTGTAGGTGACAGGGTCCTCCTGATGTGTCTCAGAGGACAAAAGTGCAAACAGGTGGTCACCCCGTAGCACTGAGGGGCGGCTCTCGGTCACTCCGGGAACCTACGGGGGGTGGACACAAGCAAGCTTCTATCCCCAGGGATGGCTACTGGAGGACCCCTAGGTCTCCAGACCGCCTCTGAGGGACAACGATTGAGCATTGTCCTTCTATCCCAAGACCCAGGGAGCTTTGCTTCTTTCCTCTCCCGCCTGACAGGGCAAAAGTTGGGATGAGCAAGGAGACAGTCTGCCCGAGCTGCACAGAGATAGCTGAGCCCAGCAGTCCTGGAAACTCTCCAGGACACGATTCTCAGCCCATCCGTGTGCCCTCTTGGCCAGCTCAGTTCCCGCTCTGCCCTTGAATCCTTGTTCAAAACTCAGTTCCTGCAGGAATCGTTCCTTGATTGCCCCCCACCCCCTTCTCTCTCACCAGCTGCCCTCCTCAGCACTTGCGTGCAGGAACTCTGGGCTTGTGCGTACAATACTCAGCATCTGACATCTGGAAAGGGATCTAGGCCAGCTCTGTGCTTTTCAGATAAGGCAACAAAGGCCCAGAGAGAGCAAAGGACTTGCCCAAGGCCACACAACTAGTGGTAGCAACGTCTAGACTAAAACCCAGGTCCTCCCCATCAGCCTGCTCTGACACCTGTTTTGGGCTCTCTGCTCCTTGAGTCCCCTGGGGGCAGGAACAGAATTCTACTCTCAGGCTGGCTGACTCAAGCCCACCCTCCCCATGCAGGATCCGAGCCCTGACCTCCAGGGTGAGCAGTCTGGGGTTCTGGTCTACGGGGTCCCAGGTCATGGGCACCGACTCCAAGTCGTAGTGCCGGATGTCATGCTCCATCTGCAGCTCCTCCAGGTGCAGCAGCAGCCGGAGCTTCACCTCGTAATTTCTCCACTGCAGGGCTGTCTCGAGCTGGGCCCTGGCGGTGATGGTTGGGCAGGCAGGAGGGGGCAGGGACAGGACGGGTCAGGCAACCCCCGCACCCAGGAGCATCCACCCTCTCCCATCCTCGGCTCTGGGACTACGAAAGCACCAGGAATCAGGGAGGACCAGAAGGGCAGAGAAGTGGGTGGGGGGTCAGAGGCCTCAGAGAATGG
Organism: Felis catus; assembly: GCF_018350175.1. NCBI lineage: Eukaryota > Metazoa > Chordata > Mammalia > Carnivora > Felidae > Felis > Felis catus. Next base: position 96,136,148 of record NC_058375.1, on the reverse strand, counting down.
AATCCTGGCTCTCCCTCCTTCCGACGCCCCTGCCCCCACCTCAGACCTGACGTGGCATTTATACCATGGATTCTGGGGCCTGGAACATTCTCCCCCCTAAGATAACTCCTATGCTTACACCCTCACCTCATTCATGTGTCATTGTCTGCTCAAATGTCACCTTCTCAAAGAGGGCAGCACTAACTGCCCTCTGCAAGACAGCACAACCCTTCCCCTTCCCCTTCCCCGAAAGTTTAGCTTTGGTAGAGTTCTTCACAGCACTCGTCGCTACATGAAACTATAAGATAAATGCTCATTTCTCCCTACTGCAATGAGCAAGGCCCTCATGTGAAGAATTCACCTTGAACGGTGTGCAGCACGAGGTGCGTTCTCTGTACGGGAACGAAGGGAGGGGGCATGGGAGGCTGAGGACAGAGGGATGGGGCGGGGGAGGGGGGTGGAGAGACACAGAAAGCAGCATGAGGTGGGGCAGAAGGGTGCCTCTTACTTGATCTCAGCAATCTCCTTTGGGGCAGTGAAGATACTTGTCCCCTGAAGAAGGATGGGGAGCAGCTGCCGGAGGCGAGGGGGTGGGTAGTATGTCCCCAGCGCCATGCTCAGCTCCAGGTCATAGCCCTTAGCGCTGCAGGAGCCAGGGAAGAAGAGTGGTCACAAACTCAGAGATCCCTGCCCTTCAGAGAGGTGGAGAAGGCTCCTCCCTGGAAGATGCCCGAAGCCCTTCCACAAACTATTGCTGAAGGGGGTTGGCAGATTTTGTACAAGGAGGCAGAACTCACTACCCCATGAGGATGCTCACCTCAAGGCTGGACCATTCTCATTTCTGCAAAGTACTATTCATGGAAACTTCCAAAAGTCACATATGTAACACCCATATGTGTAAATAATATGGATATAAAAAAATACATGCTCATTAGAGAAAAATAAGTGGGTAAATACATAACATTCTCCCCATCCGGGGATAACCAATAACTTTTTGATAGCTAAACTTCCAGGTTTCTGTCAATTTGTATTACACACATACAGTTTTAACAAAAAGAGCACAACTGCCTATCGTTTGCTTTTCTAGCTCAGTATTTCATAAACACCTAGCCATGCCACACAGAATATAAGATTCTATTCATATGAGGGGCGCCTGGGTGGCTCAGTCGGTTAAGTGTCGGACTTCGGCTCAGGTCATGATCTCACAGTTCGTGGGATCGAGCCCCACATCAGGCTCTCTGCTATCAGTGCAAAACCTGCTTTGGATCCTCTGTCCTCTCTCTGCCCCTCCCCTGCTTGCACCCTCTCTCTCAAAAATAAATAAACATTAAAAAAATTCTCTTCATATGAAATATCTGAATAGGGAAATCTATAGAGACAGAAAGCAGAGTGGTTGCTTAAGGCTGGGAGGGAGGGATGTCCAGATGGCTCAGTAGGTTAAGCATCCGACTTGATTTCGGCTCAGGTCATGATCTCACGGTTTGTGAGATGGGGCTCCGAGTTGGGCTTTGTGCTGACAGCATGGAGCCTGCTTGGGATTTTCTCTCTCCCTTTCTCTCTGCCCCTCCTCTGCTTGCACACACTCTTATTCTCTCTCTCAAAATAAATAAACTTTAAAAAAAAAAAAAAAGGCTAGGGGGCACCTGGGTGGCTCAGTCGGTTGAGTGTCCAACTTTGGCCCAGGTCATGAACTCACTGCTTGTGAGTTTGAGCTCTGTGTCCGGCTCTGTGCTGACAGCTCAGAGCCTGGAGCCTGTTTCAGATTCTGTCTCTGTCTCTCTGCTCCTCCCCTGCTCACGCATTCACTCTCCCTCTCTCTGTCCCTCAAATACAAACAAACATTAAAAAAAAAAAGGCTGGGAGGGAATGAGGAGCAAAAGGGTATGGGCTCCTTTTTGGGTAATGAAGTGTTCTAACCGGATCGTGGTGGTGGTTGCCCATATCTGTGAATATACTGAGAACCTGAATAGTACGGTATGTGAATTATCTCAAAAAAAGCTGTAAAAAAGACAGAGAGAGAGGTCTACACAGGCTGCCTGACAATCTATCATACAATCAAAAATGTTTAACATTTTTTCAGGCTCACCTGCAACTTCCTTCCCGAACAGAAAAAAAAATCTCTGAGGCCCAGAGGAACGAACTCAGTTAGGAAAGGGGGCCCTGGTTCTGGCTCTGTGCTCTTCCCCAAGGCTCCCACCCTCATGCGGGGCACCCCCAAACTGGACCGGGTTGGAGAGGAAAGGAGTTACCGGTCAGGTCTCTCTCCTTCCTCTATCCGGCTGGTCACTACAGGGTTTCCAGTGATCCGGGTCCGCTTGAAGGGAGTCGTGGGCTTCAGCTGTGCAGCCAGGGGACTGTGGGCAACAGCAGCCAAGAAGCGGGCAATGTAGAAAGTGCCAGCTCCTTCCGAACCTGGCTCCCCAGGTCCCAGCAGCTCCCAGAGCACCGTGGCCGGGAAGTAGCCCACAAAGCTGGTCTTGCAGTGGACCTGGAGCTCGTAGCACTCGCCTGCAGGAGGACGGATGAGTGAGAGAGGACAGGGAGGGACCTTCCCACCAGCACCCTGCCTGCACACTCCCCCAGCAGCCACACCCCGGGGCAGGAGCCCTGACACAGCAACCCTTACCAGGGCAAGCCCCCATCCACTAAAGGCTCTTTCCCGTGGAAACCCGCTCACCAGGGCCCAGTGGGCAGGGCAGCTCCTGGTCTCCATTGTAGAAGGCAAACTGGGGGGTCCGGCAGAGTGGGAAGAGATGAGTGAGGGTGACAGGCTGGGTTCCTCCATTCCGAAGCCTCAGGGTCAGCACCTCCTTGCGGTTCAAATCCAGGCGGATAAGGAGCTGCCCATCTCGGGCTTCATGGGGCCCCTGGACTTCCACGTCCACCCCATGTTTCCCGTGAAGATACTCAGCCCTGGGGAGAGTGGGAGTCAAGGGGGGGCTGGGACAGGAAGGGCCTAGACAGGGGAGGCTGGCGAAGTGCCAGCGGAGCTCAGGAACCCCACCGCCTCTCCCCAGACCAACTAGCTCCTTCCCTACCCCTTCCCCCACTCCTTGAAGGAGGGGGCCTTACCCCAACCTGAGGCAACCCCCTCTTCTCTCAGCCAGATGGCTTCCCCGACACCCTGACCCCTGTGTCCTTGCACCCTCTTTCACATGCACGTGCATGCACACATACAGACACACACCTGTCGTAAAAGATCTTGGCTAGCAGTGACTTGTGGTGTTTGCTGATGTCTGACCCCACCTTCACTCTCCTTTTTTCTGGGAACCACACGTCAGCCCAGCGGTCGAGTCTGAAGAACCTGACCCGAGTCTTGGTGACGTAGGCCAGATTGGCAATCTTCATTCCATACAGCATGGAGGAGAAGCCAGGGGCAGGGGTCCCAAAGCTGCCGGAAGCAGAGGAGACTGGGAAGTGAGGGAAGGCAGGGCAGCTCAACGGGGAAGGCGGGAGGGCAGGGTGTCTGTGGGTCGCTCTATGTGGGACACACCAGCCCTGCTGCGCAACAGGACAGGACCCAGGGACAGAGACTCAGGCCGGGGGGGGGGGGGGGGGTCACAGGAATTGTTAATGTTTTAAGGGAATTCAATAGGACTTCCCAAGACAAAATACGACTGTTTTAAACAGCAAGTTGTGGACTGTGTGTTTCGGAGGAGAACAGCCCAGTCATGGGCTAGTGATTTGGAGGACTAAGGGAAAAGAGAGAAAGAAACGAAGATTTTTTGGGGGGGAAAACTATTTGGGACAGAAAAAGAGATACAAATGACGTGGCAGAAAGAGCTAAGGTTAAGGGGAAGCCAAATAAGTTGATTCAGAGGGGGTGGATCTGGGGTCCTGCCTGATGGTGAGGAAGGAGAGAGGGGTCAGAGAGAGCACGGGTGTCCAGGGTGTGTGGGCAAGGTGGCTGATCAGACAGCAGTTTCCACCCGAAGTCAAAGGGTGCAGGTGGATGGAACCCAAGCAGGAAGGGAAAGGATCCTTCTCCAGAGATCAAATAGCTTGGTTTTGTGCCTAGAGAAGGTGAAGACAGGGAAAACTGGTCAGAAGGTCAATAACCTCAAAGTCCAGTGCCTGGAATTCAGTTTAGTCAACTCGACACTTACAGAGACCTGTTATGTGCCACACACTGCGCTAGAAGCCGGGGGTTCAATGAGGTAAGAGCCCGGCACAGACTGAACGCGTCAATCCTGACGTCCTGCGGGGGGCGCGGCCAAGGAGGTTTCCAGGGCAGCCTGGGGCCAAGGAAGGGCACCGAGCCAGGCTGTCCCAGGACAGCGGTCAGAACGGAGTCCTGGAGAGTGAACGGTGTCTACCAGGCACAACAGGGAGCCCCAGGGTAAGCCAAGGTGGAGGGGCGTGCAAGGACAAGAGCTGGGGGTGCAGGGCAACCTCCCACTCGGCCACCAGCTGGGTCTCCACTTCTCGGAGCCTCACTTTCCTCCCCTACAAAATGGGGGCAATGAAAACTTACCTCGGTGGGGGGGGGGGTTGTTATGAGGGTTACATGGAGACGGGCACTGCAGTGTCCACTTAGCCCAGTGCTTGGCACATAAGGAGATCTCCGTAAGGTGTGCTATGATTAGTATCACACACAGTCTGGTTGTGCTACAGTGAAGTGTGGGACAGGGGTGATGGGAGGCAGCAGAGATGGACAGGCACCAGGTCACGCAGTGTTGCATGCCAGCCCAGGAAGCCTAGACTTGACCCCGAAGGCTAGCGGTCTTCCTCTACTGGCACCCAGGAGCCGGGACACCCCCACACGTGACATACTCCAGATCTGGACGGCTGACCACCCTCCCTCAATGCGTCGTAGGGAATGAAAGCAAATCCTAGCTCATAAGAACCATGGTAATCCCTATTTAACTATTAAGGCTGGATCAGCACGGTCACTCACTGGCGTGTAACGAGATCATTTATGGTCTGGACAATTCCCTGGTGCCCCCTGCCTGTCACTCTGCCCCTCTCCCTCCTCACCCCAAGCAAATGAGAGTGATACTATTCAGAAGACTGTGAATCAGCTCTGATTTGTTTTAAAAAGGTAATAAATCATTTGAGAACATAACAGAAAATGCTCAGTAAATGCCACCTACTATTATTAGTATTCGTATTAGTAGTAATAGTAGGACTAACAGTAGCAGTGGTAGTAGGAGTAGTAACAACTTACTTTCAGCCCACAGCAGAGGCTACACTGTGGTTACAGAAGCCCCGAGGCTGGTGGGTTTTAAGCAGGGGAGTGGCAAGATCATATTTGCATTTCAGATGACTCTGGCATCAGGATTGGAGGATGGATTTGCTGGAGGCAAGACTGTAGGCAGGGACACCAGTTAGAAAAAGGCCATTGTAACGGTCCAATTAAAAGATGACAAGGGCCTGAATGAGGTGGTGGAAAGGACGGAAGAGGGGGCCAGATCTGATAATACTTAGGATGTAAAATTAGCAGAATCTGGTGGAGGACAGGAGGGGGAATGGAAGCTGGGAAGAGGGAGGAGTCCAGGACAAAACTCAGATCAATGGCTTGGCTTCCAGAACCATTTCTGAGATAGGAGGTAAAGGCAGGAGGAGGAGGAGGAGGAGGCTGGAGGGAGGATCATGACATTTGTATTTGGTATGTTCAGTTCGAGATTCCTGTGGTCCAGAGGCAGCTGGCTCCATGAGTTGGAAACTGAGAACTCAGGCCAAAGTCAAGCCTGAGTCTAGCCTGATATTCTGGAGTCCTCAGGTGGTAGTTATAACCATGGAAGTGTCTGGAATCTCCCCAGGGAGTGTGACTAGTCTGAGAAGAGCTGAGACCAGGACAACCCAGGGAGGAAGACAAAACAGAGAAGGAAGCCCCGAGAGAGGGAGGAGAATCAGAAGGAAATCTCAAAACCAGGCATCAGGCTCAAACACTGCCGGGAGGTCCAGTCATAAAGGGACCGAAATCAGGAGAAGTCACTGTCATCCACCAGGGCCCCTTGCTCGGTAGGTTCCGCAGATCGAGCACAGACTCAAATGCCAACAGAAGCCAGGCTCCCCAGGCATCTTTGATACCCGAGCACCTGTATAGTACCATTTTTGAGCCATCAGTGTTAAGGACTCACGTCCCTCATAACTCCACTTAAGAAGACAACAGTGAAGGGGCACCTGGGTGGCTCAGTCGTTAAAGCGTCCGACTCTGACTCAGGTCATGATCTCGCGGTTTGTGAGTTCGAGCCCCTCGTCGGGCTCTGTGTGACAGCTCAGGGCCTGGAGCCTGCTTCAGATTCCTTGTCTCCCTCTCTCTCTCTCTCTCTCTCTCTCTCTGTCCCTCCCCTGCTCACTCTGTCTCTCTCTCTCTTAAAAATTAAAAAAAAAATTTTTTTTTTTAAATTTAAAAAAATTAAAAAAAAAAAAAAAAAAAGGAAGACAACAGTGGAGATGCCTTGAAATGCAGCCGGCTCTCAGGGTAGTGCTGGCGAGGAGACAGGGCTCTGAGAGAGCCGAACAAACCCAAGAGTGCATGCCCTGTCCAGAGGGGGTAACTGCTAATCTCCATCGTCTCCAGACAGATGTGGCCAGCAGGGGACAGAGGCCCAAGATGGCCAGCGTCCGACCTTTAAAAGAAGGCCAGATCAAAATTTTCACGTGAAATCTATTTTTGGAAACTTCTGCCTGGGCACATTGGCAGAAGGAACTCAACTCTGCAAGTTTCGCAACTTCTGCCATGGGTACTACCTAAGTGTTTTCTCACATTATGCCCCGTGACTATTACCACTACCCAATCTCACCTCTCCCTGGTCTAAGGTGACAGCCATAATGAAAACAATTTTTTTCCAACCAGAGACTTAGTACGTAGCTGTTGGAAAAAAGTCCTAGTTCTTATATTATGCGTCTAAGTCACCTAGATTTCTAGGAAAAAAGATCAAGACTTCAGTAGAAAAACCGAATAGTCACCTTACAGAACACATCGAGATGACCAGATGAAAAGACGTTCTAAAAGCAGAGACATTGCAGATTAAAGTCAAAACGAAGGACTGTTTTATTTCGATCAGACTGACAACAGTGGAAAACAGCCATAACATGGATCGCTGTTGTGTGTATGTGGAGAAGGGGACTCTCACACAGTGCTCCTGGAAAGGTGAAATATGACAACCTTTTGGAAAAACAATCCGGTGAGGACTCCTAACATCTCTCTGAAACACAGGTATTTAACTCAGCAACTGCAGTTCTGGGAATGTATCCCACGGAAAGGAAAGTATCTGTGTTTAAAGACATGTGCAAGGATGCTTACTGCAGAGGTATTCACAGGGGCCGAGAGCTGGAAACAAAAACATGCCCATCAATAGGGAGACGTTAACACATTGTCAACACCCACAGCATGGAAAATACTAGGCAGCAATGAAAAAGAACGCACCACACCCACACAGACGGCTACAATTTAAAAGGCTGACAACACCAGGTGTCGACAAGGATAAGGACAGACCAGAACACTCATGCATTGTCAGCTGGAGTATGAACTGGTATGACCACTTCAGAAAAAGGTCTGTTTTGCAAAAAACTAAACATATGCTGCAATATTCTGATTTCAAATGAAAAGAATATTATGTGTGCAAAAAAAATGCACTAAAAAAAATGCAACTATAGGGGCACCTGGCTGGCTCAGGTGGTTAAACACGCGACTCTTGATTTTGGCTCAGGTCATGATCTCTAGGTTTGAGTTCAAGCCCTGCATCGGGCTCTGTGCTGACAGTGGGAAGCCTGCTTGCGATTTTCTCTCGTTTCTCTGTGCCACTCCCTCCACTCGCACACTCGCTTGCTTGCTCTCTCAAAATAAACAAACATTTAAAAAGATTAAACTTAATTTAAAAATGCAAGTATAGGGGCGCCTGGGTGGCTGGGTCGGTTAAGCATCTGACTCTCAGTTTCAGCTCAGGTCACGGTCTTGCAGTTTCATGAGTTCGAGCCCGACATCGGGCTGTGCGCTGCTTGGGCTTCTCTCTCTGCCCCTCCCCTGCTCACGCTGTCTCTGGCTCTCTCAAAATAAATAAATAAACTTACAAAAAAAAAAAAGGAACTATATAATATCTAGTATAGACCTAGCACTGGTATTTATTAAAAAATACTTGCTGGGAGAATGAGTGAAAGAAATATCAAATAATTCCAGACTATTCTTTTATTAAAAAACGAAGGAGGGGACATTGCACTAAACCGCTGGCTGGCACACAGCACTGCTGTGCAGGGGCCTGTAACGTTACATGTCAGGTTGCATACACGGTCCACACGTGGACATGTATAATTATATAATGATATATATTATTATAGGTCTAATATATATATAATTTATATAAACGTTTACATATTTTATACATACTGTCCAAACTTGGAGACACATGTAATAATATATAAATATACATATATATATACATGTAATAAATACACATAGAAATAAACATATATAAAGGAAGGTAGATAGTGGCAAGGAAGTAAAATGCATGAAGACCTGATCACACCACTTTTATTTACTCATTTAATCATCCATTCATTCACTAGTGTTTGTTTACTTTTGAGAGAGAGCACAAGAGTGGGAGAGGGGAAGAGAGAGAGAGAGAGAGAGAGAGAGAGAGAGAGAGAGAGAGAGAACCTCAAGCAGGCTCCGCACCTTCAGCGTGGCCCCACGAACTGTGAGATCATGATCTAAGCTGAAGTCAGATGGCTGTGTATATTTGGAGTTGTTAGTTGTAAGCAAAAAGAATAAATTATGGCTGATTTAAGTGATAAAAGCTAGTTACCAATAAATTGCTGGGAAGGTGAGAAACGGGCTCAGGAAACAGACAGGAACTAGGGAAGGCGGAGCAGCCTAACCCCAGACAAGGTCACAACAGAGGACCAGTCCAGAAGACTTTGCTGCCAACCACCAAAAAAGGAAGTTAAGCAACTTGCCTAAGATTTAAAAATAACAATAAACGTATATTTACCCTGTGACCCAGCAATGCTCCTCCTTGGTATATCCCCAAGCCAAAGGTACAAGGATGTTCCCAGTGATTTTATTCAAAATAGCCCCAAACAGGGGCGCCTGGCTGGCTCGGTTGGAAGAGCCTGCGACTCTTCTTGATCTCGGGGTCGTGAGTTTGTTACTTAAATACAAAATTAAAAAAAAAAAAGAAATAGCCCCAAACTGAAAACAACAGCCACGAACAGGAGAATGGATAAACTGATTTGTATTCAGATGAAGAATACTACTCAGGGGCGCCTGGGTGGCTCAGTCGGTTAGGCGTCCGACTTCAGCTTAGGTTACGAGCTCACGGTTTGTGGGTTTGAGCCCCGCGTTGGGCTCTGTGCTGACAGCTCGGAGCCCAGAGCCTGCTTTGGATTCTGTGTCTCATTCTCTCTCTGCCTCTCCCCCACTTGTGCTCTGTCTCTCAAAAATAAATAAATGTAAAAAAAAAAAAAATTAAAAAAAAATCACTCAGTGATAAAAAGCTGCCATACACAAGACATGGATGAATCTCAAAAACATTTTGCTGAAGGGCGTCTGGCTGGCTCAGTTGGTAGAGCAGTAGACTATCTCGGGGTTGTGAGTTCGTGCGCCACATTTCGGGTACAGTTTACTTAAAACAAACAAAACATGCTGAGTGAAACATGGCGTTCAGAAGAGTGCATACCTCCTGATTCCCTTAAATGAAGTTCCAGACAGGCACAGTCTCAAAAAACATCAGAGTGGTGGGTACCTCTGGGTGGGGTAAGGGTGAGGACGAACTAGGAAAGATGGAGGAAATTTGGGGGTGATGTCATGTTCTGTGTCTCGACAGGGACTACACACAGTGTATGGAAAGGTAGAGTTAAAATGTGTCTACCTAAAAAAAATTTTTTTTAATGGTTATTTATTTTTGAGAGAGAGAGAGACAGAGTGTACACAGAGCAGGGGCAGAGAGAGAGAGGGAGACACAGAATCTGAAGCAGGATCCAGGCTCTGAGCTGTCAGAGAACTCACGAGTCATGAGGTCATGACCTGAGCCAAAGTCAGACGCTTAACCAACTGACCCACTCAGGTGCCCCCAATGTGTCCACTTCTATCTAGAAGTTACACTTAATTTTTGAACACCTACAGTTAGTAATAATCATGTAGATGTGTTTGGTGTAAGTTGCACTGAAGTCTGTAACTTACTTCGAAATGCATTGAAAACACTAAGATGGACCAATGGGCAGATGTACAAAATACTAACTAAGAAATCTAGGAGGTGCCTGGGTGGCTCAGTCAGTTGAGACTCTGACTCTTCATTTCGGCTCAAGTCATGATCCTAGGGTTATGGGATCGAGCCCCGTGTCTGGCTATGCGCTGAGCACAGAGCCTGCTTAAGATTCTCTCTCACCCCCTCTGTCCCTCTCCCCTGCTCACACTCTCTCTCTCTCTAAAAAAAAAAAAAAAAAAAAAAAAAATCTAGGTGAGGGTATATGGGTATTCACTGTACAATTATTTCAACTTTTGTGTTTGAAGTCTGTCATAATAAAATGTTGGGAACGCCATGATCGGGAATGACTTCCGTGATGTTTTGTTGAGTAAGAAAGCAGGATGTTGAAAACGCATATAACATGATCCTTTTAAAATAAAACAACCCAAAAAACACCCCAGTTGATAGCTGAGTGTCCTGAGTGTGGGGCAGAATGTGGAACAGAGTTGGGATGCTGATATAGAGAGGGACCCACAATAAACAAGGATATAGTGTAACGATCCCATGGGGGCCAACTGACATAGGTGGGATGGAAGTATGGGTGCATACAGAGATAAGTGAAAGGGTGGTCATCCAAAGCATAAAAAAACTTTCAAACACAAATATCCAACATAGAACATTAAGGGCCCTCACTCCCTCCTATCAGCTTAACTGCTTGATGTGTATTTTTCCAGACTTTTTTCTATACATACGAAAACTTTTTAAGCACTCAAGTGTTTTGTTTGCTGCACATACTCTCCTGCAACAGACCTCTTCACCACCATGGACTTCCTTCCTGGACATTTAACCAAGTCACCTCCCTCTTTTGGATGGCTGCAAAGGATAGCATAGTAGGAAAGCAGGGGGCGTGTTTAACTGTTTGTCCAGCGATAGTTCGGTGCCTATAATGCTTGGCTTTTTCAAAGGTTACATACAATAACCACCCATGCACAAAAATTCTTGTACTAGTCGGTGATTTATGGGACAAATGCCTTCAAATAAACTTCTGGGTCAAACAGAATGACTCTTCACAACTTTGGCAAGTTCTGCCAAATTGTCCTCTGTTTTTTTTTTTTAAGTTTATTTATTTGTTTTGAGAGAGAGAAAGTGCGCGCACACGCGAGTGGCAGGGGCAGGAGCGAGAGGGCAGGTGGAGGGGCAGAGAGAGAGGGAGAGAGAGAATCCCAAGCAGCTGTCAGTGCAAAGTCCAATGCGGGGTTTGATCTCACAACGATGAGATCGTGACCTGAGCCGAAATCAAAAGCCCGATGCTTAACCGACTGAGCCACCCAGGTGCCCCAAACTGTCCCCTAAACAGGTTGTACAAATTTAATGTTAATCACTAAAAATTTGAGAATACCCTTTTTCCAGACCCTGACATCAGAAATCTTCAATCTTTTCGATTACTGACAATCTGATAAACAAAAAAAATGATTATCTTGCTTAAATAGCATTCCCCTCATCACTAACACAGTCAAGGATCTTTCCTTCTGTTTATCAGTCATTTGTGTTTCTTTCCCTAAACCAGCAGGAGTTATTACCAAACACAAGTCAGATCACGGCCCCCCTTTATGACTGCACAGTCTACAAGATGAAGTCTAACCTTTTAACAAGGCACACACGGATCTTCTGTATAACTGGGATAATGCAAACACAGTTAATTAACACCATCAACAACAGGAAAAGTTTACTGAGCACTTCCTGTGTGCTGTTTGAAGTACCCGTAAGCATTATCTCATTTAATCCTAACAACAACGTAGCAACTATCATCACCCCATTTTAGAGAAGAAACTGAGGCACAGGTTCTGATGTCAATCCCTCCTTAAGTGTATGTCAGCCCTTCCCACTGTATCACTGTCACTCCTCTCTAGACTTTCCTGCCACTGTGGACATCTTTGGTCTGTAACGCCCTGACCTTGGCCCCTGCTATTTGTTCAGTGAACAATAACTAATCTTTTTAGATGCAGTGCAGGAAAGTCTCATGGCTAGAAGAATGGTATTTCAGAACATACTATCAAATTTGGCAGCCATCTTAAAGGGACATCTAGTTCTGTGTTTTACAAACTGTGGGTTGCAACTCTCATTAGTGGGTCAAGACCAGGATTTTTAGAAAATTGGAGTGGAACAGAATAAAAACATCAGAGGGCAGGGAGTGAGGCTATATACGGTTTCTAGGGTATGCATTGTTCCATGAAAGCCGTGTCCCAGGCTCCCAACTAAAATGTATTCTTTACTGTGGATAGAAGTCTAAACACACAGCCTTTCTCCATGCCAGAGACAGAACGATCTTTCCAAAACCCCTAATCCATCAGTCTCCTACTTGGAAACAATCTGTGCTTTCCTATTTCTGTTAAGATTAAAAAGTAAACAAACAAACAAAAGACTCTCTGCAGCTGGCAAGGTCCTGCCCCATCTAGTCCCTGCCTCCCTCTGGCCTCCCGTCAGGGCCACTGAGTTCACCCTAAGCCCTTAGGGTGCTACTCCCTCTGGGTCTGGAATGCTGTCCCCTTGCCCCTTAACATCTGTGAACTCCCGTTTATCTTTCAAGATTCTGTTTAAACATGACTTTCTCCCAGAAACCTCTGATTCCGAGGTTGGGTGTCCAAGTTACATACTCTCAGAGTACCGGACCTTTTGTTCTAAGCACTTATCACAAAAGTAATTAAATAATTATGTTTCATCGCCACCTCTTTCCTTAGGCTCCTTCTGCATCCACAGCGACTCACACTGTTTTGCTTTGCTCACAGGAGGCATTCGGCCAAAATTTGTTGAAGAAAAGAATGAGTCTCCTGCCTAAGGCAAGAGCAGTCTTCTCTTGAAACTTTTCTTGACATCAACCGTTCCTCCTAACCATCACTGTACTAATGACAGCTACCACTTCCAAAGCCCATGCAACATGCTACACATGGTAAGGGCTTTACCTGTGATAGCTCATTCTGGCCTCACACACAGCCCTGAGAGAAAGGCATTCTTTTACATGCGTTACAGGAAAATTTAGATAGTTGCTCAAAATTCAATGCAACTCCGGGCGCCTGGGTGGCTCAGTCAGTTAAGTGTCTGACATCAGCTCAGCCCATGATCTCACGGCCCGTGGGTTCGAGCCCCGCGTCAGGCTCTGTGCTGAGAGTTCAGAGTATGGAGTCCTGTTTCTCCCTCTCTCTCTCTCTCTCTCTCTGCCCCTCTTCCACTCACACTCTGTGTGTCTCTCTCTCTCAAAAATAAACATTAAAAAAAAAATGCAAACTCGTGAATGGCCAACCAGGATTTGAACTCCAGCTATCCAAACACTCTCCCAGCCCCTAAGGTACTGTATTACATGTTTGTCTACACATCTGCCACCCCCACTAGACTGTGATTACAGGCAGGAACCGAGGCACAGGCACAAGCAGAGCCTCGTTAAGTATGTTTTGCTAAATAACGAATGATGGGAAAAGGCCAAAGTTAGCAGTAGAGGATGCAACATCCTGAAATACCCTAGCTGGAAGGGATGCACCCCTCCCAGTGTAGGAAGGCTCCCTAGAATTCCGTGTGTGTGTGTGTGTGTGTGTGTGTGTGTGTGTGTGTGTGTCTGTGTGTGTGCGCGCGCGCGCGCGCGCGCGCGCGCGCGCGCGACTTGCAATAGCTCTCTGGTGGCCCATTCTCTTGTAGATCAACTGTACTTACTAATTCAATTCCATTCCGCCAGCACTTACAGAGCATCTGTTACATCTCTGGCTCTATGCTGGGGACTGAGGAAGGTGCAAACGTGAGGAAAAGCCTATCCCCGCCTTCAGATCAGGGAATCTGGTCGCACACTAGCTCCAACGCAAGGCAGTGCAATGGGGCAATAACCTGGCTGTGAACAATGAGCTCTGAGAGCCCAGAGGAAGAAGCCATGAATTCCCACTGGGAAGATGAGGGCTGATGTCACAGCATTCCTGTCTGGGTTTAAAGGATGTGTAAGAAAGTTCTCTATAATCGTAATAGAAATCTCCACCTGGTATGGAGAGGGTGAGGGGAACATGTTGAATGAAGCTAGCCCAGCCTTCTGAAGTGACAGGGAAGCATAATCCTCTCCACCATGACAGACTTCAAAATATTCAAGGATTACTGCCTTGTTCTCTCCAATGTTTCTCTTTTCAAGGCAAACATTTCTCAGGTTTTTTGTTTTTGTCTTTTTTTTTTTTTTAAGTAATCTCTACCCCCAATGTGGGGCTCGAACTCACGACCCTGAGATCAAGAGCGCCATCCTCCGCTGAATGAGCCAGCCAGGCCCCCCCTCAGTCTTTGACTGGGTTTCGTGATAGAATACGAATCAGCACACAAGCTGTTTCCCTCCCCCTCCTCACTGTCAATCCTTCAAGGCCAAGGTCAGTGTCCTTCTCCATTGAATTCCCTACTAACTACAGGAGTGCTCTTATTTGCATAAGAAAACACCAAATTCCCTAATAATTCCAGGGGAACGGTATCTTATTTGCATAAAAAAACAAGTGCACATAGTAAAAATTACTTTTGAAATCCCTTAAATTCACCCATAATGTGCTTTATATGTGGTTTTCTGTATGCAGTCTGACAGAACATCTTCCCCAGTACTGGAACACACTGTGTAGCTTTCGTTGAGAGCTGACAGAGACCCTCTCCTTGACCAAACTTCAGTGGGGCTCCTCTGAACCCTATTCTCAATTAGGCCTCTACCTTGCCCCCCCACCTCTTAATATGTCTTGTTTTTCATCCACTGACCCCCTCACTCGGCTGACAACTACCAATTCCCAGCTGTCTTTGCCGTGTTGGGAGCGGAGCACTCTCTCCCCTACTACAGTAACTCTACTGCAATAGTTCTTCCATAAAGTCTTTCCTACCGGTCTAACAAGCATCCAAATACATTCCTTCAGAGCCCAAAGTAGCTGGCTTGTGTTCAGAGGCACCTGTACTTGTGTTGGGGAAGGAACACAGGTGAAAGCACGGATGTGGCTTGTTGATAATGCCTCTCAATACTACCTGCTCTTTGCTTACTTCTCTTTGACATGTTTCCTAGTTCTATCATACTCCGCGCGTTATTTTACCATCTATGCTAGTATTCTGTATGATGCATACTGCATGCCTATCAAAGCCACTCGTCCCTGGCATCTTGTACTGTTCATCTTTCCATTCCCCAAAGCCCAGCACGGGGTGAGGGCATAAAACAGGTCCTAACCGCTGACCCTTCCTCAGATGTTGCTGGAGCCTGTTCATGTCCCTCTTAAAATGGGACATTTCATTATTGATTTAAACAAACAACCCAGATGTGATCTGGGGAGTCACCATTTCGTCCCCCCCCAGCCCCCCAAACCACACTTCTCTTAACACAGTCTAACACATCTTGGACTCTTTTGGCAGCCATACCGGCCTTTTGGTCTGTTGAAACCCACAGCCTTTTTCAGGAGGTGTGTTAGGAAGCCGAGATCCCCACCACCCCGCATGTATTTGTGTAAGTCTTCACATTTATCCCTGTTAAACTGTGTTCCGGCCCAAGGCTGCAGCCTGTTGATAGGTGTTTCTGAAGCACAATTCTGTGGTCTGCCAGAACGAAGCGTCTGGTTTTCACTTCGATAGCAACAGGGGGGCCCAAACAGCCTGCAGCCACAGGGTGAGAAAGGCCTCCAGGAGGCTGGCCCTGGGTCTCCATGGAGAAGCCACAGGTGCTAATGGAGGTTTGGTGCGTATATAGTTTGAGCCCTTTTCTTCTTTGCCGAGCTGCCGGAGATTCTCCCTCCCACACTGGGTCTCCTCGGCTCCCCGGGATAGCTGACCCCCTCGGCAAGCAGCCCCTCGGCGGCGGGGCGGGGGTCCCCGCAGAGCCCGCGCCAGGGCCGGCCGCCAGCCGCAAGCAGCTCCCTCCCGCGGTCCCGCGATGCCTGGTCCCCTCTCGCGCTCCCCTCCCCCAGGCCGAGCGCCCCCCCTCCCCCGCCCCCGCGAGCGGCGCGTGGGCGCGGGACCCCGCTCCCAGCCAGGGCCCGGGCCGCGGGGGGCGCGGGCTGCGCGGGCGGTTCTGCGCCGGGACTGGGCGCAGGGGCCCGGCCGGGCAGAGCGGGCGGGCTCCGGGCGGCGCTGGCGGGGCGTGGGCACGGCGCGGGAGGGGAGGTCTGCGCCGCCCCGGGACCGGCTTGCGCCACTGGGGGAGCTGCGTCCCTCCGCGCCCCGGGGCGGGAAGGGTGGCCCCGCGGCGAGGGGTCGTGGCGGCGAGCTGGGCCCGCGAATCTGGGCCGGGGACTGGGCCGGCCCCTACCTGATCTTGAAATCCCAGTTATAAACGGTCCGCAGCCGCTCGCGATCTGTCTCCATGTCCAGTCCCCGAACGACCAGGAAACTCTCGAAGCACTGGCCCGTCTCCCGGAGCTGCCGGCAGCTGAACTTACTGGGCATCGCGGCGGCGGCTGCGGCTGCGGCCCAGGCAGGAGGGTCCGTGGAAATGAAACTGAAAGTCGCCGCCGCGGATGTAAGTTGGCGGCCCTAGGATGAGGGTGCAGCAGGGGGAAGCCCCTTAACTCTGACCCTCTGATCTTGCAGGCTCCCTTCTCCCCACCAGGCTTCCCTCCTCGGTTCTTTTCCTACCTGAGTCTTCCCTTCGGTCTCTCCGTCCAATCCCCTCCCCCTCCTCCCATTAACTCTTTCCTAAGGAGTCTGACCCCTCCCTCAGGGCCCTCCCCTTACCCCAAGCTCCCTCCCCTGGCTTCGAGCCAGAATCTGAACGTGGCTACCGCCTGGGGCCCCCTGAGCAGCCCAGGGAGACTTCCGAGCCTCAGCTAGGGCTACTCCCACGCCCACCCCCCCCCCCCCCCCCAGAGCCTCGGGACTTATTGAAAAGCAGGAGAGCAAAGGGCAGGGACTGGGACCTGGGTTGGCTGCAGCTGGACTGGGGCAGCTCATCCAGCACCTCCCCCAGACTGCTAGGGACAGAAATCAGTACGGAAGCGAGCGGCACGCCCCCCTCCCCCATTCTCCCTCCTCGAGCTTTCAGACGCAGGGAGGAAGGCATAAGAGCCAAAGAAGTTCGGGGGGGTGGGGGGTGGTGGGGAAGAACCAAGTGTCTCTGAGATAAAGGTGTGTACGTGTGGGAGGGAGGGACAAGGGGCTCCGCCAGCACGGAACAGTCATTACTTTTCTCAGCCACACAGGTTTCGTTTTAGGGGAAAGGCTGGTGATCCCTGCCCTTGAGCCACACATATTTGGGCACTTAATTGCATTCCAGTCTGTATTGCTCTTTAATTGTTACTCGTATATAAGCAAGGGTTGCCCCACTCATCAAAATATCAGCCTGAGAGCAAGAGACTGGTCTCTTACGCAATAAATGGTTAATAGCTACAGCATCAGTACCAGGAAGAGAAGTAATAGACTAGCGTGCTTCAGAAGACAATTAAGACAAACTAAAGGGGGTGGGGCTCCCACAACAAACATAAAACAAGCCTCTGCATCTATTTATGCTCCCTAATAACAAAAACACACCAACTAGAATGGGGCAAAGAACATAAAAAGTTATGTAAAAAAAATTCTTTAAAAAAATATACCAGTTACAAAAATATTAAAGGTAGTGTTGTTCTGCAAAGTAATTCCCTGTAGGAGGCCACGTATTCAACATAACCTAGTGTGAGGAAAGTCCAGAACCCAGGTCATGCTCCAGCTGGGCTACTCTTGTACCTGCCCCCAGGCCAATAACCAACTATCGCCAGGAATAACAGATTTTAGCAACAGGAAATGCAAAGTTGGTGGGAACCAAAGCTAAGAGGAAGAGGAAAAACTGGGCAGGGGAAATTGCTTAAGAATTTATGTCTTAGAAATTGTGCAAAGTAGAGGGAAACACTAGTAAAATCGTTGATTTCTCCACCTTTTTTCTCCACAATTACCTGGTGAGGTCTGACGGTAGCCAAAAGTGAACCTCTTAAAATCACCATGTTAACTTACCATTTCAAAAACCTCCCATCCACCACACCCACACTGATGTTTGGTTCCATGCTGATGAGTAAATCTAAGTCCCCATTATTCCTGGATTTCTAACCCCACCGCCCCTCCCCACACACCACCCCCCCCCCCAAACCTTAGGCCAATCTCCTAGATGTTATCAAAACATGCAAACAGCTGTAGTATAGTACCAACCTGAGTAAAAATATGTTATGTGGCCTTGGTTACAATGGAACCTCTCTAAACCAGTTTCATCTAGAAAAATACATTTCACATGGAGTTGTAATTGTTACCACATATGGCTGTCTAGATGTCTAGAATGGTCTTCCTTCCCGGTCTCACTTCCTTGAAACTTTCTCTAAAACCATCTGCACTTGTAAAGAATCTGACTTTAAAGTGGCTGATTTTAGTACGGGTCCAAATATCACTGAAGGCAATCTGAAAGTTAACTTTGGCCAATGACGTTACTAGAATAAACCTATAGCCTCCCAAGGTAACTTTGGAGAAGCATATTAAAAGCTCTGTATTTTCTTCATTACTTCTCATTACTCCATAGTTACTTGGGCTTCACAATTAAGCATCTGAATGCTAAGTTCATGTAGACCATAGTCCTGAATACAACTAGAAATAGCCCTTAAACTGAATGCTGAAATTGGTCAGAGGCTGTGGCAGGTACAGCTGATCCTCATTATTTGCAGATTGTGTATTTGCAAATTCACCTACTCCCTTAAATTTACTTCTAACCCCCAAATCAATACTTGCGGTACTTTTGTAGTCATTCATGGAACTGTGCAGAGCAGCAAAAAAACCCGAGTTGCCCAATGTGTATGTTCCCAGCTGCAACGAGCAAGGTCATGTTCTGCCTTCTTGTTTCAGCTCATATTATAAACAAGCATCCTTTTCGTGGTTCATATTATGGTCACCTTTTTTGTTGTTGGTGGTGACTTCACTGCTTAAAATGGCCCCCACACCTGTGTAGTGCTGAAGTTCTATCTGGTGTTCCTAAGCACAATGCTGTGATGTGCTTTATAGAGAATATTCCTATTAGATAAGCAGGAGTTATAGTGCTATTGGCTGGGAGTTCAAGGTTAATGAATAAACAATATGTTAAATGAGGTGATTTAAATAGAAACACACGTATAAAATAAGATCATGTATTGACCTGTTGACAAAAATGTGGCCATTAGTTCCCAAGCACCTAACCCTGTATTCCCTGAGAAGCAGTATTTCCTATTTGCCAACTCAGTGTTTGCTGGCGACGAACTACTGTGAATAATGAGGATCAACAGTATATTCATATGTGTAACAGTGCTTTTCAATGTATTGGATTTGACAAGGTATATTGGTTACTGCTCTCGGTGGGCTAAGATCTACCGTGTCTTTTTATACATTCTCTGTTCAAGGGAAAATTTTTGTTAGCTTAACGTATAGGACCATCCAGTTTTGTTCTGTATTTACCAACCCTCTTTTCTTTCTTTGATTTCCCAAGCAGTAGGTAGCTTCATTCTATATGAGATTATACATTTATAAATTGACATTCAGTAATGTATCAGTCTTTTGTGAGTCTGGAGAAAATGTGCCAAGGTTTGCCAAGTATCTCATGGACACAGATGAGTCCAGCATCAAAGTTCTACATTACAGAAGAGAACAGGCACTGGAACAAGGCAGCTAACAGCAGCACACCTACCCAGGCTCAAATGAAACCAATAGTTTTCAGCAGTGTAATTTCAAATCCAAATATAGGAGTGAGGCCTCCCAGAAAACTCCTTTCCATCTGGCTGAGAAACCTTTACCCTAGGATACCACAGGCAGATTTCAGCAGCACGTGACAAAATAAGACACAATTCAAGCAAATATCCTGAAGGAGGTTAAGGAAGTAAGGTCTCTGCAGGACTTGGCAAGGAGGGCTGACTTCCTCCCGATTATACAACCAAGGGCTTTAGATAGCCAAAAGATTAGTAAGTTTTTACAAAAGTCTATATGGGCTAGGAAGTGGATGGGATAGGCTAGGGGCAGGCTGACAGTTAATAAGTTAAAGGCAAAGGCAAGAATGTTTGAATCTGTTTGTGCTACAAGTACAGAGTATAGTACAACAAATATTCCCTCAAAAGGTGGGACTTTAACTGGCCTTAGATGGAGTGTGAACCACTGAAACTCGTCTGGTTCTTAGGAACCAGGATAAAAGCCTTTCCCTCATGTCTGTAGCTAAGTCCAATTTGCAAGGAAGTAAAGCTGCATTTAGAGTTAAGTCAATGTGAAATACCACCCAAGTTCAAGGTACAGGGATTCTTTCATTTCTACTTCTTGTCCAGTGACTAGAACCATACTTGGGCCTTGCTTTCTCAATGTCAGACAGAGAAGATAACTAGAAATGGAAAACCAAAGCAAAATCTTTGAACCACCCGCAGCCTCTGAGGGAGGAGCAATGTTATCCACAGGGACATTGCTCAAACTAAAAAAAAAAAGAAAAAAAAAAGGCGCTGTTCTTTCCAAGTTTTTGGATAATCACTGAATCTGTAATAGTTCAGAAACCCTGAACATCCTCATCAATTAAGACCAAGCACAGTTCTCTTACTTGAGAACAAAAACTGAAGACATGGATCGAAAAGGAAAGACTCAGACAATTTAAGAACAAAACAGGTATATTTCTATTGGACTACCTGATACAGAGGATAGTGTGGTATGAATGGATAGTATGAATGACACATAATACAAATATATTTTATTTGAAATAAACAAAAATGCTTACACAGTTCAACTGGTCACTTGGAAACAAACTTGCTTGACTGTATTACTGAGCAAAAACAAAGCTGAAGCACAAACACCCTTCTTTTTTGACATGTATTTGGATAGGTAGGAAGACACTACTTGGTTTTTTAAAAACTGACCTTCCCTTAAGGCCTGGTCATAGAAGTGTAAACAATGTAAATGAATCCACCATTACCAGCTGTCATATCATATCTATGTCACCTGTGTATTCTGAGATCATACATATACCTGCCAATATACCTGGGAAGGGTTGCTGAATCACAGTTACATTTAAGTTCTTGGCAGGCAGGACTGAGGAAAAGTAATTTGGAACAAGTTTTACATCCTATTTAGAACAAATCACTAGTATTCCCTTAAATAACAGGTTACAATAGAAAGATACTGCCTGGAACGTATCCTTTTCACTTTGGTTCATTTTTTGTTTGTGTTTGTGATTTACATAGTTGTTTGAATCATCTGCTTATAGTATAATCCTGCCACAAAGTATTAAAGCACAAGATACTATTATTCCTTCAACATCTGCATTTTTCAAGTTTTATACTCTACTACATCCCTAGTACGTCAGCAGTTCTTGAATAATAAAAAATAATAATAAATGGGTAAAACTCTTCTAAAAATGCAGATGTCTATAACTATAACGGTACTAGATGGGAAGGAGACAATGAGGGAAGAGAAAAAAAGCAAACACGTTCATGTGCAGGGAATGTGGTTCAAGTCTTTGGATTTAAAAACAACTTCCCCAGAGAAGCTGGCTATAATGGTATTTCCAGAAAACTTCCTTTGCCCCCGAAAAAGGACCTGAAAAGCCCAATCCAAACTTTTGAACACTACAGTTATGAGATGTTATAAATGATAATCAAAGCAGTCAGAGGGAGAAGGATGAATGTGTCTTCCATTCAGCTAGTTTGTAGCATAGCCTCTTTACCTGTTGGTGGATCAGTAAAAACCACTAAAGTACCAGAAGTGCTTTGAAGGATAGGGGTAGAAAAGTACTGGGCATATTACCTGTCTGTATCAATAACAGGGCTTCATGGCTAGGAAAATTTTCTAAACAGTAAAATGACTCCAGGATAGATCTCTCTCCATCATTAAATGTGGCAGAATTAAAAAAAAAAAAAAATTTACAAGTAGAGATAGTGAAAACAGAAAATTACAAGGCAGAGAACACAAAAGAATCAAGATGATGCTATAGGTTCAACAGTATTCCATGAGGCTAGAAAACCTGTTAACTTTGAAAGCCCTAGCAAAATATCACTCTTGTTTATAAATCACTTATTTATCATATGACCGCATGTTGAATCCTTTCTTTCCACATACTGAAGAATCCTACATTCAGCCTTTAAGCATTTTGCATTTCTTTGCCAATCTTGTAGCTGAGTATCTTGTTCCAGTCGATTTTGGTGCGGGTAACCGGAAGCTGCCGGCGCAAGGCCTTGAATGTGGTGTCTGACATTGTTTGATAGTTTTCACTAATTGCTGTCTGCAACAGATAATTGAAGATAAGTTGCTTGAAACAGAAATGGATAGTTGTGATTAGGAAAGTAACTCTGTAGTCAAAGGACATGTTTGAGTCTTCTAAGGACAACAGGATATAATATTCCTAGTAAGCTCCTCTCCCATCTCTGAAGTAAGTTAAGAAGCCCACTTATATTATTTCTAAAACTAGAGCTATAATCCCTTCCAGTGTCAAAACCTTGACAGTAAGCACAATGCCAAGTTGCAAGGTCTGCAGCTTCCACACTTAGTTACACTGAACAACACATATATTTATGTTGAAAGGACAAAGAAAAGTTCTAACGAAATGTGTTAACAGCAAAATAATAATGTTCTAGAGATCTAGAGAAATTAGTTCCAAATCTTCTTACCTGATATTCATTTTCTGCATGCTCTATGATTTTAATAAACTCCTTGGCAGTTTGGACTTCATTCTAACAGAGGAAAAGGGGAAATAGGAATTTTTAAAAAAGTATAAACAATAAATAAAAACATACTGAAAAGATCATCTTGACTAACATTTGTATAACAACTTACAGTTTATCAAGTATTCCCATGCACATCACCTTCTTTGATTCTCCCAACAGCCCTGTGAGGTTGATCTGTTATCATTACCTCCATTTTCCAGATGAGAAAACAGAATCCTCATAAGTGACTAGACCAAAATGACACACTTCTTAAAAGATGGGATCTGAATCCAAGTCTTCTGCCAAAAGACCCCACGCTCTTTTCAATCTACCACAGTATGCCCCAAAGACATCATCACGACATCTTGAAATGTTTATGCCTTGAAAATATCTCTGGTTTAAGATGATATAAACAATGCCCTCACCAATATCAGCCATATATGTTAAACTCATATAGTCCTCTATCTGCCATTTGTGATGTTAAATCAACCAATACATTTTGCTTTACATGATTCAGGTACCATATTAACTAAACGTATCCTTTTCACTGTGGTTCGTTTCTCATTCTCTCTCTTCCTTTCATCATTAGGTACAACAAAAATATAGGTAAAAGCTAAGATTTACTGCCTAGGGCAGCAGTTCCCAGACTCTTTCAAATGGTAAAAACTATCTTGTTTTCACAGCAATGCTAAGACAAGTCATTTGCTTTCCCACTCACACTCTCAAGTGTGCATAATGCAGGTCCACAGAAGCTACAAGATGTGTGATGGCTTCATCACTCTGACGGCTAATGGAATGTGTGGGCACATATGGGAATCCAGTGGTCTTTTATTAAGTCAGACACTATACAATTTGTAAAACTGTAAGTGAATGCCATTCTTTGCACTAATTTTTTTTTTAGTTTGGAAAATATAGTTCTTTTTTCATGAAAATGCTATTTAGGCCAACAAGTAATGGGTTTGTTACTGTTATTTTAAATTAACAAATATATTTAACATTTCTCAGTTTTAATTTCTAATAAAGTAAATGTAGATACAACATACATAAACAAAGCTAGCTAGTTTGTTTGTTTTTATGATTTTTTTTTTTTATTAGAAGGTCCACACCCAATGTGGGGCTTGAACTCACAACCTCAAGATCAGGCATCGCATGCCATACTAAGCCAGCCAGGCACCTCAAACAAAAGCTATTTGAAGGTGCTCAACAATTTCTAGGAATAAAAAGGAGCACTGAGAATGCAAAAAAATTATGTCCCTTCTTTCCAGGTATAGAACACTATATATATATACATATAGTATTATTATCTGAACAAATTATATATATATATATATGTGTGTGTGTGTGTATATATAAATATAGACAAATATATAATATAATATGTATTTTTTTAATGTTTATAATTTTGAGAGAGAGAGAGCAAAAGAGGTGGGGGGAAGGGGCAGAGAGATAGGGAGACACAAAATCCGAAGCAGGCTCCAGAACTGCTGGAGCTGTCACCACAGAGCCTGACGTGGGGCTCGAACTCACGAACCTGGAGATCATGGCCTGAGCCAAAGTCGGATGCTTAACTGACTGAGCCAACCAGGCACTCCAGAACAACACGTTTTAGTTGAATATTCCTAAAAATGTTTGGCTTCTCTAGTGATATAAATGTAGCCCTATAAGATTTGTTGGCAAACTTTCCTTCCTCATAGTATTTACTGACTGAAGATATTGCTGTCCTTGAGTAAATCTCACAGTTGAGAAACAGAGAAAGTGAAAGATGTTTGAATAAAGCCATTATCACTATTTGGCATGATATAATGTTATGTTACATTGTGTTTTATATTATGTAATTATTTACTCTATTACATTTAGTCAAAGACTGTGAACTAATATAGCTGGTTGATTACATGCTTTTATAAGCTGCCAAAATCATAGCACTGAAAACAAACTGAATTTCTAGTGGCAGAATCAGTACTCAGGATCAAAATAAAATTTTTTTTTTATTGTGCTGTTTAAAAAAAAAATTTTTTTTAATGTTTGTTTATTTTTGAGAGAGGGAGACAGAGCATAAGTGGGGGAGAGCAGAGAGAGAGGGAGACACAGAATCTGAAGTAGGCTCCAGGCTCTGAGCTCTCAGCACAGAACCAGATATGGGGCTTGAACTCAGGAACCATGAGATCATGACCTGAGCTGAAGTCAGACACATAACCAACTGAGCCACCCAGGTATCTCAGGATCAAAATCAATTTTTTAAAGACACAAGTGAGACATATTAAATACTCCACACTCACCGAAACAGTTACTGAATCCTGTACATCTTTATGACTAACCAACTGAACATTGCCATCTTCATAATAGTGAACCTGTGTGAGACAATGGTTGAGCAAGTTTATGTGTAGTTCATATAAAAACCCACTGCTAAGGTACATATCCATGCCTTAAGCCACTCCCAATCTTTTTTTTTTTTTTTTTACGTCATCACCAATCTTTACCAACACTGAAAAAAATATTAGTATGATCAATTGTAACTTACAATGGTGCTTAAAATTCACAGAACACTAAATTTTAAGAATTCTCACTTTTTTTTTTTAAGCAGGGGAAACTGATTATTAAGTTCAACAAATATTTATTTTGTGCTTATTGCATTCCAGGCATTGTGCTAAGTATTATAAATACAAAGATCTTAAATAAGATTCCACTCTTAGCAGTATTAAAAGATTAAAAGAATTCAAATAAAATCACTGGACATTAGTTTTTCTCTGTGAAAACCAAGGAATTTTAATGGATCCTAATTCCTTACACATCTCTCCATATATATAATCATCAATACTGGTAAGCAGATCTGACCAAGTGCAGGAAAAACTTACTTGACAGTTAAAGACAAATTGAAAAAACAAATATCCTACTAGTAAATTAGCTTACAAAAAAGCAAGACAAAAGCAGTTCTGAGGATATAAGGTAAAGTGGGGTGCTACAATTATGAGACCAATTAGCAAGAAGGAGGGATACATAAGAGACAGACTAAGCAAAGACATGTTAAGACTCAGGAAGTTTTGGCAACTTACAAGATAGCTCCAGTCACCTTAACAAGGCTACAAACTGGTCATATAAAATAGGATGAGGGTTTCCTTTTGTTAAGTGCATTTGAACAAGGTTTTGAAAATAGGAGTTGTCACCTAAATGGACAAGTAGAGAAGGGCATCTAGCAAGGGGATAAGAGAAGTACAAGAGAATGGTTTAGGAAAGAACAAAGAACTCACTGCAAATGAGTTAAGTGTGGAGGGGAATGTGGCAAGAGACAGTGCTATGAAGCCAGCTGGAGACAGACTGTGAAGCAAACTGCCTTATAAACCATGTTAAGAGTCCAGACTTTATCCTATTTAAAGGTGACTGGGACTCAGGGAAAAGGAAATGTTTTAAAAAGATTACCATTTGTGCTATGAAGAAAATAAAGCGGAGGGAGCCGAAACTGGGGGCATAATGCTAGAACAGTAGTCCAGGTACTGCCTGTTTCCTTCATCTAGTCCAGGCTACCAGGAGCTATTTTTGTTTTGCTTTGTTTTTGTTTTTAAAGATTTTATTTATTTTTTAAAGTAATCTCTACAACCAACATGGGACTTGAACCCATGTTCAAGAATCCCCAAGATCAAGAGTCGCATGCGCTACCTACTGAGCCAGCCAGGCACCCATAACAGGAGATAATGTGGATAAAAAGGAATGTTTAGAGATAAAGCAGAAGTAAAGAAGAAAGGAACTATATACCCTGCACTACTATGACTATTATTTATTGAGTCCTTACTTCATGTTAAACACTATGCAAAATGTTTTAGTTATTACTTACGTTATCTTATTCAATCTTTACAAAAACTCTGAAATAGGGACCATTGTTATTCCTATTTTACAGATCAGAAAACTGAAGCTTGAGGCAGGTTTTTTTTTTTTTTTTTTTTTTTATACATACCAGAAACTTATTACTCATAGTTCTGGGGATGGAAAGTCTGATATCAAAGTGCCAGCATGATCAGGTGGTTCATTGCAGGCTTCTTTTCTCTGTATCTTTACATGATGGAAGGGGCTAGGGATCTTTCTGGAACTTCTTTTATAAGGCACCATTCCTACTGATGAGGTTTCTACCCTCATGACTCGAGCACCTCCCAAAGATCCCACCTACTAATATCATCATCTGTAGGGGTTATAATTTCAACATAATGAATTGTAGGGAAACACAAACATTCAGAACATAGCAGACTGGAAAGAAAAAAATAGATTATTATTATTTTAAAAAACTTTTTTTTTTTAACGTTTATTTTTGAGACAGAGAGAGACAGAGCATGAATGGGGGAGGGTCAGAGAGAGGGAGACACAGAATCTGAAACAGGCTCCAGGCTCTGAATTGTCAGCACAGAGCCCGACGCGGGGTTCGAACTCATGGACCGCGAGATCATGACCTGAGCCGAAGTTGGCTGCTTAACCGACTGAGCCACCCAGGCGCCCCGATTATTATTATTTTTAGAAGAAGATTTTTTTTTTAAAGTCACAAAGGAATTTTATACAATTAAAATATTACATAGACTGATGGGATTTACTGAATAACTAATAGATCCATAAAGGAAAGCAAGTCTGAAAGATGAAATCCAGTAGCACCTAGAATATCTCTAAAAGTAAAACTTTTAACTGTTTCCTTCTTTCCTAATATATATATTTTTTCAATCTGAAAGAATGTCTTTATTTTTTTAATTAATTTTTTTAACTTGTTTTATTATTTTTTAAAATTTACATCCAAATTAGTTAGCATTTAGTGCAACAATGATTTCAGGAGTAGATTCCTTAATGCCCCTTACCCATTTAGTCCATCCCCACCCCCACAACCCCTCCAGCAACCCTCAGT
This sequence comes from Felis catus, assembly GCF_018350175.1. Taxonomy (NCBI): domain Eukaryota; kingdom Metazoa; phylum Chordata; class Mammalia; order Carnivora; family Felidae; genus Felis; species Felis catus. Next base: position 96,108,543 of record NC_058375.1, on the reverse strand, counting down.
TTGTTCTCCATATTTATGAGTCTCTTCTGCTTTGTTCCCCTCCCTGTTTTTTTATTATTTTTGTTTCCCTTCCCTTATGTTCATCTGTTTTGTCTCTTAAAGTCTTCATATGAGTGAAGTCATATGATTTTTGTCTTTCTCTGACTAATTTCACTTAGCATAATACCCTCCAGTCCCATCCACGCAGTTGCAAATGGCAAGATTTCATTAATTTTGATTGCCGAGTAATACTCCATTGTATATATATATACACCACATCTTTATCCATTCATCCATCGATGGGACATTTGGGCTCTTTCCATACTTTGGCTATTGTTGACAGTGCTGCTATAAACATGGGTTGGCATGTGTCCCTTCGAAACAGCACACCTGTATCCCTTGGATAAATGCCTAGTAGTGCAATTGCTGCATCGTAGGGTAGTTTTATTTTTAGTTTTTTGAGGAACCTCCATACTGTTTTTCAGAGTGGCTGCACCAGCTTGCATTCCCATTGAAGCAGTTTAATAACTTATCCATGTTCACATATCTAGTAAAAAAAGGAGCTAGAATATGAATTAGGTCGAATTCCAGAACTAAAACCATATCTAACATGCCTAATACCTCCCACTGTTAAGTTTTGTCAAAAAATTAGAAATCCCCTCATCCAGGGAGAAATAAAGTGTCTCATTAGGGACTTAACTCTTCTAAAATATCATTAGAGGGGGATTAAAACAGCCAAGCCTTCATCGAGGCAGAAACCATGATCCTATTAGCAACAAAAAGACTTCCCTGGGCAACATGAATCGACTATAGAAACTTGTTTAAGGGAACAAAAATAGCTGGCTCTGTCCAGATGGGCAAGAAAACCACAGACTTTCCATACCCTCTCCAAACCCTTAAATTTCATCTTTTGGCTTTCTAAAGGAGGTTGAAGAGAAAAAGACAATTTAAGAATACACTGGAGAAGCAGGGAGTTGATAAATGCCTATAATACCTACACACAAGAATCACAACAGCAAAGATCTGAGGAAAAAAAGACCTGGCTAATAATGACATATAAAGGTTAAAGTTCCAATAGACAAGTGAGATAGGGAAACTGAAGGGATTCCATTCCTGAAGGCTCCATTTCTGCTGTTTCTTTAAGTTCCACTCACTCATATTCTGTATTTTGCATCTGAGTAAACCAAAGAAGCTTTGTTCCCACTCCAAGGGGGAAACAAGACAGTTAATCATTCTCTAAGTTTCATCCTAGGCCCCCAAACAGCTGCTAACATCTAAGAAGAACCAGATCCCAAGCATGTTCCAGAACATTACCTTTGAACAAACTCTGGTCAACACTGGCATCAATACACTCTTACCTTCGGTGATTTATGGACTAACACCTATTGTTCACCTAGCACTCACCTTTGATTGGACCCTACCCTGGATTCCTGATGGAACATGTACCCTGGAACATGATCCCTTTCCAATATAAATCCCTAACCCCAAGTGATAGGGAGACTCACTTTTCCTTTTCTGAGTCCCCCAGACATTCCATCTGCTATACTGTATCACTTATGTCATTCAATAAACTCTGCTCTCACTTTCTCCTGGCTAGAGTTTGATTTCTGTCCTATGTGAAGCCAAGAACTTTCTTGGTCCTGTGGGACCCCCTCAGGGTCTTTAGTTCTGGCCTGCCCACAATACCTGGACAAGGATGTTCAAAACACAAGTGGGTCACACCCAAACACTATTTTGTTTGATCATTTTAAACTAAGAAACTGAAAGTCCAGAGGCTGAAAAGAACACTAGGAAGAGCAGTGAATACGAACAAGATGGGGGATATTTAAAAAACAGAGCTCTATGGGGAGGCACCTGGGTGGCTCAGTCAGTTAAGCGTCCAACTTTGGTTCAGGTCATGATCTCATGGTTTGTGAGTTTGAGCCTCGCATCAGGCTCTGTGCTGACAGCTCAGAGCCTGGAGCCTGCTTCAGATTCTGTGTCTCCCTCTCTGTCTGCCCCTCCCCTGCTTATGCTCTCTCAGAAATAAATAAACATTAAAAAATTTTTTTCTTAAACAAAACAAAGCTCTGTCCAGAAAAGAAACAAGGACTTATATATTTGAGACAGGCATCTCAGAACCCATTTGAAGGAAGGAATTATGCAGGGCACATCTTTTTTGTCCAAGAATAAAGACTATGCAATTGGTTTGAATTTCTATCATAGTTTTTTTGAAAAAATTTTAAAATGTTTATTTATTTTGAAAGAGAGAGCACGCGAGCAGAGGAGGGGCAGAAAGAGAGAGGGAAGGAGAGAATCTCAAGCAGGCTCCATGATGCCTAAATAGAACCCAACTTGGGGCTCGAAATCACAAACCATCAGACAGTGACCTGAGCTGAAATCAAGAGTCGGAGGCTTAACCACTGAGCCACCAAGGTGCCCCCTATCATGTTTCTTAAGAACTAGGACATGAATAGGAATACCACTAAGTCTTGCTGTTTATAAACTCAATTGAAAATTCTAAAAATATTGATTTCATTATCTAATACATAAATGATAAACAAGCTCTGTTTATCTTTTTTAATTTAAAAAATTTTTTAAGATTTTATTTTTAAATAAATCTCTATACCTAATGCAGGGCTTCAATTACAACCCCAGGATCAAGAGCTGTGTGCTCCACTTGACTGGGCCAGCCAGGTGCCCCAAACTCTGTTTTAAAACAAAAACTCTTTTTGTGGTGGGGGAGGGGGCAGGCAAGGGAACAAACCATTTTACTGGGGTGCTTGGGGGAGGAGTCAAAGGGCTGGGAGGACAATGAGATCGGATATCCTTGCCTTGGCCAGGATCTCCCCAGCTTCAAAGTTGCCAAAAGCAACAAAAACCTTTCTAGGTCTCAGCTGCTAATAAAAATTTCAACATGACTATCATCAACATAAATCCTCAGAAACTGTTGACTTCCCAGAACTACCCTTTTGCCTACAGAATAACCAAAGGTCTACATATCTTCGTGACTCTTCCAAGTAATTCTCACTCTGATTTTAAAAGATCTGTGGAAGAAGCAAGCCCTTCTCCAAGGTGTGATCAGACAATCTGGTTAAAAGGTATACATGAGGTCCGGGTAGTGGCCCTTGTTTTAAGCCTTATCAGAAACTATTACCCTTTATGATATGTACTCTTAATTTAGGTTTGCATTGGCAAAGCTGAAACACAAGTAATTATCTCCTTCTGGAAGAAAAATCAAGTTACCTACATAAATTTATAGTAAGCTGCCAAGTTAATGCTGATGCCATAGTTACAGGAGATCTAAAGCATTAGGCTACTCATATATATGATTAAACAGAAATAGAGCAATATATGTCGTCTTAGCTTGGGCTCCCCCAGAAGCAGACCCCATGATTAAGATTTAAGAGGAGGTGGTTTACTTGGGAGGTAATCTCAAGAAAGGCTAGTAAGGGCTGAGGTAGTAAGACACAGAAGGGAGGAAAGTGTTATGGGTGCATTAATGAACCCAGAGATGACCATTAATGACCCACAGACACCTGTGGGTCCTGGACTCTGGAAGACTAAGGAGAACATACTTCAGAGTTGTCCCACCTGATGGGTGAGGAAACTGGCATATTTATCTACCAACTCTTGTATGGCACTAAGGGCTGCTCCAGAGCTGTGAACTTAACATTTTCAGCTTGCCTCATCTGAGTTGGGCATGCTCCTGTGGCTAGGAAGAGCTCCCAGGAAACAAGTTACTGTTACTTGTAGCAGGAAGCTATCCTGAAAAGAGCGGGTACAGATGACATGTACCATATATATTTTAATTAAATTATATCATTAAGAAAGGCAGCTCTTGCTAATTTTTTTTTTTTCAACGTTTATTTATTTTTGGGACAGAGAGAGACAGAGCATGAACGGGGGAGGGGCAGAGAGAGAGGGAGACACAGAATCGGAAACAGGCTCCAGGCTCTGAGCCATCAGCCCAGAGCCTGACGCGGGGCTCGAACTCCCGGACCGCGAGATCGTGACCTGGCTGAAGTCGGACGCTTAACCGACTGCGCCACCCAGGCGCCCCTCTTGCTAACTGTTTTGAAAGTAAGACTTAACACAATATAATAGAAGTATGATTAGGTACTGATCTCGGGTATCAGTAACTGTTTAATCCTACCTGAGAGTTGGCTGGGCTTAAGAATTCAATCACCCTGAATTTGAATTTCAAACCTCTGCTAGGATATCAGAAGACTCCGATCGAGACAGGCATCCACAAGCTCCTTATTCACCTGCCTATCTGTTCTGACACCAGCACTAGAAATCTACTCTGCTTGGTTACTTATATTCCATACACGATGACACTTGGTCATTCGCTCTAGTTCCTCCGTTTTATTTACTTAATAATACAACCTTCTGTCATTAATGTAAAAAAACAAAACAATCCCATTCATGTAGCTGTCTTCAAAGTTAAGAATTATGTTTTATATGTACACGCACATACACACTTACATGGGCTAACATATACGAGAGACCCTAAGAAAGTCACAGCAGCTGCTATTTAGTCACTTCTTAATAATCATTTATTTTCTTCTTTCCTAGAACTACTATTTGATAATTCCTGGAAAAATCTTGTTATCTTTGAAAGAGAATAATAATAAGCAAGCAGTACATGCCATATGACTATCCTTTATCAACCCAGAATAGCTCTGCTTAACCATTTCCCCATGAAGGAGGCTTCTATTTCTATTTACTACCATCAGGTTGCATCTACATATAGTTGTTCCTTATTTCGAATACCAGAACAAATACCAACTTGCATGTTTGTTTTGAAGATGTGACATTTTAACATGGCCTATTAACACATGGGGATCTCACCTGAATCTTAAGTACTCCAACCACCTGGGCTGTAGGTGGTGTGATGGTGAACTTCCACTCTGATCTCCAACGACCATTCCTATTAAAACACACACAAGGCTGAAGAGTTAGCAATAAGCACAACAAAGGGGTGATTTGCTGCTGAGGGAGAGAATTTGGGAAAGAGAAAAAAAAACAAAACCAAAACCAAAAAGAAACAAATCATTTCTAGTTTGACAAATCCAAGGCTCTGTCTACTCAAATACAAGTTTGTATCCAAGTGTCTAAACGTAAGTTTTTTAAAGTTATTCTGACTTTCATTTTTCAATCATGGAACAGAAAACCATGCTTATACTATTCATGGTAGGCTCTTCCACAAACAGCTAGATGGGCTGCTGAGTTTTGCAATTAACTCAAGTATTATTAACTAAACCCAAGTAAAACTCAGATTTTCCACTGGGCACTTTCTTAACCAATCACTTATTCTCACTCAATAGAAGAGCATTTTTTAAAAAAGACAAGATTATAAAATCTTGGCATTGAAAGGAATCTAAATGTTCACGTCTAAATCCCTCATTTTGCAGATGGGGAACTGAAGCCTCTCAGTCAAATAACTTATTCTAAACTAGTTAGATTAAAAACCAAGTTTCAACTACTGGTTTGTTTTCTTCCCAACAGAAGTTAAGACACAAATAGAAGAGAACATCTACTTTCTTACCAGAAGTTTTTAGGCTGAAACTGGTGGCTTTCAATACACGCAATAATGGTCTGTTGCCCATCTATAGTTTTAGCATAAACCTATTGTTAAACAAAAAAAAAAGTTAGCCTCTGAAAACACATTTAACCTAAATGCCAAACACTGTACAAAAACAGCATGCTAAATCCTCGGAGGAGACAAAGAATCAGGTAACTCACAAGACTTCATGGGATACAAACACAGAGCAGAACATGTTTAGTTCCACAGGAGACACTGGTACAATGACTGCAGAAGGCAGTACTGCTCCTGATTTGGGGTACAAGGGAGGTGACAGTTGGACTGGGCCTTACAAGACAGGTGAGATTCTCATAGGCAGAGACTGAGAGGAAAGATGAGTAAACTCTTCAGACAGGAAACTGGGGGCTTGTTCAGTGAATGGCAATTAGTGCTTTCAGGTTAGACAGTACGTGTGAAGTGGACTAACTGAAGTGGGTGACAACACAGGATAGAAGATATAAATCCCACAGTAATAGATAGAAGGTAAGAAGTATGGACATTATTCTACAGGACAGACACCAAAACAACATACCAGGCACTATTGTTTTGGGAGAATAATTAATACTGGTATACAGGCTAAAGTAGAGGAAAAGCTAAAGTTGGTTAGGAGGCCAGAGCATTAATCTAGGCAATAAGTCAGGGTAGTAGCAGTGGGTATCAGGGTGCAAAAGCATAATCAAGTCTAACAATACACTGCAGGTGAAGGACAGAAAAGGGGAAAGAGCCAAAGTGCTTGCATACTGGGATGACCAGATAGACAGTAGTATCATTAACAAATTGGGAAATTCAGATAGAGATGTGCAGCTAGTAGTCAGAAGCCCCAACTGTTCCTTAATGTAGGAGAGGTGAACAGAAATGCAATCCCAAGGAAAAGGAAAAAAAATAAATAGAAGAACTTTATAGTCCACAAAATATTTCCACATGTTTACTTTCCCTATATTAAATAAACCATGAGTTTTCAAGAAAGAGAAATAGAGCAGTGGGGAATGCCTACATTTACAAAGGTAGGGGAGAAGAAAAGAAATAGAGACAAACTGAGAATGAGTAGAGGGTGCTGACAGAGTAGTCTAAGCAAAAGGTAAGTAGTTGGATGGTCTCAGTGTGAAATGCCATAAAGAAGTCAAGGACGAAGAAAAAGATACTGAGGCAATTCAGGAACCATTAGTAAACTCAGAGAACAGTTTCTATAAAGACTGAAGCCAAAATTCACAGGGTTAAGAAGGAGATACATAATGAGGAAATGACACTAGTAGGAGCAGAATGCTCCCAGGTTTGGTTACATAGTAGAGAGAGATGAGGGAAGAAAGGAAGTGAAGAAGAGGGAGGAAGAGCAAGGTAGAAAGAGAAGAAGAAAAGTAACTGATGGAAATTATGACTGAGGAAAAGCTTGTTCTCCTTAAGAAGAGAAATAAAAATATTTAAAGAGATATGTATCAGATAGGATAGTATTAAGATCAAGAATAAAGATCCCCCTTTCTAAGATTCAAGTACAGTGGAAGAGAGGGAACACTGCTGAGTATGGAAAGCAGAGAAAGATTTCATGTCAGTCTTACTAATATGTGGGGGATCAGACAGATGCCTAAGGACAATGGGAATGAATTGGAACACACTATATTGAAAACATTATGGGAAATATTGAGATGAAATCAAGAATTACCACCAAGCAGGACAGCTCTGAGGATATAAGACATTTGGGGTACAACAAACACTGTCAGAACAATTTGATGGCTTTCTGTAGCTCATTTGTTGGCAGAGACAGTGAGAAAATGGCACGTGAGGTTACTTGGTGTGGAGGCTCTCCAAAATAAGAATGAGTAGTGTCAAACTTTAAATACGTAACAAATGAGAAGTTGAAAGTATATTTAGCATTGCAAAGCCAATTTCTAAAAGAGTATGCCATGTCTTCCTCTGTAATATCAACTGTAATTATCCACCATAATGGGTTTTCTCCATCATTTAAAAAATAAAAAACATGTAATAATAATGATATTCAACACTTATGCAGAACTTCCTTTGTGCCAGACATTTTCCAGGCATTTTATATGAGTAATTACTTCATTCAATCCTCACAACATCCTATGAGGTAAGAACTATTATTTCCATTTTATAGGTGAAAAGAATTGAGGCAGACATGTTAACAAAGTCACAGAACTAATTAAGTGGCAAGACTAGGATCAAACCAGTTAGTATGGCTTCAAAATAAGGGCTCTTACCCAATATTCTATTATCGCCATTTAACTCATCATCGTTAAATATTGAAAATATTCTAACAGACATTTTTCTTAATCGTATTCACAACCTTACAAAGGAAAAATCATGATAGAGCCAAATTTTAGCATTAGTAAAAAAAAAAAAAAAAGTCAAATTACTCTTGATTAAAAAAAATTCAAATAGTTTTGACGATCCAGTGAAAGCATCTAAACTATGTAAGTAGCTTTCTGTAAAAAGGCCTATACTAAAAAGTCATGAATGTGGCAATAGCTGTCTTGACAATCTAAATTTACTTACTTATGTCTAAACTAAAGATGTTAAAGAATTTTCCATATAAAATTGTCCATTTATGCCCCTTCAAAAATGCAGAGGAGAATAAAATGCAGAGGAGACTCTAAGAAGTGATGTTTGGCTAGCCAAAGCCCATAAAGGATAAGGTAAATGTAGAAAATAAAACATCTCTAATAATGAAGCAGGCAGATACTTAACAGTACAGAAGCCGTTGGAATAATGATCTTTCACATAGGCCCTTAAAGCACTGTCACAGGATTCTCTCCAAGACTTCAGACCTCCATCTACGTCCTCTGGCTGGGGATCACTTGCTTCTTTCCGTAGATGGTCAAACTTAAAGGAAATTTTGTTTCTTGGATCTAAAAATCTGCTATTACCCAGGTCACCATGTTCTGTAATTAAGACCTTCCAAAGAATAATTATAAATATGAGTAACTCTGTAAAAAAAAGTTCTTGTCAAATTTAACAAAACAAATAAAAATTCTGAAGACAGTTAACTTCTCATTTACTCAGATTTCTCTTTCATACTGATTTTTCAATCAAGTCACATTTTTAAAAAATTTAACTTTTTAAGTAAACTCCACCCCCAAGGTGGGGCTTGAATTCATGACTCTAAGGTTAAGAGCAGCATGCTCTACCAACTGAGCCAGCCAGCTACCCCTTAAGTCACATTTTTACTCTTATTAAAAATATTATGTTTAGGGTTAAATCAGCTCTAAAACCACATTTCTCCAACCTATCCTTCATTTCTTGGTTTCTGTCTAATGTTTTGCCAATGTATATACTTTATACATAGCTGCAACAGTAACTTCTCTATACATTTTAATATCATTTTTTCACATATTTCATAAACCTTTTCTAGTCATTATACTTAGCATTTAAAATAGGTAATATTTGTAAAATAGAAACCCTGGAAGAATATATCAGGGATTGGCAAATTTTTTCTGTAAAGGGCCAGATAGTAAATATTTTCAGCTTTTCTGGACATAGAATCAGTTGTGCCTACTCAACTCTGATGTTAGCAGGAAAGCAGCCATAGACAATACAAAAAACAAACAAGCAGGGCTGCGTTCAATAAAACTTTATTTACAAAAATAAGTGGTACCTGCAATGCACAGCTTGCTGACCCTTGCTCTAAATTAATAAAAATCAGTTGCCTTATGAGGAAAGGGACATTTATTTGTTAGGAATTTGGTGGATATGAGATAAAGATGAGAAAAAGATCTCACTATATATATATATTTTTTTCCATTTTTGAACCATGTGAATGTATTACTTATTCTATTTATTTACTTGTTTGTTTAAGTAGGCTTCACCCCCAGCACAGACCCAACAGATTCACGACCCTGAGATCAAGACCTGAGCTGAGATCAAGAGTCGCGTACACTCAACTAAGCCATCCAGGCACCCACCCACCCTTTTAGTTTACACAAAACTAGCATACTATACTGTGTTTCACTTTTTACTTTTTAAATTTAATATACCTAGAAAATCTTTCCATAGGAATACTCAGAGAACTTCCTTGTTTTTTGGTTTACAATTGTATACTGCTCCATTGTATGGCTATACAAAAATTTATTCAACCAGTCCTCTATTAATGGATAGTTGGGTTGTTTTCAATCTCTTACTATTATGAACAATATTGCAATAAATGTCCTTGTATGTTCATTATGTATCAATTATGTACATGTGCCATGTACTCATGTGAGGTAAATTCTCTGAAAGGGGAACTGGATCAAAACATAAACGTATTCATAATTTTGTTAGAGACTGACAAACTGCCCTATATCAGAGATAGGGTGTGGTACCAAGTTACAAACACACTATCAGTAGAAATTTTAACTGCAATTTCTTTTCACCTTTTAAAAAGTCATTTACTGTATTTCCCCTTCTGTGAACAGTCTATTTTTATCTTTTGCCCACTTTTCTATTGGGTATTTGGTTTTTTTCTAGTTGAACTCTTTTTATTAATTAGGCAGATAAAACTCTGCATGTGTTGAGTTTCACAATTTTTTCCCTAATTTGCCATTTGTCTTTTGACACATTTACCATTTTTAATAATTACATATAATTTCACAATATTGACATACCATAATATATTTAATCACTCCTGAACTGAAGCAGGTTTAAGTTACTTACCATTTCCACTATCGAAAGCCACTATAAATTCTCCCACAAAAAGTCTTCTGCTTAAAAATAATTCTTTGGAAAGAATTCCTAGTTTTGAGATTCGTGTCCTTATCATCAGACTACCCTTTAAAAGCTTGATTATTTCCTTAGTCTTACTCTCATAAAGCTTTCTCATCACAATCCTGCAACTTTTGTAATTAAAAAGTAAATATGTTCACATTAAAATTTTTATCTGCACTACCTTAATTACTATTTCTGGGCGATGTAACACTTTTCCAAGTTTGCTTTGTATTTCAGTTGGGTGCAACTGAACCAGTTGGGTGCAAATGGTTCATTTCTGTTGCTCATTTATTCACTGAACTCTTGGCATCATCCTTAGGTATTTGAATAACCTCTTTACTATGCTTGAGGCACATATTTTCTTCTTTTAAAATCTTATTTTAAGCCCATTATACAAAGGTCACTTTCTTTTATAAACTTTTCTAATGTTTCATCATTACTTAAAAGTTATGATTCTCTTTCCATTTCCTACTAAATTTTTATGTTTTAAAAAATATTTAACCTTTAATCTTCACCTGGAATTAATCTAAGTGTATAGTTGGCACTGGAAATCAAAGTTAGAGTAATCTCATAAATTTTATCAATTGTTTCCTTTTCTGTTTTATGATACTTAGTTTAAGGGCTTTCTGATTCTTGCCTTGTGTCTTTGTTTGCTAGCATTGGTCTTTTTTCATTGTTGTTCCTGATCAGAATAATCCTGTATGGTCTATTTTTCATAGGAATTGTATGAAATCTATTTGAAAAACAAAATTTCCATACCATTTATATTTCCTTTTTTATTCTTTTCTTTTTTTTTTTTTTTTTTTTTTTTACAGTTTATTCATTTTTCAGAGACAGAGACAGAGAGTAAGGTGGGGAGGGGCAGAGAGAGAGGGAGACACAGAAGCAGGCTCTGGGTTCTGAACTGTCAGTACAGAGCCTGAAGTGGGGCTTGAACCCACAGACTGTGAGATCATGACCTGAGCTGAAGTCGGATGCCTAGCCAACTGAGCCACCCAAGTGCCCCTCATTTATATTTCTTATTCAAACAAGCTTTCCATATTATTTATATTTCTTATTCAGAAACCCTGTATTTAAATCTAATTTCCCATTTACTTCCCAGATTAAAGTGTGTGTGTATGAACTGTATAGCAGACTCCTGCTAGTTTCCAATCCAATATCCATTCTTTCCTTTTCCCTTACTAACAGAACCCCAAAAGTTTCCAAAAAGACTGTGTATACAAATACAAAAATGATACTTCCCCACTAGGAATGACAAAGTGATAGGAGTTCTGGCAATAACTTATCAGTGAAAGTTGCTTCTGGAATGGCCAGCACCTTTTCCAACTTCCTCCTTCTTCCTTCCTACAACTATGGATTTAGTGCCCTGAAATAGAGCGGCTCTCTTAAGAGCATGATAATGAAAACAATACCTGGAAGGCAGAATAGAGAGCTGGAAGCAACGTGGGTCTCTGATGACATCATGGAGCTACCATGTAACAGCTCATAACAGCTCTAAATATTACCTCCGGATTTCTTACATGACAAAAATCTCTACGTAGTTAACCCACTGTAGTTGATTTTTATTATATGCAGGGGTGGCATCTACTTTATTTATTTTTCAAAACATTTTATTTTTAAGTAATCTCTACACCCAATGTGGGTCTCACACTTCTAACCCTGAGATCAAGAGTTGCATGCTCTACCAACTGAGCCAGCCAGGCTCCCCTATGGCATCTTCTTTAATAACTCATGTATCTTTCCTTATTTTAATGTCCAGGTAATAGCTTTTTGTTGCTGCTGTTATGGCTAAGAATGCCATCTCCTTTTGACTACATTTTTAAGCTGGCTACTACTGGTGTATGGGAATGGTCTTATAACATGTATTTGGACACAGATCTTATTTCAATAACTTGTCTATATTACATTAAATTATACAATATCAATTGCAAGCAATATTTATCATTTTCTCCAGTATTGTTTATTGTTTATACTTGTAATTAATCTATTTTCATTAAGAAAATTAATCAAAAATATAAACCAAAACAAACAAAAAACAAGCAAAACAAATTCCAAAAATCCTGTAATTCCAAGACAGAGTTAACATTTTGGTGTATATTTTCCTACATTTCCTTTCCTATGCACATCTATATACTTTATACCTTTGACTCCTAAGATGTGTATGTTCCTCCAGGGGCACCTGGGTGGCTCAGTCAGTTAAGCATCTGACTTAGGCTTAGGTCATGATCTCACGGTTCGTGAATTCAAACCCCACATCAGGCTCTCTGCTGTCAGCACAGAGCCCTCTTCCGATCCTCTGTCCCCCCTCTCTCTCTGTCCCTTAGGTGCTCTCTCTCTCTCAAAAATAAACAAACATTAAAAAAAAAAAAAGATGCATATGTCCCCCCCATCACTTAACATTTCATAAAATGGGATACATCTTATACTTGATGGCATCTTAGGACTTTGCCAATTAAAACTGGCAGTGTTTTTTTCTTAGTGGTACATAAAATGGTGCATCTTTTAAAGAATTTAAAATGCATTAATTCTAATACAGCTCATTTAAATATCTATTTGAAAAATAAACTAGCACAATTCTACATATGTTCTTTTATGTTTTAGCTTAATATATCACAAAAATCTTTCTAGATCAATACTTTAGCATATGTGTTACCAAAGGGAGTATATTCCCAGATCAGTTTTTACATCACTTTTCAATGTAGTCATAGTATTTTGGTCTATAGATAATTAATTTAATGTTGGTTGGGCATTTAGATTGTTCCCAATTTTTCACTATTATAAACCTTGTTTCACTGTCATAAACCTTGCTATAATCTTTTTAATACATTTATATACTTATTTTCCTAGGATAAATCTTACGGATTTGTGGGTTCAAAGAAGATTCAGACTTTTTTCTTTAAGTTTATTTTGAGAGACAGAGAGAGAGTGTAGACATTGAGAGTGGGGGAGGGACAGAGAGAAAAGGAGAGAGAATCCCAAGCAGGCTCCACACTACATGGGGCTTGATATCGTGACCATGAGATCATGACCTGAGCCAAAATCAAGAGTTGGATACTCAACCAACTGAACCACCCAGGTGCCCCTCAGACTTTTTTAACAAGGATTTGGTATTTAGTGACATACTGCCTTTGAAGTGCAATTAATGAATTTGCAAAGTCCTGCCAGACAATGTTTATAACTATGACAATAATGGAAATGTTTGCTTTGTTCCTCTATTTGAATAGAAATGTCTGTTTTTCTATAGAATATCAAATATAATATCTCCTATTATTCTTACCAAGGAGAATTACATACAGCTATAAAATCTGTATAAAACTCAATTCTTTTACTTTCACTATTCTTGTTAGGGGCAGCTCTTTTTTCCTGTCAAAGAAACTCCTGGTATGATCAGAGAGGGGAAGAATTTTCTTATATAGAACATTTACAAAAGCTCTGATAACTACGGCATGAATTTATTCAGCATCTTATCTTCAGACATTTGCTTTGGTTTATAGGATTTCTACTACCACCCAGGCACAGCCTACTAAAAAGAACAGTCATTACCTGATCTTCATATCCTTCTATCTTCACAGGCGTGAACTGATCCATGTTATACTGGGCAAATGCACTGTATTTTAACAAGTGGAAAAAAAAGGGGGGGGGTTGGGGGGGGAGAGAATTATACATAAAGAAACACCAAAGGTAATTCACATAATAGTGAAAGAGAATGTGAAAACACTCCCCAGTGCTCTTCCCTTTCTCTCTCCAGGCAACTAGTGTTATCCTAATGCCTTCCCACTTTCTGAAGGAACTCTTCACAGTGATCTCAGATGTGCCCTAAACTCTGAAATTACCTTTTCGTCTCCACTTCTAAGCTCCAACAGAATTCCCCTTAGACAATTCCGAAGTTTTAAGTAATCTGATTTTTGTGAATTACCAACTTTTAGATAGAGGCTTTCAGTAGTTTAAAGAAAAAACAAAAAACCCTTCAGTTGATGCACTATTTTAGCAATGCTGCCTTCTTTATTCTGGACTTTCTGAGGCAGGGCAGGCAGGAGAGATCATAATTAAATGTACTGGAAGGCATTTGACATGGGGAGAGGGTGAGGCAAGAGCGGAGCGTGAGTCAAGTCTCAGAGGAGAGCTTAAGGCAGAAGAGATTATTATTTTTTTTAATGTTTATTTTTGAGAGAGAGACAGAGAGACAGACAGATAGAGCATCAGCTGGTTAGGGTCAGAGAGAGAGGGAGACACAGAATCCAAAACAGTCTCTAGGCTCTGAGCTGTCAGCACAGAGCCCGATGTGGGGCTCAAACTCACAGACCACGAGATCATGACCTGAGCCGAAGTTGGCCGCCCAACTGAATGATCCACCCAGGCGCCCCAGAAGAGATTATTTTAAAAAGGAGATATGAATAATCAAAGTACATGCCTATTAACTACCATTTACTTGTCCAGTGCTAGATTTGTAAAACTGCATTTTCAATGGCTCCCTAGTACATCTAAGTAAGCAAAAAGGTAAAGGGAAAGAAGCCTGAGGTAAACTGCAGTGTAAGAAACGCGTAACACACAAAATATCAGTATTCTCATCCACTGGCCAAGGGAAGAGTTAAACACCTCTTCTGCCCAAGTTTAACCTGCTAAAACGCCTGCTAGACACTGTTTTTAAGCAAAGTATCAAACTTTTCTTCAAAAGAAACCAAAGTAACAGACATTTAAAGCTAATCCTCAGTCTTTTCATTTTAGATTATTGTTATGTTTTTAGATAAATCATTTCTATGGTGTTATAAATCATTACACATCCCCATTAGCAAAATGAGTCTTAAACATGGTGGTTCTTCAGATAGGAAGATAAATTAAATGTTCATGCAAAGTGGATTAAATATTATTATTATTATTATTGATTTTTTTTTTTTTTTAGAAAAGCTTAGGGAGTAGAGAGTAGTAAGTATTCCATTCTACGATACGTCCTAAGATTACAGATTACAAACACAAATACCAAAGATGGTTAATATTTAATCCCATCTCAAGAAAATGGTATTTTCATTCTACCAGCAGTGTGGACCGAAAACTTGAGATCCTTCTTGATTCTTCTTTCTCCCACATTTCACATCCAATCCATCAGTAAATCATATGGGTTCTACCTTGAATACATATTCAGAATCTGACTCCTTCCCACCACCCTTACACTAGTCCAAACCACCGCCATTTATCTCTGAACTACTGCAATAAGCCTTCTAACTACTCCTCTTACTTCAATATTTGCCCCCCTGCATGGTAGCCAGTAATTATTCTAAAATATAATCTCATCGAGTCATTCTCTGCTCATAATACTAATAATTTCCCCTCTCTTTCAGAAATAAAATCCTCTCTTTAACATGGCCTACATCTCCCTACTTAGTCTGGAAGTACTGGGAATTAACAGAGAATGGTTACAGTGGTCAAGAAGCATAGGTGAAAATCCAGGAAATAGGGTTAAATTCTCGGTTGTTCAGTCCTCCTTCATTTAAAAAAAAAAATTTTTTTTTTTAACGTTTATTTATTTTTGAGACAGAGAGAGACAGAGCATGAACGGGGGAGGGTCAGAGAGAGAGGGAGACACAGAATCTGAAACAGGCTCCAGGCTCCGAGCACTCAGCCCAGAGTCCGACGCGGGGCTCGAACTCCTGGACCGCGAGATCGTGACCTGAGCTGAAGTCGGACGCTTAACCGACTGAGCCACCCAGGCGCCCCGGTCCTCCTTCATTTTATATAGAAGGCAATAATGATGATTACTGAAACAACATTCACTGAGCCCTTACTATGAGATCTGCAGCCAAGGGACTGAAGCATCTTATTACAGGAAGAAAAACAGAATTTTTTATCCCTATAGGAAAGCAAATATTTGGGCATAAGACAGCTGTCCTTTAGGAAGAATGTTCTCTGAAAAGCTACAGTCTATAAGAACCAGAATATTTATAAAAACAAAGCTTTATTGTCAGTGCAATTAAAGCATCTGAACTATTAAATACCAAATTCTACTGTTACTCCTAATTAAAAACGTGACAACAGGCTTAGGATGCAGTCACTCTTGGATCTTGGCATTCCACTCCCCATCTCCTCTTCAGCAGTACCTTATCAAATGAAGTACTGACTACATTTATTTTGAGTAGCTCTCAAGGATACAACTAAGACCAATATATGTCAGGCAAGTTGAAGAACCTGCCTTGTTAGATGGTGAATTCCTTATTATTAGGAGCGTTCAGACTGGATAATCATCTGTTGACAAAATATAGATGAAATTCTTTCAATGACAGGGCAGAGGATAGACAGGGGTTGAATTAGCAAATCATGAATGCCTTTTTCTATGGCATTTTATGCAACTAAGAGAAACCAGCATTAGAATGTATCTTCAGTGTGTGCCTAAATCAATGTATAATGAGAATATCAATCATGATGACAATTATAGGGTTTGTAGAATTTGGTCCCAGAATGAGATCCAAAACAGCAGGGCAGAAGAAGATGATTGCTTCTCAGGCAGCAACTCTTAAAAGTTTTCTATAGCTAAAATCTAAACCAACTGTATACCATACCAAATGCCTTTATGACAATTATTTGTTGCTCTATGTCAAAATCCTTGTTCCATCCTCTCTACCCCATCTTTACCCAGTCATTATCCTTTTCTGGTTTCCTCTTTACAAAGGAACTCTGGGTCAGTTAGACAGACAGTGATTGAAATAGAATTTTGTATGTAAAGGAGAGTAGTGATAAAGCCAGATAACAGAGGGCCTTGAAAGCTGACAGTATTTAGATTTGAAGAAAACAAAACACACATCACTCTCATGTTTTTGAGGACAAGGATAAAAGGAAAATGGTATTTTAGAAAGATTAATTAGCGTGGTGGTGATAAGGAATCCATGACTGGGTTGAACAACGATGCTATTATTCTATGGTTAATTCTATTAGGGCACTTTTATGAATATCTACTATTTTGTGGCAGTTTAAGAAACACCCCTCAATAGCAGCCTTATCTTTCTATAGCTAGCAATTTAAAAAAATTCAATGTGAACTAAAAGGAGTATAGAAGAAACCCTAATCACTCGTATTAAACTCTGCTTTTAGAGGGGGAATCTGGAAAAATAAAAAATAAAAAATAAGGTCATATATAATAAGCTTTAAGGGAAAAAACAACATTGGGGGGAACATGTTTTCTCTAAGAAAAAAAAAAAACAACAACTAAAACTGCTAAAACCAACTGCTTTATATTGAAGTATTTTAGACTTAGTTTCCAGGGCACAAATTTACTATCAATATAGTTCATCCAAAATTAAAATAATATAGAAGTGAAAAAAATATATGTAAGTGGATTTTGAAAGATACTTACTGTGCTGCCCCTTCCCTGAGGAGATTGTCATTGTTAAGTAGTAGCCGGACATCTGAAGAGGAAAAAAATGTTAAAAGACGTTAAGAATAGAGCACCTGGATGGCTCAGTCAGTTAAGCATCCGACTCTAGATTTTGGCTCAGGTCATGATCTCACAGTTTGTGGGGTCAAGTCTTGCACTGGGCTCTGCCCTGACAGCATGTGCAGCATGCTTGGGATTCTGTCTCCCCCTCTCTACCCCTCCACTGCTTGTGCGCACACTTTCTCACCCCTCTCAAAATAAACATTTTAAAAAACCACACCTTTAAAAGATGTTAAAATTCAAATGTTCAGTAAAGGATAAGCTTCAGAAATGTTTAACAAGTCAGGCTTTGCAAAGTTGATCTTCAGATATCCTATATGCAAACGAACAGATGCTCACGTTCATAGATTTTCATGTAATTATTTGCGGTACAATAATCAAACAACTTCTCAAGGAATTTCATAGCAAATAAAAAGCACGGTTTAAGGAAAGTTACAATTAGAACTGTTAATTTTGTATCTAAAGAATCCTTTAAAATAAGATTAAGAACTGGAGGCTTTTCTATAACATCAGACCAAGAAAGCTGGGCAAAATTCAGCCAGTGGCAGTGAAACTGCCAAACATATTTTTCCACGAAGGATTGAACGTGGGGCCTACATGCTTTTAAAAAGCTGTATGTCAAGAGTCTAGTCATGCTTATTTTTTAAATTTTAATTATTATTTTTTAATGTTTACTTATTTATTTTGAAAGAGAGAGATAGAGAGTGAGCAGAGCAGGGGCAGAGAGGGAGACAGAATCCCAAGCAGGTTCTGCACTGTCAGCACGAAGTCCAGTGGGGGTCTCAAACCCACAAACCGTGAGATCATGACCTGAGCCGAAATCAAGAGTTGGACCCTTAACCTACTGAACTACCCAGGCACCCCATAGTCATTCTTCTTTTATAAGAGGAGGGTCCTTGTTATAGAAGAAACTACTAAGCATTCATTAACTCCAAGAGGAAAGACTAATTTAATTATAAGCCAAAGGCCATTGACTCTTAGAGCTTCTGAAAGAGGCTGGCAGAGGCCAATGGGGAGCATGCCAATAAAAACTAGTCCTCATGCCACAAGTAGCTTGCCAATTCTTAATCTAATTCTTTCATATCAATTATTCTCATGATATTCCTGTAAAGTCCATTCAGTTGTCAGAAATCAAACAGGGACTTCTAACTACAAAGGCCATTAATTTTGTTAAGAATTTATCTGAGCTGGGGTGCCTGGGTGGCTCAGTCGGTTAGGCGTCCGACTTCGGCTCAGGTCATGTTCTCATGGTTCATGGTTTGAGCCCCACGTCGGGCTCTGTGCTGACAGCCCAGAGCCTGGAGCTTGCTTCCAATACTGTGTCTCCCTCTCTCTGGCCCTCCCCAGCTCATGCTCTGTCTCACTCTCTGTCTCAAAAATAAACAAACATTAAAAAAAAAAAATTAAAAAAAAAAAAGAATTTATTTGAGCTAATCAGCTTGATAAGGTTCAGGTCAAAGGAAAATTTCCTAAAAGCTCAGTTGTTGAAAATTTACATTTGGTCAAAATGCAAAAAAGACTAGGAAAATAAGGCTGCATTTGTTTATTTGTTTCTCTTGCTGTTAGTGCTCAAAATCCACAAACAAGTCTATAAGGATACATGTTCTGATTTATTTCTATTGTATTATTTACTCCTTAAATTATTATATGTTCTCCTGGTTACTCTTTCTCTGCATCATTAATTATTTTTATCACTGGAGATTAGTGATTGTTCTATGATGTGTGGGGCTCTGGGCCAACTGCAGATGAGTATCACATAGCTCCTCTCAAGTACATAGCCCTCTAATGTAAAACTCGAATTTCAAAATAAATGCTTGCTAAAATGAACCAAGATACACAAAGGACTTAAAGATGAATTTAACAACTTAAAATGGGATTATAATGATTGATTTTATCATAAAGCTCAAGATGCCTCATCTACATTTTTCATTCTATATGTTAAGCCAGTGAATAGAAATTTATAAATGTATTGGAATAGCGGTTCCCAAACTGGCTGTGACTCAGAATCACCTGGGAGAACTTCAGGATGGTAAGGCTGGAATCTGTGTATGTAATAAGCTTCCCAGATGTAGTTAGTTCAGCCCCAATGGCTTTAGAAAGTGTCCTGTAGGGGCGCCTGGGTGGCGCAGTTGGTTAAGCGTCCGACTTCAGCCAGGTCACGATCTCGCGGTCCGTGAGTTCGAGCCCCGCGTCGGGCTCTGGGCTGATGGCTCAGAGCCTGCAGCCTGTTTCCGATTCTGTGTCTCCCTCTCTCTCTGCCCCTCCCCCGTTCATGCTCTGTCTCTCTCTGTCCCAAAAATAAATAAACGTTGGAAAAAAAAAAAATTAAAAAAAAAAAAAAAAAAAAAGTGTCCTGTATATACTACAAGCATGTGTTGAGTGAAAGCACAGAAGAAGCTGAAGCTATGATTTATAGTGATACAAAACTATGAAAATAATTTAATATTGCTTCCATATTCATATTAAGCTACTTTAAATCTTTTCTCACATAAGATAGGTATCCTAATTTATGGGTTAAGAGTATGCTTTTAACTCAGACCTGGGTTTGAATCCTTGTTCTGACACTTACTTGCTAGATGACATTGAATAAATTATTTTAACTTCTTTTAATCTTGATTTCCTTAAGCTATAGCTATAATGTGCTGTAAGGATTAGAAGAGATAAGAAACACTCAATAAATACTTATACATAATTATGGAGGGCTTAAAATACTAATGTTTACTCACCATTGAACACTTCATTAAATTCCCCTGGGGGTGCATGAGTGATGAATTTAGCAGCTATGCGTACCTAAAGAGAAAGAAATAAAGTAAGAGAAGAGTAACATATAAAGGAAGAAGCAATTAACAGATTACAAAATTTTCATCACATTCATGGAGATAAAACTTCCTATTCAAACCTTTACTATTTAGGAGACTTCAGATTTTTTTCACAAACTATCCCAAAGCTTTCATCATCAATAGAGGTTTGTCCTGATTTTGAGATCTACATGCGGCTTTAAGTTTTAATTCTTCTTTAAAAAGTTGAGGGACGCCTGGGTGGCTCAGTCGATTTAGCGTCGGACTTCAGCTCAGGTCACGATCTCGCGGTCCGTGAGTTCGAGCCCCGCGTCGGGCTCTGGGCTGATGGCTCAAAGCCTGGAGCCTGCTTCCGATTCTGTGTCTACCTCTCTCTCTGCCCCTCCCCCGTTCATGCTCTGTCTCTCTCTGTCTCAAAAATAAATAAACATTAAAAAAAATTAAAAAAAAAAAGTTGAATAATCAATTTTTGGTCAAAATATACTACAGGCACAAATAGAGAAAGTTATGATCCTAATCACTTATGAACATTTAAGCAAAACTAAATGAAAGAGTAGTGAACTGGTAGGATACCAATATGTGTTTATAGCGTTTATCCCAATGCAAAGGTGGTTCAGTATTAATAAATCAGTGTAATTTACAAATTAAAGGAGCAAACCCTTGTGATTCTCTTAACTCATGCTGGAAAAAAAAGATAAAATTCAACATTCAAATATCATAAAACAACAAAACTACTAATTTTTGGTAGGAATAAACTTCTTTAACTTGATAAAGGATTATCTACCAAAATTCTACAGCATACTTAATAATGATGCAACATTGCAAGCAGTGTCCCTAATTTTAAAAACAAGACAAAGATGACTGCTATCACCTATTATTAAACACTGTACTAAAGGTTCTAAAGAATGCTATAGACAGTACTTCTTCTGTTCTTCCTTCTAACTCCCTCTCCTGCCCCCTACTGCCATTCTACTTTTCTGGATCTCCTTTTATAGACAGACATTGAAGTCTTAGATCTAACTTGCATATCCCTTTTTCTCCTGTATTTTTATCTTCTTTTTGTCATTTGGTAGTTTATTTGGGGAGAAGGCCTCAGAGCTCCATTTTTCAATTCACTTAAAATGCTCTTCATTCATGTCTATTTTGCTATTCAGATAGTTATTTTAAAACCTATTTTTCATTTCCAAGACTTTTATTTGTGTGTGTTTAAGAATTATTGAGTCTCCTTGAGGGTATTAACTATACTTACTTTAAAGTATTGCTCTATTGACTGTTCCCTAAGAATTTAGATCTACTTGTTTGTTGAGTTTGATGCTTTTCTTTCATAGTACCAGTTTTCCACAAATATTTGGTATTCCTCCTTGAATTTAATTTAGCTTGCCTGTTCTGTTTACCAGCAGTTTGTCTCTAGTGATTGTAGAGGAGGGAGAGAGGAGACTTGCTGCTGTGAAGTGGATATGAGCCGATTAATTTCTGAGTAACCCTCGTAAGGGCCAGAGGCTACCTGGGGCATCGCCCTGCCTCTCTGCTCTTAGTGCTCATTCTCAATGCTATATTCTGAAGACAAATGCATTTCTATCTGCAGTTCAGCCCCAATGGAAGAGAAAAGAGGAGCCAATGGTACAGTTAGCTTACAGAACAATTCCGCAATTAATCTACTCCAAGACCGTTCTGAGTCCTTTCCTTCTTGCTCCTTAAGTTGAGCTCCTCCAAGTGGCTCCTACTTCCACAACAGTTATCTTCTGATCTTACTTTTTTTTCCCTCGTGTATTTACCATTCTGCTTTCTTTCTATCAAAAGAATTGCTACAAAACTTTGGTCCAACAATGGCACTCTCACTTAAAAAAAACAAAAAGCTTATTTGAGAGAGAGAGAAAAAATAGAGCAGGGGGAGGGTCAAGGAGAGAGAAAATCCCAAGCAGGCTCTGTGCTGTCAGTGCAGAGCCTGACATGGGGCTTGATCACACATACCATGCAATCATGACCCGAGTCAAAACCATGGAGTCAGATACTCAACTGCCTGAGCCACCCAAGCACCCCTGTTACTAATTCAGTTCTCTTCTCAATCTCTTTTCCCTACTTTTTTCATTCTACTAAGGTTTGGCATAAAAGATGAGGTGAAACCATGTGCTCAGTCTGCCATATAATTTAATCTCTTCGCTTTTATCAAGTAAGATGTGAAATACAAAGAATGTAAAAATCTATGTAAAAGAAAAAATAATTTCGAGTATCATTTGGCAATATACATATATAATCATGATGCTAGCAATGATAATAGGACTGACCTCTGACAGTCTCACAGTACAATTCTTTTTTTTTTTTATAAAGTTTATTTATTTTGAGAGAGAGTGTGAGCAGGGGAGGTGTGGAGAGAGAGGGAGAGAGAGAATCTCAAGCAGGCTCTGTGCTGTCAGTGCAGAGCTGGACATGGGGCTCGTTCTCACAAACCTGTGAGACCACGACCTGAACCAAAATCAAGAGTTGGACATTTAACCGACTGAGCCACCCAGGCGCCCCTCACAGTATAATTCTAACACGCTATGACAGAAAGAATGTTGAAAATTCCCTAATATTTGATGTGATAATGAGTACGAAGATGATTCAACTCACTGATGAGGGGCAAAGAGGAACACAGTAGATCTACCAATAAACTGAGCCCTGCTTTCCAAGTAGGCATCCTCCATTAACCTCTTCATTTCCTTCAAACAACGTTAAGTTCTTGTTGACCCACTCAAATCAAGGCTATCATCAAAGCCAAACCACTCTTAAGCAGAAAAAAGACTTTCAAGAGTCCTTTGAAAATACAACTGGGCACTGAGAAGAGAATTAGAGAGACAAAAAATACTTTGCAACTTCAGGTTTATACAGAATATCTTATATATGACTTCACTCATTCTAAAAAGAATAAAAGAAAAGCTGCTCCGTGGACAAATTTTACATCTTCAGTCAAGAAAGGCCTACTGATTGATGGAGCAAGGTAGATTGGAAAACCTGGATTCTAATTACTGGCTCTATTGGTCCATAAACTAACTAGGTTTGTAATTCTAGAAGCATGACTAACCTGTTTTGGTCCTGAGTTTCCTCGTTATAAGCCAACTCCTAAAAGAGATGAGAAGTTCTGCAAAATTTCTTTGAGTTGTAAAGCTCTACCTGATTTTTTAACCTTAGAATACAAAACCTGTATGTGGATTACCTGGAAGCAGAGATGAGGAATCCATAACACAAACACCTTAGAATATTCTTATGTACATAAAGCTTGAGAACCCTGTCATGACAGGATAATTATAGATAATACATTACTTTTCTGGAATAAAAGCTGCTGGAGACTAAGAGGAATACACCATAAAACTCTTATATTAACAAGCAACAACAATAAAAAGAAAATAATTAGGAAGTAAGAAATGCTGCTCAACTCATGAAAATTACACTACACAGGACTTAACAGTTCCCATATAGATTTACAACTCGGTATATTTATATTTGCCTTGGCATGTGCAGTTAATCATATTTCTTTCCTCATCAACTGTTGCTGTCAATCATTTATTTAAGAAATTAGTAAACCTACTTTGATAGTAAACCTATTTCTTAGTCTATTCAAATCTGCTGAGGGGCTATGATCTATCCCACTTGTCAATGTGCATCTCCCATAATCCTTACATCATTGTGAAAGTCCCCTTAGTCAAACAAATTTAAGTGTGTGTAGTTCAAAAATATATTCATATACAACCCAAAAAGCATATTCCCTAAAAAGAATAAAGCTATATATTTTACATACCACATATATAACATAATGTTTGAATATGCAATAGTAAAGGCTACCAAAATGAAAATTCAAGATACTAGTATTCCTGAAGTTATCCCTGAAGTTTTAAAAGTCATACAATCTGATGGATCTGGCATAATTAAAACAAGTATTTGCATAATCAATGAACTGACAATGCATATTAAAAAAGTAATAGTTAACCAATTTGACAATAAATTTCATATATTGGAAAAAAAAAGTAATAGTTCATTCACTCAGCAAACATTTACTGAGCACGTACGAAGAGTAAATAAAGATTAAACACTGAGTAAGATTCTGTCACTGTCTTCAAGGACCTGACACACAGATAGTAATACAGCAAGCAAGTATTAAAGGCCACGGTGAGGCACAAGGAAGATGCAGTCAACATTATATATGTATATAAGGAGTGGTAGGGTGGCCTTTAGATACAGTGATGTTTGAGTTGGATTGAAGAATGAGTAAATACCAAGGAGCGCATCCAGTCAGAGGCAACAGTATGCACAAACTAAGACATTATAACACAACAAATTGAATGTAGATATTTAAAAGATTTGCAGAATGTAAAACAGTGCTACTTTTCCCACTAATTCTTTTGTTTTAGAAAATAAAGGTTGGGTTTTTTTCTTTCTTTTTTTCCTCAAAACAAAATACCAGGGTGCCTGGGTGGCTCAGTCAGTTAAGAGTCCGAAGACACTTGATTTTGGCTCAGGTCATGATCTCAGAGTTTGTGAGATTGAGCCCTGCACCGGGCTGACAGCCTGGAGCCTGCTTGGGATTCTCTCTTCCTCTCTCTCTGTCCCTTCCCCGGCTCACTCGTGCTCTCTCTCTATCCCAAAATAAATAA
The DNA here is from genome assembly GCF_018350175.1 of Felis catus. Lineage (NCBI taxonomy): Eukaryota > Metazoa > Chordata > Mammalia > Carnivora > Felidae > Felis > Felis catus. The sequence continues at coordinate 96,083,457 of NC_058375.1, read as the reverse complement.
ACAACAAAACAACAAGAAACAAAATTCCAATTATTTGTTAACATATAAATGTTTTTAAATATGTTTTTAAATGAATTAATACTTTAAGAACTCTTAAGTTTTAATATCTAGTACAATAGCTATAAACTACATAAAAAGTTGACTCCTAAGAGTATAAAGGGGTCCTGAAAACAAAAACGTCTGAGAAGTGCTCTGTTGATACAGGTTGATGTTTTATCATATGCCATTGAGTGCAAAAGTTCACACAATGATATATTCCTGTTTTATTAAAAGTAAATACACTTACATATATGTATAGCTACTAATTTTAATTAGGACTTCTTCTGGTGGTGGTTATTAAAAAGTTGTTTTTCTTTCCTTTTTTGGCTTATCTCTATGTTCAAAAAGTTGTATAAGGAATATAAATTACTTGTAATTTTTTTCTGGGAGTTAGTACCTCTTAATCCCCTTTATTCTACTTCACCCACTACTTTATTACTTGTATGTTAAAGATAATTTTTAAATTTTTAAAAAATTTAAAAGAGGATCATGACAAGATCTACCATCTAATAAATTAATTTTGTTAAAGATAAAAAAGGACATTAACAACATAAAGGCTATGGAGTGACATCAAAACTGCAAGCGATGGATCAAGGAAACTACAGGTCAAGGAAGCTAAAGGACAGAGTAAAAAGGGAGGTTGGTAAAAGGCAACAAGGAAGACTTTTAAAAGTTTATTTTTATTTTTATTTATATTGAGAGAGGTATAGAGAGCAAGTGAGGATGGGGCTGAGAGAGAGACAGAACATCAAGCAAGCTCTGCACTGTCAGTACAGAGCCCAATGCAGGGCTCTATCTCACAAACCGTGAGATCATGACCTGAGCTAAAATCAAGATTTGGACGTTTAACTGACTGAACCACCCGGGTACCCCAAGGAAGCTTTTTAAAGTTACACTTTGCATATGCTTCTTGACCAGAAGCTTAGCCTTATTTACCTCCTAGCTGCATAGTGCCTTGTGCTGGAATGTATGGGATAGTTAATTGGTTAAATGAAGGGATTATATAGGAAAAAAAATGAACTAAACTAAAAGACTGCTTCCACTTCCTAAAGGGGGAAAAAAACACACAAAGTACACATAAGTCAGAGAGGGAGGAATAAAAAGTAAGCAATATTTGAATTCAGGCTTAAGTGCAGAAGAATTCTAATTAAAGTGCTGGAAAAACAAATGAGTGATACCCGTAAATCTAAGAATATCAAGAACACGAGAAATGTCCAAGTAAAGAAACGAAAACATCCCCCAGTTTTTAAATGAAAGCTGGTAAGAGGTGAAGACATATATATGCAACAGCAAGGGTGAAATTCTAAATGAGTGATTAAAAAGAATGTAGTCATCATTAGATGCCAAAGGTAGATCCCAAAACGTGGTCATTGTCAACAATCTCCATGTTATTTTCTGAGAGCTACTAAAAAAGTGGACCACTCAGTATTAAATATTTGGCAATCTTTGACAACAGATTTTGAAGTGATAAGTTGATTTGTCACTATAACAATACCATAAAAATTCCTTGAGACAGTAGTTGAAATCTTAATGCTACATTTACACATTCTCTATAAAAATCTAAAGTCTACTCCATGGACTCCAAGGTCCTTCAAAATTTGGTTCCCTCACCCTCATCTCCTACTGCCTAGCTGCTAGACTTCACGGCTAAATTCCTGCCTCAGGGCTATTGCATTTCTTGTTCCTTTTTGCCAGAAACGCTTTCTATCAGAGCATCTCTCTTCATTCAAGTTCCTGATGTCACTTTCTGACTTCCTGACTCCTATCTACAAATTAGCCATGATACGGTCTGCATCCTTCACAATTCTAGCCCATTTACTCGCTTTTTCTTCAAGGAACTTGTCACCACTGAATGATATTTATGTTTCCTGCTCAACACTCCAAAAGAAGTCCAAGAGCATAGAGCTCGGGTGAGCAAATTGCTAATACAAAAGGCCAGACAGTGAACATTTTAGGGCTATATGGGCCACATGGTCTCGGTCCCAAATGAAAACAAATTAGCACAATTGTGTTCTAATAAGATTTTAATTGTTTATTTATTTTGAATGCTTATTTGAGAGAAAGAGAGAGACAGAGAGAGAGACAGAGAGAGAGTGGGGGGGGGGGGGAGGCAGAGAAAGGAGAGAAAGAATCTCAAGCAGACTCCGTGCTATCAGTGCAGAGCCCAACGTGGGGCTTGATCTCATGAACCTGAGATCATGACCCGAGCTGAAATCAAGAGTCGGATGCTCAACTGACTGAGGCACCAGGCACCCCTTATTTTTTTTTTTTTTTTACCATTAAGGTATTATTGGTAAATAAACTTGTAAGATATTAAAGTGTACAATGTGATTTGCTATATGTTGTAAAAGTATTAGCCCTACTAAGTTAATTAAAACATTATTTTGGATTCTCTAATTTGTATTTCATGTAATTTTCACATGTCACGAAATAGTCGTCTTCTGATTTTTTCCCCCAACCATTCAAAAAACATTAGCTTGTAGGCTATATACAAACATGCGGTAGACCAGATTGGCCAAACCCTAGCATAGGACGTCTGTTCACTGCTGTACACCCAGAACTGAGACCTGGCACATGCTAGCAATGTAAATGAATGACGACTATTTTATTGTCTACAAAACTTTTTCATAACCTGTTTCTCTTCTGATCTTGAAACAGCTTAATAGGTATCCCCACTAAAAAAGGAATAGATTCAGAGAAAGTGCTTTGTCAAAGGTCACACACTTATACAGAGGTGGGCCTTAGAACTATTCAATCAACTATTCTGTGCATTAGTAACAGGTATTTAAATTCAGGAGGATTATCTTTAGTGTGGTGTCACATAGATTTAGCTTAGTCCTTTTAGAATTTTTTTTTCTTTTATCCAGGAATTGAGTCAAAACCTTGCTTATGAAAGCTACAGTTGAAACAAAGTTGGAAGGAATAATACAATGATAAATAGTAATGTTAAAAGTCAGTATTTTCTCATCTAGCTTCAAAACTGGGTCAAAACAACATGAAATTTGGTAGAGGTAAGAATTGGTGGCAGAAGTAAAAGGGGAGAGAGAAATGGCTAAGTAGCGACAGCAAAAATATTTTTGCTGCAATACAAATGAGGGATGACATTTTTAAAAACAGTGATTTAGTCATTCTTTAGAATGGGGTGGGGAAACAAAGTTGAAAGCAAGTATGTCCCATAGAGAAGAGGCATGCCATCTCCAGTGTAACTGAGAATCACTGATATGGAGGTTTTGGTGGAACAAAAACCTAATTGCTGCTTTAAAAACAACAACAAAAAAGGCTTTTAAAAAGCATCCCTATTCCATAAAGTAATAGTTTCACTGCACATAACATTCATCAGATCGTATCTGAAGGGTATAACTCCATGTATATTTTAAAGGGAGAATAACTCAGGCCTTATACACAATTCCAATCCTTCATAGATTTAAATATTCCAATAATGTTAATTTCATGGAACCAACTGTATTATGTTTCTGACCTAAAAAGGTGGAATTTAGGACCTTATAAGCATCAGTTAAAGATAATTTTCCTAATTTCAATTTCTTCCCCTTCTCTGTATCTTCTCACCTCTTCAAGAGGGAAATAAAAAAAAATACCTAATCCTTGAAGGACTCAAAATTTCATTATTAGTAATACCTGTACTGAAAGTTTAAACATCAAACTGAGAAAGTAATATACCTTATTGTTCCCCAGAAGCTGCTTAATTCTGTTAATTTTGATATACTGTACTTTAGTAAGAACCTTTAGAAAATGTATTAAAAGACACTTGGAAAATTTATAAAACTTAGGTTTTTATTTATTAAATAATCTTTTTTTTTTTTTTTTTTTTTTTAAATTTTTTTTTTCAACGTTTATTTATTTTTGGGACAGAGAGAGCCAGAGCATGAACGGGGAAGGGGCAGAGAGAGAGGGAGACACAGAATCAGGAACAGGCTCCAAGGCATCAGCCCAGAGCCTGACGCGGGGCTCAAACTCACGGACCGCGAGATCGTGACCTGGCTGAAGTCGGACGCTTAACCAACTGCACCACCCAGGCGCCCCTATTAAATAATCTTTTAATAACAGATGCCACATATTTCAACATTACATCTCTTCATAACTACCTTTTTAAATGATTTTCTTGACAATCACATACAACAGGATTCAAGTTGAGTATTTAACAACTGCAGCTCTGTTTGAATGTCAGTGGATAACTCTAAACAAGCAGGGAAGAAATTCTGGGCTAGATAATAGCCACATTCTACTTATCAGCAAGGCCCAGGTCAGTTTATACTGCCCAAACTTTGTATACTTCAGGAGCCAAATCTCCGCCAGCTTGTCTCCCTGGTGTCTACCGAAATCTTTACCTCCCTCATTAGACTACTGCCTGTATTAAAGACTTTGCTTCTGGGCTGGACTTACATTGTCCTTGAAAGTTTTGCCTCTCTCCTTATCTTTACCTGTCTAAACTCTGCCTGTCTTTTAAGGTTGGGTTCTTCTGTTTCTTTCCAAAAAGTATTCCCAGTACTTGTAATTGCAAGAATCCCTTACCACATTAAACCTTACTTTACCATACTTTGTTTGACCATTTATTATAGCACCTAAAATATAACTGCTATTGATAATTTGTTCTATAGATACCATTTTGTCCCTAAAAACTAGTTTTCTTTGGGCAAACTGCCTTGCTTTCCTTTTCCTTATTATACAGGGTCTAGCAAAGTAAATGGCACATAGCTGGCAACTAGTTAAAGGTTTACAAAACCCCTTCTACAAAAAAAAGACACTATGGAAGTGTTCTTAGCTTTTCAGATTATGAGATACTATGGCAAAATGGAAAGATATAGGCTCTGGAGTTGGGACAGATCTGGATTTGAATTTTAATCACTTAAGGTCTTTAAATCATATCCTCAGCCTAAAGTGGGGCAGTATCTACTTCTTAGAATTGTTGTGAAGATTAAATTGCTGTGAAGATTACATTTAGCAGTATATTTAAAATACAGGGGTGCCTGGCTGACTCCATTGGTAGAGCATGTGACTCTTGATCTCAGGGTTGTGGGTTTGAGCCTCATGCTGGGTGTAAATATTACTTGAAAATAAAATCTTAAAAATAAATACATAAATAAAATAAAATAGGTGCAATAACTGTCAGCTACTGTTAGCTGGTCCTAGCAAGACAACTGCTGCTTTAAATTATTAAACTAAACAACCCCCTCATATTATTAAGAAAATAATTTCCCTTTTCTAGAAATTCTTTGGGTCTTAGTAACCTTATATTCCCCATCATTACAGTCTTTATTGTGGACTATAAATAGTGGCAACTTTTGTGCTGACCAAAAGTTCTCCAAAATATCACTGCTTCACTTCCCTTTTTAAACATATCTTCCAAAGTTTACCTATGTTTTCAACTAGGCTATACTTAAAAAAAGCATAGTAACCAATTGTACTTTTGTATATGTTTATTTTCCTTACTTTTATCCTGCATCATTACAGAAGTATTCAAGGATAAATAGCCACATTTTTCTTCCTAAAGAGATTTACCTTATTCTTACCCTGTTAAGACAGTAAGTTCTATTTGCATGGAATTCAATACTGTTTCCTAACAGGTTTTTTGCTGTTTGAAGACACTTAGATATTGTTATTTTTTTAAGACTTTACTTTTTTTGTTAAGAGCAGTTTTAAGTTCACAGCAAAACTGAGAAGGTACAGAAATTTCCTATAGGGTCCGTGCCCTCCAACATGCATACTTCCTCCACTAACACCCCCACCAGAGTGGTTCCTTGTTCATTTCATGAACTTACACTGACACATCATTATCATCCAAAGCTCATGGTTTACATTACGGTTCACTCTTTGTGTTGTACATTTGATGGATTTGGACATATGTACAATATGTATCCACCATTAATAGTATCATAGAGAGTATTTTCACCGCCCTAACAATTTACTGTTCTCTGCCTACTCTTTCTTCCCTCCCCCTAGTATGTTATTTTAAAAAGGAAGAATTTTTTTAAAAAATACATCTTGCCTCAGTGTGGTTCATTTTTTCATCTGGTTCTAAAGCTTTCAGTGTATCAACAATAAACTATCTGGGGCAATAATTTAATAGGTACAAGTTCCAAGCTGTTGACATGCATATATAATAGTATCAAAGCCCTGGAATTTCAGTTGCAGTGCCCTTATCAAATAAACAAAATCCCTCCTGGCTGAGGGTTCTCAGAGGCTAGTGAGAATTTAATTTGGGGCTGCAATTCTAAAAGAAAAATATATTCTTAGTGATGTCTAGGACCAAATGGAATATTGGTTTCATTAACTAAAACTTATTGTTAGCTGCTTTTTTATTTATTTACTTTTTAAATGTTTATTTACTTTTAAGGGAGAGAGAGAGAACGAGTGGAGGAGGAGCAGAGAGAAAGGGAGACAGAGGATCTGAAGAGGGCTCTCTGCAGTGCTGACAGCAGTGAGATCATGACCTGAGGCGCTTAACCAACTGATCCATCCAGGCACCGCAGTAGCTTTTTAAAATTCCAAATAAACTATTGTTTTCCCAGTTTCCCAGTTTTTGACCTAGAGACTGTACAAACTCAGTCAGAGTTTGTACAAAGACTCAGAATGTACTTAAAAACTTAGCTCTATACAGTTTATATTCTATCATTTTCAGTAATAGCTAAGGCTTAAAAGCATAAAGATATGTTTTAAATTAGGATCAATATTATATAAAACAAAAGATGGCACTTCTGAATATTTTGCTTTGTTTACTCTTTTAAAAGTTATTTTAAAGTAGCTCTTAGAAACTGTTTTCTCTATTAGTAACCAATTACAAATTTTGTCAGATATAGACAATAGGTGGGAAAAGCAGGCAAGTTTGCTTTTTTAAGTACAGCAATTTCATTCACTCACATTCATTCTCATGGAAGATCTAATTAGCTTTATTAAATGATTCATGAATTGGGCAGCATCCCATGCAAATAGAAAGGAGCTTCCAGCGATTACGTTTTAAAAATTTTATCAACTCTATGGAATAATTGCTCGAAAACTTATTAAAGTAATTACATAACATACATTTAATGTCAAAGTCTCTCCTTAACCAAATTTAGTCAGGCTCCTCTGAGCCCTCTCTTCTCAGCTAGGCCTTGATCTTGGCTCCATCCTATGTCCTGTCTAACCCAATCCTAGCAAGAACCTGTTGTCATTTTAGTGAGAATACCCCCACTTTAGGTATCTGATCAAGTTCCTTATCCCCCACCTTTGATGCAGAAGTCCTCAATCTGTCTTTAGTAAGGATCCTGTTAAATCAGTTAAGTAAGAATCCCTTTACCCTTATGTGTCCTCTTAGTAATTTTCCATCCACTGACCCCCTCATTCTGCTTGCTGGCTATAGATCCCCAGTTGTCTTTGCTTCATCTGGAGCTGAGCTCTAGCTCTCTCCCCTAACACAAAACTATTGAATAAAATCGTCTTATTATTTTTTTTAATGTTTATTTATTTTTGAGAGAGAGGGAGACAGAGTTTGAGCAGGGGAGGAGCAGAGAGAGAGGGAAACACAGAATCCGAAGCAGGTTCCAGGCTCTGAGCTGTCAGCATAGAGCCCGATGTGGGGCTCAAACTCACAAACTGCGAGATCATGACTTGAGCCAAAGTTGGACGCTCAACCAACTGAGCCACTCAGACACCCCAAGTCATTTTAACAAGTACCAGAAGAATTTTTTCTTTAACAGGGTCATCATTATATTTTATGTCACCTAGTATAATGGTAATAAAAATGACAAACTTAAGCATAAAATTTACAACAGACAAGAACCAAAAAACAGCTCTTATCTATTTTATAGTTAATCTTTCCCAACCATTCCCTCTATGCACCAAGTTACAAGGAAATCATCCATTAGTTCTTATTCTGGACTCTTCTAATATAAAACATCAGAATGCTGGTAAAAAGATTTCCAAGTATACACCTTAGTGTTCATTTAGAAGTTCAAAGTCAGTGGTAAGCCTTAAGACATTAACTACTGAACAGGAAAAAATTTTAAGTACTGACTCATTCTCAGTGAAGATTTAAAAAGTTGAATTACCTTAAATCCAAAATTGCACTGATATTCATATGGAAGGAGGTAAAAGACAATACTTGTTTTTTGTTTTCATTTTTTTTATTTGAAAGAGAGAGAGGGAGTGCAAGCTGGGGAGAGGAGCAGAGGGAGGGAGGGAGGGAGGGAGGGAGGGAGAGGGAGAGGGAGAGGGAGAGGGAGGGAGGGAGGGAGGGAGGAGAGAGAGAGAGAGAGAGAGAGAGAGAGAGAGAGAGAGAGAGAGAACCTCAAGCAGTCTCCACATTCAGTGCGAGGCCGATGAGGGCTCGATTCCATGACCCTGGGATCATGACCTGAGCTTGAAATCAAGTCAGATGCTCAACCGACTGAGTAACCCGGGTGCCCCAAAAGGCCCTATTCATTTTAATTATAGGATCAAAATGTCTAGATCAAGAACTGAGGAAGTAGAAAAGTCTGAGATATAATGTTCTAATGAGTCAGAAAAAAAGATAAAAATGTGTGAAAAAGATCACATAAGCAACTTGTTGTTTAGAAGCTTAAATGTGTTAAAACACACATATTCTCATCCCTTATTCTAGGTTACTGGGCAGACAGGTAAAGGGTTCCAAGTGCCAGATATACAATGGGCATCATTTTGGAAACAAAAAGACCAATTTAAGAAACTCGGGAAAAATTCACACCATACACTTTGAGATTCAGATACTTGAGAGCAATGACTGAAGTCCAAAAGGGTAGAGTTTGGTGGTGAGAACCTATGCCACATGGAAACAAAAGTACTGGGAAACAGGAAGCTTCAGCCTTCAAGATCCACTGCATATCTGGCATGTTATGGCATTCTAATTCAAAGGTATGTCTTTTTACCAATTTTATCTTCAAAAACTTTTGAAGTCAGACCTGGTTTTACAAGCCAGCTTTAATATTTCATTGCTTGGGTCTTAGTTTCTTCATTTGTGGATATAATACCTGCTCATATCAGACTGTTTTAAGGATCCAGTGAGGTAACATGAGACGGACTTAATACATAGCAGATACTTAACTTTCTTTCCCTAAGCAAATGCCTACATGTTACTGAATTTTGAATAACATGTTTTCTTTAAAGTTCAGATCTTTGTGTTTACCAATTTGTCCATTCACTCAAAACAAAACAACTTACTTAAGAGGAAGGATGGGATAGATGTGGGCTGGGTTGGGGAAAGACACTTTAAGGAAGGGGCAGGTGAGATCTAAACTGAGCTCTACAGAGTGCTTTAGATTAGGAGGCGGTGGGGGGGGGGGTGGGGAGGTGGGTGTTACAAATGAGGGAATAGTAAAATGAAAAGAGGTGGGGGGGAGAAACAGTCTTTGGCAGGCAGACCAGTTTGGTAGAAACAGAGGATTTATTTGGAGATAATAAAAGAGAAGGGTAGAATAAGAGGAGTCAGATGGCAGTAGTTATGCTAATATCAAGTCTGGTTGTATCTGTAGGTAATGAAGAAGTGCTGAAGCTTTCTGAGTGGGAAGCTCCATTAATAAAATTAGACTGTTAGTAATACGGAAGTACTGGAATCCTTAATACGGCCTCACAAAACCTGGAAATCAGTCTGTCCTCTAAGAGTTAGCTATGAAATCAAGTCAGATGCTATTAAAGTGAGATTTATTCACTCATTCAACAAATATCTGATAGTGTACTACATGTCAGGCACTGTTTTAGGCAATGGTGATGCACCAGTGTATGGTTCTTGTGGAGCTTACATTCTAATGGGTAGAGAGACAACATTAAATAACAGATAGAGATAACATTAAATAAACTACATTAAATAGCCAGTGACAAATGCTAAAAAATAAAAAAATAAAGGAACTTAAGGGGATAATGAAATGTTAGGATTTGACAATCTATAGGGTAACCAGAGAAGACTTCACTGAGAAAATGACTTTTGATGAAATAGCTGGAGGAATTAAGGGAAAAAGGAAGAGAACTCCAGACAACAAACACAAAGACCATTTAGGTGAGAATGTGTGGCTAGAACAGAGAGGAGCAGGGGAGAATAGGAAGGAGATGAGGTGAGAGAGGAAAGCGGTAAAGACAGAGGGACTTGTCGTCAGAGTAAGAACTTTTATTCTGAAGAAGATGGGAAGCCAATGGAGGATTCTGAGCAAAGAAGTGACATGTTCCAACTTACATTCTCCAACCAGTGTATTCTGGGTGCTGCACTGCAGAGAGCCTGCTGGGCAGGGAGGAGGAGGCAAGAGTACCAGCAGGGACACCAAAGAGAAGACTACTGCAATAACCTAGGAGAAATCACAGTGGCTTCTTCCAGAGTGGTTGGAATAAGGGGGTGGTGAGAAACCGTCTTTTTCTGGGTATAGTTCAAAGGCAGAGCCTACAAGATTTGCTACTAGACTCTATGTATTGTGAAAGAAACAGGAATCAAAGATGACACTAAACTTTTTGGCCTGAACAACTAAAGAATAAGTATGTCATTAAGAGGGGAAAGACTGCAGGAGAAGTTGTATGTAATACGCAAATTTTTGATACTTAAGGGTTTCCTTCCAGCTATGTAAAAACAATGTCTGCTGCTGTTAAAAGTTAGAGGGTGCTCTGCCCAAAGACCCTACATGGTCTTGTGTTGGGTATATATCCCTATTAAGGAGGAAAATGCCATTAAAATGTTCACCTATATAGTTAAAATGTTAACCTGTGTCGTTAACTTCCCTCGTTCCAACTCCACACTTCAAGTGTGAAAGAACTATAATTTGATCTCCCATGTCCCTGACCTACCTGAAAGAAAGTTTCTAGTCCTTTCTATATTTATTTTTTTAATGTTTATTTATTTTTTGAGAAAGACAGAGCATGAGTGGGCAAGGGGCAGAGAGGTAGACACAGAATTCGAAGCAGGCTCCAGGCTCTGAGCTGTCAGCACAGAGCCCGAAGTGGGGCTCAAACTCATGAGCAGTGAGATCATGACCTGAGCAGAAGTCAGACACTTAACTAACTGAGCCACCCAGGCGTCCCCTTTCTATATTTGTTAAATTAGTTGTTCTGCTACTTTTATACATTAGTTTCATCATAGGCTGATGAATATAATCATATAATATAAGTTTGTTCCTGATTTAGTTTTAATATCCTGATGAATCAAGTTTCTGAGCTAAAAGGCAGAAGACTAAGATTTGGATAGTGGTTCCGGAGTTGCAGTGGAATTACTGGGAAACTTATTTAAAAATAGATTCCTGGGGCGCCTGGGTGGCTCAGTCAGTTAAGCGTCTGACTTCAGCTCAGGTCTGATCTCACCATTCCTGAGTTCGAGCCCCATGTTGGGCTCTGTGCTGACAGCCTGGAGCCTGGAGCCTGCTTCTGATTCTGTGTCTCCCTTGCTCTCTGCCCCTCCCCCACTCGTGCTCTGTGCTTCTCTCTCAAAAATAAACATTTAGGGGAAAAGATTCTGAGCAGTGATCCTCCCAGATTCTGATTCAGTTGGTCTAGGATAGAACCTAGAAATCTGCTTTTGAAAGCAGCACACCAGGGGCACCTTGGTGGCTCAGTTGGTTAAGCATCTGACTTCAGCTCTGGCCATGATCTCATGGTTCATGGGTTTGAGCCCTGTGTTGGGCTCTGTGCTGACAGCTCAAAGCCTGGAGTCTGCTTCGGATTCTGTGTGTGTGTGTCTCTCTCTCTGCCCTTCCCCCACTCACACGCTGTCTCTCTCTCTCTCTCCCTCTCAAAAATAAACATTTAAAAAAAAAAAAAGGAAGAAAAAGAAAGCAGCACACCAGCAACTCTACTGTAGGCAATAATGTTCCAAGGTACTGCTATATGATAACATTCTTAAGAGGATGATGCTCTTCACCTTGTCATGAGGACTATTATGATCATTAAACTTCTAAAATCAAGTGTCTTAACACTCTGAGTTTATAAGACATTTCAAATATTACTGGTAGCACACTTGAAGAAACTCAAAAGAGCACCCAGCTAATTTAGCAGTAATTACAATGTAGTCACAACCAAAGAACATCAGTATTTTAGTATCTGTAGAACTATCCATGTCACTATACCATTAAACTTGATTGCTGTTTGAGGCTGTGTCATTTCAGTAGAATTGTTTGCTACCTTAATTTACCACCTACTGTCTATTCAAAGGGATTAAAGTGGGTAAGACCACAGGTCTGGAAGCAGATTATCAACACCCAATCTGCTCGACTAATTGTGAACACTGGTTCATAGTTTTTTTTAATGTCAAATGTGCCTCAGTTTAGTCAACTGTAAAATGTGGATAATACAAATACCTATCCTGTTGGAATGTTTTGAGACAAATACACGTTAATACGTGAAATACTTAACACATAATAAGCACTTAAATGTTACTTAGATGCAAAACAAAGAATTCACAAGACAAAGTTCTCATATGTTCCAATGAACCTACCACCTTTCTTTGAAGTCTGGCATTATGCAGTCTTCTTGCTTATGTTATAACTGACCTACACTACATCAGACGATCCATTCAAATGAATATTCCATCTCATAGACACTGCTTAACAATATGTAAGTGCAGTTATAGCAATAGCAAATTTTACACATACTTCAAAACTTAATAGTGTGAAGAACTGTGGTAAATCAATGAAAAATGTAGAGAGAAAAAAGAGGCAAAGAGAACAATTAAGAATGTTGTTAGAAATAATTCAAGCATCAGAAAAGGTCCTAAATGAAGATTAACAGAAGGAATGTGGACTGAATGGATGTAATGTTAAGTAAGAAGTATATTTGTATACGCATAGAATAGAAAATATACAAAAGAATACTGGCTGCCTCTCAGGAACTAGGTGGCTGGAAAACAGGGGTGGTGGGACGTTTTACTCATGCTTTGTCCTACATTTTAATTTTAAGCATGTAATCCGATTATAGTTCCTATACACCAAAAAATAATTTTTCTCAAAAATACTAGTGGAAATGGAGGAACAGAATCTAATGACAGGAAGAATTTACAGAACTGGAATACTAATTGAACACGAGAGAAGAGGCTAAGAAGGAAAAAAAATGATGCTAATGTTCTGAGCCTGTGTGACTACAAGGGAACAATGATGAAATGAACTGAAATGCAAAGGATCTGCAGGAGGTTCTGATAAAGGGAAAAGGGAAAATAACAGTTAAGTGCATATTAAAATCATCACCTAGTTCAGAAATCCCCAAGTAGTTAAATTGTCTTCAGTATCCTGACTGATTTTTCCTACCCAGGGTTTTTATTTTCAGGAGCCGATCCACATAAGTTTTTTTCTTTTTTTGACATGCAAGAAAATGAGAGAAACTCATGCACCTGAGGAGAAAAGCACAAATGATACCTAACCTTATAGCGTGTGTTTTTCTGAGCTCTAAAGGAGAGAACTTAAAGCAGATGAAGGAAATACTTCTATTAGGGGTTCTGCAAGGCTAGATGTATATGTTCATAGTCCTTTTGGTATGCATAATGCTTTGTAGCTTTATGGGATTTACTACTAAAACGGCTCCAGAGGGATCTAATGTTCCCAGCAGTGGCATGGCAGATCATCAGTAATGGCAGCAGATACTTAGACACAATGAATGCCCAAAGAAAAACCCAGAGTGTGGACACGTTCCTGAACTCAAGAAATACCTAGAGATTACCAGAAATAATTGGGAGGTGGGATGAGGGAGCATGAGCTGGGGAAATATGAGAATGAAGAAAGGTGTGATTGGTTGGTCTCCTTTGTATCAAAAGGTTGTCCCTACACTATGTACCTGGTCCTATGCTAGGTACTAGCATAAAAAGATATGCTTTCAGTTACAGAAGAATTCACAGTTCTGTTATCAGGGCAAATGTGCAAAAGCAGACAATGACAGAAACTCCTGAAACATTTTAATGTCTCAATTTTTAAAACAAAGATTTTTTTTTTATTACAGTTTGTAGAAGTTCATTAAACTTTGTTGGGTTGCCTTGATCCAGTTCTCCTTACCTATTTTACAAGAAAACTGAGGCCCACAGAGATAAGTGATGTTTCTAGAATCACACTGGTGGCTATAAGCTCAACAAAGAGAGGCCAAATCTCCTAACATTCAGAATCATTCTTTCCCATTACATCACAATATTTCAGTTATAATTCATTAAATGGATACCTCTATTTTGTTTTTTTCACTCATGGTTAAATGGGAAAAACAGTAAAGTGAAAAAAGCACGGCTTCTGAATCAGACAAACCTGGGGCCTGATTTTTTGACAAATTACGCTACTTTGCTTAGTATTAAGGCTGGTCCTAATAAAAGAGCTAGATACTCTGGAAGAAATTATAAACCTACACCAAAGATTGGGCATCTGAGTTTGCACCTGTTTATTAGGCTTTATGCTCCTGTCCAAGGATTTTGTGACAGATTCTATAAATACTACTCAGCAAAGCTAACTGAAAAAAAGAGAACATAAAAGAACAACAGTATTAATACTAATTAATGACTTTTAGAAAATACCTATAGCAAATAAGCTCTAGAGTTTATCCTGTAAGGGTAATAACTCATCTAGTAAATTAAGGATGTAATACATAATCAAAAAAATACAGTTTAGAAGTATATTTTTCATGCAGCAGCTAGGTAGCTCAGTTGGTTGAGCGCTGGACTCCTGATTTCGGCTCAGGTCAGGATCTCACGGTTCATGAGTTCCAGCCCTGCATTGGGCTCCTCTCTCTCCACCCCACCTCCTCAAAATTAATTAATTAATTATTTTTTTTAAAAGGTGTATTTTTCATAAGTTCTGAGCCCTCAAATTACCATTTTTCACATCTTTCCTCAACAATTTTGATAAACCTGTTCCAAAAAGTGCCTTAAAGATGACATAGTTGTCTAAGCTTTAAGCATTCGTTTCTCTCTTATGGCATTTTTGAGGTTGTTCACAAATATTCTAATAGTTAAGCTGAAGGGGAAAATATGCTAATTGCACTTTTATCAGCCTTAAAATTCTCTCTGCAATTATTTTTTTTAAATGCTGAATCATGAAATAAAGGAAACAGTCAGTGCAATGAGCCCAAACAAGTAATTCTTCTCACATTTCAAATTTCCTAATTATGGTATCTTGTCACTTTGGTCCTGTTAAGCATTTGGAACTGAAAAGTCAGTGACTAGAAGAGTGTAGCTCATTCTCAGAAACTGAACTCGAGGACAAAACTAAAAGCATTTATTTCTGCAAGTTATTACACTTTCAGTTTCCTGTTTTATTTAGGCAGCTCATCATGACCATTTCAGGTAACAATGTAGAAGTTAAAAAACCCAACTTCCTCTTTGTAAAGTGATAAAAACCTAAGCAGTTACTTATGAGAATGGCTGATCTTACTAGCTTTTATAGAAATACTTGCAAGGAAATCAGAGACTATCAACACCAAATTCATCTCTGGGTTCACTGCTTTCAGGAAATGCAACAAAGATAAAAAGTGATATTAAAATATATTCCATGTGATGACATATACGCCTGAAAAAAAAACTCAAATAAAACGCAGCTGAGATCTTAGTTAAAAAGAGGAAAAAATGGAAACTTTAGAGTTCCTTCAAGGAAGAATCTATACAAATTATGGCTGAAAATATCTTGATTTTAAAAATTTGTAATAGTGCCTTGGTTGTGAAAATTTTATAGGACAAGATCTCACTTAAGGGTTACTTACTGTTTATGAATGCTAAGATATTCATAGCAACAAGTCTTGTTGGAAAAATACTTCAATTCCTGAATTCAGTTAAAAGGAATTAGAAGCCTGGAGGAAAAGGGCTCGGTGTAGGTACGAAGCTAAAGGAAAACTGAGGTAATCTTAGATAGTAAGGCCCTTTCTTTTTACTTAGAGATTCACAACAGAGAAATACAGATCAAGTTCTGTCTGGGAATAATAACCTAACAAAATTTCAGTAATCTCAAATCATATGGATTATATGAGACTTCTTAGTATCAGCTATTCTTAGTTGTTCACAATAATAAAGAAATGTGGCTAATCTAAAAACTGTTGATGAAATATGAAATTCATCAGCATTTTGGGGCAGATTTACAGTACTAATTTTGATTTGCTTGCTGTTTCATTATTAATTAATATTAAGCAACAAAAGAAGTATGCTGGGAGATAAGAGGACACTTCACAAATTTACTGTTACAAAATTAAGACTATTGATGTTATTAAACATTGTCAACATCCAAAGACATCTCGATTTGCGCTTTAAAATACATGTATATTTTCCCAAGTTTAATTAAAAGGGCATTCTAACTTAGCCTCAAAGACAAAAACCCATAATACTGGTAAATGTAGTATTGTTTGGACACCATAAACTTTGAAGTTTATTGTTATTTAAATTTTTAGTGAAATTTTGCTGTAACAATATTTTTCCTTAAAATAAGTGGGCCATCAGTTGGGCTAACAATGTTTCGTTATTCCCGATTTTTACTATAATTTCATCCGAATCGTAACTATTTACCTTAGCCAAGACATTTTATCATGGACTTCTCTTCAGCGTTAACTCATATGTAAGACGCTCTTTTCTTCTCTAAGTTTTACACGAGAATTTTCAAGAACGAGAAAATTTAATGCTAAAGTATTGTTCAATGGCTTGTGAACGTTTACCACATTCTCCAGTATTTCAAAATGACATGCTATACGTAGGTATGACATATCAAATTATTCTGTACGGAGTACTCCTGGATTATAAACAGTCACCCCTCTGTCATCCCCATCTCTCTTATTAAAAAAATAAAGAGCCCAGATATATTTACAGAGCATGCAAGAGTGCACATTTTGTAACAGCCAATGTGGGAAACAAAAGACAATTCTTGTCCTATAACAAGTCACCTAGTGAAATCATTCTAATTTCTACAGACCCTAAAATCAAGTATTTACTGAAAAGCCTGAAAAGTGTTAAGAAACGTGTGCAGTTGTCAACAAAAAGTTATTCTACCTAACGCAGAATATGCTCTTATGTTTCAAATACTTTTTAAGAAGTAAATAAGCACTTAACACGCTGATAAATTTAACTATAATCAAAGACCACACAGTGGAGCATCGAAGAAGGCACGATGCTTTGTCCAAACTTGAATGTGTTAACATGAAGTTTATGTGCTATATTAAACCTTTACAGAGTTAAAAAAAAAAAAATCCTCTGGCTATTCTCGATTTGTTAAGAAACGGAAAACTATTTTTCAAAAATTACCGTTAATAGGATGTAAGGCGCAAGGGATGGAGTCATCGCGGGCTTACATACATGCACACGATCAATCAAGGGACTGTCTACAGAGAAGAGTGGTGTTCAAATTCTGAAGCAAATGTCCTGAGGCTTACACAATTATTACTGAGAATTAGTTCAGCCGATCGTAAGCGAGAAAAGAGTGGAGGGACGGACAACACATGGGGACCTCTCCCTGTCGAAGAGTCGTGACAGCAAAATCACTTCCTGAGGAAGGAGGAGCAAAAGGGAAGTTAAGAGGCCACTCTGACCAGGAAGTGACTCGCCCTAAACTAGCCTCAATCATATCTAAAAATGGGGGGATGGGGAGAGCCCCGACAGCTAAAGGCGGTAAAATAACTGCTTCCTGACACGTCCAGACATCACCATCGCCCCCTCTCTTAATTACAGAAAAGAGTCCACAGTCATGATTCAATAAGGCAAAATCTCGTCTCTTGCAGGAAGGTCACTGGGCTGTGCCTCAGGCCCCGCAGGAGAAAAAGAGAGTTAAGGAATGGGGAACTGGGGCCACCGTGAGGCAGAGGAAAGCCCCTCAAGAGCAAAGCGTCCCAACTGCAGAGCGTATGCCAGCACCGGCCAAGAAGCTTCTTTTTCCTGGGGACACTGCCGGGGTTCCCACCACAGCCAGGTCGGGCCCCTGTTCCCTGTCGCGGGAGGAGGCAAGAGAGAGAGGCGGACCCCTTACCTTCTCCTCATCCGACACCCGATCCTCGAAGTCGGCCATCTTGGGCTGCTCTGGCCCAGCCCGGCCCGGGCGCGAGGCAAGCCGGGAAGGAAGCCGAATGATGGAATCACCGCGGGGGCCGTCGGAAGGACCCGCCCGGAAACGCCGCCCGAGAGGGCGCCATGTCAGTTACGGGCGAGGGTGGTGGCTCGGAGCGCGGGTACTCCAGAAGTCTCCGGCTGCCTTAAGGCTTTGCTTTAAATGATTTTAAGTCTAATAACTTTCTCACGGAGTTACATTCATTTTCCCATTCATCTATGAGACGACGGGAGCGTGATTCGACTATTCCTGACGCCCAAGCTCCATCCGACCAAATAGCAATTGCTACTGTAGGTTTTCCCAGTACCAGTGATCTCCGTGGCAGCCGAGTCCAAAGGGCTAAGTGCTGCTCGGGCCCTGGAACGGTCAGTGGCTTTTCCAAACCCAAGAATAGGGTGAAAGGTGACCCTCACTCGTATGGAAGCAAAAACATTTCACTCCGAGGTCACATTTCAGTCCAGTTCCTCCAGAAAAGGTGCCGCTAACCACCCCTTCCCGCCCTTCGAAGGAAGAGGCAGCCCTGGGATGCTCCTCCACCTTCCAAATTTTCTTGGTCCGCGTTCCCTCAGACAGCCTTCACAGAGGCCAACTTCAGGTCCGCCACTATCCCAGGATTCCCGCCTCCCGGTTTCCTGCCCTTCTCCCCTCCCAGCTCCCAGAGCCTGCGGGTGCAGCAAGATGGCGGACGGTGACGGCTTAGGTGAAGCAGCGACTGCTGCGGCATCTCCTCCCGCACCTGCTCCCGGCCAAAGCCTGTCCCTGGGCTGGAGGGAGCGGCTGCGGGCTGGGCTGGCTGGGACTGGGGCCTCGCTGTGGTTCGTGGCGGGGCTGGGACTGCTTTACGTTCTGAGGGTCCCGCTGAGGCTGTGTGAGAATTTGGCAGCGGGTGAGAGGCCCAGACCTCCCTGGGGATGGGCGGGGGAGACAGGAGAGGGGCCGGGGACAAGGGGCAAAGGGCAGAGATTCTCTGCAGTCACTGGAGGGCTTCGGAGATTGAGACGGTGGTGCGCGACCTAGTGGGTTCTTTTTCTCTTGGGCCGCAACTCCCCAGCTGATTGTCAAACCTGAGCTGCAGATACGGGCTCCTCCCTTGAGCTCTTAAGACCCGCCCTTTCTCTTCTGTCTTCGTTTACCGATGAAAAGCCACCTGACAAGCTGTAAGCTTCAGGTAGTGAAACAGATGAGAGCGTCTCCAGATTGGCTGCAGAATTTATATACACCCCACCATTGGTAGGATCCCTTGAAAATCATTCCTTTGAGTCTCGCCGATTAGCTGAGCGTTCCCACACCTAGACAACAAAGATAAGCGCTGTGTATTCAAAGGCCTAAAAGGGGGAAAATGCCATGATCTTAGCCGACCATTACCATGTTTTAAGATAGTTCTGTCAAGAAATACTTTTCGTGGTATTTTTGTCTGTTCTGTGCTTTAGGCTTGAGTAATAGAATAGTCCAGGAAGTAAAGGGAAAGGGAGCCACAAACAGTAGTGGGTTCTTAGTTCTTGCTTTAAACATTTGTAGAGAGCTTGCTATGTAGTCTGAGCTGAAGATACAGACGTGGAAGAGGTGATGATCCCCGTGGATTCTGCAAATACTGTCCTTTACCTGTAGCCAGGACAAAGTGGATGGGAGCCAGGCCCTCTTACCATGTCATTACAATATTTTCACTCAAACTATGAGCAAGATGAAAGTATTTCTGTTGTGTGATGACTGTGACTAGCAGCACTTGTGGTTTATTTTCTGTAGCAAGGCAAATGTCCCCTTTCCTATTTCACAAGATGACATGAAATACTGTGAGATAATGTTCTGAAATATTTTGGACTTTTCCGAACTTAGGTTTTATGTAAGTTCAGTCAGATATAACTAACACACTAAAACAAAAAAATTGGCCTTCCTAGACTGTTTGAAAGAGCTAATTGAATTTGACTTCATCAACGTAGAAAAATTATTTTTCTACATATTAACGAGATACACCACGTAGGTGAGAGTAGTTAACTATGATAGATTTTTATTTATTTCTGAAACCCAAAGTATTTATGAGACAGTTATTTGAAGTGAAGAGTCTGGTCCAGTCTTTCAGTGAGTCAGGTGCAAGGAGCTCTCAGTTTGCTATTATTCTTTTGGGTTTATTTTGCCTCTCTAGCTGACATACCAAACACATGTACATGCTGTTTCCTTCCCTCTAATTTGAAACACTGGTTTGTATCTCACCAAAATAATTAGGGAGTGGTTTTAAACCTCATTTGTAACAGAGTGTTTAGTTAATCCTTAAAGATTTGTAAAACTTCTTGTCGAAGTTATGATTTATAAGTTCTTAATTTTATTCTCAAAAGTAAACTAAATTATCTCATTTTGATTTGCTTATTTAACCCTAACCCTTACAGAGGTGCCTGGGTGGCTCAGTCGGTTAAGCATCCGACTTCAGCTCAGGTCATGATCTCAGGGTTTTGGGTTCGAGCCCCATGTTGAGCTCTGTACTGACAGCTCAGAGCCTGGAGCCTGCTTCGGGTTCTGTGTCTCCCTCTCTCTCTGCCCCATCCCCACTTGTGCGTGCTCTCTTTCTGTCTCTGCCTCTCAAAAATAAATATATGTAAAAAAAATTTTTTTTTACGCTACCCTTACATGTTTTAAGGCATTTTTTTAATGTTTATTTATTTTGAAAGAGAGAGTGTGTGCGTGTGCACGCGTGTGCACACACACAAGTAGGGGAAGGGCAGGGAGAGAGAGAGAGAAAGAGAGAATCCCAAGCAGGCTCTGTACTTCAGACTCTGGGCTTTATCTCACAAACTGAACTGTGGGATCGGGATCTGAACCGAAATCAATAGTGATGCTTAATGAACTGAGCCACCTAGGCACCCAAGAGAATGATTTTTAAGTTACGATAGAATGGGAATTTAAAGTAGCTTTTTAAAAACTACAACTTTCTCAGATGAATCTGATACTAGATATTAATACTATTTACATTCCTCCACTCATAAAGACACCTGCCTATTTGTAACTTGAATACTTTGAATTTACATTGTTTTAAACTTTGGTATTTTGTTTTCCTTTTGGCAGTGACAGTATTTTTAAATTCACTGACGCCCAAATTCTATGTGGCACTTACAGGAACATCTTCTTTGATATCAGGACTAATATTTGTAAGTAGTTTCCATTTCCTTCATGTTTTGGTATTTATCTAAAGATCAAATCTCTATATGGTTACAGTAATTGTGAATACTTATAGATCAGGATTCTCAACATGTGTCAGCATTTGATAAAACACTGCATCTTCCTCTCCACTTTTAGAGATTGGCAGTATTCATGGTATTCATTTGCATATGAAACAGTATTGTATACTGTAAGGGGCAGTGGTTAGAGGTGGGTTGCCAACTAAATCCTTGCAGGGCTCAGTTTAGTAACAAAAATGAATGAAATGGGCAGAGTGTAAAAATTAAATTCCTTATTTATTTTAGGACTGGGTAATTTGGACAATGCATGCCCCTTCTAAAGGGGATAAAGCTAGTTGCTGCCATATAGGTTTGTAGACCACCATTAAGAGATCTTCCAATTTTTCATATGATTTCAAAAGCATCTGGATGCAACAAGTGTATCTCCCAATATTTTAATCTTGGCAATGTTGGGCAGACTAAAAATGTGTGTCTTGAATTCAGCCTATAGGTTGTCAATTATCTTCTCTGGAGTGTTTAAGGGCAGAGTATTGGAGCCAAGCTAACCATCACTTTTTTTATTTTTTAACTGTGAGAGGAGATTTTTTTTTGAGGGGGGGAGGGGCAGAGAGAGAGAGAGAGAGAGAGAGAGAGAGAGAGAGAGAGAGAGAATCCTAAGTAGGTTCCACACTCAGCATGGAGCTGGATGGCAGGCTCAATCTCACAAACCCTGAGATCGTGACCTGAGCTCAGATCAAGAGTTTGACACTTAACCAACCTAGCCACCCAGGAACCCCAGGAGCTTTTAATTGGAGTAAACAGCTGACATACAATATTATATTAGTTTTCATAATGATCTCTTTAGTTGTGTGACTTTGAGCAAGTTAATTAACTTTTCTAAGCTTTAATTTCCTCATCTAATAACTGGGAATGATAATATCAACTTCATAGGATCATGAAGACTAAATAAGATAAAGTGTGTAAAAGCTTGCAATAACGTGGTATCTAGCTCACAGTAAGCACTTAATGAATTTTGACCATTATTACTCAGAAAAGTGTCATGATAAAGAAACCTATTTAATTTTAATTCAGCTTTCCCTTGTTTTATTTGACTGAGCTATCATTTTCAATTAAGAAATTAAAATCTGTGTGTATAATCTCTATTAAACATCCCTGGGAACTAGTGTTTCCTAGAATAAACTTTGGAAAAACACTGCTACAGATTAAAATCGTAGGAAGTATGGCATGCATAACCAATGAATTTTTCTATGCTTTTTTCTCATCTCTAGATGGTGCTCTTCTATTATAGTAGAAATAATGGCATGTGTATTGGAGTGTTTTCTGTTTTGTTTTAATAGGAACTGATACTTGGCCATTTTGTTTAAGTGAAATGCTGACCAAGAAAGGGATTTTTGTATCTTGACTTAAAAAAATTACTGAGGAATTTAAGGATGAAAACTATGTGTTAATATAGGTAAATTAGTTAAAATTTACTGATTATAAAGCTGACTCATTGTTAAGCATGTTTTAACATATTTAGTCAGTAGCATATAAAAGTCTAAATAAAGGAAATGAACGGTCTTTAAATAACTGATGAGTGGGAAAAGCATTAGTCTTGGAACTAGAAGGTGTAGTTTTAAGTCTCGGCTCTGCCACTTACTAGCTAATAACTTTGGACAAGTCACATAAATTCTCTAAGTCTTAATTTCCTCATGTATAAGAGGGGGGAAACTTACATATATATTATATAAGCATGAAACACATAACATATATATTATATATATAGTAGTTCTTAAAATTTGGTTTTTTTAAGAGTTTTAAATTTACAAAAATTAAGAAATTCATATCATAATAGCATTGTATGGTGACAGATGTACACTTGTGAGCATAGCATAGTATAGAGAAGTCGAATCACTAAGTTGTATACCTGAAACTAATATAACATTGTATATCAACTATGCTCAAATAAAAAATTTTAAATAAATGAATTAGGTGCAGTAAGAGATTAACAACAGTAACTAATAGTAAAATAGAGTGGTTATAACAATATACTTTAAAAAAATAGGAAATTCAAGTAACATTTTCAAGGTTAAACTTTGTCATTACCCTTATAATATTGATGAGTTTTTTTTTTTTAAATTTTTTTTTTTTCAACGTTTATTTATTTTTGGGACAGAGAGAGACAGAGCTTGAATGGGGGAGGGGCAGAGAGAGAGGGAGACACAGAATCGGAAACAGGCTCCAGGCTCCGAGCCATCAGCCCAGAGCCTGACGCGGGGCTCGAACTCACGGACCGCGAGATCGTGACCTGGCTGAAGTCGGACGCTTAACCGACTGCGCCACCCAGGCGCCCCTTGATGAGTTTTTATCAGCAAAGATTATTAGGTTTATAATTTCTCTTACCCACTGAAATGAGGAAGCTAGCTATGCTGTTTGTGTTACTTCTACCTGAGGGGGTAGGAGGTCATGTGCTTGGGAACTTGAAGAATAGCAATGAAGCCGGTTGTTTAACAAATTCTTATAAGTGTAAAGATTACTCTTAAAGTAAAACACAAAACCCAGTAAGAGTGCATATAATACTGCTTTCTGTTCTGTGGAATCAGGGAAAGTTCCCTGAGGACCTGTCATTTAAGCTGAAACCCAGAAGAACCAGGCAAAGGTAGTTGAGAACGCTAGAGAGTCCAAATATGAAACATTCTGTTAATTCAGCACAGAGAGCTTTTTTTTTTTTTTTTAAAGTAATCTCTAGCCCACGTGGGGCTTGAACTCACAACCCTGAGATGAGGAACCACATGCTGTACTGACTGAGTCAGCCAGGCACCCCTCCCCACAGAGAGCTTCTTTTGATTACTCTTTTTTTTTTAAGTTTATTTATTTATTTTGAGAGAGACAGAGACAGCACAGTGGAGGAGGAGCAGAGAGAGAGGGAGACAGAGAATCCCAAGCAGGCTCCACGCTGTCAGCAACGGAGCCCAATGCGGGCTCGAACTCACAAACCGTGAGATTATGACCTGAGCCAAGACCAAGAGTCAGACGCTTAACTGACTGAGCCACCCAGGCACCCCTTGATTACTCTTTTTATAACAGTGATAAACCATGAAAACAGAAGGAAGTGAATATCCTGATTTTTAAATGGTTCAACAGGAGAATCAACCTCAACCTACATTAATTATACTGCCAAATACTGAGTAGTACTTCATTGTTCAAAAGGCACTTAAAATTCTTGTTAGCCATATTTAATAGATAGGATATTGAGGTTCTGAGGGGCTAGAGGTTAAGTGACTTGCCCAAAGCACACAGGTTGACTGGGAGTCCAATGTGGTCTAACTTTAGTCCAATGCTTAATCCACCATGCTAATTGTTTCAAAATTGTTTTTGTTTTCATTATGCTACAGATAGAATAAAATGACAATGTGACATATCAGAATTAGATTACTTACAGATTAAATGCTTCTTGCTTGTGTGTGTGTGTGTGTGTGTGTGTGTGTGTGTGTGTGTGTGTGTTAAGTAATGTCTGTAGCCAACATGGTCTTAAACTCATGACCTGGAGACCAAGAGTCACATGCTCTGCCAACTGAGCCAGCACCCTTGTTTCTTATTTTTTAATGTTTCATTTATAGATATATTTCTTATAGTTTTGCCTAAGCTTGTCTAAATTTCATGACGAAGTTGTACTTTTACCTGACATATATTATTGGAGAATCTTGTGTTTGGCTTATTTTTTGGAGGGAGAGTGCATTTGGTGTGCTGAATTAAATAGGAACATCTTGAAAGATGTTTTAATTTGAGCTCATATTTCTGGTGATCAGTTCTACTTTAAGGATTTTTTTGTTTGTTATAGATGTTTGAATGGTGGTACTTCCATAAGCATGGCACGTCTTTTATTGAGCAAGTATCTGTGAGCCATTTGCGACCTCTGATGGGAGGAACGGAGAGCAGCATTTCAGAGCCAGGTTCTTCTAGCAACAGAGAAAGTGAAACCAGCAGACAGAATTTGTCAGGTAACTAATATGTTTTCAGAACCGTATGGTTAAGATTGTGTTTGTCTATGGGAGACAGAAAACTCACAACAGAGAGAAATTTATCTTTCATGAAAATATAGGTCATCTGTGGCTGATACAGAGAGCAATGATCAGATACTCAGTCTCCCATCTTGTTAGCCTGCCATCTCCAAATGAAGTTTTTCCTTGTGGTCCAAGACTGTTGCTCTGGTTTCTACCATCATGTCCACATTCCAATCAGCAGAAAGGAGACTAGGCCAGTAGGCCACCTTTTCCCCCTATTCAACCCCACAGCAGCCAAGGATACTCTTCAGAGTGTTACATACTATTTCAACTTACTTCCTACTGGTTAGACCTTTGCCAAATGGCTGGCCACAAGTAGCTATATAAGGCAAGTGAGAAATTGTTAAACGTTTTCTCGGTGTACATATGCTCAACTAATAATTAGGAGATTTTATTACATGAAGGAAAGAACAATTAGCCATCTCTGCCAACATAGCAAAGTTAGAAAAATACTTTTTCTTCTTAATATATTTATAAAGACATCAGGGGCGCCTGGGTGGCTCTGTCGGTTAAGCGTCCGACTTCGGCTCAGGTCATGATCTCATGGTCCGTGAGTTCGAGCCCTGCGTCGGGCTCTGTGCTGACAGCTCAGAGCCTGGATGGAGTGTGTTTCAATTCTGTGTCTCCCTCTCTCTCTGACCCTCCCCCATTCATGTTCTGTCTCTCTCTGTGTCAAAAATAAATAAACGTTAAAAAAATATATATATATAAAAAAAGACATCAAAATCTCAGTTATTCACATATGGATACCCCATTGTCATACTTTAATTGTAGGCTGTTCTTTTATATGTAACCAGTAATACAAAGTAAATATCATTAATGATATACAATTATGAAAGTAAAAATTTGAGGGCCAGAAAGAAATAATATTTTTTCGATTATTGTTCCTTTAATTTGGTATCAGTAAAATTCATATAGTGGGTGGGTGGGTGTTGACCCCTTTTTTCCTCTTTCATAAAATAATTACAGAACTCCTAAGAATGAGATATATTGAGATGAATATGACATAGATCTGTCCTCAAGAAGTTAAGTTTAGTATGTAAATAATTAGAACAATAATATATAGTCTTACTCCCTGTTGTAGGATTGAGTATATCTTTACATATGGAGAGTGAAGACACTCCCTACCTTGCACTCTAGCCTGTGTGGTTTTATGATATTTCCTCTTCTTAGAACGTTCTTCATCCAGCAGCCTTCTACTCATCTTTTACCATGATTCAGTGTCAGTTCAAATGTCACCTCCTTTCTAAAGCCTTTTTTAATTTATTAGAAAAATTTAATTACTTTCTTTTTTTCTTCTCTTAGAACAAAACATATCTCTACTATAGCACTTATCACACAGTTTAGATGGTAGTTTACATGACTGGACTCTCATGTGACATTCAATTCATTTAAACAAGTTAGTTCCAAATGTTGCACTAGACTCCAAGAATACAAAAATGAATAAAGTTGTAAGAGTTCATATTTTATTTTTTTTCTTTATTTTTTTTAAATATTTTTATTTATTTTTGAGACAGAGAGAGACAGAGTATGAGCAGGGGAGGGGCAGAGAGAGAATGAGACACAGACTCTAAAGCAGGCTCCAGGCTCTGAGCTGTCAGCACAGAGCCTGACGTGGGGCTCGAACTCATGGACTGTGAGATCATGACCTGAGCCAAAGTCGGACGCTTAACCGACTGAGCCAACCAGGCGCCCCAGAGTTCATATTTTAAAATGAAAAAAACTGAAAACCAAATGGATAATCACATTGTAATATGGTAAATACCATAATTGAATTATGAACTAATGTCATGAATGAACTATGAACTATGAACTATGTCATGTATGCTGCATGACAGCAGGGGTGATCCAGGCCGTGTTCATCTTTGTGCTAACTGGCTAGTACTGTGCATAGCATACAGTGACTATACAATTAATGTTGGTGAAAGTAAGATTTAACTGCATTTGATTAACCTAACTTCCTTTTTCTTTCCCTTTGTTTTTTAGAATGCAAAGTATGGAGGAATCCTCTAAATCTTTTCAGAGGAGCAGAATATAGGAGGTATTACATTTTGCTTTCAGTAGAATTATGGCATTAGTTTTAGACTAAAAAGTATTATGGAAACATTTGTTTTATAAATATATCACAGCTCTTCTAGTTGGAGACATTGATACATAAAAAGGTAAAATGATGAGCCCAAGGTTTAGTTGGCAGCCTCTTCACTGTATTTACATTTTTTTAGTTTATTTATTTATTTTGAGAGAGAATGTGAGCAGAGGAGGGGCAGAGAGAGAGAGGGAGGGAGACTCAGACTCCCAAGCAGGCTCTGCACTGTCAGCACAGAGCCCAACACAAGGCTGGATCTCACCAACCATGAGATCATGACCTGAGCCGAAATCAAGAGTTAGACACTTAACCGACTGAGCCACCCAGGTGCCCCTAAAGATTTTTTTTTATTAATTTAAGTAATTTTTACACCTAACATGGGGCTCGAACTCGTGACCCTGAGATCAAGAATTGCATGCTCGTCCAACTGAGCCAGCAGGCACCCCAAGAAATTTCTTATCTTAGTATCAGGAACACTTATGCTTCCTTTTTTTTTTTTTTTTTTTTTTTTTAGTGTTTGTTTGTTTATTTATTTGAGAGAGAGAGCACGGGCAGGGAAAGGGCGGAGAGAGAGGGAGACAGAAAATCCCAAGCAGGCTGCATACTATCAGCGCAGAACATGATGCAGGGCTTGAACCCACGAACCATGAAACTATAACCTGAGCCAAAATCAAGAGTCAGGTGCTCAACTGACTGAGCCACCCAAGCACTCCATGCTGCTGCTTTTTTTTTTTTTTAAGTGTATTTATTTATTTTGAGAGGAAGAGAGCATGAGCAGAGGAGGGGCAGATAGAGAATCCCAAACAGGCTCTGCACCATCAGTGTAGAGCCCAGTGTGGGGCTTGATCCTACAAACTGTGAGATCATGACCTGAGCCAAAATCAAGAGTTGGATGCTTAACTGACTGAGCCACCCAGGTGCCCCATTGTGCTTCTTTTTGAATGATTAGTTTCTCTTAAAGTCTAAACTGTATTGATGATCATTGTGTGGATTTAGAAAGCTTAAAGTCCTATTGTAGCCAACCGTTAGCAAAGGTACAAAAGTCTGTTATATATTTCAATTAGCTTCATTCCAGGCTCCACTGTATGGCCCAATTTTTGCTTTTACTGAGTCTTTTTTATGTGCTTCTAATTAGGGCTATTAATATTGTACATTATATTTTAACTGCTTTAAATCATTTTGGGAATAATGTAGATCATTAATAAATATTTTTTTATGATTTTACAATAAGTAACAAAACTTTGCTGGGGTGCCTGGGTGACTCAGTCAGTTAAAGTGTCTGACTCTTGATTTCAGCTCAGGTCATGATCTCATGGTGGTGAGATCGAGCCCTGCATTGGACTTTGTGCTGGTTGCAGAGCCTGCTTGAGATTCTTTTTCTCTCTCCCTTTGCCATTTCCTTGCTTGGGCACGTGCACTCTCTGAAAAACAAACAAACAAACAAACAAACAAAAACTTTGCTAAGTGAACAAGGATCTACTTTTTCTTTTTCCTTTATGATAATTTCCCAAAAAATAGCTAAAAACTTTAAAGAGCAATGTAATTTATACTATTAAATTACTTAAAATCTTTGATCATCTACACATAAATAACACTTATAATGTACTTTTAAACTGCTTTTTTTTTACATTTTAAAATGTATGCATATTCACTGTAGAAAATTGGAAAATAAAGAGATGCATAAAAAAGAAAGTAAAAATCACCTTTTCCTATCACTAAATGATAAATGCAATTAGTATTTCCATTCAGTCTCTCTTCTATATGCATGTATAGAAACAAAACTTGAACATCACAATGTGTATATAATTTTACATCCTTTTTTTCTAACACATGAATTTCTCACAGAACCTTTTTATACAGGAATTTCTTCAAAAACATGATTTTATTCTATTCTGTTACATGGAGGTACCATACCTTACCTACTGCTCCCTATCTGGGTCACAGATTATGTTTCACTATCAACATTTACGTTAGAAGGATATCTGTATATATAAATATTTAACCTATGATAATTAAACACCTATGATTACTTCCTTAGAGTTGATTTGTAGTACTGGGGTTCCCGAATCAAAGGGTGTGAACAGGTTGTCTTCCTGTCTCTTCTTTAGTATTTTCTTTTTTTAATTATGGAGATTTTCAAAAATCAAAAAAGTAAAGAATGGTATGATAGAATTCCATATACCCATTTCCTAGCTAGATATGAATATTTTTAAGACTCTTAATAGATATTACCTAATTCATTTTTGGAAAGAGAAATGTATATGACAATTTATATTTATACCAGCAGAATATGTGTGAGTCCATGTTCCATCTCATCCTTGACAATGTGTATTTTCCAATTTATTTTAACAGGTGAAAAATAAAAATTTGTAAATTTAATTCACTATTCATTACTAATGAGATTGGACCCTTAAAAATATATTTATTAGCCAGTTTGGTAACTTGCTATTAATTATTGTGGGTTTCAGGGGGATAGGAAAGTTTAAATTTCTAATTTAGTAAAATCTGGAAAAAGTTTCTATTTATTTTGGAAAAAGTTTCTATTTATTTTATCCTTTTCAAGTCCTTTGATGTTCTGATAATCTCGTAAAAATCCACCCATGTTTTCTTCTAGTTTCTTTGTAGTTTTACTTTTAATAATTCTAATTCACTGAAAATTTAAGTATATTTAGTAAGGTATGTATCTTAAGTCAAATTGTTTTATCCCTTCAAATCTAATTTAGAAGCACTAATAGTCTAGCCTTTTCCGTTTTTTGTTTGTTTGTTTGTTTGTTTTGTTTTTAATCCACATCCAAATTAGATGTAGTGCAACAATGATTTCAGGAGTAGACCCCTTAATGCCCTTACCCACTTAGCCCATCCCCTCTCCCACAACCCCTCCAGTAACCCTCTGTTTGTTCTTCATATTTAAGAGTCTCTTATGTTTTGTCCCCTCCCTGTTTTTATATTATTTTTGCTTCCCTTCTCTTGTGTTCATCTGTTCTGTATCTTAAAGTCCTCGTATGAGTGAAGTCATATGATATTTGTCTTTCTCTGACTAATTTCACTTAGCATAATACCCTCTAGTTCCATCCACGTAGTTGCAGATGGCAAGATTTCATTCTTTTTGATTGCTCCCTCTTGGTTTTTGATGTTTTATCATATTCGAAGTAGTTTGTATAAGTTTTCTCTTATTTTTCTGATTATAATAAACTTTTAAAACATTCTGAAATAGAATTTGTAGCAATATATTTTTGCATTTTAAATAGTGTTTGTTGTAGCAGATAGAGGCTCTCTCATGTTCAATTTACATATTTTCTTGTATTTTGGTAAAGATACACTTGGGTGACTGGTAAAGAGCCACTTACCTACTATGACATGAATTTGTCAGCTCAGGACCATCAGACCTTTTTCACCTGTGACACGGACTTTTTACGTCCTTCAGACACAGGTATGTGTCATATCTATTCATGGGGTAAACAGTGGTAATGAAAATTGTTTTAAAAGCTCTTTAGAGTTACTTATTAGAATATACAAATTTATTTGGCTTGGGGTTGTTTGCATCATTGATAAGAGACCCAGATTAAATTGAAACGAATTATGAGTGTACATTAACTTGTTACACTACCTACCCTTCTTATAAAGAATTTAAAATATTTTATAAAAATATGAAATCGCTTCTTTTGTTACCTAAAAAACGTTTCAGATCAAATACAGCAACTGCTCGTGGGAAATTAACACATGAAATTATATACATAAAGGAAGAGTAAGACAAAGTGCAAACACTGGGGCATGGCATGTGGATTAGAATGGAGTATATTTTACCCTAGTCATTAGTTAGGGGTGCATATAAAGTAGTGGAAGATCATAGAAATGTCTATATTTAGGTGTCTCAGTCTTCTCTATAGAAGACAGTATTGAGATTCTTAAATGCATGGTTAAAGACAGGGACCTTTATCACAACTATTCTTTTACTTCAAATGCTCTCTCCCTTCTTATCTATCCTCCTACTTTTATGCTTCCTGCTTTTATCCTTCAAGATCCAGTTAAAAGTCACATTCTAGAAGAACCCTTCTCTGGCAACTCCAAAGTTAAACACTTTATTCTCTGTAGTTCTATAGTCCATGCCTCACTGAAACAATTCTAGTTAATTTATTCAACCACAAACATTTACTTGTTAATTTTGTCATGTTGCTTCAATGTTTATCTTCCCTAATAGGGTATGAAACTTTGGAAAGCAGGGACTATATTCTCATTATCTTTGAATCCTTATCATCTAGCACATTGCCTGGCATACTGTAAATATTAATATTTATTCTTTGATGAAAATATGAATGAATGACCTAGGTGTCACAGACGTCTTAAGCAATTTCACTAGTAATAGCTAACACTCGTATAGCACTTATTATGCACCAAGCACTGTTCTAAGCAATTTGTATAAATGTTCTGACTTAATCTTCCCAATCATTTTATGAGTTAGGTACTTTTATCAGCCTCGGAAATAAAGGAATGGAGGCAAAGGGAATCAAGTAACATGCTCTAAGTAACCTAACTAATAAATGATAAAGTTGGGTTTCAAATGCAAGTCTGACTCTTAACCACTATACTACTGCTGCTTCTATTCACCACAGTGATAGGCAGATGAAAATCAACAACAACAAGGGTCTGAAAAATAGCCAGTTTTCCAGCATTAAAGTGAGTTCTTTGTGATCTATATCTGCTGGGTTAAATATACTAAGGGTAGATAATAGCAGGAAAACCAAGCATCTTTGGAATGGTTACATAAAGTGGTTTAATTGCAAATAGAAGAAAAAGAAATTGCTTTATGTTTATATGCTTAGTGTTTACATTAATGGCAAAAGTGTCATATTGGGGGAATAACAGAAATGGAAACTAGGATTTTATGTTAACTTTAAAGACTTCAAGAAATGAAGGCTTCACCTCCTTCTCACAAGCAGAATTATAGACATTGGTGGGCTTTGCAAATAGCAACCATGGCTATCCACTAAAGCTGTGCTCTTAGGACATTTTGGCTCACATACCTCCTAAAGGAATTTTGAGAAACTATGTATCCTTTCACACATTTTTAACTTGATATCATAAGATTAAATATTGTAAAGAATATAATTTTTGACATGTTACAGACAGTTAAAAATAAAACTAGATTACCCTATATTTGGATATATCTCAAGTAATCTAATGACTTGATACCCACCATTATCCATTGAAAAAGACATGAATTAATACTCTTTAGCAGTAGAAAATTTTATAAAGTCCGTTTTCTTCTTGAACTCATCCATTTTACACCTCTAATATAATTTTATTATAATTATTATATACTTGAGAATCTTTTATTTATCACACATGCTTTTCCACCATAAAAATTATTTGCATAAGTTTCTTAAAATTTAAATTTCCTTTGATCATAAGTTCTAAATGATAGCATGTACTTTAATTATATTTTTTGTCAAATCCTTAGAGCTACATATTTGGCTTTTTTAACTTTGGAAAATGTCCTCCATATAACCTAATTGGCTGGGTGAGTTCTCATTATCAATTCTATCAACCAAACCAGACTGACTTTCTGACAGAGAAGTCTGACTTCATTTTTCAAGTCAAATAAACATGCTAACATGCATCCCTATGACAGCCATCTCTCTTCTGAATTTAGATTCTAAGATAGAAAGATAGATAAGTCTTGGAGCTTTGCCTAGAGCCTATCACTTGGCCAAAATAAGATTCCAGTGCCTTTAGTATCCTTTACTAGTGCCCTCTTTGCTTGCTGTGAGGAGACCTCCCCTTAGGAGCAGCACATTCTTTGATAGTAAGGGGAGAGCAGTGCTGATAAATGGAATTGATAAAAATTGTTTTCACTCTCTCCCCACTACAATATACTTGAATTCAGAGCATCCAGGGGCCAGACTACACTTAGTTCTTTTTTTTTTTTTTTAATTGTTTTAATGTTTATTTATTTTTGAGGGGGAGAGGGACTGAGTGTGAGCAGGGGAGGGGCAGAGAGAGAGGGAGACACAGAATCTGAGGCAGGCTCCAGGCCCTGCACTGTCAGCACAGAGCCTGATGCGGGGCTCAAGCTCACGAACGGTGAGATCACGACCTGAGCTGAAGTGGGATGCTTAACTGACTGAGCCCCAGGGGTACACTTATTTCTAATGCCTAATTTCATTGTTAAGTAGAAGGAATCCCCTGGCAAAAAATGGCTGCCCCTAAACCCAAGCTTTGAATTGTCCTTTTTGCCACTTGCAGATGTTTATACTCTAGAGAATGCACCTTAGAAAAATTCAGGATGGGTGAAAAAAGCCTTTCTTTTGTAAAGGAGAAGAGAATAAATATATCTTTTGGGGAGTGGGAAAGCAGATGTTGGGTAGGAAAGGAAAACCAGCATGATGTACACACCACTCAGAGAAACATTCTTCAAGTAGATCAGTTCTAGAAAAGAGTCATATAAAGTTGAGACTTTATAAATTGATTCTCTTAAAACCATGCATCCTATTTTGGTCCTTGCAAAGTTTCATGTACTTCTAGAGGTATGCATACTCCCAGCTAAATGCTGAGCTCAAGGACAGACTTTTATCTGTGAATTGATCCATACTGATCTTTTCAGACACTCACATAAAGGTAATGATTTATATCTGTAGTTTTACATTAAAAAAAACATGTACATATGTGATGTGACAAATTTCTCTTGACTATTGTCATCAGTTACTAAGTTAGTAGATTCTGTTCTCTTCCTATTGACTTGTTTACTTAAGGCAGAAGACAAATATATTCTCAGGGCCAGCCAGCACTGTTTTGGTTTTTTAAAAGATTTTATTTTTAAGTGATCTCTACACCCAGTATAGGCTTAAACTCACAACCCTGAGATCATGAGTTGCATGCTGCACTGACTGAGCCAGTCAGGTGCCCCTGGCTAGCAGTGTTTTTTGAATAATTTGTTTTCATGGTATTTTCAACACTTAACAATCAGGAGATTTGATATTAAAACCCAGGTGTACACTTGTTACAAGTTGGAAAATATGGCAAAACTGGACCTGCATGTCCACTTGGCAATAATCAGTTAGACCTTTTAGTTTACATATTTTTTTCTGCCTAGTCTTTGTAGGCATCTACATTTATGACTCCTGATCTTGAGATTGGCTCTTCTCTTTTCTGCTTGATAGTATACTGGAATGTTATTTAACTTAAAAAAATAGATTAAATTGGTTGAATTGCTAATTGCTTGTGTTATTTTTTTGAGCATGTCAAGATCTCTTAAAGAGGACAGTTGAATACTAAATCAATATTTTCCTTTAAATTATTCCTAAGCCTTTTTTAAAGAAAGAAATACACATTTTTCTTCTTATGCTTTATTTCCCCTTTCCCTTTTAGCTTGGAACTGCATTGGTTGTGAGGATTAATCTTGAAAGGCTGGATAGAGCAGTTGAAAACATAATAAGAATAAGAACAAATGCTTAAAGGTGGATCATATGACCTTACTAGAAATAAAAGAAATGCAGGGGCGCCTGGGTGGCTCATTCGGGTAAGCAACTTCAGCTCAGGTCCTGATCTCACAGTTCATGAGTTTGAGCCCCGGGTTGTGCTTCCTGCTGTCGGCACCAGAGCCCACTGAAGATCTGCTGGCCCCCTGTCTCTCTGCCCCTCCCCCCGCAAAGAAATGCAAATGAAGATGAGATAGTTTCCACATATTTAAATTAGCAAAATTGTTACTACTCAGTGTTGCTAAGCAGGGAAACTGTCTCTCTCTCTCTCTCTCTCTCTCTCTCTCTCATCCACTGCCTGAAAGAATGTAATTTAATACAATCTTATTGAGAAGAGTTTCGGAGTGTATATCCAACCATTTAACCAACCATTCCACTTCTAGAAAGGAAATATTTGGTCAGGTATGCAAAAGTAGATGTTGAAAGATGGTTATTACAACATTTCTATAATTAACAAAAAAAAAATTGGGTGTAACTTCATAATCAAAAGAATTGCTTAAATAATTCCAGTATACTAGAATATCAAATAACCATTTAAAATGTTAATAAAGATTCAGCATCAAAATTTGACTTGTAAATATCATGTAACTTAAAGAAGAAAGCCCCATCATTAAAACTGGCAAGTCTAATATTAGTCTTTATTTTTATGTAATATTTTAATGTTTCAACAAAATGCTATTCTCTTTTTTTTTTAATTTTTTTTTCTTAATGTTTATTTATTTCTGAGGCAGAGAGAGACAGAGCATGAGTGGGGGAGGGGCAGAGAGAGAGGGAGACACAGAATCCGATGCAGGCTCCAGGCTCCAGGCTCTGAACTGACAGCACAGAGTCCGACATGGGTCTTGAACTCACGGACCATGAGATCATGACCTGAGACGAAGTCGGTCACTCAACCGACTGAGCCACCCAGGCCCCCCAACAAAATGCTATTCTTTACCTGGTTATTATCAGATGGGTGCTGACTTGCATCAATTTGTCAAGTTCAGGAAACATTAGCTGTCAGCCAGATGGTGACATATTTGATATGAGAAATGTATTTTTGTTACACAAGTAGAATATATTGTCTTCTTTTCTAAGCCAAGACTAATATTTTGTTTCCAAAGGAAAACTCAAACATTTTCCACATTATTCTTTCTGGACAGTTGTAGGTTTTGTTCCAAAAGCAACATTCATAGATTCTCTATTTTTCTTATCAAACTTGAAATAGGCCAGATAGTTTCATGAATATACTTTGTTTATTTGTTTATTTAATTTTTAAGAAACTTATTTTTTTGGCATGAAATCTTATTTGGTATTTATTACTATGAAATTTTCATTTTGGTACAGTAATTGGTAGCAAAACTAATATTGTTATTCTAGAAAGATCTTCATTTAGGCTTTGTTGAATCTTGGTAGAGACTGACATTTTCCACAAATGGACAATATTCTAAATTAATTACTTTTTCCACCTTTTTATACAAAATGCAAATTCAAACATTGTTCCTGCATTGAATCATTGGTTAGACAAAGCCTTTTTTTAAGTGTTTTGTATATTTTAACAGTTCCATAGACTCTTTGCAAAGTGATTTAAAAAGTAGAATATTTCATATTGATTATAATTTGATGTCACTCAGACTCAATATGCATTTAGAAATATAAATGTTCATGTATAATAATGATGCAATCAAATGGATTAAACACTTTATATGTTGTTACTTAAATCAGAGAAAGAATATATTATTGTATGTGAAGCTTCCAAATTTAATGCGAATTTCTCATAAGATTAGTGTGAACTAACACCCCAATTTCTTGTTTCTTATGTTTAAGAACATGTTATTTAAAGTTTTGTTTACTTTCATAGCTCATTCTTCATATGTTTTAAGTAAGATTATTTATGTTTACCATCTCATCTACTTTTTGAAATATTTTTCCTACAGTTATGCAGAAGGCATGGAGGGAAAGAAATCCTCCAGCTCGAATCAAAGCAGCCTATCAAGCTTTAGAATTAAACAATGAGTAAGTTTGAAATATATGGAAAGTAAGTTTGTTTTGAAGGAAACCCAGGCAAATGATTTTATGTTATCTTTTGTCTGTTCCTAAAACACTTGGAGTCATTACCAGTCCCTTTATTTTGTATACTAAAGAGAAATTTTGCAGTGTTCACATCTGTACTTTGCTTCCTAAATTACAAGCTTATCTATGCTTTTGAATAGAAATTATCCTAGAAATACTTTTTAAATGGAGAATGCTGAACTAATTGGTTATAATACTTGATAGTTAAAGAGTACTAAAATACTTATGCCACCTGTATTAATTTTGTTTTTCATTTAAGTCATTCATTTAAAACATTCATTCAGTCCTGAGAACTTTAGATGCTAATGGGATTGGAGGCATGAGAAGAGGATTCAAAGTAAATGATATGTAGCTCTAACTTTTTTTCATGTTAAGAACATTTATTTTTTATAGCTCTTTGTATCAACTCTACATTTTGAAAAGGCAAAATGTAAAATCATAATATTTAAGTGGGGCAGATCAGTAAGTGTTAATCTGATACTGAATAAATGCCAGGAATAAAAATACAGCCCTAGTCAGGGTTAATCAAGAAATGCTTCCTGAATAACGTGAATTTAACATTGTCCCCTGTATCCTGCAACAAGATATATTATCCTTGTTACGAAGACCTTTCCAAGGTGGAGCAAAATCACAGTGTGGAGAACTCCAAAAGCAGTGAATCAGCTTTATTGAAACCCTAGAAACTAATCAAAAGTTTATAACATCCTGGAGAATGCATAATCAATTAAAAAAAACAGCCGAATTTCTATAAGAGAGCATTGTGGTGTTTTAACTTACACTGACCCCATCCCCCACTCCGTAGCTCAGTGGGGCAGCCTTGAAGACAAAAAGTCTTCATTTTGGGTATAGGTTCCAACTACCAGAGGAAGTGGAATGGATTTTATTCTTAAAAAATTGTGGTTGTTTATTTTGACCTGTCTGGTGTTCCCTGAAGGACCAACTTAAAAGGCTTGTCTTTATTTGGGTTAATTCTGAACTCTCCCAGCATTGACACAGCTACACTGGGGGGCATTTGTTGAAAACGTTTAAAGGCAAATGCATTAGTCCCTGCTGCCCTGGGGGCAAGGGATAACAGCTGGGGCAAACAATAGACAAATCAGAAAGGTTGTGAGGAAAGGTTGGGGAATTAGATACTTTAGGAAGTAAAGGCTTTCAAAAGCTCTCACATATTCCTGGGAATCTCAAACGTCCCACATATACCTAAGGTTGGGCATATGCTCAGAAAAGACTTAAGAAGGCCCTAAGCTCTGTCTAAATTTCAGGTTCTGCACAAACAGAAAGTAAAGGCTAAGGCAGAATTATATGCCTGACTGTTGAAGGTGTGCCCCAACACATAGAACGAATCTGCAAAGACTTGGTTTTCTTGTTTTGTTTTTGGTTCCAGGTATTTAAGGCAGTCTCTATCGCATCACTGGCTGATAAATAAGGCAACAGAGCAGAGGCTTCACTGGTCATATATGATAAAGAATACAAACTTCATAAAATTTAGAAAAGTCACTAAGCAAGTAAACAACTGCAACAGGCAACAACAGCAAGCCACGGGGAGGAGGGGGAAATCTGATTTCTAGAGTTGCTAGATTATGGTATTCAAAATTTGTAGTTTTCAACAGAAAAATTACCAGACATAGAAAGAAACAAAATATATCCCATACAAAGAAAAGAAAGGAAAGGAATGGAGACTGTTCTTGAGGAAGCCCAGACTTTGGACTTTCTAGATAAAAACTTTAAATCAAATATTTTAAATAGGCTCAAAGAGGTAGAGAAAGCCATGTACAAAGAACAAAAGGAAATCATGAGAAGAATGTTTCACCATTAGAGAATATCAATAAAGATCCCAAAATCTAGAAAGAAATCTAGGGACAAAAGTAGAAACAAATCTAGAAACAAAGACCAAGAAACTCAGTGAACCCCAAGTAAGATATAATCAGAGACATTCACATTGAGACCATAGACAAGGGGAGATTACTGAAAGCAGCAAAAAAGAAGTGACTCATCATGTTTGAGGGATCCTCAATAAGATTAACAGCTGATTTCTCATCAGAAACCATAGAAGCCAGAAGGCAGTGGGATGACAAAGTCAAAATTCTGAAAGAAAGAAAACTGTTAACTACAGACTCTATATCCAACAAACCTGTCCTTCAAAAATGAAGGGGAAATTAAGACATTCCCAGATGAACAGAAACTGAGAGTTCATTGCTAGTAGACGTGTAATTATGCAAAATGCTAAAAGGAGTTTTTCAGGCTGAACTTAAAGGACATTAGACAGTCTTGACTCTACACAAAGCAACAAAGAACACCAGTAAAAATAATTTCATAGGCAAATATAAAAGTTAATATATTTTGGGTTTGCCATTCTTTTTTTTTTCAATATGACTTAAAAGACAACAATGTAAATAATTATAAGTTTATGTTAATGGACGTACAGTATATAAAAATGTAATTTGTGACAATAACAGCATAAGGTGGGGGGAAGGAGCAAAATTTTGTATACTATAGAAACTAGGTTAGTATTAATTGAAACTAGGTTGCTGTAAATTAAGAAGTTAAATATAATTGTTAATTGTTAATCACTTAAAAGTAACTAAAAAACATAGTAAAAGAAGTGACAAGGAAATCAAAATGGTATGCTAGAAAATACCTAACACAATTACTTCAGGAAATAAGGACAAAAAAGGACATATAGAAAACAAATAGGAAAATAGTAGAAACAAGTCCTTCCTTTCCATTAACTACTTACATGTAAATAGATGAAACTCTCCAGTTAAAGGCATTTTTTGACAGAATGGATTTAAAAAATAGTTAAATCATATGCTGTCTATAAGAGACTCATTTTAGACAGACACAGAGAAGTAGAAAGTAAAATTATGGAAAAAGATTTTCATGCAAATAGTAACCAAAAGAGAGCTGCAATGGCTAAACCAATATCAGACAAAATAGAGTTTAAGACAAAAAATATTTTTTTTAATTTTTTAATGTTATTTTTGAGAGTGGAGGGGATGGGCAGAGAGGGAGGAGGCCAGAGGATCCAAAGCAGGCTCTGTGCTTACACGGAGAACCCCATGTGGGGCTTGAACTCATGAACCATGAGTGACCTGAGCCAAAGTCGGACAATTAACCAACTGAGATGCCCCAAGACAAAATTTTTATGAGACAATTACATTATCTAATGATAAAAGAGGTTCAGTTTATTAAGAATACACAACAATTTTAAACTTACATGCATCTAATAACAAAGCCCCAAAATATATGAAGCAAAAACTGACAGAATTGA
The DNA here is from genome assembly GCF_018350175.1 of Felis catus. Taxonomy (NCBI): domain Eukaryota; kingdom Metazoa; phylum Chordata; class Mammalia; order Carnivora; family Felidae; genus Felis; species Felis catus. The sequence goes on along the minus strand of NC_058375.1, from coordinate 96,043,364 downwards.
AGGAAGGTAATAGACAGTTCAACAATAATAGTTGGGAACTTCAACATGCAATTTCAATAATGGATAGAATAATTAGACAAAAGATACACAATGAAATGAAAGACTTGAAGAACACTATAAACTAATTAGACCTAACAGACATCTGTATAGTACTCTACCCAACAACAGTGGAATACATGTTCATCTCAAGTGTACATGGAACATTCTCCAAGATGCATCACATATTATGATATAAACAATTCTCAATAAATTTCAAAACATTGAAATTATATAAACTGTTCACTGCAACCATATTTTCTAATAAAATTAGAAATCAATAACAAGGAAATCTGGAAATTCCACAATATTGGAATATGTGGAAGTTAGACAAGTTTTAACCAATGAGTCAAAGAATAAATCACAAGGAAAAAATCAGAAAATACTTTGTGATGAGTGAAAATGAAAGCACAACATACCAAAACTTATGAGACACAGAGAAAGCAGTGCTCAGAGAAAAATTTATAGCTGTAAACACTTGCATTAATAAAAAAGATCTCAAATCAATAACTTAAACTTTATACCTTCCTTAACAAATGAGAAGATGGGGGCGCCTAGGTGGCTCAGTTGGTTCAGCAACCGACTTCGGCTCAAGGCATGATCTCACAGTTCGTGGGTTCAAGCCCTGTGTTGGCCCTGTGCTGAAAGCTTAGAGCCTGGAACCTGCTTTGGATTCTGTGTCTCCCTCTCTCTCTCTGCCCCTTCCCCACTCCTCTGTCTCTCTGAAAATTAAATAAACATTAAAAAAAAATTTTTTTTCAACGTTTATTTATTTTTGGGACAGAGAGAGACAGAGCATGAACGGGGGAGGGGCAGAGAGAGAGGGAGACACAGAATCGGACACAGGCTCCAGGCTCTGAGCCATCAGCCCAGAGCCTGACGCGGGGCTCGAACTCACGGACCGCAAGATCGTGACCTGGCTGAAGTTGGATGCTTAACCGACTACGCCACCCAGGCGCCCCTAAAAAAATTTTTTTAAATGGGATGGGGGATGGGCTAAATGGGTAAGGGGCATTAAGGAATCTACTCCTGAAATCATTGTTGCACTGCATGCTAACTAACTTGGGTGTAAATTTAAAAAAAAAATAAAAATTTTAAAAATGAAAAAAAGAAATGAGAATATGAAGAGCTAACTAAACAACAAACAGAAGGCAGTAACAAAGATTAGAGTGAGATAAACAAAATAGAGTAGAAAAAAAGAATGAAGCCAGAGGTTGGTTTTTTAAAAGATCAACAAAATTGACAAACTTTTTAGCTAGACTAAAAAAGAGATAAGACTCAGATTACTAAAACTAAGAATGAAACTGAGAACATTACTGCTGACCTTATAGAAATGAAAAACATAAGAGAATTCAGTGAACAATTATATGCATACAAATTAGATAAATGGACACATTTCTAGCAACACAGTACCAAGACTGACCCAAGATGAAATGGAAAATCTGAATAGACCTGTAACAAGTGAAGAGATGGAATCAATAATTTAAAAACTTCCAAACAAAGGCAACCAGGACTAGATCCCTTCACTGGCAAATGCTACCAAGCACTTGAAGAAGAAATAACACCAGTTCTTAAACTCTTCAAAGAAATAGAAGGGGAGTAACTCTTCCTAACTCATTCTGTGTAGCTAGTATTGCCCTCATACCAAAATCAAACAAAGACATCACAAGAAGCAAAAACTATAGGTTAATGTCCATTATGAATACAGATGCAGAAATCCTCACCAAAATACTAGCACGGAAAATCCAGCAGCATGTCAGAAGAATTATATACCATGAACAAATGGGATTTATCCCAAGAAGGCAAGGGTGGTTTAAAATATGAAGATCAGGAGCTCCTGGCTGGCTCAGTCAGAAGTGCACGTGACTCTTGATCTCATGATGCGTTTGAGCCCCATGTGGGGTGTAGTGATTACTTAAGTAAATAAAACTTAAAAAAATATGGGGGCACCTGGGTGGTTCAATTAGTTAAGCATCCAACTCTTGATTTCAGTTCAGGTCATGATCTCACAGTTCCTGAGTTTGAGCCCATGTCAGTCTCCATGCTGATGGTGTGCAGCCTGCTGGAGATTCTCTCTCCCTCTCTCTCTGCCCCTCCCCTGGTCTCCCTCTCTCTTTCGCTCAAAATAAATAAACTTTTTAAAAAATATGAAAATCAGTCAATGTAAGATACCACATTAATAGAAAAAAGAATGAGAACCACGTGGTCATCTCTATTGATGCAGAAAAGGTATTTGACAAAATCCAACACCATTTTATGGTAAAAACACTAAAAAAAAAAGGACAGGAATGGAAGGAAACTTCCTTAAACTGCCACTTCCTGCCACTTCTATTTAACATTGGACTGGAAGGGTTAGCCAGTACAATTTGGTAAGAATGGGGGAGAAATGGCTTCCAAATCATAAAGGAAAAAGTAAAACTTTATTCACAGATTACATGATCTTATGCATAGAAATCCCAAAGAATCCACACACACAAAAAACTAACAAGAGTTCAACAAAGTTATTGTCTATAGGACATAAAGAAAACAAATAGGAAATGGCAGAAACAAGTCCTTCTTAATGTCTGTCATATATCTATACACTAATAGTAGATAGTCTGTAAAAGAAATTTGAAAAAAAATTCCATTTATAATAGCATCAAAAATGGTAAAATATTTAAGGATTAAATTTAACCAAGGAGTGCAAGATTTGTACACTAAAAATGACGAAGTATTTTTGAAAAAGTTGAAGACTTAAGTAAATGGAAAGACATCCCATGTTCATGAATTGGAATACTTAATATTGTTAAGATAGCAGCTGATCTTCAAATTCAGTACAATTCCTGTCAGGATTTCAGTAGCCATGATTATGAAACGGACCAGCCGATCCTAAAATTCACATGGAATTGTAAGAGCCCTCAAAGAGCCAAAACAATCTTGAAAAAGAATAAAGTTGGAGAACTCACTTCCTGATTTCAAAACTTACTATGAAGCTGCAGTAATTAAATAAAGATAGACATCTAGGTTGATGGAATCAAATTGTGAGTCCAGAAATAAACCCATGCATTTATGGCCAATTGATTTTTGTGCCAGGACCATTTTTTAAAAATGTTTGTTTATTTATTTTGAGAGAGAAAGAGAGAGAGTGAGCAGGGAAGGGCAGAGAGAAGGGAGAGAGAGAATCCCAAGCAGGCTCCATGCTGTCAGCCTAGAGCCCAATGTGGGGCTCACTCTCACAAACCATGAGATCATGACCTGAGCCAAAATCAAGAGTCTGACACTTAACCAGTTGAGTCACCCAGTGCCCCTGACAAGGTTGCCAAGACCATTGCATGGGGGAAAGAATAGTTTTTTCATTAAGTGATACTGGGCAAATGGATAACTAAGTAAAAAAGCAACCCTTACATCACATCGTAAACAATTAAAAATTAATCAGAAACCTAAATTTATGAGCTAGAACTATAAACTCCTAGAAGAAGACAGGGGCAAATTTTCAAGACTGGATTTGGCAATGGTTTCTTAGATATGACACCAAAAGCGCAAGCAACAAAAACAAAAACAAAAAAATTAGATGAATTAGACTTCATCAAAATTAAAAGCTTTTGTGCATTGAAGAATACTATCAAGAAAGTGAAAAGAGAACCCACAGAATGAGAGAAAATGTTTGCAAGCCATATTTGATGAGTCTAGCATCCAGAATATATCAAGAGCTGTTAACAACTCAATAACAAAAAGATAACCCAATTAAAAATGAACAAAGGATTTGAATAGACATTTCTTCAAAGAAGATATATAAATGACCAATAAGCACATGTAAAGGTGGTTGACATCATTCATCACTAGGGAAATTAAAATGAAAGCAACAATGAGATGTCCCTTCACAAGATGGGTATAACAAAAACCTCCAGAAAATACCAAATGTTTGCAAAAATGTGGAGAAATCAGAACCCTCATACATTGTAGGTAGGAATGTAAAAATGGTATAGCCACTGTGGAGAACAGTTTGGCAGTTTGTCAAAAAGATAAAACTAGAACCATCATATGCCCAGCAGTTCCACAGCTAGGCATATGCTGAAGAGTACTGAAAGCAGGTGTTCAAACAGAAACTTTTAAACAGATGTTCCCAGCAGTATAATAGCCCCAAACTGGAACCAACCCAGATGGCCATCAGGTGATGATGAATGGATAAACAGAATGTGGTGTATCTATACAATGGAATATTATTCAGTCATAAAAAGGAGTGAAATACAGCCACATGCTACATGAATGAATCTTATAAATATATTAAAAGTCTGTGGATGACATACTTTAAAATGGCTAATTTTGTGATGTGAATTTTACATTAATTAAAAAAAAAGCAACACTCCTAATAATTATTTCAATATTTATAAAATTAATTTCTGTATTAACATGTCCATTAAAAATATTTTTGAACAAATACAAGAAAGCTCTGAGAGGAAAGAACTTCTTTTTATCATATAGCTATGCTATAATTTAAAATATATTCATATTTTGATTCTACTCCATCAATTTATACCTATCTAGATCTTTTAAAAGTGCTTTTATTTTGTTATTTAAAAGCATTTGAATTATGTTTAGAATGGCAGTTTGGGAGCCTAGCGTTTAAAGCAGCAATATATCTAATGCTTCAGAGAAATCTAATATAATGTAATAGCAACATGTCTGTTGATGAGTGAAATTATCATATAGTCAATTTAGTGTAGTATTTGAAGGATGCTGAAATAGTCCAGTTTCCATTTGATACGTTCAAAAGATCCTTCTTGTCCCCAGTTGTTTGATAGTTACCTTGCCATCATTTTTGTTTTATGCCTGGTCTTGTAGTTTTACCAACAATTTCTCTTCTCTTCCTAAATACTGTTCAATAGAAACATAACATGATCCATATAAGTAACTTTAAATTTTCTGGTAGCCAGATTTAAAAAGTAAAAAGAAATAAGTGAAATTAACCTAAATAATATATCTTCTTAAGCTGTATTCAAAATATTAAAATATTATTTTAACGTATAATCAATATATTTTTTAAACTTTTAAAGTATTTTATATTCTTCCAAGTCTTCAAAAGCCATTGTGCACTTTGCACTGACCTCCCATCTCAGTTCAGATTAGGCACACTTCAAGTGGTCAGTAACTACATGTGGTAATGACTACAGTACTTGACAGTGCAGGCTTAGATAACTAGCATATTGTCTCCAGGAGAGATGTACTTGCTGTTTTTTGAAATGGAAAGGAAACTTTTTCTCTTTTTTTGCCCCCAAACAGGTTAATTTCTCTTTATTAGCCAGCTTTTGACTTAATTGATACAAAGAGAAATCTTTGTGTTTCAGTAGGGTGAAGAAACTTAGAGTGTGGGTGTGACAAGTATGAGCAACAGTGCAGGAGGAAAAGACTAGAATTCAGACCAAGGGAGTTTTGCCACAACATGATTGTGGTTAGGTCTAAGAGAGGATGGGGTAGCATGCAGAAGGAAGGCTCAGGGTTGGGAAAAAGGGGTATTTCTGAAATGATCGGTTTCTAAGTCATATGTTAAAAGTGCCTAGTTGGCTGTGGGACTTTCTTCTCAATCTTCACCATCTTCCATACCTGCCCTCATTAGATCGATATTAACAATATAGAGTGGCTAAGAGTAGGCATGACAACTAGAATGCATAGTCCCTTGAACTGCTTTTTACATAATTCTTTATATATCTTACTTTCTTATCCCTTTCCCCAAAGAAAAATATGGGACAAACAGAATGGATATAGAAGTAAAATAGAAAATAAGGAGGAGAAAGGTAGGAAAGGAGAAAAATTGTGGAAACACACAAAAAATATACCAGTATACCCCTAATAAATTATAAAGTACTGAGTGAAGTTTTCTTTTTTTCCTCCAAGAGATGGAAAGTCTAGGTAAAGGTAGGGAAATGTGATGCAGAACAAAGGGACATATCCAAGAGAAAATACTTGCCTTAACCATTTTACTTAAAATTGCCTTACTTGCTTTCTTCATAGCTGTGCCACTGCATATGTTCTACTGGCTGAGGAAGAAGCAACAACTATTGTGGATGCTGAAAGGTTATTTAAACAGGCACTCAAGGCAGGAGAGACAATTTACAGGCGGTCACAGCAGTGCCAGCACCAAAGTCCTCAGCACGAAGCTCAACTGAGTAAGCAAATCTGAACTGATTTTACCTTTTAGCTCCTGAAATTGGCTCATTTATGTTTAAGACACAAACAACAATAAGTAAAAAAACAAAAACACACAGAAAAAAATCCTTACTATTTTGAGGTTAGCTTCTTTTCAAAAGAGATAGCTAATGTATTCATAATGTCTGCAAGCCAGCAAGACAAATATGCATTAGCTAGAGAATGCTTACAGAAGGGAACAGATGTGCTCTGGTTATTGAGAGATGTGCTGCTCTTAGACTTAACAGTAATTTATTTCATGTGAAAACTGGGTTGGTCATTGGAGAAATACAGCTCAAAAATATTCAAGATTTGGGAGACCGTTCTAGTAACAATAAGCAGGTATTACCTTTATCCTCACCCTTACTCCAAGCAATGGTGAAAGTACATCATTTGGTTTGCTCTTCAGACTGTATGTATCTCCACAGAGTGCCAGGGAGTCAGCCCTTTGGTATAAAAATTCAGCCTTACACTTGGCATTGATTCTTTCTTTGACTTTTCTCTATGATGTGTTTGAGAGCATATGGGCCATAGCAACTGAAATTCTTTCTACTCTTAGGGATACTCTCTCAGCTGTGATTGAGATACTTCCACCAAAGATGTTAGAATCTGTAGTGCTGTTGCTTCCTGCTATTTTTTGTGGCCAGAGCATTTTAGTTTAATGATTTTGGCAGATTATGGGCAATAAATTGAAATATGTTTACATAATGTATTATCTGCTAGCAGTTAAGTTCTAAATCTTTTGTTTGTGGAAATTAAAATTTGGATAATGTTTTCTCTCCAAACTAAATATTGATGTATACAGTATGTTTCATTAATGTATGTTGTTATGGCATACAACTGTGGGAATATATAATTTTGCAGTCTGGAACTAATGAAACTACATCTGTGAAAAAGCCATGCCATTTGTCTTTGTATAATCTCAAATATGATTATGAGGTACTTACAGAAATATTTGTTAGCTCTTTCTAGAAATAGTTTTATAGTTTGTTAGTTACTAGCTGTTGAGCAAAAGTTAACTCTAGCCATGGAAATTTTGTTTTGAACATATTGTATCAGTTAAAACAATAGAGAATGTTAAAATAATAGGTTGTTTACGCAGAAACTCAATAGGTTAGATTTATTTTTTCTATTTAATGTATATATTTCTTCTATGTTAATATTAAAATATACTTGTCGAGTATACACAAATTAATTTATAATGTACTCAGATTACTTACTGTTAGAGGCAAAAGTAATTCTGTATATATAGAAAGATTTTAAGCTTTTACCATAAAAAACTTCACACATACACAAAAATAGCATAATGAACTCTCATTCAATGTTCATCACCCAAATTCAATAATCATTCCATTTGGAAACAATTTAATTTTAATTGAAGCTTCCAGGGTAAGCCAATAAAATTAATGGATAATATGTTAATGAAATAGTAGGTCATAACACAAAGTGATAGTTGTGTCATTTTTTTTTTTAATAGGAAGAGATACGAATGTACTGGTATATATTAAAAGAAGATTAGCAATGTGTGCAAGAAAATTAGGAAGAATAAGAGAAGCAGTAAAAATAATGAGAGATGTAAGTAAATTTGATGATTGGATGTTTATAATTTTTCCTTGAAAAACTGAAAATGTGGTTTAAGTTGCCAGTTATTTTAATGCAAAATCATTATTTTTTAAATGGTAGTCTTTATAACAAGATATTTATTTAATATACATACATTTCTTAAGGGTTGAGTCTTCACAGTTTTGTTAAGACACTAAAGAATTTCTACTTTAATGAATCAGATTCAGCTCTGTTGAGTTCCTTTGCTATAATTTTAATCTTTTTTTCCTTTTAATGTACAGCTGATGAAAGAATTTCCTCCTCTTACCATGATGAACATCCATGAGAATCTCCTAGAATCACTTTTAGAATTACAGGCCTATGCAGATGTTCAGGCAGTCCTAGCAAAATATGATGGTGAGTGATAATTGACTTAGTTGATAGCATGGTTAAAATATTTTTTCAATTATGTAATCATAAATATGATTCTGTTCTGGTATTTCTTTGATTTTCTCTTCCTATTCTAAACAGTCAGTATTTAGAATCCATGGATACAGTTATATTAAGTACTTTCTTTATCAGGACTTTTGGGAGCAAAAGCCTGCAGGGAGGAACTTTTCTTCTGTAAAGATTTATTCATTTGTTTATTCAGCACCCAATAGGAGTGAGGCACTTGGAATACAGTGGTGAATGAGAAGACATGGACTTAGTCCTTGTAGGATTTACAGTTTAGCAAAGGAACATACAGACAAATGAATAGTAGTTGTATTGAAGCATAGTGTGTTAGGTGAGATAATTGGAAAAGTATGGGGTGCCGTAGACATAGGATGGTGCCTTATTTGTTTTGGAGTATCAGAGACCGTTAACAAGTTGCATGAGTAATTCAGAATAACATTTTTAAAATGCTTTTTGATTACAAAGTGTAATTTATTTCATATCTGTATAATACTCTTGTGAAGTGGTAGGACAAGTTTTTTTTTTTTTTTTTTTTTTTTTTTCGCTCTTGTTCGTGAAACAAGGAAACTGGAGTTGAAGAAGGTAAGTAATTGGGTAAGGTCTCCCAGCCAGTAAGTGGTAAGCCTGCACTTAAATCCAGGTGTTCCATTTCTTTGTTTACTAGTCTTCCAATAGTAAAAAGTCAGTATGTATTGGCTATTTATTATTATACTAAACAGTGCCAGTTCACCACAAATGGAATTGGGAGAATTTTTAAGAAGCATAGCATAATGTTTCTGGTCATATCTATTACTGTAACAGAGCATGTACAAGTCACTTATTCATCCTTGTTCTAAGTTCCTATCCATTAGTTTGGGAATCCCCATGACTTGGAAAGTTTGAAATGTGTTACCCTTGGAAAGAGAAATTTATTTCTTTGAAACATCTGGAATTCTTAGGAAGTGCTTCACAATAGTGTAGGCTCATGAAGAAATTTGTGAGAAATTCTTTCCATATGTAATTTATTGGGTACATGGCCTGCTTATGATACTTACATGACCAAGCTTAGGAACCAAATACTAAAAATCAGATAGGACCTGATTCATTCAAAATAAAACTAACAACTTAGATATGCTTCTGTGTTTTCAGTTGATTTTATGATTCCGGAGTTTTTACTGTTCTAGAATCTTGTAGAAGTTAAAAGCAAATTTCTTTCTTTCTTTCTTTTTTTAATGTTTATTAATTTTTGAGAGAGGGAGAGTGCAAGCGGGGGAGAGGCAGAGATTGAGGCAACAGAATTGAAAGCAGGCTCTAGGCTCTGAGCTGTCAAGCCTGATGCAGGGCTTGAATTTACAAGCCATGAGATCATGACCTAAGCCAAAGTTGGACGCTCAACCAACTGAGCTACCCAGGCACTCTACAGATTTATTTCTTTAGCTCTCTATTTGCTGGTATAATTCTGGAATCTAAAACTCAAGGTCCTCGGGGCGCCTGGGTGGCTCAGTCGGTTAAGCGTCCGACTTCAGCTCAGGTCACGATCTCGCGGTCTGTGAGTTCGAGCCCCGCGTTGCGCTTTGGGCTGATGGCTCAGAGCCTGGAGCCTGCTTCGGATTCTGTGTCTCCCTCTCTCTCTGCCCCTCCCCCGTTCATGCTCTGTCTCTCTCTCTCAAAAATAAATTAAAAAAAAAAAAAAAAAACGCTAAAAAAATTTTAAAAAATTAAAATAAAATAAAACTCAAGGTCCTCAAGTCCTACTTCCCTGATAACATTATTGTGTGCATTCTTTAAGAAAGGATTTATATAACTAATTATATTATAATTCCTGATTAATTTTTTTAATTTTTTTAAAAAGTCATTTAAGAAAATGTAGAAAATACAGAAATATTGTAAGGAGAAAGAATTAAAATCATCTGTTGTATTACCTGGATTTAACTACTATTAAGTATTTCTATTTTTTTAATCTTAGTTTTTCTCTGTGGAAGGTGGAATTTTCAGTATTTCCAGCTATAACTAAATGTTTTTCCCTGAATACTCCTATGTAAGCATAGCATAAACATTTGTTGAGTGCTTTTCACCATTGTGTGAGGGCTTTCACAGACATAATTTAATTTACTCTCTGCCAGAAAAGTATTACTTCTCTATTCTGAGAAGAGAAAACTAAGGTTAAAGGTTAAAGAAGTTGCTACTAGTTCAAGGATGCATAGCTAGTAAATACTAGAATCAGGATTAAAACTCAGGTCTGCATGTCTAACTACATGTCCACATGCTTCTACTACTGTGTTGCATCTGTTGATTTTGTATCATGAATTATTCTTATTAAAAATGTCTTAAGATATGTTTTGTAATTCTTACCCGAGTTGAAAATTACAATTACAGATATAAGCCTTCCAAAGTCAGCAGCAATCTGTTACACAGCAGCACTATTGAAGACAAGGACTGTTTCAGATAAGTAAGTAATGAAAACTACAGTAATTTAGAAAGACTGCTAAACTCAACATGGGTTTCTCCTGCTGTCTGAAAGTTTACTTTATGCCACCTCGCTTTTGCAAGAGACCTGCATTAATATATGTGTTCACTAACCGAAAGAAATCCAAACAGGATTCTCACTTTCATGAAAAGGTAATTGCTTCTTCACTTTATGCCATTCCAGCTTAAGGAAAGGTTTGATAGAAACACTCACAGATAGCAGGGGAAACTGTGTTATGTTTTTCACCACCGACTTTATAAATTTTTTTTTTCAGCGTTTTTATTTATTTTTGGGACAGAGAGAGACAGAGCATGAACAGGGGAGGGGCAGAGAGAGAGGGAGACACAGAATCGGAAACAGATTCACCACCGACTTTAAACAATGCTTTTTCCTCTCTACTTCCTTTTGAATAACCCTTGATCTTGTGAGGCTTCTTACTAGTGTAGTGGAAAAAGCAAGGTTTTTAGAGCTATACTAAACCTGGATTCCAATTCAAAGTCTACTGCATACCAGCTGTGGAACTTTGGGCATGTTAATCAGTTTGAGTCTCTTCCTCTCTGTAAAGTGAGAATAAAGCATGGGTGTGTGAGGATTGTGTGTGTTAAATGCTTAAAGCAATGCTAGAAAGTACAGAGAGTAGCTATAATGGTACTGATAAGGTGTGTGGTGGGGAAATAGTTTCATACTATCTGTTCTGAGATTATAATTTCAAGTTATTCTGTTTATCTTTATCCTTTGGGCTGCCCTTAATGAATTTCTCTTTATTCCACAGATAAAATTTTCAGAAACCAACCAAATGGCAACCATTTTTTTCACCTTAGATTACTATGCCTTGATATAAATTAGAATGGAATATTACTCTTTCCTCTCAGTGAAAATTTAATAACAATGTACTTCCATTTCATGAGACTCTCTGGATGTCCCTGTGTAGCATTTTATATCTACTGCCTTTCCCAGAGTGTGCCTTCAATGGACTTCGAAGGCTTTCCTTACCTAAATTTGAGGATTTCCATTGTTTATGCTGCTTTTCTTTATATGTTAAACTAAATAAAGGCTTTACTTTCACGTTTACTAGTTATTTGGCTTTGTCTTTGGCCATCACCAGAAACCCCTGATTCAGGAAGTTAGATTATGATCAAAATCATGGATTTTTACATTCATTTGTTCATTTTGTGGTTTTCTTATAGATTCTGTCCTGAAACAGCCTCCAGAAGAGGGCTAAGCATGGCAGAAATTAATGCTGTGGAAGCAATTCATAGAGCCGTGGAATTTAATCCTCATGTTCCAAAAGTGAGAAATTTTATGATGAAACTACTACTTTTATTTAAGTTTATCAAATTCATGAAAGTATGTAGACCAAATTTGGGTCTCCATAATTTGAGTCAGAATTGTTTTAGTCTGTTATATTTTGATAGTCACTATAAGGGGGATGTTAAAAGGCATTTAGCAAGGTGAATAGGAGCAGGAGTTCACTCTAGGCTTTGTAATTGCTTTCAAAATAAAATTTGAAATGTATTCACCTAGCTGTTCCTTTTACTTTAGTTATAGAGAAGAAATAAAATGGCATGGTCTTAATAAAAGATCATTCATTTTTCAGATCATTAAACCAAATTTCCTGTTACTGTAAAAGCTTTTTACTTCTAGACAGATGCCTGGGTTTTTGAACTAGGGATAGAAAAGACTGAAGACAAATAGATTAAAATAATCAATGATAGGAAACAGATGTGGAAGTTCCCAGAAAAACTGCTGAGTTGATGTTTATTTAGTCCCAGATGAAACTATACCCATCTCGTTTGTCTTTATATTATACACCTTGCAGACATACAGATTATTGGTTAATCTTTGTGTCTTATCACCCGAGATTAAATTTGGGGTTTTAAAAGCAATGCTCCATGTTAGGAGCTATAGAATATTCAAGAATATATGCATCTGTTACCAAATGTAATTATAACTGTTGATTCCAGCATAATGTACGTTAATGGAATTTGGAAGCAAGTAAACATTAAAGAGATTAATCTCTAAAAGATAACCTCCAAGAAATTGAAGTTGTAAGTCTCTTAGAGTAAGTATAGAGTTAAGAAAATTACTGAAATTTAAGAATGACAGTCAACAAATATTCATACCATTCTCTTATTAAGTGACACTGGTCCCATAAATTTAAATTTTATTTTTAATTGTATTACATATATATCAAAGTGTAAAAAGCAGAAATGTGGATCTTAATGATTTATTATAAAGCAAATGAGTGAAAACTACCATTGAGGTCAAGAACCACCTTGCCATCCCCCAGAAACTATGCTTCCTTCCCTCCTGCTTAAAGGTAACCACTGTTGTGACATTAATTATGTTCACTTTCTTTTTTTCTTATGTTTTTGGCCTGTACTTTTCTTTTTTTTTTTTTCTTTTTTTTTTTTTTTTAATATGAAATTTATTGACAAATTGGTTTCCATAGAACACCCAGTGCTCATCCCAAAAGGTGCCCTCCTCGATACCCATCACCCACCCTCTCCTCCCTCCCACCCCCCATCAACCCTCAGTTTGTTCTCAGTTTTTAAGAGTCTCTTATGCTTTGGCTCTCTCCCACTCTAACCTGTTTTTTTTTTTCCTTCCCCTCCCCCATGGGTTCCTGTTAATTTCTCAGGGTCCACATAAGAGTGAAACCATATGGTATCTGTCTTTCTCTGTATGACTTATTTCACTTAGCATCACACTCTCCAGTTCCATCCACGTTGCTACAAAAGGCCATATTTCATTTTTTCTCATTGCCACGTAGTACTCCATTGTGTACATAAACCACAATTTCTTTATCCATTCATCAGTTGATGGACATTTAGGCTCTTTCCATAATTTGGCTATTGTTGAGAGTGCTGCTATGAACATTGGGGTACAAGTGGCCCTATGCATCAGTACTCCTGTATCCCTTGGATAAATTCCTAGCAGTGCTATTGCTGGGTCATAGGGTAGGTCTATTTTTAATTTTCTGAGGAACCTCCACACTGCTTTCCAGAGTGGCTGCACCAATTTGCATTCCCACCAACAGTGCAAGAGGGTTCCCGTTTCTCCACATCCTCTCCAGCATCTATAGTCTCCTGATTTGTTCATTTTGGCCACTCTGACTGGCGTGAGGTGATACCTGAGTGTGGTTTTGATTTGTATTTCCCTGATGAGGAGCGACGCTGAACATCTTTTCATGTGCCTGTTGGCCATCCGGATGTCTTCTTTAGAGAAGTGTCTATTCATGTTTTCTGCCCATTTCTTCACTGGGTTATTTGTTTTTCGGGTGTGGAGTTTGGTGAGCTCTTTATAGATTTTGGATACTAGCCCTTTGTCCGATATGTCATTTGCGAATATCTTTTCCCATTCCGTTGGTTGCCTTTTAGTTTTGTTGGTTGTTTCCTTTGCTGTGCAGAAGCTTTTTATCTTCATAAGGTCCCAGTAATTCACTTTTGCTTTTAATTCCCTTGCCTTTGGGGATGTGTCGAGTAAGAGATTGCTACGGCTGAGGTCAGAGAGGTCTTTTCCTGCTTTCTCCTCTAAGGTTTTGATGGTTTCCTGTCTCACATTTAGGTCCTTTATCCATTTTGAGTTTATTTTTGTGAATGGTGTGAGAAAGTGGTCTAGTTTCAACCTTCTGCATGTTGCTGTCCAGTTCTCCCAGCACCATTTGTTAAAGAGGCTGTCTTTTTTCCATTGGATGTTCTTTCCTGCTTTGTCAAAGATGAGTTGGCCATACGTTTGTGGGTCTAGTTCTGGGGTTTCTATTCTATTCCATTGGTCTATGTGTCTGTTTTTGTGCCATGGCCTGTACTTTTCATTGTTGGCTTTATAAAATAAGTTAGGAGTGGTCTCTGTGTTTTTAAATTCTCTGGAATAATTTGTGTAAAATTAGAATTATTTCTGTCTTAAATAATCGAGAGAATTTGTTGATAGAGCCAGCTGATTCTGGAGTTTCCTTTGTGAGAAGGATTTTCATTACAAATTTCATTTCTTTAATAGGTGAATTATAAATTTAGTTTCTGTATTTCATAACTATTCAAATTTCCTCATTCTTCTTGTGTTGGTTTTTGTTAAGTTGTATTTTTCTAGGAATTTATTTCATTATAATTTATTGGCATAAAGATTTCATAAAATCCTTTTATTATCTTATTAATGTTTGCAGGATCAGTTGTGATATCTACTATTTAGTTCCTAACACTGGCTACCATTTTTTTTTCTTGACCAGATTCCCCAGGGATCTATGAATTTTATTAGTCTCTGCAAAGAACCAAGCTCTGGCTTTGACAATCTGCTCTACTGTTTATTTTCTGGTTCATTCATTTCTGCTCTTTATGGCCTTTCTTCAACTTACTTTGGCTCTATTTTATTATTTTTTATTTCCTGTATCTTTTTATATAGGTACTTAAGTTAACTCATTAGTTTCAGTCTTTCTTCCTTCTAATATATTTGTTCAAGTCTATAAACCTCTAAGTACAATTTTAACTGCATACTATAGTAATATTTTGTGTATAATTCAATTCAACATATTTTCTAATTTCCATCTTGATTTCCTCTTTGATTTAGAGATACATTTATTCCATTTGGCTATTTCTTAATTTCCAAACATGCGAAGATTATCTTTTTATCAATGATTTCTAGTATGATTGCATTATGTCCAGAGAATATACTCTGTATGATTTCACTCCTTTGAAACATTTTTCAGTTCTTGAATTTCTGTTTATTTTTCACATCTCCTTTGCTATTTATAGTTTCTAATTCTCTGCCAAAATTTAAAGTATAGTCTTTTATCTCTGTGAAAATAGTTTAAAGTAGTTATCTTAAAGTCTTTTTCTGATAATCCCCATATCTGGAACTTCTGTGTCTGTTTCTATAATGTGTTTTTTTTTTTTCCTGCTACATTATGTTCTTCTTGTCTTCTCTTATGCCTGATTTTCTTTGACTATGTATCTGATATTTTACCTGAAAAAATTGTAGAAATAACTTGAAACCTCAGATAACAATATCTTCCTTCGGAGAGGATTTTATTTGCTCTTAGATGCCTAGGAGAAGCAATTAGCAGGACAGAATCACCTTAATTCAGTTTCAGGGATTGATATTTTCTGGTCTACCTAGATGACTAGAAACTGGACTGTAGCCCATGAAAGTTTGGGTTTGTATCTGGTTCACCCCTATTCCTAGGATGCAGCCGTTCTGGATGCCAATCCAACACTGAGAGTTTTACCAGGGCCTTCACTCTTGACATACCTTGAACTCCTGACTTTTGTTTCTTTAGCCTTATAAAACTGGCAGAAAGTTTGAACAGCCTCTTTGCCATCTTGTCCAAAATTGGCAAATGTCTCTATGGTAAAAGAAGCCCCAAATGTGGTTTACTTCTCCAATTTTTGCCTTCTTTAGACTGTGGGCTGCTAATTCCTTACCCTTTGTGAATTCTCTGATGCATTTGATTGGATTTTTAAAAATATTTTGTTCAGCTTTTCTAGTTGTCTGAGAGGGTTGATTTGAATTACCCAGTGTTCCATTACTGGAAGCAGAGGTCTGAAAATAACTCCAAATGAAATGCTCTGTTCTCTCATGCTGCAGAGTGGTTAAGAGCATGGATTCTGCAACTAAACTGCCTACATTTGAATTCTGGCTCCACTACTTTCTAGCTGTATAACCTTGGACAAGTTACTCAGCTTCTCTCGAGTGACCTCATGTGTAAAATGGGAATAATATTTCTTATCCCTCAGAGTTATTAATTGAGATTAGATGAGTTCATATCCTTCAAGAGCTTAGAAGAAGGCCTGACACACGGTCAACGTTTCAGAAGTGATTTGTATCATTATTATCCAGGATGGGATGGAAATCTTCCTGTGTGAGAAGATAAGCAATTGTTATTAACCGAACTATTCAAATTAAATACATCACTAAGTTGTCTAAAAATTTTATTTAATTCTCACTAAGAATAACAAAATATGGACCATGTATACCCTGTAGTTGTGGACTTGGTTTCTGTTTCACAAATCCTCTCATACAAAGTGTATTCTCAGCAGTAACAATTCTGATGATGTGCATTGTGCATTGGTCTTCAAAACTACTGCTGGAGGCACTTGGGTACAAGGGAGGGTAGTAGAAATCCTAGTCATTGCCCTAATTAAATTAAATTGTTGGATAGATAATATATCCAGATTGAATCTGCTCTAGATAATCTATAATGCTTTTAGGGGATACTTTTTTTTTTTTTATCTTGAACACACACACAAGAAATTAAAGAAGACCTAAATAAATGGAGATATGTTCCATGTTTATGGATTAGAAGACTCAGTATTGTTAAGACCACAGTTGTCTCTAAATTGATCTATGGATTCAATCTAATTCCTATTAAAATCTTATCAGGCTTGTTTGTAGAAATTCACAAACTCATCCTAAAATTGATATGAAAATTCAAAAGACCTAAAATAGCCAAAACAATTTTGAGAAAGGAGAACAAAGTTGGAATTCACCCAAATTTATCCAATTTTAAGACATTCAAAAAAATTTTTTTAATGTTTATTTCTGAGAGAGAGACAGAGCACGAGCAGGGGAGGGGCAGAGAGAGAGACACAGAATCGGAAGCAGGCTCCAGGCTCTGAGCTGTCAGCACAGAGCCAGAGGCAGGGCTTGAACTCGTGAACTGTAAGATCATGACCTGAGCTGAAGTTGGACCCCCAACCCAGGTGCCCCAATTTTAAGACATTTTTAAAGCTACAGTAATTAAAATAGTATAATATTGGCATAAATATTGAAATGTAGGTCAATAGAAGACAATAGAGAATCCTGAAACAAACTCACATAATGATCAGTTGATTTTCAACGAGAATTCCCAAGCAATTCAGTGGGAAAGGATAGTATTTTCTATGGTGCTGGAACAATCAATATGGAGAAAAAAAAGGACCCAGACCCTTCCTTCATACCAAATATAAAAAGGAACTCAATATGGATCATAGATCTAAATATAAGAGGTAAAATTATAAAACTTCGAGTTTTGTGACCTTAGGTTAGGCAAAGATTTCTTCAAAATCATGCTCCATAAAACAAAAAATTGATAAATTGGACTTCTTAAAACATTTGCTCTTCAAAAGACATCATTAAGAAAATGGAAAGCCAAAGACTGGGGGAAAACATTTGCAAGTCATATACTGTTGAAGTTCTGTATCCAGAACTCAAAAAGAACTCTTACAACTCAATAAGAGGACAAAAAACTTATTTAAAACATGAGTAAAGGGAAAAAAAATGGGTAAAGGATTGAATAGTCACTTCACCAAAGAAGATATATGTATAGCTAATAATCACATCAGAAGATAGCATCATGGGTCATTGGGGAAATGCAAATTAAAAGCACAATATGGTACTACTTTATACCCATTCAAATGGCTATACTCACAAAGACCAACAAAATCAACTGTTGGCAAGAATATGGAGAAACTGTACATTCCTGCTAGGTATATAAAATAGTATAGCTACTTTGGAAACAATTTTGCAGTTAAACATACACTTGCCATATGACCCATCCATTTCATTCCTAGGTATCTACCCAAGAGAAAGGAAAACCTAGGTCTACACAAAGACTTGTGGGCAAGTGTTAATCGTAGTATTATGCACAATAGCCAAAAACATGAAACAGTCAAACACAAGTAAATGAACAAGTAAATTGTAGTATCTCCATGTAATGGAACACTTCTTAGTACTAAAAAGGAGCAAACTATAAGTACATATAACAACATAGATGGACCTCAAGTGCTTCATGCTAAGTGAAAGAAACCAGACACAAAAGACAACATATATGATTTCATTAATATGAAATTTCTCAAGCAGGGAAGACTGTAGACAGAAAAGCAGATCAGTGTTTCCCTGGAGCTGAAGTAGAAGTATGGATTGACTGCACACAGACATGAGGAAACTTTTGGTGGTGATGATTGCACAACCATACAAAGTTACTGAAAATCTTTGAACTGTATACTTACAATGATGAATTTTGTGTCTCAATAAAACTACAATGTATAACTTAAATATAACCATATTCAACTAGTATATATTGTGTATATACTTTAACCTTTAAAAATTTTTTTTTTCAATATTTATTTTTGAGAGAGAGAAAGAGAGAAACAGAGTGCAAGTGGGGAAGGGATAGAGAGGGAGACACAGAACCTGAAGCAGGCCAGGCTCCAGGCTCTGAAATGTCAGCACAGACCCCGACGTGGGGCTTGAACTTATGAATGACAAGATCCTGACCCGAGCTGAAGTCAGCTGCTTAACCGACTGAGCCACCCAGATGCCCCTATACTTTAACATTAAGTCATTTTTATCTGTAGGTAGAAATTTACATATGTCCCCTCAACTAAATGTCAAAGCCAACTCTATCAAAATATCCAACTATCTCACGGTTCAGGAGTTCGAGCCCCGCATCAGGCTGTGTGCTGACATTGTGGAACCTCCTTGAGATTCTCTCTCTCTCTCTCTCTCTCTCTCTCTCATACCTCTCCCCTGCTCGCACTGTCCTGTCTCTCTCAAAATAAATAAATAAATGGGGCGCCTGGGTGGCTCAGTCCGTTAGGTGCCCGACTTCAGCTCAGGTCATGATCTCATGGTTCGTGAGTTCGAGCCCCACACCGGGCTCTGTGCTGACAGCTCAGAGCCTGGAGCCTGCTTCGGATTCTGTGTCTCCCTCTCTCTCTGCCCTTCCCGCACTCACACTCTGTCTCCCTCCATCTCTCAAAAATGAATAAACGTTAAAAATTTTTAAAAAATAAATAAACTTAAAAAAAGTCCACCTAAGTAGAGTGGTGCTATAACTTTACATTACTGTTTGTGGATATACACTTTAACCTGGATATTTTCAAACAGGATAATTATTATTTTTTTTAGAGAAATTTTAAGGTACAACAACTTGGATAATATCCCACTTAAATAACATTAGTATTATATGAACTAGAAGAGCTCTGGTATTTAAGGCTGTTTTTGTAAAGGGATTTACAAGTTATGAAGTATGTACAGATTCAGATTTTCTTCCACCCCCACTTATGCTCTCTATCCCTGCCTCTCAGCCTGAAGCCAAGAAAAAATAAAGGCTTTAGAAATTTTCTTCCTCGGGGCACCTGGGTGGCTCGGTGGGTTGGACTTCGGCTCGGGTCATGATCTCGCGGTCCGTGAGTTCGAGCCCCGCGTCGGGCTCTGTGCTGACAGCTCAGAGCCCGGAGTCTGTTTCAGATTCTGTGTCTCCCTCTCTCTGACCCTCCCCCGTTCATGCTCTGTCTCTCTCTGTCTCAAAAAAATAAATAAACATTAAAAAATTTTTTTTTTAATTTTCTTCCTCAAACTTAAGCTGTGGGTTGTAATAACTTATTTACCCTAATGAACAATGACCTGTAAGTAACTAAGTTAATAAATTAATTAATTAATTAATTAATCTTTTATTCTTAAAAATTTGTTATGCAAATTTGCCAAATGTTATATGACTTTTACCAGTAAGATGACATAGGATGAAGCTGTTTTAGCAGGAAAGATTTTTGGGCAACTTTCCACAGAACTACAACAGAAATGACTATAGGTCTCGGACTGTGCAGTTTGTTAAAGCTGGAAACTATTAGAAACGCAGTAGAAAGAGATCACATAAATCTCTTCAGGCTATGCATTTGCTTTAGATATCTCATTAATATTGATTGTACAGATTTTTTTAATCTACTGAATGAATTTCTGTGTACAGTAACTATGATAGTAATACCAAAAAATTAAAACAATGTGTTTTCATGGTTTTTGACTTGTTCTTTATTACTTAGCTATGGTTTTGGTTCAAAATTTTTTTTAGTTACCAAACAAGAAAAAGATTGTGTATCTTTCAGCTACTATAGAAATTGTCAAGGGCACTCGGGTGGCTCAGTCGGTGAAGTGTCTGACTTCAGCTCGGGTTATGATCTCATGGTCTGTGAGTTCAAGCCCTGTGTCGGGCTCTGTGCTAACAGCTTAGAGCCTGGAGTCTGCTTCGGTTTCTGTGTCTCCCTCTCTCTCTCTTTTCCTCCCTACCTTGCACTCTGTGTCTCTCTCTCTCTCTCAAAAAATAAATAAACATTAAAAAAAAGAAAAAAAAATGTCAGGCTTTTTTTTCTTTTTTTAAGGATGGAACATGTTTCATACCTTCTGATTATTCATGATAGCCCCAAACTGGAAACAACCCAGATGTGCATTAACAAGTAAATGGACAAATTGTGATATATTTATTCACTGGGATACTTTTCAGCAACAAAAAGAAAGAACTGATGCAAGTAAACTATGGATAAACTCAAGAATATAATGTGTACAAAAGAGTACATACTGAATGATTCCACTTATGTGGTGTCGAAATATGATCTGGGCTGGTAGATATTAGAACAGTTGTTGCTTCAGGTAGTCAAGGTAGGGAATTAACTGGAAAGGAGAACTTTCTGGGGTGATGGAAATGTTCTGTGTCTTCATTGGTGTGTGGCTTGTCTACATTTGTCAAAACTCATCAAATTGCATGCTTAAGATACGTGCATTTTACGGTAAATCAGTAAAGGTAAAAGAATCTGACTCAGCATGGAAAGCACTGTCAAAGTATCATGCCTTCTGATTAAATGCGTTGATATATATGAAGCACTTAACACAATGTCTGAGTGTCAGGCAACAGTACTGATCATGGTGATTATTGCTTTATTACACCTCCATTACCATTTTTGCTTCCTGTTTAAGCTGTTCCTCTATGAACTCTTTTTCTTAGGAGTATTACTTTAGTGCTCATGGCCTTAGCATGTGTCAGATTTGGGGATTCTTTTGTTGAGATGAGGTAAAAGTGAAGATATTGAGACAGCAGTTAACTAATTTGAATTAGTTAATACCCTGAAGATAATTTGCGTCTTGTAGTAGAAGCTCTGGGGGGAAGAGAACATTTAAAAACAAAACAATAACAATTTGAGTACATGTTTCGGAATATGTTATCTGTAGCTTTGAAAAGTTATTAGTTCTTATTTTATAACAAAAGCTGTTTTGTGTTTTCAAGAAACCAGACCATGCCTGGAGGCTTCTTTAAGTGCAAAGGGAATTTTAAAAATAAATTGATACAGAAAAGGTAAAATTCATTTTGGTTGATCAGAAATTGAAGCATGTAGGATGTTCTGAGTCCCATCCACTAATAGAAGATACCAGCTCTTTAGCAGCAAGCTCACATTTCTTTTTTCTTTTTTCTTCTCCTCCTCCTCCTCTTTCTTCTCCTCCTCTTCCTTCTCCTCCTGCTTCTTCTTTTTAATTTGATAGAGCATGAACAGGGGAGAGGGACAGAGGGAGGGAGGGAGTGAGAGAGAGAGAGAAGGAGAGAGAATCTCAAGCAGGCTCCATGCTCAGGGTGAAGTGTGATGTGGGGCTCAATCCCATGAAGCTGGGATCAGGACCTGAGCTGAAATCAAGAGTCGGACGCTCAGCCAACTGAGCCATCCAGGCGCCCCTCAAGCTTACATTTCATTGGTCAGATTACCTATATTATAGCAGCATATACAAAAGATGAGAGGGAAACAGGCACTTGATTGAGACTGAGTGGCATAGCGGTAGTAAAGGGAGAAATGGGGAAGTGGTGTTGAAGTCCATGACCCAAAGTTAGGGCACAGTGAAGGCTTTGCCTTTCTGTTATGTTATGGTGTGGTCTAGGTGGAAGAGTTGATCTAGAAAACACTTCTCTCTTGAGGTACTGCTCTGTAGGATGATGTGGAAAGAAGTTTTCCTGTGGCAAATGCCCTCTCTAGTCTCCCTTCCCTCTCCTTGCAATAGAATATCACTTTCCCTTTGCTCCTGAGACTGCTAGGAGTGTTATATTTTCTTTCAGTTTATTCATACAGCTGTTCTGTTTACTTTCTATCTGGGAACTGTCTTTAGTCTTCCCCCAATACACATCAATGTGGACTCTTTGCATTCAGCCTGCCTGTCCAATCTCATAGAATGTGCACTGAGAAAACTAATTGCAGAGATAAATTGGTTCTTGATGTGCATGACTGATCAAGAGCAAAGTACCTTAATTTCAGATGCCTTCAGAGAGATTTTTCTTTAACCTCTGCTTTTAAGAAGAAGATTATAAAGCATTATCATTACTTCAGGTCAGAATTATATTGCTTTTGGTCAAAAGCTGTTGTAAGATTTACAAAGTAATAGAAACAAAGTAATCTAAAGATAAATTATAAAGATCAAAGCAATTCAAAGTTAAAGTGAATTTGAGTGTAAGCATAGGTATGGTTTTAGATTAAAAAAAACATACATTATTATGTCTTTTTTTTTTAACTATTTATAGCTATTTATAAGCTATTTTCCAAAGTAGCTTTAATTTTTTATTTTTATTTTTAGGAAAAAGCAAGAGACTTGAATAGTCATCTGAGTATATTGTCAATAGTTGAATACAAATTGTTCCTACAATTTCTGATTTGTTCCAGATAGAACAGTAAGGTGACTCCGAGGTAATATGGAAGGTCCTGCAGCATAGTATAGTGGGTACCGGCCTTGGTTTATGTCTTTTATTATATTTTATTTGCTGATAATTTCCAAACCTGTGTCTTATAAATCTGGCTTCCTTCCTTGTCTATAAACTTGTGTTTCTATCTGGTTGTGGAAATTTTTACCTGGATATCTGGTTGGTACCTCAGCCTCTTCAATATGTCTCAAACTGAATTTTTAAATTTTTATTTATAAGTTTCTTCTCCAACTTGCCTGTCCTAACTTATTATTATAATTTGGTTTATGGCTTCATTATCATCTTCTCATCATTAATCTTTACTTCTGCCCTTTCCAAATTACTAACTCATATTATAACCTTTGAAATGTCTTTCAGATCTAGTCACCTACTCCATTCCCTTTGTCACTTACCAGTGTTTGTCTTCACTACCTGTTCTTTAAAACATTATCATTGTTGTTATAAAAGTAACGAGTGCTTTTTAAAAAAGAAATCAGACCCTTTAGCAGTTTATAGAATAAAAAGTCCTGTTCTTTCTCTCCCAATTCTACTTCTCTCACGCAACCACTGTTTCTGTTTGGTTCTGTGATGGCCAGACATATTATATGCATTTCTTTATTTTTGAGAGAGAGTGCAAGTAGGGGAGGGACAGAAAGAGAGGGGGGAACAGAGAATCTGAAGTGGGCTCTACACTGACCGTGTGCAAGCCCGATGCAGTGCTCGAACTCAGCCCGATGCAGGGCTTGAACTCAGGAACCATGAGATCATGACCTGAGCCCACGTTAGATGTTCAACCAAACTGAGCCACGCAGGTGCCCTTTCTATGCATTTCTAAACATACACATAAAGATATAGAAATTATTTCAAATACTTTCCATCTTTTACTTGGATGATTAAAACATACTTCTTACTGGTTTCCCTGCTATAAACCCATCTCCACTCTGGCCATTGCCATAGTTATCTACCTAAATAGCAAAACTTGCTCTGCTTGAAGAGCCCTTCTTATTCCCTATCATCTCTCAGATAAGGACCAATCCCTTAGTATTGCATATACAGAAGTCTTTCCCAGTCTGGGCCGGATATCTGTCTCCAACATTACTCCTTGCTACTTCTGCTTTGCTCCTTATCTTGTTATTCCTGAGATTGGTCATGTCTCATCATGTCTCCCTACCTTTGTATATATGCTCAGTCTCTTCTCTACATGGCAACTTTCTACTCATTCTTCAGGATTCTGCTCATCTGTTGCCTCCTGTATAGAAGTATCTTTTATCATTTTTCCTAAGCAGAGATAATGACTCTTTTTTCTCTGTTCCTTCAATGCTTTAATCATGTCTTGGGTTTTGTTTTGCTTGTTTTTTAGTCTATTTGTATGTCTCTTCCTTAGTTCCCTATGAGCTTTTTAAAAAGCAGAATTCTTGTTTTACTTACCATTTTATGTCTGAAATGCTGCTTAGAACATAACGGACATGCAGTAAATGTTTGGTAAGTAGACATGTCTGTGTTTTAGACCTACATTGCTATAAAGACCTGTCTAAGTTAAAGAAAGTGAAATTTTAGATCCCATCATTTTTTGGAATTTTTAAGCCATTTTACTTAATATTTTTATAAGCTTTGCGTAATGTTATTATTTTTGACCTTTTAAGAATGGTAGTACAATCTCAGCATGACCTTATTTCTTAACTTATAAAATAACTCAGTTTTTAATGGAATACTATGCAACAATTAAAAATAATGAGATCTGTTAGAGACAGGATGAGATGTAAAGATGTATTGTGAAGTAAAAAGTGAGTTATATAAAAGTTTGATCCTGTTTTTAAGGATGTTATGCTTAAAGAAATCCAGACAAATATAACTTGGATTACCTTTTTTCTTTACTCTTTTATCCTCCAATTTATTAATATATTATTTCTCCTATGTAACTCTGCAATGTTTGAACTTTAGAACACTAAGCATGTACTTTCAGAAGCATAAAAAAAGACCAACACCAAACCAAACCAACCACTCTTCAGTTTTCAACCTCTCCTATTTTTATTCATGGAAAAGTAAAGTCTAGGTAGAAGTTTGTTTTATTTTGTTTTTAGTTTGCCTAGAGAGTTAAACAATATCTTTAAGTAAAAACTGATATATAAGTATGAGTTTGAAGACATTTTAACTATATATATGAGATCAAGTCAGTCAGTTAGTGTTTAAATGCCTACTTTGGTTAGTGTAGTGTGCTAGGTGCTATAGTAGAATACGGAAGATGTAATTTCCATTGTGTAGTAACTTACAGCTTATACTGGGGGGCAGGAATTCCTGAGTAGCAGTTTGTGAAGGATATAAAATAAGTAATAATCCTTTAACATATTTTAAATATATTTTCCTTAAACTGAAAATTTTCCCTTATATTTTGAGGGTGCAGTTTTAATTCAGTAGTTTATTAGAAACTGAAAAATAAAAATTGCTTTGCCTTAAAGTCAAATTGGAAAGGACCTTTGGTGGTAGGTAAGACATGATAATGAAAAATAAGATAGCAAAAGAGATTTTTTTTCATGATTAAATAGCAAAGATTTTAAAATATAAACTTAAGTATCATTTCCTAATATATGTGCCATATGTGTTTGATTACTATCAGAATTGTCACTTAGATTATTAAACAGTGAAAATACAGATATACAGTTGCTGTTCAAGTATTTTCTTAACGTTTTAAATTGATATCTCCTGGATAATTGTTAACTGAATATCTTTTGCTTACCACTTGCTATGTGACTACCAAGATAGGGTTTAGTGTAAAGCTTTAAAACTTCAGGGTTCTAAAACTCATTGAAAATAATTTGGGATATTTTATCTCCTCTACCTGTGAAATGAAGCGGAGTTTTAATAGGAAGGGCTTGGTTTATTTATTAAAACAGTTTTCTTCTGAAAATGAGATACTCTTTTTATGATGGAGATTCCACTGTGATTGTTGCATTTTTTTTTGCTTCCTACTGAAGAAGCTCTTAGCGCACTTGCTAAGAACATAAGGAGTCATGTCAGAGGTCAGCTATTTGAGTCCATTTTCCCACAGCCGCCTGGTGCGAGTGATCTTTTACTGTGTTTTAAAAAAACGGGCAAGGATTAGAGGGGATTAGAAAGAATATTACCCTCCTGAATATAGGCCCAAGGCACTAAGGGGAGAGAACCCAACCAGGCAGCAAATGGGCTTTGCTTGACCAAGACACAACCTCTGCTGCATTCCTTTAAGAAACTGAATGGGAAATGTTAAGTCCCCAAACTGGATTAGTAAATAATCTCATAGCTTGTGACATCTGCTAAAATAAATTGATGAGCAGACTGCATTCTTACACTTTTAGGAGAGAGCCAGAGACATCAAGATTAAGAGGAGCTTTTTTTTCCCCCAGCTTTATTGAGGTATAGGAGTAAGAGTAATTAAAGATGGGCATTAAACAAAAAAAAATTATTTTAGATATATTGATACAATGTATACATATATGTTGATTAATAGCCTAAGGCTTAAATTTTGAAGTCACTACACCTTTTTGTTCCTGCTTGTAGCAGTTTTGAAACATGTTTCACAAATTCAGCTCTTTGTGTTGTTCATCTCCTTAGTTTGTGTAACAGCCCAAGTGTGAGAATGTATCATTTATGACACATCTCAGGAGTGTTTCTCTTTTTATAACAGAAAATAATGTGGTTTAGACATTATGACACATAATTTGCTATCAAATTATATAGAACCAAAGAGGTTGTTTCGAACTGTTTTAGTAGGGGAAGTATACTCTGGTCTTAGTCTTTGGAGGAAGTATTTAGCTAACTAAATATTTTTGAAGGTTTTGTTTTAAGTTGACCACTTTAATAGTAAAGATGATAAACAGATGGTTAAGTTTGCACCTTTATGTAATTAGTACATTTGATTATACTGCTTTTGTTGTGGATTGCAATATTAAGGCAAGTATTTTCTTTAAGAATTTAAGGTAGCGTTTAATTTTCATGTGTGAATAAGAACTGATAGGTTATAACTTCTTTAATAGGCACATCCACTAATTCCTTAAATGTGTCTTGCACTGTACTTTCTTGGCCTTGTTCAGGTTGGCCTGTACTCCAACCCCTGTGTTTTCCCACCCCACTGCCCAATCTGTTCATCCATATTTTACCCGTCTTTATCTATAAGCTCAAATCCCAAATGCCATCAAGTGGTTTATTTTCACCACCTAAATCATAACCAATACCTCCTAAACATAGAGTTATCGTATGATCCAGCACTTTCACTGCTAGGTATATACCCAAGAGAGGTGAAAACTTCTGTTCACATAAAACCTTGTATGTGAATGTTTACTGCAGCATTGTTCATAATAGCCAAAAGGTGAAGACAACCAAATGTCCATCAAATAATGAATGGATAAACAAGTGTGGTATATCCATATAATGGAATATTATTCAGCTGCAAAAAGGAATGAGGTACTGGTATATGATACGACATGGATGTACCATGAAAACATTATACTAAGTGAAATAAACCAATTACAATAGACCATATATTATGCAATTCTTTTTGTATGAAATAACCAGAACAGGCAAATGTATAGAGATTCAAAGCAGATGAATGGTTGCTTGATTAGAGGGTAATAAGAGGATGTAGATTCTTTTTGAAGTGATGAAAATGTTCTAAAATTGTGGTAATGGTTATATATATCTGTGAATATACTAAAAACCATTGAGTTGTACACTTTAAATGGGTGAAGTGTAAAGTATGTAAATTATGTCTCAATAAAGCTGTTAAAGAAAAACTAAAAAACATGAATACCTTCAATCCAAATTCCTGTATACACTGTTTATATCTCTAATAAAGCATAGTCTTGTTATAATTATTAACTTAAAAAAATCTGTCTTTCTCATTACATTAGGAAGTTCCAGAGAATATAGTGTTTCCTAATAGATATAGTACTTGCACTCAGTAAATACTAATTTAATTGAACTTATTCACAATTAAGTTCCTCACTTGTAAAATGGGAATAAGAGAAAAAAGAATTCAATGTCACCACAAAATGTTTCCAAAATTGTATTTTATCATTTTTATACTTAATTTTCTTTTGGAAAAATAGATATTTGCTTTCACATTATTTCCTCAGCTTGAGTTTCTGTTTTCTATTTAGCAAGGTCATACATAAGCCATTTATCTCCTTATTTCTGCCTTTAGGGATATTCTGATTTTTGGAATTTGCATATACAAGCATTTTTTATACACATACTATCAGTATGACCCTCTTGTCATCTCAACTAGCTTAATGTGTGTTTTTTTTAATCAAATGGACTTTATAAAATTTGAGTCTACATTTTTTGTTTGAATGTAACATAATTTAATTTTTCTCTTTTCTGTGGTGTGTTTCTCTGTGTGTCATTTTTCTAGTATTTACTAGAGATGAAGAGTCTAATTTTACCTCCAGAACACATTCTGAAACGAGGTGATAGTGAAGCAATTGCCTATGCTTTCTTCCATCTTCAGCATTGGAAGAGAATAGAAGGTGCTCTGAATCTGTTACAGTGTACGTGGGAAGGCAGTAAGTATTCTCCAAATGTCCCACTAATCTCTCAACTATTCATTGCATCCACAGGCAGCCCTTTTAAATGAGATTTCTGAGTTTCTGTAAGGATTGGTTTCAAAGTGAACTCAGAGGTGTTTATTTGGTTTATTTGTAGGAGAAATGCATAATGTACTTATACTGATGCCATATTTAGGAAAAGCAGAATGAGAAGCCGTTATGGTATTCTGTCATATGTTCACTTAAATTACATATTTGTAAGGAAAGAAAATGAAAACTTACATTCCTTGGTTTATAAGCTTTTTAATGTGGTTGAGTTATTGTTTTAATATTTTTTAAGTTAGACTTTTATTTTCAGATGTATACATCATGAAACTATTTTCCTCACAACTAATATCAAATCTATTCTTTTTTTTCAATCTATTCTTTTTATTGTGGTAAAGTACACATAACATAGAAGTTACTGTTTTAACCATTTTATTTTTTTAATTTTAAAAAATTTTTAAAGATTTTATTTTATTTTTAAGCTCATTTATTTATTTTGAGAGAGAGAGAGTGAGTGGGATAGGGACAGAGAGAGGAGAGAGAATTCCAAGCAGGCTCCTCACTGTTAGTGCAGAGCCTGACATGGGGCTCGAATTCACAAACCGTGAGATCATGACCTGAACCAAAATCAAGAGTCAGATGCTTAACCGACTGAGCCACCCAGATGCCCCAAGATTTTGTTCTTTTTTTTTTTTTTTTTTAATGTTTATTTTTGAGACAGAGACAGAGCACGAACGAGGTAGGGTCAGAGAGAGGGAGACACAGAATCCAAAGCAGGTTCCAGGCTGTCAGCACAGAGCCTGATGCAGGGCTCGAACTCATGGACTGTGAGATCATGACCTGAGCCGAAGTCGGACGCTCAACCAACTGAGCCACCCAGGCGCCCTCCCGCAAGATTTTTCTTAATTAATCTCTACACCCAGCGTGGGGCTCAAACATACAACCCCGAAATCAAGAATCACATGCTCCACCCACTGAACCAGCCAGGTGCCCCCATTTTAGCCATTTTAAAATGTATAGTTCAGTGACATTATATACATTCACATTGTTGTGCAACCATTACCATCTTCTATTCCCAGAGCATTTTCATCATCCCAGATTGAAATTCCTTACCCAGTAGATAATGACTCCCCATTCTTCCTTCCTCTCCAGCCCTTGGTAACTATTCTGCTTTCTGTCTCTATAAGTTTGACTAGTCTAGGTATCTTCTGTAGTGAAATTGTACAATCTTTGTCTCATTAAATCAGGCTTACCTCACTGAGTATAATGTTGTAGCATGTGTCAAAAAATCATTACTTCTTAGGGCTGAGTAATCTTCCATTGTATATATACACCATACTTTGTTTATATAGTCATCTGTCAGTGGATATTTGGGTTGTTTCCACCTTTTGGCTATTATGAATAATGCTGCTATGAACATGGGTATACGAATATCTGTTTAAGTTCCTACTTTCAGTTTTTTTGGGTATATACCTAGAAGTGGAACTGGTAGATTATATAATTCTATGTTCAATGTTTTGAGGAACTGTCATACTATTTTCTATGGCAGCTACACCCATTTACATTCCACCAGCAATGCACAGGTTTTCACTTTCCCTATATCCTTGTCAACACTTGCCTTTTTTTTTTTAATAGCCACACTGATGGGTGTGAAGTGGTATATCATTGTGGTTTTGATTTGTATTTTCCTTATAATTAGTGCTGTTGAACTTTTTTTAATGTGCTAATTGGCCATTTGTATATCTTCTTTGGAGAACTAGGTTGTTTTTCAATTAACTACCAGCTCTCTTATTTGTAACTTCTTAAAATCATTTAGAAAATGAAAAAGCTTGATCAAAATGTTTCATCAGTTGAATTTTTATAATTGTCTTGGAAAGTGCATTTCTGCTACCATTAAAAATTCAAAAATAAATTCAATACTCATTAACTAGAGTTGGTTGATCCCCCTCAGTTCCCAAACTTTGCACTGAGGCACCTTGGGGCCTTGCGGCAAATTCATAAGAGTGCCATGGCATATTTAAAAATTTCAGTGGAAACAACAGTAATACTCAATATGTGTCAGGCACATTGTTAGTTCCATGTAGTTCAAGGTTTCACCATTAGGTGGCTCTCCATTGTCTCTTTCTTTTGATGTTGTCAAAGCTTTGCAAAGCTCGGTTTTTTATTAGCTGCTGTGATTAAAAGAAGTACCACACACACACACACACACACACACACACACACAAATCAGTGTGGAACAGGAAATGACGATGGCAGTGTCCAATCTGACTCCAAGGTTTGAAAAGGTATGCAGCGCCCAACAGGTACATACATCCCACTAGTAAGAAAAGATGGTTGTTTAAAAATGAAATAATTGGGGGCACCTGGCTGGCCCAGTGAGTAGAGCATGTGACTCTTGATCTTGGGATTGTAGTTTCAAGCCCCACATGGGGGTAGAGATTACTTTAAAAAATTAAAATATTTTTAAAAAATGAAATAATTATTTTTTCCTTTAAGTTTTTTTTTTTTTTTAAATTCACTGCTAAGTTGTTAGCACACAAACCTTTAAAGTTGTTTGGATCCACTACTTAAGTGGAATTGTTATATTTCTTTCAGCCTAGGGGCATCATAAAAAATTACTGAGACGTGAAGGGCACCATGTATCCTTGAGGCAAAGAGAATTTGGGAATCTATGCATTAACTACTTGCTAAGAGTCAGACACTATGCTTACCTCTGACAATATGCAGATTAATGAAATTGGGACTAATAAAACTGAGGAGCAGAATGTCTTTGTGTCATTAGGCTTCTTTTTGCTGTCTCTCTAGTAGTCTAGAAGCTCCTCAAAGCCTGGTACTCTATCTCATTGATCCTGTATGTGTCTTCAGTGCCTAATGGTCTGCCCGGCACATAAGAGGTTTTCAATAAGGATGTGACTTACACTGAATTTCATAAATAGTCTTCTTTATGAATGATTTTTCTAGTGTTACCACTGATTTGCTTTGTGACTTTGGACAAATCCCCACTTTTTATTGTGGCAGAACAAAATTCATATTTTGACAAAAGTTTTTTTAAATGTTTATTTATTTATTTTGAGAGAGAGAGACAGAGTGTGAGCAGGGGAGAGGCAGCGAGAGAGGGAGAGAGAATGCCAAGCAGGCTCCATGCTGTCAGCACAGAGTCCGATACCGGGTTTGATCCTGGTATCTCACGAACTGTGAGATCGTGACCTCAGCTGAAATTAAGAGTCGGACACTTAACCAGCTGAGCCACCTATGCACCCCTTGACAAAAGTTTATAGAGCTAAGCACTAAAGGAAAAACAAAACTTAATCACAGTTTTGATGAATACTTAGCTACTTAAGTAGGTAAACAAAGATTCCCCCTTTAAGAAGTCTTCAAGAGGTGGTGATAATCTAGATCAGGGATAGGTAAATTTTTTTCTGTAAAAAGGCAGATGGTAAATCTTTAGTCTTTGTGAGCCATAGTCTCTGTTACAGCTACCCAACTCTTGTAGCATGAAAGCAGCCTAACATAATATGTAAATGAACAAGCAGTTTTAACATCTGTATTCTAACAAAATTTTATTTGCAAACATAAATAGTGGTCCAGATCTGGCCAAAGGGCCATCCTTTGGTGACCTCAGAACTAAATTAAATTCTGCTTGTAGAAAACTTTGGTGACATCTAACACATGAAGTTAGTACCCATTGGAAACTCTTTCTGGGTTGCCAACAGTCATGGTAACAACAGTGATACATGTTGCAATTTTATGAAGGTTCCTGGAAGAAAAGGAAGTTACACCCACAGAGTTAAGTCTGTTGTGTTTGTAGTGAGGAGACAGAGGCAAGAAGGACTCAGCAACCTTGTTATCCACTAATCCCTTCATGCCCTGAATAAATCTTATTCTTCCCCTTATTCCTTCTTTTGCTTCCTTTGTGTCTTTCATCTAAAAGATATCTCTAAAGGAATTAATAAATGCTGTATGAAAATTTTGTAAAAATATGTCTCCACAGTAGCTTTGATTTGTAGTATGGGATGAAAGTGAGTCTGAATTAAATGTCAAACTATATGTTTTTTTTCCTCAGCTTTTAGAATGATTCCATACCCTTTAGAGAAAGGCCATCTATTTTACCCTTATCCCAGCTGCACAGAGACTGCTGATAGAGAGCTATTACCTAGTAAGTAAATATTCTAGTTTTCCTAAACTTAAAAGTAGTTGTGAGATTGTTTTTCATAGTATTTTCTCATGATAAAAGTGCCTTTGGTTGAAATTCAGGATACTGTTTAAAATACTATTTTAGCCATTTCTTAGATGTAGTTGCAAAATTCAGTTCATTCCCATGTATTTTGGGGGTAAAATTCTGTGTTAGATGTGATAAAGAACACAAAAATTGAAGATATTTAAAAGAACAGTCAACTAATAAGCATTTAAAGAAGAAATAATACCATTCATTCACAAACTCTTTTCAGAAAATAAAGGAGGAGGGAACACTGCTCAGCTTATTCTGCGAGACCAGTATGACCCTGATACCAAAACCAAAGACATTACAAGAAAAGAAAACTATAGAACAATATCCCTCATGAATACAGATACAAACATGTTCAACAAATATTAGCAAACTGAATCCAGCCACATATAAAAAGGATTATACTCCATGACCAAGTGGGATTTACCTCACAAATGAAAGTGGTTTAACATTTGAAAAGGCAATGCATCATGTTAGAATAAATGACAGTGGATACAGAGAAAGGGTCTGATAAAAATCCAACGCCCATTCATGATAAAAATTTTGAAAAAATTAGGAATAAAAGAGAATTTCCTCAACCTGATAAAGAGCATCTACAAAAACCCCACAACTGACATCATACTTAAGTGGTGAAAGACTGAATGCTTTCTCCCTAAGTTAGGAATAAGGCAAGGATGTCTGCCCTTCCCACTTCTCTTCAGCATTGTACTAGGGGTCCTAGTCAGTGCAATCAAGCAAGAAAAATAAATAAAAGGCATTCATATTGGAAAGGAAGAAGAAAAACAATCTTTATTCATAGATGACATCATCGTCTATGTAGGAAATCCTAAGAAATTCATAAAAATACTATTAGAACTAATAAGTTCAGCAAAGTTGCAGGATATAATATCAGAATATAAAACTCAGTTGCATATTTAAATACTGGCAGTGAATAAGCAATCCAGAAATGAAATTTAGAAAACGTTTCTAATCATAGTGGCATCAAAAAGAAGAAACAATTTAGGAATAATTTGATGAAAGAAGTGCAAAGCTTGTATACTAAAAAAAACCCTACATAATTTGCTGAGAGAAATTAAAGACAAATCTAAGTAAATGGAGAGGCGTTCCATGTTTATTGATTGGAAGACTCGATATTATTTATATGACAGTTCTCTCCAAATTGATCTATAGATTCAATACAATCCCTATCAAAATTCCAGGAAAGATTTTTGCAGAAATTGACAAGCTGATCCCAACATTTATATGGGAAGGTAAAAGACTCAGAATTGTCAAAACAGTCTTTACAAGGAATGAAATTGGAGAGACTACACTTTGCAGTTTTAAGAAGAGCAGTCATAGACTTAGGAAGAGAACCAGAAATATGTAGGGTTATGATTGCTGAAAGTCCCACTGAGTCCCTGCTTTCAGGAAGCCAAACTTCTCAAAAGAATGGCCTATATTCATTTGTCCGAGTTGCACTTTTTTTCTGTGAACTGGTAAATTTCTGTTTAACTTTTCTTTTTATGATTTAACCAATAAATAAGCATGCTGAAGGGTGTAAACACTAGCACCATGTTTCCTTATGTGATATAAACCTGTGCCATAGTTTTTACAGATCTGGGGCTGTTAGAGCTCAAGTCTAAAGAGGAAAGTTGCAGTTTTACAAACGCCAAATTTAGGGAACTGAAAAGTTCAAACAAATAGATGAAAATTTCGGAGAGATTATGGAAGTTGAGTATGCTGATATTTTTCTCCCAGGGTCTTTTATTTTCTTCCGTCCTCTGAGATAATTTACCTGTCTTGTCTTTGAACTCTCAAAGTATTTTGTGAACTTCTTAACCTCCCCCTTCTAGATTGTAAACTTGAAGGCCAGGATTCTCTTTATCATCTCTTTGGGTATTTCTATGATGTTCATCGTGAAAATTGTGTGAATATTTTAATTAGTCAAATTTGTTAATGCATTCTTATAAACATGCTAAGTATATTGTAAGCACTCAACAAAAATATTAAATATTAGCACCTTTTCCTCTTTATCCTACTCCAAACTCCTGAACTGCTTACGAGTTAATACAAAGACTGATAAACAATGTGTTAAGTGCTGTGTGTATGGAATAGATTTTAAGGAAGCTGGAACGGGGAGTGCCTATCTCTCTAAGGTCAGGGATGATTCCTAAATCTGACTTGAATGACTTGAAGAATGGTAAATCCAACATACAGCACAAGGAGCAAGTTTGGGAACAGGAGTCGGGAAAGTAAATAAATTCAGGCTTTGAATATGTTGTATGTGTAACCTTTCACCCATGTCCACACACACGTGTGTGTGCATATGTGTATGCATGCTTAAATATCTTATTACATAATCTGTTTCACACACACATTATATATATACGTATTATTTATATTTCTAAATAATATATGGTTCTAAGATATGTTTATAAGAAATATACATGTAGTAAATATATATATATTATATAAATAGTAAATGTTGTAAGTATTCTTTAGATAAAAGTAATAGAGAGCTCTTTTAAACTTAAAGGGAATTTGTTAGAAGACTGGATTATCTCAAAGAATCCCAAGGCAGCAATTACAGTTGGACCTCAGAAGGGACTAGAACCAGAAACTAGAAGGCTATAAAGATTTCCAGGAGTCAGTTATCTGTATATCTTTATCTCGGGCTGATTTTTTCAGGCTCTCCTATTCTCGCTTTTCTTTTGTTTCCTTCCCCAGTGCCATCTCCTTTTTGTATGAGCTCTCCTTTCTGCTTCTCTCAGTGTGTCTGCTTCATTTTTATATCTTTCTCTTTGTAGTTTGGCTTTCCCTTCTTAGACACTCATGTAGCCAAACTTGATGCCCCTACATCGCTCTAGTTTACATGTCATCAGTTCAGGCAAATAGTGCAGTATGAATAATAACTCAATCCTGCTTGTAAAACTTCTGGGAGACAGAATCAGATGCTGACAGAATCAGAATCCATGTGTCCATTCCTGGTTCATTTAGCTGTGGGCTAGGGACAGGGTCAGGTTGTGTAAACAAAATTGCCAGGGGTTCTGATACCTCTTTCTCTTGACATCTCTCTACCTCACCAAACCAACTTGGTAGTCATCATTTTCTAGCTATGAATGAGATCACTAAGGGAAACTGTAGAGTGAGAAGTAAGCTAAGAGCAGAACCATGGGGGCACAAAAATGTTGAAGGAATGGGGGGCTGATAAGGAGTCTGGAAGATTCAGTGAAGTAGCGGTCAGGGACAGGACAAGAACCAGAACTAGATAGGCTAGGAACTAAAAAGAGGGGAAAAAATCCAAGTGAGGAGGAGTATCTGATACCAAGGAAGGTGATTACTGAGAAGAATCCATTGACTTCAGCAGTTAGAATGTCATTAGTGAGAGAAATTTTATTTTCTTTCCTAGGATGGTGCTGGTAGTAGTTGCTCTTGTTGTTTTCCATTTTAACAGAAATAAGGCAAAAGAATAAATCTTTGATTATGGAACATCAATATGCAAGAGTATATTATATTAGGTTAATACATTTAGCCTAAAATACCCCTCCCCAAAATTATAAAGGTTGCCTGATATAAGGCCAATTTTACATAGTAATATGAATAAAGTCAGGGTTTTTCGCACGTATTGCCAGAGTCCCAGCTTATAAGAACAGAGAGTTTGCTTTTTGGCAGGCCTTTATTATTTCTAGGGTACTTAGACATTTGCAAATTCCAGGAGGTAGGAGAAGAGGGATATGCTGGGGTCTTTGTTTGATTATACTGTTTGTTCTGAGAATATTTGTCTGTGTCTGACTGTGGTAGAATGAACAAATTTTTAATAATGTGGAGTTCTAATACCCAGGAGTACTTAATGTTTTTTTGTTTTCAATTCTCCTTCAACCTTGATATGACTTACAACATTCTGGAATTTGCTTATGAACCTCATAAGCTCAGACTTGAACTATTCCCTTAGTTCACATAGCTATTTAGTTGTCTTTTATGCCTCCTGATAAATTTTTCTCTACAAGCCAGTGATGAAATTTGAACTTTACTTCCAAGGGAGTGTTTCTGTACTAGTCATCCATTATATTGATGTATTAGCCAAACATTGACTGACAAGTGAATCTACAGAAAGCAATCCAAAAAGAAAAACTTAAGTCTCTCCTATAGTATAAAAATTTCATATTTTAGGAGATTATCTTACTAAAGCTATATAGTTTTCTGCCTTATAAAGTGGAAATAATATCTATCTCTTAGGGAAATTGGGAAAAAATCAAACTAATGTAAATTAAAGCACTTTGTGAGCCATAAAATGCCATACAGTTTGATTAACTTTATTAATGTTGCCATCTGTCACATAATAAGAGTATTAGTGACCATTGGTATATTTAAGTGTTCCCTGTCATTGCAAGTACGATGGTTTGCCTCTCTTGGTTTGCTGGAAGAAGTTGTCTTCTCATGGCTGAAGGACAGGGCAAAAGGGACTGCTGGTTTTTTGGGTGCTGAAAGTTCAATGTTGTCCGTAGCTTCTAATGTTTCTAATGTTTTTAAAAAGTTCAGATTTGGTGTGTTTCTACTTTAAAAGTGATTCAAGCCTCTGGAAATTTTCTGGATTTTTAATGAGTTTGGTTTTTGGCATATTCTTTCAGAGTATAGTATAAGACATAAAAAATATGGCTACCAGAGGAAACTTAGGTGTAATCTTCTCTGTGAATCATTATGTTTAAAAAAGTGAAATTTATAGCTGACCTTGATTCAGCACTGAATTAGTCATCCCTTACTTATGTAGGATATTACATCAGGAATTCCTGGGTTTGTGTCCAGCCCTGAGCAGTCAACTTACTGGACTAATGAAGTCCCAGAATAGCTCTCAGTTTAACAGACGTTTATTGAGCACCTACTATGTGCCAAGCATGGTAATACGCTCATCAGCATTGGTATGCAGGTATTTTCAATCAAATTTCAAATAAGATATAAATGCTTGAATACTGTTAGTAATGGAATATCCAGTCTTTAGAAAAATAATCCCTGATTTAATGTGTGAATGTGGTAAAAGAAGACAGGGTACTTGGTTTATGATCAGAATCCTAGGGCTTTGGTGTTCTAGTTCAGGTTTTATAGTGCTCTATGAAATGCTACAGATAGAACATTTATTAATAACTGGGTAAAATTGTGGTTCTGGGAAATCTGCAACCACACATCTGTCTCGCGATTCTGTACTTGTCTCTGAGCTCCTAAAGAACAAGAATTATAACAACTCACATTTAATAAGGACTTACAGTGTTCATCATAACAACTCCATAGCAACTATGAGAGGGTTTAGCAACTTATTCAAGATCACACAGCTAATAAGTGACAAAGCTCTTTTTCAAAAGCACCTCAGCATGACTTTACAATTAATGTTCTTTCCCACGATGCCATCCTATTCTTAGTCCCCAGCACAGTCATCTGGCTCCATAGATAGGCTGTTGATGCTGGAATAAATAATGAATAACTCTCTTCTATCTTGCTATCCCGAGATGCCTTGTTCTTTTTTAAAAAAAAAAAATGATTTTCCTTTTTAGTTTTAAAAAATAAACTTTGTTTGAAAATATTAAAACTGGCTTACACTGTATTCTTAAATAAAATCCATTTCAACCTTTTCTCCCTTGCAGCCTTTCATCATGTTTCTGTTTACCCAAAGAAGGAGCTTCCTTTTTTCATCCATTTCACAGCAGGACTGTGTTCTTCTACAGCAATGATAGCTCTTCTCACACACCAGTTTCCTGAAATCATGGGTGTTTTTGCTAAAGCTGTAAGTATGATCTCAAGGACTTGTGTAGAGTATTTGTAAAACACACAAGAAACCATCTCTGATCTGTTTGTGCTAAGCCAGTTGATCAGTGGAAGATGTTTGTTATAGTAAATTACAGGAACTGATTTGTAAAGTTGCTGCCATAAATATGTCAAACATAAGTTTCTTGGTGACTTGAGCTATATTTTTGTTGCTTAAAAATTTAAAGACTACAATGGTGTAACATTATACAGTTGGTCTTTGTAGATCACTTTTGGTGGTAAACACAGCACTTGTTACTAGCTGAGGAATAATCCAACTCTTTTAAATGCTTTCTTTTTGGCATTTAAAAAAATTCCCTATTTTGTAAACAAATTTTGATTTTTCCATTTAAAAAAATTTTTTTTTCAACGTTTATTTATTTTTGGGACAGAGAGAGACAGAGCATGAACGGGGGAGGGGCAGAGAGAGAGGGAGACACAGAATCGGAAACAGGCTCCGGGCTCCGAGCCATCAGCCCAGAGCCCGACGCGGGGCTCGAACTCACAGACCGCGAGATCGTGACCTGGCTGAAGTCGGACACTTAACCGACTGCGCCACCCAGGCGCCCCTGACTTTTCCATTTAAATGAAATCATCAGTTGTAAGGTTTGCTGATGGAGAATAAGTAGGTAAGATGGTACAGATGCGACATTTGCCCTGAGTACAGAATACGCTTCTTTACTCAAAGCTTCTCCCTGTTGTATCTTCATGTTCTTATTGACTTTCCCCAATCTTGGGTGTAAAACCATGTATAGACCTTTAGTTTCATTTTTGTCCTTCAATTTTGAACTACTTCCCCATTTCCTGACCCAGGTCCAGAAAGTACTTGATATTAGAGAGAGTATCCCATGATTATTTACTCTTCTACATAAAGTTAGTAATTAGTGTCACTGGCTTAAAGTAAAATTACCAAAGATAAGTCCCTTTAAGTCTCCGAGCCTTTAAAAAAATGTGTCTTTCTTGTACATCTTGGCATTTTTACCAGGTAATAATAGTTCAAACCCAAAAGGAAAATGCTAATTCATTCTAGTCCCAGATCAAAAAGCATTGAGAACTGTAGAAACACTGGCCCTTACTCGGTAATGTAATTTCTATATTTTTCTCTATATGCCTCCATTTTGACTCTCTGTTTCCTCACAATTTCTTTTTCTGCCTTAAGAACACTTTATTTTGTGCCTTAAAGATCAGTTGGTTTTCTTTTGGCACCAGTAGTAAAAGCACTGGTTTCCCTTTTTCCCTGAAGGTCAACTGTATAATGTGTTAACTTGCCACTGGCTGTAGGCCTAGGAGTCTGCGACTGCACTTGATTCTGGGTCAGTCTTCAAGGGGAATGACTTCCCACTGTTGTTCAGGGAGTATAGATATTTGGGTTGGAAACGGACTATTTCCTTTTAGTGTAAAAGGGAAGTGTAGTGATCATACCATAACTGTTATTCGCAGTGGTGCTGCCTAGGGAGTGAGTGCATCTCAAACTGAAATGACCTTACTGTGTAATCTGGCATGGAAAAAGTTGACTAGAAAAGGAATCCTGTCCATTTAACAACTGGAAAAATATATGCAGCTGTGTATTTGAGATCACAGGCGAGCAGTGGAAAACTCGTTGGGTTTCTCTCAGGGCAGTGGGGAAAAGATAAAATTGAGTGAGGAGCAAGATCTAGAATCTGGAATCGATAGGTAGCAATTGTTAGTAGTATACTTCCAGCTAAAAATAATGCGGAGTGTACTCACTATCTGTTCTGTCCATTCATGTTAGTATACAGTGTCTGTCTTTACCTGAGACGTTGCTGATGGCACCGGAAGAGCCTTTAAGATTACACAGCACAAGCTCCTTAGCACTCTTCTAGAAGAGTCTGAGAATGAATAATTATATATTTTAAAGTGGACACTTTTTTTAGACCAAAAGTTATTAATTTACTGTGATTCTAGTTAGTGAACAATAAACAGGCACTTATTTACTATCTTTTGATATTTGTATGGTTGGTGGTATATAGTGAAAAATGTGCCTCACAGCAGACTTTTATAGCCACATTTTATCCTCTGGCCTTTACATGCACATTTTAAGTTCCTAAAAGCTAACTATTTACTGAAAGTACCTGGAAATCAATATTTGGTATGCTGCAGTATCAAAGTCAGGTTTCATTGAAGACTTTATGGAAAATTATTACATAAGGGCCATCCCCATCTTATGAACACAACGTATAAATGCCTAACAGCCAACTAGCCCACAACGGAGCTGGAGGCTCAAATTCTGCTTCTTCACCTCTTAATATAGTGTGGTCTATAGAGTAGGAACGTCACCATCACCCAGCGTGGTCTATGTGGTAGGAACATCACCATCACCCAGGAGCTTGTTAGAAAGACATAGCCTCAGGCACCACTCCACACCTCCTGAATCTGCTTTTTAACATGACCCCCAGGTGATCCTATATGCACATTTGAAATCTTAAGAAGCCCTGCTCTCCTCTACCCCCATAGGAGGAACGTAGATTGCCTGGATAGTGCCACTTTTTTGAGGTAGAGAAGGGGCAGCATTGCAGAATGGTGATGAGCATAGGTTCTGGAGCCAAACTGCTTTGCTTTGAGTTCCAGCCCTGACATTTACTGTCTGTGCAACTTCAGATAAGTTACTTAACCATTTCTCCCCCTCATCATGAAATGAGAGTGGTACTACCTCATGGGTTTTTGTGAGGGTTAAATGAGTTTAAAATATGTCAGGTGTTTAGACTCACGTCTGTCCATAGTAGAAACTAGGGGAGTGTTACTGTTGTTGTCACCCGTCATGGTCATCATTATCACCAAAGTGCAGCTGTAGTGAAGAATACTACCCCCTTCACGCTGCAGGAGCCATGTCCCAATAGTACATTCAAAATGTGTTTCCCACAGAAATTGTAGTATAAATGGTGGTTACGTGTCATTTAAACAAGACTGTCAGTACCATACTGCTGGTACACTATGTGTATTTGTACCACCAAAAGGGGAGAAATGTTTCAGATTCTAGGAGCTGGCAAACTGCCTCGTAGAACAGAAACTATTGGTAAATTGCAAACTGCCTGTGTTAGGGTTTTCAATTAAGTCATATATTTGATAGCCAAATATAGTGGAACTCAATCTATTTAGGAAGGCAAAACAATTT
The DNA here is from genome assembly GCF_018350175.1 of Felis catus. NCBI lineage: Eukaryota > Metazoa > Chordata > Mammalia > Carnivora > Felidae > Felis > Felis catus. The sequence goes on along the minus strand of NC_058375.1, from coordinate 96,001,571 downwards.
AAGAAAATTTCCTAAATTTCTTCCATTGTTGTCATGGTCCCCTCCTCATCTAATATATATTTTTGTTTTAGCTCACATGCTAGAGTAATTTACTTTGAATTTGTTAAAATACATTTGTTACAAAAATTGCTTTTTTTGTGAAGCAAGGCACTATGGATTAATGATTTTTAATAACCCCACTGTACATCAGATTGAGATAAATGGAAGGGAATGAACTAGAATGGTTAGTGGTTTTAGTGCCTGGTTGTTGTTTTGTTTTTTGTTTTTTGTTTTGCATGGTATAAAGCTATATGGAATAAGACTTCAGTGTCAGCAAGTTAGGACTTTTTTCTTGTTTTTTTTTTTCCTGGCTGAGATGAAAACCAAGCCTGACATTCGACATAGAGCAATAATAAAAAAAAAATGCATAAGTCCCTGGAGATGTGGAATGTGCTGATATCAGAGCCGATATTCTCCAAGGCCAGAATTCCTGAAAAAGGAAAAATTGCTTTTAAGTGGTAGGTCATTTTCTCACCTGCTTTGAAGCCTGCTGGGTTAAATATGAGAGTTCAAAGTAAGGGTAGCCAGCAAACCAAATGAACTGGAATCTGATTCTGCTTATCTGAAAGGAGCTTCTTTATTTAAGAGCAGCACTGCCCTCTCCTTAGAGAACCAATCTTCATCTACTCTGGCCCCTTTCATTTCTCTCTTGCAAGAAAAGCTTTCTTCTTAGTAAGCCTTGGGAGGGCGTTATCACAGCAGTGAAGACTAAAGATGGTCTTTGGGGATTTCACTAACTTGCTGATGAATTCAGGCTTGTGGCATGTGACTTTAGTACTTTGAATTCAGAAGTGTGTTTGAATATAAAAATCCTTAGTTGGGTTTTAACTAAATAGGATAGCCTTTGCAACTTGGCAGAAAAAGGTGTTAGTGGGTAAAGACAGGAATAAAAAAGATTCCCAAATAAATTGTTTGTTTCACTAAAGCAAACCTCTGTTGAAATCTGTTTCACTGAACACATATTGTAGCTGTGCTGAGGTGGGAATGGGCCCTGTTTCCACATATTTTTACTAATCTTTATGTGGGAAAATGTGGTTGGACATGCCAGTGATGAATTTCTGAGCAACTCATAATTGGCTGGCTCCACTGTAACTAGGGCCTAACAATCTGCTTGATTAATTCTTTAAGGACTACATTAGCCAAGTTGCATGATTTCCAAAGATATAGAAGGTCAGATGTTATACTAACAAAAGACCTTTCTACAGAATGTCTCACTGGGATTTCTTCAGCCCCTTCCCAAAAATAATTAATATTTTTCTCCCCAAATTACATTTTTAAGAATAATAAGCAGAAATAAATGGCCAAGTGTGTTTTACTGAATAGTGATCAAAACTTTTGAGGTTTGTACACTATTCTCATGATTTTTTTCCAGGGCAAAGATCATCCTCGTAACTAGGGAAGTTGGTAGATAATTATAACTTTATATTGAGAAACATACTGGTAGAAAAAAATATATTATTTGTAAAAGTTCCTAATTTTCCATTGTCATAACAAGGGACATGAAATCTGTTCATAGGTGAAAGTAATTTTTTATATTCTCCATCTGACTTCATTCATAATGAAAACCTATGATAGTTACATCCCTCTTTCTTAAATAGGGTCACATTCAGAAATTCAACCGACAAGGAAAATAAGTCTCTTTACTTTGTTTGAAAATGGATTATTTTTCAAAGCTTTGAGACTTCTTTGGTTCCTAAGAACTGACATAGCTTTTAAAACATTTTTGAATTGTAACCAAGCTTATATTCACATAAAATATTGTTCTGTAACCATGCTATTTCTACAGTAATATATCTGAGGTATTTCCCAGAGATTATACTGATAATAAAGGAGCCCATTGTGTGACAGGTCAAAAAATGTTAAATGTTTATATTTTTGTTTCTTTGCTAGTGCCACTGAAGTCTTTATTTGGGCAATCTAGCATGTTCCAATTATGATTTTCTTAATAAATAGAGGGGTATTTCTAGCAAGAGAAAAGATGTTCTCTACTTCCACTAAGGGCATTTCTCATGCTTCATTCTCATTGTTCCCCTTCAAAAAGAACCAGACTGAGAAGTTTGTGAAATCGCTGATGTTCTTCTTTATCCATATTTTCTGAGTACTAAATTCTTCTTTTCAAAGGCAGGAAAAAAAAGAATAAAAGTTAATGTACTTTTTTTTTTAAATGCTTATTTATTTTTGAGAGAGAGAGAGACAGAGCATGAGTGGGGGAGGGACAGAGAGGGAGACACAGAATCTGTAGCAGGCTCCAGGCTCTGAGCTGTCATCACAGAGCCCAACGCGGGGCTTGAACTCACAAACCGCAAGATCATTACCTGAGCCAAAGTTGGATGCCCAACCAACTGAGCTACCCAGGTGCCCTGGCAATGTACTTTTTAATGCATGTCTGTATTCCTTCTCCAGGGTTTAATTCAGTTTTGAAGTTTATGGAAAGCACTCTCTTTCCCAATTAACATGTGCCTGTCAAGTATGAAGTTCACAAAAGCTCACCCTGAATTTATTTGGCAGTATATTTAATCATCCTTTCCCCCTCAAAGTGAACATCTCAATGCCAAAGTTTAGAACATCCTGTCACTAACTGCTGCTGATCTATTGATTGCTTAATCATTAGCACTTGGGGCAAAGTGGACTGCATAACAGTTTTTGGAAGAGCTGCGCTTAGATATTGATGTAAATTGCTCACTCCAAACCCATTACATGAGTGATATTAAAATTCATGTTAGGAAACCTACTGATTTTTCTTTCAGAAAACATCTTTGTTTTTTTGCAGACCCAGCATAGTCCTCTAAATGGAGAGAATAATGGGAATGCAGAATAAAATTATAATCTTGAGGAATAGTTTTTATTGGCTTGTTTCTTGAGTCGAACTTTGCTCCTTCTCCCACCAATCAAATTACTAATACTCAAAGGAAATAAATTTGTACTAAATATATTATGATTTTAAACCAGGAGTAATTTAGATTTCTGTTAGTTATTATCTCTTCTCTCAATAGTGTGTACATATATTCTCATTTATTCTTACCTGAGCCATTGCAAGACAGACTGTGGTTTTCCAGCTTTACAGATGGGGAAGTTCGAGTCATTCAAGTTAAGCCATTTGCTTGAAATCATACAGTAGATAGCCCTTTAGTCATGATATATATGCTTGGTTTCAATAATATGTCAGTTCACGACTCACACCAAAGCAAATACAAAAGAATAAATTTCAAACTAAATATAGTAATGGTAACGGGATATAGAATGATAGAATGGTGATAGTAACGTGGTTTTGCTAGAGAAGTCTTGCTATAGGAGATGAATTTGGAGGTGTTTTTTTTTTTATCGCAGCATTTTTTTAAATTTTATTTTTTATTTTTTAAAATTTACATACAAATTAGCATATAATGAAACAGAGTTTTAAATGAAAAGGCTGATACTGATTTTCAGAAAATAGAAAGGACACTTAGGTTGCAAAAATGCTTCCTGCAAAAATAAAAATATAAATATACAAACTGCCTGGGGAACTCTTCACTCTTCACAGTATTAGTTTATTTGATGAACTCTGATGCTTTAAAATAAAGAATGCCCATTTGCTTTTCTGTCTTCAAACTGGTTCATTTTCATTTCATTCCTTTTCTTGCTAGTAAGTCACTTAAGAAGAACACTGTTTGGTTATTTACATCACATACTCAGACAACTGTATAAAGAACTTAAGTCTTTCTAACTTTTGGAAATGTGCAGTAATACTAAAGAAACAGTAGATGCTGGTTTGTAATGATTCAGAGGGAATTTGACTCTCTGAAATGGTAAAAAAAAAAAAAAAGTTTTAATACAAAGTACAAATGTATACGCTATGTTTCAATATCACTCTTCTTTCAAAATCAAAGGGTAAGTTTGTGAAGAATTAGGGAGGGAAGTTTAACTGAGCAGAATAAACTTTTGGTCTAAAATTTAACTTGTGGGTATTTTTTGGCTAACATGGGGATTTTAGATAGTAAAGGTACTTCTAGGAGCTGTTATCAATAGGTAGGGAACTTGGGAGGTGTCTGGGTGGCTCAGTTGGTTAAGCATGAAACTATGGCTCAGAAACTATGTGCTGACAGCTCAGAGCCTGGAGCCTGCTTCAGATTCTGTGCCTCCCTCTGTCTCTGTTTCTCCCCTGCTTGCAGTCTGTCTGTATGTCTCTCTCTCTCTCAAGAATAAATAAAGATTAAAAAAACATATAAAAATAAATAGGGAACTTGGGTGTGTTCTTTAATGCTGATAAGGCCTCAATACAAGATTGGGTGTTAATGGTGCTCTTTCCAAATTAGAGGAAAAAATAAAATTATCTGCCTTAGTTCTATAGTGGCATTAGATTGAAGCCAGCCTCAAGAAAAGAAATTATTTTGGCTTTAGGTGATGCTCAACAAAATTAAGAGAACTGATATTCAGAGAATTCAGACCACATAATTACCCTCTCAATCTCATCCTGTAATTTCAGGCATTCTGAAAATGAAATGTATATGTGTTATTCAAAGTGTCGAAAAGGCTATATTCTTATTGAGTACTTGTATATTACCAATAGGATATACAGAGAGAGAAGCAGTTTGGGGAAGAATTTAAAAGGGAGCATATTCTCACACCCTTTGGTAGGAACACGCCAGCTCTTGTTTTCATGTGTTCAATATGCCAGAGTCCCAGTTTCTTTCTGAAGCCAGAGTTCAAGCTTTTATGCCCAGGTAGCAGGAGCTTTACAATTAAATTTTAATCCCTTAGTGTTTGTTAGACTCTTATCTAGACTATAGCGACGACTATTCTTGGCAAGCAAAGACATTGCTGTTTTTCCTTCAGTCACAATGAGATAGAAAAATGTTCTCTGGCTGGGGTGTAGATGAAGGCACTTTACTAATCTTATGCATAATTCATCTTTGGTTGCTGAGGTACTCAGAGTTGAAACTTTGCCCTCTGATAAAATTCAGCTGGATTTTTTATTTACTTGACTCTGATCCCTTTGGATTTAGCCCTTTATGGGAGCCTAGGGATTGTAATTCAGCTAAGTCCTAGCTGTGTAGACTTTTCTTATTAATTTGCTCTTGCTGTATTTTAGCTATTGTTAAGACCGCCTTTAACAACAACAGCAACAACAGCTGTACTAAGAACATGCAGTTCAGAGTCCTAGATACTCTGAGAAGATTCTTCTTTCAGTATTGGCTTATTGACTGGAAGGACTCCAATAGGGCTCATCTTAGTTTGTTTTCAAAGTTTAGTTTTTAAAGAGCCTCAGCATTTAAAAACATGCTAACTGTTGTCCTATAACATGCTATAGTATGCTGGTGATTATTCTGTACTGTACTCCCAAGTTTTCCACATTCAACTTCATTATTTTAAGATGTTACTACTAATGAACTTGTTTCTTCCTTCATTCAGTGAACAAATGTGTTATCAGGTACCTTTATGAAATATAAAACACAACTTGTTCACAAGTAACTCGTAGTCTAGCCGTAGGGGGTTTGAGACCGGCAAGGGATGCATTCGTGTAAGACAGAGGCTGCTGCCACGGCGATAGATTAGCTCACCCTTGCATGTTTATTCATCTGACTGGAAGTGGCTGAGGAATTATTTTCACGTGCCTCACATAAGATGTAGTGACCTAAAAAGTCATTTGAGACTCAGAGAGGAGTTTTCCCTTTAGATCTAGGCTTTGTTTAGTCAGGGGTCCTTTCAGTCAAACAAGGCAGATAAGGGAGTCTCTATTTTATTCTCTTTCAAACAAGGAGACACATAGGACTTTCATCTTTACACCTAACTGATGAAGTTCATGTCTTTATAAACTGTGGTACTCATTATGTCTATCTGAATAGTTTAAACTTCATCAAAAAGTGAAGTGCTCCACAATTCAAAATTGAAATAAGAAAGGTCTTGCCTCAAGAGTCACATAGTAGTCGCCATAGTAGCATAAGACAGAGGCCTCTCTCACACTTACACTTCCATCGTCCTCTTTTATAACCTCTCATTGCTAATAATGACAGACTGATAAGGGTTAAAGGCCATTCTGGTTTAGAATATGAAACAGTATGATGTCATTGTGAAGCAGAATGGGAGAACAAGAGTTAGGACTAAAATTAGTTGGGTCTGTGGCCATGTGGGAAAGATGGGAAAGAGCCACTCCAAATTTCCCAGAGCCTACCGTTAATGTTAAAGCTGCATCCTGCAGTGACTGATTCTGAACATAGGCACATGTTAATTTTAAAAAATCATAAAAGGATATTGGGGTAGGCACTGAAATAAGGTTCCAGAATTCCCCAAGCTGAATTTTGCCAATCAATTCTGCATCCTGACAATTCTGTCTTTTTATAAGGAGAGCCACCAAGATTTTCCAAGTAACTAAAAAATATTTCCAATCTTCATTGGGCTCAATCAAATATATGTGCTGGCTAGGTCATTAGGGATGACCTTGGAATACATATTTCAGAATAGGCACAGGGGAGCTGTGCCTTGGGGAGCTTATACTAATTAGGCGTGTAATCAATAAATATGATAATATGATGGAAGTATATGGAGTGGAAGAGTAGGCCTAAGGTTGTACTAGGGGTCAAAGAATATACTGATTTAACTCAGTGTGACAGCAGAAGAAAGGAAGTGGGATGATTTGAACAATGACTTAGAGGCAGAAGACTGCAGATCAGGCTTCGGAATTTACTGGTGACTGTTCTCTAAGAGTCCATCTGAGCTTGCTCTATCTGATGGAATAAGTAGAAATTATTAGTGCTTGGGTAGGTTAACAGAAAATGTATCTCTGGATAGTGAGTTAGATGCATGACAGGATCTTCCAGTTCAGAAGTCTGATTTGTAACATGCTCATAAGGAGTCACATTCATATTTCTAGGTTGTAAGGAGCCCAGTCTCATCCATTCACCTGTGTTCTCGTTTAGCCTAGACCGTGTCTGCTAATGCTAGGTCTCTAGAGAAAGAGTTAAGTCGACTCCAGGCCCCCTGAGTTCCTACCGCCACCAATTCCCTTAGGACTTGGACAAAGATAATGAATAGAGTTACTTAAAAAAATTTTTTTAACTTTGATCTTTCAGATGGCATTGAGAGTAACTGTATCTTTTGTTTGGTGTCAAGCTCCCTATTGAATTATTTTTTTTAACGTTTATTTTTATTTTTGAGAGAGAGAGAGAGAGAGAGACAGAGTGGGAGTGGGGGAGGGGCAGAGAGAGAGGGAGATACAGAATCCAAAGGAGGCTCCAGGCTCCGAGCTGTCAGCACAGAGCCCGAAACAGGGCTCAAACTCACAGACCATGAGATCATGACCTGAGCTGAAGTTGGACTCTTAACTGACTGAGCCACCCAAGTGCCTTGAATTATTATTTTTTTAATTGCTTTTGAGCAATAACTTTTTCTTTGGTTGCTTAACCGGTCGTACAAGTTAAGACTTCTATCTCTATGTGTATTTTATAATAGCTGCCCTGAGAGAGCGGATGAAAAATAATAAGTCAGTTAGATATTTTATGAGTACTGAAATCCCTTCCATTCAGAAATGTAAATAAAATAAGCAGCATGAGCAATCAGCTTATGGCAGATTCCGTGGGTTTATGTTACATAGGGAAATTATAGTGCAACCTGAAACACACTTCTTAATGAATTCATAGTGGTGTCACAGTTGAATGAAACCCTTGAGCTTTTTTCTGTCGTGAAGGGTTTCAGAAATCACTTTTTATAAATTGCCTAGGGTAGGAGGAAAAAACTAAGATGATACCAAAAAATGCCGTCACTGTTAAGTGGCTGCCTCCCAGCACCAAATTGTGCCAGTTAAGTAAAGCAAAAACATAGGATACTGCTCACCTGTGGGCTTATTCAGTGTATGTGTATGTGTACATACATGTGCGTGTGTATTCTAATGCAGCTGACCCTTGAACAACACAGGAGTTATGGGCACTGACCTGCTGTGCAGTCGAAAATCCATCTTTTGATTCTCCAAAAACTTACTGTTTACCGGAACCCACATCAATAACATAAATGGGGGTGGCTTGGGTGGCTCAGTTGGTTGAGCATCCGACTTTGGCTCAGGTCGTGATCTCACGGTTCGTGAGTTTGAGCCCCATATCAGACTCTCTGCTGTCAGCACGGAGCCCACTTTGGCTCCTCTGTCCCCCCCCCTCTCTGCCCCTCCCCCTCTTGTGCTCTCTCTCTCTCTCTCTCTCAAAAATAAATAAACATTTAAAATATATATATATTAAAAAATAACAGTTAACACATATATTGTATATATATCCTGTATTCTTATAATTAAGAAAATCATAAGGTAGAAAAAAATACATTTACAGTACTGGACTGTATTTATTTTAAAAATCTGCATATAACTGCACCCATGCAATTCAAACCAGTGTTGTTCAAGGGTCAGCTTATTCTTTTTCTGAAAAAAACACAAGGAAAATGCTGTGGAAGGACAGGTTGCCCTTGTGATTTTTGTCCCCAGAAGTTGAGAAAGCTCAGTTAGGAAGTATGACAGGAGCTTGGTAAATAGCTCTGTTTTTACCTTCACAAATGCAAGAAGCCAGAGACCTAACTGAAAGTCAGGAAATTGGAATTTGTCTCTTGTCTGGCAGCCTCTTTATCTGGCAGCTTGTAGCACACAAGAACTATCTTCTCACTTATCAGTTAGCTGGTTTTGTAGTTCCTAAAGTTCTTTCTTCACTCTCCTCCTATTCGCTGTGGCCTTGGAGGTGATGAATCCGCTAGCCACAAAAAGTCCAGTATGTCAAACGGGACATAGGGGCCAGTCAAGCTCTAAGGTTGGGAATGAGGGAAAGAAACACATATTTTTAATTTCATATTATTTCTTTTTAAAATTTTAATTTCTTAAGCATTTGGCTTGATTTATGTCAGATTCTGGGCTTGGAAGCCTACATGAATGCATCACAGTTCTGGATAGAATACTTCATGTCTCTTATTTAGCCTAGAATCTCAAATGGTAGTGAGTTGTAGTTAACACTTAGCATTTGTGAGGCTTTACAGTGGAGCTCTCTTTTCGTCCCTGTATGTGTAACAAACGGCCTCATCCTTGTGCTCTCCCATAGGTACCCCCGTGTTTACTGACCTAGAGCAAGATGCTGTGTGGCCCTAAGGGGCTCTGCACCATCTGACAGTCTAGGCATATGCCGCTAGCTCACATTATTTAAGCCCTTATCTCAGCGTTCTGATTTCTCTGTAGTCCCCAGTGTATATAATATGTACTTGCTTGAAATTCCTTATATATTGCTTGCACATTCTTGCTTCTAAGTTTCAGCACATACCAGGGCCTTCGCTTTAGAACGCATTCTCTGACTGCCCTCCACCAGTCCATACCTTATCTTTTAAGACTCCAACTCAAAAGTGAGTCCTGGAGAAAGTCTGATTAATCTCTTCCACCTGATTGCTTTATTCGGAGACTTCTGTTTCTCGGCCCATTCCTCAGACTGGTTTTCCTTTGTGATTGTTGCTTGTGTACATTGTCACCCAACGAGCATGATGATACTAGGAATGACGATTTTCCTCTGTCCTCTTGTCTTTGTTTAATACACACAAACATTTTGAAGGCCTGCTAACAGCCTGCTCAGTTTTCCCTGATTTCTAGTCCACCGTCTATACCTTTTCCCTTGACATCAGAGCTAAATTCCTGGAGAAACAGGACACATTCAGGACTTGGCCTCCACCTCAGCATGTGTGTGGCAGCCTGCTGAATAGGTCCCTACAAATAGGAAGGATCTAACCCTTTGGTTTCAACGTCTCTGCATTCTACTCAAACGCCTTCACGAAGTAGATGTGGGATCAGAAATAGGTCTGGGGATGGGAGTAGGGAAATTTTTAATGAATGCTTTTTCCTTCCTTTTTACATAAGACCCATGAAGCTGCTGTCGTCAGCAGCTCACCCGACACTCTCCTGCTCTGCCTCTTTTCCAGAAGTCAGGGTTAGTTTAAGAAAAAGCCTCTTGCTAGAAGCCATGACCTCGTACTTTTATCCCCTCCATCTGGTGTGCGGCCTCATGGGGCTGTGCTGCTATGCAGGAGGTGAGCAGTGGAATTCTTTAGATGATGACTTCTGAGCCCACATGCGGAGGCAGTGGGGGTGGGGAGCAGGGAGAGCAGTGAGAGCCAAGATCGATGGACCAAAAAGTAAGGTTTGCTCTGGGACAGATCCTGACTATAGGTAGGCTTTTTCATGAGGTGTCCTTCCCCTAATTCAAGTGGGGGCCCGGGTCTATGATGGATGAACACTGTGTTCCTGCAGTTTTCCCTTCTTCCTTCACAGTTGGGGTGCGGGAGTGGGATAGGTAGGGTATGTGCAGGCTTATGCTGTTTCTGAAGGAATGCATTCCACGGTTGAACAGGGAAGGGTTCCCCTTGCACACATCCTCTCTTAGAGCTGCTTTGTCTCACTGTCTTGGACCCACACAGAAGTCCAGATTTTGAATGAGGGTGGGAGGAGGGGTTGAAAGGAGCAAAAGTTTTTGATCAAGTAAAAATCTGTTGTCTGCCTCATCTTGTAGGGGTTTCTCTGCAGGGTGGATTCTCCTTGCCTTGGTGTAGATAAATTACCTGTCTCAGCTAGAGGTCCCAGGACTTTTACCAGGCCATGAGTAGGCATCTGGCCTGGGGTAAGACATTTTTTTTTTTTAGCACTCTCATTCCCTGTTCTTACTTTCCTAGCCCAGGGGTTGACAGCCATTTAAAAACAGAGTGAAATCTCAAAGGAAATTCTAATACATACATTAGAAACCCAAAGCCTTAATAATTTCTTCTCATGGATTCTCAGGATTACTTGTATTCCGTGCACTTAGCATCACTTTAAAAGAAATAGATAAAATTAAAGCAAATGTTAAAAGTGTTAATCTGATGAAGAAAAAAAGGCATAGAAAGCTCTAGGAGGCAGAGTTGATTGAAGGTGGACTACTTGGCATAGTGATCATTTTGTGGTGGTGGAAATAGCGGCAGAAATGACCAAAAGGGGATGTGCTGATGTAGTTAGGGAAGGCCTAGGCTTTTCCTTTTGAAAATTCTGCTCAGATATACTCTCCTAGAATATTTTGTATCAATTTCTGTCCTAAAGGGGCTGGGACTCTGGCCTCTGCAGCCTTGTGTATTGTCAGTCTTTGAGGAGAGCACACAGGGTTTGAAGTGAGAAGCCCTGGATTTGAGTTCTTTCTGAACCACTCAGTATCACATGACCTGGGACAAATCACTGAGCCTTTCTGAATAGCACCTGTGCAGTGAGAGTGTCTCCTGCCTCACAGGGAAAATTGGTGTGAAAATTAGTCTGCGTTAAAGCATTTTGTACCTGAAAAAGCTTCTTATGACATCATAATTATTCTCAGGGAAGCCCTACCTTGAGTTGTCAAAAAGGACAGCTGTGGATTAAACGGTCTTCCCATTTTCTTCACTCAGCTTAACGTTTCTGTTTGCTCAGGCCTGCTTAGAGGGGCTGGTAGTAGTGAAGTAAAGTCACCAGATTTCAGCTCCTTTTGGTCAAAGAAAGAGAACTTCCATGTCCAGCTGCTCCATGCATAGACTCAGGCAGAATGGAAGTGGGCAAAGGGTAGTTCAGAGTCAGGGGGCCAAGGGAAGAATGTTTTCCTTGCTGTCTCTACTCCAGGATGACTGATACATCTTAAGTAAGTGGAAGAGCCACTAAGATGCTCAGGGATAATTTAAACCATGAATGGGAAGTGGAAAAATGTACTTGTAAACTCCTCCTCTCTTCAATCCCTTTGACCTTTGGGGTCAGGGGAAGGCATTTACTGATACCCCACTGACTATTACCTGAAACCTGCCAGTCACCCAACGAGAAGAGCAGCTTCTGGGAAAGCTCAGTTCACTGTAGCAACTGTGACATATTTACCTTAGTAAAGTCACTGCTTGCTCCTCTCCAGTGCCTCTCTCTTGTGGAGATTATCCCTGGAACCCAAAGCTATCCTGTTTTCTAACTTAATAGAAATTAAGAACGACAGGTCATGGGCCGCAGGCTTGGTGATTATACCCAGTGCAGTCCTGGAGGCTGTGTGCCATATCCGTAGCACACAGGGCACAAATTGCACTATCTCCAGCATGGTCTTAGCCATTGGGCTTGGGTGGTAGTATCTCCCCTCTCCATGCACTCTCTGCATCCTTTCCCTGCCACCTCGTGGGGGAATACCAGTCACCAAACCACACAGCTGCTTGCATATTGAGAATGGACATGTTTAATGTTACTTGGTTACGGCTGAACCCCTGATAATGGCAGGAATTTTGAAGGATGTGATTGAAATCCAGTTGTTTGTCTTATTGTTAGGGACCGGGGACGACTAGAACTCTGCTGCAGCCTGAGAGAAGCTTGCGTGCGGGTCCACGCAAACACATATCACGCGTGCACGCACGCGTATCCTCATGGCTGTGCGCAGGCTCGCAGGGAGAGCAAGGAGTGGAAAGGAAGCATCTCTTTCTTGTTTTCCAACATTGCTTCAAAGGTGCCCAACCCCCGTAGTAGCAGTCAGTTCCCAAGTGGAGGGAGGGGGCAGAGGCTTCCACCAAGGCCATCAATAACCAGGTGTGAGCTACAGGTCTCCGTGTAATGTGAAGCTCTCCCGTATTTCATTTCTGCACCCAGGGGGCGGCTCTGCAGGATTGCTTACGGAGAGCTCTGTGTCTGGCACCTCTCTCCACAAGGCCCAGGCGCCCAGGGTCCCACCGACCTGCCCAGGAATGCATCACATTATTCTCTGGTGCTGTAATTTGGCTGCAGGAGCTAGGCTGACGGCCTCCCAGGGATGAGAAACATACTCTCCCTGGCGTCCTCCCTTGGGTTTCTGCCCTGTGACCACTGAGGGTGTTTAAAAACCTCAGGCTGAGGGGGGAAAAATCCCGATTAACTCTCATATATTAAACTGTGTAGAAACCAGTGTCCTGAGTGGGTCTGAGAATTTGGCAGAAGACTTAGTGGTTGGTGTTCTTGCTAAGGGAGGTGAGAAAAAGGAGAAGAGATTACCCTCTACAACAGGGAGGAAAAGAAATGAGGCCGTAAGTGGTCATGAGTCAGACCTACAAGACTTTTTGCAAACAGACGTTCAGGGCCAGGCAGTGTTTAATTTTTTAAAAAATAATCTGAAGTCCCTGATTTCATTTTCCAGCATCATTCTAAGAAAGCATAAGGGCGAGCACTACTATTCAAGGCTAGCAATAATAGCAGTTGGCTCTTATCTGCAGGACTAGATTAAGGCTGGCATTCTTACTTCTACATGAGAAAAACTGGCCACGGGCTGTGCAGCTGAGGTACTTCAGTCACCTGCCTTCTCTAAAACAGTCTAAGATCTTTAAAGGATAGAGATTGTGTCTTTGAAGTTAACTTTGTACCCAAATAGCACTTTCTGCAATGCATTCTACCTAAATGTTAAAAGTTAGAAGAAATGAGGACTGACAGGAAGGAGTGTCAGAGAGGGGCTAAGAGACCGCTGCTGGAGGCACAGAACTCTCCTGACTAGAGGAGGGTCTGGAGAGGGGTTAGACGCTGTGAGTGGGTGGCAGCAGGACTAAATGGAGCCCTGACTGCACCAAATAAAGTTCTCCTTTTGCTGCTTGTTCCAAATAAATTAGTTTCTGTTTGTTTTATTGCAGAATAGACGCCAGTTGTCCAAAGCCAGTCACAATGCAGAGGCAAGCTAAGAAATACGAGGAAAAATTAATTGCTTGGCCATCATCCATCCCTTCTTGGGACCACATTGCCTCTGTAGTGGGGCTCACATGGACCTCTTTTCTTTCGCTATCCACCCCACTATTCAAACTTTTCACTCTCCGGACAGCTTGCTTTTCTCTTAACCATTTATAGTAAATTACAAAACTTGGGTCTTTATGAACTAAAATTTGGAGCCCAGGGGAAGCCCAGAGCAGTACGAGATGCCAGAAGAGGCTCAACTTCCTTCATAGGGTAAGAACTGAAAAGGAATAGGTGACAGCACAGGCAGATTGAACTTGGGTTGAAGTCCCAGGAAGGCCTAGCTGTCATTTATGTGGTTACCTGGGCATTCTTGTGAGAGCAGGGGCTGACTGGGACCTGAGGCTCTACCCAAACACCCTGATGTAAATTCCTTCAGCTGTATTCTTGATTCAGACTGACTTTGACCCCCTTACCTTCCCACTATGCTAAGGCTTTCCTCCTCCTAATCCCAGCTCAAGATGTCAGAAGCTCTTCTCTTTCCCTCCCATTTCCCCCTCCCTAATCCCACCATTGGCTCATCAGTTATCCAGTTGACTCCACTCTGCAAGGAAGACATTCCCCTGGCCTGACTCACTCAGTCCCATTTCTCCACAGGAATCCCCTCACCGCAGACCACAAGGGCCCTGACTAGCTCATGTTTTGTGTTAATGGATGTGAAACCGGAGCAAACCCCTCACCAAAAGAAAAACCACCCTAAACTCTCCCACACAGGTCTCAGCAGGTTACACAAATATTAGTCCTATCATCCAAATAAATCTGCCCCCATGGCCCAGAGCTCTGGCTCCCCTATCCTCTGCTGCCTGTGCAGAGTGAAGCTGTTCTACAAACACGTGAGGACCCCAAGGGATGTTGGAGAGGAACTTGGGGGGGGGGGTGGGCACCTATGTTCAGAATTCCTTGTGTAGGCCCTTTAATCAACAGCCTGCTGTCAATACTTTGCAATTGTAAACGGAAGGTTTCAAGAGAAGTCATGATGGGCTAGACCAGTTAGGAACTTTGGTAAGAGTGTCTGTTGGCTGGAATTGGGGGGCACAATTAAAACTCAGTATCTGAGATAGGTTTATAACCTCATTTTACAGACGAGATGATAGAGGCTTGTAGAATTTGGGTATCTTGCTCAAAATATCAAAAACTGTAAATGGCACAACTGTGATTTCAACCCAGGTGTGTCATAACTGCAAATTTCTATACCACTCTGCTCTCTTAAATTATCAAAAGATAGCCATTGTCTAAGTCACATAAAAATAGGACATCACAGTTTTTGGGACTCCATATCCTAGCTTGTAGCTTACAAAGCCTGCTATCTCTGGAGACTCCACTACTGCAAGCTTAGTTAGGCAGCAGGTAGTAGCATAGAAGGAACTCCCCTGTTTAAGCCAAACATGGAGTGAACAGTAATAATCCCCAGAACTTAGAGAGCCACTAAATAAAAATTTGTTCAATAAATGGGGAAAGGCTGTTTTTTATGTTGTTTACCACTTTGGCCCCAAAGCCCCAGCTCTCTTTTCCTCTGTAGCCACTGGCTTCCATGCCCAACTTCAAAGACTAGGATTCTCTCCTAAAAATTGCCAAAGCCAGAGATCCCTACCTGACTAGTATACCCTGATGCCTCATGTGGGGCCCTTGAGATCAGGCCTGCTACCCTTTCCTACCCTCCATGAGTCACATATCTTTTACTAAGTGTTTCCCAAACCTAGTTGACCTCCAGAAGAATGCATAGAAACTTTAAAAAAATAAAATAAAACCCCAAAGGCGTAGGCAGGCTTACTAAATTATTCTTTCTCAGGAGTGTTCCAGGGTATTCTAGTGATCTATTAGGCATAAGAACCACTACATGCCACTTGGTTTGAACAGGCAGCAAGTGAGCAAGGGGCAGTGCTATCTGATATAGGTTGAAAAGAAGAGGGAGGTTGGAAGAGAATGTATGTTTGTATAGTTATATAATTTTTTCCCCTACAAAATACAGCAGTTTATAAACCTATGAGCATGTGAATGGAACCTTGTCCACTACGGCTAACTCTTACCTAGGAATCCCAGGCTCTGGGATAATGGAAGAAGGTTGTAGCCTGAGAGTTTCTTTTGGGGTACCAGGCAGTCTGCTCAAACTGACCCAGGGAAGAGATGTGGTTCCATCTCTGTCCCATCTACCCTTAGTCAGGTAGGAACACAAAGAAGCTCTCTCCAGGTACCCTTCCTCTTGCACACACAAGAAATGTCAGGAAGCCAGTGCAAAGGAAAGGAAAAATGAGCCTTGACCATGTGCTTTAGTGCAACTTATATCACTCTGAAGACCCCCACCTCTTCCCCTCTCCCTTCTAACCTCCAGAGGGGGCAGTCAGGGAGCTGTTCAGTTTCTTACATCCCCTGTCAACTCCTTCCCAGGGCTAAGGAACCAGTCAGGACACCAGAGTCCTTCTGGATTGCTTTCCAAGTCCTTAAATAGAAACTGTAGCAGCCCAGAGCTGAGGGTAGAGGAAGGCGTGCATGCAAAGATCTTGTGCTTTTGAGCCAGGAGTTTTGAAGTAGAGGGATGAGTGAGGTATTTCTACATTCAGGTCTGGTCCAGCCACTCTGCCTTCTTGGGGGCCTTGCAAGTGTGGACGTCCACAGTGTTTCTGCACTCCTTGCACCGCACTGCACAGCACCAGTGGAATTTGCACTCACACTGGGTGACACGGGTGACTCGAGTTGTGTCGTACCCTCGGCCACAGCACATGATTTCGCAACCATCCGTCCCTTTGGATGTCTTGCTACAGACACGGCCCGCAGTGCCTAGGGAACCTGGGTTGGGGAAGAGAATGAGAACCAAGTTACCTCTTACTTCAGCTGCTCTGGGTTCCCTTACCCACATCCTCATGAGGAAACCATAAAGAATCCCTTTTCCTGAAAATATGCCCAACTGGCCAAAATGACCATCTCCTTACTTCCCTTTGCACCACTCTGGCTTCTTCCCACCATAAAGGCTCCCCAAAGACCATTGACTTCACCTACTATGCTGTCCCTGCCAATACACATCTCTGTGTCTCCTTCAAAACCTAGCCTTAAAATGCTCCTAGCTGTTAAAGCTGGGTAAGGGCTCTCTGTGTTAGAAGTTTTCCATACTAAACAGTTAAAAAAAACAAAAAAACAACTTAGCCTATAATTTATCTTTTCCAAGAAGTCATGCCACAACTCTGATCCAGCTACCATTTGTTAGTATTTTGGTCCTTAGTTTACATTTTAAGTTGTACCATACAGGGAAGTAATATAGGATGGCCATTAAAAGCATGGACCTTATTGTCATATTGTTCAAGTTTCAGTTCCAGGCCTGCCGCATCTTAGCTATGTGATTTCACAAGGTAGTTAATCTCTCTAGGCTTTAATCTTCTCATATGAAAATAGGCATAATAATAGCATGTAACTCAGTGGATTGTTACATCTATCATCTCTGTTCATATGAGGAGGTGAACTGGTTAGTGTGACTGCCCAGAGGCATATCCCTGTGGAATTGCTACAGAATATCCCTTGCCTTACCCTTTACAGTAGGAACTCTTGAAGGGTAGGAATGATATTATCCCCCTGCACAGAGAGTGCTTAGGACTTCATTCTGACCAACTTTAGCAAGAGAGATCCTGCCGACAGATATAAAAACACAGAATTTGGGATGGGATGGGCCCTAGAAAGTATCTGTCTATTCTAACCCTTCTCCAGAGATGGGACAGGGACTGACCTGGAGGTTGAGGAAGGGGAACAGATTGACTGATTCTCTTGCAGTAGTCTGTACACCCTACTGCGATATGGAAAGAAAATGCTAGGGGCACCTGGATGGTTCAGTCGGTTAAGAGACTGACTTCAGCTCACGTCATGATCTCATGGTTAGTGGGTTCAAGCCCTGCATTGGGCTCTGTGCTGACAGCTCAGAGCCTGGGGCCTGCTTCAGATTCTGTGTCTCCCTCTTTCTCTGCCCTTCCCCCATTCACGTTCTGCCTCTCTCTCTCTCTCTCTCTCTCTCTCAAAAATAAACATTAAAAAAAATTAAAAAAAAAAAGAAAATACTAGATCTTAGAACTTCTACATTTGTTTTTTATCTCATAAATTTAAAATCCCTACTTTGTATGTTTTATAAAGTACATATCAATACAGTGGAACATAGGTATCTTTTTAAAGTAAATATCCATATATTAGAGGTACATGCTCAAATAATTTTTTAATGAAAGAGTACGCAATCCAAAATTGTTAGAGGCCAGTCTTCCAGAGTGTGGGCTAACTAGTTCTACTATCTGTGTTACTCTCCTCTAACTCCAAGGGCTGGATCTTAAGTCCTTTTGTGCACCAAAAGCCTCTTCTATACTCTAGAGCTGAGCCGTCCAGGTTATAGCCACCAGCCACACGTGGTCATTTGGTTATAAATTAACTAAAATTTAAAACTTAATTTCTCAGGCACAATACCTATATTTCAAATGCTCAGTAATCCCATGTGGTTAAGTGGCTATCTATTGGAAAACACAGATGTAGAACAGTTCTGTCATCACAGAGAGCTCCACCGGACAGGACTGCTTTGGTGGAAATTTGTGGCTCCATACTCGATTCTGAGATGACTTACACCCTTTGAATTCCAGGCCCCACTTTGGGTTTTATGAGACTTAATTTTATGTCTCCAAGAAAAACCAACACATCTGACTCACCCTTCCTTCTGACTCCAAAGATCCTTCCCCAAAGGTGCATTTTAGGTATAACAGCATAGGCTTATACCTCGGCTGCTATGGAATTATTTCAAGACATTCAGAGAGTAGTCCTCTGAATTATACCACATGGGAAGAAAACATACCTAGTGGCAGGAAATCACTGAGAGAATCAGAAAGGGCTCTTTTAACTCCTTTTCTCCTAGCACCCTCCAAAGGGCACAAACTACTTTCTGTGTTACTTAGGTGGAGCCCCACCCTGTTTCTATGCCCAGATTTGCTCCCAGCCACTTGACTCTCCAGGAATGACAGTGATGGCTGAAAACAAACAGAACCAAAGACAGCTGTGGTTCCTGGCTCTATCTCACCCAAGTCCTGAGTGCTGAGTCTGCAGAGAAGAGCCTGCAAGCCCATGATAGTAACCAGAGGAAGAGCAGTTCTTTTGCACTAAAGGTTGTTCCTAGTCTAACCTGTCTGAACCTGAAATATGAGCCAAGCCAAGATGGTGACTTCTACTCTTTGGGGGCAATAACATATCACTTTCCAGCATCCCCAAGAATTCCACCACAAATATCTGGACCAGATTGAAAAACAATTTGCTGCTTTCTGCTAGTGGTTAGCCCTACTGAGATCTCTTTCCTTGCTTCCCCAACTCCACTGTAGAATCTTCAGTGGCAGCACACTGGATATAGTCTTTCAAGGCCACTCATGGTCTGATCCTCACCTTTCTTTCTACCTCTAGTCTCCTCATCCCAAACCTTCACTCAGTCAGATTCATCATACCTCTCGGTTCCTAGAACAATCATGTACTTTCCCACCTACCACTCTGCTTATTGCCCTTCTCTTCTCTCTAGGTTGTCCAGGTGATCCCTACACCTCAAGAAATTGCTTAAATTCCACATTTTCCAATAAGCTTTTCTTGGTTTCTCCAGCTTTGTGTCTTCTGCAATTGCATATGTCCACCGATTGATTACATCTTATTTCTTTAGCCAGATCATAAACAGTCAGAGACGTAGGGTTCCTCCACCTCATGCTTGTGTACAGCCCATACATTGCTTGGTATTGAAAACGGGTGACTCATTTAAACAATCCCTGAATAATATCTACTGTACCCCGGATGCTGGGGATATTAAAGAGTGAGAAATGACCTCTCCTCTGCTTGGGTAGCACTGGGACTGGTGGCTTGAGGCATTCATTATCAATCTTATTATAAGACGTTCACGTCCAGAGGAGACTGATGCCTCGCAAAGTACCACTTCCCTAACTCCTGTGGCTGAGCAGACTATGATTGACCAGGGGTGCCTGCACCAAGAACTGGGGCTCCTTGTCCCTACCTGCTTTCCTTACTCACCTGCAGCCTTGTCTAAGACACAGTAGTCTGGGGAGTTGTCAAAGTAGACAAGGTCAGTCCGGGTGGCACGGCGATAACCTTGGCGGGCTGCTGTGAAGTTGGCGCCATCCTGGGTTGCTGTCACCTGCACAGCCCCATCGTAGCGCCGGCGCAGGTAATCACCTGTGCGGCGGAAGTCTGAGAGTGCACGCCAGCAGGTGCGCAGAGTACAGGAGCCACTAACGCCATGGCACTTACACTCGAGCTTCAGAAACCGCCGCACAGCCTGGGAGGTGAGGGAGAGGCAGCCGGTCAGGGCACTTTTCAGTCATCCTTAGGGCTACAAGCATGAGTGCTCTGACATCTGGCCTAGGCTGGACAGTGGGTTCTCTCCCCCATCAGAACCCACCCATTCAAGAACCTCTTCCTCCATGAATCCTCCCTAGACCACCAGTGCTTTCTTCCCACGATAGTGTGTTCAAACACAGAGCCACAGGATCCTGTTCATGATTACAGTTTGCCATCACATGCCCTACTTTTACATGTTCTTAGAGTTTAAGGTGCCGTGCCTTCTGCTTCTCTAGCATGTCATTTCCCAGCACAGTACTAGGCACATTGGCAGTGCTCAGAAACCAGTGAACTGCCCAGAGCAAGTTCTTATCCTCCTCAGTCTTTATGGGAGTGGTCCTTCCCCTTCTTAAAAAGTTACTTCCCTTCTTTTCTTTCCCTACTTTCCACATCTGTGAAGACACTTTATGCGCCTGGTTGAATCTAGGCATTCCCAAGCTCCCTTGCATTCACTACTCCTATCCCGTGGGGGTTGGGGCCACTGGAAGTGACCCAGGAGCCTTCAGCACTTCCACCTTCACATTCACTCCGTGATCACACGTACTGGTCACCCCCAGCAGATATGGACGTACATGCACAGACATGAGTACTGACCGTGCGACCACAGCGGTTGTTATGTAAGTTCATGAGGGCCCGGGCATCCTTAAGCCTCTTTTCCTTGGCATCCACAAAGGCCTTGGCAAAGCGAACACCATAATGGATGTTGTCACTGCAGCCACCCCAGTCAAAATCCCCACGTTGGTCATGGTGTCGGCCACGGGTGTAGGGGTCACAGCTGCACACACTCAGTTCTCCCTGGCTGCAGGCACGAGTGATAGCATGGACCACCCCTGCAGACGAGATGGCATATACAAATGCTGCCTCCCGGCTACCTGGAGAGAGAAAGGTAGAAGTACATTTCTGCAAAGAGGCCTATGTCTGTTCCTGTCTTCTGCCCACACAACCCCCCACTCTGAAACCTCCTCTCTTCTTGTCTTTCCCAGAGCAACTCCTGCACCTGCTTTTTTCAAGGTGGCCTTCCCTTCCAAAAGCATTCCCCAGAGTATCTGACCTCTTCCCCTCGGCCCTCAGTACTCTCTATCCGCTTCTTTGTACATCTGACCTCTTGGGCTGACCTGTACTCTTGCTTCCTTCCAAACTCCCTGGATCCATCCATTGAAAAGTTTCACAGTGAGTCATCCCCTCCCACCGAGTGCCAATCCTAGCTCAGCTAAGCCTGCCTCAGTCCACATTCCAGGCCTTTTCAGACCTACTCTGCTGGACAGTTCCCCTACAATAGAGACCCCAGCCCAGGGGTTAGCCTGTTTGGGGAGACCTGCTACTTTCCAGGGCCTGCTTCCTTCTTACCCTGCTCTCAGGGATTGATGACTCATCACCCCTGTCCCCCAAACACCTCCCGATTCCCATCTCCTTCCCTTTCTCCTAGTTTATTGTCTCACTTCTGCTTAGCTTTTTTGCTGAGCTGGGGCCAAGCCACCAACTCTCCAAATATTTACATATCACCTTTCTGTTTATCCCTTGCTGCCATTACTGTGATGTTGGGAGTGTTGGGGTGAGGGTAGTGATGGTGGCAGTGAGTACAGAGCAGCCGTCCTAGTCCTCAGCCTTACAGTGTGTGGAAACCCTCACGCTGCGGTTGGGGAGGAAAGGAGGAGGGAAGACGAGACATGGAGGTGGCAGGGGACACTGTACCTTTGTGTATCATCCCAGCAACACCAATATTTAGAGGGGTCCCTGCCTACATATCTCAGGACTGAGGGTCTGTTCCCAGCTGTATCCTGGGCACTGCCCTCAACTGTCTATCTGATTATGAGGCAGTGTGTCCAAGAGGGGAGGAGGATCATGCCTACCCTACCCACTTGCCACCCCAGGCACAGACAGGGAAGCAGTTGGAGCAGGGTGGAAGAGCTCCCTACTTCTGAGCATGACACGGCCAAAGACAGTGTGGTCCCGGTCCAGCGTGGTGCAGTTCCAGCGGTGGTGGCGGAACTGGTGCTGACACTCTCGGATCCATTCTCGGGCACCCTCGCCCACCGAGCGCATGATGTCTGGGTAACGCTGGCACAGCTGCCGCTGCCGGCTCACCAGACCAGGGATATTGTCACAGATCACTCGGGCCCCCAGTGCCCCGATGTACCTGCAAGGTGGAGATGGCCCTGTCAGAGCATCCTGGCCCTTTTCCTGCCTCAGGAGGGGGAGAAGGAGGGGGAGGGGGAGGGGAGAGATTTGGCATTCAGAACTTGAAGAGGTTCCTTCCCCTCCTCCAACCCACATTCCCTGAGGCCAACGGGTACAGCTTTCCCCACAAGCCTGGAGAAATGGTTACACAGTTGCAGAGAGTAATTGAGTGGTCTCTCACCATCACCCGCTCCCCAGCCAAAGGTCCAAGTGACACACACTCCCAGAACACGGGCCAGGCATGTGTCACATACGTAGAAGCCCTGGGCATGTCACACAAATCCATTCCCTGTTTATTTAATAAACATTAAGAGCCTCAGAGAAAAATAAACTAACAAAACAAGAGTCTGAGACAACACTCTTACACCCACATGTAAGAGGCACGTCCTTCGTAGCTGGTCCATGAAGACATAGTTTGGGGGAGGAAGGATGGAGACAGGGAGGGACCAGTGGGAAGAGACTCAGTGGGCAATTTTGAGTCATGTTTACAGCTCTAGTCAGACCCATGTAGCTAAAATTCCTTACTCCCAAACCTGAGGTCTTGGGGAGGAAGACCCCACCCCCAAATCTCCTCCCTATACCCTTCATTTCCAGGCTCCACAGCCTTTCTTAACAAATGAGTCTTGGAGGCATGATGTCCTGGATGAACCTGCTTGGGCAGAGGGCTGTTAGCAGTGGGAAGCCAAAGCCAAGATAAAGCGAGGGGGGTGACACTCCCCATATTCCAGTCCCCACTCTGCCCAATTCAAACAATTTTAAGAAGATCAGTTGGGGTGGGCTACTAAAAGTTAGGTGGGTTGCTAGAGTCACTCTCAAATTTCTCAGTATTTTCTCTTCACTCGAACATTCTTAGCTTCTTCTCTCCATGAGGTCACTAAATGAGATCTGACCCATTCATCCACTTTGCACTCCCTTGCTGTCTCTCCAACACCTAGCACCTTCCTTGGCCCTCTGGGAGTTCTCTGTTCTCCTATCCTAACACATCAAATGGATACCTCTCTCTCTTTCTCTGAACAGGTGGGGGTCAAAGGGGGCAGTTGCTGCTACGGGCTGAAAAGATTTGGTTTGGGCTGTGAATGAGCCTGTGGTTTGGGAGAGATCCCAAAATGGGCCTAGAAGTGGGTGAGGGGAACAGAAGGCAGCCAGTGGGGAGAGAGGAAAAGCTGGACCGCCCTGGGCTCTATGTCCCCTCACCGTGCCCTGCCCACATCCTTGTGCCTGGCCCTCACCCACAAACTAGATCACCGCTGGTGACACCAAGTCAGACAGACTCAAGGAGGGCTGATGCTTGCCTCTTTTGGAGCTCAGCGGGGCTGATGGGGCCCATCTGTCCCCGGGGGAGGGGTGAGAGGGCTGGCCCACCACTGACAAATCCCATGGAATCAGTGTCCCCAGCAGCACGGTCCATCAGGGCAATAGCTTCCAGGAACAAACAAAATAAACACCCCGGGGTTGGGCCAGGCCGGAAAAGGCCGCCTGACGCACAGCCTGGAGTTACACCCACTGCCGCGGTGCTTTGTTTGGAGAATCAAGACCATTGCAGTTGGAGCTCGTCCCTGTCTCACCACCGTTTTGCTTCCCCAGTTCGGCCCAAGTACTACTCTAAGCAATGGGTGTTTGTTTTTTTTACTGGGGCTTGGAAAGAGGGGGGTTGGATGGGAATGGGAGACCAGTAATCCAGCCCTCATGAGACAGTCTGGAGTGAGGCAGGCCAAACTCTGGCAATAAGTCCTTCCTGTGGTATGACTTAAATCCATTCTGCTGCAGCCCACATTGGTCCTTCTTGTTACATCCTCACTGAGCGTGGGAACATTTAGTACCTAAGACAGGAAGATAATTACGTTCCTCTACTACCACCCAGACCCCATTAAGTAGCTGCACTAAGTGCCCCAACTGGTGTGATTCTGAAGAGCAGGGCACTTGCCTGCTGGCTAGTGGTCAGCCCCTTGTAGTTGGTGGGGGAGGCGGGCTCCAATACAACTGAGCCTTATTAGCCCCCTCTCAATTCAACACACGCCTGCAAAATGCCTACATGTGCCAAGCACTGAGCTCAGCTGTTAGGGCACAGATGTTTAAGGCACCTTGCATCTCATTGGCTGGTAAGAGGGGGAGAGATGCCCCTGACTCCAGCTCCGTTTTCCCTTTCAGAAGTTTTCCTTTCCTTCCCAGCCTCCTGCCCCAGAATGCTCCCTTCACCTGCTTTTGACCAATTCACGTCCCTTCCTTTGACAAAGTGACCCATACCTTACTCTAGCCCTTTGCTCCTCAAAGTGTGGTCCCCAGAACAGCCTATGGGCATCATCTAGGGATCTGTTAGAAATGCAGAGCCTTGGGCCCCACCCCAGGCGTACTGAATCAGATTCTGCATTTTCACCAACATCACGAGGTGATTCAGACACCCTGTTCCATGAAGGCAGAGATTTTTGTGTGTTTTGTTCACTTGGTTACCCCCAGAACCTAGAACAGTGTCTGGCACATAGTAGATACTTAATAACTGTTTGTTGAATAAACACCTAACCGCTCTGATTTACCGCCAACTCTCTTTTCCCCCTAGCCAGCCATAAACTTCATTTCAATTACAGCTTTACTCCTGCTGACATTGCCAGCCTATTTGCAGATGTTTTATATTTGTGTCTTTTTAATGAGGCCAGGGATGCTCTTTTCATTTCCCCTCTTGCAGTCCCTAGTGTACACAATTCAGCCCAGCCCACACAGGGCTTTGAACACAGGAATAAAACTATTTACCTTCCCTGAATCTCTTAATACAACATCATTTATATGGTACTCTACAGTTCACGAAACATTTTTCTAAACAAAAATCCTATGAGACAGGTCTCCATTTTACAGATGAAGAGGCTGAGGTTCAGGGAGATTAAGTGGTAATACCCACTCTGTGTCCATCAGGACTAGTCAGAGGAGAGCCAGGGCGAACCAAGGATATCTGACTCCAAAGTCCAAGCTCATTTTCACTCCGAGAACAAGACAGGCATACAATGCTTAACCAGGAATAGAGCAATCTAGCTCCAAAATTGGTGTGAACTTGGGCAAGTTTCATACCACTCCCCTCCCAGCCCTCACTTTCTTCATATGTGAAATGGAGAAAATAATAGTATCTACCTCACCAGATTACTTTGGGCATTGAAGAAGATGATGCTCATAAAGTACTTAGTTATAGTGTCCAAAGCTTAGTAAAGATTCATTGAATGGCAGTTGGTGGTGGTGACAATAATGCTATTATTATGATATCAACTCTGTTCCTCTCCCTTCGTGAATCTATGCACGATGTCCTGCTCACGGGATTCCCTACATCCAGCCCCCTGCAGAATGCAAAATGGAACAGGGAAGCACATGCAAGGAGCCCCCTATTTCTTGCTCTGTTTGTCACAGATTAAGAAGAGACCATCTGTTTCCTCCTCCAGTTAGAAGTGGGGAGAGGGAAGGAGTGACTGGAGAGTAAGGGAAGGGCTGGCGGGACGATCAGACTGTTAGCTGGTGATAGTGATGACCTTCTGCTCCAGAGTGGAACACGGACACACACAGGGTCAACAGGCATCTCTTCCAGGGTTTGGACAGAGTATCAATCTTGCTGGGTTTTTTTCCCTAAAGGAAAGAGAGATACCTTGGGGGCCTGACCTGCCTTTAGAAAGCAGCTTTCCGCGGTACCTCAGAAGTGATGACCACTGAGGCAGGCATCTGGGGCCTACAGCTGTGACAGGTGTGGGGCAAGGAGATTGAACTAACCTCTGCACCCACTCTCCATCCTGGCTCCACTGCCGCCTTTCACAGCGACTGCCAAGTCCCTCCCTATCACTGTATCACTGGCATGCCCCCTCTCTGGCTCTTCTACCCAGAGTTTTTCCAAAATGTGAACCACATGGGGGTGAGAGCAGTAGAAGGGAGAAAGGAAAAGAAGAGGGAGTAGCCAAGGGACAAATTGGGGACCAGGAAACACCCGAGTTGGGTCTTTAGGAAGCACTACCAGGATGCTGCAATTATCAGAGTGACACTTCCTCACCTAAACACCAAGTGGTCCCCAAAACTACCTCCCAAACTGGTAAGAAGCAATCAAGAGTCCCTAAAAGCAAATTGCTATCTGGGGTGGGTAAAGATGCACTGTGGTCACTTCATCGTCTCTCCATCCGGCCACTGAACACACAAGTCCCCAGCCAAACTGAGTCCCTGATGGCTTTGATCTCCCTCTGAACTTTGAAAGGCTTTTCTCCTCTGTCCCCTCTTCTCTTTCCCTTTCTAAAAGAATGTTTCAAGCCAGATGTAAGATACGGGCCTCCCTTCTCCCCCATCCAGAACAAACCCCCCCCCCCCCTTGCCTTCCCCAACACTGCAGAGATTAAAAAGATCCAAAAGAGAGATTTTTCTGAAACAGGAAAATGGGGGGGGGGGGGATTGGGGATGGAGAGCGACGCATCTTGAAATGATAGGAATCTGCAGCCCAAGCTTGCTGGCCCCTCAGCCAGCTACCCCTCACCCTTCCTAGCCAAGATTCCAAGTCTAGAGGAGAAAAGCCACAGGGTGCAAGGGGAGGAGAGACCACTCTGTGTGGTGGGAAGGGGGAGGGAGGAAGGAGCAAAGTAAGGAAAGGAAGGGGGCACTGCTTGGGTAGGGAGGGGCAAGAGTGCAGTCTGAAGCCAGTTTGATGGGGGGGGGCAGTGAAGAGGAAAGATGAGAAGACTGTCTTTTCTCAGTTCAGTTCCCCCCTTTGCCCCCCAGAGGGTGGGGGAGGAGGGAGAGCAGCTTTCTCCTGAGAGAAAAGGATGAATGCCATCCAGGGCTTGGGGGTGGTGCGGGGGGGGGGGGGGGGGGGGAGGATTCAGAAAAGAGCAGATATCCAGTGGGTTTTTAATGCCTTTTGCCTCATCTGCCCTCTTGTGAGGTGTCTGGAGTCTAAGGCCTGCAAGAAACCTGAGGGGAGGGTCTCAATGCTTTGCGCCTCCAGAAGCCTCTAGTTCTTGGATGGGAAAGAGATGGGAGACACAGGGTCATCTGGGAAGAAAAAAGAAGAGAGGGATGTCAGGGTTCGAAGTGACATCTTCAAAGCTGAAGTTGAAGACAAACGCCTAAATTATGCAATTATGCAAAATTGTTTTAATTGTGAGAGTTAATGGAGTATTTTTGCTTTGATTCCATTTCTAAACCTTGCGCTGGGTGCTATAGCGTGAACACCAAAGTCTTACTGCCTACCCGGTGGGGTAGACTAGCGAGAGCCTCGTCCGCCCTCGCCAAATGCCCTGTTCTCCACCTCGGGGTCGGGGGGGGGGGGGGGGGGGGAGGTCGACGTTAGGCGATCAGGGGGCTCTGTTGGAGGGCCACTGAAGGCCTCAGATGGACGACTGGTTTCTTGAATCCACCCTGAGAAAAACTTGGAAGGTAGCATTCCCCCTAAGTCAGAGCTGAAATGGGGCACAGCACAAGGGAATCTGGAAAGCCTCGACCACCAGGCGTCCTTGCTCCAAACACCCAGGGCCCACCTCACTGGGTGAGCAGCACACCTATCCACCCCCACCCCTACTCCGAGACTTAAGTGACAGTCCGGCTCGGATCGTCTCCAACTCCGTCGAAGCAAAAGCCTGGTCTCCTGTGCAGCCGGTGCCAGGAGCTGCGTAATTCCTCTGGGCGCCTTCGGCCTCTGACCCCGCGCCTCACCCTCCCCACCCCGAGAGCCATGCTCACCACCAGGACGTGTCTACGCGGGCCGGCAGCGTCAGCAGCAGCAGCAACAGCAGGCAGGCAAGACCGAGGCGGGCCGAAGCCCGAGAGCCGTCGGGGGCCGCGGGTCCTGGCGGGAGCGCGGGGACAGGGGCGCGGGCGCGCCGAGGGGGGAGCTGTGCGGCTTCCTCCGCACCACCCGGCTTCAGCATAGCTCCCCGATGACTCCCGCCGCGCGACCCGGAGGGGCGTGGACGGGGCACCGGCTCGGGGTACTCAGGCTGCTCCTACCTCACCCCCTTGGGGGGCCATAGGGCCCGGCGGCGGGGCACCCAGGGGCACCTGGAGTCCGGGAGCCGGGGCGCAGGGTCCTGGAGAGGGGCTCAGGGAACGGGTTCCGGAAGCCGACGGCGGCGCGCGGAGCCCCGGGTCTGGGAAGCGCTGCCCCGGCGCTGGGCGCGGTGTCAGGGGGTCGGTGGCGCGGAGTAGGGCTGCGGGCAGAGTGTGTGCGGACAGCCCCTCGGCCGCGGGCTCTCATTGGACGGCGCGGGGCGGGGCCGAGGCCGGGGACACGCGCGGCCCTCTGGGCGGCTCCGCCCGCGCCAGCCCCGGGCGCTTCTCAGCGCCCTAGGTGTGGCGGCCCCCTCCGCCCCTCGGCTCTCCGCGGAGCACCGCGCCGCGCCCTCACCTGCTTCGGCGGGCCGCGACGGGGTGCGGGGGAGCCCTTCAGAACCCGTAGCGCCCAATCCTGGCCGACGCAGCGCCACCGGGTCCTAGCGCCCTTCAATTGGCAACCCTAACTTCTGTGGGTGATGGCCAGGAGCGCAGAGTGAGGGGACCGCAGACACTTCCCCTCTGTTCTCTAACCTACAGTGACACCGGAGCTGAGCCACTGAGCATGCACTCATTTCCTCGGTCCTCTCTCGGTTCTTGCGCTTCTGTGAAATGGGTAGAACCTCTGTCACGGGGAGTTGCGGGAGGATCTTAACTCCCGTTCAACGTTGCCAACTGGGGCTCTTTGGGCAGTCGGCTTCAGGCAGGGGCTTCTCTCATCTAGGGCTTGTTGCTCCTCGTTCCTCCGACCCACTGCCCACCGCACCCCCTGCACGCAAACAATGTTTAGACCTGGTTTACGCCCGCCTGCCGGCCCCGATGCTCCCCTCTGGCCTGTGGACCGGGAATCGATGGTAGAAGCAGAGGGGGCACACCTGCGGACCGGACAAGGACTCCCCGCCCTTTACCGCCCCGGCTGAGCAGAACTTAGTCTCTCCCGGCTACCCCAGTGCTTCGGTCCCCCACCCCCTCGGGCGGGGCTGCAAGCAGGAAAGAATCAGAAACAGCTGGGCGGCTTTCCCGAAACAGAGGCCAGGGTGGGGGTCCTGCTGAGAGTGGAAGACCCGGAGCCATTTCTCTCCGTCGCCTTTCCTCCTCCCTACTGCTCCCTCACCCCCTCCGTCACCCATCCCACCCCTGCACACCGCCCCGGGGCGTGGTAAATCAGGAAGGGGTGGGGAGGGGCTGACTGCTGACGGTGACACCCCTCTTGTCTCCCCGCACTTACCGGGCAGGCTGGTAGAACCTTTGGGATCAGAGTGGCCCCGGCCTTCCAACTTGGAGAGTTGGGAAGTGGCCTGACCTCTTCGCCAGCCTCAGTTTCTCCTGTCTAACCCCTCATTCCCAAGTGTCTTTATGCCTCTCCCCATGATTTATCTAAACTGTAAAGCCCTGGTGTAAACAATGCTCTGGAAACTGCCCATCCTCCTCAACCCCAAACTCACTGTCAGTTCTTGGTTGGGGGCCTGCCGGTGGGGTGGGGGTGGGGGTGGGGTGTTAGAGCCGCCTGAGTGTGAGTGGACACCGGGCAGCTGCAGACATCCCAGGGGCAGATATGGGGGGGGGGGGAAGGGCTCAGAAGGACCTTTATCCCCTCTCCCTACCTCTCTACCTTACTTTCTGTGGCAGGGGCCAAAGTGCCTTCATTAATTCAACAAATATTTATCTACTCCTTACCAGTGCCAGACTGTGCTAGAACAGTCTGCTAGTGAACAAGGCAAAACAAAACACTTTCTGCCCTCATGGAGTTTACCTTCTACGGGGATAACACGGACAATACACAGGATACATCATAAGTAAAACATATAGTATGTTAGAAAGGAGTAAGAGCAGTGGGAAGGACAGAGTTGTAACTAGGATGATGAAGGTAGGCTCACTAAGGCAACATTCAAGCAAAGACTTGAGGAGGCCAGGGAACAAGCCGGGCAGATTTTTGGTGGAGAGCATTCGCAGCAGAGGGTACAGCCAACACAGAGACACTATGGTGGGTATGCGCTGGTGTGCAAAGGGTGGCATGGGGGCAGCAAGGAGCTGGGGGAAGGAGAGGAGTTCAGCTAGGTAGCCAGGGTGGCCCAAGTCCTGTGGGGTGGGGCATAGGGGTTGAAATTGGGGGCTGGACTGGAGTTGCATAGGAGTGGGAGAGGGTTGACTGCCGAGACCAAGCAGGGCCAGCATGCAGCCACATCCCTCCCTACCAACCAGCTGACCCTTCCCTCCCCTTCTCTCCTTTCCCTGAGTCTGAAAGTATCCAGCAGCCCTTGTGTTTCATCAAAAAGACTCTCAAAAAGCAG
The DNA here is from genome assembly GCF_018350175.1 of Felis catus. NCBI lineage: Eukaryota > Metazoa > Chordata > Mammalia > Carnivora > Felidae > Felis > Felis catus. Next base: position 95,971,040 of record NC_058375.1, on the reverse strand, counting down.
ACTCTCTGCCGAGCTTCCCTGAGAGGGACAGGTGAGAAAGGAGTGAGCCCAGGCTCCTTCCTGGCCAGGCCCCTCTCCTTGGACCACTCTTTCACCTCCTCCCAGCCCAGCCCCACCCTGATGCTGGGCAGCAGTCTATAAGGTCTGCAAGCTGGGGCAGCCTCTCCCAGACTCCCCTGTGTGCTTAGGCCTGGGTGTGACTCTGGCCCTGTGTTTGTTTCTACATATGGGCCCGAGGTTGTGGGGTGGGCTGGAGATGATCACATCAGCCCTAACCGTGCGGACTCACCCACTTGGGCCCCAGACTCACTTCTGAGGCCCCTTCTTTGGCTTCAGCTGTCTTCACAGTCAAGTGGGACCGTGTCTTGGCACAACATAGATGCTCAACTATTAAAGCATGTTGCTGAGCTAAGGAGGCCCCCAGAAATATCAGCAGCTCGAAGAGGGAGGGCAGTGGATGAGGGGACAAGACTTCTCCCCAGTGCTTACAGGCTACCTTTGCTGTAGAGTGGACAACCCAAGATGAGGCTCTGCTCCTTCCTCGTCTTCCTCCCCTCCCCTCCGAGCCCCCTGGCTCCCCAGGAGGAACCCCAGGCTGCAGGAGCCAGCTGCCTGCAAGAGCTGCACTCAACCACTTAACTAGAGAACAAATACGGAGCCAGAGAAGAGGTTTTCTGGGATCTGCCACTTTGGACTTCATATCTCAAAATAAACTTTCAGTCTCAAGGTCCTAGACGCTACTGGAGAGCTCAGCTCCTCACGCGAGGGCCTGTTGTGGGGCTTCCAGGCCGAGGGTCAAGGCCAGAGGCTCAGGCTAGTGCCTGACCTGCTCCTCCCTCCCACCCCTACCCTCACTCCACCCTAATGGGAGACAGGGGAGGAGTCACTAATTTGGGAGTCAAGTTCTCGTCTGGAGGGCACTGCATAGAGTCAGGTTGGCACTTATTGAACACCTGCTGTATGCCCAGCACTGGCCAGAGCATCCTAAATGACACAGAAGGACACAAAGGGTCTTATTCCAAGGTGTTTTCTTGCAAGTACAATAAAGCCACCTGAGAAGTGGTTCACTAGGCTTTGCTGTTCGAGGCTGCATGCCGCAGATTTAGTGGGCAGTGTCAACAGAGGCCTTGGGGAAGAATCCCGGCTCCCCGAGAATCCTGGATTCCCTGGGGCAACCAGCAGAGCCAGTCACCCTTCTTCCTCCAGGTGGCACCGTAGCCCCCTGCCTTCTCAAAAGTGGCTGCCCAAAGGAGAAGGGTCTCCCCCCTCACCCTTGATATCTAACCTCACGCTCTGCTCCCCCATGGGGACTTCCTTCACTCTCTTCTCAGCTGCGTGAGGCTGAATGATTTTGAGTTTTTACTGGCCCTTGGATGGGAGTGGAGATGAGCTAAGGGGAGTTCGGGTGGTGTGGGTAAACAGCTCTTACTCTACCCTGGTTGACCCCCGAGGAGGAGGCTCCCCCTTCCCTGGACCCCTTTGGTGATGACCTTCTCTCTTTCCTGGTGGGTGGGAGGTGGTGTGGATGGTAATGAGCAGAGAGAAAGGCCGAGAAGGGGCTGGGGGGAGGTTTGGATGGGAGTCAAGGAATTCCTGAGCCTGCTGCTTGCACAAGGAGCCCTGAGACGCTTTTCCTGAGCTTTCTTTGCAGACCGAGGCAAGTCTTATTTGAAATGGGGCCAGGTTCACACAGGCCTCTGTGCCCCCACCTCGTCTCTCCCTCCCCAGCCACTCCATGCAGGTGTCTAGGGAAGAGGAGGGAGCTTGGGAAGAACACAGGGGCTTTTAAGGGGGGTGCAGTGGGGGAATCTACACTTTGCACACCGCCTGACTGGCCTCTCCTTGGTATTTATGAGCTCCCAGGCGAGGCATGGAACGTGTCTCAAAGAGGCCAGGCCAAGAGGGCTTTGGAGGGAAGGAGCATCCAGCCCAAATCAGTGAAGGGGGCTCGGTGGGGCAGGCCAGAGACAGGGACCCTCTTCCTCCCAACCAGTGGCCAAACAGGAGAGTAGATTCCTCCCCCAAGGGGCCTGGGAGAAACAGTGAGCTAGGGGAGAAGGGGAAGGAAGGGCAGAGGCTTGGGGAGGCGGGACCATGGGGGCGGGGCAAGGGGGTCTGGAGCCTTTTAGCGTTTTGGCTGTAATCAGACTGGAGCCAGGCGGTAGGCGGGCTCACAGCCATCCTGGGCGGGTGGCCCAGGTTCTGTGTGAGGCCAGTGGGTGTGCTGCTGGGATTCTGGGTGGTCACTGACCAGCCTAACCCCAAGGGAGAGTGGTTCCCACTTTGCCCCCAGCCACCCTCTCCCAATCTGCCTGTATCAAATAACACTGAGCTCTCTTTCTCTCCCCACCACCTGTTCTGGGTCCTAGAATGATCTGGAAGCGAGGTTTGCTTCCAGCAGACACAAATCTGCAGAGCCCACTATCTTCCTCCCTCCCACTCTGCCTTCCTCACTTTGCTCTGCTTCTTGCTCTCCCCATGTCCTCTCTGTGTCTCTCTAGGTCTGTCTCCGTCTGGCTCCTATTTCTATCATGCTGTGTCCATTCCTGTCCTTCTATGTTTGTCTCTCTGTCTTCGTTTGTCTTCTCTGTGTGTCTGTGTCTGCTGGCCTTTTGCCCTCTGTCTGAACTTCTCTCCATCTTTCTCTTTATGAATCTCTCTCTTTATGTCTCTCTCTTGTCTTTCACTCTCCATGTCTTTTCTGACTCCCTCTGTGTGTCTGTGTTCCCCTCTGTATTTTTCTGTGTGTATCTTTGTTTCTCTTTGTCTCTGTTCGTCTCTTTCTCACACCTTCCTCCATAGGCCCTGCAACACGGTGCAAAGCACAGTGGACTGAAAGAAATCAGAAAAACCGTTTTCCCTCAACCCGGCCATGCATGATTCCGAGCCTGCTGCTTGCACAAGGAGCCCTGAGATGCTTTTCCTGAGCTTTCTTGATTTCCATGATTCCGAAGGTCACTTTTGCACTCCTGGCCTCAGTTTCCTCACTGGCAAGACAAGTGGGGTGGACATCTAGTTCCCTCCATGGGGGCCAATTTCTGTTTCTCTCTTTCTCTCTTGTTTCTTGTAGGACAGCCCACCCTGTTCTCCAAGGCCTCTGCTTCTTTGCTCCCTAGATTTGACCCTGAAGTTAGGACTCCAGCATCCTTTGGACCCCCAGTGGGAAGGAGTCTTTGATACTGTCAGCCAGCAGGCCCCAAAAGGAGGAGGACTCCTCACTCCTTCACCCCCTCAAACATCAGGGTAGACAAGGGCCCTTTCTGGGGCCATGTCTGGCACACAAACCAGATTAGCTCATCTCTCTAATCCTCTTTGTGCTGGGGCCCCTGCCAGACAGGGACACCCACAGTGCAGAGCAAGGGTTGTGTGTGTGTGTGTGTGTGTGTGTGTGTGTGTGTGTGTGTGTGTGTGCAGATTCTTGGAGAAAGCAAGACTAAGGTTCTTCTCCCTCTGGGTACCCCCTCCTGCCTGAAAACCTCAAAATCAGCAGCCCTCACTCTATAAGAAACCTCATCAGGCTTGAGCCAAATCAGGGTTCTCATAATCCCAGTCTGCCCCACCCACCCAATCCTTTTTACAGCGTCCCTAGGGCTGGAAGCCACCCCTTCCTTCTCCATACGTAACCCCTGGCATATGTGCGAATGTTGTATTTTAGTCTAGGAAAAGTCTGCTTCTTCCATTCCTTCTTGAAAAGCCTGGAAAGCCTGGAGTGTAAGGCAGGGCACAGGGGACATAGGGGCAAGGGCGGGTTGGGGGTGGGGAGTAGACGGTCCCTGGGTTTCACACTCCGAGTTGGAGGCCTCCAGTCCCTCTGAAGTTTCATTTGGAGAGGTCTTTCTTGGCTGATAAGATCAAAGCATTCCCTCTGCCAAATCATTACCTTATTTTCGAGGCAATTACAGAACTTATTGTATCAATTAGCCGGGTCTCCAGCTGCAGCCGGTTATCTCTGTCTGCCTGGCGCTCGCTGAAGAAAGGGTCGGCCGGCCCAGCCAGCCGGGCCCCAGAGGAAAGGGCAGAAGCGGGGCTGCGGCCCGGGAGCTGTCCGGCCGCTTTCAGCAGGGACCGGCAGGTGGAGGGCACTGGGGAGCCCTTGCGAGGACGAGGAACCCGGCGGCTTCTCCTCACGCACCCCGCCACTGCCGCAGGAGCGCTCTTGTCCGCGGCCGTCACACCTGCACGCCTTAGGTGGCCCGGGAGGGCAAACCGGCTGAGCCTGGAGGGGAGTGAGACCGATGGGCCGGCCGGGCCAGGGCCCCGGCTCTGCGGAGGAAAGCGCTGAGTCTGCCAACATGCCTATCCCTTCCCGACTTGCTGGTGCGTGACTCACTGTGGGCCGCGCGCCCCGCAGTGGCCTTTTCTAGAAAGGCATGGCAGGATGAGCTTTGTCAGAGTGGGCGCTCGTGCGTTTGCAAACTGGGAGAAAACCTTTGGACGGAGTGCGTGGCACAGGGAAGTCGGTGTCCCCGTGGGTGCGCGAGTGTGGCCTCTGCTCCTACCCTTCCTGCAGAGCCACGCCCACACGCGGTGTTGGGGTCAAGTGGAGGGTCCTTTAGAGCTCCAGTTCTCAAACTTCGTTCTCAGATCCCTTTTACGTTAAAAACTTATTAAGGACCCCACAGACCTTTTATTTATGGAGGTTATAGCCATCCGTGTGAAAAATGACAAGGAACACAGGAGCCATCAGAGAGTGCTCCCAGTGGCCAAAGCTGGACAATTGGAGCAACAAAATCGTTTTGGATTATAACCTAAAGTATAAATAAACATGCACGGATCCCTACTGATATAAATAAATGAATAAATAAATACAAGGGGAGGAGAGACAAATACCGCATGCAGAAGAATTCCAAATAATCTATGTAGCTATTCCTCCAGTGGGGGCTCCAGGTTGTGACCTCCCTCCAAGAGTACAGAACAGAAAAGGGCAGGGGTGGTGGGGAGTAACTTCACAGTGCAGAAAGCTGACAAACCTCAGTTGGGTGATCACAGTCAACATCAACAGCGAAAAGTCCTGTTGATAATATGTACCCTGGATATAATGGGATGAGAATGACACTACTCCTCTGTGATTTCCCTCCCCTTAATCCCAGTGTAATCATGAGATTACACTGATTCACACCTGTTGAACCATTCTTGCCACAAAGGGATACATCCCACTTGACCATGAGATATGATCCTTTTATTGTGCTGTTTGAATGCAGATTGCTGATATTTTGTTGATGATTTTTGCATTTATGTTCATCAGGAATATTGGCCTGTAATTTCCATGCAGTGTCCTTGTCTGGCTTTAGTATCAGGGTAATCATAACCTTGTAAAATGAATTTGGAAGTGTTTCTTCCTCATCAGTTTTTTGGAAGAGTTGAGAAGGCCTTAGTTCTTTAAATGTTTCGTTCACTTCACCAGTAAAGCCATCTGGTCCTGGACTTTTCTTTGTTGGGAGATTTTTGATTCCTGAGTCAACTTCCTTATTAGTTATAGATCTATTCATATTTCCTGTTTCTTCATGATTCAGTCTTGGTAGATTGTATGTTTCTAAGCATTTATCCATTATTTATAGGTTATCCAATTTCTTGGTATATAATTGTTCACAGTTGTCCCTTCTGATCCTTTGTGTTTCCCTGTAATGTCTCCTCTTTTGTTTCTAGTTTTATTTGTTTGAATCTTTTCTCCTTTTTCCATTAGTCTGGCTAAAGATTTGTCAATTTTGTTTATCTTAAAGAAAAACTTTTAGTTTTGCTGACCTTTTCTATTGTGTTTGTAATCTCTATTTCATTTATTTCTGCTAACCTGAGGCTTAGTTCTTTTCCTCTTCTTCTCCTCCTCCCCTCCCTCCCCCTCCTCCTCGTCCTCATCCTCCTTCTTCTCCCTCTTCTTCCTCTGGTTTCTTCAGGTGTCAAGTCAGGTTGTTTATTTCAGGTCTTTCTTTTTTTCTTAATGTAGGCATTTATTGTGACAAACTTTCCTCTCAGAACTGCTTTTGCTGCATCCCATATTGGTATATTGTGTTTCAATGTTCTTTTGTCTCTTAATATTTTTTGATTTCCCTGTTGATTTCTTCTTTGATCCATTGACTGATCAGGAGCATGTTATTTAATTTCGACATATCTGTGACTTTTTCAGTTTTCTTCTTGTGCTATACCACTGTGATCAAAGTTCCTTGTTAAGATTTCAACTTTAAGTTTGTTAAGACTTGTTTTGTGACCTGACACATGATTTATCTTGGAGAATGTTCTATGTGCACTTGAGAGGAATGAGCATTCTGCTGCTGTTGGATGGAATGTTATATATATGTCTGTTAGATCCATTTGGTCTAAACCGTACTTCAAGTCTTATATTTCCTTATCAAATTTTTGTCTGGATGATATATCCACTAACATAAGTGGAGCATTGAAGTCACCTTCCATTCTTGCATTGCTGTCTATTTCTGCTTTCAGATCTGTTGATATTTGTTTAATATATTTATGCACTTTGATGTTGGGTGCATATATATTTATAGTTGTTATAGCCTCTTGATGAGTCGATCCCTTTATCATTATATAATGACCTTTTTTGTGCCTTGTTAGGTTTTTACTTAATGTCTATCTTGTCTGATAAAAGTATAACCACCTTTACTCTCTCTTGGTTTCCAGTTGCAAAAATATCTTATTCTATCCCTTTACTTGCTGCCAATATAAAGATTTAAAGCTGAAATCTTTTGAAGGCAGCATATAGTTGGGTCTTTTTTGTTTTTTAAAAATCCATTCAGCCACTCTGTCTTTTGATTTGAGTATTTGTCCATTTACATTTAACGTAATTTTTTTTTTAATTTTTTTAATGTATATTTATTTTTGAGAGAGACAGACATACAGACACAGAGTGAGCAGGGGAGGGCCAGAGAGAGAGGGAGACAGAATCTGAAGCAGGCTCCAGGCTCTGAGCTGCCAGCACAGAGCCTGATGTGGGGCTCGAACTCATAGACTATGAGATCATGACCTGAGCCGAAGTCAGATGCTTAACCAGCTGAGCCACCCAGGCGCACCTACACTTGAAGTAATTATTGATAGGTAAGGGCTTATTATTGACTTCTTGTTCATTGTTTTCTGGCTATTTGTCATTCCTTTATTTTATCCTCTCTTGATGTCTTCCTCTGTGATATTATAGTTATACTGGTATGCTTTGTTTTCTGTATCTTGATCTTCTATGTATCTGCTGTAGGTTTTGCTTCATTATTACTAGGATTACATGAAACATCTTATAGTTTTGACAGTCTATTTTAAACTGATAACTTTGATCACAGAGAAAAATTCTACCCTTTCATAGCCCCCTTATTTTATGCTTTTTTCTTCTAATATTTATTTATTTTTGAGACAGAGAGAGAGAGAGAGAGACATAGAGAGATAGAGAATGCGAGTTGGGGAGGGGCATAAGAGAGGGAGACAAAGAATCTGAAGCAGGCTCCAGGCTCTGAGCTGTCAGCACAGACATGGGGCTCAAACTCATGAACTAAGAGATCATGACCTGAGCCAAAGTCAGACGCCCAACTGACTGAGCCACCCAGGTGCCCCTCATTTTATGTTTTTGATGTCACAATTTACATGTATCCATTAAAAAATTATTTTAGCTACAGTTATTAATAATATGCCTTTTAACCTTTATACTAGAGTTAATTGCTTTACATACCACCATTACAATAGAGTATTGTGAACTTGACTCTGTGAGGTTTTTTTTTACCTTTTACCAGTGAGGTTTTTTTAATGTTTATTTATTTATTTTGAGAGAGAGAGAGAGAGAGAGAGAGAGAGAGAGAGAGAGAGAGAGAGAGCACACACACATATGTGGGGTAGGGGCAGAGATAGAGGGAGACAGAGAATCTTAAGCAGGCTCTGTGTTCAAAGCAGGGCTCAAACTCATGAACCCATGAGATCATGATGTGAGCGCAAATCAAGAGTCAGACACTTAACTGACTGAGCCACCCAGGTGCCCCTGCCAGGGAGTTTTACACTTCAATGTTTTTCATGTTACTAATTAGCATTCTTTCATTTCAGCTTAAAAGCTTCTATTATCATTTCTTATAAGGCAAGTCTAGAGGTGATAAATTCCCCCGGATTTTGTTTGTCTAGGAAAGTCTTATCTCCTTCATTTCTGAAGGACAGCTTTGCTGGGTAGAGTACTCTTGGTTGGCAGTTTTTTTTTTTCTTTTAGTACTTTGAACATATCATCCCACTCTTTTTTAGTCTGCAAGATTTCTGCTGAGAAATCCACTGATAGCCTTATTGGGGTACACTTGTATGAGTCAAGTTGTTTTTTTTCTTGCTTCTTTTAAAAGTTTTTCATTGTCTTTGGTTTTTGACCATTTTATGTAATATGTCTTGGTGAAGTCTTCATTTTCTGAGAGTCTTGTTTATCATGAATGGGTATTAGATTTTGACAAGTGTTTTTTTCTGCATCTATCAATATGATCATGTGATCTTTCTTCTTTAGCTTGTTGATGTGATATATTATACTCATTGATTTATCAATGTTAAACCAACCTTACATACTTGGGATAAATCCCACTTGGTCATGGTGTGTAATTCTTTTTCTACATTGTTGATTTGATAAAGTTTCATTACGGTTTTTTGCATCCATGTTCGTGATAGATAATGGTCTGTAGTTTTCTTGTACTGTCTTTCTCTGGTTTTGGTATTAGGGTAATACTGGCCTCATAGAATGATTTAGGAAGTATTCCCTCTGTTTCTTTCTTCTGGAAGAGATTATAGAGAGCTGATAATAATTTTGTCCTGAAGTGTTTGGTATAATTCACCAGTCAACCCATCAGAGCCTGGTATTTACTATGTTGAATGGTTATTAATCATTGACTAAATTTCTTTAATAGATATAGGCCATTCAGAACATCTATTTTTTGAATGTAAATTTTGGCAGATTGTATCTTTTAAGGAGTTGGTCCATTTCATCCAGGCTATCTGATTTGTGGGCATAGGGTTGTGCTTTTTCTGTTGTTTGTTTTTGTTTTCATTTTTGTTTTGCATCTACACTTAGGTTTATTTTTAAATTTTTTTTCAAGTTTTTATTTAAATTCCAGTCTGTTAATATACAGTATAATATTAGTTTCAGGTGTAGCGTTTAGTGATTCATCACTTATATACAACACCCAGTGCTCATCACTAGTGCCCTCCTTAATATCCATTATCTATTTAACACATCCCCCCCCCCACGTCCCCACCAGTAACCATAGTTTGTTCTGTATAGTTAAGAGTCTGTTTCTTGGTTTGCCTCTTTTTTCTTTCTTTCTTTCTTTCTTTCTTTCTTTCTTTCTTTCTTTCTTTCTTTCTTTCTTTCTTTCTTTCTTTCCCTATGTTAATTTGTTTTGTTTCCTAAATTCTACATATGATTGAAATCATATGGTATTTGTCTTTCTCTGACTGACAGATTTGGCTAGCCTTATACTCTCTAGTTCTTTCCACATCATTGCAAATGGCAAGATTTCATTCCTTTTTATGGCTGAATAATATTCCATTGTATATATACCACATCTTCTTTATCCATTCATCAATCACTGGACACTTGGGCTGCTTCCGTATCTTGGCCATTGTAAATAAAATTGCTTATAAACATAGGGGTGCAGGTATCTCTTTGAATTAGTGTTTTTGTATTCTTTGGGTAAATACCCTGTAGTGTGATTGCTGGGTCATAGAGTAGTCCTATTTTTAACTTTTTGAGGAACCGCCACTGTTTTCTACAGTGGTTGCACCTGTTTGCATTCCCACCAACAGTGCACGAGGGTTCCTATTTCTCTGAGTCCTTGCCAACACTTGCTATCTCTTGTATTTTTGATAAGAGCCATTCTAACAGGTGTGAGATGATATTTTGGCTTCAACTTACATTTCCCTGATGATAAGTGATGATGAACATCTTTTTATATGTCTATCGGCCATCTGGATGTCTTATTTGGAGAAATGTCTATTTATATCTTCTGTCCATTTTTAATTGGATCATTCATTTTTTAGGAACTGAGTTTTATAAGTTCTTTATGTATTTTGGATACTAACCCTTTATTGGATATATCATTTACAAATATCTTCTCCCATTAAGTAGATTGCCTTTTAGTTTTGTTGATTGTTTCCTTTACTATGCAGCTTTTTATTTTGATGTAGTCCAAATAGTTTATTTTTGATTTTGTTTCCCTTGCCTCATGAGACATATCTAGAAAAAAAACTGCTTCGGGCATGATTTATATTTAAAAAATTTATTTTGGGCACCTGAGTGGCTCAGTTGGTTAAGTGTCCGATCTAGCTCATGTCACAATCTTGCAGTCATGAGTTCAAGCCCCGTGTTGGGCTCTGTGCTGACAGTGCAGAGCCTGGAGCCTGCTTCAGATTCTGTGTCTCACTCTCTCTCTGCCCCTTCTTTGCCCACGCTCTGTCTCTCTCTCTCTCTCTCAAAAATTAATAATTTTTTTAAAGTTTATTTATTTATTTTGAGAGAAAGAGAGGGATTGGTGAGGGGCAGAGAGAGAGAGGAGAGAGAGAATCCCAAGTAGGCTCTACACTGTCTGTGTAGAGCCCATGTGCAGTTCGATTTCACGAACCGTAAGATCATGACCTGAGCCAAGATCAAGAGTTGGATTCTTAACCGACTGAGCCACCCAGGTGCCCCTAAAAATTTTTTTTGATGTGTGTTTTATGGCCCAAGAATGTAGTCTGTCTTGGTGAATGTTCCATGTGAACTTGAGAAGAATGTATATTCTGCTGTTGTTGGATGAAGTGGTCAATAGATGTCAATTATAACCAATTGATTGATATTGCTGTTGAATTAAACTATGTCCGTACTGATTTTCTGCTTTCTGTATCTGTCTATTTCTGATAGTCTGGTGTTGAAATGTCCAACTGTGATTTGAGATCTTTTTCTCTTTGCAGTTCTATCAATTTTTTCTGATGTAGTTTGATGCTGTGTTTGATGCTGTGTTGTTAGGCACACACATATTAAGGATTTCTAAGTCTTCTTGGAAAGTTGGCCCCTTTATTATTATGTAATACCTCTCTTTATCCCTGGTAATTTTTCTTACTTTGATGTCTGCTCTGTTTGAAATCAATGTAGCAACTTCTGGTTTTTAAAATTAGTGTCAGCATGATATAGCTTTCTTTATCCATTTACTTTTTTTTTTTTTAATGTTTATTTGTTTTTAGGATAGAGAGAGACAGAGCATGAGCAGGTGAGGGGCACAGAGAGAGAGAGAGAGAGAGAGAGACAGAATCCGAAGCAGGCTTCAGGCTCCAAGCTGTCAGCACATAGCCTGATGCGAGAACCCATGAACCGTGAGATCATGACCTGGGCCAAGGGCGGATGCTTAACCAACTGAGCCACCCAGGTACCCCCTTTATCCATTTACTTTTAATCTATGTCTTTATAATTAAAATGGATTTCATGTAGACAACATACAGATGGTCTTCTTTTTTTATCCACTTTGGCAATCTTTGTCTTTTAATTGGTATATTTAGACCACTGACATTTAAAGTGACTATTGATATAATTGGATATTTGTTTCTGTATTCTATTCGTTGCCTTGTTCTTTGTTCTTATTTTTGTCTTCTGCTCTTTTTATGCCTTTTGTGGTTTTATTTTTATTTATTTATTTAAAAATATTTTTTAAGTTTATTTATTTTGAGATACAGAGAGAGTGGAGGAGGGGCAGAGAGAGAGGGAGAGAGAGAATCCCAGAGAGGCTCATGCTGTCAGTGTGGAGCCCGATGTGGGGCTCAAACTCACGAACCATGAGATCACGACCTGAGCTGAAATCAAGAGTTGGACGCTTAACTGACTGAGCCACCCAGGCACCCCTTGCCTTTTGTGGTTTTAATTGAACATTTTATATGATTCCATTCTCTGTCCTTTCTTAGCATATCAATTATACTTTTTTTATGGTTGCTCTAGAGTTTGCAATATACACTTACAACTAATCCAGGTCCACTTGCAAATAACACAATTTGGCTGCACAGGTAATATGAGTATCTTTTAATAACACAATCATCCTCATTCTTCCCTCCTGTCCTTTGCATCATTGTGTCATTCATTTCACTTATATTTAAGCGTACATAAGCATATGTATGTACTTAAGCAGACATACTGAAATACATTAATGCTATTATTTTGAACAAACTTTTGTTAGATCAATTAAGTATAAGAAAAATAAAAATTTTTGACTCTCACCTATTTTCTTTTCTGATACTCTTCTTTATGTAGATCTGAGTTTCTGACTCATATCATTTCCCTTTTCTGAAGAATTTCTTTTAGAAGAACTTCTTTTATTTATTTTAAAAATTTTTAAAGTTTATTTTATTTTTTATATATAGAGAGAGAGCAGGGAGGGCCAGAAAGAGGGGTGGACAGAGGATCTGAAGTGGGCTCTGAGCTGTCAGCACAGAGCCCGACGTGGGGCTTGAATCCACAAATCATGAGATCATGACCTGAGCCAAAATTGGATGCTTAACCAACTGAGCCACCCAGATGGCTTAAGAACTTCTTTTAGAAGGCAAGTCTACTGGCAACAAATTCTCTCAATTTTTGTTTATGTGAGACAGCCTTCATTTCTCCTTCATTTTTGAAGGATAATTTCACAGGGTAGAGAATTTTATGTTGGTGGGTTTTTTACTTTCAACACTTTAAATATTTCACTGTGTTCTCTTCTTGCTTGAATAGTTTCTGAAAAAAAAGTCAGATGTAATTTTTATCTTTGCTCCTCAATCGGTAAGGTGGTTTCTTCCTCTGACTTCTCTCAAGATGTTTTCTGTATGGTTGGTTGATTTTATGCAGTTGGAAGATTACATACCTAGGTACTTACATTGCCCATCTATTATTGCCTACTGTTTATCCATTAGAGCCTTTAGGATATTTTTTGAGGGTGGAAGAGGGCCAGAGGGGAGAGAAAGAGAATGTTAAGCAGGCTCCATGCCTAGCACGGAGCCAGATGTGGAGCTCCATCTCAGAACTGTGAGATCATGACCTGAGCCGGAGTCAAGAGTTGGACGCTTCACAAACTCAGGTGCCCCTCAGCCCATGGCATATTAATCCTAGTTGTTATAAATTCCCCGCCAACATCTCTGCCATGCCTGAGTCTGTTTTGGATGAATCTTTGAATCTCTGTCTCTTCAAAATGTATTTCTTACCCTTTTATTATGTTGTAATTTTTTTCTTAATAGCTGGACATGAGGTAAAAGGAACTTCTGTAAATAAGCCTTCAGTAAGGTTGTGGTGAGTTGTGGGATATGGAGAAACATTTAGAGTCCTCTGATCAGGTTGCAGTCTTTTAATGAGCCTTTTCCTCTAGACTGTGAACTTTACAAGTGTTTCTCATAGTTTTCTTCCTCTGCTTAGGTGGGAAAGAATGGATAGAGTGGGTTGGAGTGGGGTATTTCCCTTCTTCCACATGGAAAAGTAGAGCGGGCTAGAATTTTTCATTTCCTCAGTTTCTTTTCCCCAGTTTGGTTAGGGTCTGAAAACACCAGCAGTTTAGGCTCTGGTAAAATAGTTTCTCCTTAGGGAAGGCTTCCTTAAGAACAAAATGCTCTGGTGTATTTCAAAGTGATTACTTTCTCATTCTCCCTGCTGGAAACTGGAGGGGATCTTTCTCTAATATTCACTCTGAGAATCAGGTCAAGCTCCTGAAGGTAAAACTCACAAAAGTGTGGGGGGTGGGGGAGGAGGGTTCCCCTATCACTGGATTCTCCTGGAGTTTTTAAGTCTCAGACTTGTCATACTGACAACCTCTAGCAATTTGTCAATTACAGTCTAAGCTTACCTATTTAGGTTTCCCTGGCACTGTTTCCTGTGGAGGTCTGATTATCTGTATTATCTGTATTATCTGATTATCTGTATTCACCTGCCTCTCCAATTTCATGGGCACTAGTCTGCCCTGTGACCTCACTTTTCTGATGGATTTAAGATTTGTGGATTTTTCCATGTGTTCACCTTTTTACTTGTTAGGACCAAGCGACAGCTTCCAAGCTTCTTACATGCCAGACCAGAAACCAGAAGTCTTGAGTTTCTTTTCATATTGATTTATAAAAGTTTCTTTACATGTTATGGAATACAAATCTTTGTCATATATGTTGCAAATTTCTCCCCTACTCTTTTCTTTTTTTCTCTCAATTTTGTTCATGGTGACTTGTCATAAAACTATGTTGTGACTTCAAGGTTACTATCTTACACAGGAAGGTATTGTCTACTCCTATAATTATGAAACTAATCTCCTAATTTTTTTTCCAATACTCTTATGTTCTTTCACTTAAATCTCTAATAATATGGAATTTATTTTTGGTATGCTATGTGAGTTAGGAGTCTAACTTAAATATCTTCCTAACTCTTCACCCTTGCTTACCCTTTTCCCTTAGCCTGGAATACTCTTCCTGTGTTTACCTAGTTAGCAGAATCTTATTCATCTTTCAAGGCCCTGCTCCATGTAGCATTTCCTTTATCTTTTTTTTTGAAGATTTTTTAAAATGCTTATTTGTTTTTGAGAGAGACAGAGACAGAGAGAGAGAGACAGAGAGACAGAGAGACAGAGTACAAGCAGGGGAGGGTCAGAGAGAGGGAGGCACAGAATCTGAAGCAGGCTCCGGGCTCTGAGCTGTCAGCACAGAGCCTGCGACATGGGGCTCAAACTCACAAACCGTGAGACCATGACCTGAGCTGAAGTTGGACACCTAACCGACTGAGCCACCCAGGTGCCCCTCCATGTAGCCTTTCTTGATCTGCTCAAAATGTTTTGGCCTCTTCTGAAATTCTGTCACATTGGTTATTTGGCTCATTGATTTATCACTTATATAATTTGCTGTCTGACATTTTAACTACTATTTACACTTACTCTACAGACAGTTTTTGAATACCCTTTGTGTGTAAAGCAGTTTACCTGCCAGATAATACTGGTCTTAAGGATCCTTCAGTCTGCTGAGAGGAAGAAAAACAAATGCAACTTAACATGTGTGCTATGGATATTCAGCATATGGAAGGGTGATTTCTAGGTTTATTTAGGGGAGGGGTATTAGAGATCAGAAGGTCTTTCTGAAAGAGGTAGATTTTGACCTTGGCCTTAAGAAATGGATAGGATTGTATATACAAAAATGGGGAAATGAACATATCAGGCCTGGAGAATGTCAATATTGTCTTTTCACTAGAATATAAATTCTTTGAGAAAAAAGGAATTTATTATTCTCTTATTTCTCTCTTGAAGCCCCCTTCCTCACTCACACTTGGCAGAACACCTTTGCTACAGGTTACCTTGAGAACAGAATCCCTTAGAAAGCCTTCTTTCCAGCATCTCTCTCAGAATAAGCTGGTGATCCCAAGGCTGATCTTCTCTACTTGCATTCTAGATTCCCTTCTCTCCCAACCCCCCTGGGACCTTCCTCCAACAGTTACTCCCAGCTCCAGAGCCTCTTATTGTCTCTTGGGCCTCAGATGCACAGAGTTGGGTTGATACTACCGCTCAGTTCTTAATACATCACAATACCATCATCAAACTGTGTAAAGGTTCTTTTTTGTTTGTTTCTTTACCCCTTTTATCCCATTCCCCACTCCTGTTCCCTTCCCCTGTTTTATAGGCTCCACTCTAGTGTGATTGGAATATGCCCTTGCACATATGAGTATCCTTATGTGTTGTTTGTGTATGTGTTCCTTGTTTTTAATTTTTGTAGATTGTAACACAATAAAGACCTTGTATTAGTCAGTTAGCAGACGTAACAAACAATCTTAAAAATCTCAGTGGCTTATGACAACATTTATTTCTTGCTCACATTACATGTTAGTAATTGTGGGTTGGAGATTGAAGTTCTCCACCTCCATATTCTCACTCTAGGATTGGGCTGAAAGAACGAACCCTTTTGACGGACATGCTATTCTCTTGCAAAAGAAAAAGGCAAAAGAATTGGCAGAAATTGTGATGCTTCTTAAAACTTCAGCTTGGACTTGGCATCTGTCAAGTCATAGCCAATCCTAACAATGGGATGAAGAAGTATTCCTGTTGGGAACATCAGCACTGCAAGTTTCATCCAATAAGTGGGATGTATAATCCTGTTACCGTGAAGCAAGTGAATTACTGAGAACAGCTAATCTTAGACCTCTTTGGTTTTTATTTATTTCTATCCTATTATGTTAAAAAAAATCATTCGTGTTGCTGTATAGACATATGTAGTTCATTGCTTTTAAGCATTGCATTATATTCCATAATGAATAGTCATCATATTTTACTTAGCCATTCTCCCAGTGATGAACATCTAAGTACCTTGAGCCCATGCTATCACAATGACGGCCTTCTAAAACATCTTCATACATGACTTTTAAGTGTGCAGATTTAGGGGTTCCTGGGTGGCTCAGTCGGGTAAGCATCTGATTCTTGGTTTTGGCTCAGGTCATGATCTCATGGTTTTGTGAGTTTGAGCCCCACACTGGGCTTTGTGCTCACAGTGCAGAACCTGCTTGTGATTCTCTGTCTCCTTAGCTCTTTGCCCCTCCTCCACTCGCATTGTCTCTGTCTCTCTCAAAATAAATAAATAAACTTAAAAAAAAAAAGTGTGCAGATTTTTTCATTTATTTATTAGCCTCTTGTATATCTCCTTTTTTGAAGTATCTAGTCAAATATTTTCCACACTTTTATTGGGTTGTGTTTTCTTACTACTGGGTTTTGAGAATTCTTTATAGATTTTGGATATAAGTCCTTTATTAGACATGTAGACTTGAAAACATATTTTCCTAGTCAATGACTTCTTGTTCCAGTCTCTCTCTCTTTTTTTTAATTTTTTTTTAACGTTTATTTATTTTTGAGACAGAGAGAGACAGACATGAACAGGGGAGGGGCAGAGAGAGAGGGAGACACAGAATCTGAAACAGGCTCCAGGCTCTGAGCTGTCGGCACAGAGCCCGCCGCGGGGCTCGAACTCACGGACCGTGAGATCATGACCTGAGCCAAAGTCAGACACTCAACCAAACGAGCCACCCAGGCGCCCCTCTCTCTCTCTTTTTTTTAACGTTTATTTATTTTTGAGAGAAAGAATTATTTATTTTTTTAACGTTTATTTATTTTTAACGTTTTATTTATTTTTTAATGTTTATTTATTTATGCTTGAGAGCATGAGTGGGAGAGGGGCAGAGAAAGAGGGAGACACAGAATTGGAAGAAGGCTCCAGGCTCTGAGCTGTCAGCACGGAGCCAATGCGGGGCTCAAACCCGTGAACCATGAGATCATGACCTGAGCTGAAGTTGGACTCTTAACCAACTGAGCCACACAGGTGCCCCTCTTCCATTCTCTTAAAAATGTCATTCAAAAAGCAGAAGCTTTTAACTGTTCTGTATGGAACAATTTGTTCTGTATGGGTAGTGATTTTGGCATCACATTAAGAAATCTTAGGGTGCCTGAGTGGCTCAGACTCTTGATTTCCACTCAGGTCATGATCTCAAGGTTCATGAGTTTGAGCCCCACATTAATCCCTGTTGGGATTCTCTCTCTCTCCCTCTCTCTCTGCCCCTCTCCCATTCTCGGGCTCTCTCTTAAAATAAATTAATTAATTAATTAAAAAAAATAAGAAATCTTAGCCTAACCCAAGGGCATAAAGAATTTCTCTTATGTTTTCTTCTACTTTTTTTTTTAAAGTTTATTTTGAGAGAGAGAGTATACATGCATGCACATGAGCAGGGGAGGGGCAGAGAGACAGGGAGAGAGAATCCCAAGCAGGCTCCATGCTGTCAGCAGGGAGCCTGACGTGGGGCTCAATCCCACAAACCTGTGAGATCATGACCTGAGCCAAAATCAAGAGTCGGATGCTTAACTGACTGAGCCACCCAAGTGCCCCTCCTTGTGTTTTCTTCTAGACAATTTATAGTTTTAGGCTTTACATTTAGGTATTCAGTATTTCGAGCTAATTTTTGTATATGGTGTGAAGTATGGATCAAAGTTTGGTTTTTGCATACAGATATCCAATTTTCCAGCACCATTTGTTGAAAAGACTATCCTTACTTCACTGAATTGCTTTTACATCTTTGTAAAAAAAAAATCACCTGATTACATATTTGAGGGTCTATTTCTAGACTTTCTTTTCTGCTCCATTGATCTGTTTATTTCATGCCAGTACCACACTATCTGAATTACTGCAGCTTTATAAGAAGTCTCAAAATCAAGTAGTGACCTTCTCCAATTTTGCTCTTATTGTTCAAAGTTATTTTGACTATAAAGCTCTTCACATTTAAGAAAAGTTAGAATTATCTATTTCTATAAAAGAAGGCTGTTGAGATTTTGATTGGGATTGCATTGTGAATCGACTGAGCAATTTGGGGAGAATTAACATCTTAGCAATATTGTCTTCTGATCCATGAATATAGTATATCTCTCCATTTATTTAAGTCTTCTTCAGATTCAGCAACGTTTTGTAGTTCTCAGAGTACAAGTCTTGCACATATTTTGTTGAATTTATCTTTAAGTATTTTAACATTTTGATGCTAGGGGCGCCTGGGTGGCTCAGTTGGTTAAGCGGCCAACTTCGGCTCAGGTCATGATCTCACGGTCTGTGAGTTCGAGCCCCACGTCGGGCTCTGTGCTGACAGCTCAGAGCCTGGAGCCTGCTTCAGATTCTGTGTCTCCCTCTCTCTGACCCTCCCCCATTCATGCTCTGTCTCTCTCTGTCTCAAAAATAAATAAACGTTAAAAAAATTTTTTAAATTTTGATGCTATTATAAGTGGTATTGATTATTAATTTCTATTTCCATTGCTAGTATAAAGAATATCTTCTGTTCTGCAACCTTGCTAAACTCACTTATTAGTTCTAGTATTTTTTTTTAGAAAGAGAGACGAGAGAGAGAGAGAGAGAGAGAGAGAGAGAGAGAGAGAGAGAGAATCCTCCTAAGCAGGCTCAATGCTCAGGACAGAGCCCCATTATGGGGCTTGATCCTATGACTCTGGGATCATGACCTGAGCCCAAATCAAAACTTGGATGCCCAACCAATTGAGCCCCCAAGGTGCCCCTCTTTTTCTTTTTTAAAAAATAGAATCCATTAGGAGTGTCTAGCTGCCTCAGTTGGTAGAGCATGTGATTCTTGGTCTTGGGGTTGTGAGTTTGAGTCCCATGTTACGCATAGAGATTACTTAAAATTAAAAAAAAAGTGAATAAAAAAACAATCCATTAGATTTTATACTTAGAAAATTATGTCTGCAAATAAAGCCAGTTTTACATCTCCCTTTCCAATCTGGATAAGTTTTGTTTCTTTTTCTTGTTTTACTGCACTGGCTAGTACCTCCAATGTAATGTTTGAATAGAACATTATAGAACATGAGTATTATTGCCTTATTCCTAACCTTAGGGGAAAGCATTAGTCTTTCATAATTAAATTTGATGTAAGGTGTAGGTTTCTTCTTAATGTCCATTATCAGGTTTAGGAAATTCCTTTCTATTCCTGGTTTATTGAATTTTTACCTGAAATGGATGTTGAATTTTGTCAGATGTTTTTTCTGAATCTTTTTTTTTCCACTCAAAAATTCTGAATTTATTTTTTTCAAAACCAAATGCTGGGACATGATTATACACAACCAGTGGCATCAGACATTGAATCTGATTGGTAATTACAATAGCCACATTCCAAAAAAATTATTTTCACTGAGAGTAAACTTTATGCTCTTTTTCCTTCAGGAACTCTAATTAAACTTATATTAGGTACTTGAATTTGTCTTAAATGGTATTCTGTTCATTGTTAAAAAACTTGTTTTTATGTTTCACTATGGATGGTTTTTATTGCTAATTTTTTCAAGTTTACCAATTGCTTCTTCTATAATGTATAATCTGCTATTAATACCATCCAACTTTTTTTTTCATCTCAGATAGTGTGGCTTTAATTTCTAGAAGCTTGATATGGATCTTTTCTATATCTTTAATATCTTTAACAAACTTAATGCAGCTAACATAGTTGTTTTAATATAATTGTCTAATAATTCTAGCATTGTGTCATTTTTGGCTAATTTTCAGTCGATTGATTTTTCTACTAATTATGGGCCATATTTTTGTGCTGCTTTGCATGCCTGTCAATTTTTTACTGGATGCTACACATTGCAAATTTTAACTTTTGGGTATACAACTTTTTATTTTTCTATACAAATTCTTATTTTTTTTGAAATGTATTTATTTATTTTGGGGGGGGGAAGGGAAGAGAGAGAGGGAGAAAATGAGAATACTGATGTGGGGCTCAAACTCACAAACTGTGAGATCATGACCCGAGCCAAAGTCAAGAGTTGGCTGCTTAACTGACTGAGCCACTTAGGCACTCCTGATTTTCTATACAAATTCTTTTTTTTTTTTTTTTTCAACGTTTATTTATTTTTGGGACAGAGAGAGACAGAGCATGAACGGGGGAGGGGCAGAGAGAGAGGGAGACACAGAATTGGAAACAGGCTCCAGGCTCTGAGCCATCAGCCCAGAGCCCGACGCGGGGCTCGAACTCACGGACCGCGAGATCGTGACCTGGCTGAAGTCGGACGCTTAACCGACTGCGCCACCCAGGCGCCCCTGCAAATTCTTAAGCTTTGTTCTGGAATGCAATTTTTTTTTAAGTTTATTTATTTATTTTGAGAGAGTGAGAGTGTTAGAGTGCACGCATGCAAGTGCACCAGGAGGGGGAGGGGCAGAGAGAGGGAGAGAGAGAATCTAAAGCAGGCTGTGCACTGCCAGCACAGAGCCCGATGTAGGGTTCCAACTCATGAACCCCGAGATCATGATCTGAGCCAAAATCGAGAGTCGGACACCAACTGAGCCACCCAGGCCCCTGGGATATAGTCTGATTCTTTTGAGTCTTGCTTTTAGTATATGTGCTGCACTGGAGTCCTAGCTTTTAAAGTTTTTTGTTTTTTGTTTTTTTTTAGATGGGAGCAGAGCAGCACTTAAGTCTAGGGTTAATTATGGCCCACACAGAGACAAAAACCTTCTGGGCACTCTATTCAATGTTCTGTGAATTATGAGCTTTGTCAGTCTGGCTGCGGAGGACAGAAACTCCTAGTGTCATGTGAGCTCTGAGTACTGTTCTATCTTCTCCTTTGGGGTGGTTTCCTCACATGCACGTGTTGATTAGTATTCAGTTGAAGATTCTGGGTGGGGGGCAGCTCTGAAGATCTCTGGAGATGTCTGTCATTATAGCTTTCTTATCTCCAATACTCTTCCCTCCCAACTCCCAGCTTTACCTCAACTGAGGGAGATTGCCCGGCCATGCCTTGATTACCCCTCACTGCTGGGACAATCATAGGATTCACTTTGTTTCCTGTTTCAGTCCTTTTTTTGCCTAAAGTCCAGTGTCTTGAAAATTGTTGTTCAATATGTTTTGCTCAGTGTTTAGTTGGTTTAGGTTAGAGACTAAATCCACTCCCCATTTTTCCATCTTGGTCAGAAGCAGAACTTTCAGAGCACCCACCTGGCTGGCTCAGTCAGAATATCATGTGACTCTTGATCTTGGGGTCATGAGCTTGAGCCCCACATTGGGTATAGAGATTACTAAATAAATAAATAAACTTAAAACAAAAAGAAGCAGGACTCTTTAACATTTAAAAACACCCAAACATATCTTTTGACTCCATACTCTTTGATTACATCTTCATATTTATGGTGCATTTATAATTGTGTGCATTGCATTATTAAATATTTCCCTGGCAAGAGAAAACTTTTCTTTTGACTGGAGATTGATGAGAAATTAATTACCCATTATGATTTTACACACAGAATAACTGGATGAATTTCTAGAGACCAGCTTCTAGCTCCATTCATTTAAAACCTTGTTTCCACCCCACTTCTCACTTTACTTTCAGTGCCAGGTGCTATAGAATATGTCAATAGCAATAAAACCTTTGGTGCTACTTCTTCATGTCGTTATGCAAAGCAAGGCAGCATGGTGACTAACGGGAGCATTTCTGGAAGTCATTCCGACACTGGGATGGCAAAAACTCAACCATACATGCAAGCGATTGCAAACCACATAAATGTATTTCACTCAAAAATAGTCCCCTTTAGCTGAATTCCAAAAATGCTTGTGGCCACCATTCCAAGGTTACCCAGTATAGGGGAAAGTATGATATAGGAGAAGTCAGAATGAAGAGAGACAGCAGTCTTAACCGATTGCAGTGAAGGTATCTTACTTTTGCAAATTTTATAAAAACGTATGACCATACGAACACATTCCTTGGGCCCTTCAGGGTTGGAAAGGTGCCATGCCAGCGATGGTCCTTGAAGCTTAAACCATTAGCTCCATGGTCAATCTACTTCTGCTCATGATGCCTCAATTCAAGCTCCCACTGGCTCACCAACGAGAGTCTAAATTCTTCCTGTTTTTATCATAGTCCACATAACACGTTCCTTTACGTTTGTCTCTCTCACCAGCATTCGACCCCCCTAAAGTCCTGTAACTCACTGGTTTCTTCATCCCAGTGCCTATCCGAGTGTGGTACCTAGCAGGATGTCTGAATGAATGAAACGTCTTTGTTTTCCTTCCATCGATCGCTGGCTCTTGCTTACTTACTGGGCTCCTTATTAAGGACTTGTTTTTTATAGCATCGACCGTATAGGAGGAGTAAACATTTTGGAAGCATAATTAAATGGATGAATGGATGAATAAGTAAATGTTGATAGAGTCATCCTGACCCCTGTTTAACAAATAGTTATCCAGCACCTATTATGTGCCAGTCACTGTTCTAGGATTTACATAATCCTAACAGCTGTCTCTTGCTGAGGGTTTGCTTCTGCTCCGACTAGTGTGTGAAGTCTTGGATTTGCTCATTTAAGGCTCACAACCGTCAGGGTGGCTTCCATTATTCTCTCCCATTCTACTACTTCGGGCTTCCACGCGTGCCCCGGGAGGGGGACTGCCGCTGTGTGCCGCGCACGTCCCCATCAGAGAGGCGGCTGAGCGCCAGCACCGGGAGGGGACGTATCCCTGCTCGCGCAGCGTCTCCCTGCCTTTGCCCCGAGAATCACAGCGACTGAAACGCCAGGGGGCGCCAGCGATTCAGCTTTCGGACCGAGGGCGGGGCTGCCCGTCGCCCGGAGCAGCCTTGCGTGGGAGCCACCCAGCTTCCCTTCCAGACACGCAGTCCGCGGGCCGCCCTTCCACCCGCTGCCTCTCGCCATAAAGGCAGCGAGTCTTCCGCCGGGCTCTCACTGTGTGCCGGGCCCTTGCCTGCTTCATCGCACCGAATTCTCACAAAACTCTAAGAGGGAGGTGCTCAGATTTTCATTGTATTGATGCTGACCCGGAGGCTAGCAGAGGTTGATCGACTTGCCCGAGGCTACCCCAGAATGGCAAAGCTCTCGTTCTGAGCTGCTTTCTTGCTCCGTCAAGCCTTTGCCTCCCCTTATCTTAGGCACACAATGTACGCACACCCCTGTCATTACAAACCGGGATCCTTCTCCCTTCTGTGTGCCTCTGGACCCACAAATTTCCCTGCTGTGCTGAACTTCTTCGGCGGGTTGGGCCCCATCTCCCGCTCTCTCGGGGACACCTGCTGCATGCTTCCGAGCCCTGCCCTGAGATGTCCCATCTGCTAGATTCGTTCCCCCCATCGGAGCGTAAATTCCAGCCCTTAGCATGAGGCTTGACACGGAGTTGGTTCTTAATAAACATACGGTGAATAAATGGCTGACACGCACAGCAAGTGTGTGTGTGTGTGTGATCAGCATAGCTCAGAGCCTGCACAGAGCCAGCAGCAACAAACACCGGTTGAAAATATGTGATTGAGGACTTAACAGTTTGACATTTACATTTTGTTCTCCCTTCTTTATGTTTGTATCCAGCAGGGACTGCAAACTCCCAGAAGGTGGGGATAAGGAATGCGGGCGTGTGTGTTGGGGGGGGGGGTGGGCAGTGCACCCGGTGTTGGGGTGGAGAGGAGAAGGCACAGGGCAGGGAGCAGAGCTTTCCCATGGTGAGAATAAGGCCCACATAGAGAATGAGAGAGAGAGGAAGGGAGTGAGAGCAGAAGGAACATGAGGCCTGAATGGGAGCCTTGTGTGTGGCCCGGTGCTGCTGACTCACCAAGACTCAGGAGAGGGAAAACATGCTAGGGATGAAGAAGGGGCCTGTATGCTGTGGTCACCACTCTAAACCACCCTGCCACCCTGAGGACACCCTGTCTGCTCTGAGGCCCCAACGGTCCTGGAAGGCTCTGCTCTGGGCTGGCTGCACTGGGGGAGCGGGAGAGTGGGCCTGGCTGAGAAGGGAGATGGGCAAGTCTTCTGAGCCCGCAAAAGGCCCTTCCCAGGAGAGCCAGCCGTGGGTTTTGAGTTCAGGTGGGGAAGGAGGCCTAGAGGAAGAGGCGTCTCTCTCCCTCAGCAGTCGGCTGCCCTCCTCTGCCAGCGGGCGTGGCAGGAGGTACAAGGAGATAGATGCTTGTGGCTTCAGTGGCTTCTTGTCCGTACCTGAGAGCACATGCCTTGTGAGCAAGTGCTTCTCAGAACTGATGCCGGACAGATGGAAGCACAGCCTGGGAACAGAAGCTCTACCATCCTCCCCACTCCCGGCCTCACCTCAGCTGTCAAACCGGTTCAGGGGCAGGAGGACGGGATTTCTGTGGCAACAGGTATGGCAGGCAGCCCTAGGCCAGTGGGCAGAGGATGAAGCTTGGAATATGGGGCAGCCCAGGTGAACAAGATCAAAGCCCAGACACTGTGGAGAAGCAGGTGAGAGGAAGGAGGGAGTGCCGGAGGGAGCAGCCAGGGCTGGGCCAGGGATTCCTGCTTCCAGGTCAGCTCAGGGAGGAGCAGTCAGCGCAGGCTCAGAGTGGGGGGCCTGACTACAGTCTGGGCTCTGCCATCAACTAGACCTGGAAACCTGAGCAACTCACCTGACCTTTCTGGGCCTCGTTCTCCTCTGTAATATGACAGAGCTAGCTAGCATCAAGGGTCTCTAAGCTTCCTGCCAGCTCTAACATTTGAGGACTTCATGTGTGTAGGCAAATCATCCCTCTGCTTTCTCTTCACCAAAACGCTCATTCCTTCAGGTTCTCGTTCCTACTGAAAGTCTCAAAAGCTGGCTAAGCGGTGGATTCATACTTAGGGGGGTGACTGACAATAGGCTAGTATTCTTAACTCCCCAAATGTATTAGTGTTTTTTTTTTTTTTAAGTTTACTTATTTATTTTGAGTGAGACAGAGACAGTGCAAGAGGGGGAAGAGCAGAGACAGAGGGAGACAGAAAATCCCAAGCAGGCTCCACGCCATCAGCGCGGAGCCTGGTTCTGGGCTGGAACTCATGAATCTTGTGAGATCGTGACCTGAGCCGAAACCCAGAGTCGGATGCTTAACTGACTAAAGCACCCAGGAGCCCCTATTATTACTGTTTTGACTGTTGTGTGGCCAGTGGAAGGAGAGTGGACTTGAAGGCCAAACAGGCGAAGGTTTGAATCCCACCTGTGTCGTTGAATCTCAGCCCTGCTCTGCTGCAGGGCCGGAGGCAATTTACTGGGCCTCAGTCGGCCTTAATTACCTTGTGGGTCAAGAAGGAATCCCTGCTTCGATTAAATCAGGTAACATAGGAGATGCCCTGGCACCAAATAAAATACTCAGAAAATGTGCCTGCCCTCCTTTGGAGGACTTGATCGTGACCTAAAGGGACAGAGGAGAGTCTGAGATGGAGGCTGGGTGGGGGGTGGTTACACACCTTTGAGATGCACAGGAAGGGAAGAGAGGGAGAGGGGGGAGGAAGAAGGGAGGGAAGGCTGAGCTGCGTTAGTCTCAATAAAGGGCTCAGCCAACCCTACAGGGGTTTTGAACTAGGGAACGACCCTGCAGAGTGGTCTAGATTTGGGATGGGGGGGCCAGGTCTTTATACTCCATGCCAATCAGTCTTTGGACAGCAGCTGCCCCTTACAGGAGAGGTGACCCTGGTCAAGCCGATTCCTTTCAGTTCAGGCAATTCCTGAGGGGCTTATACCCGAGGGCTCTTTTCTGACATTTCCTGCAGCTCAGGCAATAAATCCTTCATTTCTGAAGGGGACCTGAGTGGCTACCATGTTGAGTTAGTCAGTTGGACTCTTGGCAAATTAAGTAGGGGACTGATTCCCCGGGGAGAAGGCCAACCTTCTCAGTAATTTCTCAGAGGCAACCATTTCACAGCGGCGCAGAGAGAGCCTCATGATACTCCGCGTGCTCTGCGGTGTGATGGCAGCATGAACATTCACGCTATGGGGAGAAGAGGAGAAGTTGCTTTTATATCCCTCCAAGGCAAGAAGTCACTTGCAAGTGTCCCAGAAGGATTCATTTGACTTAAAAAAAATTTTTTTTTCAAATGTTTATTTATTTTTGCGAGAGAGAGAGAGAGAGAGAGAGAGCGAGCGAGCATGAGCTGGAGAGGGGGCAGAGACACACAGAGAGAGATACAGAATAAGCAGCAGGCTCCAGGCTCTGAGCTCTCAGCACAGAGCCAGATGCAGGGCTCGAACCCTCGAACCGTGAGATCATGATCTGAGCCGAAGTCGGGACGTTTAACCGACTGAGCCACCCAGGCACAGGTCATTTGGCTCTTTTCAAAGTTTGGTTTTCATTTCTCTCTTTTGCTTATGGAGATTTTGAGGGTAAGAGGGAACACTTGTGGGTAATGCAGGATTTTTGCAAGGAGGTCCTTTCTCTATTTGCCTTTTCCTAGGTTTTCCCTACAAGTTACTTGGGAATGTTTTGCAGATGCTGTGCCCTGGGGGCTCCTTCTTACACCAGCCCCAAGTCTTTGCAGAAAGCACACCACACTGGTGTCTGTCTCCCTGAAACAGGACTCAGTTCTTGGGGACTTCCAGTGCCTCTGTCTCTGACCACATCCTAAGACTAAGACAAGCCAACTGAAGCATCATGCAAACACAGGGCGATACTGCAGAACCCTAGGTAAACCAGGGCTTTGGAGAGAGAAGAAAAGACATTTGCTCCTTTTCTAGTTAACTTTTTATCTGCCCACAAAGAGCTCTGTGTGCTACCATAACGCTTTTGCCAGAATTACCTTCAATAACCCTATATGGCATTTAAACCCCACTTACATAATTCAGTTGTCTCTGTTAACATTTCTTGTGTTAATGTTTTGCTTTGCTCAACTAGAAGATGAGTACCCTGAGGGCAGGGAACACAGTTCAATGTGTGTTTTCCATAATAGCTACCTTTCTGGTTCATCTTAAATATTTAAGAAACATTGGCTGCTTGAGGGGAATTAACAAGAAAGATGCTTTTTGTTCAGCATATCTGACCTGAGAAAGGTCTCCTGGCGTTGGTTAGGTCTGAGAACCACTCCTGGGGGTGGGGGTTGATAGGGCCAGTGGGAAGAGCTGTGTGGTGTCTTACAGGGTTCCACCTGGTCCAGCCTTAGAATCAGCCCAGGCACTCATCTTAGAGCCTCACCTTGGATTACTGAATCAGAATTCCCAGGGCGGGCCCTGGGCCTGGCCAACAAGCACCTCAGGAGATACTCATTTGGGAAACACAAGTAGTGGAAAGTGGGAAGCACCAGGGGCTTAATCCATGCTGTCACTCACCAAGGGCCCTTACACCAATCTCTGGTTCTCAACGACCTCATCTGCACATGGGCGGTAACACAGTGCTGGGACCCAAGTAAGTACTCTTGGCTCTGACTATCACTGACATTCTGGCAAACCAGATTCAGGAGTTTAAGACATCACCTCAGGTCAGAGGCAAAGTTTTGTGAAAGAACAGGTAAGGGCAATGAGGCACTGTTTCTCAAGATCGAGCCTCAGACCACCTGCATTAGCAGGCCCCCAGGCCCAGTCCTCAGGAGTCCTTATCTTAGAAGGCTTCGCAGGTTACAGTAAGGTTTGGGAACCGCTAGCCCAGTCTTCTTTCTCCTTTGCTTTTACCAATGAATTGGCCATTGATATGCAAGCAGCAGATGGGTGCTCTTAAGTTTTGTCAAGTGGCTTTACAGCAATTACATGAAAATTACTCCCGTGAAACAATGCTCATTGCTTACTTTGGACTCAGAATTATGAGAACAGATCCTATTTTGAAGCCAGCATTTCAAGACATTTAAAGTTCTGTTTCAAAGACCAAGCATCAGAAGAGCTGCTTTATAAATTAATTGACAAGGCAGCATTGCTACTTCTGGGGAACATGGCGGAGCAAGACGGTCCTAAGGCTCACTTCGTCCCACAGATACACCTAGATAACACCCATAGCAGTATAAATAACCCAGAAAATGACCCAAAGACTGGCAGAATACTCTCCACTGCTAAATGCAGAGAAGAGGCCGCCCCCAAGAGGGTAGGAAAGGTAGAGACACGGTCTAGAGCCAAACAGACCTGCAGGACCTGCAGGACTGCCCGTGGGAGGGAGGGATGCTCTAGGTGTAGAAAGGGGAGAGGAGCAAACCCCACCCAAGGCATGACGGACCACCCGGGGAAGACAAGGCAGCATTACTGACAGTGAGGCTGTTCCGGGAAGACATACCCAGTGTTTGTTGAAATGATCACTAATTGGCTTAAATGCTAGAAACTTAACATATGCAAACATCCATATTGTTTGAACGCCACAAGATTTTCAAGTGCTTTTGTCTGCCTACAGCTCTCACTTGCTAATGACGTAGCACAACAGCACTGGACTAAGAGGAGCGATGAGGGATTTAATAGTCACCTGTAAAATGAGAGGGCACGACAAGATCAGGCGTTCTTAAGCTAGAGTACGTGAATCATGGATGGCTGCAGGGTCTTTGGATCCTGTGAAGCCATCAACCAAACTCTACATACTAGTATATCCATTTGTCTGGGGATGGTGCCTAGCTTTTTTCAGATTCTCAGGTCCAGACCGCCACCCCCCCCCCACCCCCACCCCAGGGTTTGAAAAGTACAGACTGGATTATTGCCAAGGCTTCTTCCAGCTCTAAGGTTCTAAAGAAAACCAATATGCCAGCTCCTTTTGGAGTCTAACCTGGATGGGTCACTGACTTCACTTGGGTTTTTGAAAGCCACAGACGAGTGCTTCCTCTACACCACCTGCTCCTTCCCCAACAAAACAGGCCCTGTTGTGCAACATCCTTCACTTTGTACAAACAAGACTAGATTTTCCCCAGACAGAATGATTTAACTTGTTTTAATGTAGTCTGCTATAAAAGTGGATGAAGACTTCTGCATGGTACATTTGGCTTTACAAACGATGATTTAGTTAATGCTTGTGTTATGTGTCGCACATCCATTATAATCTGTTGAGTAGTAACACAGCTTTCACAACATGGGTTAATACCGAAATTGTGAATCATGGAACTTTTACTTAGCACACACACAATCTACAGCAAATTTAAATACTAATCTAGAATACCTAACTGGAGTATTGGATCCATTGCAATATTGTGCTTATTTATCTTAGAAGATAGGCAACTAGCAAAAATACACGTTTCTTTTGCATTTCCCCCACCCCCATATTACACTGTAAAAGAAATACATTATTCAGTGCATTTCCTAAGAAATAAACCTCCTTATAGTATTTCTCTCTCTATATATATATCTATGCCAAAACAAAGGAAGAGCACAATGCAACTTTTAAGATTACCATTTAAAGCAAGAGAGGTAATAAAACTCTGGGGCTATAGCCCCCTCTCCTGTTTAAAAAGTTCAGCTATTTTATCATCAACACTTCATTTGGCTATGCGTGGGAATAAAATTTCATGCATGATCGCTTTGGGCGATTTCTGAGATACCACCTTCATCATTTGGTAGATGCCCTGGGCCATTAGTAGTATTTTAATTTTTTCTGTATTGGCCTTAATCAAACCGTAAGCCCTGGAGACACCAATTGTGATTTATACATTGATTTCCATCACCTGCCTGTCCCCCCATCAATTCATATTGGATTGGGAAGAAGTAGATTCAAATTATAGCAGGGCAGGGCTTCTGGGTAGACACTGGCTAGGGAGAATGTATGTGAGGACACCAAGGCCTCTCCATCCGTGGACAAATCATATAACCACCTTGTTTGAGCTGGGTTGCAAAGTCTTGTTTGGAAGACGAGGATCCTCATTATATTCTATAGCCTCTGTCAGCTGTACTAGCCTACAAGTTGGAGAGTGGGGGTGTCTGTCCTCACAAACTCACAACGATGCAAATGCTGGAAGTTTCTAGAACGAATGAGGTTGCAACTTGTCAGCTTCTGAGCTAAACCCAGCTGCACAAGTGTTTAACCAGAAGTTTAAAATTGTCTTTGAATCTGTTTTGATATTTAAAAATGAGAATGTTTCTATGAAAATCTGGCTTTCCCCCAAATTGGAGGAGCTGGTAACCCTGGGCTAACACTATTGCACGGCAGCAAGCAGCTGGAGCTCAACAGGGGTGGCCCTTTCCTTTCACAGGGGGCCTGGGCACTTCCGTTTGCTACAGCTCCCCCTCTCCTGGCTGTCTTACAGCGCTTGATTGAGTGACCTGGCCAGTGGAGTTTTGTGATGCTGGGGTGAGTTTGGCTCTGGTTTTTCATGATGCTGAAGACCTGACTTCATTTGGAATTTCCCCACGTCCCTGTGGACAAGATTCCTCCTTTGACTGATTGGGTCCCAGCTGCATCTAGTTGCTGTGACAGGTAATCTTAATGTGCATGTCTACTCGTCCTTTATGCTATATTGCAAACTCCAAAGATAGAATCACGCTAATATTTATGTGTTTAAGTGTGTGTATGTTAAACACGTAAAGGGGTGTGTATCTATACATATATATATATATGTATATGTGTGTGTGTGTGTGTGTGTGTGTGTATATATATATATATATATACACACACACACACACACACATTCTTCCATTTAGGGAAAAGTTAATTTGGTTCCACAGATATAGACACCAAGTGTTGGCAGCTCGGAGAAGAAGTGTAATAATATTGGTAAAACCTGTATAATTCTGACTTATAATATTACAAAGAGAGTGACTTTTCAGTTATTGCTTTTTGATTACAGAATAAAGATCTCATTCTGTTGAAAAACTTTTATACAGAATGAGTAGCCATTTTCTATTCAAGTAATAGCGACTGGAATCAGAAGTTCCTTACACAACAGTAGATGCCCGAAGACATTTTTTGAAAGGAGATGTGATTTCATTCCATTCAAGAATTTATGCAGGAAACTGGGAGTGACTTAATTTTTCAGAAGTACAAGAAAATCGGCACCCCAGCTGCTTACTGCTCAGGAGGGTTTCTCAAGGGCTCTATAAAGCTCAGCTTTGTGGGGAGTCCACAACCACCTTCAGGATTCCCATCCTACTGATGCAGCCTTGTTTCTGGACACAGAGCTTATATTAAAAACAGCAAAAGAGGATTAAAAGCAGTGTTGGTTTTTAACATTCAGGATTCACGGAGGATCTCATTTTCTGCAATTAGATGATCCATTTTGTGTTTTCGCTGCAGAATCACATTCATATGGCAGTCTTATTTCAGGCACTTTTTAAACACGTTCATCTGGAATAAAAATTTACACGAACCACTTTCTGCATAATTCAAAATGAGTGTTGAGTGATTCTAGTCCCAAAATAGCAAATCACCACCTGGTACTCAATTAGCTTTCTCCATCACAACAGGTCGGTGACTGCCGAGCTGGAGATGTCTTTGAGGTGCCCTTCCCGCGTTAGTACAAAGGTGTGAGTCATACAAATCCAAACTACTCGGTTTCTACTTAAAAAAATACAAAAAGGTGAAACACACTAAATGTATTATACAGATGGTTTCAGCTACTATCAAAATAAATAACATGATCTGACTCAACGGTTTGACTCTGAGCTCTTGGACGAAATCTGGTGGAATGTCAGACGTGGAGCCTCCCGCTAGGGACTAGCTGCTGGTAGGCAGAAGGATCTCGACGTCCTTGCCGTTAGCCACAACGGCATTTGAACAGCAGCTGCCGGCTAGGTCTTCTGCGGCGGCCAAGGAGGAGGCCTGGGAAGGGGTTTTGGTCAATGGAGTGGTAGTGGATGGAGAGGGAGTGAGGCCCGGTTTTTTGGGTGGGATGGGAGGCGGGTGTCCTCTCTCAGCTCTGGGGATGGTGGGGGACTTGATCCCCGGAGACAGAGGGCTCAGTGGACTGGACACTTTCCCTGGAGTAGGGGAATGGCTGGTGTCCCCTCTCGAGGTGGCAGTGCTGGCCAGATTCCGATAGTCTGTGCCAAAGGGAGAGCTGTTGGGGGAGACGGGCTTGATCGGCCCTTGCTGGCTAGTGAACCTGGAGAGCACCTGAGTGACTGTGTTGCGGGCCTGCTGCTTGGCGGCAGAGTTGTCTATGAGCGTGGGAGACAGGTCCCTGGATGGAGGGCTCTGCAGACCACTGGCCTGTTGGTCCTGATCTGCTTGGGACTGAAATTTGTGCCGCGCTGCATGGAACCGCTGGTTGATCCCTACTTGGTAGGATGACTGGTAGCCGGGGCTGCTGGCTGAGGACCCCAGCAAGCGCTTAGTTAGCACTGGGGAGGAACAAGGAGAGGATGTGAGAGAGGAGGAGGCGGTGCTGCTGGGAGACAGCGAGCCCCCGCTGGACGGGAGGTGACCAGGTGCTGGGACAGGAGTCTCAATTCCCACAGGACACCCGCCATTCTCCACTGCTTTCTCTTGGGCCAACCCCACAGACCTCTCTCGTGGAGGCACTTGGTTTTCCACACTGCTGCCTGTAACCGACTCCTTGGCAGTTTGTATCTCGGGCTCCAAATGGCCATTGGTTTTTGCATAAGAGTAAGTAGGAGTGGTGGGGCCAGGCATCCCAGTGGTCAGCACCTTGGCTACGTTGCTCCCGTGGGTTCTTTCTGCCTGGAAACCTTCCGTTTGGCAAAATACAGACACCAGCACAGGAGACTCAGTCGCTGTGCCCTTAGATACGGTTACCGGTTTCTTGGATTGCTCAGTAGGGCTACTATGCTGGTGAGAAGCCTCCAGATCCTTCACGATCTTCTTCAAACTTTCCATCTCTTCTTTTAGAGTTCTGGTCCGGTTCTCTTCTCGGTTCAGTTTTGCCCTCAGCTGCTCTCTTTCGATGTCGAACTCAGACAGCTGCTTCTCCACCTGGGCTTCTGTCTGCAAGCCTCGCTTCCGCTCCGCGGCCAGCTCTTCCTCCAGCTGGCTCACCCGGCTCTTCTCCTTCTCCAGTTTCCGGCTCAGCTCTCCCGCCCTCTGCCCCTCCTCGGCTGCCTTGCTGGTGGCTTTCTTGCACTCGAGCACCAGCACGGACGAGAGCTGCTTGTGGCGGGAGCGCTCCTCCTCCAGCTGACTGGACAGCTTCTTCTGCTCCTTCTCAAACTTTTTCACTTGGGACTTCTCAAATTCCAGCTGGAAAAGAAGGCCGCCATACATGGTGATTAGAGTGAGAAAATGAAGAGATACGCTGCAAAACTACTCTGCAGGCGAGTGTCCTGGCTAGCTCTTCTCTGGCACGTGGTCTGCCACGGATGCCATGTGCTTAGCTCCAGTATTTCTGAAGTCTTACAGTCCCTCCCACGGAAATGGACACGCTACGGCTTAATCTTTCCCTGATGGTCGAGGAGGCACTTCTGGTTCCTGTACCGTTATCGGCAGGAATATGAGCCATCATCTGTGTTTTAGGTCTGTGGAGCGCTCAGAAGATTGGAACCCACCGATACAGAAAACAGGAAGCCATATACACCAGGTTTCGCGCTGAATGCTGATGAAAACAGAACGATTTATTGATTTTAACTCTGGTAGAGTGAACACACAGTGTTCTGTGTGTCTCAGGTGTACAATATAGCGATTCAACACTTCTACATGTTACTCGGGGCTCATCACTTTGAAAGCTTTGGCAATCATTCTTTCTGGTCTTAAAAAAGAATAGTTGCATTTAAACGCTACTTGTTATGCAAATGCAGTCTATTTTCATTATCATCCCAACCCTATTTAAGGCAGAGAAACTCTGACCAAGAGGGAAAGTGTTGATGGAACCCTATTAGTCAGTGTTTTTCAAACTCTGAGACCCAATGGATGAGGAAACTAATCTCATGAGCCATGATCAAAATTAAAAAAAAAAAAAAAAAAAAAAAAAAGAATGGTTATTGTAACCAGTAAGGGTTATATGGGATTTCATCAGATTTTTGTTTTAGGCATATGTTTATGTATGTATATATATTGGGCTGTGATATAAAATGTATTTCTTACTAGGATTCCTAGGTCAAAATACTTGAGAGTTTGAAGCTAGTGTTCCCAGAGTACATTTTATAGAATGACAGTCCCACAGTGAGTGATCTATGTCAAAACAAGATTCCATGAAAACATAGATTTGCTAAACTCAGAATACCCTATCTTGTTCTTAAGACTCACAGTGTGCTTTTCTGTACTACAGGGTCCAACAAATTGAATTAGAAATCTATTTAACTTTGTTTAATCCAGTAATTCCCAGATTTGACCACAAAGCCCTTTCTTTTTGAGCAACACTAATTTCCACCCTGCAGAACGATCTTTGAGAAATGCTATTCCAGGCAAATGGTGTTGTGAGCCCCTCCACCTAACTACCTGCTGGGTCAGCCGCTCTCTCTCCTTCTCCAGCATGTAGGTGACATCATCTCCTTCAGCTGTGTCCTGTGCGTGCCTCTGCCTTTCTTCCTCAAGGTCTAGGATCACCTTTAAAGAATTAAAAAATAATAATATCCAAATAGCAGGGAAACACACTTGTAATACAATTAAATACTAAGTGCCTATCTAAGCACTTAGGATAGGCCTAGAGATCAATCAGTCCATCCCAGTCAGGGCCATCAAGGATCACATTATCTAGCAGGGTAAAAGAGATGTCAGCTATGTGCTAGAAAACAGTAAGATCTATGCTTTACTTCAACATGCACAAAATGGCATGTATATAGAAGAGAGCACCTAATTAGCTATAGGGATTGAGAAGGTTTCCAAGGATGCAGTTTGCTCTGACTAGGGGATGGGTGTGGGTGACAAAGCAAGGCAGGACCATGGAAAGCTGCAAGCTGAAAGCTGAGATCTTTCCCTCAAGCTCAAATCACTGTGCCTTGCTTAGTCAGTAATACACATTTTGTATACAGTTAGCTAAGAGGTGGAAAGACTCTCCGAGTTCTTCCTGCATGTAAAAAGGCTCAACACTTGGGATCTTATGTGTAGATTTTTCACAAGGCCTCTGATTAACCTGCCTACCCCATTCCACTTATCCTGGCACCAAAGGATTAAGCCCAATTTGGAGGCAAATACTGCACAAATTTAAAGGGACATTTCCCTACAAATCACAACCACATTGAGATACCACCTCACACTGGTCAGAGTGGCTAAAATTAACGACTCAGGAAACAACAGATGTTGGCGAGGATGTGGAGAAACGGGAATCCTTTTGCACTGTTGGTGGGAATGCAAACTGGTACAGCCGCTCTGGAAAAGTATGGAGGTTCTTCAAAAAATTAAAAATAGAACTATGCTACGATCCAGTAATAGCATTACTAGGAATTTATCCAAAGGATACAGGAGTGCTGTTTCGTAGGGGCACATGTACCCCAGTGTTTATAGCAGCACTTTCAACAATAGCCAAATTCTGGAAAGAGCCCAAGTGTCCATCAACTGATGAATGGATAAAGAAGATGTGGGTGGTTCATATATACAATGGAATACTACTCAGCAATGAGAAGGAATGAAATCTTGCCATTTGCAAAAACATGGATGGAATGGAGGGTATTATGCTCAGTGAAGTAAGTCAGCCAGAGAAGGACAGATACCATATGTTTTCATTCATATGTGGGCTCTGAGAAACTTAACAGAAGACCATGGGGGAGGGGAAGGAGAAAAACAGTTTCAAACAGAGAGGGAGGGAGGTGAGCCATAAGAGACTCTTAAATACGGAGAACAAACTGAGGGTTGATAGGGGGTTGGGGGAGAGGGGAAAATGGGTGATGGGCATTGAGGAGGCACTTGTTGGGATGAGCACTGGGTGTTGTATGTAAGCGATGGAATCATGGGAATCTACTCCCAAAGCCAAGAGCACACTGTATACACTGTATGTTAGCTAACTTGACAATAAACTATATTAACACAAAAAAATAAAGTACAGAGGAAAAAAAAATAAAGGGACATTTCCCACATAATCCTACCTATAACTGCAATATTCTGAAAGGCAAGGGATTTCCCAGCAGCTTCTGCTCCTCCTTCAGAGGTGCCTTGGCCCAGACCTCTAAGACAGAGCACTGTCCTCCCCACGACCATTTCTCATCCTGTCTCTTCACTAATGGAGGGAGAAAAGTTTCTGGCACATGAAACTCCTCTTTAAACACAAAATGTTTTCATTTACCAAAATGAAAACATCTTGGTATACTTCCTTCCAATTAAAAAAAAAACCCTAACTTGGGCAACTGGCTGGCTCAGTCAGTAGAGCATTGGATTCTTGACCTCGGGGTTGTAAGTTCGAACCCCATGTTGGGTGTGGGTGTGGAGATTACCTAAAAATAAAACAAAACAAAACAGGGGCGCCTGGGTGGCTCAGTCAGTTAAACGTCCGACTTTGGCTCAGGTCATGATCTCACAGTTCGTGAGTTCGCGCCCTGCGTCAGGTTCTGTGCTGACAGCTCAGAGCCTGGAGCCTGCTTCAGATTTGATGTCTCTCTCTCTCAAAAATAAATATACATTAATAAAAAAAAATTAAAAAACAAAACAAAAACAACTTCTAACTTTTCAATTTAGTAGAAAGACAAGCTTTTGGCTACGGGTGGTAGATCATCTCCTTTCCCTTTGGAGAGCCCTCTAAAATTATAGAAATGGAATGAAAAGATAAACACCCACAAAGACAGACTGGAGCAGACAAGAAATGTTAAAGGAGGGAAGGAGGCAAGAGGTGGTGGCTCCTTTGGTGTGGGGGAGGAAGCTGATTCGCCCTGCAAGGCCTCAAAGAGGTGTGGAACCTGAAGGTGGCAGGTGCTGCTGAGGAGAGGTCAGATGAGGGATAGGAAACAAGAAGATTGGCTCAAAATCTGTATTTTCCAGGAGTTATTTGTCCCTTCCACCTGATTCCTGTACAAAGAGTATTAGGTGTCTACTGACCAGGCATTAGGCAGATGTTTATCCTCAGAGGAAACTGAATGTGACAGTCTCAGGATTTGGGAATAGCAGATACGACCGAGAGTGAGTAAGGAAAGGGGATTGTTTGTTTTGGGAAGGTGGTAGGGTGGAAAGGGAGGCAAGATGCAAGATAAATCTGCACCTATAATGAGAGGAAGCAATTTAAGTGTAAAGAATTGATAAGGGGGTGGGGGTGCCTGGGTGGCTCAGTGATTGAGCATCCAACTCTTGATTTAGGCTCAGGTCATGATCTTGCAGTTTGTGAGTTCAAGTCCAGC
Source organism: Felis catus (assembly GCF_018350175.1). NCBI lineage: Eukaryota > Metazoa > Chordata > Mammalia > Carnivora > Felidae > Felis > Felis catus. The sequence goes on along the minus strand of NC_058375.1, from coordinate 95,933,767 downwards.
ATTGGGCTCTGTGCTGATAGCCTGCTTGGGATTCCCCCTCTCCCTCTCTCTCTGCCCTGCTCCCTCTCTCTCTCTCTCTCTCTCTTACTCTCTCAAAAATAAATAAACATTAAAAAAAAAACAATTGATAAGGGGGGAATGGTATACCATTTAGAAATATGGAATTTACCAACCAAAATAAATGGTCGAAAGGAAAAAAGTGTTGTCTCTGAATATTGAGGAGAAGAAGGAATGGGGAGAGGTGGATCAGGGAACTCTGTGTTTCATAATAAGCAGAGTAACCATATAATTTACTGTTCAAACCACAACACTTCTGAGAGTCAAAGGGGGTATTCTTAATGACTATCCCAAGGTGATAGACAACAACTGGGACTCTCTCAGGCAAACAGGGCCAATAAACACTCTAATTATAAGCCCCTAGGTACTACTGAATTTGTAACAAAGTCAGTGTTTTACTTTGATAAAACACTTAAAAAAGACAGGTGGTTGATTTAAAATATTTGACACTCACTTAAAGGAACTTACGTTGAAATATAGTATTAAAGAATTTTGAATTATTTTTAACTTCTTCCTCTCCCTAATCACCTAGAGCCACAAATCATCCCAACACTATACCTTTCATGGGCATCATGGCCAGCCAGCCATTCAGCACAGTTCAACTGCTTCATGGAGGAAAGGGGAAAAAGGCCTGCCTATCAGACAAGGATGCTGTGAAGCCTTTCGTAGAGGATTATGTAAAAGGCCCCCAAATTTAGGCAACTAACCCAAACGCACTGATACATTTAAAAATTTTTTTTTTACTGTTTATTTATTTTTGACAGAGAGAGAGAGAGAGAGAGAGAGAGAGAGAGAGGGAGAGAGAGCATGAGCGGGGGAGGCGCAGAGAGAGAGAGGGAGACACAGAATCCGAAGCAGGCTCCAGGCTCCCAGCTGTCAGCACAGAGCCCGACCGGGGCTCAAACTCACAGACCATGACCTAAGCCGAAGTCGGACACTCAACTGACTGAGACACCCAGGCGCCCCCCCACCCCGCCCCCCGCCACTGATACATTTTAAATTGGGCATAAATGTCTTTAGTTCACTTCATTCTAGACCAGAGGTTAAACTCTTCTGTGTCCCGGACAATTCTGAGAATGCAATTAAAGATATGGGAAAAAATTCACATTCTACAAAAATGCATCAACTTTTGGCATTCTGTGTATTTTCTGGAGGATCATGGAACATCTGAGGCCCATCCATGGTTAAGAATCTCTACTCTGGCCTTTCATTTGGACACTGTGAAGAGTAAGAAAAATCATGGGCAAGACCTATGCTGAAGCAATCTGTCAGGTGTGTTTTAAGCAGATGGCTCTCTAATGCAGGCAATCATAAAAGTAAACTAAAGTTCATCAATTTGCAGCCACTGACCCCATTTTTCAGAATAAAATGTTTCCTGCTAGATGTGTTGATGTCTCCCTTGCTAGTATAAATCTAAACCAATACTTTTAGAAAATGTAGATTTTAGCCAAGCACCTTTTACAGGCCAGATTTCAGCGGTAAATGACAGGTTGGGGAATAAAATCATAAGCATTAGAATTCCAATGAGATGAGGTAGAGGAAAGCACAGGTCTGCCTTCCTAGCTCGGGGCTGTAAGACCGGGAGCCAAACACACACACACACACACACACACACACACACACACACACACACACACACACACACACACACTTTCCTAATAGGTTCGAACAGCTTTAAAGTAAACAATCCTAGGGACTGTTTATCATTTTACGAAAAGTAAAATGCAATGAAACTCAAAAGTAGGAACACGTGAAAATAATCTATTGGCTTCCATGTTTATAGTCAGGTAAATTCTCTCCCTCATCCAGCATTCCCCAAATACCTGCTCATCTTGTTATTTATCACTTAAGTAAGCAAATAGGGAACACTCTGTTCACCTACAAGCTTGGTCAGACCCGTTTGTTGCCAAAGTCTGGACGATCAAGAGCTGAAAAAACATAGCCAGTGTTTTGGAGTGTCATATCAAGAAGGAATGCCGTCTTTAGTAATGTGTCTGGCATCCTCCCTAAATTTAACATTTTGAATAACTTGTGTTTTCTTTCTGATCTCTTGGCTCCGGGGTAAGCTGCGGGGCTTTTGACACCCGGGAGACCTCCCAGCTGACTTACTGTGGAAACTGGCAGCTGACAAGAAAGTATCTGGTATTATTTATCAAGTCTTCCTAAGAGTTTATGTGGCACAGGTCAGCTGGGTGAACCCACCTTCCGGTGCCTGCTCTCGGCCGCGGCCAGCTGGGACAGCATGCGTTCCTGCATGTTCTTGCATTGCTTCATCACCACCTTAAGAACAGAGAGTGGGTTTGTGCAGACCGGCTGCTTCTCGCCATCATTTTTCTCCTTCAGTGTTTCAAAGTCTCTCTGCAGGGCCATTAAAGGATCACTGATGTTGTATTTTCCATAGCGTTCTTCAATGAAAGTATCTCTGTGTTGGGCCTGGGAAAGAGAAAAACATCAGCATTTTGCTTTTTAAAACTATTGCGGAGGGAGAATTGCTAGTTGTTACACATTAAAGGTGGTGGTGGTAGTATAAATGGAACCTGCTGACTACAGATCTCATTGGTGCTTGAGCCATCTGAACGTAGAAACAACAGTGGAGAGGGGGCACGGTATAACATTAACGAGGACAATTACTTATGTAGAGCTAACTATGCATTAGACATTGTTGTAAGCATTTATATTCACATTAGATTATTTAAATTTTATAAGCCTATAAGGCAGGGCTATCATTTTCAATTTGCAGGTGAGAAAATTATTAAACAGTGGCCAAGTAACCTGTTCCAGGTTACTCATTTAGCAAGTGGTCAGAAGTAGGATTTAGGGGCGCCTGCGTGGCTCAGTTGGTTAAGCATCCGATTTCAGCTTGGGTCATGGTCTCACGGTCTGTGAGTTTGAGCCCCGTGTCGGGCTCTGTGCTGACAGCTTGGAACCTGGAGCCTGCTTTGGGTTCTTTGTCTCCCTCTCTCTCTGCCCCTCCCCCATTCACACTCTGTCTCTCTTTCAAAAATGAGTAAATGTTAAAAAAAAAAAAAATTTTTTTTTTTAAAGCAGTAGGATTTAAATCCAGGCAGCCTGGCTCTAACGTCTATGTCCTTAACCACCACGCTACTGCCTCTGCTTATGAATGCTTGTACTACCAGCAGGTAGTTTATGAGTTTACATATTTAGGGATGTAACAAGGCAGTTGTAGATAAGTAAAGGACACTAAAAGTGTTTTCACATGATGACTATTTGTGATTTGAACACTCAGTTATTGGTGGGTCAAGAGGGTGGAGGCACTCACAACCAGGTGCAGACAAAATCCCTTCTACCTGCTGCCAAATTCTACCCTTTCCTCTAGTCTCTGTTCAGCTGCTATCTGCCACCTTCCTTTTTGTCCCCCTCAGGCTTGGTGGGCTTCAGGCTTGAGAGAGAAGGTGCGTAGGGAATGGGGGCTGAAATCTGCTTTAGGGCCTGGGTTGCCAAGTTGGGTCCAAGGATCAGGAAGGGAGTAGAAAGATAAGTCTTTGGCTTCCCTATTCTCTCAGCTTTACTAGGAGGGACCTGAAGTCATTACTTCATAAGAGCATCATAGATGCAGGTAACAGAGTGACATTAACAATTCCTTTACTACACAGACTTGGAAACGTTTCCTGGGACATTTTACAACCAAAAGCAAAAATGAGGTGTTAATACAGCATTGAGGAAACTTTCTCAAAAACCACAGCAAAGTACTATATAATTTAAGCTTTCAAATGAAGTCTAGTCATTAAAAACTACTGTCATTTATCAATGTTTAGAAATTATTTCATCAGAAGCAGGTTTTCTTTCTCTTTTCTTCTTTATTTTTAGGAGCTAGGTTTTCTTACCACCATCATCCACAAAGAGGAAATCATTTGAAAAAAAAAAAGGGAAATTCACAATTCAATGGCTATGCTTAAAAAACAAAACAAAACAAAACAAAACAGAAAACAACCTCCCCCCACGCCGACAATAAAGCAAAATGGGGTTTAATACAGAAGAATGTTTCAGTGCTGAAAAGGTGATGCTTCCTTCGTTAGACTATCCAAGATCAAGATCCAGGAATCACTTAGCCTTATGCTCTAAATTGTGTTGGTATCAACTGGCAACTGTTCAAAGCAGCGTTAGAAGCCCTGTATTTTACTTCTAGCTTGACTACAACCATTTTAAATGATGACATTATTGGGGTATTTGGATAATACTGGTATACTGAAAATATTCAGAGCCAAATAAATCCTGTTCCTTTAAGGTATCATCTCAAGATAACCACCTTCCTGACCATACTACAGGTTTGTGTGCATGCACGAGTGTGCGCGTGTAAGCATGTGAATTAAAGGGGTAAAGATTTGAAAGATTGAGTCCAAGACAGAATCCTAGTTTTTCAGCTCCGAATTAAAAAGCAAATCCTCAGTAAAATTTTGAAATAGTCTCTCTACCATTTTAGGATGGAGAAAGACAAGACCAATTCCTGAACTGGCTATTTTTACTTTTTAAGTCATGGTGAGAACAAAACAGAAAAGGCTAGTTTTTAGTTACACTTTTAAAAGAAATAGTGTCAAACAGCAGGGACTCATCAATGTTTTCCTTTCACCAAGAACATCTGTTTAAGTTGAGTGGTGTTTGGGTGGCTCGGTTGGTTAAGTGTCCGACTTTGTCTGACTTTGGCTCTGGTCATGATCTTGCAGTTCGTGAGTTCAAGCCTTGCTTCAGGCTCCGTGCTGTCTGCACGGAGCCCACTTTGGATTCTCTGTCTCCCTCTCTCTCTGCCCCTCCCCTGCTCGCACTCTCTCTCTCTCTCTCAAAAAAATAAATAAACATTGGGCGCCTGGGTGGCTCAGTCGGTTGAGTGTCCGACTTCGGCTCAGGTCATGATCTCAAGGTTCGTGAGTTCAAGCCCCGTATCAGGCTCTGTGCTGACAGCTCAGAGCCTGGAGCCTGCTTCAGATTCTGTGTCTCCCTCTCTCTCCCTGCCCCTCCCCGACTAATGCTCTGTCTCTCTCTCTCTCAAAAATAAACATTAAAAATAAATAAACATTAAAAAAACAAAAAAGAAGAACATCTGTGTTGAGTTTTATACCTCAAACTTGAGATTGACAACCTAGCTATTAATGTCCTAAGGCAAATCCAGGTTCAGAAAAATGTTTAGACAAAAGAAGAGGAAAAAAACCTTTAAAAAGTTGAAATTCCACTGTTCTTACTGCACATTGTTTTATTCATGATTTCCATTTCTGTCTGATTAGTGATGGTAACGAAATGATTATTAGTACTGAAATTGGTTTAGTAGGGCAGAAAGGCAAACGTAAACCTGAATATTTCTATGGCTTTCTCCTTTTCAGAATAGCAGAGAAGAAAAAGTGGGATGGGAGAGCAGACTGGAGTACAATTCGTGACCTTGACAGATTTGCTGAGAAGCTGTCTCTCAGGTTTGAGTATATAGTTAACTAATCCCTGAAAACATGACTTTAAAAAACCCACACTGTTATTATCCAGTATAATTAATAAGCATCACTGAGTTACAAGTCCTAGACGAGGAGCTTCTTTGGTAAGGTCTCAGACTTCTCTGAGAACAGCTGTTACCCTGTCTGTTTTCTCTTGAAGTACTTCCCAGCAATTCCATAATCGCTTGCATGGTAATTACAAGTTATACAAAATTGGTGGCTTTGCACATAAATGAAAAGAATCTGTGGAATAATCTAAAAAAGCCTCCTTGTCACAAAACAATTCTTGTAGGCAGGTTCTACTATGGGGCCCAGATATGGGAAAAGTGAATTCGAAGTCTATATTTATTATACCAAACACTGGAGTAGAAAATGGGGGAATACGGTCTTTTTCAGCCAACTCAATGCCTCAGTCAGGTAAGTGGAATGGATGACAGGTTTAATAGAACAATTAACCAAAAATAGATGCTAAGAATTGAAGAATGAAACAGCTTTACTGGAGGTGTGTACTAGGTATCTATTCCTGCCTAACAAACCACTCCCAAATGTAGCAACTCAAATAGTAAACATTGTTGTTGTTTTTTAAATGTCACAGTTTCTGAGGGTCAGGAATCTGGAAGGGGTTAAGCTGGGTGGTTCTGGCTCTGTGTCTCATGAGGTTGTAGTCAAGCTGTTGGCATAGGCTTTGGTTCCTTGCAGTGTGCTGGCTTCCCACAGAGCAAGTGACATGACAGAGAGAGAGAGAGAGAGAGAGAGAGAGAGAGGGAGAGAGGGAGAGAGGGAGAGACGGAGAGACAGAGATGGACATGCGAGTATCTTTTAGAACTTAACCTCAGAAGTGACATACCATCACTTCTGATGTATTCCATTGGTCACACAGACCCACCTGGTACACGTGGGAGGAGACTGCACAAAGGGTATGAATATCAGGAGGTGGGGTCATTGGGGGCCCTCTTGGAGGCTGGCTACCACAAGGGGAATGACTAGATATGCTACCTCTATTGTTTACATCTCAAGTCAAAATTTAGAGACCAAGTATCTACTAAGTACTAAAAACTGTCAAGGCTGAGTTTTAATACTCTAATGATATTTCAGCTATTTAATAAGAAATTTTAAATGATCTGGATTGGAGTTTTTGGAGGAGGAATTCAGTAATATAGCTAAAATCAATCAATTTCTGCAATTTCATTATTTTCACTTCACTGACAACATGTATTTTAACTGAAGAGAAATTTCTACATTGTCAGAAAATATAATGGTCTTTAATTTCAGACAACAGGAAGATAATTGGCTGGTTAGACAGATTCACTGATAAAAGGTATTACTACAGCAGACAAAACATACAGTCATCTGTTACTCATTTTTCCTGTCATAGGCGGAATGAAACACACCAATACTGAAAGCTTAAAGTAAAATCACATAATGTCCTTGGAGCCTGCCATGCTCGCTCTCTAAAATTATCAGCTTTGCTATGATAAACTTCAAAAAGAAATATGAAGCAGTCACCTCCTCTCCCCTCCCCAAGATTATTTATACTATTTTAAATATATATATTATACATTTTATCATACATAATAACATACATAAATAGTATAATATAACACATGAAAATAATACTATATATATGGCATAATAGCATACTATTATAGTAATATATAAGTGTGTATGTGGATATCTATCTATCTATACATTTTTTTCCAATCTTAAAATAGGAAATCATTATTCTTTGGATGATAATCACCAACATAAAGGATGGTTCCATATCGAAAAGTGAAGATAAGGCCTACTTAACTGGGGGTTTACATTCAAGTATGAGTTTTATTTAAGACTCAGGCTGGAACCCTAAATGGATTAGGATACATCTTTGCAATTTATTGCCAATTCTGAAGTGATCAGCAATATAAACTTTGTGCCTTTAAAAATATCTGAATACCTCCATTGCCAGAGACCAGAAAGACCAAAGAACATGATTCCAGGATGGTTTTAATTAACGCTACAACAAAAGCATGTTAAAACTATCCTTTTCAGGGGTGCCTGGGTGACTTCAGTCAGTTAAGCCGGCTCTTGATTTAGCTCAGGTCATGGTCTCATGGTTCATGGGACTGAGACCCACGTCAGACTCTGCACTCACAATGTGGAGCCTGCTTGAGATTCTTTCCCCTGCCCTCTCCTTCTGCCCCTCTCTGCTTGTTTGCTCTCTCAGAAATAAAGAGATAAATAAATAAACAGTAAAAATATATTTTAAAAAGCTATCCTTTTCAAATTTAAGTTGAATCTACTAATTTTCAAATAATTTATACTCTGGAGTCCCTGATAAATTATAAGTAGCTGCATGAATAACTGGAAATAAAGAAACCATTCTGGATAAAGATGATAACATTACAAGTACACCTTTTGTTTTAGAAGTTCCTCTTACTTACTGAAAGAAAACTGGATTTCAATGTTTGACAATATTAATAAAAGAGAAGTTAGCCACATCTGAATTAAACTTTAATTTTTGGGAAATGGTACGGAATTTAACATGAAAACTTTCATGATTTAAAAAATGCTTCTGACATATTATTGAAAACCCATTAATCCACTTAACCATAAATGCTATTTTCTCAAATCTAGCCTTTCTACACATTTATTTTCTTTAACAACTTTTGGCTCTGGAGTCTAACATAGCTGGCATTGTTATCCGGGCTCTACTAATTTCTATCTGTTTACCTTCAGCAATTCCCTTAACTTCTCTGTACCTCAGATCCCTCATCTGTAAAATAAGGGCAACATTCTACCTATAGGTTTATTATAAAAATTAAATGAGTAATACAGAATGCTTCCTGTAAGTACCTGGCACATAGTAAATACTATAAATAGAAATTAATTTTTCAATAACCAAGTTTAGAGTATAGATTTTCCTTTTAGACCCAACGACTAAACCCACTCCTGGAGGTTTTAAATCCTGGAGATTTAAGATTCTGTAAAACTGGACTAAGCCAGGAAATCTTCATTAAAAGCAAAACAAAATTCACCAATCCCCAGATAACTCCAAAGTAATACATCACTAAAAATATATTGGGAACCTGAATAACCATTAACAGTATTTATTTAGTAATTAATCCTGAACTGCTATGTGACATTTTATGTAATATCGCCAGCTGGTATTTATCTTCTGCATTATGATTAAACATTTCTCATTTTTCTTTTTTTTCTTCCTGCCTAGACTGTAATGACTCAAAGGAAAAAGCATTCCTCATACATCTTTCTTCTTCCTATATCCTATATTTCCACTCAAGCCCAAAACACTTAACAGATGTTCACTTTCCAGCTTTTTCCTGATGTCTCAGCTTCGCCTTACTCTTATCATAGTTAGTGAGGTCAATATTTTATTCCGCTGTTAAGAAAATCTATGATTTACTTAGTGTAATCATTTAAGGTAATATTAATTTATACAGTTAGCAAACTGACTTTAAAGTAGAATGAGCTTCAAAGATTCCCTTTGGAGTCAGCTTGCAGCCGCAGATGTTTATAAAATCAACTATTTACATAAGAATAGATGACCATTTATTATTATTTGACTAAAGTGCACTAAATTCTTTTGAAGACTAAAAATGGTAAGTTTAGTACAAACAGATATTAAGTGTGATACTTCTAGCTAGTAGGCTGCTTGTTGATAGAATATGGGTAAACAGCTTAATGTAGCTGCTTCAACATTCAAATTCCAAAGAGTCTTATGAAAACTCCTAGTGAAATTGAAATAAATGTATTCAGTTTTGTGGTCTTTGTTCTGTTTTATTTTTGTGTGTGTGGGGAATCTATGTGTGTGGTTGAAACAAATTACATCTATATTCTGGACTGGGTCTATGTAAATAAGTTTCTGAGCTGGGGAAGAAAATGTGTAAAGACAGTCAATAAGTACTGAACAAATTAATGTTCTTGAACATAAATTAGAATTTTAGAATATAACTCTAATGGCACATTAGATCCTAATCTCTTTTATTCAGGATGCTGTATAATGAGAGTTGACATCTATCTCACCATATACAGGATGGATCACAGACCCAAAGATAAAATGCAAATGGCCAAAAAGCACATGAAAAGGTGCTCAACTCATTAGTGATCAAAGAGATGTAAATTAAAACAATAATAACACTAGAAAACCACTAGAGGGGTGCCTAGGTGGCTCAGTTGATTGAACTCTGACTTTACCCCAGGTTATGATCTCGAGGGTTTGTGAGTTTGAGCCCTGGGCGCATCAGGCCCTGCTGTCAGCGAGGAGCCCAATTTGGATCCTGTCTCCCCTCTCTCTGCCCCTCCCCACTCGTGCGCACATGCGTGCTCTTACTCTCAAAAATAAACAAACACTAAAAAAAATTTTTTTAAAGCCACTTCTTAGAAAGGCTAAAATTAAAGATGGACAACATCAAATGTTGGGAAGATGATGGAGCAACTAGAACACTCACCATATTGCTGGTGGGAGTATAAATGGTGTAATTACTTTGGACGTTAATCTAGAAATTAATTATAATGGTAGAAAAACGCCTGTCTGCAGTTAAGTATTTATCCAAAAGAAATGGAAACATAAATCCACAAAAAGATTTACACACAGCTGTCTGAAGCAGCTTTATTCATAACAGCCCCAAACTGGAAACGACCACAATTTCATGGTGAAAAAAATCACAGCAGCAGTCGCCTCTGGGTGTAGGGGGACAAGGAACCAGGAAGGGGCACAAGATGACTTTTTGGTGTGACGGGAATGTTTGTATCTTGATGGGGATGTAGGATGTACGCATTTGTCGGAACTTATTGATCTATGTATCATCACTTAAGATCTGTGCATTTCACTATACCTAAATTATATCTCTAGTTCAAAAATATAAAAGCACATAATGAGAGTTAAAGGGAAAATGAAGTTATAGCATTATATGCTTTATATATAGTGTTTCAGAAACATGGGATGTTCCAACCAAAGTAAATTTTAATAACAGCAGAAACAGTGAAGGAGGTGCTAATACTATATAGTGCTTATTACCTGCCAAGCAGTGTGCTCAGTGTTTTACACATCTAATCTAATCCTAACAACGTACCTCTGGAGGTGTACGTCACTTATATCTCCATTTTATAGAAGAAACTGAACACAACTGAACCTTTGTCCCAAGGTCACAAAGCCAAAGTTAGTAGTGGAGAGGTACAATAAATGGTATATAGTAAGTACTGAATTTGTTAGCTGAATGAGTAATACATAAACAGATATTCCCTAGGACTTTGGAGGAATTAATTTCAATTTAGTAGGGGTCCGTCAGTAAGCTTAAAAATAAAATAGAACAGAAAACATTGTAGAGCATTGAATGTTGTGAGTAATGTTTCAAGAAACTTTTCTTCTGATCTAAGAATATAAGGGTGTGTATATGTATATGCATATGTATGTGTGTGTGTGTGTGTGTGTGTGTGTGTGTGTTCATTCCCTGGGTCACAATATAGTCTATTTTTTACTGTGTCCCTGTCAAAATATGAAAAACACTAAAATAAAGAATCCAATTAGTCTGACTCCTGGAGCTATGATTTTAAACAGTTTCGGGGAGCCTGGGTGGCTCAGTCGGTTGAGCGGCCGACTTTGGCTCAGGTCATGATCTCGCGGTTTATGAGTTCGAGCCCTGCATCGGGCTCTGTGCTGACAGCTTGGAGCCTGGAGCCTATTTCAGATTCTGTGTCTGCTTCTCTCTGACCCTCCCCCATTCATGCTCTGTCTCTCTCTGTCTCAAAAATAAATAAACCTTAAAAAAAAAATTTAAACAGTTTAAACTGTCATAAATAAATTCTAAAAGAAGTAATAAGGAATCAATCTTACTGCTTTATTTTAAACTAACGAATGTTATAAATGTCTACAAACCACGACATGTTTGGCCTAACATCAAATATACAAAAATGTTAACAAAAAAAAAAATCTGTGTTATTAGGGTTAGACAACCAAAACAGCACTGGAGAAGTCTGGGAAAATTTTTGGACATATGGCTGATTCACAAGAGCACATGCTTTGAATGCTTTTATTGAACACTTGATGTTTGCTGGGTACTACAAATGCTAAGTGATGTGGGCAATGATAAGAGAAGAGAGATTTGACTAAGTAAGATGAAGTCCTTTGCTCTTAAGGAGCTCAGAATTTGCCAGACAAGTTTAAGGCCTGAGAGCAGAAATAAACACACTGCCTCTGCTTGTTTAAATGTTTTCTAAACAGTATCATTAATGTTTAGAGGAACACCAAGTACAATTTATTTGATCAGGACTTTCTAAGCCTCAGACCTTACACTCAGAAGGAACAGGAAGGAAAAGACCAATCCTGGAAGTGGGCGGGTGCTGGCAGATCAATGGGACTATCAGCAACTTAATGAATCACAGGAAACACCATGAGGTTGAGGGGGGCATATAATCCAAAAACTGTCTCTGAAGTATTGCATAAGGAGACCCAGACCGTAGACTATAACCTGAGTGTGATACTTTAAGTAACTATGAACTTGAAAAACTTCATTAGAGGTGTGCTCAGCCTCTTTAACTCACAATGTATTAACAGTGCAGAAACTACTTCAAGGCTAACATAGTTAAAAAGAGCTCATAAATAAGATTGAAAGGGTTTCTTCTTCTAGTTAGGGGATTCTATGGAGAGAGCTGTATGATTGTGGGATGAGACTTTAAACATTTTTTTGAGGTGAGATTCTTAAATCGCAAACAGTCTGATACTACAAGGAAACGTGGCAAGAAACAAGCTACTCAGAGGAAAGGTCGCAGGAAGAGGGTCCTTATTAGCCTAGCTGAGAAGTACAGAGTGTTCACATTGAGAAGTGTAGCAAGTAAACAGGAATAAGAAGTTTGTGGGGGTAGAGGAGGGTGGCGGGAGTGTACAGACAGGGTCAAATGAGAAAGGGGACTAGGTGTGGTTTGAGAGCCACACACAGTGAGAGCAAGATGTCAGGGCAGGCAAACAGAAGCAGGGACCGTGATAATTATACATCCTAGTGTGAGAAGGTAGAACAGAATATCTAGGATGACATATTAAGAGAGATCAAGCTCTACGTCCCAAGTCAGAGGCTGGAAGGGTGGCAACTTCTATTGTCACTGCAGACTAATGTGGAGGGAGGCAGCTAGCTATTCAGTTGGGAAGGATGGTTTGTCTTTAGAGAACAGAAGGGGAAGAGGAGTAAAGAAGCCAGGACCGAGAAGTAAAAGGTGGGCTCTAAGTGCGTGTTTAATGACAATTTTAAATGTGAACCGACAATGCTTATCACTACAGTAAGGTACTGAATAAATACATGGTGAAACCCAGCGTGCTCAAGTTGACCACTAATTACTACTAATTCCAAGTAATCCTAACCAGAGACTGCCTTTGTCTTCATAATAAAAGTCTACTGAGGGGCTTAGCATGGATGGGAAGAACAGGAGTTATCTTTGGAGATACAAGAGTTTTTCCTTTTTACTCTATGGGGTAGCAACACCTTTCAGGAACTTTAAGTGTCGCCATGGACAAGAATGGGATAACCAAGACCCCTTTACCATTTTAATCCCAATGGGAATAGAACTGGCTCCATTCTAAGCCTCTAAGACTGCTTCAGTGCTCTTCCTTAAATGACTTCTCTTGGCCTCACGTGGTAGTTATTTGTCCCAGGAAAGGAAGGATTTTTACTTTAAATATTAGTATTACTAGTATTAATATTAGTATTAATACGAATACTAGTATTAGTATTATTAGTATTAGTATTATTAGTATATTAGTATTTTTACTTTAAATAGGTTCCACACCCAGCCTGGAGCCCAACGTGGGGCTTGAAATCAGGACCCTGAGATCAGGACCTGAGCTGAGATCAAGAGTCACTTAACCGACTGAGCCACTCAGGTGCCTCTGAAAGGAAGATTTTTAAAGGGAAAAGTGATCCATTTGGAAAGCAACCAGAGAAGGGGGGATGAGGAAGATTCTGTGGGAGCCAAAAGCAAGAACAAAAACCCACTGGAGAAATGGGAGATAAGTGAATATATTCTGAAAGATAGAGAGAGGATATGTGTAATTTAGACAGATGCCCATAGAGGTCCTTAGCTGAAAGTCTGGTAAACAATATTTTTGTATATATCTAGACAGATAAAGAAAGACAAGCAAAGCTGTACTCTTAAAAAAAAAAATACTATTTTCAATGAGGCACACAAAGCTCCCGTTACTAATCAGTCAGGAAATGCAGATGACCACATCTCAATTTGATAGGAAAGGACACCACGGTAAAATGTCAGCTGAAAACTAAAATATGGTTTTTCAAAAAACAAACAAATAAAATATGGTCTTTTTTTTAGATGAATGCATGTGCATAGTGAGCAAAGGTACACATCCCAATTATTTGGTATCCTTTACTACAAATACAGAAACAAACATAAGCAATGATTTCCTGTCTGAAGAACAAATTGTTCCTTCTCAGTACAGGCTGAAATGTAAATAATGTCACCAAGTGGAAATCATCAACAGGAAAAGTAATGAAACTATATTACTATAGTTAAGCCTCTCTTCTCAAAAATATTAATTAGTAAGTGGTAATCTATTTTGTACCTTCAATATACTGAAGTTAGACTTAAAGAGCCTGAACTTATTCTGTCATATAACAAATATTTCTGAAGAACTTCTGAGGTTCTAGGTATTTGGGATGTAGTTCTGAATAGGATTAAGTATCCACCCCTCCATGAGGAGAAATACTAGGCCTAAAGAAGAGAGAGGTGAAAATCTATCATCTGTGATGCGCAGCAGCATGAATTCATAAATTTCCATATTATCAATAATCCAGTGCGAAGAAAAAGAAATCACATTAAGTCTGACTCAACTCTACAAAAATTTTATTGGTAAAATAATGTGAGGCAATGAGAACAAAGCCTTCCAAATTTAATAACACGGTCACGTACTCCTACCTACCGACGAGTTCAGTCTTTTGTTGAACAGATAGCTATTGAATTAGATTAAAATAATTTTTTGAAGTTATGCGTTATCTTAGAACTCACTAGGTGGAGTTGGCTTTCTGATGCAGAAAATACTTTATGTTGTTGTTAAACAATGGAATATTATGAAGTGCAGATATGAAACAGAGCCAGGAAAAAATACTTTGAAGGGTTATAGGTCTCCTGCTATGATAATAACACTTCTTGAAGTTTTCATCACGTAGTTGCTCATGCATACACTGTCAGCTCTATTTGAGTCCATCACCTGTGAAAGAATCTGCTTTGAAGGAAGACCTTTTAGGTGTCCTGTTCAAAAGCAGAATCTGAAAATTCGTGGGAAATCTACTTTTGCTTTTTTGGGAGACAATCAGGGATGTGATGCTAACAAGCTCATGCTTTACCTAGGCATGCTAGGCTTGTCTCTATCCCCTTAACTGTATTTTAGAATTAATATACATTTATGTGAGAGGATAAACCAATTAGAAATAAAGACAGTTACAAAGTAAATGTTGTTCTTATTTTCTTTCTTTTTTTAATATTTTTATTTATTTTTGAGACAGAGAGAGACAGAGCATGAGCAGGGGAGGGGCAGAGAGAGAGAGGGAGACACAGAATCTGAAACAGATTCTGAGCTGTCAGCACAGAGCCCCATGCAGGGCTCAAACTCAGACTGTGAGATCATGACCTGAGCTGAAGTCGGACGCTGAACCGACTGAGCCACCCAGGAGCCCCGATGTTGTTCTTATTTTCATACTCTATTTCTTAAAAATATAATTAAAAAAAGTTATTTCTTTATTTTGAGAGAAAGAGAGAGGGGAGGGGCAGAGAAAGGGAGAGAGAGAATCCCAAGCAGGTTCTGCACTGTCAGCACAGAGCCCACCAAGGGGCTCGATCTGACGAACCTTGAGAACATGACCTGGGCCCAAATCAAAAGTTGGACACTTAACCAACTGAGCTACCCAGCTGCCCCTAATTTTTATATTAATTTCATCATAAATGAATATTTTCTCATAAAAAAATTTAATTATGTAGATAAAGCCAAATTCCTTCCTGAATACAAGCCAATGTCTCTACCTCAAGAGTCCTCAGCGTCAGGCTCTGGGCTGATGGCTCAGAGCCTGGAGCCTGCTTCGGATTCTGTGTCTCCTTCTCTCTCTGCCCCTCCCCCATTCATGCTCTGTCTCTCTCTGTCTCAAAAAATAAATAAATGTTAAAAAAAAAAAAAAAAAAAAAAAAAAAGGGGGGGCGCCTGGGTGGCGCAGTCGGTAAAGCGTCCGACTTCAGCCAGATCACGATCTCGCGGTCTGTGAGTTCGAGCCCCGCGTCAGGCTCTGGGCTGATGGCTCAGAGCCTGGAGCCTGCTTCGGATTCTGTGTCTCCTTCTCTCTCTGCCCCTCCCCCATTCATGCTCTGTCTCTCTCTGTCTCAAAAAATAAATAAATGTTAAAAAAAAAATGTTTAAAAAAGAGTCCTCAGTATAATCAGTATCCTCTCAGACCTTTTCCAAGCATATCCATAAATGTGTGTATGTGTACTTTTTTCATTTATTGTGTCTAGAGATCTAATACGTCAGTACACTGCTTGCTTTCTTCTCATAAAAAAGAAAGCAGTTACATAATATGGCATAGTAAGGATGTAACAGTTTACATTGATATATTTTACTGACGGATATTTAGGTTGTTTATAATTTTCCATTCCTGCATTAAACAATACTGCAATGAGCCTCCTTGTGCATAGATGCGAATAGTTTGGTAGAACAGATACATTACTCTGCTTTTCTAAGGAAATAAATGCCCATATAATAAAATTTCCTGCTTCATTCTATATATGCTCCCTGTCCATAAAGATTTTCGGCAAACATACAAGATGGTTTCCTTCTGTCTTTCAAATTTTTCCTATAACTAGCTATACTGAAATACTAAATGATGGACCACAGGCTTTAATTTTACAAGCAACCTCTTTGTCTTTCTTTCTCTTCTCTTTAAGGGGAGCCACTAGAAATAACTTCTGATTAATCCCAAATCACAAGGCTAACACATGCAAAGAAGACACAATAAGAGGAAGTCGAAATAACAGGAATAAGCTGTTTCCCTTTTTTACTTGTTTTAGTTTCAGGCTGAATAAATGCAATGAAATCCCCCACTGTTATCATCTTTCCTGAAGCCTCTCCCCAATGGCTACAGAACGATGTGTTCTCTAAATAGGTAGCATTTTACAAGCTAAATTCCCCCTTTCTTTCCTCAAAGTCATACAAAAACCAGGCCACAGAAAGATGTCAATTAAATGAGAAATTTGCTTATTTTTTGGAACCTTCACTCTTGAACTGCTAAATGCCATAATTTGTAATATGAATGATGGCATGTGCCAAAAAGTTGTATAGCAAGTAGCTGATATCAGATAATTATTCTTAAGAGCTGTTACACATGGGGCTTAATGTCTGTCTTTCTTTTCTTTCTTTCTTTCTTTCTTTCTTTCTTTCTTTCTTTCTCTCTCTCTCTCTCTCTCTCTCTTTCTTTCCTTTTCCTTTCTTTTTTTTTTTTTCTAATGTTTATTTTTGAGAGAGAGAGAGAGAGAGAGCACACCAGTGGAAGAGGGGCAGAGGATCCGAAGTGGGCTCTGCAATGTCAGCAGAGAGTCTAATGCGGGGCTTGAACTCATAAATGAGCCGTGAGATCATGACCTGAGCGGAAGTCAGATGTTTAACCAAGCCACCCAGGCACCCCACAATGTTTTTCTGATGCAGGAAAAGACACTTAATCACTTAAGAATGCAGTCTACTTTTTTTTGTAAATACCCGACTCATAAACAGCCCATATATATGACCACCCTTTCCTGCTTCTTTTGACTCTTCTCTGCTAGTGTACCCACCACTGAACCTGGTAACATACATGCCTTTTACTAATTTCATTCCCTTTCTGGGACAGAACATTTTTGGGGAGCTCCTACCATTCTCAAAGGAACCAAGTCAAGGGGAAGCAAAGAAGAGGCTTTGTGAGATGTATTTCCCTATGCTCACTTTTCTGTGCATTATTTTTTCACTTACTATATCTTAGAGAATGTTATACATAAAGATTTCTCATTCTCTTTAATGACTGCATAGTATTCTGTTGTGTAATCATACCATAATTTACTTGGTCAGAACGCTACTAATACACACACAAGTTATTTCCAGCATTTTGTTGCTATGACCAATATTGCAATAAATGTCCTTACACATACACTTTGTTATATAGGCCTAAGTACATCTGTAGGATACATTTCTAAAAGTAGATAATGAAACTAGGTTAGTAGGATCACAATCTGCCTTTAATGAAAAATAAAGTATAAAAAAAAAGAAAATAGTGTAGTATAGTATGACATGGTATAAATATTATAGTAAGACATAGAGTTACTATATATTTAGTGAAATTTTTGTTTTAATCGATACATATATGTGGGTGGGTATGGACGTCCTGAACTGTGACAAAATGATGGAACATATTTCAAAATGTTTAAAAGATACCTCTTTAGACTCTGGTATGATGAAAAGGTATTTTTATCATAGCCTCCTTTCTTCTTCCCTTAAACTCTATGATCTTTTTATTGCATAGCTTGGGAGCTTAGGTCGGTTTTCAAGCAGAGACAGTTGAGTTATTTAGAGTGGGTTGGAAAAGAATATCAACAATATCAGGAAAAACAAACAGGGAAGAATTTAACTGTAGTTCTAATTAGCTCTAGTATCTTTCCCTACAAAGTGAATAGTATGTGACTAAATTATTTTCTTAGGGCATAACTATTAATAAACAGAAATCTGAACAAGAAGCTGTTGTATAAAATTATTGCTACCTAAAAGCAAGTATTTCTAATTCTAAAGTAATTTACATATAATACAGAAGTTTTAAAGAAAAAAATTAAAATTTGCATATGATTCCACTACCCAGGGACAACTACTATTAACACCACAACTACAAATTTCAATCTATTTGTTTGAGTCCTTTTTCTGTGTACACACACATGCACACATGTAATTCTTATGATCAAGATTAAAGGATATATTTAATGTTATGACCTGCTTTGCAAATTTAGCATTACACTGTAGGAACATTATTACTATGTCATTAAAACTTTTTCATATGCATCATGTTTTAAAATAGCTGTGTAACAGTCCACCACATGAATATATTACTAATTCATGTAGCCATTAACCAAGGGTTACTTTTTATAAAGAATTAATTGGAGGGGCGCCTGGGTGGCTCAGTCGGTTAAGCGGCCGACTTCAGCTCAGGTCACGATCTCGCGGTCCGTGAGTTCGAGCCCCGCATCGGGCTCTGTGCTGACAGCTCAGAGCCTGGAGCCTGTTTCAGATTCTGTGTCTCCCTCTCTCTCTGACCATCCCCCGTTCATGCTCTGTCTCTCTCTGTCTCAAAAATAAATAAACGTTAAAAAAATTAAAAAAAAAAAAAGAATTAATTGGAACTAGATCAATATAACTATGTTATCATGAGCTGTTTGAAGGTAATTGGAAGTAACTTATAGAAAATTTTTTCTGTAAGTAGATTTTTACATAAAGCCATTTAGACTACAGCAACTCTCCTCAATAAATAGGGGTTCTGAGATTAGTAAATTTAATAAAAGAAACCAGTATTGAATTTTTAACTCAAAAACATAACAGAGAAGTAATACTATGTCTACCTATTCTGCAATAACTCACTCTGGAGCATCATTCAGGTGTAGGGTTGTTGCCTATAAATAAATCCTCTTTAAAATGAATTATCTTCGGGGCGCCTGGGTGGCGCAGTCGGTTAAGCTTCCGACTTCAGCCAGGTCACGATCTCGCGGTCCGTGAGTTCGAGCCCTGCATCAGGCTCTGGGCTGATGACTCAGAGCCTGGAGCCTGTTTCCGATTCTGTGTCTCCCTCTCTCTCTGCCCCTCCCCCGTTCATGCTCTGTCTCTCTCTGTCCCAAAAATAAATAAAAACGTTGAAAAAAAAATTTTTTTTAAATGAATTATCTTCCTGTGGTCCAAATTAGAAATAATTAGGAAATAATAAAGAAACGGTATATATATTTTTTCTAAATGTTGATTTAAGAGAGTGTATGCATGCAGGTACAAGTGGGGTTAGAGCAGAGAGAAAGGGAGAGAGAGAATCCTAAACAGGCTCAGGTGCTGTCAGTGCAGAGCCCTACATGGGGCTGGATTTCACGAACGTGAACCGTGAGATCATGACCTGAGCCAACATCAAGAGTCGGAAGCTCAACCGACTGAGATACCCAGGCACCCCAAGTATACTTGGGTGTCTATTTCCTGACTAGTCATATGACATACTAAAATACAATTTAAATCATTCAACATGAAAAGATAATCTTTAATCTTCAATTAGATTACTTCTGTTACTGCTAGGAAAGAGATTATAATATTCTATCAGAAGGTGAAAAATGAACATGATGTTTGTTTTTGCCTCTTTAGAAAAATTATTTATCCAAAATAATAAATAAAATTATTTATCAAAAAATAAGAAGGTAATAGGCTATTAAAACTAATAAAGACAAAGGATAAAAGCAGCTTTAAAGGGAACAGTGCATAAAGCACCAGAAGTATTCTGTTTCTTTTTTTGAGATGTTTATGATTTTTAAATTACTATTAAGTTTTGCCATTGGAAAAATAATTACTGAACTCTATTCAGCAGAATTTTAAAAATTAAATTACAGAATTATAGTTTCTAAAAAGTAGTAGAGCAAAGCTGAAAAAGCTACTACACATCACACTACTTGATCAAGAGAAGGTCAATAAGGGGATGAAGCTCTTTCTCAGATATTATTTCAGACACAGAGCAAGGACATAACCAATTATCTTCTCAACTGATACAGCAAAAGCACAGGACAAAATCCAATATTCATTCCTGATAAAAACTCAGCAAATTAGGAATGGAAAGAAATACCCTCAACTTGATAAAGAACATCTGTGAAAAACTTACAGCCAACATCATATTTAATGATGAAAAACTGAGCATTTTCCCCCTTTCCCCTTGTCAAGAACAAGACAACGATATTCTCACCACTCTGACATAGTACTGGGGGTTCTAGCCAATGCAATAATGCAAGAAAAATAAAAAGCATTTAGATTAGAAAAAAAAAAGTAAAACTGTCTTTACTTGCAGTCATGATTATTTGTAGAAAATCCAACTATTTGTATAAAATAGCTTTTTATAAAAAAGCTATTAGAACTATTAAGTGAGTGTAGCAAGTCTGCAGGATAATGAATCCATATGAAATCAATTTTATTTTTGTATAACAATAATAGTCAGAAATTAAAATTAAAAAACAACACCATTTATAATATCATAAAAAATAGGAAATAGGGATAAATCTGACAAAAGATAGGAAAGACCTATACACTAAAAACTATAAAGCACTGCTGAGAGATCTAAATAAATACAGAGAAATACCATTGTCATGGATTAGAAAATATAATATTGTTAGATGTCTATTCTCCCCAAATTTATCTATAGATTCAATGCAATCCCAATAAAAATCCCCATATGATTTTTGGAGAAACTGATGAGCTGATTCTAAGATTCATATGTAAATGCCAAGGAGCATGAATAACCAAAACAACTTTGAAAAAAACCCCACAAGTTGGAAGATCAACACTATCTTATTTTAAGATTTACCACAGTAATCAAGAAAATATGGTACTGGCATCAAGGTAAATCAATGGAACGAAACAAAGAGTCCAGAAACAAACCTACAAATATATGGAAAACTGATGTGACAAAGATGCCAAGGCCATTCTACAGAGGAAGGATAGTCTTTTCAACAAATAGTGTTAGAACAATTGGACATCCATATGAAAAGACTTTGATCCATATGTTGTACTATATAATATATTAATTAATTGAAGTTGTATCATAGATCTAAGTGTAAAGCTTAAAACTATAAAATTACAGAAAAAAAAACATAGGAGGAAATCTTTCTGACCTTGGTTTAGGAAAAGAAGCAAAATCCATAAAAGAAACATTGATAAATTGGATTTCATTAAAATGAAAAACTTTTGCTCTTCAAAAGATATAGTTAAGAGAATGAAATGACAAGCCACCAACTAGGAGAAAATATTTGCAAGATATGTATCTAATAAATGACTTGGATCTAGATAGATCAGAAATCCTCAAAACCCAATAATGAAAAAACAACTCAATTTTAAAAATGGCCAAAATTTTGAACAAATCAGAGAACAATATAGATGGTGAAAAAGCTCATGAAAAGATGCTCAACATCATTAATCAAAAAGGAAATGCAAAATAAAACTACAGTGAGATATTATATACCTATGAGAAAGGCTAAGATTAAAAAGAGTGGCCATACAAGATGCTGATGAGGGTGTGGAGCAACAAGACTTATACATGACATACATGACAGGTGGGAATGTAAAGTGACACGACCACTTTGGAAAACAGTTTGGCAGTTTCTTAAAACAACAACAACAACAACAACAACAACAACAGCAACAATAGACATACACCCACTAGGTAATACAGCCATTCCATTTGTAGGTATTTATCCAAGAGAAATGAAAGCATATGTCTATACAAACCCTGGTATGTGAATGTTCAAAGCAGTTTTATTTGCAGAAGTCCCAAACTGGAAACAATGAAAATGTTCATCAACCGATATGGAGCATACATACAATAGAACACCACTTAGTAATAAAAGGAATGAACTATTAATACAATAAAAACATGGATAAATCTTGGGGCGCTTGGGTGGCTCAGTCGGTTGAGCATCCGACTTCGGCTCAGGTCATGATCTCACAGTTTGTGGGTTCAAGCCCCGCATCAGGCTCTGTGCTGACTGCTTGCTCAAAGCCTGGAGCCTGCTTCAGATTCTGTCTCCTTCTCTCTCTGCCCCTCCCCCACTCACGCTTTGTCTCACTCTGTTTCTCAAAAATAAATAAAATGTAAAAAAAAAAAATAAAAAAAAAAAAAAACATGGATACATCTCAAAATAATCACACTGAGTGAAATAACAGGACAAAAAAGGGTACATTTTATAGGATTCTACTTATATAAAATTCTAGGAAATGTAAACTAATCTCTAGTGGATTAGTGGTTTGGGTGCGGATGTAGGAAGGAGTGGGGATGGTTACGTACAAGGGTTACAGAGGAATATTTGCAAGGGGAGATTGGATATATTCGTTATCTTGATTGTAGTAATGGTTTCATGAGGGAATACATCTATACATTGATACTTATCAATTTATATACATTAAATATATGCAGCTTACTGTATGTCAATTATACCTCAATAAGCTGTTTAGAAAAACAAAATATAGGGGCGCCTGGGTGACTCAGTTGGTTGACAGTCTGACTTCAGCTCAGATCATGATCTCATGGTTCATGAGCTTGAGCACTGTGTCGGGGTCTGCGCTGACAGTTCAGAGCCTGGAGCCTGCTTCGGATTCTGTCTCCTCTCTCTGCCCCTCCCCTGCTTGTGTGCACACTGGCTCTCTCTCACTCTCTCTCAAAAATAAACATTAAAAAAATGAAAAAAAAAAAAAAAAAAGAACAACAAAGTATAACAACAGTATGCCAAATCAAACAATAGAAAAATACACAAAGAAATCAATGGGAAAAAAATCGATTCTAAAAAGGCTTCCACACTGTCCCTGTATTTCCTGTTTTCATTATAGGGGTGAGGGGGGATATAACATAACATCTGTTTCATGCCCCAGAGCACACCCTTAACCCTTGCTGTCTGAAAATACACACTTTTGGTGGTGGGGGTAGGGATAGATCAACTCAAAGCCAACAATTCCTATAAGAAACACAAGCTAAAGTATAAGCCCTGTGGACAACAAAGACTTAATCTAAAGATTAATCTTTCTTACGAAGAACAGCATTATTATCAGTATTTCTTGCTTTATGGAATATACTTTTGTTCCAAAATGGGTGGACTGTAAAACCTATGTTCTAATAATAAGAAGAGTAAATGAACACTGAGCACCTCAAATAGCATTTGGTATCTCATTTAATCCTCCCCAAACCCGTATCATTTTACTGATAAAGCTTACAGGGTAAATAACTGGCCTAATGTACACGATTAAATAGTAGTGTGCTAACTTTTTGATTTGAAAGCTTCATGCTCTTAACAGCTACACTTAACTGAATATTCTAATTGATAGTTTTGTAGACTGCCTAGTAATTATCTTTATGTTTCTTTTTTTAAAAAGCTAGGATTTCATTTATGTACTTTACTCAGAGAGAGTAGGAATTAAAAATATCAGCCAATCCACTAAATAAATAGATAAATAAATAATAAAATATGTCCCAAACAGCCCACTGATTTCTTTTTCTCTCTCTCTTTCTTTTCTTTTTCTTTTCTCTTTTTCTTTTCTTTCTTTCTTTCTTTCTTTCTTTCTTTCTTTCTTTCTTTCTTTCTAAGTTTATTTATTTATTTTGGGGGGGGGGAGAGCAGAGAAAGGGCGAGAGAGAATCCCAAGCAGACTCCACACAGCACAGAGCCCGACATGGGGCTTGGATTTGGATGCTCAACCAACTGAGCCACCCAAGTGCCCTTATTTTCCAAAATTTTTAAATGGCCATGATGTCCTCTGTCTTCTTCTGGAGTAGTCAGTCCTTGCTGGGAAGCCATCTCCCAGATCTGCTTGGAATTAATGAGCTGAGGCTCTCTTGCTCAACTGTGTGATTCCACCCCAGCTTCCCCTAGACAGTTGGTTCATGAGCAATGTAATTTGCTTTTGATGTGGAAGGGACTCCTATAGTGTTCTTATTCATGAAGACAAACTGGTCAAAGAGAAAGACTTTCATAAAGAATGTTTTTCTCTGACATAATCCCTTGTAAAACAGAAAATCACTTTATCTAAAAGTTCAATTAGGACCAAATACAGTATAAATGGCCTCTGTAACAATTAGACTTGAAATACAGAAGAGCTGAATATGACACTATTTTCTACTGACTTTCCTGGTTCCATGCCAAACATGTCTTGGCTGCAACAGAAGAGTGAGGAGGCTTTTATATCTTGGGGAGAAAAAGAACATAACCACAGTGGGGGCTCTAGAAGGGTGTAGTTGCAATCTGGCACTTTAGCAGAGATTCTGGAAAATGAATGAAGCTCTTTTATAATTATAACTCTGTATGTAGGATCTGGGAACTTTATAATAAATATAACCCTATAACCCTATATAAATGCAACCCTTGCCAATGTGACCTACTATTTATTTAGCAGCAACAGTGAACCATATGGTTTTATTCAGAGATGCAAGGTTGAAGAACAGATTTTATGTCCAGGAAAAAAAATCTATTTTGAAGGTAAAGAGGGAAAGACAAAGGTAAGCTCTTTTACTTAAACAGAAAGAAAAAAAACCCATCATAACTATTTCAAAACCTTTTCAACCCACTAAGCATGAATTACTAAAGAATAATAAAGGAAGAAAATTAGTAAGCTGCCTTATTAGTCCAAGAAGTCCAACAAGTTGTCAAACAAGAATTATAGAAATTATAACAGTAAAATCTTTATAGGTTACAGAACCCAAACAAACAAAAATAAAAAACAAAAAGCTATTCTTACAAATAAAAAGAGAGTTCATTTAAACTTTAAGAATCTTGTATGGCAGTTGCTTTTCTTGAAGTCCTGAAACAGTTTTGACCCCAGCTGCTACTTACTTTATCTAACAATAGACTGCTTCAAGACATATCACTTCTGGCCAAGCTATTCATTTCAACTTAAACTGCATATAGCTCAAGCCTCAGAAGATAACTTTATCACCTCCGAGCCGTATGCAGACTAAACACTTGTGCCTGATTCTGAATGGTATCTTATATCCAAAAGTTCCCTTAATTAGAGCTCTTCCTTCTCAAGCTGTTCTTTCAACTTGTCAGAAGCTGCCTAAAGTCACTCACATTGGATCTAGGCAGAAAAAATAGATTTTAGGAAAACATGTGCAACAAGGACCGACACATCTGTTGAGTTAAAACCAGAAGGCAGTGTGTTGCGGCCACATGAGAACA
Organism: Felis catus; assembly: GCF_018350175.1. NCBI lineage: Eukaryota > Metazoa > Chordata > Mammalia > Carnivora > Felidae > Felis > Felis catus. The sequence continues at coordinate 95,908,328 of NC_058375.1, read as the reverse complement.
AGCTGTAAAACTTAGTAATTCACAACATTCACTTTAAAATGTTATGGCAATCGTTTATTTATTTATTTATTTATTTATTTATTTATTTATAATTTTTTAAGTTTATTTATTTATTTTGAGAGAGATAGTGTGAGTGGGGGAGGGCAGGGGGGCAGGGAGGGGGGGGGTGGAATCCCAAGCAGGCTCTGCACTGTCAGCACAGAGCCTGAAGTGGGGCTCGAACTCAGTAAACCCTGATATCATGACCTGAGCTGAAATGGAGAGTTGGACACTTAACTGACTGAGCCACCCAGGAGCCCCTTATGGCAATCTTTTAAAGCAACAAATCACAATGGCACCGTCATTTCCTCTATTCAACAAATATTTATTGAGTGTCTATATGTTAGACACTAAGCTGGGTGCTGAGGGTATAATGATTAGCAAAATGGGCACACAAAAGCTCTACAGGTTTGTGTGGTTTCTGAGGCTGAAAAGCAAAGAGAAGGTAAGGTCAGCCTGATTTTTCCATTAGAGGCAGCCAGCCCCCCACCCCTACCTCAGTTGTGGAAGGGTTGAAGTCCACAAGTTTCTGTAAAAGTCAACTGTAATCTGTAGGGGGAACCGCTTCCTGGAGTCCTCCTGCCCATAGCGGTAGATTCTCAGGTGAGTCTGTTTAACACATTACCAAACTATTGTAGTTTTCTAAAATCTGATTGCTATTTATAATGGCTCCTAGAAAATGCTTTCTGGGTTTTAAAAGGAGCCATCACCATGAACCAAGAGCTTCCTAGTGCAGCCCAGGCAGTGAACTCTTCGGGTTCTAAGCTGATGACGCCTATCCACACGAGAGCCAGGGTCACAGATGAGAACCAAGAGAAAGAAGTGGGAAAACAACAGGCAATAGGAGTGAGGATTGAGGAATGAGCTCAAATTTTCCCCAATTCTTTTTTCTCTTCTCTTCATTGAGCAGATAAACCCGGGATAAAAAATGGGAGGGTGTCCTGGGTTTAACCAGGTTAGGACTACTGGTAACAATGGGATAGGGTTATGAAAAATAGAATAGTTTCCAGTGATGTACAGGGAAAGAAAGAAAATTCACCAATAGTGACAAAAGGGAAGACCTGTGGAGGTGGCAAAAATGAATCACCAGCCAGAGTGAACATTTATATGCAATATGTGCTGGCAGGGGAGTCATTAAAAAACTAGGCACTGTTGAGGGCAAACTAGAGGCATCCATTCATATTATTAGCAACCAATGACTGTTCCTTGGATATGGCATATACAATATGCACCGAAAGAATATACATAAAGGGAAAAAAAAAGAATCCTATACTGTTGGGAGTATTTGCAATGCCGGGCAAATACTTGCAGTGTTACACACCAATACTAGTTATTAATCATTTATTCTTATCTCAGAGAAGGAAGCTTTGTTCCAGAGAGACTAAATGACTTGACCAAAATCATAGTTCTAATTACTGGTATGGAAGGCAAAGACTCAGGCAATGACCTTTAACATATGTGCCTTGGCACGTGTCGAAGCCATAAACGTGATCCCCTGGGAAGCCATGCAAACCAAGACTGAAGTAAGCAGGGAAAGGAAGAAAATATGACCAACTCCATCCCCCCACATCAGAAGGGAATCACCTCATGCACTCTGGAGAGGGAAACCACTGGAAATTACTTATCACACGTTACAAAGCCACGAGGGAAAGCCAACAAACAAAAATCCCATAGTTTTCAGTGATAAACTACCCTAAGGCATATTTATTAGACAGAAATGTCAGTCTTTTCGGTCAGCCTTGAAAGACAAACTAGCACGTCACTTTAAATTTAATAGCATATAGAAATAACAGGTTTAGATTTTATTTTTATCACAATTATAATTTCAGAGTAATCCAAGAAAAGACTACCCAGGTTTGACTAAATGAACACATTTACTCTTCTATCACTGCAGGAAGGGAAAAGGCAAGCTAGAGAAGAGAAAAGCTATAGCTTTTTGTATGAACTCGACTGAGTGGTTATTGTTAGCTACTCAGGAAATCACCGATTCTCTGAGCCTCCTGGAATGGCAATGAGAAAATTATCTTTGTTGCTATAAAAAATGTCTTCAACAATGGAGGGTCATATGAACACATATGAAATATTAATGCAATATTTAAGAAGGAGCTAGGATAATTTTGAAAAGGGAAAACAACAAAGTACTTCATAAACCTTTTACCAGTGAGCTTCAAAATGTACACTGATAACAGAGAACAAACTGAGGGTTGGTGGGGGTGGGGCAAATGGGTGATGGGCATGAAGGAGGGCACTTGCTGGGATGAGCACTGGGTATCATATGTAAGTGATGAATCACTGGGCTCTACTCCTGAAGCCAGGACTACACTGTATGCTAACTAACTTGAGAAGAAAAAACAAAACAAAACCAGATGTATATCGATACAAGCTCTAACTAAAACTGGAAATTACAAAAATCTTGTTAGATCCTTAGACCGGGTGCGTTTTGCAGGGGCTCTGCTCTCTCCAGCATGCTCAAGTCTCTCTCCTTTGGTCACTTGTCCTCCTTCTCCTCTTCTTGCTGCTCAGATACTCTTATTGTCTTTTCTTCGCCTCTCCAAGTCTGATCTCAGGACAGATTGGGAAACATTCTTACAGAGGTGTAAGGGATTCACAATACCTGAGTTATACTCCCTTGTATTTTTTCAATTAGACTTTGTTTTTTAGAGCAGTTTTAGGCTTACAGAAAAATTGAGTGGAAAGTAGAGTTTCCATATAACACACATCCACTTCCCCCCACCCCTTGTGTCTTAGCAGATATCACACACTAAAACAAACGAATCCTTCAAGAGGGGTCTAGAAAATCCAGAGATGGTCTTCATGGAGCCCTTGATCTCCCAGATATTATACACTGAATTTTGGTATATGGCTGTATATATATATGTTTTTAGGAAGCAGGTTTCATCAGGTTCTGAAGCAGTTGGCATTCAAAAATGGCTAAGGCCTCTAAGCTAAAAAAATGACGTTCAAGATCCAGACTAAAGGAAATATTTTGGAGTCAGAAAGGCTTTACCAGTGTCCCTAAAATCATACCACGCAAGGTAGCTGCGGGAGCAAGTATCAGTATGTATATCCAGGCCTCTAACTTCAACAGGGGCTATAGAAATACCTTGGTTAAAGAAATTACAACCAATGCAACGACTTTCAAAACATACGATGACCTCTTTTTTTTCTTTTAACATACCTTTAAAGCCTCTATCACAAGGTCCCTTGCTTCAAGCTCTCCTTCAAGAATACTGAATAGTGTTAGGAGTTCAGGCTTGCTGAGTTTTTCCAGATTCATCCTGAAAGCCTAAAACAAAGACAATGATCAGACAATCTCCAGAAGACAGAGTTGGTTTGATATGGCTAAGGAAAAAAAATAAAGTGAGTCACACAAGGAAAGAGCCACAATCACAGCATAAAATGCCTTAAGGCAGCAAATGGTTAGAATTAAGTTTAAAAAAAAATGGGAGCTTTCTGATGTTAATCATAAACTGAGCAGTAAGAGAAAATAAAATTCACCTTAAGTATGAATTTCGTCATCACTCACAAGGATCAGTTTTCCATCATTTTTCCTCCAGGCATATTTACAAACATCCTGGGAGGTCTCAGAAAGAATTAATCACTAGTTTTGTTCACCAGAAGTGCAGGTAAAATTGTGTTACAGTGAATACTATTTCACCGAAAAATTGTTAGAGCATGAAAAGATTTCTCAGTTTTAGATAACCGAATTTCTAAAGTGTATATAAAACATTCTGGCATCCCTCTGAAGTTGGTTGAAATGAAATTTAAGCAAAGAGAATGTCCGGTGGCAGTATGGGAGAAATTTTTCTTTTAAACTGTCTGTCTACTTTCACAGGGACCCTCAGTGCAACCATACACAAATATACTTTTACGTAGTTTCTTAAAATATATTGTCGTTTAAACATCTTCATTGGACAGGCTACTACTAACTGAATTTATCTGACTCCCCAAGTTCCCGTTTCTGTGAAGTCCTGCATCTTTTGAGACATGTTAAATGGCAAACCGCATAGCACAAACTCAATCCTTTCCACAAGATTAACTTCTCAAAAGCCACATATAGACAGAAGTTAGATTGCCAGACAATTTTCAAAGGGTCTTCTGACAGGGTGCACAGTGAGATACATTTTTGAACTTCCAAAGCTGAGTAAATACTCCTTTCCTTCTCCTGTATTGTACTTGCAAATTGTCACTTCCATGTAGTTTTCTTTAAAGGGAATTGCAACATGACAAGTTCACACGCTCTCCCGTAATTCCCAACTCTTATGAGCACATTAAATTTTAGGAGGCACACAAAAGAGTCATTGATTCCTTCCAGACCTACTGCCTCTAAGTGCAGGAAAGCATGTAGAAAAGGCACACTTCACTGTGTTGTCAGATTATGTTCCAGGACATGCTGTACAAATCTTTTGCCACATGGCAAAATATGTTCAATCAAACTTCCGCTCTGCTGACTTTCTAACTACTGAGTTTTAGCAACTAGTGAGTGATCCTCACTTCAGCATTACAGAAGACATCTCACAACAGGTATTTTACAAATAAATAAAAACAAAAACAAAACCCCACACCTAATAAAGCTACACTTAATTTAAGCTATGTTGGAAAGAGGGGCGCCTGGGTGGCTCAGTTGTTTAAGTGTCCGACTTTGGCTCAGGTCATGATCTCATGGTTTGTGTGTTCGAGCCTCACGTCAGGCTCTGTGCTGACAGCTTGCTCAGAGCCTGGAGCCTGCTCTGGATTCTGTCTCCCTTTCTCTCTGCCCCTCCCTGACTCACACTCTGTCTCTGTCTCTCTCAAAAATAAATAAACATTAAAAAAAATTAAAAAAAAAGATATGTTGGAAAGAGCATGCAGCTTTGCAGACAGATGGATGTCAGGTCTGCCTCTTCAGGTCTGCATCTTCCAGTTGTGGGATTTCTTTTTCTTTTTCTTTCTTTTTTTTTTTTTTATGTTTATTTATTTTTGAGAGACAAGAGAGAGAGCATAAGTGGGGGAGGAGCAGAGAGAGAAGGAGACAGAGAATCCAAAGCAGGATCCAGGCTGAGTTGTCAGCACAGAGCCCGACACAGGGCTCGAACTCAAAAATCAGTTGAGTCACACTGGTTTCTTAGATAAAACCCTTCCCCCTCTTCCTGAAGGTTTCATATTTTAATATCTCAGAAATTATAAAGCAGAGGGAAAATCTCATCATTTTAAGCCCATCCTCTTCCCTCCCATGATGTTCAGCAGAATAATGGGCATCTGTGAAGGTACTCTGTAAATACCAACTACACTGAGTAAATCAACTGGATGGAGAAGCACCAAAGTAAAGATGATGGTGTTCAGACATATTCTTTTTTCCTTCAGTATCTTTGTAGTCCTTAAATACTCTTAGTTAGAGATCTAAAACTGGGGCTTAAGGAAGCAATGTGATGTCAGTAAAGCATGACAGACGGGGGGTGGGGGGTGAGGAGTATAGAATTTTAGTCTGAGCTCTGCTACTAAGCAACTCTGTGGCTTTGAGGACAAAAAGTACCCAGTTAGACTGGCACGCAGTCTCCTCACAGGTAAAATCAGCCTAGATAATCTCTGAAGTCCTTCTTGGTTCCATTTAATCTTTCATGGGTAAAAATCAAGAATTGTTAGAGAATCCAATGAACTAAGACTAAAGTGAATATACAAAGAACTAAAACCGACTGTACCTAAATCAAAGTCTTGGATCTGCTGTAATAAATACACATCCTCATAAAGGAGTAAAATTGAAACACTCTTTAGAGCCACTTTAATTATAAAGGAGTCCAGCCCTGACAAGAAAAAATTCCATTCTTTGTCAATGGTATAAAGAATAATATTCTTGTTATCTACATTTATAAATCACTTCTGCACACAAATTTCAATATCTGGCACATCCTGCCAATATGTGCCCATTCACCCAGCTTTGCGTCTACATGAAGTGAAGACAATGCAAATCTGACACAGGAGGAAGAAAAGGGCCACAGCTATGTGACTGAAAAGCAATAGGTCTGTTTGTACATGTTCCCATAACCTTTCTTTATCAATATTAAAATTCAACAGTTCTTTGCTGTTCTTTATTATTTGAATCTAATCTCAATACACAAGACATCATGATAAATTTAATATATGAAAGATAGTAAAACCGTACTGTTGCAGGATGACGGTGATATTCCTGGGAGTGGGGACGGAAGTGGGGGGGGGTGATACTGACCTGATAATTGGTGGTCACACTTTAGTCCTCAAGTATAAGTTCTCAAGGTTTTCTTCAGTTAAAATTTGGGAAAATTGACAAATATACTCAAAATGCCATCAGCATGGTGGAAAAGTGTCCAATGCTGCAAAATAATAAGAAATTTATTGTCTATGTGACCATACTATAAACGATTTGATAAATCCCATGAATGTCAACTGTCATTGCAGCTGGTAAGGCCTGACAGGTGTAGGTTGACACAGAAAGAAGAAAATAGCCACTTCTTCAAGTTGAGGCTGAGTAATATAGGAAACATACCATGAATCTCACTTCCCTTTTGCAATTATCATGAGGGAAGGTGAGGGCTTTCAAAATCTTTTTTTTAATGTTTATTTATTTTGAGAGAGAGTGCACGCGATTGGGGGAGATGCAGAGAATGAGGGAGAGAATCCGAAGAGGGCTCTTTGCTGACGCAGGGAGGGGGAACTCAATCTTATGAGCTCATGATCTGAGCCCAAATCAAGAGTCAGACACTTAACCAACTGAGCCACCCAGGCACCCTCAAAATCTTTTTTACTTTAAAATGTCCACTGCTGTTTCAAGGACTAATTTATGAATGTCCTAGAAGAGAAAAGACAGTCTCCCTGAATTGACAAGAGCCTATTTGCTTAAATCACCATGGTTTATGCACAATATGCTCAGAGAAAAATAACCTAATTACAACCGAACTTTTCAAACTGCTAAATTTGTGTAAGGTACACGCTTATCCCCTCACCTCCTGCTAATCAGTGAACAAACAAATCAACCTGTCACCACCTGGACTTTGTCTGTAAGGCTAATGACTCATCCCAGCTCCTACTTTTCCTCGTTTCTTTTTTCAAACATTAGGTGTTGAATTATATGCAAACTTTTGGTGTATGTTTTCCTAATAGTATATCAGACCCAGCAAGCTTTTAAAAAAAAATGATAGGCTTTAAATTTTATTTGATAAACCATAATTTTTGTCTTGAACTTCACAGCACTCAGTCTTAAATGAAACTCCAGTTTCTGCCTAATATATAAATTACGTGGCCCAAGACTTTCAGAAAAAGGCTGCTGCTAGCTCCAAACTAATCATCAGAAATATGATTGCCAGATTTTTGGCATGCCATATTGTAGTCTACAGACATGCTCTCTACTTGTTTTCTAAATGAGCTGTTACTTGTCACTGTCATCATCCATTAAGTGACTTTGAAAGACAAGATCATTTCAACCAGATGCTCAGCTCATTCCTTCCATTTGAATCTCTCCAAGATGCAACTTTCCTTAGAGTTTAGTGGAAGATGTTTGTCTAAGGAACACTACAGTCTATAAACTTGAAATAAAAACCAATGGTGGACAAGTTGTCTGGATACATTATCATATGCCGTGGTACAGCATACTAGCTGTAGCTATTATATTAAGCTTTATAGTTTTCTCAGTTAAAAAATAAATACAGGGGCAACTGGCTGGCTCAGTTGCTACAGCCTGTGACTCTTGATCTCAGGGTTGACTCTTGATCTCAAGGTTGTGGGTTCAAGCCCCACGTTGGGTGTGGAGCCTACTTAAAATAATAATAAAATAAAATAAATTTAAAAATATAAATATATATATAAGAAAAAAAGATAAATGATAGATATTTTAAGACCCTGGAAAAATAAGCCTATTTATGGGATAGGTACGAAACTTATTTTTAGGTTATCAATAAGTGATTTCAAACATCAGTTTTGCCCAGAGGACCATTCAGTCTGTTCACATGCTACTTTCCATCAAGTAAGGGCCAACAGGAGTGCAGGAGTCTTCTCCACAAACTTTTATGTGCCAACAGTCACAAGGGCTGTGGCTCTCAAGAAGGGCACCCTCATCCACCACTGAACTTCCTAAATGGCACTGCCGATTTTGCCCTGAAGGTCCATTGCCGTGGCTTGGGCTCTGTTCATTTTATTCTGACCTTTTCCCTTCCCTGGATAATGCCCAAGCTCCATTCATTCTAGTTCTGGTCGTTCCTTCTCCTTCTTTAGGAGGTCCCAGCTTTTGCTCTGGAACTCTGAATGAATCCTCCAGGAGAGCAGGCGTTGTCGCCTCTTCACCACAGAGATTGGCTGGCAGAAAAAGAAACACCCCAAACAATCTCTATAGCTGTGTAAGCAGTAGGGCAGGGTGGAGTGGAACACAAGAGGGATGTTTGTCTATCTAGTATCAGGGCGTGTGTATGTCTTTATGTGGAACCGAAGGCTTGATTTCTAAATGGTGAATGATATGGGGCATAAAAGAGGGAAACAACATTTTTGGATGAGTCTTAGATATTTCTGGATATAGAAACACCTAAAAAAATCTACACAGATCTGTTTTCTTTTTTTTTTTCCCTTAAGTCAACTTGTCTAGTATAAAAAACAAATCAGTTGTTTTACCCAGAAAATCATGCTTGCAACACTGGATAAAAATCACTTCTTTATTTTATACTCAGATGTCAAATTGAAGAAATTTATACTTGGGCTACAACTGACTGGGATTCAGGCCATTTAGTAAGTTTTTAGTATTAGCAATAAGATATGAGCAAAGATATAAAGCAAATTTGCTTCAATTATGTAAGGATTTTCACATACATATCAGCTAGGCCAAGGAGGCCAATTAATTCTTAAAATTCAGAGTCAACACTGCCACACAAAATGGGTGTTTTTTTGACAGCTTTCCACTAGATAATGTACTTCCTTAAAAACCCAGAATATATGGAATTTAAAAAATCAAATCAACATGTCCTATTTATAAACATTCAATCTAAATATGGACAAAAATGCACTGCTATTTTTAAAAATGTATCCAAAGCATCCTATTATCTGGGGGTGGAAGGCGTTGACATATTACCTTGACTATCTCAAAAAGATTGAGGTTTCTCCAGCCTCTGGCGCTTCTGGTTTTCCAGAAGCGTTATTTATGCATCTGGGGATAAGAGTGTGATACCTCTCATTCCACTTTTGGCATTTTAGGATTAGGCTAGGGGAGAAAAACATGTCAAAATACTATTAGAAGATAATTTTCTGACCTAGAAAGCATATCTTTTGTACATTTACCTAAGAGAGCTGTTTTTGCTATTATTATTTACAAAGATTCTAAAACCAAGGCATAAAAACAAATCTCATTTTATTGAATTCTACAGCACTAAGCAATATAAGCTTTACTACATATGTCAAATCAATCTTTCAGTTGAAGATAAACGATATTCCGGACTATTTGGATCCTGACGTGTCTATGTGTTACAATTTAAATGTTTGGACTAAATTGGGTGCCTGCCCTCATTCATATGTTGAAGTCCTGATCTCCAGGCACCTCCGAATGTGATGCATTTGGAGACAGGGTCCTTAAAGAGGTAATTAAGTTTAAATGAAGTTATTAGGGTGGGCCATAATCTAATAGGGCTGTGTCTTTATAAGAGGAGGAAATTTGGACACAAACATGGGACAGGGAAAGACCACGTGAAGATGCAGGTGGAAGATGGCCATCTCCGAGTCAAAGACAGAGGCCTCAGAAGAAACCAATCCTGCTGACACACTGATTTCTGACTTCTAGCCTCCGGGATCGTGAGACAATAAATTTCTATTGTTTAAGCCAGCTGGTCTGTGGGACCTTGCTATGATGGCCTGAGCAAACTACTGCAAAATGCACTTTTAAACGCTATTAGAACAGCTAGATCTAAGACTTCCCCTTACCGGGAGAGTGCTGGAACATATTGCTCAGAATGCCTTTTGTTTGTCCTATTGCTATCAATTTGCTTTTTCCAGCCACACTATAGACAGTATTCTATAAAACAGGATGGTTTTGAAACAGTTTCAGAAATTACAAATTTCAGGATCCTGAAATGTAATATGAATAACGCACTTAGAAACTGCAACAGTGCTAAGGGATCAAGATGCTTGTGTATCCAATACTGTCAATATAGACTTTGAAGCAGGCCTCAAGAAACCAGTTCTGGGTCAACATTTAAATATACTTTCAGTTTTCTATTCAAACACATTCTATTCAAAGCAGATTCTAGGATACCAGATTTTCTGCATTTATGCTTGGTACAGAAATGAATGATATAATTGAGCCTATTGATGTTGATCACCACCACCTCAGAGTTTTATAGCATAGTTTTCTAAGAAGAATTCAAGCAGGAATAGTAATAACAAAAAAGACAAACATTTATTGAGCTAAATAAAAACAAAACAGAAAAGATAAACATTAATGTGTTCCAGGCAGTGTTGCAAGTACTTGATGCGAATTAATTCAATCCTCACAACAAGCTTGGATGATAGATGCTATAACCATCGTCAACCCCCCCCCCCATTTTATAGATTGGAAAAGTGAGGCACAGAGGCTAAATAACTTGCTCAAAGTCTCAGATCTAGTATGTGGCAGAAATCGGACTTGAACCAACGTAATTGGATTCCAGGGCCTTCCTTAGTAACTACTGTTACTTGGTAACCACCATTCACATCTCATCTCATTTTATCAGCTTTAGGAATTGTGTGGTAGAAAAACCTCAGCCAAAACGAGATTCACAAAGCTGGAAGGGACCTGAGAAATAATCTAATTCAGCATTCTCCATTTTACAGATGAAAACTGAGGCCAGGGTTGTTAAGTGACTTACTGAAGATTATAGTTACACAGTAAAACTAGGTCTAACACTTATGTCTTTTTAAGATCCAGTCTAATCCACTTTCTGGGACACCATCATGATATCAGGTTTTTGTTTTGTTTAGCTCTAAAACTTAGGCATCACTAGTTGCATCTCTCTGTGTGTGAATGTCTGTCTCTTTATCTCACTATGTGTATATGTCTGTTTCTCTCACTGTCTCTCTTATTTGTTGCCAACAAGATTTATATGTATACTGAGGAAAAGAAGGAAGTGGCTCATGCCCATAAACAAACATTCAAACATCTCTTCCCCAAAATGAGGACATTTAGCACAAGGCTATTAAAAACAAGTCTGTCTACCTGGATATCTGTTTACACCCTTTCAAGTACTCTCGTCTGAGACAAGACCGAACCAGAAGAACTACATTAGTTAAGCTACTGGAATGTATGTTAATGAAAATGAATAATAGATTTTATGTTAATATTTTGCATTAAAAAGTATGTCATTTAACATTAGAAAAATACCAGAAGCATGAAGTATATTTGTATATTTGTATATTTGTAAGTATATGTCACTTGGCTTTCTTTAGTTAAAATGAAATTATAACATGATTTCATTGACATATGTATGTGTATCTGTCTGTATTATCTATGTCCATCATTCCCCTAAATTTTTGTTTTTCTGAAATAATGCCACCATGAGTTGTAAAATACCACAATGAAGGAAAAATAACATATAGATTGATTTTCTTTCCAGTAAAATGATTCATGGGCCACAATTCCAGGAGCAGCCTGAAATGCAAAAACCCTTCATATGTCAATGTAGAAGGAAGTCATGGACTCCATCAGGATTCCAAACTGGAAAGAAACAGAATGTATAGTATGGAGGATGAACCAGAAAACAGTCAAGGGATTTGTCTTGTAGCCATGCCCATAACCCGCCTCTCTGGGAACTGCAAAAAATCCCACAATGAATATTATAACTGATGGTGGTTTTTTTACTTTTTAAATTCTGATTTCCAAATTTTTTTAATGTTTATTTTTGAGAGAGAGAGAGAGAGAGGGGAGGGGGCAGAGAGGGAGGCAGAGAATCCAAAGCAGGCTCTGCACTGTCAGCGCAAAGCCCAAAGTGGGGCCTGAACCCATGAACCCCTGAGATCATGACCTGAATTGAGGTTGACCACTCAACTGACTGAGCTACCCAGGCACCCCTTAAAGTGTCTTCTAAATCGAGATCATTTATTTTATTTTTTTGTTTGCTTGTTTTTTGTTTTGTTTGGGGGGGGGGGTTAAAAAATTTAACAATTTGGTATCAGCTGAAAATTACCAACAACAGACCGAGCAATTGTTCTTTGCTCCAAAGTTCTTCAGGGACAGTAATTCTCCTAAGAGGCAGCATGTCAATGAAAAGCTGCATGCGCTTTGGAATATGACACGCCCAGGTTTGCATCCTGGCTCTGCTACTTCATAGTACCTCGATCCACTTAACCTTTGAATTTGTTCTTCATCTATAAAATGGGATGACACCACCGACTCTAACAGGATGCTGAACAGTTAAAATGAGTGACTGGTCAGTTCTCATCCCTGGAGCACATATTTGGTTTCATCAGCAAGGATAATGAAGTTTTCCTTTTGCGATGAGTTGCCAGTTTCTATCATTCGTGTTGTCTAATTTAGAAATCAAAAACAAGTTTACTCCTGACTTGGCAGGTTGATTTGCTCCAGGAAGGAGATGGCCTGGCCAGTTTCTGGGAAAGTCTGGGAGAGACACGGTTCAGGCCAATGGTTATCTCCATACTTGGGCAAAGAAAAGGACATTCTTCTGCCTCCACTAGCTTTTTGTGACTTCCAGACACAGGTGAAAACCATATCTGTGCTTCACAGAATCTGTATAGCTTTTAATTAAGTCACAATACATTTTTAAAAGTTTATTTATTTATTTATTTATTTTTGAGACAGAGAGAGCAAGCAGGGAGGAGCAAAAAGAGAGGGAGAGAGAGAATCCCAAGCTGATGTGGGGCTCAAACTCATGAACCATGAGACCATGACCTGAGCTGAAATCAAGAGTCAGACAACACCTAACTGACTGAACCAGGCTCCCCTAACCAAGTCACAATTTTAACTTAATGACTGAGAAATTGATTTTCTAAACATATCACAGCTATTTTTTACATTATATTAAATGCATAGTGCATATGTATCTATATCCATAGTCCAGGAGCAGTTATCACATTCAGCTGTTCTGTTTATATATCTGTCTTCTTAAGACTTTGCTCTCTTAGACAAATCCTCTGTCCTAATCAACTTGATGAAACTTAGCACCTAGCAGTGTGGTTCTCAGGGGTATTCAAAAAATGCTAGTTGGAAAAGAAATGTACAGCATAGTACCTTGAATTACAGCCAGCAAGACTGGACTTTCTCTTTTAGCAAACGAGAAGCCAGTAAACATTTTTAACCAGGTGAGTATCATAGTGAAAGCATAGTTTTAGGAAGGTTAAGGCTTGAAGGACAGAGCTGATTTGATGTATGGGAAACTGGAAACAGGAAAAGTAGGCAGGAGAGAACTTTAACAGCATAGGTATGAGGCTAAAACGTGTGAACTAGGATGGTAGCAGTAAGGATGCACGAGAAATACCGATGCGAGAGACTCCATGCAGGATTTACAGTAACTTGGTACTGGCTCCATTGAAGGAGGTGAGAGGGGAAACAATCCCAGATCAGCTGAGCTTGTAGACTGTCTGACTCGAATAATGACGCCATTAACACAAACAGGGATGTTAGAAAAGGAACTGGTTTTGGGGGAAAATGATGACTGATATGAGGCATGCTGAATAAGAAGTTAGTTATTCAGTAAACTTCCCAAGAGGAACAAATGCATTAAGAGTCAGTGTGGTGAAAGCTAAAGGTCTAGAAGTGAAGTCTTTAGGGGGTAAAGCCTTTTAAGAAAATTTCTTCTGTGCCTTCAATTTAAGAACAAGAGGCAATAGGAAGAAACTGATACATCAGACTAGACCTGATCATTTTTGTACCCCCAAATATTAGATCGCTGAAGAACCAGATTGGTTCTGTCGTTACTCCTGTACCACCTGCCCCAACAGTAAGGACTAGTTAGCAGAAATGGAGAGATAGGGCACCCCTACCTTCCACACCTCCCCACAACAAAATCAGTGCTTCTCTCTTCTTTCTGCAACTTACCTGACACTTACCCTTCCTTCTTCTCTCCTTTATAACTTACAGTTCCTATCTCTTGTTAAAACAGTTCCTGGCTCCTCCTGGCTCTCGCCAGTCCTGGGATGGCAGACCCATAGAACTCTTCAGCCTCACCCTCCCCAAGCAGCTTTATGCAAAGGACCCAAGCAGATGCTCTCAAGGCTCAGGGTCAGAAGGGGGGGTTTTTGGTGTGTGTAAACCCTGTCATCCTGTGCTGTCCTATTTTCCTTTCTAGTTTCTACTGAACTCAGTAACAATTAAGGATAACATTCTTTGTGGCTCGGCAAGTCAGAAAGGACTCACTGAGCAGAAGGGATACATTTAGATTGGGAACTCTGGCTTTGGACCTGAAATACAGACTTTGGAAATACTTGGCAGGGAGGAACCATATTACTGCATTCTCTACTTCAATGCCTGCTTGTAGTCCTGTTTTCCTCAACCCACACACCCCTGTCCTGGATTCCCCCCACCTCCACTCTTAACTGCCGTCCATTGTTTCTTCTCACCTGTTCCTAGGATTGCTCCTTACTTTGGGGGACAATGGGGAAGTTGTCTTCAGAAGGCAAAAACCACTTTTGATCAAAATTACCACGGAAAATCCTTTAAATCTCACAGAAGGTACAACCCTGTATCGTCACAATGTCCACAAAACCATGTATATGACTCTGAGGATGGAGGCACTTGAGACTGTAGAGTTTGGAGTGTGACAATGGACAATTCAGAGAAGACACCAGATGGTTGAATCCCTTGCCTTTCTTTTTCTCGGGCCAGAAAAACTCAAGAAAGGTAATTTGCGTGACAAAATTATGAAACCCAGACTCTATGAGACAGACACACACACTCTCCTAAAAATCCTTGCATCAGATGTTTGAGATCATGACATGTAAAAGCTTTGTTTCCCTCAACTCAGGAATCTTAGCTATATGTTGAAATACTTAAAACCAACCGAATGAAAACTAAAATCATACACAAATTCTTCATCTTTGCTAAAATGCTAAGGGAGTAAAAGAATGTTTAATATTAAATTCTGTAACTCACAGGAAAGTGCTAAACATGACAGCAATAACACCTACTAATATTGTGTGCTTCCTACATGCCAGGGACCTTGCTCTGTGATATATATATATATATATATATATATATATATATATATATATATATATATAACATATGTATCATATACATATATATCATATGTATCTATATATATGATATATATGATACATATGATATATATCATATACATATATATCATATGTATCTATATATCATATATATGATACATATGATATATATATGATATATATGATATATATCATATGTATCATATATATATCATATGTATCATATATATCATATATATAATCATATACATATATATCATATATAGATACATATGATATATATGTATATGATTATATATATGTATATATATATATATATATATATATATATATATATATATATATATAATTAGTTCATGTAAACCTTAAAAAAAAAACCTCTAAAAATTATTTCTATGTCGCAGTTGAGGAAAATGGGATATGGTGAGATAGAAAACTCTGCCTTTGCCTGGGTCACATAGTAAAAGAGCCAAAGAGTTGGGATTTGAACCCAGGTTAGCCTTTGGAGTCTGTGCTGTCAATTTCCATACTCCATGGCCTCACAATAAATAAGCCATTTTCTCACTGAAATGCTCTGAACTGAAACTTAGAGGATGTGATCTTTAGTTATTAGCAGCAAACATTCAGGAAGTAAGAAAAAATAGCCTTTAGAAACAAGCTGACAAGCCATTCCGGGGTCAACCACCACAGACGGGACAGATTTCCTCTAGAAACAAACAAATAAATAAATCAGTGCTTCTCTATCATGCCACCAAACACCAATTCAATGGCAATCCCTCGAAACACCACTCTACTCCACTCAGAAAAGCCAAGAATTCCAATCCTGTTCTGCAAATTAACTGGTAGCACTGCAAACATGATTTTGCCAAGACAAAAATCCACTGTAGACTGAACACATTATGCCCACCATAATCAGTGTGCGTGATTCTTTTATTTATTTACTTATTTATTTTAAGAGCGAGCACACGCATGCGTGGCAGAGAGAGGGAGACAGAGGATCCGAAGCAGGCTCTGCACTGACAGAGCAGAGCCTGATGTGGGGCTTAAACTCCCGAACTGCAAGGTCACGACCTACGCTGAAGCCAGCCGGTTAGCTTAACTGACTGAGCCACCCACCCAGGCACCCAAGTCTGCAGGATTCCATTCAGGAACCCAATACTATTTGTGTCCCTATTCATGTATTTAGGGCTAGTTCAGAAAAGCACAAAATCAACTAAAAATTCACTTAAAAAAATTCCCAAGTAGTTCAGTAACTTGTCAAAATCAAACACTCAGAACCTGTTCTTTAAAAACAGCAATCAGTTCCTAGTGTGCTCTCTTAAATTTACCTCATTCCACTCAGGTCAGATTCTTAGAAAAATAAAATCCTAAAATGACTAGCAGTGATTACATTAGCAAGTCTGCTTCAAATTTCATTACAGCAAAATTATACATGTAAACATCAGACATTTTCGTACAGGAAATTCAGCATTTTAAAGTCACTTAAGATACTGGAGTTTCATAAGACATCAGATAGGGAAAATAAAGTTACATCAAGGCAAAAAGAAGTGGGCTGCTTATACTAAGTTTATACCTTATCAGTAATTTGTCTTTCTAATCTACCCTAAGGGGACTGCTTCAAACTAAATTCAACAAACACTTATTAAGTCAAACTATGTCCCAGGCACAGGGAAAGACACAAAGCTTTTAAAAAAATTACTACTACCTGCTCTCAAAGAATTTATAATTTAGTGACACAGATTGGACATATACATAAGTATCCTCTGCGTACAATGTTTTTCTTCACCTAATGACCAAACAGTTGTTGAAAAAGGCAGAGGAAGGATTTCCAAGACCCAAACATGTATCAGACAGGTCTTGCTTATTACGCCAAATAATCAAAGAGAATTATTTGCTCTTTCCTCTCTGCTCATTAAGGCCCTGGTAATCACCCCTGCTTTGGTTTCTTTAGTCTCTTACCTTAGTTTATTTTCTGTTCTCCACTCATGTAATAAGATATATCTTTTTGGGATTTCCTGTTCTGCTTTTAGCTTTTTCCGCTGCTATTGCTGGGGGCCCGTGTCTTACCCTCCTATCACAGTACACTTTGTGTTTGCTGGGGTGACCTACCACACAGTTTTTTCTTTGTGCTTTTTTTTATTGGAGATCTGGAAACAATCACGGAACAGATCTGTGAGCACTAAGAGTGGCTCTGAAAACCTCGAATCTAACTATTGAAAACTAATAATCTCCCGGAAGTCTACCTTCAGAAAGTCTAATCAGGAAGGTAAGAGACGGCGTTATAATTGCCTGCTATGATTCCAACTCCTTGCATCTCATTGCTATGAGCCTGGCTACAGAGAACAGTAGTAAGATGGACTTCAGAATGAGAGCAAAACAATGTTAAAAAATACGGCAAATATTAATACCTGGAAGTGCTACCAATAGATGATTACTGGGGATTCATTGTCATTAACATCAGGCTAAAATCATCCATATTTTGCACCTGCTGAAATGAAGGTCAACTTGACAAAGCCTTTATGAGCACAATACAGAGACACTTCTTGGTAGTTACAAGTATGTAAATAGCCGGAATTAACCTTGCTTTTAATTATCCTGATCTCTGAGATTTAAAACTTGCTCTTACTTTTCATCCTCTAAATGTTGGTAGGTGATACTGGTCTTGTAAAACCAATCAACAACATCATGTATGTATCAGTTTCCCCTGGAGGGAAAAACCCACCATAAAAGAAGGGCTAGAGAGTAACCAAAGGCCTAGGGACCGGATTAATCATAAACCTAGATGGCTGAACCTGAATTTTCCTCAAACACTTCCTGTCTTTTGTTTCAACAGAACTACACCTTCAAGGTTAACTGCAGTCTCCCTGAGCAATGGACCAGCCCACCCTAGAGTGGGAAACACTTATTCCTAATCCAATGCTCTTTATTTACTTATCGACACTGTTTTAACAGAAAACACGCTCCTATTCACTGACAGTCAAACAATATACACTGCATTCTACCCACGAAAGGCCAACTCTGCAGATATCCAACACACCCACCTCAATGTTAAACATAAAAGGATGGTTTTTCCTCAAGTTCCTAGGGCAGATACAGGATAGAAAGCAAAAATGAAACGCAACCCAAACCTAAAAAACCCTCGGAAGTTAGGTTCTCCCTCAAGGAACAGACTGAGGGAACCTTCCACTGAGGGAAGGTACCTTTAAGGGTGATGGGGAAGTGGGGAGTTACTATTTCTCTTTCCTCCAGAGTCTAGAACAGTCCCAAAGCGGGTGAGCTCTCGATTCCTGCGCCCCCCCACCCCCACCCCGGGAACAGAGGATCCGAGGGGCTTCAGGAGGAGGGCTGAGGATCAGAGAATGGGGGATGGGAAGAACTGAAGTGGGGGAAGGCCGCTTCGTCTCTCGGAGCTGGTTGTCTAGGTCGGATCTTGATTTCTGCTTCGCTCACTTCTCTTTTTTGGAAAACAGTGATTTTATTTTACGCATGAAACTAGCTCTGATCCCACTCTAGCGAGCAGGGACAAGTGTAGGGAGGGATGTCTGGCCTCCCGGGGGTACAAAATGGGGGCGGGGGCGGCGGCGGCAGCCTAGAGAATGGAAACCTGTGCGCCCTCCCCAAGACTGAGGCGCTGGGCTAGAGGATCCCTTAAGCGAGGGGTGTCAGGAGGGAAGCCCCTTCTGCGGAGCTGGGATTGACCGGGGACAATAAGTAGCTGCGAGGACCCTCGGAGGATGAGGAGCCGCCTCCTCGGGGAATACCGGGAGGCGGAGGAGAGGGCCCCGCCCCCTCAGGGGATGGGAGAGAGTGCCAGTTGGGACTGTGGCGGGACGACACCGGTAGTCCTACCCTTGCTTTTCTCTCGGGAACCCGGCCTCCCAGCCACCCCCAAACCCCAGCCCCGGCGGCTCCTACCTCTTCCCGGCGCTCCGGGCTCCGCTCCCCGCCGCCTCCGCCACCCGCTCCCATCCACAGCCCCCGGAGACCCCGCCCCTCAACCGCCAGGCGGGGGCACTGGCATTCGCCAGGGCCAATCGTCACCTCGCTTCCTCAGCCCAGGCACCAATGCGCGCGGGCTGGAGGAGGGGCTTCTCCAATGTCATTTAGGCTCCTCCCGGGGCCCCAAGATCCCTTTTGTTTGGGGAGAGCCAGGCTGGGATTGAGCTCGCGTCACTTCCTGGAGGAAGCGCCCTCCTCCGGCCCGGGCTCGGGGGTGGGCTCGCGCCCCTCCCGGCTCCGCTTCTGCAACTTTCCACCTTGCGTGCGGCTTCTGGGCAGCGCGGTGGCGAGTGTTTCGTGCTTTACCCTACTGGTCTGGGAAGCTTAGGAATGGCGGGCTTTGGGTGCCCAGATTGATTGGGCATATTAACGTTTCATTTTATCCAAAATGTTAATCAATAAAGTGTCCTTTTGGTGTCTGCATTAGAATTAGTTGTTGAAAAGCCGGTAACGTGGCTTTTCTTTCTCTTGGACAAGCTTGTGGGTGTGGTGCTAGACGCTAGAGCGCAAAGATAGTAAACCTGGAGACAGTCCCCGCCCCACCCTGCCCTTCTTTTCCCACATTACGTTTGGAAGAGAACTACTGGCACTGGAGCCCCCGGCGCGGGGATACTGGATAGCACCTGGGAGAGCAAAACCCGGTGGGACCTACCTTCCAGGCAGAAGTCGAGTAATTGCAAATTAGTCTGTCGAGGTTTTTAGTCTCTCCAGGTTGTGCCGGTCAGATGAGGGGACATCTATGTGTCCTTGGCCCCATTATACTGTGGGGCAATGGCGTTTGCAGTGAGGCTGGAACAAAGGACGGTGTAGAGGATGCAAGGAATGTCTGTCCCTTCTTGTGAACACAGGAATGCAGATCTTGCTGGTAGCAGCTAGCCCTCCTAGGACCAAATAACGCAGAGAAGGAAGAGGATGCATCCCTAACTGAGGTGAAGGTTTCCAGATTCCTTTTCCATAGACTGCACTCCAGTTCACAGGTTGATTAAGCTGGTTAAAACAATAATCATATTATTTTTAAAGGTTATTTATTTTTGAGTGAGCGGGAGAGGGGCAGAGAGATGGAAAGAGAATCCTAAGCAAGGCTCCTTGCTGTCAGTGTAGAGCTGGATGCAGGGCTTGATCTCAGGGACCAGGAGATCATGACCTGAGCCGGAATCAAGAGTTGGTCATTTAATCAACTGAGCCACCCAGGTGCCCTAATAATAACCACATTATTTAAAATACAATATAATAAATACTTACGATACAGTTAAATATTTACAATGCATGAATATTGTATTGCTTTTAATACATTATTCCTATTCACAACGATTATTAAGCAAGAAACTATTAGGGAAATAGAATTTGATGAGGTTTTTTTGGGGGGTGCTAGTGGGGCTCGTGGGGTCCAGAGCCGACGGCCGAGAAAGAATTCTTGAAGTCGTCTTTGGTGCAAAAAGGTGATTTTATTAAAGCACGGGGGACAGGACCCGTGGGCAGAAAGAACTGCCCTGGGACCAAGAGGAGAGACTGGTAATACACCGTGGAGTCGGGGAGGTAAAGTCCAGGGGAAGTTTCCAGTGAGGTTTTCATATGCTAAAGAAGACTCTTAGGATACTGGAGGCCTGGCTATTTTCAAGCTAAGGTTGTTTCCCACCCCCTAGCAAAGTATTAGCATCAAGATAGCAGGGAGTTCCTGTAGAAACAGTTCGCTCTGCCTGCCTCCAGTATTTGTCAGTGGGCTGCAGGTTATGAGGAAATTTAATTTTATCTGCCATTTCCTTCTGCCTTTGTTTCCCACATCAGTATTCGGGTAGGCAGACTTAGTCCTTAAGACAGATACAGCCCAGCCCTTATGCAGTCTACAGCCTGATGGAGGATGTGGTCAGTCTGTGCAGTTACAGAGAAGTTTGAAAGAAGAAAGCCAGAATTTATCATGTCATCACAGTGGCAGATACTCTCATATGATATCTTACTTAATCTGCAGTACTATATGATAAATCTTTCCTATCTCCCTGAGAAGATAGAAATTAAAAGAAATCAAATAAGGTCACAGAGCTAGTAAATGCAAAGAAAGAACTTCCAACAAGGATGTAGGGACTCCAAACCTGTGCCATATTCTGCTGCCCGCACACTGACTCTCACAAGGAGGACTGGTCCAGAGAATGGGCCTGAAAGACTATAAAACCACCATCAGAGCTAGAAAAAGGTTCCTTGCTTGCCTGCCCAATTGATTGTAGGCCTGAGTCATCTCTATTTAAAGGACTGCAAGACTGTGCTGAGGTGCTCAACAGCAGCCCAAGGACTTTTGAAGTAATGAAGTATGAAATTCAGAACTGAAAGACCCCGTTCCTTGTGTTCAGGAGACTGATGGTCTGAGAGGTGGGATGAAGGCCAGGCACAGAGTAGGTGCTCAATGAATACTGACTTGACTTAAAAACAGAATGTCTGGAATGGTTAAAAACATGGACCGTGAGGTGCTGGAATCGGCCGACAAACTTGAAAAATCCCATTTCCTTCTCCTCCCTTTTGCCCTGCCTCCGTGTTTGCAATGAGGAAGTGCCTCATTGCCTGACAATGAGGCAGATGTGGGAGAACAGGCTATTTTCTGCTAGCTTCTGAGTCACTCTAAGAGTTGTCCTAGTGAATCAGCTCCTCCCTCCCTCCCCTCCTTTCCTTTGTAGCTATTAACCCACCACCACCCATTCTACTCCCAGGGGGACTGGGAGGGCAGCGCTTTGTGCTTTACTTCCTTTATGGCCACCAGCAGCTCCCCTGACCCCCTGGGCTCTCTCTGCCCATTCCTGAGTGAGTGTGGGAGGACCTAGCAAGAATGACATCATCCCTGTCTGGTAGGAATCAGAGTCCTGAGGGTGTTCAAACTGCTTTCCTTTTCATTCGTCACCTCTGGAGGTAGTGGACAGGAGGAGTTGGTGACCCTTATGGAGACCCTTAGGCTGCCGTATGAGAGAGTTCTGGAGTTTTGTGATTTTTCAATACATAAAACATGTAAATAGGGGCGCCTGGGTGGCGCAGTCGGTTAAGCGTCCGACTTCAGCCAGGTCACGATCTCGCGGTCCGTGGGTTTGAGCCCCGCGTCGGGCTCTGGGCTGATGGCTCAGAGCCTGGAGCCTGTTTCCGATTCTGTGTCTCCCTCTCTCTCTGCCCCTCCCCCGTCCATGCTCTGTCTCTCTCTGTCCCAAAAATAAATAAACGTTGAAAAAAAAAATTAAAAAAAAAACATGTAAATAAATTTAGAATCTGGTACAAAGGTGTACACAGAGGTAGAAAGTGGGTTCATAATAATACCTTAAATTTGTACAACATTTGTATATCTATTACTTTATCAACTTGCCAGTAAATATTTATTAAATGCCTACAGTGTGTCAGGCAACAAATTCATAAGAGGTGGTAAAGATTATAGATTGTGTCAAATTTTCTCCAAATAGGTAAACTTCTTGGGTAGGTGTTCCATAAATGTTTATTTGCTGTTTTGCGGAGGTAATGATGGAATAGACTAGAAGGGCTAAACTAGAAGAAAAAGAATTTAGAGTTCTGTTGGAGTTCTCCCTCTTCACAAGCCATATGAGTTTCCTATGGCTGCCGCAAATTACCACAAACTGGATGGCTTAAGACAACAGAAATTTATGCGGTGCTTGAGTGGCTCAGTTGGTTAAGTGTCTGACTCTGGATTTGAGTTCAGGTCATGATCTCACTGTTCATGAATTTGAGCCCCACATCGGGCTCTGCATTGACATCATAGAGCCTGCCTGGGACTCTCTCTCTCCCTCTTTCTCTGCCCCTCCCTTGCTTGTGCTGGTTGGTGTTCTCGCTCTCTCTCAAAATAAATAAATAAGGTTTAAAAAAAAAAGACAACAGAAATTTGTTCTCTTTCAGTCTGGAGGCTCTAAGCCTGAAATCTAGGTGTTGACAGGCTGGTTCTTTGGGGGAGGGAGCTCTGAGGGAGGATCCATTCCTTGCCTCTCTCCTAGGCAATCCTTGGCATTTCTTGGCTTATAGCTGCATCATCCCAGGCTCCGTCTCTGTCTTCACATGGCCTTCTTCCTTGGGAGTCTTATGCCTATACGTCCTCTTCTTTTCTTATAAGGATAACAGTCACATTGGATTTAGAGCTCACCCTGATGTAGGACTTCATCTTAACTCATTACACCTGCGAAGGCCTTATTTCCAAACAAGTTCATGTTCTGAGGTTCGAGGTGGACAGGCACTTTGGGAAGGCGTACATTCAAACCAGGACACAAGCCTACTTGACAGAGTAACCTTCCCCACTTAACTCCATTTAAGTTCATCAGTAAATGGCATGAAACTAAGGAACTGATTCCTGAAGATCACTTTGTTCTATGACTGTATGATAATTATATATACAGGAAACATTTCTCAAGTCTTTACTGTATGCCAGGCACTATGAGATTGCTTTACAGTTCATCTCATTTAACCTATAAAAGAATCTCAGGAGATAGGTGTGAATATTCCCATATTACAGATGAGGAAACTGAGGCACAAAGAAATTCACGGCCATGGAATTCATAAGGGATGAATATTGGATATTTACTCAGATCTGATTCCAAAGTGTACCCATCATAATTACTATGCCCTATCATCTTTCCATCATGCTAGATGGGAATATGGGGAATGCAACAAATATTTTAAAATTTTGATTTATGGACCACTTGGAGTTGAGTAGCAATCTTCCTGCAACTATGAGTATAGTCTGAACCTATTTAAAACAAGGGAAAGCAAGAGAGGAGGGAGAGGGTGGATAGCAATGGAAATTCAATAGGGAAGAGGAGAGCCATGGGCACTTACCTGAACCTCAGTTTCCTCATTTGCAAAATAGAATAGTTCCTTCCTACAACACCTGGTGGTTGTGAATATCCAAGCGACATGATGGACATGAAAGTATTAGATAAACTCTATGAGGGATTATTATAAACTGCCTGGGAGATCTTGCTCAAGCTCTTACTTCTCTCTGGCCCCAGCCCTTCAGCTAACATCTGGGGCTCTATAAGACTTCTTCTAGCTGTGACGCACTGGGACCTACTAAGTTGCTGGGGGGCTAGATGTAGAAGTTGTTGTGACTGGGAAAAGTGGCCTGTCTTCCCCACCTCCCATTTTCTTCAACCCCCAGGGGGCTCCTCCACCAGGGGATCCAGAGAGGGTAGCCTAGAAGCCAACGAGTGCTCTCTAGGCCGGTACCAAGTTGAAGCAGGAGAGGAGATGTGCTCTCCACGGATCCCTGCATTTCCCCCTATCATCTGTCCCCACAAAGGCCTTTCTGAGTATTCCTGAAGCGTTTTCTTCCTGCTTGGATCATCCCAACTGGGCGACTGGGGCACAGGAGTGGAGAGATTCTGGGCGTGGCCCTCACTGTGTTCTCGAGCTTATTGCTCCCCCTAGTGCCCAGAGAGGAGTCCTGCAGCTGTCGCCTTCCCTCTCGGCCATCGCCGTGAGTTTCAGAAAGGCTTCTCCCCTGACAGTTTTTCCTTTTATGGGTGTGGGCTGAGCGCACAGCAGGTAAGGTCTCCAAGGACCACCTGCAGGGACAGATTCTCCTGATTTCTAGCTAAATATTGGGGCCAGCTTGGCCATGCGGGAGCAGGCACACTCTTATCCTGGATTGTGTGGGGGAAGGTTGAGAAGGAAAGGGAAAGAAATGTAACACTGAGTGCCTACCTTGTATCAGGCAGGCACTGTGTCAGGAGGTTTACTTATATCACATGTATAATCCTTGTGATCTCTACATATGTAATCCTTGTGATCATCCTAAGAGATAATTATTATTACATCTACTTTTTCGGATAAGAAAGCAAGTTCAGAGAGGTGAAGTGTCTTGTCAAAGGTCACATAAAAACAACAATAATGTGGGGCACCTGGATGACTCAGTCGGTTGAGTGTCTGGCTTCAGCCCAGGTCATGATCTTGCAGTTTGTGGGTTCGAGCCCCGCAACGGGCTCTGTGCTGACAGCTCAGAGCCTGGAGCCTGTGCCTGCTTTGAATTCTGTGTCTCCCTCTCTCTGCCCCTCCCCTGCTCATGCTCTGTTTCTCTCTCTCTCTCTCTCTCTCAAAAATCAATGAAAACATTTTTAAACATTTGAAAAAACCAACAATAATGTTAATAACATCAACCGATTGTTTGGTGCCTACTCCACAGCAGGCACATTATTTCTTTTAATTCTCACCACAGACCTTTAAAATAATCACTATAATCTCTATTTTACTCATGAGGTCACTGAGATTTAGGGAGTTTAAGAAAGAGGTAACTGAGCAGCTCGACTGAGGTCAAAGAGTGAGGTCCTCTGGACTCCAATCCCACACTGCTTCCCTTGTACCATTGCCTCACAGAGCCAGTGGGTGGTAGAGGCAGGTCTGAGCCCAGGCCTGTGTGACTCACTATTCTTTCCATTGTGGGGGCTGCCTGGTGGCCCTTCCCGAGGACCAGGAAACTAAGAGCATGTGTTTTTTTTTTTGTTTTTTTTTTTTTGTTGTTTTTTTTTTGGATATCCAAACTGGAGACAGGATGCTATGAAAAAGCCAAGGCAAAAGTCCATAGGATCTTGGGGAAATGCATAACTGGGGTGGCACCCTGGGAATTGCACTATGGTATTCTGTTAGGCGCCTTGAGGAGAGTACCCAGAGGTCCCTGAGTCCCATCTCCCTCATCCTATCCTAGGATGCTATCCTAGGATGCTATCCTATCCACATGCTCCCCGCAAGTTGGTGGGCTAGGACGATGAACACAAAGCTCACAGAAGAGCAAAAGAGAAATGCAGATGGAGTGCCATCTAGCCCGATAGAAAATTCTTGGAAATAGATGGGATAAACCATGGAGTTCCCAAATCACCCAGCCAAGTTCCCAAGGATTGGGGTCATTTTTAACTCATCCCCATCACCCACAAAAGACAGATTAGTCATAGGTCTCTGGAAGAATACTCTATGCTGCTTTGAAGGAGTCTCAAATTTTCCTTTTCATTCTAATCTTTGAAATTATTAAATTATTATTGAAAGACATATGCCAGATGATGAGCTGATAAACTGGTTGATGTTATGTTTGTTACTTCCAAATATAAATTACATAGAGGCAAACAGATGGAAAAGATTTCAGTTCTCTCTTTTTTTTTTTAAATAAATTGACTATTTCATTAAAGGTTAACTCTTTCCCTTTCTTCCAACCTCTCCCCTTTCTGTCTCTCTTCCTGTTCCTCCTCTGTCCTAGGTGCCTCCTTTCCCCCAAAGTCTGGAGCCAGACCCCTCTGCTATGCTGAATTGTCTTGCCAGAAGCATTGAAGCTGACTGGAAGGCTGGTCTTGTCTTCCCCTCTGTTTCCCCTTCTTCCCTACACATAGCGTGATATTAAGCAGAAAGTACTTTCTGTGCTACAGCCAGAGACAGAGATTCAGCTTGGCCGAGCTGCCCTACGGTTTCGATCTGATGAAAGCCAATTACACACTTCCCCTGGCCTGTTATTTCAGCTGAGGCACCACATGGTTGGTTGAATGGGTCCTTGTTGCTCACAAAAGGGAGAAATATTTGTAGGGAAAGTAAATGACCCAGTTATGGCTGCACCATCATTTCTAGGCAATTTCCTAGTAAGTGGCCCTTTGGAGTAGGCTGGTGCTAGAAGATTCTATGCCTTCATTTCCTGCTTCATGACTCCTGCTAGGTCCCTGCAGGGTCTAGTCTGCCCTGAACAAAGTGACCAGGGGACCCAAGTTGGAAGGAATCTGTACATTGCTTATCCCTTTTTCTTTCTGCCACCTTGCCTTCTTTTTGTGCTCCTTTTATTCCTGAAATAACCATTGTGTTCCCATCATCGTGACCACAAGAAGTAACACAGTTCTAGGCCTCAGGGTACCCGTAGTCTTGAGGAGAGGCAGACTTGTGGGACTTGTTGACCCCAGTTCTCCTCCTTTCTGTGACCACACTTTCCAAATGACATCACTCAACCCACTGTCTTACATCATAGTCGGGATGCCTCCAGATGTAAGGGACAGAAAACTCCATCCAAACTGGCCAAAGTGAAAACACATTTCAGTGGCTCATGCATTGAAAAAGTCTAGGACTAGGCTGTCTTCAGATGAGCCTTGATCTGCCTTCTCAAAAATGTAATTGGGACCAGGTTTCTCTCTCTGTATCTCTCAGCTCTACTTCTGTGTTGGTTCTGATTTCAGACTTGCTTTCTTCCTCAGTTGGCAGTAAGCATAGTGGTTCCAGCTTCATACTCAGTCATATTCGTCTCCCTCTTTCCCAGAAGTCTGAGAAAAATCCTGCTCTGTTCTCTCGGGCTCTGCTTGGACTGGATGTTCATCCCAGAACCTATCACTGTGGTCAGGGGGGAAGAGTTGCTTCGATAGGCAAGATCTGGGTCATGTGCTCTATCTGGAGCTCTGGATTAAGTGTGGGGAAAAGCCATAGCCTCAAATGAAAATTCATTCATTCATCCATCCATCCGTTCATTCATTAATTCATTTCTAGAAAAAATCGGGATGGATGTCTGGGAAACAAATAGTGACTGTTTTATTCCAGATTTGAGGGTTTGTCTCATATTTGCTCTCAGGTTAATTTGAGCTGCAACCTGTTTCTCTAATCTTGCCCCAGCTCTTGGCCTGGGCTTTCCCTTTTGCTGGTCGTTGCCGGAAACTCTAGGATGGCTAGTCTTTGTCCTTTCTTGCCCAAAGCACTACTGAAGAAAGACTCTTGTGTATAGCAGCTTTTTATTGAGGATTTGGGGGACCTGGGGATGGCGTGGGCAGCGTTGAAAAGACTTTTAAAGATTAGAGGTTCTCAGATTTGAGGGTGTGTCAAACGACCTGAAAGTCTTGTTAAATTGGAGATCGCTGGGTCCCGCTTCCAGAGTTGAAACAAAAATATATTGAGTTCCTGTGTGTCAGACACTAAGGCTACGGTGGTGGCCTGCTCCAAATTTTCTCTAGCTTTGCTATGCAGAGCAATTTAATTCCTTATTGCCCAAACTTTTCTCATCTCTGTCCTACCCGGGGGGCTCTCACTTTTCATTGCCAAAGGGGCCCAGGAGGTTGCTTTCCTCAACAAAGGAATCAATTTGTACTAGCCGATGGAGGTCAACTGACTCAAACTGCAGCCAGCTTGCGTGATACTATGTTTCTTTATCTTCCCATGGTATCGGCAAACAGGGAACTGTTGGTGAAGTACCATGCTGGGGGTATTGACTAGGCATAGCTTCAGAGGCACAAGAGAGGGAGTGGGATCTTCAGGGAAGAGCTGCCTGACTCGAGTGTGAGCATAGCGAAAGGAAGTAACTTGAGAACCAGACCTACTAGCTGTGGGGCCTGACCGTGACACTCAAATACCATGAGTTTCAAATCCCTTATCCGTAAAACTGAGAAAATAATGATGTGTTGACTAAAGGGTTGTAGTAAAGATGAGACAAGACACCAGGACACTTATTTATATCTCTTTCTCTCTAACACCAATCTGTCACCAAGCCCTATCAGTTTTACTTCCCGAATACTTCAAATGCTACATCTGCTTCTACCCTCACCTCCACCTTGGTCTGTCCACTGTCCTGTCTCTCCAGGACAACAGCTTTGTCTCCTAAGTGGTCTTCTAGATTCATCTCTGGGTCTTCTGGTCCATTTTCTACAGCGGGCTGAGTAGATTTTAAGAAAACACAACCTGAGCATGTCACCCCCTTCCCTCCCAATCAAAACTTCGGTGCTCTTAGGACAACTGGATTCACAAAGCCCTTCTTACTTGGTTCCTGCGTATCTCTCCAGAATCATCTAGTGCCACTCTGCCCCAGACAACTGGTAGCAGACCATTTCCTTGAACAAACTTTAGTCAGGTTCCTCTAAGCCCCCTTGCCCCCTCCCCAGCCTCGCTGAGCCTACATAGCCAGTTTTACAAAAATCCTGCTGTGCATCAGTTTAGGATGCTATCAGGCATGATATCCCATCAACATCTTCATCCCCCTTCTTTGACATAGAGGTCCTTGGTGTGCCTTTAGCAAGAATCCTGTTAAGTCAGTTTAGCAAGAACCCCCCACCCCCACCCTCTATGTGTCCTCTTAGAAACTTTCCTTCCACTGTCTCCTCACTCTGCTTGTTAGCATTTGTCCATTTGGATTTAGAGTTGAACCTGATCTTTCTCCCCTATCGCCACAGCCTTGACACCTGTTGCAATAGTCCTGAATAACGTTTTCCTTACTGTGTCAACACATGTCAGGCTTATTTTTTTCTTTAATGCTGGCTGCTTTTCCGTTCCTCGGAGTCTTTGCTGATATTCTTCTGTTTTCTCGGGCTGTTCTTTCTCTCCTCTCTCTAAAGCCTATACATCTGTCAGATTTCACCTCCATGTCACGTTCTCAAGAGCAGTTCCTCAACCCAGTAGAGTGACTAGGTTCCAGTATATTGCCTTCATAGCATGTGTCATGATTTGTAATTATGTATTTGTGCAATTATGTTGATTAATGTGGCTTTACGTAACTCTTTTGTGTGCTCCTTGAAGGCAGGGAGACCATGTCTATTTTGCTCATGATTCTTGCCTCTAGTACTTTCACACAGTACCTGGCACATAGTATAAATGTTTGTTATTGAAGGAATGAATGAATGAATACAGGAAAGTGTGCTATATAAAAAAGGTGCTCTATAAGTCATTTTTCCTAGTCTCCAGCTGTGCTGATAAGCCTGAACACTGTTGGGGGAGATACAAACTTTTGTGGCTTATTTCATCTACTGCAAACCTTCCTGGGGGGAAACCTTGGGTCATACCTTTGGATGTGCAAGGTGTAGATGGCCCTCCTGAAAACTCCCCTTAGAATGGTTCACTCCTCAATGTCTAGAACAGTGCCTGGGACTTGGTGAACTTAAATAGATGACCTGGGAATTGACCCACTTACTGACCTGTTTGGGGGATTCCCAGGAATGCTGATAATTCCCTTGAGACAAGTTGTCTCTTGGGTGGATGTTAATGGACATGGTCTTAGGTCTCATTCTGCCCTGATGGGCGCCAGTCTAGCTAAAGATTCCCTATTGGGAGGGGCACCTGGGTGGCTCAGTCGGTTGAGCGTCCGACTTCGGCTCAGGTCATGATCTCACGGTCCGTGAGTTCGAGCCCCGCGTCGGGCTCTGTGTTGACAGCTCAGAGCCTGGAGCCTGTTTCAGATTCTGTGTCTCCCTCTCTCTCTGCCCCTCCCCTGTTCATGCTCTGTCTCTCTCTGTCTCAAAAATAAATAAACATTAAAAAAAATTAAAAAAAAGATTCCCTATTGGGAAAAAAATACACAAGGGGTTTTACTAGGTGCCTACTGCTCTAAAATGGGGAGATGGCAATATGAACTTAGTAAGATTTCCCATTTCTATGACTGCCCTCTGTTTTCCCGTTAGTGTTTGTTGGTAGAACCGGGGGTAGAGGGAGCCAGGAGGGAGAGGATACAGCACGAAAGCAGGGAGCTAGGTGTCTGTTTGGGGACCCGACCCCACTTTTACTTCCTTCCACTTTCTCCCTCCCCTCAGTGCCAAGCTTTCAGAGACTGCTTCCTGCTCCCCATTTTCACCTTCCACCTTCTCCTCATCTCTTTGAGGCCTTACCCCTGGCTTCCCTGTGCAACTGTGGTTTCCTAAGGTTTCCAATGACCATCTTGTTGATAAACCATGCGTATGTGTTCCCTGAAGCTTTGGACATTACTCTCTTTTTTCTCTTTCTCTTGGTGGCTATGATGGCACCTTGCTCTTTTGGCTGGTGTCCTGCCTTTCTTTCCCATTCTGTATTTCTCACTTGTATCTGTGTCTCCTCCAGACAAAAGCTCCTTGAGGGCAGGGACTCTATCTGGTTCATGGTTGTCTTAAAAGTCTGTATCATATTGTCTGCACACAGTAGACATGATTAATGTTTGTTAAATGAAAGAACAAGCGATTTCCTAAAGCTTTGTCACAGCTAGACTACCAAAGTGATTAAGAGCAAGAACACTGAAGACAGCCTCAGTTCAAATCCTGGCTTAGACACTGACCATCTGTGTGGCCCTAGACAGGCTACTTCACCGCTCTATGTCCTGATTTCATTACAGTGTTTTAAAACTGTTTCTCGCCTCATAGGATTGTTTTGGGGTTAAATAAGTTAATGTTCATATGCCTGGCATAAAGCAAGTGAGTACGTGCCATTTAAACAGAATAACTTATTCTACTTGATGACCAAACATGGATAGTTTTGAAAGTGAAAGGGATGCTATTAATAATTACGTCAAGGGGCGCCTGGGTGGCGCAGTCGGTTAAGCGTCCGACTTCAGCCAGGTCACGATCTCGCGGTCCGGGAGTTCGAGCCCCGCGTCGGGCTCTGGGCCGATGGCTCGGAGCCTGGAGCCTGTTTCCGATTCTGTGTCTCTCTCTCTCTGCCCCTCCCCCGTTCATGCTCTGTCTCTCTCTGTCCCAAAAATAAATAAACGTTGAAAAAAAAAATTTTTTTTTAAAGTAATTACGT
Organism: Felis catus; assembly: GCF_018350175.1. Classification (NCBI taxonomy): domain Eukaryota; kingdom Metazoa; phylum Chordata; class Mammalia; order Carnivora; family Felidae; genus Felis; species Felis catus. Next base: position 95,876,690 of record NC_058375.1, on the reverse strand, counting down.
AAAGACAACAGGTGTAAACCAGGCCTGTCCTGGGCAAACAGGGACATGTGATCACCTTACAGGTAAGGGCTCATTAGGTAAATAAAGAATGTTTTCATCTTTGTTGGTTTTGTTACTTCTGTTCATTTTCTTCTAGTGATTAGCAGTAAATGTTTCCAACCATAAAAGCCTGCGCGCTTATCTTTAGGAACAACAGAGAAAAAGGAAGAACAGGGGAGGCAGTGTCATAAGGGATGGAGTTGATAGGGCAGCACCCAAGAAACAGAAATGAAGTTGAATTCTTGGGGTGTGGGCATGGGAAAAGAGGGGAGCCTTCCCATATCCCCCTGAAGCTGTGGGTCTGACGGATGGAAGGTGCATGCGGTTTCCTTGTGGATGGTGTGATTTCAAGGGGCCCAGCCTTCCCTGGAGCCTCGTCCGTGGGGAGTATCTGTGAGCACGGCCTGTGCCGGTCCTCCAAGATATTCGCTTGCTGTCTGCTCACGGAGTTTGCTGTTTTCTCTCAAACTGTTTCAGAAACATGTGGTTCCATCTGCTTCCCCGACAGGGAGTGTTTTTTCATTACCTTAAAGTAGTTGTTTTTATGAACTGGGATAAACACCTGGTGGGCAGGAGTTTTAGCTCATGGTCATTCCAATTCGAATTCCATTATTTCTCCTGCTTGCCTGGGGAGGGGAAAAATATACTTTCTAAACACAGTTTTCCTCTTTCTGGTTTCCCAAACAGATGCACCATCAGATAACAGCATGTCTGCAGCTGGCTGCATCTGCCCAGAATACCAATGGCAGGTGGCTCTGGTGGTGACCATGGCACTCCAGGGGTGGGGGAGGGAGAAAGCATCTTTCCTTATCTCGAAATACTGAAGCCTGTCAGTCTGAGAAGGTGCCATTCAGAGCCGTGTACCAACTTATCCTCACTCCCTCTCCTTCTGGGGTGGGAGTGGAAGTGGCAGTGGGGAGGAGGAAGGGGTAAGAGAAGGAACTAACATTTAGTGGTACTTCCTATGTGCCAGGCAGTGGCATCCTTCCATTTGATTTCATACTCAGAACAACCTTACGCTATAGAGACTGGTTTTTCTGTTTCATAGATAAGGAAAACAGTCTTCAAAGAATAAAAACAATATGCTGGGGATAGATATGTCAATGGTAGGCAGGAATTTGAATCTGCTTCTATCTGATTCCAAACCCTGCGCCTTTTATATTATGTCTCTGAGACCCTGAGAGGGGTGAGGATTGACTCAGTTTCACACAGCCAACCCGGGAGCAGGCTGTGTCTTTCTAGCCTCCCAAAGGGAGGGAGAGGCACGGCTGGACAAAACGTGTTGGTCAAGTACTTAATTAATATAGGAGAGGGAAGGAGAATTGAAGTTTTTGGCTGTAAGTGATACCATCTTTTGTTCATTCAACAGATATATATACAGTCCTCACTAAGTGTTAGGCACAATGTATCAACTTATGTGAAGAGTACAGCGGAAAAGGCAGATTTGAGGTTATGTGCAGTAATTGGTCTCAGATTTGGACATGTTGAGTTGAAGATCTAGGTTTGTTTCTTTAAGCTTTATGTATTCATGCATTTATTTAAGTATTTATTTGTTCATTTATACTGTGGGGAGGGGCAGAGAGAGAGCTGGAGAGAGAGAATCCCAACCGGGCTCCAGGCCCAGTGTGGATCCTGATGCAGGGATCAGTTCCACAATTGCGAGATAATGACCTGAGCCGAAACCGGGAGTCTGACGCTTAACCGACTGAGCCACACTGGCACCCCAAGATATAGGTTTTTCATGAGGCCTTTGGATATACCTATCTGGAGCTCTGCAGGAAAGTGCAGGAAATATGTACTTGCGATTGATCCTCAGATAGATGGTGGTTATGCCATGAGCAATGAGTGAAATAATGTTCTATGATAGAGAAGAGCATTGAGAATGGAACATCAGGTAATCCCTATGTTTCAAAGGGAAAACAAAATGAAGAGTCTATAAAGAAAGTTAGGAAGGACTGTCCAAACATGTAGGCAGAGGATCAGGAAAGAGAGATGAATTTAGTTAGATTTGTTCCCCTCATTTCCTATTAAAAAAATTTTTTTTAATGTTTTGTTTATTTTTGAGAGAGAGACAGAGACAGAGACAGAGACAGAGTGTGAGCAGGGGAGGTCCAGAGAGAGAGGGAGACACAGAATCTGAAGCAGGCTCCAGGCTCTGAGCTGTCAACGCAGAGCCTGATGTGGGGCTCGAACTCACGAAACGTGAGATCTTGACCTGAGCTGCAGTCTGACTGATTAACCAACTGAGCCACCAAGGCACCCCTCCCCAACTTCCTATTTAAAAATCAACTACTGTGGTATAATTTACATGTAATGAGCACACCCTTGAGTGTACAGTTCCCAGACAGATGCCACCATCAGATGCCACCACCTCAGCAGCCAGCAGACGGTTCTGGTGCAGTTTTGACAAATGTATTCACACATGTAACCTCCAATCCAGTCGAGATATAGAACGTTTCCATCGTATTTAAAGTTCCCTCATGCCCTTCTCCACTTATCCCATGCAATCCCTGCTCCAGGCCATCACTGGTCTGGTTTCTATGCCCACAGATTAGTTTTGCTTACTTGAGGATTTCCTATCAGTGGAATCACACAGTGTATACCTTTGTATCTTGCTTCATCAGTGTCATTGCATGGCTCAGTAGCTTATTCCTTTTTATTTCTGGGTAAAATTTCACTAAATGGATATATCACGAGTTGTTTATTCACTGACCTTTTGGTGGACACTTGGGTTATTTCTAGTTTGGGACTATTATGAATGAAGCTGCTATGAACGTTTGTGTACAAGTCTTTTTGTGTATAAGGTTTTTCTTTTTGTTCTTTTTTCTTTCGGTAAATATCTAGGAGTGGAATTGCTAGGACAAATATTAAGTGTATATTTAAAAGACATTGCCTAACTTCTTTTCAGAGTGGTTATACCATTTTACACTTCCATCAGTAATGTATGTGATTTCCAGACAGTCCATTTTCTCACCTAACTTGATATCATTGCTATTTTAAAATTTCAGTCATTCTAGTAAGTATGTGGTAGTACCTAATTCTGTTTTTAATTTGCACATATCTTATCTGTTGTATCAATCTGATGATAGAATATCTTGTTATGTGCTTCTTGCTGTTCTTTGCAACTGCAATATCACATTATATTGATTATTGTAATAATCTTGTACTTGTAATAAATCTTCAAGTCAAGTTATATAAGTATTTTTCCCCCCAAACTGTTTTGGCTATTCTAGGTCCTTTGAACTTCCACATAAATTTTCAAATCAGCTTGTCAATTTCAATAAAATAAAACCTGCTTGGATTTTTCCTAGAGTTATGCTGGGCAGAATTACTTTGGGAAGAGTTGACATCTTAAGAATATTGTATCTTCCCATTCATTTCTTAAGGTATTTGAAAGTTTCTGTCACCAATGTTTTCTAGTTTTTCTATGTATATGTTTTGCATATATTTTGTTATATTTATTCCTAAGTACTTTGTGTTTTGATGCACTTTTATTATGTGCCTTGGTTTTTCATATTTCTTGCTTGGGGTTTCTTCTGTGGACTTATACTTTTCATAAAATTTGGAAAAGTTTTGGTCATTATTTCTTCAAATATTTCTTATGACTTCTTTTTCTTTTCTTCTTTAGGGTCCACAGGTTATTTGACATTGTCTCACAGCTCTCTGATGCCCTGGTTATTTTTTCCAGATGCTTAATCTTTCCTTTACCTTCTTGAATATATGGAATATAGTTTTAATAACTTACAATGTCTGTCTACTAATTCTATCACCTATGTCATTTCTAGGTCAGGTTTCATTGATTTTTTTCTTAACTATGGATTTTATTTTTCTGCTTATTTGCATGTCTTTTAATTTGTGTGTGTGTGTGTGTGTGTGTGTGTGTGTGTGTGTGTGTGGTTGTTGTTTGCTTTTTGTCTTGTGAATTTTTATTGGATTCTAGACATTATGTATTTTTACTTTGTTGGGTGCTGGGTATTTTTGTATCCTCATAAATATACTTGAGTATTATTCTGGGAGATAGTTAAGTTACTTGGATACTGGTCCTTTTGAGGTTCGCTTTGTTAGGGATGGCCAGAACTGCTTATCGTCTAAGGCTGACTGCCCACTACTGAATATCCTTCTGAATGCTCTATCTGGTAACCTATAAATTGTGAGGTTTTCAACTTTGGCTGGTAGGCAAACACTGAGGATTTTTTCCTTTACTCCTTTCAGGTGTTTTTTTTCCTTCAGCTTTAAATATTTTTCTGACTTGAATGTGCTGATCAGCAATCAAGCCAAAGACTCGAGGGAGACCCTTTGCAGATCACTGGATCTCTCTCTTTCTGTCTCTGTGCAGCTCTCTAATCTCTGATGCTCTTCTATGTGAACTCTAGCTGACTTGGCCTCCTTGGACTCCCCAAATGATCTCCTAAACTAAGGGAGAGTTGTTGGCTCTGGCTGGGTTTTATCATAGGGGCTCATCTTGCTTGTTTCCTCTTTTTCAGGGATCACTGTGTGTAATGCCTGACGTCTAATGTCAGAGAGCTGTTGTCTCATATATTTTGTCTGGTGTTTTAGTTGTTTCAGGTGGGAGAGTAAATTCTGTCCTGTTACCCCGTCTTGATCAGAATTGAAGTCCTGATGCAATTTCAAATGGCATTACAGTTTAGATTTTTTTTTCAATAATTTATTCATAGTCTATGAAAAACAGTTGATTTTTGATATTTGACTTTGTATCCTGTGACCTTGCTCAATTCACTTATTAGTTTTCACATGGTGGGGGTAGATTCCTGAGGAATTTCTATATACACAATCATGTCATCTGTAAATACGGCATGTTTTCTTTCTTCCTTCAGAAACTGCATGTGTTCTCTCTCTTTCCCTAGCAAACCCCTCCCCCTGCCTTATTGTTGTATGAGAAACTCTATTACAATGTTAAGTTGAGGTGAAGAAAGCAAACCTCGCATTGTTCTCGATCTTGAGAGGGGAAAGAATTCAGTCTTTCATCATTAAGTAGGATGCTAGGTGTAGGCTTTTTGTAGATGTCTTTTTTGGGGCTAAAAAAGTTTCTTCTGTTCCTAGTTTGCTGAGAGCCTCACAAGGAATGGATGTTGAATTTTACCAAATGTTTTTTTCTGCATCAGTTGAGATGATAATATAATTCTTTCTCCTTTACTCTCTTAATGTGGTAAATTACAGTGATCAATGATCATTAAATCAGTCTTGGAGTCCTGAGATAAACTCCACTTGATCATGATGTATTATCCCCTTAAAAATGCTTTTTATATGTTTATGTTTTCTATGTACTAATATTTTGTTGAAGATTTTGCATCAACATTCATGAGAGACATTGGGCCAATTTTATTTTCTTGCAATGTGTTTGTCAGGCTTTGATATCAGAGTAATACTGGCTTCATAAAATAAGTTGGTAATAATTCTTTCCCATTTTACTTTCTATAAGAATTTGAGTATGATTGGTATCATTTCTCCCCCTCAGTGATAAGTAGAATTCATCAGTGAAGCTGTTTGGCCTGGGGTTTTCCTTGTAGAAAGTTTTTAAATTAAAAATTCAATTGATTAAAAAAATTTTTTGGGGGGGCGCCTGGGTGGCTCAGTCGGTTGAGCGTCCAGCTTCAGCTCGGGTCATGATCTCACTGTTTGTGAGTTCGAGCCCCGCGTTGGGCTCTGTGCTGACAGCTCAGAGCCTGGAGCCTGTTTCGGATTCTGTGTCTCCCTCTCTCTCTGCTCCTCCCCCACTTGTGCTCTGTCTCTCTCTCTCTCTCTCTCTCAAAAATAAATAAAACATTAAAAAAATTTTTTTTCATGTTTATTTTTGAGAGAGAGAGACAGACAGAGCATGAGCGGGGGAGGGGCAGAGAGAGAGGAAGATGCAGAATCTGAAGCAGGCTCTAGGCTTCGAGCTGTCAGCACAGAGCCTGATGTGGAGCTGGAACTCATGAACCACGAGATCATGACCTCAGCTGAAGTCGAACTCTTAACCGACTGAGCTACCCAGGTGCCCCCCAAATTCTATTGGTTTAATAGATAAAAGGGCTATTCATATTTTCTATTTCTCTTGTGACAGCTTTGGTAATTTGTCTTTCAAGGAATTTGTACACTTCCTATCTTTTTTTTGGCCAGCTTTCTTGAAGTGTAATTGACAAACAAAATGGTGAGATGTTTAAATTGTATCCTTTAAAGATGAGTAGAATTTGCAGTGGTTCCCTCTATCATTCCTGACATTGGCAATTTGTATTTTTCTCTTTTTCCTTGCCTTTATGTATGTGCAGATTAGTTAGCTTTCGCTGCATTGCCAAATCCTACAGTCTCTGTATCAGGCAATGTATATTTTATAGAGCTCTCTCTTTCTTTTTGGAAGGTAATCCCCTGGAATAGTTAGTAATTCTTTATATTACAATTTCCCTGTTCAAATTGGGGTGTGGTTTCTGTCTCCTGAGTGAATCCTGACTGATACACCAATAAAATACTGGAATAGAAATGTCAGCGATGGAAAGGACATGGAAGAGAATTCAGACCCAGGTGGATAGGCTGACTCTGAACAGGGAGAGTGACATCCTTTGAGCCTGGAGACCATAGGAAGGATATATGGTGAGTATCTGACTATATTTATGAGGGAAGGGAGGATGAGAAGCTGAGGGAGTTCCTGGCTTTGATTTTCTCCATGAAGTAGGAGGAAAGCTATCTGCTGAAGGCTTGGGGAGAATGAGGCAGATTTGTAATAGCCCTCGATGAACCTCGCAAAAGACCAATTTGTGTTGGAGTATACAATTTTCTCTACCAGAACTCAGAAATCCAGCCTTATAAGCAAGGCAGGCAGTTTTAGAACTGACTCAGGGTCAGGGTTTTCCAGGACTTGTGAGTAGAAGAAAAAGGGAGCAAGGGTATTAAAGAAGCTGATGAGAAATCATCCAAGTTATTGACCAGAGGTCTAGCGTGGGTTTTGAAAGATTGAGCCCCGGGGTTGAGTGGAGGAGAGAAGATAAACTGTGAGGCCATAAAAGGGTTAAAGTGCTGGCACTCAGTGAGGTCAAGGAATGAAGTAGGAGGAATAGAATAGAGTTGGAAAGGTCATGGTCCAAGTGGGACGTTGAAGTGTAATTTGGGGGGAGGTGGAGCCATGCTAGTAATGGTCCAATTGTGGCCTTGAAAAGTTATTTGAAGTGATCGGGACAAGGTTGGGGGAGGCTAGGGTGTCAGATGAGTTGGCCTCAGCAATTTGTCTCAGGATGGTGGTAGGAGTTAATACAGTGGTGACTGGGGAGAGTCCTCAGCACGGTGTGGGCCAGGGTCAATGATAGCAGCAAGAGGTGAAGGCAATGAGCCATGCAGCTTGAGCAGGACTTTAAATGAGAGTAGAAGAGTAATAGCATGGAACTGGCAAGGGATGGTGGGAGACTGCTGACTCCAAGTGCACCCTTCTTGGCTGGAAAATGGAACTCGTGGGAGCAAGAGCCACTTTCATGCAAGAGGGCTGCAAGGGAACCAATGTCCTTGGGGTAAGGCCAGGTTTTAGTTACTGTGAGAAGGAGGATATATGGAAAGTTCTTGAAGAGTGTTGTGGATGTAGAATTTGTGTATAGTGGAATGAGGGCTACTAAGAGCGCAGGGGAAAATATTCAAAAGGAAAACAGCAACGTGAAGGTGGAAAGGGCAAAGGTGATGAGCAGTTTGTAGGACTCAAAGTACAGCAACTGAATCTTCATCCATGTATCACAGCACTTGGTAGGCACAGAGTAGGTGCTCAATTAATGTATCTGAGGAATTGTGTAAATCCGTGAATAAATAAAGTCTCTTTTGCAGCTGCTCACTTTGGTTCTCCATTTGTTTACTGGGAATGCTGCTGCTTTTATCCCCCTAGCTCTGAAATTTATAGCCGCGTCCTCTCCAAAGCCCCAATTCTTTCCATCTGGCAGAGTGGGTGTCTTATTATTCTATCCCATTTCACCCTAGGAGGGCGGGGAAAGTCAGGGCTGAATCTTCCTCTGGTTACTACTTGGGAGAAACTGAAGGTCAGAGAGAGCAACGAGTTCACCCACTATCAAGGATGAAGATTTACAGTAAGACAGGGAAAGAAATAGCAGGGCTTCCCCCTGTTCTGCCCCCAAAGCAGCCCCAGAAGGGTGCGTGGGGGGCTCTCAGGGAGCAGCTGTCCAACGTGGCCTGTGGCCGGTCAGGCTCTGCACAAGGCAGTCTCCAGCAGGTGGGGGTGTGGAGTTGCGGAAGGCTGGCAGTTTTGGGTGGACCGAGAAGGCAGAGACGCCTTGCGGCTGCAAGACGGGAGCGGCTCTTCCGAGGAATGAAGTCTTCGGGGTATGTGCGGCCAAGCTTGGGAGATGGACTTCTGCTAACCCCTTATTTTCCAGCCGTCACTCCACAGCCATGTTGCTTCGTTAGAGGAGCAGGAAGCAACAGGAGATGGATGCCCCCTGCCTCTTTTTCCTCTTTGGCCTCAAGGTCTGAGTCCTGAGGTCTTGACGGTGGGGAGTGTAGCCTAATGGAGAGTGCCCAGGGTTTGTGGCTTCTAAGTCCCGGCGCCCCCACACTCTGGCCACGCACACAGGCTACTTCCAGACCTCTGCGAGTGAGTGATAAAGGCGCCTGTCCCACCTTCTCACGCTTTATAGGTGAAAGCCTTGGCAGACTGAAGACTGTAAAAATATAAGAATTTATTGTTAATGATTAATGGGGTAGTTAATGGCAAAAATATGTTCCTTGATCTATTCTAGAGGAGGAAAGAGGACCTTTAGGAAAGAAGACTTTCTTATTTGCAGAAGAACTGACCCTTCTGACTGTATGTTTTCACCTCTGTGAGGTCATAGAGTGGAGGGGTAAGAATGCCAACTTGCGGTGGGACATGGGAGGGAGGTAATAAGCACTTGGGAAACAGAGAGCACAACAATAAACTACCATCTCTTAAGTATCTGCTATACTCCAGGCCCATTACACGTGTTGTTTAACATCATCATCACAGCAGGCTGACCGGGTAGATGTACTTATCTTTCTAACTAGAAATGGAACCTTAGAGTCTGAGAGGTTAAGTACTAACAGAGAGTTCCCCAGATAAAAAGTAGCGATGGCAGGATTTGAACCCATGCCTGCTTGGCTCTCATAGCCCAGGCCTTTCCTGCTGTAATGTGTGGCCTTATACTTGACTAAATCTCCAAAAAACTTTTCTAGGGACCTGTCCTAAGCTGGTTACTTAAGAATCACTCAGGAAACTTGTAAAAATGTGTATTTTTAAGCGCTCCCCCAGGGAGAATGTCATCACAGATTTAGGTTTTTCCTTTCTCTTTCTTTCTTTGCATTTCATATCCTCCCCCATTACTTCAGCTGTTTAAGGGACTACAGTAATCAATACTTTTGTCTTTCAAACATCTTATACCTTATACTTTTTCTTGAAAACACTGGCAAATGCACATTCATTTTGTCAAGCCAGGGACCCCCGAGGTTCCCCAACAGACTGTTATACAATCAGCAACTCCCACTTGTTCCAACAATATACTTTTATCCACTTATTCTGCTGGGGTGCAAGAGTCATCTTTAGGACACAGTTCACTGCTGGGAGAGGCCTCCCCTTGGGCAGGACTTGGCCCTGGGAGGGAAACAGAAGCAGAAAGCAGTGGATTCCTGGGGTTTTATTCATCTAATCATTCAGTAAGTAATAACTGAGTACTATGTGGCAGGCAGGGGCGAGATGTTGGGGATGGAGTAATCATAAAACAAAGTCTCTGTTCTCATGGGGTTTTGCAGAGGTGGGCACAGAAAGCCTGGCATCTGAGCTGAGACCTGACGGATGACAGAGTGAACCGTGAATTGCTGGGGAAAAGCATACCAGGCAGAGGGAACAGCGAGTGCAAAGACTCCCTTGGGGGAGTTTGAGGTAGTGCAAGAAGGCTAGTATCCAGCAGGAAGCCTGGAGTGGAGTGTGCAAGAAGGAGCAAGGTATGAGATGTAACACAGGTTAAGTAACACAGGTTGGAACATGTGGGGCCTTGTAAGCCATTGTGAGAATTTGGAGTTTTCTTCCAAGTAAGATGAGAAGGAATTGGAGAGTTTTGTGCAGGGGAGTGACATGATTCAGTTGGGGTTTTCACAGGGTCACTCTGGGTGTGGTGTTGAGAATTCACTCTAGGAGAGGGGCGCCTGTGTGGCTCAGCTGGTTAAGCGTCTGACTCCTGGTTTCGGCTCAGGTCACGATCTTACAGTTCATGAATTGGAGCTGGGTGTTGGGCTCTGTGCTGACAGTGTGGAGCCTGATTGGGATTCTCTCTCTCCCACTCTCTCTGCTCCTCCCCTGCTCATACTCTCTCTCTCTCTTTCTCTCTCCCTCTCAAAAATAAATAAACATTAAAAAAGAGAGAGAGAGAGAGAATTAACTCTAGGGGGGCAAGGGTGCTAGCTGAATCCCAAAGCAACTTTGCATATCTCTTGAACATTGTGTCTGATTCTAGTCCTCATCTCTACCACGTTGGCCAGAGGGGAAACACAGGCCCTCTCTGCTCCTCTGCCATCATCCTCCCTGCCCCCCCTGCCCCTCTTAGTGGTATACCGTAATCTCCAATGGTTGCAAACGCATAGTGGTGGCAGACATGGTAATGGTGGGGATATTGGCCACATTAGATGTGTCAAAATGCCCCCACTGTTCCAGAAATAAAGAGATCTCAACTGTGGGAACAAAATGGCAGAGCCACACCTCATTTACTCACTGACTCACTCACTTATTCTTTTAACTTCTGTTGAGCACATACCTTGTGCCAAGGACTGCACGAGCCACTGGAGAATGAGGCAGTTTTGAAAAGGTCCCTAATATGTAAACATTGCCTTAGAGGAAACTCTCAAACTAATTACTAACATTTATCAAGCACTTTGGATGGGTCAGACACTGATTTAAGTGCTTTTTATGTATTACCATATTTAATCATTTAAATTAACTCTATTAGACAGGTACTATTTTACCTGTCATTTTAAAGATGAGGAAGTTGAGGCATACGGAAGTCAGGTAAGCTGGTCAAGGTCACCCAGCTATAAAGTAAACTGAGATCTGGGCCCAGAAAATCTAGCTCTACTACTGTGCTTCTTAGACAAAAGGAGAGATGGCTAAATGTACAATTATAATGCGATGTGATGAGTATTCCCTAGAACTACTGGGAGCTTTTGACATTATTGAGGGGCAAGGCCCAAAGCTTTTTCAAATTTCCAATCCTGTTAATGCCACTGTAGTATATAACTTCTCCCCATAAAATGCCGTAAAGTACAACTAAGATTTTTAAGTGATGCTTCCAGATTCTTAATAAAAGATTAAAGTAATTTATAAAGCTATTTTCTGGCTAAGAACCATCCCTTTCTTGGACTGCTTCACTCACTCATCATTTCCATCACAAGCTGATAGCTTTTCTTTGGGCAGCCCATTCTTCACAAAGGGAAAAAATAGTTTTTATAACAAGGAGAGGCCAACCAAACTGGGCTGGGCTCGGAAGGCCTGGAGGTGGGTGATGGCTGGGCTTACTCATTGTCTCAGCTATTCCTCTTCTGTGGGGACCTCATAGCTGGCTGGAATCGAGTTTGTGCCTTGGGAAAATGACACATCACGTTAAGTTGTGGACCTCTGGGATCCTTTGGGAACCGTTAACCACAAATCGTACATCTTAGAATGCTGAGGGGGTATATTACTAGAGTCTCAGGTGATGGGAGAGCACAGACTGGGCCACAGACTAACTCTGCTTGGAAAAGACAAGGAGAGCTTCAAGGGGTAGATGAAGTTGAGCAGGGCTTGAAAGATGCACTGACCTTCATCAGGCAGTAAGGTGAAGGTGTTGTAATAAAGGAAGAGTTTGTTTCAAGGATCTGAGGGAGGGCTCAGCCGTCTAGGCCTTCTAGAATCATTCCATCCAAAAACACTAAATGTCTTGTGGGGTGGAATCAAAGTGGGACTTTTTCTACTTCGTATGATATTGTAATAAAAAGTTATATCTTCCCTCTTGAGTGTTCTCTCTCTCTCTCTCTCAAGCTTTATTGAGGTATAATTGGCATACAATAAACAGCACATAATTAAGTTCACAAATTTTATGAGTTTTAAACATATTTATGAAGCTGTTGCCACAATCAAGATAGCGAACATACCTGTCACCCCCAGAAGTTCCCTGTGATCCTTTGTACTCCCTCCTTCCCACCCTTTCTTGCCTCTTCACTCTTTAACTCTTGAGACCACGGATCTGTTCCCTGCCACTATAGATTGGTTTGCATTTTCTAAAATTTTATATAATGGAATCATACAAAATGTACTCTTTTTTTTTTACACATAAGTCTTTCACTTTCTTTCCCCTAGCATAATTATTTTGAGATTCATCCATATTGTTGTACGTATAGTAGTTCATTCCTTTTTACTGTTGAGTAATACTCCATTGTATGGATGTACCACCATTTGTTTCTCCATGCTGCTAATAATGGGCGTGTGGGTTGTTTCAGTTTGGGGCTATTACAAGTAAAGTTGCTATAAGCATTCTTATACAAGTCTTTTATGGACTTGTTCTGTCTTTTCATTTGGGTAAATACCTTGGAATATGGCAGGAAATAGGTTTACTTAAAAAAAAAAAAAACCTGCCAGTGTTTCTAAATGGTTGAACCATGGAAGGTTCAGTTGTTCCACATCCTTGCCAACACTTGTATGGCCATCTTTGAATTTTAGACATTCTAATAGACTTTTAGTGGTACCTCACTGTGGTTTTAAATTTGCATTTCTTTGATGACTAATTATGTTGAGCATCTTCTCATGTAGTATTTATTTTCCAACTGTTTTCTTTGTTGAAGTGTCAGCTTGAATCATTAACCCATTTAAAAAACTGGTTGTTTGCATTGTTGAGTTTCTAGATCTGTTGTGTATTCTGGACACAAACCTTTTATCAGATATATGTTTTACAAAGAGTTTCTCCAAGTATATGGCTTGTTATTTTATTCTCTTAGCAGTGTCTTTCATAGAGCAAAATGTTAATTTTGATGAAATTCAATTTATCAACTTGTTTCCTTGTATGGACTGTGCGTTTAGTGCCATGTCTGAGAAATATTTGCTTAACCCAAGTTCAGGAAAGTCTTTTATGTTTTCTCTTAGAACTTTTAGTTTTTTTTTTTTATTGAGATATAGCTCGCCTACTCTTTAAAAGTGCACATTTCAGTGGTTTTTAGAATATTCACAAAGTTATGCAACCATCACCACTATCTAATTCCAGAACATTTACATCACCCCCTCAAAAAACCTTGTACCCATGAAGCAGTCATTCCCCATTTCTCCCTCCTCCCAGACCCTGGCAACTGCTAATCTACTTTCTATATCTATGGATTTGTCTATTCTGGACATTTCATATACACCGAATCACACAATATGTGGCCCTCTTTGTTAGACTTCTTCATTTACCATAATGCTTTCAAGGTTCTCCAGGTGGTAGCATATATAAGTACTTTAATCCATTTTATGGCTGAATAATATCCTGTTGTATAGATATACTGTATTTAGTTTATGTATTCACGAATTGATGGATGTTTGGATTCTTTCCACTTATTGGCTCTTATGAATAATGCTCGTATGAACATTTGTGTATGAGGTTTTGTATGGACATATGTTTTAGGTTCTTTTGGATATATAACCAAGGGGTGGAATTTCCGGGTCATATGGTAACTCTGTGTTTAAACTTCCTGAGGAACTGCTGGAATGTTTTCCAAGGCAGCTGCACTGTTTTACACTCGTATCATCAATGCATGAGAGTTCCAATTTCTCCACATCCTCTCCAATACTTGTTCATGTTCCTTTTTTTTTTTTTTTTAAGTTTATTTATTTGTTTTGAGAGAGAGAGAGCACTCATGTGAGCGGGGGAGGGGCAGAGAAGGAGAGGGAGAGAATCCCAAGCAGGCTCTGTGCTATCAGTGCAGAGACTGATATGGGGCTCGATCCTAGGAACCATGAGACCATGACCTGAGCTGAAACCAAGAGCCATATGCTTAACCAACTGAGTGCCCCTCATGTTCTTCCTCTTTTTTTTTTTTTTTTTTTTTTTTAGATATAGTCATCCTGATGGGATATGACATCCTAGTATGCCATCTTGGTTTTGATTTGTATTTTCTTAATGAGTAATGATGTTGAACATCTTTTCATGTATATATTGAGTATATTTTTTTCTTTGGAGAAATGTCTATTCAGATTCTTTTCCCATTTTTAATTGGGTTATTGTTTTTTTTATTGTTGAGTTGTAACAGTTCTTTAAATATTCTGGATACTAGTCTCTTATTGGATTGTCTTTTTGCCTAGTGGGGAAGGTTCGAGTATTCCCTACTAAGTATGATATTAGCAGTAGATTTGTAGCTATTCTTTTCTTTTTAAAAGATTAAAAAAATTTTTTTAAGTAATCTTTATACCAAACATGGGGCTTGAGCTCACAACCCTGAGATCAAGAGTCACATGCTCCACTGACTGAGCCAGCCAGGCACCCTGTTTTTTTTTTTTAAACATTCTTTATCAAGTTGAGAAAATTCCCCTCTTGTCCTAGCTTACTAAGAGTTTTCATTATGAGTTGGTGTTGGATTTGTCAAATGCTTTTTCTGTATGTATTGATATGATGTGATTTGTATGAACCTATGGTGTGATCTGTATGAACCTATGATGTAATGGATTACCTTAACTGATTTTTAAATGTTGAACCATGCTTGTATACCTGAGATAAATCCCACTTGGTCGCGGTGTATATATTTTTTTATACATTGTTGGATTCGATTTGCTAATATTTTTTTTTTTTAATTTTTTTTTTCAACGTTTATTTATTTTTGGGACAGAGAGAGACAGAGCATGAACGGGCGAGGGGCAGAGAGAGAGGGAGACACAGAATCGGAAACAGGCTCCAGGCTCTGAGCCATCAGCCCAGAGCCCGACGCGGGGCTCGAACTCCCGGACCGCGAGATCGTGACCTGGCTGAAGTCGGACGCTTAACCGACTGCGCCACCCAGGCGCCCCTCGATTTGCTAATATTTTGCTGGGGATATGGTTCAAAGTTTTTAGTTTTGATGAAGTACAATTGATATATATTTTCTTTATTTGCTTGTATGCATTTCTTTTTTTTTTACATTTTTTTACATTTATTTATTTTTGAGAGATGGAGAGAGACAGAGCACAAGTGGGGTAGGGGCAGAGAGAGAAGGAGACAGAGAATCCAAAGCAGGATCCAGCCTCTGAGCTGTCAGCACAGAGCCCGACATGGGGCTCAAACTCACAAACCGTGAGATCATGACCTGAGCTGAAGTCGGATGCCTAACCAACTGAGCCACCCAGGCGCCCCTGTATGCGTCTCCTTTTAAGCAAAACACACAAATCATAAAGTATTCTCATTAAGGACAACATATTCTAAAACCCTAAATCTCAATTTCATGTTATGGCCATTTAAAGGGTGGAATTGACATGGGGGAAAGGGAGACAGTGAGGGTGACTGCTTAATTGGACTTTAGACTTCAAAGTATGTTTGAATGATAGCCACTGACCTTGAGCATTGAACACCTTAGTCCAGGACACCGGGCTGTTCAGGAACTCCTCTAATCATGAGACTTTAGTAGCTTTCCTCCAGAAGGGATGGAGACATAGCTGCCAATAGGAAGTTACTGTCTGGGCAGGGGTGTTGCCTTAGGGGTGACTAAGAGTGAGGATAAAGGGTCAGGATGAGCAAGAGCCTGAGTCAGATTGAGCATCCCAGCTGGGTTCTCTGGGAACCAGACGCTGAGTGAAATTAGGAGTACAGAAGGGAATTAACATCTGTGAAAGGAAAAGGCAGGATGCAGGATTGGCTGGAAGGAGGTCTCAGCCCATCATGAGGACCTGCTAAACCCTCTGCCAGTCCCAGGGGGGCGCTCTGGGGCAGCACTGCTCGTTAGAGCAGCTCCGCGTTGGTAGAAAAAGGCTGGACCCGTGTACCACCATCTTGCTCAGCCATTGGCTGGGACCATCCCTGAGAAGAGTAACTGTGACTCAAAAGCTGAGGGGTCCCTGAAGGAACTAATTGCTGGAGGCAACGAGAACCAACACTTTGGTGGCAGGGTAACGAGTCCTTTATTGAAAGGGCGATATAAGCAGTAAATATCCATGTATGCCATACAGACAGATCTGAGGTTCAAACCCCAGCAATCTGTGACCAGAGGCAACTACTCTGACTCAAGTTTCCTCATCTGCAAGATGGAGAAAGGGCCTTCCCTATGGGGTTGTGGGAGGATTAAGTGATGTGAAGGTGAACGTAGTGCCTAATATAGTACAGGCACTCAATAAGGTTTCTCCCTTTCCCCTGGGTGGAAACTAGCCAAGGGAACATCTTGTTCCACCAGCCAGTTCCCACCCTGCTCTTTATAAACTTTGTTTTTTTTTCTCACTTTCCACTAGGGGGTCAAGCCCCTATGGCAGTTTCCTGACCCTCTGGGTGTGCTGCCTCTGTGTCCCAGGGCCCAACTTGTTCCTCTCCAGCCTTTCTCAGCCTGGAAACTCAAAGACCTCCATGGTTGTTTGGCCCTCCCATGCGGGGACCACTGGATGATGTTGGTATGAGGCGGGGTAATGCTTCCTGGAATGCACCAGAAGCGAGCACATTGCACCAGCTGCCTGTGAGTGCGTTTCACTGAGGATTCCTGTAAGCGGAAACCATCGTGTTCCTCTTTCTAAGTGCCTCGTTAAAAGCCTGAGGACAGATCCCTCCTCCATCACTTAATGTCTCCACCTGGGAGGTGAGGCAGTGCCTGAAAGAGAAGGAGAAAGGTTTGGTCTGTCCAGTTCACTATCCTTCTTTGGGGTGCTCTGACTATTGGGATGCAGGCTTCCATGGTCCAGTTACTTTCTGTATGCCTGTAACTGGGCCCAATTTACTGGGGAGTCTCAACTCTTTGGTGTATAAACAGAGCAGTTTTATTTCTTCCAGTAACTGCCCCCGGCTACACTGTGCCAGATCTCTCTTTCCTGCTGGGGAGCAGCTCCCTTAACGACGTCTTGGTCTGGTTCCATAACTTTCCAGCCACTTTCGGTTACTACAACAGCCTCGTTCCGGTAATTAAGACTCAATCTTTTACATTTTTAAAACTTACATTACAAACTTGATTCAAAGCTCTTCTCCTCCCCTCCCCTCCAGCATTAGCTAGTGCTGGGCTCTGGCCATTTGGGGCAGCGGAGGGGAACTGAGGACTGGCTTGAAGGCACCCCATTCACCTCCTCTTGGAGGCCTTAGCATCTCAGTTTGAGGCTGAGAGGATGGATGGGAGGAAGAGACTTCTTTGTATGACTTATGGGGATGGGGGAGGTGTCTCATGTCCTTTACCTCTTCCTGGTTCTTTCTGGTTTTGTTATGCTGGAGAGTTCGCCTGGTCCCCTCCATCACTGAGGATGACCTTTCCCCCCTGACGCCACAGTCTCCCAGCTGTACCTCCCTTTGGCCTCACCGGAGCTACAGTCTTCCAGTGACTCCATTCTCTGGCTTACGCATCCAACTGTGAATTCAGCAGCAACCTGGGCAAATCTTTGGCTCCTGCCCTTGAGCTGATTTCTGTGCATCTCCACATGGAGCCACAGGGCCTGCTGGAGTGATTGTGGCCTTCAAGAGTCACACAGACCTGGGATGGGAGAGCTACCCCCCATCTTCCCGGTCATGCTGCACTGAGTCCCTTCAAGCCCTGCTGGGTGGGGTACTGCCGTGGACCTCTTGCTTTCAGAATCTCCAGGCCTGCAAAGGGTCCAAGTCTTTGCATTCGAGTATAATTCTAGATCTCAGGTAGAGATGCCAAACAGTCTGCTTTTCATTCCCACTGTGGGGGTGTGGAACAAACAGGCCGGTCAGCTGTAGTCCTAGGCTTTCGAGACAATGATCTGTGCCTGTGAGGCATCATGGGGTTCGTACATCCTCTTTTCCTTTGCATCAGGGTGGAAAAGCACCCCATTTCTTCTCCATGGTGGGGGGAGAGGACAGGCCTGCCTTACCATCTCCCCTCCTATCAGTCCTTTTCATGCCCCGACTGGAGGTGGGCTAGGCTCTGGTTGATTCCAAGGTTTCCTGCCTCCATATGCTCTGTGTGGAGGTGGCTGCATCCATCTGCTGGTGACTTGGTGGTAGCTCTTGGGGGGGTGACCGGCTCCTCTCCTGATCTTTAGGCCTTGGCTTCAAGTCTAAAATGGGAAAACACGCAAGGATTTGCTCAGCAGTATACCAGAATACCTTGTCTCTTGTCCTCTACACTATGTTGAAGTTGTTCTTCCTCCTGGAAGGATTCCTCGATTACATCCCATCAGACTGAAATTCTCCTTTACTGAGCCCTACCCCCCCCCCCCCGCCCCCGCCTCAGCTCTCAGGCTCTTCGTGTGTGGTTAGTTCACACACATGAGAGCAAGTGAGGTTTAATTCATGTCTTGACCAGTTCTTATGTGTTACAAGGGTAGTTGGTGTTTATTGAACTCTTGCCACATGCCATCTACTGTCCTAAGCACGTCATCTCATCCGGTCCTCATCTTACCCGGTCCTCATGCCACAATCCAGGGAGCTAGGTGCTATTATTATGCCCATTTTACAGATGAGAACACTCAGCAGGGATAAAAGTGTTAAGTAGCTTCTCTAACATTTATAGCCACAGATAATATAAACAAGCAGTCTAAATCCCAAGCTCAGATCCTCTACCAGTATTCTGTTCTGCCTACTTGGTTTGATCCTGTGGTCCGTCTGCCCCCTCCGACTTCCTCATCCGCAGAGCCCTAAGTGAGTACTTGCAGATCAGTGTGAAGTACTTCCCATAATGATTTTGTTTGGACTAATTTTTTCCCAGGGAGACCTGAGGTCTGGGCCGCATATCCAGGATAGTCCACCTGAGCACTTCTTTCCGTCTGGAAAATGAAAATCTCTATTGTTTGTGTGGTGCACTTACTTCCATTGTCTCCTGGGTGCTTGTAACTGCTCTGAGTAGAAAGGTGTTATCATCGTTCTTTTTTTTTTTTAAGTTTATTTTTATTTACTTTGAGAGAGAGAGAGAGAGAGAGAGAGAGAGAGAGCGCTTGCGTGTGCAAGTGGGGGAGGGGCAGAGAGAGAGGGAGAGAGAGAATCCCAAGCAGGTTCTGTGCTGTCAGAGCAGAGCCCGATATGGGCTCGAACTCATGAACTGTGAGATCACAACCTGAACTGAAATCGAGAGTTGAACACTTAACCGACTGAGCCACCCAGGCGCCCCTCACCATTCTCTTTTTATGGGTGAGGAAACTGAGGCACAGAGGTGAGATGCTTGTGTGAGGTTATGCAGCTTGTATGCACGGGGCCTGGGACCTGGAACCAAATCTTCTGTGTCCATTCTATCATGCCACAGGCTCATCCCCAGTGTCCTTCGCCTGGGACCCTCAAGCTCCTGTCCCTTTGCTCCCTTCTCTTCTAGCCTCCTCACACTGGCCTCACCCACATTCTCCTGCCTCTCCCAGGGCCTGGAAATGCCTCTTGGTGTAGGGGAACTGGGTGGGCCTTGAAGCCTTCTGACCGTGACCCCCAAGCCCCTTGAGGGGCTGCTCACTGCCTTTATCGGCCCTAGTCACCATGGACGTTATTTATTGTCAGATAAGTGTATTTCCAAATACAACAGAAAACGAACAAATAACCGCAGTGACAGAGCTGTAAAACACCCTACCAGCTCGCTCACTTGAAGAAAAGCCTGCACAACTAATTAACCCGGGCAGGCCTCCGTGGTGTTTGGAAACAAGCTTGGAATTAATAGTGCCCTTCTCAGCTGCTGGAACCAGCCGCTAAATCTTCATTGGGCAGTAGCAAGAGAGAGACACAGAGAGTTATAGAGACAGAGAGAGGCCAAGATGGAAGTGTAGACAGAGAAACAGGGCAAGATAAACACAGTTATCCATTTGCCTCCAGACCCATATATATCATCTTAGCTAGACTTTGGATTCTAGAAAGACAGACAGATAGACAGACTGCATTTCTTCTTAAAGTGAGAGGTAAGAAGAGAAAATAGAGGCTTTGTCTAGCTCAGAGCACATCTTGTTTCTGTACCACTAAAGTCAGAGAATCAGAGGTTTCTGGGCTGGAAGGGGCTTATGAGAGGTCGTCTGATTCAGTGGCTCTAAGATTATTTTTAGCAGCGAAACGCTTTCTTGAAATGAAGTCACCTGTAGAAGTAGCAGAGCACCCCAATGGGGTTTGTGGCCTCTAGCAGCCCCTGCCCTCCTGCCCACATGGCCGGCAGCATCCCCAGGACCCTCAGGGCTCTGGAGAGCATAGCTGGAAAACTAAAGCCACCTTGGCCTCGGTGTGGTAGGGCTCTGGAGTGTCCCTTGTCACTGGATTCAGGCTTAGCCTAATTTGGGAGTCACCAGAAGGGACAGTGTGGTAGGGAGGATCCACCTGGTAAAGGAGGTGGGCTACCCAAGCGGACCTCTACTCTCTCATTCTCAAACCTGTTGGGTCCTTGAACTCCGATGTCTACTTTCCCTAGAGACCTTTGTTGGCAGGAGTTGGGGAACTGGCTTGTTGAACTTCAGTGATGGAGTCTCAGTGGGTGAACTTCATGAATCATTACCTGACCCTGACTTTGTCTCAGGGAGGCTCTGTATAGGTCCACATCAAGTTCAGGAGGGGGAACCAAGAGTATGAGAAGGATGCCTCCCTTCTCTGGAAGAATATGGATGACTGCCAGAAGGGGACTTCCTAAGAGGCCATCCAGGTATGCCTTGTCGAGATGACTGGTGATCCACAGGGGAAATTGTACCTTGTACTTTTTTTTCCCCCTCATCGAGGAAGGAGAGGTAGTGGCCTGAGGCTGCCATCCATCTGAATGTCTCTGTGTCTGTTCTTTCTTTGGGGAGGTTGCCACTTGCTTCTGGAGGCCCTGTTCTCCACATTAAGAGGGGAAAACCCCCGAGGCCAGGTGGAAAGGCCGCCCTTGGAGTCAGTAGCCGGTGGGGGAAAGGATGTAGACAGTGAGACCAGGCACTGTGTTTGGAGCTTTCCCATTTCCGATGAACCCTGAGCGCCCTTGGCTCAGGCCTAGACAACAAGGGGGCACAGTAAGGAGGAGAAAACACAAATCAGGAAGTAATGCTTTTTTTGAAGGAGAAATTATAAATTGCAATTTAATCACATAATTACTTTGACACTCTCAAGCAAGCTAATTTCTTCCCTTGCCTCATTTCATCCACTCGGTGAGATGAATCTTAATGAATAATGTCCTATGAATATTTAATTTTTGATCAATTTGAATTTTCTCTGGCATACCTGCTGGAGACATAAATCAGCTCCTATTTTACCCAGCAGAGTGAATTTGATAGCGGTCTGGGTGGATCTCTGTCCATGGCCACAGAAGTGGCTTGCCTGAAGGTCTGGTTTGCCACCATCTCAGTATCACGATTTGGACATCCCTGATGCCTTCCCTAAGCTGGGTCCTCTATGCTGGCCCCACCAGCAGATGCCTGAAGCCAGTGATTCTCCAAGCAGACAAAGTGGATCCACAGATGACTTCCCACAGGTGCTCCCTCTCATATCCTTATTTTCCCAGAGACTTAAAGAGCCTCCCTCCTGATACTGACTTTATCCTTCCTGGCCCCTGGGGACAAACGTTACCATTCAAGAGACAGGTATCTGGAGAGGCAACATTAAGAGAAGTATCATTCTCAGCTGTTAGGGAAGGCATCTTTCATGAGACAATACTTGATATTTGTACAGCACTTTATGGTTCGCAAAGTGACTTCACGTACATCTTTTCATGTCTTAACACATCCCCATGTTTTACCTCTCTTTCCTAGCTGTAAGGTGAGGGAATGGGGCTGGAGAGAGCTCTTTCTTACTTTGGTCAGGAGGGTAAGTAGAAGAACTCACACCCTGGAGGGACTCCTGAGTTGAAAACCAGGAAAATGGGTCCCCAGTGAGCTATCTATAGAAAGGAAAGTTGAGTATTTGGTACTGGGATCTGGAGGAGGAAAGAAATAGGCAAGCTGGAGGTGGGCTTAATAATGGGTCAATGACAGTGATGGTACTTTTTGAGAAAGTAATTGTTTCAAGGGGATAGATCACATGGTTAACATGTATTTTGAATGTATACCCATATCCTGAAACTTCTGTTTTCCTAAAGCTCTCCACCCAGGAAAGCAAAACATTTTAGTGCTTTAGGAAGGGCAAGAACCGCCTAGAACAAAGGAGTCATTGTTCAGCTTTAAATCTCAGAGACAACTTCCTGTTTTGAAGTCCATTAGGACCAAACACTCTTGAAAGTAAAGTTTCATAGAGAAGGAAGATAAATTTTTGAATTCATTGCCCTCCCTGATCATAGAATATGATCATAGAATTTTCTTATAAACAATAGGGTAGAGCTGGTTCAGACTCTGGTGTTATGGAAGTCACTTAGGAAGCTGAAGGGGTATGGAAGAAGAAGGGAAAGATGGAGGAGGGACAAGAGAGTCAAATCCCAGTGTCCTCATTTCCAACTCCCCTGGGCCAAAATACTAGACGTGGTCAAAACATTCCAGGGGTATGAATGAATCAAGAACATGGCATTTAATGTCTCCAGCCTTGTATTCCCCTCCACACGGCATAGGAGTTAAGGTGAAGGGAGGTGGGCATTAGATGAGACTGAAGTAGTCCTTCCGTTCTCCATGGCCTGGGCCGTTGGGCCGCAGAACTTGGAAGCTCTTATGTGCCCTGGTTGAGATGCCCAGAGAATTTGTAGTTGAGCAGAGGACTGGGGTTGGAATGAAGACTTCACAGAGCAGGGGACTTTGCAACTGGAGGAATAGGACCAGAACTGTGATCTTTAGTCACGGGTGTTAGTGTGTCTACCTGGATGACAAGTCAGTCAGGATCAGTTGTGGCCAAGCATAGGAGCCAGACCAGATGACAAGCCCAGTGGCAGAGGTTGGTTTGATCAGAGGTTAGTTCTCCTCTCTCATTACTACAAGATCAAGTAAATCCACCATCTACCCAGCTACCGTTAAGGAAGAGTCAGGGTGGTTGGAGGAGAAAATCTGAAAATCTGAAAGTCTGAAAATCTGAAAGTCTGAAGCCATCCAAAGGGATGTTTATGTCAGCACCAGTAATTTCCAAGATGAACTCCTTCTTTCAACCCAAGTTTCTAGAACACAGAATTTGAGACAAAACTTATATGCCAAAGTTCTACTGCCCGCAGTCCCAGGGTAGCAAAAATAAGGGAAAAAAAGAAAGTGACATGGGGCAGGAGAGAAGGCATTGCTGAGCTAGCCACAGCTTCACAATAAATCCCTTTTGAGGGGCGCCTGGGTGGCGCAGTCGGTTGGGCGTCCGACTTCAGGCAGGTCATGATCTCGCGGTCCGTGAGTTCGAGCCCCGTGTCAGGCTCTGGGCTGATGGCTCAGAGCCTGGAGCCTGTTTCCGATTCTGTGTCTCCCTCTCTCTCTGCCCCTCCCCCGTTCATGCTCTGTCTCTCTCTGTCCCAAAAATAAATAAACGTTGAAAAAAAAAATTAAAAAAAAAAAAAAAAAGAAATCCCTTTTGATTGTTCAGACACATGGGCCTTCTTCCAGATGGGCCACGAGAAACCACCACACCTCAAAATAGTCTGTGGATGATTTGCATTTATTTGCTATTTTTTTTTAATTAAAAATATTTTTTTAACGTTTATTTATTTTTGAGACAGAGAGAGACAGAGCATGAACAGGGGAGGGGCAGAGAGAGAGAGGGAGACACAGAATCTGACACAGGCTCCAGGCTCTGAGCTGTCAGCACAGAGCCCGACACGGGGCTCGAACCCACAGACCATGAGATCATGACCTGAGCTGAAGTCGGCCGCTTAACTGACTGAGCCACCCAGGCGCCCCCATTTATTTGCTGTTTTTAACTCTTTCCTACCTTTAAATGGTCAACATTTCCCTCTACTGCACTATGAGGTTGTGCTCTCTGGTCCCTCTAGGAAGATTCTGAAGAAGTAGGAGATCCCATGCCTATGATGTGGCCCTTTGTGGCAGTCAAAAAATATGTCCACAAATGCTTTCATACTCTCCTCAGGAAGTAGAGCCTAATTCTTTTCCATATGAGTGAGGGCTGGTCTTGGTGACTTACTTCTAGCAAATGGAATAAAATGAAAATAACAATGTGTGATTTCAGAGGGTAGGTCATAACAGATATCGTGTCTTCCTTCTTGCTCTTCAATTACTTGCTTTGGGAGAAGCCAGCTTCCATGTTGTGAGTATATTCAAGTAGTCCATTGGAGAGGCCTACTTGGTGAGGATCTAAAGCCTCTTGCCAATAGTCACAAGAGTGAGCCATCCTGGAAGTGGATCTCCAATTTACAACATGAAACTGAAGTGCGGTGAAGCCTTCAGTACTGAAATTCCTGTCAACATCTTAACTGCCATTTCAGGAGAGACCATTGCTAGATCCCCCAGCTAAGCCACTCCAGGTTCTTAACCCACAAAAACTGTGAGATAATACATATTTGTTGCTGTAAGTCCCTAGTTTTGAAGTAATTTGTTACAAAGCAATAAGTAAATACATGCCCTTTATCTGAGTCTCTGGAAGTGGTAAGAGGAATAAGAATCTTCATAGGTCTTTTTGAATCAGACCTGGGCACTGGAGTTGCTGTGGCTCCTGCCATGGTAGGCATACTGGAGCATCTGCAGAAGCTCTCACTTTGGAGAAGGCTGAGAGTTAGGAGATGAGGCAGTGGTAGCTGTGGCTGGGACTATCTATTGAGCATGTGGCTGGATGAAAGAGGCAGATAGGGCCAAGCAAATCTGGGGAGACCCATGTACTGGGTCTGGTCCACTGAATTCCTGTTCCTTAGTTCAACTCTTCCCACTAGGGTGGAGTCTCCAGAAGCATAGCTAAGCATGTTACGGAGAAATAAAGAAGCCACAAATGTTTGCATATCTGCATGATAGTGTGAGTAGAATGCAGACAACTATTTTTGTTAAAATAATAAATTCCCGTTGCAAAAATATTAAAACAATATGGAAAATGCACAAAGATAAAGCAAGCATCACCCAACAACCCATGATCCAGAGAGAACACTATTATGTAACTTAATTTTTTATACTCACTCCTTATGTTGACATTTTCCTTTGCCAATAAATATAATTATACTTATCTTTTCATCAAACATAACGGACTAGATGTTCCATGAAACTCCTCCAGGGACAGTATGCCCCAAGTGATGGAATATATATATATTTCCTCCCCCTTTAAAAATGCATAAATGTATGGCTGAGTTGGCACAAAATAAAGGGAATGTCTTAGGGATAAAAACCAAAAAACCAAAAAACCGAAAAACCAAAAAACCAAAAAACCAAAAAAACCAAAAAAAAAAAAAAAAACCAAACCCAAAAAACCAACCCAACAAAACCAAACCCCATGAATCTAAAAGAGTGATGTATGTATACAGCTAGTCATTTTCTTAGAGATTATTTGGGGTTTAATAAGTAATATGGGTCATATACAAGATAAATGGGAGATAGAGTTCAGAGCCCAAGCAGGCTGGATTCTTACATAAAACTGGGATCCCAGAGGGTGAAAATCCCAGTAGGTGAACTACAAAAAACACATTCCATGGAAGAAGATGGTTGATGAAGAAACTTGCTTGTCATCCTTGACTTTAATGGAAAGGAAGAAAAAACATAAAGATAAATGTTTTCTTGGAGAAACCCAAATTCATCCAAAACCCCAAGCTGAAAATTTGAAGTGTTCTGGATTGGTGAGATACCCAGGGCTTGGAAAGAACATATTTAAAAAAAACTTGGCCTCCAAGAATTCCACAGACAAAGTTCCAAGGGACATGGGCTTCATAATCAACATTCAACAAACACATGAGGAAATGAACTACCATGAAAGAGATTCAATATAAATAACAAATGCTTCGGAGACTATAATGACCTGTACTTACTCAATATGGAATATGAAATAAATATGTTTAATTTTTTTACAAAATAAAACAGTATTGGAAGTATAATGAGGGAACAAAAGGCTATCAGAATAACCTAATCAGATGTAAAAGAGAAACAAATACTTCTAGAAAATAAAAATATCTAATCATTGAAATGAGCAACTGGATGGATGTGATAATAAATTAGACACAGCTGAAGAAAGACTTAGTGGTCTGGAAGTATTGCTGAAGAATGATCTAGAATACAATAGAAAGACAAAGAGATGAAAGAGATAGGAGATATAAAGGACAGAGTGAGGAGATACAACCTACATATAATTGAAATCCCAAAGAATGGCAGAGAGAATGGAAATAATGACTGAAAAGTTTCCAGTCTTGATGAGAGACTCTAGTCCCCATTTTCGACAAGCCTAGTGAATCCAAAACTGGATAAAGGAAAAGAAGCCCGCATTTTGTAGAAAAATAGAAGAACACTGAAGACAAAGAGAGGATCCTAAAAATAGAGAGAAAAGATAGATTACTTACAAAGCAATGAGCATTTGGCCCACAGCTTATATTTCAACACATCTACAGAAGTCAGAAGACTATGGAATAATAGCTTTGAAGTGCTAAGTGAAAATATTATGTAGAATTCTACTTTCATTAAAATGATCTCTTAAACATGAAGGCAAAATAAAGACAATTAAAACATGTTTTAAAAACAAAAGTGATACAATTGACTCCCAAGACACACTTACTAAAGGAACTAAGATATATACCAGGAAGAGGAAAAACACTCCCCAGATGTTTGAAGTACAAGAATGAAAGGTGACAAAAGAAAATGGTAAGTATAAATAAATATTGATTATATATAATAATCATCATCATCTAACTTGTGAGGTGAAAAATCAAGTTAGATCTAAAATCATGGACAAATTGACCACATTTAGATAGAGATCAAAGATAGGAAAAATGAGGGGCACCTGGGTGGCTCAGTCGGTTAAGTGTCTGACTTTGGCTCAGGTCGTGATCTTGAGGTTTGTGAGTTCCAGCCCCATGTCTGGCTCTGTGCTGACTGCTCAGAGCCTGGAGCCTGCTTTGGATTCTGTGTCTCCCTCTCTCTCTGTCCCTCCCCCTGCTTGCACTCTGTCTCTCTCTGACTCAAAAATAAACGTTAGGAAATATAGGAAAAATGAAAAATTTTCTTTCTTTTTTTTTTTGAGATACATAGATGTGTGATAAAATTATGAAGGAAAGGAAAAGAATGATTAGTACAAAATTTGGGGTAGTGGGATCGGATAGGGCATGCAGGAGATTCTGAAGTTGTAGTGAATATCCTATTTTTTTGTGGGGAGCAGTTAAGAATACTATGTATGTTTATTTCAACAGACTTTTTTTAGTATTGTCGACACACAGTGTTACATTAGTTTCAGGTGTACAGCATGAATATTCCATTTCTTAAGATAGGTGTTGGATATTCGGCTGTGATTTTTTTTTTATTATGGGCAGTTCTCTAAAATGTTAAATATCATATGTTAAACGTTAAATTATACATAGCTTTTGGCATAATTATAAGTGATGTTGTGATGACCATTGGTCTAACGTATCTCTTTTAATACACCTTAAGTAAATTTCTGGAAAGAAGATTTTTGAGGAAAAGGGTGAGTACAGTGAGTTTTCCTTGTAACTTATTGCCAATTTCTCCTCCTGTCCCCCATGCAAAAAGTTGCACCAATTTATACTTCTACCAGCAGTGTATAAAAGGGTCCATTTCCCCACACCCTAGAGTCACTGCTTTATGTGTATTTTTTCTAAAATGCACTCTTTTTTAAAACTTCATTTATTTATTTTGAGAGAGAGACAGAGAGCAAGCAGGGGAGAGCAGAGAGAGAGAGGGAAAAAGAGAATCCCAAGCAGTCTCCAAGCTATCAGCATAGAACCTAATGTGGGGCTCGATCCCTTGAGCTGTGAGATCACGACCTGGGCTGAAATCAAGAGTTGGATGCTTAACCTGAGCCACCCTAAAATGTACTCTTATCATATATGATATCATATATATCATACACTCTTATCATATATCAGCATGGGGAGCTGGGTTTATTTAACAAGATTGCAATGGGATGAACCGTTTATGAAGTGGGTGGTAAACTTAATCCCATTTTACAGATAACGCATGTGAGAATCACTGGGGCTGAGAGAGATTCTTCCAGGTTCATACTGTGACCCCGTCTCTCAACTGCATGCTCAATTCAGTCATCTTTTTATTATGGCCCGCTGCCGGCAAAACTCCATTGAACCTTTGTGTTGGAAAAGTCTGATGCTTCGCATGAAAGTATTTCCTAGTCCAGTCAAGCCAGAAAAGAAGGCAGGAAGAATGTGTGCTTTGTGGGGTGCTGGTGGAGACGATGGAGTAGGGATGGAGGAGAGAAGTTTTCAGCATTTCTATCCCCAAATCTGAAGAACACTCCTTTCCTTGGTCCTTGTTGCTCAAGCCCCTGATTAGAAGCTTTGTAGACAGAGGGCTGGAGCCCTATTTAATCAGCCCAGCGTCTGGCACATGGAAAGTGCTCACTAAATATTTGTTGGCTCCTGGATAAACTCTGGTTGATATTTTTGTCACAAAATGTGGAGGGAGACCTGTCCCTTTGGCTCGGCCAGCTTTCTTTCTCTGCATGAAGTGAGTCTGAGCCAGGGCAGGAGAAGGGACAAGTTGACCTTCCAAGGTCCCTTCCTGCTGAAAAGACAAGGATTGTCAGTAGGCAGGGCTGCAGTGAGCAGCCCCCACTGCCCCTTCCTCCGAGGTGCATTAGCTTTAAGTGATTAGCAGGGAGATTGGCAGGCAGTAGTGGCAATGGGAGTTTAATGTTCTGGAAACCCAGTCTTTTTCCTTTTCTCCGAGGTTTTCCCTGGTGACACAGGGAAAGGTCTTGCAGCTTAACAGGCAGACAGGGATGGGGCCCGGGAGTTTTGCCATCAGAGAGTGGAATTTATCACTGTGACACCGCAAGCCCAAGCACGGCTGCATTTGTTGGGGGAGGTTGGGGGCGGGTTGGGGGAGGGAACAGGTGTCCTGCCCTGGGGGTATTGTCCCTGTTAAATCACTGAGACCCTGCCATGACCCTGAGATTTGACCAGCTGTCCATCCCGTGGGCCCACTCAGCCCAAGGCAGGCCCGGATACCTTTGGCTCATGGCCTCTGGCTGTAGCAAATGGAATCACTTGGTCCTGCTGCTCTAAGTTGGTAGCTAACATCCTCTGGTGGGTCCTGTGTCCTTGTGCCTGGCTGTGATTGCAAGAGCTGGCAGACCTGTGTCAATGTCCTGCTTCAGTTCTCTACGAGCTGTTTCATATCAAGGAAGCTTCTCTTCCTCTGAGCGTCCATGGCCCTCTGAAAATAGGAACAGCAATAACTACCCTTAAAAATAAAACGAAATGAAGTGGTGTATGCATCTGGCTAGCACCTACAGAGACGGGAGAGCAGAGTGGTAGAGATCACACCACTGGAACCAGATTTCCTGAGGTCAAACCTGACTCTGGCAACTTCTAGCTCTAGGAACTTGAGCAAGCACCTTAGCCTCTCTATACCTCGCTCTCCTCCCCTGTAAGATGGGGATAATAATAACAGACAGCTTAGGGGATCATGGTGATGATTAAATGAGTCATAAAATGTGAAGTTACCTCCGGCACATAGCGGCTACTGTACAAAATGTTCATTGGGATCAAGTACCTCCTCCCTCCCCCACTCCTTCCTTGCCTCCCTTCCCTCCTGCCCCTATATTGTTTGCGAGGCTATAAGATCTGATTTGGGAATTGGTTTCCTGATTTGTAACCAGTGCTTGTTGGAGTCACCCTTCTTGTCTGGGGCCCAGCCCTAACTCAGTCTCACCATGGCCTTCCACTCAGGATTGGAGGCTGTCCCCAGGAACCCTGCCTAGATGGATGCTTCCAGAACCCCACCAACATCTTTATGATTCTAATCACGGTCTTTGCCCAAAGACCTCTGCTGCCTTCCCACACCTCCCCAGAGACCCAGTGCTGCCATCTCAGCCTCATGCCTTCCAGTTTCCTTTCATTCTTTCCTAGCCAGTGCTGTCCCACTCCCAGCAGGTCCCAAGGCTAAGTCCATCCAAGGGACAATGGGGTCTCCCTGGGTTGGCTTTCATCTCTGGTGGCCCGGGGTGGGCAAGGGCCAAGAACTTCCTGGTTTTCAGTCCATCATTTCATCCAGATACTTCTCCTTGCTAAGTATAGGCATCCTTTCAGGGGACCTCGTGTTTTTGCCAGGCAGCCCACCCCACTGCTGAATAGCTCTAATGAACAACCACAACAGCGGCAAATAATAATGATAACAATAATAGCAGCTGTTATTTATTGAGTGCTTCCTATATGTCAGGTTGCTATGCATGTATCATCCCTAAGTTTTACAGAAATCCTGGAGATCAGGCTTTATTATCTCTATTTTACAGATGTGGAAAATGAGGCCTAGAGAGGATAAGTGATTTGCGTAAGAGGTACAGCTGGGAGGTAAACTTGGTTTGCTTACATTCAAGCTCAGTGCTCTGCCTTCTGCACCGAACTGCCGTGATGGGCTGGATCTGCCTATCTGTCTCTTTCATCTCTGGGGATGCAATGCACAATCTGTCTTTCCTCTTGCACATGTTTGCCTTTAATATATTTGAGAAAGCTGGGGCACCTGGGTGGTTAACTGTCCAACTTCGGCTCAGGTCATGATCTCATGGTTTATGGGTTCGAGCCCCGTGTCGGGCTCTGTGCTGACAGCTCAGAGCCTGGAGCCTGCTTTGGATTCTGTCTCTCTCTCTGTCTCCCTCTCTCTCTCTCTCTATCTGCCCCCCCCCCCACTCTGTCTCTCTCTCTCTCTCTCTCTCAAAAATAAGTAAACATTAAGAAAATTTAAAAATATACATATTTGAGAAAGCTGTCATTTCATTTCTCAGTTTTGTCTTCTTTGGGCTAAATATTCTCAATATTCTCAATCTCTCAATATTGTTAAATCATATGACATTGTTTCTGGGCATCTCAACATCTTGGCCTCCCTCTTCTGGAGGCTCTTCTGGCCTCCCTCTTCTTGGCCTCCCTCTTCTGGCAGGGTCAGAGCTTTAGGCATTATGAATCTCTCTTGGCAGTGTATTACCATGGTTTAACAGCACAGGCTTTGCAGTGAAGCAGATCTGGGTTCAAATACTGGCTGTGTCCAATGTACCAGTGATGTGATTGTGGCAGATTACAGTTTCCAAAGGTGGTTGCCACAATATATCCCATCCATGTGTTCTTCCTGCAGTGCGACGACACTCTTTCCATAGAGTGGTGGAATATGTTCTTTCCTCTTGAAACTGGACAGAGCTTTGTGACTGTCATGACCAATACAAGATGGCAGAAGTGATGCTGTGTGACTTCAGAGGCTAGGTCCTAAAAATTCATCTTGCTGTCTTTGGATTTCAGTCATATTCTCTAACTGAAGAAGCCCAAACTGACCCGAGTGGAGAAACCATATGGAGAGACTGCATGCAGGTGTTTTGGCTGATGGCCCAGTCCAAGCCTATAGCCAGCGTCAACCACTGGACACGTGCGTGTCAGGAAGAAGTCGTTGAGATGACTTTATCCCTAGCCACCATCTGACTGCAGCCTCATGAACAACCTCAAACATTACCCAGGTGAGCCTAGCTTAGATCTTAAGCTTCACTCCATCTCCCTGAGCCTTAGTTTCTTTATCTGTGAAATGGGGACTATGAAAGTTACCTTAAAGGATTATTATGAAAATTGAAAGACAATGGATATAAAATATTTAGCACACGCTTGCCGCATAATAATTGTGCAACAAATAATCACTTACGATTAAAGGCATCACGGGTGAGGTAGGAAGGGGACCTGACTGAGACCTTAGAACCAGGTAGAGAGAGAAGACTGGGGAACTGAGCTTGAGGTGGGGCAACCTCTAGGGAAGAAGGGAGTCAAGCCATACGTTCCAAACGAGCAGTGAGTTGTGACAAGACATAGGGAGCGTGCGCGGTGTGGGGACCAGCCCAGTGTGGGAGGCTTCCCTCCTGGGTCTGTGGCATTAAGGCTGAGGTCGAGAAGCAAGACCGTGGTCCCACCTGGAGTTGGTTGCTGGGAGGATGTGGGCAGGATGCAGAAAACTTTCGCTGAATGATTAAGCAGGGTTGGGGATTGCCCCACAGCAAACTTCACAGGCAACAGGGGTTTATAGGAGCATCTCAGATATTTGACGTCACAGCTGGTGAAATCAATGGAGTGACAAGGTGAGGTGCCAGGGAGGATGCCTAAGTTAAATTCACGTGCACGGTGTTTTTGCAGCTCGGCCCCCCTGCTTCCGATGGCAAAGACCTCACGGGCTGAAAGGCATAGCCTGCTGGAGCAAGTGTTTGAAAGATTCAGGCAGCTCAAACTCTTCAATCTTAAAAAGCAAACTAATCCCCACCCCCCAAAGCCCACCACCACAAAACCCCATACATCACCCCACAAAAAATACATATGTGCATTGTAGAATAATTCCATGACATAAGAAGCAAAAAGAACAAAAGAAAAATCACCCATGTTCCTACAGCCCAGAGAAAACCTCTGTTAACATACTGATGTACTCGTAACCTTCCAGGCAGTGTACAAGAATAGAGTCATACCGTGCATTCTGTTTGGTAACCTGCTTTTATCACCTAATGATGTGCCCTGGACATCTTTCCATGTTAGGAAAGACGCATCTGCAGTTCTGAGCTCTTCAAACTGGGGACGTGTAGCAGTGTGCTAGGGTTTCTACAAAGCTGCAGGAAAACCACGGTTCATCACTCGGGAGCATCAATTTTACTCAGTGGTAAGTCACTTAAAATATTATTTTTACATTAAAACAAACCCAGATATAGTATGGAAGAGAGTACAAAATTTGCATGAATGTTTAGAAGTTATGAGACTTCAAAGAATTATCCAGCTTGCCTCAGTCTTCTGTAGCAGTTTTTAGGGCAGACAGCATTAACACGTGGGGATCAGTTGAATAAACTGAGGAAGAGGAGGGGGGAAAGAAATGTGACAATTCAGGGGCAATAGGGCACCCAAGGCCCTATCTTGAGGCACGAAGTCCCTTGTCTGATAGGCAGTGACATGATCTTAAAGAGTAACGCGGGTACCTTGATGTAATGGCTTTGCCTTTACAGCCTGGGCCCGGGTGAGTGGCTTAATTCCAAGCTATGTGACCCCTGACCTCTCGCCCACCCCCTGACCTGATGGCACAGAACAATTGAAGGCTGGGGTACATCAGGGCAGGGACAATGTGGCTGTATGTGACGCGGTACCCAGAACTAACACAGTAACTTCAGATGTGGTCTGAACCGTGCCCAGTTCTGCTATTTCTGTCCCAGCTTTGCTATTAACAAATTAATGTGACGATAGACAATGTACTTAACCTCTCTCTGTTTCAGTTTTGTCATCTATAAACTAGTGATAAATGTAGCAGTTCATAGTGTTGTTGAGGGCATTAAAGGAGTAAAGAACAATACTTAGGCTATCACTTGGGATGTAGTTAAGTGTTCAGTATATGTTAATTATTATTATTATGTAACCTATGATTGCATAAGCTTCTCATGGTAAACGTGTCCCACTCTGCTTTCAAACTGAGCTTGTGACTAATTAAAACTCTCGGGTCTTTTTCATTGGAATTGTTATCAAGCTTGTATTCTCTGTGCCGTTATTAGTTTTTAATTGCACGGCTTATTAATGTTCATTTTCTTGATTTTGGTCTATTGTTGTAGCCTGTGGTAGTTACCCAGCAACGAAGTCTTCTTTCCAAAGTGAATTGGGTTTCAGTTTCTGATGACATTTGTACTTTTATCATCCCCATTTCACAGATGACAAAACCGAGGGAAGGGAATTATTACTTACCGGGTGTGTTCTTTGTGCCAAACATTGGGATAGGTACTTTGCATAGGGCATCTCAGTTAATCCCCAGAACACTCTACAGAAGTGGGATTTATTATTTATTTTACAGATGCAGAAACTGCAGCTCAGAATGGTTAAGCAGATTGCCCAAGGTTACCCGGCTAGTTCAGGTTTTTCCCCTGGTTGTCAGTGTTTTGGGTCCTCTGTAAACTTGACATGTTTCTGTTCAAGCTGTTGAAGTAGGTGTTTTATAGGACAAAGCCAAGGACAGAGACAAATCACTGGAGAAGTCCTTCTAGGTAGATCTATAACTCTCGAGTCAATTCCTGAATCAATGCTCTTTGTACAGGATCATTCAATCATTGCAATTGGAATCAGTTGCTGCTATTGGAAACTGAGGTCTAGAGCTTCTTCTTTTTTTTTTTTTTTTTTTTTTTTTTTTTTTTTTAAATTTTTTTTTTTTTCAACGTTTATTTATTTTGGGGACAGAGAGAGACAGAGCATGAATGGGGGAGGGGCAGAGAGAGAGGGAGACACAGAATTAGAAACAGGCTCCAGGCTCTGAGCCATCAGCCCAGAGCCCGACGCGGGGCTCGAACTCACGGATCGCGAGATCGTGACCTGGCTGAAGTCGGACGCCTAACCGACTGCGCCACCCAGGCGCCCCTAGAGCTTCTTCTTAAGAAGTCATAAGGAAACCTCTTTCCATCGCATCTTTAAGGGAAGGACCTTCCCCCCCCCCCCCCCCCCCCGCCACTGGCCTTGTCCTGGTAATTTCCTTATCCTCTCTTAGCTGGACTCTGGTTGCTTGGAGAGTCACATGTCCCCAGTCAATCCCAGAAAATGTTCCTTTTCAAGCTCAGTGTGAGAAGTTTTACAGAGCATCCTGGAAACCGTATCTGCCTGTGTTTACTCTTGCTGATGATTAAAGCTGACAGCTGGAACACCAGGAGTCCAGACCGTAGGCACAGGACTGCTGACGGCAGGGCAGAGAATCGATAGCAGTGATGGGACCCAAAGAAACCCAGCCCCTCCTTTCCTACTTTCATGGTGTAGACGTGATAGAAGAACAGATAGGTCAAGAAAAGAGACAGAAGAACAGTTAGGCCAATTTCTCCAGGCATGGACTCTGCTCCATTTTGGGTGGAAAGAAGGAGTGGTGTCATGGCGGCTGTGCCCGTGGGTTCCAGGACTGTGCCTGGGGGGCACATGAAGGCCTGGGAGCTGCAGCATGAATTGCACTTATCTTTATGCAACAGTGATGAAGAAATAGTGATGGCCCAAGCCCTGGACATCCTGACAAGCCCTCCGGTCCACATTGATTATTAAAAGTAGCATCCTGTATTTTATCGGGCAACCCTAGGAGCTCTCTGGAATGCTGTTTCCTCGAGAAGAATGAGAGAAAGGGAGTCGGGAGAGGGTACACCTGATCCCTGCCCATGGAATGAGGATCCTAGCTGGAGTGGTCCCCAAACTCTCTTCTTCCCATCTCTGTGGCTACACAGTGGCAGGCATAGTGCAGCGGAATGTTTGAACCTGGAATAACCTTGATCTTCGACCTCCTCCATTTGAACCTTCTGGAGGCAGGACGAGTACAGTAGCAGCCCTATGTCTTCTCTTTCTGTCCTTCACACAGCTGCTCAAAACCCTCCCAGGTCTTCTACTCCATGTAGAAGGAAATCCAGAGTGCTTGCAGGACCCTAGGGTCCTGCATGTGTGGCCTCTGCCCCCTCTAGCCTCACCGCCCACAGCAGTCTCCATGCTACGCTGTGAACATGCCAAGCATGTTCCTGCCTCGGGGCCTTCACACTTTCTGTTCCCTCTCTCTGATGGTCATCAGATTTAGCAACTGAGAATACAGTGTGCCCAGCTAACATT
This sequence comes from Felis catus, assembly GCF_018350175.1. Lineage (NCBI taxonomy): Eukaryota > Metazoa > Chordata > Mammalia > Carnivora > Felidae > Felis > Felis catus. The sequence continues at coordinate 95,841,005 of NC_058375.1, read as the reverse complement.
GAATTTCAGATAAGCAATGAATGATTTTTAGTACAAGTATGCCCTGTGCAATATTTGTTTATTTGAATTTTTTTTCTTTTCTTTGTTAAAATTTATTTTATTTATTTTGAGGGAGAGAGAGGGAAAGAGAGAGTGCAGAGGAGGGGTGGAGAGAGAGAATCCCCAGCAGGCTCCATGCTATCACCGTACCATTAACCCATGAACCATCAGATCATGATCTGAGCCGAAAGCAAGAGTCAGATGCCTAACCGACTGAGCCACCCAGGTGACCCTATCTGAATTTCAAAAGTAGCATCCTGTACTTTATCGGGCATCTTGTATTTTATCGGGCAACCCTAGGAGCTCTCTGGAATGCTGTTCCCTCAGATATTCACCTCCTTCAGGCCTGCTCACTTCACCAGAGGCCTTGCCTTTCTGTCCCGTGTACAATAGCAGCCCCATCAATCTCCTCTTATTTCCTGCTTCATCTCCCTTAGAGCTCTGCCCACTTCCTGATGTGATATTGTTTATGTATTCATTTGTTTATTGACTCTGTCTCTCCCAGGCACGTGTGGGCTCCACCAAGGCAGGGATTTCGTTCTTCAGTGTAGTATCTTTAGTCTCTTGGCTCAATAAGCATTAGCTGGGGCTCAATAAACATTAGCTGAGTATCCAATGACCTCTTACCGTGGCTCACTCTTTGCAACATGGCCCTGTGCACCTCTCTCGTCTCATTTCAGGCCACTGCCCTCCCCATGGGGCACTGTCCATGCTGGCCTTCCCTTTGGTCCTCAGACTTGCCCAGTCCATTCCTGCTTTAGGCTTTGGGACTTGCTGCTGGGCCCAAGCCTTCTCTGCCATCTGTGTGACTGTCCCCTCTCCTCTTAGGACTCAGGGAGGGCTTCCCTGACCTCTGCATCCAAAGTAGCCCTCTGACTCTACACTTTCACTCCCACGATGGTGGTTTTATTTCCTTTAAAACTGTTACTGCTCTAGGAAATCGTGTTGAATGATTGGTTGGCTTTTGTCTTGCATCTCCAGCACACAAGAATGTCAGTTCTGTGGAGACATCAGCCGTGTGTGACTTATGTCCCCAGCACCTAGCCCCATGCCTGGTATATGATACGAACAATAAGTATATGTTGACTGAGTGAGGGAGTGCCTTTGGGGTGGGCGATACACCCCGCCTTGCAGGCGCGTTAGGGACTGCGGTGAGGGGGAGGGGGAGCCCAGGAACCAGCCCGGAGAGGGTCTCCACCAGAAGGGTACTTCCCACTGCCATGGACCCTTGTGCTTGATTAGCCCAACTGTTTGGGGGTGAGGAAGTCTAGAAAGGTAGCTCCCTGCTTCTTTCGGCCTTTGTGGCAATTAGGAGAGACCAGGTCTTTCCCACTGGAATGTATCCTTCAGGCCCAGAGAGGAGAGTGCCTCCTCCATGCTGCTTCCTTTCTACTTTGCCACTTTCTGCAAATGGTGACAAGGCCCAAAGGGACCTTGGAGGCTGCTGTGGAAGCTGGCTGCCTCGGTCCCCGAACGGTGGCGGAAGACCTGAACATCCTCCCTGGGCTGTCACATGAGAAGGAAGCCAGCTTCCTGTGTTTTCAATCACTGAACTTTGGGGGTTGTTACGGAAGTGTAGCCTAGCTAATTAATACATGGCTGTATCCACTGTGTCTACTGTATGGAAAGTGCTTGGTACATCTATTGTTGTTGAGCTCCCTGGTGAGGGAGATGTTTGTTCCCATAAATGGAACGGAATTGTATTAACTAACTAAGCAGAGCCAGCTGTTTTTCCTTATTTGTGTAGATAGTGCTCATGTCCACAAGGTCATCAAACTCCCTCTCTTTGGGATTAGCAGGGGACAGGCATGTGAAGCGTTGTCCTTTGAGGCACAAGCAAAAAAGAATGTGTGAGGGTCCCTACAGTTCATGAAAAGGCAGCTGCAATGGACTCTCGCTCTATCTGCGTTGCCCAGAAGACACCCCGGGAAACAGACGCCACGGTGTGGTTGGCTGCACCTATAAAAGATCCCTGTGTTGAAGTTCCAGGGACTCTTGATGGAAATTCTCAGCAAGTTCGTGCTAGATCTTCTGGGATGAACTGTCTGCTTTTTTGGCGGGTGGCTCCACTGTCAGGCTGGTTTCCTGACTCCTTTGTGTTGAATGACCCTCAGAATTTCTATGGCCTGGGGCTTGGCTGCACACTCTTTATTTATTTATTTATTTATTTATTTATTTATTTTTTATTTTTTTTATATGAAATTTATTGACAAATTGGTTTCCATACAACACCCAGTGCTCATCCCAAAAGGTGCCCTCCTCAATACCCATCACCCACCCTCTCCTCCCTCCCACCCCCCATCAACCCTCAGTTTGTTCTCAGTTTTTAAGAGTCTCTTATGCTTTGGCTCTCTCCCTGTTTTTTTTTTTTTCCTTCCCCTCCCCCATGGGTTCCTGTTAAGTTTCTCAGGGTCCACGTAAGAGTGAAACCATATGGTATCTGTCTTTCTCTGTATGGCTTATTTCACTTAGCATCACACTCTCCAGTTCCATCCACGTTGCTACAAAAGGCCATATTTCATTTTTTCTCATTGCCACGTAATATTCCATTGTGTATATAAACCACAATTTCTTTATCCATTCATCAGTTGATGGACATTTAGGCTCTTTCCATAATTTGGCTATTGTTGAGAGTGCTGCTATGAACATTGGGGTACAAGTGGCCCTATGCATCAGTACTCCTGTATCCCTTGGATAAATTCCTAGCAGTGCTATTGCTGGGTCATAGGGTAGGTCTATTTTTAATTTTCTGAGGAACCTCCACACTGCTTTCCAGAGCGGCTGCACCAATTTGCATTCCCACCAACAGTGCAAGAGGGTTCCCGTTTCTCCACATCCTCTCCAGCATGGCTGCACACTCTTAACTCAGGTTCCTTTAAGAATTTTTGCCTAAGGCTTGACAATTTTCTTCATGCAAGGTCTTCATCTCCCTTTACAATGGACCTTGACCTTGCTTTCACTAATGTAGGCATGGACAAATCCTTCTCTCCGTGGTCCAACCAACAGACGTTTTTGTTTTTGTTTTTTGAAGAAATTTACTTTGACATTAAGGAAACAAGTAAATTTAAGAACACAGACTGTAACAAGTGTAGAGAGTATTGGTTTACTGGTGGGCACAACTTATAGTGTCCCGATTCATGGATGAATCACCTGACATGTATTTATTGGGCTCCTATGAGGCATTGCACTGAGCACAGAGTGTTTAAAATGAGAAGTGTGCAGTCTTTGGCCTCAAAGAGACCCTGGTATCTACAGAAAACAAATGTTTTACAATATAATGTGATAAATGCAATAATGGAGGCACAGAGCAGGGGGCATTTTCAACACAGTTAAGGAGGCCCCAAATTCCTTCCTCTACTAGGTGCTATCTAAAGAGACCTGTCCCCAAATCTTTTTCAGTTTTGGGGCACCACATTTTCTTGTTTCCTCCTTTGCCACTCATTGTAGGGAGAAACAATTACAGAAGGAATTATGTTCTCTTGTACCAAAGGCAGCCTTGCACACTGGATTTTAGGGATAGTCCTATATTTATGTATTATCCTTTTAAATAAATATAATTCAGTAAATGCATAACTTCATGTGACTTAATCTGCATACCTTTATAGGGCTTTGCATATAAACAAATGTAATAAATCAGAAAAAAGTCCCTTGAGTAGACTATAGCTCCCTTTCCGATTTGGAAAATATGGTTGCTTCTTTAAGTGAACAACAGGTGGAAAGCGGCCGCTGCCCTGGGTTTCTGTCATTTCTGAAGAATCTCTGCCCCAAGCTAGAACTAGCAGCTTCCGAGGTGCTGGCCTTCATGTCCCCTGGGAGGAGCACCAGGCCCCCTCATTCGCCAGCATTCTTCCTACAGGAGAAGGAAGGAACTCTGGTCAACTCCTGCAGGCACGTCTCCCTGCAGAGAACCTCACTGAAAACATCAGTCTTTGCTCTCTCGATCCAATTCTGGGCTGAGGGAAAAAACAGGGAGAAAGAGAAACGAAGGGACCTGGGCATGGGGGACAGAGGGGAGGTGAAGGCAGGGTGACATTGCAGACAAGGTGCTTGCTGCCCCCATGTTTTTCTGTGTAAGTCCCCAGTGGGTTTGTGAAGGTCACAGAGCACAAAGAGACGGTGTTCTCTTCTGTGTTGGCATCTGGCATTATCTGTCCCTGATTCTACTGTTTGTTCTGTCTTCTAGTGACTTCCTGGAAGAAACTAGAGATGACTTGGGGGCAGGGATGATAGGGGCTCCCCAGAGTCAGGGGAAATCTCTTTATTCCTTAGGTTGGGGTGCTGAAGTAGGATCCCCTAGGAATGGATTCTCAAAATTAGCTCTCAGCTCCATGTGTGAGGATGGGAAGGCAAAAGAATTGGTGTTGTTATCCATTTCCTTTCCATTTATTTATTTATTTATTTATTATTTATTTATTTTTTAATTTTTTTTTTCAACATTTATTTATTTTTTGGGACAGAGAGAGACAGAGCATGAACGGGGCAGGGGCAGAGAGAGAGGGAGACACAGAATCGGAAACAGGCTCCAGGCTCCGAGCCATCAGCCCAGAGCCTGACGCGGGGCTTGAACTCACGGACCGCGAGATGGTGACCTGGCTGAAGTCGGACGCTTAACCGACTGCGCCACCCAGGCGCCCCTTATTTATTTATTTTTAAGTTTATTTATCGGGGCCCCTGGATGACTCAGTAGGTTGAGTGTCCGACTTCGGCTCAGGTCATGATCTCGTGTTCGTGGGTTCCAGCCCCACATCGGGCTCTGTGCTGACAGCTCAGAGCCTGGAGCTTGGTTAGGATTCTGTGTCTTCCTCTCTCTCTCTGCCTCTCCCCTGCTTGCCCTCTGTCTCTCAAAAAAAAAAAAAAAAAGTTTACAAGAAGTTTATTTACTTATTTTGAAAGAGAGAAAGCACGAGTAGGGGAGGGGCAGAGAGAGAGAGGAGAGAACGATTATCCCAAACAGGCTCCGCACTGGCAGTGTGGGGCCAGAGGAAGGGCTTGAACTCATGGACCGTGAGGTCATGACCTGAGCTGAACTCACAAACCGTGAGGTCGTGACCTGAGCTGAAGTTGGACGCTTAACTGACTGAGCCACCCAGGCGCCCCTCCACTTCCATTCATTTTAGAAAAGACTCTGATAGAGACACTGGAAGGGCCCTGCAGCGCCCCTTCCCAGGGCACCCCTCCCCCATCTACTGACTCAGGTAGAAATACCTGGGTTTAGAGCACAGGATCCGGGCTTGCATTTTAGTCCTGCTGCTTAACAGCGGAGAGGCTGAACTTTTTCAGAGATTTGCTTTCCTCATTGGCAAAACGATGAGTGCGGTGAGATAATGTTTAATGGCCTCTGAATAGCAAAGTGTTGTGTAAGCAATGTCTCGTTGCACTCTAGGTAAGTAACAGTCTTGAGGACATGGGAACCCTGCCCTTTGGTCACAGGGTGTGGGGAGATCTTCTGCAACAGAATACCTTACTGGGCCCCAGAATCTGAAATCCCAGATCTCCGAGAATCCCTTATGGAATTCTCCCTCTCTTCTATGGTTGGGACTTGCCCAAACATCTCATTTCCCTGTTCATGTCTGTGCATGTGCTCCTTTCTGACCTCGGTGCCTCATCCGCCTTGTCTGCTAAGATATTCCTGACTCATGGCTCAGCACGAACATTGCTTGCTCTCTGTGACTGGCTCTGAGAGCCTGAGAAAATCAATCTCTCGCTCCTCTGTGTTCCTGTAGCACTTTGTAGAGACCTCTGCTGTTGTCTGATCAAGTCTGGTTACAGTGGTTTCCTGCATTCCTGTCTTTCTCATTAGGCTGTGAGCTCTTTCAAGTCAAGGGCCATGTTTCCTGAGTCAGGGCCAAAAATGTAAACGTGCTTATTAAATGCCTTCATTGTCCTGGCTGAGTTTGAAAGGGCTCAAAGACGAGGGCTTGATCTGACGCTGGTGGTGTGGAAGGAGAAGGGGTTGGTTGGGAGTGAGTGGGAAGAAGTCATGTAGTAATATCTCTCTGGCTTTCAAATACCTGGAGGTAAGGAGAAAAGGAGGTGGCATGGGCAGCACCTGGGTTATACTTAAGACTCTGGAGCTTGCTCAGCAACATGTATCCACAGGAGGGAGATGAAGGATGGACTGGAGCTGGAAGACTTGAGTTCGGATGCTGCTCTGTCCATTTACTGACCATGGTATTGGTCATGTCAACCATTCTGAGCCTTAGTGTCTGCTGTGCAGAAAAACACTACCTGTCTCATGGTTTTATAGCAAAGACAGTGTGCTGCTTACCAAGTCCTGTCTCCTTTCCTCCCCTGAAGTATATGGACCATGTTGACTGAGATCTGGCCCTGAGTGAGGGTGGAACCCTGCCCACGTGCAGGCTGGGCCCATAGAAACCTCCTACAGGATCTCGCATACTCTCTCTTTCCTTGTCACAGCTCTAGAACTGGAGGACTTGGAGGCTCTAGGGGATGACAGTGCCATAAAATGAAAGGAGGCTGGTTCCCCAGTGTCTATGCAAGATGGAGTTTCCCCTCCTTTCTGCCCCTGCGTGCAACTGTAATGAGAACAAGAAATACTTTTATGATGTTAAAGCCACTGAAATTTTGGATCATTCATTATAGCAGTTAGCGTGCTTTTTGACAGGGTGTAAATGGATAAAAGTTCTGCAGAAACTTCGAAGTGTTATACTAATGTTACTGGCTATTATCATGGCTTTTATTCTAAAAAACCCTTTGAATGCACAGCTATGTATTTCCCCCCAGACTTTATATAGGCCCTGCCTCTTCTTGAGGATGGAGAGGGGCCCAGGGGGAGACCCTTAGAAAATATCCAGTGGTCTGACTGCATGGAGGTATGCATGCCTGGTATCAGGGGTGGAATTCCGTGCAGGAAGGGGAGTCCTGATTGACTACCATGCTCAGAGGAGCAGGCCCATCTCTAAACAGGCTCTGGGAGGAAGTAGCCAACACAGGGGGACATGACGTGAACCAGCTGTCTCGGCATCAGCTGCTTGAGGGCTGAGCACTCCAGGGCTAAAAAAGGGAGGTGAAATTGAATCCATTGTCAACAGGCTCCTGGGAACCTTGTTGACCACATGAGCCACCTAGAACCCTGTTCCTTTCATATATGGCTGCTCTCAGAGGCTGATCTTGCTTGACTCTTAACCATGGTCTTCTGACCTGGCCCAGCAGGTGCCTGATAGAAGACATGGAACAGTCTGCAGATGTTGACTTGTCCTACAATCTGGGAGGGTGTAGTGAAGTATATAATATGGATGGGTCCGGACAGTCTCCTGAACTGATCTTGCAAGAAAGTCATGAATAATCAGGGAGACATAGTCCTGACTTACATAAAGGAGAGGAAAGGAAAAGGGATGGGGCTCACTTTATTGATCACCTGTCATGGGGCACATACTTTACATTACTTCTTTGAATCCTTACAACAGCTCTGAGATAGGTATTAATGTTCCCACTCTTACAGATTAAGAAACTGAGGCACAGGGAGGATCACACAGCTAGAAATTATTAGAGCCAGCATTCGAACCCCAGTCTCTCTGACTTAGAGGCTATGTCCTTGACACTGCCCCTTGCAGCCTTCGCAACAGGATACAATACAATCTTGTCCTCCAGGTCAGGCTGAGAAAAATGAGCCCCTAGTTCTGTACTAGGATTCTTCATGGTATTGGCCCTTCTCATTAGCATGTCTGTCTCCTGAGTTTGCGAGAAACTCTTTTCTGTGAGCATGTGAGGCCTCGGGCCAACAGATAGAGGATGCCAGGGTCAGTCAACAGGTAGAGGTTGCCGGTTGGGGGGGGGAAGGAAATGGGGAGGGGGAGGGGTGGATGTTGGGGCAAAGGAAGGGGAGAAGGGGTGAGGGGAGAGGAAGAAAAGGAGGGAAGAAGAAGCTGAGAAGGCCAAACATGGAAAGGAAGAGAAGGACAAGGAGAATGAGGTAGACGTTGCCTCCCTGGAGGTTTTCGTCTTGAGTTGGCCATTCTCACTGTGGGGAGGGAGGGTGGTTGACTGCCCTGGGGGGGGGGCGGTGTCTGGATGTCTTCAGTGCCTGAGAGTCTGTGAGGATTCGATACTTCTTTGGTACCTGTCTGGTTCTTAGTTTAGCTTAGCGCAGAAATTAAGAACAGTTTACACTATTTTCAGTCGAGCAATTGATCATTCCAAACCTAGCCCCACTGTGAGTCTCCTCCAGGAGCTGCACAAGCCATATGTTCCACTAGAACCTAGAAGCTGCTTCTTGGGACGTGTGCAGGGTGTGTCGAGGAGAACAGCCACCCCTTCCAGTCTGGATATGCCTGACCTGGGAGGCCGGAATGGATACTACCGCATGGTTTTCAGCCAGCCCTGCTGCGGCCATCTAGCCAGCTCCCCTGAGAGACACGAGCATGACATCATATCTGTCTTTTTCCAACTGTCATTCCATCAATGTTTGTGTCTAACCCCAAAAGCTCTCATCAACAGCATCACTTCTCTGATCCTGATTGGGAGGAGAAGATGCATTAAAAAGCAAGTTGCTTCTCCAGTGGCAGGTTCTCTGGCTTGGGGAGGCTCTGGGCTGGGGCAGGAGCACAGCTGGAGTCTTCCTGAGCTCCCCAGGCAGCAGCTTCCCTGCCAGCCTTCCTAGCGTCTTCCCATGAAGCTGAGCTGCAGGGAAGGTAGGGGGTGTGGGGGGCTCTGACTAGTGGCTGGTGGAGAAGAGGCACTCTCTCTATTTGCTTCAGACTCAGAGGGAAGTAGGACTGAGCAGTGGCTGAGCCTCAGGCAGTGACCTGAAGAGGTGCTCATGTGCTGGCATTAGAGAGGGAAAAAATCTTCAGGCGGAGTCTCATTAAGCCTCCTTACATGAGAATTCACCTGTTGTGGAAAATTCAGATTCTGCATGCTGTTTTGAAGTTAATCTGTTAGAACCACTTGTTTATTTCACTTTCAAAATACCACCCCCCCCTTTTTTTCTTCTTTTTGCAGAATGTAATGCCTTTAGTCCTGTTCCTAATTTTGAGCGGCTCTGCCGGGTCTTTTTCACTGGCTGAATTATAGCAAGACCAGTGAGGTCATAGTCGGTGGATTAATTATAGCGAGGCTGGCGAGGAAAGTCAACCTCCTTTGATAAACACGGCTTAGCGACTTTAAGTGAGCAATTTTCTACAGCAAACGTTGCAACACATGTTGTCTCCTTCAGCAAACTTTAACGGGCTCGTGATGATGCATCGACTGTCCTTAGGACTCAAACCATTCCATGTTATAGAAAACGCTCTTCGTCTTTTTCCATAAAGAGACTGAGATGGAAACTCAACTTTCTAGTGACAAGATACAGAAAAGTATGGATTTAACCTAAATTTTGTGTCTGATATGTAAACATTTTCTAACCTTTTTCATGTAAGCACAGGCCCATGCTAACCCCGGGTTTGCATCCACAGAGCACTTGTATCAATAACTTCTTTATTTAATGATTTATTCATTAGGTGCCATTTAATCAAGGCTAAATAAAAGAACTTGGGCTTATAATATATATATATATATACATATATATATGTATGTATGCATGTATTTCCATATTTATTGCTATTTGCTGAGCAAGCTACTCTGCAATAGAATGGGGTACAATTAAGAAAAAACTGGAAGGAAGAAAATTAGCGGAGTAGCTTTCTTCAGATTTGATTCTCTCCTGTGCACCACTGAAGACCCAAGTATGGAGGCCTTCCTTGCAGTGAAGAATATGGAAGTAAAGCATCCTAGAATTAGAAGGGACAGTATGGTGGTTTTTGTCTAATCCTTGTCCAGTGTGTGATTTTGTCTGACGCGTATCCATAGTGGGACTCCCTATGAGCACAGCACCCATCCTGGGGCCTGGTATATAGTGGGTGCTTAATAAATATAGAATGATTAGATGGATCAGTAAGCAACCCCTCTGGGTGGAGGCGGAGACATCTCCCATGCTGCCTGCGTTGTCTGGGCCCCGGAGAATGTGTCTCTTCCTTCCTTTTATGCGGATCTTCTAACTGTAACTAGCTATGACTCTTGCCACTTGGTGCCCCACCTGTATCCTCTGGGCCCAGGACATCGAGTGGCAGTGGGACAACTGGGAGCAGACTGCTCCCACATCATTCTGGCTGATTGTTCTGGAGATGGAGTAGTAGCTGGATGACAGGCTGGATATGCTCTGATACACCAATGTGCGTTGGTCATATCTTAGACTGAAGAGCTCAAAGTATTTTCCCTACTGTTACTTCTGTGTGTCCTTCTTATGTCCCAAGGAAAGGCAAGAAAGTTCTATTTCATTAGACCAGGAGTTGGCAGACTTTTTCTGTAAAGGACTGTATAGCAACTATTTTAAGTTTTGTGAGACAGCCACTCATTTCTGCCCCTGGAGTGCCGTTGCAGTGTGAAAGCAGACATAACAGGCAAACAAATGAACGTGGTTGTGTTCCAAAAAAACTTTATTTCTAAAAACAGGCAGTGGACCAGATTTTCCCATGGGCCATATTTCACATTAGACTGTGAGGTTCATGAAGCAGGGGATGTATCTGTTTTATCTCGAGAGGAGTATACAGTAGTAGTTATAAGAGCATGGTCTGGTGGGAAGGCAAGCTGGTGCAGCCACTCTGGGAAACAGTACGGAGGTTCCTCAAAAAACTAAAAATAGAACTACCCTGTGACCCAGCAATGGCACTACTAGGCATTTATTCATGGGATACAGTGTGCTGTTTCGAAGGGGCACATGCACCCCCATGTTTATAGAAGCACTATCAACAATAGCCAAAGTATGGAAAGAGCCCAGATGTCCATTGATGGATGAATGGATAAAGAAGATGTGGTATATATATACAATGGAGTATTACTTGGCAATCAAAAAGAACGAAATCTTGCCATTTGCAACTACGTGGATGGAAGGAACTGGAGGGTATTATGCTAAGCAAAATCAGTCAGTCAGAGAAAGACAAAAATCATATGACTTCACTCATATGAGGACTTTAAGAGAAAAAAACAGATGAACATAAGGGAAGGGAAACAAAAATAATATGGGGACTGGGAGGGGGACAAAACATAAGAGACTCATAAATATGGAGAACATACTGAGGGTTTCTGGAGGGGTTGTGGGGGGGGATGGGCTAAATGGGTAAGGGGCACTAAGGAATCTACTCCTGAAATCTTTGTTGCACTATATGCTAATTTGGATGTAAATTTAAAACAAAACAAAACAAAACAAAACTAACCATCTAGATTAAAAGAAAAAAAAAGAGCATGGTCTGGGATCAGACTGTCTGGGTTCAAATTCGGTTACACTAGTGACCATGAGCAAGTTGTTTAATTTCTCTGTACCTCAGTGTCCTCATCTGTAAGATGAGGATAATAACAGTGTCTACCTCATAGTTCAGTGTGAGAATTATTTTTTTAATTTTTTTTTCAACGTTTTTTATTTATTTTTGGGACAGAGAGAGACAGAGCATGAACGGGGGAGGGGCAGAGAGAGAGGGAGACATAGAATCTCAAACAGGCTCCAGGCTCCGAGCCATCAGCCCAGAGCCCGACGCGGGGCTCGAACTCACGGACCGCGAGATCGTGACCTGGCTGAAGTCGGACGCTTAACCGACTGCGCCACCCAGGCGCCCCAGAGAATTAAATGAGATAGTATATGCAAAGTGCTTAAAATAGCACCCATACATAAAAAGCATGTAATAAATGCTGTCATTCGTTGTATCTCCAATACTTATCCCAGTGCCTGGCATAATGAAGATGCTCAATACATATTTATGCCATGAGCCTGAGGCCCAGGAAGGAAAAACGTCTTGTGTGGTGTCTCAGAGCGAGGTGGGAGTGGCGTTGTCTCATGAAGCCACATTGACTTTCCAGACTTCTGTTCTGTTTTCCAGAAGCCTTCAGTGGCACGACACGTGATTCTTGTTATGAAGACGTCACGTCATTTATAGTCTCACCATTCTCTCTAGGACAACTCTTTTATAGGCTCATTGCCTTTATCCTCCTAACCCTGGAAACCATCTTCCCTGAGTAGTGAGGGCTAGGGAAAACCTTCAACTTCTAGCATGTCCTCTGTGTATGTATCTCCTACCTCCTTCCGTGGTCTCCGCTTTTCTAGGTCTGACACAGTAGTGGAGGCAGGCAGGTGGGATGAAGTCTGGGTGACGGGGTGATTATGAGGAGCACCAAGGGGTGTGTGGTGTGGGAAGGGGGAGCCTCACCCTGTGTTGAGGGCTTGCTGCCTTCTGGATTGCCTGGACTGGGGGGATCTGGCGGGTGAAGACTCCCACTTCTGAAAGGAGATTAAGGACGAATTGCACATCCTATTGACCTTGCAGGAGTTCACCAGCTTCACACCTCAGAGTAGCTGTTGATGGTCCCCACCTCCTGCCATTCTCAGTTACTGTCTTCAACACCTCACTCCTCTCCTCAGCTACTACAGCCAGAGGGAAGAAGGTGAGGTGGGTGCCCCCCACCTCCCCAGCAATAGGCTGGCATTTCCTAGTCCCAGGCAGCCTGGGGAAGCCTTAGGCAGCTGACAGACTGGGGGAGGGGGAAGCAGGGGAAGAGTCAGGGGAAGAACTTGGGTTTGCAGGGCAGTGTGATCTATTTCTAGAGACAAATATGTGTGAATGCTTCACAAGGGCTTGGGTGAGCTCATGGAGGCTGCATGTGGGCGAATGGTGCTGGGAGAAACTCTCCCAGGGAAGGCGCCCCTGTGTGAGGGGCAGAACCTAGTGCCCACCCTTAGCTCCCACAAAGGCACGATCCCTCCATTTCTCCACTGCAGATAAGACTGCACATTCACTGGTCCCAGGCAGGGGCTCAGAGAAAGACCTTTTCCTTGCAGTTCTGGGCCCCTCCAGTGTCTGTTAACAAGGGTCTCTGCTCTCTCTTCCTTGGGGGAGCTGACCCTCCCTCCCTCCCTCTCAAAGGTCACCAAAAGTGGGCCTGAAGCTGGTGAAATGCCAGGGAGCGAACCAACTCATTATAGCTGGGCCGTAAGTTTTTCCATTCTGCTGACAGCCACCTGTTTCCACAGGCAGGAAGGGCTGGTGGCCAGATGTCTTCGTATGAACTTCTCTGCAGGGTCCTAAGAGTGAGTAGTCTCTTAAACTTTGTACCCTCAATGCCTCACTGGCCTCACCCTGCTCCCAGCCCTCTTCCTCTGTAAGCCGCAAAGACCCCACACAGCTGGACCACCAGCTGAGCAGCTAGAAGGCCTTGTGGGGTGGAGGGGAGACACCACCAGGGGGGCAGTGTCGCTGCAGCTAGAGTAGGACTGCCACCAGAGGTGGCAGGGGGGTAGACAGCTCATTTGCTTTGGGTCAGAGTTACATGAGGTCAGTGTGACCAGGGGTAGACGACCTCTCCAAGCTATGGCCACCATTACTTCTTCAGTTCTTTGCCAGATCTCCAAAGAGCGAGACACTGGCAAGGAAAGAGCCTAGGGGGCTCTGAAGATTGGGACTTGAGCTTGGGGTTTGCTTGAAATAGAAAATGACTTTACTTTGCTCCTTGGTGCCCTGACATCTTGACTATTCTTAACATCTCAGGTCTTTCTGTTCTCCCTTGCCAGCAGAACCTCTTAACATGAGGTCACTGAGCATTGTGTGGGCTTCAGAGGTCTGTGAACCCCTGAGCTGGCATGTTGTGTGTGTGCTTCTGTGTTTGTGCACTTTCCTGGGGAGAGGCCTGGAGCCTTGGTCAGATTCTCAACGAGGTCAGTGGCATTTAAAGGGGTTAAGAATCACTGATTATCTGTCTATTGAAGCAGAAAATTGTTCTGGGGAAGATTGGCTGGGGAGTTCCTTATCTAAGGACAGAGCTTTGTCATTGGAGATGAGTGGACATAAGGGACAGGAGCCACGGGACATGTTAGAGCCATCTGGCCTGTATCCCTGGGCCTCAGGAGAACTTTCACTGTGGGGTATTTGAGAGATCTTGTAACACTCACCTTTCCCTAAATGTTTACTAATTTTACACTTTGTCTCTTTGTTACTGAAACAAAACAGAACCAAAAAACCATAAACTGACATCAAGAGAATGAGAAAACAAGCCACAGACTGGTGGAAAAATATTTGCCAAAGACATACTTAATGAGGACTGCTATTTAAAATATACAAAGAACTCTAGGGGCACCTGGGTGGCTTAGTTGGTTAAGCGTTCAACTTAGGCTCAGGTCATGATCTCACAGTTTGTGAGTTCAAGCCCCGCGTTTGACTCTGTGCTGACAGCTCAGAGCCTGGAGCCTGCTTTGGATTCTGTGTCTTCCTCTCTCTCTGCCCCTCCTCCCACTCATGCTCTGTCTTTCTCTGTCTCAAAAACAAATAAGGGGCGCCTGGGTGGCGCAGTCGGTTAAGCGTCCGACTTCAGCCAGGTCACGATCTCGCGGTCCGGGAGTTCGAGCCCCGCGTCAGGCTCTGGGCTTATGGCTCAGAGCCTGGAGCCTGTTTCCGATTCTGTGTCTCCCTCTCTCTCTGCCCCTCCCCCGTTCATGCTCTGTCTCTCTCTGTCCCAAAAATAAATAAACATTGAAAAAAAATTAAAAAAAAAACAAATAAAACATTAAAAAAAATAAAAAATAATAAAATACACAAAGAACTCTTAAAACTCAACAATCAGAAAATGAACAACCTGATTAAGAAACAGGTAAAAGACATAGGAAACAAATAAGCTTATGAAAGATGGTCCACATCTCCTGTCATCAGGGAAATGCAAATTAAAACCACAATGAGATACAACTACACACCTGGTAGAAGGGTCAGCTCGGGAACACTGACAACACCAAGTGCTGGTGAGCGTGGGGCGCAGTGGGACCTCTCACTCATTGCTGGTGGGAATGCAAAATGCTGCAGCCACTTCAGAAGATAGTTTGAAAGAACTTACAAAACTAAACATACTCTTACCATGCGATCCAGCAATCGTGCTCCTTGGTCTGTGCCCCCCAAAATTGAAAACTCATGTTCGTACAAAAACCTGCACGTGGATGTTTATAGCAGCTCTATTAACAATTACCAAAAACTCGCAGCCAAGATGTCTCTCAGTAGGTGAATGGACACAAAAACTGCGGCACATCCAGGCAAAGGAATGTTATTCAGCGCTGAAAAGAAATGAGCTATCGAGCTGTGAGAGGACACGGAGGAAACTGAAATGCACATTACTAAGTGAAAGAAGCCAATCTGAAAAGGCTGCGTACTGTATGATTCCAACTATATGACATTCTGGAAAAGGCAAAGCTTTGGAGACAGTGAAAAGATCAGTGGTTGCCGGGAGTTAGGGGAGAGGCTTTTCAAGGCTGCATACTTTCCTTAGGAATGGGGTCCATGGGTTGGCAAGCAGAGGTTCTGTACTGATCCCAGGTGGGTTGGGACCAGGGGGAGCGCTGGTGACCCCTGGGAGTCAGCAGTGGGCTGCTTCTTCACTGCAGAGGGAGAGAAGAAAGACATGAAAAGGGAGCTGGCTCAGGACAGAGCTGTGTACTAAGGTTGCAAAGACTAACAGAGGGTCCTCAGAATAACATCAGGGCGTCTTCTGGCAGTCGAGTGCTTTCCACACAGCAGGTGCTCTGCTAAGTGCTGTACAGATATCGCTTACCCAGTCTTTACAACAACCTTTTGGTAGGGCCGTTATGAAAAATATTCAAAAACTAATATGACATGGGCATTGTCCAAACAGAATGGAAGAAGCTGGAACAGGAGCCTGGAGGCCCCTGTGTGCTAAGTGCTGACCCTGTGGTTGCCGGACTGGGCAGAGGTCTGGGCAGTCCTGGGAAGGGGTGAAGATCATGGTGGGGAGACAGTTGGGACAGAGGTGGGGGAGGCTTGATCAGGGGCTCTCAAACTTTAGTCTGCCTTAGAATCACCTGGAAGTCTTATTATTATTATTATTATTATTATTATTATTATTTGGTAAGCTTATTTATTTATTCTCAGAGAGAGAGAGAGAGAGAGAGAGAGGAAGAGAGGGGTGGGAGAGGGGCAGAGAGAGAGAGAAAGAAAGAGTCCCACGCAGGCTCTGCACAACAGGGTAGAGCCAGATGCGGGGCTGGAACTCATGAATCATGAGATCATGACCTGAGTCAAACCAAGAGTCGGACGTTTAACCGACTGAGCCGCCCAGGTGCCCCTCACCTGGAAGGCTTGTTAAAACAGATTACCAGACCCCATCTCTGGAGTTCCTGATTCAGTAGGTCTGCGGTGGAGCCCAGGAACCTGCATTCTAACAAGTGGCCAGGCAATGCTGCTGCTGCTGGTATAGAAACCACCCTTTGAGAACTACTCCTCTTTACTAAGTATTTCAATATTTTACTAATTGGCACAGCCGGAGTTGACTATCAGGCTTGGGAGTAAGAATTACTTACACTTCCATTTTACAGATAGACAAACAGAGGCTTAGAGGTGTGATGTAACTTGCCATAGATCGTACACCCAGTGGATGATGCAGGCAGCCCCAAATCCACTCTCTCCCCAACTTTCCAGGCTCCCAGTGTCATTGGGGCCAGGAAAGGGCCGAGGCCGACCACCTCTGGGGAAGCCCCTGGCCTTTGACAGGCTGGAGGTGAAGTCTGGGTCTTGCTAGAGCCTTGCCCACTCCCGCTGGGGCCTGGGAATGCTCCCCATTCCTGAGCCCTGAGCGGCTTGGTGCTTGCTTTCCCAGACCCGCACCCTCCCAAGCAGCAGCTGTGAAGTTGACGAATTGCACTAAACTGTGATGCCTCCTTGGGAGCCTGTTCCAGGATGTGCTGTGATGGCTTCCTGAGAAGGCGACAGGCACGTGGTCTGCAAACGAGAGCCGCCCGCTCCCTCGCTCAGCACAGCAGCTGCTCAGAGACAGCGTGGGCCCAGGGCGGCTTGCTGGGGGAGCCTATTAAGAGCCACAACACTGTGAAAAGCACAGCAGAAACGCTCCATTAAATCTGGTGGGGGGCCTGCTTAACAATGGGACCTGCCCCAGGAGTCCTAGCTCTGCTCCAGCTGCCTCAGTCTCCAGCCTGGCTCTCCCTTTCTCCGCCCCTGCAGTCTCTTCCCAAAGGAGCTTTGGACTCAGAGAGTCTGGCTGGAGCTGGCAGGAGCGTGGCTGGGAGGCTGCGGTGAGAGCCCAGGCGGGGAGCAAACCCAAGGGAGATGTTCTCTACATTGCCTTTGGGGGGAATGGGCCCGCTGTTTGGTATGCGTCATGATGCTGATGAAGGTGCAGGATGCTTTGAGCAAGATGGGCCTCTGCTCTAGACCCTGCACTTCAGAGGGTCCCACTCTGGCCCTCTTCCAGCCATAACCCTCCCCAAAGGGCAAGGAATCCTTGGGGCCAAGAGAATATGCCCATCCAAGGCCTGTGACCCCCTCTCTACCCCATAATTCAGGTAACCAGGAACTTGCAATTCCCTGCTCAAATGGCCCTAAGCTGGTCCTAGTGTCTGTGTAGGCGTCCATCCCAGCACACCCTTTAAAGATGACCTGTGTCACTGGGGGGTGTGGACAGAGCTTAGACATGCGGGCTGGAAGTGCACGTGTGTGTGCAGGGTCCCTGAAGAGTGAGACAGAACCCAGGGTGGGAAGAGGTGGGGATCAGGCTGGGGGCTAGAAGTCATCTCTCCCCACAGCTCTGTGTGCCAGAGCAGAGCTCCAAGGAGATTGAGAATTTAAATGGAAACCTTCCAGGCTTATGACGGTGCATTTGTCAAGGGTAGAGTATGTTTTCTATCTCACAGTTTGTTAGCTCGATTTATAACATTGAACTCTCTTGCTCTTGGCTCTGTAAGTGTTAGGGATGGGCCCAAGTGAAGGTGGTGGTGGGAGCAGGCTCCCAAGGCATCCCTGAAGCAGGCCAAGTGTGTGCTTTCAGCCCACCGGACACAGTGTCAGTGAAGGGGGCAGAACTGGGTAACCTAACCTGCCAAGCCCCCGGGGGACCTTCATTGTCTTCCGGGATGAGAATGATGGAGACAAGGCTGCTGACTAGCTGGTAGGAGCCCTGTGAAGGGCTGCTTAGATGACCCCTACTCCTGACCTTTGACTATCACCTTGACCTCACCTTTGACCCACTGTTCTCCTCCCTTATCATCTGGTGCTTTTGTCTCTTGCCGCCCACTCGTGCCCCAACAGACGCACCATGAAGTTGCACAGCGACTCTCAGGAGGGAGCAGGCCACCATCCTGGGGGTCCCCTGCCATGATGGAGAGCTCTATCCGACTTGGCAGGATTAATACTGATGCTGCTGGAGGGTTTATTTGGGAGGGGAGGTAGACAGAAGAATCCACATCTGTGATTTCCAAATGGGCTCGATATTGGCAGACAGTGGGAGGAGAGGAGGGAGTGTGAGAAGTCCCTTCCCACATTTATCAGAGACCAAGCATTCCTGGGGCACCTGGATGGCTCAGTCGGTTAAGCATCTGACCTTAGATCAGGTCATAATCTCGTGGTTCATAAGTTTGAGCCCCACATCGTGCTCTCTGCTGTCAGAGCAGAGCCCATGTCAGACCCTCTGTCCCCCTCTCTCTCTGCCTCTCCCCTGCTCGTGCTCTCTCTCCGTCTCTCTCTCAAAAATAAATAAGCATTAAAAAAAAAAAAAAAAAAAGAAACCAAACATTCCTTTGGAGGACTTTCTTGGACCCTAGTCTCTCTCTGTGTCTTTACCATCTTTCTCTCTATTGATCTGTCTCTGTATCCGTATCATCTCTCTCTCTATTTCTCTCTCTTTCTTTTGAACCAAATGTGGGGTTTTAACATGCTCATTGACTGCCTACTATATTCTAGGCTTTATGCCATGTGATTGCCTTATTTAATCCTCATGAGAACCCTGTGAAGTATTATCCCCATTTTATCAATGGGGAAAACTGAGACTCTCCGAGGTGATAGAACCAGCCTAAGATCATATAGCACAGAAATGGTAGAGTTGGGCCCTAAGTCCGTATTACCTGACTTGCGGTTTTATGCTTTTGTGCTGTTTCCACTGAGGGAAGATTATCCTTAGGTGCTTTTTTTTTTTTTTTTTTTTCAATCAGGAAAGAGAAATACTGCCTCCAGTGTTTGCTTATCTCTCTCCAGCAGCATTCCCAGGGGTCCTGGTCCCGGCTCTGAGGAGCGCAGCGGGGGCCAGGCACCGTCTCTTGCCACGCCGCCTGCAGACCCGGCCCATCTGCTCACAGAGCGCCTCGCCACCCGCCACCCGCGCTGCTGTCTGCTGCTGTCTGGGTGTGCCCGGCCGTCAGACTGCATAGGCTGGCTTCGACAAAGTGACAGAAGCTGTAAAAACAGCTGTTTGACATTCCCTGCTGCTTTTTAAAACCAAACAACAACCAACAAAGAGGTTGAATGAAATGCAGAAAATACCCTTGTTTTCATGTGGATGAGGATATTTTTACTCAGAGAACATTTATTTTCCTTCTGCCTTGCTCTATTCCCTATTTACCTACCCACTCATTTCCCTCCCTCCCTGCCTCTCTCTGTCTCCCCTTTCCTTCCTCCCTCCCTCCTTCCTCCCTCTCTTCCTTTCCTTCCTTCCTTCCTTCCTTCCTTCCTTCCTTCCTTCCTTCCTTCCATTAAAAAAAAACTAACTGCTTTTGTTTCTGTCTTTTTTTCCACCTAAATTTTCTTCTCTCCAAGGACGCTCTTCAACTATTTCTCTTTGGTCCTCACTTTTCACATCTTCTGTGATTTGTATATTAATCCATCTCTCTAGCTTTGGTACATCGCAGCCCACATGTACAGTTTTATGAATTCCAGTGCTCGTTTTATTATATCCGAGGTGTCTTTGGTTAACCCAAGGTGAAGGTGGGGAGTTCTAAAACAAAATGACACCACTCCTTTCCCCCAACCATCATGTAATGTAGATAAATAAAAGCATGCATAAAAGCACAGGGTGTCTGGCAGCAACTGATGGTGCCCTTTGGCCACTTCTATCACCTCCACCTGCAGGAAGCCAGAGAGTTGTCTTCATTTTTATTTTTATTATTTTTTAAAAATTGTTGCTTAATTTATTTTTTAATTTACATTCAAGTTAGTTAGCATATAGTGCAACAATGATTTCAGGAGTAGATTCCTTGGTGCCCCTTACCCATTTAGCCCATCCCCCCTCCCACAACCCCTCCAGCAACCCTCTGTTTGTTCTCTATATTTAAGAGTCTCTTCTGTTTTGTCCCCCTCCCTGTTTTTATATTATTTTTACTTCCCTTCCCATATGTTCATCTGTTTTGTATCTTAAATTCCACATGAGTGAAGTCATATGATATTTGTCTTTCTCTGACTGACTAATTTTGCTTAGCATAATATCCTCCAGTTTCATCCACGTTGTTGCAAATGGCAAGATTTCATTCTTTTTGATTGCCGAGTAATACTCCAGTGTGTGTGTGTGTGTGTGTGTGTGTGTGTGTGTGTGTATATACCACATATTTTTTATCCATTCATCCATCGATGGATGGACATTTGGGCTCCTTCCGTACTTTGGCTATTGTCGATAGTGCTTCTATAAACATTGGGGTGCATGTGCCCCTTTGAAACAGCACAACTGTATCCCTTGGATAAATATCTAGTAGTGCAATTGCTGGGTTGTAGGGTAGTTCTACTTTTAATTTTTTGAGGAACCTCCATACTATTTTCCAGAGTGGCTTCACCAGTTTGCATTCCCACCAACAATGCAAAAGAGATCCTCTCTCTCCTCATCCTCACCAACATCTGTTGTTGCCTGAGTTGTTAATGTTAGCCATTCTGACAGGTGTGAGGTGATATCTCATTGTGGTTTTGATTTGTATTTCCTTGATGATGAGTGATGTTGAGCATTTTTTCATGCGTCAGTTGGCCATCTGGATGGAGAAGTGTCTTTCTTCTTTGGAGAAGTGTCTGTTCATGTCTTTTGCTCATTTCTTCACTGGATCATTTGTTTTTTGGGTGTTGAGTTTGAGAAATTCTTTATAGATTTTGGATATGAACCCTTTATCTGATACGTCGTTTGCAAATATCTTCTTCCATTCCGTCGGTTGCCTTTAGTTTTGCTGATTGTTTCCTTCGTTGTGCAGAAGCTTTTTATTTTTTTTATTTATTTAATTTTTTTAATTTTTTTTTTTCAATGTTTTTTTTTATTTATTTTTGGGACAGAGAGAGACAGAGCATGAACGGGGGAGGGGCAGAGAGAGGGAGACACAGAATCCGAAACAGGTTCCAGGCTCTGAGCTGTCGGCACAGAGCCTGACGCGGGGCTCGAACTCACGGACTGCGAGATCATGACCTGAGCCGAAGTCGGCCGCTTAACCGACTGAGCCACCTAGGCGCCCCGATGATTACAGTTTTGTAATACAGCTTGAACTCTGGGATTGTGATGCCAACTACTTTGGTTTTCTTTTTCAAGATTGCTTTGGCTATTTGGGTTCCATACAAATTTTAAGATTTTTTGTTCTAGCTCTGTGAAGAATGATGGTGTTATTTTTAGGGATTGCATTGAATATGTAGATTGCTTTGGGTAGTACTGACATTTTAACAATATTTGTTCTTCCTATCCAGGTGCATGGAATATTTTTCCATTATTTTGTGTCTTCTTCAATTTCTTTCATAAGCTTTCTATAGTTTTCAGTGTATAGATTTTTCACCTCTTTAGATTTATTCCTAGGTATTTTATGTATTTTGGTGCAATTTTAAATGGGATCGATTCCTTGATTTCTCTTTCTGTTGCTTCATTGTTGGTGTATAGGAATGCAACCGATTTCTGTGCATTGATTTTATATCCTGCCACTTTGCTGAATTCATGGATCAGTTCTAGCAGTTTTTTGGTGGAATCTTTTGGGTTTTCCATATAGAGTATCATATCATCAGCAAAGAGTGAAAGTTTGACCTCCTCCTGGCCGATTTGGATGCCTTTTATTTCTTTGTGCTGTCTGATTGCTGAGGCTAAGACTTCCAATACTATGTTGAATAACAGTGGTGAGAGTGGACATCCGTTTCTTGTCCCTGACCTTGGAGGGAAATCTCTCAGTTTTTCCTCATTGAGGATGGTATTAGTGTTGGGTCTTTCATACATGGCTTTTATGATCTTGAGGTATGATCCTTCTATCCCTACTTTCTTAAGAGTTTTTATCAAGAAAGAATGCTGTATTTTGTCAAATGCTTTCTCTGCATCTATTGAGGGGATCATGTGGTTCTTGTCCTTTCTTTTATTGATGTGATGTATCACATTGATTGTTTTGCAGATATTGAACCAACCCTGCATCCCAGGTATAAATCCCACTTGGTCGTGGTGAATAATTTTTTTAATGTATTGTTGGATATGGTTGGCTAATACCTTGTTGAGGATTTTTGCATCTATCATGGAAATTTTTGCATTCATCATGGAAATTGGTCTATAGTTCTTTTTAGTGGGGTCTCTGTCTGGTTTTGAATCAAGGTAATGCTAGCTTCATAGAAAGAGTTTGGAAGTTTTCCTTCCATTTCTATTCTTTGGAACAGCTTCAAGACAATAGGTGTTAACTCTTCCTTAAATGTTTGGTAGAATTCCCCTGGAAAGCCATCTGGCCCTGGACTCTTGTTTTTTGGCAGATTTTTTATTACTAATTTGATTTCTTTACTGGTGATGGGTCTGTTCAAATTTTCTATTCATTCCTGTTTCAGTTTTGGTAGTTTCTATGTTTCTAGGAATTTGTCCATTTCTTCCAGATTACCCATTTTATTATCATATAATTGCTCATAATATTCTCTTATTGTTTGTATTTCTGCTGTGTTGGTTGTGACCTCTCCTCTTTCATTTTTGATTTTATTTATTTGGGTCCTTTCCTGTTTCTTTTTGATCAAACTGGCTAGTGGTTTATAAATTTTGTTAATTCTGTCAAAGAACCAGCTTCTGGTTTCATTGATCTGTTCTACTGGTTTTTTTTTTTTGGTTTTTTTTTGTTTTGTTTTGTTTTGTTTTTTTTTTAATAGCATTGATTTCTGCTCTAATCTTTATTATTTCCTGTCTTCTGCTGGTTTGGGGTATTATTTGCTGTTCTTTTTCCAGATCTTTAAGGTGTAAGGTTAGGTTGTGTATCTGAGACCTTTCTTCCTTCTTTAGGAAGGCCTGAATTGCAATATACTTCCCTCTTATCACCACCTTTGCTGTGTCCCAGAGGTTTGGGGCTGTGGTGTTATCATTTTCACTAGCTTCCATGTACTTTTTAATTTCCTCTTTAACTTCTTGGTTAGCACATCCATTCTTTAGAAGGATGTTCTTTAGTCTCCAAGTAATTGCTATCTTTCCAAATTTTTTCTGGTGGTTGATTTCGAGTTTCATAGTGTTGTGGTCTGAAAATATGTACGGTATGATCTCTATCTTTTTGTACTTGTTGAGGCCTGATTTGTGTCCCAGTATGTGATCTATTCTGGAGAACGTTCCATGTGCACTGGAGAAGAATGTGTATTCTGCTGCTTTAGGATGAAATGTTCTGAAGATATCTGTTAAGTCCATCTGGCCCAGTGTGTCATTCAAAGCCATTGTTTCCTTGTTGATTTTCTGTTTAGTTGATCTGTCCATTGTTGTAAGTGGGGTGTTGAAGTCCCCTATTTTTATGGTATTATTATCAATGAGTTTCTTTATGTTTGTGATTAATTGACTTATATATTTGGGTGCTGCCACATTTGGAGCATAAGTGTTTACAATTGTTAGGTCTTCTTGGTGGATAGACCCCTTAAGTATGATATAATGCCCTTCTTCATCTCTTGTTACAGTCTTTATTTTGAAGTCTAGATTTTCTGATGTAAGTATGGCTACTCCGGCTTTCTTTTGTTGACCATTAGCATGATAGATGGTTCTCCACCCCCTTACTTTAAATCTGAAGGTGTCTTTAGGTCTCAAGTGGGTCTCTTGTAAACAGCATATAGATGGATCTTGTTTTCTTACCCATTCTGTTACCCTATGTCTTTTGATTGGAGCATTTAGTCCATTGACATTTAGAATGAGTACTGAAAGATATGAGTTTATTGCCATTATGTTTCTTGTAGAGTTGGAGTTTCTGGTGGTGTTCTCTAGTCCTTTCTAGTCTTTGTTGATTTTTTTTCTGTCTTTTCTCCCCTCAGAGAGTCCCCCTTAAAATTTCTTGCAAGGCTTGTTAGTGGTCATGAACTCCTTTAATTTTTGTTTGTCTGGGAAACTTTGAATCTCTCCTTCTATTTTGAATGACAGCCTTGCTGGATAAAGAATTCTTGGCTGTATAGTTTTCTGATTCAGCACATTGATTATATCCTGCCACTCCTTTCTGGCCTGCCAAGTTTCCGTAGATAGGTCTGCTGCAAACCTGATGTATCTTCCCTTGTAGGTTAAGGACTTTTTTTCCCTTGCTGCTTTCATGATTCTTTCCTTGCCTGATTATTTTGTGAATTTGACTATGATATGCCTTGTTGATGGTCGGTTTTTTGTTGAATCTAATGGAAGTCCTTTGTGCTTCCTGGATTTTGATGTCTGTGTCTTTCCCCAGGTTTGGAAAGTTTTCTGCTATGATTTGCTCACATAACCCTTCTACCCCCTTTTCTCTCTCTTCCTCTTCTGGGATCCCCATGATTCTGATGTTGTTCCTTTTTAATGAGTCACTGATTTCTCTAATTCTTTTGCTCTTCTAATTCTCTGCTCTTTTGCTGTAGTCTCCCTCTTTGTTTTTGCTTCATTATGCTCCATAAGTTTGTCCTCTGTATTGCTGATTTGCAGTTCTGCCTGATCCATCCTTGCTGCCATGGTATGCATTTGAGATTACAGCTCAGTTATAGCATTTTTTATTTCATCCTGACTAGTTTTTACTTCTTTTATCTCCGCAGAGAGGGATTCTAACCTATTTTTGACCCCAGCTAGTATTCTTATTATCGTGATTCTAAATTCTGGTTCAGACATCTTGATTGTTTCTGTGTTGGTTAAGTCCCTGGCTGTCGTTTCTGCCTTCTCTTTTTGGGGGATGAATTCCTCTATTTCATCATTTTGAAGCCTGAAGCCTGCTTTGGACTCTGTGTCCCTCTCTTGCTCTGCTCCTCCCCTGCTCATACTCTCTTTCTCTCTCTCAAGAATAAATAAAACATAAAAAATTAAAAAAAAATACAAACAACACACACACACACACACACACACCAAATAAATGATGCAGATTCTAGGTGTGTTTTGCTCTGGTTATTGAAAAGAGCTTGATAGATTAGAGAAAAAGGGGAAAAAAGGAAAACGTTTGAAAATTTGAGAAAATGAATACAATGAAATAGAATAAAATGAAATGATGGAAGTAAAATCGAATTTGAAAATCTTGCAAAAAGTAAAATATATAGTAGAAAAAGTAAAGAATAATATTTTGATAAAAATTGAAAATAAAAATAGATTTTTTCTCTTTCTGTATTCAAGAAAAAGAAAAGAAACAAAAAAGGGGAAAGAAAAAAAGAAAATTGAATACATGCACCAGCAAACAGACTGAAATACGATTGAAATTACATTGGTTTCCCCTGGAGGTCAAACTATGAAGCACTTTATAGCCTGTACACTAAGAAGGCGGAGAGATTTGTGGTGTTACTGAGGGGCCAGTTTGGCCTATTTGGGCGGGGCTTAGTGTAATGGCCCCATTCTCCACTAGATGGCGCTGCTTAGCTTACTGGGGTGGAATGTTGTGGAGCTTGTAGGTGTGTATGCGCATGCGCAGGAGGGGTGAAAATGGTGTCGCATAACTACCCAGTATTTGTACTCTGCTCTCCCAGAGCAGCAATCACGCACCTGTCCTTTGTCTCTGGCTTCCGTCCACTCCTGCTTTTACACTGTCCGTGACCAAGCCGTCAGGTTGCCAGGCGGCGCCTCCCTCCTGAGTTTTAGCTCAGATGCAGCTGTGTTTCCCGACCCCTCACTTCTGAGGTACCGCGGCTTTGACCTGCTCAGGTCCTCTACGGGAGGGTCTCACTCAGCAGTGGCCGGGTGCCGGCCTCACTCGGAGATGTTCGAGGGACTGCGCTGCTGCCGGTGCCCAGGGACCGCGGCCGGGCGCCAGCCCGCCCCAGAAAAAGTTCACACAATTGTGTGGCAGCAGCATTTCAGGGATTATGGAAAATCACAACACACATCTGGCACCAGGCTTCCCCCTTAACGACCTTGTTCCAGCACCAGCGAATGTGGCCGTTCTCTGGGGTCTGCTGGGACCGGGGGCCACACAGCCTCTACCGAGTGTTCTTCCATCAGGGGAACCGATTCTCCGCGTGTGGCCCAAGAACTTCCTGGACCCCACTCTGCTCCTGTGGATTCGCCCTTCCTACCAGAGCACCTCCAGGTATCGAACTGCGGAGTTTCAGACTCTGCGCTCCCCATTTGTAGAGTCTTAATGGAATTTAAACCCTTTCCTTTCTCCCTTTTTAGTTCAGTCCCTGCAGCTGTTTCCACTTTTCCACTTTCTCTCCAGCTGCTTTTGGGGGAGGGTGCTTTCTCTGCGCCGCATACCTGCTGAGTTCTGTGGTTCAGGTTGTGCAGATTGTTGTGTTAATCCTCAAATCAGTTTTCTAGGTGTGCAGGATGGTTTAGTGTTGGTCTGGTTGTATTTCATGGATGTGAGATGCAAAAAAAAAAAAAAAAAAACTTCCATGCTTCCCCCATCTTGGCTCCTCCAGAGATGTTGAGTTGTTTTCATTCTTAGATTTTAACTTTGGGATTGTGGCCCCGTTCTCCACCGTGGCTCCCTCATGGTTCAAATGCACAGTCCTGTCCAACCAGCTGGTCTTCGCACAAACTCTCTTTCCTGCCAGTGAGAGGAGTTCCAGATTTCTAGGTGTATGCAGATAGAAATAGGTAAACCAGGGGCACCTGGGTGGCTCAGTAGGTTAAGTGTCTGACTTTGGCTCAGGTCTGATCTCACGGTTTGTGGGTTCAAGCCCACACTGGGCTCTGTACTGACATCTTGGAGCCTGGAGCCTGCTTCAGATTCTGTGTCTCCCTCTCTCTCTGTCCCTTCCCCACTTGTACTTTCTCTCTCTTTCTCTCTCTCAAAAATAAACATTAAAAAATAAAAAAATAAAAAGAAATAGGTAAACCACAAGCACTCGGCTGAGTCATTAAATGTAGCTTGACCACGTTTAACGTGCAAGATGGACTTTTATACCCCGTGGCCAACTTCGATCCTTGAGTCACTGGGTCCTTCTTCTGGATACCAGGTCCTTATTTATAAGCAGGTTATCTGCCCTTCTAGAGTCCATTTAGGTCCTCTTGAACATTTTCTCCTGTGTCTGTGGTCTCTGTTAAATTCCACCAAGGCCCTGTCCCCTAGCCCCCTCATCATTCCCTTTTTTCTTAGACTCTCTCACACAGAGCTATTTCCTTCAATTGTTGTTTTCCTGGTTGTCCATTGCAATGTGTTCTCTATGCTTCCTCATCCATTGTTCTAGATTTCCTTTCTAAGAAATTTCCTTTCTCTTCCTCCTTTTTTACTTCCCTCTGTCTTATCCATCAAGCCCCCCATGATTCATCTCAGAATTGGCATTCTAGAGTTGCAGATGTGTCATCATCGTGTGCATAAGATGGCTTGGGTCAGCAACCGAGAATAGATACCCAGACTGTTGTCTGAAAGGGAGGTCAAAGACTCCTGGTGGGCATGTGTCCTAGGCTTTACTTTGTGGGGGGCGGGGCATCCCCAGGAGGAGGAGAGGGCATCAGGGGTCTCTAAACTGGCCAATGGCAGAGGCCCAGTTACCCAGGTTTAGGGGTGGGACTGTATATACCCTCTATTGAACCCAGAAATGTGATTAACCCTACATCCATCATGCTGGGTTTTGCTGACTTCCTATTCCTGGAGACGGTCCTGTCGGGAGATGGGGGGGTGGGGGAGGGGGACAGAACTGTAACCAAAGTGAGATTGGAGACCTGTGGCTTTTTCTTTAGCTTTATCACCTTTCCAATTCCAGCCAAGAATGTGTCTTGATTCCAAAACACACTCCGCAACAATGTGTTAGGTCTATTCTGGTTTCTGCATTGATTCACAATGAATAAAAATTAAGTTGGTACTCAATTTTATGGACTCTTGTAAAAAAAAAATTCCTCCTCTTTGAGCTTTAACTAGATAGTGCCTGTGGGGGCCAAAGGCAACTTGTAATTAACATCTTAACTACTGCAGAGAGAGGAAACCTGATAATTGCCTAGCACCCCCACGTTGTAGCCTTCCCTTACCCTGCAACATGTCTCCAAGTTCCATCCTTTAGCACTCCCTTCAAGACTCATTTTCATTATAGAGCCTCTCCTGGCCATCAAGCCCTCACAAGTCTGACCTCCCAGCTGTATGCCAAAATATGATGCCCCCTGCCTTCACTCCCATCCAGGGTTACCCAGTGTTAGTGATGACATTTCCGTGGATATGCTCTTTCTTGTTACTAGGTTCTCCAGATAATCTGTAACTTGAAGGTAGGAAAACTATCTCAAGGGGTTCTTACCAATCATATAACTTTCCTTCTATTTTAATGGGCTCCCAAGTATGAATGAAGGAGAGAAGTGAGAGAGGTAAAGCACTAAGTAGTGGTTACTCACATCCCTTACAGGCATGGAGGGAGCTGTTGTGTGGGGGAGATAATTCCCAAGTTTTAGTGATCCTCAGACTCACCGAATAGCTCTAGAAAGCGCAGATGCCCAGCCGTGTTGCCTCAGGGTCTCCCAGGGATTCTGATGCAGACCAGGATGGAAGAACAATTTCCCTTCCCCCCCACCCCCCCAGGGCTTGCAAAACAAGCTCTAGAGACAGGAAGTGCCACAAGAATTTTTTTAAAACGTCCTTTTTTTTTTTTTTAAGAAAAAGAAGTTTCCAAATGAACATTGAAAAAAATACAAATGAAACACATTCCGAGAACATAGACACTGACACACACGTACCAATAAAAATTGTAACTAACAAAAATACTCGTAAATGTCAAATGCAAAATTGGCTGTTTAATTTGAGCTGGTAGGTTTAATTCATTTGTAATTAATCCTAGGTTTATCTTCATCTCTGGCCTGTTTGCTTTTGACCTTCCTACCTGTCTCCAGCTCTTTGTTGTTTATGTAGCTTTGCTCATTAATTTGGATTTTACAGTCCCTGGGCCAGGCTTTCTCACTCTGGGTTTTCAGGACGCTGTCCTGCCTTCCACCTGCTGTCTGAGCGCCTGTCTTGACTAACCTCTTGCACAACTGCTTTAATCAGGGCATAAGAGGCAGAATTAAACATTTTAAATAGTCTCATAATTCCTTACACTTATTTAAAAATCCAAAGTATAAAGTAAACCAATACTGTATGGCTTATTCCGCCTCCCAATTGACTTAAAATATCCTTTAGATGTTGGAGACAAGATTAGAAAGCCATCCTCAGAAATGGAAAAAAAAAAAAAAAAAAGAGGATGAGTTTAGAATACACATAACTAACCCACTCTGAGTTTGTCAATGTATTTGCAGTGAGTTTAGACCAATTTGAAAATCTCCTCAAGAAACAAGGATGTCTCCCACGTCTTCCCAAATTAAAATGTGATGTGAAGCAAAGTCGTGTAATTGATTGTAACATGTTTATGACGACGTTGTCAAACAGGAATTTGGGTACTGTCCTGAGTCCAGATAAAGAGGAACCCCAAATAAAACTTTTTTTCTAGTATATGAACCTGCCATCCCATTTCCTTTGTAGTCATGTTCTTAGACTAGAGAAGGGATGTACTCAAATAGAGCCTAAGTTCCAGAGCAGGACAAGATTTCTAATAGAAAATTTCAAAATTCAGATTCTTTAAAATTTTTTTTTTAACATTTATTCATTTTTGAGAGACAGAAACAGAGCATGAGTAGGGAGGGGCAGAGAGACAGGGAGACACAGAATCCAAAGCAGGCTCCAGGTTCTGAGCCATCAGCACAGAGCCTGACATGGGGCTAGAACTCATGAACCATGAGATCATGACCTGAGCCAAAGTCAGACACCCAACCAACTGAGCCACCAGGTGCCCTTCAAAATTCAGATTCTATACTTGGCTTCTTAACCTGGCCCGGTGAGTTTTAATCGGTTGATATTTTGTCTCAGATTTCTCATTCCTTCCTAGTACTTTCTGTTCTGAGATTGGCCTTTGAAACTAGTTTCAATTTAAAAAGTCAAATTCCTAGAAACAGAGAGCGGTGTGGGGGTTGCGGGGGGGGGGGGGGGGGGCGCTGGGAGGTAGGGGAAACAGGGACAGGTTGTCCAAAGTGTGTAAACTTCCAGTTAGAAGGTAGATAAGCCCAGAGGATCTAAGACACAGCACGGTGTCTACGGTTAATAATATTGTGCTGTGTACTTGAAATTTGCTGTCAGTACATCTTCAGCATTCTCCCGAGGATAAGAGAAAAAAAGGAACTATGTGAGGTGGTGGATGTGTTAATTAACTTGATGGTAGAGATCATTTCACAATGTATACATATCAAATCATTGTGTTGCACCCTTTAAATATATTACAACTTTATTTGTTAATGGCCCCTCAGGAAAGCTGGTAGCCTCGGAGACAGAGCTTCAGCATCTCCTAAGACCTTCAGCGCCCTTTGTCCTGTCCCTCACTCACCATACAGAGATGCCCTCCTTGGAGCCTCTTGACAAGAAGGCGGGGGTGGGGGGGGTGGGAGGGGTGGGGGTGGTGGGGGTGGTGGTGGTGTGGTGAGCAGCTGTCACCTTCAGCCCCAGAAATGCAAACCTCTTGAGAGCTGAAAATGTCCTTGGGTCCCCAGAGCAGGGTATACAAGAAGAGCCCCATTTGGGAGCAGGTGTTGGTCACGCCTCAGCATGAACAGCCATCTATGGATCTTCTCTCTGCCACCAGTCATTAGACAGATTACAGAGACTGAGGAACTTATATGTCTGATCAGAAAAAGAGAAGCCGAGGGGACACTGGCCAGCCAGATAATAAAATCACAGCAGGTGACATGTCTAAGGTCACACTGCTGTTAAACAGCAGAACAGGGCTTCCAACTCTGTCTGATTTTTGACCAGTTCGTTATACGAACTGTCAGGCAGGGGAGAGAGGAGCTGACATTCAGGTTGTGACACTCCAGGAATTAGCACTCTGGATGCTGGGCTTAGAGTGCCACGTCCTATCCAGGCCCCAAGGGATGCTGGGCTGATGTTGCTGAAACACTCCCTGTCTGGTCAGTTTGGGTCCAGGGACCAAGAAGTCCTGCTGTCACTGCTGGAGGACAACAGTGCCTGGGGCCCATCTAGGAAGGACACAAGCTGGTGGCCTGGTCATGTCTTCACTTCACTTTAACTTTGTACATAACAGCTGCCCCTTACGGACGTGTAATTTGATTGATGGAAACCAGGGTTCAAAACCCCAAGGACAGTGCCAAACTGTCTACAAAGTGGGGGCTGATAGATGTCAGTTGGTGGAAGAGGAGGAGGTAGGCTAGGGGACTGGTCTTGAAGTTATTTTGTACGTTAAGTCCTGGCTTCACATCACATGGTCTGTCTGGGGTAGCTTGAAGGTTGATGGAGATCTGGGGAGACGAAATTTCCTCCCTCAAGCCATTCTCTGATCTGACACTTCTGTTACCCGGAAGTGGCTGTTATGAATATGGGTGTAAGCTCAACTACAACCCTGTGTGTGCACTGTGAGGGCCTGCTTGTGCCTTCAACACTATAGAACAGCCAGAGTCCTGGTGCTTGGCTTCTGAGAAGCGGGTGCATGGCAAGCATGCCTGAAGTCTACCCAGCTGGAGAACCGAACAGGGGGAGCTTGGGAATCTGCGCTCTGTGATGGGAGTGTGCTTAGTGATCAAGAGTGGATAAAATTCCATTAGAGGTAAATGTTGTCAGACAGCAGGCTGGAAAGATATATTTTAAGCTGAGAAATTACTTAATAAATTCAGACCAACACTCTGTGACATTTCCCACAAGACTTTAATGCTGTTTACAAATTCCAGAGAACACCCTGAGTCGTTTCTGGCATGGGCTTATGATTTATTTCAAAGGAAAATGGGACAGAGTGTGTGGGTTTGTGTTTAATGTGAAAAGGGATTTGGAGATGAAAAGTCAACTGGCATGAAAGATTGCAGGGCAAATGCAAAGTAGCAGAGCATGTGGGTGGCCTTGGAGCATGTAATGGGGTATTGAGAAAGGACGGGGCCTCTCACGATTCCGGCGCTAACTAAATAGTTCCATTCGCACAGGCCAATAACGCATTTAAAGAGGATGAGTTAGGAGGCAATGCTAGATCCAGGGTTTCTGAAGCACTTCAGTCCCAAAGACTTTCACATCAGGAACAGGCAGGGCTTTCCACCCCAAGGAGGGAGGCCAGTGAGAGTTCATTCTCCAGGGGAGTCAACATTGAGAGGACACACCCTTCATCTGCAGCAAGATGGACTTCAGTTAGACGAAAGGAAAGCATTCCTTAAGAATATGAGACCTTGGTCTAAGGTCACAAAAGGAGATCTGGGAGCAAAGTTGTCACGTCTGATACTCTGTTTCTTGGAAACAACGGGTTGGATTAGGTGATCTTGTGGTTTGATCTCTGTGTGGTACGTTGACCACAGGGGGGTCAGGAAGGGGACATATCCCCAGTCAGCTATTGACTGCTGCATGGTCCAGAGGACAGTGGGTTCAAGAACTAGGGGATGAGGGAGGCAGCAGGGTGGGGTCAGACTGGCAGGGGAGAGGACAAAGTGAAGAAGGATCTTTTTCCCTTTCTGCCTCTCCCCTTCTCCCCAGGAAGCTCCCAGTCCCATTCATCTTGCTTGCCATGGAGTATGTGGTCTGAATGGGAAACGAGGACAGTGACATTCCCCATCTCTCTTGGAAAAAAAAATGACATTCCATTTGGTTTTGGAAAATACACAATATTCCACTTATAAAATATTCAATCACTGTCATTAATCCTCCTGGCCAGGCTGGCCCTGCCCCACTTCTGCTTGAGCGGCAGACTTTGGCGGTAGCCACAGGCCCAGGAACCTCTCAGGTTTCCCTTGTGTGGAAAATATAATTAGAGGAGCGAGTGTCCTCTGTTCTTTTGAGTCTGAGCTCTCCAGAGTAGGGGTCTGGGTCTGCCAGGGGCCTTCAGAACAATCTCTAGGTTTAAAGGCCGAGGGCCCCAGTTGACCATTGGCCTCTGGTGACTGGGCTGAAAATGTACAGAGAAGTTCTAGGCCTTGACAAGTTAATTCCTCGTAATGCAACCCAGGGCTCCAGCTCTGAAGGTTCTAGCCCACTCTCCAAAGCTCAGCTGCTTTGGAGGATAGGTTGCCAATCCTCCTGTCCCGTGCTGGCCTGGCTTTTCTTTTTTCTTCTTTTCAAAGCTTCTCTCTCTCACCTTCATCGTCTCTCTCACTCTTTTCTTTCTTTTCTTTCTTTCTTTCTTTCTTTCTTTCCTTCTCTTTCTTTCTTTCTTTCTTTCTTTCTTTCTTTCTTTCTTTCTTTCTTTCTTTCTTTTGTATGTATGTATGTATGTATGTATGTATGTATGTATGTATTATCATGGAATCCCAAAATGTCAGAGCTGGAAGGGGCTTTGGGAACCACCTAGTCTGGTCCCTTTCTTTGGCAGGGCAGGAAACTTGGGCCCAGGAAGGGAAAGTTAGCAGAGGTTTTCCCCATAGCAGCAAAGCAACAACGGCCTCGGGGCCCGTGGGCTGGGAAGTGCTATTGACCTTGCTGCTCGTGGCTAGGCTTCCTGAGGATTCTCCTGACCAGCTCACTCTCAGAGGATGAACTGAGGCCCGAAGGTGGGTGACAGGTGGCAGAGGGCCCATTCAGTTCTAGCTCCTGTGACAGTGTTTTCCGTGCAGCACTGTGATCTCTGCTAAAAGGTCTTCTTGCCCAAGCCTCATTTCCCTGCCCAGACTCTCAGCTCTGTGCGTCATGATGCTTCTGATGCTTCCCGAATTCTCTTGGCTTCAGATCTTAGGCTGTCCAAGAATACATCCTCTAGGATCTACTCCAGGATCCTGCTGTCTACCTTGGGCTGAGGGCTCTGTGCTCCTGCCCCTCTCAATTCCTGGGACCACACCCTCCCCTCCTGCCACCCCACTTACTCTGCCTGTCTGAGCCACCGCTCAAACTCTGCCAGAGCTCCAGATTGACTTGGATTTGGCATTTGGTGAATGTTTCTCTCAATTTTGGGGGAGGGAGCTTCAAGCTTTAAAAAGTAGGAAGAAGGGGAGGCTATTCATCTCTGGGGGAAAGCCAGCTGCCAGATGAGGATGGCACTTCAATCCACCTGACTGGCCCCTGAGCCTAAACCCTGAGCCCAAGGGAAAACAATGGCAATTCTTGCTGCTGGAATGTTCCATTTGCTGCTGGAGAGACTGCCTGGCTCCTGATTGGGAGGAGTCCGTGGGTTACTGTCGTTAGCACTCAGCTATTGGCACCAGACCCCAGCCAAGTGTGGGGATGTCTCTCTAGGAGCAGGCTAGTCAGATACCCTGATGCTCAGCTTCTCCCCACCCCTGCAATTCAGGGATGGCAGGCCTGCCAAAGACCTCCAGAGACCACCCAGCTCCAGGGTTTGGGGCCAGTCCAGAATCACAGAGTAGGGGAGGTTTTAGGAGTCATCAATTCCTTCCTTCATGTCTAGGATAAGGCAGGGAGGAGAGGTCACGCCCAAGTTCTGCAGTTGGTTGGTGACATAGCCAGAGCACAAATGAGGACCCCTGCTTTCCAGGATATAAGGGGTCGTTGCCATCACCACCTCCATGGCTTTCCCAACGTCTCTGTGATGTCAAGGAGATCATTTCATTTTCCCAGGTGTGGGGAATCCTGTCCAGTGCTCCAGGACCAGACTTCTCAGCCCTACTTGGGTTGCAGTATTGCGTGGGGGTGGGGGTGCCGCAGGTTTGGACTGTCCTTGACCTAGGCTCCAGACTAGCACTGCCACCACCTTTCTGGGTTAGCTCTGTCTCTTTCTGTATTTCAGAATCTCGGCTACCACAAGGGAATGAATAAGAAGCGGACAGGTAGTCTGTGGTGGCTGGAAATTACCAAATTCTTTCAGTTATGAAAAGGAAAGCTGTACTTTGCACGCCTATAAAGTTGCTTGGGGATGAAGAAGGGAAGGGGGTGGTTTGGAGAGGAAAAGGGCCTGCCTCCAGATGCTCATGATTCGTCTGGTTCTGTTTGCCTTCTGTTCCTTTCAGCATTATGCTTCCACGATTCTAAAATGAAACATCCCGTTTCTAGCGGAGGAGCTGACTTAGTGACCCCAAACAAAAAACAAATAGTAGAAGCTGTTTGACTCTGCATTTGCACATTCCCCAGCCCAAGCCGAGGCTGGAAGAAAGTGGCCGGAATCCACAACCCACTTGGGTTTGTTCAACTGAAGGGGCCCACCTGCCTGCAGGCCTCCCTCGGGGCCTGGTCAGCCAGCCCCTGGAGAATCGCATGTAATTTTAAAACATTGCAACAGGAACAAAGCTAAAGCTAAATAAGCCAAGGGAGCCAGGCAGGACACAGCTTCTCTCCTAGCGCAAGAATCTGATTGCCTGCCCCTGGCTTTGTCCTCACACGGTGAACAGCTGTCCCTGAAAACATTCTCCCACCTCCAGGATATCCTTAAATGATGACGGGAACAGTTCATGTGATCCTGCTAACAAGGGCTTCTGGATTGATGGGATGAGGGCAGAGCCAGCCCTTTTCCTTCTGGAAGCAGCCCTTGTCCTAACATTGGCTCTGGGCTTCCTGTGATGCCCGTTCATAAATGATTCAGGCCCCACTTTTTGCAGGGCATTAAAGCTCTCTCTCTCCTCCCTTCACTAGGGAGCAAAAACTGTGGCCCGATGCTGGAATTTAATACCCAGTAAAGCTTTCAGGTTCGAGAATAATAAGCCAGCACCATAAACAGCACACAAATCCCACAGCGGGCTTGGCCGGGGCCCGAGGGAGGTGGAGGAGAGGAGAGAAAGTGGGGCTCTGGACCTGTTTGGGGGTTTCTTGCTCTTTTCAGGGGTGCAGTGTGTGTGTGTGGGGTGGGGGGGTGGCCTTGCCAGGCTCCTGGGAAGCAGCTTTCTTAGTTCCCAGAGAGTCTAGGAACAGCTGATTTGATCACTTCTCAGCAAGGCCAGATACCTCCCCAGGGCTGGTGGCCACAAGGCCACGCCACAGAGGAGTTTGTTATTATTCCACTGACCCCAGTTTGAGGAGGAAGCAGCGTGGGTGCTTCTGGGCCTGGATGAACACTCCCACGGCCCACAAGGAGGCCAGAATCCCGTTTCCCTGGCTCCTGTGAGTCCGTAGTGTCTGCCCATTGCACTGTCTCTACAGTCTTGGCCGTCCCTCTCGGCCCAGCCTGGGCCCTGCACAGTCTTTCTGCGGCCCTCCAGCCCAGTTTTCTGAAGTGCAGTCATAGTAAATTTCTATAACCAGTAATAATAACGGTGAGGAGGAAGTGCCGGCAACCGTGGTAAGAGCCACCGTTCACAAAGTGCGTACTTTGGGCCAGTGCGCTCTCTCCTGAATGCTCTTATGCATGAACTCAGTCTATCCTCACAGTGAACAGCCTTATGAGGTAGGTCCTAGCAGATTAGGACCTCTACCGAGGAAGTGGAGGCACTGTTCATTTTGGTTATGTCGCGCATGGTAGTCTTTCCTACACTGAGCTCTCTCTGAGGGAATGGGTGTGTTACACGGTGCGGACAGTGAGTATTCAAGGCCCTTGCGTTCAAGGCTCTGCTAGGCAAGGGCTGACTAACCCTCCCCGCAGCAACGGGAGGTGGTCAGTGCTTCACCATTTTTCAGTTGAGTTCAGAGAGGTTAAGTAACTTGCTGAGCGATCTCGCGCCACACGGCTTAGGAGTGCCACAGCTGGATGTAAAATAAGGGTGTCCCATATCTTCTATAATCTGGCGGTTGAGCACATAGTCCTGCCCCCACTTGCCAGGTGGGAGACCTGGGCCTTACCTTTCCTGCACGTCAGTCTCATTACCTGAGAAAAGGTGGGTAGAGTTACCTGCTTCTAAAGTTGTGGTAAGGATTGAATGAAATGGGTACACGTTAGGAGCTTAGGGCAGGGTCCTTGGCACACAGCAAGCACCCAATAGGTATTGGTTTTTATTATCACGGCTCGGTGTAATGCAAGGCAGCAAATTTTTAATGAACACTTCTGATGTGACTCTGGACCAGACACTGTTATCAGGTGCTGCCCTGTGTTACTCCTCTTCTGCAGTCTCCACGGCACCTTGAAAAGGTATTAAACGTGGACTAGCTGATCAGCTGATTTCTGCAGTGTAGGTTGAGAGTGCAGTCCCCAAAGAGCTCTCTTCTGCCTGTCATTGTGAATGTCTCCATCTGTCAGTCTGTCTCTTCCTCTCTGCTGCACCTGATTTTGGAAGAACCAATGGCTGCATGATTGGTGTGCTGCAGGTTCTACATTAACTTTGGCCTGATTAGGTTACTTCCACCTTTTGTTGGCTTAGAGGATATCTCAGGTCCCTTGCATGTTTTGATTCCTAGCGAAGATGAGTGGCACGGGAAGAGAGACCTTGCAATGCTTCTGAACTTCCAGCACTTGGGTCTCAAATTTGGAACTTGGCTTCTATGTCACATCGCTTTCAGTCACGAAGTGGAATAAGTGGGTGTAAGAAACGATCCGTCGTGTGGGTCATCTCTGGATTCCTAACCATGGCTGTGCCCATGTCGGCTGCACTCAGCATGCCTCCTTTCCTTTTGTAACCCCAGCCCGAGTCAAAGAAGGATTCTGTGAGTATGTCCACGTGTGTGAAGTAGCTACTTGGGGAAAAGTTTTGTTTCTAATGTTGGGCTTTAACAATTAGGAGGGAAAGGATTATTAGTTTGTTCAGAGCTTCTTATTTAAACTTTGCTGAAGTTGGCTAAATTTAGTAATTTGCTGGGCTGCTTCCTGGGACCCTGCTGTGTGTGTGTGTATCCGGTGGTGGTGGTGGAGGGAACAGGCAGACCATACGCTTCGTCAGGCGAATGGAGAAGTGTAGCCTGGCTCAGTCCTGGAAGTTGGGTAGAAAAATCAGGGCCGAAAAGGACATTGCTGAGGTGAGAGGGAAGGAGTCATCTCTCTGTCTTGTGAAGGCATTCCAGGTCTTTCTTGGAAACTTGGGATAAACCGTATGACTTAATTTCTCCTCCAGCTCCCTTGGGAGTTACTGATTTTCAGTTCTCTTGGGGACACTTCTTACAGAGAAAAGATCTGTTCTTACTCTTTGAATCAGCTGCTACTAAATCCTAGGTTGAAAAGGAAGTGGATGTACCTGGCCAAGAATCAGAGAAGAATGTAGGAGGAGAAAGGGAGGGGGGACCGTCTTCTTACTTCTCTCCGAGGGGAGGAGCAGTCCAGGGGCAGCTGGACCCTTTTCTGTCCTCAGCCTGGATTTGCACTCCTGTATACCCTAAAGAGTGCATTGAAAGGGAATGCTCTTAAGAGTTGTCTTGTACTTGCTATAAATGTGGTAATGAGCTGACAGGGCAAAGTCTCATAGCAGAAGTCTGTGTGAGGGAACGCTCTGATTGGGATCTGATTGGGATCCTGATGTTCTCCTGTCAGATGCCTGGAGTCCACCTTGTCTCAGCAGGGCCTGGGCTATGAAGCTTCTTTTTCCTTTGTAGGGATTCTAAGGCTGCAGGAGGAAGTTAGATGGAAGATGGCAAGATCTGAGAGGTTTGCGACCAGGCAAAGGGAGCCTGGCCTGGAGCATCTGAAGCAGCAGACCTAGGGGGCACCTTCTGGGCCAACCAAATGGACAGTCAGCTCCAAGGCTAGGCTCCAGCACCCACCTTCTCTAGGAAACCTTCTAGAAGCCCTCAGCCTTGCTTCCCCCTCAGCCCCCCATGCCACCCCCATACATTGGTACATCCCCCACTCTCAGCCCTTACCATACTGTATGGAAATGTCTTGCTGACAGTTTGTCTCCCTATCTAGATGGAAGGATCTTTGAGGGGCCGTGTCTCCCTTCTGTACTTCTGTGCCTGGCAGGTCTCAGGGGTGCAGTGAATGTTGCTTTAGTTAATCAAACAGAAAGCACCGACACATAGGGACACAGAGGGGCTGCTACTTCCCTCCCTTCTGCACATTGTCATAGTTGGCTTTGGATTCTGAGAATGAAGAAGATTGCTCACTTTGAAGATGGAAACCTTTCCAGGCCCTGCCAGCATCCACCCACCCTTCCCAGCACCCTCAGGCTCGTGGCCTGTGCTCAGGGACCGGGGGCTTGCACGGTAGGCCTCACTGAGCTGAGCATACCTCCCATTCCATGTATACCTTCTAAAGCCGAGAGAGACAGGTAGGGGGATCATCCCCTCTGAGGTGCTGCCTGCATGACCCGTTCCCCTCCACTAGTATGCATCTCTGAGAGTTGGCTGTGGAACCCCATTCTTCAGCATGTCCTCGTCTTATAAACCCCAGCTCAGAAGGGGTGAGGCAGAGCCACTCGGCTAGGAAATTATCCTTGCCTCCTGCCAAGGAAGGAAGGTGGGAGCAGGAGCTCTTTCTTGGGGGTGAATTATTTAATCACTCGCCTTTCCCCTTGAATCAATGCAACTAATGAACATCTTTGGCCTCTTCCTCCTTTCCCTCTGCCCTCCCCCTCTCCCATCAGCCTCTTATTCACATTCATTTCCTCTTCTTGCTTTTGCCTGCATCCTCCATGACTTTACCTAGGGAGGGCTGGTGCACATGGCAAGCCAGCGCGTCTTTTCCTCTGGTCCTCGTCTGTTCCCCACCCTAGCCTCTCCGCACTCCGGGGCACCGGCAGCCTGGACCGATCCCAGCTTCTGAGGACTGGAAATGCCGGTATCTGCGGGTGTCGCCTGAAGGAAAGGCCCCTCAGCTGTCTCTGAGAGGGAGCAGTCAGAACAAGGAGGTGGCGCTAGGCGGAGGGAGAGGGGAACAGCAGAGTCATTTGTCATGACTAAATGGAAATTTATTGCTATAATCCCAGGGCTAGAGAGAAGCTTCAGCAAGGCTGGCAAAGGGAACGGGAACTTTAACAATTGCTAGAAAACCCAGCTTCATCCTCCAATCAGTCTCTCGGGTAGTGGTTCTTATTTGCATGGTATGGTGGCACGGAGCCCCCGGCAGAGCCTGGGGACCCTGAGGCCATGTGGCACGAAGAACCGGGCTGCCCACCTCTTTGACAGCCCTGCAGGTTTCTGCTCTGGGCAGTTGCTGGCCAGGAGTCAAAGTGTGAGTTCTGCCGGCCTCCTTCCCTTTCTGTCAGGCTGGGGCAAAACACTCCCTGGACACTGTGCTGAGACTTGAGGAACACTCCATCTCCACAAACCTGGTTTCCCAATTGCCCAGCCCTTCCTCCGGCACTTGCGTGCGATGCAAGAGGATGGCGTGTCTTCACCCCTCAGCCTGCTTGTAACCCAGGAGAGCAGACCAGCACAGTGACTGGGATGGGGGGGGGGGGAGAAAACGCAGGGGCTTTGTGTGGAGGATGCACAAACAGGGGCGTGGAGAAGAGAGAGCTCCGGGTGAGCTAGCAGTCAGTCGACTCCTGTTCCTTAACCGTGTACAGCAATTTACAAAGGGCTCTTGTACAAGAACTCATCTGATTTTGGCGTTTTAGTTCTTCTGCCAACATTTCTGTTGCTGTGATCATTTCACCATTTTAAAGATTTATTTTTTTGGTGTTTATTTATTTATTTTGAGAGAGAGAGAGAGTGCAAACATGAGTGTGGAAGAGTCAGAGAGAGAGAGAGAGAGAGGGATAGAGAGAATCCCAAGCAGGCACTGCATTCATTGTCAGTGCAGGAGCCCGATGTGGGGCTCTGTCTCACAAACTGCGACATCATGACCTGAGCTGAAATCGAGAGTCAGACGCTCAACCACCTGAGCCACCCGGGTGCCCCTCATTTCACCATTTTAAAGGCTGAGAAACCTTAACCAAGGTTGAGAAACTTTATGCCATAAGTTGATCTGAACACAGTGTTCTAACTTTGGGATCTCTGTTCCTCTCATTACACTCTTGTCAAGGATTTAAAATATGGGAGACGAGGCTCAAGGTAAGTAGGATTTAGCTTAGTGGAGAGTAAAAGAAATGAAAATTCAAGGAGGAGAAAGAGTGCCAGCAGGATGTACACTTGGCACATAGCAGAGGCTTAAGAGTGTTACATGAATGAATAAATATACAAATGAATTCCAGAATGCCCACAACCTGGAACAGTGAGGAGATGGGGGGGTGCAGTAGAGTCATTTGTCATGGCTAACTAGAAATCTATTGCCACCATGCCAGGACCAGAGAAAGGCTTCGCTAATGTGTAATACATGGGCTACAGAACAGTGAGGGAGAAGGGTGAATGAGTTAGGGGGTGGCTAGATTATGGAGGCCTCGGGATATAGGCAGAGGAGTTTGGGTTGATGTGAGAGGCCCAGAGAAAGCCACTGAGGGTCTGGAACAAGGGCATCTTCTCTGAAGGCAGGAGAGTGGTGCCTGTCTCTGTGTATTCCATGCCTAGCAACGTGGCCTACGCAAGGGTGCAGCAGCACGGAGGGCAGAGTACCGCACTGATTCAGAAGATGACGGTTTGGGGCCTAGATCTGTAGCTTCTGGACCTCGGGCAGTTCTAATAACCTCTCCAAACTTCAGCTACCCTACTCCTTCAGAGCTCAGCTGAGATGTTACTTCCCTGACACTCTGATTAAGCTAGGCCCTCTGTCATCTATTTTCATGGCACCCTCTATTTGTCCCTCATGGCACTTGTCACAGTTGTAATTAGTTGTCTAATATCTGTGGGTCTGGGAGGACAGGGGCTGTACCTGTCATGTTCGGTGTTGAATCCCTAGCTCCGAGCATGGAGCTGGGCATGGTTCTTAAGAAATATTGGCTTAATGAATGAATGGATTTGTCAAATGGGCATAGTAATATTAACTCACAGAGCAATCAGGGGGGTGAGAGGTCGTCTCGTAAATTCTTTGCAAAGCAGTAGATAAATGGGAGAGATTATTGTCATTGGGACCCGGATAAAGACCATGCTGAGAGTCAGGGTGGGGTGGGGGGTGGTGCAGGGACAAGCTCCGTTGTCAGTCATCCAGGGTGATGTGAGGGGGACAAGGATTGAGGATGTCAGGGATATATGGAAGAAAGACAAAGCACAGTGCTCAGCTCTCCACATATAGAATGGAGAGAAAACAATTCTTACAGTTTCCAGCCAGAAAGATTGAGGGAATGAAAAGTGTCCTCGGGGGCAATGGCGAGAAGGGCCAGGAGAGCCCCCTTTCTCCACGACTCTGTTGGCCTCCCACACCCCCTCTCCAGAGTTTTGTCTCTTTGCTCCTCTCTGTCTCCCCCTCCTGCACTGTCTCTGGTTTTTTACAGTTCTTGGCTTGGGTGTTTCATTGTCTTGCTTTACATTTTTAGACTTTGACCCCTCCCTGCCTCTGACCCACCCTGCCCCTTCCATTCCCGTCTAACTTTTCTTCCTCTGCTTCTTTCCTCTCTCTTTAGATCCCTTTGACCCTCCCGGTCCTCACTTCCTCTCTCTACTTCGTGCTTTCCTCTTTGGATGTTTCTCTCTTCTCACCACCCTGTCCTGCCAGCTGTCTCCTGCTGCAGGTTTCCTGGAGGCTTACTGGGACCTGCAGGTGGGTCAACATCAATGCTGCAGATTTCTCCCAGCTCTTCTCTCAACCCTAACACCTGTCCCCTGATTCAGTCTGCCCTCAGTTCTTCCTGCCTGAATTCAGAGACCAAGCAGACCCTCGCTGATTAGAGAAGGACCCTCTCCCCCTGTGGGATGCAGACCCAGGACTGACAGTTTTTCAGCCTCTTTTATATCCCTTTCTGTATTTTCCTTTGTCCAAATGGAGCAAGCCTGAGGATTTCCCTCCCCTGGGATTTGGCCCCCACTTCCCCACCTACAATGCCCTGTGTCCCCTTAGCTGCTCTGCCTGGCTCTGGCCTCCCTCCCTTCTCCTAACCTGATAATGAGGCAAATATCTCACTGTCTCTTTGTGCCTTAATTTAATGCCCTGTACATTTGTCTTCAAATCAGAATGCCTGTCTAGAAAACTATCAGGGGACATGGACCCAGCTGGTGTCACTGTCTTTCAGTCTAGCCCAGTGTTATACAAGAGTAGGCTCTTCATAAACACTTTTTGATACTAATGTTCCTGATGTTGCTGATGAAGGTGGTGATAAGTGAGATGAGTCCTGGCAATGTTTCTGGAACCATGCCTGGCACATAATAGGTATTCAATAACCATTAGTAGACTCTTAATCTGAATGATAACGTTAATTGCTTTTCCAGACTCCTTTTTTGAATGCAAATAATAGAGGCAGACTCAGAGGAGTTTAAGGTAGAAGGAGACTCATGGGGTGTAGATGAGCCTAGACCCAAGGGCGAGACATACATCTAGGCTGCATTGGAGTTGGGAGGAAGGAACTAGAAAGTTGTCAAGGTTGTCTAGCTATGTGGTCTTGTCTCTCTCCCTGTGGGACTACTTTGTTCTTCTCTTCCTGTGAGATAAGTTTCTTCTGCTCTTCTGTGCACATGGCAGGATATGGCCATCCTGTCCTGGTGTTCATCATCTCTCTAAGCTCCATAGCCACCATCTGTGTTCGAGTTCTTCATGCCCATATTTGTAGAAGAGAGATGTGATTGGCCCCGCTGAGATTAAGCCCTTCTGGCCCCTTACCTGTGGATAGGAGCAGGATCATGTTCCACAAACAGGCACAGAACTGTTGCCTTCCAGAGTGATAGAAGCGATTCTTAAAAGGATAGTATATGGTGGTGGTGGTGGGGACAGGGCAGATACAACAGGAAGTGCCTCTTAAATGAAACAGACTAGAAAGAATGAAGTCCGTCAGATCTGAGAGACCCATGTCGGTCAACCTGCTTTCACAGCCCATTACCTTGGACTTGTGCAGCTCAGTTGGGGGCCACTCCAGGAAGCTGGGCTCCCAAATCAGTGCTGGACTCAGCTCATCCGGTGAGGAAGGCAGCACCAGAGAACACCTGGATGTTTCACCCTGGCAGCACCTTTAGGTCCAGGTCCGCTCTGTCTGCCCTCCACTCATTTCCCGTCTGCTCCCAGGAAGGGAGATTTATAAAGCCAGCCAAGCCTGAGTGGCAGCCCCTTCACAGAAGCTGATTATATAGGCAAAAGTTCTTCAGCTCCTGGAGAAGATAAAGAGAAGCCTCTTCCCACTGTGGCTGCAGCGATGGATGGGTTTGCCCTTCTGCAAATGATTACTTTGGTTCAGATAAGGAGCCCAAGTGGCTGGCAAACCAGCAGATTCCTATAATCTCTTTCCTAAGATTTGAGCTTAAACAACCTCAGTCGCCCTCCCCATCACCCCCCACCTCTTGCAATATCTACTTTGTGATCTCCTCTGAGAAGAAACAAATGTCTGGGCTTCTTGGAAGGTGCTGGTGCTCTGGAAGCAGTGGATGCTGGGAAAAAGCGAAGTCCACCTAGGAATGGAGTACTGTGGTTGAGAATTCAGGC
This sequence comes from Felis catus, assembly GCF_018350175.1. NCBI lineage: Eukaryota > Metazoa > Chordata > Mammalia > Carnivora > Felidae > Felis > Felis catus. The sequence continues at coordinate 95,796,666 of NC_058375.1, read as the reverse complement.
CTGGAGTACACAGAATAAGGTTTACATCCTGGTGGATTACTCAATAAAGTCTTTTTATGATTATTTTTAAAATTAATTTTTCATGAGCAACCTAAGAGCCATGTGGATTTCTTTACATTTATTTTATGGCCTGGTTTTGTTTTTCTTTTGCATTATATTTTGAGGGAACATCATAATCTTTTTAGTGCCTTGGAGGTTTAAATTCTGGATCCTTTATTTATTAAATGTTACCTGGGTCAAATAAGTAAGATGGACTAATTATATGCCAATCTCATGGGGTTATTCTAGGATAAAATAGGATAATCATATGAGCCCCTAGCCCAGCTCCTGGCACATAATGAGCACCATCTAAATTGTAGCTATTATGTGGTGTGTGTGTGTGTGTGTGTGTGTGTGTGTGTGTGTGTGTCTGTGTGTGTGCAATATCACACAGCCATTAAAAAAGAATGAAATCTTGTCATTTATAATGACATGGATGGAGCTAGAGAGTATAATGCTAAGCGAAATAAGTCAAAGACAAATATCATATGATTTCACACATATGTGGAATTTAAGAAACAAAACAAACAAGCAAAGGGAAAGAGAAGATATAAACAAAGAAACAGACTCTGAACTATAGAGAACAAACGGGTGGTTACCAGAGGGGAGGAGGTGGGGCGATGGGTTAAATATGTGATGGGGATTGAGGAGGGCACTTGTGATAAGAACCAGGTGTTGTATGGAAGTGGTGAATCATTATATTGTGCACTTGAAACTAGTGTTGCACCATATATTAACTAACTGGAATTTAAATAAAACTTAAAAACAATAAACATAAATTGTAATTATTGTTTTATAAGGTGACCATTAACTCTCAGAAGAGAAATGCTTTTAAAAAAATGGGCCCAGGGGCATCTGGGTGGCTCAGTCTGTTGACCATCTGACTCTTGATTTCGGCTCAGGTCATGATCCCAGAGTCATGGGATCGCATCCCAAGTCTGGCTCCGTGTTGAGCATGGAGCCTGCTTGAGATTCTCTGTCTCTGTCTCTGTCTCTGTCTTTCTCCCCCTTCCCTGCTTCCCTACTCCCATGGTCTCTCTCTCTAAAATAAATTAAAATAAAAAAAAATATGTATATATGGGCGTGAAGTTGGCAGACAGCTACATCCTGACGAGAATTATTCTGTGAGTGTGACCAGTGAGGCCCGTGCCCCAGTCTCATCCTGAAGAATTGTCACTTGGTGGGAAGAACCTGAGATTTGGGGTGGGGTCAGGGTGGGGCAGCAGAAGCAGGAAGGGGGTGGGCCATCCTCCTTTTTATTTTATTTCTTTTTATTTCTTATACATCCTGCCGAAGTATTTTCCCAATACTTCAACATCTAGAAAAGTATGCGAAAAATCAAGTGCCAACCTCTTATATCCCCCTTGGATTGAACCTTTCCTATTCAATTTCTCTTATCGTTTTTGGATTCAGATGGTGGATGTCATTGTATCCATTCCCCTGTGGTCCTCTGGTCCTGGCCTGAGATTTAGGAATCTCCTTCTTGGAGTTGGAATTTCCTCCCTCATTCATCATCATTTGGTTCTTATTTTACACTGTCAAGGAAGTTATTTTTCAAATCTCCCCTAAGGACGTGGCTTCTTTCTGAGTCTCCCGAGATTATGGGGTATTAGGAAACGTTCCAAATTCTTTGCTACCTCTTGGTAAAAGAATTGTTTGGTTGATTCATTCATCCATCTACTCATTCATTCATTCATTCATTCAACTATTCTCGAGCATTTAAATGACTGGGCTCTGTGTTCGGCAATGGGCATCTTGGCTTTTGCGAGACTCTTAATCTGTCCTGACCCATTGAGCTGCCAGGGAAGGACGTCTACTACTGAAATCTTTCCTCCCCAGGTGGTAAGGGATGGGTTCCCACACTTCATATTCATTCTTGCTCCTAAACCCACTGGCTGATTCTCTAATTGAATAGTTTGCACACAGAGTAAATTTTCTTAATATTTTCAGTGCCTGCCTGGCTTTTCAGGCAGAGGATAATATCCCTTTGTGTGCTAATCGGCTTTCTGGGATCATCCACATTCTCCAGCTTCTCAAATGAAACTCGACCTGGGCCCTCTTGGGCAAATAGAATCCTGGAATTTGCATAAACGATTAAATCTGGCCTTTTAAATTGGGCCAGGGTGTTTCCCAGCTTGCTCAGTGCCCCCTCCTTGCGGTGGTGTGTGTGTGTGTGTGTGTGTGTGTGTGTGTGTGTGTGGTTCAGGGAAGAGCAGGACCTTTGTCCCCAAGGCTGTGGGCAGCAGGCACAAGGTAGTGAGAGCTTGGCTAGTGAAGAGCTCTGGCTTTACAGCTCAGTCCCAGCTCTGCCATTATTAACTGTAAAGCTTGGGGCAGGCTTCCTGAATTCTTGCTGTCTCAGTCATCTCATCCATAAAATGGAACTAATAGTTCTAAACTGTTAGGCGAATGAAACCTGGTAACGCAGGTAAAGCAATGAAAACAGTGTTTGAGCCAGAGTCAGCACTTGGTACATAAAACAACAACAATGATAACTATTGTTTTCAAGGTGGAGGAGGCTGCAGGGGCCTGGAAACTCCACCTTGTATCTTGGAGTTTGGTGGCGGGTTCCATGAAGGTAACCACCTTGTGCTATAGCAGAAGGAGGGAAGGAAGGGAAGGCTGCATTTATGAAAACAAACACAGGGCTGTGTGCCTTAGATGCTCTCTCACTTAACTTCCAGACATCTTCCTGAGGCTTTGGGCTTTGCAGGTGCCCCATCCCAGAGAAGGACACTACCTCAGACCCTGCTAGCTTGTACCAGGATCACAAGACCTGGAAGCAGCCAGCAGGAGTGACGAGCTTCTTACGTGCTAGCAGAAGAAAAGAACAGTAGATGTATGGATTATTCTATTTGGGCTTGGGCCCTATGCACATATCCTCTGCCTCCACTGCCTGAGGTGTTATTACTCTTTTTTGCAGATTAGAACAGTAAGCTCAGAGGTGGTAAATGGCCTGGCAGAGGGCAGAGCAGGAGTGGGGCTGGGCTGCCTGCTGGGCTGGTGCTCCCTCCTGAGAGGCTGGAATTGCCCTGCTCTGCTGTGAGCTGTCTGTGTGACCTTGGGCAGGTCACTTCACTCATTTATACTGCAGCTTCTTTACCCATAAAGCAGATCACAGGTGCCCTGCCTGCCTCTTAGAGCTGCCAGGAGGCTCAAATGAGGTAATGGATGTGAGAGGGCTTTATAAACTAGAAAGCTCTGTATAGCTGGAGGGGTTGTTACCATCACTCTATGAAACCTCCCCGGCACTGGAAGGAAAAAAGAAAAAAAAAAGAGGTTAGAGTGGGAGAGAGCCAAAGCATAAGAGACTCTTAAAAACTGAGAACAAACTGAGGGTTGATGGGGGGTGGGAGGGAGGGCAGGGTGGGTGATGGGCATTGAGGAGGGCACCTGTTGGGATGAGCACTGGGTGTTGTATGGAAACCAATTTGACAATAAATTTCATATATTGAGAAAAACAAAACAAAACAAAACAAAACAAAAAACCTCCCCGGCACAGCACATCTTGTATCTCCCTCCTGATGCCCTCGCGTGACTTTAGTGCTTTTAGAGTCTTCCAGATCGTCCTCTGGTCTCCTGGCACCAGAGAGGAAGGTCCTCCTGCCTCACTACAGACTCTCAGAGTGTGTGTGCTGGATTGCAGAGGCTTGAACTGGACCCAGGGCTTGATGGAATGAGCCCACCACATCTCCCCAGCTGACCCAGCCAGGGGGAAGGGGGCTCTGCCCTCTCTCTCGGGCCTGCAACCCCCTCCCCAGTCCGGGGCTTTGCTGGGGCCTCATGGAGTGCCTCTGTGCTCCCCAAAGACCCCAGCCCCCCAGGTGGACGACTCCTATTATGCAGCTTCCTCGCCCAAGGCACTCAGACTTGCATTTTAAATTGAAGGCTGAGAAGAAACAACCTCCCACACGTTAAAGACTCCTTTTAAACTTGGTTCCCATAGCCTTTTCTTCTTGCCTCCCTTGTCCTCCTGAACCTGCGGCACAGACCTCCCCCCACCTCCCCCTTCTCAACGCAGCCACATCCAGTAGCTGGGAGCTCACCTAAACCTTCTAATTGGACTGTTTCCCTTTGGGGACTCCATCTGACGGCGCAGCTGTAAGAGACTGTAAACATTATCTCGTCGAACCTTGTCATTTCGCAGATGAGAAATGAAGAGCAGAGCAGCCAACATTTATTCAAGGGCTCCTGGCTTGTTAGTTCCCTGCATTCTCGGGAGGATTTTGTTGGGACGTGGTGGGAAGGGTAGAAAGCAGTGGTAACAGAGGGTGTTCAGATTCTTCTGACAAGGTCGGGGTCACTGAGTGCAAGCCACGTTCCAAATGACCAGCGGGAGAAATGTAAGACTTGGCCATACTCCTCTCTTTCTAGAATATTCTATGTACCACTACTACCCAGAGGCATGAGGCCTGGGTAAAATGATCTTGGGGGTTTACCTTTCCCTGACACTGTTTTGTGCTCATCTGCCAAATCCAGTTTCTAAGCTGGGGAGAGGTTCCTAGGTGTCTAGGTTCCTAGGTGCCTAGGTTCCTAGGTTCTAGGTGTCCTAGGTGTCTAACATTTCTCAGGAAATGTTAAATGTTATTATCTGTTGTAGCATAAAGGAGTCAGCCTCATGACTTTCCGTTCTCCTACCTGCCCCAGTGATCGAAAAGACAAAGCAAATGAGATTACCTTCTCCTTGCCCAGAGACCATCTCTTGGCCTCCACTCCAGCGACCATATAACCACAAGCAATGTTATGCCATTTCTTTAAAACAGAGGGGAGACAGATCTTACTGGAGGAACGAAGAGTGGCTGTTCAAGCTCAGCGGTGAACTTGACAGTGAAACACATCCCAGAATCAAAGCCTTCTTTCTTGCTGCCTCCAGGTTGGAGTCTGTTTCCCTAGCCCAGTGTGGGGAAGGCAGAGGAAGTTTCCTTCAGCTTTTTGAAAAAAGGCTCAGGTCCTGCTGTGGCTTCCAGTGAGGGAGCATAATGAAAGGTGACGTCTCGCAAACACCACCCTCCCCGCCCCCCCTCCTCCCATAACCGTCCGCCCCCAGGTAGGATATGTGTGATATTCCTCAGGCACTCCTGGCTGTCTAAGAACAAAAGAAAGGAAAGAAAACAAATGGTTAACTGCTAGAGGTCACAGTCCTGCAGGACATGAATTTCCATCAGTTTACAAATATCTTAGTAAATTACGAGGAAAAGGCAATCTTATCGATAGCCTGATCTCCAGAAACCTATAGCCTCAACATCACACTCCCCTCCATAGTGATGTGGGAAGGAAGGCAAGAAGGAAATGGCAGGTAAAATTAAATTTCCTTATAACCTGTAGCCCATTGACAAATACTTGAGGCAAATACAGAGAGGAGCAGTTCTCCTTGAACCTGCTACTGTCTAAAGTGAATGCTTTGCTAGAGGGGAAAACAACCTTAGCCTGACAATAGCAAGGCCTCCAGTGTCCTGAGTCTCCTTTAGCATATGAAAATCCCTTTGGAAACTTCTTGTCTTTACCTCCCCCAACTCCATTGTATATCACCAGTCACTCTTCACAAACCCAGTGTAGCTCTTCCTGCCCACCGGTCCTGTCCCCATGCTTTAATAAAATCACCTTTTTTGCACCAAAGACATTTCAAGAGTTCTTTCGTGGCCGTCAGCTCTGAACCCCCACCACCACTCCAAAACCCCATCAGCCCCTACCACTCCAGGCACCGAGTGGGCAATGCGGCAAACAGAGGAGGGTCTCCTCCCTGCCCCGCATCCCCACACTGGGGCTGTATGGGTACAGTCTGTCACAGGACCAGAGTCAGGGAGGAGGCCATCCTGGCAGGGTCAGTGATTGAACTCCCTTCCAGTTGGCTCACTTATTTATAGGCAAAGCTGAGAGCTTTTAGGGACAGTTGCAATGGGAACTGTTGGTGACAGGTTCTGCCTCTCCCCTGTTGTCCCCAGTAATTCAGGGCTGGCCCCAAACTTGCCTACCTACAGAGTCCTACAGATACAGAGGATGGTCTAGCGAGTATCTACAACCAGGACATGCCCTACCTTTGCTTCCTTCATCTCTGAGCACCCATCTCATTCCCGCCCCCCCCCCCCAACCCCTGTCCCAAGGAGGCTCAGCAAAGTATTCCACCTACCCCCACAGTCCTCTTCCTTAGGGACTTCTGGCAAATGCATTCTCTCTAGCTTCTTACATCTTCAGAGACATTTTAATTCTGTTTATGGTCGGCATCTGGGGGCGTGGCCTGGCTGGTCCGCCCTTAATCCTGTTCAGACTACAGGCTTTTCACCTTGCTGGATCTGCTTGGGAGCTCTAACCTTTGTGCTGTGGCCCCTGACTCTTATTTTCCTGTCCTGAGACTGTTTCTAGCTCTAGTTTCTTTCAGCCCTCCTCTTCCTGTACCCATTTGGCTCTTCTTCCTGCTCTTTTGGCACTGGCTTCCCAAGGTACCAGGGGGGTTAGGATCTTTGCTTTCCTTTCTTTCTTTTTTTCTTTTCTTAATTTTTTTTTTTTTTACATTTATTTATTTCTGAGAGACAGAGGGAGACAGAGTACAAGTGGGGGAGGGGCAGAGAGAGAAGGAGACACAGAATCCAAAGCAGGCTGCAGGCTCGGAGCTGTCAGCACAGAGCCCGACGCGGGGCTCGAACTCACAAACTGTGAGATCATGACATAAGCCAAAGTCGGACACTTAACCGACTGAGCCACCCAGGCGCCCTAGGATCTTTGCTTTTCTATTCAGATTGTTTTTTTTTCCCTGCCACTAGGTACCCTGTTTATCCAGAGCACATCTCTGGCCATGACGGAGTCCTGGGCAGCTGGCTTCCCTAGGGTTGGTGCTCTGCTGCCCCCTGGGGGCACACATTCTACAGGCCGATTTGGGAGACCTGTAGTTTCCACATCTAGTATAAACCAAAGGAAAGCTCTGAAGTCAACATTCTTCTTCATACACTTCTCTTTCCTCCCTCCACACCGCCCCCCCCCCCCCATCTTCTGCTGCTGCTTCTAAGCCCACAGATGTTTTCTCCCGCTGCACAAGCCCTCTGCAGAAGCCAGGTGAGAGTGCCATGACTTTCCTTCTAGCTCAGAGATGGGGCCTGTGGATAGAAGGCGGGTTCCTTCCAAGCTGCCAGATCCTTTTGTCTAGGGAGAAGGCAATCATTGTAGACTCGCTCCAGCCTGGGCTCTGCTAGAACAAACACACATGTGCATATTAACACCCACATGCCAAAAATTCAATTTCGGCAAACAACCAGACCCTGCTAATTAAAATGTTTAATCCACTTAAATGAATGCAACAATTAACTTAGCCAGACCATAATTGTGTGATTTGAATACTCGTCCTTTTCATTCCCTTCTAGATGGCGGGAAGACTCCTTTCCTGGGTGGGGTCCAAACCTTGTGATCTCTGAAATGAATTTCATTGCCCAGCTTCTCTCTACCTGTCATCTCACCTGATGAGACTGGCCCCTGCTTTCAGGAAACTTGGGCCTAGTGGATTACTTCTGTTTCAAACCATGCTGATGGGGAGACATATCAGGTCAGATTTCTCCTCTCCCTCTCTACAGGTGCCTCTCCCTGAATTTCTGCCTGGGATGGGAAGGTTTGGGGCTATGGTTGTCTCTGTTGTTCCCATTCTGCTCCATCCAAAGACTGTCATGTTAGCTCCTTTACCATCAGGGCCAGAGAGAGAGAGAGAGAGAGAGAGAGAGAGAGAGTCAAAGAGACAAGGAGAGAATAGGGATTGAGATACAGAGAAAGAGAGAAGAAAATCTTCTGCTCACACGATTTGAGAATATGAAAGATAATCATCAGAGACATAGTCTCCCATCACTGGAGTGCAGACCTAAGAGCTCCCGCCTGCCCCTGGTCTGTTCTTCACCTCCTGACTCTCATCGTGAAACATTTATTGAGTGTGTCCATGCAAGGCTCCGAGGTGGTCACTGGAGAGAGATAAAACAGAAGCATAAATAAGTAAAAGTAAACAGAATGGGAGCCATGGGAGAGGTACGTGAAACTGTTGCTGTGGCTCTAGAATGGCCGCATGCAATGGCGTGGGGGTGGTGGTGCAGAGCCAGACAGGAGCAGAGGCTGGGGCACTTGAAGCGGTGATTGCATAGCAAGAGCACTGTTTTTACTGAGATTCCGGGGGGCAGATCCAGGTTTTGGGGAGCTCGAAGCTTTTTAATGGACAGGGAGATTATTTAAAGAAAAAAAAGCCCCAAAATTGTGAATAAGGAATTAGGCATGAAATCAAATGTTTATTTCAAATAAGAAAACAGATCATAACAAATTATATATTTTAAAAGCGGAAAGTACCACAAACATCACAAAATCCCGAGAAATAACGGACTTAAGGGAGTTAGCTGCCCGGCACACCGCTTGTGGCACTTCCTCCACGCAGTTTTTGGGGTTGCGTCCTCTTTGATGCTTCTTCATATGACAGCAGTTCTGGAGTGCCGGTTTCCAAAGAGAGAATTAGAAAGAGAAGTCTTCTTCTGGCACCGGTGATCAGAATTTGGTTTTTATAACTGATAGTTGGGAGTCATAAAACATGAGGCTTGCCCCCTTCCCCCCCCCCCCCCCCATTCTGGGTTCATGCTACAGTTGTGTACTGGACAACTTTGGAATTGTGGTACATTCAGTGCAAGGAGCCACTGGCAAGTTCAGCACACATCCAACCTCTCGCTCTGCACTCTGTGTTCTGGTGCTGTGACTTGGCGGGGGGGGGGGGGGGGGGGGGCAGGGGTGGAAAGCTTACTCAGATAACTAAATGTAAAACGGTGAGCTAGGTCAATATAAGTAATCCACCTAAAAGCTTTCCCAGTTCAACCTGGCCTGAGCTGTCCCGAAGGGAAGTGTGATGGAGGGAGAGCCTGGGACGGAAAGAGAAAGCTGGTTGGACCGGTCCATGTTAAAATGTATTTTTAAAAAGTCTCACAAAAACATAAGAACATGTGAATGCATTGCCAGGGCCTCTCCTGGAACCTCCAGGGGGTCTGAGAAGTCAGGGGCCTTGATGCATAAGGCTGCATTGTATTATCATCAATTTATCTCTGCTTAGGTTATAAACTTATTTGGGAAGGTGATGGAAATTGCTGGAGAGGTGAATCTCTCCCTGTTTACCCCTTATAGCAGGAGAGAGAGAGTTGCACAGCAAGTAAGGGTATACACTTTGGAGTCAGTGGTTCTGGGTGCAAATCCCGGTTCTGCAATTTAGGAGTTCTGGGACTTTGGGCAAACCACCCAAACCCCAGCTTTCTCATCTGTAAAAAAGGGGGTAATAATAGAATTGACATGATGGGTAAATGTGAGCGCATGTAAAGCATGTAACAACAATCGAGAACTGCTGGCTGGTTTTTATTTTCCAGCTCCTGGGGTGGCAGAGCGAGGGTGGAGGGGGGCCATCTCATCAAGGAGGGGCATATGACTTTGGCCTTCAAGTTCTAGGACGTAAATACCCGAAATGGGGGTGTGCATTACCGTGCAGATGGGTCCAGTTTAGCTGGAGTCCAGGTGCCAGAAGGAAAATTTGTTATGAGTTTAACAAGGTGGTTTGGGGCCGAGAAGGGCCATAGATGCTAGACTTTATTTCCCACGATTTGACACGATCAGATCTCTGATTTTGAAACACGATGCCCATGGCATGGGAGAAGACAGCTGGGGAGAGGGGATGCGTGGAGTATGAGACCTGTTCGAAATTATCGAGACAGTCCAGGCTGGATGTCAGGGACTGAAACTGGGCGGTGTCAGAGGTTCGCACACACAGACACGCAGCCACACCGGCACGTGAACCTGCATTTAGAATAACAGGCTCCACGCTGATGGCATAGTTAGCCGGCATCACTCTGAATTGTTTATCCAGCTCTCTGCTGGGGCTTGACAAATAGGAGACCAGACCGGCAGAGCTGTCGTGCCGGCTGGCGCCAGGACGAAGCTAAACCCTTCCAGGCGTGCTCCTCACCCTCGCGTGACAGCATCCTGCTCCCTGGGGCCTGAAGGGTCACTCCCAGCGCCGGCTGCAGCTGGCTGACTTGTCTTCACATCTGAGTAGGCTCTTTCTGGGAGCTGGTGGGAGCTGCCAGCAAGTGCTGGCCTCCAGCAGGCTGATGGGCAGTGCAATTTATTTTATGCTGAAATGACATCGGGACAGCAACGCCTGTTGCAGAAGACAATTTGGGTTCTGTAATTGCTAGCCTGGAGGCAGGGAGAGAGGTCCCCCTCTCCTCTCAACACCTGCCAGAGTGGCAGAGATGGCATCAACACGCCCTTTTGGAAAAAGAGACTCAGAGCCCCCTCTCCGATCTGCCCACCTGGAGCCTCAGCCCACAATCTTGTGTGGTGGCTCTTCTGTGTCAGGCAGGAGCCAGAGATGACGTGATTAGGGGCCCAAAGCATTAGCCAGCCTCAATATGGCATTTTGCCCAAAGGTTTCTACCTCGTTTGGATCCAGTACTGTTCTGGGAAGTCTCTGCCCATTGATTCAGAAGATTGTTGCAAAACCAATAAATCATTAATGGTCATTCGTATACATCCATTTTCACAATACAGAAAATGGAGGCACAGATTGCTTCAGATCAGGCAAAATGGAACTTACAGTCCCCTATTATAGATTATATTTCTCAGGAGAAGCCTGCCCCCTTTCATTTGCCTATATTTGTATCTTCATCCCAGTTGCATGGTGCCTAATACAGTTTTTGGCACATCAATTAGTGTTAATTTGTTGACTGCTTGAATTCTGAGATGAATAATAATTTGAGCCAGGTAATGAATTTCTATTATTTTATTAGGGGAAGGAGGAGGGACGACCAGTATATGTCTTCATTCATTCACTCATTCATCCCACAAATATTTACTGAGTGCTTACTGTGTCCTAGGCACCATACTACTAAGTGCAGGAGGTAGAACAGCAAACAGGCTACAGCTCCCTCCTCAAGGAGCTACAGTTTCACGGGAGATAGATAAGTACTTCACACAGTACCTGAGGGGAAGTACCTGGTGCTATGGGAACACATCCCAGGGGCACTTAACCCACACAAAGGGTGCCCAGGGTGCTGGTCAGGGAAGGTTTATCAGAGGTGTTGATGTCTCAGCTGGGACCTGAGAGAAGTGTGGGAGTTAGCCAGGTGAACAGGAGGTGGAGAGATATAGGTGAGTCCAGTCCATGGCCCAGGACACCATGGAGCTTCTGGTCTAGAGGAAGAGTTGGCCAAGGAGAAAAGGTAATTGCAATAGTGTGTAAGTCTTGGGCTTGGGGGGAAGACAGTGTTCAAGGGAGCTTTTACTAATTAACTATTTCTGGAGACAAACAACTGGACTGACTCCAGGCAGCTCAAGATGAAGGCCATTATGGTTTCTCACAGAATCAGTGGGAAACCTGAACAACCAGGGCAGTTCCAGGGTGCTCACCAGTAGAGCCTCCTTGATCTTATCTGCAGGACAATGAGTGCCGTGAGCTCCAAATGCCTGGTCTCTGTGTGCTCAAGTCTTCAACTTCCCAGGAGGAAGACTCTGATTGGCCAGATTGGGTCAGGTGTCTCTACCTGTGGGCCAATTAGGCATGGGCAAGGAAGGGGAGTATGTGTGGACATGGTCAATCCTACTATGACCCTGTGAAGCCTACCTTCAGCTCTGTGCTTTTGTTTTGTTCTGTGTTTAGAGTGCAAACAGGAAGAACAGGCATTTCACTAAGAGCAGGTGCAGCAGGGACATAGGAAATTAGGAAAGGCTTCCTGATGTCTTCACTTTAGTGGGCCGGGAAAGGTCTGGTATTTATTTGGGTTTCTTTTTTTCCATGCCGCCCAACCCTCCCCATGATGGATTTCACACATTCAGCTCTAGCACTGCTAGACTTCGGTATGTCCTTCAGTGTCTCTGACAAACTCTGGGAATCTGGAGTCCTGAGAATTTTCCAGAGCTATGATTTAAGGGGTCGGGGGGAGAGAGAACAGTATTTTGGAAGTGTGGGGCAGTGGAGAAACTCTGTAGACATCTGTGGAGAGGGGATATAGAGAAATGTGCTACTTACCTAAGTCTAATTTGGGTTTGTCCAAGTGAATAATTTCTCAGGCAGCCAGGAGGAGCCATAAGCCCCGTGAGACCAGGGCTGCTCAGAATTCAAGCTGTAGTTCTGACAGCTTCAAATTGGAATCAAGCTCGGTGTTGGGGCCTATGAGGTCCTTCCCTTGCTTCACTTTATCCTCCAGGCCTACGGCAGAATTCCCAGAGGCTGAGAACATTGCTCTGCTGTGTCTTTGCAGATTCATGAAAGAGGAAGCTGAGTATTTAGCCATCACCCCTCTTCACTTGCTTATCAGGCAAATGGCTTGTTACCCACTGGCCTAGAGAGTGAGAAGTTGGGCTTGGACAAACATCTCTGCTTGGACAGGACATTTTCCAGCCCCTTCCTTGCGCCCCTGGGTGCTCTTTGCCAATTGAGTGGGCAACTGCTCTTGGCCTCTTGAAATACTGGACAACCAAATCTAGAAGGCTTCTCAAGTATCTGTTAGGGGATCCTTTAATTTTATAGAAAAGAAAGTTGTGCCCAGAGAGGGAGCGAGACTTGTCCAAAGCCAGTCAGCTAATTTGTGACAGAACTGGCACCAGAACTAAGACCTCTCAAAGCCACTGAGTCACCACTTACATTGCTTCTCACATCTCGGCTTTCTGTGGGAGGACTGAACGTGCTGGGACCCCAGAACCAGCTTCCTGTCTTTCTGCTACCTTCCATAAGGGTCAGAGTTGTTCTCAAGCTGGCTTCAGGCATAAGAAATAACTCTTGAACTTCTCTTTCTTTCATAAAGCATTTTTTTGCCTTGGATAAGGAAATCCTGGGTCAAAGAGACCCAGACTTTGCTAAAAAGGAGTCACTTGATTCAAGGACTTGCTTCCTATAGCTTAATCACAAATTTAAGGAGCCCCTAGTCCTAGGCTCTGATTGGTTCCGAGGACAAGTACCCTGTTAGCAGAAGGCTCCTCATCATGTCTGAACTACAGAAGAGAGCAAGAGGAACCGGACTGAGGGTATTGAAGCACTTGTCAGCTTGCAGACCTTGTGCTCTGGACAATTTTATATGGACAGGGTGGTGACAGCAGTGGTCCGAACTCCTGGAGATCTCCCAGGCATCCAGGGATGCTGGGATCTCTTCAAGGCCAGTGGCTTTGCCTGCCTTTCAGAGCCTCCAGATGAGAGACGATCTGAGTCTATCAACTTTTCCCTTTCCTTTCAGGGAGAGCTTCTTCAGGACTTGAAATGCCAATGTCACAACTCCAGGGGCAAAGATTTTATCACTTCTTTAGAGAGTAGTATGATATATATATATACTTCTGGTAGGGGAGAAGGGGGAATGATCAGAAGGAGAGAGATAAGCATTTTGAAACTCTTTTAGATGGTGAATTTCGTGAGTATGCACGTATGTGTGCACCTGTGTCTGTGTGTGTGCATGTGTGTGTGCTTACTCCCAGGCAGCTCATGATGAACAGCAGCCTTCAGTATCCAGAGCTGTACCTTGTTTAATCTTCTCTGGTAGACTCTGGGTATTTGGTAAACAGAGCACCTCTCAGGCATGGTGATAATCCCCACTTGAGGGCCAGACCGTGTGTCTCTTTGTCGTAACAAATGACAATGATTTACTAGAGGCAAAAATGACAAAATCCAATTCTTCCTGAAAATGATAATAGCTCACAGTTAGTGGCAAGTGCTCTTTGGTGGGCACTCTTACAAGCTCTTGACACATTGAGGATTAACTCATTTAATCCTCATAACCACTCTGTGTAGATAATTTTGTTTTCCTCATTGCATGAATCGTGAAGAAACCGAGGCATTAAGAGGTTAAACAACTTGTCCAAGTCATGCTGGTGGCAAGAGGTGGAGCCAGGAATTAAATTCTGCTGTCTGGCTCCGGGTCCTGGCTCTTAACTGCCATGTGATATTACTACTAACTACTACTAATACTTCTCCTTCTTTTCTCCCCCTCCTCCTCCTCCACCTTCTTCTTCTTCATCTTCTTCTTCGTCTTTGTCTTCTCCTTCTCGTCTTTCTTCTTTTCTTTCTCTTTCTCCTTCTTTTTTTTGATACTTCTTCTTAAGGCCCGTGTCTGAATGACTCCTCTGATACCTACTGCTATAGCATCTGAAAGCCGTGGGGTTAACTCAGTATCCACTGGGGTTGGCTGTGTCAGGGAGAAGACTGACCTAGATACGTCCTCAAACCACCATCTGACTCTGTAGTTTCTATAAGGTTTGGCCACTCTTGCTGGCTACCCACTTGCCTCGCCCAAAGTCTGTAAAATACAGGCCATCCTTATTGGCAGATAGGTCATGGCTAATTCAGTTCCGGTTTTCTTCCACACCACCCCTCACTGTGCAGTTGTCCAGGGAATGCTGAGCAGCCTCCAGCGATGGGGACCTTACTGTCCCACAGAGCAGCTCTCTGCATCTTTGGATAATCGTGACTGTTGAAAGTTAGGGCTGAAATCTGTCTTCCTGTAGCCTTCTGTCCACTGGTGGAACAGATTTGGGCCCTCAACCATAACCATTTAAATATTTGGAGGAAACCTTTACCTACACCCAGAATCTTCTCTTTCTCAGGTGGCACCTTCTCAGTTCCTCCTGTGACAGAACTTCAGGACCAACCTAGCCCTCAATAGCTTTGTCCACATTCCTGTTAATGAATCACTGAGATGTGGCCTAATAAGAACAAAGCATAGCAGGGCAATCCCTTCCTTCCTTGCAGAGATTCTATTAATGAAGCTTCAGGTGACTCACTCTAGACAAACCTCATCCCAGCCTACTTAAAGGGCTTATGACTGATAATCTCAGGCATCAGAGGAAGTATTTGCAACTTCACACAGGAATCATTTGAAGATATTTAAAAAATACTAGAAACTCTTATTTAGTTGCTCTCATATGCTGCTTAGGTATTAGAGTTTTTAAAAAATTCTCCAGGTATTTCTAATGTATGGCCGAGGTTGAAAATCACTGGTCTTACTAAGACCAAGCTGGAATGTACTTAAAAAAATTTTTTTTTAAATGTTTTTATTTATTTTTGAAGGAGAGAGAGACAGAGCGTGAGCAGGGGAGGAGCAGAGAAAGAGGGAGACACAGAATCTGAAGCAGGCTCCAGGCTCTAAGCTGTCAGCACAGACCCCGATGTGGGGCTCGAACTCACGAACTGTCAGATCATGACCTGAGCCGAAGTGGGACGCCTAACCGGCTGAGCCACCCAGGTGCCCCTGGAATGTACTTTTTATAAGAGTAGGTACTTGGTCTCTCTGGTTCCCTTCTATATTCCCAGCAACAACAAATGTGCCTGGCACATAGGAGATCTTGCTCAGAAAGCATTTGTTGATGAATGAATGAGTCCTTTGCACACTGCTGAGTGTTTAGTTATCATTTCATCAATTGTCCCTGAGAAACTGATGGTTGAAGGGCTCTGAGAGACTATCTCTGCCTTGGACAGGGAAGGATGGAGTTAGTTGTGTCTGGTTCCTAGCCAACATGCAGTTAAAATTATCTAAGTAGGACAGAACAAAGCTTGCTGGCACATGGGAAGGGCTCTTGGGTCACAGCGCTTGTGAAGGAGGCTGGGTTGAAAACATGGTGACAACTTTGTGTTTAATTAACATGGCTCTAGAGGGATCTGGAACAGAATTTAATGGAGACTAAGATTACCCACAGACTGGAGGAAGGGTCAGCTCAGATCAAAGGAAGCATCTAGAGACATGGAGTAAGGCAAAAGACATCCTTTCACTGGCTGGAGATTTTATGAGGCATTTGAGACCACTGAACTCTAAGAGGCATGGAGAGGGCCAGCCGTCAGGCTGCAGCTGTGCCTGGGAGTCTGGGTGCTCTCCCTGCATCCAGGATACTGCCTCCATGGAGACCTGAGGCGCTCATCCCCAACCCCCCCCCCCCCACCGCCCCGCGCCCTTCCACCTTATGTTCAGTGTGAGCACATAGAGGTTCCCAGGAGGAAGAACCCATGTAGAGGGAAGGACACTGAATATGAGAGGAAGGGGCCTAAACTGAAAGCATGAGTGTGATAGGGGCACCAGGTATAGGAGTCATGGAGTAGGAAGAATCTGGTAAGAAGCAGCTTTCTGAAGGGCAAGTGTTGTGGAAATATTATACAGAAAAAGGATGTGTGTGGCTAGAAAGGACTCAAATGTGTGTTTAAGATAAGCAAGATTGAAGGTTCATAGCTATGTTTAAAGAAGCTAGGTTTATGCTGATACAAGTAATATGGTATAATTGATGTAAGTAAATAAATTGATACAGGTAATACAAGTAATGTCTTCCTTCTAATTGCCCAATCTATGTAGAAAAAATAAACTATTAGGAGGCTGCGGATTACTTGCAAGTATGAATTACTTTTCCAAGGTCTTGCCTTCCACACTCCCTTGAGATGGAACACTTCTGTAAACAGTCAGGCCAAATCCTCCCAGTGCTGAAGGATGGGGAAAGGGCTTCCAGGCTCTTAGTATCCCACCCCCTTCCTCTCCTTCCATCTGGAATGTGAAGCAGTTGCAGGCAATTGCTATAGTGGAAAGAACACAGGAACAGGAGACATGACATCTGAATTTAAGCCTCGCCTCTGCCACTGTCTCTTCTACACCTTTTCCTCTTCTTCTGGTTGACAGAATCCCTCTTTCCTGTGGGGTGCTCATTCTAACTGGTTTTTATGGAGCTGTTCCATGGTCACTGTCTGTAAGCGTCCTGGAATTCAGATCTGCTGATTGCTGTCTTTCTAGTCAACTGTGAAGAAGAAAGGAGACAAAGTTCTGACAATGCTTAAGCACTTGGATCCCAAGTGTGCTGGATTCTGCATATTTCAGTTATGTGATCCCATGAATACCAGATTGCAAAGATAGCCCCAGTAACTTCTCCCATCTCTGTGTGCATGTTTTTTTGCAATGTGATGTTGTCTCTTCTTCGGGACAAATAGAGTCTATTTCCCCTCTCCTTGAGTCTGGGATGGCCTTGTGGTTTGACTGGGTCAACAGAATGTGGCAGAACAGGCAGGCATGGCTTCTCAGCTTTGTTTTAAACTGCACCTTCAGCTCTCATCTTCCTGAAAACTTAGGACCATTGTGCTGTGAATAAGCCTGGTCTAGTCTTCTTGAGGATGGAAGAACACATCAAGAGAGAGGCCCAGCCAACCCAGCCATATCAGCAGAGCCCAGGCCAGACTGCCAGCTGAATGAAGCCACAGTGAGTGGCAGAAGAACCATCCTACTAACTCATAAAATTATGAGAAATAATAAATTGCTATTGTTTTAAGTCGCTACTTTGGGAGTGGTTTGTTATGCAGAAATAGATATCTGATTCATGAAAATGCGGTCACCAGCTCATTCTGTGACCTTGTGTATCAATCCCATTTTTTTTTTATTTCAAGTAAAGCAAAATCAGCTTTTGCTAATTTGATCTGTGTAATAATTTATCTAAAAGATATAGGGCCATCAGGAGGGCTGAAGTACCATGATCAAAACTACTCATCCAGAAACATACTCTTATATTTGTCTCCACCAGGATCCCTCCAATGGCCGTGCCAGGAATTCAGTTGTACTAGAATTGCCAATGATGCCAGAAAGAACATCCCTTACTACCTGCTGGTTTCTTTGCATCACTAGCTCCTGATTCAAAGTCTAGAGTGGGTGCTTCTGATTGATCAACTCGAGATCATATGAGTACATCCTGGTTTTGGGGAGTCTGGGAAACTAAGTATCTGTCATTTTAGCTGTTATAATGGGAGACAGTTTCACAAGATGGTGGATTTTTCCAAATGTAGGAAGTGGTACAAAAAGAATGACCAACGTCCTTTACAGTTCACCCCCTTTCCAGATCAACATCAATGTATACTCTTTCCATATCTGCACTTCTAAAAGAAAAAGTCCCTAATGTAATTCAGCTATTTCTTAATCCCAAACAACTTATTTCCTTCCCAGATTCTCATCAGACATTATATCCAGCTTCAAGCTAAGGATCTGTGGTTGGTATCTATTGTTCCTCTAGCTCTAGCTCGTGAATTTGCATTAATATTATGTAATTTACAGAATAAATTGTGAACCTGATCACAACAAATATACTCTATATGAAAAAGTGAGGGACAGGGAGAAGAATGGAAAGTCACATTTGTTAAAATATATAAATATGTGCATAATACAACATGGAAGATGATTCACATAGGTACTTCTATCCTTGTTTGCACTATAGTTGATATTTAGTTTCTTTATGGATGGCATTAAATTTTCCTCCTCCATTAACTTGCCTGTGTTTCTTTTTGTTTTCATTCAGTACTCAGTCCAGGTTTTAAAACATTGGTGACAGATCCTAACATTCATTTTTGAGGGATTTTATCCTCAAGTAGTTTTTTTTTAATTTTTTAATGTTTATTTACTTCGGACAGAGAGAGGGACAGAGCATGAGCAGGGGAAGGGCAGAGAGAGAGGGAGACACAGAATCCGAAGCAGGCTCCAGGCTCTGAGCTGTCAGCACAGAGCCCGACGTGGGGCTCAAACACTGACTGCAAGATCATGACCTGAGCTGAAGTCGGACGCTCGACTGACTGAGCCACCCAGGCGCCCCTATCCTTAAGTAGTTTTATCTGCCTAGACTTGCAATGGTTTCCCATCAATCTATATTACTATTGGAAATAGAAATACCATAAGTTGCCTTATGACATCCCTTGTGCTCAATTCATACTCCTTCCAGAATCAGTGTGTTGAAGCAATATTATTTCCCTCTGATGATCTAGAGCAAGTGCTCTAAGCAACGTAGTAATCCCATTTTTTAGCCTGTTCATTCAGAGGAATAGGAACCACAAATGGCTAAGTTAGAGCCTCAACTTTCAATTCAACAAGCTAATTGTAGTGTTTTCTGGTAGGCACATTCTTCCTGGGATGTTAAAATTTCTAAGTCTGCAATGCCCAGAGTCATAAAGATTGGAAGCACAAATTTTGCTAACATACTTAGTCAACAGTGACAAATGCCATCCCCATGTCTACTCCTTGTTTTCTAGACTCATGATTTCTAGCTATGTAAAAAGTATGTATACTTGGGGCGCCTGGGTGGCTCAGTCGGTTAAGCATCAGCCTTCGGCTCAGGTCATCATCTCACGGTTTGTTAGTTCAAGCCCCGTGTCGGACTCTGTGCTGACAGCTTGGAGCCTGGAGCCTGCTTTGGATTCTGTGTCTCATTCTCTCCCCACCCCTCTCCGTCTTGTGCTCTGTCTCTCAAAAATAAATAAATGTAAATAAGTAAATTAAAAAAAAGTATGTATACTTCATCCTGATACTTCATGACACCTCAGCTGTGCAGTGAGCTGAACTAGGAGTAGCTACACCTTAGGAACGAGCATACTGGGAAAATAACTTCATGCAACTCACTTGTACCATTAAGACTTTCTTGAGCTTGGTCCTGCTTGTATCACTTCCATAGATAATGGTGCGTTGCTGGGTCTGCCTGATTTATATAGTTAGAGGGATTAGATAACATCTAGTTCAGGCAGGGTAGGTAGCCCAGGTTGCATGATTATCTGGTACCCAATGGCCATGCATTCAACAAAGTCCTAGTAGCAAGCTAAGAGCTGTTTCTTAAAAGGGTGACAGTAACTTCCTGAAGAGAACCTGGCTTTCTCCAAAACCTTAAGGACCTATTCTACAATTCTATCCAACCTTGCTTCAAACTCCATACAATGTCCTGATCTGCCAAAGACACCTCAAGTAGCATTAAATCTTGTGGATCATTAGGACCAACTGAGGACATGCTTACATTACAGCCTAAACTAGTTAGAAGGCTAGTTCGTTTTCTTCCTCTGAACTCTACTAGAAGTTGGCAGTCTTCTTGGTCTCCTGGAAAATGGACTGGAATAGTAACCAAAATGTAGTATATGTTGCTTCTAAAATCCAAAAAAAAAACCCCTTGAAATGTTATGTCAGTTTTCTCCATTATAAGGGGTACAAGGTAGAGAAAATTGTCTTTTATTTTAGAGGAAATGACTAGACATAGTCCACCTTTGGCTTGCTCCCACTGTACTGCACCTGTATTTTCATGTTTTTCCCCCCTCACATTTCTAGTGTATATATGTATTGCACTAAGGTGTATAGTGAACAATTACTTCTTGCTGTTCACATCTTATCATGTCAACATCCCTGTAAACCAGCATATTCTTAGTGAAGGTAAGATGATGAAGGTCTTAGAAAACTAATTTGTGGTACATATCTGAGGGTAGACATACTCCCACACCCAGACAGTGTTAAGGTACTCTTGTCCCCACCAGGTGAAATCTTCAGGTGTTCCCTATTTAGGAAGAGAGGAAAAGTATTTGCAGGAGAACTACATTCCAGGTGCTAGGGAATATGTTGATTTGTTCCAGTAGAAAGGCCACACCTGAGGCTATGATTATCGCTGGAATTACCATTTGATTATATTTATAATTATTCATGGCCAGTGCCTTCAGAATTGGTCAAACTGGCCTGTTAAATTGGAATATAAGAGAGATTAATATCTCTGCATCTTTCAGGTATTTAGGGGTGATACTAAATCTCTGAATTTGTATGGAGACAAGTTTGCATTTTATTTGCCATTTTGGTAATGAGAGGGAACTCCAGGTGATTCTACTTGACTCTTCTTACCTAGGAGCCTTTATTCCCTTGCTCTCTAGTAAAAGATCCTGTGTGAGGATGCTGCTGATTACTAAATATGTCTATTCCAGCCATATGCTCAGGAACTGGATAAATGACCAAAAGTTTGGGCCCTACTGAGCCTACCACGAGGTAGACTTAGGTAAAACTCCATTAATTGCCTACCACCCGTTAGTACCTTCTCTGACACCACAGTAGTGTTCTGGATCTTCAGATTTTCCTATTATCTTAGAGCCAAGCCAGTGTCTAGTAATCTTGAGAGGGACTCTAGGGATTTCCTTTTCCCTAATACACAGATCCTCTGGTAAATTGTTGCAGGGCAGTTTGGGGACTTCCGGAGAAAAGATTCAGGGTTACCATGTAACTGCAGGTTTCTTATGCAAGGGTACTCATCTTCCCTCTCAAACAAGGCAAACTCAGTCTGTGAACTGACTTAGGTAGGAGGATTGGGTGAGGGACCATGTAGCATTAGGATATTTTAGGCTTCAGTTTCAGAAAATCTTGGCTGGCTTAAACAATAGGAAAATGTGTCTCATGTAACGAGACGTCTGAAGAAAGGGTTGGTTAATTCAACAGCCCAAAATGTCATTAAGGACCTGGACTTTTTACCTTGCTTTGCTCTGCCCTTCTCAGCATGCTCCAACCTCTCCATGGTTGCAAGTTGGCTGCCAGAACCACATACATCAGGTAATATCTAACAGAAGAGGGACTCTTCCTTCCTTAGAGTTGTCTTCTGAGTAGGGAATCTGCTCCCAGAAATATCATTGGACTTCTGTTAGAAAGAAGAAAGCCGGCAGGTGGGGAGGTGGGGAACGGAGATGATTCATGAATGGTTGTTAGGTGGGAAATGAACAAGGTCTGCTATGGACTTAAACTCTCAATCATGATGGCATAAGTCACTAAGTCTGTCAAATCAACAGAGACCTTATTGGTGTGTCCATCTCTGTTTCTTTTGGGCTACCATGAGCTGACATATCATTGAGCTCTATGGGTCAGATCATCCTCATTATCGGGCTGGCCAGCTGCCCAATTGTGATAGCCAAGCTCACTATGCCCAGCAATTAGTGCCCTTCCAAAGCCTGTATTGCTTATGACATCCAATCCAAATGAAACTGGGCATCTCATTTCCAACGACAGCTTTTCTCCACCAGCATTCTTAGCTGACAGATAACAACCACTCTGGCTTTGCATAAAGATGTTGGCCCTCCCTTAACAATGTATTTACCATTGTCTGGACAAAGAAGTGTATTTTTGGTCCTCTTGGGAGACATAGTTAGGAGATGCGTAAGCAGTCCTGATAAATCCACTCCAACATTCTTATCTCCCTTGGTCTTCGAATTTATTTCCTCTAAATTATACCTTGTAACTTCTGGCATCTCAGCTACATTTAGTATGGAACACAAATGAGTCCAGTTTTCTGTCAACCTACCCAGAAAACAATTAAAATGACTCCTAGATGCTCAAGCTAGCAAATCAAATGCAGAGTCACTGGCTGATGCCACCATATCAGTATACTCGGCGGACCTAAAATTATGGTTGTCTCTTGTTGGCCTAGCACTTTTAGAATCTACTCCCCAGGTCTCTGCTCATATCATTGATCACAGTCACGCACTTTTGTCTATGTTTTTCTTTCAGATATTGGATATGGACTTCACCCCCTCCCCATGCCTTCTCCCCTACCCTCTCACAGGGACATGTTGAGATATAACTCTAGTTGTAGGTGGGGAGACAATAAGGGGAAGAGGAGGTTGATGATAAAGAGAACTGGTTTTCCCTTGCAAAGTAACACCCTCAGCTTAGATCACTGGGATTTTTAAGTAAGGTGGGAATAGACACATGAGAAGAAAAGGAGGGGCTGCTTTGGCTGACAAGAGAGATAGGAATCAATGAAGTTCAGAAATTCAATGCTTTCTGAATTATCTGAATCTTCCCATAAATCTGTTTCAGTTCCCAGGTCTACCTGTTTCCTGATCAATGCTCTAATTTTCACCTAAGCAATAGTGCAAGGCTGAAAATTCAATTAATCTTGTAATTCAGCAACCTGCAGGCTAAAACTTTGAGCTTGATTTTTATCTTTTTCAGTATTGTGGTTATAGACAAAAGAGATTCTTCTAGTGCAGTCACAGGAAATTCTTGGCTTTCATTTTTTTTCTTGAGTTGAGAACTTAGGTATTTCTGTTTTTTTTTTTTTTTATTCTTTCTTTTAAAAAGTCCACCTAACACTATTAGAAGCAAGCATTTTATCTTCAGACCTTGAATTTCTCATGTCCTTTACATTGTTCTTTTTATATCCTCAACCTTGACTTCAACAAAGATAGGTGACTACAGGTAAAAACTTAATGGTTTTTGCTGTTGTTTACCATGTTTTAGAAGAGTCACATTTCTTAATCATGGCTAAATTTTCACTGCAGTGAACCCTGATCATGCCCTAGACTGTCTTTGATTCTTGCCAATTTCTGGAAGGTATGTTTCTGCCCAACTCTTGATACCATTTTTGGCATTAGCCAAGCTTTTGATTTGCAAACAACAGAAAGAGACCATGGCTAAGTCAGGGAGGAAGAAAAAGGTTGATGAAAAGGATATGGGGTAGTTCATTGAATCAGGAGTTTTATAGGCAGGAACAGTATCCCAAATCACAGCTTCCAAGGTAAAATTTCCCTCTATCCCCTTTCCAATGAATCACTACCTTCCAATCAGAGCAGGAGTCTCTGATTAGCAAAGGATGAGGTCAAGTGCCTATGTCCTGGCTACAAAAGAAGCACAGGAAGTAATTAACTGGCATTTTAAGCTTCTATAGTGGGAGGTGGGTTCCAATTCCGTGCCTGGACTCTGAAGGTCAGAGATTCTCCCAACAAAAGAAGACGCTGAATTGCTAAACAGCCAAAGCAAAGGGCAGATGTCCATTAGCTCCCAGAGAAGTCACTCCTTTCTGTGTTTCTCAGTTTCCTCATCTGTAGAAAGAAGAGTTTGGAGTACATGGTCACAAAGGTTACTCCCAGATCTATCACTCTGAGGCTTTGTCACTCCCCTTTGTCCTCTGCAGAGGAGGTAATCCCAGCTCACATTGTTCTGGCCAAAGGCACTGAGTCCTTGCACTGGTCCTAGCCACAGGTGGGGGCGGGGGGGGGGGGCGGACATAGGGGAGTTAGTTAGAGACTGGCTATCCGAGGGGATGAAGGCCACCCCCCTGGCTCCTGGCTGCTATTAGGCTGAGCCCTGTGCAGCTGTTTTTGCAGCAGGCTTACACTGATGCAGAAAATAGAAGCAGTGTCAGGCCAGCGCCATGAGTGATCCAGAGAACAAAGTCATTTTTCAAGACACTGCCCTGTTTGAACACTGGGTGTCGAGGTGACAGATTTTGTAGACACGTTATGGGAAAAAATCCACCACCTTGAGTGATTTTGAAGCCTTTAGAAATATTTGGCAGGTGTGAACAGTTGGTTCCCCGCATTTTCTCTTTAATCAATTGCTTCTTTAAGAAGTGGCTGTGTGAAGGGAGAGAGCTGGGTATCTCTTCCCCCCCCCCCCCCCCCAGCTCCCTTTCCAGCGCACTGGTTTTTCAATACGAAGAGGCAAAACTTTCTCCACAGTCCCCGAAATGGTGCCTGCATATTAAAAATACACCAGCTTTCTTTGCTGTTTGCCTGCGGATTTGTTTCATTTCATACCTCACTGAAGCCTCCTCTCTGTTCAGAACGCATTGTACCCAGTTGTGAGGAGAGACGGGGCGGGGGGGGGGGGCGGGAACTTGAGAGAGCATCACTTGTTTTCTTAGCAAACTCTGGGAAATATTGAAATAGAAGTTTGAGCTTTAAATGAATAGAAACCTGAGGACTTTAGGAGGAATTTTATTATTTTTTCAAATATTTTTTTAAATATAATTTATTCTCAAGTTAGCTAACATACAGTGTATACAGTGTGCTCTTGGCTTCGGGAGTAGATTTCCATGATTCATTGCTTACATACAACACCCAGTGCTCCTCCCAACAAGTGCCTCCTCAATGCCCATCACTCATTTTCCCCTCACCCCCAACCCCCATCAACCCTCAGTTTGTTCTCTGTATTTAAGAGTCTCTTATGGTTTGCCTCCCTCTCTGTTGGTAACTATTTTTTCACCTTCCCTTCCCCCATGGTCTTCTGTTAAGTTTCTCAAAGTCCACATATGAGTGAAAACATATGATATCTGTCTTTCTCTGACTTATTTCACTTAGCAAAATACCCTTCAGTTCCATCCACATCATTGCAAATGGCAAGATTTCATTCTTTCTCATTGCTGATTAGTATTCCATTGTATATATAAACCATATCTTCTTTATCCATTTGTCAGTTGATGGATACTTGGGTTCTTTCCATAATTTGGCTCTTGTTGAAAGCGCTGCTATAAACATTGGGGTACAAGTGCCCCTATGCATCAGCACTCCTGTATCCTTTGGATAAATTCTCAGTAGTGCTATTGCTGAGTCGTAGGGTAGTTCTATCTTTAATTTTTTGAGGAAACTCCACACTGTTTTCCAGAGCAGCTACACCAGCTTGCATTCCCACCAGCAGTGCAAGAGGGTTCCTGTATCTTCACATCCTCGCCAACATCTGTTGTTTCCTGAGCTGTTAATTTTAGCCATTCTGACTGGTGTGAGGTGGTATCTCAGTGTGTGTGTGTGTGTGTGTGTGTGTGTGTGTGTGTGTGTGTGTGGTTTTTTTTTTCAATGTGTTTTTGATTTATATTTCCTTGATGATGAGTGATGTTGAGCATCTTTTAATGTGTGTATCTGCCATCTGGATGTAGTCTTTGGAAAAGTATCTCTTCATGTCTTCTGCCCATTTCTTCACTGGATTATTTGGGTTTTTTTGGTGTTGAGTTTGGATACTAACCCTTTATCCAATATGTCATTAGCAAATATCTTCTAGGAGGAATTTTAATTCCCTGGCTTGCCTGGAGCTTGGATCCTGGCCTTGTCCACATCTGAGGGTGGGATCCACAAGTCACTTCCCAAAAGGTGGGCACTGGGATACAGGGTCTGAAACAGCACCACCTTTTTGCCACGGCCAGCTGGGATGCAGAATCACCTCTGTGCCCCTAAATGGGTGGGGCAAAGATTGGCATAATGGAATATGAGACTCCATGTCAGAAACCAGACCATTTTCCCTTACATCTGTTTACCACCTATAGTAAGTTAAATTGTGTCCCCCCCCAACTCATATTTGCCCAGAACCTCATAATGTGAACTTATTTGGAAGTGGATTCTTTGCAGATGTAATTAAGGATTAAGGATCTGATGATCATTTCAGATGAAATCATGCTGGAGTTAGGGTGGGCACGAAATCCAGTGACTGGTGTCCTTACAAGAAGAGGGGGGACACAGAGAGACAGAAAAAAGCTATGTGAAGACAGAAGCAGAGATTGTAGTGATGAGTCTGTAAGTAAAGGGATGTCAGGGATTGCTAGCAGCTATCGGTATCTCGGAGGCAGGCACGGGACCATTCTCCTAGAGCCTCCAGAAGGAACCAACCTTGTCAGCATCTTGATTTTGGACTTCAGGCTTCCCGAACTATGAGTAAAGACATTTCTGTTGTTTTCAGCCCCCAGGTTGGAGATGATTTGTTATGGTAGCCTAGGAAGCTAATATATCACCTACTGAATGTCCCTTTGCCATCTTGCCCTCGGCCCATAATGTCCTGCAAAACTTTCTCCTCCCTCAGTTTCAGCTCAAATGTCACATCCTTAGTGAACTTCCCTGAGTCTTCATTAAAAATTAACCATCTCCTTCTGTGCTCCCACAGCTTCGGCACTGACTTAGTTCCCTCTGTGTTCAGTGAGTTATACTAGTGTGTTCCTTCCTCCTAGACTGTGGGCCTCCGAGAGCAGGGCAGATCTCCTCATCTGTATCTTTACTTTCTGATAAAGTGCCTGACGCATTGTAGACACTAGTCACTGGGTGTGGAGAATGGATGGAAAGGGACAATGGTGTCCTCCAGGTGCCGCTGAACTTCTGGAGAGGGGCAGGTTGGCCCTGTGATCTTCCTCTGTCTCAACCTGCATGCTTTTCTGCCCTTCTGATGTCATTTCTGTTCTCTGCACTTAGCTGCCTACTGTGAACACATCTCTACCTACGTGTTAATGGCTAATCTTGCTGTCGGCTGTTCCCAGTTTAAGGCAAGGCTCTTTCTGGGGCCATCCATATTCATAAGGTAGAAAAGCCTCACACTTAAGGACATCTGGGGTGTGTGTGTGTGTGTGTGTGTGTGTGTGTGTGTGGTGGGGGGTAGGAGGATGACCCACTGGCTCAGCTGAGGATAGAGAGATGGAAGGTAGGAAGAAGCAATGGCTGCTCCGGAAACACTGGCCACCCTTGGGGGAGATGGTCTATGCTGGCTGTCTCTCTCTCTCTGTA
This sequence comes from Felis catus, assembly GCF_018350175.1. NCBI lineage: Eukaryota > Metazoa > Chordata > Mammalia > Carnivora > Felidae > Felis > Felis catus. Next base: position 95,769,605 of record NC_058375.1, on the reverse strand, counting down.
CTGTGTCCACTGCTGTTCCCCCCACCTGCCTCCCCCATTCCCGCCAACCACCAAATGATCTGGATCATTGAGTGTAAGGAAAACTCTTTGTCCTCATTGAGCTAGCTTGTATTTTGTTGTTGTTGTCACTGCAAGACAAAACCCCAGGAACCTGACAGAATTAAACTATTTTATCTTCTTTAAATTTTTAAACAAAAGAAAGAGGAGAGATTCTGTTCAGACAATGTCTTGGGCGCAGGCACACAACAAAGTGAGGTGGTGAGAGCGGTGGGGCCTGCGTGAGCTGAGCTGATGCTGTGTGCCCCCCCTTCAGTGTGGACCTGAGGCCTCCGGTGGGCCCACGAGGGGTTTGGCCAGTGTGGCTGGGCACATGATGGGGCCTGGGAGAAGGCAGCTAGGGAGAGTCGGTATCCCTCTCCAGTGCTAGAGACTGTGTCCCCACAGAGCCTCCCACAGGCTGCGCACTGCTCCCCACCAGCACGCCCCAGGGTACCCTCACCCCCCTCAGATGCTTGGGGAAGTGGCTGAGTGTGGCAGGGATCTGGGGGGAACCACAGTGGATTCCAGTTCAGAGGCCACATAGTCTGAGGCTGAGGATGATTTATGAGGAAGGCTTGGTTTCCCTGACTTCAGCTCCCTCTGGACTCTCTGGAAGGTTCTGGTCATTTTATTTCATTTCTAAATCACCAGACTGTCCTTCACCCTGAGCAAATGGTCCTGGGACTTAAAGGGAGCCACTTTGGTGGAGCCATTAATCACAGAAGCCTGGCAGGGTCCTGAGGGGAACTCTCCTCACCTTCTCTGCTCCACTTCTGTGGCAGGTTCTGTGTCCTTGAACTGTCCTCTTCCCATGACTCGGGTTTCCCTCTGACAGGGGACTAGGCCTTGTGCGGAGGAGAGAGAGAGAATGAGAGAAAGACTGGCCCAATCACTCCTTCACTCATTTATTCATTCATTCTGTATCGAGTACTTACCTCATGCCAGGCTCTAACTGTCTGGGAATATAGACATGAAACAAACACACAAAAATCTACCCTCAAGGAGCCTACGTTCTCGTTCCAGCCAGACTTAAATGGTGCTTGTGCTGCTTCTCACTGCTGAACAGATGCAGAGAGTGAGACGGAGGGATGCAAGCCAGGGATCCACATGCAGGAGTCTTTCATCGGACACCCCTATTTCTCACAGGGGTGGCCTGGGGCTTGGGGGATGTCGCTAAACATCCATCACTTTATCGAAGAGGTTACTTTGTCCTCTACTCAAAGTCGGCTGGGAGAGGGTGAGGCTGGAAGGCAGCATGACCAACGACACCCGCCTCTGCAGGCGGGTCACAGGGGAAGCCACATATCCTGGAAGGGGACCCGGGGCCAGAGGGAAGTGTGTGTTTATGTGTGTTTTGTTTATGTAACAGGGACAGATCGCTCAGAGCAACATCTAGCTTTTTATTTTAGCACTTGTTTCCTCTGGTCTGAGCCTCCCACTAGATGTGGAAGGTTCTGGAGGGGTGGTATCCTCTACCCAGTGAGTTCTGAGACTAAGTTTCTAGATAAGGATGCCTGTGTTTGCCTTATCTGTTAGTCAACGACCTACGGTATCACACCAGCCTCTAGGGGGCGGTCCAGGAGAGCTGCCGGAAACAGGGAGAAGAAAGGAGGTCAGGAGGGCGGACCTGGCTGCAGTGGGTCCTCCCATCCCAGGGCCTGAGGAGTCCGATGGAGCCACAGAGTCAGGGCTCAGACCAGTTAGAAAGGAGATACTCCTGAGTGAGCTTACAGAGCATGGCTCTCCCTTCTCTACCTTTCCAAGGGAGCCAGTGTGCCCAGATTCCCACAATCAAGCAGCAGCCTGATGGAGGCGTCGTCGGGGCTTCAGAGGAGTCTCGGGCAGAGTGGGCAAAGCTGAGAGCCTGCAGGCTGCAGGCCGGAGGGGCTGCCCCAGAGTGCCCACCAGAGGGAGAAGGCTGCAGGTGGTGGGTCCTCAGGGAGAGAACATTCCTGGCCTGTGCCCCAGGGACCTCTCTGCCTGACAGTCTGGCAGCCGCCTCAGCTCTGGGCAGGAGCGTGACTTGGAACAGGCTCCTGGGTCTCCTTGTCTCCAAAAATAGGGCCTGGATTTGATCTGTGATTTGCAGCAACCCCCCCGCCCCCCCGCCCTTTTTTTTTTTTTTTTTAATAGGAGACCTTTTTAAACAAAATTTCACAAGGAATCTGTCTTAAAAAACAACTTTAAGAAGCAGAACTGTTTTGGTTGAAGCAGAGCAGGGACTGGAGTCTGACCCGCTCGACCTCTCTCCTCCCCTGCCTGTGGCCCCTGAAGGACTCACAGCTGCTGTGTTCCTCAGTGCTGAGTTCGAAAACCTCTGGACACACTCTGTGTAAGCCCTCTTTCACCTGTGACATTTCAACGTTTTTTATTTATTTTTGGGACAGAGAGAGACAGAGCATGAATGGGGGAGGGGCAGAGAGAGAGGGAGACACAGAATCGGAAGCAGGCTCCAGGCTCCGAGCCATCAGCCCAGAGCCTGATGCGGGGCTCGAACTCACGGACCGTGAGATCGTGACCTGGCTGAAGTCGGACGCTTAACCGACTGCGCCACCCAGGCACCCCTCACCTGTGACATTTCAGACAGGCAAGCAAAGGCCCCACGGAGCTGAGGACATGCATTTCTGGCACCTTCCAGTGGGGTCTGGTCATAACATGTCCTTCCTTCACTCCTTCTGTTTCGTTTTAGTTGATTTCTCCTGTTTCTTTTAATCTCTATTTTTCACTTCAGAGGCTGTTGTCAGATGCCTGGAAATGTTGGGGAAGCAGGTATCCGGTCTCCTTCTTTGGGGAAGAAGAACGGCCCTCACTGGCACCTGGAAGCCATGGGTCCCGTGATGCAGCGTGAGGGTGGGGGCTGCCCAGATGCCCCAAAGGGGAGGGGCTCTGGAAGCTTCTGCTTCTTAACAGTTTTCTTCCTCTTCTTGTTTTAGCCACCCCTAAACCGCCACCACCTCCACCTCCAGAAATCCCTGGTGCTGCCGATTCTGGGGCATTTTGAGGATTCTGTGTTATAAATCAGGTTGATTTCCAGCTTTCCTCACTACCAGCAGTGACTTCGATGTCTTGAGTCTGTCAAGTTCATTATCCTTTGCCCATCCACTTTGCAGCTTCCAAAATTTTATTGCTGTTTTCTCCTTTCCCATTCTGCCTTGTCCTTGTGGGTTTATGCCTTTGTAAACAATCCCTTTGCTGTACTTTTAGTGAGGTTTGGGGAGAGAGCAAAATTAGACGTGTGTGTTCAGTTCACCACTTTTACCAGGAAGTCCGGCCATTTACTTTTATTATTTAAAGAAAGACCTTTCCAGTTTCCTGCTGTGGCAAGGCCCCGGATACCTGGTCAGCGGGCTGTGTGCGTTGGCAGAGAAAGGGCCATTTTTCCTGTCTTGATGGTCCATTGGTCACTGTTCCAGGCTCACCATCTCCCTGTCCTGAATCTACCCCTGTCAATCATGCTCCTTCCACTTGTCGTACTTCATCATCTTCCCTATTCCTGTGCCCCTGTCCCTCTTTCCACTTAGATGCCCTTGGGCTCTTGTCAAGATATCCAATCCATCAAGAAAAAAGAAAAAAAAAAATCAATGTATTTTTTTTTGTTTTTAATTGAGCACCTAGGTAGGCTCTATGGGTATGGGAATCAGATTTTCTGAGTCCAAATTGGAACTTTTGTTATTAAAGAAAACAAAAACAACCACGTTAAAAAGGTTGTTGAGCAGATGCACTTTAAACACTAAAATTTTCACAATTTAGGGAGCACCAGGAACACATACCTGAGATCTGACCTGTCCCAGACAATCTGGGATGTCGTCATTGTGTAGGGGAGAAGTGAGAAAACCTTTTTTCCTCCAGGATCATATGGTCCAGTTGGGTTGGGAAAATGGAACCCCTTCCAAAGATAATACCAGGTATTCTGACCACTGCCAAGTAAGTAACAGGAAGTGCCCCAGGGACCTTGAGAAAGGGCGATCCTGGATGTGAGGGGGCTGGTCATAAAAGGGAAGACTTCCTGAAGACAGGTTTTAAGGATGGGCTTGGAAAACTGCCCATAGATGTCCAAGGCCGGTTCTATGGTGAAGAAGTTGGGAGCTGGCTTGAGGAAAGTACTGCTCTTGTTGTCCTATTGTCAACTCTTTATCACCTTTCACCTCCACCAGTCACCTCTGCCATCTGACCGTATGGACATAATGGGGATTCCTCCTCAACTTTATAACTTTGTCTCTTTTGGGATTAGGTTCAGCTATAAGTAGCAGAGGTTCAAAATAACTGTGACTTAAACATGAGGGTTATTTCTCTCTCAGCAAAAGGCCATAAGGATATAGTTTGGGACTGGAAGGGAGATTCTATTCTGTGAAGTCCTCAGCGATGCAGCTTCTTTCCAGCTCACTGTGATTCTCATCCTGGTGGACCAAGATGGAGATTAGAGCTTCAGCCATCACATCCCCATTCCAGGCAGCAGGAAGGATAGAAGAAAGAAGAAAGAGGAACAAAGGAGGATGGATCTTGTAAGGATCTCCCTTACAAGATGGGAGATTCCCAGAAGCTGCTATACGTCACTTTTGTTTCTGTCTGATAGGCCAGAACTTAGTCAAGTACAAAGTACATTGGGATCTATAGCTTTTATTCTGTGTGGTCAGTTGTTACTATGGAAGAGGGGATACTGTGACAACTAGAGATCGTGGCTACACTGTCACCATGCATTGCTCTCAGTCCACATTTGGTCACTTGACCTATCTGTCCTTCTGTCATTGGTACGTTTCTCCATCTATTCATCTTTTTCTACGTGGCCATCGTCACTCAGAATCGATGAAGGCAAGAAAACTAAAAGTCTGGTCTTCTTCTTGTGCAGTTGAAGAAGTGAAGGTATGAGAAGGGACAGGACGGGACTTGTCTAAGGTCAGTCACACTGTGGAATAACTACAGAATCATTATCAGATCACCAGGTCAAACATTTGTCCAAATTGAGTACCTAAGTGCTAATGGAGCAAGACAGAAACCAAGTGCCCCAAGCCAGTTAGCTAGGGATGTCTTCCAGGTGAGGTGAGGACCAGAATGAGTTTGGGGAAAGGGAAAGTCATCTAGAAGGGAGGAGAACGTTTATGACAGCAAATGGCTTAGATAGAGCCACAGAGTCGAGTTAGAGCATTTTGTTAGAGCCTGTGAGTTTGAACAAAATGGATGACATGTCAGCTACCACGAAAAATTAAACAGTGACTTGAGGTACAGGATGGCTGAGCATTGGCTGACTGGGGTTTGAACTGTACTCAGAGCCTGGAATCAATAAAGAAATATGGCCATTTCAGGCATTTTAGGTTTGGCAGAACCTGGAATCTCTATCTGTGTCTGCCTCTCTACCCTTTATTTTTGTCTCTGACTCTGTCTCAGTTTCCATCTCCCTGTTTCTGTGTCTTGTTTGTTTCCTCTCTAGCCTCTGGCAACAGCTTTAATGCCTAGAAAATATTTCCTGTAATCCCCTTAATAACCATTGATGGGTTTCTCTGAACCCGAACAGATCTCCAATCTCCACACTTCTGAGGTTGGTGCTCCCTTAGCCTCTCTCCTATACTTTATGAAAAGAGTCCAGGCTGGTTTTTCCCTGGCCTGGGTGCCCAGAATGGTGGCAGACATGGAAAAAACTGGATTGTTGTCCCCCTCCTCCACAATGGGGCTTGGGAGACATGCTCATTCCATAGCTCCTATAGACTAAGAGCCTCTACTGCTCCCTTGAAATGTACCAGCTCTGAAATTTATGGTGAATTCCCTGTCCCTACTCCCAGAGGTAGCTGCCAAGGAGACAGGTTAAAAGCCTGTATTTATGGCAAGTGACACTTTCTGAACAAGATGTTGATTAAGGAGCATGTTGGGTTCTTCCTGTTCCGCAAGCTCCAGAGGCTGAGCAGTGAGTGTGAAGATTGTTCGTGGGTTGGGGCACCTACCACCTGCCTAAGCCTGGAGGCCCTCAGGGGCAGCTGGGATGAGGGGAACCTTTACAGTGCTGTGCTGGAGTTCACTCACACTGGCTGACTGTTAAGTGTTCAGGAATGTTACAAGCCGGTGGTTACACGGTTGGTGTCTTGAAACTGGCCATGGTGGGAATATTTACACCACAGAAATGGGCAAATGCCATGAGTCAGGGTTGGTTTTTCTCCCCTGCTGGAAAACTGGTTTACCAACACTCCGCTGGGTTACCCTCACGTCGGGCACTTTGTGGGGACGATGGCAGCTGGGTGAGATCCTGGAGACTTTGCCAGGGTTCTGGCCAGACTGGAGGGATTTCTGATCTGGTTGGGGAGAACTGCTCCATCTGGGGGTGGGAGGCTGGTATTGGAAGAGGAGCCGAAAAGTAAATGAAAATAAACCTCAATGTGCCCAAGTGAGGCAGAGCTGTGGCCACGTGTTCTGATCTGCTCCAGAACCCAGGACAGCGGGCAAATGCATCACGATGACTCTGTTTCTTTACAGTGAAAAAAGTTACCTTGGACATACTTTGTAGTCAGCATATCCTTCTCTTGTTATCTCATCTACTACATCTTTGCTTCCTTAATGCTCATTTTCTTTGCAAAGGGGAAAAGTAGCTTTGTAATCACAAACCCCAATATATGGACACCCAAACATGTGTCGACTAACATTTCATAGCAGGCTGACAGCCGTATAGCTACTGCCAACGTGCACAGTACCGCAAAGGGCGGACTCGTGTCCAGTTGTCAGCGTGAACCGGAATAAGAAAATACCTAACTTGTGAAGCAAATACTCACATTGCATCTGGTTAACTAGGGCCTTTTGCAGGCTGAGGCCCCTGCCTGTGAGCATGAAGTGAAAGTCACTTCTGCACCCTCAACTGAATGTCTTGGCTTTAATTGAACATTAAGTCATAGGGGGCCTCTTGAGTTAACACTGGGCATTAAGATCAAGCACTGCAGACTATTTTCGATGTATAGCTATTACAGTGCACACTCAAACACACACAGAGAACATAGATCCTCACGGACGCATAGAGGGAAGCCTTGGAGAGTCAGTATAGGAGAGAGCCACCCAGAGCTACGAGTCTAACTACTGAAAACAGACCCAAGGAAAGTAATGTAATTGCCATTAACCAGAGCGAATGGCTCGGCTGATGGATGCCAGCAACGTGTGAAGGCTTGATAATCGTCTGTTCATCCCAGGATGGATGTGATGCTCTCTTTCCTCTGCAAAGTATTTATTTGTACGAGATTAGATTTGACTGGGGAATGCTTCTCCCTTTTCTAAATTATTAACATCTAATAAAAGGTTATAGCCAAATTCCCTGACAACCTCACATGTGGAAATAAAACCATCATTTTTATGCAGCTGCCATGTATTTTCCCTTCACGGTCGAGGGAGACAAGAAAAAAGGAAAAAGAATTGGAGATGTTTTCAGTTCACAGGGGGTGTTTCTCTGTCCATTGACATTGCCCCTTGTTTGTTTGTTTGTTTGTTTTCGGGGGGGGGGGGTTTGGTGGGAGGCTTTTAGTTTCCAGACTTTGTCCACTTAGTAATGCAGGGTTATGGCTCTTTCCCATCATTTATCCTCAGAGCTTGTCCCCACTTTCGGGCAGAGCCGCCGTTGTGGTTCATTCTGAAGGAGGGGCCTTTGGGTGGAGATGGGCTTGTGGTTTGGAGGCATTGTGTCAATCAGCCAGTCTGTCAGTCAGTCAACAAGTCTTTATTTATCTCAGTGGGTGCAGAACTGCCTATTGGGATGGTGAGGACACGTGGTCTTCCTGCCTGCAGTTTCTCCTCCTCACACCAGCCTACACACAACTGTCTCATTAACTCTTTCTCAGACACCGTTCTGATCCTGTTGAACTCTCGCTCAAACACTCTTGGTGGCTCCCCATTTCCTTGAGGGAAAAAATAAATCCAGCCTAGCCTACCATTCTGGGGAACCTGCACTTTAACCCATTGTCAAAGCTTTAACTTGCCTCCCATAAGCCTCTTTGTGACCCTACATGGAACCATGCACTGTTCCCATCTCTGTGCTTTTGCTTACTCTGGCCTTTTTCACCTGTTGTCTGTGTGTCCAGTTTCTTCTCATTCTTCCTGGACCGGCTCAACGTTTGCCCCAGCCATGAGGAGTCTCCCCCACCTCTGCACTCTGACAGTACTTTATTCATACCTCTTTTCTGGTACATCAATTTTTACTTTGTCATCCAGCAATTCATGAGGAAGGAGGAAAGTGAGGAGCACAGAGTCTGGAACCAGACCCAGAATTCAAATCCCAGCTTTGCTCTTTGCCACCTATGTGAACTCTCTGAGTCTCAGTTTCTTCATATCCAAAATAGGAAGAATTATAACACCTATTTTGTGAATAATGGCAAATATTAAATGGCTTCAGTTAGATAAAGTGCATAGACCATGGTCTGGTACATAGTAAGTACCACAGAAGTATTAGCTGCCATTATTTGCAAAAAAAAAAATTATATTCTTTTACAATGGCTTGGAGTTCAGTAAGATTTATCTACAAGTGATGCAAGACTTTTTCTAACTCTAAAACCCTATAATAACAATGCAGACATATAGAATTTAACATTTACCCAGCATTCCCTCATCCATGATTCGATTCCACCAGTATTCATGGAGAGAGCCTTATATGCCAGGCAGAGTGTCTCACTTTAAATCTTGACATGACTATTATGTTCTCTATCTTCAAGCATGAAATACTGAAATTCAGTAAGGTTCAAGGACATCTTCAGGGAAACTCAGCTTGGATGGACCGGAGCCAGAGTCTTCTGACTTTCAACCATATCTAGTCTTTACTTCTGCCCTCTGTCTCTGATTCATTAAGAAGACCCACATTACTACTTCTGAGACATTCGGATCCCCAAGGGAAGGATTATAGAGCCACTGTGGTCAGCAAGGGCCTGCTGTGTCCTGAGAACCTGAGTCACATTCCATAAGCACAGACCCATGATCTCAGTTCTTACAGAGTGAAAATGTCAGACCCAGACAAAAGCAGGTAGGGAACTATGGTGGGCCATGTATGGGCAATCTCCTCTCCTTCAGATCACTGCCAGGAACATTGGAGGCCAGATTTTTCTGTTTCTTCCTCCCAGGTGGCAAAGGAATTCATAAACTCTAGGAGCAATAGCAGTCTTCACTAGGAGTCTAATGAAAATTAATTAGGAAGGCATATCTACTACAGAAATCCCCAAACAAAACAATGATGTATTGTCTAATCATGCATGTCAAAGCCAAATAGAAATGTTTTGGAATCGTTAGCAATTTTGGATGATCTGACCCATTCCTCTCCTCTACCTAGTTTAGAAATAGAACATGTGCTTTTCTAGATGTTTAGCCCTCAACTCCCAAATGCATTTACTTTCACCCCATAGGATGCCCCTCCCCAACCATTGTCCATCCAGGTGTTGGTTTGGGATGTCTCTATCTGGTACATGTACTCTACAGAGTGGCTTGTGTCAGTGGGCTTGATGCAGCATGGAAGTTCCTGGAAGACAGAGCCTGTATTCCTGTAATTCTTTTGGTAAGTGGCCCAGCACAGTGCCAAGTAAAGTGTGGGACTTAAAGCTTTGATGGTGATGACAATTAGCATGTCTGTGTCTATAGCAAATTAAATTTTCTAAATTATTCAGGCCTGGACTCCTAAGGTTTTGATGATCTGGGTTTTTGTTCAGATCCCAGACTCATTAGTTGTGTGTCTCAGTCAGGGCCCTGGCAAGAAAACAGTGGGCACATTCAAAAGTCAATGAACAGGGTTGAAAGAAGGGGTATGTGCAGGTTTAAGGGGGAAACCACCCAGGAAGGGTGAAGCACCCTGAAGCTAGCAACAGCAGGGAAACTTCCATGCCCCCGGACCTGCAGGGACAAAGGAAAGGACTGATTATCAGAACCTGGAGAGGCCCCTAACTGTCACCGAGAAGGGGGCCACCTGGCAGCACCTGTGCCTGGGGGCAGAGAAACATAGTCACTGCCACACCATGACCAGAGAGCGAGGGAGCCAGGGGAATAAAAATTCTAGTTTCTCTCTTCCCCCACACTTTGTTTTCTGTCCATTTCTTCCCCTTGGTCCACCTAATAGAAAGCTAGAGGGTAAGGGAGCCTACTCCCCCAGTCCCCAGAAGAAGGGTGAGGTGTGGATCTGGAGTGAGTGGGGGAAACAAATTGACGCTGTGCAGTCTACCATGCAACCTTAGACAAGTCTCTTAAAAAATTCTTTGACTCGTAGTTTTTAATTTGTAGAATGTGGATAATTACTTCACCTAGCTGTAGGGTTGTTGAATGTAAGAATTATAAGACATCATGCAAGTGGATGGGGTTGTGATAATTTTTTTGAACTTGCTCAGCTGGGTTTTATTTCATTTGTATGGGTCCATTTGACCAGAGACAAGCCATGGGGTATGCATGCCCATTACAAAGAGAAGGCTCTAGCAAGGTATACCCAGTGGGCCAGGGGTTATGAAAGGACCCAGGCCTTTTGGTGCTGCTGTCTCCAAAGAGTAGGACAGAAATTTAGAATTTGTTCTTGATTCATATTGAAGTAATCTTTTTTCTGCTGCAATTTATTCAGGTTTATGGAGCACATAAAGACCTACAAAGGCAGCCTTTTGATGTAGTTATGCAGCTATAAACTTATACAGCTGTAATAATTGCATTTTAATGATTTCTTTATATTGCCATAATTGGTAGAGTTAATGATCACGTCAACTGGATGAGGAAAAGAATGCTCCTTGCAGCCAATCCCCTTCTTATCCTCTCAGGCTCTCTAGAGCATAGAGAAAGATAGATGTTTCCTGATTCCCCTCTATCCACAGCTAATGGACCCCCGACTGGTAATCACTGAACCTCCCAAGTTCTCCTTGGAAAGGCGTCCATTTGATACACATATTTAGTTTGTCCTTGTTTCATGAGCAAACTTCCTCACCTCTCTCTCCAATAGAAGCCAGGCTGTCACATTGTCTATTGCTCTTCCTCTTGCTGCCACAGTTTCTCTGCACAGTAGTTTTCCACTTCAGGCTTCATTACTGGAGAAAGATCTGGGAAATAAAAGGGTTTGGGGCTGGTGTGTGCACGTGTGCCTGTTATTTAATCATGCCCCAAGTGCTAAGAAAAAAGTCCCTCTGAGATCAGAGCTGGATGAAAGATCTTGATTTTCGCTGGAGGGGAGAGGGGGAGCTAAAAATCAGCTTGACTGAAAATTCTCATAAAATTTGCAAAATCCTGAAACTGAAAAGTTCTGCAATGCAGAGGCACTCCCATGCAATGTAAACAGGGTCAGGTTGGGCCCCTTGGAGCTGGGCTGAGGTGGGGGCCACTGTCAGTCAAGCTAATGTTGGGCTTGGGATGGGGGCGGAGGGAACTGACCCTCAAAATAGAGATCGCTTTGGGCAAGACTAGAAAATAAATAATCCCCTTCCTCCCACCTTTCCCATCTGCTTCTGGCAAAGAGAGGAAAAGGAAGCCAGTTAACCGCCTCCCTGGTTTGACGTGCAGTGCTGAAATTCTGGACAGCTCCCCCGGGGCGGGTTGTGGGGGGGTGGCTGTCAACTTGATTATTGGTGGAAGTGATGATGGTGGTGGTGGGGTCAGTAAGCGGGGTCACAAAAGAGGCTGTGAGTAGGAAGTGAGGGGTGGGTACTTTGAGCAGAGCATAACCAAAGCTAGTTGATGGTCAATAAATAACTATTGATTGACTTGATCATTTAAATTGGTTTTGCAATGAGTCAGTGCCAGCAGACTTCCTCATTTCCTTATGTTTTGTTGAGGCTAATCTGGAAAGGAGATTTCATGCTCTGAGCACTCACCAACCAATGGTGCAGAGTGGAATCAAGGGAACAGTCAGTGTGGCTGGGAGGCCAGCCTGGTATGAAACATTTGCCATATCAATTTTATAAAATGGCTAGTCCTCATGAGAATGCCTGAGAGGTGGCTGCAAACTGGCTCTGGATAGGGAGAGCATCTCTCCCATTCCAGGAACTATCCATACAGAGAATTTATTTCTGTATCCCCCCAGAGATATGAAAGTAAAAAATTCCTCCAGGTGGATTTGCCTCTGGCCTCCAACTTTGAATTGCGCTAGAGGAAAGAAGAATAGAATAAAGAAAAGACTCTTGTCATGAGCATCTTGGCCTCAGTTTGAGTTTGAATAATTTGTTCCTAGAAGTATAACTTAGGAAGGCTCCTCTCTTCCACTTTTCACTCTGGAACTATCTCCTCCTTTACTCCACCTGAAATAACATCTGAAGACATTAGGGCCAATGTGCAACCTTTAGAAAGTTAGCACTTCATGACTACAGGATTACCAGGCAATACTATACCTTGGTGTGAATTGATGCAATCAGTATTTTAAAATTTTGACAGTGAGGTGACATCAGCGGTGTTGGAAGAGGAAGAAGATGATGTAGGGAAATGGGAAGGATGGACAAAATTTTGTAGCCTTAGAGCACTGGTCTTGGGAGGAAATCTTAGATGAGGATTTTTTTTCTCCTGAGGATAAGGAGAAGAGTGCCAGGGGTTGAGGGAACTAAAGAGATGCTTCATCGACTTTGGCAATTTTCATCATTCCAGATCTGGTCAGTGGTAGACTCTTCCTTAAGTGAACTCTGGTCTCTTTCTTACTCTTCATATGACCCATATTTCATTCTGATTTGTCAGTAGGAAGACCCATCCTATATGATATGGCAATATAACCTGGAGTTAGAGTGCAGTTAGAGGGTTTTAGGTTACATATGTGGACAACTGATTGACCATGAAACAAATGACACTGTGGTGTTGAGCTTTATGGGTTTCACAAAAATCTGTGAAGAAGACAGGAGATGAGGAATCTTAGACTCATGGAAAGGTGCTATCTTGTGGACACTCAGTGCCTAAGTGGTAGAGCCAGGAACTTGGATGCTCAGTGTTTTCCTACATCACAGTGCCAATAGTTGAGATGGAAATATCTCTCTTATTGAACATCTTTCAGTATAATCTTGCTTATCAGGGTGATGAACAAAGTGGCTTTGGAAGGGTTTGGTCTCTATGTTGTTAATTATTCAAGGCAATATACTCAGAAGGGTTCAGGATTCTGAGAATGTAATTGTTGAACATCCCCAAGAACCCCACAGATTACAGTTGTTTTGACACTCAGGTTCTTTCCAGTCCAGAACTGTAGCCATTTGGCAACTTCTTGAAGTGTGCATGACTGAGAATCAATGGTGATGAAGTTCCTTCCATTATATCTCTTTCACTTTGTAGAGACTCAGGCATAATAAATGTGGTGGAAATGCCTGCCAGATGAAAATTAGGACTCCTTGCCACTAATACACCTTCTTCCCTTAATCTCTGCAAATATAGGAAGAGATCCAAAAAGAAAGTGAAATAGTGGGTGACTCAATTCAAATTCAAACTTGACAAAGTCTCCCTCTGTTTGTGTGCTTTTCAGGCTGCTGGTTCTCTTTTGACTTGTCTTGTGGTTGTACAGCTATTTTAAACTTCTGGTCATTCTTACAAGTCTCTTGGAATCATCTTTTTAGTAGTTCTCTTGAAATGTACTCCTTGATTTTCACAAAATCAAAATATCCTCATTAGATCATGAAGATCCATCCATCCTTTCATCGACCCAATCACACACCATTCATCTATCTAATCAAGTATCTATCCATCTGCCCATCCAACAAATACTCAGTACTCACTCAGAAAACCACTGTATCAGGTGCTGTGGGAGATCCAAAGATAAATAAAATACAGTCTCTGTATTATTTAGGGTTCAAGCTTAAAAGTAGAAAGAGCATCTTAAATATTTATAATTCAGAGAGTTTAGTGTAAAATTGATGATAGTAGAATTAGAAAGCCAAACAGGAGATGGTATGACAACACAGAAGTTAGCAACACTTAGGATATACTACTATCCCTAGGCTGGGGAAAAGGAGTGTGAGATGTTACCGGAGCCCAGGGATTGGGTCACCAGTAGGAAGCTAGAACCATGGTGGATATATTCAGTGGGAGCTGGAACCAGGGTGGATGTGTCTAGCAGGAGCTAGAGTTGTGGAAGAGTCACAGTTGTGACAGAGATACTACCTGAGGCAAAGAAGAAGATGTAGAATTGCCCTGGCTTTTCTGTTTCTCTTGTCCTCTACTCTCCATTGGCTGAACCCAGCCAGAAGCCTGGGGGGTGCAGCCTGCCGGGGCCAATTTCCCTGTCCTTACCACAATACAGAACAGAGGAAAGGAAGGGCAAGGAATGGATCTGAGGGTAAATGGGTGCAGTACCAGCACAGCTCCAGTACTGGGGGTGGGAAAGGAGAGTCCAAGATCTAGTTCACTCAGACCCTAGTAAAATCTCTGATTTTAGAATGGCTTTAGAAAGGAAACTGGAACTTTGGTAAAATATCCTAATGATCCTTTTAGGAATCTAGTAAAAGACTGGATGCTTTTCCAACATGACTGCCCTCTGGAAGGTCTGTTCTTAGGGACAGCTGGGTTAAATGTAAATACATTATCATGGTGCCTCTTTGACCAGTAAATGGTTGTTTATGATGCTTGATCATCAGTTCCTGCTCCAGGCTTCATTCATTCCCCATTCCAATCAAATCAAATCAGTCATGCTCTTTCACATCATCTTGCCTTGGCTGGAGCTGTTTCCTCTGCCTGAAGAGTTCTCTTTCCTACTTGGAGAATTTATACTCCTCCTCTGATAATCAGCTCAAATGTCACATCTTCTGTGAAGACACCTTGTGTTCTATCTGCCTCCTCAGCACTTTCTTCATATATCCCTTATTGCACTCAGAATAATGTGTATTGGTGGTTAGTTGTTTGTATGTCTATCTCTTCCATTAGTCAGTAATTCATGGGGTACAGGGGCCACATCTTCATTACTGTCTGTTCCCACACAAGTATAGCACAACCTTTGGCACAAAGTAACCAATAAATATTAGTTGAGAGATTGAATGTGTTATTGCACGTTACAAAAGCATATAGATAGATAAATAAAACACCTGTTCTCTGAAAGCCTCAACCTCCTGCATGTCCCCCAGGGATGATAGTTATCAGTTATTGAAGTGGCTGGGGTGGTTGACCAACTGAATTTCCAGTCCTGACTCTTCTAGGCCTGAGGCCATAGATATCCCTTTAGAAAGAAGTCCCTAGAGGAGTTGAGTCTGAGGGCTGTGAACAGCTACTAGAACTTTTATTTTTTGATGTTTTATAAATGTGTCTTCTCAGCCCAACCCAACCCAACACGACTAGGCAGAGCTCTTGTCTGTTTTGAACAACTCAGACAGCTTTTACAGCTTGATCATTTGAGTGAATTTCTAGATGTGGAAAACAGGATCTTTTCTCCCTTTCTCCTTCATTTTTCCTCCTTCTGCCAAGTGAAAGACCTCTGCCCTGCACCTAGCCATGTGTAGGTCTTTGAGGTCTTGGCCTGGTCTAGGGATGGAGCACTATCAGTTTGTTTCTTTCAGGGCACCTGACCCTCTTTCTTAGCTCACTTCCCATCTTTCTGAGCTTGTTGACCAACTCGGGCTACTCCATGGCTCCCATGACCAAGGGGGCGATGGGTCTGGATAGGAACTTCCTGTTGTTCAGGTAAAATGATAGTATCAACAAGAGCTAATCTCCTTCTCCTAAGTGTGCCAAACTTTTTATTTTCTTTTTCAACTTTAATATTTTCCAAGGTAGTTCTGTAGGCTAGAAGGTAACCATCAACTCCTCTGTGGTGGAGGATAGAGGCCAGGATAGATAAAGGCCAGAAAATGAGGCCAGGATAGATAAAAGTCACCATTGGAGGTAGTGGGCAGAATCAGAAGTTGAGGTGAGGATTCTGAGTCCCAGACCTGGATACCACCTGAGCCTGTGGAGGAGGTAAAAAAAAGTAGCCAGGATGGTCTCAGGCTCCATCAGGTAAGAAGCTGAGGCCTACACATGAGACTGGTGAGGACATCTAATGTCAGCTGGTGACAGTGGGGGGCTATAGTCCCCTCTGGGGTTTCTGCTCAACTCCCTCTCCACTTACTCTTGTCTGCTGGTGAGAGATGGAGATGAGCAGTGAAGGAAACATTTTCCTTGGGACCAACAGCAGGATTTCTCTGAATCTTGGTCTCATTTGCTTTTGTGGCCTTGAGCAAATTACTTAATCTATCTGAAAGTTGGATCTCTCACCTGTAAACAGAGAAAATTTCTGCCTAAAGGCTGTCTTGAGGATTAAATGAGATGGGGGAGATTAGCCATGTGCTTGGCACATAGCAGATACCCAATTGAGTGTATTTATGACTATAAAGATTCTTATTACACAGGCTCACTCCCTCTTGCTTATCCCTTGCCTGGCTCTGGGGCTGGGCTGTTCTCTTGGTCATCCCAGACCTCTCAGAGGAAGGACTGGCTCCAGCTGTAGAAAAGCCTGCAGCCTCTGAGCTCAAAACCATAGGTTTCTTCCTGTATGTTCTATCTCAGCTCCTTTCTTGTGTGTTCCCACTTCCCATGTGCAGGGAGATCACTTGGAAAGAGGTTAGAAGGAGGAGGTCTCAGGGGTGAAGGGGGGACAGATGGGCTCTGTGAACAGTGGCAAGTGAAGGAAAAGGGCTGGTCTAATCAAAAGCAATGAGAATCCCAGGATCACTCTTTGAAAATCACTGTGTGTATGGGGTAGGGAGTAAGAGGGGGTCGGCGGTGCTGAAGGTACTACACAGTGTTTCCCAGTTAACTTGGATCCAGCAGTTGCACTACTAGGTATTTAGTAAAAGAATAAAAAAATGCTAATTCAAAGGGATACATGCACACTGATGTTTTTAGCAGCATTGTCTATAATAGTCAAAATATGGAAACAGTCCAAGGGTCCATTTACTGATGAATGGATAAATAAGATGTGATGTGTGTACACACACACACACACACACACGCGCGTGCACGCGCGCACACACACACACACACACACACACACACACTGGAATATTACTCAGCCATAAAAAATGAAACCTTGCCATTTGCAACAATGTGGATGGAGCTAGAGAGTATTATACTAGGTGAAGTCAATCAGAGAAAGGCAAATATCATATGATTTTACTTATATATGGAATGTAAGAAACAAAACAGATGAACATATGGGAAGAAAACAAAGAGAGAGAGAGGCAAACCAAGAAATAGACTCTTAACTATAGAGAACAAACTGATGGTAACCGGAGGGGAGGTGGGTGGGGGGAATGGGTTGCATAGGTGATAAGGATTAAGGAGGGCACTTGTCATGATGATCACAGGTTGATGTATGGAAGTGTTGACTCACTATACTGTACAGCCGAGACTAATACTACCCTGTCTGTTAACTATACTGGAATTTAAATAAAAACTTGTCCATATCCAATCTTTCTGCCCATCATGAAGCACTGGACTTAATATTAGAACCTCTTCTCCTCACACCATCCTAGGTCCAGGGCTGGCCAATCAGTTCTGCTCCTAATGTCATGAATTCCTCTCCCTTGGTTTTGATAGGAATCTACCTCGCACTCTAATATTTTCCAAGAGTACTTGCCCTGCCAAGTGTCTGGTTCCTGGTAGGATCCCAGGCACTGGCCCATGGTCACTATCTCACACTGGGGTCTTCAAGGTGGCCCTAGTTGTTTTTCCTTCATGCAATTTCCTGGATTGAGCTGGAGGCTCACTTCTCTCTGTCACACCCTTTGTACCAATACCCCTCTTTGCTTTTGTTCCTGGGGTGGCTGGAGCTGAGCTTTGCTACCGAGCAGGGCTGGCCTTCACCGCTGTCTGAGAAGATTGGATCTGGCTGCTTACAGACATTTCCAGGCCACTTGATGAATGGGTCCATGTAAATGGGGGTGGCAAATGGCTGGCAGGGAGGGTGGGAAGGAGACAGAGGCCAACTCCTTGCCCTCACTGAAAGGTTTGGAAATTTCTGCAGACATGGATTCTCCTCCTATTTCTATTCTGATCCTCAACTTCCCTTTCTCACTATCATTTCCTCTTCCCTCCTCCACTTTCAGCAATGACTTGGTGGCTCTCAAAACAACAACTATCTTCAGGGATGCCTGCAGCTAGAGGAGACCTGCTTCTTATGAGCTCTGGAGTATGCTCTGGCAGGTGACTGCAGATTCTGGTGAGCCAGGATACCCCTAACCTGAGGCTTGGACTTGAATGCCAGCCAGGGTCAGGGGAAATGGCAGGGTTGCCTCGGAAAGGGCTGGGGAGCCGCACGTTTGCAAGCTGAGGGATCATGTTCCAGGGAGCTGGCACACTGGTCCGCTGGGAATGTCTGAAGACAAGAGGTTTCAGGTTTGGGGCTGTATTTATACTGGCAATGGATATGGATGGGTGAAGTCACAGGCCGGCCCATTACATGACAGTGTCCACAGTCCCCCAACGTCATACTGCTCAGATATACTAATATCCTCTGTCTTTTCTAATGCAGCATATTTCACTGACATGGGTATTCAGCAGGTGATTGGAACTCACCTGTTGGTCTATATCACTCTAGAAAGATCCAGGTTTATTAAGCTATTTCTGAAAACATTGGACCCCTTTCTTCATTGTGCCCTCCAAATTTGTGTTACTTTAACCAGAACGACAGCCCATAGGAAGCTTCCATTAAATTAGATTTGAAATTTGAAATTCCATCCAGGATTATAAATTTGAGTCTGTGAGCAAGAGCCTCCAATGAACTTGCATCTCTCCCAGTAATCTAGAAGGTCTAGGCCCACGAAGGAAGGCAGAGTGCAATAGGGCAAGAATGTGGATCCTCCTGGGCTCAGAATTTCTTTGGTCTGGGCTGCTCTTAATAGTCCAGGGCTTGAGCCACGTTTTAGAACACAGTGTGGGCCTGCAGACTTGGGCAGACCCTGGGCTATACCCATCCATGGGATAGGGCAGGTCTGGGGGAAAGAGAGCCATGGCCCAGGCATAAGCAGTCAGCATGGGCAATGGCATGAGGCCAGGGAGGAGGCAGGTATGGTGAGAGGCATCCTGACAGGTGGGCTTGGCAGACAAACAAGGAGTCCAGCTCATGTGATTCTTGAAGACCAGGTGAACATGCTATTGTCATGAAGTACATTTGCTCCATGCTGGTTTTTTTTTTAAATGATATTTATTTATTTATAATAATCTTATCTCATAGGCGATCTCATATGACTTTATTGAGCAGATATTGCTAAAATTATTCTTGAGCTTTCAATCATCAATGTAAAATATGTAAAATGAACAATATGGAGTAGGGCCGCAAAACTCCTATAAATTAGATACGCTGAACCAGAACTCTACTTGTCTAAGCTTTTAATTTTGATATAATTTCACACTTACAGAAAAGTTGTTACCTTTTTGCCTCATTTGCTTTATTATGCAATCAGGTCCTTGTGAAAGCAGGGAGTAACACTGCAGCCATCAAGCTTCAGGAAGGGGTCCAGTCTCAAGGGGATACCCAATCAGAAGCAAGGTGGCCCTGGAGAGATGGGGGACAGGGTCGGTTAACTGAGCCTCAGAGAACATGCTGAACTGGCCACTGAGGTGATTTTCCAGAGGGACTGGGCTACTTAAAGCCCAGTTTGGCCGCTTTTGTTGTGTCATCTTGGGTCAACTGCTGAGTCCTTATGAGCCACTCTTTCTTCCTTGGCAAATGGGGAGGTTCACATCTACTTTCGTAGGTTTCTTGTGAGGCTGGGAAGAGGTTTTGTGTGAAAAGTATTTCATAGGGCCTGGCACATAGTGCCCAATAAATGGCAATTATTAGTAATCATGCTGCTGATGATTAGAGTAATAAAAAGAGTATCTCCTGAGGTGGAGGTTTGGAGCCAGAGGCCTGGCCCAGCTCGACTCCCCAGGTGAGGCTGGCTGGCTGGGCCTGTAGGGGCAGGGAGGGCGTGTGCGGGCCTGCATCCCAGGCGGGACTTGGGCATCATCGGGGTACTGCTGGCATGGAGAGGACCGAGTGAGGGATTCTTCTGCATGAGAACGCGAGTTCCTCTGGCAAAACTCCAGGGGTTGGGCATCTTGGGTAAGGAAAAATTAAAACCGACAGCCGTAGGATGCCCCTCCCTTGGCCCGAGGAAGTATGAATGGAATATTTGAGATGCTGGAAGCCCTCCTACAGGGTAAGTTCAAAGAACGGAAAGTGTCTCACTTCTCTGAGGATTCCAAACAGACTTTGCAAAAATGTAATTAAGTTCCAAGTCCCTGGAAATCAATCATGCTCCCAGGAACTAATACCTTGGCTTGTTGATTAGAAATGAGGGGAGCCAGGGGCAATTACTCTCTGACGAGGGAATTTCTTCACTCAGAGATCCAAGGGCTCAGAGAGCCAAGGCCAGGGAGCTGGGGGCTGGGGAGGGGTAGGGGTGAGAAGTAGCTTCTGGTAGCTGCTGCTAATTACACATGACCTGTTTCCTTGGGCTGAAGTTCTCCATTGGCTATAAAGTCCACCTCCTGATCTGCACTTGACTCTTCAGGAGCTGCTCTTCATACTGGGGGAAACTGAGCAGAAAAGATGACTGGAACCCAGGGCTCAATGAAGCCATCAGTCATGTTTTAGTTCATTTTCCTATTGTCAGGCAGAGTGAGAGCAAGTGGGAAGATGGGACACCTGGTTAGCCACCACTGCACAGAGACTCCATCCTACCCAGCCCTGCCCTGGGCACTGCACAAGGTGCTGGCTCCTGGGTCTTAAGGAACCTCTGGAAGGAGGCAACACTGAACAGGAAGTCAGGAGCCCTCGGGCCCAGCCAGAGTTCTGCCTGTCACCAGTCCCGTGACTGGAGCAGTGGGCCCTCTGGCCTCAGTTTAGCACCTGTAGAATTGGACTTCACTCTGTGAGGACCCTTCCATCTTGGACGCTTCCAGCTGCGTGGGAAGGGAGGGAGGGCAGCCTGGTGGGTGAGAGGCAGGGTGTATGCAGGGAGAAAAGGAGGAGATGGAGCACAAGGAGGTGGTTTAAATGCAGAAGGGATGATGGATGGCGGTTGAGGATGACGCACAGGCTCAGCAAACAGCCTGCTGACAAAGCAATGCTGGCTCTGCCCCTGAGAATCATGGAGCGCTTCGAGGACTGTGGGGGAGGGGGTGATTCAGACCCGCCTGGCTTTGCCCAAGCTAGACAATGAGGCCCAATGGCCAGTCCCAGCCCCAGTTCTCACTCCACACCCAGCCGAGCCCACGGACCCTGGCATGCTAAGGGGGCGAGGGTGGAGGAAAGTGGGAGCAGTCAGAAGCTCTTTCAGAAGCACCTGTCTCAGTGTCCTTCCCTTCATGTGGGCTCCAGACCCAGAGCCCCCTGAGTGCCAGTGAGTGGCCAGCTGCAGGGCCACCCAAGGCAAGGAGGGGCTGGTGGTCAGAGGTGATTCTGGGTCCCCAGCATCAGTGAAGCCTCTGCCTGTGAGCTGGAGGCCTTCTGCTCTCCAGAGCCTGGGAACAGGGAGGGAAGGCAGGAGCCCTGAGCACATGTGAGAAGGCGCCTAGAGACACGTCAAAGCTCTTGCTGTAAAAATGTAGAAAGAAAATCATTACTTCTACTTTCATGGCTATTTCCAGCCCAGTCTTCTGAGCCCTTGTCTCTCAGTTGAGCTGGTTGGCCCCGGCCCACCAGGCAGGACGCAGAGGAGAGCAGCCCCCACCTCTGATAGTTCTCTTTCAGGGGGTTCCCACAAAACTCTTGGCTAGAAGTGCTTCCTTTCACACGTCAAGCAGCTGTGTGTGTCTTGCCAGAACAGCTGGCCCAGAGGAGCGACTTTGGAATCATGAGGACTTTGGTTCGAATCCCAGATCACCTGCTTATTAGGTGAGTGACTTCAAGCTGGAGACTCATTTCCTCATCTGTAAAATGGGGGCGGAAGTAAAGATCCTCATAAAGCCTGTGAGGATAAAAGGGATCGTCCATGTAAAGAGCTTTGCACAGCACCTAGTAGCTGTTACTCCTATATTATTATTATTATTATTATTATTATTATTATTATTAATTATTAAGTTCCTGGCAGAACCAGGCCTAGAATCCAGGTCACCTTACTGTAGGACAAGTGTCATCCTGAAACTTCATCTTGACCACATTGAATTGCTTTGGGTTCCTTGACCTGTTTGGGGTTCTTCTGAGGCTAACACGAACTCTGCAAATTTGGGCTCCGGAACAGCTCTCCTGCTGTCTGTTCTCATCTGTCTGCTTTGGCGGGCCTGTACTCCCTGC
This sequence comes from Felis catus, assembly GCF_018350175.1. Classification (NCBI taxonomy): domain Eukaryota; kingdom Metazoa; phylum Chordata; class Mammalia; order Carnivora; family Felidae; genus Felis; species Felis catus. Next base: position 95,747,446 of record NC_058375.1, on the reverse strand, counting down.
TTCCGTTTCCTTCTTCTCGGACCCAAACCTGAATGGGCGGAAGGTCTCCCTATGTCCCTTGTCTCAAAGAGCAGCTCCAGGAGGAAGCCTCTGTGCTTCCCTCCCGACACACCGGGCCTCTCCCCTGACCTGGGGTTTGGACTGCGCCATCGAGGGCTGTTTGCTTTCCCAAGCCCAGCTGCTAATGGCTAATTTTCCATGAATCATAATCGCTTTACCCCATTAGGCAGGATAATTAAGATTGGATGGTGGGCCTGTTTACTCAGCACACAGAGGAGCTGACAGCTGTCCTGGGCTCTCCCCCAGTGCCCATCCACGGCTTCAGCTGCCTCCTCCCCTGACACCTGGGTCATCCTCACTCGGGGGCTCGGAAGGGTCGCACACTGTCCACAGCCCCTGGGTGGGGTCCTTCAGTGAATCCCACAGGGTGTTATGGAACACCAGTTGCAGGAGATTTGCCACCCAGCTTGCCGAGAGCTGGTCGTAGCTAACATCTTACTAGTATTCATGTGCGTCCATCGAATGCTTCCTGTGTGCCAGGCTCTGTACTAAACACCCTGCATGGAATCCTCACAACAGCCTCACCACGTGGCTGCCGTTATTAACCCCAATTTACAGATGAGAAAACAGAGGCCGTGAGAGGTTAACAAAGTGCTCAAAGTCACAACGAGTAGGAGACAGAGCCAGGGTTTGAATTCCGCAGTCTGACTCCAAGGCCTGTGCTCTTTGCCACCTGTCCCTCGTCTGTGTGTGGAAAGGACGCAAACTCCAACCGTCTTCCTTCTTTCCCACTTCCTTCTCCACTCTCCTGCATTGTGTTTTTATTTAGAAATACCCAGGCAGCTCCCGCATTGCAGGGCACGGCGCTGAAACCTTGGTAGTTCCGCAATTAACAGAAGGTTATAGATCCCCCAGCTCTCTGGCAATACCCTGAAGACGATTAAATGCACAAAACCAAAAACGTTGAGGGAAAATAATCCTGCATTATGAAACCAAATAGAAATCATTGGAGGTATCTGTTGTTTTTGGATTATCCAGGAGTGTGGATAATCAAGAGTTGGCTGTATTTTTATGCACAATTTAATCTGCAGTTTCCAAACAACTACTGCAGTACAATTTTGGACAACAAATTAGTCTCAGATGAAGGACTGTTGCTCCTCCTTGAAAAACATTCTTCATTTCAAATTATCCTGGCTGCCAGCTATCAGGGCTGACAAGAAAGTAGAGAATTAAGCTGTTGATACAGATCCTGGCTCTCTGCTGTCCCCCATTTGCTCATCACAGATTCTCTTTATATCTTCCCCTTCAGGGGACGTCCTGAGCAGGGCGGAGGAGCCAGCCCAGCATTAGGGCGGGCTTCAAAGCTTGCGCGAGCTTTCCTTCCACCCTCCTGGAGGCCTTTGCTCCTTTGACAAGCCCTCAGAGAATTCTAGAAAAGGGGTGAGCTCAGAGGGGCCTGTGAGCAGCTGGTATGGGGCCGGCAGCTCGTCCTCTGGGCAGAGCTCCCTGGCATGAGGGGACCCCAGGAAGGGCCGGCTACCTGCTGCAGCTTCCCTGTTCCCCGGGGAAGCCAGCAGGGATATGGAACAAATGGAAGGTGTTCAGCTGAGCTTTTGAACACAGCATAACCCACAGAGCTGAGTCACTAAGTTGCACACCTGGAAATAACATAACGTTGTTAACTACAATAAAAAAGAGGCTAGGTGCCTGGGTGGCTCAGTTACTTAGGCGTCCCACTCTTGACCTCAGCTTAGGTCACGATCTCACAGTTCGTGAGTTCGAGCCTTGTGTAGGCTCTGAGTTGACACTCAGCGGAGCCTGCTTGGAATTCTCTCCCTCTCTCTCTGCCCCTACCTGACTTGTGTGTGCTCTCTCTCTCTCAAAATAATAAATAAACTTAAAATTAAAAATCCCTGGATTCTACTGCTGAAATCATTATTGCACTATATGCTAACTAACTTGGATGTAAATTAAAAAATAAAAAATTTAAAAAAATAGAAGAAAAAGGGGAAAAAACCCACATAAAAAAACAAAATTGGGGCACCTGGGTGGGCTCAGCTGGTTGAACGTCCATCTTCGGCTCAGGTTATGATCTCATGATTCGTGAGTTTCAGCCCCGCATTGGGCTCTCTGGTGTCAGCACAGAGTCTGCATCGGATCCTCTGTCCTCCTCTCTCTCTGCCTCTCCCTAACTCTCTGTCTCTCTCTTTCTTTCTTTCTCTCTCTCTCTCACACACACAAATAAATAAGATCTTTTTTAAAAACCCCAAATTAAAACAATTTTTAAAAAAGCGGCAAGTGCAATGGCACACGCAACAAAGCCGGTGTTAGTGCTTTGTGGACCTGGTCTTATTTGATCATCTCTGTTAAAATTCCCGGAAGAAGATATACCTGTCTTACAGGTGAGAAAAACCGAAGTGTGGGGAGGCTGTCACTTTCCCATGGGCACCCAGCTCATGAGTGGTCTTCTGGGGATTTGAACTCTGACCCTGTGCCTGACTCTTTGTTCTTTCACTTATTCTGGGCTACCACTTGTCACCTGCCATTTGGTCTCCATTTGGAAGGGGAAGGCTCCCTTTAGATCTCGCTCCAGCAAAATTATAATTCCTCCTTTCCTGGCTTGGACTCCCACATGAAGTCCCACATCACAGGTGCCCCTTAACTTCCTAGAAGGGAAGAAAATCGTATCAGAAATGTTACAGAACCATCTTCAAAAGAAGATGAAATAGGCTGTGTAACTTTGAAGCCCTGAGTTACGGTTCTATTGTTTCACAATAGTACAAACAAGTCACGAAACTTCCATCAAATTAGAAAATACAAAGAAGAAAGAGGCTTTGGTGTCAGTTGGCTGATAACCTTCAATAGCATATCTACCCAGTTGGCATTCTGCGCTTCTGCCCATGTGAACTTGGTTCTTTCATGATAGCAAATCATAATAATAGCAAACATATATAGCATTGTGCATTAGGAACTGTTCTAAGGGCCGTTGCTTCATAGCTTGTTTAGTCTCTACAATAAGCATATGAGGTAGCTGTTATTATCCCCAATTTACAGATGAGGAATGTGAAGCACAGAGTGGCTAGGTAACTTGTTCAAGGTCACAGAGCAAGGAAAAGGCAGAAGTGGGATTTGGACTTGGGCAGTCTGGTTCCAGAAACCATGCTCTGAATCATGCCCATACAGACTCTTCCACAGCCTTGTATCACCCAGTGCACACATTTCTTGCCCTCCTTTGGTGGTATACTCTGTTGGGTATGATACCCCAGCTGTGATTTCTTGCTTGGTTCCCTGGGCCTCTGGGACTCCTGCTACACCTGCACTTAGCGTTTCTGTCTGGGAACAGCTCTTGGACTGATAACGGATCCAGGTTGCACCAAGGGCCTTGGCTTTTCTTCTCGCGTGGAACCCAGTGCTGCACCTTGCAAGAACCTTGCACGCTTGCTCCTCCTGAGTGTAGGATAGGAGCAATTGCTTATTTGATAAATGCATGTTGGCTGTACATTCTGTGCTGGCACTGGCCTTAGTGCTGAGAAGTGTGGGAGCAACACAAAAACCACCAGGGAACTCTCTCTCTGTACCACCCTCCACCCAACTCCATCTTTACCCAGAGGCAAGGACAACTTAAGATCCAGGGCAGACTTGAATGGAAAAGCCATCACGCCAGGGCAGCCTAGGAGGGGTGTCGGAAGGGCGGAGCAGCAGGGGATTCCAGATAATGACCCTCAGCCTCTTCAGCCCCAGCTCTGCCTAGATATTGTGCTCCTAGAGAGTGGGCTCCAGATCTGAATCATTTCCGGGTCCCCCATTGTGTCTTGCACAAAGTAGACCTTGAGTAACCGCATTTTGGTGTTGGTGGTGGCGGTTTTTAATTTTCATTGAGGAGTAATTGACATATAATATTTTATTAGTTTCAGGTGTATACCATAGTGAGTCAACAATTCTATACATTGTGAAATGCTCACCAAGATAAGTGTAGCTGGTAACTGTCACCATTCAAAGTAGTAACTTCGTTTTTATGTGTGAAGCTGTGCTTTGGTCATCGTTTGGTGCTGGGTACAAGGAGGAGTGTTTAAGATTTCTCAGGGAGGGTTGGGGCTTGGGTCAGCCAGAGTCCCCCAAAGAAAATGAATTTATCCCAGGTGGTTCCAAAGAAGAGGACTAAATGAGGGGCTGGCTTACAGAGGTGTGGGCAGGATTAAGGGAAGAAACACAGAATGATGAGGCCCCCAGGGACTAGCCACATTGGCCCTCAGGCTGGAGAGACCAGGTGGAGGGATCCACGACCCCAGAGGAACTGTGTAAAGAGGCTCACCCTGCTGGGGCTATGGTCAGGGAGGGTTACAGCTCCACATGAGGTCCCGAAGCCGGCATGGCATGGGGAGAAAGCACCCCCACCACTCTCTCCTCCCTCCTTCCAGTGCCTCCCGTTGGCACACCCTGCTGGGAGCAGTGAGGGAGCCTGGGTGATCGGGTCTGCTGGGGTCAGACTTCTGGGGCACAGAAGGGTGGAGAACAGTGAGGAACCTACATAGATGTAACATAAGCAAGCATAGTCCTTCTGTCCCTCCTGCCCACGCCCACTGGCAAGGGTCTTTATCTTTTTCTCTGCAGGAGCCTGATCCTGGGGCAGGAGGAGCAGCCAGAGCTGGGGGCTCAGCCTGATGCGGGGGGAATTGTGCTCCCCTTCTCGCTTGGTCTCCCTCCTTTCCTCCTCCTCCCTTCTCTCTCTCCTTTTCTCTCTTTCTCCATTTAGACTCCACATTTTAGAGGCCCCATTTGTCCTTGACTGGCTCTAGGCATCTGGCGATGCTTCTCTTCTCCTTCCCAGGCTTCCCCTTCCTCCTTCCAACCCACTGGAAGAACCTCAGCTGCTGGGCCAGCCCAGAGCCAGTGCCTGCTTGCGAGCCCATGTGCGAAGCTGCTGTAAGCCAGGCTGCATGGCCTGGGAGGTCAGGCTGTACCACCTAGCTTCCTGTTCCCCCACACCAAGTCCACAGACCTTCTTTGGAAAGCAGGCAGCCACTGGTGCTGCCTGGCACCATGGCTCCTGGTCCTGACCCTCCCCTGTGAGGAAGAGGAAAACGGGTAGTCCTGTATGTCTGCATCTCAAAGAGATGTTCTTTGAGGATGGGGTCAGAGTAGGACCGTGGCCTTAGGGCTCGTGTGGCTGGTGCCGGTTCTAATTGCTGGCTGGAAAGAAGGTGAGCAAAAGACCCCTGTTTTCCAGTGGCCGGCTCACTGGGGTTCAGTTGCTTTGTTTGCTCATTCAGTAAATGTCTTGGGGGCATCTACTAAGTGCCTGGCACTGTGCTAGGATTCAGAGATGGCCACTGCTTATGACCATCAGTGCTGCTGTCCAGTGCTTGTGTTGCGTTCTGCCAACCTGGCTTCATTCCGATGTGTTCCAGGCAGGCTCCTCTTCTGCTTCTGCTTCTTCTCCTTCTAAGTTTATTTATTTACGAGAGAGAGAGAGGAGAGAGAGAGAGAGAGAGAGAGAGAAAGAGAGAGAGAGAGAGAGAGAATGAGGGGGGTAGAGAGACAGAGGGAGCAAGAGAATCCCAAGCAGGCTCCGCCCTGTCAGCATAGAGCCTGATGCTGAGCCCGATCCCACAAAGCATGAGACAAACCATGAGATCATGACTTGAGCAGAAATCAAGAGTGGGACACTTGACTGACTGAGCCACCCAGCCCCCTCCCCTCACAGCGCCCCCCCCCCCCCCTTCTATTATCAAGTGAGGGAATTGGGTTTGCAGTCAGCCAGATTTTGTGTATGTGGATAAATAGGGGGAAGGGCCTATTTCCTGGAAATGGTGTGACTTTGGACAGGCCACCTACCTTCTCTCCCTAGGTTTTCTATCTGGGTGGAAGATACACCCAGCAACCCTTCCTTTGAGGAGTTACGGCTTTTCCATTCCATGGGGTCCTAATGGGGCTATCAATCATGATGCCCCGCCTCCTACCATTGGCACATGACCTAGGCTGGCCAATCAGTGCAGCGATTCATCTGGATGTGGGCGTGGAACTCTACAATTATCTGTGGATTTTCCCTGCTTGGTCCGCCTTTCCCCCCGACCTGCCTTTCTTAGCTTTCTCCATCTCAGTGACAAGTCCTGTTGCTCAGAGAAGAAATCAGAGAAGAATTCTTGACACTTCTCTGTCAATCCACATATGACCCATCGGGAAGTCACAATGTCTCCACTTCAAAATATGTCCCGAATCTTATCACTGCTTCCAGTGTAGTTGAAGCCACCACGCCCCCCCCCCCCCCCCCCCCCCCCCCCCCGTATTACTGCAATAGTCTCCTAATTGGTCTCTTTGTTTCAATTCATGCCTCCCGCAGTCGGCCCTCAACACAGCAGCCAGAACGAGGCTTTTAAAATGTGAGTCAGACCATGTCATCTCTCTGCCACAAGCCTCTCGGTGACGACCCATTTCTTTCTCTGTAAAGCCATGCATGAAATGTCCCTCCAACCCTTCGGTGACAACCGATTTCTCTCTCTCTCCAAGGCCATACATGAAATGTCCCTTCCCCCTGCTATTTCTCAGACCCTGTCATTTCTACTGTTCCCTTGCTCCCTCTGCTGTAGTGACGCTGGTCCTTCCCTATTCTTCCACCATGCGGGGCACACACCAAAGCCTCAGAGCCTTAGCTGACATGCTCTTCCTTCAGGTACTTGCTCTGCTCACTGTCATGCCTCCTTCAGATCAAGCGCCACTTTGTCAGAGACACCTTGTCTGCCCCTCCTTCCAATTTAATGACATACAACCGGGCACTCCTATCCCTCCCCCCCCCCCCCCACTTTCTCTCCAGTTACCGCCATTTAACATACTATATACTTTGCCTGCTTATCTTGTCATTCTTTATCCCTCCCCCCACCCCGACCCTGCCTCCAATAGAGTGTCTCTTCCTTCCGTAAGGACATGAGATTTACCTTTGTTTTGTTTATGGCTGTGCCCCTGAGCCTGGCCATAGTAGGTACAGCCTAAATTCTTGTTGAAATAGCTTTGACCGCGGTGTCTGAAACTCTGGGCCAGAGTATTGGGCTCAGCCGTTTACATTGGGCAAGTCGCCATGTCTCCCCGTGGCCTTGGTTTCCACCTGTCAAATGAGGAGGTTGAAATAAATTACTCCTAAAGTTCCTTTCAGCTTGATGTTCAATGGAGATGGTAGAGTGTTATGGTTAAGTGTGCAGGTTCTGGGGCCAGATTGTCTGAGGTCACCTCTACTTACTGTGTGCCTAACCTCTGAGCCTCATATTAAAATGGGAATCATCACAGTACCTACCTCATGGGGTGCCTGTAAGAATTAAATGAATAGTGGGGCACCTGGGTGGCTCAGTCAGTTGAGTGTCTGACTTTAGCTCAGGGCATGATCTCACGGTTCGTGAGTTCAAGGCCTGCATTGGGTTCCTTGCTGTTAGCCTAGAGCCTGCTTCGGGTCCTCTATCGCTCTCTCTCTGACCCTCCCCTGCTTGTTGTCTCTCTCTCTCTCTCTCTCAAAAATAAAGAAAAACATTGAAAAAAAGAATTAAATGAGTAGAACATATAGTTCTAGGCATACACTAAGTATTAGCTATTATATTATTATTATATATTATTATTAATAAATTAATAATAATGTATTAATATATATTGTATTATTATATATTATATTATTATAATATATAATATTATTACTTACGATTTTACTATTCTTGAAAATATTCTTTCTGGATCCTGGAGTGATTTCTGCTCTCATCTTTAAGGCTGACCCCTTCCAAAGGCAGGCCCGCCCCCAGAGGCTGCAGCGGCCTCACTTATACATGAGCAGTGACCATTCTCTCCCTCTGTCTGCAGTGACTGGAGGCAGCAGAGTGCCCCAAGGGCCAGCAGTCAGCTTCCCCTCCTGGCTGAAGGTTGGGGATGGCATCACTCACTTAATTTGGAGAGTTTCCACGGCACTTTTAGCATATTTTGCTTGGGCTAGCTTATTTACGCAAGCCATACATCTTATCACTGTCATAAATTTTTATTCCTATGGACGTGTCTAAACTTATGGGTTGAAATAACATAATTTACATGCTGTTTAGCATGCAGATTGGGTTAATCTGCTTCTGTAAATTCACCACCAGGCCTGTGCTGCACCCTTTCCCTCCAGGACTTCAACCTGATTTGAATATTGCACTAAGTTGTGAGGGGGGCGGTGTGACATGCCCGGGTCACAAGCCACCCCTAGACAGCTGAGCACCTCACCCCCTGTGCCCGCAGCCCACATGGCATATGGGTTCCCCCGGCAGAGGCCTTCTTCCCCGTGTATTGCTCCCACAGACCCTCCATCTGAAGGTTTAGGAGCCACCGCAAACCAGGTGAGCTCTTTTCTGTCTTAGGCTGTGTCCTGAGATGAGAATTTCAGTGCCAGTGAGACTAGGGAGGCTGTGAACCTGGGAAGCACTGGCAGGTCCAGAGGAAAGAAACTGATGCCAGTGTTATTGGGCAGGTTACCACTGTAGGCAAGCGGGCTCAGTCCACTGGGGCCTCTGGAGATGGTTTTGAACGTGCCTCAGACTTGTCCCAGCAAAGGGGGAGGGAGCAGAGGTGCTGATGCCCTAACTCCCTGCTGGCCTTGGCTGAGACCTGTTCCCAGAGGCAACAACTCCGGTGCAGCTGGCCCGCCACAGTGCAGCCCAAAAGAAGCCTGGAGCTGAGAGCCGTGGGCATGCTCAGAAGGAAGGACACTCTTGGCTTTTCCCTGAATGAAGAATGATGAGGGCCAGGGAGGGGTACAATTTTGTTCAGGTTGGCGCTCAATAAATACTTGTTGAATGGATGACTGTATGACGCTCAAGTTTCTCTGGTGAGCCTCTAACAGCCTTCTGGATCTCACTAATTTCTGTGGTCTAGAGAGACCACCCCCAGCAGGAGTCTCTGCTCTAGAACAAGGACCCATCAAGCTGTTTGCTGTGATGCTGTGCTACTTCTCTGACTTAGTAGAATCAGTGTTATTTAGCTGTCTCCTAGAGACCTTTTAAAACACTCTATTACTCTACTCCAAGATTTTGATTCAGTTGGTATGGGGTGTGCCTGTAACATTGATAGTTTTATTCTTTTAAGTTTATTTATTTTGAGAAAGAGAGAGAGCAGGAGAGAGGTAGAGAGAGAGAGGGAAAGAGAGAGAGAGAATCCCAAGCAGGCTCCGCAGCAGCAGCACTGAGCCTGAAGCAGGGCTTGAACTCATGAGCTGTGAGCCAAAATCAAGAGTCGGAGGCTCAGCCGACTGAGCCACCCAGGCGCCCCAACAATGATAGTTTTAAAAGATCCTTGGAGGATTCCAAAGCACATCCAAAGGTTCAGAGCTATTATTCTATGCTCCTGCCTTAACTGACCCCCCTGGACGTAACTCTTTGTTTGCTGGGGCTTAAAAAAAAAAGTCAGCTTAAGAAAATTCTTAAGTCATAGGAAGAAATGTTTGAAAAATACCACCAATTAGAAGAAGATATTTGGTATAGTATTATATTTAATAGTTGTAATTTACAAGCAACCGAATGGAATATTATGCAGCCAGAACAGATGATTTTGTAGATACCATAGTAACTCGGAAAGATGCTTATGAGAGACAGTTAAGTAAAATTTTTTATTTTTAAAAAATAAAATTTTAAATGTTTATTTTTAAAAATAAAAAAATCTTTTTTTTAAATTTAATTTTAAGAGAGAAAAACAGTGTGGTGGGGGGGGGGGTGGGCGGGCAGGCTGCGAGAGAGGGAGACACAGAATCTGAAGCAGGCTCCAGGCTCTGAGCTGTCAGCACAGAGCCTGATGTGAACCGCGGGATCACGACCTGAGCCGAAGTCGGATGTGCAACCAACTGAGCAGCCCAGGCGCCCCTTGAATTATTTCTTTGTTGTTGCAGTAAGTAACAGAAATAAAGAAATGGCAGTGTTGCTCCAAGCACACAGCCAGCTTCCCTGCCTCTCTGGGAGCGTTCCTTAGACTTTTTTTTTTTTTTTCCTTTTATGATCTCTTGACACTGGGATCAACCTCTGGACTTGTTAGGGGACCTCTTCTTTACCCATTAAGTGTCTGACATAGGCCAGCATGATGCTACTACTGGGCCTGGGGGATGCATAAATCAGTCACTGCTCTGCAGGAGCTCCCTGTAAAGAGTGAGAGATTGACATATGAACAAACATTCCAATAATTGTAAGACAACGTCATGAGCATAATAAATAGAGATATGAACAAAGTTCTGTGTAAGCTCAGATAAATTTGCTTCAAGGGAATCTGGGAAGGTAGAAAAGAGGAAATGGCATTCAATCTTGGTTTTGAAGTACAAGTAGGAGTTTGCCAGGTAGAAAACAGATGGGTGTAGGATGCGGTGGGGAGGAACAGGCATTCCAAACAGAATGTATCAGGGCAGAGATGTATAAAAGCATGGTATGTTCAAGAAATGCAAATATTTAGGTTTAGACAGAACATATGCATTTACCAATGTAAATGTATTCAACAAGTAACTATTGAGTATTTTTTGTGTCTCAGACACTGGACTAGATATTGGGGAGATCAAGATTATCAACTTTGGCTCTGCCTTGACTACTGATCGTAATGACAGTAGATACTTTTTTAGTGCTTAATGTGCATTAACTTATGTCTTCCTCCTAGCAGTTGTATGAGCAGGCACCACTCTTACTTCCTTTACGAGTGATGACATGGAAGCCGAGAGACTTTCACGGGCTTGTCCATGGCAGCACATTTATCATGCAGTGGAGCTTCTGGAGTTTATAGTCTGGCAGAAGAAACAAAGAGGCGTGATTACAAAGCAGGGAGATAAGTCTAGCGTGGAAAGAGGGGAGCTCAGAGAAGGGGCCTAGAAGCAGTCAAGGTAGACTTTTTGGAGAAGGGAGTTGAGCCCTGGAGGATGCATAGGCAGTAGGCATGGAATGTGGAGGTGTAAGGAAGAAAGAGAGGGTCTTTATGATGACAGATGATAGATAGCTGGTGAGGTTGGTTGGGGTCAGTTTATGAAAGGTCCTTGAATGCCCTGCTGGAGAGCTGAGACTATTCTATAAGCAATGGTGAACTAATAAGGCTTTTTGTTCTCTTTTTAATCAGGAGACTGAGTCACTTTGGGAATGATTCAGCCACACCAACCATGAACTCTCAATGGCTGGGGCTAATGAGGAGAAGAATGGCATGGATAATCTAAAAATAATGGACACTGGGAATAAACCTCAGCCTGCTCAGGGAGTGCACCAGGTCATGATTGCTGCCATGGGGGAAAGCAGATGATTTGGTTCACTCCTTAAAGCCCTAGTCTGGCTGATGTTGAATCGGCTTGTTCTGGAAAGTACCTGTGGTCATTCATGCCAGTCTTAGTGTCACAGGGGGCCAGGAGAAGAAACCCCCTCTGGCTAAAAGTAGCAGGATAAAATGTAACGGAGTCCCAGATATGCTGGTGTTTCGCCAAGACATCAATAGGACCTGTGAAAGTGGAAGTGAGTTCACTGTCCCCCCCTCCTCCTCCCCAGGGGCTGAGGTTGCTGGGATGGCTGAAGAAACTTGGAGGTTTTAGAAAACTCTGGCTTTGGAAGGAAGGGTGCTGAGTGATTAATGCTACAAGCTGCCTGGAACAGCCAATTGAAAAGGCTATAAAAATCAGAGCGGCACAGGAAGCGTTGACCCTGAGACCACATGCCTGGAGGAGGGATTTTTTCCCACACTTTTTATTGTGATAATGCGGAGGTATTCTGTGAGTAGAATCCAGGGGGCCATCAAGTCTATGTTCAGGTGGCTGTAAAGGAAAGGGTTTTGATCCTGCTCTGAGAAAGCTGTCTTGGGGCCCAGGCAGAAAGCACATTACTGCATTAGAGCCCTCAGTAGTTAAGAGAAAGTTCTTGCTTGAATTGAGAAAGGGACCTATCAATAACTGTAAAACCCTGACGAGCTGTGCCTCCTTCTGTGCTAGACACAGCCCTGGGTGCAGAGGCCCAGACCGCATGAGGCCGGGACCCAGCTCTGCCGCTAACTTACACGACTCATGTCATCTCTCTAGGTCTCTCTCTGTCTGTTTCCTCCCCTGTGAGATGGGAGGGCCAGACTAAATCCCATCTCAGCCTTCCCCAGTCTCAATTGTCTCGCACTTGGGGATGCCACTTTATGGATAGAGAAGTCAAAGACTATTGACAAAGGCTGCAAAAGCGCAAATTTGCTCACAACACAGAAAGACTCCGAGACCTGGGGCGCCAAGGAAGGTTGGGCTTGTCTGCCCTGGGTGCAAGGAATAAGGAGGTGCACTGTACAAAGGATTTTATTTGTTTTTTTTTTAGTTAATATTATTTTTTAATGTATTTTATATTTTTTCTATAGAGAGAGTGTGAGAGGGGGAGAGGACCCAAGGGGGCGGGGAAAGAGAGAGAGAGAGAGAGTCTTAAGCAGGTCCAAGCTCAGCGCAGAGCCCAATGCAGGGCTTGATCCCACAACCCTGGGATCATGACCCGAACTGAAATCAAGAGTCAGACACTCAACTGACTGAGCCACCCAGACTCCCCTCTAGGGAGGATTTTAAAGCAATGATGAAACCAAGGAAAAGTCCGTTTGTTTTTTGCGATGGCTGTGCACTGACGATCCCAAGCAACACCGATGATAAAATACTCCTCCTCCCCTGGGCGGACCGCTCCCGCCACCTGCCCCTCCTTGGTATGCCGCTGGCTAGCTGGACAACTCTCTCTTTATTCAGTGTTCTCTCAATTTCTCTGACTACAGAGAGAGAGAATCTCTTTAAGGTGTTGACTCTTCCATTACCACCTCATAACATTGATTTGCGTCCAGTACAGAAGGGTTATGAGTTACTTTGGGTCACGCTTTTAGCAAAGGGAGTGCCCTACAGCAGCAGACTGCAGTGGCAACGAGGAAGCAGGGACAGTAAAAATGGAGAGACCAGAGCATGGCATGAGGTGTGGAATGGGCTGGGTGGCTGGCTTAGGAAGGCAAGTCCTGAACACATGGCCTGTGGACGGGGTGGGGATGGCTCCCCGAAAAGCCCAGGTCAGACTGGACGTGTGGTGCCCGAGAACAGAGCCCAGGTGCATCTCAGTTTTGATTTCTCAGATCCCTTTGCACTTGGGCCCTTTCCTGGATGGATTCTTAGAAATGACTTGCTCTGGCATTCCTCAAGTCCCGCTACCCACCATCCTTCTTTGGACTGGATTTCCTCCTCACCCTGTCCTGATGTCTAGAATATGCGGGGACTTCGCTACCCTTCTGGGGACTTGATATCCTGCGTGATGCCTCCCTTCTGCCGGCTTGGTCCCCTCGGTGCCCATCCTTCTGCACGATGGTGTTGCTTCAGGGTGTGTTCACAGTCTCCAAGCAAACAGTGTTGACAACAGTAGAATAATCTGTGCGTGTTTTCTGGGAGCTGGCTGGGCTGCTCTGGAGAGGACCAGAGGGGGGAACACATCTTCGCTCTTGCACCTGTCATTCCTAACTGCTATCCCCAGGTGGTTTCTTTATTCTCGCAGGAAGAGAAAAGGAAGGGACAGCTTCCACTGGAGTTTGTTTTATTTCTTTGGCCCTTTCTTTTCTGATTATGAAAGCTATCTGTTCTTATTATAAGAAAGCTTAGAAAATAAATATTCCAGCTAGAAATAAATACTTGCTGTGAATCCCATCACCAGAGAGGACCTTTGTCAATCTGTCACTGTCATTTCAAGAGTTTTGTTTGTGAGGGCTGGCTTGCTCTGTCAAGTTCAGGCTTCGACGGGAGGCCTCTTTGGCACTGGCCCTCCCTGGGCCTGGTGGAAAGGGAGGTTTTCGGTTCTGGCCCGAGCTCTGTTCCAGTCCAGAAGAAGCTGGTGTCTCTTCTTTGGTTGGATCCCCAAAGGTCTGGGACATTGTACTTGCTCTGTTTCTCTGGCCCCCGTGCTACAGTCAGTCTCTGGAGCTGCGTGCGCCCTTCAATTTTCTTTTGAAATCCTTTTTCTTGCTCACGGTTGGCAACCATCACAAACATAACAAAATTTCTTCATTTACGAACGTAAAGTCATTTCACACCCGTTTGATTCACAGATACTGATTTAAAACAGCGCACAATATTATAATGTGATCGTGGGTAGTTACAATTTCTTTGGGGGTGCTTAGCAAGCAATGCCCACATTCCAGTTTGGGGAAGACCAACTGCCCCCCACTCCCACCCGTTGTAGGCAGCCTCCTTTTCTCTCACAATGGAAAGCAAAGGAGAGACTCTTTCTCTCTCTCCCAGACCCAGGGTGCCAGTGCTTCAGTGGCTCAGGCACTACAGTCTCACACATTGACTCTTGAGGGCGCTGTGCTAAGGATTCAGGACCAGTTCAGACATTATTTATAGTGTTGGCAGAGCCTTCGAGATTTGGCACTGAAGCACGTTGGTTTTGAGTATCCCCTAGGTTGCAGTGGCCTGTGGCAACAGACACGCTGTTCTGCCCAGATAGGTCTGAGGAGGGACCTGGATCATTTCTGCTGGCCGTCCTGGGTTCTGGACAGAAGTCAGAGCCTGGTTCTCCAGCCATCCGCGGATTCTGTGAGTTGCAGTATTCTTCTAAAATAATTCATTGTCGTGGCACCTGGGTGGCTCAGTCACTAAGCATCTGGCTCTTGATTTCGGCTCAGGTCATGATCTCATGGTTCTTGAGTTCAGGCCCATGTAGGCTCTTTGCTGACAGCATGGAGCTGCTTATGATCCTCTCTCTCTCTCTTTCTCTCTCCCTCTCTCTCTCTCTGCCCCTCCCCCACTTGCACACATGCGCTCTCTCTCTCTCTCTCTCTCTCTCAAAATAAATAAATAAACTTAAAAAAATAAATAGAATAATTCATTTTCTTTCAACATTAGCCAGGCTGCTTATCACAAAGAACCCTAACTTACATCATTGGATTTTTGTCTTAAAGATTTAAATGCTGGGGCGCCTGGGTGGCTCAGTCGGTTAAGCGTCCGACTTTGGCTCAGGTCGTGATCTCGCGGTCCGTGAGTTCGAGCCCCGCGTCAGGCTCTGTGCTGACTGCTCAGAGCCTGGAGCCTGTTTCGGATTCTGTGTCTCCCTCTCTCTCTGACCCTCCCCCATTCATGCTCTGTCTCTCTCTGTCTCAAAAATAAATAAACGTTTAAAAAAAAAAAAAGATTTAAGTGCTACTGATTACCTTGCAACATAACTAATTTGAATCTCTATTGTTATTTGTAACCTCTGCTTCCCCAGGCCACATAAGTGGAGGAGAGGGGAAGGGGTATGCAGGGGATGAAAGTAGAATTGAAACAGTGTTCCCCTGGCTCCACCCTCAGCTGTAATAGTAGGCAACTCCAGTCATTCCTTCCAAGAAGGTCTACAGTGTAGCTGGGCTTCTAGCTGCCTGGCATTCAGCCCTGCATCTCCCCCCTACCAATCCCAGAGGTTTCGGGGGCCTCTCCCCATCTGTCTGTGAGCTGCCTGACTTTCTCAAGTCATAGTCACTAACCAACTATTCAGACTGGTTCTTTGACGAAACTTAGCTATTTCAGCTCTTGTCCTGGGCTGTAATCTGGGCCTCAAGGAACGGCCATGCACTCAGGGGTGACCTCATGGGCAAATGCCATAAGCCCCTTTCTGGAGCCTAGATCTTTTATTCTCTGTCGCTCCAGGTCTGCCCATCCCCAGGGAAGTTATTTCCAAGTCTCACAATCTTCTCTCAGTTCACACCCCATACACTCTAGTAAAGTGCAGTGGAGAGAGATGGCTGAGAGGTGTGCGATCAGGAATCACGTCGGTCTGCTAAGTTGGGGCAGGGGCTAAACAGAAAGACCCACATTAGTGCTGGTAGGAAAGCCACTACATGTTGAAGATGATGGGCCCAGAAAGATCCTGCCTGGGGCCAGAGTGGGAGCAAAAATGTATCGTTGTCAAAGCTTGTGGGTCTTACAAGATCTCTAGGAACCCAGGAGCCAGCAAAGAGCAGGAGTTCAGCAAAGCAGACAGAGAAGGGGGTGTCTTCAACACTCAGCAAAGGTTTGCAGCCAAGACTGTAGAAGTGAATGGCTCTGGGTTGAGAGTGGGACGTGTGGCATGGAACTAGGACAGACAATTTTTTTTTCTCAAACCATATCCGTATTCCTGTATTCCGAGTCCAAATAGTCCCCAGTTAAGAAAGTTTGGGAATTATGGAATTCTAAATCCAGCTTTTGGAGATTTATGATTCATATTACTATATTAAAGGTTCTGAGTCCTGTAATTACAGGCAAAACAAAATCTGTTTAGCAGGAGAATAAATAAGATAATATAGGCAGAAGACATTTTTTTTAATTACCTTTTTCAACTTCATGAGTATTTAAAGTGGCTGCCAGCTAAGTCATAAAATTGGTTTTTTAAAAATTCTGACTATCTTGTAATTATAAAACAGTCTATATAATGCATGCAAGTGGGTTTAAACTAGTAGTAAAACATGTTACAAAATAGAATATTACCAATCCTTCTGAAGCCAGGCTGTGGGTCCCTCCTGGTTCATATTCCTCTCATTTATCCAGAAGTAACTTCAACTAGAATTTGATCACTTTTGCATGGACTGCCAAATAATTATCCTTTGATTTCACCTGCTTTAAATATTGCACCAATTTAGAATCATTCTTTTAGCAATATTCTGTAATGTTTGTTCATGCATTCTATGCTTAATTCACTTTCATAGTCATGCAGTATTTCATAGTCATGAAGTATTTCATAGTCAGTCATGCAATATTTCACAAGCTGTGCATCCTTTTCCTATTGAACATTTGGGGGCACTTCATTTTTTTTTCTTGTTTTGTTATTAGAAACAATGCTGTTGTGACCATTATCATACTTTCCCTGTGGGAGTGAACAAGTTTCTCTATGACGTATTCATCAGTGTGGGTATTACTGGGTCAAAGGACGGATGCATGCCCTTGACTTTCCTTAAACTCCTGTCCATAGTGGTTGTGCCAGTTCACACTCCTACTGCTATTCACATACTAACCAGCATTTGTATTTTCAGAAGTTTTATTACTTTACAACCTGGTGGGTGTTTTAGTTTAGTTTTATTTGTGTTTCCCCTCTTTGCTGGGGAAAGGGGCAAATAAAGGGGCTCACCCCTACTCTTCCAGTCTCCTCCACAGGCATGGCCTGGGAAACAGGTTACCATTACAATTAAAGCCAATATGACACGAGTTATTAAACAACCTTTGTAACTGAAAGATAAAGATACAAATGATATAATTCGTAGTTCTTGGTTACAGTCAACTGTGGCTTTTTTTTTAATGTTATTTATTATTTTTTTTTTAATTTTTTTTTTCAACGTTTATTTATTTTTGGGACAGAGAGGCACAGAGCATGAACAGGGGAGGGGCAGAGAGAGAGGGAGACACAGAGTCAGAAACAGGCTCCAGGCTCCGAGCCATCAGCCCAGAGCCTGACGCGGGGCTCGAACTCACGGACCGCGAGATTGTGACCTGGCTGAAGTCGGACGCTTAACCGACTGCACCACCCAGGCGCCCCTAATGTTATTTATTTTTGACAGAGAGAGAGAGAAAGAGAGAGAGACAGAGTGTGAGCAGGGAAGGCGCAGAGAGAGAGGGAGACACAGAATGTGAAGGAGGCTCCAGGCTCTGAGCCGTCAGCACAAAGCCCGACGTGGGGCTTGAACTCACGAGCTGTGAGATCATGATCTGAGTCGAAGTCAGACGCTTACTGGACTGAGCCACCCAGGCACCCCCTGGCTAACTTTAATGGAAAAGAAATTTGAGGGTGGATTATTAAAGTACACATAGTATTTACAGAAAGCTGGAGGACCAAGCTCAGGGAAGGGGCCAGAAGCCAGGAAGACCAGCAGGAAGCACAGAAAGATTCTCTCCCCACAGGACCTGTCTGGTTATGAATCACTGCTGTTTACACAGGCCACTGCTGCCCAGGGACATGCAAAGATAATACCATTGCATGCTGCCCCTGGAGTTCCAACAACTCAATTTCTTCTCTGTTTTATGTCAGCGAATTTTGGCATATCAATTTCATTTATTATAAACCATTGTGGAGTCCAGATTTCAGTCAATCAAGCAAATTGTTAGAGGCATTCCTAACTACTAAAGCAAATGCATTAACTACGGATTCTCAGCTAAATGTGACTGCATTGATAAATTCTGCTTTATTTAAACCTATGTAAGATCCTTAGAATCCACCCTCATACCATACTTTGTTTCCTTCGTTTCTAATAAATGAGCAGAAGCATGCAAGTCTTTGGTGTGTATAAGCTATGCCTCTTGCATGAGATTTTTACCGATATCTGACCACAGTCATGAATCTGGAAACAACAGGCATGTGTGGGGCGTGTTTTAAGGAGTACAAGAGTACTTGAAAGACAACTGTCTGAGGTGAAGTTATTGCAAAGTTGACTGGTCTCCTTGGGCAAGAAAGAAGTAAGCGTTTCTGTTAGCAAGGGAGGCTCAGGGGATATAAGTGGTTTAATTTCTTAGATTCTTCCAAGTCCCCCAACATGTTTCTGTTCAAAGACTCAGGTTTTACTCCTTTGTATAGTCAAGTCGTAATTTTCACAGAGAAGAATTGGTGAAGTTACGAATTCAACTTGTAATTCTGCAACAGGCACAATGACATTTAGAATCTTATTTTCAGCCATATCTGCTCTGTGGCTACAAGGATTAAGAGATAATTTTAGTACAGCCATAGACACTCTCTAGCTCTCTGACCATGGCTTATGCTGAAAGTTTTCATCTTTAAATTTACCATTTACTTTGTGTAAGTTCTCCGGTGTCATCAGAAATAGCTAGCTTTCAGGTGGTTCTTCCCTTGGCTTTGGATAGTTTCCTCACTGTGTGCACCTATCAGTACTCTTGAATGCTGGAGGGAGGTCTACAGCTCTCTGGCGCTCTCTCTTCTTTGGTCCCCTGTCCTGCTGACTCGATCCATATTGACCTGCCTGGCCTCGCAGCTTTATCTCCTGACGTCGGGGAATCCTTTGGGCTGGCCTGGATACCTTCTCCCTGTGCTATGTCTGGGCTGGAAACTCAAGTCAGTGAGCTTGGGCAACTGTAGGCTTCATCTCCTTTGTTTTCCATCGCTCAGGATCACTGTCCTTGGTTGGATGATGTGCAATGTCTTGGCAACATTGTTTTCCATGTAGTTTGTCAGTTTCAGGCTGTTTATGGTAGGAGGGTAACTCTAATTTCTGGTACTCCACCTTGATTGGAAGCAGAAATCTTCCAGCTTTATTTTGGTTGACATTTTACCAGTTTCCATCTTTCTGTATTCTTATATTAAGTTAGATTTTATTTCTTCATCTAGTCCAACAGTCTTTTTATTTCTCTTTTTACTGGACAGTGTAGTTTATTTACACTTAATGTTATTACTGACATGTTAGTTCAAACTTAACCATTTATTTTGTGCTTCCTATTTCCCCCCAGTATTGTTTTTCTCCCTGCTTTTACTTTCTTTTGGATTGGGTTTTTAAAAACTTTGTGTTTTCGGGGCGCCTGGGTGGTGCAGTCGGTTAAGCGTCCGACTTCAGCCAGGTCACGATCTCGCCGTCCGGGAGTTCGAGCCCCGCGTCAGGCTCTGGGCTGATGGCTCAGAGCCTGGAGCCTGTTTCCGATTCTGTGTCTCCCTTTCTCTCTGCCCCTCCCCCATTCATGCTCTGTCTCTCTCTGTCCCAAAAATAAATAAACGTTGGAAAAATAAAAAATAAAAAATAAAAACTTTGTGTTTTCAACCTCCATGAATTTGGCCATTATCCATTCTACTTCTATTTTTTGGGTGGTCACTCTTAAGATTATAGCATGTGTACTTACTTTGCCAAGATGCCAGTGTTAATAAGTAACTTTATCCTTTCTTATTTTTATTTTTCACTTTTGATAGACATATATTCTTTCCAATGTCTAAAGTCTTTGTGGGTCTAATTTATGAATTTAGATTGTGAGATCATGCTCATTGGAGCTTAATTGTGAAAGTTCTCTGAGCTTAGGTTTAATGTGTATTACTCTGGAGAGAATTTGCATTTGATATACTCAATCTGGGATTATGATCGACCTTTTAACTTAATGGATTAAAAAAAAAAACTTTTCAGGAGTGCCTGGGTGGCTCAGTCGGTTAAGCATCTGACTTTGGCTCAGGTCATAATCTCATGTTTTGTGAGTTTGAGCCCCATGTCAGGCCCTGTGCTGACAGCTCAGAGCCTGGAGCCTGCTTCGGATTCTGTGTCTCCCTCTTTTTCTGCCCCTCCCCCACTTGTGCTCTGTGTCTCTAAAAAAAATAAACATTAAAAAAATTTCAGATTGTATGAATTACAGGTAGTCTCCACGAGTTGTTGTGTCCAGGGAGACTTTTTCTGTTTCTCTCTTTGGTCAGTCTCAAGACTCTGACAAGGCAAACTTCCTTTTGTCTCCCTTTGTGGGTATTTTTTTTTAACAAGCTCACCCTTTCTTTGAGGGGATCAGCTTGTCAGGGTCTCAGATTCATGCAAGGGTTTTAGATTTACCTTCATACCTATGGACAGGCCTTTCTTCGGGGAAAGTCCATTAAAAAGGGAGCCCCAGGTTGCCAGTGATAAGCAGTCATCCTCAGCACCTACCTTTCTGGGTTGGTGTTGTTTTTTTTTTTTTTTAATTTTTTAATGTTTATTTTTTTTTATTTTTGAGAGGAGAGAGAGACAGAACATGAGCCGGGGAAGAGCAGAGAGAGAGACACACACACAGAATCCGAAGCAGGCTCCAGGCTCTGGGCTGTCAGCCCAGAGCCCAATGCGGGGCTCGAACCCACGAACCATGAGGTCATGACCTGAGCTGAAGTCAGACGCTCAACCGACAGAGCCACCCAGGTGCCCCTGGGTTGGTGTTTTTGTTTCCTTTGTGACTTATGAGGATTTTTTTTTTTTTTGTATTGCCATGCCCCTTCTGCTATGCAGTTTACATTTAAAATGATATTTAGAAATATTTCCTGCAGTCTTTTTGGTTTCTTTGTAGCTGATGGTTTCTCAAGATGTCTCATCTGAAATATTGTCATAAATGGAAACTAGAGCTTTCATTTTATTTTCTACTCAGCTGCTAATATTCCCCCAGAATATTTTTCTGTTGACAGAAGCTGTGCCTTGACAAGCTAGATTTTAGTTCAGTTTAAGGAAGAACTTTTCGTTAGAGTTTCCAGTAGATGGAGTATGCCAAGGAGGTGGTGAGTTCTCTGGAGGTTTTTAAGTACAGACATGATCCTTGGTAATTTTGGAGAGCAAGTTATGCACCATGGACAGAAGAATGGAGAGATAAAAATTTTTAAAACTCACAATTCTTTAGTACTGGTGGTTGTCCTAATGGTGGTAGAAATGCGGTAGAAATGCACTAACTAGTGAGTGCCTATTGTATATGTGGCATAGAAACTAATGTGAATTTTCTCCTCTTTTCTTTATAACAATCTTATCGTGGTAGGTATTATTATCCCTAATGTACAGATGGGAAAAGTGAGGTTGTAAGAAACTTAATTTCCTAAGGTCACATGTTTAATTTTTTTAAGTATTTATTATTTTTGAGAAAGGTCACGTGTTTAATTTTTAAAAATATTTATTTATTTTTGAGAAAGAGAGACAGAGAGACAGAGACAGAGACGGAGACAGAGACAGAGACAGAGGGAGGCACAGACTCCTAAGCAGGCTCCAGGCTCTAGGCTCTGGGCTGTCAGCACAGAGACCAATGTGGGGCTCGAACTCATGAACCACGAGATCATGACTGAGCCAAAGTTGGATACCCAACTTACTGAGCCACCTAGGCGCCCCCTAAGGTCACATACTAAGTGGCTCAGCCAGAGTTAAATTTTGAGTCAGTTGGCTTCAAAGCCAAGGTGTTTTCTTTGGTACCATGCTGCTGACGGTGCCTGCAATGGGACAGTAGAGAAGGATAAGGCTGTCATCGTCACCTCCCAGAGGTAGTGAGCAAATTCTTTTCTGCTTGTGCTTTAAGCTTGTCCATATTTTTTCTGCTTAATTCCCCACCATTCAGACTTTCAATTGCTGTTTGAAAGGGAGAATTATATACAACCCCCAAATCAATTTTGGCTAAAAAAGGAGAGCTTCCAAGTACATGCCACTGGGGGATCACATAATGGCATCACTTTGATTTTTACTGCAAATGCTTAGGGATAAACACGGTAGTAAATATGCTATCCTGTTTAGCAATTTAAATATTCTCTGCGAGCTCATTAGGTCCTGTCACATCCACGCATATGGCTGCTCCTTGTGTGGGAGCGAGACTCCCAACCCAACAACCTGTTCTTCCCAAAGACAGATGTTGTCGGGTAGGGGCCTGGTGGATGCTCCTCACATGGAGGACAGAGAGTTGAAAGGCAGCTCTTTGAAGGAATTACTGATAGTGTCGTTGCAGTGAAGTGTCTGACTTCATTTCTGATACTCGACTGCTGACGGCTTCTTCAAGCCCGCTTTCCTTTGTTTTTCTGCCCCATATCTGGGCAAGCTTATAAGAAAACCAAGGTACTTCTTGCTTTGGCATCAGCGGGAAGTTGAAACCACTCAAGCACAGGCCCTCACCCCAGCCCCATTCTATGATCACCATAAGACCCCAACCTACTTGGCCTTCATTGCTCTCTTTCAAGCCATTTTTTGGCCCCTGGGGAGCCTCTCCTGTTCTCCCCAGAGACTCTTATTATGCAAGTGATAAAGCTTTTCATATTCGCTTTGCAGGTGTGTGCATAGCATCATCAATCTTGGCACCCAGAAGTGAAGTTTGAGTAGGGGTAGTTTATTCTCTGTGAGGTGATCACAGCAGTCAGGGAGGGGAAGATTGAGCAAAAAATGACAAGGACCTAGGTTTCTGGGTGCTTGGCTGTCTATGCCAGCCACTGATAACTTGTAGTATTCCTGAAAGCAGGGTATGCAGAAGGCAGAGTCCAACAAATGCCCCAGTTTTATCACCACGAGGCTCTGGCACCAAAGCCCTGTATGGTCCTCTGGTCGCATGTCCATGCCACCATGGACAACTCATTTTTCCTGGGCTGGAGACAGCTTATTACCAAGAATCAAGATGGGTTGAGCTGCGGAGTCTCTTCCTCCCTAAATCCATACTCAAATATCATCTATGTCCACCAGGATATTGAGAGCATATTAGCCAGCAAAAAGTAGCTTGAAGTGATATTTAGCTCATGCCTACAACTTTTTCT
Source organism: Felis catus (assembly GCF_018350175.1). NCBI lineage: Eukaryota > Metazoa > Chordata > Mammalia > Carnivora > Felidae > Felis > Felis catus. The sequence continues at coordinate 95,724,299 of NC_058375.1, read as the reverse complement.
CTCCTCTGCCGTTTCAAGATGTGGGAACTCTTAGATGCAAGCGTACTCTGAGACTATTTTATCTATCTAGACTATTGGAAATGAGAAAGATTGTGGGAAAGGGGGAGAAATGGATGAGCATTGTCAGGCAGGAGCTTAGCACTGACCTCCTTAAGTGTCTGGTCTCCTGGGAAGAGATAGTGGCAGTGATGGAGGAAGGGATGGAAGGGGGGGGAAGAGAGAGAGAGAGAGAGAGAGAGAGAGAGAGAAAAGAAGAAGAAGAAGAAGAAGAAGGAGAAGGAGAGGAGGAGGAGGAGAAGGAGAAGGAGGAGAAAGAGAAGAAGGAGGAAGAGGAGGAGGAGAAGGAGGAGGAGGGGGAGAAGGAAAAGGCGAACAAGACGAAGAGGAAGAGGAAGAGGAAGGGGAGGAGGAGCAGGAGGAGGAGGAAGAAGGAGGAAAAGAGAACAGAAGAGAGAGGAGAGGAGAGAGAAGGTTGACCACAACCCTAGCACATTGACATCAGAATGGAAGTCCCTGACTGTGTGCAGTCCCAAGCAATACTCCTTCCAGTGTTAAAAGAGCGATGGAAGACATAGGGACAGGATGCATTTCCTAGTACCCAGTAGATGAATGGGAGTTTTCCAGATTCCATCATGCCAGAATGATGAGCTTCTGAACTTAAAGAAAGTAAATTTTAGGATAAAGAATTTCATTTCTTCCCTTCTAGTCTGGATGCCTTCCCCCCCCTCCCCTGAATGCCTTTTTTGTTTGTTTTTCCTAACTGCACCTGGATAGTAGCGCCAGTACAATGTTAAATGGGAGTGGGGAGTGAGGAGTGTCTTGTTCCTGATCTTAGGAGAAAAACATTCAGTTTTTCCACTATTTGGTATTGTGTTAGCTATAGGTTTCCCATATATTCCCACATTCTTTGTTCTTTGAAGCTGAGAAAGTTGTCTTCTATTCTAAATTTGCTCAGATGTTTTTTATCATGAAGGGGTATTTAAAATTTTGGCAAATGATTTTTCCATAACTATTGAGATAATTATATGATTTTTCTCTTTTAGACTGTTAATGTGATTATACTGATTGGTCTGAAAAATATTTATGTATGTATGTATGTATGTATGTATTTATTTATTTATTTAGTGAGAGTGTGCATATGTGTGCATGCATGCAAGTTGGGGAGGGGTAGAGGGAGAGGGAAAGAGAGGATCCCAAGCAGGCTCTGTGCTATCAGCACAGAGCTCCACAGATAGCTGATCCCATGAACTGTGAGCTCATGACCTGAGCTGAAATCAAGAGTCTGATGCTTAACTAGGGGAGCCACCCAGGTGCCTCTGATTGATTTTTTAATGTTAAGCTGATCTTGCATTCTGAGAATAAACTCCACTTGGTTATGCTGTATTATTGGCCTTTTTATATATTGCTGGATTCAATTTGTTTAAATTTTGTTAAGGATTTTTGTATCTATGTTCAATGTTGGAAATTAGTTTGTAGTTTCATTTTCTTAGAATAACCAATTGGCTTTGGGATCAGGGTAATGCTAGAGTCAGAATGAATTGGGAGTGTCCCTCCAACTTTTATGTTGTAGAATAATTTATGTGAGATAGGCATTATAACTTTCTTAAAATTTTTGGCAGAATCTACCAGTAAAATTGTTCAAGCCCACAGTTTTCTTTATGGAGAGGCATATATATATATATATATATATATATATATATATATATATATATGGCTATTCAAGCTATTTCTTCCTGAGAGAGTTTTGGTAGCTTGTATCTTCAAAGGAATGTGTCCATTTCATCTAAGTATTAGATGAATTTGTATTTATCTTGTATTTATTGTCATAAATTTTTCTTAATATTTGATGATTTTCCTTTTAATGTCTGTGAGATCTGTAGTTATGCCCCTTTTCTCATTCCTGATGTTGGTAATTTGTTCTCTCTCTTTCCCCTGCCCCCCATCAATCTGCTTAGGAGGTTATCACTTTTATTGATATTTTAAAGGAAACATTTAATTTTGTTGTTTTTCTCCATTATTTTCCTGTTTTGCCTTTCATTGACTTCTGTTCTTGTCTTTATTATTTACTTCCTAATGCTTACTTTAGGTTTTATTTTTATTTTTCTAGTTTCTTAAGGTGGAAGCTTCAGTCATTGATTTGAAGTCTTTCTATTTTTTTTTTTAATACAAGGTTTACAGTGCTAAGAATTATCCTTTATGCCCTGCTTTGGCTTCAAAAAAAGAAGACATTTTAATATGTTGTGTTACAATATTTTTTGATTTCCCTTGTGATTTATTCTTTGTCTAATGGGTTATTTAGAAGTGAGTTGTTTAGTTTCCAAATATTTGGTCATTTTCCATATATCTTTCTGTAGTTGATGTCTACTTTAATTCCACTTTGTTCGGAGAACATCTTCTGGATGCTTTTAATCCATTTTAGTTCTTCACCCTGCGCAAGAAGTGAACTAGCCAACAATCTCAGTGCCTGGGCAGGAGCCACTAAGGAATTCATCATCGTATTCAGAGAAGCAAAACCCCATAGGGAAAAGGTGTTGGCCTCAGCCTGTCTTGAGGCGAGGGCATCAAGCAACCAGGAGATGCTATAATTTAACAGACAAATCTCTGGGCATTTTTCTGCCCTTGCTCCAAATTGAGCAAAAAGTTTTCCTTAAAGGAGGTGAGCGACTAAGTCAACTTTTCCCATAGCGCTTGATAAATCAAGTTTAGCCCAGAGTGTGACATTCAGCTAGAATCTCTGAACTAAATATGCCAGTCATTTTCTCTCCATGCCACCTCCTTGTTAGCAAACCTGCCCATCTACAGCCTGGAAGGCGTGTCTCTGCTTATCATGTGTCTCTATCTCTGTAATAATCTGGTTGTGCTGATGTAGACACCAGCCCTAACTGAGCTAATAAATGGCTCTTTGCAGGGAGTACGGAATGGGATGACAGAGATACAGTCATTAGTCTGGGGGGAGCTGAGCTGCTAGGTTCCATTAGTGGTGGTGGTAGTGGTGTGGCCACCATTTCAGGGCATTCATGATGGGCCATGCAAAAGTGGGTGAATGAGCACAGAAACGACTCTGGGAGAGAGAAAGATGGAGAAATAACATGGAAGATTTTAAAAATCTTTTAAAAATGTTTATTTACTTTTGAGAGAGGGACAGACAGAGCATGAGCAGGGGAGGAGCAGAGAGAGAGGGAGACACAGAATCTGAAGCAGGCTCCAGGCTCTGAGCTGTTAGCATAGAGCCCTACACGGGGCTCGAACTCACAAGCCTCATGAACTGTGAGATCATGACCTGAGCCAAAGTCGGACACTCAACCAACTGAGCCACCCAGGTGCCTCTGGAAGATTTGAAAGACATGCACTGTGGGGTGGAAAAATGGTAGAGAGAAAAAGAACATCTCAACTTCCCATTTCCTATAAAGCCCATTGTAAGTTTTCTTTCTTTTTTTTTTTTATAATTCTGTTCCGTGATATTTCCCTGGCTCCTTAAAATAAATTCCATTTTATTCAAGTTAGCTTAAGTGAACATCTGTTCCTTGCAACCAAAATGCCCCTAAAACATCACATTTACTCAGTTTACCTCTTTAATTCCAGTATGATGGCTAGAATAATTAGCTTGAACTACTGGCCTCTTCTCCAGAACCCCTATTGTCCTGGTCAGGTATTCCAAGAGTCCCCTCTAAGAAAAAGACCAGCTTCTATTGGGACTGGTATTTGGCTGATAATGATTCATGACGTCAATTAGGAAATGTGAATGTAGCTGGTGTTGCTTAGTTTCTGGTCTTCTCACATCTGTTTGGTCTCACAACACGCAGGAACCACAGGCAGCTGGGCATGAGGGACTGGCCATGGCTTCCAGAACTGCAGCAATGTCTCCTTGCTCCCTGGTTGTAGCCCTGGAAGGCCGTTGATTTCCTCCAGGGTAATGCCTGAATCGTGCTTGAGGAGTCAGAGAGTAGTCACCTAACATGAGGACAGAAATGTAGAAAATGTGCTCAGTGTCCCCTGAGCCAGATTTAACTTTAATGTTCTTCAGCCCAGATGGTTTCCATTAATTTGCACATATTTATTGAGCATCTACTGTGCATCAATTATCTATCTCTCTTTCCCCTGTTTGCTCCTCTTCTGACTGCTATTTCTTAATTTACATTCCAAGAACCTTTTCTTCTCCACTACTCCCTTGGGTTACTGACTCATTTCTCTGTTTTATTGCTGAACTTTCTCAAAGAGCGATCTAGTTGCTATCTCTACTTCCTTAACCTTTTACTAACTCCTTACCTCTGTGCCATCTATCTTCTGCTTTCCCCATGATACAATTTGGGGCCCTTGAATTTCCCTGCATCGTTATATCAAATGCCTTTTTTCTTAAGTTAGTTGAAGTGACTTTCAGTTCCTCGTAACTAAACAATTTCTAAGACATTCTCGTTTCCTCAGTTCACCTCTCTGACCTCTACACAACAATCAGTATAGTCTGACTCAGGTGTTTTCTCTTCAGGCATCCAAGGGGCTGGAGATTTCTCTGCCCAAGACCAAAAGGACCCAGGAAAACAAAAATCTTGCCTTGCCTTAGCCACATCTCCCTTGATGTTCTTGAGGTGGCTGTGCACATACAGCAAATGGAAAACCACGAGCCCTTGTGTTATTGGTTGGGCTAGAGCTTGATACCTTACTGTGGGGATTTTTGGTAAAATCAATTGGAATATGCAGCTTAGGTTCAAGCCCACGGAGAATCTCTCTGCAGCCCATCTATCTTCAAGCTTGAGCAGGCAGTGGCTCAGTTACTGCTCCTGAAACAGGAAGCAGAAGAGAAGGTTAGTCAGAGGCCTGAAATATGACAAGGAGGTCAGCATTTAACTCATTCTGCATTGGGGCCTTGCAGGAGATAGGGAAAGGGGTAGGAATGGTAGTGGAGACCTCACTTCCCATAGAGTGATCAGAGTGAATTACTTATAAAAATTATTTTTTCCAAGGTGTAGAGACATAGATAGGTAATGTGGAGCAACATAATCCCTTAGCAAAATTTGATACTCAACATCTGTTAACCTTAGCCCATTTTTAGTATGCACACTGATATGTCTGACCCTTTATTTGCACTTCATCTAGTCTTGCCCCAATCAAAATAAATATTCTCAAAGTAATTTGGTGTATAATTATTATGCTATTCATTCACAAAACCGTTATATTGTTCATTCATTCAGCAAACATTTATTGAGCCAGGCAGTAGAGATAAAAAGTGAGTCTGTAAAGCAAGGTCCCTAGTCTAAGGAGCTCACAGTTTATGAGATGGAGGAGAGGATGGGGAACAATAGATTTAGAGGCAGGTAAGTGCCATGGGGTGTTGTGAGTGAACTTTGAACAGTGTATAAGGAGAGAACATAGGAATGAGGCTCAGAGAAACTGGGTCCACTTCCTGGTCCCCCCTTTTCTGTGCACCTCGAGCCCAGATAAGACTCTTTTGGCTTTGTCCGTCAATCAGAGAAAGTAAGGCCCTTTTGGCTGGGCTTTCCAGGCTTGTTTGTTTGTGTGTTATGGTTAACAAACAGCCCCTGGTAACAGGTCATTAGTGCTGGAAGGGTCCAAGAAGATAGTTGGTCAATCTCTGAATTTTAGGAGTTGGAGGCCCAGAGAGAGAAAGGTTTTTGTCCAGTATGACCAGCCACACAGTATTACAGCAGTCTCAGAACAGAGCATTGATCAAATCCTGTATTGTCTGTATTGGAGGGACTCTTTTTTTTTTTTTTTCAACGTTTATTTATTTTTGGGACAGAGAGAGACAGAGCATGAACAGGGGAGGGGCAGAGAGAGAGGGAGACACAGAATCCGAAACAGGCTCCAGGCTCTGAGCCATCAGCCCAGAGCCCGACGCGGGGCTCGAACTCCCGGACCGCGAGATCGTGACCTGGCTGAAGTCGGACGCTTAACCGACTGCGCCACCCAGGCACCCCTTGGAGGGACTCTTAAAAATGTTCTAGTTCAACCCCCTCAGCTTTAGGATGAGGAATTAGACCCACCCAAGGAACGACTGAATCAAAGTCACAGAGCCGGTCAAGGGCAGGGCTTAGATCTCCTTAGGTCTCCCAGCCCAGCCAGCCCTTCACTGATGCACCTGCCCAAGGCAGCCTTACACCCAGTTCAGGAGTCCCTAGCCACTCTCTGGAAGACGTGCCCCAGGGTCTCCAGCTAAAGATAGGCTGTTCACAGGCCAAGTAGTGTCCCCTGGCATTTTGTTTTCAGACTTCTCTCTTGAGTCTTCTCTGTGTGTCGAGTCCCCTTGTCAAGAGCTCTAGAGTTCTTGTTCTTCTCTGTTCTCCAACTTGTAAGCTTTCCATAACTTCCTGCTTCTTTAGTCAGCTTCCTTCACCCCATGGCTATTTCCCTTCCACCCTACCCCCACCATTTCTTGGACAGTCAGTCCCTGCCTTCCTGGTAGCTCCCTCTTCCCCAGACACGGCTCCTCCCAGGGACACTAAATTTGTCCTGTGATATGAAACCTCTGGCTATTTGGTCAAGCCTGTTCCTTTCTTACAATAACACTACTTTTTATTTTATTTTATTTTATTTTATTTTATTTATTTTATTATTTTATTTTATTTATTTTTTAATTTTATTTTTGGCCATGATTCATATTTAATGGCTGTGCTTGTCCTGGTCCCTCATTTCTGCCACTCATAGGCCCACTGCTCTGGGGTCAGGGTTTTTTGCTCAAAGGCACGGATGTACAGGAGCTCTTCTGCTAGGCACCTGTTTACCAGCCCATGTCTCTGAAGCAGCAGCTTCCCCTTGAACTTGGCTGACACCACTAGAACTTGGAAGCTGGACGTGCAATGGTTGGGAGTAGTATCTTCCGCTTCCACAGACACTGCCTCCAGGTCCTGCTGCTGTTTTCTCTCAGAGGTACTTGATGCTATCGCATTGTGATAGCCCAGCCAGGATGGAGCCCCAGCTCTGACCCCATTGCTTTTAAACCTGTTGACTAAAATATATGGAACAAGAAAGGAAGTCCATTATTTTGAAAAACATTTATCAAAACGTAGAAAAACAAAAATCATGAAATTTGTGATATAAGGATATATGTGCTTTTTTTGGTCAATTATAAGATCTAGTGGTGAGTCCAATGACTTCCATGATGTTGAAATGGTGATGAGCACAAATGATATGGCAAGTTGTAATATCATATTACAACATCTGTGTTCTTTGTTATGGACAAATTCACAGGTATCACATATACTGCTGTAGTTTGTTGCTACATTCATAATTGAATGCTAAATTTCAGTTAGAATTTAGTAAAAGTGAAGATATAATATTTTTCTCATACAGGTTCATGGATCTCCTGAGTATCATTCATAAACCCCTTGGCCATTGTAGACTTCAGGTCAAGAAATCCTGTTGTAGATGATCCCATGGCTTGAAATGCTATATATGTGTAGATATTGCCTAAATTTATACGACAATATCCCTTTGGATATCTCCTAGGTACCTATAAAACTCCACATATCAAAAAATGAATTTCTGATCTTATCCCCCAAACAGCTTCTCCTTGCTTTTTCTCATCTTAATAAATATCACCCCCATCCTCCTGGAATTCATTCTCTACACATTTTCACTTTTATGTCTAATTTATAATTCATTCCATCATAAATTTATTCACCAAATATTTAGTTAGCACTTACTATATGCCAAGCACTGTTATAGGCATTGGGATTCAGCAATGTACAAGACAAGTCCTTGCTCTCATGGACTTACAAGATATTGTTGCGAGGCATTGACAATAAAAAAGAGAACATAGCATATGGCATATGAAAAATTAGTTATCAACAAGATACTCTAAGGTATTATACCTCAATGCTTCTTTAGTCCTGCTACTTCCTTCCATACCCACTGACATCCCTTCAATCTGAACCACTTTAGACTCTTGTTTGCAATAGTCTTCTATGTGTAGTCTGCAGCCAGACTTGTTCTGGTTCAGTCTTTTCTCTGTGCAGCAGCCAAAGTGAGGAGAGGGTCATATCCTTCCACTGCTGACACCCTTCAGTGACTTTCCACCACACTTGGAATAAACCAGGACTCCTCACTGGAGGGTCCTGTGTGATCAGGTCCTCAGCTACCCACTGTCTTCCTTTCCTACCAGTTCCTCACCAGTTCTCTCTGATCCTCTTGGCCTTGCAGTTCATTGCAGGCATCAGTTTCCTACCTCAGGATCTTTGTCTCTCTTTAAGCCTGGCTGGTTCCTGATCCCCTTCGGATCTTAACTTAGTCCATCGTTATCCAAAATGCTACCTCCTTGGAGAGCCCTTTCCTAATCCCTGAATCTAAATTATGTCCGTCTCTCATTCTACCTTAGAGCAACTTCTTTTCCTTTATATAGCAAGCTACTAGTTACTATTTTATACAATATTCAAGCATCTATTTAATATGTTTCTCCCACTACACTGCAAGTTCCAAGATGGTAAGAATCTTGTCTATTTTTCTCACCAGCTGTGTAACAGTTCCCAGCATATTGTTAGTGCTTAACAAATGTGCAGCTGTTGAATGAGTTATGAGTTACTATACCTTCATCTCTGACATCTGCCCCCAAACTCATCACATATTCCAGGTTCGTACTTCCTCTTTTATGCACAGGCATATTAAAAGCTCTATCTATACTTAAATTATTCCCGACCTAATCAGATACAGTTATTCTCAAATTCATCTATCCATCCATCCATTCATTCACTTAACCATTATTTATTGAGCACCTTCTAATTGCAAGGCACTATGCCAGGCAGTATATAAGATTGAAAGACGAATAAGACACGGTCTTTGTCCTCAAGACATTTGCAACCTAGAAGAGGATTTAAGAAGTTTCCCAGTAGTCATAGTGGGAAAATGGGTGTTCTGTGCCATGTCAGCATAGTGAGTGGTGACAGAAGTGCAAAAAAGGTAAATAATACTTCCAAGTAGAGAATTCAGGATAACTTTCATGGAGAAGGTGGCAAATGAGCTGGATCTTGAAGGATGGGCAGCGTTAGATGGCCAGAGGTAGTAGAGGAGGCATCCTAGATGAAGTAAACTTACTGCACATAGAGTAAAAAATGTGCAGAAATAGAAAAATACAGACGTGTTTTGGGATCCATGAATGGCATACCTGTAGGGGAGCTATGGAAGGCAAGGATAGAGTGTCTAGCATTTTGTTCTTTATTTCATATGTCCTGGCGAGTCAGCAAAGATTGTTGGACAGAGGAATAAAATAAGAGTTAGGAGGGAGCACTGGAAAGACCTAATTGCCTGTGTGATTTTAAGTGAGGTTGATTTTCCTTATTCAACTAAGAGATAAACAAAACATGGGGTCAGGATGTTTATCAGGGAAAAAAGGTACCTGTGTGGTTGGAGTGGATGGGGAAGTCCTTGTGAAATAAGGAGGACAACCCTTTGCTTTCTAGCTGGGACCCTGACTCATGGATGTTAAGGAGTCAAACTCAAAGTTACAAGGGCCACTCTTATCCTTAGACTGAGAGCCACTGGTGCCATAGCTGGGCTGTATTAGTCCACCTGAGCTGCCATAACAAAATACTACCAACTGGGTGGCTTCAACGACAGAAACTTACTTTCTCCTAGTTTTGGAGGCTGGGAAGTTCGAGATCAAGGTGCTGGCTGATTGCTTCCTGATGATCATCCTATAACCTCACATAATCTTTCCTTGATGCATGGACATTGAGGGAGGGATCTCTCTCTCTCTCTCTCTTCCTCCTCTTATAATCCTATCAGATTAGGACCCCAATATTTTGACCTCATCTAAGTTTAAATACCTCCTAAAAGCTCAATCTCCAAATATAGTCATAAGGGGGAATGGGGCTTTAAAATATGACTTTTGAGAGCACATACTCCAGCCCATAGTTTGGAGCAAATCAGCCTCTAGAGCCTTAAGAATCACAGACAATGCAGGCTTCTAATAACATCTTCTGGGGACCCCTTTCAAGGGACAAAATACAAATAGACCCTACCTGTTTTATACATCGGGCCTCCACGTAGGCTTTCCTCTAAAGGGCAGGTTATGCTGCTAAAAATATTTTAGGAAACACTTGACCTAGTTTGATGACTTTATTTTACCAGAGGAAGAGAAGATCCTGAGATTCAGAAAGATAAAGAGACTTGCTCACAGTCATACAACAAGATAGAGACAAAGTCTAGTAGCCAATGAACATGACTAGAATCCTGTGCAAGGACTCCTTGTCCAGTATTTTGTCGATTGTTCCTCATAGATTTCTCCAGGTTCGAGAGAGGAGGCCATGGAGGTCCCCATCGTGGGCGTGACTAATGGGGACTCTCCTGGCATAGAGGGTTGCTTACTGAAGATCTTGTCCAGAGAAGGAACTAGTGCCCTCCTACTCCAGATGGCACTGGTCTTTTATCTGTTCTTCCTTCCCTACTTGGTCTGCGTGCCCAGACTTCTATAATGAGTTGACAGGAATTATGGGCTACTAAATAATTTGGATGTTTTTCCTAAACAAGTGTACCCAGAAAATTTTTGTCGTAGATGCTTAAGTGTTGCTCTAATTTGCTGTCTGTCAGCCACCCAAAAGAATCAGAGGAGGTAAGTGGTTTCCTCTCTGGAGATGGGAGAGACGGATCCTTGCCACATAGGGAGAGATTGATGTGCCGAGGATTGTCAGATCAGCTCTAATCTTTTACGAATCCCAAGACACATAATGAAGGCAAAGAACAAAGCTTTTGGGGCAAAGGAAGAACCTGTCTGGGGCTCCTTCTAAGTTCAGAATGCCCGGACTTGGGTTGCAAAAGTTATTTCTATAGAAAAAAGAATTGATTAAAAAAATCTATCTTGTAGCTAACAGGGTGTGTGAGAGGGTGGCAGAGAGCTCCATACATGGTCCCTCCTGGTCGCTGGAAGGCCCCTTTACTTTCCCTTATCCATGAAGATATATCAACCAAAGCTGCTTGCTGCTACGTTAAGATACAGGGCATCCAGATGGCCAAATGTTTTCCTTAGACCATCTCCCTTTTATCATTTACTCATCTCCTTCAGGTCATAGCTTAAATGTTTTTTATCTTCTCCTCAGAAAGTCATTTCCTGACCACCCTACCTTCCCCATTATTATTCTCAACGTGAAGCTTTTCCTCTCCTTCAGAGCACTTAACCCAGGGTATAATCATATATTTATATGTTTGACGTTTGCCTTTCCCAGACTCTAAGCTCCACTTGGGCTGTGATAAACACCAGTGTATTATGGGTGTTTGATCAGTATCTGGCACATCATAGGCACTCACTGAATATATATCGAAGAAACAATTGGTTTATTTCCGCTAATGTGGAAGTTTTCTCGTTTTCTCTTGTTTTATTGGGGACCAACTACTTGTGTCTTTATGTTGCATTCAATAATCTTGGTAGCTGTGGATTTTCAGCCCAGAGCTAAGAAAATAAAGGGGTGTGAGAAATGAGTTGAGTCTGTAATTGTCCAATGAAAGATCAAATCTTGGAATGAGACTTTCTGTGACAAATTCATTCATTTAATCTTTCAGCAAATGTTTATTGATCAAATACTATATTACTTGCACTGTAAAAGTGCAAGGGATACAGAACGAATAATATGGATATGGTCTTTGTCCTAATAGAGCAGATAGAAAAAAGTCAACAAAGAGAGCATAAGCAGGATGGTGTGCTGGAGTGTAAGTGGGGGGAAACTACATAGGGAGGGGGCTGAAAAAGTCTGCTCTGTACCAAGGCCTGGGGATCGAGAATGCACCAGCCATATAAAACAAGCACAAGGGGCTAAGAGAACAACAAGTGCAAGAGGCCGGAGATGGGGATGAGCTTAGCATGTTGGAGGGACAAAAAGGAGACAGGGATGCAAAAGTAGAGTAAACAAGGGGGGAGCGTGGATTGAGATAAGATCAATCAATTGAGGAACAAAGTTTAGAGTTTATTATAAGAGCAACAGGAAGCCACTGGAAGATTTTAAAGAGAGAAGTGACATAATTTGGTTTATATTTTAGAAAGAGTGGAGATTGGATTAGAAAAGGGCAAGATAGATCCAAAGAGACAAGTGAGTCTATTGCAGTAGTCAAATCAGAGAGGGGGGGTTGACCTTGGGTGATGGCAGTGGGAATGAAGAGAAGTGGACACTTGAGATTTATTTAGAGGTAGAATTGACAGGTCTCAGTGATGGAGTGAATGCAGAGGATGAGGGAGAGGGAGAAATTGAGGATGACTCTACTATGACAAATGGCCTTTTCCTTGAAGTCGTGCATCTTTTCAATTTGCTACTGACTTGACCCACCCTGATTTCCATCATCGTAAACCATTAAGGCTTTCACTGTTTCCTCCTTGACATCACTTAGGCTCCATATTTAGCATCTTAATTCAATAAGGTACAATCTGTATGGCTCATATCTTGATCTTCACAGCTCATTGAACCTCTTTAAATGGTCTACAACACACATGAATTAAACATGGTGGACAAAGTGAGAGAAACTCTAAGTGGCAGTCATCCCCTCTGTCTTAGCCAAAAGTTCTGAGCACAATCCAGGTGGGGCTTTGACTGAAAGGTAATGCTGATGGTTACTGCCTCAGCAGGTGTTCTCAGGAAAGTTGGAGAAAGTCAAGTGTCTCAAAGAGAAAAGCATATGGGGAAATGAAGGAGAGAGAGACACAAAGTCTGAAATACCAGGGACTGACCGTCAAGCATCTTTACCATCCTGAAAAACTGAGCTAGATGAGGTGACCAGTGTTTCATTAAGCCTGGCAGTATATGTGTAGACACAGAGCCAAAGAGGAAGGGAAGGTTGGAGGTGGGTGGGAGAAATGAGGCTGGTAATGGGAATAACAGTGGCTCCATTTACTGCAGTCTTACTATTTGCCGTGCAGTGTGCTAAGCCCTTCAGGCAATTTGTACTATTTGATCCTCACAAAACCCCTGTAAGGATGATCTCCATTTTACAGATGAGAAAACGTAGGCTCAAAGAAGTTTAGGTAACTTGCTCACAAATAACAAAATAACTGATAGAACAAGGATTTAAACCCAGATTAGTGTGACTGCAAAGCCTGTGTATACTCCATTGCCTCCTTTAAACAGAGAGAGACTAGAGGGAAAGTGGAGGACGGGTAGATGGAGAGAGGGAGAAAGAGCCTAGGAGAACAAATGTACTTGATCTTGCAAGAAAGTAGTTGACAAAAACGAAGGAGAATCTAACCTGAAGGAAAAAAAAAAGTAGATTAGTATACGACATGAGAGTGGATCAAATCTTATGAAGTTTCTAGAGATGGATACGGTGTGTTGTTAGCAGCCGCCCACTACATTTCCCTGCTGGCTGTGGGCTCATAACTTCTGCCTTTATTGCTGTTTCTGCTCCCAGACATGAACTCTCTACCTTGAGATGAGCCAATAGTCCCTGAATCCCCTGGACCAGATCAAAGCCCACCCAGGGAATGGAGAGGCTGGGGGGGAGAGCTGTGTGAACCTTGATTCCCGAGTGAAGAAAATTCATGCTAGATGAAAGACCCCAAAGGAGAAGAGCTATCCTGTAATTAGGTGAGATTTATAACTTGGCACCGAAACTGCTCATTTAGATATTCATTTTCCCTGCTCTTGCTCCACGTTTTCAAAGAAATTCCACTAGCATCCTTGTGGCTCCTGGATCCCGGAGGACATTCCAGGAAAAGGTTGTTTTGCTATTCAGAGAAAGAGGACCGGAATAATTGAAGGCTCATACCTTCTGCCTCTGTGTCCTGGATGCACTGCACTCAGTCTGTTAACAAGTGTTTATTGAGACCCAACTAGATGGCAATTTGTTGATTAGTCAATTGTACAATCATTAGTACAATTGATATTGATGCACCACATCCTGTACTAGATAGCAGAGCTACACAAGTGAAACTGACAGATACAGACCCTGTCCTCATAAAGCTTACAGATTACTGGAGTAGATAGATACTGAATAAGAAGAACTTGTAAGTGTACTTGTAGTACAGGAAACATAGAAGTATTCTGACATTCTGTCATCACACCTCAGTTGGTGCCTTTAAGTAGCCCTTTGACCCTGGATAAGTAATTTTTAATCATAGTGAGCCTTAGTTTCTTCATCTGCAAAATGACGACCATTCACTCTTGCAATACATGTTTATTGGAGAGTTCTAGAATTGCTTTAGCTAGACTGACAAGAGAAGGCCTTGCTGGAGATGGTGTTTAAGCTGAGACCTGACCGATGTGAAGGCATCAGCGGTGTGGAGGTTGGCAGTGGGAGGAGGTATTTCAGAAAAAGGGAATGTGCTTGCAAAGCCCATGAGGTGGGAATGAGCACAACCCTGTCCTCCACTACTCACAGGCAGAGTACTATGAATTGCTGATACAAGAGTAATTTATTGTTTTTTTTGTCCTCAAAGTTTTTAGGTATGGTTATTATTCTGAATCACAGTCCCCACCTCAATGAGCTTCATTTATAACTATGGAGGAAAAAGCTAGAATCTTTAGAAAATGTAAGATGATGGTTAACAAAGTGCTAAGTGGTGAGTTGGCACTCAGAATGTGCTGTGGAAGGTTGGAGGTAAGGAGGTCGGTGTAGGAAGGGATAGGTACATCCTCTTTGTCGTGGGGGTTAGATGTGTAAATGGTGACTGTGTTCTGGATTAGACATGCACCGAATGGTGGAAAACACAGGTGCTGCACTTCAACCTGCAGTTCCACCTTCCTCTGTTGCTAAACCTACCCTTGGAGAGAAAAGGCTATGTTGTTGCAATGGTTTGATCTCTCTGTGGAGCCACTGGCCTTGGGAAGAGACCTTGTGGGGTGTGGGAAAACAGAGACTGGATCCAGAGAGAAATATGACAGAGAAAGAGAAGAATTGAGGGGCCAAAGAAGTATCCCCAAATAAATAGCAGTTGGCTCAATTGGCTAGATCCTTGGACTTTAGAACCCAAGCTCTTTCCTGCCTCCTGCCTTCTCCAAAGCTCTCAGGCTATAGATAACATGGTTCATGGACTTGGCTGTTTAGTTATGGCTTCATTTCAACTCCAAGATTGGATTTTTTGCTGTAACCTATGTTGGAGACCATATGGGCATTTCAAGCATCCCATGCCCGTAAACCAATAAATACAAATGAAAACAAATCAGCTCAAAACAGTGTTCTCTCTGTCTCTTGCAGGCTGAGCCCTGGTGGCAACAGCTGCAGAGGAGATGAGGAGCCCCCATGCTGTTGCCTGGCTAGCTGTCCCCAAGCTCCTCACCCAGCGGCATACTTTAATTACACTGGTACTTTTTTTGAAGGGGTATCTGCCACCCAAGCGGCCTTCTCATTTCTGGAAGGAGGCCAGAAAGCTTCAGTCTTTGCTGCCATATCAGGACTTGAGTTTATCTCAAGAGTGTTGTGGAGAGTTGCCCTGCCAGCAGCATGTGGCTCAATTGCCCGGGGAGGAAGTAGCAGACCCTTCCTATGTTCAGTAAAACAGGTCTCTGTTTCGGGTGCAGTGGCCTTGTCGTTGGTGAGTGTTATGATGCAGGGAAGGGGGAAGGGAAAGGTTTGGGTTTAATGAATAGACTGTTCTCAGTAGAGAAAATATCAATTCACAAATGAGCCAAGGTAGGAAGGAAACTTCCTGACATAAATTAGACATATAAGCAGACAATTCAGGAAAGAGTGGAATCAGCTTTCTGTGAAACTCTAATTGGAGAACTATTTATTTATTGATGTTATTGCCTGGATTCAAAGAGATGAACAAAATGACTTCTAAATTAACCCTCACATACTCATTGAGCACCTAGTGTTTACCAAGTATTCTTCATCCTAAGTCTCTTTTCCTTAGAGCTATGCTGTTCCTCTAGAGCATAATCAGCAAACTATGGCTGTTGGGCCGAATCCAGCCATGTGTTTGGTTAATAAAGTTTTATTGGAACACAGTCATGTCCATTCACGTAGCTATTGTTTGTGCCTGTTTTCACACTGCACTGGCAGAATTCAGTAGCATGACAGAGACCGCATGGCCTGCAGAGCTGAAAATAATTATGATTTTGCCTTTTACAGAAAAATTTGCCATCTTTGCTCTTAAGTTTTGTGTTCTGGAAAAGAATTTCACAATGAGGTGATAGCTGGGAAGAGGTGGGAAGGAAAGGAGAAGGGAAGTGATATGTGCTGGATGGGACATTGGTGTAGTAGTTCAGCACATACGCCCTGGAATCTAACAGACCTGGGTTCAAAGCCCAGCTCTGCCAGTTATTAGCTGTGGCTTTGGGACATGAATCTCAGATTCCACATTTGTGAAATGACTCTGACAATTGTACTTACCTCCTAGGATGGTTATGAGGACTGGAGTGATTAATGTAAGCACTGCCTAATGCAAAATAAATGCTCCACAGAGAGAAGCTGTTCTTTTTATTACTAACTAATCCTATGTTCCAGGCAGTAGGCTAAACACGTCATGTATGTTGGTTAATCCTTGCACCTTTCCTATGAGGTAGGTATTTTTATTTCTACTTTACAGGGAGGGATCTGTAGCACAGAATGTTGCTTTGGGTACAGGACTCATGGGTGGCAAAGTAGTCAGTGGGAACCTACATCCTGTGGATCCTGCAGGAAGCAAAATGGTGAAGTAGCTATGGGCACCAGCAGAGGCTAGGGAGAGCCAAACCACCCTTCAACTTTTGCCAGCACAAGTCCCAGCTCCAGGAGGAAACTGTGAACACATTTCCTGAGTTGGTGCAGAGGTGTCTCTCAGAGGGTGAGGGCAGAGTGCACCCCCCAGCCTGTGGAGGAAATAGGCCTCTGGGTAGTTTCATTTTTAGAAATGGAGCATCCATGGCCAGAGTCCTGGGAACCTTTGTGTCGGGGAGTTGACAAGGTCTGCTTTGGGACATGGGATGGAATTGCATGGTTTCCTCCATTTCCTGTTGCCCTCACCTTTAATTTCTACCCACAGCTCTTGATGTCGTCCTGGGACTGGACAGAAAGTACCTGGGTTGGGAAGGGTAGGTTACAGCTGAGAAGAGGGTGGTGTCTAACAGTCACGATGGAATGACAGCCAGGGAGAGGAGGGTGGTGAAGCTACCAGGTGGTATCTTGAGGCTAAATCATACATATTTTAAGGCAAAATCCAGAAGCTTTATCCAGTTACCTGGGTCTATTGATGTCACTTGGACTGGATCAATATATCTTCCTGGAGAATTCAGAGGAGAAAAATCTATGTGGGGCCTGCTCTGTAGGGAGAGCACGTTGGTGCCAGAGAGACAGCTCTGTGATGAGAATATTAAGCACTCATGAACTGATGTTCACACCATCTCCCAGGCTGGAGCTTGTCCCGACCCTCCAGATGGGGCAAGTGGTATGGATGGAGAGTGAACAAGCAGGAGGCTGTCATACATTCACACACAAAAGGATCGAGCATTTATTGAATCCCTATGGTGTGCCAGGCTGCACGCTGGGCACTAGAGTTTCAACACTAACGGGACACCATGACTGTCCTTCAGGGACAAGCTCTGGGTTTGCTTTGCCTATGGAGTGGGCTCTGAAGGAGACCCCAGGTGCCATGGACACTGCAGAGCAGAGGTGTGGAGCTCACTCCTTCACCAGCTGCCTCGGTGATGCTTTGTTGGAGGATGCTAGAGACAGGTTGCTTCTCCAAAACCAGTCCCCCACCCATTCCTGTGGTACACACAATGACCATTCCTGAAGCCTGAGTCACCTGGGTTGTTTAGCCTCACATTATTTTCTTGTCTCTTTGTTCCTCATCTCCTGTTTTGTTTTCTCATCCACAAGTGGGAGGGCTTCATTAAGCTAATTAAAAAGGCACCAGGGAGAAAGCATGACAGAAAACCACTTTGGTTTTCCTGAGTGACACAGAGGGAGCATCATCTCTGCTTTCCCTTCCCACAGTCTGAGCTGCCTCTTCTCCTGTGACTGTGAGGTAGAGGTTGGGGGTGGTAGGAGAGGCAGCAGCAAAGACAGGGGGCAAGATGGAGACCCTCTCAAGTAGCTGAGCTAAAGCCCAAGCTGCCCGGCCCTCAGGCAGTCTCCACATCCCTGCTCATCCTCCTCCTCATTCTTCCAATGACATCATATTCTACTAAACCACCAAACTTACAGTCTCAATTGCTGGTGTGTGTTGGGAGAAGCATGCTCATAGAGAGCTGTTGCTTCAGGACCTTTCTAAAAGAGAATGGCACATATTCCTTGTCAATATGGGGTACACCTGGGCATCGGGATAGGTCTTTCTTCTATTGAATTCAAATCCATTTTGCTGTTGCCCAAAGCCACAGATCTCTTGGAGGGGGAGAATGGAACAGATACTTGGCATCGTGATAATTGATCTTACTTGGAAACAACTCAGGAGGGCTTCTCCAGCCTGAGAATTTGCTCCATTCCTGATATGACATAGATTTTGTCTCACAGTAGTTTGTGGTTTATTACACAACCCTGTATAAATGCAGACCTTCTGTCTTGGATCCTGTGTTCTTGTCCTGGGACAGATGGTGGCAAGGAGAATGTGAGCTCAGGGCTGACATGGACACTGCATCCCGCCTCTTCAGTGGCTGAGGACACCCATGTATTTTCTTTCTTTCCAGCCTGAGGCTCCTCCTGGGAGAGAATGACCACTCCTTGACTTCCAAGATTTCCCTTCCACGTGCCCTTAAGGCACCAACTACCCAGTATCTGGCCCTTGAGGGAGGCAGTTTCTGGAGTGCCTCTCCACCCAGGGAGGAGTCCACACCTTCTCCAGGCCTATGCAAGCCAGACTGCCAGAGAAGAACTGTTCCCAGCATGACAGACTGATTAGTTAAAGTCTGGCGTGTCCAAGGCTCAAAATCCTCAGCTTCTCTTGGTGGTCTCGAGAGAAAGAGAGAGAGAGAGAGAGAGAGAGAGAGAGAGAGAGAGAGAGAGACACACACACACACACACACACACACACACAGAGAGAGAACAGATCCAAACTATAAATTGCTTTGTGCTCTTTTTTTTTAAAAAAAAGTTTAGTTATTTGGGGCGCCTGGGTGGCTCAGTCGGTTGGGTGTCCAACTTCAGCTCAGGTCATGATCTCACAGTCTGTGAGTTCAAGCCCCGCGTCAGGCTCTGCACTGATAGCTCAGAGCCTGGAGCCTGCTTCGGATTCTGTCTCCCTCTCTCTCTGCCCCTCCCCAGCTCGCACTCTGTCTCTCTCTCAAAAATAAAATAAAATAAATTTAAAAAAAAAGTTTAGTTATTTATTTTGAGAGAGAATGTGCATGAGCAAGCACATGCAAGTGGGGAGGGGCAGAGAGAGAGACGGAGAGAGAGAATCCCAAGCAGGCTCTGTGCTGTCAGTGCAGAGTCCAACATGGCACTTCAGAACTTATGAACTGTGAGATCATGACCTAAGCTGAAATCAAGAGTCAGACACTCAACTGACTGAGCCACCCAGATGCCCCAAAGCCTTGCTTTGTGCTCTTTAAAGCAAGGTACTCAGACATTGGGCACTACGCTGTAATTCTTTTTCAACATTTTATTATGTAAAATTCTAAACATACTTTAAAATTGAAAGAATTTTACAGTGAACACCCATGTATTGACTACCCAGGTTCTATCATTCGCACTGTACTGTACTTATTCCATCTATCTTCAGTTCCTCCATTCTTCTAGCCACCCATCAAACCATCTCAGCCTCCACCCCAGACCCCAGACCAAATGAATCAGAGACTCCAGATGTGGGCCCAACAATCTGCATTGTAACATACCTGGTGATTCTGATGCTTGCTCAAATTTAAGAACCACTCAAACTTTTTGATGCATTTCAAAATAAATTGGAGATATTGGTACACTTCCCCTTAAATATTTTATGCAATAAATATTTATCGAGCACTTACCAGGTACAAGGCACTATTCTTAATGCTAGGGAAATAGTCTTTCACAGCCTGATAGATAACTGTCATTAAGTTGAGAGAGACAGAAAGAGAAAGGGGGGCACCTGGTTGGCTCAGTTGGGTTGTGAGTTAAAACTCCATGCTGGGCATGGAGTCTACTTAACAAGAATAAATATATAAATATTTAAAAAACCCAAACCACAAAAAAGATGTTGACAGAAGGAGAGAG
The DNA here is from genome assembly GCF_018350175.1 of Felis catus. NCBI lineage: Eukaryota > Metazoa > Chordata > Mammalia > Carnivora > Felidae > Felis > Felis catus. Next base: position 95,704,268 of record NC_058375.1, on the reverse strand, counting down.
GGAAGAAGGAAGGGACGGAAGGGGAGAGAGGCATGTGAGCAGGAAGGTAAGTAAGCAAAGCAGAGTTGAAAACTCTTTCATGTGATTATTGGCACATGTAAGTGACTAGCAACTGACCAGAAGCAAGTAGAACAGAAGCCTGTTAAGTCTTTGAGGGACTTGTACCATTAAAGGATTTCACAGTGTTTGCCCAGTAGGATATAGGAATTTGTTGCAGATGGGACTGAATCACTGGGACTGATTACTACAGTTACATTGTGCTTTTTCTATCATGGTGTATGGCACAGAGGCTGCTCTCCAGGGTCCTGAAGCCAGAGCCCATCAGTCTCTGCCAAAGACTGACCCAGCACAAAGCAACCCTAACTACTGGGTAGACAGTAGTTGGGGCTCCCAGGCAAAATTTTGGAAACGACCTTTTTGGGCTTTCTAAAAAAAAATGGCTCTCCATATTTCATCAACACAAGGAGGGAAAAGGAAAGAGAGAGGGGATGAGAGAGTGAGAGCCCAAAAGTGAGTTTCATCATGCCTATTTGTGGCTCCACACTGAGTCAAGCAAATAATTAGACTTAAGTAAATAGAATTATCTGAGTCAACGAGTAGTGTTGCTATAAACTTGAAGGGTTTAGGTGAATTTGTTTAGGTACATAACTGACACTTTGTGACATTTTAGAACAGTGATTCTTAAAATGTGGTCTCTGGATTAACAGCATCAACATCACCTGGGAACCAGTTACAAATGCAAATTCTCAGCCCTTCCCTAGACCAATTGAATCAGAAACTCCAGAAGTGGGCCCCAAAATCTGGGTTTTAAACCCTCCAGATAATTTTAGTGCTTGCTAAAATTTCAGAACCTCTGCATCTAGCAAAATGGTTCTCAATATTGGCTGCACATTAGAATCACCTGGAGCTTTGTAAAACCTGAGGCTCGGTCCAACCCCCACCTCCAAAATGGAATTAGAGTTAGTGGGAATGATTTTCAGGCTTTGTTGTGTTTTAAAATTTCCACAGGTGATTTTAATCTATAGCTAGTGTTGAATCACTGCCTTAACAGTTTAGAGAACACATAGAAATATACAGTGAGTCAATTGGGAATGACAACTCCCAACACCATGGCTTCTAGCTATTAGCCTTGGGCTTCTGGGCCCTGAAGCCTTTCTGGGGTTCCTTGAAGACGGACTAGGTCATCCTGGCCACATAAAGACATCTCACTGATATGAAGTAGGAGGATACTAGAACATTCGCATAAAATTGATGTAAGTGGAATTTTGTCACCATTGATTATAAGGCCCAATTTGTGGCATTGTTTAGAATGACACCATCATATTACAGCTCTTTGATGAGGTCATCACATTTTGATTAGTCTCTGGTTTCCCACCCTGTCCCCCTTGATTCCCTAATCCTGGGTCGACAGGGAGGCACAGTCTTGTGGAGTAGAAGTCATGACAACAAAAGATGTAGAAACTTTTCTAAGCCATCTTAAGGAGTGAGAATGGGGAGGTCTCAATACATTACCTCTCTACGTCTATTAGAGACAGTGGGACAGGCTGAAAAGAAAAAAAAGATAACATGTACAGCAGTGGTTTGTAAACTGTAAAGTATTACAGAAATTAAAGGCAGTATTATAATGCTTTTCTTCTTAAAATAATAATTATGCAGGTGGGCATCATTACAGTGTGGTCTGATTCTAGAGGGATCTAAATGCTGTACATCGAATGAAGCATCTTAGCAGTATTGCTGCTAAGTTAGAGTTTTGGGGAAATGCGGACTCCATTGAAGGTTTAATATGTGAGACCAGCCAGGGCTTAATCTCCTAGTCCCTCCTCTGAGTTTTATAAAATGACTCAGATCTGAGGTCCTGTAAGATCCTATCAGACTGCATCTGTTTTTAAGGACATCATAAAGTGGTACTTTAGAAGGAATTAGGACAGGTTGGGGGTATTTTGGGGGCAATACAGCTAAAATGCCTTTCATCTGTCTCATTTGTTTTTCCCTTAAGTCTCAGAGACACTTTTAATCAATGTTTTAGAAACTGGATGTCATTTAAAGAAGTTAAGATTTCAATCATAGCAGGGGCGATGTTGGAAAAAATTTTAAATAAATTCACTTCACTTCCCTTTGAAGAGATGCCAAAATGTATCTCTTCATTCTAGAGCAAAGCTATCTATCTGAGAGACATTGAAAACTCCCTTCCAAAGTTACTTCTAGAGTCTCCGTGCTATCTCTCTGCATTATTTACCATGAAGAGCACCTAAAATAGCATTAGCCTGGCAAATATAGGGCACAGGGAGGGAGCTGGGGTTGGGGAGGTAATTACCCAACCCATTATGGAAGCTGTGCTTGAGTTAGAAAGGGAAGTTGAGCACCTTCTTTAGGCATCATTCAAATTGGAAGGGATTTCAGATCATTTGATGTTGTAGGCTTTGGATCACTCTATGAGAGGTTAGATGTTAGTGTGGCAGTATAATAATTTTCTCTGCACTACTACAAAATGCAATGGAGAGAGAAGGTGATAGAGGCAGTGTAGCTTGTATCCAAGGTTGGTTCTTGGCATCACTGTGAAAAAAAATTTTTGTCCATGCCATCATTGTCCCTATTCCATGATTTTTGGTCACTTTTTGTATCTTCTATCCCAGAACCGGGACTAGGATGAGGCAAGCATAGTGCCTAAGGTAAAAACTTTAAGGACACATTCACTCTCATGTTTGTTTAAGTACCAATTCTGCACCTGCGTGAAACTGAAAATGATTTGCTTCCTTGTATTTTGAACTCTGGGCAGCATGCTTGCCTCACCCTAGTCCAGGCCCTGTTTTACTCACATAAAAATACCCAGCATTTACATACTAGTCCCCGTATATTTCTTCCCTATCTTACCACCAGGAAAATTATCTGATAAGCTAATTTATGCCAGAGAGTTGGAAGCATACTGAACTACTACTCCCAGGAATATGTGTGTATCCAAAGAGGATTTATGGAAAGGCAATATTTGACCATTTCAGTCTTAATCTATATCCAAAAACGTTGAAATCAAAATCTTGAAGAGATATTTGAACTCCCATGTCCATTGTAGCACTGTTGACAATAATCACAGATGAATGGATAAAGAAAATGTGGTATACACATACAATTGGATATTATTTAGCCTTAAAAAATAAGGGAACCCTGTCATTTATGACAATGTGAATGGGAGATATTGTATTAAGTGAAATAAGCCAGAATAGAAGGACAGATACTACATGATTCCACTCGTTCAAGGAATGTTAGTCAAATTCCTAGAAACAGAGACTGGAATGGTGGTTGCCAGGGAATGGAAGGAGGGGGAAATGGGAAGGTATTAAGTAGAGGTACCAACATTCAGTTACTCAAAATTAATACATTCTAAAAATACGTTTGTACAGTCTCCACGGTCAACAATGCTATATTATATACTTAAAAATTTGCTAAGAGGGTAGATCTCATAATAAATGTTCTTTTTACAATAAATAGAGGGCTGGAGGAAACTTTTGAAGGTGATGGAATGTTTATGGCATAGATTGTGGTGATGGTTTCATGGGTATATGCTTATCTCTGAGCTCATCCAGTTTTGTACATTAAATATGTGCAGCTTATCGCATGTCAATCGTACCTCAATACAGTGTTGTGTTTTTTTTTAAGCAAAGGGCATTTTATATGGAACAAGAAGAGATTCCATTGACTAAAGGCAAAATTCATGGAGACAATGAAAGATAAAGTTGAAAAGAAATGTTGGGGTCAAATTATGAAGGGCTCTGAATACAGGCTTTGAATGCCATTGTAAAAACCATGGACTTCAGGTCACAGAGAGTGATATAACTGGGTTGAGAGTGTTTAATTTGAGGAACATGGGAAAGGTCTCATCCAACTATAATATCTTTCCCTTAAGCCCACTGGAGTTTAATTTGAGTTTCCCATTGGATATGAACACGTTTGGAGTAACAGGTCTTGAGGGTTGGGCAGCCCCTGAATATAAGCATTCATTCATACTTTAGTGTAAACTAGTTTAGTTTTAGTTTAGTTTAGTGCAATCTAGTATAAACTAGTGACCTAGTTTAATGTAACCGAGTAACCTAGTATAAACTAGTAACCTAATTTAGGGTAACCTAGTCACCTAGCATAAGCTAATAACCTAGTTTAGGGTAACCAAGCATAAACTAGTAACCTAGTTCAGGGTAACCTGGTAACCAACCACAAACTAGTAACATACCGTAAACTAGAAACCTAGTGTAGCATAAGCTAGCAAACTAATGTAAACTAGTTTGTAATGTAATGACTTGTAATGACTCATGAAAATCAGGCGATTTGGACTATATTTACAAAAAGAGCACTGTTCATGGAAAGTAGACTTTAACAGCATTCTCCAGTATGGTACTTGGGACAACAGACTACGGCCAAGAAAATGATAACAACACAGGAGGCAGCCATGGGATAATATATGTCAATTATGATAACTAATTTATAATTCAAAAATCAACTTCGCCTCCATTATTTCATTTTATCCTCACAACAGCCTCAAGAGGGAGATGAGACAGTGGATACTTTTATCAATAAGCACACTGAGCATCTCAGACTTTCCTGGCCCAAAGGTCACCAGGTCTCTGCCAGAATCCAAGCATTCTTTTTGCCACCCCGCAAATCTCACCTATTTCACACTGTTGCCAAAGGCCAGTCCATTGGGGATTTAAAACTTTGGTCCTTCTATTAAATGCTATTATGTATCTGAGACTGTGAGCCTTGAAGTCATGAGCATTGACAGATCTGTGAGTAACAAAATCAAGGCAGCTCAGCTTGTCTGCTTGTCCTAGCCTTGACCTTCTATCTCTGAACTTCTATTTATGTTCTATTTGTCAGTGGACTTTCAGAATACATGGAGTGGAGAGAAGGAATATGAAAAGAGTATTATTATTGTGTTAAAACCATGGAATATTTACGGTTACAATTATTGTTTGACATATTGCTGGCACTTGCAGAGAGAGGACTCTGAGCCAAGCCATTGCAAGTCTGTATTGTGCAGTTATTAATGCATGACTGATACACTCATTACCCTCAAACCTTGGGCAACTAATTTCCTACTGAGTTTCCACTTTACTCTTCTTCCCATAGAGACTCTTGCTTCTTGAGCCTGGAGCCTGGAACTGGAAACAGAGCCTTGGGGACCTCACTGCTCCCCCAAGGGAGATGTCTGGTTAGCTTGGAGTTGGTGTGGTGGGAAAGAAGGTCCTTTGTTAGACTCATCCTTGCACTCTGGGAGGCAGAAAGGGAGGCATCTGCCAAAATAGAGAGAAGCGATAACTCACTTATGCAGAGCATAATAATGTAGTTGACGGAGCACTTGCACCCTGTTATGTCACCAAGTCTTCAGGACAACCTGAGAGGGCCAGCAGGGCAGACAGCACTGTGAGGAAACCAAGGCTGAGGGAAACAAAGTGCCTCTCCTGAAGTTACCTGGCTGGAGAAGGTTGAGGCTGGTACATGCACTAGGGGGACCCGAGGCCAGAGCCAGAGTGCTTTAGCTACACCATCCTGCTTTCTAGGAAGTGGAGATTTTCCATACCCAGAGATCACTCTTGTACAGTTCCAATGCCCATGACCATTTCTACTTAAAACATTGGTGGGGTGTACCTTTAGTTCTAAGCTTGAAGAATCAGCTCTGGTGTCACCATCTTCAGAAACTCTTCTCCACCTCAACTTCTCAGCTTGGGTAGGTGCTAATCCACTGGGCTCTCACTTACCCTTTACTGAAATGATAGCATTTACTATTTTTTTATTTACTTATCACTTGTTTGCTTACTTGGTCTCAACTGTGAGCGGCTCTGGATCTGGGTCGTATTCACTGGCTTTCTGGGTGCCTAGAACATAGTTGGTGGGCAATTCAACTTAAACTGAATGCCATTGTCTGAGTCCTTTGTCCCTGAATGGAGTTAGTGTCTCTTTCTCTCTTGACATTTTCATGTCTTCTACTCCTTACTCTTAGACCTATTGTTTTTAATTTTTAAGGTTTATTTATTTTGAAGGAGAGAGAGACCTTGAATGAGTGGGTAAGGAGCAGAAATAGAGGGAGACCCAGAATCCGAGGCAGGCTCCAGGCTCAGGGCTGCCAGCACAGAGCCCAACACGGGGCTCAAACCCACGAGCAGTGAGATCACGACCTGAGCCAAAGTCGGATGCTTAACCAACTGAGCCACCCAGGTACCCCTCCTACTCCCTACTCTTAGAAAAGGATCTTAGGCTCTCACTGACTCTGTGGTATGAGTGATTGAGAGGCTGATGTGGAATCCTTCCTTGCAGTGTCTACATATTAACAATCAACTGGCACTGCCGTTGTAGAATTCCCAACACAGAAAATCCTTATGGCATTGTTTGGTTGTTGTTGTGGTGGTGGTGGTAGTGGTATGTGTTATGTTCCCCAATGAACCACTGCAATGCAGAGTGGCCGGGTAAAGGGAGAATGGTCTGTCTCTGAGACCACTGGTCTCTTATCTGTGAGAGCATATGAGTGCATTTATCCGAACATGATGTGTGTGTATGTGTGAGTATGTGCATGCATCTGTATAAGAATAAGAGCTAGAATAAGAGAAAAAGAGAAGAGGAAACATAGTAAGTCTATTTCTCCCCAGAGACAAAGCCAGCAAAGGAAGGACCTGAGAGAGAAGAAGACTAAAGTAGTTGGAGCTGGTCACCTTCTTCCTGCCTCCCCATCCTCTGTCTCTTCTCTCTTCTGACACATCTGGGATGACAGGCCAGCACTGGTGCCTGTCTGGAATTTAGCAATGCCTAAATCAGATCACCATCAGGCTCCTGGATGGGTTTAGTAAACATCCACAGTATAGAGGGCAACATGGGCACAGAGCAGGCTTGAGGATGGGACTGAGAAAGAATCAAGGGCAGAGAACACAGCACGCTATTCGTCTGCTCTCCAAAACACCATGAAATTTTAATGCCCACAAATGTGTGCTCAGGTCACTCAGTATCCTGTCCTTCTGAGTGCACACTCCCTGAATCACAGACACATGTCTTCATCATTGGTTCAACAACCATTTAGTGTGTGCCTCCTCATGCCAGGCACTGGGAGGGATGCTATATAGGGTAGATGGTGCCACCTCCCTGCCCAGGTTCTCATCTGCACCTCCATTCCTGATGCTGTTCTCAGCTTTGCTTAAGTTATAAGCTCCTGAGGGCAGGATCTAGATTCTAATAATCTCTGCCTCTTTAAATATCTTGTGCAATGCTCTGCCCATAGGCCCGACACACACATTTCTTGAACCAATAAGTAAGTAAATTAATGAATGAAGTACAAGATATGACCTCTCCCTTTAAGGAGGACAGTTTAGTATGGGAGAAAGTACTTAAATAAAAGACTTCCAGGACCCCTTCCAGTTTTGTGATTCTGTTTTTATGAAATATCTGCAGTATAATGCAGAATGTAACATGTTCCATATTATCTCAGTGGGGGAAGAAACTCAAGTTTGATTCAACCAATGATTCAGTATCTGCTGTTTGTCCCATAGTATTCCAGGCACTTCTGGAGCGCCTGGGTGGCTCAGTCGGTTAAGCGTCCAACTCTTGGTTTCGGCTCAAGTCATGATCTCACAGTTTCATGAGTTCGAGCCCCACGTTGGGCTCTGTGCTGGTGGCATGGAGCCTGCTTGGGACTCTCTCTCTGCCCCTCCACCACTCGCACTGTCTCTCTCAAATAAAATAAAATAAAACTTTAAAAAATTTTAAAGAAAAAGTATTCCAGGCACTTCTGAATTATTGCCTCGCTCCATCTTGACAACATTCTTATTCAGAATGCAATATAACTTAATGATAATAGTAGATATCATATATCGAGAGAGGCTCTGTGCCAAGCAACATGCTAAACTCTGTGTATGAATGATCTCATTTAGTCCCCACATCAAGCCTGTAACTAGGATATTATTTTTCTATTTTAGTGATGAGGAAACTGAGGCCAATGGGAAGTAAACACTATGTCCAAGAGACATGGTGTTAGTTATTGGCTGCCTTGGGGCTTGAATCCTGTCTGTTCGACATCAATATCTGGACTTTTCATCACTTTGGCTGGGATGCCTAAGGGCTCTGGAGACACATCCTGTGTTTGATTCCTGGCCCATCACTTTGTAGCTGTGTGATCGTGGGAACTCATGCCTCTGAGCGACAATTCCCTCATTTGTAAAGCAGGAATAGTAACCACTGCCTCAGAAGATTGTTGCAAGGATTCAAGGAGGTAATATATGTACACGCCTGTCACACAGTAGGTGTCAATGCACATTAGTCCTCTAAAAATGGACCGGCAAAGCACTTCTCTTTCAAACTTGCCCTATTGAATCACCCTTCCCTGCCCCTGGCCAGATTCTATAGCTTTTCCAGTCACTTTCAGATATTAGAAGTTTTATTTTCAGGTATTAAAAAGGCCAGGTGGATCTAAATCAATACTTTCATTTCACATCCAATTTAAGTTTTTCTCTTTCTTCCCAACTTGGGACCTCCCTGTGCTCATTAGCCAGCTGTGGGGTGAGGGTGGCTGTTTATTTCTTTATGCTACCTGTTCCATCCCATCCCACTTACTGGCCTTGCCTGGGGCTCCTCCAGGGCTGGGTGAGAGGAGGAGTAGAGAGAAGGGCACATCGACCTTGATTGGTGCCGTTATAATTTGGTAGCAAGGTCCTCACTCAGTGTGCTCTTCGGGTGTGCAAATGCTCTTTCCCTCCTGGGGTGCATCTATGAGTCCTTTAAAAGGTTTCCCTCATGGTTCTCCAAGAACTAGAGTCTCTGGATGACCTCCAATGGCTTCGTCTAAGCTCCTTCTCCAGCGTCATCCCTAGCCTCTCCGCTGAGGTCACTTTACCCAGCAGGCAGTCCCCTAGGGCAGGTCCCCCTCAGGAGCCCTAGTCCAGCTCCTGCTGTGACAGCCACTTATCCCAGGGAAAGCTCCAGCAGATGCCGGACGCTCAGGCTCTCCGCACAATCAGTCAGCCTGCTCCTGACCTTTTGACTTTGTCAGGTGAGGATCAGGGGCCAGTCTCCAGTCTCACGCACCTAAGCTCCCCAGGATATAGTTCAGGTTCTCCAGAAGCCCATGCCCTGCTTGCTCACATCAAGACCCCTTCCCAGGTCAGCTGTTTCTGGTGGACCCCCTCCATTAACCTCTAGCCCTCTCTCATGTATGAGATTGAGGTGGGTGGTGGGGGGAAGGCCCCAGGCTGAATTTCCCCATTTTCTGGTAAGCCTTGCAGATGAGATGCATCTAAGCACCCTCTTGAGAATGTCCACGCATTTAATAATTTTTCTCAGCTTTGAGACCTTGGTCCAAACTCCAAGATGATAAAAAACAAATTCAATAACATACTGTTGCAATTCTGTCTCTCTCTCCCCCCTATGTACAGTGCACATAGTTTTCAAACGGTATCACAAGATGAATAACAGAACAGAGCATTTGCCTCTTCTATCCATCCTCTTTGTCTCTTTCCCCGAAAGCAACCAGTTCCAACTTTTTCTGCTATTTATTTTGGTAATTGTATATCCTTGTTTCTAAATAACAACGCATTTATAATCATTTGTTGATTTCTGAAGTTTACAGATTATCTTCTGTCTTCCTAAAGCAGGAGAGGGGAATTTAAATCTTTTACTACCCTCCCTCCCCCACCACAAATATTCCCTTTCCTCCACCTTCCTAGTATTTTTTGATTCTCTAGCATTTTTTGATTAAATAGTGTATCCATTGCTCCCATGTAAATGCTAACAGTTAAACCACCTATTTTGATGGGTATATTTCTGCTCTTGAATAACTGTTTGTTTTCCTTAGAATCGATCTTTGCTCATTTTAGTTGTTTGCCTGGTATGCAATATGTAAATACTTCAAACTCCTTGGCGAAACTGTCACATGCTTCTCCATAAAGTTCAACACGAGAGATCATCTGTCTGTTCTGTTTTGGGGGAGAACCACTCACAAGAGCCTTCAGCCATCCTGTTCTCTCTGCTTTGATTGCTCTCTGGGACCCTAAATTGCTACCACCTTGGGGTTTTCCTTCACTGTCATCCAGGGAAATCATGCCTTTCAACTATGATAGATCTATTTCCCGATTTGGTATCTTTCTCTTTCTTGGTTTATATTTTCTTTGCATTTTAGTGGAGCACATCTCTAGGAGCTTCCTGAGAAAAGTTCTCAGGAATGGCACATACATTTTTTCAAACCTTGCTGAAAATGTCAGACCAAATAAGAAAAAGTTGGGTGGTTATTGAATTGTAGGTTAGAAGACATTTTTTTCCTCTCAGAATTTTATTGGTTTGTTGTTCATTGTTTTTATTGGTACATCTAATGTTATTTTCTTGTCTGTCTTTATTTTTTTTTAAACCACCCACAGGGTGAGCCACCCAGGCACCCCTCTACTTCCATGTTTTTTTGTCCATGCAGATTTATACTTTAAAAATAATTTTTTAGTCATTTTAGAAATTTTGAGTTTTGAGAAGAAATAAATTTGTATGTTGATTCTGTTACAAATCGGTGTCCATAGTTACTTTTGTGGAAGGATTTGTATGGGCATCTTGGTCTCTTCTGCCCACCCCTCCATTCACTCTGATACTTAAAGTTCCATAATTGTTTCTTTTTGTCCTTGGTATGAAAGTAATTTCTTGTGTCCATGAGCTTTCTTGGTCACTGGCTCCATTACAGAAGGGAGGATCTCTTTCAGATGTAAGGGAGGATGTCTTTCAGATGTAAGGCATTCTGAGATAGTAGAACCTTAGCTAGGACTCAGGGTGATTTCCATGGAAGAAAATGGGATGTGGGCATAGGTAAGACTTTCTGGGCATAATGAAGAGAAGGGCAAGGAGTAAAGATGGGAAGTGGGAAGGAGCAGTATGTTCAGAGATTGGCAAGTAGCTTTGATGGACTGGTGTTTGGGGTTTTGTAGGATATGGAATTGCAAAGTTTGCTTGTGGAGACCCTTGAATGCAAGGTTAAGAAGTTGAGACTCGGTTCTGTAGGCAGAGTGAATGTTTAAGCATTGAGTGACCCAGTCCTATCAGTGCTTTGGGAGGGTTAACCCAGTGGTCAGGCTAGGATGTCAGAGGAGGAAGGTCCAGAAGCTGTGCACAACTTGAGGAATGTAGTAAAGATTTGGAAGAGAAACTAGGGGACGCATGTGGAAGATCTCCAAAGAGGTCTTAAAGTTTCGCCAAGCAGTGGTGAGGTTGAAGGCCAGATTGCACACGCTCCCTTCACATGGCCAACTCTCTCATCCGTCAAAAGTCATTTCAAGGGTCACATATTCCAGGATGCCCACACTGCCACCCCTCCATAGGCCAAGTCAGGGGCTGCTCCTCAGCACTGCCATGGTTCCTGGGCTTGGATCCACCATAGCACTTCTTATGTTGTGCTGTAAATCTGAAATCTCTTTATGCACAGGGCCTCTGTTTTATTCAGCTATGTGTCCCCAGAGATTAGCACAGAGTCTTACCTGTAGCAAATGCTCAATAAGTGCTTGCTGAATTAGTAAGTCTAGGGGTGTCCTGTTAAATTGTGTTTGCTGACTTTCTCTGGAAATGGTCAGCAGCCCGTGAGGAGAAGCAAAGGAAGAAGACAGAGGAGCTAGGCCGAGATCAAGAGCTGGCATGGTGTTTCTGAAAATATCAAGGCATCAGGGGTATAGGATGTTGGCAGAGGCAACATCAAAATACACTCCATGAGTGTAACTTCACAACTGTTGGAACGGCTAGTTTCAAAAGGACAAGAAATAACAAGTGTTGGGGAGGATGTGGAGAAAAGAGAACCCTGGTGCACTCTCGGTGTGAACGCAAACTGGTGCAGCCGCTGTGGAAAACCGTATGGGGGTTCCTCAAAAAATTAAAAATAGAAATACTACATGATCCAGCAATCCTACTTCTGGGTATTTATCCAAAGAAAATGAAAACACTAATTCGAAAAGATGTATTCACCCCTTTGAACAGTAGCCAACGTATGGAAAGAACCATCCATCCATGGATGAATGAAAGAAAATGTGGTGTGTGTATACAATGCAACAGTACTTAGCCATAAAAAATAACGAATTTTTGCTATTTGCAACAATGTGGATGGAACTTGGGGAGTATTTTGCTAAGTGAAAGAGAAAGACAAATGCTGTATCACTTTACTTGTATGTGGATTCTACATGAAAAAACAAGCAACGGAACAAAACAAAACTTACACATACAGAGAATGGATTGGTGGTTGCCAGAGGGAAGAGGCTGAGAGAAATGGGTGAAGGGGATTAAGAGGCACAAACTCCCAGTTCTAAAACAAGTCACTGGGATGTCATGTACGGCATGAGGATCTAGTCAATAATATTGCATTGCAAATTTGGAAGTTGCTAAGAAGGTAAATCGTAGAAGTTCTCATCACAAGAAAAAAAAATTTTGTCACTGGGTATAGTGACAGATGGTAACTAAACTTGCTGTGGTGATCACTTCCTGGTGTATAGGGATGTCCAATCATTGTGTTGTACACCTGAAACTCATGTGATGTGTGTCAGTTATGCTTCAATAACAAAATAAACTCCATAGAACTCAGGATGGATCAAGAGGTACCCCTGGAGGACAAGTGGCTGTTGTAATTATCAGTAGCACTTATCGATCACAAGGGAATATTTCTATTTCTTGTGCTATGAGCCTCGTGACAGTCCTCTGAGGTGTGAAGGACCTGTGTTATTACACTCACTCTACAGTGGGTCCTCTGAGACTCAGCGGACACAGGGATACTAAATTTCAGAGTAGGAACCCAAACTCATGCATCCAGCCCCTCATTCCAGGCTGTTACAGTTTTGTTACACACGTTCCTGACACACATACATCTGGCAGGTGCACAGGGGTGCGCACACAAGCTTGCACTCACAGAAGTGCACGCAGACACATAGACCCTACAACTGGAGACGGTAACAGTGTATTTCATCGTGGGTCTTCCAAGAACCCGTCTCTAAGGCTGTCAGACTGCATCAGCTGCCAGAGAAGGAGGGGGAAAAAATCAAAGACTCTCCTTGACAGCTCCCATTAAGTGAAATATGAGGTGAGACGGAACGAAATAAAACTGGGAATGAAATGACAGGGTTTTTCTATCTCACCAAAAACGTTTGAAAGCCATTTGTCTGATTGCTACCCATTCATCACCCGCCTCAGCTGGTGCAGACCCTCTCCGCAGGTCCCTTCCTTACACTCACCAGAGAGAAGATCTTTTTGGAAAGGGGATGCCCCTGCCAAGTCAGCTCAGAAAAACACTTTATGTCATGGATGGGCTGCGGGCCTCCTAGATGCACTAGTTTTCCATCTCTGAGACTAAGGTCCCATTCCAGTATGGCCCTGTTCCCAGAACATCTCCTCTTTCTAGTTCCTATTTCCTACACAGTCTCCACATTCCCGGAGCAGCCCTCATTCCTAGCAAGTCCCCTCATTCTAGAATATTCAATAATCAACAGCAGCCCATTCCTTAGGTCACCCTTCATTTCCAGATTATCCCATATTCTCAGCTCATTTCTCCCATTCGTAACTCAGGCCCCCATTTTCAGGACAACCCTCCATCCTCAGAATCTAGAACCCAATTCAAGGAGTAGGACACAGAGTTTCCAGGCCACTCTCCCTGTCCCTTGTCCATCTGGAGTAGAGCCCTGGTTTGCAGGGACTTTGGTGAGTTTCCTGGTAACCCCAGCCTCCTCTCTCAAGCCAGCCTCCTCCCCTTGCCTTACTTCCCGCTGGGTGAGTGAGAACCACAGAGCCGTTTGCAAGGATTCGTTTGCAAGGATTCGCGTATGTGGAGCTATAAGGTCAGTGAGAATTAAAACTAGTGCTGTTGTCTTGTCGCTCCACTGGCTGTTTGTGCCAGCGCCACCCGGCCAGTGGGCTCCCTGCCTCCAACCCTAAGCTTGCTCTCTTTTGGTGTTAGGGTATTCCTCTAGATTTTCAAGATGCATAAAATAGCCAGTATGAGAATAAAGAGGACATGATAGCAGTAGGACTGTAACAAAAGGACTCATCATCCTTCACGTCCATTCGTATGACAAAGCTCCGTTCACTCATTGAACAAATATTAATTGAGCACCTGCTACTGCCTTGCAGTGAGTGGGATGCATATAGGAGCTATTTGGTGTAATCCTGTTCACACAACAGTTCTGGGTCTGCCAAGATTTCCCAGTTTGTCAGCCTGACAGTTAAGAATATCTTCTTCTTGGGGCGCCTGGGTGGCTCAGTTGGTTGAGCATCCGACTTCGGCTCAGGTCATGATCTCATGGTTTGTGAGTTTGAGCCCTGCATCGGGCTCTGTGCTCACAGCTCAGAGCCTGGAGCCTGCTTCAGATTCTGTGTCTCCCTCTCTCTGCCCCTCCTCTGTGCATGCTGTGTCTCTCTCTCAAAAATAGATAATTTTTTTAAAAAAAGAATATCTTCTTCCTATGGGTATAAACTCATTTTCTTCTGAATTCTGAGGGTCACTTATTTCTATCCACCCCAATCCCATAAATGGACCCCTGCTTCACCTTCAAGGCCTGCTTTCTGAGCAGCAGAAAGAAGAATAAAGCTGCCACCAACTAAAACTTCTAGACTGAAAACCCATCCCCTTTAAGCCCTTGTTTAGGGATTCTCTAGTAGTCTGGATGGTGGGTGCTTTCCACCAGGACCACCAGACTTGCATGCTCTCTGAAGGCAGGAAGGGAGAGAGAGAGGTGAAAAGGGAGGAAGGAAAAAGGGAGGAACGGAAAAGGGAAGGAGGGAGGGAGGGAGCGAGGGAGGAAGGAAGGAAGGAAGGAAGGAAGGAAGGAAGGAAGGAAGGAAAGGAAGAAGGAAGGAAGGAAGACTTCTTCACTCCTGACCCAAGCTGGGCTGTCCCTAGACTTCTCCTCACTCTCTTGTGATTCCTATAATAAACTTTCCTACCGCGTGAAGATGCTCAGACACTTGGCTTTTCTTTTCTACGATGGTGTCTCATTTGTCTTTCCTGTCTGAGGTGAATATCTGTTGAACCGAATTGGTAACAATAGGGGAGCTATTACTGACTTGGTGCAGGGTGCATCATCCATCCAGATGCTTGGGAGCTTAGTCTTGGGGATATTTCCTGGACAATGGAGAGGAAAGAACCAAGTGGACAGGCTGGGTGATGGGCTAGGTGGAATTCTTAGTTACTCAGCCCATTAGCTGTGGCCGCTCCCCTTTGTGCTTGTCACTTTCCATTTGTTTTCCCTTTGTCTTTAGTCAATTCATATTACTCTGCCTCCCTATCCAGGCATGATGTTACCTGGTACCATTCCAATTCCAAACCTGCCTGCATATTAATCTTGACAATGCACCTGTGGTTTCACTCATTCTTACTTCAGCTGCTATTCCAAACGGTCCCATCTGTGCAATGTATTGGCTTGTTTATGTAAAAAGAAGGGTTTGGAGTAAGGCATTCCGATTCACGGTTCCACTGACCACTGCCTGCAGCAAGCAATTTCTTAGGTTATTCATATGTAGGTGAGGGAGGCCATGAAATTGGTGCTATGGGTCATGGGACTTTTACCTTTTGTGGGTACACAGCTCCTTGGTTCCCCTAAACTCTGTGTGTGTGTGTGTGTGTGTGTGTGTGTGTGTGTGTGTGTGTTCTTATTTGGGAATGTTTTCCAAGTGCTTACCTTGTGCCAGGGGCTAATCAGAGCTGACAGGGATCTGGCACCTTCCCTTTGCAACTTTTCTCTTGGAAAGTGTTTGTCTGTGTGGTATCCTGGGAGCTGGGGGTTGGGGGTGGGGGTGGGTATGTTTGCTCAAATGCAGATTTCCAGGCCTCCACTGACTCAGACAATGTGAGTGTCTGCAGTGGGGCCCAAGTCTCTGAGCTAAACAAGCTCCTAGGTCATTCTGATGCAAACCACCTCCCACAACCACTTTGATCAAGGTATTACTGCAGCATGGTGTAGAGCCCAGGCCTTGGGGCTCACAACCTCAGCACTCCTGACATTTCTTGCTGGGTAATTTTTGTTGTGGGGCTGTCTCATGCAGTGGAGGGGTTTAACAGTGTCCCTGGCCTCTACCTGCAAGATGCCAGTAGCACTCCCTCACATGGTTGTGACCACTGGACTTGTCTCTAGACATTGCCGAGTGTCCCCGGAAGGACGACATCATCCCTAGTTGAGAACCACTGATGGGGAGGACAGAGCAAAGGTGCTCAGTTGGACCAAGAGAGATTCAAATATGGACTCTGCCACTGACTAGCTGAGACCCTTTGGGCAAATTACTGTGCTTCTCTGAGCTTTGTGAGTTCCTTATCTGTAAGATGAAGAAAATAATAATCCTGGCCTCAGGGGATTTATTGGCATTGCTACAGATGAGCCTCAGCAGAGATAACTTTCTATCTTCCCTCCTGGAGAGGACAGCAGCTCCTGAACGGCTGGATGTTTGGGGGCTGGGTTTGGGGACAGGAAATCTCTCTCTTGTAGAGACAAGAAGGCATCAGCTGGTGGACCAGAGGAGTTGAGAAGCAGACTGAGGGCAGCTGTAGTCCTGAGGGACCAGCAGAGATAGATAAGAGTGGAGAGACAGAAGCCAAAGAAGCCTTGGGTATACCTAGCCACCCCCTGCCAACCTCCTGCTCACTGGCTCTGGAGGTGGTAGCCGTAATCAGCTCACTGCCCGCGTGTGCCCTGCAGCCCCGTGGCTTCTGTGACCGACTCAGTGGCCTGCTGTGTACTCCCAAGTTGCTGATGGGCCTGCAGGCCCCTGGTGTCTGCCTGTGCTTCTTCCTCCCCTGCCTCCCCTGCCCAGCGCCCAGCGGGGGGCTAAGCAGCTGCAGACCCCAGGGTTCCCGAAGCCCCTCCCCGCTGGCTTGCAGTCTGTGAGGCACAGCAAGGCCGCATGGTGAGAAGTGTATTTTTAGCTGCCCTAGCCCCCATGCCTATTTTTAGCACCCAGCACAGGGCTGGGCAGCTAGGCTATGCTCAGTGGGAGGGCTGGCAACGGCTCCTGACCGAGAGCTGCCCCACCGGCCCAGCCAAGTTGGCTCAGCTTCAGGTGGGATAATTAGGGTAGTAAATTCTGCACTTCACAGCTCAAGCTTCACCAAGGCGGCGGTGATCACCATTCAGGAGAGTTCGTTTTCCCTGCACAGGATTTGAAACCCTCTGATGTCATAATCCTCCAAGTCTAAGGAAAGCAAAAGAAGTCTAGGCTGGCAGAAAATATTGAAGAGACAAGAAGAGAGACAGAGGAAGAAATAGAGACCCAGACAGAGAGACACCCAGAGAACATGGAGGAGAGAGGGGCCACTAAAAGCAGAGACAAACGGACAAAGATCGAAACAGAGAAAGGTTTAGTGTTGCATATGTGGGGCCAGAGACACAGGCCAAAAGATGGTAACAGAAAAAGAGATGAGGGCAAACAATGCAGCCCCAACAGCTTGGGATTATTGATCCAGGATGAAGGGTACTGATCTAAAGTCCCTACATGCTTCATCTCCTTACATATCTATACCTACAATACCTGGACCGTCATGACCCTGTTTCAGAGGGGGACTGAATGGTTAAGCAACTTGCCCGGGATTACCCGGAATGAGTGGTGGAGCCAGGATCCAAGACCATGCCTGACTTCAGAGCCCAGCTCAGGCAGTACCTTCAGTGGATGGAACAGTCACAGGCAGACGCAGGATGGAGGACCCCGGAGTGGGGGGGCAGGGTGAGATACACATCACCGTTATGGTCTGCTGAGCACCTGGAGGCCAATGCCTTGTCTGTTTCCCTGGGAAGATGGCTCTCTGAAATGGGTGCCATTGATCCAGGTGTCAGGACTGAATTATAGCACTTCCCCAAACGTGTGTCACACTGATAGGGTCCCTGTGCCACTGCCGAGGCCTCCTGGCATGCTTTTCGTCAGAGTGATCACAGCCCAGCTGGTTCGCTATTTGGAAATACCATCGCCCACCATGTCATTAAGCGAATTGAACAGGCCAACTTTTCTGAGGCTGGAGGAGGGGCTGCAGGGAGCTGTACAGAACAGCTTTGGATTTGCTTATTGTCATTCGTATCCTGACCTAACGCTGCCCACTGCTCTTCTCTGGAAGCATGAGATTCCTCGGCCCCTGCCAAGGGTGCAGATGATAAATGCTGTGCATGGAGAGGAATTATTCTTGTTAATGATCTCCACCTCAGAAGATCTCAGCCCCCGATGGAGACCCAGCTCATCTTTCTACGTTTGTTGAAGCTTCAACCAACAGAGGCAACAAGAAAGCCATTTCCAACAACAAGGGCCTGCCTGTATAGACAGCAATCATAAGTCATTCCTTCTGCTCCCAGTTCCTGCCCCTCCCACCCCATGCAGCCATCCATCCCCATAAATCTCCTGAGCAGGTGGAGATTTATACAGGAGCTGTGGCTACCCCTGTCTGTGTGGTCCCTGACCACCTCTGACACCTTCAGGAAGAGACCCACAGGAATTATATTATATGAATTATGTTATATATATATAATTATGTTATGTACTATTATATTATATTGTATTATATTATATTCCTAACTCAGAATATATGGATAGCCAGGTTAGTGCTTCATGGTATAATGTCCTCAGGGAAGTAGGGGATGGAGACCTGACCCTCTACTAATTTGGGGGTGTGTTGGGAAAGGGGGAATGTGGGGATCATTAAAAATTTTTTTTTAACATTTATTTATTTTTGAGAGACAGGGAAAGGCAGAGCATGAGCAGGAGAGGGGGTGGAGAGAGAGAGAGATACAGAATCTGAAGCAGTCTCCAGGCTCTGAGCTGTCTGTTTATTAGCACAGGGCCTGACGCGGGGCTCGAACTCACGAACTACAAGACCATGATCTGAGCTGGAGTCGGGTGCTCAACCAATTGAGCCACCCAGGCGTCCCTGTGAGGACCATCTTTGTGGTCAGATGGGCTGGCCAAACAGCTGTGCCCACTATTGTGGGGCCCTTTTCAGAGTTGCTGTCACTATCGAAAGAGGCGGATGCCTTCTAGAACACCTGCCCCTAAGGATGTGACAGGGTACATGTGAATTCATCAACACAGTGAGCCAGTGATTGAAATAGTAAATCACTTCCATATGAGTTGGTAAATGGCACAAGTGGTTGAGATCAGAAGTGTCCGTTTGATATCGTCTGGAGATGTGGCCAGATCCGTGGGTAATGAGGTCTGGGAACAGTGGGGAGCAAATGCAGGGGCTCCCAGCAGCTGCTGAGCAAACTGATATCGGAGTGTACTTCAGCGCCTCCTCCAGTGTGGCCCGGGTTGATGGGACACTGGAACAGGTGCAGTGTTTGCAGGTTGGTGGCAGCCCCGGCAGGGGAACTGAGATAGGTGTCTGAACCCGGGCCATATGGAAGCACTGGCACCAGGTGCACCCGCAGCCAGGGTGTGACCAGCACAAAGTTCCCTTCTGGGGTCTTCCTGATGAGCAATTGAATAGGAAAGTCATTGAAAGAGTTTGGTGCGTTCTCTGTATCTGATCATGGTCAGAGAGGGCTATCGTTCAGCCAGCGAAGCTGCCTCAGACAAAAGATCACATCAACACTTTTTAAAAATAAGGAAATGAATAGGATGTTATCGAAATGGTTCGATGGGTGGCTTTCAGAGCAACTTACATCACGTGCTAGGCAGTTCTCATTACAGAACAATGAGGAATAGATTTAAAATTTTTAAATTTATATATTGACCTATGTGCTGATTTATATTACCATACTGGTTATTAAATGTTTTGAATGTTACCCTTGCCCAGATGCATACACTCCAAGTCCAAGAAGAGTTGCAAGGTCAGAATAGCCATTGGAGACCCAGTGCTCTGATGCAGCAGGAAGAACCAGCAGGCAGAAAGCAGGGCCCCAGAGAAAGGGGTGGGGGGACAGGCAGAGTCGTCACAGAAGGCCTTCTGGCAGAGAGGAATTTTGAGTCAGGCTTGGAAGGTCAACAGGAACATTCTGGGGCGGAACATTGTGTGCATGGGGCACTTGGCACAGGACACCTCCCCCACTCTCACAGGGCAAAGCTCAGAACATTGGGACCCTTGGGGCCTGCCAGTGACTGCACCAGACACTTGACCCTCAAGGGCCCTTGGAAACCTGAGGGAAAAAAAGCCGCCTTTGAATCCCCGAGAGGCTGGGACAATTAGAGTGGTTACGGCCACAGCCACTGCAAAGAAGCAACTGGAAGGAGGGAGCTAGTGAGAAGAGTCACAATTAATAGTTTCTTGTGGCTTATTCCTGATGTGATCATGAGGTTGATGTTTCCGCAGTCTATTACAAACTTCATTAAGTTTATTTGCCTGCCAGGCGCCTGCCCTTTCTCCTGTCCCATCCTGTCAAAGATAAATGACTCCAGTGGCTCAGCAGGTCCCTCCCTCCTAAGCACTGCCTCAGACAGAGGGCTGGTGGAGGACACCTGAACAGAAGCTTTGGTCCAGCCCAACCAGTGGGAACTAACAAGCTGAATGGTCCTCCAGAGTCTGCCTTTTCCCACCAAGATGGTGAGATGCCATTCAAAGCCAGGCTGTCGATCAGAATTGAATTCAAGGTGCCCCCGTGCACCGGTGAGATTTTCCCTCAAGTCCAAAGTGAACCAGCTAATGTGGGCTCAGGACTGTCTCCAGTCCAGGGAGACGGTTGAGTAAGCAATTTATCATGATAATCATGAAGTCTCAGACTTGGAACAGATCAGAAAGGTCAGTCTTCCAGCCACCCATCCAAAGCTCGAGTCCCTTCTGCACAAGAAATTGCCAAGACTACGCTTGAACTCCTCCAGTGACAGGGAACTCATTACTCCAGAGGCAGCTCGTTCTATCCTCAGACAGCTCTGACCGAATCCAAAATCTGTTCCCTCTCACTTCAAACTTACGGTGTCAGTACTCTCAGTTGAGTCAATAAGTTAAAAAAAAAAAAAAGGCAAAAACTGGTTTATCTTCTACAAACCTCATCACATATTTGAAGAGAGAGATTCTGTTGTCCCCGGAGTTTTCTCTTTGGTCTGGCTAAACATCCTCACCTTCTTCACCAATTCTTGAGATGAGATAAGTTATGTCTCTTTAAATCTGTCTCTCCCAGAATGGAGCAGGCACAAAGCAGAGCAGGACTATCGCCTCCCTTGTTTTAGACATCATGCTTTTAATAATCACGTCGGCTTTTACGTCCGTCACATTGCTTGGTTAATGAGGCTGCTGAACTTACATGTGGACAAACAATAGTGCACTAGAAGATGTGCTAGTTTATGGAGCCAGAAAATGGCTTGATGGCATTGGGAAAGATGGTGTTGTACGCGATGGATACTGATGGCAGATAAACAAACCCCAGGAAGCTCTGCAAATTTGACTAGGGGATTGAGGCATAGTAAACGGACAATTATTTTTCCAATACTTTAAAATTCTCCTAACTAATTCATTAATTGGTTCTGTTTAAGAGAATGATTGTAGGTGTGTGCTGAAACCAGAATTAACAGGTAACTTGTTTACCATCAGGACAATCACCCAAATAATAAGCTATTAAATGCACATTAACATACAATAATTGTGCACAGAATAACTAAGCAATTAATGAACATTTAATGCAATTCATAGTAAATTAGATAGCAAGACTTATTAAATGTCAATTAGCCATATTAACTACTGACACCTAAGTTATTCAACATGCTAATGCTAATTAATTTCTTATTTCTTACTAGCTTAATGACTTAACAAAAGTGTATTTACATATTTAGAGGTTCTTAAAGTCACCACCCAGCCAGCAGTGAGAGTGGCTGTCTGCATGCAAGTTTGGGAAAAGAGATTAGGGGAATTTGATTAGTGTTTAATTGGGGCCTCTTCCCAGTGTGTTTTTTTAGTGTATTGCTCTTGGAGGGTTATTTTAGAGGGAGAGAGTATGAGAGAGTGTATTGGGGGTGGTCTCAGGGAGCACTGTGAGGGAATGGGAGGTGATGCAGAGAAGGGGCCTATGAAAATGCCTTAATGGGCATATTTTTGCTGTGGGCAACCAAAGCCCACCCTCTGTGTGACCTTCTGAGAGATCCCGTGAAATAATAGGCATGCGACCAGGCTCTGGAGATGCAAAAACCCTGGCAGTCTTTCCACCTTCAAAGGCTTACCCCAATAGCTCAGCAGTGAGGAAAGTGCTAGGGTAGAGAAAGGTATGAGGTTGATATGGGCACATGGAAAGGACGGTGAATCTAGTCAATGCAGGAGTCACCCAGAGGTGATGACGGCCACATTCAGAGATGAAGAATGAGTAGGCATCAAGCAGGCAAAGAGGGTGTGGAAGCGTATTTTAGGCAGAGGAAACAGCTTGTAGCATAGCCTGGATGGGAAAGCCAGCAAATGGTCTGGCTGAGAGCATGGATGGAGGAGAAAAGGAGGGTAGGGTATTGCAGGGAATAGAGTATAACAGGGCCTTGAAGGTCATGGTAAGGGGTGGGACCCATGTTTGTGTGCCTTCACCAAAGGGCCTGAGGGCCCTCAACTCGGTTCTGGATTCTGGACTGAGGGTTATGGTTGGTTGGCAGGATTGTGGAAGTCAACACAATGAGTAGAGGAATTCTGGAATTTGTGGGCCCTCCTCTTCATGTAAGGAAATGATCTTCAGGAGGCCCATCCATTGGGGGCACCTGGATGACCAAACACACTCATAGGAAAAGACAAGGGCATGCTGTATAAGAACTACAACAAACAAACTTTGGTGCAAGTCATGGCTCTTCTGTTTACAAACTGTGATATTGGACCAATTTCATAAGCTCTTCCTTACCTGTAAAATAGGAGACTGGGCAGAGCTATTAAGAGAGTTAGACCAGATGTGTGTAAGTGGCAGGCCCACGGCAATAAGCCCAGTAGGTGTTAGTTTTCTGCTCCATAACCCTCCAACATTCAGAAATCACACAACAGAGACACCGATAATTGTCTACATACATAACAGGAAAACTGTATAATTGCATCTTCAAATATTTGAAGACAATCATTCTTCCTATTACAGGCTTTCTAGACCCTTACTGTACTAAGTGTCTTCTTCTGAATAATTTCTAGATGGTAGTTGTTCCCTTCAAGAGTGTCTTGGCCAGAACTGGACCAGAGTCTGGACGTAGTCTCAGCAGCACAGAGCACAGCTGGGCTGTCCCAGCCCGTGTTCTGGGCCCCATAATCTTAACTGAGCAGCCTCAGCTACCATTATCTTCTAAGCAGCTACATCTAATTGGGGATACACACAGACTTTGTGATCAAGTCAAACAGTCTCTTCCACCTTCCCTCCCTGACCCCCATGTCTTGCTCATTTAACCTACCAAAGTGCCAGGTCTTGAGGAGAGGCTCAGTCTTGTTCAATTCTGGCTACAGCTCAATACTGTCACAGAGTGTTGGGATTTGATGTATATGTGGAGGCAGTGTGAAATAGTGGAAAGAAAATCAGCCTTGGAACCAGTTGGATCTCGGTTCAGATGTCAGCTTTGACATTGACTGGCAACAAAACCATTAGGCAATTCAGATGACATCTTTGCACCATAGCTTTGCCATCTAGAAAAGAAATACAGTAGGATTATTGTGAGAATGACACAGGTTGTGGATGGAAAATGTCTGGCACATGCAGGCACTCAAGAAGTCTTTGTCTTTCTCTCTACTTTGCCTCTGATGCAAAGATGAGCAAAGCAGGATGATTTTTATAGAACGTACTACATACAGTGACAAAAGAAGGGAGCTGTGAGTTTGACATACAGTAGGTTCCCAGTAAGCATCTGATGAACAAATAAATATTTCTTCCATCAAGCCAGATATACCAAATCTTACACTTACACAATTAATTTTGAAGACATCTAACAACAGGGCTTTAACATTTATCTGTTTAAATGGATCTAATTGGTTTTAACCATTGTTCCAGCCTGTCAGAATATTTTTAGAGTCTTTATTCTATCACACAGTACATTACTATTGTATTCAGCTTTGTGTCACCTAAAGGTCTGTGGCAGACCTTTAGATATGTCTCATCTAATTTATTGACAAACATCTTGCCCAGGATGGCATAGGAGAGACACCTGTGGCAGCCCAGTAGTGACTTCCGTCCAGAGTATTCCTCTGTGCCTAATATATCTGGGCATTGAAAAAGCTCCTGGAATACAATTCTACAGATGCTGCCAGAAGTCGCTTCTGGGGCCCCAACCTCGTGTGGGGCCAAATAGCCATAACTCCTTTCAAGCAGTGACAGCTCTTAATCAGCACCCTGGTTAAACAATGAATCAAAGGGGCTGGACATGTGGCATCCCATCCCCATCAACTTGCAAGCACTTTGAACTCTTCTTCTTCTGATCCACCTGCCACATTGCTGCCAGAGGGATCCATAATTTAATTGGTTATGTCACTTACCTGTTTAAAACCCCTCTGGGGTGGGAAAAAAGGCTCTCCATGGTTTAAGTCTTACACATGTCCTGGCCACTTTTCCTGACAACCCGTTTTTCATAATTTAAGCTCTAGATATCCTTAATTAGGATGTATCTCAATACTCTACCACCATACTTTTGCTCACACCAGTCCTTCCACATGGGATACCTTCTCCTCTTCTTGCCCCCTTCACCTTATCTCTCTGTGCTTCTTAATCTTCCAGATCAGGGATCAGCTCCTTTGTCTGTAGGCTGCATGCAGGACTGATTAGAGGGCCCTTCTAGGCTCTCTTAGACCCCTGAGCATAATCCATTACTGAATCACTTAGTACACTGATGCTAATCATTTGTCCAACTAGATTCAAATCACCTTGAGTGGGAAGGACCATGTATCCATTATCAGAGAACTGCCAGCTGCTATCTTCAAACGTGGTAGATGGTCAACGTGCAATAAATGATCATTGGAGTGTGTGCGTATGCATGTGTTCTCAGAGAATTTCTACCAATCCTAATGATTTCCCTGAGAGTTAGAATAGAGAGAATTTTTAGGTGGAAACTGAGGCTAGCTCTCTCAGTGGAGATTCAAGTCTAACTTGACCTCCTAGCCCATAATTTCCACTCATAGCAGCACTGCCTTCCTGTGTCTGTAACTTCTAGACCAAATGTATTTTGGCCCTGGATCTCCTAGGAATGCTCAGACAGTGTTTTGAAGAGAGGAAGTGAATTTATACCTGGGTATAAATGACAAGCCACTGAGCTTATCTCTGGCAAGGGTGCTCCCACCTTAATGGAGTGTTACTGGAGACCCTCTGCCTTATCCTACTGGAATGCATCTTTATTGGTAAGATTTCAGACACTCGGGGGGCGCCTGGGTGGCGCAGTCGGTTAAGCGTCCGACTTCAGCCAGGTCACGATCTTGCGGTCCGTGGGTTCGAGCCCCGCGTCAGGCTCTGAGCTGATGGCTCAGAGCCTGGAGCCTGTTTCCGATTCTGTGTCTCCTTCTCTCTCTGCCCCTCCCCCGTTCATGCTCTGTCTCTCTCTGTCCCAAAAATAAATAAACGTTGAAAAAAAAAAATTTTAAAAAGATTTCAGACACTCCGGCGACAGGCACAGGAAGTACCACCAAGAAATAACTGGGGGTCATTAGTAACTGTGAAATCACCCCATATAGGTTAACTGTCTTCTCCAGCTACGTGTAAGGGCAGTTCTATCTGATAGACATTCTGGGTAGTCCCAAGGCACTGGTCACATGCTAGGTCTCAAGGTTGGGAGCACGTTGGAGGACTCACAAGGGAAGTGGGAAAGATGACTAGGGTTGGGGGAGAGAATGCTGGTATGTGGCCTTTAAGAGCAGAAGTCAAAGGTTACACCTGTTCCCCGATGGGCTTACAGAGAAGCTGGACTATAGATGAAACCTCACACCTGTTCGATCTAAGCTGTACCTCAGATCTCTTAAGGATACTGACCATAAATAAAGTGCCCTTCTATGGAACCATGATGCCAGAAATCTCCCATGTTGCCAGAATATTTATGAGGTGGCTCCTTGGATCTTCAAGGCAGGCTTTGAGCTCAAGTTCTTTCCCGTGGCAGAGCTTTTGATTACGGCCTGGGGCTGCTTCCAGCTTTGTCTCCGGAGGCAGCTGTAGTCCTGTTTGTCCCCTGGTTCCCTGTCAACAAGAAACAGGAGGCTGCCCTGGGGGCAGCTGGCCATCACCTTCCCATAAGAAGCAGAGTTCAGGGCTCATGGGCCCCCAGCCAAGGAAGTCCAAATGCTTAGCCCTATATGGAGGGTGCCGGGCAGAAATGGAGTCTGCAAGAGAGAGTGAGGCAAAGAGAGCACAGGACAAAGTCCCGTGTTGATCATTCAAAACCAAGGGAATTATATGGGACATTACCCTTGTATTTTCAGGCTGGCACAAGCTCCTCAGAGACTGGCTGTAAGATAAAGACAGATTGGTGGAGAATAGCTGCCCCCCTTCCCCCCGGCTCCGCTCCCCACACCCAGGAACCCTAATGGTCGCCCAGCTCCCTGGTCTCCTGAGAGGTGAGTCACCTTCATGTCATAATTCAAGTGTTAATCTGCACATCATGTGTGTTGAGTTTGTCCCAGCGGGAGGCATTCCTGGTGACTTAAAAGTCATGCCGGCACTGCACAGGGAGGCAGCTGGAGTGGGAGCTTGTCCAGAGTCAGCCTTCAGCCTGTTCCCCCTCTCTGGCCTGGCTGTCAGAGACGGTGCTCTCCCTACACCTGTTCCCTCCTGTTTCAGCTCAGCTGCCTTCCTCCACCCCACCCCCAACGTCTGCTATCCCTCCCCACTCCCACCCTCTCAATACCTGAAAATGGATGGTGTCTTCCTGATCAGAACCTGGAGAGTTCCAAGCCCAGCCAGCCTCCTTGGAAATGTAGCTGCTGCTGGGTTGGCATTCCTACTTGATGGGGCTCCAAGACTGTGTCTTACCCCCCTGGCCACCCCCTGCAGTGTGTGCCCTGCTTACCAAGGCACAGGGGTAGGGTTCCCCTTGCTTTCCACTTCCAAGTCCTGTCTTAGGATATGGCCCATGGGGCCCGCCCAGGACACAGTGGAATTTCATGGTTAAGGAAAGAATCCTCCATCTTGTTTGGGTTTATTCATTCCCTCTTTCCCTCTGTTTACTGTCTCACTCTGCCTCAGTTGCCCTGATAAGCATGGCTGACAGCCTCTCATGGATCTAGGTTCTTCCCGGTCATAAGCTGGGTGTGAAATGCACTCATATGGTTTTGGAAGGGGTGGGAAGGGGTGGGAAGAGGTGGAAGATGTAGTCGTGGCTTGAGCTGATGAAACACTGAGTGACCCTGATTGCTTTCTAAAGGCCCCTCCCACTCTGCTTATGAGCAGAACAAGGCTCACACAATCCAAAGTGTAAACGTGCAACACCTCCTACGCTGGGCACACGTGTGTGGAGATGGAATGATGTTAAGAAGGGAGAAGGAAAAGTGGTAGTCAGACACAGATTTCTCAGACTCGAGCGGGTTTGTCTGCAAATGCCTTTGGGTGAGTGGAAGAACAAGAAGAGAATGTTGGTGGGCTGAGAGCTGAATCCCTGGTATGTGATTACTGGTCTTGCCTAATGTTTATTGGTCAAGTGCCTTATACATGCTCACCACCTGTTGCCCCCCATAATCCTCACAAGGACCATTGAGGAAGGCACCATTGTGCCCAATTGCTGATGGCTAAGCTCAGTGGGGAGGTAACTGGGCAGGTGGTTTTAAGAAATAGTGTACAATCGGGGCACCTGAGTGGCTCAGTCGGTTAAGTGTCCGACTTCGTCTCAGGTCATGATCTCACAGTTCGTGGGTTCAAGCCCCGCGTCGGGCTCTATGCTGACAGCTCAGAACCTCGAGCCTGCTTCAGATTCTGTGTTTCCCTCCCTCCCTCCCCCTCCCCTGCTCACACTCTGTCTCTGTCTCTGTCTCTGTCTCTCTCTTCTCTCTCAAAAATAAATAAACTTAAAAAAAAAAAAGAAATAGTGGGATGCCTGGGTGGCTCAGTAGATTGAGCAGCTGACTTGGGCTCAGGTCATGATCTCATGGTTCGTGGGTTCGAGCCTCACGTCAGGCTTTGCACTTACAACACAGAGCCTGCTTCGGATTCTCTGTCTCCCTCTCTCTCTGCCGCCCCCCTCCACCTCCCCCGCCCCCACCAAATAAAAAAAATTTTTTTAAAAAGATTCGTAGAGCACAGTGTCCAACACCTCAGACCGCTGCTGGGGCCTCATGTCCCCAAGAAAGCCTAGGAGCGTGAAGTTAGTGTCTTGCAGTCAAGGCGTGGAAATTGACCCCTCACATTTCTTTCAGCAGTCCTGACTCTAGCCTTATGCAGTGAGTGCCTCCCACAACCACCTGATATCACACACAGACTCAGAGGATAAAGCGCTTCACCAGAGGAAGCTCAACTAGTAGTGGCTGGGAGAGGATGTAAGTGAGTCTTTTGGAAGCTGGTGCAATATTTTTTCCATGGTGCCATGTTGTTTCCTGAATGGTCAGGCGCCATTATACTGGGCAAGGCCTCATGTCCTGAGGATAGTGACTTTTGTCTTTTAGTTACTGTGCTTGTCTCTTTATTCCCTCTTCCCCTTACCCACTGCAACTGCCCCCACAGGCATCCAGAGTCCTTGTGATGCTCCAGCTTGCCCTGAGTCATTTCTAGGCGGCCCCAGCAGGCATTCCTCCCAGGCAGGCCACTGGGCCCTGGGTGCGGCTCTCTGAGAACTCACAGATGCTGGCGCTGTGATCCAGGGCCTGGCCCCCCGGGGAGCCACAGTCGATACCGGAATGAGTGTGGGCCTTAAGAAGGGATGGGCTTCTGCCAAGCCCGCCTCGCCTCCCCTGCTATTAAGCCTCATGACTGGAGCCTTCCAGGGCCTTACAGACGCACACCATCTACGGGTCAGAGATTTCTAAAGGATTTTATTGCTTTGTGTTTGTTTCTGCTTATCATTACTGGGTTTTAAGACTCCAGATGTCTTTGGGGCTCAACCCTGATTGCAAGTGGGAGCAAAGTAAAAATGAGCCCAAGTGCCTGGGGAGGACGGGTGGCAATTAAAGATTAAGATGAGTAAATGGGGAAGACAGACACCATCTCCTCTTGCCAGGACTAAATTAAACATCTGCCTTGCCGGATGACTCTCACAGAATCCCAGAGAAGAGGGAGTGAAGGGGGCTGGGAGAGGGGAGGCTTTGTTATTAATGGTACTTTTCTAACGGTTTTCAGCGAATTCTCCGGGCTGTTTAGGAAGGCAATTGGGGCATCTGCAAATTGTGATCATCATGTTCTTGCTTTTCAATATTTCCTACTATTCTCTTACTTGGTAAAGTTTTTTACCTTTCTGTGACTATACCCTTATCTGTAGAACGTGCATAATAATGGTACCACCTCGAACGGTACCAATAACCAAAGGGTTATCGTGGGAATTAAGTGAAAACAAAAAAGTAGTGGAAGCTGTGCCTGGAGTATAGTAAGCACACAATAAAATTTTAGTTATTTTTATTATTATTTGTACATCATGTCTTATTTAATTATCTAGGGCTTTCAAAACAGTGATGAATAATAGTGGTTGGTGGTAACAGGAATTGTTATGTTGTTTCTGAAGCTTGATGGGACTGTGTCTAATCAATCAAGCATGATGTTGACTATTAGCATGAGTGAGTCTTTAGTGAAACTTGCTCGGGTGTATCTCCCATCCTCTGAAGCACATGTGACTAACCAAGGCCTCCTGTGTCCTCACTGCCTTTTGCTCACATGAGCTAATCAGCATGACGTCATCAACATAATGGATCGAGGTGGGATGACGGGATGTTCCAGATCTCCTTAGATTAGATTATGACAGAAGGTAGTAGAGTAAATAGCCCAGGGGCAAACTGAAAATGAATATAATCTGGTCCACGTGCATGTGAACTATTTCTGATCCTTTTTCTTGGTTGGGTTAGAAAAGAATGCATTTGTCGAATCAGGAGGAGCACACTGTGTGCTTGAGACGTATTACTCTGCTCTGGCAAAGATGCTACATTTGACATAGCACCTGGGGCTGGGACTCCCACTTGGTTGAGTCTGTGAGAGTCCATAGTCACTCTCCAGGATCCAGCCAGTTTCCACTGGAGTTAGACTAGAGAATTCAATAGAGATATAAAAGGGACTTCTACTCCTGCATCCTTTAAAGATAGCATTAAATCTTTGCCATCCCTCCAGGACGATATCTTTTTTTTTTTTTTTATTTGTTATGCTGGCCAAAAAGGGGGCGATCAGAGACTTCCACTGGTCTTTCCATGTTAGCTCTTTGCCCCACAGGTCAAGGACCACTGTGGAGTTTATTCTAATGGCTGGTTACATCAATCCCAATTATACATTGGGGATCAGGAAAATGACCACCAGTTGGGTCCACAAACCCAATGGACTACTAGCAGACTTTGGCTCCTCTGTGCCCCTGCTCTTACAGGGGACATGATGAAGGTATAGGTCTGGATGTCAATGCTAACTTGGACCTAGTGTCCAATTATCCTCAAAATGGGTATTTGTCTTTTTCCAGATACTTGAGTGTCTGTGGATCCCATTGGGGAGTCTTTGTAGCATATACTTGCCATATTGATGCAGGTTCCTTCATCCTAAAGACCCAGCCATCGTCAGATCATTTCCAGATCTGAAAATTGGCTCTGCAAGGGATCATGACTTTTTATTAGAGCAACTAACCTCCTCCTCCTCCTCTTGATAATGCATTCTTACTTTCTTTTGATTGCATATATTAAGCAGAGCCCTTGTGGGCTGTCCATCTATTTTTGCCCCGAGGAACACTGTGTTCTGTTTTCCATCTCCATAACTCTCTACAGGTCAGGATCCCTTGGCTGTCACTCTGACTTTGCCAGTCATTACAGTAATTGCAACTTTCTGGCTTCTGGTGGTTAAATACTGTCACTTGACTACTATTGCTTAGAGTACTTGGAGGGCATCATCCTCACCGCCAATCAGCCAAGCTCTGTGACCATCTCTCCTACCATTAGCCTTGACCTGCAGAGGGGAGCCACAAGTGAACTTTAGAGTGATGCGAGCATCCTCTTGCCAGTGGCCTCCTGATGGCCTGAGCCTCCCAAGCCACATAATCCTTAACTGGGTCTTCTGGCCTCACTTCCCTAAGCCTTTTATCCCTGTCTCCATCTGTTACAGCAATTTATGCATTTCAACTTTGCTCCGTTTGAGACTTCACTTTTTTCTAAGCTTCTAAGAGCCACCCTAGTAGATAGTTCATCCATCCCCTGGAGTCCTTACCAGGGTGTTAAATTTTATTTCCCAAGAGAGTGCCCCCAAGTCAGCAAACCCTGCTTTCTCGAGTCATTGGTCCCCTTGAGCATGCATCCTACAAATTCAATCCTGTGGGTGCTGCCTTGGCTCCTGATAGAACATGTTAGCTATTTCTCATAGCTCTTTCAGAATGCAATCTCTTTCCTCCCTTCTCAGGACCAGTGTTTCCCCAGATGGTCATGCCAAGCTTTACCCCTAGTTGTCAGAATGGCAGCTAGGAGGAGGTAGGGACAGCCCCTGAAGGTAGCCCTGTTGCCTTGTATGAAAGAGGCCTCTGCAGTATCTTTCCACATGGAGAAGTCTTAACAGGGAAGGTGGGTCATCTGCAAGCTCTGAGGGCCCAGGGGAGGCTGCAGGACACAGTCCTCTCAGGTCACCACCCAGAAGCCCCATCCTATTTTTCAGGGTCCCAGGTTTTCCCAATAAGGGCCTTAACTTCAGCATAACAGAACCCCCTTGACTGAGCCATTCAATCATTGTTATTAAAAGCTCAGTGACTCTAACTATGAGATCCTGAGTTGTATCCATTCTCCTGCTGCAAGAGATGAGAGCCTCTCTCTACCAAAGACGTTCCTGGTTCTCAAACTTAGTTCCGACTGTTAACCACCTACAGATGTTCAGTGTGCTCCTGTAGGACATCAATGAAACTTTGTAATAACCAGCCAAGCGCATTGTCCTTGCGTGTTTTGTTCCCCATACACTTTAAATGCCAGGATGTTCCGGGAGGGAACATTCCTAGATGTTTTCCCAAGTCACCATGGTGAAGTTTTTAGCAATAGAACCACTGACTGTGCCAGGGACTACCCATGGGCCCACATACCACCCAACAGGGTCCTCCCTTCCTGATGAGCTGAGAGCAATCCAGTCTCTGAGTCCCATCCCTGCCCATTTTCTTGGACCACTTCTGGAATCAACTGCATCATTCGGGTGCCACAATGGGCTTAGAAGTGCAAGAGACTAATTGGAAATATGCTCCTGAAAGACCCAGGGATGAGACACCTAAAGTCGGGAGGAAAATCCTTCAAACCAAGATGCGGAGGTGACACTGTAAAACAGGGGGAGGTGGGGGGTTGGACTGGCTGGGAGGAGCCCGAGACTGGGGGGCAGCTCCAACAGAGCATCCATCAGTGCAGTGGGAGATCTGGGGCACGTTGCTCCTAGTGGAGTCCCGCGCTGGGCCGAAATGGCCTCCAACGGGGATTCCCTCTGTGCTCAGTGACCGGCTGCTTGCTGCCCCGAGGAGAGAGTGACCTTGGCTCAAACACTGCAGCAGTCTGAAGATGCTGTGGCTGGAGGCTGTCTCCTGCACTCAGAGACACGCCTCAGCTGCCACAACCATGACTTAACAAAATCCCCAAGTCATACGTCTGAATATGTGAGCATACACATGCATAAACATCTAGAAATAGACCACCAGGCACAGAACGGAAGTTACCTGTCAGGAATGGAGTAATGGGAAGAATTGAAAGGAAAACAACTTTTGCATTTTATTCCATATATTTCTGTCTTGATTTCATTTTTATAATAATTTATTCGCATTATAATAATTTGTGTTACTAAAAATAAAAATAAATATAAACTTAACCTCTGAGACCCCTTAAATCCTTTTTCTTAAATTCAACTTTAACTTGTATTAATATCCCACCTTTGCTTTTTATTTTATTTTTTAACATTTATTTATTTTCACAGCGTGAGCAGGGGAGGGGCAGAGAGAGAGGGAGACACAGAATCCGAAGCAGGCTCCAGGCTCTAGGCTCTGAGCTGTCAGCACAGAGCCCGACGCGGGGCTCAAACTCACGAACCATGAGATCACGACTTGAGCCAGAGTCAGATGCTCAACCGACTGAGCCACCCAGGCGCCCCCACACCTTTGCTTTTTTTTAATTTGCATTTACCTGACCATCTTCACCAACGCTTTTACTTTTAATCTTTCTGAGCTATTTTGTTTGAGGCATCTCTCCTGAGTTCATATATTTTAAACTCGAGATATTTTTTTGTCATTTGAGAAGGATTTTAAAATCCATGTATTTTTCCTTTGATGACATCTATCATTTTGTTTTACACTATAGCACATGGGTTCCTGTTGGTACATAACAGAAATAGAACCTATCTAACATAGCAGAGAAGGTACACATTGTCCCGACTGGGAAGATAGAGAAAGAGGCTTAGAGAATAAGCAGGAACTGCGGAAGGCAAGACAGAACTGGGGATGTGCCAGGACCCTGCGGCTGGACCTTTCTTACCACCATCCCCGGATTGTACCACTTCTGGTCACATAGACTCACTGCTGGATTCTTGACAGCATAGCAGCCATCTCCAAAGAATCTCTGAATGCAATTGCACCTTGTGCCACCGCTCAACTTTCAGGGCCATCAGCTGGAGCATCGGACAGGCTGAGCCCAAGATTCAAGGCTGGCTGGATGCCTGGGAAAGAAGGATCCGATCCCTCAGCTTCTAACCCAGGAGCCACAGCCCGGCTGAGCAGTCAGGAAGAACAAGCACCCACCATGCATGCATTGGCTGTTTATGACCTCTCTTCCTCTCTTTTGGTATTGGTACTTTATTTTTTCCTTTTCTTAAAAAATACACACACACACACACACACACACACACACACACACACACATATATATAATATAAAATCTCCAGTGTTTGAGAGCATAGGTACCACATTGAATACTCTTACACTCTTACATTTCTGAAAGTTATCTTTTATTTATTTATTTTTTTACCTTTTGTACTTTTTACTTTTGTATTTCACTGAATGCTTTCAACTTTATCTTTGGGTGCCCCCTGTGTAAGACTAAAGTTCCAAAATCTTACCCTTTTCCCCCATTCACTTCACCATGCCTGCCATGGCTGTCTTTATTCCTCTTGCCTTCATCTCTTTGTCCTTGCTACTAAATTCTGGGAGTTTCTCAAATTTGTCCTTTGAATTACTGATTCCGCTTTCTACCAGGAAAAAAATCCTCCTTTTTACTACCTCCAAAGTAGACTCTAATTCTTTTCATATATAGTTTTGCTTTCCTTCAAATTCTTCCACTATCATTCAACTCCCTTTTAATTATATTATTTCATGTTTATTTCACTGTGTACTGAGTTCTCTTCATGTCTCTTAGAGGCATTGTATTCTTGTATGCTGTGCAAAATGTCAGGTCATGTCTGGAAATTTTCCTCTGGGTCCTGTAGTATATCATTTTCAGAGGTATAGAAGCAGAGCGACTAAATGTTTGTGGCACGAGTATTTGGATATGACAATGGTAGCTTTTAATTTTCTGTCCCATTGAAAAGATCATTAAGTCTTGCACGATTATAAATTAAACAGAGGGGCACCTGGATAGCTCAGTCAGTTAAGCATCTAACTCTTGATTTCTGCTCAGGTCAATGATCTCACAATTTGTGAGTTCGAGCCCCACATCTTGCTCTGTGCTGACAGTGCAGAGCCTGCTTGGGACTCTTTCTCTCCCACTCTCTGCCCCTCCTGTGCTGCCTCTCTTTCTCTCTCAATAAATAAACTAAACAAAAAAAAAAAAAAAACAAATTAAATGGGATCGTAAATCTTTAGTTTTTTCTTCTTTCACAAAAGATGTAATGTACATTTGATAGTTTTATCACAATCTTAAGAGAAGAAGAATTGATCTGCTTTCTGCTTCATCCTCCCCACTGTGCACCTGGTCCTCAGAACCCTGCATGTGTCCACCAGCATGCCTCTCGCTGTCCTCTGGACGATGCTCCTTTTCTCTTGCACCTTGGGCTCCCTATCAGTCATTCTCTCACAGATCGCGAGCAAAGCAAGGTCTTCCAGACCGTTGAGGTCATCTCCATCTTGTAAGTGGGTCAGGGTAGACTGTTTTCCATAACAAACAACTCCAAAATCTCAGTTTTTTAACATAGCAAAGAAATCATTTTTTCACCACATCCCAGTATGATGTATACTGGTGTTGGAAAGTGGGGCAAAGGCTAGTTCTCTTACTCATAGAGGGACCTAGGCTCCCCCGACCTTGTGTCTCTGCCCTCCTCTATGTCTTGGGGACCCTCTCCATTCAACCTGAGGATGGAGAAAGAACATGGAGGATGTACTTGGGAGGTTTGTATGGACCAGTCCTGGAGGTGGCCCCATCACTCTGCTTATATTCCACAGACCAGAACTCAGGGGAATGG
Organism: Felis catus; assembly: GCF_018350175.1. Classification (NCBI taxonomy): domain Eukaryota; kingdom Metazoa; phylum Chordata; class Mammalia; order Carnivora; family Felidae; genus Felis; species Felis catus. The sequence continues at coordinate 95,668,929 of NC_058375.1, read as the reverse complement.
CTGCACCCCGGTGTAAGGCAGGCTGTAAAATGCAGTCTATCTGTGGCTCCAGGAAGAAGGGAGGAGCACCAGCAGACCCTGCCACTTGAGGCAAAGCCTTCATGTGATGTGAATTTAAACCCAGGAAGGGCTTTTCATTCCCATTCTACGTATCTCTTAGAAAGCAGAGATTCCCTCTAGATTCTGCCATTCAGTCATCCATCCGGGCTTCATGTTCAATGTGAATTTTCAGCCTCATCTATGTTTCTGTGGGTACTTGGAATGGGCAAGTTGATAAAGGTTTCACTGGGAAATGTTATCTAGGTGCAATTTTAAACTGGAAGGTCTCCTTGAATCCTTCCTGGTAGATGTTTTATTTTATGTTGTTTTGTTTTGGACTTACAGGAAGGACTGCACATTTATTTCCCTTAAGGTTCATTTTGTTACAATCAGGCCATCATTTGAGCCTGTAAAGATTTCTTTGTATCCCGATACTATCCCCAGGGATAGCGTTAGAGTTTCTCCAGGAGGCTGCTTCCCATATAACCCAGATCATTCTTTTTTGGGGCAGATGGAGGTGACTGAGTGAAATGGGGAGGGCTGGCCTTATGACTTGGTGACAGGTCAACCAAAGTATTTGTAGTAACTCCTCCATTTCACGACCTAGCTGTCCACCACCCTCTCATGCATGGTTCATTTGTTTGTTTGGTGACATTGCTAAAAGACGGGGGAGGGAGAAGGAGCCCCAGGCAAGGAAAAAGGCATGAAAATACCAGTCACTGTGCCATTAAGGACCAGTCTGTGTTCTTTCTCCCTTATTTTTTCTACCCGGCTTCTCTAAGACCAAGTTGCTAGAAGTATTTATTCATCTCTGCTTAGATGGGGAAGACTGTGGTCCTCATCCTAAAGGCTCTGGTTGGACAATGAGTACATTTAAATTGGAAAGCCAGTGCCAGATGTGATGGCTAATTTTATGTGTCAACTTGGTTAGGCTGTGGAACGTAGATCTTTAGTCAAACACTGGCTTAGATGATTCTGTGAAGGTATTTTTTACATAAGATTAACATTAAACATTAGACTGTGGGTAAAGCAGATTATTCTCCATAATATGGTGAGTCTCATCTAATCAATCGAAGAGCTTAAGAGGAAAAAGACTGACTTCCCCTAAGGAAGAGGAAATTCATCAGCAGACTGTCCTTGGACTCTAGCTACAACATCAAACTCTTCCCTGGGTCGCTAACCTGCTGGTCTACCCTGCAGATTTTGGACTTGTCAGCATCCATGATCACATGAGCCAACTCCTCAAATCTACCTACCTATCTATCTATCTATCTATCTATCATCTATCTATCGCCTATTGGTTCTGTTTCTTGGAGACAAAGTCACTATCTCTAGACATCCCTCTTTCCCTTCCCCCACCTGTTTTTTTTAGATCCTCCATGGCCCAACCTCCTCTTCCTCATCTGTGTCATCACCATGACCATTTGTGATGTGCCAGAAATTGCAGAGTGTTTATATCCATTATATAAAATGGTTCCTCACAATAATTCTATGAGATAGATATTATTATTATTCTCATTGTACACATAAGGAAATTATGGTCCATGGAGGAAAAATGATCTGCCCAAGGTCATGTAACTACTGAGGAAAAAAATTAATTTTCAAACCTGAGATGTCTAACTCCAAAGGCCTCATTAAATAATCACAATACTCTAATTAGAATTAGAATTAGTAATCTCTATTAGAAACAGCATTGCACAGGTATTATATGAATCAAAATTTAACGTGCATGCAGTGACCTCCAGAAGCTGAGTGTCCATAAGGGCCCCTGCTTCTGAGAGCAACACAGACACCGAGAAGTTAATGCAGCTAAGGGAGGGTAAAGACCAGTCTATGGAGTTGGTTGGATCTGGGGTCAAGTTCTAGCTCCATTACATTTACTATCTGCATGAACTTCAACAACTTTCTTAACCTCCATGTTCTCAGTTTCTTCTTTGGTAAAATGGAAGCAACACTACTTACCATGGTTTGTTGCAGATTAATTGGAATGAAATTTGCAAATACATGCTTTTAGTTATCAGCATATAATAACTTTACAATAAACTAAAGGAATTTTTTTAAAGGACAATTGAAACATGGAAAGCAAAAGCCATAGATGCAAAAAAAAACTCAATGGCCAGGAGCACAATGTCCATGTCTGCTTCTGCTTTTGAGGTTCAGGGTCAGTGACTCACTCAATTTACTTGCTGCCAGGAGATTTTCAGCAGGGGCCAGCTGAGCACCAAGGCAAGAGATAGGAGGCAGCAGTCAGATGAAGTGGTTTTGACCCTTCAAGTGGTAGCATTCTTGGTACTATATTGTCACTTTGTCCTAGGCTCTGACTCTAAAGTCACATTCTAGATAACCTCCTTGCCCCATGCTTTATAGCTTCGACCCTCAATGAAAGGAGGGGAGGAAAACAGCTCTGAAAATTCAATGTTTCCTGTCGCTGCAAATCTTTGGGGAGATCTATAAGAAGAACAGTTGAGGGGATAGATGAATGACCCCTAAAAGATCTAGTTGCCCTTCTTTGGGTCTGTTGAAGGGAGATAATGCTTTTGGCACTATCAAAGGCCTTACTAGAGGATTCTAAACATTTAACTTCATTAAAATCTCACCACCAATTCTACTCTATCCTGGGGCTGCTAATGAAGGGGAAGAGTCATTTGCAAACTTGAGCCAATGTGAACTATCCTGGCTCCCTCTGGAGAAGATACACGTGGCTTGTGTCAGCTGGGTGGCCTTACTGAAAACCCAATCTCATAATCAAAATCTCTGTAATTCAGTCTCGATTACTCCATGGTGTCCTACCGCATCAGCCAGCTGCAAAGATAGTCCTGCATTTGGTGAATTACCCATCTTTCTCCAAAGAGCCACACTAAAGGAATTTGACTCCATTTTCCATATGTTGCCTCTTTTTTCTTTATCCTGAGAAATGATTCCCAAATTGGACCCACTCCTTTTTCCTGCAACCTTGAGGACCCAGCCAGAGCCCAAAGAGGGAAGCACTGGCAGAAATTCTTACACTTATAGATGAAGACCTTTGCATCTAAGCAAGTGTCCTAGTGACCAGAATGGCATTGGGGTGGGTGTATTTACCTCATTCCCTGACCTATGAGTAATCTATTAAGGGTCTGGAGATTTTGAACTTTGGTTGTTTTTCTTGGATTGGTGGTTCTTCCAAAAGGACAGGACCATACTTTTGGCTTTGGTAGGCAATGAGACAGACATTAGTGTGTTTTTTGTTTGTTGTTGTTTTCTCAAAGGTGTTGGATAGCACCCAAACAAGTGTCTTAAGAAACCCTTGAGAATTCCTTTTTCCTCTCAGCCTGACTGTTTTCTGCATAAAGGTCAGGAGTGTATCAGGTCTGCAGCTGGATTAAGCATGCTCCCTACCAACCCTTCCAATGCCCTCCCCTGCCAAAAAAAAAAAAGCCATAGGGTAGATCAGGCCAAGTTTAGCTTAGTAGATCTCAAGGGGAGAAGCATACACTAGACCCCAGGGGTGCTGAGTGAGTTTCAGACTCCCTATTCTCAAGCTGTGAGACCTACACTTTGTTACCCTCAGTTTTTTTACCTATAAAATGGGGAAAATTATCCTGGCCTCACAGATGTGAGAAAAAAATGAGATGCACTTTGTGAAATGTGCTGTGTAAATGCTAAGATGCTTTACAAATATACGTTATTTTTGGTTAAAATGAAATATTAGACCAAAGCTTTGTGTGCTATACTCCTCTTACATCCCTTGATCCCAGGTGCTTAGGGCAAATCTCTTGGCTGTAAAGTCAAATGTCAGAAAAGGTCCCCATTGTGCTCTGTGACTTGCAAAACAAATTCTTCTTCAAGTAAAAAAAGAAAAACAACCCATTCTTTTCTGTGTGTGTCCATGTCTGCATGGAGAACAGTGACAAATCCAATTAGTAGACATATAAAGCTTTTGCAGTTTAAAAATCAATTTTCAATAGCTTTTTATGTGTGCTTCAAGCAATACTTGGGAGGTGCTTTAGTACAGACACATGGCCATTTTATAAATAAGGATATGGGACTCGGAATCATGCAGAATTTAAGTGGTAGATCCAGGACCTGAATGCAAGTCTTCTTACCACAAATCCCAGTCTTCACAAGTGCTGTCCCCCATTCTATACTGACTACTTGAACAGAATCAGTCCCACTGTGTCAGGAAAATCTACCATCCTGAGGGACAGTCAGCTGCAGAGCCAAAGAGCCAATGTTTTACCCACCTAAGAGTCACACTAAGGGGTAAACAAATTCCCATCTCAGGGAACTTACATATAATACACAAATAAGTTCTAATTAACAAGGGCCTCCATAAAACTCTGGTCTCAGATTATATTTGTTATTGGTAGTGATGATTATCACTGTGTTGGAAAAGGAGTTGTATAAATTCAGGAGCCTTCCTGGAAGAAGTGGCCCTTGAAATTTAAGAAGAGTAGGTGAGGTGATGAATACTCTATAACTCAGGATGACCAAGATTCAAAGGAATGAACAGGGAGTAGAGACAAGAGAACATGTGTTTACCTCTCTACAGCCTATGGATTTTTCTATTCCTCTATACCTGTAACATAAACTTGAAATAGACCCAATAACTATAAGCTAATATTTACATAATGTGCTAGTACATAATGTGCCCGCAAAGCCCTTCGATTTTTGTTATTTTTCAAAATTTAATCTTCACAGCAATTTTTTCAAGTACTGTCTTCATCTGGGTTTCCCAGAAAGCAGAGCCTGAGATGAAGGTTTATGCAATACTAATTTATTAGGCCATGCAAGTGCAGAAAGCAGGAGTGAGCGAAAATTGAAGCTAACCAGGGGAAGAGAGAGCACCAATATATGGATTCATTACTGAGCTGACCCTTGCTACATGTGACTGATTCATTTCATGGTGTAACTTTCCGAGAAGCTGTATAAATTACATGTTAGAATTGTCAATCTGGGAGAAAACAGGAAAGAATTTATCCATAGACTCCTTTCTTCTCAAAGATTTGCCCCTTGGAGCATTACTCCCTCACACTTTTGGGCTTCAAAGGTGTGGGTGCCACACAGGACCCTGCAGCATGCTAAGCCTTGAGGACAACAAGAAAGCCCTGTGACAGGAGACAAGCTGTCCTAAGTGCAGGCATAAGTTGAGATACTGTAAGATTGCATTAAGTCAATAAAAGCTCTTGTAGCACTGTTTAAATCACAGTAAGGACTGAAAGAAGAGACAGGAGACAAGACCCACGAGGATCTGAAGTGATACACACAAAGTGTTTGATACAGTCCACCCCTTCCAGTGCTCAGCTGTTGTGCTCCTATCTCGCTCCCATTATACAATGTGCAGCCATGCTCACAGCCATCCCTGAAGGGGGCCATATTGTGGCAGCAGTTCATTTTCAGTTCCCTCCAATCTGTTGTATTGAGTCATCTGTGAACTTGGCTGTCCTTTCCTCCTCCATCAGCTGTCATAGGGAAACCCCCATGAAGACATATGTTTGAGCTGAGGAAGAGCCCTCAGTGCACTAGAGGGAGATGACATGGAACTCTGGGCCATATATCCATGTGATTTATTTAGGCCTTTTGAGCTTACTTGGGCCTTATCCCAAAAAACATAATTTCTGTTAGACAACTGATTGTTGCAGTTCTCACTTGACCTAATGACTTGGTGGATACAATCATTTTCAGCTTGTGATGGGTAGCTCAGGTCACATAATTACTTGGTATTCCATGGTCAGACATTTGGTTTTTGCTAGGATCCAGTAGATTATTAGGAGCTGTTTTTCAAATGGAAAGTAGTTCTCTGCGGCAGAGTTCTGGCCTTTTTTCAGAACCTTAGGTTTTGCACTTTCATGCTCCTATTGAAGCTTGGCAACAGGCACAACCTTGTCCACCACAGATATCTTGAACACCATTAGATCTGCTGAGTCATACATCCTCCGTGGCAGGGAGGTTATTCTGCCATTGAGGTTGCTGCAAAGCTCTCTTGTTCCCGGTCCTACTTGAAACTGGCAGCCTGCTGAGTCATTCGAAATTTTGGTTAGAGCATTATTCCCTAGTGTGGTATATTCTACCCTAAAATCCAAAGAAGTATACCAGCATTGTACCTTTTTCTTAACAGTAGAAAGCACAAAGTGCAGTAAATTGACCTTTACATTGGAAGGAATGTCCTGATATGCCCCAAACTACTGGACTCGTAAAAGTTTACTAATAAGTTAGGTCTTAAATCTTCCTTTCATCTTCCTTGAATCTCACCTTTTATTTAATTAATTAATTTTTTAATATAATTTACTGTCAAGTTGGCTAACATACAGTGTATACAGTGTGCTCTTGGTTTTGGGGGTAGATTCCCGTGATCATTGCTTACATACAACACCCAGTGCTCATCCCAACATGTGACCTCCTCAACGCCCATCTCCCATTTTCCCCTCTTCCCTGTCCCCCCACCATCAACCCTTAGTTTGTTCTCTGTATTTAAGTGTCTCTTACAGTTTGCCTTCCTCTCTGAAACTATTTTTTCCCCTTCCCTTCCCCCATGGTTTTCTGTGACGTTTTTTAAGTTCCACATATGAGTGAAAACATATAGTATTTGTCTTTCTCTGACTGACTTATTTCACTTAGCATGATACCCTCCAGTTCCATCCACATTGCTGCACATGGCAGGATTTCATTCTTTCTCATTGCCAAGTAGTATTCCATTGTATATATAAACCACATCTTCTTCATCCATTCATCAGCTGATGGACATTTAGGCTCTTTCCATAATTTGGCTATTGTTGAAAGCACTGCTATAAACATTGGGGTACATGTGCCCCTATGAATCAGCACTCCTGTATCCTTTGGATCAATTCCCAGTAGTGCTATTGCTGGGTCATAGGGTAGTTCCATTTTAAATTTTTTCAGGAACCTCCACTCTGTTTTCCAGAGTGTTTGCACCAGTTTGCATTCCCACCAACAGTGCAAGAGGGTTCCTATTTCTCTACATCCTCACCAGCATCTGTTGTTTCCTGAGTTGTTAATGTTAGCCACTCTGACTGGTGTGAAATGGTATCTCAATGTGGTTTTGATTTGTATTTCCCTAATAATGTATCTCTCACCTTAAAAAAATTTTTTTTTAATGTTTATTTATTTTTGAGACAGAGAAAGACAGAGCACAAACGGGGGAGGGTCAGAGGGAGGGAGACACAGAATCCGAAGCAGGCTCCAGGCTCTGAGCTGTCAGCACAGAGCCCCACGCAGGGCTCAAACTCATGGAGTGTGAGGTCATTACCTGAGCCGAAGTTGGATGCTTAACCGACTGAGCCACCCAGGTGCCCCTATCTCTCACCTTTTAGTATGCTTATATCTTACTAGGCATCTAGAGTAGTTGCCTCTTTCTGCTCAGTGAGTACAGATAGTAAGATATCATTAATAATGGAGTATAATACTGTTCTGTGGAATTTTAAGATGATCAAGATCTCAGTGGGCTATATTGTATGGAGAGCTAACCTAACTCTGCAGAAAGACAATGAATGCATACTGCTATCTCTGTCATATGCATATTGCTTTTATCCTCTTATTGATGGAAATTGAGAACTAAGTATTTGCCAGCTCAATGGCTACATAGCAAGTGCCAAAGGCTATGTTAGTCTGCCTCAATAAAGACATCATGTCCAGCATAAAAACTATGATCGGGACTGCCATGTGCTTATGGTAGCCCATCACCTAATGCCTATATTCACCTTGGTTTTTGCAGGGATCAACCAGGTGAATTAAATGAAAGTATGACTACACCATTGCCCTTATATCTTTTAAATCTTGGATGGAGGTGCTAACCTCTGCAATTTCTCCTAGATTGTGCTTCTGATTACTATTTTGGTCACTACAGAAGTTGTACAGAACTCAATTGGAGTTGGCCAATTTCAGAGGCTTTCACTTGGCCATTACTAGCATAATGACTCTTCCTTCATAGACCAGGGAAGCATTGTGAGGATTCTGTCAGCTTCTAAGTACATCTGTCCCAATTATACTCTTGGAAGCCAGGGATATAGCCATAGAAAGGGTCTGAAGACAAAGTGGACCTGTTGTGAGATGGACTACAGCCAGGATTCTCTTTATTATCTGGCTTCCACGAACGTCTTCTCTAACTGGGACTATGATGACGTTTCAGATCCCATGGGTTGGTGTCAGAACCCACATAGAAAAGTTCTTAAGGAATCTGGATATTTCCCTTTCCCTGGTCACATATACCTTAGAAAAGAGCCATAAGTTCTTATCAGGAAGGCTCAGAGGAATATTTTCCATGTAAACTTTAATTGGCATTGGGGGGGTCCTACTTAAGGAGACCCAGACTCATCTTCAATTAGTGTGCTCTGTGTCTGCATACTACCTTTGATCAAACAAGTAAATAGGGACCACAATGTTCCATTTTGGTGGCTGAATGACCAGCAGCCGCCTTCTGCTCATCAGCCCTTGAACTTTTTTTTTTTTTTTAAACACAGAAGTTGAGAAATACCATATGTGACTCTAGGAGCACCATGATATATTAGCCATTGCCCAACGATGTGCTGAAGTTAGCTCCTATCCGTTCATAAGAACGGACTGTGCATATCTCTTCTCAACTTGGTGCTGAATGCAGTCAGAATGGTAGCTTCAAAGTGATCATGATGTGAGTATTACACCATGGAAATGCTGTAAGTAAGGTTTGTCTGTTTTTTTTTTTTCAGGGAGCGGGTTGTTAAACATTTACCAGTCTATTACCACCATTGTCGTAGATCCCTAATGTTCCAAGCACCCTATTTCTACTCTGACCTTGCTGCCCATTACAATAATTACGTCCACCATGCCTCTGATGGTTAAGTGCAGCCATCTAGCCCTCACCATTCCTTTATCCTACCAAATCCACTGATGCTCGGAGTTGGGTTTGATAGGTTCCATGGCAGTTCTCCCATCAGCAATTTCTGCTCACAGAGGAAAGCCACCACCATTAAGTTTCTCAAAGATGCTAGTGCATCTCTCATCTAAGTGTTCCTTCCTGCCTCGGTGAGGGGGCTGTCCTCTGGGCTATCCTGGAGGACATGGTCAGGAGGGAGATTTTCAGGTCTGATAGAGTACATCTATTCACGTTCCTGCTTTCCTGATCTTTCCTTCAATACCACACCAAGGAAGTTCCAAGACCTCTACCTAATTTACTGTAGGTCATTATCAAGTCCAAGTCAAGAAGTCATCCCAACAGATTATGAGGATAGGCTCTAGGTGTCCTTTTCAGAATATGGGGGAGATCTTCCACGTCAAAAAATATTTTCTGATTTAGTCTGTTTACTGCCCTTCCACAAAGATCCATTTCTACACACTTCACTTTGATTGCTGCCTATACACACTATCAGGGTTCTGTAATTCCTTCAGCAAGTAAGTGACTTCCTCCCAGACCAGAGACAGCATTCACTGCTTGATCTGGGCGGAAATGTGATCCTGGTGTTGTCCCAGGAGGCTTGAAGGATAGCTGAAGGTTTTGAAGAGAACAGTCATCATCTTGCAGGCACCAGCCTTGCTTCCAGGCAAGAAGAGGCTTCTCTCTCCTGGCAGTGGAACTTGAGGGTTCAAGATTCTCAGGCTTGTCCCCTCAAATGCCCCCAATCCAGGTTTCGTGATCCCTGCCTTTTCCTGCCTGACTCCTGACTCTAATGTAAGAGAGTAGAAGCTGAGCATGTATTCTTGGCGTTTATAGGACCCCTACAGTGAAATCCTAGGCTGGATACTCAGCATTGTGTGTCCTGAAGCTTTACGAGATGAGAGTCTCTTTAAATCTGCCAAGGAGGACCTCTGGCTTCCGCGTGGTGCTTTGACTTGGCAGTTAGCTTCCCCAAGCCTCTCATTTTCTTTAGTCACAATTTCCAATGCAGTCAACAAAGCCAGATCACTCCATGTAATCATCAAGGCTTGTATACCGTTCAAGTACCACAGCCGTCATATTCAGTGCCTCATCCCACACATGATCTCAACGTGAAGTAAAAGCTCCGGGTTTGTGTACCACCATCTGCTATAGGTTATCACCACTTTCCTCACTATTCGCAGTGGGGCTCTTATTGCCATCAGACTGAATGATCCACCTTCAAAATCCCATCCTCGGGGGTTCTGCTTTCTAGGATCTGCCTTCTACTCTGGATACCAGCTGTCTTAGTGTGGGTTAAGAAAACAGAAAACAGAGACTGACAAAAAGGTTCGTATGCTATTGCTTTGTTAGAAAGTGCAGTCCCAGGGGGCAGGAATGAGATAGAGCGGGTGAAGCAGGGAACAGGAGAGTTAGTGTGAGGGTGTGTTAGCAACCAGCTGCTCCTAAGTGTGACTGATGACTGACTGCACAGGATTGTTCCCTGAGAAGCCATGTAAACAGCACCTTAGCAACATTCATCCAGGAAGAGAACTGGGGAAGAATTTACCCACAGACTCCAACTCCTGTTTTTTCCCTTTGGGGCACTCACTCCCCTACATTTCTGGGTTGCCTATATGTGTGTGCCGAGTAGGGTCCTGAGATGTCTCAGGCCAAGATGTCAACACAAGGGGCTTAAGGTAGGGGACCAGAGTTGTGCAGGAGCAGGGCAAGGCACTGTCAGCTTGTGCCTGTGTTATGTCACGTAGAGTTCGTGTAAATGTGGAGGCTTCAGTGGCAAACAGAACAAGAGACAGATGAGCCCAAGTAGTTCCTAGGAGTGTCTGATACAAGTAGGTAGATTGCACTGTCAACTCCTTGAGGGCAGAGACAGTGTCTTACTCACCTCAGAATATCCCTAGCATGATTTCTGGCACATAGTTTTATTGATCAGTAAATGTCTGTTAATATTAATCAAATGACTGGCAATATTTTCTCCATTTTTTCCGGTTGTATTGAGATACAATTGACATACTTCACTGTGTAAGTTTAAGATGTACAGCATTCATGGTTTGACTAACATATACTGTGAAATGATCACAAGAAGTTTAGCTGGCATTCGTCGGCTCAGAGAGATGCAATATAAAGAAAAAGCAAGAGTACTTGTTGGGATGGGCGTCGAGCGTCGTAAGTGTTGAATCACGGGAATCTACCCCCAGAACCAAGAGCACACTGTATGTTAGCTAACTTGACGATACATTTCTATATAAAACAAATAAATAAAAGGTACAAATTTCCAGTTTTAAAAAAAAGAAAAAGCAAGAAAAGGTAAACAAAAATCTTCCTTGTAATGAGAATTTTTTGCATTTCATAAATGCGGAAAACAAGGCTCAGGTAGAGCTGCCTACTTTTCCCGACCCAGCACGCCTGGTAAATAGGGGCATGGGGGCAGGCACTCTGGACCTCACCCTAGCCGTGCTGAGGGTCGTCAGCCCTCAGTCGTCCTTCAGTGACTGTTCTTTAGGGGATAGGTCACCATTCATCCTTCTCAAGTCAGCTCTTCCCAGAACTCAGTCTATGCGACTCAAATAAGCATTGCAGGGTAAACTGGCCATGAGCCATTGTTTCACATGGTTTCCAAAAGACAACACTGTGCCAATAACAGGGACTGGTAGCAAACATAATGAACTTTAGCTCAGTGCCTACAAGCCGAGAAAGCCCAGGGCTGACTGTGTTCATGTGACCTCCAAACAGGGTAGTCTTCAGGGGGTTGCTGACTTTCTGTCCCACCCTTGCCGCCCTTTGGATGCCTCGTTGGCCCCTTTTTCTGCTTTTTGCGGGTGGCAAACCACAGGCTCCTCCCTCTTCTTCAGGGCCTCATGAGCATTAATCAACTTCAACCCTCCCCCAAGACCTGGCAGGAGAGAGGCAGCACCTACTTTTTAATAAACTTAAACTGTCATTGGAGATGAAAGATGAGTCCACGAAAGTTGGAACATCCAAACTCTCCAGCTTGCCGAGTGTAGGGAAGGACACAGGGCAGGAATCAAGAGGGAGGTGTTCCCAGGACAGGTCTCTGTGGATGGAACAGGGGAACTGGCTGCCTTGTCCTTCCTCCTTCCTCCTCCATCCCCTAAGTTCTCCCCTTGCAACATCCCCATGCAGTAGAATGGGACAGCTGAACAGCTGTCTTTGTCCTAGCCAGACAATGTGGTTTATGGTCTATGGTGCAACACACTCTTCTCGGCAGTAAGTGGTCGGTGAACGGTGTTTTCCAAGTTGGCTGCTGATACAATACCATAAGTTTAAACATTTCCCAAAGCCCCCAGACCCTTGCTCCTCCTGAGCTGGGAGCATCAGCATGCTCCTGTGTAGATGCCTGGAAGATTCCATTTTGCCCACTCACCTGCCCCCTCCACTTGTACAGAAAGCTCAATCAGATGACAGGCTTTCACTATTGTAACCACCCCCCGCCCCCACCATGCTAGTTCCAGGTTAAATATTTGCATACGGGCACGACATGCAAAAGACCAGGTTACAATATTTGGAATCTGCACTTGCAACTATTTAAATGTCCAGGACGCTAACCTCTCTCGATACCTTCCCACCCTCAATCCCCAATGCCCTTTCACCAAGTAGCTGGCACTAATCACTGCTGTTTACAGAGTTTTCAAAGGGTAGGGCGTGGTGCCAAGTGTATTACAGATAGTATGTCATTTCAACCTCACAGCAATTGAGGTAGATTGTTTTCATCAGTCACAAGGAGACGTTTGAAGCCCAGAGAAGCTGAATGATTTGTACCACATCATTCGCTCCGTGAGTGGCAAAATCAAACTTGAATTCGGGTCTGCAGATTCTACATCTCTTTCTCTTCCCACACTGCAACTCTAACTTTTAGCCAAATGAACAAATAGTAATAAATGAACAAATAGTAATTAATAGTAAATAAATAAATGAACAAATAGTAATCAAGCACCTTCCATGTACCAGGCTCTGAGCTAGGAACTGTCCCAGAGTATTCTCATCCACTTGATGACAATCTTAGTTTTTATTTTGTAAGGAAGGAAAATGAAGTCCTGGCTTGTCAGCAATGGACATCTGGGATTTGAATCCTGTTTGACTATAAGATTTTTCTTTCTTTCTCCCCTCCCTCCCTCCTTCTCTTCCTCCATCTCTTCCTTCCTTCCTTCCTTCCTTCCTTCCTTCCTTCCTTCCTTCCTTCCTTCCTTTCCTTCCTTCCCCAACTATTCTCTATCAATTTGGCTAACGTGAGAATCTCATCGTAGCCTTCTTAGGAGATCATTATGCATTGTGCCGAGCTCAGTATTTAACACATGGGAGGCTCTTGAAAAAAGTTAACCCCACCCCATTCCACCCTTGAATCACCTAGGGAACTTTTTTATCACACTTCCTCTCCACTCCTTGGTTAGCAGAAAAGGGGTAGCTCTTTTGTAGCTGCATTGGGGGTAGAGATTCTGTTTCTCCAACTTGGCTGGTGTTTCCTCTGCCTGGAGAGCTGTGCCCTGAAGAGCAGAGCCCTGGTTGGACTCTCTCAGGGACACCTAGAAAAGGGGAGGCAGGCACCTTGTCATCACTGGGCTCCTTTCTGTTAGTTTCTGAAGAATTGATGAAAAGGGAAACTTTCCAGGATCTCCACACACAGCTTTGTTTCCCCTTCTTTCTTGTTTTGCAAAGGAAGGGCCCCTGCTGGCCTTTTAAGCCCAAGGAAAACTTAACAAACACTTGCTGCAAACCACCTTGCTTTTTACCGTGCATCAAATAAGCCTCCCCCACTTCGGAGATTTGCGTTCCAATCCCTGCAAAGGAGCAGCAGAGGAGGCAGGATATGGAGTCTCATTAAGTTTCTTTGCCGTGCCAGTCGGCTCTCCCAGAGGGGGATGTAATGCTCTCTTCGTAATACTCAGCCCCTCTCACAAGTTGGCAGCTTCTTTCTCTCAACTTATATTCTTGGCTAAGAATGTGTTCAAAGGGATTTTAGAAAAGCCTCCCCAAATACCTGTTTACTGACTTTCTCATAGCGTTTCTGAGACGGCACAGGGATGTGGCGGCTCTGAAGGCAGCTTCCTCTTGCTAATGAGTCTCAGGCTGAGCATCTTCGCCAGCACTCAGTGATGGGGATCAGAGGGGGCAGCTCCTTCCCACTTCCTTTGCCCTGGACTGACCCTCACTCTCTGGACTGTGTCCTGTCCCTCACTGGAGCTGGTGGCGTCTGCTCAGTCCTGGGGCCAGGTGCTTCCTCGGAGGGTCCTGCTCAGCTAGCGATGCAACATGTGTCTCCACACTCGACTGGTATGTTACGAGCTCTTTGTCCAAGCCTCAAGGCATCTCTGGCCTTGCTGTTCACCCAGGTCTGGCACTGCATATCTTTGTTAAGAGCATACAGAGGTCTTTTCTGGTGTGGATCTCCCGAGTTCTGAGATTGCTCTATTTTGATGAATTTTATGATGACAAGTGTCAGAGCCTGTTCTTGGGCTCTCCCCTGGAATAATAAAATAATTAACTAGTATAGCTCAGGTACTGTTCCAAGTGCTTTATTCATTGACTCCTATAATTACCTTATAAAGTAGGTACTATTATTTTCTCTATTTTAAAGATGAGGAGGGGCCCCTGGGTGGCTCAGTCGATGAAGCATCTGACTTTGGCTCAGTTCTTGAGTTTGAGCCCCACATTGGGCTCCATGCTTGACAATCCAGAGCCTGGAGCCTGCTTCGGATTCTGTGTCTCCCTCTGTTTTGCCCCTCCCCCACTTGCCACTCTGTCTCTCAAAAATAAATAAACGTTAAAAAAAGACAAGGAAACTGAGACATCAAGAGATTAAATTACTCTCCCAATGCCACTTAAACTAGAAGGTGGTGGAATTAGGGTGGTGTCATTATTAATCTGGTCACTCTCACACTCTTAACCATGACATTGAACTTGTTTGAGCAAGTGGGCACTTGAGGTAAAGCTGAGCAGCGGGCCCTGCACCACCCCTTCCACTCTTCTGTCAACACCCTCATTTCTCCTGACTCCTATCACGGAGAGTCTTCTTCAGACGAGAGTAACCATTCCCTGTCCACCATCACAGCCACACCACTCCCTCTGCCATTCTGTACTTGCTCATCTTCCCTCTCCATCCTTGAAGGCCTTCCTCCTCTACCCGGACTGAAATTCCACCTTACCTTCCTCTCCAAATCATTTCTGAGTCTTAACTACCCCAAGAAGATCTCCTTGTCTTACCCAGTTCTTCCCATCTCCTGATTCAAATTCATTCATGGCTCTCCTTGGGATGGGGGTGGGGTGGGCAGCGGAGAGTGTTTCTGGGTGGGTAACACTGGAGACCTTCCAGAGAGAATCTTGATCCAAAGGGGGACATCCTCCTAAAGGCCCTGGGAGTCTATTCTCCTGCCACTTCCTTCACTGCTTCATTCTGCTATGAGCATGGCACCACATAAGGGTTGTGGGATGCTGAGACGATAAGGTGCAGTCTTTGCCCTAGACATACTTGCAGAGTAGTGTTGGGTTGACAGTACATGTACATAAATAATTGCAGTAGAAGGAAGTGAGTGGTCAGTGTCTCAATAGAGACACCAAGTGCTTGAGGGTCCTAAGATGGGAGAGATCACCTAGCTGATGACAAGGAAGGAAGGCCAAGTGGCATTGGAGTTTGACTTTGAGGGATGTGCTCATTTTGCAGACAAGGTTTTCAAAGCTAAGGGACAATATAAAAATAACAACACAGAAGGAATATTTGTCATTGGCTAAAGGAATCTGCATGAAGTACACATAAGAAATGAGACCAGAAATGTAAATTGTGGTCAAAATAGAAAGAATCTTATGTATTAGAAAGCATACTTACAAAATCATAGCTCTTAGAGAATAAGGAGTCGGGTTTAAATAGTGAGTGCAATCGGGAGCCTTTGTAGGTTTTTAACGTGGGGAGGGAAATCATCAGAATTCACTCTGATGGCCATGTACAAGATTTGAGGTGCTACACGGTTATTGTAGAGACCAACAGGCCTTTGTGGAAACATAAGCAAAGACTGTGGCAGTGGGAACGGACAGGAAAGGATGAATGTGAGAGGTATTTCCCTGGTAGATTAAATGAAATTTGCCATCTGACTAGGTACAGAGAGGGAAGGAGTAAAAATGAATCTAGGACAATAACAGAAATAGGAAATTTGGAGGAAATGAAGATTGTGGTAGCTGGGGTGAGATGGAGAAGACTGATAATGAGATCAGTTGGGGCCTTTTTGGTTTCAAGTACCAAAAGGACCTCTAGTGAAGTTGTTAGCTCATGATTTGGAATTGGGAAGAAGCTGGAACAGCACAGGTCTGGTGGTCTCTGGCAGAGAGGAGTACTGAGGGCTGGTAGGGTTTGGGTCTCTGCTGCTACCTCCTACCTACGCCAAAGGGCAGGTTTGCTCAAGGACAGATATTTCCTGATCTACTTCTCATTCAGGTAAAAGCCCACTTGATCCAAAAGCACCCCTGTTTTGGGTTTCTGCCTCAAATTAAAAAAGTACCATTTCTTCCCAAGGTAGGCCTGATGTCTCTGCGACAATCCTGGACCGCAGGGGAAGAAGCTTCTGGGTGGAGATACTAAGACTTGGTGTTTCTTCCAGCTCTCGTTCACATTGTTTAGCTTTTCCTTTCCTTTCCTTTCCTTTCCTTTCCTTTCCTTTCCTTTCTTTCCTTTTCCTTTTCTTTTCTTTTCTCTCTTCTCTTTTTCTTCTCTTCTCTTTTTGAAATGTTTTATTTTTGAGAGAGTATGAGTGCAGACGGGACAGAGAGAGAAGGAGGGAATCCAAAACAGGTGCTGCCAGCGTAAAGCCTGATGCAGGGCTCCAACCCACAAACTGTGAGATCATGACCTGTGCTGAAGTTGGATGTTCAACCAATGGAGCCACTCAGGCACCCCTCACCATTGTTTTTCTCAGTGTTACTCACAGAGTGACTTTTCCAATGTATGAGAAAGAAAACGCCTCCTCAAATTGCTCTCTAATCATTATTGACTAAATCCAAAGTCCCCATCCCTTCATCAGAAAAGTTCAGAATTGGGAACATCTGTTTGCCTCTCTATTGACATTGCTGATCCTGACACTGATTAGAATGAATGAGAGCCCTCCTTTTTGAACTGTTGTCCCATAAATAAAATAAATATGGTACAGATTTTCCAAACATGCTCAGTTGGGAGTAAAACTTAACAAATATGCATCCTTGCTGAGTGTTACTCATTCCTCTGCATTTCTACAAGAGTATTTCTACATTTTTGGCACCTTTGAGGAGTGCCAATAAATTGTCGAGGAGTTGAGGAGAAACTAGGATAGGAATGAAAGAGGAAGGATAGAAGGAAAAAAACTTACTTCTTTTCCTCTCAGCAATAACATTTTAGAATTAGTCATCATTCATGAGGAGCACTCACAGATATGAGTTCTTTTGATCCTCAGTCCACAAGGAAAAAATATCAATTTAGTCCAAAAGCATTTACCGAACATCTACTAGAAGCCAGGTAATCAAAAGCTCAGAAAACATGAAAACAAATAAAACACTGAATGAGACCCTTAAAGAGTTCATATTCTCAGTAGGAAAGACAGATATGTAATAATAATAATAAAAAAAAAGTACTCCTGTATCCCTTGGGTAAATTCCTAGCAGTGCTACTGCTGGGTCATAGGGTAGGTCTATTTTTAATTTTTTGAGGAATCTCCACACTGTTTTCCAGAGTGGCTGCACCAGTTTGCATTCCCACCAACAGTGCAAAAGGGTTCCCATTTCTCCACATCCTCTCCAGCATCTATAGTCTCCTGTTTTGTTCATTTTAGCCACTCTGACTGGCATGAAGTGATATCTGAGTGTGGTTTTGATTTGTATTTCCCTGATGAGGAGTGACATTGAGCATCTTTTCATGTGCCTGTTGGCCATCCGGGTGTCTTCTTTAGAGAAGTGTCTATTCATGTTTTCTGCCCATTTCTTCACTGGATTATTTGTTTTTCGGGTGTGGAGTTTGGTGAGCTCTTTATAGATTTTGGATACTAGCCCTTTGTCCGATATGTCATTTGCAAATATCTTTTCTCATTCTGTTGGTTGCCTTTTAGTTTTGTTGATTGTTTCCTTTGCTGTGCAGAGACTTTTTATCTTCATGAGGTCCCAATAGTTCATTTTTGCTTCTAATTCCCTTGCCTTTGGGAATGTGTCAAGTAAGAAATTGCTGCAGCTGAGGTCAGAGAGGATTTTCCCTGCTTTCTCTACTAGGGTTTTGATGGTTTCCTGTCTCACATTCAGGTCCTTTATCCATTTTGAGTTTAGAATGGTGTAAGAAAGTGGTCTAGTTTCATCCTTCTGCATGTTGCTGTCCAGTTCTCTCAGCACCATTTATTAAAGAGACTGTCTTCTTTCCATTGATATTCTTTCCTGCTTTGTCAAAGATTAGTTGGCCATGCTTTTGGGTCTAGTTCTGGGGTTTCTATTCTATTCCATTGGTCTATGTGTCTGTTTTTATGCCAATATACCATGCTGTCTTGATGATTACAGCTTTGTAGTAGAGGCTAAAGTCTGGAATTGTGATGCCTCCCACTTTGGTCTTCTTCTTCAATATTACTTTGGCTCTTCGGGGTCTCTTGTGGTTCCATGCAAATTTTAGGATTGCTTATTCTAGCTTTGAGAAGAATGTTGGTGCAATTTTGATTGGGATTGCATTGAATGTGTAGATTGCTTTGGGTAGTATTAACAGTTTAACAATATTTATTCTTCCAATCCATGAGCATGGAATGTTTTTCTATTTCTTTGTATCTTCTTCAAATTCCTTCATAAGCTTTCTATAGTTTTCAGCATACAGATAGATCTTTTACATCTTTGGTTAGGTTTATTCCTAGGTATTTTATGATTCTTGGTGCAATTGTGAATGGGATCAGTTTCTTTATTCGTCCTTCTGTCGCTTCATTATTAGTGTATAAGAATGCAACTGATTTCTGTACATTAATTTTGTATCCTGAGGCTTTGCTGAATTCATGTATCAGTTCTAGCAGACTTTTGTTGGAGTCTATTGGGTTTTCCATGTATAATATCATGTCATCTGCAAAAAGTGAAAGCTTAACTTCATCTTTGCCAATTTTGATGCCTTTGATTTCCTTTTGTTGTCTGATTGCTGATGCTAGAACTTCCAACACTATGTTAAACAACAGCGGTGAGAGTGGACATCCCTGTTGTGTTCCTGATCTCTGGGAGAAAGCTCTCAGTTTTTCTCCATTGAGGATGATATTAGCTGTGGGCTTTTCATAAATGGCTTTTATGATGTTTAAGTATGTTCCTTCTATCCCGACTTTCTCAAGGGATTTTATTAAGAAAGGATGCTGAATTTTGTCAAATGCTTTTTCTGCATCGATTGACAGGATAATATGGTTCTTATCTTTTCTTTTATTAATGTGATGTATCACATTGATTGATTTGCGAATGTTGAACCAGTCCTGCCACCCTATGACCCAGCAGTAGCACTGCTAGGAATTTACCCAAGGGATACAGGGGTACTGATGTATAGGGGCATTTGTACCCCAATGTTTATAGCAGCACTCTCAACAATAGCAAAATTATGGAAAGAACCTAAATGTTCATCAACTGATGAATGGATAAAGAAATTGTGGTTTATATACACAATGGAATACTATGTGGCAATGAGAAAGAATGAAACATGGCCTTTTGTAGCAACATGGATGGAACTGGAGAGTGTTATGCTAAGTAAAATAAGTCATACAGAGAAAGACAGATACCATATGTTTTCACATTTATGTGGATCCTGAGAAACTTAACAGAAGACCATGCGAGAGGGGAAGAAAAAAGAAATGGTTAGAGAAGGAGGGAGCCAAAACGTAAGAGACTCCTAAAAACTGAGAACAAACTGAGGGTTTATGGGGGGGTGGGAGGGAGGGGTGGGTGGGTGATGGGTATTGAGGAGGGCACCTGTTAGGATGAGCACTGGGTGTTGTATGGAAACCAATTTGACATAAATTTCATAATAAAAAAATAAAAAATAAAAATAAAATCAGAAAAAAGTAGGCTCTTAGGAGAGACATAAAATAGTCCAGGTATGTACAAGGTCTAGGACAAGGTCTAGAACCAGAACAAAGACTCTTCTCTACATGGAGAGTCCACAGAGGACGGGGATTTTGTAATTTTGAAAAGAGAAAAGAGAAATTAGAGGAAATTGCAGGCAGAAAACACACAGGTGCAAACAGCATGGTATAGTTATAGGATTATGAGGAGTCTAGTCTTGCTGGAGAACACAGTTGGGTAGAAGAGCTTTGGGATAGGTAGGAGGGTCAGGAGGTCTCCAGGAAAGGTAGACAAGAGCTCTCCATAATCCCACAAAATACATTGTAGGCAACTAAACAGTTTGATCTTTTCCTGAAGGTTAAAAAAAGACAGGAAGAGATTCTTTGTTTAAAAAAAAACAGTACCATTTCTTTTTTTTCTTTTCTAAAGCTTATTCATTTATTTTGAGAGAGAGAGAGAGAGAGAGAGAGAGCAAGTGAGCAAGTGGGGGAGGGGCAGAGAGAGAGAGAGAGCACGCATCCCAAGCAGGCTCCACACCATCAGTGCAGAGCCTGACTCAGGGCTTGAACCCATGAAGTATGAGATCATGACCTAAGACAAAGACACTTAACTAACTGAGCCACCCAGGCACCCTAACAGTTTTTTTTTTTTTAACCTAACTTTACATCTGTAGGCTCTAGAAGAAAAATATGAGTTCAGTTTGGGATATATTAAATTTAAAGTTCCTATCTAAATTAGTTAAATTTAGATATATATAAATTAAAATAGTCAATAGGGACATATGGGGTTGGAACTGAGGGGACAGGGTGGGGAGGAGATATAGATGGGGAATCATCACATAGATGGTAGCTGAAGTCAGTGGATAAGCTCCCTCAAGGAGAGTAGGTGGAGTCGAAGACAGAGCTCTGAACAGCACCTGAGGAATATCCAGCATTCAAAAGGTAGCAGAGAAATGTACAGAGAGAGAGGCTCGTGAGAGAGATCAAGAAGAAATGTCCTAAGTATAAGATGACATAGAGTGGGCCAGGAAAGTCAAGACATACTCCAAGAAAAGGTGTGGTCATCAGAGTTGACTGTAGAGAGGTCAAGCAAATTATAGACTGGAAAGAGTCCCCTGGATTTACCAAACGTAAGAATCTATCAATGGAACGGTCAGTCTCAATGGAGGACTGGTGGGTGGAAGCTTGAATGAGAGATGAGAACATGGAGGTAGCAATTGACTTCTACTCCTTTTTAAAAAACTAACTGTAAAGAGTGGTGGAGATTGGGGAAATATTGAATCAAGGGAGTTTTTATCTGTTTAAGATACGAGAGACTTGAGCATGTTTATATGGCCATAGAAAGGAGCCATTCTTAAAAAGAAGATGAAGATATGAAAAAGAGAGGAACTAGTTGAAGGAACAAGTTTCCTGTCCCCAAGGAAGCAAGGGAGTGTGGGTTGGGATAAGACCCAGCGCATAGAAGTTATGGCCTTGGGCAGGAGAAAAGGGCAGGTCTTCCTCCAAGGGAGGTGGTAAAGGGAGAAGGCCATTAACAAGACAATAGTAGTGGAAGTGGAAGGAGACACAAGAAAGAAAATGAAATCGATTGTTCTGAGGCTACCAGGACCTGATTGGGTGAAATCACATTGCAACTTTTTGACCCAGCATCACTGTGATGGAAAACTCTGTCCCACAAAGCGGTCCAAGTTCTGGCTAGTAGCCCACATATGTAACAAAGCCAAATCCTGCGGTCAAAGAATATGGATAATTCTTGGAGGTGCTATCAAGAAGATATTGCCAGTAATGGAAAAGTGCCTCAAAAGGAAAGCACAAATGATTTCCAAATGGAAGCTGGTTTGGCAATTATTGTGTAGGTGGATGCATCTCCTGACTCTTCCCCAATCTCCTGGAGAGCTTAGTTAAAAATTAACCCTGGTTAAACATGTTAGCCAAAAAGCCAGTTGGGTCCCATCTGACACTTCATGGATGGATTATAGAAAGTACCCCCCCCCCCCAACACACACACATAGCAGCTGCCCCTTGGCTTTAACAGGTCTTTCATTCCCAGTGGAGGCCCTATGTAGAGATCAAGTCTGGACTCAAATACTAAGAACTGAACTAGGCACAACCAGAGAATGTCTCAATTTATATTGGTTTCCCTCCCCAAAAGTAAGGGAGAGTTCTACATCCTCCTGGAAATGGCACCAATTCCAAACCAGAAGGAGAAGTCAGTTTACATTTGTTGCCCTACTTTCTTTCATCCTTTTGCTTTTCTTGGCAGCTAGACCCTCTTCTCTCCTTCAGGCATGCCCCCTCTTGATCTCTATCCTTCACCCGCCATGAAAACTTACTTTCAGTAGAGGATCTGAAATTTCATCAGCCGTTCTCATCTTAGTGTAAACCTAAGGAACTGTGTTTACTCTCTAGAGGGCATTGTCACACAAAGACTTCTCTTTTCATTGTAATAAAAGCTTTGATCTCTGTTAGAAGTGTTGGGCATTTGGAAGCAGGAAAGAGGTGGCTTTGGGGATGGAATCTTTCTTAGCACATGAGCACTTCCTCTCTGTTTGTGCCTGATTTTGCATGTATCTGTGGCTCCTACCTGTGGTAGGGCAAACAGAGGTCACGGGGGTCACCCACACCCCAGTGTAAACCATGAAGGCTCAGCCTCAGTGACCACTGCCCCTGTTCTAACCTCTCAAATCTTCCAGAACTAGGTCAGGACATCCAGGCCCTTTTGTGGGGTGACAGCCCAGCAAGATGAGAGCCTTTGAAGATTTTTTATCTCTGGCATCCTGCTCATTGTCCTTCTTTAGGGTTCTTTGTTGATTGAAAATGGATGTAATACAGCATAAATACTTGGAGACAAACATAGCAGAACCACAGCCTCATTTTATTGCCTTCTCCCAAACCCTGATGACGACCCTTTTCTTCTGTCCCCTTATGGAAATCAGTGCAGTTGGATGGCCCTTGATCTTTAACTGTATCTGAGCACCTCTGGATGCCTGCAATTCAGGTGTTGGACAGTGGCTTTATGTAGGCAATTTCATTCAATCTTCATCTTCAGGGAAACAACCATGTCTTGGAAAAGTCCTGTATCTCTGACCTTGTTCGTGCCTACTTCTATAGCAAAGGGTAAAAAAATAACACCATATGGATTATTTATATGGATAAAATCCCACCAGGTTGCTCATGATGTACCACAAACATTTGCCATTCCGCTCCTAGGAAAACCAATTGCACTTGACATCATAATTAGTTGCCCCTGAGAACGTGGTTCCTTTAAAGTTTTCAGACTGTAGTGGAAAGACCATGGAGCTTTGAGCTCTGGGTTCAGCCCCTAGGATATTGTGACTCCGCATCCCTAGGATAAAGGTTTCACCAAACATCAGAAGCAGAGTCTTGTCTAGACCGAAACTACTTCACCCCTAAATATTAATTGCCTCTCTGTCCTTGAAAGGGACTCTAGCACTAGGAAAGCCAAGAATGATGGGAAGCCTGTTCCCAAAGCAGGGAACTGGGGGAAAGACACTCACACAGCAAAATTTTTTGAATATTTTTTCTTGATTATATAAGCAACATAAGTGATATATGCCCACTGAGGAAACTTTGGAAATGAAGAAAGGCAACAAGAAGAGAATTAAAATTACTCATCATTCCATCTACCCATAACAGTATGGTGTATTTCCTACAAACCTTTGTATATTTTACAAAATAGAAGCATATCTCATGTACAGTTTTATGACCTGATTTTTGCACTTTACATTATATCATGAATGTAGCTAGTTTGATTAGAAAGTCTCAGACTCATCAGGGCATAAACATGGAATGTTTTTACGTTTCCAGCAATTGTCACTACTGTGCTCTGTCAACTTTCCACCTCCCACTGGGGAGAAGACACCCTCGGCAACAGCTCAATCTGATTCCATAACTTTCAGTCACATTCCAATATTAAAATGGTTTTGTCTTGGTTATTAAGCCTAGTATTTCCCATTAAAAATGTTTCAGTCTCATATTTGATTGATTCAAACCTCTCTTCATGTCTCTGATCCCCAAGGGACTAGCTAGACTTGCCGTTTGTACTGGAAAGGACAGAGGAGCAGAGGGTATAGTCTGTTGTTTCTCATGCATCCTCTCTCTCTTCCCTGACCTGGCCCCTCCTGTATAGGGATGTGCAGGGAAGAAAAGGAGAAAAGAATACCAACTTATGTGACTGCCTTTGACAAGTTTCCATCCCTTCCTGTTGGTTGGCACCACTGTTCTGGATGCTTGTCATCAGGTCTATATAGATGACAGGGGACTCAACAAGTCTTATTGATGAGGTAGGTGCCTATCCCCCATGGTACTCCTTTCTGCCTCCAATTTCAGCCTACCTACTCTGCTCCTATACCTTCCATGACCCTACTATGTGGTCTGTGGGCATAGGAAATGTCTGGAGGGCACTCAGGAGATAGCTCTTGCCCCTTCATCACTTGACCACACCACCACACTTCCCTCTGCCCCCAGCATCCTCCCATCTCAGCACCTAAGAACAAGCTGACAGACCCTTCTTAGCTCTGCCCTCAATATTTATAAACCACCCTCCTGGAAATCCTCTTTTTAGCTTGAAGGTGATAAGTGGCATTTTCTCCATCTCTTCTTCCATGGGCAGATGAAGGGTGGATAAACTCTCTTCACAAACACTATACTCCCTAAAAAGGTCACTTTATCTTATAACTCCATGATAAGAAGCCAAAAAATCAGACTTTTCTCAATATTTAACGATTGTGTTGTTTTTTTTAAATTTTTTTTAACGTTTATTCATTTTTTTGAGACAGAGAGAGACAGAGCATGAATGGGGGAAGGTCAGAGAGAGAGGGAGACACAGAATCCGAAACAGGCTCCAGGCTCTGAGCTGTCAGCACAGAGCCCGACGCGGGGCCCGAACTCACGGACCGTGAGATCATGACCTGAGCCAAAGTCGGACGCCCAACCGACTGAGCCACCCAGGCGCCCCAACGATTGTGTTTTTAATGGCTGTCTGTCTCTCCTGTAAACTGCACCGTTCTCAAGGGTAAAAGGCTTGATCGGTACCATCCTATTACAATGGCACTTTGCAACATGTTTTCATGGCTATGTTTCATTCCAATGTATGGATCACAATATCGTTAAAAATTTGGTTAGCTTTATTTTTCTATTGTAAACAATGCTGTAACGAACATCTTTTTGTTCATATTTTATAGAATTTCCTTAGGATTACAGGTAACACTTAGGAAGCACATAATATGTGCTGGCATTTTGTTAAGGGCTTTACAAGCATTATCTTATTTGTCCTCATAAGATATAGGTACTATTATTCCTGGGTTGATAGACATACCAAGTTCATTCATTGTGCAACAATAATATCGAGCTCCTACAAATGGCAAGCACTGTTCCCAGGGTTCTCATTCACTTGCACCAGCCCTGAAAGTGGGCCTGTGGCAGGGGTGGCTGCGTGGGAGCAGAGCAAGGAGACTTCTCCACACAGGCTGAGCAAATCCTTAGGATGCCAACACACTGGACTCAGGACCCAGGTGCTTCCCTCTCTCCGAGAATAGAGTAAAAAGTGCAGGCTATGCCAAAAGTCATCAGGAAAATGTCCAGGGGCTCCTTGTATTGTGTCAAGGCCCTTGAAGAGTCAGAAAAATAGAAGTATTCTCCAAGGTTCTGAAAATAGCAGCAGTCACTATGTATGCAAGAAAAAAAAAAAAAAAGGATTAATGACCCTGTGTTTGGTTCTCACTCAATCTTCTGAAGGGTCAGCAGGATAGATCTTTAGATAGAGATAGAGCTTTATCTTTAGATAGAGATGGATCAGGATAAAGCTTTATCTCCCAATCATTGGACATGTCCTAGGACAAGATGATATGAAGCCACAGAAGTAGCATTCACGTCATTTGTGGAGTGACCCATTCTCCTAGGGGAGGGGGCATGGGAAAGACCCTTAGAGTATCTGAATCCTTGGAAGCCTGGTTAGTAGTGGGTTGGTCACAGGTGTGGCAGAGGGGAGACAGCGTGGGAGGAATGGAATAGGTCCTAGATGCTCCCGGTGACCTCTCCTTCCTATCTACCCAACACCAATAGGCAGCAGCAAGACTGGGTTAAAAGGCCAATGTCATAGTAGTTAAAGACTTGGGCATATAGTCATTTAACCTCAAGTTAGAATTTCATGCCTCCTCTGCGTATCCTTAGAATTGGATGTGGTGCCAAGCAAGAGAAAACAAAACAATCATGGGCTGATAGAGGTTGATTTTCCTCAACTAGATCCAGAGGGAGGCAGTGCAAGGCTGATGAACCTCCTCAAGAATGTCCTTTGGGACTCAGTCCCTTTCATCTTCCTGATACAGCTCTTAGCATGCAGCTTTAAAAAAAAATTTTTTTTAACATGTGTTTATTTTTGAGAGACAGAGCATGAGCAGGGGAGGGGCAGAGAGAGAGGGAGACACAAAATCTGAAGCAGGCTCCAAGCTCTGAGCTGTCAGCACAGAGCCCAATGCGGGGCTCGCACCCATGAACCGTGAGATCATGACCTGAGCTGAAGTCCGGGGGGGTGGGGGGACGCTCAACCGACTGAGCCACCCAGGTGCCTCAGCATTCAATTTTTACTCTTGGGTTTGCAGACTAGATGTTGCAACTCCAGCCTTTGTGTCCATGTTTCTGGCAGTAAAAATGGGTGAGGAGCGTGTCTCTTTAGCAACTGCTTCCGGGAGATTCACTCGCGAACTTTGATTTATATCATATGGACCAGACTCTCTTATTGCAAGAGAAAGTATGAAAGGCAACATTCTAGCTTTCTATTCTCTGTAATAAAGGAAGGCAAGGGGGAAGCAGTTGTAAGTGCCTCATTATCTGTGTGACCTATAGAATCACTTCTGTTCATACCTCTGTAAAATAGGGATGATATTGTTTACCTCGTGGAGCTGCTTTGAGGGATTAATTGAGATAATGTGTGATAAATCCTTATCATAGTGCCTGGCATGTCAAAAGCTCTCTACAAACTTAAAAAAGAAAGAAACAGTACGCTAGACCTTTGTTCGTAGACCACAGAGAGAAAGAGGTATACAATTCAGAATAGGGTCACAGCCTCTCGCTGTAGAATTTCTCACCTAGCTGAGAACTCAGCTGAATTCTGGGAATTTGTATTGATAACTGTCTACTGATGACAGCTGGCAGGGTTCAAGAAGCTACCAGCAATTTTGATCCTCTAGCAATGATAGTTATTCCACACGGAAAGAATATCTAAGAACGCACCCTATTTGACATGATGTTTGTGACAATCTGCCGCGCCGTCATAATTGTCCCTGAAGAGCTGTGAGCAAAGAAAATTCTGGTTCATACCTTTGAATGTGGAACCAGGGCGTCTGGATATATGGCCTTGTTTTGCCACTTATTCTCATTGTGACCTTGAGGTAAACCTCACAGGACTTCAGTTTACCCGTCTGTTAGTTGGGGATAGGACAACTCTCACCCACCTCAGAAGATTCTGGAGATCAAACAACAGGATCCACGCGAAAAGCCTTAGTGAAGTGTAGGTGTTCAAATAAAATGCCAGCTTTCCCACAGGGAGGCAGGAAAAATATGCTGAAGAAGGTGGGGACTTGGTGGTTCTCATCTCATCTGTGACAGATTCTCTTCCCTGTTAATACATCCATCAGAAGAGACCCAGCCACTCCCATTTCTTCCAGATGTGGAGACCTAGGCTCACACCGGGCAAATGCTCCGTGGATAGTCTGTGTCTTCCTGCTCCTCCTGTGCTGTCAGGACACTTCTGTTCTTTACCTCTCTCTCTCTCTCTAGCTCCGGACCTCCCCACCCCCCGAGAGGACAAGATGACTACAGTGCAGGCAAGAGAAATCGATGCTGTTGAGCCCCAGCGTGTGCTGGGCACCATGCTGGGTGCTCTGCCCATCTTATATAGCTTAGACGTCAATACCTGCTTTTCAGACACACATTTTATCCATACATATAATTTTTAAAATAAGCCTCCAAAAGGTTTAGCAGTTCGCCCACGGGTCCACAGCTAGTAAGGGGCCAGAGGGGGTGTGCCGTCTGGCTCTTCAGAGAAAGAGGTCATAGAACATCAACTGGGGGATGGTTTGCCCGGTAGTGTCATTTTAGAGATGACGATTCTGAGGGTTTCAGCAGGGAGGTGACGTGCCCAGGGTCACACAATGGCATCCACAGGGCTAGAACTGGATTGCAGATCTCTGACTGGGCACACCGGTGCTTTTGCCTGCCATGTGATCATGCAGCTCTGATGGTGGAGTTTCAGACCCCCTGCTGCAGGGTGGGCATGGGGTCTCAGGACAGCGTGGCAGGGGGGATGCGGGGAGCCAGGTCAGGAGGTTCTGCAGCAGGGGGTACTGGCTCCTGCCAAACTGAACACTGGCAAAGCCTCTCCGGCTTCCCTAGAAAAATGATCTCCTCAGAGAGGCCCCTACCAAGCCTTGCTTCAGCTTTCGGCGAGGATCTGGGAGGAGGCGGTGGAGAGGGGAATAGAAGAGAAAATGGAAAGCGAGAGAAAGCAAAACAAGGCAAGGAAAAAAAAATCGATGCCTCACTGCGAGCAGGTAGGAGCTGCGGTTGTGATGAATATTTACCGTGCAGTGGTCTAATGATTTTAGAAATGTTTTTCTGACTGTACTGAGCGCTTGTGGGATTGTTTTTCAAGAAATAAAATACATTAAAGCTCAGTCATTAAGAGCTTAAAGGAGGAGGGAGCACAGGCTCCAAGCCCATTAGCACACCCTGTAGTTAAGTAAGGGCCTCATTCCTAATGCATTTTTAATTTATTCTGTTTTGTAAAATAAAACTTTAAACTGCTCCTTGTACCATCAAATCTGTAGGCATCTCCCAAGCCTGTCCCCAGCTGCGGCGCTCTAGGGAGCTGCAGGACCGTCACAGCTGAGCTGACATCCAAGTGCCCTCCAGCCCTGAGCTTCTGGGTGGTTCTGCCCAGCTCAGCTCTCTGCAGTAGCCCTGCCCAGTCCCCCAGTCCCCAGGGGATTGCTGCTGGACAGGGTCGGGGAGGGCTTCAGACATTTCCATCCCTTAGAGCATCTGTGAGTATAGGAGGAAAAGGGAGGTCCTGGGACAAGGGATACAGGGATTCACCTCCTCTAAGGACTTTGGAGACCCAGGACAGCCTCTCTGCCTGAAAGTAAGAAATAGGGGCAAGAACCCCAGAAACCTGAAATGCATTTGCTCATCTAATCCTCTCAACAGACTTAGGGAATAGGCATTCATGTCCTTATTTTTTTTTTAATGTTTATTTATATTTGAGAGAGAGAGAGAAAGAGAGAGAGAGAGAGAGAGTGTGTGTGTGTGTGTGTGTCTGTGCATGAGCAGGGGAAGGGCAGAGAGAGAGGCAGACACAGACCAGCTCTGAGCTGTCAGCACAGAGCCCGATGAAGGCCTGAGCCGAAGTCAGATGCTTAACCGAATGGGCCACCCAGGTGCTCTGGCATTCATTTCCTTACTATACAGATGAAAGAACATGGTTTAGAACGGCCAGGTCACTTGTTCAGGGTCAGGCAGTCTGATAATAGATGGCAGGGCTCACTTTCTGGTGCAGGGGAGGCTGGCTCCAGAGCCAGGCTGCGGGGAGGCCAGAAGAAGGGATAATAAGATGGCCTACAAGGATCCTTTGCAAACACTGTTCCTATAGTGAATCTTGACCTGGATCTAAAACTTGCTTTGCCTCCTAAAAAAGACAGGAAAGCTACTTGCCTGAGGTACAGCTTTACGAAGATGATTTGGACTCTCTTTTTCATCCTCCCAACCTCTCTAGTTTCTTCCTATAAATCTGCCCCTTCTTTCCTTCAGGTCTCTGCTCAAACGTCTCCTTATCAGAGAGCTCTTTCCCGAGAACTCACACCAATGTGCCCCTCGGCCCCCACCAGCCCAGATCTCTATCCCCTTATCCTGCTCTGGGTTTCTCCTGGTACTTTTTACGCCAGTCTCACCATCTTTGCTTGTTTATTTGCTTATTTTCCAGTCTTCCCAACTAGACTGTAAACTCTGTGCTTGCAAGGATTTCATCCTTTTGGTTGTGTCTAGAACAATGTCTGGCATGCAGTAGATGGTCACTAAATAACTGCCGAATGAGTAAGTGAACCTCCTATCTCTGGGACCCATCTCTCTCTAACTATGATTAACTGGTGGCACTTGATGAATGACAGTGACTGATCTATATGGCTTGGGAAGGTTGTACAAGACATTGGTATTTCTAAGGACAAACACCCTTCCTTAGAGTTACACCCTTACTTAGAGTTGCTCCGTAACAAGATGCCTCAGACTAATCTCATTTTAGAGATGAGTAAGCCACCCAGAGGGGTGAAGTGATGTACCGAAGGTCACACATCTTGTCAACTTAGGTCTTCACACGTCCAAATCTGATTCTCTTTCTACACACCAGGCAAGCTGCCGCTGAGGACGGGACACTAACGTCCGATGGTTTCTGTGACATTTTGGAGATCTATACATCCTCCTGGCTTTGTGGGAAGCCTGGATCAGTTCTACAGTCGAGACAGGTTATCAGGTTAGGATGGGTGAGGGGCTGAGACCCTCACTGCACCAGGCAGAGACATCCAGGCAGTGTGGCCGTATACTCATTCCTTGAGTCTGCTTGCTCATGCTGCCTACCGGAGCCCATGCACCTGGCTGGCTATGGCCACAGGCGCAGCAGGAAGTTGCCTCCTTGGCATGACTCTGGGAAGGACCCCTTACTCTATATCTACTTTTCCACAAAGCCCGATGGTCCTCTAACAGAATGCCAAGCCTGTAACCACCATGATGAGAGAAAGGCAAGTCTTCTGGGAGAGGGAGGGTCACACTGACATGATGTCACTCAGAGGGATAAATGACTTGTTGAAGATAACATACTGAGTCTCTAGGAAGTGACAGCTAAACACATCGGTGGTGAAAGGGTGGGAAGACACTTCTCTACCACCCCATACGTGCCGCACACTCTAGGTCCCCAGTGCTGTCTCCCCTGTCTCTCCGGATAGACTCAGTGCTCTGTCTTGTCCCCACCTTCAGAGCTGGCTACCTCAAAGGAGTCGCTTCTCTGGGAAGAGATTTCTGGATTTGGAATAAACTGTGAGGAAAAAAGCACATTTATTAAATATCTCCGTATATCCGTTGTATCAGCTGCTTTTACATAGTTTTTCAACCACAGACGACAAATGAGATTATTGCCATTAATAGGTGAGCAACCCTAAGTTCAAAATGGTACATACACTTGAGCTGGTGGACACAGACCCAACTAATCCAGGCAGCTCCGATCCTTGAGCAAAAGGACTGCTTCTTTAACCTAACTGACTGCACATCACACTCCCTGGGTGGTGGTGTTGGCCGAACACCCATCCTGGGATGTCTCTCTGGGAATCATCCCAGTGCATATCCTTCAAGGACCCCATCTGTAGGCCACCAGGAGAAGTATTGCCAAGAAAATCCTTTGAAGCAAAAGCTGTTCCTATCTCCAGCTTGTTCCTGTCGTGGTGATTCATGAGGCCAGCTTAGGACCCAACATAACTGCCCTCTGATCTGGAGAAGATGCATACTAATGGGTCAGATTACTGGGTCTAACTTAATTGTGTTTTTAATCTTCATTACTGGAGAGAAAGCAGTGGACAGACCCTCAGGGATTCTTTTCCATATACCAGGAAATGAACACCAACCTCGGCAAGGCCACGTCCAGTACTTGGTGGCCTCCATCCCCCTCTCCAGCACCACCTGGACTTTTCTCCTGGGGTAGTGCAAGAATCTTCCTCCTCACCTTGTGTGAAAAGATCTCTTCTCTTTCTCCTGATAGTCTTCCCCTTCCCCTACCTCTGATATTTTTCAGCGTGGCTCACACTTTATTTTCAGGATACCAATACCAACAAATCACTTTTTCTTATTTCCATGGTAACTTGCCGCACACAAGTTTGTTGAGAAAATAACCCACAAGTGCATGATGTTGGTGGTAATTGGGTGGGGGAAATGGCTCCACTAGCAGTCAGCTCTGGGACCTGTGCAGGCTTGCTAGGGAATGCATGCTTTTAGGAAGTGGGGCCCTTGGGCTCAGGGGTAGCCTTATGAGTTCAATTACTTTACCAGAGGAAGAAATCATAATTTGGGAAAATGCAGCTTGTAGTAGGGACAGCTGGGGCAGAATAAAGGATATAGGAAAAGAATGAGCAAGGAAGCGCCGAGGTATAGCAGGGAGTAGATATGAGAAGACTGGGTACACAGTGAGATCAAAAAGAAAGTCCTTGATGAACCCAGCTCGAATTGGGAAGCCATATAGAACACCCAGGTCAGGTGAGCCCATCTCTAAATCAGCTTGTTTGTTTTTTTGTCTCTGTGTGGTATTACCTGTAACTCAGCACAGTCAGCTGGCTTCCCCTCTATCCTGGGAGACTGTTGGGGAGGGGGATCTCCTGGGATCATAAGAAACTGTCTGTTGTTTTTCATGTGAAGAAATGAAGGCCCACAGAGATAAAGTGATTTGTGTTCATAGAACATTCCTATGGCAAAGATGGAACTAGGGTCTGGGTGTCTGAACTCTAAGTTCAGATACATTTAATAAATGCATCCACTCGCTCATCCATCCATCTATCCATCCATCCATCCATCCATCCATCCATTCACTGACAAAAAGAACTTTCTATATCCTTCAAGTCCTAGAGTGAGGTGGGGTGGGGGGGTGGGGGCAAGAGAAGAGAGTGTGTCCACTAGGCCACAACCAGAAAGCTCTGTGTGACTGCTTCTGGGCCTCATGAACAGAGGACTTTTCCTACAGCAAGGGCACCCCGAAAGTTAAAAGGGCCTGCTGTAAGGAATCCTGACACTTGTGGGCCCTGTGGCCCCAGTTTGATGGGCTTTTTCCATCAAAGGGCCAGAGCTCCCTCCATAGCCTCATCAACTAAGCTAAGTGAGGAGAGGCCACAGACCTTGAATTTAAAACAGAAATCTGAATTTTAAAACTCTCAACAGCTTTTGCTGCTGTCACTATTTTTAATAGATTTTTATCTCTTATGCATTCAATTATTATCGTTGTCACCAGCACATGGGGGAAATTTCAACGTGCCTGTTAAAAATGTCAAGTTTATTAGACACTCGCTCAAAGCTTAGTTAATTTTGTTGTTTTGTTCTTTCCTTCCCCCCCACCCCCAATTTAATTTATTTATTTCTTGGTTGTGCGTGCATGGCTTGTCCAAACATATGGACTAAGTTTTCTCCACTGGTTTTAAAATACTTTAATGAATTCTGCAGGGGCTTGTAACTGGAATGAGTGCAAAGGTGGGGGTGGGGGGGTGGGGATGATTCCCTGCAGAGGGAGGGGAGGGCATATTTGCTGGTTCTGACCAGGATGCCACCTGCTGGGCCTGCCCCTGGGGAGAACAATTCTCTTCTTTCCAGTCAATATAAACTGCAAGGCTCTTGGCCTTGGAATTTGGATTTCCATTTTCTTTCTCTTGGGCGGAATTTACTTTCCTCTCTCTGACAAATGGTCTCCTCAGAGAGTTCAAATGGGTCATTACTGACCTTGGGCTTCCAAAGAGGTTCTCTGTTTAATGTCTATACTCACACCCGTTTTGGATGGTGACTTCTTCCTCATTTTCCTTGCTTTTCCTGGTACATGTTTTTTTGGTTTTTTGTTTTTAAGCCAAAACAACCACCACAACAAAAATCAACAACAAAACCCACTGAGAGTGAAGAGACTCAAGAAATGCTGGGTTTTTTTCTTGCTTTGGCCCAAGCGCCTGAAGGTATATTAAATACTTCTGGACCCCAGAGGATTAGCCAGGCTTGTGCAGCCACAGAAAAAGATGCAGTAAATGGTCAGCTGCCACATCTGTAACTGCTTCAGCCCAACTAGGGCCAGAGAGGGCTGAGGGTGTACCAGGCACCTTCCTCTCCAGGCACTGATGTCTGCCTACTGCAGAGTCAATAGCTCTGAGTCCACTTGGCAAAGGGCCACACAAATTCATACTGCATTGGTGTGGAGTAGTGAACTCTCAAGAAAAGCTCTCGGGGAGGAAATCAGTGACTTTGAGATGACTTATCAGATGCCAATTCCCTATTATGGGAAAATATTTGGAATCATGATTTTCCTTCTCCTGTGTGTGTGTGTGTGTGTGTGTGCGCGCGCGCGCGTGTGTGTGTGTTCTAATGTTCTTTTCTCAGATCTTAAGTTAGAGGCATAAGTTATTTTCAACATATTTTTCTTCTCTAACATAAGTTTCAAAGCTCTACACTCTACTCTGGTTACTACATTAGCTGCATCCTACAAGGTTTGATATGTAGTATTATTATTATCAA
This sequence comes from Felis catus, assembly GCF_018350175.1. Classification (NCBI taxonomy): domain Eukaryota; kingdom Metazoa; phylum Chordata; class Mammalia; order Carnivora; family Felidae; genus Felis; species Felis catus. The sequence continues at coordinate 95,634,711 of NC_058375.1, read as the reverse complement.
TCTCTTCTAAATTTTTATTTTTATTATGATTTTTATTTTTAGTTGCTTAGAAATGTGTTTTCAGTTTCCAAATAAAACTAGTACTTCCTGAGGAGCGCCTGGGTGGTTCAGTCAGTTGAGCATCTGGCTCTTGGTTTTGGCTCAGGTCATGATCTCCCAGTTTCGAAGGTTCGAGACCTTGTGTCGAGTCCATGCTGTGAGGACAGAGCTACATGGGATTCTCTCTCTCCTCACTCTCTCTGCCCTCCCTCACTTGCACCGTCTCTGTCTCTCAAAGTAGATAAACTTAAAAAAAAAAACCCTAATCTTTCTTGAGACTTGCTTTATGGCCTAGAAACGAATCGTTTTTTATAAAATGGACACTGTCTGTGTCTATTAGATCAGTCTTTTAATTGTGCTTTTCCAGCCTTACTAATCATGTTGTTTGCTGGATATATCAATTACCCTAGGGAAGTAGGTTGAAATCTCACAATTCATGATGAATTTGTCAATATCTTCTAGCAATTTCATCAAGCTTTATATTTATTGCGTTTGTCAATGTATTTAGATTTATTTCCACCATTTTATTCTGTGCTTTCTCTTTTTCTGTTTCTCATTTTTTTCATGTTTCTTGCCATTTTTTGGATTGATTAAAGTGCTATTTATTTTCTCTGCTACTCTATCCTTGTGGGTTTTGTTTTTTACATTGATTTTTTTAGGTACATGTGCTATTTTTGTCTTTTATCATTTATTTATTTAGATTAAAACTTTACTTTTTTTAGAGAAGTTTAAAGTTCACAGCAAAACTGAGGGGAAGGTATAGGGATTTCCCACATACCCTCAGCCCCCATATGTGCATAGCCTCCCCCATCAACATCCCCCACTAGAGTGGTATATTTGTTATAACCGATTAACTTACATTGGCACATCATCCCCCAAAGTCCATAGTTTATGTAAAAGTTCACTCTTGGTGTTGTACTTTAGAGGGGTTTGGACTAACAGATAATGGCATGTGTCCATCACTAGATTGAAGTACTTTTTACGTTATTATTCTTTCATTTTTCCCCATACAACTTTGAAAATTATGTCTTATATGTGTGCTATTTATAGGGATACCCTAGACATTACTTAGATTTTGAGGCTGTGCTTTCAAATGTAAGCAAGTTTAGAATTCTTATATCTTCCCAGTGATTTGAAGCTACCATTGTGTAGTAATCCTCTTTATATCTAGTTAATGCTTTGCTCTGCAATTCACTTAACTTGACATTAATATAACTACCCAGCTTTCTTAAGGTTACTACTTACTGGGTACATCTTTTTTCATGTTTTCATGTTTTTACTCTCAATATTTGTGTCCTTATAAACACAATTTACTTGGGTTTAAAAAATGTGGTCTGGCAATCTTTTAACTGGAGAGTTTATCAATTTATATTTATTGTGACTGCTGATATATTTAGATTTCTACCATTTTACTTTGTACTTTCTATTTGTCCCACTTTTTCTGTTTCTCATTTTTTTTTCTTTTCTTGCTGTCTTCTCTTTGCTCTTTTCTTGCTGAAAGTACTTTTTAAATATTCTTCTTCTTCCATTTTTTCCTTTAGTAGTTTGGAAAATATGTTTTATATATTTATTCCTTTAGTGGTTGCCCTAGATATTTTAACATTGCAGATTTAACAACGTTTGAAATCAATCCATATCTCTATCTTCCTCCCCCAACATGTAAGAGCCTTAGAATGCTTTACCTTTCATCTCCCCTTTTCTATCTAATACACTATTTTTGTCTAGTATTTTGATTTATAGCTGTCTGTAACCTTACAACGTAGACATTGTTACCACTCTTGCTTTATTCAGTCCATGTTTATTTGGATTCATCCACATATTTCCAAAATAGTATTTCACGTTCTTTCTTTGCCTTAGACATTCCATCTGGAATCATTTTCCTCCTGTCTAATGTACATTCTTTAGAACTTCTGTTAGTGAGGGTCATTTATCCGAAAATGTGGCTATTTCACCCTCATTTTCAGAAGATGGTTTCACTGGGGATGGAATTCAAGTTATTCTCTTGGGACATTGACGATATTTTATTCAGCTATTTTCTGGCTGTTGCTGTTGCTGTTGAAAAGCCAGCTCCTAGTCTAAGTACCATTCCTTTAAATGTGAGTTTTAAAAATTAAAGGATAGCATATTTTTTACTTTAGAGTGCATGAATCATAAATGTACAGCCTGCTGAATTTTTACAAAGTGATACACTCATGTAATTATCACTCGGATGTTTAAAGTGAAAATGAAACCTTATAAGCACTCTAGAAGGCTTCCTTGATCATTACCCACGTCTCCAAAGGTAAGTGCTGTTAGCCTATCTGTCTTCACGGATTGGTTTTGCCTATTTCTGATTTGGTGCTCTCTCTCTCTCTCTGTCTCTCTGTCTCTCTGTCTCTCTCTCTCTCTCTCTCTCGGTCTGTCTGTCTTTGGTGCTTTGCAGATTCACACTACTTTGCGTAAGTGAGGATTTCATTTTATACATTCTGCTTGGCATTTGTTGCAACTCCTGGAACTGAGGTTTGGTGTCCTTTAACAATTCTGGAAAAACCCATAGCCATTAACTCTTTCACCCTTGCCTCGTCCCTGTTTTTTTATTCCAGTCAATTAGGTAAATTTACAATCTCTTACCCTGACTTTCATGTCTCCACCTTTATTTCTTACTGTTTATCTCTTGGTTTCTCAAGACTACATTCTAAATCTATCTTTAACAACGTTTGAAATCAATCTGTATCTTCGGCCGTATCCATATCTTTCAGTTTGCCAATTCCTCCTGCATCTGTGTTGAATCTATTATTTAGCTGTCCATTGAGTTTTTAGCTTAAATTATATTTTTTTGTTGAAGTTCTATTTGTTCTCTTTTCAAACATGCTTGGTCATTTGTTATAGTCTTTTATTTTTTGTTCGACTATTTTTAAGCTTTTTAGAATATATTAAACATATGTAACACATTAAACACACTTATTTTATATCCCATGTCCAGTAATGCTAATGTCTGAAGTATTTGGGGTTCTGATTCCACTATCTGTTACTTCTGCTGGATTTTGCTCACAGTGCTTTGTTTCCATATGTGTTTTACAATTTTTGATGATAACTTCATGTTCCCTATCTGGAGAAATTCTGAGGTTTCAGGTGAAATTGCATTCTTCCAGAGAAAATTTTTGTTGTTATCTACCAGGCACTGGGGAGCGATACCAACCCAATGACATTTGAAATTGAATTTTCTGCCTGGAAATTTGGACTACAGATATTTATTTATTTATTTATTTATTTAAATATAATTTATTGTCAAATTGGCTAACATACAGCGTATACAGTGTGCTCTTGGTTTTGGGGGTAGATTCCTGTGATTCATCACGTACATACAACACCCAGTGCTCATCCCAACAAGTGCCCTCCTCAATGCCCATCACCCATTTTCCCCTCTCTCCCACCCCCCTCATCAACCCTCTGTTTGTTCTCTGTACTTAAGAGTCTCTTATGGTTTGCCTCCTTCCCTCTGTGTTTGTAACTATTTTTTTTCCCTTCCTTTCCCTGATGGTCTTCTGTTAACTTTCTCAAGTTCCACATATGAGTGAAAACATGTGATATCTGTCTTTCACTGACTGACTTATTTCACTTGGCATGATACCCTCCAGTTCCATCCACCTTACTGCAAATGGCAGGATTTCATTCTTTCTCATTGCCAAGTAGTATTCCATTGTATACATAAACCACATCTTCTTCATCCATTTGTCAGTTGATGGACATTTAGGCTCTTTCCATAATTGACTGTTGTTGAAAGTGCTGCTATAAATATTGGGGTACTTGTGCCCCTATGAATCAGCATTCCTGTATCCTTTGGATCAATTCCCAGTAGTGCTATTGCTGGTTCATAGGGTAGTTCTATTTTTAACTTTTTGAGGAACCTCCACTCTATTTTCTAGAGCGTCTGCACCAGTTTGCATTCCCACCAACAGTGCAAGAGGGTTCCCGTTTCTCCACATCCTCACCAGCATCTGTTGTTTCCTGAGTTGTTAATTTTATCCACTCTGACTGGTGTGAAGTGGTGTCTCAATGTGGTTTTGATTTTTACTTCCCTGAAGATGAGTGACATTGAGCATCTTTTCATGTGTCTGTTGGCCATCTGGATGTCTTCTTTGGAAAAGTGTCTATTCATGTCTTCTGTCCATTTCTTCACTGGATTATTTATTTTTCAGGTGCTGAGGTTGTCAGTTGTTTATAGATGTTGGATACTAACCCTTTATTCAATATGTCATTTGCAAATATCTTTTTCCACCCCATCAGTTGCCTTTTAGTTTTGTTTTGTTGATTGTTTCTGTTGCAGGGCAGAACATCTTTATCTTTTTAAAAATTTTTTTTAAATGTTTATTTATTTCTGAGACAGAGAGAGACAGAGCATGAGTGGGGGAGGGACAGAGAGAGAGGGAGACACAGAATCTGAAGCAGGCTCCAGGCTCTGAGCTGTCAGCACAGAGCCTGACATAGGGCTCAAACTCACAGACCATGAGAACATGACCTGAGCCGAAGTCGGATGCTCAACCAACTGAGCCACCCAGGCGCCCCCAGAAGGTTTCCATCTTTATGAGGTCCCAATAATTCATTTTTGCTTTTAATTCCCTTGCCTTTGGAGATGTGTCAAGCAAGAAATTGCTGCGGCTGAAGTCAAAGAGGTTGTTGCCTGTTTTCTCCTGTAGGGTTTTGATGGTTTCTTGTCTCACATTTAGGTCTTTCATCCATTTTAAGTTTATTTTTGTGTATTAGTTTCATCCTTTCATGTTGCTGTCCAGGTCTCCCAGCACCATTCGCTAAAGAAACTTTTTTCCATTGGATACTCTTTCCTGCTTTGTCAAAGATTAGTTGGCCATACATTTGTGGGTCCAATTCTGGGTTCTCTATTCTATTCCATTGGTCTATATGTCTGTTTTTGTGCCAATACCATACTGTCTTGATAATTACAGCTTTGTAGAAATAGATTCCACTTACAATTGCACCAAGAACCATAAAATACCTAGGAATAATCCTAACCAAAGATGTAAAAAATCTGTATCCTGAAAACTATAGAAGACTTACGAAGGAAATTGAAGAAGACACAAAGAAATGGAAAAACATTCCATTCTCATGGATTGGAAGAATGAATATTGTTAAAATGTCAATACTACCCAAAGCCATCTATGCATTCAATGCAATCCCAATCAAAATTGCACCAGCATTCTTCTCAAAGCTAGAACAAACAATCCTAAAATTCGTATGGAGCCACAAAAGACCCTGAATAGCCAAAGTAAAGTTGAAAAAGAAAACCAAAGCCAGAGGTATCTCAATCCCAGACTCTAGCCTCTACTACAAAGCTGTAATCAGCAAGACAGTATGGTATTAGACTACAAATTTAAATAAATGGCTATGAATCTCAGGAGACAGTCCTTCTCTCTCTCCTCCCAAAATCAAGTGGAGTTACAAGTTTCCTTGCTTTTCCCTTCTGTATATTGGGTTTATTTTATTTAAATTTTTTTTTAGAGTAGTTTTATATTTACAGAGAAGTTTCAAAAATAATACAGAGAGTTTTCATGTACCCTGTACCGAGTTGCCCCCATTAACGTCTTATATTTGTATGGTGGGTACATTTGTCAAAATTGATGAGTCAATATTGATAGATTATTATTAACTAAAGTCCATGCTTTATTCATATGTCTTCAGTTTTTTTTTATTTAAAAAAAAATTTTTTTTTCAACGTTTATCTATTTTTGGGACAGAGAGAGACAGAGCATGAACGGGGGAGGGGCAGAGAGAGAGGGAGACACAGAATCGGAAACAGGCTCCAGGCTCCGAGCCATCAGCCCAGAGCCTGACACGGGGCTCGAACTCACGGACCACGAGATCGTGACCTGGCTGAAGTCAGACGCTCAACCGACTGCGCCACCCAGGCGCCCCTCATATGTCTTCAGTTTTTACCTAATTTCCCCTTTCTGTCCCGGGTTCCCATCCAGAATATTGTATTATGTTTAGTCATCCTGTGTCCTTAAGCTCCTCTTGGCTGTGACAGTTTCTTAGACTTTCCTTTTTGATGACCTTAACTATTTTGAAGAGTACTGATCAGGTATTTTGTAGGATGTTCCTCAACTGGGATTTGTTTGATGTTTTTCTCATAGTTAGACTGGAGCTATGGGTTTGGAGGAGGAAGACCGCAAAATGGTCTTTTGCTCATTCTCTCGCTGAGGATCCAGCCCTCTGTGGTCTGACTTTCATGCCGTCTTCCTTTAGATTGCCCATCATGGGTAAGCCCTGGGCTGTATCTCTTGATTCTTGAATGCTTCAGCAGCCCCCAAGACAGAAGCTTCAAGTCCCCAGGGTGTGGCAGATATTCTGGCTTAGGCTCTTGCTTACCTCCTAGGATGTTGACTTTCCCACTGCTTTTGGCCTCTGAAGAATTCTTACTTTCCTACTAGTTCAGCCATTCACATAGGCGGGTGTTATATAACACATCCGGCTTTTTATATTGTTTGCACTGCTGGAGGTGAAAGTTGAGAGGGGAGTGTCTGACCCTCACTGGAAGTGCCTACCTCATCCCTCACCACATCTCACTTTCCATTTATTCACTGAGTATGTACTGAGCACCTATTAGGGGTGCAGCATTTTTTAGGCACCCAACAACAATTGCTATTCAGTCTCCGTTTGCACGCAGCTTACAGTCTCGTGTGGAAACAGCAGATGCTGGAGTGGCGCATGGAGAAGCCAAGAAGACGATGTGAGGGGAGCACAGGGAGGGTGGCAGAGGGTCCTGAGAGAGGATACAAGAGCAGTAAGAAGGGAGCAGACTCGGGAAGCCATGCTGGCCAGGCTGAAAATGTTAATTCCATGCTAAGAGTACTGGGAAACCACTAAAGGTATTTAGGTCCTAAAGTGTGAATGTTCCAAGGGGCTTGTTAGGACCCTCCTTCTTCCAACCAGCAAGCATCAGCTTAGCTTGGAGGTAACACACCGTGAAAGTGGGGGTCTCCCACATCCCACCTGCCAGCTTCACGACATAGGAGACGAGGCTCCCAAGCAGCAGCCTCCCACCGCCAAACACGACTCACCCACCTCCTGCCTTCTCCATGTGAGCTCTCCAGCTCCGCCCACCAGCCACCCCACCCGTCCATCAGAGCAGGCCTGGGTTTCTCAACCTCTAGAGCCCTGCCTGTCTAATGTGGTATTTGCACTGAACTGCATTCACGCCCTGGTTCTGCCACGTTTGGGCTTGAGCAAACCTCTTTGAGCTTCGGTTGCCTATTAGAAACCAGATATTAATAGCACCATACAGGCTAGCCCTGAATGTCACATGAATAAACACATATGGAGAACGTGGTGCAGAATAGATGCTCAATCTATGCCGCCTTGCTTTCCTTCCTCGGGGCTCGGAGCCTCCTGGGCTTCACCGATGCATCTGCCATCTGAGTCTCCCTTTTCTTGCAGACCTGACCGGCAGTGGGGGTCGAGGGACTGCGGGCTCTCAGAAAAGGAAGGAAACAGCCAGCCGCTCTGTTATCTCTCCTTCTTCCTCCAGGAGGTCTGCCAGGGTGGGGGCACATGAAGTGGAACATTGTGCCCCCACCTCTCCCCTCTGGTTCCCGTGCCCAGATTTCTATGTTCTCTTCTTTCGTGGGATCAGAAAGTAATCTAGATGATTATTTAATCTTGAGGACTAACTGGAAAGGTTTAATCTGCTACCCCTCCCAAGGGCACTTTCATTGAATGGAGCAAACCATCCTAAGGTTAAGTAAACACTAGTGTGGGCTCTGAAAGCTGTATGCTGGAAGGGCATTTGGGAGCAAGAGGGGACAGAGGGCCGACTTCTTACCCCTTGAAAGGGGGTTACTGGGGGTTCTGTCTCCTCTCCTTCAGGCATATTTCCAGCCTCACGGAAGCCCTGAGAACATGCCTCCCAGGCTCCTGCCCCAGGGAGCATGGCTGACGGGGTCCCAGCCACTGCCCTCTGAAATCTACAACGATCTTTGCATCCAGGCACGTCACCACCCCCCCCCCCCCCCGGGTTGTCCCCATCCAGTGGCTGAGCCCAGCAGAGACAGTGAGGTAGACCTGTTCCTGGGGGACAGGTGACTCCTCTTTCGGCCAGCTTTGGCTCAAGGACTCCCCTGTGGCTTTGCCAAACCATCCAGACCACTTGGCAGTCCACTCCCCCGTCCCCAGCCTCCTTCTCCCTCACTGGGGTCATATTCGCATCACCATCTGACAGCAATCCCTGCCTCCCCAACTCACCCCCATCACCACTTTCTTTCACGTGGACATTTTCCCTAACAAAATCCTTGTCTTTAATCTTGGGGGATGCAGACTAACACCCCCTCCCCTATGTCCCTTTGCCAGCAACACCTTGTTAATGCTATGTCTAAACACACCCATCTTTAAATGTACTTTGGCCTCACTCTCCAGTACTGGGCTGGTGAAGGCTGACCAGGTAAGCTAGGAGGTGACATCTTCTAGAGTCTTTGAGGTGGGGGGGGGGGGTCTCAGCAAAAAAATAAAGTAGAAGGATGTTTCTCCAGCATGTCCCGACCTCACCTGCCTTTGATAAATGACATTACAGCAGTTTAGAAATTCCTACGGCACACAACTCTCTAAAAGCCCAGAGAAAAACACAACCAAACATATTTTGGCCTGCATTACCTTAAGATGTGGTATGAAGTATGATAGGAAGTAAAATAGTTCAATGAGTGTGTGTGTGTGAAACCTATCATAAATGTAAGTTGATCACGCATTGTCTGAGAATAATTCCATGCTCCCAGTTGTAAGTCGCTCAGGGGCCTCCTGCTGTTGTCCTTTCAGAGAGAACCAAAAGGCTGAGTCTTTTGGTGTGGGGCAAGCTCTTCCAGGAAGGAAGGCAGAGATGATCTTGGGGGTTTGACTCTGGACACAGAGCTGGCAGCCCCAGCCACTGTCCCTCTGGCTCCTGTGTGGTGTGGAGCAGCCTGCAGAAGTATGAGACGTGGCTCAAAGCCATCTCCTCCTGAGTCCCCTGATCCTCCGGCTCGAAGTGCCCCAGGCTGCCCCAGCTCACCACCTGCGTCTAGTACGCAAGGGCCAGCCTCTTCTTGGTGCCGTGGTGCTTGATGTCTGTTTTTCTCCAACATGCAGCTCTCAGATCCTTGGGAGCCAAAGTCACCACTCAAGGCTCAGCACCATGAATCTTTTGGAGCAGCTCACAGCAGAGAAGCAGTCAGGTGGGCAAGCCAAAACCCAGCACATCGCAAAATCTCCTCCAATACATCTCTGGATTGGCACCTGCTACCATTGACCCCCCTTCTGCATTTCAGAAACCTAGAGGAAAGTTGACTATCACGAATGAGAATGTTACTTGGTCTCGTGAACTGGATTTTTTTTTCCTTCTAGCTTTGTGCTCTAATTAATTGTCTGACGAATCCTTAGATGGGGATGACATTCAGACCCGTTTAGACTAATGAATTGCTTGCAAATGATAGAGTGGCGTCTGGTTTAATGAGTGGATCCTAGCCTAAGAGACTCTTAGGATGGACGTTTGATTCTCCAGCAGGGAGAGAGGTGCTGACAGCCTTCTCTTTCTGTTTTCGCTTTTGCTCCTAGAGGCTTCTTGGCCTCGTGCCAAAGCTCAGGGATAAAGCCAGGCATCGGGTCATTGCTGTAAAAGTCTGCCCTCCAGTTAGCACCCCTGCACTTAGGACTAGAGGGATCATGCACTCCCTCTCTCTACTGCAGAACCTGTACATACAGATGGGCGACATACTGTCTGTGCTTCTAAATGTTGAGATTCCATCAAGAACTTAAGTGCAAAAGCCTATCCCTCCTTTATGAAATAGGGCTGCTCTATAAAGTTACATATAAATCTGATTGTGTTGAGGGGGAGAGACGGGCAAATTCAGTCAAATTGTATTTTAAGTGTATTAGAGGCTCTCAGCATTTGGGAGGACCCAAGAGGGATGCTTAGAAGAGAGGAATCTTAGAGGAAATACCCAACCCTGAAAATTCTGCTTGATTCATTTGTTCATTCATTCAGCCACAAAATAAACCTTGGGTAGTCACCAACTAAGCGCTCGACATTATGCCAGTGACTAGTGACACAAAGACAAAAATAAGCCACCCGCTGGGTTTTCTCGAGGCAGGGAATGTGCTCAGGATACAGTGAAGCCTGAGTCCCAGAACACCTGCATTTATACCAGGCACCGGCATCCATCAGGATAGACCAAGGCGCTACCCTCGAGCTGGATGAGCCGGTTCCCGGCCCAGGATGCACACACCACCGAGTCCTGGAACTATGCCAGCTCCCGAGGTCCGACCGAGCCATGTCCCTCTCCTTCTGCCGGCATCACCTTGCCATTAGGACAACAATGACATAAAAAACACACAGAGGAGGAGTATTAGGGTGGCTTTGATGGAAGAGAGGAGACCACTGTGCAGTATTGAGTGGAAAGTTATTCCAAGCACAGGGGGTGGGAAGAGCTTGCCTTCTTTTTCAAAGGCACAGTCTTTTCTTTCATCCCCAGAAGAGGCTTGTCTCTGTCTTCCTCACCTGCTCCCTCTCTCTCCACTTCTTCCTGCCTCTTCCAACCTGTGGCTCCAGGAAAATCAAGTGTCTCTAAGGTCAATTGTCCGTGGCCGTGGAGAAAGCACATGAAAGTGACGCTCTCTCTGAATTACAGCTGGCACAGGGGCAGGAGGCGGCTTTCCGTGTGTCGGCCTCACAGCGCACAAGAGATGGCTTGTGTTAAGCTGTAACAACAGTGCTCCACGCCACCAGGCAGCAAATGGATTTCGGTTCCGCTTTAATTTCTAACGACCAGCCATGCCTATGCCACATCCATCAGCAGGAGACGATTTGGCTGCATTAACAGCCGGGCTTAATGGGTGCCTCCCTGCTTACCACACCTCGGCCTGATTAAATTGTTATATAAAGAGAGATGTTTTTGCAATAAATATCTGTCAGGGATTTCAATCAGGTTCCAGGGCCCCCATTGCTGAGTCATGGTTCTTTTCTTTTCAGTTGATGCAGCTTTCGGGGGTCCTGGCAGGGGTGGGCTTTGGGGAGAACAACAGATCCGTTTCAGGAGCACCCAGGGGAGGGAAGAATAGAAATGTAAACACCAGCCATTGGGTGGGGACTTTCCAGGCTTAGCTGGGAGTCTGGGAACAAATCAGAGGTCCTAGATCTCTCCAGGCCTTATTCCAGGTCTGTGAGTGAGGTTCCCTCTCGGTGCTGGGAAGGGATACAAAAGGTACAAGCCGTGGTGGGAACCCTGCTTGGCCTGTTGTGTGTCCTCTCCAGCCTTGTCCCTCACTGGCCAAGCCAGATGTGGGGTATCCAGAAAGGAAGCAAGAGGCCCAGCATAAGGGAGCATGGTGCTGTGTGTTTACAGGATCTCAAGAGCCCCGTAGGCATGTGGTCAGTGTTTACCACGTGCCAGTCCCTCTACCAGGTACTTAATCCTCACAAGGACCCAACGAGGTTGGCATTATGATCTCCATTTTACAGATGTGCAAAGGGAGGCAACGAGGGGGTGAGATGAGCTGCCTGGTCCGCATTTGCCCCCAGCAGCCCTGCTCCGGAGCCATGGCCTGGCACCCCACCCGACACCGCCCAGCTTCCTAGAATCATCTGCCACTCCAGCGAGTGCTGAGAATATTATGGGGTCTTGGACACCGCAGATAATTAGGTGTGGTTTCTGCCTCAGAGGCATTGGCAATACAGTTGGGGGCCAGAAAAACACACCTGCCAAATGGCTCAAAAACAATAAAAAAGAATAACCTTAATAGTCAAGCAAACAAACCAAGAAAAGAAACGAGACATATATAAGCACCTCTGATCTTAGAAAGCAAAAGGCATGTTCCTCTCTAGCCCTGGACCTTAATCATCAGGCGTCAGAAGCCCGTGGTTAGCACGGTGACAGAAGAAGGGGGTTTGCACTGACTCTGTAATCATGATTGTGCAGGTAATCCAGGTTGGCTTCCTGGGTGTGGTGTCTTGTCAAGCCCTAAGACACTGATGGATATGGATGGGATATGGATAGGAAAGGCGAGGACAAGCTCACTGTTAACTCTGTCCAGCTTCTCCCAGGAGCCAAGGGGAAGCCATGGAGCAGACGCACCGAGGGGCGGTCGTCCACACTTGGCCCGTTGGGGGCCCCACTGACTGTGTTGGCAACAAGGCTCTGGAAGGCATCCCACCTCACTGCTCACTGGCTGTGACAGGATGTCTGGTTGATGCATGTTATGTTCTGGACACATAAAATAGAAGCTGAGCATTTTGACTCTGTGAAATGTTCTATGCCTTCAGAGGGGGAGAGGAAGAAATGAATAAACTTTCCAAGAAACCAATTAACCCACAGACAGTTCATTCTGTCGTCCTAATCCAGAAGGAAAGCAACATTGGACACACAGTGCAGAGATAGCCCATCAGGACACAAAGTAGACCGGCTTAATCATCTTTCTCCGGCAGATAATGAAGCTGTGTCATTTTATTTTGTTTTATATCATGTTTGGTTTCCCAGGCCCAGTGAGTAAAAGGCTGGCATGTTGCCAGAGAGAGAATGAGCTGGGAGAGAACTTTCTCCGGAAGCACAGAGGTGTCTTTTCACCACACCTGGCCTTCATCATCATGGTATAAAAAGTCTGCAGCAAGAAATTTGTTGCAGGAAAGGAGGATAGGAGTGGGCTTACACAGTCTTCAAGGGGAACCTCAGGCTGAAGAGCAGCCCATGGCCTTGCTACCAGTCGGCAAGGAAGGAAGTGACTTGCTTTCTGGCTGAATCACAACCTCACTGGACACGGGAGCCCCTCGGATGCCCTGACTCAACAGTGGAAGCCATTGTGCACTCTGGGAGTTGGCCTCCTCCTGCTAGGGGGAGGCAACTGGCCCTGTCTGTCCTCCGGTAGGGGCCCCTGAGGCCCGAAGCTTGGGGACAGGCCCCACTATACTCTCATTTTCTGGGCCCTTGAGCTGCATGGCCTCAGGCAGCCACCGTCCACCTGGTCTGCTTCAAACCTTGCTGCGGAGTCCTGCTAGGTATTCCCTGCCCTCCAGGCCTGTTGTCACATCATAGCACCTCTGCAACCCATAGCTCTGAGCCTCGGTTTTGTTACTGGAAAAGGGGGACATATAAATCTCTCAGGTTGCCGGGAAGATTCCATGAGATAAGGAGATCTCTGTGCTATGCGGCCAGTGCTCCAGAGCGGCGGGGTGTTTAGGTAATGACCGTGATCACGACCAGCGGCACCTGCCTCCCAACTAGATCCCCCACCTGAGGACTCCCTGATGCCAATGCCAGGCTGACTTCCAACCCCCCACTTTGTCCTTGTGCTTAAGGGGCCACGGCCCCTCCTGAATGCCTGTGAGGTCAAGTCCAAGCTGCCAGCCTGGCTCCTTCCACAGCCCCACCTACCTCGCCTCCTCTCTGACAGCCACACGGCCGAGGCTGTTGCACGTACAGCCGGCTTGTTTACTGTTCTCTCACACCAACCTCTTCTGCGAGTTAAAAAAGGAAAGCAATTAATGCAGTGGGCACTCAATTTGTATTGAATACATGGATAACGATAATGGAAAACATAGGTAACATTTGTACTGGACTTTACATTTAATAGAATCTCTGCATACATATGTATGTATGTAGATATGTATAGACGCAGATATGTACACAAGATATCTCACCCAGTTGAAAGGACGGGTTCAAGTTAATGTTTACGGAGCATCTGTCGGGTGCCGGTTACTGTACCAGAGCAGGATAGGAATCTAAAATAGGAGGACATCAGGCTTCATGGCAGGCCCAGATGTTTTGGGGTCAGCACTTCTTCCCGGCACCTCCCATCATTTCCCATGCGTGAAACCATCCAGCGGTCCCGTGGGTTTGGCCAGCCCTGTTTGCTCACACAAAACATGGATGTCAAGACACACATGGTTGCACATGGAGGCCCAAGTGCACAGAGTTAATGTGGCATAAATTACTCCACAGAGGTGTGTGGGTTCTGTGTGGCCTGTCCTATCGGACTGGATTACAGCCCCTTGGAACTTCCCATCTATTACCCTTCACAGGCCGGCAGGCCATTTGCAGTGAAACACACAGTTGCTTTCTGTTTGCCCTGATTCCTTGGCCCTTGTCCCCATTGCGGCCATCGGGCCGTGCTCTTCTCAGTTCAGACCCCCTCCCTTTGTCTTCCTTTCTAATCTCTCCCCACGTCCCTGGCCCTTCCATCCTGGCATCTCCAGTGGTCAGGGTCAGGATGAGCTAGGCTGGGCATGCACAGCCTCTGTTTCCCTCTGGCAATGCTGGTCAAGGATGGTAGCTGTCAGGTACCCGGGGAAGAATTTGCCCAGCAGTTCATGGGGCATCCATCCTTGGGCAATTTGGGAAGAGGGGGCAAGAACGAAGCAGGGTGGACTGACCCTTAATTCAACACTCCTCTACTCCTAGTGACTCGCCAGTGCGAGACCTGGGGGAGGAGAGGCTGTAACTCTAGCGATTGTGCCGGGGGTGTGGGCAGAGGGGTTCCACGGCTGTGCCGTGGTGATAGACCTCCACCACATGCAGCCAAGGGCCGAGACTGCTGCATCAGAGCAAGCTGGAGAGCAGAGAGGCCTGGCAGGGAGCCAGGTGGACTCAGGGTGAACGTGGGCCCGTCCCTTAACCTCTCTGAGCTTCTGTAAAGTTAAAGTCATTACTTCCCAAGACTGCCGTGAGCAAACGCATGTGAAAGATGGGAGCTCAGCACCTGCCCCCCCCCCCCCCTGCTCAAAAATGTTTGTTGACACTTTCTATAATCTTTTCCCTGACCACAACATGAAGTTGTTAGGAGGATCAAAAGAAGTGTTTTGTCAAAAATAAGGTAAAAACAGAGAGGGAGACAAACCATAAGAGACTCTTAAATACAGAGAACAAACTGAGGGTTGCTGGCAGGGTGTTGGGTGGGGGATGGGCTAAGCGGGCAAGGGGCATTAAGGAGGATGCTTGTTGGGATGAGCATTGGGTGTTGTATGTGAGTGATGAATCACTAAATTCGATTCCTGAAATCATTATTACCCTATATGTCAACTAACTTGGATGTAAATTAAAAAATAAGTAACACAATTACATTATATAAAAAAAAGAAGTCCTGGGGCGCCTGGGTGGCTCAGTTGGTTAAGCGTCCGACTTCAGCCAGGTCATGATCCCGCGGTCCGTGAGTTTGAGCCCCGCGTCGGGCTCTGGGCTGATGGCTCAGAGCCTGGAGCCTGTTTCCGATTCTGTGTCTCCCTCTCTCTCTGCCCCTCCCCCGTTCATGCTCTGTCTCTCTCTGTCCCCAAAATAAATAAATGTTGAAAAAAAAATTTTTTTAAAAAAAGAAGTCCTTTGTAAACTGCAAAGTGTATATAAGTGACAGGAACTTCTATGTCAGGACAGGGGTCTGCAAACTTTTTCTGCGAAGAAACAGGTGGTAAATTATGTTAGGCTTTGTGAGCCATACAGTTTCTGGCAAAACTACTCAGTTCTGCCAGTGTAGCGGGAAAGCAGCTACAGACAATAGGTGAGTGAATGGCAATGACTATCCACCAATAAAACTTTATTGACAAAGCAGGCAGCAAGCCTGCCTTAGCTCGTGGACCAATTCACCAACGTTGTGTTAGGAAATGGGGTGGGGATAGGGCTCCCTCGGGCTGAGTGACCGAGGCCTGCTCTGCAGCTCTCTCTAGAGCTCCATGGGGAGTGTTTGATGTGGATCCACTGGGAACCCCAATCCACAGGAGCCCCACCTCCCAGCAGGAAGCTTAAAAGGAACGCGAGAATTACCTTCCACTCACCCTGCTGGCCTCTTGTGAATCTGCAGGGCTGGGCCTGGGAGGGACTCTACAGGAGTCAAGGGTCACTCCCATGCTCAGCAGGAGCCATCTGGAGCAAGAAGTGTGCAGTCAAATGCCCAGAAACAAAGTAGACGATAAAAATGAGAGACGGATGTGGGTACAACCCAGTCTACCTGCGATTTTCGCACTTTTGGTTCAGGACTGGAACACATGTGTTTCTCTGCTATGAGAAAACAGCAGAGCAAGCATGGTAATAAGTGCAACTGATACTCAAGGTCAAACAGCAACAGGGAATGGAGGAGACTGGTGACCAGATAGGTAATGCCCCATGTACAAGGCTATGGGGAGCTGCTACCTCCCACTGGATGTTGCCACCTGGGAACTGGAGACCAGTGTGAAAAGATCCCCCATCTTCCAGCCCAAGCTGTGAATACAGATTTCCTGGCAAAATCTTCTGAGTTTGAGTATTGGATCCATTAAAATAAACAAAACAGATCTCGAACAACTAAGAAGATAATTTTGCACTTGTAAGTTTTTAGATATCTAGAAACAAAACCTTCGAGTCCTGCTCTAGAGAATGCAGGGCTGTGCAAGGAAAGGTTTCTGGGGGAGAAGCCCAGGAACGTTCTATATTCGGGTTTCTCAGCCTCAGCATAATTGACATTTTGAGCCAGAGAGTTCTCTGTTGTGGGGACTTTTCCTGTGCATTGTGGATGTTTAGCTGTATCCCAGGCCTCTACCCACTAAGGCCAGTAGCATTTCCCCTCCCCAAGTAGTAACAACCTAAAGTGTGTCCAGTCATTGTCTAACATCCCCTGGAGGCCAAATCACCTGGATTGAGAAGCACTGGGTTAACCCCTCCAGAGACAGAGAGATCAGACCAGGAAAGGGACAGCGGTGAGTTACAAGCCTGCCAAGTCGTAGGGCTTCAGCAGCGATTAGTGGGCAAATGTTTCTAAATGAGCAAATTTTAATTTAGACCTAAATCTCCATTATTGTCTGAGGCTCAGGGAAAATTGGTGACCGTTTAAAATTATTAATTGGAACCTGCTGCAAATCAGTGGAGGGTGAAAAGCAGAAAAGGTCCAGATAATGAACTGGGCTGGAGCAATGGGGGGCAGAGGGGCAGGGAAGGTGGGGCAGTGGCTGGCGACTGAGTGACGAAGGAGCCACGGCTGGCTGGGAACAGGGAGTCCTGCCAGGGGAATCCAGAGACCGTCCTGTGGGAGCCGCAGAAGTAGGGATCCTGAAGATAGTCAAGTGTTCAGGCTTAGAAGGTCTGGAGCCAGAGCCCAACAAGTCCCATGAGGAGCGTGACCCGGCAGGGACAGACGCAGGTAGAAGAAATTCCCGAAAATAAGGAGGAAGGATTCCTAAGGCAACGGGCATTTCCTGAAGTATTCAGACACCTTGGTGCTGCGCTTCACAAAAACCCCTCCAGTTGGTGAATCGATTCCTTCTCATTAAGACTCAGAAAACCACAATAGATACAGATGGTCTTCAGACCCAATAGTGTAAAGGTTTAAGGTCCGACCTTAAAGGTTTAAGGTCCGACCACAGGTGCTGGAGGCCTGGAAATGCGGAGGAAGGGGTACAGGGATTTGAGGGACAGATGCGCTGATGGTTGGAGGGGCAGGCCTGGGGGTGGTGGCACAGGACAGTGAGAAAGAGGAAGGGGCTGAGGAGGTTTCCTCTGGAACAGAAGGCGAGCTCTGAGGAAAGTCTGTGGTCAGAGGGCCGAGGGCGCTGAGAGGCTCCAGAGGGAGGAGGGGGAAGGGCTGGAGGAGGACAGCTCCGTCTCACGCCTCCTCCGAGTTTGGATCTAAGTGAAGCCCTAGTAAAGCGGGGTTTCTCTTTTTGAGTTTCTTGCATGGATGCTTGAGGTCAAAAGAATACAGCTTGGTTTGCCACGCTAGAAAAGTCCCTGAGGCCCTGGCTGCTGGCCTCCAAGGGCCTCCCAGGGAGGGGAGCCGAGGAATGTTCTGAGCCCTGGCCATGTTTCTGGGACCTCAGCAGCCAGAGCTGGCCATAGTAGGGAAATGAAAACCCACATTCCAGCCCTCTAAGCAGGCAGGGCAGTGATCAGCAGTGTCATTTCATGGATAAAAATACTGAGACACAGAGAAGTAGTGACTCACCCAAGGCCATCCAACCAGGAAGCCGCAGGCCTGGATAGTTGCCCAAGAATCCCGACTCCTCTTCCAGGATCCTGTGCAAATTCCATGTGGCTTGTTTTAAGGGACTAGAGCCTGTGGATGCAGAGTTAACGTGACGAACGGAGCCTGAACCCAAGGTAGTCTGTGGGGAGCAGTTGGACTGTGTCGGGGGCCCCGTGGTCTGCCTGGGACCCTTCAGCAAGAGGACGTGAACGGTGCTGTGAACCTCAGACAAGCCCGAATCGACTGTCCGCCCGGCCCAGCCTCTCCACGTGCATGCTGACCTTATTTCCCTTTGACAAGGCATGCATGGTCTTCAATAATGCAGGCCCCCACCTAACACAGAAGAGGCCTGTCACCCAAAAATAACTTGAAAAGCACACAGAGGGAAGCAGATAAGCATTCACAATCATTTATTTATAGCGCGGAGCACAAAGCTGTCAAAGAGACTATAGGCAAGCGACAGCCACAGCAACCCTTGGGGGGCAGCTGGGCACCTCTCCCACCCCACCGAGCTGCCTCAGAAATGTGCCTTCTGGATCTGGCCCTGCCGGGTGGGTGTGCAGAGAATTAGAAGACAGGGTGAGGTACAGGGTAAGGAGGGGAGAGAAGGAGCAAATGCCATGACCTCTGTTGAGTATTAGATCGGAGAGCTTCAACAGGAGCATTTTGAGGTCCCTATCACTGGAAGGGTTTATGCAGAGGCTGGGGCCTCCTCACGACTGTTTGGTAGAACTCCTGCTTGGGCTGGGAGATTGGGTGGATCAGTGCTTTCTGACTCTGGCTGTAGCCGAGCAAGGGAAATGTTTGCTGTCATTTCTGCTGAGAGGAGAAACACCTGTGGCTTGGGTCCTCTCTCTGCCCACTCTTTCCTCCTTAGCTGCAGCCCTTGGGTCCACGGCATAGAAGTCATTCTCCAGTCTGGATTGGACACTGTGCACTGGACAACCTCTAAATCCCCTTCCAACTTTCAGTTGGGTTCCGGAATATTCCAGAGAGCCTAGCGCTATACTCTTTAGAAAAGAGACATCAAACACTCATGCTGCATAAACAATTCTTTCAAAGGAACAAAAGGGCTGAGAAGTCAGAGAATTTCAGACTCGTATAACAAAATTATTATTCAGAAATTTCGATGATGAAGGTGCCGTTGGAACTCTAAGTGTGTGTTTTGTTAACTGAAAACCCAAAAGAATACACTGGTTGATCAAAACCGACAACACCAAAGTTAAACGTCACCGAATCCGGAAGAGCACGCGGAATCAGACCCAAATCAGCAAAATTCTATCTAGACCATCAAAGTGAATGGCAGCCTAGTTCCCGACCACAGATGGTCAGCAAACGCTTGCAAGGCCGGGAGACCAGCCAATGAGTGAGACAGAACATCTATGGGATTCTCCAGTACTCACCACCGATTCCTTCCCTCACTCGAGATGATTGCTCCGGATGGCACTCAAGGTAGACCCAACAGTGGTGTGTGAAGGCAAGTGTAATCGCTAACTGGTCAGTCATGTTACATGTGAGGAGCAGCACTGTACGTTTATGCCGTGGCCTGCCTGCCAGCAAATCAAAGACTCCCTGTGTGGCTTGCAACGTGTCAAGGGAAACCACAGGAGTACATGACAGACCCCTTGTCTCAGGGAGCTGAAATGGCCTTGGGGAAAAATGACGATTAGGTTTACTCTTTTTTTTCCTGCATTAAGAAAAACTAATTTGTTTTGAGGTCATTTCAAACTTCCTGCCAAGTTTTAAGCACACCGCAAAGAATTCTTGTTTCATGTCCCTTCACCCAGATTCCCTCTTTGCTAATATTTCAGTGCATTTTCCCCTTTTATGTGTGTGTATGCTGATTTATTTATCTGTGTTTATGTATACCCATTCTTACTAAGTCTTTTTCAGAACCGTTTGAAACTGAACTGCAGACACGACATTGTATTGCTCGCAAATACCCCAGTGTGTTTTTCCCCCAAACGAGGACATTCTCCGCATAACCACCATACAACCCTGCAAATCAGAAAGTCTGCATGGATACAATATCATCACCCAATCCACAAACTCCATTCAGATGCCACCAGGTGTCCAGACAACATCTCTTTCCTCTCTGGTCCAAGTTGCCAACAAGAACCGGGCACTGCATTTGCTTGTCGGGTCTCTGGAGTATTCTGTATCTGCCACAGTTCCTCCGTCTTCCCGACTTGCGCGTCCTAGACCATCTGAAAGAATACAGGCTTTATATTCTCTCGGATGTCGCTCAACCTAAGCGGACTCGTGTTTCTTCTCGGCAGAGCCGGATCGGGCTCTCCTGGCAGGAACACCGCGGAAGTGATTCCCCACTCCCATCAACGCGTTACACCACTTGGCGTCCATCTGTCTCGACACTGGTGGACTCTGATCACGTCGCCAACTTCTCCGTCTTAAAGTCACCATTTTCCCGTTTGAAATCTAGCAGTAATATGTATGACGCCCATATCCTGATCCTCATCTAACCTCTGCCCACCAGCCTGAGCCTCCATCGCTGACACCAGTGTGAATCAAACACCGCTGTGATGGTTGCCCAATGGCAATTTTCTATTTCCACGATCCCACCCTCACTTATTCTGCATCACGCTTTAGGGAGGAGCTTTTCCTGGACAGTCAGTCACTCTGGAAATAGTCACTCTGGAAAACGGTATGGAGGTTCCTCGAAAAGTTAAAAATAGCACTACCCTATGACCCAGCAATTCCACTGTTAGGTATTTACCCAAAGGATACAAAAATACAGATTCAAAGGGGTACATGCACCTCGGGGTTTATAGCAGCATTATCAACAATAGCCAAACTATGGAAAGAGCCCAAAATGTCTGTCGACTGATGAATGGATAAGGAAGATGTGGTACACATACGATGGAATATTACTCAGCCATCAAAAAGAATGAAATCTTGCCGTTTGTAATGACATGGATGGAACTAGAGAGTATAATGCTAAGTGAAATAAGTCAGTCAGAGAAGTACGCATACCATATGATTTCACTCCTATGTGGAATTTAAGAAACTAAACAGATGAATATAGAAGAAGGAAAAAAAGAGAGAGGGAAGCAAACCATAAGAGATTCTTAACTATAGGGCCACTGGGGTGGCTCAGTCAATTAAGTGGCTGACTCTTGGTTTCGGCTCAGGTTCACAGTTCATGGGATCCAGCCTTACATTGGGCTGACAGCATGGAGCCTGCTTGGGATTCTTTCTCTCCCTCTCCCTCTTCTCCTCCCCTGCTCTCTCTCTCTCTCTCACACACACACACACACACTCTCTCTCTCTCTCTCTCTCTCTCTCTCTCTCTCTGTCTCTCAATAAATAAATAAACTTTAAAAAAGAGAGAGAGAGGGGTGCCTGGGTGGCGCAGTCGGTTAAGCGTCCGACTTCAACCAGGTCACGATCTCGCGGTCCGTGAGTTTGAGCCCCGCGTCGGGCTCTGGGCTGACGGCTCAGAGCCTGGAGCCTGTTTCCAATTCTGTGTCTCCCTCTCTCTCTGCCCCTCGCCCGTTCCTGCTCTGTCTCTCTCTGTCCCAAAAATAAATAAATGTTGAAAAAAAAATTTTTTTAAAAAAAAGAGAGAGACTTTTAACTATAGAGAACAACTAGGGTTGATGGAGGGAGGGAGGCCATTCAGGATGGCCTGAATGGGTGATGGGCGTCAAGGAGGGCACTGTTATGATGAACAGTGGGTGCTATGTAAGCGATGGATCACTAAATTCTACTCCTGAAACCAATATTACACTGCATGTTAGCTAAATAAAATATAAATAAAGTATTTTTAAAAAGAAAAAGAAGTGCTTTTCCTTCCCTCATATTTATCTGTTGATTCCTTGATTATTTATTTATTTATATCAGTATGGACTTATGGATTCTTATTTTGCTCAGTGGATTGTATCTCTTATCACCATTATTGTTTTGATGCTAAATCTGGCCTAGATTTAGCCAGTGAGAACGCCTCCAAGGTTGAACATATACAAACACCTGTAATACCATCACCATAATCAAGGAATGGACATATCCAAACCTCCCAGAGTTTCCTTGTGTCCCTGTGTGTGTGTATGCATGTGTGTGTGTGTGTGTGTGTGTGTGTGTGTGTGTCTGTGCATGAGGAACACTTAATTTAACGTGAGACCTATCCTTTTAACAAATCTTGAAGTGCACGTGACCATATAGTCACCTACAGTCACCATGTTGTACAGCAGATTTCTAGAACTTATTCATTTAGCACCACTGGAACTGTCTACCCAGTGAGAACATCTCCTCATTTTCACCCCCACTCCAACCCTTGGCAACCACTGTCATATTCTCTGCTTCTGAGTTTTACTATTTTAGGTACCTCGTGTAAGTGAAATCATGCAATGTTTGTTCTTCTGTGACCAGCTTATTTCACTTAGCATAATGTCTTCCAGGTGTATGCATGTTGTTGCAAAAGGCAGGATTTCCTTCTTTTAAAAGGCTGAATGGCATTCCATTGCATGTGTATACCACATTTTCTTTATCCATTTATCTGTCAATGGACGCTTGGGTTGTTTCCATATCTTGGCCATTGTGAATAATGCTGCAATGAACACAGGAGTGCAGCCATCTCAAAGAGATGAGCGGATTTCAATTCTCAATACATATACCCAGAAGTGGGTGTATATATATACCCAGAAGTGGGATTGCTGGATCATATGGTAGCTCCATTTTTAATTTCTTGCAGAATCTCCATACTGTTTTCCATGGCTGCTATACTATTTTTCATTCTCATCAACAATATACAAGTGTTCTGATTTCTCTACACCTCATCAACAATTGGCATCTTTTTTTTTAATATTAGCTACCTAACAGGAGTGAGATGATACCTCATTGTAGTTTTGATTTGCATTTCCTTGATAATTGATGATATTGAGTATCTTTTCCCTATACTTGTTGCATTTATATGTCTTCTTTGGAGAAATGTTAATTCAAGTCCTTTGCCCACTTTTTGATTGGGTTATTTGTGGTGGTGTTGTTCTTATTGTTTGCTGTTGAGTTGTAGGAGCTCCTTGTATATTTTAGAAATTAACCCATTATCAGATATATGGTTTGCAAATATTTTCTCCCATTCTGTAGGTTGCCTTTTTGTTTTGTTAGTCGTTTGCTTTGTTGTAGAGGCTTTTAAGTGTGATGTAATACATTTGTCTATTTTTGTTTTTGTTATCTACACTTTTGGTATAAACCTAGTAATGATAATAAGCATTTATAGAGCAGTTACAGCATCCAGGCACTATAATAAGCTCCTTGCTATGTTAAATCATTTGATTATTGCAAATTTATGAAGTGGATACTATTATTATTTCTGTAAAAGGGTAAAAAAATTTCCAAACTGTGGTGGATTAAAGATGGCTACAAATTCACTGTGACTCACCCCAAGGAAAGCTGGGGCCTATTCCCCCACACTTACACCTGCAAACGCCTCTAGCCAGTAGAATGAGATGCAATGGTAATACCTGAGTTTAGGCTTTAAGAGATCTGGGGCTTTCACTTTGGACCACTTGGAGCCTTCTCCCATGAAGCCAGCTGCCATGTTAGAATTCCAACCTCCTTGGGGTGCCTGGGTGGCTCAGTCGGTTGAGCATCCGACTTCAGCTCAGGTCACGATCTCGCGGTCCGTGAGTTCGAGCCCCGCGCCGGGCTCTGGGCTGATGGCTCAGAGCCTGGAGCCTGCTTCTGATACTGTGTCTCCCTCTCTCTCTGCCCCTCATTCTCTCTGTTCATTCTCTGCCCCTCATTCTCTCTGTTCATTCTCTCTGTCTCAAAAATGAATACATGTTAAAAAAAAATTAAAAAAAAAAAAAGAATTCCAACCTCCTAGAGACCACCATGCTGTGAGGAAGCTAAAACTCACCACCTGTAGAGAGAGATACCACTGGAGGAGCACTGAGGAGCCAGACATATGAATAAAGCTCTCTAGGACATTCTGACCCAGCCTAGCCACCTGAATGACCCCAGTTAACACCTTCTGAGACATAGTAACTACCAAGCTGAGCCTTACCCAAATACCGACTCATTGAATTATCAGCAAATAAAATAGTTGTTATTTGATGTTATTAAGTTTTAGGGTACGTTTCTATATGGCAAAAGATAGCCAGACAGCCAGGAAATAACTGAGCTGGGACTTGAACCTAGTATGTCTGGTTTCACAATCCATGATATTAACTACCACACTGTACTACCCCTTTAATGTATGTGGTACATATAATAAACACAATTGAGTGATTATACTGCAACATCCAAAAAATCTTTCCTCAGAGTAACATTGACACATATCTGGCCAAATAAATGTGTATTCTCATCTAGCAGACACATTTGGAACAAGTTTACCCACCAGTGTGTGCCCAAATCCATATAACCTCACCACTGAAACCATAAAGTATATAATTATAGCTTATCATTCACATCCAGTGAGAAGTGGTTAGTGTATTCATTTTCTATTGATCATGACAAATTAATGTTTATTCATTTTTGAGAGACAGAGAGAGACAGAGCGTGAGCAGTGGAGGGACAGAGAGAGGGGGAGACGCAGGATCTGAAGCAGGTTCCAGGCTCTGAGCCGTCAGCACAGAGCCCGATGTGGGGCTTGAATGGCGAGATCATGACCTGAGCCCAAGTCGGCCACTCAACCGAGCCACCCCGGCACCCCGATCATGACAAATTATATCACAAACTGGTATGTACCATAGAAATATAAAAAACATAGGGACTGTTTATACTATATAGTCATAGCAATGTTTATACAATGCTCAGTCTCTTACAAGGCTGAAGTTAAGGTGTCAGTGGGGCTTCGCGCCTTTCTGAAGCATGGAATCCTCTTCCACACTCATGTGAGAGATTTCAGCGCCTTGCAGATAGAAGACTGAAGTCCCGTTTTCTTGCTGGCTGTCATTGGGGCTTGCTCTCGGCTCCTGGAGGCTGCCTGTAGTTCCTGGCACAGGATCTCACAGCCTCAGAGCATGGTAGCTTCCTTTCCCAAGGACAGCAAGAGAGTCTATCCCCCACGTCTGCTAAGGATGAGTTTTTAAAAATGTAATGACGTAATCACAGGAATGATACCTCATCACCTTGGCCATATTATGTTGACTAGAAGGAGGTCACGGGTGTTGCTTATACTCAAGAGGAGGGGATTGTGCAAGTACCCTGGGGATTCCCATTAGGGCGTAACTGCTACAGTTAGCCTTCCATGATTTCCCTTGGTTACATCCATTTCCTGCCCCCAGTTTTCTATACAATCCACTGATGCCAAGATTACTTGATGGGGGAAAAAAAGGCAAATATGAAACAGGCAATCCATGTTGTGGAAGAGGTGACAAAGATCAACTGACGCCATGTGCTCTAGAACCTGAGTCAGCACGCTACGTGTGATGGTCTCTTCTGTTACGTGGTGGAATGAACTAGAAGTCTTAGGTTTGGGTTCAGCCGTGTACAAATTGTGTAGCATAGTCATTTAACTATTGAGATTTTTTGCTTGTTTCCTCATCTGTGAAATAGGCTTAGGTGACAGAATGTAAACAAATGGGCTTTGTGGACAGTAAGATTTACAAGGCTCTGCAAACTCAAATGTTAAGGAAGTTTAAAGGCACAATCAGCACTTTCCATTGTCCCTTCCTTTCTGCCTGTCCCTTCCCTTCCCAGCACAAAACAGAAGAGGCATCTCGGGCAGTGTCCCCTCTGGTACCCAAGGATGTAACACTGCATGATGTCACTTACATGAGGTATCTAAAATAGTCAAACTCAGAAGCAGAGAATGTGACAGTGGTTGCCAAGGGTTGGATGGGGGTGAAAATGAGGAGATGTTCTCACTGGGTAGACAGTTCCAGTGGTGCTAAATGAATAAGTTCTAGAAATCTGTTGTACAACATGGTGACTGTAGGTGACTATATGGTCACGTGCACTTCAAGATTTGTTAAGAGGTTAGGTCTTATGTTAAATTAAGTGTTCCTCCCTCTTGCACTGTTGGTGGGAATGCAA
The DNA here is from genome assembly GCF_018350175.1 of Felis catus. Classification (NCBI taxonomy): domain Eukaryota; kingdom Metazoa; phylum Chordata; class Mammalia; order Carnivora; family Felidae; genus Felis; species Felis catus. The sequence goes on along the minus strand of NC_058375.1, from coordinate 95,608,749 downwards.
ATTGGTGCAGCCACTCTGGAAAGCAGTGTGGAGGTTCCTCAGAAAATTAAAAACAGACCTACCCTATGACCCAGCAATAGCACTGCTAGGAATTTCCCCAAGGGATACAGGAGTACTGATGCATAGGGGCACTTGTACCCCAATGTTTATAGCAGCACTTTCAGCAATAGCCAAATTATGGAAAGAGCCTAAATGTCCATCAACTGATGAATGGATAAAGAAATTGTGGTTTATATACACAATGGAGTACTACATGGCAATGAGAAAGAAGGAAATATGGCCCTTTGTAGCAACGTGGATGGAACTGGAGAGTGTGATGCTAAGTGAAATAAGCCATACAGAGAAAGACAGATACCATATGTTTTCACTCTTATGTGGATCCTGAGAAACTTAACAGAAACCCATGGGGGAGGGGAAGAAAAAAAAAAAAAGAGGTTAGAGTGGGAGAGAGCCAAAGCATAAGAGACTCTTTAAAACTGAGAACAAACTGTGGGGCGCCTGGGTGGTGCAGTCGGTTAAGCGTCCGACTTCAGCCAGGTCACGATCTCGCGGTCCGTGAGTTCGAGCCCCGCGTCGGGCTCTGGGCTGATGGCTCAGAGCCTGGAGCCTGTTTCCGATTCTGTGTCTCCCTCTCTCTCTGCCCCTCCCCCGTTCATGCTCTGTCTCTCTCTGTCCCAAAAATAAATAAATGTTGAAAAAAAAAATAAAAAAAAAACAACTGAGAACAAACTGAGGGTTGATGGGGGGTGGGAGGGAGGGGAGGGTGGGTGATGGGTATTGAGGAGGGCACCTTTTGGGATGAGCACTAGGTGTTGTATGGAAACCAATTTGACAATGAATTTCATATATTGAAAAAAAATTAAGTGTTCCTCACACACACACACACACACACACACACACACACACTCACTCACACAGGGACACAGGAAAACTGGGAGGTCTGGATACGTCTATTCCCTTGATTGTGGTGATGATATCATGGGTGTTTGCATATGTTCAAACTCATCCAAATGTACACACTAAATATGTGCGGCTCTTCATGTATCAATTATACCTCAATAAAACTGTTGAAAAGAGATTTAAATAAAAGTGTTATTTCCCACTCTGGACTGTGATCCTGGAAGGCAGATGTTAAGCTTAATACATCTTCATTCTTCATGGCTCTTGCTTGGGTGGCACTTTGACATGTTAGTATAAACTATACGAAATTGGCTGATATTTGACCTTTCTGACATACAAGGATGGCATTTCATATATTTCAATCTAATAGCATATGCTCAATAAATGTTTATTGAATGAATGATAAGGACTTGGTATTTATTTGAAACTAACCAGTTGACTCAATGAATTTTAGCCTGAGTCTCTGTTCAAAGCCAGACTTCTATATCCAACTGCCTTCCTGACTTTTCCTGTTGGGTGTCTAATAGGCATCTCCAACTCCATGTGTCTGAAATGAAACTCTTTCCCTAGAGCCCATTTTGCACCCCTTTTTTCCCCATCTTGCTCATCCCAGTAAATGACATCAGTATTCCAGTAAAAAGCGTAGGGATACTCTTCGATTTCTCTCTTCCTCGTAGCCAACTCACAAGCAAGTCTGGTTGAGCTCCTTTCAGACAACACCCTGGGCCTGGAACCGCCCTTTCTGCCCTGGTCCAAAGCTCCATTGTTTCTCACTGGGTCTCTCTAGTGATCCCTCTGATTCCATTCTCGCCCCGACTCCCCAACCTCCTAGAGTCCAGTCTATACTCCGGACCCCAGGTGAGGCTTAAAAATGAAACTCTGGGGGCGCCTGGGTGGCTCAGGTGATTGAGCATCCAACTCTTGATTTTGGCTCAGATCATGATCTCACAGTTTCATGAGTTCAAGGCCCGCATCAGGCTCTGTGCTGGCAGTGCAGAGCCTGCTTAGGATTCTCTGTCTCCCTCTCTGTTTGCCCCTTCCCCAGTTGTGCATGCATGCACGTGCACTCTCTCTCTCAAGAATATTTAAAAATAAATAAATAAATAAATCCTTTTCTCTTAAAAAAAAAATTCTCTCTGCCCCCTTCCCCCACTTGCACACACATTCTCTCTCTCTCAAAAATAAAAAAAAAAATGAATGAATGAATAAATAAACAAAATGAAAATTAGACCATGACACTCCTCTCTCACAATCTGGGACAGACCATGTCTCCAGTCTCCTCTCCTATATGCTCCCTCTCTTCCAGTCCTGTCTGTTACACTGGTTTCCTGATGTTTTTTATTTTTTATTTTTTTAATGTTTATTTTTGAGAGAAAGAGAGAGCGTGAGCAGGGGAGGGGCAGAGAGAGAGGGAGACACAGAATCTGAAGCAGGCTCCAGGCTCTGTGCTATTAGCACACAGAGCTCGAACTCTGCAACCATGAGATCATGACCTGAGCCAAAGTCAGATGCCTAACCAACTGGGCCACCCAGGCACCCTTGATTTTTTTTTTAACATGGCAGCTCATTCCCTCCCTAGGGCCCTCCTGCCTGGGACCCTCTTGCCCCAGATACTGACATGGCTAATCGCTCACTTCATTCATGTCTCTACCAGCTCTCACCCCCAAAGAGACCCCCTCCACCCCCAATAGTCTCCCTGACTCGAGTGGAAGAGGGTGAGACTTGTCCCTGACTTGTTCATCACCCTCCATGTGGTGTCCACTCAACAAATAGCGAATAAAATTTAAAATTACAAATGGAATAGAGACATGGGAAGCTGGGGCTAAGGGAAAAGGAGGGAGATACGAAGCATTTCAAAAGGTATCAATATATGATTTCCAAAAGTGACATATTTTTTAAGGGAAAAAATAGAACTAGTAAGTCCAGTGGCAGTACGGAGGAGGGTGCTCTTGGAAAGTTCCATGGCAGAGGTGGCATTTGAGAGAGGTGGCATTTACCCATTTTACGGTTCCACAGCAAGTAAGTAACAGAGACAGAATTCTAATTCAGGCAGCCTGACTCCATAGCCCTTGCTCTTAGCCAGTGGGTGAAATGGAAAATAGAGCCCCAAGTTTGGCTACGCTTGAGCTGGGCAGGAGAGCAAGAAGGCTGCCCAGGGTCCCCAGGGAGTTCCCTCAAGGAGTTTCCTCTTCCTGACTCTTCTAAGATGAATGGGTAGAAGCATGCACTGGGCTCGCCCCCAGTGTGAGACGGCCGCTCAAGCCAATAGTGCTGGATCTGTTCTAAGACTTCAAGCTCTGGATCATCGCTTTTAAAACACCACCTATTTTTAAAAAGAAGAAATGAATTTGTTCAGTTTTATTCCCCGTATTTGGATAACATACAGAAGCCACTTAGAGCTTAATATTAACACTCTACATCAATGTCGGCCCTGCTCTCAGTGGCGCATGTCACATTTCAGCCATCTGCAGACTCTAAATGTTAGACTCTAAATGTTAACTTGGTTCCTCCCCAGCAGCAGAAGCTGGAAAATTCAACGAGAAGCCCCTCCCTCTTTAGCTCAGAATTTCTGCAAGAGGATGAGTCTCAGGACCATCTGTTTGTAGGGATATCTGAGAACCTGTCCCCAGCCGTGTCATCCTGTGTGGCTACAAACATTAGCCCTGAAGCTTGGCAAACACCAGTCATGTGTCTCAGTTAACCCCTGGATGTGCCAGTGCCTCCCAGAACTCTCCGTCTTCAAAAGGATGAAGGGGTGCTTTCTAGGATCTCCAGGTCAAATGACATCTCAGGTCAAGTTGCTATTTCCTCCGAAGCATGCTCCCCATGTTGGTTCTTGTACCCAGTTTTCTGCCCTGTTCTCCCAGTTGCTCTTTCTCCTTCTCTCTATCTCTCCAGTGCCTGCTGCCTTGGGCCCATCTCTCTTATTGCCCCTTCTTCCCCTACTTCCCTCTCTGTCTCCAGAACAGCTTGCCCTGGCCTGGACCCATTACTGATCTCTTCTGTTACTGATATTTCTTTATTGAGGTATAATTTACATACAGTAAAGTACACAAATCTTCATGGACAGCTCAATGGCTTTTGATATACGGACAAAGCCATGGAACCAACTCCCGGATCAAGATATAGAATCTCTGGCACGCCAACAGGCTCCCCAGGGCCTCTCGCCTCACTGAACGGGGGACCACTGTTCTATCACCCTTCTTGAATTTCCTCTAAATGAGATCATACAGGATGTCATTTCTAGTTCCTCAGCCATGGCGCTGTGGAAAGGAGGAAGTGTAGCAGAGGGAGGCCTGGCGGGCCTCCTTACATGGACTCACACTGCCTCCACCCCTTCTTGGAGGCCCGCAGTGCAGAAGGGCTTTGTGTCTGGAGTTGCCCCGGACCACACTGGCCTGGCTCTGGAGTGTTCCTGGAAGGGTGCCCATCCCTGGTCCCCTGGGAGCTGCGTCCTGCTCCAGGGAGCTTCAGCTACATCCTTAAATGAGCTCCACAGATCCCTGCACATTCCAGATGGCCTCATCTTCCTTTCTATGTCACCATAGAGCATCAGGTATAAAAAGCAATCAAAAAGATCTTCCTATTTCTTTTTTTTTTTTAATTTTTTTTTTCAACGTTTATTTATTTTTGGGACAGAGAGAGACAGAGCATGAACGGGGGAGGGGCAGAGAGAGAGGGAGACACAGAATCGGAAACAGGCTCCAGGCTCCGAGCCATCAGCCCAGAGCCTGACGCGGGGCTCGAACTCACGGACCGCGAGATCGTGACCTGGCTGAAGTCGGACGCTTAACCGACTGTGCCACCCAGGCGCCCCAAGATCTTCCTATTTCTTAAAATGAGAAACTAAACCACAAAGTGCCTCCACTGAGACTCGAAATCAGGCCTGTTGACCCCATCCTGTGTTCTTTCTGCCCCCTCTCCCTCCCCTGGCACTTGCCGCTGATCTTCAGAATGTATTTCCCACCAGGGCCCACAGAGCTGCTGTAGGGACCAGTCCTGAGGTGGGGCCCAGGGATGAGAGATATCCCTACCCCAAAATTGACTTTGCCTTCCTGTCCCTGAGATCTGGAATTGCTTTCACAGGGACTGTGCCCATCACGCCGTAGTGAGAGAGTGGACTCAGAGGCAGACATCCCAGGATGGGAAATACATTAACTTCACACTGTTTGCAAATGATAGCTAGCCTTTCATTCATTTATTTTTCTATGAAGACTTCTAAGGCTTACTATGAATCTTTACTTGGAATAGGTTTGGACAGGAGGGAGGGGGAGCCCAGTGGCCCTGGGGGCTGGGAAAGTAGAGATGACCCCGGGAAAGGGGAAAAGGGCATAGGCAGCATCCATGGAGAGCTCCTCCAAACCCCAGAGTGGGAGACTTCCTCAGCTTCCTGCGGCCCCCGATGAGCAGTGTCATTGTCCTAGAGACCTCTAGACCCAGGGATGCCACCAGACAGGTGAGGCTGCCCTCCACTCAGCACCCCCTCCTCCCCTCTGTCGTCTGGGGTCTCCTGGCCTGATGGAGCAGGCTATCTCGCCACCCAGGAGCTTCCCTGTGATGGGGGAATGGGAAATCTCACATAAGAGGGAGCAACTTGGGGCCACAGAGGAGTAAGTGCCTTATATGCGGGTGTACACAACATAGGTCAGCTGAGCCCGGAGGGCTCAGGCTGATTAGCTCACATGTGCCCAAGCATGTATGGGAGCCATGGCTAGGCGAGACTTGAAGGAGAGATTTCATCCTGCCCTCATTGATATTCAAGTCAGGGGCTGGGTTGACCAGCCCGAGGCTAATCCAACTATCTCCCTCTTACAGACAGAGCTGCCAGGGAGAACCCCCATCTTTGATCCCCACATGGCAGTGTGGGCTGAAATCAGGTGTAACCCCATTCCCTCGTCTCTCTCCAGTGACCTCCCACCCCACCTTCACCACCCTCCGCTTCCTGTCCAGCAGAATCCTTGGCAAAAGTTCTGTCTGCTCACTACATGCTTATTCTGATGGCTCCCAACTCACCAATCCATGTGCTAGTCATCACTTGTCCCTCACTGGCTTCTGAGACACACTCCGTGGGAAAATAACGTAAAGTACCCAAGTGTCTTTTGGTGTCTCAGATCCCGTGGCCGAAAGGTGGTGGAACTGAGGCTCAAAGCTCCATCTCTGATTCTGAGTCCAGAGATGTTTCCTAGGATGAGGAGGCAGGGGCCTTGGTGAATAGTCACTTTGAATCTAGGACTTGGGGTCCTCACTAATGCCAGGAGACTGCCTTCCTGTAGGGCAGCCTGAGTTTAGTCCCCCGGGTTTTCTCTCTGCATTCTTTGGCTCAGCCAAGGAGCTGAGGAGGAGGCTGGCGGGGTGAGAGGCAGCAGAGGAGAGCTGGAGTCCTGTTGCAGGAAAGGGAAATTGGGGGGCGGAGGAGAAAGATGGTAACAGGGATTGCCTGGGAAGTTTTGGCATATTAATGCCCAGTATAATCCCCTCTGCCTCCCCATTCAACCTTTGGGGGAAAAAACAAAGTTGCTCATCAATGTTTTTGGAGGTGTGTGTGTGTGTGTGTGTGTGTGTGTGTGTGCATGGTACAGTACCTGCTGACACTGGCCTCATGCAGGAGCTACAGCTGAGCAGCACAGCCAGAGGAGGTCCAGGGACAGGGAAGTTTCTCATGTGAGGCTGACAGCATAGCCTGCCCCCTGCCTTGATCCTGCCCAGGCTCAGCGTCCCCTCCCCTCCTGCCCAGGACTTGGACAAGTCGCCTGCCCGTGAGCTCACCCCTTGGGACAGCATCTGACACACTCCTCTGGAGGTTTCAAGGTGAGATGCTGCCTGGAAGTTAACCAGGAAGATGTCTAGAGGCACTTGCAAGGACGGACTTGAAAAAAGAGGCAGGGCGTGCCACAGAGATGAGAGAGGAGGAAGATGGCCGAGAGCTCCCGGACTCGGCTGTGCTGATTTCTCATCAGCTTTGAAGGTGGGGAGAAAGAAAAGAGGATTTTTTTTCCACCCTCCTTTTTCCAATAAGCACCGGAGCCACTCAGAGTTTGAGTTATAATCCTTATTGACTCCATCTGCTAGGAGGGAGGCGGGGGGAGAGAGAAAGAAGGGAGTAGGAGTCAGGCTCCAGGGCCAGGCTGAGGGGCAGTGAGTTGGAGGGACGCCCAGGTCTTGTTTGTCTTCTCTCTGCCTTGGCCACAGGCCAGGGAGGACACTAGTGGAGATGGGGCACTTGAAAGAAATCCCTGGAGCCGAGAGCTTCCAACTGCTGAGAAAAGGAAACCACAGGTTTAATTATCCCCCAAATTAGGGGGTTTCTTTGTATTTTGGATCTATTCTTAGTTCCAGAAATTAACAACAAAAAAAGCTGTGTACCAAATGCAGAAGTGAGCTGAGGTTCTGTAGAAACTGGGGTGGAGGGAGCCTCTCACACTACCTTCAGGGAGCTGCCTTGCTCGAGATCATCTGGGGTGTGGCCCCAGCCAATGACTGGTGGAGGCGGGGTGAAAACCCCAGCCACTTCAGCCCAGGAAGGACATCTTTTCTCCAGAGCTCCCTGACGGGGGACCAAGGCTATGGTATGGTGTCGAGGACTGGCCTCTCCCTCCACCTACTCCTGCCACGGTGTTGATCCCAAGGGCCCTCTTCATTACACATCCCGCAAGCTCAACTGGCTCTTTGAGTGTATTTCCCAGGGAGCCTTCCCAGCCACATAAGACCACCAGGACTTGTAATATGTGCAAGAAAGGAGTAAGCAGGCTGTGTGATGGAGAGTGACTGCAGGGGGGCCGGAGTGGGACTGGGGGTCTGCTATAAGTGGGATGGCTGGGACATTTGGCTTGACACCAGACAAGGCACCGATCTTGTGAAGAGTTGGAGCAAATGCTTTCCAGCCAGAGGGGACAGTTAGAGACTCCAGGGCATCAAAGGGCCTGGCATGTGCCTGTGTCTCCCTAGGTGAGAATATGGATGAGGTGGGTCATGGAGGGGCCCCCAGCAGAGAGGACCTGGAGGAGAGGCTTAAAGGTGAAGTAGTTATTTCCAGGCATGAAAAAGGGGGAGAACATAGAGAAAGGTATAGAGTAAGAAGGATCCACCGTGGCTGGAAGGTGAGATTGGCCCATGGCAATGCAGGGAAAGGGGTAGAAAGATAGATTGGAACCAGAGTTCACGGTGGCCAACTCTGTGTGGGAGGTGGGTGGGTAGGGGCGTTCTGAGAAGAAAACAGAGAGCCGTGCTGAGGTGCGACTGGCAAGGAGAGACTGGCACCTAGGGGACCAGTCGGAGGCCCCAGCAGGAGTCTAGGTGAAGCCCACGAAAGCTAGCCTAGAACAATGGCATGCGGCATAAAAAAAGGAAACTGATTCGAAAAATGTTTTGCAGAACTCAGATAGAAGGAGGCTGACTGGGGCTGAGGGGAGAAGCGGAGAGTGAGCACTGGCTTTCCTGGTTTTGTTAACACAGAAAGGGCAGCAGATTTGCATGGTAGAGGTAAGGAAGAGATGCCAGAGTCCACGTGATGGTTACAGGTGAATTCAGAACAGGAGGGAAGGCTCTCCAGGAAGTCATTCATCATATGTGGGCCCTTGAAGGGAGCTGAGGCCCTCAGGAGAGAATGCAGCATGAAGTGAGAAGAGAGAAGCCCATGGAGACCATGCAAGAGGCAGAAAACCCACCACGGAATCCTGAGCAAGGATGCTCGGAAATTATGCAGGGGAAGCCGGGAGAAGGAGGCAGGAAGAGTCAGACTTCGCACTACCGAGGAACAAGGGTCAAACAAAAGGAAAGGACGGAGATGAGTTGGTGGCCTGGGAGGAAAGCAGGGTCAAAGAATGTTGTTTTGATTTTTAGGACTGGAGGGCATTTCACATGCACATAGGCTTCTGGGAAGGAGCCAGAGAGGTGGTGATAAAAGAGCAGGGAACTGATGGCTTCAGAGGCGGGAGGGAACGGCATCAAGCATGGGGGATGAGCCTGGAGAAGGGTCAGCCCCATCCTCCTCTGAACCGGAAGGCAGAGACAACATGTGCGGGAACAGGCAGATGTGCCTTGAGGCCAAAGGACTGAAGTCAGGGCAAGTTTGCCTTTGATGGTCTCAGCCTCGTCAGTGAGGTAGGAGGTGAGGTCACTTGCTGAGGCCTAGCCAGCAAATGTGTTTGTTCAGGACAGACACCTAGTCGGAGTAGCCTAAGTACAAGTGGAGATTTATTGGGAGGCAAGCAAGTAGCTCACAGATGAATTGGCCAGGAAAGACAACTGAGCCTTGTGGGGACAGTCTCCATCTCCCTGGGGCCACACGGAGTCCCGTCCCCACCTCTCTCTGACCCTCCCTCCTAGTCTGCCCCTGTGGAGCCCTGGAGTCCAAACGTGGGCAAATCAGAGCTTCTGTGTCCCAGTTCCTAGTTTTCAAAAGATGGGGTCTAATTGGTTCTTAACCTTGGGCAGATAACCACCTTTGGTCCAATCAGAGGTGGTCAGGGTTTGGAACCTACTGAATCCAGGAAGATTCGTCGGACTCAACATGGTGGAGGATGGACATGGAGATAAGTGGCCCCAAGAAGGAGTGTTGCAGGTCTGAAGCTTCCAGCATGCTCCCTGCCAAGGTACCACGAGCCAGCCCTCTGAGCCGACTGAGGCTGGAAAACCTTAATGCATAATGGAGCTCATCAGCAGGGATGTGAGGTTTTTCTCTAGCTTTCAGAAGATTGGGAGCAGAAGTGGAAGAATCCTGCCAGCCCATTGTCTCACAGTTGGAGGGACTCGGGAGGTAATGGGCAGGAAGGCTAAGCAGACAAGGGATTTGGGTTGGTGACAGGATAGATGAAATGGTCTTACCAGGACTGGATAGGGAGATACCATTGTGGGAGATGGGTGTGCTGAAGAAACAGGGAACAGTCGATGACCAACATCGGGGAAAGGGGGAAAAACCAATCTGGGGACTTCAGGAGGTGGGAGAGAGGCCAACTGAGCTTGACTTACTGTCAGGACCACTGGGTCCTGCTCTCCTGATCTTCACTATCTGTACGTACTCTCCACTCTAGACAGGAGACCAGTTTGCTGAGCTCTCCCCACTTCCTCTGAGAAGGTTGACACACGACTTTGGCCCAGTAAAGGATTCCTCCAGGCCCTGATAGCTATGTAGCATGGAGAGCAGAACACGACCATTATCACTTTGTAATGCCCTCAGAAGTGTGGAGAAAGCGCCTCACGCAGAGAATCAGCATCTTCCCTGCCCTCATCCCATCAAGGAACCTTCTCACACGTCCATATTTGATGGCCCTCACTTTCTCCGTCTGGCTGACACCAGCTCTCCAATTCTGCCCGATGAATCGAGAGCTCCCCTGTTGAGGGGAGGCCAAAAGTACGGAGGCTGCAGTGTCCAGAGCAGTGGAGGCTGGCGGAGGTCCTGAAGGGAGAGGCCAGCACTGGGCTCCTCTGTCATCCTCCATGCTCCTTCGAGAAGCTGGCCTGACCTGGAGCAGGAGGAGGACTTGAGGCCAGACAGGAAGGGCAAGCATGACCAGCACTGGAACCCCATTCTCCAGGGATTTTGGAGTCAGAAAGGTCTAGCTTCTCCTCTAGCAGACTCAGTTCCCTGAGGGCAGGGCCTGTGTCTGACGGACGTGTTCACCTCTCAGTCCTTGGCGGTGGGCCTGTGGCCGCCCACACGGGTGCTTAACTGAACAGATGAAGCACGAGACTCTCCGGTCGTGGTGAACTCAGTGGCAGAACTGCCTGGAAGCAGGTGAACCAACTGGGGCAGCTGCCGAGACCTGAGAACCCTGAACCTGGGCCAGAGACGTGCTTCAGAGAAACAGGCTGTGCGCTGCAGGCCAGGGCTCCCGAGGGAAAGCTCCCTGTCACTGTTCCAGAGCGTCTTCTGCACCTTGGCCCAGAGGACAGTATCTGCAGGGAACTTCCTCTTTCTTAGGGTTAAATGAGGAGCCACAGCCTAAGTCCAACTGGGACAAACTGGGCCTGCTTTGGGAACGGTGTCACTTACTGGGTTAAAGTTCAGGTGTTATTCATTCATTCATTCATTCATTCATCCATTCATTCATCCATTCATTCAATAATTTTACTGAGAGCCTTCTACATTCAGGGTATCAGGAAAACCATGATGAACAAGATACAAAGCACTCATCTCTTCAAGGAGCTCTCGGTAATGTCTGGAATGATTATTTGGATGCAAGTTAGAAACTCGCTGAAAACTAGACAAAATAATAAAGGGGGATTTGTGGAACGATGCAAGCATAACCTATGGCAGCTGGGGACAAGAAGTACAACCAAGATCCAGGAACAACATCCTCCTTCCTGGGGAGGGACGATGTCTCTCTTCTCTCTGCAGACCCGCACGGCTGGTTCAGCACCACATGGCAGTAAGTGGCTGCTCCAGGCCTGCCCTTGAGGAGGCTTCCGGTTCTAAAACCCAACACCAACGCCTTCAGCCTCTGTCCTAATATTTACTCCCTTGGGTTCAGATGTCCACCTCAGCTATGGCTTAGGAAGGAAAGGACTGGTGGCCCAAAGGGCAGATGGAGTGCTAGGGGTGGGTAAAGGGGGTGGGGAGAAAATCCACCTCCCTTCTTGTTCTCTAACTCAACCCATGAGAGTGGGGGGTGGGGCTCCTTTCCTGAGACCTGCCCCCTCCCCTGCCCCACCGCCTAAACCACACAGTGACGCTGAGAAGGAAGCCCCATCAAGGCAGAATGAAGTCTCTTTCTCCTGCTTTTCAGGCTGGGGAATCGTTCCATAATTAAGGGGAAAAAAATGACAAATGCAGCGATGGGCAAGTCCCCATACTTCATCCTTATAGCCATTGAATGAACAGTGTAACACATAATGCTTTATTATAACTTTCTAATAATTACAGTTATTACTGAGTTCATGTATATGGAAAAGGCAGAAATACCATCACTGTGTTAATCCATGAGGCCTTTCAATGGGATTTATTGAGCAATAAGTGAATTCCAACCACTTGGCATGAAACAGAAGACTTTCCCCAGCACTATTAGTTATTGTGAAACTCAAATAGCTCACACAAGACCAGGCAGTCTGCCCCAATTATTTTCTCCTCCTCCAGGCAGTCTGCCCTGATTTAGAGGGCTGTGTTTAGAACTTCCCTCTTCACAGTAGAGCTAGCACCCACACTCTCTTAACGTGTCTCAAAGGTCATGAATGTCAGCCCGAATGTTGAGATAAATGTTTTCTGTTTGCACAGAGCTTTACAGTTTTCCAAATGTGATCACAGACATGATCTTTCTGTTTGAAAGGTCAAAGGAAAAACTCTTCTGAAAATAGAGATATATGGGCACGAGGGCCATTAATAGACTCTGCTCTCGGTGGCTTTTGTTGGGGGGGGGGCAAATTGATTTCATGCCAAAGCCTATGCCATTTTTAAGAAGTGACCCAGCCCTTGACAATGACCATATGCAGTCAAGGAAGGCCTATGGGTACCTGCTGTAACCATCAGTGATCAAAAGGGGCTCTTTTGTGTAGCTGGAAACAGACTAGTTCTCTGGGCTCTGGAAGAGGGGCGGAGGGGCCAGAGCCAGGATCCAAAAGAAAGAGACTCAGTGGAAGATTCCATTTGTCCCAAGGCACAGGATTGGGTGGGAAGAGTTGTCCAGCAGGAACAGGACAGCCTTGGTAGTACAGGGCTTCCTGAAGTTTGGGAGTTTGGTTCATCAGTTTATTCAACTCATGCTTACCTAGTACTCACTTTGTACAGGTGTGTGGGCAACCCCACTCTCAGAGAGCTCACAGGCAAGTGGGGCAGTCAGACAGTAAATGTGAGCAACCACCCAAAAGCACAGTGACATGTTGTAGAATGGACTACAGAAGGAGGGGGAAGGGAGACAATGTGAAAGAAGGGAGAAGGAAAACACAGGGACCTTGATACTGAGTGTCCAGTAAGTGCTACAGGCTCACACAACTCCTTCTGTCCTCAGGACCCTGAAGGTAGATGTTACTAGCCTCCATTTTTATAGATAAAGAGACCAAGGTTCGGGAGAGGTTAAGTAGGTTATCCAAAGTCATCAGGTCAGCACACATTTTTGAGCACCTGCTTTGTAAATGACCCCACCAGGACTGGAGCCCAGTCTGGCAGGTGCAGGTGCGTCAAGATGGCGCAGGAGAGTGGAGGACAGTCCCCTGCTGGGGAAAGATCAGGCCATGTGGCTTGACAGCTCACAGATGAGAGAACAGTGAGAGAATTTTAAGATAAGGAAGGTCAATTGCTTCCCCAAAGCATGGATTCCCTCTGCAACACCTTTGTGGAGCAGCCATGCAGTCTGTGTGCAAGCATCTTCAGGGATGGGGTTCACTTTGTCCACAGGAGTCACCCCATCTTTGGGCAGCTCTCACAGGTGGAATGTCCTTTCTCACATCAGACCCACCTGCCTCATTCTGGGACACAGCCAGCAGGCTGGGACTCTCTTCTACATGAGCTCCCTTTCTAGAGGATTTCAAAACCAAAAAGCCTACTGAATCCAAAAGAATGACTGGACCTTGTGGGTGTAATTTCAGGCCTAAGTCCCTTTTGGGTTTACTCTTCTGCAATTCAAAGATAAAGAAACCAGAGGACCCCTCACCTGGGCCCGTATAGACATCTACTATTCTGCTGAAGGGGACCATGGAGCTGTCCCTTCTCTTCAGAACCCAGAGGACCAGCCCATCCCTGCAGCCCAGCGTCTGCCCCAGGGTTGTCTGGTTCCCCACAAACACTGCTCCCATTGCTACCATGTTGGCTGGCTGCTGGAATTCATGGTTCTTCCTGGAAGACCCTTCCAATCACAGTTCACTCATCACCAGGCTCTGATTGGCAGGTGACTGGCGGAAGGGGTTCCCCCTTTCGTTGTGCACGGTGCTGGAGAGTGATGAATACCTGCTCCGACTCCTACCCCAGCTGCACTGCTAAACCTGCTCCTGCTATAAATCCCTCTTCCAACAAGGGAAATGGGGCCACACGCAGCCTTGCAGGCATCAAACTGTGGGTCTGCCGCCTTGCTAAAGTGATGCCCTTCTGAGGCCCTGTAATAATAACGTAGCCGGAAGACCATGGGCCTAGTGTCCAGAGACCTGGCTTCTGTCCTTTCTCTTTCACTACCAGGCTGTGTGATTTGGGACAAGATCTGCCCTCTCTGAGTCTCAGGCCTTCCATCCTTAAAATCAGGGCCTGAGTCACTAAATGATCCCTGAGATGCTTTCCAAGCTCTAACACTGTAGGATTCCAGACGTGTCCCGGGACTGTACATAGATCAGCCTGAAGCTTAAGGCCCAGCTAGGGTGTCACTCACACATCAGGAGGAGCTCAGACGCGATGACCTTCCAGGCTTCTTCTAGTTGTGGAAGGCTGTGAATTCGCTCCCCCAGAGCACTGAGAAACAACCAGAATGCCTGGCCCCTGGGCAGGGACCTGGGTCTTGTTCCACCTGTCTGCAGCACTCAGTCCAATGGCCCCAACTCTGACGGAAGGAAGGGCAGGTCAGTGTGATGGCCGTAGGTGTTCCTGAAGGCTCTTTCTACGGGGGTGCTCGTGGGTTTTCTGGATGGGAGTTTGGTGGTGGGGGGGGGGTGGTGATGGCGGTAGAATAGGGGTGTTCGGAAATGACAGAGAGATAGGGTAGCAATAATCACTGAGTGCCTGTGATGTGTGTGCCAAGGACTTTACTAAAGCTTTCACAGCGGTTTCGTTTTGTACAGAAAGCCCAAGCAAGGTCTTCAGCAGAATGCCTGTAGCGTTTGTTTCTTCCTCTGGACGCGGGTGGCACAGTGCGTTCAATTTACGAAAATGCATTCAACTTAGGACATGAGACTTTCTCTATATGGTCAACAACAACAACAACAGCATTTTGAGTTACTTTATGTAATACTCACACATGCTGCTGTCCTCATTTTCCCAGCGATGACCTTGAGGCGCAGAAAGGTTCAAGAGCTTGTGCAAAGGCACACAGCTTGGAAATGGCGGCGCTGAGTCTGCAAGCAAGATCCGGCTGGCTTCAGAGGTGGTGCGCACCCACCCCCCGCCACTCGGGTGCCTCTCACCTCACCTGCCCCTAGCCGTGCTTGCAGGCCAGGAGCCTAAGCTGGAGGGCTGGGGCTGGGGGTGGGAGAGGGAGGGGCCGGAAGGTTGCAAAGACCAATAAGTACAATTCTGTCTTCAAAGAAGCTTCCAGCCCCCTTGGGGGAGGCAGAGAGGGCACAATAATCGAGACTGTGCATGCAGGGGATGGGGACCATGCCAAGCAACAGCCAGGCATGGAACCCGTCAGCCTCGGAGTGTTGGGTGCTCTGAATAGGAGCCACTGTCATAGGCCTCCGGTGGGGAGAGGCCAGATCTGGGGCTAGTTCTCTTTTAACCCCTTCCTGCCCAGGGCTGCTGCCGCCGAGGTGACCGATGGGCCCTGCAACCCTGCTGGCATCGCAGGGTGGCGTGACTGGATTAATTAGGCTTTATTAATAGGCGAGCACTTCATGAATTGTAATTAAGCAGACGTGCATCTGGTGGCAGTGGTGGCTGAGGGTGGGAAGAAGTGATTCCAGGAGGCTTCGGGGTACCATTAAATATGAATACTCTGGCAGGTGTATATACAATACAGCCGGGACTCGGTCCATGGGCCTCTGTCACGCAGGCTGCCCTGTTAAATAAAGTACCCTGGTGTCTGAGATCCCGATTTATTCGATAAACATGTCTTGAGCCTACTGTATGCTCTCCTCTCTCAGTGAGACAGACACAGTTGGGGATGAAAGTTCAGGGAATAGAAGAGGCCAAGTATCCAGTTCTCTCAAAAAGACAAGGAAGTGATAGGGTGCTCTAGGGGCAGGGACAGGAGTTTGGGGCAACTGTCACATATAAGGGCTCCTTCTTGAGGCAGTAAATGTCACCTTACAACACACACACACATACACTCATGTATCAGATTACACCCCCTCTTTCTGTCTCTGTCTCTGTCTCTGTCTCTGTCTCTGTCTCTCTCAGTCCTTGGCCGAGCAAGGCAAGAGGCCTTTCTGTACCAAGGTGCTACAAGGGCCATGCCGGCAGACGGCCAAAGAGGCAGGGACAGACACGGGCAAAGCTGGGCTAAAACCCCACGCAGGGTACAGCCTGGGAGGTGGAGCAAACAGTTTGCTCAGCAGAGAGAGGGGCCTGGAACCAAATGTTTAGACAGGGGACGGCATGTTTAACTCATGGAAAAACAGAGTGCCAAATGATGAGTGGGCTACGGAAAAAGAGGTCTGAACAGTGAAATCCTCCTGTGTTGCTGCAACCCTGACAGCATGACAGATGTGGAGAATAAACTTCCATCTGGCCTTTTCTAAACCCACCCCGACTTTCCATTTGGCCTCAGAAATACCCCAGAATCACTTCTTTTGCCTTTCGGAAATCTAGGATGTTTCCAGTTTACCCGCCTTCTGCCTCTGTGTACTTTGCAACACAGCCTGCGAGATGGGCCTGACCATGGACTGTTCTGTGCACCTCCCCTTGCCGGGCTTGCTCGTGCTGTTCCTTCATCCCGAGATGCCCTTTTCACTTTTCAACCTGCTCATCTGCGAAAGCTCAGTTCATGCGTAATCCCCTCGGAGAAGCCTTCCCCGAAACCGCCAGTCATAGTTAGCTACAGAGTAGCTTCTCCTGCTCTCCTGGGCTGTACGGGGAAGAACCTGGAGTCAAAGGCATGGATTCGAGTCCCAGCTCCACTCTCCTTAGGCAGCAGGCCACTTAATGGCCCTCGACCTTGGTTTTCTCACCTGCAAAATGGGAAAGATGGTAGCACCTTCCTGACAGGGTTGGAAGATTAAATGATGACTCAGGTACTCAGCATAATGCCCTCTAGGTCCAGCCATGTGGTGGCAAATGGCAGATTTCATCTTTTTTGATGGCCGAGTGATAGTCCACTGTATACACACCACATCTTCTTTATCCATTCATCTATCAAGGGACACTTGGGTCGCTTCCATATGTTGGCTATCGCAAATGAGGCTGCAATAAACAATCCTTCCAAATTAGTGCTTTACATGTTTCTTGGGCAAATACCCAGTAATTCCACTGGAATCACGTAGTTCTATTTTTAATTATTTTTGAGGAACTGCCATACTGCTTTCCATAGTGACTGCACCAGTTTGCATTCCCACCAAAGGTAAATACCATATAATTTCACTTATAAGTGGCGTTAAAAAAAAAAAAAAAAAAGCAAAATGAAAAGGCAAACAGGCTCAAATACAGAATACAAACTGGTGGTTGCCAGAGGGGAGATTGGGAACGAGGAGTGAAATGGGTGAAGGGGGCCAAGAAGTACCAACTTCCGTTTATAAAATAGATAAGTCATGGGGGTGAAAAGTTCAGCAGCAGAAATACAATCCAATACTATTGTAATAACATTGTATGGTGACAGGCGGTGACTATACTTACCACGGTGAGCATTGCATATTGTTGAGAATTGTGGAGTCTCTGTTCAGGATACACCTGAAACTAATATAACACGGCATGTCAACTCTACTTAATTAAGGTAAATAAATGAATAACTGGCAACACTAAGAAAAGGAGATTAAATGAGATGAAGTTTGTAAAAATGCCTTATCAGTTATAAGGTACGTGTCAGCATAAGAGCCTGCTTAGTACTTTGTGTTCGTCGTCGTCTATTTGTTTTTTTATTTTATTTTTGAGAGGGCGAGAGTGAGACAGAGCACACGTCGGGGAGGGGCAGAGAGCGAGGGAGGCGCAGAATCAGAAGCAGGCTCCAGGCTCTGAGCTGTCAGCACAGAGCCCGACGTGGAACTTGAACTCACAGACTGCGAGATCATGACCTGAGCTGAAGTTGGACGCTTAACCGACAGAGCCACCCAGGCGCCCCAGTCATTGTCTATTTGATTTGACGGGAAGTCCCAGGTCTTAAGGCTTATTTCCCTAGTGCAGTGGGTGCTCACTGCCTGTTCGTTGAATGAATCACTGGCCGAACGAGGTAGAAGCTGAGGGCTGGTTGGGTTCATGGTTTCCTTCCGCAGGATCCTGGGGGCCTGCGTTAGCCCAGCAGTAACCCCAGGCAGAGAGAGTGTGAAGTGAAATGTTGGGGGTAGCACAGGAGTATGTGCCATCCTCAAAGGCCAGGGTGTTTTAATTAGTATAATTAATGATGGCACCAACTGGCTCATTACCTGATGGAATTAATGGAGATCATTTGTCTCCTTACAGCAGCCTTTCGTATTGGCGGGGGCTGTCGGGGAGATGGGGAGATAGCACACGTTCTCTGCCCCGGGGAAGGATTCCTGAGCCTCCACCTGATCTGTCTGCTCTCCAGAAGTCTCTCTGGGTCTCCCCTCAGCAGCCCCCTGCCCAGGGCTTCCGCCACCATTCTGGAGCCTAGCTCCACTTCACTTTAGACTAAACAGTGGGTATCTAAGCACAACTATGTATAGGGATTTAAAACATAACAGTGGCGGGAGGTCTATCTCTCCCCTAAATCTCCCCCTTTCTCCCTCCCTAACCCTTGACGGAGGCCACACTGACCCCATCATCAGTCTGGGCTTGTGACTCCCATACAGCCCTCCAGTAGCTATTAGGGACCCATCTTAAGAGACCCTCGTCTCCTGCTGCTAAGGCTGACTTTGGGACAAGCTTGAGACAAAGCAGTTAGGCTCAGTGACGTCTGATCCCACTTGGAGACACATGGGCTATCTCTTCCCCTCCGACACTGCCTCAGTTTTGAGCTCTTCTTCCTTTTGACTGTGAAGAAGTACCTTCTGCAGCCGGAATCTTGAGTTCTACCATCTTTATGTGGGAGCAGAATCAGAGTGCCTGGACCCAGCTCCTTTCCACACAGCTGAGAGCACACAGTCCGGGCAAAAGAAAATTCTCCCTGGAATCCCTCGGCCTCTGGAACTCGCGGTTGTGTGCAGGCATTTGTGGGGAGATACTGAAAGTCCTGGCTTCTTCAAGGACTGTGATGGTCAGATAAAGGTTGAAGCCCCTGTGGGGAGCCAGGCAAATGCCTTTAAATCATCCTACAGAAGGATCCAACTGGCCCTGCATATTTCAAGCAATAAAGGGTCAGCCACCCAGAAAGGAATGTCTACCACAGAGCTCAGCCCCAAAACTGTGATCGTAAAATAATGGAATAGGGGCGCCTGGGTGGCTCGGTTGGTAAAGCATCCAACTTTGGCTCAGGTCACGATCTCACGGTCTGTGAGTTCAAGCCCCATGTCGGGCCCTGTCCTCACAGCTCAGAGCCTGGAGCCTGCTTCAGATTCGGTGTCTGCCTCTCTCTCTCTGCCCCTCCCCCGCTCGTGTTCTGTCTGTCTCTCTAAAAAATAAATAAAATATTAAACTGTAAAATAAAATAAAATAAAATAAAATAAAATAATGGAATAAACTTAACTCTGGCATATTTCAAGGCACATCTATAGACCAAGAACATTGTACATATGGACGAGCCTCTGTAGCTACCTTTTTGAGGGTGTGTGTTGATTTCCACATGAATGTGTATTTGTGTGACATAAATGCGTGCTCTCTGGTGTTGCGTGGGTCTGTCTGTGCCGTAAGTGTATCTGTGTGCAGAGGCTGTCTCTGGAAATGTGTGTGAGCCTCTGAGGGTTGCAGGTCTTTCTGTGCTGGTGGCTACATTTGTCTTGTTGTGAGTATATGTGTATAGCTTTCTGTCTCAGTCTGTATGTGGGTGACTAATACAAACAGTAAGGACAAAACATCTGATGAGTCAATGAATCCCCCCTTTTCCTTTGACTGGACCGTAGAGGCCCGGAGATTGAACACTGACTCAATTCATCTACTAATGGAGTGTCACCCACGGGGCAGTATAAAAACACACAATAGCAACATTGTAACATTCCCTACAGACTATCCCTTAATGTTTCAGAGCGCCCACCATTCTGGGATCCTGGTCTACACCGGGAACACACTGTGGGGGCAGAGATAACCAGGGGTTACATTTGTGTGTTTGCTTACAACACAGCTGGCAAGGGTACTCTGTGGCATTTATCGCTGTTGTCCCTGTGGACCGTCTCGTGCATGACCTGCAGAGACCCCGGGGCCTGTAAGGGCCAGAGCAGCATCAGGAGAAGGCAGAGGCACCATGCAGGTGTGCGTGTGCGTGCATGCATGCAGGTGTGTGTTATGATAATCAGGGCCACCCCATTGCCCAACTCCAGAAATACCACTTGGCTGTGTCTCCTATGGCGTTCCAGGAGACATTCACAGCAAACACAGCCCCCGGCCCTGCACCAGTGCCGCCAGCCCAGGCCCTTTCTTGCTGTAGCTTCAAGCTGAGGTGGAGGCAGGAGAAGGCCCAGCACATTCCCGGTGGCTGGGAGTGGCTCCTCAGGGTGTAGAACAGCCAGAAACCAAGTCCTCCTCCCTTGGAGGGTTACCGTGATTTATTTTTTAAAAAAGGCTCTTTCTGCTCAATGGGGAAAGAAATCAGATGGAAAGGAGGAGGAAGAAGGTGAAAAAAAAAAAATCTTTAAACCTGCATTTTTACTTTGGAAAGGTCAACGGTGAGAACTTGCTTCCTTGCCAACACAAAGCCGGTGCTGGTGCTCAGCGGCCTTCTTTGGATCGATATGACACTGATCACCTCATAAAATGGTGTGGAGGTGACAGGCGCCAGGGTGAGGGCCGCTGGAGGGAGGAGTGCCTGCCACCAGCTCTAAGCCCCTGGGGGTCAGCTAGAGGCTGAGCCCCGTGCTGCCCCAACCTGCCCCCGGCCAAGCCCTCCCACCGCCCCCTAGGAGACCAAGGCCATCTGTTCCTCACTTGCAGGGGTGCAGCTCTGTGAATGGCTGTCCTTGCTTATTTTTGTGACTTTGGGAGCTGCCTTCCTTGAGCAACCTGGGCCCCCATAGTCAAGCCACCTACCTCAGTCTCCCAAGGCTCAGGCCACCCCAGAGTAGTGGTGTTGCGGCGGCGGGGGGGGGGGGGCTGTTTGGAAGTAGTAGGAAGGGCTGGAATCCTTAAGCGGGACACGGGGGGCATTTTACCATTGGTCAATGGAGCCACTTGCATATTTTGTCTTATTTGCATGAGACATAGAGGTGGAGCTGAGGGAGGGAGAAGTTGGGGGCACGGTAGGTAGCGGTGACCTTCATCCCGGAATCCTCTGTGCATATGCTTGGCCTGCACATGGGCCATCTGGTAAACCCCTTGCACCCTCAAATGATGCACAGCATTGACATCTTCAGCCAGCCCTGGCCATAAGGCACAGCGCAGACGGTCTGCCGGCTCGGGGGTGTGAGGGGCAGGAAAGGGGGACAGTGACACTTTCAAAGAATGGAGGACGCTGTTAACATGTCAGTCCAATTATGGTAATGTGCTGGGGTAATTGGCCCTCCAAGGGCGAAGGGGATGCACATGAGTACAGTAATTGCAGGTTCATTTTGCTCTGCATTCTTTCTCCTGCTTTGGTGACTAATTATTAGTATTTAGCAAGTGGATATTGTCATCTTCAAAGCAGGTGCAGCTGTGGCTCAGGCATTGGAGCTGGGGCCAGCTAAAGGTCAGCTTCTGCTTGGGGATAATTAATTTGTCTTTTATGGATCTGAAATGTGCTCCAACCTTGTCTCTTCTCCTTTGCTTCTAAACAAACAAACAAACCAAAGGAAAGGGGAATATACTTTGTGGTTTATTTCCATACAATTTCCATTACAAGGCCGGAATTGACAAATAGGGGTAAACAACTGGACGGGGTCATGTACCTCTACCCTCTCTAGACAAAGAGCCAGAAATTGATCCCCCAGGCAGGATCCACATGAATAAAGAAGCCAAAGGGTCCGGGGTGACCATCAACAGGTAAGTACAGTCTATGGGCTCTTGATACCCTGTTTGTTTATTGTCACTTATATAGTGACACTCACTTATATAGTGACTTATATAGTCACTCCGTCCCTAAAAGGATTAACATATCGGAATTCCAAAAGGGAGAGGAATAATAACAGTGAAGAGCTGTAGAGTACCTACTGTGTATCAGACACTCGTTTTACCTGTGCACATAAACTACTCACTTGGTTTAACAACAACCCTAGGATGTAGGTGTTCTTCTTACTCCCATTTTACAGGTGAGAAAGTGAGGCTCAAATAACGGGAACTTGTTACTCCCAACTAAAGTAACAGCTGACAATCCCTGGGCTGTCAGATGCTTAACAAAACCCCTTAACGGAGTGTGGCGCTAGGCTGAGTGCTCTGGCCCGCCAAGTCAGGCAGCCCTCCTTAACGTGACTTCGTGGAGGCCCACGAAGAAACCGTGGAGGTGTTTTCTTACGATCCACCTGCCTGGGCATTTTTATCCAGGAGCATGATGCCTGGTAGAATTTTACCAGAGACTCAGAAGAAATCAGTGTAGATGGAAATGGAAGGGAAATGGCCCCACAAGTCCTGCCTCTTCACTGAGTCTCCTCGACAGCCACAGCCCATAGAGCCCTTTCTCCATCCCAGCGGCCCCGTGCCCCACTAGAGAGCTGGCTCAGTTAGATTCCCGCCTATTTCCATAAGCTATCTTGCCCTGTGCTCTAGTCTCATCGGACCTGCTTGTCTCTCCAGCGAGGATCCAAATGCATTTCGGCCGGGGAACTGGCCTGTGCTTTAACTGCTCCTGTGACCCTCATCCCTGCCCTGAGCACCTAGTGGGGGTCCAGGAACTCCTGACTGAATCAAATTGGGAGGTGGAGCGGACAAGGCTTCCCCTCTGACAGTTCGGTTGGTGAAGGAAAATCCCTCATTTTTCACGTTGGCTGGGCAAACAGGATAATTTAGGAGAAGTAGGTGTGACCCTCTCATCCGTATACATTCTAAATGCAGAAGAGTGCATTCCTTACTTTTGGAAGTTTCTTACGATCCGCCTGCCTCGCAAAATGAAATTCCAATCATCGTTCTAAGAAGAGGCTGGCAAGCGGGGAGAAGTATATAGGAGAGACGGGCAGCAGACGTGAATAACTACTTGGGGAGCTCAGGTTGGCATTCCAGGCCCGCTGCGGCAGGGCAACAAAATTTTGTTCTGTGGTTTTGCTGCAGCCTACATATTGATGCAGCCAACTGAATTCCCCTCTTTGCAACCTGACCTCCTTCTTACTGTGAAATGATCTCATTTCGAGGCTAACCACAAGAGGTTTGGCTGGGCACCTGGCATGCCGTGTGCCTGGCATTTGCAAATCTTCATGCAAAGTGCAATTTTTTTTTTTAAGACAGTAAATAAATCCTGTCCAAAGAAATCTTGGAAAGGTCTGCTCCCAGCCACGAGGTGAAAAGAAAAGCAATCGCTCTCCCCACCCTCACAACTATTATCTGCCTCTCTTCTCGAATGTTAAGGCTTAAGTCGCTTTTAATTTTAGATCAGGAACAATCTGATTTGGGGCCAAGGTCTTTTTTCACTGTCCTTCAAAATGTATTAAGCTGTGGTGTTTTTCCACCTCCGGCCTGCTCTGTTTCAGTTTCTTGAGTGCCCAAAGCTGAAGCCCCACCAAGAATGTGACCTACAGCCAGGATGCAGTGAGACCATACCCTGCAAAGAGCATCCCCCTCCTGCCTGCAGCAGGAAGTCTAGCAATTGTGAAAAAGAGAAGGGGGTTGTGTATCATCTGTCCAGGTTTGGGGGGAGGTTCTTGTCACCTCCTTGGCCAAGTGTGGCCATATCCACATGGCCGCCCAGACAAATGACCATCCAGCAGACCGAGTTCCCAGAAGCTCAGGCCACTACTTTCTACTTCTTCCCAGCCCAATCCCTACTGTTACCACGGAGAAGAGCAGGCCCTTGCAGATCGGGCTGTTCCTTGGCCAGTGCCATCTTGCTCCCAGTCTCCAGCGCCATCAGCAGACCATGAGACTTGAAGGTCATTCCTTTCCAGCTCTGCAGAGGACCCAGGCATGGGGTAGGGGAGGTGCTGATACCTAGACCTTCCTTCACGTTCTGTTGGCAGAAGTCCAACTACCCGCTCAGCCTGGCCTGTGACACCTCAGCTCTGTCTGTCTCCCGGGGTGCTCTGCGTCCAGCCTGAAACTCCATCCAGGACGAGATGTGTGGAGATGGCGGGAGCTGAGACACATAAGACCCATTTCCCTAAGCTGACTCTGCCTTCCCTGAGACATCAGCATCCAGTCTACTTGATGGCACATCAATCCTCTGATTTGGCTCCTTCAAGGTCTTCCCTACCTCAGTGGGCAGACCTGACTCCAGACTCCGACCCGCTCCACACTCTCCCGTCTGCAGTTACTAGACCAGGTCCCAAGATACGACCATGGGGGCTCCTGTTCACCTGCACGGTCTGGGTACCATTTTGGCGTCCCATTGGTAACAGAACACTCTCTGGAGAAAAGCGTAAAAGTTGGGTAAAAACCTACTGACACTCTTGTGGGAAGCCTGCACGGTCCTCTGCAGGCCTCTGACAAGAGGAATGTGCTGGGGTGAGGGAGGAGGCAGAGTTAATAGGGAGGATGGAGGTGAGAAGAATTTGACTCTAAGCCACTGCCGGGCCCCTCGGGATCCCAGGCTCTGCAAAGCCTAGGAAAGTGACAAAATATTTATGTTTTTCACTTCCCTCAGCCACAGCCTTTCTTGGGAACATCTGACAAGGTTGTTGGTGAACAAGCACATCCAGCGTGCAGCCAGACAGGCTCGCAAGGTGCTAAGGAGGGAAGCGGCGGCGGCGGCTGATGGAGCAGCCTCTTCCAGAGGAAGCAGGGCCCTCCCCAGCACCCCTGCCTGGCGCCAGGGTGCCGGCAGAGGGGAGAATCGGCCTCTGGAAAGAGACGAATGTCTCTGGGCTGCAGTAATGAAGTGTCCTGAGCCCGGCCTGAGCGCTCTTTGGGGTGGGAAAAGGGGGGCGCTGTCAGAATGGCGTGGTCAGGGCGAGAGACTTGCTTTCCTAAAAAAATCTGGCTATATATGGCTCTGAGTCAGTACAAAGGAGTCTTTGGAGGGACCTCAGTAACTCACCTTGTTTCGAGTAGGTGATTTAGGATTCAAAACACAGGGGACCCCTTGTTCCAGTACTTGATGCGTCACCCCCCACCCCCAGCCCTCTCACACGAAGACGCGGCTGGGAGTGAAACAAGGTGCTATTCCTCAATCCTGACCTTCGTTTGAGCTGACCTGTCATCCCACATATGCCCCTTCCTCTTTTTTCTCTTCAGACTTCATTAGACTCAACATGGGAAGGGCACCGGGATAAAAATGATGTGGAGAATTTTCTCCCTTCGAGCCCCAAACAGCTGACTGTAGGAGAGTTGCTGTCCGTCATGTGAGATCTCCGCTTCCCCGTCATGGTGCTGCGCTTTCAAAGATTAGATGTCTCTAATAAATATTTGACCCTCCAGGGGCGCCTGCGTGGCTCAGTTGGTTAAGCGTCCAACTTCGGCTCAGGTCATGATCTCACAGTCCGTGAGATCGAGCCCCGCGTCGGGCTCTGTGCTGACAGCTCGGAGTCTGGAGCCTGCTTCAGATTCTGTGACTCTCCCCTGTGACTCTCTTCTGTGATTCAGTCCCTCTCTCTGACTCTCCTCCATCATGCTCTGTCTCTCTCTGTCTCAAAAATAAATAAACATTAAAAAAAATTTTTTTTAAATACTCAACAGTCCAAAAACTATCTTCCCTTTGGTTAGGACACCTTAAATGCTAGTGTGGCTTTAGAAACCAAATTCAAAGTTCTTCCCTAGGCCACAGAGCTCTCTCCTGAGATTCATCCTAAAGAATCTTCGGGGTCTTTTTTCCTCCTATGCATTGGCCCATACCTTCTTTTCTTCTTGGCTATGCGCTTCCAAAGTCCCCAAGGTATTATTTCCACTCTCTACCTTTTGACTTTCCAAAGGAAAATATTTCTTTCACTTGTTCAACAACTGTTTATTGAGTACCTTTTATATGTCAGGCCATGGAATAGTCAGCAATGCTGCCATAATGCTGCGTAAGAAACTACCCCAGGGGTGCCTGGGTGGCTCAGTCGGTTAAGCATCCGACTTCTGCTCAGGTCATGATCTTACGGTTCGTGAGTTCAAGCCCCGCATCGGGCTCTGTGCTGACGGCTCAGAGCCTGAAACCTGCTTCAGATTCTGTGTCTCCCTCTCTCTCTGCCCCTCCCCTGTTCATGCTCTGTCTCTCCCTGTCTCAAAAATAAATAAAACATAAAAAAAAAAATTAAAAAAAAAAAGAAACTACCCTAAAATATCAGTGGCTGTCAACAACAAACATTTGTTTTCCTTGCTCACAGAGCTACAGATTGGCTCAGAAAGCTCTTCTTCAGAGCTGAGGATTGGGTTCGGGTCTGTTTCACAAGGCCTCATTTTTGGTTTCAGAAAGAAGAAATAATAGCGACATATGAAGGCTCTTCTCCTGGCAGGAAGAAATAGCTCCAAAAAATCAAGCCAAGCCATGTAAGTGTGTTTAAGGCCTTTGGTCAGATGTGTGTGTATTTTACTCCCACTAACATGTCATTAGCCAAAGAAAGTCACGAGGCCAAGTTGAAAGTGAGAGGGTGGGGCGCCTGGGTGGCTGAGTCCAGTAAGTCTGACTCTTGATTTCTGCTCAAGTCAGGATCTCAGAGTTTGTGAGTTCGAGACCCGCATCAGGCTCTGTGCTGACAGTATGGAGCCTGCTTGGGATTCTCTGTCTCCCTCTCTCTCTGTCCTTTCCCCACTCTCTCTCTCTCTCTCAAAATAAATAAACATTAAAAAAAAATTAGTGAGGTGGGGAAGAATGCTCTGCTTCTAATTAAGCCATGGCAAGTGCAGGAAAAGAAGGAATAATTGTGAACAAATAATACAATATAATACAGAACAGATCCTACTTTCATAAAGTTCAGAGTCTAATATGGGAGACGGATATTAAACATGCCAACAAGTAAGCGAATATAGAATAAGCTGGGATACGTGTTATAAAGGAAATGAATAACACAGGGATGTACTTTCCAACTGGGAGGGCTACACACAGACTCTGTGAGGTGGTGTCAGTTAAGCCAAGGTCCGAAGGATGAAAGGGAGCCGGGTTTGCAGATAGAGGGCAAAGAGCTTTCCAGCTGGTGGCAAGGACTTAGGCAAAAGCCCCAAAGAAGCAACGGTGTCCCTGTGGTTGGAAAACTAGAGTGAGATCCAATGTGGCTGGAGCGTAGAAGGAAAGTGACAATAGTGTGAGCTAAGATTGAAGGGCCCTGACATGTCACTGCTCTCCCCCCAATCTCCCAACTATTGCTATGTATTCAGTGCTGCTAAAGAAAACAATGCTGCTAAAGAAAACAATAACAACATCACCACCTCCTTGAAGCCTTCTTAGGTTGATCAATGCGTTGAAATCACTTTATGTTTCTCTAAGTGAAAACAAAGACAAAAACCAGTAAGACAAAAAAACCCCTTCAGTCTGCATGTTGCAGGGGCTTGTGCTGGGCCCAGGCTGGAACTGGTGGACCCCTGCCCCACACAAATGAGGATCTCAGGAGTCTCGTGGGAGAACCATCCTATAGGGGGAGAGAGCCAGGCCTGATAGGTGGTGCCTGATGACATTATAGATTTCTGAGCACAGCTTTTTAGGGGCCCCTCAAATCTGCCCCGGGCATAAGGGAACTTTTCAGACTGGTGGGAAAAGCTCCCTATCGTGATTAGAACATGTTTGTCTTTTTTCAAGACTATCAGACTATACACTTAAAATGGACACATTTTTACTGTATGTAAATCATACCTCAATAACATTGACTTTAAATTTTTTTTTCAACGTTTATTTATTTTTGGGACAGAGAGAGACAGAGCATGAACGGGGGAGGGGCAGAGAGAGAGGGAGACACAGTATCAGAAACAGGCTCCAGGCTCTGAGCCATCAGCCCAGAGCCCGACGCGGGGCTCGAACTCACGGACCGCGAGATCGTGACCTGGCTGAAGTCGGACGCTTAACCGACTGCGCCACCCAGGCGCCCCTAACATTGACTTTAAAAGTAAAAAAGAAAGCAAATAATATATAAAAATATCTATTTACACACATATAATTTTTTTTTAATCTTTGAGAGAGACACAGAGTGCAAGCGGGGGAGGGGCAGAGAGCGAGGGAGACACAGAATCCGCAGCAGGCTCCAGGCTCCGAGCTGTCAGCACAGAGCCCAACATGGGGCTTGAACTCACAGACCGCGAGATCACGACCTGAGCCAAAGTGGGACGCTCAACCGACCGAGCCACCCAGGTGCACCATCTTTTCAGATACATATAAATGTATATAAATATAAATTGGGGGCTCGGCGGGGGTTGGTGGTGCCGTCTAGTGGACAGAACAGGACCTACTGGAGGACGGGGATCCCATCCCGTGGAAGCGACGGCGATACCCAGTAGTATGAAGATGTGCATGGTGGCAAGGGTGCGCACCGGCCAGGTGGAGCCCAGGAGAAATGGCAGCATCCACTGCAACCCAACAGAAATGGAACGCCCCCCCCGCCCCCATCCCCGGTGGAACCACACGTGCAACCTTAAATTTTCTAGCAGCCACATTTAAATAAGTAAAACAATAGCAACAACAAACCCAGGCGGAATTAATTTGTAATTAATCTACAATTTAATTGTAGCTAATTTAACTACCTCCACAATAGCACTGCAACCTGAAATCAATCCAACAAAGATAGTACCGAGATATTTTACATTTCTGTGCTGCGTCTTTGAAGCTCCATGTGTATTTTACACCACAGCACGTCTCAGTTTGGATTAGATGCATGTCAAGTGGCCCATAGCCGCCTTCTGGATAGCACAGGTTTATGGGAACAGCAGCCCCTAGGTGATCAAAGTCACTGTGAGCATGTGAGGCCTCTCCCCACCCTGACCCATTCAAGAAAGGAGCCCACGATGCTGAGCCTCTAGCAATATCAGGGTGTAGGGTTCTGCACCTAGTAAGGAGGTGGAGGTGACAGCCTGAGAAATCTGAGCTCTCACGATGACCAACAGAGCACTTGGACCCATGGGCTTGAGAGGCCCAGGGAGCTCAGAATCCACAGGCATCTGTAAAAGTCCTATTCTAGTGTGCTTTTAACTTAAAAGTGCTTTTAACTCAAATGTGCTTTTAACTCCGGGCACCACACAGAAACAATCAACTGCATCTTGCCAACTGATTGTGACCTTTGTGCTTCTGTTAACCTGCAGCATGAAGGCTGTGCTCCGGAACATCTTTTTCATTCAAGCCACCTATAATTCTTTCTTATTCCATTTGCTTATTCCTCGCATCCTAACCCAACTAGCACAGTAGAATATTTTAAAGCTTATTTCTGTCCTTGGTGCTGTAAGAAATCAGTGCGCTGAATTATTGTTTCCATTCTCCTCCGCTTCTTTCAGCCCCTCCCGCTCCCCCTCCCGCTTTGTCCAGGACCACTTGAGAAACCAGAAAGCATTGCACAGCTTAGAGGAGATCAAAACAGTCACAAGTCAGCATTCATTACCAACCAAATGAGTTACATCTACAAAGCTTAGGGTAATGCCCGGCACAGAGTAAGTACTCAAAAAGTCTTGGCTGGTAAGGACTTGTGGTACCTTAGCATCTGAGCAAGTCAATTCAACAGGTATTTCTTGGGGGTCTGCTCTGTGCCAGGCCCTACTAGGTGCTTGGGAACAACAGGGAACAAAATAGATCTCACCCTTCAGAGAGCCGACATCCTAGCTGGGGAAGATGTACGGGGAATAATAAACATCCCAAATATGTCGATTGCATAGAATGCTAGAGGGTGGTAAGTGCTGTCAGCGAAAAGACAAAGTGAAGCAGGTTAGGGGGATTGGGAAGACAAGGTGGGGGCAGGTGGCATATTAAATAGGGTGCCTTGGGGCACCTGGGTGGCTCAGTCGATTAAGCATCCGAATCTTGGTTTCTGCTCAGGTCATGATCTCACGGTTCGTGAGTTCGAGCCCCACGTCGGGCTCTGTGCTGACAGTGGCAGAGCCTGCTTGGGGTTCTCTCTCTCCGCTCTCTCTCAAAAATAAATAAATAAACTTAAAAAAAAATTAAAAAAAAAATTTTTTTTAACGTTTATTTATTTTTGAGACAGAGAGAGAGAGAGAGACAGAGCATGAACGGGGGAGGGGCAGAGAGAGAGGGAGACACAGAATCGGAAGCAGGCTCCAGGCTCTGAGCCATCAGCCCAGAGCCTGATGCGGGGCTCGAACTCACGGACCGCAAGATCGTGACCTGGCTGAAGTCGGACGCTTAACCGACTGAGCCACCCAGGCGCCCCCCAAAAAATTTTTTTAAGTAGGGTGCCTTGCTCATCGGTCCTCATTGAGAAGGGCATGAACTGAGCAGAGTCTTGACACAGGTAAGGGCACCTCTCTGGAGTGCACAGCCAGTAGACAGACAGGCCTTCAAGCAGGGTGTCTGGTGGGCTTGAGGGACAGCCAGGGGGCTGATGTACAGAGCATGAGGACCACGGTAATGAGCAATAGAAAAGGAAATCAGAGAATTAACAAAAGGGAGAGGGGTCCTTCAGGCTGGTGTAAGGACTTTGGTTTTCACCCTGAGGAAAAGGAGGCCATTACAGGACTTGGAGCTGAGGACAGACAGACCTGCATTTCCATTTTACCATAGATCACATAGGCTGCTGTGGTGAGAAGAGACGGCGGGGGAGGGAGGCAAGGGTAGGAGCAAGGAGGCCAGTGAGGAGGCCAGCGCAGTAATTCGGGCAAGAGAAGGTGATGGCTCAGAACAGGGGCTGACAGTGGACTGGTGAAAAGCATCACCGTAGAGACCTGCCACCAGGGCTGTGTACCCGGACTCCGACTGTAACTCCCGCACAGGCAGACAGGAGGCTTCCCCCTTCCTTGCGTCCCCCTTAATAACAACTATTAGTCATTCAGTCACCTAAACCAAGTTAGAGGTGCAGCTGCAAGGAAGTCATTGAGAAAACTTCTTGGCTGTACTCAAATTACCAGCAAATTTCAAGCAAAACCAAATATATCTGCAATGGAACTGTGGCTGAAACAAGTAAAACTTTGGAGAAAAGGGAGTCACAGGTTTTCAGCAGAACAATGTAATTTGGTGAGCGATGGGAGGGGAGAAGGCCTTGGCCAAGAAGGGCCTTAGGCCTGGAAGTTGGGCTGACGTGGGGTCAGAGAGGAAGAAATTTCCTCTGCCTTTCAAAGATTCTTCTAGTTGGACTAAGAATCAAACTGACATGAGACAGATTAACAGAAGAAAATCAAATTTAATTTTGTGTGTGTGGGGAATCTACATGAAAGTCCAAAGCCAGGCAAAACGAGGTACATATGTCATCCTGAGCTAAGGAGAGGGGCAGGGGCCTGGGGATACAGAGAGGAGGAAGGAAGGCCATTAGCAGGTGCCTGAGAGGAGATGTTTAATAAACAAAATTCTCCTGTTGTGCAGCTAGGTTTCCTAGGTAAAAGGGAATCTCTGTTAATAGCTCTCTTCCTGGTACAGGTCCTCTATCTAAATTCTTTTTAGGCACTCGAGGGGGAGGTCCAAGTATCTTCCTGAGTCTTTTAGGCCCTGGTTGTTTTCAGCTCAGAATAATCTACATGACACTGTGGTTGTCTTGGGGCAGCTTGCCCTTGGCCCCTACAATGGCAGTTTTGGACCTGGTGAAATCATGAAGTCGTGAAATAAGGAATCAGGGTCAGCTGGAAGAAAGCTTGTATTCAAGCCTGAGGGAAAGAGATTACGTACAATTAAAATTTGTAGTTAAGCATTAATAAAGGTAATACATTGTACTTAGCTTACTAGCACTTTTTCAAAGTAATAAAGTTTACTTTTTTTTTTTTAACGTTTTTATTTATTTTTGAGACAGAGAGAGACAGAGCATGAACGGGGGAGGGTAAAAGAGAGGGAGACACAGAATCTGAAACAGGCTCCAGGCTCTGAGCTGTCAGCACAGAGCCCGACGTGGGGCTCGAACTCACGGACCGTGAGATCATGACCTGAGCCGAAGTCGGATGCTCAACCGACTGAGCCACCCAGGCGCCCCTAAAGTTTACTTTTTAAGGCACTCTATCATTTCTTAATGTCATTAAGTGTTTTTTTTTTTTTTAAGGAGTTTTATTTCAGAGGAGGAGAAAAAAGATATAATCGTGGCACAGTGAAAAGAACATGTGCTGACATCAGATGTCTGGATTTTTAGCTCTGTTCTGTGCGACCTCAGGCAAGTCATTTCACTTTCGTGAGCCTCAGTTTTATCTTCTGTGAAACGAGAGCACAGGCTCTAAAATTTCGTGTATTTTTTAATTGAGTGGAAAATGCATTTATTTCTTTCTTGATTAACATGGGCTCCCTGACAGTGTGAGAGTTGAAGTCAAGGTCTTAAGCAAGACATTCCTTATCTATAGGCCATAGACCCTGACTAAGGGCACACAGGGCATTTCCTGAGAGCTGACTTTGCAAACTGAACCCGCAACATGACGATGAGTGGCCCAACCAGAGGGGTAAGGAATCAAACACAGACCCTGGCTACCTCACAGCTCAGCCAACCTGACCTTGGCCCCTCCCTGGAAAGTATTATGTCTCTCAATTTAAATATTGAACAACTGTGAGGGCCTACCCTCTGGCACCACGGGTTGGGGGAGGGGGAGGTGTCTCGCCAAGTTTTCAAGCTTTCATGTCACAATTTTCTTTTCCTTTTTCTTTTGTTTTTTGAAAGAGAGAGAGCAGGGGAGGGGCAGAGGGAGAGAGAGAGAGAGAGAATTGTAAGCAGGTTCCCCACTCATCGTGGAACCCGACGCCGGGCTCGATCTCACAACTGTGAGATCATGACCGGAGCCGAACTCAAGAGTCAGAGGCTTAACCGACTGAGCCACCCAGGCGCCCTTTTAATGGCACATTTTAAATGCCTTATTCTGTCAACTGTCAGCTGTCACTAACTGAGCACACACATGTGCCAAGCCATGTGTTGTATGCCAGGACGCAGCTGTGAGCAAAGACTAATGCAGTCCCTGCCTGGTGACACTCACAGTCTGATGGGGAAAACAGACATTAAACAGCAGCCATGAATAATTTATTACAAGACTCTGAGCATGCAGAGTGCTGCAAAAAGAAATTCCAGAACTACAGAAGCATTTACTGAGGAGCCTAATTTAGTCCCCTAGGCTGAAGAAGTGATATTTAAGATGACCCTGCAAAGATGAGTTGGAGTTAAGTGAAGAGAGAAAAGAATATTCTGGAGGGTGGGAACAGCTGCGAGAAGGGAATAGGACCCCTCTTTTGGACTTCTAAGCCATCATGCCACTGTGTTTATCTGAGGTTCCAGCTGGGATTTAGAGGGATAAGGGCATTCATTCATGTGTTCGTTCGTTCATTCATTCATTCATTCATAGCTGTTATGTTCCTGTTATGTGCTGAAGAACAGCAATGGACCCTCTCCAAAAAGAAAAAAAAATCCTCTCTAATGGAATTTATATTCTAGTGGAGAAGACAGACAAATGTGTAAGTAAAACCTGATGGTGACACGTATGCAGAAGAAACTGTAAGGAGTATCTGTTCTGGGGGTAGAGAGTGCAGTGTTACGTAGGAGGAGGTCAGGGAAGGCCTAGGCCTGGAAGAGTGGAGGAGGCGAACCTTTTCATCCTTAGGGGAAAAGCATTCCTTGCAGTGGGAACAGCAATGGCAAAAGCCTTCAGCTAGGAGTGTGCTTAACACACTTGAGGAGAAGCAAGGAGGCCAGAACAGCCAGGATGAGGTGAGCAAGGAAGGGGATGAGGCCACGGAGCCATGAGGCCATCTTCATCATTTCGAGGTCATTGCGTCATTGGACGTCATTGCAAGAACCTAGGCTTTTCCCTGAGTGAGGCTTTAGGCAGGGGAGTGACATGATCTGAAACGTTATAAAAGGACCGTGTTGTTCCCTGTTGAGAATAGACTGAGGGGGCTGGTGCAGGGCAGGACCCAGGAAGACCACAAAAGAGAGGGTGGCAGGATGGGGAGACGGACTGAGGTCCTGAGAAGTGCTGGATTCCTGATATATATGAGAGGTAGAGCCAGTAAGATTTGCTGATGGATTGGATGTGGGGCATCGAAGAAAGAGGCAGCAAGGAGGACACCAAGGTTTCTGACCTGAGAATCTGGCAAAACTGAGTTGTCCCTTACCAAGATGGGATGGACGGTAGGAGGAGCGGGCTTAGCGGGAGAAATCCGGAGTTTGTTTGGGGACAGGCTGCAGGTGAGACCTCCCTTGGACATCCAGTGGGGCTAAGGGGTGAGGTTCAGGAAGAGAGCTGTCAGGAGGCACAAATAATGTGGGAAGGAAAGTTAAGAGACTGAATCCTAAGAGTTCTCCTCACAAAGAAGACATTTTTTTTCCTTTTTTTCTTTTTGTCCTTTTTATGGTATATGAATCAAACCATCATTCTGTAACCATCACTTACACAGTGATGTACGTCAATTATTTCTCAATAAAACCAGGGGGAAAGCCACTGTAAGAGCTGTCAGTTATTTAGAGCCAGGAGAGTAGATAAGGCCACCTATGGAGTAAGGGTAGATTGGAGAAGAGAGGGTCCCTCGGGGCCCCCAATGCTGAGGATGAACCTGTAAAGGAAAACCACCAAAGAAGCCATGCTCGAAGTTGCCTTGAGAGAATCGACCTTTGTTCTCCCCGATACCCCTCCCCAGGGGTATTCCCCAGTACCCCTGGCCCCTCGCCTCCTCCACACCCAATGCCTGCCATGTGTACCCACACACGTGCACCCACCCATTCACATACACTGAACGCAATCACCTATCTCTTGGGTTCACGCCTTTGACAGGGGCTGCGAGAGTGTGGCCCACCTTTCCCAGCCTCCCTGGGGGAGGGACAGGTTTGGACATGGGTGGGAATGCTATGTCCCAGGAGGTGAGCACCCTGTACTGTTATTTCAGAATTCCTTATTGTTGGTCCTACCGATGATGCCACCGTGTCCATGGGAGAACAAATAAGAGATTTCCTATGTAAATTCATAGCCACATGAACTTGAAAGGTAGTGTTTGAATTTGAATGCCAGCAAAACCGTAGAAGCCCCATACCAAAAGAACAAGTCGTCTCATCCATGCCCCTGCCTCGCTGCACCTGTCCCAGGTGGCTAGGTTGCCATCTACTCTGTTCCTGGGATCTCAAGGAGGGGTCAGGCAGGACAGCCTCATTGGCTTTGACCATGTGCCACGTGCCAGTCATTGGCCATAGCCACGGCCATCTTCACTTTTGTGCAGTCCTTGCTGTGGGTTAAGGCCAATTTCTCCTGTCTTGTCGTTAAATACAAAGAGCCTGTTGAATCCAACTGGCCACTCAGTCATCCTCCTGGTGTGGCCACCAGGGAGACGCGGTGTCCACGGTGGAGAATCATCTCAGACGTTGCATGCTCTTCTGTTCCCAGTGTCCTCAGGTCCTAGCAACACGCAAAGTGGATGGGTTAAAGGGCTCCTGGCAGCTTTGTCCCCAGTGGTCTGATTTGCTGAATGGTGGTGGTCTGACTGGTTGAACAGCGAGGACTGCCCCGTGTAACAGCCAATGGGGCCATTCCTTGAGAAAGTTGGGGAGGCCTAGGGAGAGGAGGGGGCCCACCCGCTCCGTGGAGAAGCCACAAACGCATGTGCTCCAAATGAACCCCAGAGACTGGAGAAACCAAATTGATGCCATCTATTATTAGATGAAAGTCAGACACAGCAAAAATGAGCAGCGAGGGAACCCAGATGCTAACAACGTCTCCTCCTTCTGATGTTCCATTAGAGCCCCCATTTCGCATAAGCACCGTATGTCTATAAAACAGGGATTTTGGAAGCAGAGAACAGCTGACAGAGGTGTCAATAAGCCAATTTGTGGCTTGTTAGAGTGTTACACTTGTTTATCGGCATTTAACGAGACAAGACATTGATGTTAACACAGTGGGAGGGAAGTTGCCTGGACCAATAGTATCCCTTGCTGAAAATTAATTTAAGCCCTTTTTTTCTTTGTGCCAGAAATGGTGGAGGTAATTCATTACCAAAGTGTTGAAATGCCACTGAAAATGAGCTAGGGTAATAAGGGAAGAGTCATCAGCAGCTGAACAAAATCCCAATTTAGCTTTCTTCTGGTAACCTCTTGTAAATGAGACATTGTGAAATAATATGCTTTATGGCAGCGAAGAAAACAAAGGGGTTTGTTTAACTTGGGGGATGGGGACGGCTGCAGGGCTGCGAAGGGAAAGTTGCATGCACGGATCTTTGAAAAACCACAAGAGCAGCGGTCTCCGCAGCGGAGCCCACAGCCACACTGCACTGACGGAAACTGAACAGTCTATATCTTGGACCCCCTTGGCTTGAGGAATCCCGGGTCTTGGTGAAGCCACGCTCTTTTATCAAGATTCTGTGAAGTCACTGTTGGGATCGTTTACAGGGTCTCAGCTCCATCCACCGGCCTCCAGTTGAGACTGGGCACAGCATCGCCCATGTCTGCGCCTCACATGTCCCATTTAATAGTCACATGGGGTGTGTGACCTGAAAATGTAGTGGCTTCCGTTTTCCACTCCTTGCAAATTTTGTCTTTCCATTCTTTACGTACCCACATGCCACCCAGGGGAAGATGAACAGGCGGATACGAAGCCAAGTTACTGTGGGCCGATTGGGTCTTTCTTCATAGGACCCCCATCATCTCATCCACTCCCTCCCCACCCTGCTCGTCTTCCAGGCAGAAGACTTTGAACCCAGCTTGAGGCTATTAGGGGCGAGTAGAAGGGCACTTCTGCAAGAACTTCACGGGACAGAACATGATTTGGACATCTGGCTGGGTTAGGCAGGCTTGTGTCATTAGCCCAGACTTGTCACCCCTCGCTATTCATGCCCTTTGCTTTGTGACTTTGCGTAAAGAAGTACAGTATATTTCCCCACTCCTTCACTTTGCCTTTGGCTGTGTGGTGATGTGACCACTCTGCGCCTAGGTTGTAAGAGACACGGGGTGTTTCTTCTCACCATCAGGTGCCTCTAACCTCTCCAAGATGGAGATGGCCAAGATCAGCTAATTGCAGGTGACCTACAGACCAATGAGCTATATAAGAGCTTACTATTGTGTACCACTGAATACAAAATCGGAGTGGCTTGTTACATAGCAGTAGAAAACAATAATGGCCCATTAAAACCAGGAAAGAGATCCTTATGTGCAAGGAGACCAATCCTTTGGAGGGAAAGACTGACTTCTACTTGAGGAATCATCTAAAATTAAGAGTCAGAGTATGTTTCCCAGGCGGGTGCCCTTCTCAGGACAAAACCTGCCTCTCTCTGCCTCTGCCACCTGGGCCACTCGTTAAAAGCCTCGGTTTCACACGGAGAAGCCCTGGTGGGGCATTCCCCATCCCCTTCCCCATTCTCCCGGCATCTTAAAAAAAGAAAACAAAAACAAAAACTACAACCTTCCATCTGTAAAAACAAAAACTACAACCTTCCGTCTGTTAGGGACTCTTTCCAAACAATGGTTTTTGAACCTGTATTAGACTCCTTATTCTATTCGTGATAGGGGCAGGTTTCCATATTAATACTTCCAGAAGCCAAGGGCCAGAGACACGGGAGATTCCTTGTTGAGGGCAGTCAGCTGCCTGGACATCCTATGTTTTCATGCCATCCAGCCCGCTGCCGGAGCTGAGAGCCCAGACCAGCATCCCCGCTGGCTCTGGAGGGGTGATATGTCTCTCAAAGCTTTTTATAATGTGAGCACTGGTCCCAGCAGCTTAGATGTGAGCCGTTTGGGGATAAATACTTGGATTATTCATTCTTCTGTTCATGAAAGGCCAGCGATCTTACGTTTCGACTAAGCATGGTTGGCATATAGAACAGAGCCTCATTTTTCCTGCTGTTTATATAAATGGACTCACCCTGCCCAGACTCCCTGCTGCAAATGTGTGATTAAAGGATTATAAAGGTGATGGAAATAGTAATCACGTCTGTTTTCAGACAGAGCCTTCCCTCATGGGGCCCAAAATGGCTGTGTTCTTATTCATATCTGCAAGGAAAGGGAACGTAAGGGTACTCTCATAGATGGGCCAGTAGGCCCCGGGAAAGGGTCAGATAGCAAATTACCCCAGGTTACCTGGCTTATCAGTTTCCAACTTTGATTGTGGATGAGGGAGGGGAGGTTGCTGTCAAAACAGTTTAGAGCCTGCAGACAATAGAGAACACGTCACCAGATCACTCAGACTGGGCTTGGGATTTGGACTCCCAGAGAGGAAGGACCCAGCAGGGCAAGGCA
Organism: Felis catus; assembly: GCF_018350175.1. NCBI lineage: Eukaryota > Metazoa > Chordata > Mammalia > Carnivora > Felidae > Felis > Felis catus. The sequence continues at coordinate 95,570,733 of NC_058375.1, read as the reverse complement.
GGGCCCGGGCTCAGAGGAGCTAGGGGTGGGACAGGTTATCAACGGAGTGGAGGCTGGCACTGGAACCATGCTGAAGTCCTCTACAGCTGAGACAAAGGCCGATCCGCCAGATCAATTGGTACCGAGTCACCCAAACCACTTGTTAGGCTCATTCTATGGAAATACAGGTCAGGTTCCAGCAACCAAAGAAAGAGTTAATGTGCTCTGGGAGGTCGGTGAGGGAGGTGGGACAACACCCAAAGGGCATTTAATTTCAGGTTTCTGGGGCTCATGGGGACTTTGAATTGTTCCCAGCTGGAATTTTACCTCCTGTGTGGAATCTCAGAATAGAAAAAGTTGGGCACCAGGGCAGAAGATGGGGTGCTAGCCCAGGCTGTGTCGCTGGCCTGTTGTGGGACTTGAGCTGAGTAGCCTGCCTTGTCCCAGCCTCAGTTTCCTCACCCGTAGAAGAGACCAGTACCTCCCTAACTCCCTCCCTCCTGTCATTGTTATGAAGGGCACATGACATAGTGTATGAAATCATCTTGGAAAAATCTAAGACCAGGGTGTTGTCAGTATTAGTTTGCCCTGACATGGGAAGCATCGTCCCTTCCAGTGGAATTTTCTGGGGCTGATTTGCCAGTTTGAGGACTATCCAGTCCTTCTTCCCCTTTCCCTAATTCCCTTGTCCTGGACACTTCCTTGTCCATCACCTCCCAGCAGGGGCTGCAGTGATCTTGATAATTTCTGAGATAGAGCCATAGCATGTGAAAATGGTGGGGAGCTATGGGTCATCTGATGGCCTGTTTTAGTTTAGTGATGTGGGCACCAATGCACACATGGGGAATGTTACCTGCTGTAGGTCACACGGCTAGTTAACGCTAAGCCAGAAAGCACAGTCTGGTACACGGTGGGAATTCAGTATATGTAGGTAGTCTTTACTATTATCCCAACTATACCACGCTTTCACAAAGCAATCCATTTTGCTAGTTACCACTGACTTTGATAAGAGGTTTGGGATGGGAAAGAATGAGGGTTGAAGAAGAAGGAAGTCATAACTGACGTTACAGAAGAAATTTTTAGATTAGCTAATGTCACCTTAAATGCCTCCTCTTCCAGGAAGCCCAAGCTGATCAAAGGCCCTTCCCATGTTCTCATTTTATCTCCTTGTATCTCGTCCTTCTCCTGTATGCCACACCAAAATACTTCCTCACTTGTCTCTCTCCTTCTAGGCTAGGTTCCCTGAGGATACGTGCTCCTACTTTTTCAAAGTTGAATCCACAGTATTTCATGTTTAATATGTGAAGCTGAAGATTTTATTATAGTTTAGGAGTCAGTGATGTTTCTTAGATGTTCCTGATTTCTTTGGGCCCATGGGCCCAGAAGGTCTTGGACTGAGGACAAAAAAAAAAAAACAAAAACAAAAACAAAAACAAAAAAAAAAACCCAAAAAACAAAAAAACCCCAAAAACCCTTAGTTTTCATCCAGTTCCATTATTTACAATCTATACTATTTTAGTCAAGTCACTTCCTGCCTTTAAGCCTCACTTTTGTCATCTCTAAAAAAATGGGGTATCTATGGAAGGCAACTCGTCAATAACTATCAAATTTACCAATGGATAAAGCCTTTGACCAAACAATTTCACTTTTAGAAATTTATTTTCAGATATTCTTTTTATTTTATTTTATTTCAATGTTCATTTTTTGAGAGAGAGAAAGAGAGAGAGAGAGAGAGAGCATGAGCAGGGGAGGGGCAGAGAAAGAGGGAGACACAGAATACAAAGCAGGCTCCGGGCTCTGAGCTGTCAGCACAGAGCCTGACACGGGGCTTGAGCTCACAGACCACAGGATTATGGCCTGAGCCAAAGTTGGACACTTAACTGACTGAGCCACCCAGGTGCTCCAATGTTCAGATATTCTTGCATACATCCTGCAGATACACTTACAGGTTATTCACTACAGCATTATTCATAAAAGTTAAAGAGTGGAAAGACTTAAACGGGCTTGTTAAATAAGCTAATTTATATAACAGGATACCATGTAGCCACAAAAAGAATGATGTAGGTCTGTACATACTGATATCGAATAATCTCCAAAATATATTCTGGAGTGAGAAAATGCAAGGTGCATAACAGTGTGTAAAGCAAGCTTTCCATTTGTGAAAAGGAGGGAGAGACTATATATACTTGCTTGTATATGCATAAAATATCCCTAGAACATTTCTCAGGGAACCAGTGATTTTTGTCTGCACCAAAGAAGATGGGGATGGCTATGGACGGAGAAGAGGGGTCTCCTGCTGTATAGACTTTAGGACCATTTGAATTTTGAAAAATGTAAAAATAAATCTTTTAAAAGAACACTAAAAGAAAGGAAAAGGAGTGAAGGTACCAACCCACTCACTCTTCTGTTGTGGGAAGCATATGTGAGAATGTCTATAAAGGTAGTTTCAGCTGTAGGATGAGATACCATGGGGAGACTCTTGCAGCCCCCAGGCCCACGGCCACCCCTCGCCTCTGAACTTGAAATGGCTAGCCGTTTTCCAACCAAGATCCTGGAGCAGATTCACAGCATAGCTGTCCAGGAACATTTAGATAAAATACTTCTACTCTTCATTACCAGAGTTCTCTGGCGAGGCGGAGAAGGGGTAAGGCTCTCCCAGGAGAGTCTAGGACTGGAGTCTGAGAGCCCCGTCATGCCAGGGTCTGTGGTCAGCTGGCGGGCAGGACTCATGCTCCTTCTCGTAGTGAACAAGCCCATGTGGGCTTTACAGCTTCAGCACATATGCCAGTTGTGGTGACGTGGAGCCCAGGGGATACAGGAAATATTGTTCCTGCAGCCGGAAGGGTTTCTTTGTCTCCTTTATGCCCACACTAGCTTCTAAGGCTTTATTGCTTTGGCATCAGGAGGGAGATTCCACCTTAGGGAAGATAACTATGAGCTACCGACGAGGGCTAGCTATATTATGAGTTAACTGACTGACTAGATATGAAAACAACCACTGACTTTAAAATCCCTTCCCCAGAGACATCTGGAACCACACCATTAGCCACTTACGCATTAAGCGTTGCCATCAACGTGCGGATCTTCTGTTTAAATTTAAATTTTCCTGGGAAGGGTAATACCTTGGGAAAAAAATTAGCTTCGAAGTACATTCCCTCATCGAGTCGATGATTATTGAGTGTTTATTCATGCCAGACACTCTACCAAGTACCTGGATATATAGGCACATAAGACCATCATCAACCTCAATAATAAATATCACAGCAATGCTGCTGCTGCTGATGGCTAACGTTTCCTGAGAGCTTCTCACACGGCAGGGATGCTTCTCATCTGTTTGTAAGCATTTGCACTGGATTCTTGTAACGCATCCCGGGAAGGCGATGCGGTTATCTCCATTTGTCAGGTGAGGAAACTGAGGCACAGAGATATCAAGCAACTTGTGCAAGATCCCACAGCAGGTAAGTGAGCTGGCACACACACGTTTTATCTAACAGGTATGTTTTCCGGAAGAGGCAGCAGCCAGGAGTTGAGGGCCTGTGGTTTGCGGGGAAGGGTGACGATCCAGGATGGCATCCCAGACAATCCTCAGGCAATTCCTGCCCTGGCAATGCTGGGAAGAGCTCAAGGCTGCAAAAGACTTAAGGAGACAAGAGAGCAATAAATTGAAAGGACACCAGGCAGGGTGGCTGGTGAGCCCAGTAAACAGAAGAGGCCAGAATAAGGAAAGGGCCTGGGCTGTGTCTATACCCTCACAGATGCGAAGAAAGCAAGCTTTACCTGACACCAGCATGAAGTCTGCACCCCCCACCCCACACTGAGACACCAAGGGAAACGAGAGAAGTAAATCTGCCTTTGGCAGCACTGTGGACGTTGAGCGAGCTGGCCAGGAAGGACCAAGGATCCAGCCACCTGAGGAGTCAGCCAACTGGGGAGTGAGACAGAATGGTCTGCAAAATCCTGAGCCACACTCCAAGGTCAAGCTCAGCCAAGTTGAATAGAATTGGGAACACGAGGCTTTGGGCCTGGCTGAGTGTCCCCGGTGTCTCCCAAAGTGGCCCTGAGTTGACCTGACTTCCAGGCCGGAGGCACAGCCCAGTGCACTGAATTCAGGCTGGTTGAGGGGGCCCGTGTCCTGCTTTGCTCCCTCCTCATGCCCGTTCTGGATGTGCTACTGAAAGAGAGATGGTCCCTTCTGAAAGTGCCCCCTGCAACATGGAATCGAGCCCTGAGTAATAAATTCCTTCACTTTTCAAGTTCCCTGCCAGTTCTCCCTGGCTGAAGTGAAAGCCAGCCTCCCTCCCTCCCTCTGGGCTGGACCTTCTAGGAACTGGGAATCTGGAAAGATAGAGGCAGGAAGAGGCTGGGGATTGGAGCTAAAACAGACCCCCCTGTTACCAAGCCACAATCAGAACCAGGTCTGCAGCACTCATTTGGGGTCTGGGTGTGGAGTGGGGAGGATGAGCTTTAGTCTGTTCTAGAAGAAAATGAAGCCCGGGTTGTTGTTTTTTTTTTTTTTTTTTTTTCCTCCCTGATTAGCATTTTTATTGCGTCCCTCCTATTTGCTCTGCCTGCTCATAATTAAATACTGCCCATGGTGTCTCGTCTATCTTGGTAATGTTCTCTTGGACACCGATGAATTGGATTTTCTTTATGGACTCGCTCCACTGATAGAAAATAAGACTCAAGTTCTGAGCCTCTCCTGGCAGGGTGGGTCAGCCCCAGGAGGGTGTCTCGTATTGAGGTCAGGATCTTCTGCATAGAGTCTTGGACTCTGTGATCTGAGATCTTGGGAAAAAAATGAAAAAAGCACCAGGTCTTCTTGTCCTCAGAGCAGCCCCCATGAGAGGTGACCCGTGGTATAAGGCAGCTGCCTCTGTTGTGCTGGGGAAGGGCCAGACTGGCAATGACTCCCGGTTAGAAGGGACAGATGGGCAGAGGTATGAGGCTCTCAGGGAAGGAGACTGGACTTTTGGCCGGGACTCCAAATAGGACCTGAGGCTGGTTCTAATCCTATGCTTTCTCTCTGCCTAACTCATCTTCGTCCCCTTCGTGTGACCCCTAGTCATGGCCCTCAGGCCACACTCCTCTTGTGTCATCAAATCCTGAACTTTCTTTGGCCTGCCTTTCTCTTGCCAGCCCCGTGGCTTCCCTCCTCCCCACTCCCCGTCCCTGTGTCCCAAGTAGAATCTTCTCTACTTCCAAGGAGGTGCCTTACCTTCTCCGCTTTTTCCTCCCCCTCTGCTCTTTCACTGAAGCCTGGCTTTCTGTCTTCATGTCTAACTTGGGCCATGAGAAAGAGTGGAGGAATTTATATCTGAAGCTTCTCAAGTGAGGGCTTATCAACCTAGACCAGCCTCGATTCAGGTGGTCCCCAGACCAGCAGCATCAGTTTGCATTGTGGGGCTTGTTAGAGGTCTCTTGTTAGAGACCTAGTGGATCAGGAACTCTGGGGGTCAGGCCCCACCATCCGTGTTTTGACAAGGCGTCTTGCACACTCAGGTTTGAAAGCCACTGCTCTAGACCAATTTCTCACAACTTTCTCTTGGTCGCATCTTCCCTGAAGCTCACATAGGCTGCGTACCTGCCTTCTCCTACCATCCATGGCCTCCAGTCACTCCCCACCTTCCCAAAGGAAACTGACCACCCTGCCTCAGACCATTCACCAAGGAGCTATGTTTGCCTCCTCCTGTGTCCCTGCTCTGTGCCTTCTCCCTGGACAATGTCATCTTTGCTCACAGAGTCAGCTGTTACCTCTGGGCCGGTAACTCCCACATGCTCATTTCTAATAGGCAGCTCCCTCCTAGGTGCTAGAAATACGCTTCCTTCTGTCCATCAGGCGTTTGACCTTGACTTTCTCAGACTCCTTACCCACCTATCCGAAACATGGCTGCACTTGGGTTCCTTATTTCACTGAATTCCCAGCCCTGGCTCTATTCTAAGCATAGAGACTTCTCTGGCTCTTTCATTTTCTTCAGCTGTCAGCCCTCCCTCCTGCACACCTCTTCCACCCCCCTGCACAACCAGCCAGGCATGGGGCCCACAGATTCTGGGGCTCCCCTTCTTGGCTGTTTCTGTCGCCATTGCTAATTCAACAGCCTTAGTTTGGCCCCTCACCACCCCCCACGACCTCTCACTTCTACCCTCCCTTCTCACTGCTCCAGAGTCGTTTTGCTAAACCACAGTTCTTACCACGATGGCCCCCCATGGCCTACAGGATGGAACCCCAGCTGGCCTTGCTGTCCTCAGGCCTTTCCTGCTAGAGTTCTTACCACTGTCCTTGCTTGGCCTGTGCTCCCGTCACGAGACATGCTGCTCATTTCCGTACCTCTGTGCGTTTGCTCATGCATGCTCTTGTCTTTGCACAGAAGGGCTTTCTGTCTCAAGAATTCCTTCTCAGCCTCGAAAAAGCAATTCAATGTACCCTGCCTGCCTTGCATGCAGTCTTCCCAGACAGCCCTTCTCCCTCTCTCTCCTCCCAGCTCTGGGCTCCCAGTGTGCACTGCTCTTGTCCTTTCATACGATGCACCCTTTGGAGCGTTCATTTGTCATGCTTCCCAGGTTGGGAGCTCCTCAAAAGTCTCTGCGGTGCCTCAGTCATCGGTGTTGTCCCAGTGCAGAGCACAGAGCATGACTCCCGGGACACAGCTGAAGCTACATGACTCCTCCTTTTGCTTGCTTCCCCCAGCTGTTACTCAAAACACCGAGCCCTATGCACATACAATCACCCATAATCTTCGGTTGACCTTCTTTGTGTCACTCCCTATCACCCAAGCAAAGTGCTGGCTGTCCGGGGGAGGGTCCGTGACTCCCACACACGCCTCAGGCAGCTCTTTGACATTGGCTTTCATCCTTGTCATTTATCTTATATGTCAAAATCTCTCGCACATTAGCACGGTGGAGAAAATGAGCATGGGTTAGCCCTCAGGCCCTGCCCAGGGTGGTCCCATTCTGCTTTCAGCCCAGTCTGATGACACTCCCTCTGGCAGAGAAAGGAGGAAAAGGAGAGTTTCCACAATCCCGACCCTGGCTGGCAAGTCTCCTGATATCTCAGACGCGGAGATGTGCTGTAGGGGTCTTTCCGGTGGCGCTGGATCCTGAGCTGCCCCCAGAGAGACCCCTGTGTCCAGAGACAAGCGGCAGGGCTTAGGATACAGCTGGCTCTCAGTAGGCGTTTGTAGAAGGAGTAACAAAATGCTGAGGAACAGAAGATGCTCTCAGAGTGTCCCTGCTCGCCTGGTGTTGCCAGTTCCTGCCTTTACAGCCCAACTGCAGCGTCTTTCTGCAGAGTGGAGCCAGGAAGCAAAGAGGAAGATGGAGAGAGTCTTGGAAGGAACATTTCTCCAGGATTCTCTCTTCTACCTCTGAGGAGGACCTCTGGATCAGGAAAAGCACACTGGTTCCAGGGCCACCAAGCCCTCCTCTTTCTTGCCCTCAGCCCTGGGCTTGTGCCCTTCTAGGCTACGGGCAGGAAGAGGTAGACAGACTAGCGTGGAGACAACTTTAAGTGAATTCAATTACCATAGCAACCAAAACCACCAGAATGGAGATTAGGCTCCCGACAGCAGTGATCCAGGCATCTAAGAGAGGCAGCGATCCAGAGGCCATCACTGTGAGACTGGGGGGCTGGCCGGGGGGTGGGGGCAGGGACACCTCTGCTCATCTACCCGCACTCCCTCCCCCACTCACCTGTGCTTTCTGGGACTCCTCAGAGCTCTAACCTGCCGAGGAGCAGATTTCCATCCCTGCCTGGAGCCGGAGAGGCCTGGAAGGGCTGTGGGAGTCAGAGCAATGAGCAGGTGCTGCTGGCCTTCCTGTGGCCTCTCATTATCTACCATGTCCCTTCATGGATAACAGGGCACTGGCCTGCCTTCTGCATCTCTCGGCAGAGCTGCATTTAAAAGTAGGGGCTCTGGGGTCTACTGTTTGTTTCCAAATCCCAGCTCTGCTAATGATCTTGAGCAAGTTGTTGAACTTTTCTGAGCCTTGGTTTTTTTTCATCTGATAAGTGGGGGTGATGGTATCTGTTTCATAGGAGTGCTGTAAGGACTAAAAAATAAGAAAACAAGAAATGAGAATGCATATAAGGCCTCTGCACAGTAACAGTTGTTACTAATTCCATGGTGGTGGTGATGATGATAATGATGATGATGGCAACTCCAGTCCCTCCTTTCCCTTGTCTATTTCCCTGCCATGAGTACCACCTTTGACAGGTAGAGGTACCCAGCCTAAGGTAGGCAGAGAAGATTCCCAGAGGCTGACAAGCTGGGACATGGTAGTCAGTTTCCTCCTGCTCCAGAAGCCCGTCAGAAACCCCGAGAGACTGCACAGGCCACCTGACAAGTGACCGAAGGCCTTGCTTTCTGGAGACTTCATCTGGACCCACGAGCTGCAGTCAGCCTGGGCAAGCTCATTTGCCCCACTGATGTTCGACAGGTCTGATCTTTAGCGCCTCCCAAAGCTGATGGTCTCCCTGAGGGTGGAACCCTCATCTGTAAAATGGGGATAAAAATAAAGGCTGATTTATGAGACCTGCTCTAATAATAGACCAGCTCACGCAGAACTGAGGGCAAATGGAGGCACTGTCTCTGCTACTCTCCTCTCATGTGTATGCATGTGTGCACTGGTGTGATTTCCCACGGAGCGTGCGAGTACCTGGAGGGCAGAGAGGAGCCTCTTCATTGATGTGAGAGGAACATGAGGAACTTGGGACCTGGGCTGGGGAAGATGTCTCGTCTACCTCCAGGGCTGTGCTCATTCCTTTCACAAGCGGTTTTTGAACACTGGCGAGACGGTCAGACCTTGTGCAGCTGCCGGGGAAGCCAAGATGAATACGACTCAGGAGTTGAGCTTGGAGGTGGAGAAAGAGCTCAGAGCAACTTAATCACAAGGTGCTATTTGACAGCGGGAAGTGGGGTGAGGATGCCTGGGGCAGTCATCGAGGACCCGCATCTGGATTGGGCTGGAAGGAGGAACACAGTTTGCCCAGTGGGGAAGGAGGAAGGACTCTGCAGGCAGAGAGAACAGCAGGTGCAAAGAGGGAGTGTGAAAGGGCCTGGTGTGTCTGGGGGAGGTGAGAAGTTTAGGGAAGCTAAAGCGCACGCACGCCTGTGTGTGTGTGCGCCTGCGCGGGCATGCATGTTGGGGACAATAAGGGGGTGGAGGGAAGAATGGCAGGGGATGAGACCCAAGGGTTAATTTCTCCTCTTATCTCACAAGAGGTCAGCAATTCTATAGGCCTCTAGCTACTGTGGCCTGCTGTGCTGAGATGTGTTCAGCCCTATTTTGAAAATTCATTCCCCTACTACCAGAGGAATTGTGAGCTTGTTTTGAGGAAACGCCAGCCTGTTTCTGAAGGTCTGCATTGCTCACAGGTCTTGAATGTCCCCGGCTGACAGCTTCCTCCAGCCCGGTATAAACAGCCCTGCCTGGAAAGGGCCCCTGGAGAGGACTGTGACCAGCCCTCCCTCCCGGAAGGGCTGCCTCTGCACCCCAGCTGGCTCCACGTGGCATCCCCCAGCCCTACATCGGTAGGGTCGTGTGGCCAGGTGGCACAGCCTGACCTGGGGGCCTCTTGTGCTCCATGCCCAAGCAGTCCCAAGTCCTGATAATTTTACCTCCAACTTCTTTCTCTCATGCTCCCTTTTGTCCATCCACCCACCACTGCCCTAGCAGAGGCCCTCATCATCTCTCTCCTAGAATACTGCAATAGCCTGCTAATTGGTCCCCCTGCTTCCCATCTGGTCCTCCTCAAATCCATCCTCCACACTGCCAGGCCAGAGTGGGTTTTTCTAACATAGATCTGCCTGCACTACGCAACTGCCCGGAGCCTTCTGGTGGCTCCCCGTGGCCTGCAGGACAGACTCCAGCTCCTTGCCTGGGCTTCCCAGCCTTAGCCCCTGCTGCGCCCTGACTCTGGCCCCACACCCCGGGCACACGCTGGACTCATTCCTGTCTTGGTGTGTTTGCTGCCTGGTGTTCGCTTCATCCCCTCAGCCGTCATCATTCGGCTGATTCCTTGTCCTCTTTCTGCTCCCAGCTAAGATGTCATCTCGTCCAGAGCATCTTCCCTGACCCCACAGGCTGGGCCAAGTGCTTCCTCCCTGTGCTTTCCTACCTCTCCATGCATAGCCCTGGCTCTGTCCCTAGGTAGCTATGTGATGCTCGCCTCCGATTCTTTGTCGGCAATGGGAATAAAAATAAATCGACCTCATGAGATTGTTTTGAGAATTTGTGAATCTAGCTTCCGTTCACCCCTCGGGCTTCTCTGACCCCCAGAAGAGGTTGGTGAGCCTAAACCTCAGTGCAGAGCACACATCCACGGTCTGTCTTCCTGTTTAAACCATGAGCTCCAAGAAGTCAGGGCCTGCCTCCATCTTGCTCACCACCATATGCCCAGCACAGCAACTAGTGGATATTCAATAACTACGTGTTAAAGGAATGAATGGTTTGATACATGTTTGTGGAACTGGTGTTAGTGGATGAAAACCTATGGGTTCAATTAAAATGTTTCCTGAGTGCCGGGCTCGGGGCTGGGGCTCCCCTGTTAATATTCAGGTGGGACTAGAGACGCAGATAAGACAAAGCATACTCACGTGTCCTAGTCAAAAGTGCACCTTGAGCTGTGACTTCAGTTCAAGTCAAAGGAGCATTTGAGTAGGCCGAAAAGGAAGTGAAAAGAATCTTCCTGGGGAAAAACAGTTCATGCCTGGAGGGATATGGCCCCCTCCCCATATCCCTCATCACGGCCTCACCAGGGCAAGCAGCACTGTGTAATTCACTAAGATGGCTGTGGTGTGTTTCCTTTTTTGTCCACTCCAAGAATCTGCAGCAAAGAGGGAACCTGCTAACGTTGAGCTTGTATCTGCAAAATTGACTCGGGCATTAGCTACAATGGTGCACACTTACCACTTTAAAGATGCCAGTCTGCCTGGGTGGGAGAAGCACCCCTAAAGAGCCATGGGAAGGGTATTCACTCTGTCATCATCAAAGGACAAGAAATTTACTAACTTCTTTAAGTATGCAATTGCTTTTTTTTTTTTTTTTTTTTTTTTCACGCTGAGCCCAGCTGTCTCCGTTCTTTATGACTCTGGACATGATTTAACGTGTACACTTAAAAAATGGAAGAACGACTTCTTAAATTTGCAGTAAATGTATTGTTCAATAGATTTGATTTACTAGTCATGAACCATAGAAGAGCCACCATGGCAATTTATTGTGATGTTGTCTCAGGAGTTGGAGTCCACTGCCTGTCTCTGCTCTGATCCCCATAAAAATAATCCAGTGAAGGGAAGACCCATGGTTTACCTTGGCACCAGCCTGGGTTGTGACTGCCACACCCTCATATGCAGATATCACACCCTGATATGCAGATATCAGGCCCCCTTTTCAGATGATGACAGCATGGCAGGTGGGAGCGGGGCACGTTCCATGGGTTTAGTGGCATTTGTTCTGAGCAGCTGGCTGGGGTCAAAAAGCAGAGGTCTCTGGGCATCGCTGCTTGTGAGAGATTTACAGGGCTCCACTTGCCTCCCTGGTGACTCTGCAGAGGAATCAAATGGATGGAAAACATGTGGGTGTGAGTGTGGGTGTGTGTGTTGAGGGGAGGGAGGCTCATAATTTAGAGGGACTCAGAAGGGTCAATCTCTTGGCAAGAACTTGTACAAGATAGTCTCTACCGATTCCTAACTGCAAGTGCCTCCTTCCTGTTCTCAAGGAAGACTTGGAAGTGTGGAAAGTTCTATAGCTGGTCAGGGCTGAGAGTCAAGGGAGATGGACTGGAGGGGTCTGTCCCAGGCTGAGGGGCAAGTAAGACCTCCTGGAAGAAGTGTTTCCAAGCTTAGGGGGACATGTAGGCTTAGCTAAGCAGAGGTGGGAAAGGTACATAGAGTTCTTGAGGAAAGAACAGCTTGAGCAAACAGGGGTAAGAGAAAGCTGGGCACTTAGAGAACTGCATCACTTTTAATACGGTAGGAACATGGGCTTCTATCAAGAGCTCAGGAGTTGAAGGTGGGAAAGCAGAAGAAGTAAGGATTGGATAACAAATGAGACATGTAAGCTATGTGTGCTTACCTGTGAGGGCAGTGAGGATTTATAGAAGGGTTTCAACCGAAGGGCAATATGGTTGGATTTGTGTTTCAGAAAGATGGTTGTGGCTACCCTGTGGGAAATGGACGCACGTACTTGGCATCCTTGGTTGGGCTTCTACTTCTGGAAAATTCCCTGTCAATCCCCAGCCTTGGCCAGGAAGCACAGCCCTGGGTCCTTGTGCGCAGGTGTTGAGGTAAGAATGGGATACCACCCTGCCCTCAGGAGACACAGTCCAGTGAAACAGGTAGGGCTCATTCTGTCAGAAAAAGTCATACCGAAGCCTGTGACCCTGAGGACAGGAGGGCCACGAGTTTATAGCTGGGAAATTAACTGGGGAAGACAGGGACAAAGACCCAAAGTCTGGGTGAGGGCTGAAGGTAGGAAAAATTTCTTCTCTACCCTTAAGTTCTTTGAGCTGGACTCAGAATTAAATTTACATGAGGCAGATTAATAGGAGGAAAAACCCAAAGTTTTATTAAGTGCCTAGGGAGCCTCGATAATGAAACTGAGGCCTAAAGAAATGACCAAGGTGGGCAGTTTTTTTCTATTTTTTTCAGACAAAGAGACAATAAATATATGAGGAATTGATAGGATAAAGAAAACAGATGTTTGGGGGCTTTCATTAGTAAGGAGTTCTGAGCAGAATTTGGGCTGAGGTAGCAGATTAGTAAAAAAGTAATAGTTTTGTTTCTATAGTTTTCTTGCCTTTAAAGCTCCTATCTCTGATGATGAAAATGGCTCTTTACTTCTTAGTGCAGGGAAGCTGCCTTTGATATGTGAGATTTATTTCCTGCTTTTAGGGAGACAGAGAAGGGTCTGAGTGTCCTTGCACCGGCTGTTCCCCAAGTAGATCAATACAAAATAATCAATATGACATTGTGGTACATATTAGGCGACCTGCTCTTGGCCCCTACAGGGGAAAGGCCCCTTATGCCTGTGGATCATCCTCTGTCCTCTGCGTCCCCGGCCCTTCTGTGGGGATTTTCAGGGAAAGGTACATTGCAAGTGTTGGGTCTACATATGACTTTGTCCGATGGAACTTTCTGTGATGACGAAAATGTCCTCTCCCTGTACTGTCCAATGTGGTAGCCATTAGTCACATGGGGGCTACTGAGTACTTGAAATGTGACCAGTGCAATTAAGAAACAGATTTAAAAATTTTTACTTTTTATAGCCCTACGTGATCAGCAGCTACTCTATTAGCACAAACCTAAGATGTGAGATCCTCACAGGCAGTTCGATCAAATGCTGAACATGTAGGAGATTATTATAAGCAATTCTGATTTTTTGTGCCTGGAGGCAGTGTGGTGTAGGGCAAGGCTTTGAACACTGGCATAGTCAGCTTAGGGTTTAATCCTTTTCGTGCTACTGTATTGGTCAAGGTAGGCTTACTGCTCTAACACACACCACCCATATTTCAATGGCTTAACATAATAAAAGTTCGTTTATTTATTTATTTATTTATTTATTTATTTATTTTACTCACTTCACAATCCAGTGAGGGTTCAGAGAGGTATCTGCTCCACACAGTCCTCCAGGCTCCCTCCTTCCTGTGGCTCCATCCTCCCTTGGGCCTAGAAATTCTCTCCATTCAGCCAGTGGATGGAGAAAGAAAGAGAATATGTAGGATTGCCCTGGATGTCTTATTTTTTTAATGGGCCTGGCTTATATTGCCTTGGCCAGAACTCAGTCACACGGCCAAACCTGACTGCAAGGGAACCTGGGAAATGTAATCCAGCTATGCCCATGAAAAAGAACGGAGTTCGATTAGCATCTAGTCAGTTTCTGCCTTGGGTATCGACTAGCTGTGTGACCTTGGGCTCAGTTTTCTTATCTATAAGATAGAAGTAAAATCAGAATTGGTGAAAGCTGCATGAAATAACACCCGTGAAAAATGCTGAGGCCAGTTGGGATTCACGACGATGATTTCTGCCTCTTAGTTTGGGTCTCATTTCAGTTATTGGGCAGCAGCTCAGCTAATACTCAAAATCTTGCACAGGGCAGTGCCTCTGCGTGACATTTTATGTATGTCCCTTTGTCCCCAGGGAGCAGGACAGATTTTGGACAGAATTCACCAAACCCTTGAGCTTGCCTAACTTAGAGACTAACCCTGGGACACAGATGCAGACTGGTCAAATATTCTTGGCATCATGGGGGGGAGGTAGGAAGTTCTTCTCCCCTGGAAAGATGTACTATGTTGGTCATAAAGAAGGTGTAATTACTGAGATATTTACAGATGAGATTATATTTCATCTGTAAGTGAAATTTTCTTCAAAATTATCCGGGGACAATGGTAAGCAGGGGTATGGATAAAACATTATAAACCTGAAGTTGGTAATTATCAAAGTGAAGTGATATGTTCATGGGGGGATTACACAATTCTCTCTTCTTGTGCATATGTTTGTAATTTTCCATACTAGAGAAGTTTTAAGGGCCGTGAGGATCCTTTTTTTTAACAAGGTTTTGCAGAGAAGTCCAGAAACTTCTTATGACCTTGCAGTATGGGAATAGTAGCTGACTGTCATTGTTTATTTGTTGACTCACCAAAGCAATTAATGATTTTGCAGCTGGGTCTCCCACAAACCCAGTGAGGCAAAAACGTCAACCCCACCCTTGAGCTCTGAAGAAAAAATGCATTTGAGGGGGAGTATCATAGATGTGCAGAACTGGAAGGGACCTTGGCATGCAGGAGCTGTGTCGGTTTACCAAGAGGAGGTTAGTATAAAAACTTGGTGCACAAATTCCTTTATTACGACACTTTTGCAAAGGCTGCAGACTTGATTTTCTAGCTTCAGGATGCAGAAATAGAATACAGAAATACTTTTTTGTTTATGGCTGCACTAGTGGGGCCGGTATTATGAGTGGACAGTGACTCTGTGGCATTGAAGAGACTCCTGTCCCCTAAAACTTCCCCCCCACCCCCGTATTACTCTGATGGATGCCTGAAACCCCACCTACTCTGTTTCATTGCCTTCATATCCTGTTAAAAATGACTACTGTAGGGGCGCCTGGGTGGCGCAGTCGGTTAAGCGTCCGACTTCAGCCAGGTCACGATCTCGCGCTCCGTGAGTTCGAGCCCCGCGTCGGGCTCTGGGCTGATGGCTCAGAGCCTGGAGCCTGTTTCTGATTCTGTGTCTCCCTCTCTCTCTGCCCCTCCCCCGTTCATGCTCTGTCTCTCTCTGTCCCAAAAATAAATAAACGTTGGAAAAAAAAAAAAAATGACTACTGTAGCCCTGGGCAGGACAGTCACTTACACCTTAGTTTAAATGATCTTATCAGTTTTTGCTGATGAGGAGGGAATGGGGAGAGACAGGCACTTGAAGCTCAAGGCTGCAGAAACGGGGTGCCACACAATGGAGAAGAGCTAATAGAAAAGGGTATCTGGAGACAAAGTTTTCTGATTTCACACATTTCTCAGGGCCTCAGCATGAACCAGAACCGCATGGAAAGAACTTGAGTGGCCAAACTAATCTTCTTCACAAACAAGCACTGAAGCGAGCTGTGCCCAAGATTTAAAAGAGCACGTTTCAAACGCCTGCAAATTCAGTTACAGTATTATAGTAACAGCCCACATCCTTGTTTACAATTGCATGAGATATGTTACACACATTATGTAACTCAATCCTCATGAACCCTATGAGCTGATACCGTCATTATGATCCGTGTTATAGGTGAGGGAACAGAGGATCAGAGAAGTAAAGTGGCTTGCTCAGAGTCACACAGTTTGTTAGAGTCAAGATTTGAAGCCAGGTCTATCCCAAGCCCATGCCGTCACCATTAAGTCTCCACTGTCCCAGGTTTCCTGATGTGGTGTCCATACAATTTTCTAATTAAACACCAGCAAGCTTCGGTCTTGGCATCTCCTTGAGCCAAGCCAGGGTTTTGGCTAATGGGATTTTAACAAGCACCCGTGCCAGTTTTCAGGGTAAGCATAGTCACAGCCGCAACTAGGTACCATTTCCAACTGACAGAATCCTGGCTATTCCCAAGGAGGTGATATTCTGGGGATGGCGTTGACCTTCTGCCAGAAAGGAAAGAAAAGAGTTCTCTAAATACCAATCTGGTTCAAGAGCAGAACACTGGCCAAGTCTCTGCAGGTAGCATTGACTGAGGCTCACTTTGTAGATTCGTAAAAGGCTGGAGGAGGGGGGCTTTGAGGCTCTTTTCATCTAAGATCAGCCAAAAATTGAACACCCTGAACCTTTCTCTCTGTCCTCATGCCAGTGCTAAAGATCAGTCAGGACCCGGAGGCTGACCAGTTGACAAATTTATCACATATTCTCAGTTACACACAATCAAGGGAGCCAGGTGAACGAAAGTTAAAATAATCCTAATGTGAATTTATTGAGCCTCTGCAGTTGCCAGGCACTGAGGTAACATATTCAGAGATGAGTAAGACATGGTCTTTGCCTTTAAACAGCTTAAAGCCAGAGCATGAGACCACCATGCAAACAACCAAGGTAATAAGGACTTAATTTGAAGAACAACTACGGTAGCCCAAGAGAATGGCTAGTTCCTCCTGGGGGGTCAGGGTGGACTTTACCAGTACGTCTTGCGTGACCTTTGGGCTGCGTGTTGAAGGTTTCAGGCTGAGTGGATGCTTGCTAGGAAGACAGATGGAAATAGGAAGTGGTGGGAGGCATTTCCAGAGGACAGAACAGCATGTACAAAGGCACGAAAAAGTGAAAAGACGTGCTTGGGTCAGGTAACAGAGAAAAGGTCTATGTGCTGGAAAGAAAGGTGTGTGAGTGGAAAGAGGGAAGGCCAGAAAGGAAGTGAGGGGGGTGTCATGATCAGAAGAGGGTGTTTTTGAGGAAATGATCTATCGCAGAAGATTGAAGGAGGCTGGTAAGGTGAAGCAGAGAAGTACCTGTGTACACAGATGGAGATGCCCAGTAGATACTTAGGGGGAGGAGAAAATTCAGGAAAAGATCATCAGCACCTGAATGAACTTGAAACCAGGGGCTCCCATCAACTTTCCAGGGAAAAGGGCAGACGGAGTAGGGAAGAACAAGGATAGAGCCCTGGGAAACGTCAGTTTCCCAGCAAATGGAGCCACCAGAGGAGACTAAAACAGTTACTACATCTATGAGCTGTACCTTCAGCCTCCCCCAGCCCTCCTCCAAATTGTCTCTAGCAAGAAAATGAGCAAATGATTAGGGTGTCTCTCTTCTTTCCGGTGCCGATGTCCCCTTCTCAGACTTGCTTTCCTTCTTCCCATCCTTTTCTTCCTTCACTTAGCCCCTTGCCTTCAGGGAGGTCTTGATGAGCAGAAAGTCCCCCATCACGGATATGCCTCCCCGGGATCTGCCTGGGTTCGAGCAGGCATCGGGCTGGCAAAGGTCTCTTGGACAGACTGACTTTTGGAAGATCCACTGGAGCCCATGAATTTTGATGACTTCTCATTTGCCCTAACTGGTCTAGGCATTTCGACTAATAAGATGACCACTCAGGCAACTACTGGCCTCCCTGGTGGGGTTAGGGATGCAGGAAGTGTGGGTTCCCCCCACTCCCTCAGGAAGGTACCAGAAGTGTCTGATGGTTTTGAGTTCAGCCATCAGGGCCTGAACAAGGTGGACTGATTTTGAGGCTACAATCTCAGTCTTAACACACTGAACCCTGTCCCACACCCAACCTACACAGGCCAGATACTTGAGAGGCCAACAGAGCCAGGTCAAGCATGTCCTCTCAGGGCAAATCTTATCTGACTGAGGGGGTCTCTCTATTCTCAGAAGAGCAAATGACCAGCAGCCTTGGGGAGTGGAAAGAGGGAGGATTCAGAGCTTCACTCTAGGTGTATAGCCTGGGATGCATCCCTTAGCATCAACCACCTTCGGTTTTCCCATCTATAAAATGGTAATAATACTTATGGTGCAGGATTTATAGGAGACGTGGCAAGGAGTCCAGCATATGGTGGCTCTGCTACTTAAGGCCAATATTAAGTCTGATACAATTCAATGACTTGCAATGTTGCTTTGGATCCCTTGGACAGCCTTCCTATTCTTGGTCTTTGACTGTTCTCCTCTTATTTGTGGCCTCATGAGTTCCTACCTGTGACCTTGAGGAAGCCACTTAACCTCTCTGTGCCTTGATTAGATGCTCAAGGACTGAGGGAAATGAACTCAGATGGCCAATGAATGAATGCTGATATGCCCAGCTACAGGGATAAGGGATGGGAGGCAATGGCCAGACCAAAGCGAGAGGTCCCCAAGCCCAAGGGGAGACTAAAGGAGAATGAGGGGCCACCCCCCACTGAGTCCTTCACCAGATCTCTACTTCTATAAAGCCTTGCTTAACGTGGTTGGGTAAACAGGGGAGGCTGGGTCCATATGGCTAGCATAAAATTGGCCCCCACGAAATGTCCCATGAGCTTTCCACCTGGTCCAGCCCCTTCTTTATCCCTGTGGCTCTTCCTCTCTGTCTTCATCAGAAGTTCCCCGCTTCTGGGGCATAAGGAGTCAACTATCTCAATAAGGTGAACTTGACCCGTTGTGGGCTGTGGCCTGGCATTGTTCTTGTGACACGCGTGGAGGTATGTGTTTGCCTACGTCTGTGCATATAATCCAGCAGTTCTGACTTCTTCCCAGGAAAACCTCCTGTTTGCACCACTTCTGCCTTGGACAACAACAGCAGCCAACAGTTACACTGTGCTTCTTACGTTCCTGGCACTGTTCTTGAGTGCTTTATTTGAGAGTTCATTAAATCCTCCCAAGGACCCTTTAAGGTAAAACAGTAGTATTTATTGTCATTTTATGGCAGATGAGGAAATGAAGGCACAGAGAAATTAAGTAGCTTCCCCAAGGTCACACAGCTAGGAAATGACAGAGGCAGTTTCAAACCCAGGAAGTGCGACCTCAAAGCCTGTGCTTTTTACCTCCAAGGTACACAGCGCATTGAATGTGGAAAGCCTGCAACCATCAGAGGCGCAGTCTCTCTCTCTCTCTCTCTCAACTCCTGGGCCAATATGGGGCAAACTACTGAAGTAAGACAACCACAAGCAGCGGGGGGAGGGAGGGGGCGACCTTAAGATCACTCTGAGGCACAGCTTCAAAGAGCAAGCCTGAGCAGGGTGGCCCTGGGAAAATAGCTGTGCAGATACACCAGCCTGGCGTGTCAGCACAGAGGCTGCTGACTTGGAGCCGGGTTGCCGTTTAACGTCACAGTCCTCACAGTGACAAGCTCTGCAAATAGTGGCCGGAACCACGGGACTCAAGAAGAATCCTCATGTGCGCACAGCTTAGGAAGGACACACAGACACAGAGAACAGTCATCCATAGGAGCACCATCTTTAAATAGAAAAGATAGCTTGAAATATACTCAGTGCACTCTTGCTAGCTGGCTCTCTCGCTCTCTCTCTCTCTTTCACATACACACATACACACACATGCACGCACACAGACAGACACATAGGGCCACGGCCAACGGAGTGACTGAACAAATGCCTGAGCTGTGCTGGTGGCAAGGGGGAGGAAATCTAGTGCCCCAGCAGCTCCTGACTTTCAGTTCCTATTTAAAATGTCTGAATTGGGAGCATGGACAAGCTCCCAAATTAGCTTTTTAAATAGAAGCTGAGAGTTAAAGGAAAAGCGGCCGTGTCATGGGGGAAAAGCAAGTGAAAATCCCGGCCAGGCCAGGCCAGAGGCAGAGAGGGGGAAGGTGAGGCCACGCAGTTCTGGAAAGATGCAACGGAGGGTGGCAGTCGGTGGGAGGGACAGCATCTCCTGGGCAGTGGCTCCTCCAGGTGCCAGAGTCAAGAAGCCTCCTTCCTGCCCATCTCTTGGTCTTATTTTCCAGATCACCTAGTTGTGAGAAAGGCCAGTAAATAAAAAACACACTGGCCTAGACTAGAAATTCAAATCTTTCCAATTTCTGTCTAGATCCTCTGGACAGCTACTTCTCTTGAATGATGAGATGTAAGCCTGGGCGGAACAGGGCCAGGTGTGTGTAAGGAGGGAGGGGCAGGGAGGTGTCAGAATCAGTGTCCTGTCTTTAAATACAACTTACAAGGTGCAGGAGAGCACAGTGGTCCCATCAGTTGACCGCTCTGGAAGAGGAAGGATGCCCCCAGCTAACTGTTCCAGAAAGCCTGTATGCTTTGGGGCAGACCCACCCCCTGAGCAACAAAAGGTGGGATGTACAGGAGTTCAAATGCGGGCAGGAATACAGTACTGGGTTTTAACTCTCCCCAGTTGGACTTGGTGGTGGAGGACTGAAGGCAAGTGCCCCTCCCTGGACCTACCCACCCAGAGTCTGGGGCAGTCCCAGGGGTCAAAGCAGCTGAAGTGGATAGTTGTGAGAAAATTAGCTCTTCCCCAGAGGGAAGGGAGGAGGGAGGTGGGAGCAATGCCAGGGCCTTCCCTGAATTCTTCCTCTGTCTGCCAGGGAGTGGCAGTGTTGTTAATCATTATTACTGTATGTAAATCAGTATGCAAATCTCACACCGCTCTGGGACTCCTGGCAAATGCTAATGGATCCCACGCCCACCTCTTGAAGGACCAATTGTACACCTTTCAAACCGACACACTGAAGGGGGTTTTGGGGAGAGTGGCAGGAATAAGGGGAAGAAGGGCGCCAGCTGCCAGGAACCCACAGCGGCCTAGACCACAACGACCGACCCCCAAACTGTCACCTGGAACAGGGCTGGGCTTCTCACAAGCCAGAAACCCCCTTCCGGACTCAGCGAGGTTCTTTCTAGCACACCCTCGCCTTCACCGCACACTTTGCTTTTCTGTGTCTGTCTCAGGCTCTCCACACTCCACCTCTCCCCACTCAGAACTGTGATCTCTCAAGCCCTGTGTTCCGGTCCTGCTGAGGCACGGAGTCGTCTGGCTTCTCGAGTGGCGGGCTGAGATCCCGGGATTCCGGGCACCGGGGCCGCAGACCAGGGGAAAGCTGGAGCCGCGGGTCGGCACAGTCTGGGTCTGCGGGGACTGAACGTTCCGCGCGCCGCGGCCGGGAGTGTGGGGGAGGCTGGGCCTGATACCACACTCCGGGATGCTCCAGGCTCCATCCGCCGGGCCCTGCGGGCACGTGCCGACCTCCTGCTCCCCATCCTGGGTCGAGGCACAGGGCAATGGGGATCCATGGGCTTTGGGGAGGGACCCAGGGATCCGGCGGACGCAGGCAGAGTTCATCCTCCCAAGTCCAGACTCTCGGATCTGGGTGCTAGGAACACGTGGCAGGACAAGAAGGCGAAATCCTACCTTCGGGTCGTGCCCCTCGCGCCCTGGGAGGAGAGCGGCTCTTACGTGGGATAAGGGCAGTATGAGTCCCCCTTGGGATCTCCAGCCCAGGCACACGGCACTCGGAGCTGAGTCGCGGCGAGCCGGGAAGCTTGCGCGGTGGCTGGCTCCACCTCGCCAGGTGGCGGGGCTCGGCCGTGAGCAAGTGCTGGTGTCGCGTGGACAGTCGGTGAGAAAGAGACACCCGGCTAGCTCCACACCCCCCCCCCCCACGCGCGCGCACACATCGGGGCACCGTGCCGCCTCTCCCCGGGTCCCCAGCATACACGCCCCCGAGCTCACACTCGTGCCCACTCCGTGCTCCGCCCCCACCTCAAGCCGAGCTCACCTTGCCACGCTCACCCCCGTGCCCACCCTCGCCGGCACACGCGCTTCCACCCGCGCTGGTACACTCCGCCACCTCCAGGCACACCCTAGGATTCCTCCACTCGCTCGGGGAGACGCACCAGGCTCTGCCTCGTCTCCCCGCCCCCCGCTCGCGCGCGCGCCCCTCTCTATACACACACACACACACACACACACGCACTCACACACACCCTCGCGCGGGGAGTCACACGCCCTCGCCCCGGGCACCCTCCCTCGGCGAGCCTCCAGGTCCTCCTCCTCTCTTCCTCCGCTGCCTGGCGGCCCGCGCTCTCCGGCCGGGCCTGGAGCCGCTCGGCCGCGGGGGATCGGCAGGGAGCGGAGGGCGCAGCCTCGCCGCCGCCCCCGGACTCTCCTCTCCGCCCCGCCCGCGCCGCGCCCCCAACGCCTCCCCCTTCGGGAGAGGGACCTCGCCAGGCAGCCCGTGGCCCGCCGGGCTCCGCTCCGCGCGGCGCCGGCAGCGGCGGGGGCAGGGCGCGAGCGAGGGAGCCCGCGAGCCCGCGAGCCCGCGAGCGGGGCGGCGAAGCGGGGAGGGGACGCGCCGCCGAGCCGGGGCTGGAGCGGCGGCGGCGGCGGGGGAGGGAGGGCCCCAAGGACCGAGGGACGCACGAACGGACCGAGCCAGGGAGAGAGCGAGCGAGACTTCGCCGGCGAGCGGCGGCTGCTGGGCGCTTCGCCGCGCTGCTGGGCGCTCCGCGCCTCCGCGGCCCCCGGCTCCCGGCCGCAGCTTCCTCGCGCGCGCGGGCGCGGGGCGCGGGGCCCGGGGCTCGCTTCGCCGAAGGTAAGAGGGACGCGACCGAGCCTTCTGGAGCCAGGAAGTGTGAGGAGCGCTGCTCCCACGCCTGTTGCTCCCGCTGCCCACGCGGCACCCTCCCACTCCTGCGCCCGGGTGGGTGGGCGCTGGGGCGCCGGAAGGATTGGGGGTGGGGCCGGCGCCGCGGGGGAGCAGGCAGCCGGCCCGGGGGCGTCGGTTCCCTCCGGCTGTGCAGCCACCTCCGGGCAGCTCGGAGACGTGAGGCTTGGGGGTGGGGGTGTGAACCTCTGCCCTCTTTCCATTGGCCTGCCTTCCCTCGGGGGTGCCACAGGCAGCGCCCCGGGATCCGGCGGCAGGTGGCGACGGCTTGCTCGGTCCCCTGGCTCGTTGTGAGGGGAGAACGAGAGAAATGGCTGAGAGTGGAAGCAAGGAGCAGTTTGGGGCGCTTCGCAAAGTTCTCCAGCCCACCGAGCCGGCGGTGTGCCTACCAGAGGCTCAGGGCCGCACATCTGGTCCTACCCGGTTGCCGCTTCCACCCCTGGAGCTCCAGGAAAGGTCTCTAAAGTGACACCCGGGGCCAGTGCGGCCCGGGGGAGGGGTTTCTGAAGACTCACTTTTTGGAGGTGTTTACATTGGGGATGGGGCACGGAAGGGACAGGACAGAGAAGTTACCTGGAATCAACTAAATTCCTGCACTTGCTTAGCGTTGACATTTGAATCAAGTCCAAGAGGTTCTGCTTTCATCCCGGGCAGCCTGATATGTCAGCAACAGGCTGAGGTTCCGGACCTGGAATCTTAGAGCAAAGAGAAGGCTCCGTGGTTGTTTCTGAAGAGAGGGCGTCTGAACTTTCTTGTGATCCTTGGCACAATGGGTTCCGTTTGTAAGACTGGGCAGAGGTTCCTATATGGTGCACGTTGGCATGTTGCATGAACTTATGTGATGGTTAAATTTGTGCCTTATTTACCGTTACTTCAAGGGACCCTGGATATTTAGTGTCTGTAGAAAGGGCGTGCACGAATTCAACGCAAAGTGTGTGTACATTTCCCCATGTGGACATGTTGGCACACAAACGGCAATTGATGTGTTTATTTTTCCGTGTCGCTACTTGAATGCAACAAAATGCAAGTACACAAGGGACCCCCAGAGGAAGAAAGATTAGTAGCTTGTTCCCTTTTGCAGTTGAGGAGGCTGAAGAAAAAGAGAGTTCAGGAAAGTGCCCTGGCCAGCCTAGGAGTGGCACTGTGGGAAGAGAGGATCTGTATGTATGTCCCAGGCCTGTACCCTAAGGATCCCCAGCCTAGCACCCTGTCATTTCATGCCTGCTTACCCAAACCCTGTGGGCATGGGAGAAGGCCCCCTGGATCACCAGGACCCTCCCCTCCCCTGGACTGGCCCCATTGTGAGCTAAGCGACATGATATGAAATTGTGGAAGGTAAAAGTTTCCAGAGACTCTCCACACCCTGCACTCTGCTGAGGTCATTGAAGGGCAGACCTTGGTGACGCGATGCTTTTGCTGCCCTGTGCCTGCCTGGGCTCAGGTCAGGTGTCAATCCCCAGGACAGGCTCTCTGGTCACTTTGCCCACTTTTGGCCCTCTACCTCCAAAACAGAAGCTGTTTAATAGGGCTGACTTTTTACAGCAGAGGGAAATGTATTCCCCTCTTCCAGGATTTTTTGCCTTTGTCGTTAGAGCACTTACCTGTTTTAAACGGCTCTTCCCCAGCCTCCCCCCACCCCCATCTTTCCCACTGTCAAACTCTTCTGCCAAAAGCAAAAATAGCTTCAGATTTTTCATTTGTAAGGCGTCCACGTCCTAGTAAAACCTTGGCATTTGAGGCATGTGCAGTGCCATTGGCTGGAAATGGGGCCGCACTCTTGTGCCTGTTGCAGGAATTCATACCCAGATCTGCTCCAGGAGGTGTTGGTCCCTGTCAGGGGGCGAGCGCTGCGGTGAGAGCCACGGAGAAGCCCTGCTTAAGCCAGGTCATGTCTGCGGGGTTGTGCAGAGCTAGTATGGCCTTGGGCACGGTATCTGGTGGGAAACTTTTCCTCCCCTTCCAAGCCCCACCCCGCCCCCTACACACACACACACACACACACACACACACACACACACACACAGAAAGTAACAGTGGGGTAATTGCTCCTTTTGGGGTACCTTTTACCGGGGGGAACAGAGCTTGAGCCTCTGGAGACAACCTGGCTTTTGCCTGGCCTTCTTTGGGAAGATCGTCCTGGATTGGTTTGGCCTTGGGACTAGAGGCTTTTATGATAGATAGAGAGGGGTTGATTTTCCTTCCTTACCTCTCAATTATTCATCTGAAAGCAGTATATAGAGTACTCATTGCCCTTAGGAAGAGGGATTTGGCCTGAGGTGGAAAGGGTAAGGTGGTGGAGCTCAGGTTGGCAGGGGCAGGCACCAGGCACTGAGGTTTGGGAGTCAGGGTGGAGCAGCCCTGGGAGAATGGAAGGGGAAGGGCATTGCCTTTTCAGGGTACAGAGCTGCATGTCTGCAAGCTGGATGCTCCAGGGTCTCTTGGTTCAGATGCTCTTGGCTCAGCAGTCTCTTACCTTACTCTTTGCCACTTGAACCCCCTCAAGGTCCTACCTCTCTGAGCTCCATTCTAGGATAAGGCAAAAATGTTAAGGGTCAGAGGTCCAGGGCCTGGTGTCTGGGAGCCTGGCCCCCTTTCTCCTCCAGGGAGGAGGCCGGGCCTTCTGCTGTTAGACCCAGCCTTGGACAGCCTTGAGTTCTGAGTGATGCAGATTGTGCACCCTGTTCTGGGCACCAGCCTCATCAGGAATTCTCAGAGCTGCCTCTGCTGAGATGAGGCTCGGGCTCAGTCTGTCCCCACAGCAACAAACCCAGATGCTCTGCTTCCTGCTTTGCATGGGCAACCGTTAGGAAGAGGTCTCAGTGAGACCTTGATGTCCTGGATCCTAGTGGAATCACGGATTCCTTGAACCAAGGGCTCCTTGTCACTTTCTTGCCCATTTGTCTCCTTGTACAGATGAGGATTCTGAGGCCCAGAGTACGATGGTGGCTTGCCTTCACACATTCAGGGGCGAATTGAAGCTGGAATGTAGGACTTCCCCACTGTGTGCTCTTTGCTGCCTGGGACGGGGGGAGGGGAGTCTCTGCATCCTGCTGTCTTCTGTGGGGAGCATCAATACCTACCTATACTTGGGTCGGGAGAGCCACTTGGCAGTGACTCAGTCAATGGTCTGTTTGAAAAATCATCAACTCCTATATACATGGAATTTAGCCACTTTGAAGGAATCTTTCTGAGTCTCTGCTCCTTCCCTGAAACTTATGGGCAGAAACGGCCACGTCATAGGATTTTTTTGTGGGGACAAATTAAATTTTTGCTGTAAGAGTGCCTAAAACAGTGCCCAGAGCATTGTCAGCACTCCATGAGTGTTAACCAAACGTGAATTGGAATTATCTGTGACCAACGCTTATGTCGTGGGCTTGCTTGCCAAACTTCCCTTGCTCCTTAGAAAACCCAGCTAAGAGTGTGTGGAGGGACTACAAATCCTCCCGATAGCCTGGAGGAAGTATGGGAACTAACAGGGTAAATTTCTTGCAAAGGATATTAAATGCACAGGATGTGTTCCCACATCCATCCGTAGCATGTGGACCACCCACTGCAGAGGGTGAACAACCCCCCTGTTCTTTCCCCATAATCAGGAGCTCATCAGGCTTGTGCTGGTTTTCTGTTCTCTGAGAGATGACATTTATGGGGAATGTCATTGTCATTCCTGTTGTCTTCTGTGGCATCTGAATCAACCTCCCTTTTTGAGGGAGCAGAGGGGCCTGTGAATATTCTCTTTAGCATGCAGATGAGGAAACTGAGGCAGAGATTGGCTCCTTGAGAAAACCCGACTGAGAGCACAGTGAGTCAGAGCCACTTCAATTGGCTTCTTTTGATTCCGATCTGTCTGCAGAGTGTATTGTCTGTTAGGAGAGAGAAAAGTCTACCCTGGACTCCCCCCCCCCCCCCCCCCCCCCCACTTAGCACGGCGTGGAGTAAAATTGACAGAATGCAAATGGCGGCTGTAAAATCAGGGTTCCCAGTCTGAGAACCTACTGACAGCAGCACACTGAGCTACCTCCTGGGCTGTCATGTAAAAACTGAGGCGTCCGTGGCCTTTACCCTTCAGGAGCTTACTATGGGACGGGGCGGGGATGGGAGGAACAGGGCTGTACCCTTGAACTCTGCATTGCCTGGGTTTAAATCTCTCTGCTTTCTTATCGCATCCTTAGGCCAGTTACTAAAGCTCCTCATGATTCTTCTTCTTCACCTGCAAAATGGGGACCACAGTGGTGTCTACCCCCTAGGGCCATCGGTGGGCTCAGCTGACGTGGGCCACATAAGCATGTGGTACAGTGCCTGGCACACAGTCAGCCCTGTGTAGACATCTGCTGCCATTCTTCTATGGACGGAAGACCTTGAGAAGTCACGTAGCATAGGCTGGGGGGCATGGGGTGACGGGGGCCAGGGGGTGGAGGTCACCCTGCCCGAGGTGGGATCCCCGATCTGTCCATTTCCGGCTGGCACGCCGCCAACTCTCAGGCGGCTTCCAGGGTTGCTGGGAGGATAATGTGAGATGATGACAGGAGCCCGTTCGCGCAGAGACTGGCATAGAGTACGTGCAGGACGATAGTGAGCCGCGAGTGTTAATAAGACATGTTGAAAGTGACTTGTAATCCAACCCAGAGGGCAATAGGTGCCAGAAGAGAGGAGCAAACAAGGTGCTGTGAGCCCAGAGAAGGAGAGGATTTCAAGGGGGCGTCACAGAGAGGGTGAGGAACAGGGAGGCGAAGAGGAGGGCCGAAGGGAAAGGATATTCCCCACGGAAGGAAGAGTGTCCAGAAACAGCGCCCCACACAGTGTGTGCACGAGCCGCTCTGGCCTTGTTGCTGGAGGTCTGCACGGGTGCATGGAGCTTGGGCTGGAAAGGTAAGCCGGGATCCGTCTGTGGCAGTCCTGGAATGCCAGGCCAGAGTTTGGACTTGATTTTGTGGGTTGTGGGATAAGGCACCACCGGAACCTTGCTTTAGGGAGGTTACTTTGAGCAGAATGGGTTCCCCAGGGACCGGGAGAACCGGTGGGGGTCGGGTGGGACGAGAGATGAGCAGGCCAGTGGGAAGGGAGCAAACTGGGGCCTTAACGAGGGCGGTAAGAGCTATTGTCTCATTATTTGGCAAACCGTGTGGGTGAAGCAATGAGAAAGATGGCCAAAGGGACAGGCCTGGGGTTAGGGAAGCCGTGAACAAAAGGTTGACTGATGAGCAGGTTTTGGCAAGGAGGGAAGTTCAGGTTGACCTTGTCCAGACGGGAAAGTCTAGTGGCAGCTCAGGAGTGAGCGGCGGTAGACATCTGACAGCCTAGAGGAGCTGGTAGTCAGGAGAAGGAAGCAGGTTTACAGGGAAAGACGAAGATCGTCTGCCTCACTGATTTAAACATGGAGTCAAGCCAACTGAACTCCAGAGTGTCCAAATAATTCTGAGTTAGGGCTGGGTCCGGGTGCCAGTTTAGGATTAGTGAAAATGAGTGTGTCAACCCCAAACAATTTCCTGGTGCTGTTACGTTGTTTCTGTGTCACCACATGTCTTCCCACAGATGGCAACACATTTGGGGATTCAGAGTCATTTCAGTATCATCTTTAAAAAGCCAGATTTGGGAAGGTAAATCTGTTTCTCAAGGCCAAAAATAATTCTTCAAGCCATTGTTTCCCCCCAGCCATGCAGGTGACAGGGAGGTGTGTCCACGGTGTGGTTGAGAGACTGGTGGGTGAGGGGACGAGGTGGCCCAGCTCTGGAGGAGCCTCCAGGGGTGGAGCGGGGCCAGGTGAAAGGCACTGGCATGGGAAAGAGTGTTGTTATATAACCCGAGGGAGCTCTGGATGGTGGGCAGATGGAGACGGGAGGCGAGGAATCTGGAGACGGCAGTGAGTGTGGTTCAGCTTCCTCTTGGAGGGAGAGGGACAATGCATGGAAGGCAGGTGAGCCAAGAGCCCAGGACCCCCTTTACAGGATGGGGAGGGAACCCCGCCGCACCTCACGGCCTCTCCCACATCTTTCTGTCATGGCTCTGAGGGATACGATTGGAGGCTAGGTTGCCAGGTGTCCCAGAAGGTAGCACCAGGGACAGCCTTCTCCATGGGACTTGGGGAACAGAACTGTACCAAGCTGTAGGCCTACCGTCTTCACCTGCCATCTCAGAGAACTTTCCAGACACGGGCAGCCCCGGCCTCCATCTCACCAGGGGGGAGTAGAAAGCATGTGTTTACCTGATCTCTCTCACCCACACCCCATTCCTGATTACCCTGGTGGGTGAAGAGTGAAATAAAAATTAGCATGTTTATCCCACTTTTAAATTCTTTTAATGAGAACTCATTTACCCTCTCCCAATTTAAATTCGTAATAACGCCATAACCTTTCAGAGCTGATTATTACCTGCGTCTTCCCAGATCTTCCTAGTAAAGAGGCTTTCCCTCCAAATGCTCCTGAGCCTTCTCGGAACTCGACAATTTGTCGGGCAGTCAACAACATCTGGTGATCCCACACTGCGGCACTGCCCTGTGCTAGGTGCTCTCCCTAGGAGGGGAGGGAAAGGAATCCAGTCTCCTCTCTTCGGTGGCGGCCTCGGTTTCGTTAATTTGCCTTCAAGACTTTTGCTCGCTGTTCCACTCAGCACGGACCCTTCCCTGTGTCCCATTTCCTACCTGGGAGGCAATCACGGACTCACCCGGTTCTCTGCTCTCTCCTCCCATCTCCCAGGGGTCCCGGAACTAACTCCAAGCTGGTGTGCAAAGCCTCTGATCAGTGGCCGGCCCAAGAGCTGGAGTCACCATGGCGGCGGGAGTGGCAGCCTGGCTGCCTTTTGCGCGGGCGGCGGCCATCGGGTGGATGCCAGTGGCCAACTGCCCCATGCCCCTCGCCCCCGCCGACAAGAACAAGCGGCAGGATGAACTGATCGTCCTCAACGTGAGCGGCCGGAGGTTCCAGACCTGGCGGACCACGCTGGAGCGCTACCCGGACACGCTGCTGGGCAGCACGGAGAAGGAGTTCTTCTTCAACGAGGACACCAAGGAGTACTTCTTTGACCGGGACCCGGAGGTGTTCCGGTGCGTCCTCAACTTCTACCGCACGGGGAAGCTGCACTACCCGCGCTACGAGTGCATCTCGGCCTACGACGACGAGCTGGCTTTCTATGGCATCCTCCCGGAGATCATCGGAGACTGCTGTTACGAGGAGTACAAGGACCGCAAGAGGGAGAACGCCGAGCGGCTCATGGACGACAACGACTCGGAGAACAACCAGGAGTCCATGCCTTCGCTCAGCTTCCGCCAGACCATGTGGCGGGCCTTCGAGAACCCGCACACCAGCACGCTGGCCTTGGTCTTCTACTACGTGACTGGCTTCTTCATTGCCGTGTCGGTCATCACCAACGTGGTGGAGACGGTGCCGTGCGGCACGGTGCCCGGGAGCAAGGAGCTGCCCTGTGGAGAGCGCTACTCGGTGGCCTTCTTCTGCCTGGACACTGCCTGCGTCATGATCTTCACCGTGGAGTACCTCCTCCGGCTCTTTGCGGCGCCCAGCCGCTACCGTTTCATCCGCAGCGTCATGAGCATCATCGACGTGGTGGCCATCATGCCGTACTACATCGGCCTGGTCATGACCAACAATGAGGACGTGTCCGGTGCCTTCGTCACGCTCCGGGTCTTCCGCGTCTTCAGGATCTTCAAGTTCTCGCGCCACTCCCAGGGCTTGCGGATCCTGGGCTACACGCTCAAGAGCTGTGCCTCTGAACTCGGCTTTCTCCTCTTCTCCCTCACCATGGCCATCATCATCTTTGCCACTGTGATGTTTTACGCGGAGAAGGGCTCCTCTGCCAGCAAGTTCACGAGCATTCCTGCCTCTTTTTGGTACACCATTGTCACCATGACCACACTGGGGTAAGTCTGTGCCGGGAGACCGGAAGAGGGTGGAGGTTGGATGGGTGGGAAACCGTGGATGGCATCAGGACTGGGCAGAGGAGTGGGGAGTCGCTTGGCCAAGTTGTAGGAGCAAGGGGAGTTGCCTCATCAGAAGAGGAAGGCACACAAGTGATTTGTTTGGGGGTGGTAGCTTGCTCTGAATTGAGTTTTCTTTTGGGGGGGCATGCATTTGATACAACATGGAAAATCAAGCCGTCATTTGTCTTCTCAGCCATGCGTGCAGTGTGTTGTGGGGGGTGGGGTGAGTGGCTGTATTCTTACAAGCATCCGTGCTTGTAAGGCTGTCACTGAGAGAGAAACGGGGCAGCAGGTAGGAAGGAAGAAGGCCCTGAGGAGTTCCGTGAGTGTCGTAAGGAGGGTACACATTTCCATTAACCAGAAGACACCGAGAGCACTTCTTCTGGACCCTTCTTGCATTTCTTCTCTGTAATATATCTGCAGGCTATTTCTCTGTTGCCTTCTCTTCTCTGCTGCCACAGATGCTCAAGGGTTCAGTGGATCTGAGCAGACTTTCTCTAAGTGACTCTGAACTTGGGTTTTCTGCAAAGCGGGGCATCTGATTTGTTTTCTTCTCATGGAAGGAGTTGCAGTCTTGCCTCCTCAGCCTGACTCTGTGATTGAATGCCCCGGCCTACCTGGGCGACTCTGAGGTGGTCTGCACGGATCACGTGGTCAGGCACAGAAGCAGCAATATCATCAGAGGGAGGGAGAGGCACTCAGCAAGGCTACGGGTGACTCTGTCTCTTCCATCTCCCCGAGGTCCCTTCTCCAGCTGAGGTCACAGAAATGTATTTATGGTGCTGGCATGCGAGCTTTCCATCAGAGGAAGGGGCTCAGGAAGGAGATTGCAATCTTCACCCTAACAGGATTAGAGCCAACGAAGGCAGCTTTATGGAGACATGTATTTCTTAGGGGTTTCTGCTTTGGGCGTTGCGAGTCACGGAGGCTAATGCAAAAATCCCTTTACAATTCATGTGCTGGGTCTGTATTTGCTTAGGCCAGGAAGCGTTATATTGCTGATGGAGAATTCATGAAGCTTTTTATTTGGTCTTTGACAATTCGGTTGGTGGCGTCCTGGTGATTCGATTTTTTTTTTCCTGGCCTGAAACCCTGCGGCACTGGTGTCGGTTTTTCCATAGTGCTGTGTGTGCTTATTGGGAATGACTGAGCAGGTGACGGGACCTTTTAAAATGATTACATTTGTCATTGTGCCACACGGGAGGGGGAGAGCAAGGGGTGTCATTGTCCATTTGTGGAGGCCATATTTGATGGGGGCATTCCCTTTGTCTCTTGTCGGTCTGACACAGGCCATCCTGCCCCTTCCTCTCCCTCCAGCACACACACAGTTCTTTGAACAGCTGCTCACGCCCGGAGTGGGTAAGAATGTCTCGTCATCTGACCTTGTCTCTTGGTTTAGGTGGCAGATGTGGGCTTCTTGGCACAGCAGGATATTTAGGGATAAAGTGGCTTGGGGGCTGGCCACCGTATCAAGAGAAAGAGACACATTTACCCCTTCTAGGCTAACCCTGCCCATCCCTTCACTCTCCTGAAGGCGACCTCACCCATGGCCAAGACCTCCCTGGCCATGCTCCCGATGTGGCTCTGACTATCCAGTGTCCTTAAGTGCCCTCTGATGGGGACTCATGACACCAGAGTCATGATGCCTCAGGACTGCCATGGGGAGAAAACAGGGCAGACAGATGGATGTCAGAGTTAAAATGGGATCGTTTCAGAAGAGATCGATGGAAACTTCAGTGGCCACCTGCCTATTACTTTTTATTATTAGTATAACAGCATGTGTGTGTGTCTACCATGTGTCAGCAGTGCGCTAAGCACTTTGCATACATTATCCCTTGAAGTCTTCACAGCAGTCCTGCAAGGTAGGAAAAATGCCATACAACTTTGAAGACACAGAAAGAAGGCGAGGCTCGGAGAGGTCAAGTAGATTTCTGTAGTCATACAGCTGAGAAGGGGCAACGCTGGTTCTCCAAGACCAGCCTGACTGTCTCCAGTGCCCTTTCTCTGTCCACTCACCACTCCGCTTACACCCAGACTGTCGGGGACATAGGTGGAAGGCAGAGCCCCCCAGGGTTACTTCTTTTATATGATGGCCACGGAGTGTTAGTTTCTTCTAGTTACATCACTCTGCAAGAAAACATCAGTGCGGTGAGTACTACAGCCACTCTACTAGGCACACAGAGAATTTGTAAATAAAACATCTGCCTCTGGCCAGTTTAAAGACTGCCTTTGAAATTAATGGCTGCTTTCCTAGCAAAAGGCGCTGTTTTACTGTCGCTGGGGAGACCACTGATTTCCTTTAGCATTCACCCTGTAGATCAAGGGGTGAGTTCAGTGTCAGGGGACGGACAATCTTGGCCTCATATTTACTTTCTGAGGGAGGAGAGAGGATGGCAGGGAGCAAGAGGCCTCTGCCAGAGAGTGAAAGCAAAGAGGGAGGAAAGGGCACCTGCATGGGAAGTAGCATGCTTCCCCTGACTGCTGGCCCTGTGGGCTCCTCTCCCTGCTCTTCTGCATGCGTCGAAACATCTAGCCTCTGGGAGGGGAAACGAACGAGCAAGAAAAGAAGCCTTCAGGAGTGTCTCCCCTAACCTCAGATAAGTAATGGGACAGCAGGCTTTTTCTTCCCCTCCGCCCTGGCTGGTGTAGTCTAATGCTCGATTGGACTACTTTGACTTTGACCTGAATTGGCAGTTGGAACCATCACCAGGCTCACTGCTTGGCTATACATAGCAGGTGCTTGGCAAAACGCTTTTTAATGGATTGGTCGATGTGAATGGGGTGCCTATACCATTTGCCTGACCTGATACTGTTCTCAGTCCTTTCCAGACCTGCCTTCCCTCTTTCTAGGGTGGACCTAAGATTTGGGCTCTGTCCCAGCCCTGGGCCCTGGGGGCAGAGGAGGGCAGCCTTCACTTGGTGTCTGGTCCATCTCCTGAGACACTCTGCATTGTGGGCATCTTCTTGTCCTTCTTGAAGGCCTTCCCAACTCGACCCTGGCTGGTTCCTGTCCTGAACAGATTCACTGGCTAGTCGTAGGCTTAAACTGCTCCAGAAAACCCTTCTTTTTCTTACTGTCTGCTGGGATTTGAGCCCCCAAGTGGCTGTGGAATACCAAAGGCCAACATTCTGCCATAGTCCACGTTCTGTACGGCTGCTTCCAACAACTCCCAACAGACACTTAGTTTTCTCCATCTCCAGACCCTCCCTGCCCTGATTCTGCCCCAAGTTCCCGTTTCCGTCTGGGAGAAACTTTCTTTAGCTTCTTTGCAGAGCAGGGCTGACCGACAGGCTGCAGGGCTGGGCCTAGGGCCGATGTGCCAAGTGGAGTTCACTCTTCCTTGCTCCAGTTCCCACCTCTGCCTGCTTTCCTAGGACTCACTGATGAGTTACTCAGGTGTCCTCCAGGGAGGGATCTCCTGGAACCAATTATTTCTGTTTATTTAATATCTCAAAATACCTTAAGCACATAGAACAATAACAGCCCATCTGCCACCAAGGCCTGAGGATGGCTTTCCTTTGCACCTTCCTCTGCTGGTGGGGAAGACCCCCATGGCCAGTCCAGGTTTCCCTTATGCCCCCTTGACAGTTGAGCTCCCAGATGCACCATGAAAGGATTAATTTCGGTGCTCATAATTGATGCTATAAATAAAATCCTCAATTATCTCAGTTAACCGAGGGAAGGGATAACACAGAACTCCCAATATTAAATAAGACCAACACACCCAGTTTGTGAATGTATTCTATGTTGTAGATTTTTTTTTTTTTAAGCAGATTTTCCTTCTTAATTGTGTTTGACTTTGCTCAGCATCACGATTGGCCCAGACTGTCTGAGTCAGTCCGTGGGTGAAGCTCCAGTTCAGCGTGGGGAAGAGAGGATCGTGCACAAGGAAAGCGTCGCAAGAGAGCACCCATCAGGGCCGTCGAGGGCCAGCTCCGAGACTGGATGGGATGAGGCTCTCTTGGCTATCTTGGGGAGGGGGGGACGGGCTTGGGAAGGGCACAGAGCAGCATCGCTCCTGGTAAGATGGCCTGCTGCTGCCTGCTTGGCTTGCTTATGTAATTGAGACTGCCAGCCTATCTGTCACCCCATGCCCCGAGATGAGAGAGCTTTTGACAGGGTCCAAAAATCCCTTTAACGAAAACAGAATCGATTTTTACTTCTTCCAAGCATGAAGCAGCCTCCAGGTGATTTGCATTTCCCTTTAAAACCTAATCCTGGAAGGGGCCTGCCTGAGGTTTTGCGAGACTGGGGGCTGGCCCTGGACAATCAATACAGGCACACCACAGAATGGGGTACTTGGTCAGGCTGACCCCCCGACCCAGTGCCGGAAGTGGGGCCAATCTGGGATCTGGTTAACCCTCAGTTCCCAAGATTCTGGCTGCACCTTCTTTCACTGCCTCGAGGCCCACCAACCCTCTTCCCAACTCCCAATTGCCTTGGCCTGGGACCCTGGCCAGCCGTATCTACCTGGGTGGTGGCGTGACCCTGCCCAGGGGGGATC
This sequence comes from Felis catus, assembly GCF_018350175.1. Lineage (NCBI taxonomy): Eukaryota > Metazoa > Chordata > Mammalia > Carnivora > Felidae > Felis > Felis catus. The sequence continues at coordinate 95,535,777 of NC_058375.1, read as the reverse complement.
TGGTCATAGCATGCTTACTGGGAAGGAATGACCCCATGCTCTTTTCTTGGTTTGACACTTCTTACCCAACAATTCTCTGGTGCTGCAGTTCCCAAGAGAAGATACAGACCCACATCTTCACAAGAAATCTTGTATTCATTCCACGTTTATTGAGTGCCTACTGTGTCCCTACCGCCTGAGAATACAAAGCGCTATGATTGCACCCCAGCCTAGCGTCAGGTCCAGACAGAATGAATTGAATGAGACTCACTGCTTTTCCTTTGAGCCAAACCAGGAAATGGTAGGTAGAACAGTGGACCAAAGGTCAGAAAAAGAAGACTTTATGCATACGCTTCCTGCCACTCCAGAGATTGCCCCCCATCTGCTCTGTGTCCGACCAACTCCCATCATCCTTCAAAACTCAGGCCCACACCATCTCCTCCAGGAGGCCTTCTTGCCACCCCTGCTACCAGGATGTCCTAGGACCTGTCCTCTTCCTTCCCATTGTGGCCTTACGTACCTCTGTCTTGTCGGCTGCCATATTTTATTAACTTTATCTGCGTATGTGTCTCTCTCGCAGGATGTGAGCTCTTCAAGGGCAGATCTCTGTATTCCAGAGATCATTGTATGGCCCGTGCCTAGCTCAGGGTCTCACTAGATATCTGTTCAACCAAACAGGTTAGTAGCCCAGCTTACCTCTCTTCAGTTTTCTCATCTGCTAACCATCCCCCGGCCGTTTTAAGAACCGGTTGGAAGTGCTGTCCGAATGTTAGCCATATTGTCATCTCAGACAAATCTCCATTTGTGGGCAGGTTGGAGATGGGGAGGCCAAGCAGGGCGTTCTCTGGTCCTGACGTCAACCTTAGCACAGCTGGGCCTTTCTTGCACAGGAAGCTGAAACCCTTCTCCTTCACCGTTTTGGGCTACATGGCCATGCCCCCCACTGCAGACTCTGGGGTCAGGGAGGAGCAGAAAGGGAGCTGTAGATAAGCACCCCCATCCATGAAATTTTCCTCCATCCAGTTATTTCTGCAGCACATATTTATTGAGTAGTCAGTCACTAGGCAATAGGAATACAGAAGCCAAGACAATAGTCTGTGATGTCATGGAGCTTACATTCTAGTGGAGGAACCCAGACGGTAGATACATAAACAAATCCATTCTATCAAGCAGCAGTTCATGCTACAGAGACAAATAAAGCATGGTGCGATCCACAGGGAGTAATGAATGTGGGAAGGTGGGAGAGCCAGGGAGAGTTGCTATTTTACATGAGGAGCGCAGGTGATACTTGAGCAGAGACCTGAAAGAATGTGGGCAGCTTAGGGAAGAGCATTCCAGGCCAAGAGAACAACAAATGAATGCAAAGGCCATCAGGCAGGAGAGGCCTTGGAAGAGCTAGACGGTCTTAATGGTCAAGCTGCAAGAGCAGAGCCCTCCGGGTATAGGAGGTCACTGGGGAAACAGCCCATGCAGGGCCCTCGCAACCAAAGACTTGGCCCTTTGCCCTTTACTCTGCTTGGAATGGGAAGCCACTGGAGGGTGCTGAGTAGGTCTCACTTAAGTTTGAAAAGGATTATTCGGGGGGCAGCTGGGTGGCTTAGTTGGTTAAGCGTCTGACTTCAGCTCAGGTCACGATCTCACGGTTTACGAGTTTGTGCCCGCATCGGGCTCTGCACTGGCAGTGGAGAGCCTGCTTGGGATTCTCTCTCTCTCTCTCTCTCTCTCTCTCTCTCTGCCCCCCTTCCGCTTGCATGGATGTGCTCTCTCTCTTCAAAATAAATAAGTAAACTTAAAAAAAAAATGAAAAGGATCACTGTGGCTGCTGGGGAGTGAATGCTTTGTAGGGGGAGAAGCTACCATCATAGTCCAGGCAGCAGATGATGGCGGCTGGGCCAAGGGTGCTGGCGGCGGGGAGGGGAGAGCTGAGACATTCTGCATGTACGTGAAGGCAGGGGCAACAGGAAGCCATGCTGGTCCTGCTTCTACCGCAGCAGCGCCAAAAGCTCCCGTAGCAAAAAGCCAAAAGCTCCCGTAGCAAGCACTGGCCCAGGAAGATATGGTCCTCAAGACTTTCCTCACCCCTGGGAGAAGCATTTCACAAGAAGGCATGAACCAAGCACCTGCCAAGGACTGGACACCCTCTCACCACCATGGGGGACAGTCTTGGCTCAGAAACAGAAACAGGTGACTCAGAAAGTCAGTGGTTGTGAGAGCGGCTGAGACAGAGAGGCGGGCAGGTGATCAGGGCTGCAGATGGGGGACAGGCGGATTCACACGGGTAGGATATAGGAGACTTTGGGTGCTTCACACTGGAACCGTTACGTGAGGTTGGTTTTCCAGTCCAGCAATTCAAACTGCTGCAGTTTTTGGAAAGGGATTTTCGGGCTGGTGCCCATTTCACAGCTCTCCTCCTCAGTCTCTCAAAATCAATCTCAATCTCTCTCTCTCTCCCTTTCTCTGTTTGGTTTTGTTTGGGTTTCCCTCTTTAAACACACCCGTAAACACAAACTTGATTCTTCCTGAGGAATAGCAATTATTCTGCCGGAAAATAGTGTAAATAAAAGGCAGGCTGGCCCTCCCTCCCCTCAGGGGAGGGGCAGAAGCCCTCAGTAACTACTAGAGCATTTTTGTGTCTCTCATCCAGCGGGGGAGCTCCTGTTCTGGGGCCCAGCAGGGCTCTTGTGCACATGCTGTCATGACTGGAAGGCCCCCCTTCCCCTTCCCCAGGCAGGGAGAGGAGCAGAGACTTGGCTGTGAGTCTCCCGGCCCCTGGACACACCAACCCCTTCCAAGAAGCTGACACCTGTACTCCAGTCGTCAGTGTTCATCCTCTGGTGCTATCCAAGCAGTCTTTCTTTCTTTCTTTCTTTCTTTCTTTCTTTCTTTTTATTTATTTATTTTTTGGAAGCAGGGACCAGTCCCCCAGCAATCTCTTTTGGAAGAGGTGTTCTATAGTGACCTCAGACCAACTTCCAATGAGGACCTGTTTGTGACAAGGAGGAAGGAGTTACCGCAATGCCTCGGAGTTCTCGGCCAGAAGGCTCAGATACCGTGCCCTCCAGGTTGAGTCCAGGGCTGGTGCCTCTGTCCAGCTTGCATCCAGGCCAGAACAGAGGCCCAGCCTCCCCCGCCCTCCACCCGGCACAATGCAAATGATGGGTGAGTGGGAAGGTGGGGGACAGGGAGGGAAGACAGCTCAGCCTTTGCTGACCACAACTGGATGGAGGAAGATTGCATCTCGCTCATGTAATCATATTCCGGGTGTCAGGACTGGAATGAGTGTCATTAAACTGAATCAGAAAAATCGTTTTAATATAAGTGCCACCTCACACACAAGCTAGTTGATGGAGAGATGGATGAGGCTGGGGACGCCTCCTTTGTAATGTGATGCTGTAAAATCCCATCACCTTCATTATTTCCCACGGAGCCAACGCATCCTAATACCCATGAGCGGCAGAACAGCTTGAATTTAATATACAGAAAGTCCAATCAAACAATAAATGGATGGAACTATATAAAGAAACCATTTTCTGGGAGGCTGGCTCCATTCTCTGGGACTCAGCTCCCTGACACATGAAATGTGCATCAATTTTCCCCAACTCATGCAGCTGCCGAATCACCACATGTGATATTTGTTTGCTTCCAAAGTGGAAGCGGGGAACTCTCCCCCCCTACATTATCTGGCTATCGATGCAAAATTGCAAATCTCATTTTCTTTGATTTGCGTCCAGTGGTTCCCGGTGGCACAGCGAAGGCACCATCCCGATGCCAGCCAGACTGGAAGCACAGCCCCCCTCCGTCCCAGGACCTTACTCAGTCCCAGTGACACTTTGTCGTCGTCCTTAAACAAAAATCTGGACACCGGATTCGCGACACCAGACTGGGCTGCTGGGGGGGCTGGCATGTCTCCACCCTCGCAGTCATCTGAGAGAAACTGGCCAAAGCCCTCACCGTGCTGACACACGCCGTGTGCCTGCGACGCTGGGACCGCCCGGCCTTGCCTTGGGGTTGTGCGGAGCAGACGTTCCGTCCCAGGCTGGACCCGGCCACCAGCATGTCTTCCGTCTTTCCTTCTGTCCCTCTTACCCAGCCAGCCATCCGGACTGTGGAGGCAGATATCAACCTGACTGGCCACGCAGGGTTGAAAAGGCAAATCAGCTCCTTGATGGCTACACAATACATATCAAAGACTGATGGCGATAATGTTTTTATGCTTCTGGTGGGAGATTCCCTCCAGCACTGTCTCCAGTATCATGGGTAACTTAGGGTTGACCATAATTACAGGCTTATAGCTGCTGAGAAGTATCATTAGTTTATTTTTACTTCTTCCTGGCCGCGCCTACTTAAGCAGAAAAAATCAGTGGAATTTAAACGAAATGATACTAAAACCACAGACAGCACGCATCTTGATTCAACCCAGCAGATATCCTTGAGCAGCTAGTATTTGTGACGCACCCTGTTAGGCAGTGTTGGGGAAATAGAAATAACTAAGACCTCGCTCCTGTCCTAAGAAGTTGATGATACAGCAGGGGATTTGAGTGTGTTTATGAGCAGACAGGCAAGGATGGGGCATGTTCTGGAGTGATCGGGAAGTATTTGGCACGGAATGCTTAATAAATATTTGCTGATGAATGAGTGACTGGCTTCACGGAAAAGGTGACATTTCAGCTAGACCAACAACAGTGGGTAGGATTTTGAGATGCGGAAATGGGAAATCCAAGTAAATTGCAAAAGGGCATGGTGCTCGGGAGCTTACCCGGTGCGCTGGTTTGCTAGTGTTTAGGGTATATGAGGGAAATGGCTAGAGATAAGCAGGAACAAAAGGCTTGCTGGAGACACAGAGGACCTCAAATATTAGGCTAAGGCATTTATCTGGGAGGCATTAGGGAGCCACTAACGGCGTTCCGGTGTCGCGGTGATTAGGAAGATCTGAAGCCATCTTCTGGTTGAATGTTAGAGGGGGCCCTTGCCCACTGTGCAGCCAGCCAGCAGTCTGATCCAGGAAAGAGGTGAGGAAGGCCTGACGTGGGATGGTTGCGGTGGAAAGGGACAGAAAGAGGTAGAGTGGAAAGACATCCAGGAGAAGAGAAGTCAAAAGTAACTCTGGAATTATGACGCCGGGTGATTAGAGATGGGGAGGCGGCACACGTCACGGGAGGAACAGTTTGGCAGGAGGGCAAGGGAGGGTAGAGACAGTAAACTTGGCTTTGGACCTTCTCTACTTGCAGTTGACTCTGGGCAGCCTTGAGGCAGCCGGCAGGGTGGTGGGAAAGTGGGTCTAGAGCTTAACACAGAGAAGGGGGCCAGGCCAGCAAGGCAGTTTTGGGAATGGGGTGAGGCAGGGAATCGATGAGATTACCAAAGAAAACCAAAGGGAAGGAGGAGGAGAGGCCCCACTTCTCTGGCACCCTGCCCCCTTCAGAAATGTGGAAGCCACCCGTGAATGGCTTCCAGGACGCCTCCATTCAGCCTCTGTCCTTGGCCTGTGGCTGTTCCCTGTCATACTGTGTTTCTGCTGGGGCCAAAAGGTCATATTGGTTTTCTGAGTCAAATAAGGTTTTCTTTTAATCTCCTACAATGATAATTAAATAAACAGTGCTGACCCAGGAAGGCAGAATTGGCTTATGGGCTTTGCTAAAAATAAATAAATAAATAAATAAAAGGATCCTCACATTGGCATGTGGATAGGATAGGTGGGGTCTGAATGGTCACAGAGCAACGGCCGTCTGTGCCTGGCCCAGGGCGGTGCTAACTGGGAGTGCCACAGCCTCTCCGGACGGCTCTGTCCTGGTCCCTGAAGTGCCAGACCCCTGAGCAGAGCCTCTGGGGACTAAAGACACTGCCAGTACTCCTCCTCCCCCTCTTCTCCTCTGAGAGAAATGTCGGACACACTCCTGGCCTCCCTGGGAACCTCCTCTGGCCTGGCCCCTCCCGGAGACACCTGTCTGGGGCCCGTGGTCAGCAACTGGCCAAGTCATGGCTCAGTGATTTAGCAAACATGCACCGAGCCCTGGCTGTGAGCAAGACTCAGTCGAGGTTGACTGGGGAGGCTGTGAAGAGAAACCGGGGCGAGGACTACATCCTGTGGGGTGGGTGCTGGGCTCCCATTCTGTATATGAGAAGACCGAGGCTCCGAGGGTGTAGGGAACTTGCCCCGCTGAGGTCTTCTGACTCCTTTAGAGTCCACTGCTTCTTAAAGAGCTTCAGTCCCGTAACGGAGATGCCCTGTGGGCACAGAGCTGTGTTTCTGGGTTCAGCAAGGTAAGAGGTATGAGTGAAGGGTAGTAAAGTGTGAGGGGAAGGTGGAGGAGGCAGGAATCAAAACGCCTTCTCGGAGGAGGTGGCATTTCAGCTGTAGTGGAAAAGTTAAATGTGCTCGTTCCTTATTTATTCAGCAAATATTGTGGGTCTACACATGCCAGGCTGCGTGCTGGGGGCTGAGGAGGTACTCACGAACCGAACGGCCAAATCCTCGGAGGCCAGCATTCTCACTGGAGCAGCAGACAGCAAACAAGTGAATGTATAAAATGAGAATGTAAGGTTGACATAAAAGCCAAGAAAAAAGAGATAAAGCTGATAAGGGGAGAGAGAGGGAGGGCATCGGCTGGACTGGGGTGAGGGTTCAGAGGAACAGCCCCTCTAGCCACTCTCCAGGTGGAAGTGCCGTCCACGGTTGGTCAGGCGTTGGAGAGAGGCTGACCCCAGGACAGACACGACAATTTAACAGCTATGTTGGAACCTCGTGAGGGTTGCTGTCCAGAAAGTGGGGAAGCAGCTGTTTGCCATCCTCGCTGAAGACTGAGTGAGTAGAGATAGGCTCGCCCTGACATGTAAAGGGCTACTGTCCCTCATTATCAACAACCACAGCAACAACAACAATAATAGCTTCTACGGTGTTCCAGGTACTGGGCTAAATATAAATTATTTATATGCATTTCCTCATTTACCTCCCCCATTAGTCATATGAGAGGGAGAGATCACTGTTTTCTGTGTTTTTTATTATTTTAAAAAATTTTTATTTTAATGTTTATTTATTTTTGAGAGAGAGAGAGAGAGAGAGAGAGAGAGAGAGCGAGCATGAGTGGGGGAGGGGCAGAGAGAGAGAGAGACAGAATCCAAAGCAGGCTCCAGGCTCTGAGCTGTCAGCACAGAGCCCAATGCGGGGCTCGAACTCATAGACTGTGAGATCCTGACCTGAGGTGAAGTTGGAGGCTTAACTGACTGAGCCACCCAAGGCACCCCTATTTTCTGTTTTAAAGCTGAGGAAACAGAGGCTTGCTCAGAGCCTACTGCTGATAAATGGAGAGGCTGGGGTTACAAGTGCACTGGTCTGACCTGCATGGGCACCTACCCTATCCCTAGGGACCCAGATTTCCATCCTTGGAGAGGCCTTTGGGGGAAAATCTCCTTCCACAGCCTCTGTCTTGGGCAGGGGGAGGGGAGGACACCATGTCCCCAGTGTGCTAATGTGCCTGTACCAACTCTTAGGCCTGTTGGCAAAGGTCATGAACATTAGGAGTGGACACAGGATGGTGAAGAAGGACAGATCAGAGTCACTGGAGACAAGGCCAGTGGGGATTAAGCTCCTCTGGGCCCCCAGAGACATGACCACAGGGGACAGGCAGGGGACGAGGTCACCAACAGGCACAGTGCGTCCTGGTGAAGGGGGGACAAAAAAGGAGATAGGAAATTTTAGTGTAGTAGTAGAGTCTGTGCAAAAAAAAAAAAAAAAAAAAAATTAGGGAAGAGGGAAAGTTGTAAATATGCATACTATGTAAATATCCTATGTAAATTTCTTTTAGAATAACTTTCAAATCTCGTGCCATCTTCCTCTCTGGAGAGATTCTGGTCCCAGGTGGCTTTGTTGCCTTGTCCTCCATCTGGGTGTTGGCAACATCCCCACCCTCCCCTCAGCAGGCCTCTGGGCATAACAGCTTTTCAGGGGTCCCTCCCAGCGCCCTGGAGAGACGGCAGGCCCAGGTCCGGCAGCAGAGAGCTGGAGGCCAGCCTCACGCGTGGGAGTGATGGGAAGCAGCTCTGATAGGGCCTCTCAGAGGCCCTGTCAGAGCCCGGTGACAGAGGGCAGGCTGGCCCTGTCCATCGCGTCTGCCCCCCACTCTAGGTCCCGCCCACTGCTGATGGGGCAGGTGAGGGGTAGGGTGAGGAATCTCCTGGGGACCTAGGGAATGTCACCCCTTGCACGCATGGGTCACAGGTGTTACCTCGTACCCACCCTCGGTGAGGAATCACAGTACAGGTGTGACTCTCTTCATGAGTGGTGACCCTCACTCCTCCCCCGGCTGGCTCTCCTGACGGCTGGTGTTGGACATTTTCTGCTTTTTCATGCCACACGAGAGAGGAACGGGAGCAATTTGCCATGTGTGACCCTACATTTGTTTTTCTTCTTTCCCTTCTTCCTCAACCTGTTTCTCTTCTGCGTCCAGAAGCTGCTAGAAGTTCTCCCCAGAGTTGTGTATCTTGAGGGCATGTGTCTTTGGAGCCAAAGCCCCCTCGTCTCCCTCTCCTCCCCCCCCTCTCCAGCAGAAGCTTCTCTCTCCGGGCTAGGAAAAGGGCACTGTGTCGATTAATAAAACATTTTTCTGCAGTCCGATTGCCATGCTCAGAGTTTGGGCAGGGCTTAGAGATGATGAAGCATTATGCCCACCCCCACCCCACACATTGTGTTTGACTTTCTTGATATTTCCATGTAAGGTCAGCTTCTCATCTGAAGAGCAGAAAGCCGCTGCGTTCATGCTCTGAGTTAGGTGTTTTACGCCTGGGCTGGCCCACGTGGGTTGCCCGAATCCTTTGGCTGGGGAGGGCTCCCTAGGACAATTAGGAGCCAGGAGATGTGGGTTGAGGGGCCAGTTTTGGCAGGCTGTGTGACCTTGGGCAAGCTACTGTCTCTCTCTGGTGCTCAGCATTCTCTACTGAATGATGGATTGAACTTAGTAGTTTTCACCTCCTAGCCAGTTCCACAAGCTGTAAGTCTCTCACTCTTCAAAGAAAAACTGATCTTTAGTCCAGCAGCCTAGAGGATCCATAGCCTGTGGATGGCAAGGCACTGGGGACCTTCCCATTTCCTTCTCTTCACCTCCAAAGAAGAAAAAGTTAAAAGAGCCCCTGGCCAAAGTGGCCACAGAAAGGCAAGTCTGCAGGAGGGCCTGGGAGGTCCTGCTTGGAGACTCCCCCAGAAAGCTTCAGGATGCCTGATGGTGAGCCAGGACGACAGGGTCAAGGTCAGCAGCCTGCAGCCACATAATACTGTGTTTGGAGACAGCAGGGAATTGTGGATTCAGCCCCAGGGCTCCTCTGCACGGGCTGGATGAGGGGAAGGCATAAGATGTTAACCCTGGGACCGTCAGACAGCCATCTGAGGCACACAAGTCTTGGGTTTAGAAAGAGTCCAGTTTGCTATCCCGCTTCACAGCTGGACTCCCCTCAACAACTCCCAGCAGATGGTAAGAGGTCTGCCTGACCATTCAGGGATGGATGCTAACCCTTTTGGCCACAGCGCATTCCATGCAGGAGAGGGCCAGTCCCTCTTCTGTGTATTGAGCCCAAGCCTGCTTCCTCTACACCCCAAAAGGGTGAGAGATTTAAGAACCCAGAAGGTTTTGGGGCACCTGGGTGGCTCTGTCGGTTAAGTGTCCAACTTCGGCTCAGGTCATGATCTCACGGTTTGTAGGTTCGATCCCCGCGTCAGGCTGTGTGCTGACAGCTCAGAGCCTGGAGTCGGCTTAGGGTTCTGTGTCTCCCTCTCTCTCTGCCCCTCCCTTGCTCATGCTCTGTCTCCTTCTCTCAAAAATAAGTAAATATTAAAAAACATTTTTTTTTAAAAGAGCCCAGAAGGTTCTGTTAAGGAAACCATTCTGCCAGGCAAGTATACTTATGGTCAAGGAAGTTACTAGGGGACTCGGTGGCAAGAAGACCCTGGGACATTGGTCCTGGCACAGCCTTAAGGTGACCCAGGTCCAGCCCTGGCAGCTCCTAGCCCTTCAGGGAATGGAAGCTTGATGAGCGAATGAACTCCAAACCAGGCCCTTTGGGGTGAATAGTCAAGGGCTTACACAGCGCTGATGGGCGGATTATGAGGCCGGTGGAGCCCCCGTCCTTCTACAGTCTCCCATCACCCCATCTCTATTGACACCTCCACCAGGGGCTGGTTTCTTGCTTGTCCCACCCCATCCCTATTATCCCATTGGTCTGGAAATGACCCTCTGTTCTCCACTCTCATTATTTTATTACGTGAGCTCCCCACAGGAACGCAAGAGAATCTGTATATTGCTAGAAGCATTCGTGTAGGCAGAGCGGCTTACATTACCTTGAGGTATTTGAATGAAACTAACCGTTTAATGCTCACAGAGGGCCAGGGAGAGGGTGAGCAGTGAGTGGGCTCTCTCTGGCTGTGAGCATGTCACGGGCTTTCTTTCCAGTGTGCACAGAGGACAGGGACTAAGGAGCGGGCAGCAGGTGGTGGCGGTGAAGGGGAAGCTTGGTGGACATGGGCCAGCTTCGTGAGTCTTCTCCTAGGGAGGCTCTCTGCCTTCTGTCAGCACCATCTGAAAGCCTGGGTAAACAGCCCCATCTGCACAGGGAGCCCCTGCTCCTCCCAGGCAGGCACTGTGGTCCCAGACCCCGGCTCCCAGCAGAGGGCCTGGCACACAGACGGGGCTCTGGTGTCAGGTCCTGGCCCATCCCTTTCTCTTCACGTCCTGCCAGTTTACTTCAGACAGTGAGAAGAACCTACACATGTGGGTGTCAAGAAAAAATGACAGCCGAAACTTGAAACCAAGTAGGACTGGCCCGTGAGTCAGGTGCAGGGTTTGTGCATTTCAGGGCACGAGGTGAAGGAGGATGTGCCCAAATTTAGGGTGGGGTGTGTAGCTCTGGAACCTTTCCTATCTAGATGGGGCAGGGCCACAGAGATCGTCAGATCTATTCGACCTGGAGATGCCACGGAAGAGACAGGACATGTAGGAGTGTGTATGTCATGTGAAGAAGTTGGCTTGGAGAGCTAGAAAGGGCAAGTTGTTCCGGATAAAAGACGAAAGTTGTAGGAGCGACTCAGAAACAGGCACTATGCTCATGAGGTGTGTGTGTGTGTGTGTGTGTGTGTGTGTGTGTGTGTGCGCGCGTGTGTGTGCACACATATGTCTGACGACCTGGCAGCAAAGAGGGGTGCATAGGAAGGAGGTTTTCAGTGTAACCCTAGGCTCTTGGTGGCACTGGGGAACCTCTTTTTGCCATCTCGAGTGCCTCCAATTCTTGGAAGGTTGGCCTACTGAGAGGTGACCTTTGTCCCTAGCAGAAGCATCATCCTGAGTCAGGCCTGGGACTTCTGGCACTCACATGAGCCCCTCACCCAACCACCCCTCTTTCCCGGAGAGTGATTCTGTACCTGGGGAATTCAGAGAGAATTGATGGGGATCTTGTCTTTATGAATTTGACTACTCTAGGGAACTCATGTGAATGAAGATGTTAGGTCTTTTACTTTAAAAAATTATGAAATATATCAAACATACAAGGGAAAAAAAATCTTACCATCTCTCAGGCAGCATCCGTAAAACTCCCTTCTGCCCACAGACGTGAGTGCCTTTTATGGGAGTGGCAGGATTATTTAATAAAACTCATGTTATAGGATAAGGGCAACTTTATTTTAAGGGGGGGGTGGGGCTTGTATATATACAAAGGTATGTATGTTCTATTGTAAAAAAAAAAAAAGTTAAAAACCTTTTTTCTTCATGTTAATTGTTTAAAACTAAACCACAGACTAGAGACCAGCTTGTTTACCATTAAACCTGAACCTGAGAGATTCTGTAGACCTTGGATTTGTAGTCCTGTTTCCACAAAAATGTGTTGGGAGTGGGAGTGGAAACCACAAGCCTCTGACTGCAGACGCGATTTGAATCTGTCAATGTCAGTGTCCTTTATTCATTCAACAAACATTCCTGTTGTGTTGACCATTTGTGCTCTAAAGGTGATGGGAAGCTCGCCAGGTGAGGTCGTCAGGTCCAGAAAATGAATCAGATGAACTGCAGTGACACCTGTCATCTTGCTCGTTGGCAGAGTTAAGGACTCTGCACTTTGGGCGATGGGGGCAAGGTGAAGGCAGAAGCCGTCTCTGATGATCCAGCCCTGAGGGATTCCCCTCCAGGCGGTGCTGGCCCCACCCTGGCAGGGGCATGGCAAGGACCATAGCCCCTTCACTTGCCAACCGTGTAAGAGCAGGAGCCAATTCTCTCCTTTTCCATTTGTTGTGTCTACCTCCTCATGACAGCTAGAATTTCAACAATATAAACTTTGCTTCTGACCAAGAGGGCCCCCTCCACCCTGAGTTTGTGCTTCCTTCCTGGCTCCAAGTTTGATGGCCATTTCCTTTAGCTCTGTGCTCCCTTGGCCATGCCTTTGACCTTGCTCCCTTGGAGCTGGCCAGGCTTCTTGAGGTAGGAAGATCCTGATCAGGGACTTTGCTGCCCCCACCACCCAGCTGCCCTAGGGGCTGAGGAGATCTGTGCCTCCCTGCGTGTGTGGAGCCCATTCTTAGCCACTCGTGCAACACAGCCCACAGGTTGGAAATTCTAGAATCCTTGGTTTCACCTCTACCCACCTGGCGCTCTCAACGTCCCAGCTGGGCCATCCTCGGTGGCAGTCTGCTTTGGTCCAGCACTGTCTGCCAAGCCAGGGAAAGACAGTGAAATCCTAGAGTCCAGGACTGTGGTCCAGGCGGAGTCTTGGCCCCTCTGCCCTGCCTGCCCGGCCCTGGCCAGGAGCCCAGGCAGCCATAATGGTACATAAGTGCCTGTTTCCCTCCTTCCGCTGAATTGCAATAGAGTTATAACCAGAAGGCAATTCAGAGGTGCTGACTGGAGTGTGGGATTAAGGAGTGAGGTAAGGGATGAGTTCTCTTCTCCCTTTTTGTGGAAGACTGATTCCCCCCGACCCTTCGAGAAGCTGAAGATTTGCTTAGGCAGGACACCTTTCAAAAACGAAGAAATCCTGTGTGTGTGTGTGTGTGTGTGTGTGTGTGTGTGTGTGTGTCACTGTGCAGCAGGAGGGGAGATGGTGCCACCTGCCTGGGTTCCGCTTGGTCCCAGAAGGCTATTTGTCTGTAAGCTCCCCTGTAACCTTTGCATCCATCAAGGCTCCCTGTCAGGCAGGCTTTCCTGAGGTCCAGCCTCTGTTCCTCATGATAGGGTCTATTCAGTGCTTCAGCTCAGCCATCCCGGAAGCTGGGGGTCTGCAGGTCAACCTCCTTGCTCCGTGGAACAGCTCTGGCTTTTGAGACCACGGGAGGGCTGTCTATTCTAGTCGTAATGATAGGAAGCCCTTCACAGAGTGGGCTAGGCAATACCCTAAATGCTCCGCATTTGTTAACTGGGTTTTCCCAACGGTGTCCTCCCCTTGCAGATGAGGCATGGAGAGACGAAGTAACTTGTCAGAGTTCCTCACTCAGTGGCAAAGCAGGGTTTCAAACCCAGGCATTCTGGCTCCCGTCCCCCCGCCCCCAGCAGCTGCACTAGATTGTCACTCGCGTGTTGACCGTTTTCTTCACCACTTCCTTTGTGGGACTCCATGTCAGTTCACTTGTATCGCATGACACATCACCCCAGAAATCTAGCGGCTTGTGCCACAAACATTTATTATTTCTCATGACTCTGTGGGTTGGTGGGGCGGTTCTCTGGGTCTGGGTTGGCTCAGCCGACCTCTCTGCTTAGCTGTGGCTCGACTGGGGATGGCTGGTGTAGGATGGCCCCCCACATCTGGCGGCTGGCTAGAGCAACAGGGATGGATTCTGTGTCTCTTGTCCCACCATCCAGTGGGCTCCCAGGACCCTCCAACCGGTGACAGGTCACTGAGGTACCAAGGGCTAAAAGAGTGGTTAACCCTAATGCACAAGCCTTTTCCAACCCCCTGCCGTGTCGCATTCGCTAATGTCCCAATAGCCAAAGCAAATCACACGTGCAAGCCAAGATCCAAAGGGTAGAGAGATCAATTCTGCCTTTTGATGGGAGGAATTACAATGCCACACTGCACAGGGAAGTGAATACCAAAGGATGGGAAGAATTGGTGGACATTTTTGCAACCCGCCACAGCATCATTACTGTGAGCTACGGGGACTTGATTTTACAGTGGGTGATCAGTGGGGATGTATGGACAGTCTGGGCAGGGGGCTGTCCACGGGGACCTCAGCCTGGTCAAAAGTCCAAGTTGTTTTCATGATGTCAACCCAGGGGCAGTGGCTTCAAGCTGTAATACAGTGGTGTGACTGTTTTGGTGAGGGTCAGGGAAGGCAGTGAAGAGAATGGGTTTTCCTCTCTGGTGACACCAGTCTTCCTGTCCCGAGGCCAAAGGAAGGAAGCCATAGGCTTATTCACTCCTGAGGACTGTGATTGCTGGCCTGGCTTCTCCAAGGAGGCCCCTGCTAGAGAGAGTGGACTCCAAAAGCAGACAGACCTGAGTTCTGTCCTCAGCTCTGCCACTCTCTCACAGCAGGACCAAGCAGCAGGCTACCTGCAGACCACAGTTTCTTCTTTTGGCCAATGAAGATTGCTCTCGGGTTTAGAAATAATGCCGCTCGTGAAGTGCCTAGACCAGCGCCTGGCCATGCGCGTGCCCCGGTGTGAGGGCTGGGAGGGCTCCTCTACCCTTGTGCATGGGCGGGGATGGCCAGAGGAACAGAGCCGTCATTGGTAAATAACTCTTGGCTCACCCAGGAATACCAGATGGTGTGCCAGCAGCTCGGGCCAGGGAGACGCAGGCCAGAAACTACAGGGAGAACAGAAGTGGGACTATAGCTGCCCAAGGGCTCAGCTCCGTGGGCACCGCTCACACAGGTGAGCAGGACGTTGCTTGAGCCCCTGAGTCTTAGACACGGGAAAGCTAGGATGACAGCCTCCGTGTCAGCCAGGGAGCAGCCACAGCCACACTGGAACCCAGATCACTTTATTTCCTGGCCACTGCTCTTCCCTCCACGCCGTGAGAGCTAATGTCTCCCTCTGGCCTCCCTTAAAATACCCAGTTCCCCGGGTCATCGTGCTGTTGGGTCCTTGTCCGGTTCCCATGCTTCTATGCAGAGCCTCAGTATAGGGAAGTCGGGGTGGGGGGGAGATGTATCGTAGGTGCAGAGGGTGGCAGCAAGGAGGGAGCGTGGTATCTGCTGGCAGCTGCCAAGGAGGAGACAGGCCTTTGCAGAGGCTCTGAGCAGAGGTCAGTCCTGGCTTTCAGACATGGACGCCGAGGAGACAAAGAGAGAGCCATCCCCATCAAACCGGCCTCTGCCCTCCTCTCTCTTGGAGCTGCCTGGAGTGAACGAGGAAAGCGATTATTTATCAGGGTGTTGGTCAGGAAATTGGACACCTTCAACAAAGACCGGGAAACATCGTGCCAACTGGGTCTGATGGGGGTGACTGGGCTGCTTGGAGCACAACGGCCTCGCTGACGTCAGTGTTTGCTTTCTGGGGACAGCTAAGGACGCCCACTGCGTGTAAGATGAATGCAGGAGGGCAGACCCTCTGTGGCCAGCCCGAAAGCTGGCTGCCAGCTCCTGGTGGGACAGCCAGGGAGCAGCAAAGTAGGCCGGGCTGTAGCCCAGGTCCCTGGGCAGAGAGAGCTTCACCCTCTGCAGCACCTCCCTCCTCCCCAGGACAAGAGCGAGTCTGGGCTCCTGGGCAAATGCCCCACTGCTCTGGGGCCTGACCTGGGGGCCTTCCCTAGAGTGGAAACAGGCATTTGGACGGGGTTCCCCCAGTCACTCGCCGCCCTCCCCCACTGTGGAGGCCCCAGGCTCCCCTCCGGTCCTCATGAAGAAACAGAGAGATGAGAGCCCTAGGGAAGGCACTCTGGAAACAGTCTGTTCTGTTCTCTCCCCTGTCCCTGGGGACCTACGCTCATTCTTAATGCGAGAGGGGGTTTGAGAGAAAGCGTCTCCCCTGGAATTAGGCACTTTACATACATAACTGTGTCTGCTTCAGTCACTCTCTCCCCCTGGTTGTCTCAGCCTGGTTGGGGGTTGACATGGGTGTCTCCCCCACCCCACCTCCAGCCCCAGGTTTCCCTGAGGACCTTCCAGCATTTTGTCCCTGACCACTTTCTGGGCAAGGGTGTGGGGGCTGAAGAGGCTCATGCTCTTGGGGGCCCTTCTGTGCCTGACCAGTCCTATGGGGAAGAGAGGAAGGGCTACCCAGTCGTGTGGTGGCACCACTCCATGGCAGACCCGGTTTCTCCATTTGGAGGGTGACTGCGGGCCATGAGCGTTCCCCCTTGATGTTGCTAAGTGGGGCTTTTTCAAGTGTTCTGAGGATCAGCATCCTTAGCTAAAAAGGATCTTGGGCTTTGGGGTATTTTCTCTGGGCCCAGATTTTAAGCCCTAAATATCTACGGACTGGTGGGGCCATGGAAGATTCATCTGGGGTCTTTTGTGAAGCCAGCTCCAGTAGAGGAGATAAGGTCCCAGCAGGGGGGTGTGGAGGAGTTTGGTTCAGGGTGGGTAGGGGAGGAGTGGCTAGGACTGAGGGACCCTTTGACCATGGGACTCTCACACGTCCAGCCGGTTCTGTACCTCAGGGCTCTGAGGAAGGAGCTCTCTCGTGGCCTCTTACTTCATACTGACTATATGCCACAGAGCACCTGGCAGGGACAGCAATGGCACAGAACTTGCTTCCATTCATTCATCACAGCCACCACTCTTCCCAGAAGTGGACAGTGAGAGAATATAGATGTTCCCACCCCGCTGGACCCCCGAGCAGGAGACAGTGAGTGAAGTTAAAGTGTCTGCAACTGAGTTCATGGCCGGATGGAGGTGGGGGTGGGGGGGGGCCTGGAAGCTTCCAGTGCCTGCTGGACCTTTAGGAATGAGAGAGTTGCCTGCCTGTTGAGGGTGGAAAGTAGAGGGTGGGGAGCCACCTGGAGAAAGGGAGTAAGAGGCAGACCCAGGGTGAGGGAGGGAGGGCTGTGCACCCCAGGGTGCTCACGGTGGAGCGTTTAAATACAGAGGAGAAACTCAATCTCGGCCTGTTTGTTTATAGTTGCTTTTGCTCCTGAAAAGCAGCTTCCATCCCTTGAGTAATTACAGCAAAGAAGGCTGAGGTTTTACGGAGGGTTTACAGGGAGCTGGGGAGCATGTAAAGGTGCCTCTGGAACACGGGGCAGGCAGTCCGGCACTGACGGCCTCCCTTTGATTTGCAGAACCAGGAACAGTGAGTAGAAACACGCTGTGTCTGGGCAAGTGGGCAGAGTCCAGCTCTGGGGACTTCAGCACGACCGCTCTACTTAACTGTTAGGCAGCCTGGCTACCTCTGTGAGTGTGTTTCCCTTCCCCGATGTGGATATGTCATTGGGTGATAAAATAGAACATGATGAGTGTCATTCTAAAGCAATTACAAGCAAGATGCATAATGGCAGAGCTGGGGAACACGGCATATGGCCTCGGGCAGCCGCCGTGTGCGATGCTTCTGCTTCGGGAGATTTTGTCCCCACCCCCCACCGCCCTGAAAAACCAGATTGGGCTTCATGGTGAGGAAGAAAAGGCCACGGAAGCCCCCCACAGCCCACCAGGCGGAGGCTGAAGGCCCTGGGGGTGGAGATCAAGGGCGGCCAGACAGAGGGAGCCTGCCAGCTCCAGAGGGTGCAGAAGAATGGGGAGCCACAGGAGCACCCTCAAATCGCAAGCTGAGCAGCCCAAGCCTGGAGAGCGTTAGGGGACTTTGGGGGGCACAAAGAGTGGAGGCTAAGTGGTGTTCTTATTTTACCCATGCTGAGTCTTCTGGCTGTCTTTGTTCCCTCACTCCAGCCCCAGCCACTTCCTGCTCCCCGGGCAGCTCCCTGGCAGCTCGCAGCTCTGTTCATACATCAGATTGCTAAGTGAGGCTCGCAGGGCCTCCAGGCTGCTCTGTTTGTCAGTGACCAACTTTTCCCACTCTTCCCAGGAAATGCCTGTGCTTCTGGGCACTGCTAATTGGGCCTGAGGCTCTCTCCTACTCTAGTCTCAGCTCAGAGATCTGCAGGGCATTGGGTAGGTGTTCTAGAGTGGATTAACCACGGGCCTCTGCACAGCCTGGTCAGGTTAGGTTCGATGCCTTTGTAGAAGCTGTATTACCACCCTCTCTCTGCCACATTCGTAGGATGCAAATATCTCCCTGGCCCAGCCCAACTGTGTGTGTGTGTGTGTGTGTGTGTGTGTGTGTGTGTATACATCCACACCTGCACACGTGTGTGTCTCTGTGTGTGTATGTCAGATGGTTTGGGGACAGCCTGTCTGTAGGCTGCCAGATCACTGGGCAGAGCTCCCAGGGACTCCAAGGTGCTTATCCAGGTCCCCTGGAAAAGTACCAGTGACCCCTACTATTCCCTGATCTGCAGTGGGAAATAGTCTGTTTTGCCCAGAATCTCCCCAGACATGTATTCCTGATCTCAACTGAGAGAGTCCTTGACTTTCTTCTGTCCACCCACTGACATGCACTAGCAAAGAATGGCAAACGTCTTTTGTAAAGGGTCAGAATAAATATTTTAGGCTTTGTGGGTCGTACCTTTTCTGTTGCAACAACTCACTTGTGCTGTTGTGGTGCAAAAGCAGTCATAGACGATAGGTAAATGAATAAGCATGACTGTTTCTAATTTTATTTATGAAAACAGAAGATGGGACAGATTTGCTCCAAGATGGTGGTTTCATAAGGAGCAGAGGGCAGAAGCCTGACACCAGGACTTGCCCTCTGCAGACTTCCTCTTTCTTTGGGAGCCCAGTCAACATCTTGCTTTAAAATGAAAACTTAGGGGTGCCTGGGTGGCTCAGTCAGTTACACATCCCACTCTCGATTTCAGCTCAGATCTCACATGTCTTCATGAGATCAAGCCCTGCATCTCTCTCTCCCTCCCTCTCTCTCTCTCTCTCTGTGTCTCTCAAAATAAACTTTAAAAATAAAATAAAATGAAAACTTAGCGTTAGCTCATCTATATTCCCTTTTTGGTACATGCGTGCACATACTACATACTTTTTTTTTTTTCTTTTTACTTAGAATCACATCTTTGTAGAACTTGGAGCTGAAAAGGTCATTTCATTCCACCCACTTATTTTTAAGATGAGGAAAACTAAGGCATGGAGAAGTTAGGCTACTTGCCCAGGGCCATGTCACTAGTTGGTGGCAGGGGAGGGATCATGCAAATCCTGGAAACTTCAGGGCAGATCTCTCCTCTCTACCATACTGCCTTGTTTCCAGCCCGTCATGTCCCTAGAAGGGGGCAGAACAAAACAGAACTGGGCACCAAGAAATCATAACCTGGGCTGTGCTGTGGCACTGTGTGTGTGTTTGATTCTGGGGGCCTCTAAGGAGTTGGGGGGAAGTCCTAGAGAAAGAGACTTACTACTTTCTGGGAAGACACTCTGATTGGCATCAGCCGGGGAGAAGCAAGGACTTCTACCTGGTGCTCTCTTCCACAGTATAAAAATGTATTGAGCAGATGGAGCTTTGCAATCATTGTGCTTTGTTCTGGATACCCTCCCTCTCCTCTCCTTATTGTGACCCTGCGATCTGGGCCCCAGGCCCCTCCTCTCAGCCTCTCTCAGACATAGCATTGAGTACAGCAAAACGAGATTGGCCATGCTTTCGTGAGGAAGAGAAGGAAGAAGGGAAAACTCTAGTTGTGAGTTTATTTCTTCTCTGGAGACTTTTAACAGGATCTTCACTTGTCTGGGTCTCAGTCTCCCTGTTGGTATAACAGCAAGGTGTCCAGCAGAGTAGGGAGAAGGAGGCAGAGTGTCCTCATTGCAAAGAGAGGGGAAAGCTCGGGTTCCGGGGCGCCCAGGTGTCCTGCCTCCTGAGGTCTCTGCCCGGCCCTCCCTCGGGAAGCCAAGTAACCCCGTGAGTCAACCACGGCTTCCGCTGGCATGGCAGGGGAGTGGGGGGGAGGGTTGGGAAAATGAGCTGAACCCAAGCCTGTTGTTTGGCTGCACCTGCCCTTGAAATTAGGAATGCTGTGTGTCAGGAAGAGAAAAGTGGGACTCGAGAGCCCAAGCCAGGCCTGGAAAGGCTCCCGGAGGATGCTGAGCTCAGAGCCCAGACCCTCCAATCAATAGGGCACGGCTATTTATAGCATCAGCCCGAGAGAAACTTAATTATGATCAAAAGGAGCTATTTAATACCGTGCTTGCCGAAGACGCAACCTCTTGTCAGTGGAAATTAATCAGCGGCTGCCGTGGGCTCCTGCCCCCTCGGGCTCCAGAACTGGGGAGGCGTCTGGCGGGAGCCGTGCACCGGCCGCCCCAAGAGTGCTGATGACATCGGCGCCCTCACTCAATCAGCCGGCATGCAGCCGTCTCCCCCAGGGCGCCAGAGGCACGAGGGTGAGGGTCCTGGATGCCAGCAGGGCACGAGGAAAGGTTAGGGTGAAGAGGTTTCATGACTCAGGTTCTGGCTCTTCTGAAAGCATCCTCCCACCACTGCAGCGCACGAGTACGCCCTCTTCTCCGTGCTCCTGCATATTTTATAGTCTGGTTGGGACTCATATGCCACCTCCTAGCTGGGTGGCTCTGAGTGCTGGTTTCCTCATCTGTAAATTCGAAATGGTAGTAGCACCTTTTTCAGAGGTGCCTGTGAAGATTCGAAAGAGTTACCACCTGGTGACTCACCAGGAGCACAGGCTGGCATGGGGCTAGTACCCAGTAAGTGCTAGTTGCTTTTAGTGGCACTAAAAGACCGCCACTCTGCCTTGGTCTTCCTGGCCAGACTGTGTGTCAGGAGGGCAGAAATGCTGCCTTTACCCTTGAGGTGACCCCTCCCCGTGCTCAGCGCAGTGCTGGCCATGGAGAGGGCAGGGAGATTGATAAATGTCAGCTCTGTCGTCCATCTGATGCTGAAGCTAAAGCTAAAGGAATTCATTCACTCATTGATTCAATCACTAATTTATTCTCAAAACCTTCATCGAGCACTCATGTGCCAGGCCTATACCAGACATCGAAGATAAAAAAACCATTAAACACACCCGGACTTTCTGTGGAGCCACTCGCTGCCTGGTGACATGCGTGCAGGTGACACGCGTGTAGATGGGTCATTGCAGTGAGGTGTGAGAGCAACAATAGGAGTGTGGCCCAGATCCTGCAGGGGCACACGGGAGGGGACACTTAGCCTTCCCGCAAGGCCTCCGAGGCTTCTTGGAGCAGCTGATATTTAGGGTACGACTGAAGGATCATAGCAGGACACGGAGGGAGTGTGCAGGTTCTAGGTAGAGGGAAGAATGTGTGCAGAGAAAGGCCTGGAAGTTAGTATACCAGTCCTTCAGGAGAATCTGGACAGAACATTTCATTTCTTTTTCAAGTTTGTTTATCTGTTTTGAGAGACAGAGAAAGCACAGGTCGGGGAGGGGCAGAGAGAGGGAGAGAGAGAATCCCATGCAGGCTCCAGGTCAGCATGGAGCCTGATGTGGGGCTCAGACTCACGAACCGTGAGATCGTGTCCTGGGCCGAAGCCGGACCCTTAACCGACTGAGCCACCCAGGTGTCCCTGGACAGGACATTTCAATCCAGGTTGACGTGAACGGCAGAGCGGCAGGGATCAAGCAGTGAGAAAGGAGGAAGGTGCGCCTCAGAAACCCGCTCTGCAGGTGCTTTGGCTCAGTCTTTGGTTCAAAGACCAGTTTCCTTTCCTCCCCAGAAAAACAAAGGAAATGCCTCAAATGGAGGTTTAGAATAGAAGCCCAGAAGTGATGGGTAGAATTCTGAAGGAAGCTGCTGAGGGAGAAGGCGGGAGTCTCCCGCTTGGGACAAATGCTGAAAATCACAGAGATTCCCCTCATGATGATACCGGCCCTGCGGGAAGCTGTGGAGGAGATTGGCTGGAAGGACATGGGCTCTGGAGCCAGGTGCCTGGGCTGGACCCCCAGCTCTGGCACCTCTGAGAACAGCTGGATGGCGAATGAGGCATTTTCGCCTATGACGAGAAGGCAACCTCACTGTCTTTCCTGCTGTCCCTGTGAATTTATTCAGTGGCACCAGCTCTTTTACAGCCCTGGGTAGAAACAGGGCCAAGTCTCATGACTTCTGAGGTCATTTTTAGGTATCACAAAAGCCTCAGCTCCTCAGAATTGCTGTGTCCAGGCCAGCTTGATAATCGCAGCCTTAAACTCCATTTCAAGCTAAGACGTCTCCTGTCTCCTGGCCCTGTGTGCTGCAGGTGGAAACCGGGTGGTGGGCACCAGTTGGCTTCTTTCCTCTTCCCCTTCCATATCTATCAGGGTCCTGACAGGAGGGAAATGGCTCTCAGAAGCTGGAGAGTTAAGGGGGGTTTTACAAAAGGCCCATTTACAAAGGTGGTGGCAGGGAGCCCTGCAGGTACTAGGGAAGGAGAAGCTACCAGAAGCAAGAGAAGGGAGCTATATGCTCGGGGCCACTGAGGGGGCTGAAGCCTTTGGGAGAGGCGGGACAGAAGCCCACTGGGACCCCAGGCAGGGGAAGAAGAGGGAAGGCCATCCTCCCACCCTCGTTAGCCCACAGTGCCTCCTGTCTAAGGGCATGGGAGCCCAGAAGGGGTGGGCAGAGCATCTGGGGGCACCTCATGGGGCCTTTCTCTTCCTCTGCTCCCAGCTTGGATGGTGAAAGGGAGGACAGGAGGTCAGAGTGTGGATGTCTTCACCCGAGTTCTCTGGGCCTGGCAGATATGGAAAGCTGACCGTTTCTCCCCTGGGAGAGGGGGCATTTGGAGACACTTGGCCCACCCGGTTGCTGGGAAGTTTTCCCGACGCGTGTGATGCCCGTGTCCTGAGTGAGCCCTCAACCCCTTGCTCAGCTCTGAGCGTTGGGCAGGGCCCCCTCTTCCCTGTGGGGCCCCCACCCTCCAGGCAGCCTGGCTCTCTTCACATCAGTCCACCCCAGTCCACGTGCCTGAAAACCTGGGAACGCGAGGCCACTTTCATTTCGCTCCACCTCCAAGCTGCCAGTGAGCACCGGACCTTCCCTTTAGATTGTTCGGGCAAGAATCAGACACCGGTTTTCCATGTCTCCAAGTGCAGAGGACCTGGGTAAATCTCTCTGAGAGGTCTCCCTAAAGCCCCTCACTCTTGGCTTGACCTGAAGGAGGAACGTTCCACAGCTTCCCCTTACACCAGTGACTCTTCAGTGACTCTCTCCCAATCTCCAACCACCTTTTTCTCATTCTCTTCAACCTCACTGATGCATGTGGTGAGTGGACAGCTCAGGTCCTGGTCGGGGGCCTTGCACCTTGCTGGAGAAATGTGGTAACCATGGATGCGGAGCCTCGTCTGAAACTGAGATTCGAGACGTCCGCTATCCAGTGGCACCAGCTGTGTGACATTAAGTTAATTAGCTTCTCTGTGCCTCAGTTCCCTCATCTAGACAGTGGGGAAATGGTGCCTCATCAGGTTTCATGAGGATTTAGTGAATTTATTCCTATGCAGCATTTAGATAATGCCTGAAATATAGTAAGTGCTCAACAAAATGTGGTTGAGGGATGTTATTTTCTTTTTCGTGTGATTGGGAAATGATTTGGGGGAAGGTCTCTTGCAAGAAGAACTGAGGAGAGGAAATCAGAGAGCCCCCTCCTTCCCCTCTCTCTTGCTGGCCTTCGAAGCCTAGTGAAAGAGCTTGGGAGGCTCTAGGCCCCTTGCCAAGAAGAGGAGGCAAGGACTGAGGTCTCTGGGTTTTCTCATAGTTAGTGTTAGGTATGACAGCAAGCAGGCTTGTGGCCAGCATTCTGCATCTCGTCTGGGAAGGAGTGAGCTTCCTCCCTGGCCCGGACATGTGAATGGGTGGCTAACAGGGGAATGGCAGCTGAGTCTAGAAACTTCTTACCCTTATCATGACACCAGGAGCTATAAGCTCTGAGGCAAGATGGTGAAGCGTGAGTGGGGGTGAGGTGAATCACCCTGTTGGGGGCTGTCCTAGGCCCCCAAATGCCCCTGAGCCTGCCCCAGGGTTTCCTTCTCTTCTCAGACCCTGTGCTGGAGAGGGGGAGGCAGAGGGCACGCGTGTTTGCAGAAGAGGCTTCCAAGTCAGCCCTGTCCCATAAGGAGTGGGGGGCGGGGGAGCAGGACCCTTTTGAAAGCAAAGCCTCCCAGCCACACTGCAAGCAGCCACCTCCCAAGAGGCTGTAGGAGGGCGGCATTTCCCCATCCTGACTCCTAGAAGCTGGAGTCTGAGACCGGGGGCTGTGCCCTGTTAGCGGTCCACAGCACGCTCTCAGAAGATGCCACGATTCCCAAGGTGCGCCCTGGCTGATGGCAGCATCTGCTTGCTTGGCAGTGTTTTGTCAATAGTCTCAGTGTTTCACTGGGGACATTCATGCCTCCTGGCTTTCATGCTGTTCCTGGGCCCTGAAACATTCTATGTACACAACCTAACTCCAGTCCTGCTTTTTTTTTTTTCTTCCTAGGATTCACTGTCTTGCAGCATGACTTTACATATCTATTTGATTATCATCTGGCTCCCTTCTTTCTTGGAATGTGGATTCCGCAAGGGCAGGGAACTTTGTTTTGTCTCCCGTTGTGTCTTTAACATCTTAGCCAGTGTCTGGCACATGGGAGGCACTCAAAAAACGCTTGCTAAGTGAACGCATGAATGAATGAGTGCCCTACTCCACACCTTGGATGTACCCACACTTAATGGTGGCCAATACCTGCCATCTTCACCCCACCCTCGCCATCCAACCCTCGGCCATGAGCACATCTACTCCCCTCCTGATTATAAGCAAGCCCCAATTCTAAAGGAATGGGGAGCTCATACACTGTGTCATCGTAGAAACTGATGGACAGGAAGTGGGGGGGGAAGGCCGTGATGTGGAGGGGAAAGCAGTGTGGACCGTGGACTCAGACTGACCCAACTTGAGTCCCACCTGTGTCACTCACCAGCTGTGTGACCTTGAGCCTGTGGTTGTAAACGGCAGATGTGTGCACGAGATCTGGGGTAGTGCCTGCACATAGTAGGTGGTCAATAAACGCAAGCCATCATGACTGTGGGTCTTGCCTTCAGGCCAGAGACTTGGGGTCCTCTTTGCCACTTATTCTGCGCTACCTCTAGAGCTCTCTGCCATCAAGCCTTGTCACCTATCCTTCCAAACGGCCGCAAGGCACAGCTTTCATGGCTGCTGCAGCCAGTGACTCGGACCAGGCCCTCCTCTTCTCCTGCCTGAGTTTTGCCCTGCTGCCTTCGCATGCTTCCTTAAGATTCGCTGTACCCCACCTGATTTTCAAGGCCCTCCTCATTTCATCCTCCTGTTGTCTTGCACTTCTCTGCCCCAGCCAGACATCCCTCCATTCAACAACTCATCCATTCAGCACTTTTAAAGCACCTGCTGGGCACCAGGAACAGTGCTGGAGGCTGGGTCCCGGGGCGAGCCTGATGAAATGTCTATCCTGAGGGGGTTTGCGGCCAGCGGCAGGGGTGCAGACACGCTCGGTGACCCAGTGCAGGGAGTAAGTGCGACAGCAGGGGTGAACAGAAGGTGGTGTTGTCAAACAGCAGGTTACCAGCCCATTAGTGGGTCATGAAATTAACTTAGTGGGTCACGAACAGCATTTAAAAAAAATTAAATAGAGCAGAATAGAAATGTCACAGAATGATATTACGGGAGCACATTCATAATAAGGGGGAAATGTTGTTGCTTTAAAACTTCCATTTCCATTTTATATATTGGGATCTGTGTGTGTCTGTGTGTGCGACATAAAATGTTTTCTTATTTGGGGTCCCAGTAGAAATGTTTAGAAAACACTAACGTAAGGTATATTGGAGCATCCATTCTTGGGAATCAGGAAGAGCTTCTTGGAGGCAATGACATCTAAAAAAAGGCCTGAAATATTAACACAAGTTCACAAACAGGAAGATAGGAGCCTATTCTAGGCTGAAGAAATCACCTAAAAATGCCCAGGAGTGAGAGAGGAGGGAGGAGAGAGCGGGCAAAGGAACAAAAACAGAACAACTCTCTGATTGTCTCACAAATAAAACAAGTATATTCCCACCTCCATGGCTTCCTTTGGGTGTCCTGTCCCTTCCCCAGCCTTCCAATCTCTCCTAAAGCAGGTTGTTTATCTTGCCCAGCCCAGCCCGATGCCTTGGCCTCCAAGACTCTGACCGCCCCCAAGTGGCCTCAGTGCCTCGGTATCGAGTGCTTTTTGCTGTTTCCTGCATTTCTGTCCTGTTTTAGAATTTACAGTTCATTCTGACCCACGGTGTCTCCTTTGAGGGCCCCTGTGGGCATGCAAGAGGTGTTGTGCTGTGTCTATTTTACAGAACGGAAACCAAGGCGCAGGGAGGTCCAGTACAGACCCAGGCTCACACAGAAGTGAGTGACGGAGCCAGAACCGTCACCAGATTTTCTGTTCACCCGGATAAAAGCTTTTGTATTTGTATTATGTTGGACCTTGAACATTTGATGCTCATACCGGCCCTTCACCCAATCCCCTCCGGGATCAGGCCCCTCTGGGACGAAAGCCACCTTTTACACCTGGTGCATCACCCCCAATGCTAGACATGCAGAGGGGAGACCCAGAGATGCTTACTGAGGCTTTCGGCCCACATTGGAACATGACGTTAGGCACCTAGGAAGGGACTGCTGTGCTATCAAACCCTCTGCCCTTTTACCTTCTTCTCCCTTTGTAGCCTCCTCTTTTCTCTGCTTGCCCCTCCCACTGTGGGCCTCCAGAAGCCCCTTCGCCACGCACCGTCCCTCCCTCATCTCTTCCCCTCCCCTCCCCGTCCTGCAGTGCACAGGCAGCCCTGCATCAGCAGGACGGAGGCCAGGTCCCAGAGGAGAGATGTCTGCTTGCTGAGAAGGGAGAACAAAAGGGACCCTGGCCACAGACTTCAGCTAATTTGTCTGAGGGTTTTTAAGCCTCCCTTGGGAAATGCCCTGCACAGCTAGGATGGAAACTCTCTCCAACTCTGGGGGAAAAAATAAAATAAGTGGAAGAACTAGCAGAATAGCCCGACAGGCTGTGGGGAGGGGAAGAAATAAATCCTACCCTTAAATGTGGGCCAGAGTCCCGTGCCCCTCCCTGGAACCCGCCAGGGCCGCTGCCTCCCCGCGCCTCGGGAGGCTGGCTCTCTGCCCTGGTGAATCACGGGCTCGGTGGGGAGCGATCTATTTGCTACTAAGCACTTGTCTGTGGCTGCTTTTCCAGGAGCTGGAGCCATTTACAGATGGGAACAACACTCATCTCTGGCAGGGGAGTCCCATGCCCAGTGCCAGCCCAGGTGCCTTGAAATAGATCGTTCTGTAGAGCCGGGCAAGGTGAGGGCACAGGAGGGGGCACACGCAAACCCATTTGGCCAGTGGGCATGGTGGGGTGACCTCCCCAAAACAGGCAGACAGGGCTTGCCTCGGTCGTCCTTGTACCCCAGGGCACACTAGGAACTCACTAGATATTTAGGGGAGGAACGAGTGGTGGCCAAACGAGGTTCCTTGGAGGTCAGGACGTTACCTGCTGTCTTTGTTTATCTCTCCCTGTCTGCTTTCCGGGCTCCCCTCCCATGCATATACACACAGTCCCCATTGGAGAAACGTCTTCATACCCAGGACAAGAGCTACACAGCAAAACAAAATAATACAAGCAAATAAGCCAACACGAATCAAATTCCAATTATTATCGCAGCCCAGGATTTCGCAGATTCCCGTGACAGTTCTTAGCGGTTTACCATAGGTCATTCGTCAGCCATTCTGACAAAACCGGCCTCCCTCCGACCTCAGCAAGGTCCCCTTGCAAGACCCACACACTCGAAGGAGAGCCCCCATGATGAATACCCCTGCCCGCCTTAGCTCTTCTGATAACAACACCTTGTTCTGACAGAGCATTGTCTCAAGAACACATGACCTTGTGCTCAAGCTGGAGTTTGAGTCCTGGTCTCACTGGCTACCAGCTGTGTGGTCGAGAGCAAGCCACTTACCCTGTCTTCCCTCTATCTACTCGCTGACAATAACGGAAGTACAGTGATCACAGGACTAAAGCGAGAATTGAGATGATGTCTGAGAAAGCGTATTGTAAACTTTACAGTGCCGGACAAATGTGTTTATTGTCTTCGTTGCATTTGTT
Source organism: Felis catus (assembly GCF_018350175.1). NCBI lineage: Eukaryota > Metazoa > Chordata > Mammalia > Carnivora > Felidae > Felis > Felis catus. Next base: position 95,507,769 of record NC_058375.1, on the reverse strand, counting down.
GTACGTGTTTATTGTCTCTCCTGTTAACACGTATGCTACATGAGGGCAGGATCCTTGGCTTCTCACCGCTGTGTCCTCAGCACCTAGAACAGCTCATGACACACGGTAATTACTCACATGCTGAATAAATTAACAAATGACTGGTTATCCAGACAACAGAAATTGGGCACCTCACCTCACTTATCTACGGCACAGCCTCCTCACCCTCTGGGGGAGAAGGACTCATCAGCAATCTGCCATCGTATCTGCACAGCCTAACGGTTCCTGACTCCTACATCCAGGCTTACGTGTTGGTTATCGATTGGCTGAACGTACGTATGACTCTGCCAGTAAAGATCTGCCTCCTTGGCCTCGCCTGTCCGGCGGGGCCCCCTCGGCTGGCTTCCCGTGCAGGGTGGGGTGCGGAGACACAGAACGGCTCTGACAAGGATGTGGATAAGCCCTTCGCAAACACCAAGAGCAACATAACCTTCCGCGTTCACACGCTCAGTATTTAATAATAATCTGCCAGTCTGCGGGGGAGTATTACAAGGAGGATGTGTTGTTCTCTGTCCAGTGAGGTTAGATAAGGAGCAGGCGGGATGCACTAAGCCAGAGGGCCCTGGAGACGCCTGGGAGTGAGCTCCGGCAGGCCCCTGCTGGAGGCCTGTCAAGACACGTCTGGCTGCCTTCCTCCAAAGAAGGCGAGAAGGGCTCAGGCAACATCTGTCCCGTCTTGTTTACTCAACAGGTACCACAGGAGCACCAACTCCACGCCCAGCCTTGTGCTCAGCGCCGTGGGGTATGTGGAATGGTGGCTCCTGCTCCGTTCAGTTTCTGTCCGGAACACCTCCCCTTGTCCCCCACGCGATCAGGAGTTGTGGAGGCCTTCCCAGCCATCCCCATGCTCCCCACATGTGGCCCCTTGCGTGCTTTCCCTCTCTCTCTCTCTCTCTCTCTCTCTCTCTCTCTCACACACACACACACACACACACACACACACAGGATGTTACCAGTCCCTTCCTGCTTGTGTGTCCCCCGCATTCTGACCGCGGGCCCCACTTTAGTTTCTATAACACTTTCTTGCACTGAACGTGACTCCATGAGGCAGGTGGGCTGGTAATTTATTAAGAATAAGAGTAGGTATGGAGTATCTACTATGTGCCAAGCACTGGGCCCGGGGTGGGGGGCAGTCCGCCTCTTAGCACATTTCATCCTCACAACACTCCGTGAGCTGGGTGGTGCTCTCCCCTCTTCTCAGATGAGGGAATAGGCTTGTCCAAAGTCACAGGGCCAGTAAGTGAGGTGGTGAGGCCAGAACTCGTGCCCAGTCTATCTGACACCCAGATTCATGTTCCTGGTGGCACTCGTGCGTGTGGAGACCGCACACCACGGCCGTGGAGCTCCCCGATGGGTCAGGCATTGGGCAGTGCAGGAAGGCAATCTCTCAGCCAAGGCTCTTCTAATTCCCCATCACCGCTCATCGCCAAGGACCTCATTCCAGGGTCTCACCTGGCAAAACAGTCAGCTGCTGGGCTACTTGACCGCAGAAGCCCACTGAGGCAGGACCCCTGGAACCTCAGCGTTCTGAGAAAGTAAGGAAGGGACAAGGTTGAACGCTGGCTGACGCTTCAGTTATTTCTGTACCAACAGCCTCCCCGGTTCAGCCAAGCAGCTGCCAAGCTCCCCATTGCACCTGGGCTCTGCCTCCACCTTTAGGGATCACCAGCCATGACCTGGGCATACTTCTAACCTTCTCCGAGCATCTGTGAGCTCATCTGTGAAACGGGTAATAATAGTGCCCACTTCCTGAGATTGTTGTCAAGATTGAAGGGGGGGCGGGGGGCGGAGATCATCTACGTCAGTCTAGTCTACACTGCATCTAGAGCTGGCAGTGCTCCATTGGTGGAAGGTAACTGTAGAAGGACCTGTGGGATATGCCGTTGACCTTGAAGGCCGAACCGTGTGTCTGGGCAGCTCCACAATCCAGAGCGAATCTGTCTTCTTTGAATCCCCCCACCAATTCCTCCTGTGCCACGTGAACCACACAGGCTGCCGTGTACGGTTGAGCCACTGTGCCTTGTGCGAGGGCACCAGGATGGGGACCGGTGTCCCCCCTTGTTCTGATTGGCACGGAGAGGCCAGCAGCAGCCCTGCCGGGTAGAGTATGCTGCCAGCTTGCCCGTGGTGCTGCTGTTCACTCGTCCTGAGCCAAGACTTCTGTCCCCTACAGGGTGCCAGCCTGTGTCATGGAGGGGCTGCTGTAGTCCAGGACTCAGCTCACCACTGCCCCCTCCCTCCTTCCCTCCTTCCCTCCTTTCCTTCTTTCTCCCGCTCCTTACACAAATACCTACTGAGGACCTCCTGTGTGTCGGGCACTGTGCTGGCTGTGGGGACGTGAGGCCCAGCCCTGCCATCGTGGTGCTCAGGGTCAAGCGGTGCAGGCAGGCCTGCAGACAGTTGATAGCCTGGCATGCTGTGTGCCCACGCTGAGGCGGGCCTGGCAGGGCGCTGCGGTACGAAGCCCCATGCTACCTGAATTGTGGGGTTCACCCTGGGCCTCTTGTACTGGTAATGGCTGAAATGCCCATATTTGTTTTCACTTCCCTCCTCTTGGAGTGTAATCACCTCCAGGGAATGTATTCACGCGTTCGAGAAGGAACATTTACTGAGTTCGTTGTATGTGCCAGGCACCGCAGGGGACACGCAAAGACCAATGAGCCGGCATCGCTGCGGTAGGGGCATCCGGGAGGCACATGAGCAGAGCCATGACAGGGCAGGCACACACACGCCCTCACAGAGGTTGGCGGGACCCCCGAGGGGCTGGGCAAGGGGTACCAAGGAGGGGCGTCTGGGGCCCACCCTGTGTCAGGACCAGGGCAGGCTGGCCTCACCCCCCAGATGGTCTATTGTGGGAACAGAGGGACGGAGAAAGTGTGGGGCCCCTTGGGAAGGACCTTCTCAGGGCCCTGCGAAGCTGCTTTCTCTCCCACTGCAGCAATTAAGGGCACCATTTGGCTTTTTGATTGTGTCCTAACCTTTCATTAATTGGAAATGGAATGACAATGGCATAGGCCAGCAGGGCGGCGATTGCCGACTCCGAGTGGGCATCAGCTTGCATCCCCCTCCCCACATCCCCAGCCTCCCCTGAAGCCGTGCCTCCTGCTGGGCCTCCTGGAGGGACAGAAGGACCCAGGCCTCCCTCCACACCCCCCCCCCTGCCATCTACCCCTTGCTGGCAGAGGCGGCCCCAATTGGATTTTAGTGTAGTCTCCCCTCCTCTTCTGTATTTACATAATAATAAGTCTAATAAATAGTTGTCGAGAAGATGGATGAGGGGCCTGGCTTTATGTTTTCCTGACAGATTTAGTTCTTTATGAAACTCGCCAAAGCAGAGGCTTTTCTGAAGCTAATGAAAGGTAATCACCGCGAGGCCCCGAATGGGCTTAGCTGGACGTGATTGGAAAGAACGTGAAACTCAGAATTGAGAGTTTCTGGATTTGGAGCCTGGCCGTGCTACCCCTGGCCCAGTCGCCTCCCCTGTACGGCGGGCGGGCTGAGTGATGCCTGTCCTGTCTGAGTCACAGGACGGGATGACAGTGCTTGGTGAGTCCTGCTGCATCCCTGGCTGTCATGAAGGCATCTGGATGGCCCCTTGCTCTCACCCCCCAGCCTCCTTCCTGGGGGGAAGGCTCTGGCCTATCCAGTGGCCCACAGGAGGCACGGGCAGGCAACACCCTGTGCGAAAGAACCCCTGTCCTGGGAGACAAGGAAAAAGCATCACCAGCCCCAGAGTTAATGTCAGGACACCTGCGTTCTAGCTCTAGCTCTGCTCCTGTCTTGCTGTGTGACTTTAGACAAGTGATGCCCCCTCTCTGGGCCTCAGCCTCTGCCCTTGAGCAATGAAGATACTCCATGAGCCAGCATCCGGATTGTCTGCACCGTTCCCTCCTCCAGTCCAGCGGGCAGAGAGTAAAGTGGTGCTGTGTGCCCACGGCGGGGGGTGTTGGGACAGTACCTGTGGGTTAGGAAGGCTGGGCCCAGTGCTATCCCTGGAGAAGGAGCCAAGTGGAAACAGACGGAGGCCAGGGTACTTCTCTGTTCGCAGCCTACTCTCACTGGGATGTAGCCAGGGTCCCCTGCTGCAGCTGAGCTCACTTTGGGTCTCCCCACTATCTTACCCCTCCCTTCTCCGATAGGACGGCCTCCCCTCCAGCCAGCCTAAAATGTGACTTCTGGCTTCCCTTTGCTTGACTCTCATTCCTGTCCCTGCCTCTCGTAGGTCTCCCTTCTTTTCAACAGCCTGTGCCCCTTCCCTGCTCAGAGCCCTCCTCATCCAGCCTTCCCACGAGTGCCTCCTCCCTTCATTTCTGGCATGGCAGATTCCGGCCCTGTGCCTTCATGGTTTCAACCCTAACTCTTCAACCAGATGAAGGGTGAGGAGTGGAGTGCTTCTGAGACACCTTCACGCGACAAAGAAGGTGGCCAGTCCTATTCTGCCACTTAGCAGACAGACTTAAGAAAGTTGGAGGCAGAACCTAATTTCCTCATCTAGAGAAATGGCGCCATTATTTCCTGACTTAAAATGGAAAGAACTTTCCAGGTTCTTTCCATCTTACTTTACTTTCTCCCTGATATGCATCACTCTTATGCCTGAGTTTGGACTCCCCTGAAGACAGATCCCAGGACCAAGAGTCGGGTACCACGACCTGTGGGTGGTGATCCAGGTGGCAGGGTGAGTGAGACAGGACTGGGGAAAGACCAGCAAGAGGGGCTGATGAGCTCAGCCCCACAGGGACCTCAGAGTTGTCACCCCAAGCACACGCAGAGCCTGGAGCACTCCTGACACCTGTCTCCCACTGGTCGTGCCTCTGTGGGTGCAGAGGGCTCCCCAGGCTTCAGAGGAAACCTGAGAGAGCAAAGCAGAGCAACCCCAAGGCTCCCCGCCCAGTGTGGACTCTGGCATCACACCACTGTGCCCCTAGTGAGACGGGAGGAGGTGTGGCGTGGCACCCCACCGGCTGCCCCACCGTTTGATTCACTACTAGATGCTTTTGTTATTTATCTTACCATCTGCTTTCCTCCCCCCACCCCCGCCCCCGCTCCCAACCTCACACAAACATAAGGTCCTCAAGTGCAGGGATTTGTAGCTGATGTTCACTTCTGTGCCCAAAACTGTGTCTGGTACATAGTAGATACTCAATAAACGTGTGTTTGAATGAATGAGCAGATTAAGAAGAATAATGCACATAAAATTCGCAGCACAGGACCCCGTCATAGTAAGCATCCAATAACGTTCCCTGTTCCCATTATCAAATTAAGTGAACACGGCTGTGCCCTCCACGGCCCAGGTGGGCAAAAGGCAGAGGCATTTTTCTCCCACACCTCCGAGACCCAGGGGCAGATGAGCTGACAGACGCAGGAGCCTGTGAAAAGCATGAGGTCAATGTAAGTGAGGCAACGTGAGCTCGTGGTTATTGGCAGTGGGTCAAGACTGCGCCCTAGATGCCCCGCCTCCATGCACATGACCCCTGACGGGCTGACTGATGGGGCTCTTGGGTCCTGCCCCAGGGAATACTTGTCCTTGTTAATTGTGTGTCAGAGGAAAGTTATTTCCCATGTCAAAGGCAGTTTCCGTTCTGCTGTCAGAAGCTCAAAGACTATATTCCAGTTCCAAGCAGGGAGACCATGTGCCTGGAGGTCCCTCTTCCCCGGGGCCAGGGCTGAGGGTCTCCTGGGCCTGCTCCCCGTGGCTCGGGGCTGTCGGAACCCCGCTGGCCCCTGGCTGCCTGTCATCTGTTGGGGCTCCCGACGCCATTTGTTCTAATTCTTGTTGACATTTCATTTCACACGCTATTAAACGAACCTCTCCAGAAGTGATGGGAGAGAAGTTTGTTTTGGCGGGAGAGGAAACGTAGCGCATACTTTGGGGTCAAAGAAGGCCCCAATTTATTTCCGTGATAGAAACCAGAGTGGATCTGGAGCCAGGCCCCCCCGCCGAGGGTTTCAGCCCGGGTACTCCCAGGTCATCTTGCACAGAGGCGCTGAGCAGCTCTGTTGTGTGCAGGGGCAGCTAGTGCAAGAGGACCCTAGAAGGGGGCCCCACAGACAGCAGGCACCAGGCCCCCTCTCCTCCTCCCCACACTGAGACCCTTGGTTCTTTTTTTTTTTTTAATGTTTATTTATTTCTGAGAGAGCACAAGTCAGGGAGGGCTGGCGAGAGGGGGACTGAGGATCTGAAGCAGGCTCTGACCGCAGAGAGCCCGACGCGGGGCTCAAACTCACGAACCGTGAGATCATGACCTGAGCCGCCCAGGCTCCCCGAGACTCTGGATTCTTAACGGCTCCCTCTGGTGAGAGGCCAAGCCCGCACCAGCCAGGCTGTTGGCCTTCCTGGCACCTGTAGTTAGCGAGTAGAGGTGGCAAATTTGTGAGGGTTTAGGAGCAAAGTTGGTCAGCCGCTCGGCGATGACCCTGCCCTTCTTGTTATCCCTCGAATAGCAGCAGCCGCTATCATGAGGTTACTCAAAGGAATGGCGTAAAGCATTTAGTCACGGCAAGGGTTCAAAGACTTAACTGTACATTGGAAACCTCAGGGTGTGTGTGGATGGGGAGAGATGAAAATAAAAACAGAAACTAAAACCAGACACCGATACCTGGGTGCTGATTGCACTGTGAGGCGCGCAGCTGACCCCCCGTCAGTTTTCAGTGTCCCCAGGTGGCTGCACGTGCAGCGAGTTTGAGAACGACCGAGTGACCATGCCGTAAGTGCTGTGAAGGAGGATTCAAAGCTGCTTTTAGAGAATGAAGTCATGGGTTGGGATCTCGTGGGGGGTGGTGGGTCAGAAGAGGATTCCTTGAACACGTCTTGTGTGGCCTGAGGTCCAGAGTAGGACTTCGAAGATTTTAATGGGTCTGCTATAAATCTCCTGCGGGTCTTGCTTAAATGCAAATTATGATTCAGAAGGTCTGGGGTTGGGGGTGGAGGTTCTGGCTTTCGAATAAACCCCCTGGAGATGCCAATTCTGTTGGTCTGGAGATCACACTTTGAGTAGCCAGGATTTAAAAAAAAATTTTTTTTTAACGTTTATTTATTTTTGAGACAGAGAGAGACAGAGCATGAACGGGGGAGGGGCAGAGAGAGAGGGAGACACAGAATCAGAAGCAGGCTCCAGGCTCTGAGCTGTCAGCACAGAGCCCGACACGGGGCTCGAACTCACGGACTGTGAGATTGTGACCTGAGCTGAAGTCGGAGGCTTAACCGACTGAGCCACCCAGGCGCCCCGAGTAGCCAGGATTTAAAGAATGGTTAGGCATCACCTGGACAGTAGGGGTGCAGGTGCAGCTCCAGGACCTGTGGGGGCTAGCCCCCCCCCCCCCGCTCAGGCTCTGGGTCCCCAGGGCTGAGATGTGACCCTCTTCCTCCCACACACAGCTCATCTGACCTTGCCCTGGCCTGGACTTCCTTAACTCTGGGATACTGTTCAAATGAAGGGAAAATGCCAGAACCCTTCTTACTCCAGATGCCTGACCAGGCCCCCACTCACCTTTCTGCCTGGAATAGTTTGTCTTTGTGACACCATGTGGTGGCTAGAAATGCAGGCTCCGGAGCCAGACTGGCTGGGTTTTTGTGCCACTCTGTCATTACCAGTAGCATGGTGTGGAACAAGTGAACCTCTCTATGCCTCAGTTTCTTCATCTATAAAATGGGTGGAAGTGAAGTATTAAATGAGTTACTACTTGGCACAGTTCTGGGCATATAGTGAGTCCTTCATAAACGTTGGGCTTTATTTTTAGATATTACTGTTTTCTCCTTTCCTTCTCCCCTAGCAAACACACACACACCCACCCACACACACACACACACACACAGCTCCTGCCCATTCTGATTTGGGAAGCTAGGTGGGGAGACTTCCCTGCCCCCATCCCAGTGCCACTGTGGCTCACTGTGATTTTGTCACACTGCATAGTGTCAGCTCACATCCCTCCACTGCTCAGGACCTCATCTCACTCAGAGTAAAACCAAAGTCCTCACCCAGTTGGCCGGTCCCCCACTTCTCTGGTGTCCTTGGCGTTCTCTGCCCCCCAGCCTCCTAACTCGCTAAGGTGCTCCTGCTTCAGGGCGTCTGTGAAGGCTGCTTTCTCTCCCTGGGCCCCCCTGCCCCCAGGAGACCTCACTTCTTCCCGGTTCCTGCCCTAACGCCCACTTGTCAGAGAGGTCCTCGGTTAGCACCCTCCATGAAAGTTGCCCGTCTGCCATGCTCTCAGTCCCCTTCCCCAATGTTGTTCTTCTTCACTGTCCTCGTCTCCACCTGACACGTGTCTTTATTGATTTTGTCTCTCTCTGACTCTCCAAGGATGCAGGGACTTCTCTTTTGTTTACTGTTGCAACTTGGCTCCCAGCCTGGCACATAGAAGGTGCTTAATAAATAATTTGTTAAATAAATGATTAAGGGAGGTTCCATGTTTTTATGTGAACTAGGATAGCATCTGGCAGGAAATTGGCATTGAATTCCTATGGAGTGAATGAATGAACTAGCAGCCTCAGACTCAGCTCAGACCCTGGCTAGAGGCAAGTCGCTTACCTTCTCTCGTTCTGGATTTCCTTGTCTGTGGAAGGAAGGGTTCCTTCCGTCCCCACAGTCTATGATTCTTTGTTTTTTAGTTGTAGTCCACACGTTACATTAGTTTCAGGTGTACAACACAGTGATTCCGCACCTCTAAAATTTTTTTAATGTTTATTCATTTTTGAGAGACAGAGCACTAGCAGGGGAGGGGCAGAGAGAGAGGGAGACATGGAATCCGAAGCAGGCTCCAGGATCCGAGCTGTCAGCACAGAGCCTGACACGAGGCTCGAGCCCATGAACCATGAGATCATGACCTGAGCCAAAGTCAGACACTTAACCGACTGAGCCACCCAGGCGCCCCTGATTCTGCATCTCTGTATGTTATGCTATGTTCACAGGTATACTTACCATGATTCTGCCTTTTTCAGGGGGCTCACGTCAGCAAGGAGACCAGTCAGACTGGAGTGAACTGACCTTGTGGGGGCGGGACGTGGGGGTATGTGAGCTGAAACGTTGGGAACATAGCCTACGGTCAGACTAAAGAGGACTGTGGAACACTGGGCTTTGGACTTCAACTTCACCCCAAAGACACTGAGGAGCCACTGAAGATTGTTGAGTAGGAGAGTGGCCTGACCACTTTAGGAAGACTAAGTGGGCAGGGGAGCAGGCTGGGTGGGGTCCACGGCATGGAGGGAAAGGCTGGCCAATCCACTTCCAGGCTGGGGGCTGAACCCCACGTAGAAGCCTCTTCCCTTCTCCTCGAAGGTTCCTGGGAACCCAGATGGAGAGGTTGCCCTGCCCTAGTGTTCCCTCCTGCTGGGACCCTCAGGTGGTTACACTGCCGGTCCCTTCTTATGCCTCTAGGAACAGATGTGTTATCCTGAGAGAGAAAGGTTGTGACAGCCAGTGGCCTGTCTGGAGAGACTGCTGAAATTCCATTTATAGGGCAGGCATCCTGTTTCTCCTGCCAGTAAGACCAGCAGTTTTTGTGGGCCAGGCATGCACCTGCCTGCCCCCAGGGAGTCCGGTGACCTGGCCAGGGCTGGTGGGATGGCCAAGGGCTGGGACCTCGTCGGCCTATGGTGCCTGTGGAGGGGGTGTCGGGAGTGGCCACCGTGGTCACGGTGTCTGTGACCCCAGGAGGGGAACGTCCTGAGTCTCTGGGAATTCAAACTCATCATGTCCACAGTGTAGTCATCTCATCCCCCCACCCCCAAACCTCCTCCTTCTCCCTTATTCCTCATCTTGGCAGGTGGCTCACCAGCTGTCCAGGAGTTAGCCCGACCTGGGATACCCAGGCAACCTCTCCGTCTCCCCACACCTCCATCCATCAGCGTCTGTCTGCTGTTGTGCCTTCAGATGAGGTCGACACGTTCACTCCCTGCCCTTTACATCAGACCCTTATCATTCTTCAGGCAAAGTGACTCAACTAGCCTTCCCACGGGTCTCCTGTCTCCAGGCTCACCCCCACCCCACCATCCCATGATCAGCTGCAAAAACCATTCATTAGCCATTTCCTCATTCATTCAACAAGCATTTATCAAGGGACTCCTATGTAGCAGGAACTGGGTGAATGAGAAGGCCCACGGTGTCTCGTGGGGGACACAGTGACCCAAGATCATGTGGATAATTCTATAATAATGGTCGGAGTTAGAAGCCCTGCATGGAAGGGGAAGGAGATCTGAGAGGGTCTGGCAAGGGCTGTAATCTATCGAGGCAGGGAGCAGGGAAGGGCTTATTGGGTAAGTGACACTTAAGCAGTCCCTAAAGGGTAGACGGGCCTTAGGCAGTGGCCAAATGGGGAGGTTCCTTGGCGAGTGCCCGTTGTCTCGTGTGTGGCTGCCCCTCGCTCACCAGCCTCAGCCCTTGCCTGTCCTTCTCCCTGCCTGGAGATACTAAACCCACTATCCAGTCTCTACCTAGAATGCCTTCTCTACCATCTTCCCCTGGCCACCATATTCATTCTTCAAGACTGAGACCCCTCCTCCAAGAAGCCCACCTGATCTTCCCGTTGAGCATCACTATCATACCTACTTTGTCATGTTATCCGTTCAGGGATCTGCTTCCTCCCCAGGACCCTCCCTCCTCCCCGTGACCCCTCTGCATACCCAGTGCTAGCGTGCAACAGGGACTTGCTAAACGTGATTAAGCTGAATAGCCTGAACCGAAAGACCTGCCCAGGCTGCCAGAAAGTGGTCACCAGCTCAGCCTCTCAGGTTCCCGTCCCTAAGCTGACAGCTCCACCAGGGCACAGCCATTATTCAGACTGGGGCTCTCCCCATCTCTTTATCAAAATACCAGCCAGCCAGAGGCAGTCCGTGCATGCGTGCGAGTGTGCGTGCATGTGTGTGTGTGTGTGTATAATCAGCAAATTCACAGAAAGCACAGTTTATCAGGATAAGATGTTTCCATGCTTTTCTCTATGAATTATACAGAGCAAGCCTGCGCTGTGCATTTTGCTATTTTTATAAGGCAGTTTTGCAGAGTTTATTTTCCTTTAGCGCATTTGTCAGGATAATTACAGAGGGGGCACGTGTGTGTGTGTGGATAATTGGAACGTGGTTTGGGGGGTGTTCCATGCCAAGGGCAGGAGCCCTGTTCTCCCTGCAGACTAGAATGAGGTCCGGGATTCCAGGAGGACGCGCTCACTCCCCGGATCTGCAGCCGGGGTTGGCCCCTCGGCCCCTCTTCCACACACCGGAACAGGCAAAGTTTGCCCGTCGGTTTGCAGCAAAGAGGCAACGCTTCTCCTCTGCCAAAATGAGGTGTGCTAATGCCCGCGCAGTGCCTGGCACACGGGAGTGTCAGCAAGAGATAGAGGCTGTCACCAGCTTCGTCATTAGCATCATTAGCATCGTTGCCATTTTAACTATTATTTAGTATTCATTATTATTATCACCGATCGTATCACTTAGAATCCTCAGCTCGTACCCATTACGCTAAAGATTTGCATCTCCCGGGGGGAAAAGACATGTTTTTCTTCTCTGTGAGCAATTACCACCAAATAAAGACAGGATATTAAAATGATTTCACTTATGTAGATATCTCCCTACATAAATGAGTAAAAAAAACAGGCAGTTCAATTATCTGCGAATCAGGGGAGTAGGTGGTTGCACCAATAATCCAAAAGCCAAGGGTGGGGCTCTACAATCAACTCAGAAATCTCTCTGCAGTCAAGCCATGAGGTGGGGCAGGTTGGACCAGACTGATGAAGCATCCAAAGGTCCTTGTAATAAGGTGGTTGAATATATCAAAGACTCCTGTCGACGTGGACTCTAGGCAGGGTAGTTCCACGAAGGTTCTTGTGAATTTGAGAATCTACTTGAAAGCCCGAGTCTTGTGTTTATGTGCCTGCTCTGAAGGCACAGATGATTTGGCTTTGAGTCTGCTGACCTCCAGGGACTCCTTCGTGCCTTACTTTGAAGTCAAGAAGAGGTGACTCTGACCAGCCAATTGCCCTGGAGAACAAACAGAGCTAAGAAGAGTAGTTAGCTGGCTGTTCTTGAGCGTGGACCATCTACCAAGCATTAAGTGCTCTGTACACATTAACTCACTGGATGATCACACTGTCCCATGAATTAGGCTATCTGTATTTTATGAATGAGGAAGCCAAGGTGTAGCAGGTCGGAGCGATCGCCCACATCCACCAACTGGAAGTGACCATACCAAGGACGTAGACCCAGAGTCCAGAGCCTGGGCATTCTGCTGTGTCCCTGCCTGCAGTGTCCACACAGGCACAGAGGCGGGCACACACACATCACATACGACACACACTCACATGCTCACGCTCATGCACCACACCTACACACTTGTGTGCACGCTCTTTGGCAGAGTTAGAGCCCTCTTACTGTCCAAGAGTGATATTGGCACTTCTAGAACACACACAAGTCTGGCGGGGCAGTGGTGGTCTGGGATGAATTCTGATTCCCTTTGAGTTGAACAATTGCATTCATCTGGGCCTCCCATGCCTAGGATGGGGCTCCTTGCTGTGGCCAGTATCTGCCAGCCCTGGCCTCCCTGGTACTGTCCATTGTTTTTAAGGAACATGTGCTTGGGCTGATCAGGCCGTGCCTTTGACTGAGTTGCCCCTCACCAGGCCAGAGATGGAGCGGGCACGGGGGCTGGGTGGGAGCTGGTGCATGTGGGCAGCCATACAACACCGGGAAAATAGCCCTCCCTTCCGTGCCTTGCGCATCACTTCCAAATTGTCCTCTCTGTCCAGCAGTGGCCCATTTACAGGGCAAGAAAGCACTGGTTACTTGGAAAGATAGCTACGATTATGGCATGCTCTTACCAGGACAAAAGGTGATGTTCACCAGAGGAAAGAGGGGCCACCAGGGCCCTCGACACCCACCTGCTGTTCTCTGGATGGCAGGAGGGGCGTGGGTGCGAGAGGAGACTAAGGAACTCCCAGCCTCCTCTCATCACACCCAGGCCTATCTGGCCAGTCCCTGCCACCAGCTCTCAGGACAAGCCAGGGGAGCCTTGACCTCGGAACCGCTTCCCCCTCCTCACTTAGCCCTTTGGTGGTGACGTTGCCAACTTTCTACTGCCACGGGAGGATATTCCACAGCCTGTCTGGTCCCAGCCAGCTCCCCACACACCCAGGGGCACGTGACTCAGAATAAAAATTCATCTTCATAGCTGCCTTCAGATGCATATAATCAAGGGTAAATCTGCCTCTAAAACAATCAGAACACGCGTCATCAACATCAGAGCCAAACAGAAAGGGATTTGAGTAATATGCATTCCTCCAGTGACATGATGAACGAGAGCTGTCTACATTTCTTAGGACAGGGGCCCCTTAGCTTCCAGGGGGCCAGGGCTGCTGCCTCCGGTCCTACGGAGGGGAGGGCAGTAAGGAAAGCCTAAACCCCATTATTGCCAATCTTTCTGTTCTCCCTCTCTTCCCACTGAATGGTGAACAACACTGGACAAGTCGTTTGCACTTCTGTGACTTAGTTTCCTCGTCTGTAACATAAGAAGGACCCTATAGGATTGTCATGAAGTTGGATGAAATTAACCAAGTGTTGGTTGTGAAGTGTCTTACACACGATCAGAACTCGCCAGATTTTAACTTTGTTCCCTTTTCTAAGAGCAGCATCTTAGACAAGCATGGGCTTGAACACAGGAGGGGGTAGGGGGCTTGGCAGCAGGTATCCTGAGTGGATTCAGAAGTAAGAATTGTCTGTCATTGTACTGCCTTGTCTCTGTGTCCTTATTAGAGAGTGTACCAGTCTCATGGGTTCGAGCCCCACATCGGGCTCTGTGCTGACAGCTCAGAGCCTGGAGCCTGCTTCAGATTCTACGTCTCCCTCTCTCTCTGCCCCTCCCCAGGTCACACTCTGTCTGTCTCTCTCTCTCCAAAAAGTCAATAAATGTTAAAAAAAAAAAAAAAAAAGAAAGAAAAAGAAAAGAGAAAAAATTAGAGAGTGCACCAGCCTAATCCCCATTCTACAGAGGGTAGATGGAGGCCCACATTGGAAACACATTCCTGGCATGGGGCTAAGCCAAGGAGAGGTGATAGCTAGACTGGCCTGGACTTTCCAAGAACATTCACCTCTGGACCTTCACTTTTAAAAAGCAGGTGGGAGAAGAAAAGAAGAAAGGCAGGAGGGAGGGAGAGAGAATGGGAGGGGGTGCCCAAATGCCCCGGACCAACCAGGGGGCCCTAGGTCCTTGCTGTGGCAGCAAAGGCCTGTTTCTATCACAGTGCCATTGCTGCCTCTTCCTTGAGGGCCCCCAGGTTGGAAGCAGGGGTTGAGGGGCTGTGCCAGCCTGGTGTGCCATGATAGCTTGCCATCCATCCACGAGGTTCCTCAGGGACACGTTCCAGGTGGCAGACTTTTCTCGTCCATTGGGTACAGCCTGGCTCTGGTTGGAAATGTCCCAGCAGCAGCACAGGTGCGTTCGGCTCCAAATGGACCCCTGGGTGGAGCTGAAGTCTGCTCCAGGCTCTGAGGACCTTCTCCACACCATGGCCCTGTGAACTTGAAGACCTACTGTGCACTCTGACAATACTGAGAGCACAGCTGACCATGGTCAGCACATGCTATGAGACAGGGACTCCGAAGTTTCCTTCACCTTCGTACCGATCCTGCTATCACCTCCCCCGCAGTCCCACCCCTATCTATAGAGGAGAAAACTGGGCCTTGAAAGGGTTAAGTGTCTCACTGAGGTCACGCAGCTAGCATGTTGACCGAGCACGTGTAACCAAGTAGAACCTGGGGTCTTCCTGGCGTCCTGGGCTAGCAATTAGGGTAAGCCGTGGCTTCTAGGGAGAAGACCCCTAACCCCAGAATCCAAACCCCAACCCAGCTGTGTCACTGAGCAGTGCTTCTGCCTTCCGGCCCTGCTTGTCCATGTGAAATGCAGGCACTAAAATGAGTTGGCTCAGTGGCCACACCTCCCAGTCCCTGCCACCCACCTCCCAGTTGCATAGGTGAGGGGATGGCAGCCAGGAAACTTGAAGTGATTTACCTGGAACCACACGATGAGGAGCCTGGCTGCCACCGTGCCCCCTTTCCCAGGGTCTTTGGGAGGGTGAAGATCAAGTGCTACCCTAGTGGGATGGATACGGGAGGAGTCTTCCTCTTCCCCGTCTATTCCCATCAGTGAATGTTGTTCAGTGCCCCACACCTACAGCACAAGCCCTGGGTGAGGGAAGGTTGGGGAGAGTTTTGGTTTTTCTTTTTTTAATGTTTATTTATTTTTGACAGAGAGAGAGACAGAGCACAAGCAGGGGAGGGGCAGAGAAAGAGAGAGAGAGAGAGAGGGAGACACAGAATCTGAAACAGGCTTCAGGCTCCGAGCTGTCAGCACAGAGCCCAACACAGACCTTGAACTCGGGAATGGTGAGATCATGACCTGAGCTGAGGTCAGACGCTTAACCCACTGAGCCACCTGACCCGGGGAGAGTTTTGAAAGTGCCTGGCAGTACCAGTGGATCAAACGCTTTAATCCAAATTAAGTAAGTGCTTTTATGTCATGACTTATAAGTGCAGATTAATGCAGCACAGGCTCCAGAGGAGAATATAGAGGAAACGTCTAGTAAAAGTCACCAAAGTTCTGTGGGTGTAATCATGGAATGCTTCCTGGAGGAGGAGTTGAAAAGCAGGATCGGGAACACCCATCGTCTTTGAAAGGTGAACCTTGGCCTCCCTGCCTCCTTCCCCATATGCATGCCACTCTTGATTTGGTGCTGCCTCCTAGGGGCCTCTCCAGCCCCCGCCTTCAGAGACTCCTCAGAGCAACCCCCTGACACTTATGAGAGGTGGCTGTGATTTTGTGTACGCTCTTCTGCCAGGATTCAGAGCTCCTGACCACTGTTCCCTGCGGCTCTCACAGGAAGCTCACATGGAACCCTAGGAAGAAGCTGTCTTCTCAGCTCAGCCCCTATGTCGTCCCCCTTTACGAACTAGCGTTCAGTGAGGACTCACTAAGTGGCTGGCCCCGTGCTGAGGGGCCCCTGTGCCTCGTGTGCCTCATGGGGAGACTGGTACATTGTGGGTACTCCATGAGTGCTAATGACAAAAGCCCCCCCGGCCAGAGGTGGCTGGCCCGGACGGGAGCCCTTTGCTCCCACACGCCGCACCATCATGCCACATGGCACCACTCCTTTTTAAGTCTCCAGCCCATCCATGCGCAAACTTTTAGCCTGACCTGCCATTCCCGGTGGGGCCCTTCTCCAGGGCCAGCTTCCG
This sequence comes from Felis catus, assembly GCF_018350175.1. Classification (NCBI taxonomy): domain Eukaryota; kingdom Metazoa; phylum Chordata; class Mammalia; order Carnivora; family Felidae; genus Felis; species Felis catus. The sequence continues at coordinate 95,491,520 of NC_058375.1, read as the reverse complement.
GATGGGTGAGTGGTATGGGCAGTAAGAGTCACTGCGAAACCAGGAGAGCGACGTGTGACGACATGGGTGCCCTTGGAGGGCATCGTGGCCGAGCGAAAGGAGCCAGTCACAGGAAGCCAAGTATGTTTAATTCCTCTTGCACGAGATACTTAGAGTTCTCAAATTCACAGAGACAGAAAGCAGGATGGGGGTGAGTTAGTGTTTAACGGGCAGAGTTTCAGTCTTGCCATCACTGGAGATGGACAGTGGTCCCGGCTGCACGACAGTGTCGATGGACTTAATGCCATAGATCTGGACACTTTAAAACGGCTAAGCTGCTAAAAACCAACCAACCAATCCGAGAGACGGAGGCCTAAGCCCAAGCAAAAAGATGGAACTGGTCGGGAGCTGGTCCACGTGGAAGGCACAAGAATGGCCCCAGTGATGGCCACACCCCACTCCCCAGAGCCCCCGGATGTGTTGCCGAGGGGGATTAAGGTAGCAGATGGGAATCACAGTTGCTGATCAGCCGCCCTTAAGAAAGGGCGAGTATCCTGGCTTATCCAGGTGGCCCAGTAGTGTCACAAGTGTCCTTACACGTGGAAGAGGGAGGCAAGAGAGGGCAGAGGGATGCCATGGGAGAATTTGCCGTGCTCTTGCTGCCCTTGAAGGTGGAGGAAGGGACTGCAAGCCAACACTTTGAGCCCACTGAGACCCATTTCAGACCTCTTACCTCCAGAACTGTGAGACGACATGGTTGTGTTGTTTAAGCCACTGGGTGGTAACTCATTACGGCGGCAATAGGAAACCGATACAGTGGCTGAGCAGGGACGTTCGGAGCTCTGCGGTTCCTGCCGCCGCAGCGAACCTCCCACCGGAAGCTCTCGTGTCAGGCTGGCCTCTTCCCTATCCTCGAGAGGTGTCTTAGGGGGACATCTAGGAAGGATGAAGGGAGCCCTCACGCCGTGGGACAGGAGATGAGTCACTGCAATCGCCCCTAACCAGCGAGCCCTAAAATAATGGTAACCGCGAGAGCAAGCCCTGACATAATACTATGTGCCAAGGGCTGTCCTAAGCCCTTGCTCTGTACTAGCTCATAAACTCCTCCTAATCATTATGTGAGGTAGTTTCTGCTTCACTCCACTTTACAGATGAGAAAACTGAAGCCCAGAGAGGGTAAGTGACTTGCTCAAAGTCACACAGCCTGTAAGTGGTATAGCTGGAATTTGAACCCAGCCTCCAGAATCTTTGCTCTCAGCCGCTACACTATGAAAATAATAGGCTGCCCTTCCTGTGGGGCCCATTCCTTGAGGAGGAAAGAGTCTGCCTTCAGGAGGAATTCTGTGGAGTTTGGCAGGGCGGGGGGAGGGGGGACGGTTGGTCCCTCCACACCCTGCTGGTTTCACTTGTTTCTTTTGGAATGTGTGAAGGCCCCATGAGACATTGCCAAGGCTCTAAGAGTCAAAGCTCTAAGAAAAGGTATCCTCAGGGAAACGTCCCTCCCTCCTCGTCACTGCCCCCTGTTGTCATCCCCCCTTCTTTCCACCCCTTTCCCACTTACCTCTTGTAGGTAACCAGTCTCTTAAGTGTCTGGCTTATCCCTCCTGTATTCCTTTTGCACAAATGAGCAAGGTATCTGTGTCCTTTCTTCTGTTCCTTTCTTTCTTAAGTGATGGGTGGCATCACTGTGGGCACTCTTCTGCACTTGGCATTTTAAGATGCAGTATCTTAACTACTTAGCAGGATGTTCGGAAGGAACTTGGGCAGAAAGCTCGGTAACGATGTGCCGGGCCCAGCTCCCTTCACCACAAAGATGGGAGCTGGGGTGGGTCCCGGAGAAAGAGCCCCACTCACCATAATACACTCATGCTTCGGTTTAAGACAAAATGACCTGGGAGTGGCACCACATTGCTCAGCCAAAGAGCTGAGCTGCCTGGGTGTGTGCCCTCAGAGGCCTCCTTCCTGATGTGTCCAGATTGCCACAGCTGAGCCTCCCTCTACCTTGGCCATCCGTATAAGGAAGAGACCAGAATCCCTGTGTTGCTGGGGTGGGGGGTGGGGGGGGAGAAACTGAGGCTTAAAAGGGTTTTTAAGCCATTTACTCAATCACATGATGATTCAGCACAGAGTCAAGCCAAGACCCTATTTTTCTGTGTAACACTCGGATGTAGTCAGGTGCTTTATGGAGAACTGAGGACCAGAGGCAGACAGGTGCAGACCACCGGGGACAAGGTGGGCGGGAGCCAGAAGCCCCTCGCCCCGGTCTAGGTGCTGGCTGGTTTCTTGGCTTATTTGCTCAGCCGCTGATTCAGTTACCCATCCGGCCAGGAATTCACCGAGCAGCACCTTCCCTCGCTGCAGACAAAGAACTTGCCCGTCCTGTGGATGAAGAGGGCTGGTTTATGTGTCATTTTAAACAGTGTTAAACACACCCGGGCCCCTGGGTGTTTTTGGGTTCAGCAGTTAATGGAGACAGAGAGTGATGTGAGCGCCCTTTCGGGTCCCCTTCAGCCCCAGGGTTCACTGACTACGAACATGGAGAGCTTTCCTCTTTGTTGTCACCTCGGTTTTCAAGCCAGTTTGCTGTGAATCCCAAACCCAGGCCCAACACAACTTGCTGTTTAAAAAAACAACCCCCCCCCAAAAAAAAAAACAGTGAATTGCATCAAATCACCTCGCTTTGTCCCGCATTCCGGCAGCCTTTCTAAATCTGCCTACCTAATTAGCTTCTTCTCCTAACCCAAAATATGATTAAATCTGTATTAAAAATATCTATGCAGAGTAGGATCAGACACACCTGAGCATTTCCTAAATTTAGCAAAGGACAATAGGCTCTGGGTTACTTTAATTGGGTGCGGGATTGCTGCAGGAATACATTTTAATTTGGATTTCCAGAGCGTTTCTCTCTGTCTCCTGCCTTTAAATTGCGTAGCAGAGGAAGGGGGAGCATAATGGGGCCCGTTCATAACTGCCCTCCCTCCCGACTTATCTCAGAGCTGAATGAACAATGCGAGGCTGGTGGAGGAGGGGACAGGCGGGAAAGGGTGTTCCCGTCCATCCGCTCATCCGCTCTGGCTCTGCTCGGCTGGGAGCACAGCTTTGACGGGTAGCAGCACCAACAGGGTGGCCCGGCCCTGCGGCGGGGGGGGGGGGGGGGGGGAAGCAGCTATGGGATACCAGCAGCACCTTCCTCATCACCCACCTGTCCCGGGGAGTCCCCGTAGTTCCCTCTGCTTTCTGGAGCTTATGGGAGGAGGTGCTCACTCAAAGCTGAGAAATAGCCCTGCAGTTCTGGACAGGCCTGGGACAGGTGGGAAGGAACGATTTCAACCAGGGGCATCTCCAAGGCACTAGGTCAGTCCCAGTGCTGAAAGATGAAACAGTGCCACTCTCGTAATTATAATGATGCCCCCCCCCCCAGCTGCCCCCGGGAGGTACCAAGGTGGGCTTCTTACAAAGGGCTTGAATGACTTCCCTGATTGTACCTATCCCCCTTCATCACCAGGGAAGAAAGAGGCCTGGGTGTCTCAGCACCTGGAAACCACTGGATGCATTTGGTTTTGCTCAGTGGAGAGCTGGTTACCGACACGGCGTGGAGGCGTTACCAGCCTAGAACCCAGGAGGCCTGACTGCTCAGAGACCAGAAGTGGGCAAGGTCCCAGAAGGGCAGGGGGGCCTGGCAGGCTGGCGTGAGCATGCCCTCGGGGTTCTCCACTCCCTGCTGGAATTCTTACAGCAGGTGCTTGCCACTGATTTTCAATTTGCAAAGCAAAACAAATTTGCATGAATCTGGAAAAATCCACAGGAAAGACTGTTTAGATTTTAACGCAGCTGCTGGAGCCATTCAGAATCCGAGTTTACAGGAGGCTCTGTTAACCCCGATGCCTTCACAGGCTTGTTATCTCTCCTTGGAAACAGTCATGTCCGCCGAGCAGAGATTCCCTCCTCTGGTCCCAGGCGATGCTGCCTTCCCCCGTCCTGCACACTGGAAGACAGGGGCGGTAGGTGGAGGTAGGAAGGGCTCTCACATCCCGTATCCCACCTCCCGCAGTGACACTGCTGCCAGGAAGAGCTGTCACAGGGAGCACTGTGAGGTCCACTTGGAGCTGCTCTGAGCCCTGGGGCCAGGACACCCAGGGGCACCTGTAAACTAGACTCAGGTCCTGTTTTGGCGGCACCGTCGTTCCCAGCTGGCCCCTGCCCTCTGCCTGCTCTGCCTTGGGGCTCCCTGTTCCATGTCTCCACATCGGTCCCAGCCAGCTAAGGCTCTGGGGGAGCAGAGGATCCCCACCCCAGGACCCGTTCTCCTTCCTGTGTATCGTGACCCCACTCCCTCTGGGCCGTTCATTTAACAGGTAATTTGTCGCCATGTGACGGGTGCCGTTCTAGTCATCTGGGGATACGGCAGTGAATAAAGTAGAATGCAGTTCCTACCCTCATGGAGCTGATGTTCTAGTGGGGGTTGATAATGTAGAGATACATAAGCAAAAATAAAAATAAAAATAAAAATAAAAATAAAAAAAAGGAACCCTGTCAGGTGGGGGGGACTGCCGGGTTAGGAGACCAAAGTGGAGTGAGAGGGTGAACAGAAAGAAGCCTGGCAGTTTTGCTCAGGCAGCAGGCAGGGGAGGCCCCTTGAGACACGTGCGGCAGTCACAGGAAGCAAGGGAGTGAGCCATGCAGGTGTCTGGGAGACCCCCGTGCTCTGATCTCAGCCTTTCTGCTCTAGCATTTGTAACACGGTTGTAATTTCTGGTTCACAGCGTCTCTTTTCTGGTGAACTTTTGTTGCCCTACGGCGGGGCTATATCATTTATATCTGCACCTCTGGTGCCTAGCCCAGTGACTGGCATAGAGTAAGGGCCCAGTGAATGTTGAATGGATGTGTGGATGGACGGATGGAGGGCGGGAAGTGGGGGAGAGGGCAGGGAGAAAAAAGAGAAGTGAATATAGGCACTGCCATTCACATTTCATCCTGGAAAGCCCAGCACCTCTTTGGTGAGTGCTGTCTCCCTCTGCGTGCCTGGGAAGTGGTGACTACCCTTTCACCTCTTGTCAAGCCTGCCACACAGAAGGACATTGGCTATCCCCCACGTTCCCTGTGCTTGGTACTTCAATGGCTCATAGCCAAAAGAGGGAGGCAAGCCAGTCAGGGATGGGGTTCCAAAGTGGATGGCAAAGTGATGTGCCCTTCTTTACCCGTGGGTGGGAATGCCCAGGTCTGAAGGCAAGACCCAGGGTGAGAGGAGTTGGGCAGGCTTCCGTGGTGGAGGGGGGAGGTTCTCTGCCCCAGCCTTCCCAGCCTCCTCAGCCTGGGGCTCCCTCGAAGTCCCCCCTGGAGGGCAGCCCCAGCTTTCTGGTCTGCCCTGATTTCTGAGGAGTGGAGAGTCCTGGAAAGTGCTGGTAACTGACTGTAGGAAATGGGAGGGTCCTGCTGGCCAAGCTCAGAGATCAGAAGGCCCAAGAGGTGAGGAGTGTTGTTTTGGAAGAAGGAACATTCTAAGCTTCCAGAATGCTGTTTCCTTGCTCCTCTTCCCTGCCTGTTGATAATTCTGACATTAGGCAAGAAGAGTCTTCCTGGTCTGTGGAGTTTCGTATCCCGGGACACAGAAACAGAGAGCCTTCCAGAAACACTGCTTAGAATCTAGCCTGGCCCCTCAAGTGCCCATAACTGTTGGCAGTACCCAAAGCTCTGGAATAGGACAGAAGGCAACTTTAGAGCCACGTTGTATCTTTGGGCTCAAAACATGGGGTGTTTGGTTTTGGCTGCCTAGCAAAGAGAAAGAAATGTGAGGCTAGTCTGGCAGCCATCAGATTAAAGTTAAGAAACTTGGGGCGCCCGAGTGGCTCAGTCGGTTAAGCATCCGACTTCGGCTCAGGTCACGGTCTCGCAGTTTGTGGGTTCAAGCCGCCCGTCGGGCTCCGTGCTGACAGCTCAGAGCCTGGAGCCTGCTTCAGATTCTGTGTCTCCTCCTCTCTCTGCCCCTCCCTTGCTCATGCTCTCTCATTGTCTCTCAATAATAAATAAACGTTTAAAAAAAATTTTTTTTTAAGTTAAGAAACTTTATGTTGTGCCTTGACCTAAGAGAGCAGGCTCTGGAATCAGAGACACCTGGCCGTGGATCTGTGCACTGACATCACCAGCTGTGTGACTTTGGGCACATCACTTACCCTCTCTGGGCCGCACAGTCCCTGGCTGGAAAATGGGGAGATGGTGATAGTTTCCACCCCGCATGAGTACTGTGAGGATTGACTAGCAAAGTAGATGTAAATCGCCCATAGTAAGTACTCACTAAGTACTATGACACCTTGCGAGGGAAGATCGATGGAGTGAAGGGGGATGTGTGTTTAGAAAAGAGAGGACCGGAGAGGAAGAAAGAGACCAGGCATCTTCCAGAGGGAGCGCTTCTTAGAGCTGGCCAGCTTTCAAGAACAGGAGTAAATGGTGTTCTCGACCCAGGTGACGACCCAGCCCTCTCCGCGGGCAGGCCCCTCTGAGGTAGTGAAGAGGTCAGACTCTGACCGCACACATCTGCACCTGAACCCCAGAACTGCCGTTCCCACCTCTGTGAGCTTGGATGTCTTACCTGCCTCCACTGTAATAATAGAGAGGCCTTGACGTTTAAAGCATATAATGTATACGCAGTGCTTAATGGTATCTGTTGTCCGTCCGTAATTGCTCGATAAATTGTAGCCATTATGTCTCCTCCTACTGCTACTCTCACCCACCGTCACAGAACAGATTGACCCACCCTAATGTCCCTGCTCCTGCCCCCAACTCAGCTTAGGGAACTTTTATGCTATGGGAACCACAAAGCATGGAGATTCCTCACACACAAACCATTTGGTATTGAAGTTAAGTAAAATTCACTGCAGAGTTGCCCTGATACATTCCTAATGGTATGCATAATTGTTTCTGAGCTGCACAATAATTAGACATAAATGGTAAGCTAGGCATGTAAATGAAAATAATTAGTATATGTAATAATTAGGCAAAGAAGGCATTTTTGTGATCAGCAGGGAGGAGGGGGGGGGATAGAGGGCTGCGTAAGAGGATCGGCGGAGGGGGAAGGATGCCCGGGCCCCATCCTTCTATCCCACAGGAGAGGGCTGGCCCCTTTTTCGGGTCACATCAGGGCCAGACCTCATCGGCCACCGTGTCCCAGGTTCCAGTGCTGGGGCCGGACAAACCACTTAGCCGGGCATTCTTCAAACACTGGACTTGTGACTAGAGAAGAAAGAACACAGCCGACCGCCCCTGGGAGTCTCAGCGGGCCCAGGTGGGAAGGGACCCTCTCCTCTACTCGAGAGTCAGTGCCTGAAACAGTGACTGAGACACGGAAGTCCTGAAGGTCTGTCTGGTAAATGCGTGCATGCATAGAGGATGCATAGAGGATGCACTGAGGAGCAGTGGGAAGATAGGAGAATTCGGGGTGATGGGAGAACACAGGAAACTGGCGGGAAGCACGGCAACCCCTTGACAGACCCTAAGCAAAGCGGTCAGGACTGTCTGTTTTGAAGCCCAGGCCCCTTGCGCTCAATTTCCTGTGCAATTAGCTGTCCCGTGCCTCAGTTTTGTGCCCTGTGAATTGGAGACAGGCTGTGATAAGGATTAGTGAGTTAATATAGTTAATAGTGGAGAGTGCTTAGCCCAGTGCAGGGTGCACTGTCATGCAAAATAAAGCCACTTATTAGCCATTTTTATGGCCCTTTCTGTTAAGTATCTGCGCCTCATGGAACCTAGCTTGCGTACTTCTCCACGTAGCAGCGGAGAGGGGGACACAGGAGTGGGAGCTGTAAGAAGCAGTTCTGACTTGAGGAGCCCTGTTGGGGAGGCAGGCCAGGCTCCCAGGGGCTCAGGGAACAGGACAGGCAGGGTCCCTGCCCACCTGGAGCTTACAATATAGTGGGGGTGGGGGAGATGGTTAATAAACGTAAATAAAACATTAAGTGGTTCAGTTAGTGCTAAGTGCAGTGGAGACCAGGGGAGAGGCTCAATAAAGAAAGCCCGAGGGGGTGTGGGGTGGGGAAACAACATTGGCCCAGAGACAGTCGGAAGGTCACAGACTCTTTGCATCTAAATGTGTGTGTAGGGGGGGAGGGGGGGTGCTTTTCTGGGATGAAGTCAGCTGGAAGCCTCTCTCTCCCCACTGCCTAGCCCGGGTTTGCTTGGGGAATGCTTTATGCTATCCAGTGTTTTACAGAAAGAAAATAGTGAAAGGACCTACCCAAGGTCACACAGCTAACAATCAATTAATTATTGGGCAGATCACCCATGCAAAGCCAAGAAAATATATTTGTAAATGCTGATTGCTCCCCTTGGGGCATTGTTTACCAGTGAAGGACACTGTACTAATACACGGTCCTATTTTTACTTCGTGCAAGGCAGGTGTTCTTATCCCAGTTTGTAGATGAGGAAACTGAGGCCCAGAGAGATTAAGTGACCTTCCCAAGGTTACATAGTTAGAAGCCACGTCTGCTTGTGTCTGACTCTAGAGCCTGTCCTGTTACCCGATAGAGTCACTAAGTGAGAAGAAGCCACTGTGGTGTTTCCAAAGCTAAAATGAGGAATTTGAGAGAGTAATGTAAGTGGATAACAGTGCAGGCTCTAAATTCATATTCCTAGGGTTTAAATCCTGGCCTGGCCACTTACTAGCTAAGTGACCTTGAGCAAGCCTCATGACCTCTCAGTGCCTGGTCGATAAAGTGGGGATAGTTAACAGTAACCTCTCATAGCGTCCTTGTGGGCACTAAGTGAGTTAACCCATGTAAACCATTAGCACCTTGCCTGACACAGACAATTACTGTATGTGTCGGCTATTATTATCAAGAAATGCAGTCATGACTTGTTGGTTCCCAGACCCTCCTTCCAGTGGCATAGCCATTTAACCAGCCAGGGGAGTGCCAGAGTGAGCCCAGGCAAGGCACATGTGGCCTGGCTGGGGTTTTCTCTAATGGGGAACCCCTTACCTAGGCAGGACCCAGAGCTGGGCTCTGGCCCCTGGACTGTGACTGGCAGCACCCCATTCTGGAGAGGCTCTCTTGCCTCTCCCTCTACTCACAATAATGTGACTCAGACCCCTGGCTTGGAGTATGACACTGTGAAGGCAGGCATGACCTTATCCCCCAAAGAAACAGGGCAGAGACCTGTTTGCAGTTGGTCTAGCTCAGCACATCTCAGTATTTGGCATGATGTGGGCACACACTGGGGGGTTACTGAGTGCCAGTGCTGGAGGAGAGGACTCCCACAGCCTCTCCTTGAGAGCAAGGAGTGAGGCCGGCTGGCCCCTTCCTCGCTCTGCCCGGTTCCCCACCAGTCAGCTGACTGCAGAGGTCAACGGGACATTTGATGTCTGAAGGTCCGAAGCATCAGCTGACACCCAGCCTCACGCTGGCCCCTGGACACACAGGATGCCCCAAACGTGAAGACAAGCAGTGAAGGCCTTGGTTTCCAGAAACCTGACCTGGCTCCACGGATCCCTGCCTCAGAAGCGCTCACTTACTGAGCGCATCTACTTGCAGAGTCTGGCTCCTGTCCCAGGTAGGAGACAGTGGTCAGGAAGGAGGATGCCTGTGTCCCTCTCAGGGTCATAGCCAGAAGCAATATGTTTTCTCCTCCAGGGAAATTAAAGAGTCAGGTGCAAGGGAGCCCGTGTCTGGAGGGAAGACAGGTCGGGCTGTTATTTCTCAAGTGCATCATGTCCTGAAATAGCCCAGAGCTGCAGCAGCCTTGACATCTCTCTCTGCCTAAAGTAAGTTGGTCCGAGGGCACTCTTGTCCTCGTCCTGCACATCAGCAAAATCCTCCTGGGGAGGGAGGCACTTTCTAAACACAAGAGGCCCTTGGCCACTCTGCTGGGACGGCTGTGCCGCTGGGCAGCCCCGGAGCTGAGCCTCCAGCTTGCGGCTGGGTCTCCTGCGCCCGTTAACAGCCAGAGGAGAAAAACTCCCGCGCCTGAAGTGGGAGCTGGAAATGCTTCTGGATGATCTGGGCAGGCTGATTGAACCCCAGTCTCCACCTCTCTTAACTGAATGTTCTGCAGGGCCTGATGTTCTCCAGAATCTTCCACGCTCCCTGAACATAGCGTTTATTGCTTTATTATAGCACTTAGCAGCGCGCCATTGTAATTATTTGTTTATATGTCCATAATGCGCTCTTCTGGGCTGTCGGCTCTCCAGAGGGAGGGTGCTCACGTTGCTCACCTTTGTGTCTTCAGTCCCACGCTCAGTGCCCGGCACACAGGTGCTTGGCGAATGCTGTGGATGGGATGTGAATGAAGGGAGGGAGCGAATCACAGCCCTTCCTGGTAGTGCCCATGGGAGCCATCTCTGGTGACTGCTCGTGGGCAAAGGGAAGCCTGGACAGGGCTCTGCCGGGGATCCTTGCCTCAAGGCATGTCCCTTGCCTGAGGGACAGCTCACGAATTCCTTCCTGATTTGAAATCCCAAGCCCTGCACACCTGCCCGGCAGCCCAGCGCTGCCACGCCCTCTGTCCAGCCCCCTCTCTAGCCAGTGGTGCTTACGGTGGCCCTCTGCCCACCCCACTGCCTTCACGCAGGGGAGAGGGGTGAGGAGAGGGCCATTCACCTTCCTGGGGCACAAGCCCCTGCCCCTCTGCTGAGGAGCTTAGAGCTTCCAAGGAGGTAATAAGGCCCCTGCTGGTTTTTCATTGACACAGAAACGTGTGCTGCCTCCTTAGCTGAAGGCACAGAAATGCATTTCCAAGATGTTGACCCAGGTGTTAGAATGAGGGAGATTAGAGTCCTGGAGACGAAAGTGAAAAGGTCACACACACACACACACACACACACACACGACTGCATGTGTCAGTGGAAGGGCCAGCTGAAGCTCTGTGGAGCAACAGGGAAGGTGATTTGAGGGAATGTGGAGCCCAGGAAGAAGGAAGAACATGGGATGGGTTAGGGGCAAGTCTCAGCTTCTCAGATTCAGCCCTGTACTGCGGAATCAGATGGTGATGACCGGCTAGACAAGGGAAGCAGGCAGGAAGCCACCTTTGAGGGCGTGTTCAGTGCTGTCTAGCTTCGTGCATTTATGTCTGCCCCAGTGAACCCACCCACTCTGCTCCACCATATTGGTTCTCAAAAATGCGTCTGACCCAGGGGTCCGAAGAGTCCTGGGGAATGTGCCTTGGAAAGGTGGAGCTGTGGGGCTCTTGCGGCCATGGATTCCATTCTAGTGGTGGGGAAACTGAGGTTGAGAGGTCAGGCAATCTGTGCATGGCCACCCATCAATGAAGGCAGAGCCAACACAGAACCACGCCTGTAGACTCATGTCCAATATCTGTCCAGAACCCTCAGGGATGATCACACCTGAGGACACGTGTGCGCCTGGCTCATCCCCAGACATAAGCCTTAAAGGTAAGGTCTTATCTCTGTTTCACTTACAGAGGAGACACTCAGTAGACATTGATTCCTTCCATTGCTATCTCATTGAATACTCACAACTAGCATATAAAATAGGGACTGCTCTTCTGTTGATGAGGCAATTGTGACTCAGAGAGGTCAAGTTACTTGCCTCAAGTCACACAGTTACTAACTGCTGGAAATGGAACTTATGGACAGATCTGGCTTCACAGCCAAAGGTATCTATGTAGCACAGTTTCAGTATGCTTCCTGTATGTTTGGGTACTGATCCAAACCCTTCCGTGCACTAAATTAATTCTGCCCACAACCTACGAGATAAAGGCTATTATTATCCCTTTTAAAGGCACAGAGAGCCTAAGTATCTTTCCCAAAGTCACACAGCCAGTAAGGAGCAGAGCCTGGATTTGAACCTCGACTTGCTGACTCAGAAGACTCTCAATACTGTACCAGGTGCACTCAGTAACCATTTGTTGAATGAGCGAATACAATAGGACTGACTGCTGGTATGTCACAAGAATCCCTCCCCTGCCAACCATGACCCCATCACCTCTCCTCAAAACACAAAGTGAAAACCACTTAGCTGCGTTGGAACTGGCTGGAACCGCGATTTTACCTTGAGTTCTAGGCAGTTCCTCCAGCTGTCTCCCGCCCTTTCCTCCTGCCACTGCCACCCCGCTCATGAATTAAAGATGCTTCCTGTGGCCATGGGTTCGTAATGGTTTTGCCTCCTTTGTGTTCATCTTGGACAAATTAGGGCTGCCTGGAAGCACTCTTGGGCTTCAAGGCAACAAATAGTTGGAGGCAGACATGTCTACAGAGTGAGTTTTTCAGCTGCCTTGAGAAAAGAACACCCGTGGCTGCTGCAGTAACTTAAAGAATTTTTTTAAATAATTGCTTACCCACAAGCGCCTTCCCGCTATCATCTCCACCATAATGCCTTATATTTAGGTACCCACGTTATCTCCCCAGGAGCTCCGAGCCCTAGTTTATCCTGATGATCTTCCTAACAGCTCTGGGAGAGGCGATGCCAGGTTGCCTTTTCAGCTCTAATGCAAGAAGGAAAAGTCAGTTCTGAAAATAAGCAGTGACTGCTCCTATCCAAAGCCTGGGACAAATCAGGGGGCTGATGGCGCCATGGGGGAAAACATCACTGGGAACAGTTGGGAGACCTGTACTCTGAACCTTTGCTCTGCCGTTATTAACTAGCTGTGTTACCTTGGGCAAGCCACTCACCCTCTCTGAGCCTCGGGAAAGCGGGAGGTTAGGACGAAGATGATTTCTGAATTAAGATGTGGCAGATGGGTGTGCTCGGAAGCCAGGGCTTGAATTGTAACCGTTCCGTCTCCTACCCGTGTGGCCTTGGACAGTGTTCTGTATATACCTCGCTTACCAACGTCCGAGTTCAAAGCAGTGAAACAGAGAAGGAATTTCATGCGGGAAATTAGTGACCAGGTGACAAAGAATGAGAAGCCAGACTGGGGGTGAAGAGGTAACCAGGCATTAGCAGGACGCTACTGCCCCTGGAGGGAGGCTGTATTACGGGAGCCCGCCCACTGGCATGGCTTCGCAGAAGGTGCAGTTGTGACGGCTGGAGGGAAACACCACACAGCAGAGAAGGGAGAAATACCCTGGCTTCTCACTTCCTCCCACCCTCCAGTCTTCTGCCGGTGCCTCCCATTGGCTGAATCCAGCTGGAAGCCATTTGGCGCAGGAACCCAGGAAATGTAGCCCGTGGAAGGCATGGGTCCGAGGGCCAAGCCGTGCAGGACCAGTGCGCTCTCTTTGCCTGAGTGTCTCCATCTGTAAAATGGGACGATGACGTTGCCCGTCCCGTCGTGTTGTTGGGAGGATTGTGTGAGATAACACATGCAAAGTCCTGGCCTGATGCGTGCTAACATTACCGATTGATGAGAACTCTTAATTCTTAGCATCTTCTGATTCTTTCCTTTGTAACTGACCAGGTGGGTCTGAATGTGGGGAGTGCTGCACTTGGAAGTGTACAGGCAGAGGTTGTGTTCTCCGGACCAAGGGAGAAGGAATCTGTCATTCATTCAACAAACAAGGAATGCTACCATATAACAGATACTGTGCTAGTTCCAAAGGGCTCAGAGATGCAGGGTATGTGATCCAGGCACAGGCTGCAGATGAAATGGTAGTTTTCACAGTCAAATAACTTTTTAAATGATGTTTAAAATTATTTGCATGATTAAGGGTTTTCTCTAAAGAGACCCAGACCGAGCTCCTATTTTCCCACCTCCCCTCCTTATCCTTCTCCTCATTCCTCTCCTAAAGGCCACACAGTCCTTAATTTCTCTGCCTTATCTAGACTCCGGCTTAGCTCTGAGTATCAAGGGTGATTTGGGCCTGAGCTATTCAAGTATCTCACTTCTTTCACGTACAGGTCGTTCTGTTTGTCCCTCGAGATCCATTTTCCACCCTTCTGGGTGCCCCGGACTTCACCCCCAATCCTGTCTTGCCATCAGGTATCTAGTTGAGGCACCAGCAGGGGACCTGCGGGTGGGAAAAAGAGAGGCTGGGGTATTTACTCCCCACTTCCCCACTGCTGTGGACACTGGTCCATGATTAGCACTCCAGCCAGGCAGCCCCTGCTCCCTCGCTCAGGCCCTTGATGCCCCTGCCCCTGCTCCATCGGCAAGGGGCTAGTGACAGCCTCCGGCCACTGCTAGTACCTGGGTACCCGGGCATCCGTTGTTGGCCCACTCAGTCCTGCCCCACCTCTACCAACAATCCTTCCATCAGAGCCTCTGGACCTCCTGAGTCTGTTAACTGCCTGACCCCGACCCAAGCTCCTTTGAAGAATAAGCTGCTTGAGGAGGTGCTGTGGTTTAGCAGCGGGTAGGAGGGCCTTTACGCCAAAGGGCTGTGAAACCATATTCCAGCGAAACTTTTTCAACTGTAGCCTCAGGCAAGTTACTCAACCCTTCTGAGTTTCTTTCTTCAACTGGTTTACAGAGGTCAGAATAAGAATAGAGGAAAAAAGGCAGCAAGAGACAAGGATCCCCGCACCGTGGGGTCATTATAGAGGCTCAACCAGAATAAATGAGACAACTGGAGAAGAGCACTTAGCAGAGCGGCTTGTAGCAGGAGCTTAATTGTGTGAGTTTTCCTTGGTCTTGCAAGGCGTGGATCCTATCTTTCCTCCCCTAGAATCCCCCTCTGCTGGGTATGCTGGGTATGGATTCAGCACCCCAATATATGGGGTTTAGGAATGCAGGAGCCGAGAGAGGGGCATACTTTGCAAAGTCTCCCTCCTGCGATCAGAAGAGGGACTAGGTCACGGTAAGAGGGCTCGTGGGCAGTGACCTATCCCCAAGGTCAGGGGTCCTGGGGGGTGGGAGTGGCGGGGCAGCCCCCGCATGGTCACAAAAAGGTTGGCGACTCTGGAGGGTGTTGGGGCGTGCGCACACACACACACACACAGCTGCTGGTGGTGTCACGGGGTAGACCTCCGGTGTGAGTGTGGGGCAGACCGAGTGGAGGGGACACCCCAGCAGAACGCACCAGCCCAGGGCGGGACCCACGGTGGGGGCTCCAGCTGCCCCTCCAGCTCACACTTGGCCTGGGGTGTTCAGCAACAAGGGACTGTTTCAGAAACAGGAGAGGGAAGAGGAGGAAGCGCCCAGCACGGGGAGGCTCGAACGCTGCCAAGCAAGCTGGTACTGGAATTATGTGCAGTCCATATGCCAATTTGCTTTGTCATTGCCTGGCTATTTTTAGAAGCCACTGGCGTATCTAGGAAACCAGAATCTGTTGACTGTGTTTCTTCAGCGTGGGGAGTGTGATTATTTCCCAGAGATGCTAAAGGAATGTGTGAGGTCGGGTGGTGGGAAGGCAACCTCTCCCCCCTGGGTCAGGGCTCACGTGCAGGCGGTGCCCACGCGGCTGCACGCCCCGCCCTCCACCATGTTGGTTGTGAGGCCAGCGTCCTGGTGACCTTTCCCAGATGGAATACCGGCAGGGAGTGGAGGCCTCCATTTTAGCTCCCAGCTGGAGAGGCCATTGGGGTCCTTACCCCCGTCCCACTCCCCCAACTAACGCTCCCCAAGGTATCAGATGGGCAGCCTTTGCCCAGTGGCCTGGGGTCCCAAGGAGGAGTAGGAAGCAGAGAGGACAGGGATGGTAAAGCAACAATCTGGGCTCCAAACAGCAACTTTGGAATATTCTCCATCTCCTTCCATCCAGTCTGGCCCCTTCAAGGGCAGCGTCATTCATTCCGACACTGTCTGGAACCCAGGGAAGAGTGGCACTTGTCTCAGACCGAGTCCTAATGGGCCAGAGATGCCATCTCGGGAGGCAGGGGGTGCCAGCCTTAGCTGGGTTAATCCTTTGGTAAGACTGTGGTTGATGGAACTTTGCCATGGATTTGCCAGAAGAACCTTCAGTTGTGAGATTTGTACTTGTTAACATGTAAATCTGCCCAGCCTGCTTCAGGGACAGGGTCAAGTCAGGATTATGATGACTTTGGTAAGGGGCAAAATGAAGGCACTTAGAACAAAATCCAAACCCTCTACCCTGATCATCCAGCTCTTATCTGATGAGATCCCACTTCCTCCCCAAACTCATCCTATACCATGCCCCCTTGGCCTCCAGGCTTTAGCCTGTCTGGCCTCCTTTCCGGTGCTTGCTCCTGCCAATTTCATGCCTGCCTCAGGGCCTTTGCACTGGCTATCGCTTCCACTTCCTCCAGATCTTCACAGGGCAGCCTCTTCTCATCAGTTAGGTCACTGGCAAATGTCACGCCTTCAGAGAAGCTTTCCCTGAGCACCGTATCTGAAGTTGCCATCCCCCGCCACGCACCCACCATCAGCACTTACTGAAATGTATGGAAAGTGTCTATATGCCCGTCGCCCTACAAGGCTACGAGTTTGCTAGTGGCGGTTCTGTCTCTTTATCTCTGCCTGCAGCATAGGGCCCGTAAGGCCCCAAGAGACGCTAGAGAAACTTCTCTCCCAAACCCCATTCCCGTCATTCTGTTCACAACATGCTTTTTCAACCTTCTTTTCCACTCTCCGACTCTCTCCCCAACCCTTTCCACACTCACGCAAATGACACTTTGCTCCAGCCTTCTTTTTTGGTCTCCTTGTCTTCTCAGACAGTTGCTTGCATCGACATCACATTTGCGCTGCACTTTACAGTTTGCAACGTGGTTTTCTCGTGCGTGATCATTTCTTCACATCTAAGTTGCTCATGTCTCCTCTGGGCTGCAGTCAGGCTGGAGTCTCTTAGGTAGACATTTACTGAGCGTTTATGTACCACGATCGGATTTGGGTATTTCATGCTTTAGTCTTCTGGGCGGAACAACTTGTGAAAGCCAGGGGGCAAAACCCCAGGGCCCCCAGCCCACTATACCACAGTGAGGCCCACTTGTGTTCTGGACCAACCTTCTCATGAATGTGCCCACTCAGATTTGTCAAAATTCCAATACCTTCTGCAGCAGCAGGATACCCCTTATTGTGACTTATCAGGTGGAAAGGAAGGGTGGGGTAGTGGTAAGTGCAGTGGTCCAGGGTGGAGACCTCAAGACTAGCTCTGTGCTATTTTTCTCCACCTCAGTTCCCCCATCCTAGGATGAGGAGAATTCATCTGCCCTGTCTCGTCCTAAGGTCATTAAAGGCTTATAAACGATTTCGTGTCCCAAAGGAGAAGTTTCGTGAGGAGAAACAAGAAATATGGTGCTCATTCTTTCCCTGACAGTGACCCTCCCCACCCCCTGCCTACGTGAACATCTGCTCCCTCGGAGGCCACCGGGCATGTTCCCATAGCCCTTCCTCCCACCAGGCCAGTCCCCCATTATGTGGTCTCAGTTCTGTTCTGTGATCATTTGCGTAAACAATTGTAGTGAGCATTTACTGAGCATTTATTATGTGCCAAGAACTGTTCCAAGCACTCTGCAAGGATTAACGCAATCATTACAACTTCCATAGGGAGCGGATGCTGCTACATAGATGATCATGGAGCTGGAGAATAAACACAGTGTCACTTCCTCATTCCCAGTCTGTATGTTCCCGGTCTTCCTTTTCTGGCCCTACTCTACGAGGTAGGGCTTTCCATACAACGGTGAATGAAAGGGTGAATGGAAATGGTGAAAGCTGTCATCCTTGCCTTGTTACCAGTCTGAGAGCATCTAGTCTTTCACCATTGAGCACAATGTTAGCTGTAGGTGTTTTACAGATGCCTTTTTCCAGTGGAGGAGGTTTTCTGAGACGGTTTTTTTTTTAATTCATAAACGGGGATTATATTTCATGAAAAGCTCTTTATACATCTATGGATATGATTATATGGACTTTCTCTTTTAGGCTATTAATGTGATGAATTACACTGAAGATTTTGTGTAGAATTGATATTATTTGTTCCCTAAATGTTTGGTAGAATTTATCAATGAAGCCCTCCATGCCTTGTTTGTAACATTCTTTTCTCTTTTTGAGGTGTGTAGAAGCTAGAGTGAAGTTTAGTCTTTCACGCTTCTTTTTAAAAAAATTTTTTTTTAATATTTGTTTATTTTTGAGAGAGACAGAGGGCGAGCGGGAGAAGGGCAGAGAGAGTGGGAGACACAGAATCTAAAGCAGGTTCCAGGCTCCGGGCTGTCAGCACAGAGCCTGATGCAGAGCTCAAACTCATGAACCGTGAGATCATGACCTGAGCTGAAGTCGGACACTTAACCGACTGAGCCACCCTGGCACCCCTAGTCTTTCATGCTTCTTATTGGTGATTTTGTCTTTTTTTTTTTTTTTCCAGATTGGGAGTTTTCCAATTACACTCAGTTTTTTTAAAGAAAGAGATTTTGGTTTCATTGAATCTATCTTTCTGGTTTTCTGTTTTCTATTTCATTCATTTATGCCCTTTTCTTTCTTTCTGTTTAATTTGGTTTTAATTCTGTTTTTTTCCCCTAGTCTCTTACAATTGAAGCTTAGATCATTGATTTGATACTTTTCTTTTAGTATAAACATTTAATGCTATAAATTTCTAAGTACTGCTTTACTACTATATACTGCTAAGTTTGATGTGTTCTGTTCATTGTATTCAGTTAAAGTATTTTCCTATTTTCTTTGTGACTTTTCATTTGACCCATGGGTTATTTAGAAGTGCACTGTTTAATCTCCTAATATTGGAGGATATTTCAGGTATCGTTTTTAAAAATGTCTAGTTTAATTCTATTATTGTCAAAGAGAAGACTTTGTATTATTTCAACCCACTGCAACATATTGAGACTTGTTTTGTGGCCCAGAATAGGGTCTGTCTTGGTAAGTGATGTACATGCATCTGAAGACAATGTGTTGGGTGGAGTTTTCTAATTATGTCAATTATGTCAAAAAGGTTGATGGGATGGTTTGAGTTTTTTGTATTCCTGCTGATTTCAGTCTACCTTTTCTATGAATTACTGAGAGAAGAATGTTCAAATTTCCAACTACGGTTGTGGATTTGTCTCTCATTTCACTTATATTAGTTTTTGTTTATATCATATCATATATTTTGAAGCTGTATTACAAGGTGCATGTACACTTAGGGTTGGTATATCCTTTGATGAATTTATTACTTTACATTACAAAACTCTCTCTCTTTATCCCTGGGAATAGGCCTTATTCTCAGGTCTACTTTGATATAGTCACTCCAGTTTTGTTTTGATCAGTGTTTGCTTGATCTGTCTTTTTTCCAGTCCTTTACTTTTAAGCTATCTGTGTCTTCATACTTAAAGTGCATTTTGTAGAGGCAGCATATAGATCTTGATTTTTAATCTAATCTAACCATACACTAATCTTGATTTTAATCTAGATCTTTTTTTTAATCTAATATGACCATGCTTTTTAGTTGAAGTTTTTAGACCATTTATATTTAACGTATTCATCAGTATGGTTGAGTTTAAGTCTACTGTCTTGCTGTTGATTTGCTAATTGTCCCATTTGTACTTTATTCCTGTTTTTTCTTCCTCTGCCTTATTATGTATTAATTGAGTATTTTTATGATTCCATTTCAACACTATTGCTGACTTATTAGCCATATTTCCTTATTTTTTTACTGATTAATCTATAGTTTATACTATACTTATTATATTATATATATTATTTATTATATATTATTTATATATATTATTAAATATATATTATTAAATATTATTTAAATCTATTATAAATAATATTAATATAAATAATATAATATAATATAAATAATATAATAAATAACATTATTTAAATATATATTAGATATTATTTTTATATATTATATATTATAAAATATACATATATTTTATTGATTTTAATCAGAATATATCTTAAAATAATACATAGCTTCATGTGTAGTATAAAGAATCTTATAGCTATGCATTCTATTTATTGACTCTTGTTCTTTGTGATATAGTTGTCATACATTTTATGAACCCCTCACTACAAGTGAAATTTTTTTGTTCTAAACAGTCCACATTTTTAGAGATTTCAAAAATGAGTAAAAATATGTTTCTATTAATCCCACATATCTATTACTTCCAGTGATTTTTATTCCTTTGTGCAAATCCAGATTTTCATCTAGTATCATTTTCTTTTATCCTGGAGAACTTCCTGTAACATATCTCAGGTAGGGCTGCTGGTGATGAATTATCTCAGCTTTAATTTGAGAAAGGATTTATTCTGCTTTCATATTTGAAAGATACTGTTGCTGGATATAGAATTCTAGGTTGAGGGACCCTTAGGTGGCTTGGTCGGTTAAGTGTTCAACTCTTGATTTCGACTCAGGTCATGATCTCACAGTTCATGGGTCTCTGTGCTGACAGTGTGGAGCTTGCTTGGGGTTCTCTCTCTCCCTCTCTCTCTCTCTCTCTCCTCCTCTGCTTGCACACTTGCATGCATATGCACTCTCTCTCTCAAAATAAATAAATAAACTTAAAAAAGGAATTCTGGGTTGACAGTTTTTCCTCTCGGTTGTTAACACAGTTGTCAGTGTGATCTGGTTTGCATACTTTATGACAAGAGGACTGCCGCTTTGCCGTTGTTCCTCTGTATATAATGTCTTGTCTTCACTGGTTGTTTTTGAGATTTTTCTCTTTATCATTGGTTTTCAACAACTTGGTTACGATGTGCCTTGGTGTAATTTTTTTTAATGTTTACTCTATTGGGAGTTCAGTGAGTCTCTCGCATCAGTGGATTTATAGGTTTTGACAGTTTTTGAAAAAAAAACTTGACCATTTCTTCAGATATTTTTTCTACATTCCCTTTTTTGCTGGGGAAGGGGGTGTCTCCAATTATACATATGTTAGATCACTTGATATTGTCCTGTAGGTCACTGATATGTTCATTTTTTTCAGTCCTTTCTTCTTTTTTTGGATATTTTCTATTGCTACATCTCTAAATTCACTGACATTTTCTTCTGTTGTGTCTGGTCCCCCCCAATCTCCTTCACTATATTTTTCATTTTAGTTATTGTATTTTTTTCATTCTTAGAAGTTTCATTTGGGTCATGTTTGTATCTTCTATTTCTAGTCTCATCATGTTCACATTTTCGTTCACATTCCTGAGCACATATAGTATATTTATTATAGTAGTTTCAATATTCTTGAATGCTAATTGCATCATCTCTGTCAATCTGAGTCATTTCCTATAGATTAGTTTTCTCTAGGTCACTGGTCACTTTTTTCTGCTTTTTTGCTTGCCTTATTTTTTTTCCTGTTAGATGTCAGACATCGTGAATTTTACTTTGTTGGGTGATTTTTTTTTTTTCTTAAAGGGTGTTAGACTTCATCCTGGTGTATAGTTACTCGGGGTCAGTATAATACTTTTAAGGCTTGCTTCTGTGCTCTCTTAGTGTGAATCTGAAGCTGTCTTTCAGCACCACTACTAAGATACTTCCTTTCTGAGGACACTTCCTGATGCTTTATGCATCTATTGTAAGATCTGTTTGCCCTGGCTCATGGGAACATCGACTCTTCCCAGCACCATTTAAGCTCTGGAAATTGTGTGGCCTGTTGCTTTGTGATGGTTCTTTCCCCAGCCTCATGGAGTCCCCTTTCTTGTATGTGCATATCTGTATTCAGCCAAAGATTTAAGGATATCCTTTTCAGATATCCAGAGCTCTTTCTGATATTCTGTTCTTAACATTCTTGCTGCCTCTGTCTCCTTTAAACCCAAGAGACCAGCCTCTGTTTGGGTCCCCCTTCCCTGTGCTGCAGCCTGGAAACTGGGTCCATGCAGTAAGGTGGGAAGCCTGTAGGCCCCCCTATACCTTGTTTGATTCCTTTCTCTCAGGAATATAATCCTGTACTCTTGTTGTCCACTGTCTCTTGTTATTTGTTTCCTATATTTTATGTGATTTTATAGTTGTTTAAGACAAAAGGCTGAATTCAGTCCCTGTCACTCGGTCATGGCTGGAAGCAGAAGTGGGAGTATTTGCTTTCAGTATGCTTATTTTAAAGATAAGGAAACTGAGGCACAGAGATTCAGCAGCTTGCCCAAGATAACATTATTTAGGTGGCAGAGTCCAGGTTTGAGTCCTGGTCAGCATGCTCCACTAAACCATCAGCTCCTTGAGGTCTTGCCGGTCAAGTTCATTGCTCTATCCTAGGCACCGAGGACAGCACCTGGCACATGGAGCTGGTACTCAGTAAATGCTGTTGAATAAGTAATTGACTGACCAATCTGGAACTAAACAGAGCTCTTTTGGGGAAGGAGAGAGAGGGTGCTCAGCCTTTCTTATAATGCCCCCTGGTTGTTTTATGCAACCTGCCTCAATGGTCCATGATGATTAACAAGTCCTGGGATCTCCAGGCCCCGACATGCTTCTTCACCTACCCCTGCACGCACCTCGAAGATATTTCTGTGTGCAAGCAGCAGCTGGTACTTTCTAGTACCAAATCTGCTGTCTGGCTCCCACATTGAAACATATCATTTTAATCATGCACTTTCAAGCCAGGAAGCCAATTTGCATTACAAAAGTCAAATTGTTTCCCCAGTGGCGGCCATGCAAAAGACTTGGCTTCTTTTTCACTTTTGTCTAGCGTGGAAGTCCTAGACAAGCAGAAGCCCATCTTAATCTGAGTCGGGGCCACACGGAAAGAGGGAAGAAGTAGTCATCCGGTGTAGCATACCTCCCTCCAACCACCCTGTTTCCTCCCCTGCCTTTTGGGTGGAAGAAACGGGACCAGAATTCTCTCTTGGTGGCCCCCTTCTCCAGAACCATAGTTCTGTTTCAGATGATTGCAGAGCAATTGATTGAAAATTATATGCCCATTTCCACATCTGCATAATTTTGCATATTTACTTTATGGCCAAATCAACCCATTTGGATTCTCTCACTCCCTCTTCCTTCCTGCTTTTGATGGGTCATAAAGGTCTGGCTCAGCCTGGAAAAATGACCAGTTCTTCTGGTCTTGTTTTCTACAGGGCAAATTGAGCTCTTTTCAGGAGACTTCTGGGCGCCTCCTGGTCCAGACTTCCAGAATTCAGTCCTTTGCTCCATGCCTCCGGCACCATGGCCTGGATGATGTCCTAGCCAGCTGAGGTCTGTGCCCAGCTGGGGTATGTGGAGGAAGTGGAGGGGTAGGAAGGGGTCAGGAAGGTTTCAAGGAGACCGGTTGTCAGGCCGCCCTGCAGACAAGTGTCTCCCCAGGGATTAAGCTGCTGTCACTGTGGGTAATTGAATTCCTGCTCCCCAGCAGGACAGACTCTGGTAACCTTTAGGATTAATTGCTCTAACCAACCTCAGCTGCCTCCTCTGGCTGGCTGTCTTCCCCAGTCTTGATCAGAAAGCCCCAGGAGTTCAGTGTTGGGTGGTGGGCATTGGGACAGGAGTGTGAACTGGGGACTTCTTGATCCGAGCCTCAAGAGAGTTCCCATGAATGCTTGCAGAGGCGCCCGTGGGTCATGCCATGCTTCGCTTTTAAGACAAGGCCCGTTTATGCCATAGACCTTTCTCAAGTGGGGTTAAATGAACTCTTTAGTTGATGGTGATATGAAGTGAACCACCATTCAAAAGAGGAATGCCACGCTGTCGACCTCCTCTCTTCCCAGGAGAGAATGGCAACGGCTCTCTTGTCACATTGGGGGATAAAGAGGGTTTGGGAGTCTGTTATAGTGAAAGGCTAAGGCTGGGGCTCATGGGCCACTGAAAAGTCATCCCTGCTGTGTTGTTCCCCAGAACATAGCACCTAAGGTGGAGAGACAGGGCGACACTACAGTGGTGCTGCACGGAGCATCCATGATGACCTATGATAATAATGGCTAATATCTACTGAGTACTTACCATGACGCAGGCACCTCGCCTGTGCCTTACCTCATTTAATCCACACAGCAGCCCTGAAGGATATGGCACTGTGATCCCCATCTCATAAAGGAGAAAACTGGGGCTGAGACATATTAACAGTGAAGGGCAAACAGAGGCTAACTGGCAGAGCCTTCAAAGCATGGCGCATCTGTTACCAGACCCATGGCTTCACGCACTCTTGTCTTGGGAGGTCTCGACAATAGGACTTTTCCATTTTCTTCCTGGGTTTGGGCCGGTGGGGGGGGGGGGGAAGTTGGCAATGACTATGGTGACACTGAGGTTTTATAATCTTCCACGTTAGTCTCCGTGTATCTTTCATACAAACCATGTGGTGGTTACAACAGTGAAAGGCCTCTTGCTTTTGTCGTTACTATTCGCTAGTTGCATTCCCCTCCCTTCTCATGCTGCTCAGTAGTCCATCAATCAGCAAATACACCTTAACGTGGATAGTTAAGTGTGTGCCTTCGTCGGATAGGGAGGGGGAGCCACCACTGTGCCCCATTAATCGGGTCCTCGCACACTAACCTTTATTTCGCGTGGCTCTGGCACTTTGCAATGAGCAAGCGTGTCGTTGTGAGACTTTTCTGGAAAGCCTGATTGGCCACTCATTTGTTTCCGCTGCCACCTCCCCACCCCCCAGATGGCAATGGATGTTGCCATGACAACATAATGGGAAGCAATCACACCTATTGTGGGGCAGGGATGTTGACTTGCAGGAAAGAGCATGTGTGGGGCTGGAGAGAAGATGAGAGAAGCATAGACCTTCTTGTGCCCAAGAAGAAAGGAAATGAATTCAGAACTGGGGAGCCTCCCTTCTGAATTTTAAGTCCCCACCCGGTGCCTATGGAAACTTTATTTATACTCAGCAGGTCACATTATATTCTCCTCCCGACACAGTCTTACCGAAATAAGGAAAGAAAGAAATAAGAGGGCACAGGATCAGGGCTTTTGACTCATTTTGAACCAAAACTTCACCTCAGAGATGAGAAATTCCTTGTTATCCTAGTTTTGGGGATTTTTTTTCTCTCCCGTCTTTCCTCCTTCCTCTCCTTTTCTTCACTTGTACACAACAGCACAGCCTCTAAAAAGTTGGGGAAGGCAGTGGGTGCCATTTCCCTAGGATAACCTAGGAGAACTCTGGTTTATTTTTGAGACCCAAAAAAAGTGTTGAATTAAGTCAAAGAAAGACTCAACCAAATCAATGGTCAGATTAGGAAGTCGCTGGACCAGGGGAACCTGGTGAAATTGGCTGGATTGGGAAGGCTGTGGAGGAGGCGGGGAAGAGCCATGCTGGGTGGGGAGGGAGCCCCACCTCGAGCCAGAAGACCTGAGTTTCAGCTCTGCTGTGACCACCAGGGTAAGAGTAAGCCTTCCAGTCAGACCCCAGGTTCTGTTCCTGGCCCTGGCACTTACTAGCTTACAAGTTTAAATTTGGGCAAGCTGGGGTGCCTGGGTGGCTCAGTTGGTTAAGTGTCCAACTTCAGCTCAGGTCATGATCTCACACTCCATAAGTTCGAGCCCTGCGTCGGGCTCTGTGCTGACAGCTCAGAGCCTGGAGCCTGTTTCAGATTCTGTGTCTCCTTCTCTCGCTGCCCCTCCCCTGCTCATGTTCTGTCTCTCTCTGTCTCAAAAATAAAAACATTAAAAATTTTTTTTAAATACATTTGGGCAAGCTACCTAATATTTATTTGCCTCAGTCTGGGCTGATGGAGGATTACATGTGCTAACTCGGAATATTCTCTAAGCATTAACTGTAATTTTTACTGGGCAACTTGAACGAGTTATTTGACCTCCTTGAGCCTTGATTTACTCACTAGTAAAATAGGAATTGTCTGGGCCTCACAAACAAATATTTGTGAGGCTTAAAGGAGCGACCATTTAGGAGAATGCCTAGGGGCTACTTTCCAGACATACAATAGATGCTAAATAAATGCCATTCAAATGTTAATCTATTATTCTAAGGGGAGAAGGGCTAGGATCACGACTCTCAGCCACCCATTCTGTGCCTTCTCACACAAAATATACCTTTAAAATGCCTCTGACAGACAACTCTTCATTTTCTCTTCCTCAACCGTCAGTTATTTGCAGAGCGCTGAACTTGGGTGGGTGCTGTGGAGAGCCCAAAAATGCAGAATTTCCTGCTTCCCAGTGCTTTTCAGGTGGCCAAGGGGAAAATACCAGTGCAGATAAAACAATGATGTCTGGGGGCACCTGGATGGCTCAGTCGGTTGGGCCTCCGACTGAAGTCACCATCTCGCGGTTTGAGAGTTCCAGCCCCACATCGGGCTCTTTGCTGACAGCTCAGAGCCTGGAACCTGTTTCGGATTCTGTGTCTCCCTCTCTCTCTGCCCCTCCCCGACTTGTGCCCTGTCTCTCAAAAATGAGTCAATATAAAAAAAAATTTTAAAAAATAACAATGACGTCTGCACTGTCAACTACACATCTCCTGCACCCCAACTGTGCGAGGTCCGTAGTAGGTGTTGTTCTACAAATATATGTTGAATAAATGAATGAATGAATGAATGTCAAATAGAAAGACGAGGAAGCACTAAGACACGCTGGGGACATTTTAGAGGGGCTGAATCCATTGAGTTCTAGGACGGTTACAAAGGTAGGAAGGCAGCTGGCATGTGAGCAGGACTTTGAAGTGTAGAAAAAACACCCGTACTTGTTTGTCTTCATTCAGGACTCTTGTTTCTGAGCACTGAGTCCTCAGAGGGCAGGAACTCAAAGCTGTCCCTCCCAGTCCACTGGCCTGCCCTAAGCTCTGTTAGGTGCCACTTAGTCTTGCATATCTACAGTGTACATGCCTGTAGGAGGAATACAAAGGACACGTATTAGTTATCTATCGCTGTGTAACAAAGTACCCCAATACTTAGCGACTTAAAACAAGAAACCTCTACTATCTCACAGATTGTGTGGGTCAAGAATCGGCGTATGCGTTAGTTGGGTGCCTCTGGCTCAAGGATGCTCATGTGGTTGCAGTCAAGCTATCAGTCGAGCTCAGTTATCTAAAGGCTTGACTGTCAAGGTCACTGGCCCATCTCAGTCCCTCACCATGTGGCCTGCCTCTTGACATGGCAGCTGGTTTCCCCTAGGCAATCGATCTAAGAGAGAGGGGGAGCCCAAGGCGGGCACCACAGTCTTTTGGTATCTTGGAAGTGAGACTCCTGTCACTTCTGCCTCATCCTATTGGTTAGCAGCAAGTCATTAAGTGGAGCCACACACAAGTGTGAATGCCAGGAGGCAGGGCTCGTTAGGGGCCATTTGAAAGGCTGCCTACCGGAAGACACAGGATGGTTTTTCTTCCAAGTCCCCCAATCAGAAAAGAAAGCCACAGTGCACTAGACTAAGCGTCCTTTCCCCCGAGTTATTTCACACATGCATAAAGCAGACATCGCCTTCTAGGTCCCCTGAGGATGACATCTGGGACTTCCTGAGCGTGCCCCAGTGACGTGTCTGCTCCCTTGTGGAGATCAGTTCAGTTCCTCAACCTTATGGAGCACTTGTGGCCTTCGAAGTGTAGCGGATCACGAGGGCTGGATGAACACAGGGGAACAGGAATCCAGTGTGGGCAGGTGCAGAGCAGAGAGGGAATGAGGGCAGAGACGTCATCCCATAGAAGGAACTCTGAACCGATGCCAAAGGACCCGATGTTAGCCGGCAGTGGGGAGTGGCTGTTGCAATCAGCAGGGACAGTGAAAGTAGCATCCTGTGTGGGGACCACAGAGGCGTTGGGGCTGTAGGAGTGTGGGAGAGTCGGGAGCATGAAAGACTCTGGGGGCGCGGTCACACCTCACTTAAGGGAGCAGCAGATTCTCTAGTTTGGATCCACCTCAGTGGCCTCGGTCAGACTGGACTCGGGGGTGGACGCTCTGTGCACAGGTTGAGCTGGAATAAGGAAGGCGTGAAGGGTCACGACCTCATCCCCCACTTCCAACAGTGAGGATTGAGGGGCTGTTTCTGAGCCTAGGGTGGGACAGAGAAGCAAGGTGCAGGGAGCGGTGTCCCGAGACAGAACCAGGTCAAGGCCAGGGCAACATTCAACATTCAAGGCGCTAGTTTGGTTTGGTGAGACACATTATTTAAGTAATGTGGTGATATGGGTGTGTCACAAACCACGAGGAAATGACCAACGGCCAGGTAACTGATAGTGGCACAGGGTCACACAAGCTCAGAAAGGATGAAGCTTCTCTCTCCAGAGTGGTCTGGACAAGGTGGTATTTTAGATGGGCCTTCCAACCCCAGGCAGAATATTCGCTAGGCAGGATGTGCTGTGTCCCAGGCAGGGGAAGCAGCCCAAATGTTCAGGTGTGTTCATAGTCACCCCAGAGGCCAGGGGTCAGGGGAACTGATAGGGTGGGGGCTCTGGACCCCGACATGCCCTTCAGAGCAAAGAGTTCTACCTGCTTTCCTAGCCTGGGAGCCCTTTCTTCAAATTTAGGAGTCTAGGAGAGGAAAAGTAGCTTCCTCCCTGTGCACCGTCCATCCGAGTGTGGGACTCCCATGGCTACTTCTGGGCTCACAGCCCCTGTGAACACAGAGCTTGGAAGTAAGAGAGCTCCGAAAGCGGGTCAGGACACTTGGATTCCCTCTGGCTCTCTAGTCAGCTGGCTGTGTGTCTGCCGACAACTCACTGCCCCTCCCAGAGCCACGGGGTCCTCCCCTGTAAAATGAAGGGGCCCAGAAAAGTGGTTCCCCACGCTGGATGCCCATTAGAATGGTGCGAGGGGCTTTCGGAAGTGGGTGACGCCCCTTGAGAGAGGAGATGAGAGATGGGGGTGGGGCCTAGGCATCGCTGTTCCTTGATACTGACCGACCAGGGGGTTCTGACATGCTGCCGGGCTGAGAACCACAGGAACCGCCGCCTCGCTGAGGTTCCCGAAGCATCGCCAGTTTCACGCGTGACTCCCAGAGGACTGCACACCACGGTCACCTGGGGACCAGTAAACACTGCCTCTGGCTCCTGACACGGAATCTGCAGGTCAGAGTGAGACCCAGGAGTCTTCACTGAAGAATCTCCCCAGGAGTCTCGGACGTCACAGGTTCACAGTCCGGAGCTGGGGATCCATCAGGTGCCCTCATCCACCACCGTGGCTAGAAAACTTGTGTGTGCCCATTCTGTCACTTACTGGGGGTTCTTATGAAAGGCACTGAGCCTCTCCCTTCTCACATTCAATTGGAGTTCTAACCACTCCTCCCAGGTTTGTGACAATCAGCGTAGAGGCTGGTACAAATGGTATTTCTGTTTTTATTATTTTCCTGCTGCCAGAGTGTTCTGGGTATACGTTTCCACATTGGTACATCCTGCTTTGTGCCTCTGGGGGTACAGCGCCCAGCATCCGATGCTGTGTGGTCACAGAGGCTTAATCAAAGGGTGTGGATGGAGATAATGAAGACCGGGGCCTGCTCTGGAGTGTGCCTCAGAAATCCACTGAAAGAACAAGACCACGCAGTTTCTAAATCAGTCATTTGGGCTGGTTTAGCATGAAAGGCTCTGATGAGCCGGGACTGATTCATCCATTCTCGGTGTTCTGGGGAGGGCACATGGAAGAGGTCCCTGAGAATGCCGTGGACTTCCGGCATGAATAACGCCGCCTGCCTCCCCCTTCATCGCCCACAGGGCTGCACGCTCTGCAGGTGGCCTGGACACAAAGCCTCCAGCCCGGAGCGGCCAGGGCAGAGGGACAAGCCCACGAGGGTGGGCTGAGTGTGCATCCCGAGTGTGTCTCCCCACAGCCAGGCCCCTGTCCTCTCCCCCACTAGATTGTGCGAGGTCACCATGGTGACTTCCTGTCCCCAGTATGTCAGGGCTCTATCAGAGCCGATCGGTGGCAGGTGCAGATAAGGGTCTCTAAGCAGGGGCGGCTGTCACGCCGGCTGCCGCCACCAAGCACAGCATTGATCTCGCCTGTGCCCGTGCCCAGAGGAGGAGGGAGGCTGGGGGAGGAGGGAGCCCTTTCTATATTTAGCTCCTGCACTGGTACATCCTAGTGGACAGCTTCGAAAGAGGCTGACTTCCAGCCCAGCACGGGAAGGTTTAACATGCCTCAGTTAGGCACACCGTACATGGGCCGTGCTTTGCCCATTGAGAAGGTTTTGAAAAAATAGGTAAAAAGGAAAGTAGGAGAGAAGAGAACAACGACGTCAAGCTGATCTATAGCAATAAGGGGAAACTGCCCCTACACAGCTCCTCTACCCACCCACCCCCAGCCCCGTCCCTGGACCTACTGGACAGTGGAGGGGGGCCGCCCCGGCAGGCACTGGAAAGGGCAACAGGAGCATCAGAGAACAGCATTCTCTGGATTGTTGAGCAGTTCGATCCTAGAGACCCCACCCAGAGCAGAAGCAGAGCCCAGGGGGAATAGAGTATTTTCCCCAGGGTCCTAGATAGGGACCCTTCTGAGGGGCCCCACATTTGGAAGGCGGCGCAAGAGGGACTTGGGTCACTGGAAATCCGGGTCAATGGATTGATGGCCTGGAGATTTGTTCTGAGTCTCCAGCCTCCCCCATGCAAAGCCCTCCAAAGAAACAAGAGAGAGAAGCAGCACAACAGGGGGCCAGAGGGCTGACAAATTGTTTATGTGCTTGAATTCACCAGGTAATTGCATATCCCTTGCTTTGCCTCTGCTGCCCAGGCCATGGCCTTTCCAGTGGCCCTGACTGAGCTCCTTCAGCCCCAGGTGTGGTAGCGAGGTCAACGCAGGAGAGACTGAAGCTCTGGCCTCCCCAAGGTTCCTGAGATCCCAGGAACACAGGCATGAACAAGAGACAGAGGACAGACACAGGGACGCTCATGCAAATAAGCATGATGTGAACTGGCAGAGGGGCCGTGGGAGGAGCAGTCAGTGGGTCTGGGGGACTGTGACTAAGGGTGGGGGCCCGCCTGGCTCAAGCCTTGCACCCCTCCCTGGCCAGTCTGCGTGGGGAGTATCTAGCCGGCCTATTATTCTTCAGCGATGTCAGTGGTGCCGGGTAAGGCATTCAGTGCCATGTTCATTATCATTGTTCAAATTTTGCTCAAATATGGCAGTGGATGCAAATGACCCTGCTGCTTAATGAGCAAGTTAAAAGACAGATCAGAAATCAATGGTTTTTCTGCTGGAGGCTTTGCTCTGTAGCGTCACTCTGAGCCTTGGAAAGTAGTGGCCTTCAGAGGCCTGAACCGCAGCCGGCCAGGGCGGGGGTGGGGGGCACTGAATGGGTGCTATCTCCTGGGTTCTTGGCTTTATGTGAGCTGGGACGTTTGGAGCATCTTCCCTCCCCTTCTACATTCATGTTGCATGATCCCCCCCTCCCTCCAGCCACCTGTTCAACCTTTTCTGCCCTCTCACCTGGTGGTAATAAGTAGGCCCAAGGGAGACCATAGAAAACAGCCAGGTATTGGAACTGGCATTTCTCTTGTGTTCCCTCCTAGTCTGATGGTCACCAGGCTCTCAGAGACGGTGAGCTGGGCCAAGTGTATGTCACAGACCGGTGCCCCAGCGAAAGGGTCTGACCTCGCTCTCTGGGTAGCCCAGTCCTGCTCCAAAGCATATTGGGTCAAGAATTCATTCTGGGGCCGCCTGGGTAGCTCAGTCGGTTAAGCATCTGACTTCGGCTCAGGTCATGATCTCACAGTTCGTGGGTTCGAGCCCTGTGTCAGGCTCTGTGCTGACAGCTCAGAGCCTGGAGCCTGCTTCACATTCTGTGTCTCCCTCTCTCTCTGCCCCTCCCCTGTTCATGCTCTGTCTCTGTCTCAAAAATAAATAAACATTAAAAAATAATTTAAAAAAAAAAGCATTCTGGCCATCAGGGGTCTGTTTCTGGAAGCCTGCAGCCTATGCTTATGTCTGTGCATAAGGATTCGTATGTATGTAATGTGTTTATCTATCTACATATGTAAATATGCATCTTTAAAAATATATATTTATACGGGGCTCCTGGGTGGCTCAGTCGGTTAAGCATCCGACTTCAGCTCAGGTCACCATCTCATGGTTTGTGAATTCGAGCCCTGCATCGGGCTCTGCTGACAGCTCAGAGGCTGGAGCCTGCTTCAGATTCTGTGTCTCCCTCTCTCTCCACCCCTCCCTCTTTCTCTCTGTCTCTGTCTCGCTCTCAAAAGTAAATAATAAACATTAAAAAAGTTTAAAAAATATATATTTATAGCAAAGCACTACGCTACTCTTTAAAGTGTGTTGGAAATGCGCAGGCGAGTAAGTGAAGATGATCACATTATTAGTGGAGCACTAGTGGATTCCAGGCTTTGTTTAGGTGCTTGGCAGCAGTGTATTTAACTTGTGCCTCACAACAACCTTGAGGCGTTAACCCCATTTTGCAGATGAGAAAACTAAAGATTGGAGAGGTTATACTTGCCCAGGGGCATCACACTGGAAAGTGGCTGGCAAAGCTCCGACTTGAATCCAAAGGATCTCCTGACTCCAGTGCTCTGAACCACTAGCCATGAATCACACGTGGCCCTTTTCTCAGGGACTTTGATGCTCAGTGAGCAGAGACAGCCACATTTACAAACTGCGATAATTGCAAAGTGGTGAGGAGGCAGGGGTGGGAGTAGAGTCCGCTTGTCTCCGAACAAGAATGCTGTGCTAGGTCCAAGGTCCTGCCCAGGAGCTGTGGGCACGGTAAATGGAGTGGCCTGGGGTCCTCTGTTTCTATAGGGCTCTGCCTTCACTCCACGGTCTCTCTGTTCCCTTCTAGCACTGATGCTAATGTGTTCTCATGGGGCACAGGGCTCCTGGGGACCTGGGGATAAGACCATAGTGGGACCAGCTGCTCTCAAGGACAGTCTGGTTCTCTCGCTTCCTGCAGGGTGAGGTCAGGCTGAGGCTTTGGGACCCTGGTCAAGAGGTGTTGCTGGGTCTTTATAAGCACATCTCCCAGGGAAGAGAAGGTATTCTTCCTTGCCCCGTCCCCAGGAAGTACTGGTAATGAGCCTCCCTGCCCCACACAGAGGTAGGGCGTGCAGTGCTCTGTTTTAGCATTTATTGTCCTGGCCCATTTTTATGAGATCTTATTCTCCAGCCTGAGAGCGGCTCCTCTAATTCACAGTGCTTATCTCCATATCCCTAGTGCCTAGCTAGGGGCCTGCCGTTGCACAGCAAGTGAGCTGTGATTATTTGCTGAAGACCTACCTGAAAGTTTTCCACTAGCCTTTAGAACACAATCTGAGTGTTTGGCCCAGGCTGGAAGACATTTATGCTAATGAGTGTGGATTCCGCCTTCCCAAGGAGAAGGTAAATCCTTTAGGAGGGTAGTTTGACTTAATTCTTCTGTATCTTGCAAAGGAGCTCCCCCATTCCGTGCATAAAGATGTACTCAGTATAAACTTGTTAAAATAAATGGAATGGAATACAACATATCACCCTTTGGACTGCTTAGATTCTCTGGGTGTGTCACTCTGTAGCCTTAATTACCTGACTTTATATCAGCTCTGGGAACCAGTCTGACTGGAGGAGAAGAGATTGCTTCCACATAATAACTAACAGTAATAACTGCCTTATATTGAATGCTGCATGTATGACATCGCTGTGATAAATGCTTTACTACCCTCATCTCATTTAACCCCGGTAACAATCTTGTATTCATTTATGCACCCGTCCAGCCTGCAGTTTCCAGCACTCACCGCTAGGGAGGCGCTGGTAGACACCGTCTGATTTTCCCCATTTTACAGGGGACTCTGACTCTCAGTAACTTGCCTGCGGTCACAAAGCTCCTAGGTGGCAAGACGGGGTCTTCTTTTTTCTCTTCACCGGGTCAGGGAAATGGCATCCGCTCTGCCAGCTCACGTTTGTAGCTAGTTTGCAGAGTGGGGGTTCCTGCTGGGTTCTTGTAGAAACCACAGTTCTTTATGCACAGGGATGTTTGGCAGGTAAACATAGCTGGCCAGCAGCCCCTAAAGTCCTCTCTCGGGGGAGGGGGGGATGAAGGTATTGGGGAAAAGCACCCGCACCTGTCTCTCAGACTCAGCATCGCCCGGGTTTCAAGGGGGAAATAAAGACCTCTTTCCTGCCAGAGGTGACACAAGGCAGTGGTGCGGGGGATGAAAGGAGAGGCTTGAGTGAGGGTCCTGGGGAGAGACTGGAGGAGGCATGAGTGAGGTGACCAGCAGCCCTGCCGATGGCCCTGATTGTCCCCTGCTCTGGGCCACGTTGAACAGAGTCTCTGGGAGACTGTGCCTGGATGTGGTGGTCCCCCAGGGACTCCTGCGGAGCCTGTGATGGAGTCCCAGACCACCCTTCTGAGCACGTCCCATACCCCCCATGTGGTCAGGTGGCTGGCATGGGGGTGTCCAGCAATTCCAGTCCCCTCTGCCCTCCTTTGCCAGCACCCTACTCTCACACATGCGTATGTGTTCACGCCCTACACTCACATGCACACGTGTGTGCTCACACACATCCTAAGAGGAAATTAAAAACAACCTTCCCAGCTCTATACAGCGAATGGGATTTGATCTCCTGTTTTGATGGACTGACTCACTGAGGTTGGGCGAGAAAGCAGGATGCTACAGGGATTGGGTCAGGGTGTGTGGTTGGTGAGGAACTCGGTAGACATTTCTGCAGACACATTGTTCCTCTCACCTGGAGCCAGAAACAGAAGGCCCAGGGCCTCCTGTCCTCCCCGCGCATGCCCCCCGACCCCCGCCGCCCCAGGAGGGAAGCCGAGGCTAGAAGAGGAGAGGGGCTAACATATGCACAGGGCCTCCTGTGCTTCTGTGCCTTTGTGCTGTGCCTTACTTAGTCCTCACAAGAGCCAGCTGAAGGGCCAGTGTGAGCATCCCTGTTCTATAGATGAGGCAGTCAGGGCTCATGGCATTCTCGCTGGAATAGTGACACATTAGAGATTGGGCCAAAAGCAGGGAAGATGCTGAGCAAAGGTTTGAGAGTGACCCCGGCACAGGCAGATTAGCGGCTAGAAGCCCCTCGG
Source organism: Felis catus (assembly GCF_018350175.1). Classification (NCBI taxonomy): domain Eukaryota; kingdom Metazoa; phylum Chordata; class Mammalia; order Carnivora; family Felidae; genus Felis; species Felis catus. The sequence continues at coordinate 95,456,971 of NC_058375.1, read as the reverse complement.
GAGAAGTGTGGAGCCCTGAGCCCCTAATGCTGGGAGGCTGGAGCGAGGGAGAGAGCACGCCTACCACAGCCACTAGGGGGAAGGGACAGGATCGTGCCACCCCCCTGGATCTAGGGTGATGGCCAGTATCACTGATCACAGGGGAAGGAACAGTTGAGATGGTGCTGAACCCCTGGCAAATCTGGTCCTTAAGTAGAGGAGTCAGGGGATCACCATGTCGGGCTGGGTGCTGGCCCCACAGCTCCCGCATGGGGAGGCCTTGGAGTATGTCCCCCACTCCCACCTCTGCTTCTGGCTATGACCTCAGCTTAGACCTCACTTCCTCTGGGGAGCTGTCCCCACCCCCATACTGTGGTTTCTGCTCTTTCTATCCCCCAGACCCCCTCACCTAGGACTCTGAACTCCTGGAGGGCAAGACCCAGGCTTTGTTTATAGGTAAAGCCTCACACTCAGTAAATAACCAAGTGCAAAACACACACTTAGTGCCACTCTACTCGAGCGATTTCATTTCACTGAGCATTAACTGAAAGTCACCTTGTGCTAGACCCCAGAGACCCAGTGTTGAATAAACAGTCCTGGCCCTTAGGAGGCCCACAGTCTCGCAGGGTGGACGGTCACACCCCCCCAGCCGTAATCCCTTCCGGTCAATGTCAGGCCAGGATCATGATAATAGCTGCACTTTTCAAGCATTTCTGATGTGCCGGGCTCTGGAGGTGCTAGCCGTGAGTGGCAGGACGGCAGATGAAGGGGCAGTTTCCAGCACCCCTTCTCAGAGCCCGCAGCTGGGCTTTTTGGGATTAATTTTAATTTCCCGCTGCAGGGGCATAATCAAGGTGAAGATGGGGATAAAAATGAAAATGACTGGAGTCCTTCACTCTCTAAGTGCTCCACACGGATTAATTTATTTCTCCTCACAGTCCCTGTGGCCCCTATCTTACGGCTGAGAAAACGGAGCCATAGCAGAGAAATGACATGGCCAGGGCCACAGCTTACAGCGCGGGGCTGGGATCCAAAGCCAGCAGCCAGCCGGCTTCCTGAGCTCATCTCCCAAGGATGCCCAAGGGCTGACGAGGCTGAGTAGGGAGAGAGGGTATGTTTTGTGGAAGAAGGGCTGTGTTCGAAGATGGGGAGACCTCCAAGGCCCCAAAGCCTTTGGCGGTCTAAGGCAAGTTTGGAAATAAAAAGTGTTTTCTCCTTTACAACTGACCTGTGCCTATCCATCCTTCAGATTCCTTATGGAAATGAAGTACGAGGTGCAGTCATCTGTCTGAGACCTGGTTCTGGAGACCAGGACCGAATACCCTTTACACTGCTGTTCCCACCGCTGTTCCCTCCCCGTCCATCTAAACACCTAAGCCCGCAGGCTGCACCGACACCCTCACCCTACCTCCCTTGCCCACATCCGGATGATCTAGCCTCTTCCTGCACCCCAGGCACCCACACATGGGCCCATCTGCCTTCGCTTCATCTCAGTGCACACCCTTTAGACCCGTGTGCACAGCCCCACATGGTCCCACCTGTGCAGGCACACACACGTGCGGCTACACATTCTCCCACTCCTGTGCTCCCAGATTCCCCCCACATTCACGGGGATACACGCAAGCCCCCACCGCACACAAAACCAGAGGCAAAGTCTGAAAGGACATGTGGACTGAGGTCCAGGCAGTTTTCTGGGGTGAGGAGACTAAGGAGAGAACAAACCCAGGACGGCAGAGAAGACCCCCTCCCCAACCTCTAGGCTCTGAGGACCACCAGGGGGCAGCAGCCAGGCCCCGAGGCTGGGGGCTTTGGTGCAGTGGAATTGTTTGATTGTCACAGTTGAGAAGCTGGCAACCCCAAGGAACCCCACAAACCCCGAGTGCCAGCAAGGATTTAAGAAAGCCCCAGAGTGGGGCGCCTGGGTGGCGCAGTCGGTTAAGCGTCCGACTTCAGCCAGGTCACGATCTCGCGGTCTGTGAGTTCGAGCCCCGCGTCCGGCTCTGGGCTGATGGCTCAGAGCCTGGAGCCTGTTTCCGATTCTGTGTCTCCCTCTCTCTCTGCCCCTCCCCCGTTCATGTTCTGTCTCTCTCTGTCCCAAAAATAAATAAACGTTGAAAAAAAAAAATTAAAAAAAAAAAAAAAAAAAAAAAAGAAAGCCCCAGAGTTACGTAGATGCAGTATGGCGATGATGGTCATGAGAGGCCTTGCTAACCTTGGCTGCGTGCAGAACCCTCTGTCCACTTAAGCTTGTGTAAATGCATTTAATCCCTATAACGACCCATGAGGAAGGTACTGATGGTAGTCCCACTTTAAAGAAGGTAAAACTGGGGCGCCTGGGTGGCGCAGTCGGTTAAGCGTCCGACTTCAGCCAGGTCACGATCTCGCGGTCCGTGAGTTCGAGCCCCGCGTCAGGCTCTGGGCTGATGGCTCAGAGCCTGGAGCCTGTTTCCGATTCCGTGTCTCCCTCTCTCTCTGCCCCTCCCCCATTCATGCTCTGTCTCTCTCTGTCCCAAAAATAAATAAACGTTGAAAAAAAAATTTTAAAGAAGGTAAAACTGAGGCACAGAGAGATTAACTAGGTAGCTTGTCCGAGGTTTAACCGCTAACAAATGAAGGAGCCGGTATTTGAACCTAAGCCGTCTGAGAACCCATGCCGTTAAGCATTTGATGATACTGCTCACAAAGGGTGAGCTATCTCCCATTTTGGCATGACGCTTTAGAGTTTGCAAAGCATTTTAAACACACTTTATGGAGGTCAAATGGGCTAAAACCCGGTGGCCCCGGAGGTGGTTCTCATTCCTCCTGTTTCACAGGTAGAGAGATGGAGATCAAAAGTTTAAATATACTATATACCAGACAGCTGGTAACAGAATACACCTCACGCCCAGCTTTGTTGGGTCCGGACAGCATTGCACAGCTTCTGTGATGCCACGCCCAGTCACCTCCTCGTTCTGGGCCTCAGTTTCCCCATCTGTACCACAAGGAAGAACCATGCCTGCTCCCTCCTGGTTTCTAGGAATATGTAGCGTGGTAGAAAGTGTAAAATAGGAGGTAAAGCAGGTTGAGGTCTTCTGGGTAAAGAGCCAGGAAAAGGTCCCCTCCTAGTGCCTCTGTCTTTTGTTTTCACCACTAGTAACTTGGAAGGCAAGTGAGCTCTTGACCATCGTGCTATGCAGAGAGGTGATGGACTGCATCATCCGAAATCTGACAGAGTTGGGTTCAAATTCTGCTCTGACACGTAGCAGCTACATTCTCAGGGAAGTGCCTTGACCTCTCTGAGCCTCTGTTTGCCCCGCCTTCACGGGCTGATACACCTGCCACCAGGGCCGTTGTGAGGAGAAAGGAAGGGACGTGTGAGAAGAAGCGTCTGGCCATTCCCCAGGGAGTGTAAGCACCCACACTCTGGCTGGGAGTCACCGAAAATTATCCTCATTATTTTTATCTTTAGTCCTGGAAGTGCCCGTTTCTGAGGGGATGTCGCCACAGCTTCCTGAACTTCTTCCTCCTGGCATTGAACCAGGCTTTCTTCGAAGAAATGCTTTGCCACACTTGCTGTGGTCCCAGATGGGGGACTAGTCATATCCTTGCCCCCGGGGGTTCGAGCCTCCCCTCCCCTCAGACGGTCCTGCTGGGGGAGGCTGGCAGCCTTTCTTCCTAAGCTTCCTGCTCCCCACCCCCCTCGCTGGGCCCTGTGGAGAAGGGGTTACTCCGCAGCCCCCTGACTCATCCCTCCGCTGAATAATCCGAGAAGGTGACTGATTTAGGGAACATGCCAATCTGATATCAGGGCCTGATCACTGGAACGCAGCTCCCTGGGGAAGAGAAAATGAAAAAATATGACTAAACTATCCTCCCACACGGGCTGTCATTAAAACAGTGCTCGGTATGTCACAGATATTTTTGCTTCGTCTCCAAATAATTTGTTCTTCCAACTTAAAAAAATTTTTTTTAATTTAATTTTTATTACCCCTTCCTCCACCTCCCCGTTTGGTGTGCACTTTGCTCTGGGAGGCCAAGGGGAGGTGAATGCGAGTCCTCCCTGCCCTGGCCCTGAAACGAAAGGCAGATAAGTTCCCCGCCCCCCCCCCCCCCCCCCCCCCCCCCCGCCAGGCTGGTCTATACAGCCAGGTCCCACAGCCAAGGCAGAATCCTCCCTCTCCCTCCCTCCTCGCCTTCCCCTTCCCCTCCTTCCTCCTCCCCCTTCTTCCTCTCCTTCCCCTTCCTCCTTCCCCTTCTTTCTCTCCTTCCCCTTCCCCTTCTTCCACCTCCCCCTCCCTCCCCCTCCCTCCCCCTCCTTCCCTGTTCCTCTCCCTCCCCTTCTTCCGGACCTTCTGCCTGGCCACCTCCCATCTCTTTCCTCCTCTTCCTCCTTCTCTCCATCTCCCCCGCCCCCCATAACCACTCTGTCCCTCCTCCTGCTGCTGCTCTAACTCTGGCCCCTGCCCCAGGGGGTGGCTGGAGCATACCATGAACTGAGGTCTCCAAGACCCACCCTGGCCTGTGCAGGCCCCACTGCTGAGGCAGAGTCGCTTTGGGTAGTTGCTTGGGAAGAAGAAATCCTCAGAAAGGTGGGACACACACAGGTCCTGACCCCTGCCTACAGGTCCCGTAGCACAGTGGGAGAGCCTCCTTCTCCAGCCGTGAGGTACCCAGGTGACTCCAGGCCTGGAGAGGCTGGGGCAGCCTCCACGGACCCCAACTAGATGCTTCCTGCATTGCCAGCCACGCAGCCCCGTTTGATAGTGGTCACTCTGCCACCGTTAGCTCCTGGGGACAAAGTCAGTCAGTGTTTATTACATGCAGGTACTGGGGGTGGGGGTGGGGGGGCACAAATAAGATGGAGTGTTCCTGCTTCTGCATTTGGGGGATGGGGGGGTGGGGGTGGGGGGACACAAACAAACATGTAAACAGACAAACACACAAATGACTAAGATAACTTCAGCCAAGCGCTATGAAGGAGACGCAAGAAGGGAGGGTAGGAGAGAAAGACAGCTTTAGGCAGGGTGCTGACAAAGGGCCTGGGTGACCCTGATGGAAGGAGTTCACTCTGCAAAGACACAGGGGGAAAGTGTTCCAGGCGGAAAGAGAACACACGGAAAGAGCGTGCAAATGACTTGACTCGTCTGAGAGACAGGAGGGAGGCCATGAGGCTGGGGCCCCTGAATTACTGGGCAGTGAGGGGGCAGCCAGCAGCAGACCACCGGGCCCTCACTCCCTCACAGGCCAGGGGAAGATCTGGAAGATTTTAGGTACAGTGGAAAGCCACTGGAGGGTTTGAAGCAGCGGGTGATTTGATCTGGCTTGTGGTTTAAATCGCTAACTCTGGCTCACGGATGAAGGACAGGTTGTACGGAACAAGAGGGGCCAGAGAGCCCAGTGAGGAGGCTGATTGCAGAAGGAGCAAGGGGGTCTTAGATCTAGCTCTTCTGTGCTGCCCCCCAGCTGCAGAGTACCCACACCTACATGTCCGAAGCAGAGCTGTTGGTTCCCATTTCCCTGAATCCCACGGAACCCGGAGTCAGTGGCCCCACGGTACATCCCTCTGTCCAGACCAAAGATTGAGGCATCACCGGAGACTGCTGTCTGCTTCTCAGCTCCAGAGCTGGCCGCACCTCCAAACGCACCCGACTCTGACCACTTCTCACCACGGCCCCTGGGCCTTGTGTTGATCTCCCAGGCGGGGGAGGGGGGAGGCATGAGGGCTGGCTTGGCTCTTTGCCAGCTCTAGTCTTCCCAGCACAAGGGACAGACCCTGTGGAGAGGCTAACCCAAGGTGGGGCACAGCGTAGGTCAGAGGAGCACTTGCTGAGTGTTCAGCCGGTATTCCAGGAAGGATTTCGTGTGCATGGGAACTCCATAAGGACTTAGGGACTTTAAAATTATCCCCCCATCCCCCGCCCCACACATACACCTTATTCTCCAGCCTCACCGCCTTATAAACCGGTGGGTGGGAGGCTTTGTCACACCCACAAGCCTTCCTACATGTCCCCCATCTCTCTGAACACCTCCTGACGGCCTTCTCCCCATAGTCCCTGGCAAACTCCTAGTCCTCCTCCAGGCACCAATGTGTCACCTTCTCTGCAAAGTGTCCCCAGGCGCCACCTCCCCTGCCCCAGCCTCCTGCCTAAGGGGAGTCCAGAGCTTCCTGCTCAGAGCTACCCTGTACTCATGTAGATGCCACAGCCTCATCTCAATACGTGGTGATGATCGATCTGCCTGCCTGTCTCCCTTGCGGAACTGTGAGCCCCCAGAGGCCAGGGACCGTCTTCCACCATCTTCCGGTGCTCGGCCTGGAACAGCTACTCAACAAGCCTCTGTGGACCCAGAACCTTCCCTCTTGGTCACCATTTCAGCTAAAAGCCAAGCTGTCTGATCACATTTGCAAATCTAAGGCTGCTCACCATGTGGGATCAACCCTGAGCAAAACCCACCTCTTCCAGGAAGTCTTTGATTTGGAAGGATGCTTCGCTGTATCCTCCCAGCGCTTGGGCTCCCTGCTTCAGTTCCATGCCTCCCTAGAATGTGGCTTCCAGGAGGTCTTCCTGCCTGCTTCCCTTCTGTTCATTAATGGATTCAGTAGATAGTTATTGTTCAGACTCAGCTGAAATGTCAGAGACTCCATCGCTGAATGCCAGTCCGGAGAGCCCCCAGCCACCTACCCATTGTCATTCTCTGCGTGGTACTATGGTAGCTTTGACTTACATGCTTGTTGATTTATTTATTGTATAATCTCCTCCAATATGATGCATGTTCTAGGAAGCAGGGCCTGGTCTGTCTCACTCATGGCTGCCTCCCGAGTGTCCAGAACAGTTCCTGCCAGGTGTTCAGCCCTCAGGAATCATTCTGTGAACAAACGATTCTTGAGCTCTCCCTATATATAAAGTGTTGCTACAGGCACCATGGCCCTTTCCCTCGGAAAGCATGCCATCTGCCTGAGGTCTCAAGGCTCACTGGCTTGGCTAACTGGCTGACGGATTGGGGCAATGCCCAATAAATGATACCCAGGTTCTGTTAGCATCAAAGTGGAGGAGAGTCTGGGGGCCAGGGTGACAGGGCAGGCTTGATGGAGGGCATGAGGACAGGGGCAAGCCCTGGACACTCGCTCTCACTGCCAGGCTTCTGCCTGTGTTGTTCCCCCGCCCGGAAGACCCTGGACTTCCATGTCACAGCTTGGGAATGGCCTTGCATGTCTTCACACACACACACACACACACACACTCAGAAAGTTGGCTAAATGGGGACAAAGGTGGCATGCGATTCGTCTTCAGTTCCCCGGAACCTGACACTGTTCCTAGAACATAGTAGATGCCCAGAAAGTATGTGCAGAAAACATGAAGAAGGGGGCTTCTTCCCTTCCCTGATGGGCAGGGACCTCCCTAAGTACAGGTACCAACATGTTTGTGTATCCAGCACATATTCATGGAGCGCTTGCCCTGTGCCAGGCACTGTTCTAGGCTCTGGAGTTACAACTTTCAACCAGACAGTCAACACTCCCTACATTCCAGAGGCTGACATACTAGTCGGGGGACAGCAAGAGAAGTAAGTAGAGTGCCACGTTAGATGGTGACCAATGTGATGGGGAGCAACAAAGCCGAGAGGCAGCCAGGCAGTGTCAGGAGTGCCGTGCTTACAAGGGTGGTCACGGGTGGTCCCCGAGAAGGGCTTGGTGATACCCTGGGGGAGGCGAGGGGACCAGACATTGCGTTATTTCTTCATTCTTGAAAGACCTTCTCCCTTTCCTTCCCCCACCACTTCCCTCTGTGCTTCTCTTTGGAGTAAAACTCCGTGAAGGAATGTTCTGCTTCTCCTCCTCCCATTCTCTTCCTTCTTGTCCTCTTTCCTTTCTAACTTGATGGCCTTTTACTGTGTGGCCCATGTGCCTGGCACCTTACGAGTGCTCGCTGATATAACCCTCCTAACGGTGGCCTCAGATTCAGAAACAGGAGCGTAGAGAGGTTAAAGAACTTGCCTGAAGTCACATAGCTGGTAAGAGGCAGAGCAGGACTTGAACCCTGGCCGGCTGGGGCCCAGACCTGTGCTCTCAGTCACTGCGCTAAGTGGCCTCTGGGTGCCACACCCTCTAACGCCACCACTCTCCTGAAACTCGGATGGGATCAAGATCACCTGTGGCCCTGTATTGCCAGATCCCACGGTGGCCTCTCACTCATCCTCTCCCTGCCCTCAGGGCAGCACTTACCACGTTTGGTCACTCCCTCTTCCTCTACTTGCTTTCTTCCCCTGGCTTCTGGGGCACCACACCTGGCTGATCTTGCCCCCTCACTTTCACTCCCTGTCTCGCTCCTTTGCTGGCTTCTCTCCCCCGACCCTGGGGTGGGGTAGAACCTGGAGCTGGGTCCTTCATCGTTTTCTCCACATGCATCCACTCCCTGCTCCTTCTGTCTGTTCTCCTGGTTCTCAGTGCCCTGCATGCCTACTCCTGTGTTTATAATTCCCGCACCGAGCTCTCCCCAACCGCAGACTCCTCCGTCCATCTGAGCTCTTCCCTTTGCCGCTGCGATATCTCACAGACATCTCAGAGCCAACGTGTCCAAATGGAACTGGTTTCCCTGCCCCATCTTGCATGGCCCAAACCCACTCTGCCCATATTCCTTGTTGAGTGCAAGCACCTGCCTTTCAGGTACTCAAGCCCAAAGACTTAGAGTTGTGTTGAACCCCTCTGCTTGTCTCCCACCCCACATTCCATCTGTCAGAGACTCCTGCTGACTCTTCCTCCAGAGCACACGGCACCTGACCACCCTCACCGTCTCTACTCCTACCGTTGGTGTGAGCCACCCTCCCTCCTGCGTTCCTGCAACGTCCTCCTGGTGGGGCCCCTACTTGCATCCTTGACCCCTTATCGAATCTCATCAGGGCAGCCAACGCACCCCTGTTGCAACTTGAATCACAGCATGGTTTCCTCCCCTGAGAACCCGCTGATGGCTGTCCTTTCATCCAAAGGCAAAGCCAAAATCTTTATGGTGCCCTCCATTCCGGCCCCCAGAGCCCCTCTGAATTCGTGGACCTCTCCCTCTTAATGCTTCAACATTCCATTAAAGCTCAGGACTTTGCCCTTGACTGTTCCCATGGCCTGAAATGCTCACCCCAGATGCCTCACGGCCAACTTCCCAGATGTCACCTTTGGGATAGAGGCTGCCCTGAGCTTCCAGGCTTCCTGCTCCCCCTCGCTCTGCTGTTTTGTCCTCCGTAGTACTTTCCACCTCCTAACATATGGTGTGGTTGACTTAGTGGAGTCAACCTCCCCTCATAGCATGTGAACCCCGCTGGGAACAACAATCTTTGTTGTGTGCAATGATATTCTAAGCATCTGAGAGACACCCCAACAGACCAGTGCTCTGCAAACGCCTCTGAGTGCCTATCTGAGTGAAGACATTCCAGGCAGGGGGACCAGTGGATGCTTGGGTTGACCGTGTCCTCCCTGCCTGCCTGAGCAGGGTCAGGTCCATCATTCTGTCCATGGAGCAGACCTACTGGCAAGGCTGTGGCATCTACCCCCCCCCACACACACACACACTTTGGGCACACCTCTGTTCACATATGGGGTGACATTGGCGGCCTCGCCCAGGATGAGCAGTGGGGTGCTGAGCGAACCCCGGGACGGACTCCTTACTTTGAGGTAGACACGCTGCCCTGCTCTGAAAAGTGACACACCACCTTCTGTGTGCCTCTGCTTCCTTGGGAGACACGGCCAGAGAAGAGCTGTGCGTCAGCAGTGAGTGACGGTCAGATGCATTGCGCTGGGCCATGAGGCAGCCTTCCACCCTGTGACCTGCTGTCCCCCCTCCCCGACCCCAGGGCTGTCTGCCTGCTGCCACTTCCTTCTTTTTTTTCTCCAAATGTGTGTTTGTCTCTTTCTGCTGCTGCTTCTCTGTTGTCCCTTCTCCCTGGTCCTGTCTCCCCCCCACCCCCCGCCCCGGCAGAGGCTTTTGTCTCTCTCTGTCTTTGGGTTTCTCTCTATCTAGGTCTCCGTGTCCCAGTCTGCGTTTTCTCCTCCATTCCACCTCTCCCTCCGAGTCCTCCCCTTCCTTTCCTGTAATTAGCACCTTCCTCCTGCTCTGGCTTCTCCTCTTGGCCTCTGACCTTTGCGGGGGGCAAGGCTCTGTCCAGTGGAAACTCCTGTATCTCTTCCTTCTCAGCCCCCGGCAAAGGTTTCCATCCACGACGGTTCTGGTCGAGCATAGCCAGCGGTCAGTCCCAACCCTCCGAGTGCCTCTGTCCTCTCTAGAGTTCACTCTGCTGACACTCCGGTCCACCCACCCGGGGTGACCTTGTCCCAGCCCCACAGTGTTGGCCTGTCTGATGCCCCACGGCCTCGGCCGGGACCTGGGACTTTTCCACTTTCCCCAGGGCCCACCCTGTGCTAGTTTTCTGAAGCTCGTGTGTAAACAGGCTCCCTGGGAAAGTTCTCTGAATGGTAAATCCTTCTCTGTGGCTCCTTCCCACCGGGCCAAGACTTCCCATTCCTGGATGCTCCAAAGTGATTCCTTCTCATGTTAAGCCCAGCCTACCTTTCTCTTTTCCAGTCAGCGTGTCAGGTAACTTTTTAAAAGTGAACACCAGCCTGTGCTTTATGTGCTTCGATTCAGCCAGTTTTAAATCTGGCGAACTTGCTGTCTCTTCCTTTTTCCCACCAGGGAACGTTCACCCCTGCTACTCCATGACAGAGGAGTCGTGGGGCACTTGAGGGGTCCTTTCCTTTTGGAGGTCTGTTTCGATTAGGAATATTGTTAAGGACTTGAAGGCAGCGAAACCCGTCTGTCCTGGCTCCCAAATGAGGCTGAGAAGAATTAGGAGGTTTTGGGGGTTTTTGTTTCTTCTTTCCTCTCTCCCCTCCCCCTCCTCTTCTCTAGTCTGACCACTGCTAAATGATTGTCTATTTTTGTCATTCTCCCCTCTGTCTCTGGAGACATCTTTTCCGTCCCTCCTCACCCCCACCTTCCAGAAGGGCATTTGCTGAAAGGTGGTCGCATACTAGAATGGGATCATGCCCATGAAGGAGCTTCGCGCATTGGTAGGCGAAATAACTCAGGGTTTGTAAGTACCCTCGCAGCCTCCGTGGACAGACGGGGCGGCTCTCCAGTGCCAAGCAGTGTTTCTTACTGGCTCACCCCTCTCTGACTCCTAACTGGCACCACCCCCACCCAAAACCTCCAATTTTTAGCCTCGATAAATACTAATAGGAACCTGCCTGCCTCTCTCTCCCTATGCCTTACTCCATCCCCTGGCCTTCTCACAGGCCCAGGGCTTCTCTTCTTAGAGGACTGCGGTGTGTTAGGCATGAACAGCCTCTCCTGCAGCTCCCGAGGGAGCTTCCTCAGAGCATTGTGGGCAGGTAGAGCTTACATCTCTCTTGAATGCTGGCTGCGACGGACAGCTCACTACCTCTTGGCAGCAGGCACGCTGGTCAAGTATACAGGCTGGGCTGCGTCACCTCAGACACATTTACTTAACCTCTCACAATCTCCGTTCTCCCTTTTCTTAAAAAGACAATGAAAAAAAAAAAAAAACCTTTTCAGGATGTTATGAAAAGCCGGGGAGATAATGCAGGGAAAGTGTCTATCATAGTGCCTGATGCTTTGTAAGCGCTCGGTGAGTGTTAGCTATTTTATTATTCTCTCACAAGGCAGCCTTGGCATGGTTCTGAGAGGAAATGGGCCTCCCGATAAACTAAAGAGGGCTTGCCTCTGCCGGAGCTATATATGCAAAGGGCCCCTGATCTCTCCCACATAGGACAACCCTTCAAATGTTTGAGGACAGCTTTCGTGTCCCTTCTAAACCAGCTCTTCCTCATTTAAGCCTCCCTGATTCCATCACCTACACCTCATACTTTTCACAATCTCCAGGCCCCTCGCCATTTAGGTCACCATCCCTTGTACACACTTGTCAATGCGCTTCCAAAAAACACAGCCTACGAAAGTGAAGGTAGGGCTACGGATTTGGTCTGAGCTGCCCAGGGTACGAAGGGGACTGTTTTGCCCTTGACCTGGATGCCATAAACAGTCAAAGCCTTCATTAGTAGTGGATGTCGGGTGTCTGTTGATTGGTTGAGTTGGCGACCTGGGACCAACTAAAAACTCCTGACTTTTACACGAACCTCTCAAGTCTGTTCTCATCATACTTGCCGAGTGAATTTTTTGAACTAATGCAGGACGGATGTTGTGTCTGTTCAACTGCATTGTATTTATTTTGGCCCCTAGTGTAGGTTGAAACTCTGTCTCATAATTTCATTATTACGTCCATGTTTAGAAATCAAATAATATAACAAAGTAAACTGTGAAGAGTCCCCCTGCCACCCCATCCGCCCAAGCCCCTCTCCGCCAAGATCTGTAGTGACCATGTGCCTGGCTTCCCAGGTACCCTCCTGGGGTTTCTTTACACAGGTACAAGCCAGTACCAATATCGGTCCCCGTGTTTCACCTGCTTCTTACACAGACAGCATCCGGGGACACAGTGCCCTGAAGCTTTGCCTTTTTCACCTAACGATGTTAGAGACCCTTTTGAATCTTCTGTCTTTTATCTGACAGAGCTCCATATCCACCGGGCTGGTGACATTTGTACACAACGTAAGTATGTCATCAATGTCCTCATCGCTGTGGCCGATAGACACGTATGGAGCCTGGAGGCCTGTCACTATGGACATGCCCCGGGCTGATGCCCATTCAGCGATCAACACCGCTGTGCACAGTGTTCTGCCAGTTTCTGTACAACTAACTGGGCTGATTCCCAGCCCCTTTTCCTTTTCTTCTCAGGGATAAAGTGCAAGGGTATCAAATACCTCACCAGAGAAGCAGGTGCAACAGTGGTTCTGAGCCAGGGAAGATTTTCCCCTAGGGGACATTTGGCAATGTCTGGGGACATCCTTGGTTGTCACAACCGAGTGTGTGTGTTGGGGGTGGGGCTGCTGTTACTGGCATTGTGGGTAGAGGGTGCAGGGTGTGTACCTAAACAGCCCATAATGCCTAAGAAAGCAACCCCCCAGCCCCCACCCACACAAAGAATCAATGAGTCTAAATGTCAATAGTACCAACGTTGAGAAACCTTGATCTAGAACCTTACCCAAATACAAACATTTTTAGACATGAATTTGGTGCTACCTGGTCTTAATTAATCTGGTTGCTTCTTAACCACCACCATTTTTCAAAAGTCACATGAACATGCAATTCATTTTTGGCAAGAGAGAATCCTCTGATTGACTGGAAACTCACCTAGACTCTCTAGTCTCGTATAGTCAGTCCCCAGATTTGGGGACTAATCTCCTCCAGGGATGCCCTGCTCCATGGAGATACCACAACATGGGAATTTTCTCTCCAGAGTTTTCTCTCCTCCTTCCGGGACTGCTCACATTCCTGGTGATGACTTTGGCTCTGGCTTCTCAGCCTCCGGTGCCCCCTGCCCCAGGCAGGAATGGCACAGAACCTCTGGGAAGTCGGGAAGTTGTACAGAAATGTCAGTAACAAGGGGAAAAGCACGGGAGAATAGTTCTCTTTCCCTCACTTTGGGAGGCATCAGTGTCGTCAGACAAACCTCTTTAAAGCCTTGACAAATGTGGGGGGGGGGCACTCCCCGTACCTCTTTAGAAGTCTGTCTAAAGAGAATGGAGTTGAAGCTTTAGAGAAGGGACTATTGGTGTCAGCAGAGCCCAGAGCCCCGGTTCCCCAAGAAGATGGTAGTGACCAGTGCTCCCAGCTCGGAATGGTCCATCTCTCTATTCGCTCAGTCCCGTTGTGTCCAAAATGGTGTCAGGGTCCTATTCACTCAGGGATAAATGAAGCGCGGACCCAGCACTTGAGGAGCTTGAAAGAACCAGCCTGTATAGTGGGAAGGCATGAACTTGGGACAGATCTTCATCCTAATGCCACAAAGGTAGTGAGACCGTGTTGTTCACTGGATACAGGACCCAATGCCCGAAATATCAGTCTCTCCCCTGTAAGAATGGAGATACAGCAACAGCTGGATCATGGTTGGGAGAATGAAATGCAAACAGGCCTGCGAAATGCCTCGTGCACAGAGCGAGCCATCAATATTGTAGTTATTATCCAGCACTCTAATATCCTAGTGCAGATTTTTGACACAGAATCTGATAAGCTCTAAATAAAGGCACACACAAAGGACCACGGACGCATAAAAGAAGAGTCACTGAAGCAGTCAAAGTGTGAAGAACATTGAACTTGGAATTGTTGGCAGACCTGGCTTTGGATCAAACCCTCCTCCATCACTCAGTAGCTGAGAGACAAGGGATAACTTTGTTTCGTTTCTCTAAGCTGCTGTTTTTCTGCCTATGAAACCGAGATAGATGGTCCCACCTACATAGCAGTAAATAGTAAATAAGTCCGCAGTTATTTTGAGTCCCTGGTTGAGTTTCAGCCAGGGAGACTTCTTGAAGTAGTTGGCCTTTGAGCCAGGCCCTGAGGAGTGGGGAGGATGTCTTCAAGGGCAAAAAGGGACCAAGAAAACCTCTCAGAATAAGAGCTGAGCGAAGCAGGGAATCGTGAATGTCTGTGGAACTCTCCACGATTTAGGAACATAGGTTTTGGGTATCACACACATGTTGGTCATGTGGTGCCTCCACGCCTCAGTTTCTTTGTCTGCAAACGGACGATGTTGAGTATTCAGTGAAGAAATTTACGAGAGCCCTTAGCTCGGTGCCAGGCCTATGGGAAGTGCTCACTCGTCATCACTGTCAAACCTGTGGCTGGGGGCTTGCTCTTGGCACTGGAAGGTCCAGGTGGGCTAGCTGTTATCAGACCAAGGAGGAGGCCCCCGTTTGGGCACAGTAAGCCATTACTAGCCTTTGAGAAAAGTGACATGATCCAAACTGTTTTAGGTTAACTCGTGGTGAGTGTGGAGGGGAGGCTGGTGAGGCGTGAGACCAGTTGGCCTGGAAAACTGGAATGCAGTTGATTTCTTTACTCTGGAGTCTGGGGCAAGCTGCAGAGACTCAGAAAGACCCCAGGCTCACAGCTGGGCTGGGCCGAGGTCCTGGTGGGGAGTTAGGAGTTCCAGCCCCTCCCTGTGGACTCCCTTCCACCACCCTCACCAGCTCCCTATGACAGCTGTGGCTCCCACCCCCAGTCCCTGTTTGGAGCAGTGATTAATACAGGTTTAAAATAATCTTTGTCTTCTCCCTTTGTCCGCCCCCAGCACAGCCGCTGCTCTCCCCCCATCCCCCCACCCCCTCGTTGGCCACACCTCAGGGCAGCTGGGACTTGGGGGCCAGACCTGGCTCACACACTGAGGCTCCTCCCCGCCACCCCAAACACTCTCCAGACCCCGAGCAGACACCAGACCTTCACTTCCAGGCCCCTTCTTGGCCCTGGACACATAGTGGTCTGTTCTGCGAGGGTTCTGGGCCCCGGGGCAGGGAGACCCTGACAGGAGATGATCTCTCCTTGCTAACGCTGACCTCCAGAAGCACAGGGACAGCACCTACTGAGCATACGAACTGTGTGCAGTAGGCCCTGCTTCACTCCAATATGGAGTGCTAGTCAGTTCTCTCACACGTAAGGGGGGGCCCCCCAAGCCTCAGTTTCCCTGTTGGTCCTCTGACTTTTTTCCTTCCCAAAGGACATTTTTTCATTTCGTCGCTGGTGCTCATAAGTGGAGGGCCTGGATAATGTCATCCCATTAAACCAAGGAGGAAAATCAAAGCTCAGAGAGGGTACATGGCTTCCCCAAAGGTAAGAGCCAGAAACAGAGTGTAGGGGACAGCCCCCCAAAGCAGCAGGAGCTCTCTATCCTGGAGGGGCCACCACCTGCCTCTGTTCAAAGCTTCTGGGTCTCCATTCATATTTCTTCAGTACACCAGGGCACCAGGCACCTCCCTTACTCTCCTCCTCTCCCTGGAGTAAAGTGTGTATAGTCTGAAAATGAGCAGACTAGCCCCTTCAGAGCCATGTGACTCAGGCTAACATGGTGCTTTTGTCTGGCTCTAGCCATATATGTTTAGGTCCAGGGAAGGACATGTGCACATGGATAGGGCAAAACAACCAAGAGTAGGTCAAAATGGATGTTACTGACATATGAAGTCATGGGGTATTATAGTTCAGAGGAATGCAAAGATATGCAGTGTACCTTCCGTGTTTGACAAAGAGGGAAACTGAGGCCCAGAGCAGGGAAGGGGCACTCAGAGCCACACAGCTGCGGGATGATGGGCTCTCTGCCCTGCGTGCCTCAGGGGCTGCCCTGGACTGCCCCTATGTCACGTGCCATGTAGATGCTGCGCCTCGGCTTCTCCCTCCTGGTGACCTTGGAGGTGACGTAGCATAAAGAGAATTTGCCGCCCACCCCCTCCCTCTGCCCCCACGGCCAGCACACCGTAGCCAGAGTCAGAGGGAGTTAGGAAAGAAAGCAACATGTCAGGTGATGGGGGAAGCCCTCCCAGAGTTCAGCCTGAGAAATGGGACAGGAGAAGCTGCATGGGGGCAGCTGGTGGGGACTTGAGCCGGCGCAGCCTTGGGCAGGTGCTCACTTGAATGCCAGGCTGAACTGGGCATCTGAGAGCACAAAAGGCGCATTCTCTGCTCCGTCTGGTGAGAGAGAGCTGAGGAGCTCACGCCTGTGCTCAGACAGAGCTGACAAATGCCGAGTTAATCCCAGATCGCTTGCTTGGGATTAAAAAAAAAAAGATGGAGAGATGCGGTGGGGAAATGTGTCACTTTGGGGAGGAAAGGGAGACAGGAGCGTGTTTGATGGCCTGGATGGAGTCGGGCTAAATATTTAATGTTCTTGACAGAGACCTGGAGGGGGCCGTCCCTCTCTCTAAACAGTGACACACGAGGCTCCTGGGCTGGGAGACACAGCTGCTTCGAGCTGCCTCTTAGGGGAAAGGCAGGGAAGAAGGGCCCCATTGGGAAATGCAGCCGAGGACCCAGGAGCAAACGGCGAGTGCAGCTGGAGGCTGGGGGCGCAGAGGGCCGGGGCCAACCAAGAGCTCCCTTTATTAAAAAAAAGTAATGGTTCATTCTTTACATTTGGAATAAAAATCCGTTGTAATTACCTAGCAGTGGGAAAGCAATTTCCGAGCAGCTTTATTGTTCTGCTCCCCAAGCAAATGTGCAATGGAACATCCACCCGAGGATAGCAGGAGCGAAGACACACGGCAGTAACTATGATATTTAAATGTTTCCACAGTAGAAATTTCAATAAGGTTTAAATGAGCCATAAGTTGATTTCTCTCTGGATTATTTTTTTCCTTCTCCTCCTTTATTACTTAAGACATTGTGCTCCTACTCCGAATTTATATGGCACTAACAAAGACATCCCCGCAGGAAACTTCAAAACGTTAAGTTACCATCCCGAGTGCCTCTCTCCTAATCCATGCTCTTAATCCAGAGGAGATGGGCACCTTCCGTCCAGTAGAGACATCAGCTGGATGAGCCTGAAGCCATGGGGTGTCACCTTAGAGCCCAGAGATGCCCTAGGTAGATTCTGCCCGGGCTGGCTGAACTCTGCTCAGAGCCCCTGTTCTCAGTTGTACCTCCCGTTGTAGAAGTTGCCAGTATATAACCCAGTGAGAGTAAAGAACCTTCCATAACTCAATTTATAAGTTCTTGATGATCAAGGCCATGTCTCAAGTATCCCGCTGCTGAGTGTGCGTTGGGCTGAGATCCTAGCGATGGGTGACGCCTGAAATCAGAATGTTTGCCATCACCCTGTATTTTCCACATATGTAAATTCCTTGAATACCAGGCAAGTTCTAGGCTTAGAGGGGGGATACAAAGAAGGGCAAACTGTTCCACCAACCTATAAATACGTAACAATGGCGAAATTTGTGTTGTGCTACTATAGGACAGCCATTTTGCTAAGTTTTATATATATATATACATATACATATATATATATACTTATATATATGAGCATATATATATATATACACATATATATAAGAGAGCATATATATACATATATATATAAGAGAGCATATATATACATATATATAAGAGAGCATATATATGTGTATATAACTTTATTTACATATTTATTACTTCATTTAATCCTCATGACAACCTTAAGAGTGGTTACCACTATAATCATCCCATTTTTCAGATGAGGAAGCTGAGGTACAAGGAGCTTAAGTAACTTGCCCAAGTTCTCCTAGGCGGTCAGAATCTGCCCTGGGATTGACCCAGACAGTTGAGCTCTGGCACAGTGCTGACCCGCACTGCCACACTGCCTCTCTAGCCCACCCCTGGATTCACCTACTCCAGTGTGCATGCCAGAAACATTGACTTGCCTTAGAATGAAAGTGTTTGAAATCTTCTGGATGAGCCAACTCTGGAAGAAATGAGTGGGCAGTCTTGTGATACCTTCCTCTGAGACTCTGAGGGGCTACAGAGACCACGTATCTGGATGAAGGCCCCTCCTCTTGGAGGCACGAAACTGGCAAAGACAGCCCCCTTGAATGCAGCCATTGTCTTCTCCAGACATTGCTTCTGGACACGCAAGCAAGCTTCTCCCTGCAAGGCTGAAGCATGTTCAGACTTTCACACCATATGGTTCTTTTCAGCCCTTGCAGCACATACAGAGCTGGAAAAGAAGGAAGACCTCTGAGCATGGGCTTTAATTTCAAGCTTTGAAAACCAGGCCATATCTAGGAATATTTGGCCAGAAAAGTGCCTTCATGCTGAGTTTTCTGCTCCAGGCTGCATTTCAGGGGCTGCTGGAATAATCCCTGGAAGCTGAGAGGCAAGAATGTAAATGCATTGACTCGGAACCTTCCCCTGCACTCAGAAACCCAACCCAGCAAGCTCCAAGCCAGGTCCCCACCAATGAATATTTATGGTTCTGGGATTACTGAGGGTTCTCCAGAGAAACAGAACCAGTATAAGAGGGTTCTCTTATAAGGAGTTGGCTCATACAGTTATAGAGGCTGAGAAGTCCCAAGATCTACAGTCATCAAGCTGGAGGCCAGAAGATCTGATATGTAGTTCCAGTATGAGTCTGAAGGCCTGAGGACCAGGTGAGTTGACCGTGTGAGTTCCAGAAAAGCCGATGATTCAGCTCAAGTCTGAAGGCCCCAAAAGACCCTGGTCCCAGTTCAAACCATCAGGCGGAAGAAATTTTCCTATAATTTGTAGGAGGGTCAGCCCTTTTTTTTCTATTCAGGTCTTCAACTGATTGGATAAGAGCCAGTCACATTGGTGGGTGGAGCGGGGGCAAACTGCTTTCCTCAGTCTACCACTCAGATGTTACTCTCATCCCAAAATAATACCCAGAATACCGTTGGACCAAATGTCTGGTCACCTCATGTTCCAGTCAAGCTGACGTGTAGAATTAGCCATCACAGTGACCCTGCCCGGTTGCAGCCAGTCCCTCATTCTCCACGCCTTGCCCTCCAACTGATGCTCTGGGAGGCAGGAATGTGGGCATCCCATTGGCTCCTCTAACAAGGCTGTCCTTTCTGCTGGCTTCCTACCTCTGTCAGCCAGCTGCGCAGCTTAAAACACAAGCCTATGACTGTGGGAGTGCCTCTCTCCGCTTCTTATCCCCTTCTTTTCCTCCCCAGACCCCACACTACTAGGAACAATGGGGCAAAGTCACCAAGGATGGGAAGAAGGGTACACACATGGGTCCTGCCTTGTCAGAGCCTTGGGCCTCAGCCTTGCACACCCCGGACAGGAGGATGCTGGAGTGGAAGCAGAGTCCCCAAGTCTCCCCTTCGTTCAACATCTGAGCTTGTGCTGACTAGAAGCCCCGTGTCTTATTAGGCATAATAAGGACATATTGTGGCTGGCAGGAGGGAAGCTCATTTCACACTCTGGGAAACGGGACTCAGCAAAGAGACAGAAAGAGGTTTCACGTACATGCTTCTCTGCCTGCTAGTCTGAAAGTTGGCGGTGGCAACAAGCCAGAGCAGATAAGGACAAACTTCTCTTTCCAGTAACCAGTGGATAGCAGTGAGGTTCATCTGGGTGCTTCTGTTGCAGGGACGCCTCCTCCTGCATCTACCAGCTGTGTGACCTTGGGCAAGTCGTTTAACCTTGCCGTGCCTTTGTTTCCTCATTTGGAAAAAAAAATGAGAATAACAATACCACTTACTCCATAGCATTGTTTTTGTGAGGACTAGATGAATTTGTATACTTTTAGTTTTTAGTTTTATTTATTTATTTTGAGAGAGAGCAAGAGCAAGAGTGGGGGAGGAGGAGGGGCAGAGAGAGACTGAGAGAGAAAGAGAGGGAGAGAGAGAATCCCAAGTAGGCTCTGCACTGCTGACACAGAGCCCGACATGGGGCTCAATCCCACGAACTGTGGGACCATGACCTGAGCCAAAACTAAGAGTCAGACACTTAACCAACAGTGTTACCCAGGCACCCCCCCCTTTTTTTAAGGTTTATATATTTATTTTGAACGAGAATGAGAGCGTGAGTGGGGGAGGGGCAGAGAGAGAGAGAGAGAGAGAGAGAGAGAGGAATTTGTATACATTTAAATGGCTGTTAAAAATGCCCAACACACACGAAAAAATGCCCAGCATGTAGTTAAGTTCTCCCCAAAATGTTAGCAGTTATTAATATCTATCGGCCTCCTTTTGCTTCCTCGGGTTTGGAAATTGGGTTTTCTGCTAGTGGAACATACACAGCAAATTTAAAGTCCTAGGTGGCCCCACCCCCCAGCCAAATGATATGTGCTCTGGGGAAATAACTTACTCAAGAGGAAGGTCAATGACTCTTCCCCTCTGCCCTCACTATGTGTCATGAGGCCGAAGGTCAACAGCCGGGGGGCTTGGTGGGCCTGGGAAGAATATGTAACATCCTCCATTATTACACCGCTCTGGCATGGGCAATTGACCGATGGCCGTGGATCCTCGATAGAGGATAGAACCATATCTGTTAGCCCCTGATCCCCCACTCCCTCCACTGCACAGTCTTCCTTGGGCCTTCCTCACTCCCTCTGATCACCTTGGAAGTGAAGGATCTACTCCTTTCCTGCAGGCAACTCAAAGTGTGTTCTCCCTCCCTCCCCAACCCCAGGTCTCAGGTGTGTGCGCACAGAGAGGCACACAAGAAACAAAGGTGTTGGGGACACTGGTTTGATGGAGCTTCAAGTATTTGGGGATACAGGCAAATTTAAGACCTCCTCAGTTTCTGTTACCTGCGGTCAACAGCGGTCCAGAAGCACATGAGCCTCCTTCTGACATATCGTCAGAAGGTCGACAGTAGCCTAATCCTGCATCACAAGGCCTGCATGATTCCCTCACCTCTCCTCACGTAGGCATTTTACCATCTCACATCATCACAAGAAGAAGGGGGAGTACAGGACAAAAAGATACTTTGGGAGAGAGACCACATTCTTATAATTTATAGTATATTGTTATAATTGTTCTATTTCCAGTTATTGTTGTTAATCTCTGACTATGCCTCACTCGTAAGTTAAACTTTATTAAACAAAGACAACTTGTAAGCCTGGCACAGTGCCCAGCAGTTTTTTAATGCATTCGAATGGGTGAGGGAATGAACGAATGATGGCTCTCTGAGACAGGATCCCCATCAGTTCATGTAGACGTGGGGCCTTCCTACCAGAGACATAAGATGGCGAGGATCCCCGAGGGACCTGGCTCCACGTGCTGGGTCAGGACCAGGGACTGAGTTTCACCAACTTTATCTCTTCCCTCGCTTCTGGGCAAGAAACCCAGGTCCACACCTTCCTTCCTCTTTCTATAAATTTCCCTCCGCTCTTCTTCCTCCCCCTTTCTTGCCCTGTCTGCTTTGGGAAGAGCACGGTCAAAAGAGGAAGAACAAAAATCTCTCTTTCCCGACTCTGAAGTTGTCTGAAAATAGTAACTAATCCCCAAATCGCTTTTCCTTGGCCTCAGAGTAAGTCCCGTGAGTGTTTGAGAGCAGAGTGAACCTGCTTTTGTTTAACGTGGGCTGGAGTTAAGATCCACTCACAGCTCCTGGGGTAACCCCCAACTGAAGCCAGGGCCGGCGGCCTGAACGTAGAGGTGACAGATAATGTGGGGTTGCATCATAGCAATTAAAATGGTCTAGAGAGGGCTTAGGAGGTGGATTAGCTACACACTGGGCCAAGTCCATAGCAGCCACCTAGCAGCACAGGAAAACTCACAAGCACTATACAAAATGCACAGTTTGATTGCTCCGGGCCTCTGCCCACTCATGGGGTTTGTCCTGAATCAATTCCAGGTAGTGGCCCCTGGGATTAGAGAATGTCCCAACTGAAAAGGATCACTTCACAGGTGTGGAAACTGAGGCCCAGACAGATGAAAGGACTTGTCCCAGGGCATAACACAAGTCAGTAGCCAGGGTCCAGGCAATGAGTCACTCAGAAACGTCAGCTTCGTGGTCTATCCCGTGGGCTAGCGACTTGGCCTAAGGAAGACACGCATTTGGGGGCCCGTTTCCCCACCAGCTAAGTAGTGAACTTCCTTGGTGTGTGTGTGTGTTTTCAATCTTTACTGCCGTGTCTGGTGCCTACCTTTGAACAGAGAAGGCAAACGGCAGGCAAGCTCGCTGGCCCTGTTTTTCTGCTCTCTCCACGAACATCCATCAGCCACAGTTTCATGTTGAATGGGGCTGCGAGGAACTTCAAGGCTGAGATTATTACATTTTGTACATTACACTTCTGCCAGAGAGCTAAAAATACCCTCCTGGTGGTTGCTAAGTGCAGGTCTAATGGTTTTCCTTAGAGGGAAGAATGGGATTCTAGTTTCTGTGAATCTGGAGGCTCCGTGTCCAGGGAAATGCAGACATGGAAATTGTTGGAGCTGGTTGTAGAGTATCCCTGGGGGAGGGGACTCTAGGGACAGGCCCAGGACTCGCTTCTCCTGAGCACCAGGGAAGATCTCCGGGGACCGGTGCTCACAGAGGTTATGGATCCCTGAAAGGAATACAGGAGGGGCTGTAGCTTCCATGGAGAATTCTCCCTGAGCTGCAGATCCCCTCCTCCTAGACTCTGGCTTTCTGAATTTTCATGCTTGGAAATATCACTCTTATTTGTGCACAACGGCCAGCCCCCAAAGTGGCACCTACAGTGTAGAGATTGATTTAGGGAAATCGAGCAGGATCCTAGCAACAGCTTACCTGCCTTCCTGGAGACCTGGTAATGGGCCTAGGGTAGCTCTCACTTGATAAATGAATACCAGACTCCCCAAGCACACAGCCACCCAACACCGCCTGCCTCCTCTTGCCTGGCACAGAGCTCCCTCAGAATACAGACAAAACATTTGATTTCTTTTTTAACCAGTGCATCAGAACTCCCAAATCCAATGAGGATTTAGGATTTGGATTGAGCTCCCCTGAGAAGTCCTCTTGGGGAATCCACACATGGTAGCCATTACTGTCTCCTAGAACCCGCTTCCAGGCCCTTCCTTTGGAAGCCTGTCCCAGGTCACAGCAGCCCTCATTGCCCCCACCCCCACCCCCAACCCCCGCCGGAACCGGCCCGTCTTCTCAGGACACTTGATTCCTTCTCCAAAGGCTGTTGTCATGGTACCATCCTCCTGATTCTCTTGGACGTTCACATTTACATGGAGTTGCCCTTCCTGGCACAGGCTGATGAGGGGCCCTGGGAGGTGGGAGTTGTTTGGGTGGCAAGGGAAGCTGTCTTGGAGCAAGGTGTTTGAAGCAATGTTTCAGCAGCTCACAAAGGAGAGGCCCTGGGGGCTAGTTAGATGTCATCCTGCCCATGTGGCTGTCAGTGGATGCCAGGCAGAGAGCTGTGTGCTCAGAAGAAGAAAAGGTACATGTGTCATTGTGGGGGGGGGGGGTGGGATTGGTTTTCTCTTGCTCATTTCGTTCAGGGGAGCACAGATGAGCTCACCCTTTGCTTAGGCAATGCTCATAAATGCAAAGTTCATCTTAAACTACTTTCCTGGAAAAAAATGAAAAGAAAGAAGTGGGAAAACAATTCTTTATGAGTAAGAACTACAAGGTCTCACTTGACTGTCTACACTTGGCTCTGAAATGCTTTCTGCTCTCACTTAAAATCAATCCTGCCTTCCCAAGGTGGATATCTGCCCCCGTGCCAGAAGACAGGTACTTGGAAAAAAGACCGAGACGCTCCAAAGGCAATCCCCCCACCCGCCCCCCACAAAAAGAACTTCCAGAAGTGTCTTAAGCAAAGCAGCAGCAGCAGCTTAGGCCCAAGGTGAATATTTTGAAAGAACAACACCCTTGAATATGTGCGTGTTCTCAGGTGTTTGTTAAAACACCCTCCTGGCTGAAAGCTCCTTCACTCTGACAGGGCGAGCCGTGGGGTGATTAATTCAAAGCGGTGGGTGACCAAAAAGCTCACTGTTGTTTGGCTGCAAATGTACGGTAGGAAACGTAGATATTATACATATCTTAAAGCATGCTTGCCTTCCTAATTATGTTTTGCTTCAACCAGTATGGAAATGAGCTGGCCGGCTACGAGTGCGCACCAATTAATGGCTGGGTCAGGCTGCTTGGAAGCTTTGTAGGTATGTAGAGCAATGAGGGAAATCTCACAGGATTTAACATTTTCTACAGACAGCTCACCCAGTGTGTAATCCACCTGGGTATAATCGAGTGCTGGCTACAATCAGATTCATTAGCAGCCCAAGAATTAAACCTACCCCCTCATCCCCACCCCCTTCCAGTCTTCCATTCTTCCCTGCCTGTGCCAGATAGTTCACGAATCTTGAGGACCAGAGGCTGCCAAGCAGGCAGCTTTGCCTCCGTGGGCAAGGGGGCTCATCTATATTCGCATATTAACCATACTTCCCAGTGAATTTCCATAACGTGGAAATGGGCATTTAGCAGCTGGGAAAGAGAAGGCATGTTAAGTGCTCAAAACAAGTCTATAATAAGCATCTGCTTAAAAGAGACCCTCTCCAGCCAGATGCCCTGGGCCTGATCGGGGCTCCGGGCTGGGGCTACATCTGCACATTAAAATACACTTAGTCTGTCTTCCCAGGTGGAGCAAGCAGCATTTCTTTCCCGGTGGAATGGACCTGACCCAAACAAGCAGGCTCCTATTCATAAAGTAAAATTTCCAAGCCAGACTTAATTCTGCCCACAGTCCCCTGCCCCCAAGTGGGGCTACTCGTTTAAGACTCTTTCCTTCGGAAGTCTTCACACAGTAATTCCTGCCACCTGTCACACCACACGCGTCTTGTGCCGCATGCCACACTGTTACATGCCCGCTTTATATGCGGCTAGGCACGCGGCCCTAAGGAGAGCGTGTGTCACCTCTGCCCCGGCCAGATGTGTCTCCTCGAGGCAGCGTCTATTCTTGCCTATGTGCCCTCATCCTTTGCACTCCCACCACCCCCTGCCCCGACACACATCCCAGAAGAGGGCACGGACATTTCAAGGGAAGGAAGGAAGGAAGGAAGGAAGGAAGGAAGGAAGGAAGAAAAAGAAAGAAAGAAAGAAAGAAAGAAAGAAAGAAAGAAAGAAAGAAAGAAAGAAAGAAAGAAGGAAAGAAAGAAAGAAAGAAAGAAAGAAAGAAAGAAAGAAGAAAGAAAGAAAAGAACAGCACTCCCACAGCCCCGTGTTTCTATCCGTGACTTTATGAAAGAGTCTGCACACCAGCATTTCCCAGACTGTGCCTTGTAGAACGCTGTTCCATAGGACGGTAATGGTAGGAAGGTTTGCAGGTCCAATAAATTTAGAAAACATTGGTTTAACAAAATTAAACAAGTTTCTTCAGTGCAGGGCTCCTGAGTCCTTAAAATACTCATCTGCATTCCTAAAAGGGGAAATGCCAAATTTACTTAACCTCAGAGCCCTTTTCTGTGCCCTTCTCGCGGGACTAGGGTTCTGCTGAACACGCTTTGGAAATCCAGACTTTCCCTTTCTTCCTAGTCTCCTCATTGCCCTGCGTCCCTTATCTGTAAGATGGCGATAATACTGGTACCCTCCTCATGGAGTCATGTGGAGATTGACTGAACTAGTACACGGAAAGTGTCTGGAAAGTGCCTGGCCTAATAGTAAGCATCAAAGACACGGTTTTATTATTTTTATGGTTATCTTTATTATTATTATTTCTGGCTCTTTCTTCATCACTCCCCCGACCATGCCCTCTTGACAGTCACGGGCCGCTTCCCAGCCCCCTGATCTGGCCGCCTTCTCTTGCTTCTCTCCCCTTGGCCTCTGGGGGCAGCATTTGATACCCAGTCTCCTAGTCCCTCACACTTCACCCTCCCTTCCTGGGTTTCTCCAACTCCTCCCTGCTCTTGTCCTCCAGCTCTTGTCGCTCCCAAAGGCCATTGGTCCTTTGCTTCCTCCTTTCCTCCACTTTATAAACTGAGGTTTCACTCAAGAATCGCTCTTTGGCTTTTCCTTGCTGTCCCTCTATACTCTTTAGGAAATCCCATCCCATTTCAGAGCTTCATCTGTTAACCTTGGTGAAGGCAGATGGTACCCAAATGGGTTGCCCAACCCCAGCTTCTCTCCTGAGCCCCATGCTGTCCTTCTTTCCAGCCTTAATTCCCGCCAGCCCCTCCAACTCGGTGTGTCCAGAGCCGAACTCACAGCCGGACCCCTTTCACTTTGCTCTTTCTTTCATGCTGAATGCTGCGACCTACAGAGCAAAGTTGAGACTCAAGTCCATTTACAATATCGTTTCGGCTGTCTTTCTGGTCTTACCACCATGATTGCTCTTCACAAAGCCTCCACTGCATCCCACTGAATTTCTCAATCCGCCTCACATATGCCCCTTCACTTCCCCCTCCCCGCATCTCAGTTTCTACTTCCTTCATGAAGTCACAGTGGCTCTTGCTACAGGTTACCTTGTTCTCTTCTGCTCTCCCCCTACTGGAGGTTGTATTTCTTCAGGACAGGATCCATACCTGATTCATCTCTGTGTCCCATCCCCCATACTTTGCACAGGATAGTAGCTCAATAGATATTTGTTAAATGAATGCATAACTTGATGGATGGATGATTGCATGGATGAATGGATAAGTGGTTGGGTGGAGGCCCCCTCTTTCCTCTTTTTGTGTTTTTTTTCCTTTCACTAAGTGCAATCCCGGGGGCCATCTTAGACAAGAGACCCTGTAGCACCATACTCATTGGTTTACGCGGCTGTCATCCCTGATCTTGGAGTTGACGCTCCTTCTCCCCTGATCAAAGCTCTCTTAACAAGGCAACCAGCTGAAAACTCTCCAAGCTGTGCCCCCCCCACCTGCCGCCCTCAAATGCCTGATGCTCTTGTCTTCAAAATGGTACTGACACCAGCCAGCCCTCTAATTAAAGCCATGAGCCTTTATTATCCCTAGTAATTTCCTTTAGTGTCAAAGTGACCATCTGTCCTCTTAATTTGGGTTCAGCCTGACTCTGCGGCAGAGTGACTTAGGGCCCAGCATCGGAACAAGGGGAGTCAAAATCAGACTGGTGTCTCTCAGTGTCCACCATGCCCAGGGCCCCTCAACCAGGATTCCCATAGCTGAAAATCTTCACAGTGAAGCCTGTGCCCATGGTCTGCTAGAAAATTGTGTTTATTTGTGAGATGTGAATTTAGTGTCTGGAGGCAAAAATTAAATATTAAAAGTGACTTCTGTGATCTTGCCTTTTGGGGTTTGAAATCCTCGTAAAAGATAACAAGACACTAGTAGTTAAGAGAACATTTTCTGGAAGCAAGCTGCAGGACCCATGTATGATAGTGTGCAGGGTCCCATCAGGAAAAAAGAGGCCACCCAGAGGACATTCAATAGAGGGGATTGGTTGCACACCTGTTCAAGAGCCAGAGGAGCAAGAGAAACATTGGAGTAACCCAGAGATCATAAATGCAGGATAGCTATAGCCCCTGGGACTTGGAGGGAAGAGTTCCAGAACCTGGAGCTCCAAGGAGCTGGTACTCAGACCTCTGAGGAGAGGGGGCCACCTGTCTGCCACTGGTCCTCCAGGGTACAGAGAGGCTAGTTCTGAGATGCCCAGAGGAGTTAGTAGCTGGAGCCAAGAACCACTGTTAGAGGTGCACTGGCAGAAACAGGAAAGATGGGGAAAGAAGCCTCCTCCTCCCTTCCTCCTGCTTTCCAGTTTCCTTTTAATGCCTGTTATCAACAAAGCCTGAAGAGAGCCAATTATCAAAGGGAAGCCATGGATCCAGCTTAGAGTAGAGAACAGGAAATGGATGGTGCAACCACGGCGGATAAGTCACTGGCACAACTACTGGCAAGCTCTGTAACCTTGGGCAAGTGGCTTGTCTTCTCTGTGCTTTAGTCCTCTCATCTTTAAAATGGTGGTAACCATCATACCTGCTTCATAAGGTCTTTGTGACATTTAACTGAGCTAACACTCAGAAAACTCTTAGAGCAGTGCTTGGGACATAGCAAGCGCTCGACAAATTTTACCTATTATGATTCTGCCTACATGTGTCTCAGTTAATTTCTTTGTTTCCCATCCAGTGATATGTATAATGCAGCTTTCCTCGATATTGATTTTATATATGCACTTTATTTCAGTGCCTGACTCCGTGTGTGTGTGTGTGTGTGTGTGTGTCTCATTCTTTGGAGATGCAGTTTCACCCACACACACAAAATCTAGACTTTATCAGATGGGAATTCCAAACCTAGAGCTACCACTTCCTGGCTACATGTTAATCCCTGTGAGTTCCAATGTCCTCATCTGCAAAAAAACAAGCTAGCACTGCCTCCTTGCAGTATCATTAAATGAGATGATTCACATGAAACTGCCTGCCACAGGGTCTAGGACCCAGTGGGTGCTCGCTGGCTTGGTTTCATTCCTCCCTCCCTGACCGAGCACAATGGACCATGCTTGGCTTGGAGACTTGAGCTCCAAGCTCCCTACTTGCTGTCCATGTCACCCAATGCCACATGCAAATGGGCACTCCCGAGATCATGGTGCACATTGTGGACAGGGGTGAGAGAGATCTAGGAGCAGTCCAGGACAAGATTTAAGCTCCAGTCCCATCTGTGCCTCTTGACCACTCAGTGATCTTTGTTCACTTTCAGCATTAGCTTCTATTTCTGTTTTCAGTCTGTAAACAGGGACTACAATATCCCTGAAGGAATATGTGGGCTGGTGTGTGTAATGTGGCCACAGCCACAACCCACTCATCCTGTAGTGACACTGGGAGTAGAACTGGGTGAGGTGATACAATGACAAAAGGAGAGAGCCCAGGCTCTCCCTCTAGGGAGGAAGCCCTCACCTAGAACTCCTAGGGGCCTGGAGGACGGGCTGGGGGCTCTAAGAGCTGTGTTTCTGTTGGATAATTCTAACAGCTTGTATTTCTGTGTCTGAGGAGCTCACTTTAAAGAGTCTGCAGTCTATGAATGTTAAGCAGGCTTTTCAAGAGGAAATATTATAACAAGGAAAAGAAAAGAGGGAAAGATATGTTCTGATATTAGCCTGGCGCTGCTGATGTCTGCTGTGAGAGGGCCCATGGATAGAATGGGTGGCTTATGGAAGGGGGCCAGCCTGGAGCTTTAGAGGCAAGGCATCTCAGGTTCAAATCCTGACTCCTTACTTAATATTTCTATGACTCTAGGATAAAACCATCTAAATTCCCTGGCCTCAGTCTTCTCAACTATAAAATGGAAATGATACCTCAAAGGGGTATTGCAGAGTTTGAATAAAATAACGTACATAATGTACTTTAGCAGACTGGCATATAGTGAGTACTCAGTAAATGGTAGCTATTGTTATAGTCAGCCACTTAGAATAATAATAGTGACCACTTAGAGAGAGTTTCATGTGCCAGGCACTCTGCTAAGTGCTTTGCAGGCCTTATTTCATTGATATCTTGTAACAGCCCAGTGAGCTAGATGCTAGAATTATCCCTGTTTTGACTGATGAGACGCCCTGGCTTACAGCAATGAGCAGCTTCCTCAAGGTCACACAGCTTGTGTATGTGGGTGCTGGAATTGGAACCAAGGTCCGACACCACGGCCTGTGCTCTTCCCCACCAAAACAGTGTCGTACACGATGCTAGGATTTTCACTGTGCTCAGAAGGGTTTTCTTCAGAGTTCCTTACAAAATATCCAAAGTTCTCCGATATGCTTTTATCAAGGTGCCTGCAATGCTTTCCCCAGAAAATCTATTCTTTGAGTTTTTAAAGCTTTTCACTCACAGAACTGCATGTTACCCCGGGAGAGGGGGAATTCATCTCAAAACACTAACACACTAGCAAGATCCACTTTCTAATACAATGCTTTTGAGAGCACGGACCCCATCCCTCCTGTACCACTGCATGGAAACGGTGGGAGACGTGTTCCCATGGGGGAAAAGCGGTGCTCACAGAGGACCCCGAGGCAGACTTCCCTTCCAATTTTGCAGTCTCGCCCAGTTATGGCGCAGGATCGGGATGTTCTGCATATTCAGATAATATCCAAACCATGTTGATCTTCGAAATCTATCCAAGAGAGTTTTCCATTTTTAGTAAATCCTAATGTAAGCCCTCTAGCTCCTAAAAGGGCTATATTTAGTTCTAGTCAGAGCAACAGACGTACTGAACACCTACCTGATGCCAGACTCTGGACCAAGCTATCTAACATGACTTAACTCACTAGATTTTCTAGTTGGAGGTGTGCCTAGAGGATGAAGGGCAAGAGGTTGCATGATGGGATGGTTGAAAGTAGCCATCAGCTGGGCTCAGCATTGTACTGGGCACTTTTACTTGTATCAACATTAGCAACTGTGACTATCCCCTTTCTCCAGAGGAAGGAACAGGGGCCCAGAGCACAGAGAAGTTAGGTAACTTACCAAGGCCATACAGGTGAGTAACTGGCAAAGCTAGGTCTTTAAAGCAATAAAATTTTATTTTTTAAAATAAGTACACATAGGAATCTTTCCATGATGTGCATTTGAAAGATCACAGTGCCCTTCAAAGGGCTTCCTTGGGAGGCTGCATACTTAATTCAATGGTGCTGGCATTGTTGATTGGTTGCAGAATGCTTTTCTGGAAATGACCATTAGAGCCGATTTAGGAATTAAATAGGAAAGTCAGCCTTAATACATTAGAGTCACACCTTGATTTTGACCCAAAATAGCACTGCTCAGCTTCCCAGCTACACTGTGTGTGTGTGTGTGTGTGTGTGTGTGTGTGTGTGTTAGGAAACAAACAAAATCAGAGAAACAGCACAGAAAAATGAAATGGTATTGTCTCAATTTTGCTGTGAAGTTAGAACTGCTCTTAAAAATGTCTATTAGAGTTTTAAAAATAAAAATAAAATGGTTAAAAATATCTTACT
Source organism: Felis catus (assembly GCF_018350175.1). Lineage (NCBI taxonomy): Eukaryota > Metazoa > Chordata > Mammalia > Carnivora > Felidae > Felis > Felis catus. The sequence continues at coordinate 95,425,844 of NC_058375.1, read as the reverse complement.
TCAAAAATAACTTGTACCCTCAAAAGGAAGAATTTTTGCAATCAAAAACATATAAATAAGTGTTTTAAAGACACTTAAAAAAAAAAGAGTCCAAAACTGCTTTGAATAAGCAACATAACAGCAACATAACTGGATTGGCTTAGAAACTGCTAGAATCTCTCTTATGAAAGATTCTTTTTTAGATCTCTTTTCTATAATATTTTAAAGATACTCATTTACAGAAACACCTAAATTCCTCCAGACCCTGTCCCTGTTAGCACAGACATGCAGTATCCTAGTAGACACATCCCTAACGAAATCCATGCTGGCTCACTCTCTGTGTAGCCCTGACTCCTTTGGTCATCATTTAAATGTAACCAGAGACAAGTTCTCTCCCCTCCTTTCTTGTGCTTTTTTTTTTTAAAGGTTCTTGTAACAAAGTAAGATAGTTTCAGTCAGTATCCGCTGGTTTGGTTTGAGTCACCGAAGGCAAGACATTGGCAGTTCTTTTAATTATTGTGTTAAGAAGTTATTATATGCTTAAATGAGATAATATGTGTGAAAGCAAGTGACAGAGGATCTGGCATACAGTGGGAACTCAGCAACTGTGATAAGGAACCTGGTGACTAGAACAACTTAAAGGCATAGCAAGTTTCACTCCATAGGGCCTCGCAGTTCAGCACCATGGCCAGGGACACTTTAAGCCGAGGAGGAATTGTTGCATTTAGGCTGTCCCTGATACGCCACAACCAGCACCCTGTATCTGTCTTCTATTTCTCCTATTTCTTGTCTCCTATCTTCTGTTTCCACCACCGCTTATCTGTCTGCAATTTCACATTGTGCTTCTTTTGTATGTGAGCATTCTCGCTGACCATATTTGTCTCCTATGTCTTTCTCTGCCTTTCCTTCCCTTCCCTTTCCCGCTTCCTCCCCATATACACCGACAAACACACAGGCAAATGTGCACACTATCCTATTACTCCTTGGAAAATCCTTGCCCTTCCTCCCTTCTTTGAGGTCAGAGCCGAGGACTGCAGTGAGTCATTTGGAGGGCACAGTCTGGGGACCTTGCTGAGTCAGGAGTTCCATCTGAGACACCCTCGGTGGCACCCTCGGGCTGTCTCCACCCCATGGTGTGGAGGCAAACGCAGCAGCCACCAGGGGATGATTGGGGTCTGGAGGGAACAGGGAGAGTTAGACAATTATTTTCAGGCAACTTGAAAGGAAGGCTGTGTATAAGAAAACCCTCCCTTGTTCATCTTTATTTAGCCCTTAAAAGGTCAGATAACTGTGTCCTAGAGTGACCATCAGAATTTATACTTTACTGAAACACGAAATAAGTGAAAAAGAAATGAAAAAAAAAAAAGAAAGGAAGGAAGGTGGTTCACTCCCAACTTGTGTTCTTAAGAAAGGAGGATTCCTACCCATGGTTTCCCTTACTCCAAGATCCTTCCCCAGGGTAGAAGGCAGAGCTACCCCAAGACAGAAGCCTTAGGGGTACACTGCACTCTTCCCCCAAAGTTGGTTATCTAGGTCTGATGCGTGTACTGTTCCTCAGCTCTGATCACTGAGTGCCACATGGGATTGACAAGAGGATATGTATCCTCCTCTTCTCTCCAGTCCTCACCATCCAGATACCCATATGCCCCACCATATCTGACCCCACACCAGCCATTCTCAGCATATCCAAACTGGAACTTGTTCCAGAAAATCCTGCTCCTCCCCTTTCATCCCCATCAGTCAAGGTTTCATCTCATCACCCAAGGCCCCAAGTCACCCTAGACTCCTCTCTTTTCTCCCCTCCCACCCCTAATTCCAGTCGTCAAGTCCAACCAAGCCTACCTCCCCAATAGTTCTCAAATAAGTGTCCTCCTCCCCATTCCCACTGTCACTTTTTAGTTAAACTCCTCATCATTTCTCTCCTGGATTATTTCAGTTGTCTTTCAGATGGCTGTCTTTCTGCTTCCTACCTCATTCACCTTCCAGTCCAATTTCCATTTTTTTATTTCTAATACACAGTTTGATTCTGTGGCTGCCCTCCTTAAAACCCTTTAAATGTCTCCCCATTGCATGTAGAATCAAGTTCAAGCTCTTCGTCATGCCCCACTAAGGCCTCCCTGAGCCCCCTGTGACCTGCCTCTCCAACCTCACTGCCCACTACTTGCCCTCACAGCCCTCCAGAACAAATGAATGGCTGTTCTCAAAGCACAATGGCATTTAATGCCTCCATCGGTTTGCATATGATGTTACTTCTCCTTGGAATGCCCTTCCCCCTTTTCTTCCCAGCATGCTCCTGTTCATCCTTCAAGACTCAGCTTGAGTGCCTCCTCCTTGGTGAAGACTTCCTGCTTCCCCAAATTTGCCTTTGTAGTCCCACCTTAATGACTGATTTAAATTCTCACCTCCTCCCTCTAGACCAGGAGCTGGTTTTATCTATCTCTGTTTTCCAAATACAAGATAGTCAGTGTCCGACCCATAATTGGTAAAAAAAAAAAAAAAGAGAGAGAGAGAGAGAGAGAGAGAGAGAGAGAGATTTGATGAAAGAATGAACTTCTAATTAAGCAGACCTTGAACATGTCACATAACCTTTCTGGGACTTAATTTTGTCTATAAAATGAGGATAGTGATGCCTACCTTGCAAAGTTTTGTGGATTTTATGGAATAAAATATGCAAGACACCTAGCCCTTCCCAGCCCATTATAGCACCCCAATACATGTAATTTCCATATCCTTTCTCTTCTTTTTCCCTTTGCTATAATTCTAACCAAAATATTCAAAGGCAGGACACCTGGGTGGCTCAGGTAGTTGAGCGTCCGACTCTTGGTTTCGGCTTAGGTCATGATCCCAGGGTCGTGGGATCCAGCCTCATGTCAGGCTCTGTGCTAAGTGTGGAGCCTGCTTAAGATTCTCTCCCTCTCCCTCTGCCCCTCTACCCCACTTGTGCTCTCTCTCTCTCTTTCTTAAAAAAAAAAGGTAAAAGCAAAAGAGAAATCTCAAAGGCCCAATGCCGATGTGCCTGGATGGGGAGATTCATCTCCTGCCCCATCTGACAGGAACAGTGTCCTCATACCTTCACTTCACAAGCCCAGGTAGACGCTAGTCAGTGTTTAGTGAGGGTTAACTAAGGTCTGGCAACTGTTACATGTGAGGACTGACCGTGACTCAGGCATTCTTCCAAGTGCTTTACCTGTAATGACTCATTCAGCTTCACAGTGGCTCTGTGAGGATGCACTGTTATTGTCCCCATTTTATAGATGAAGAAGGTGAGACAGTGAGATGGAGGTCATCCAGCTAGTAAACTACAGTAAAGCAAGGACTGAACCCAAGTATTTGGACTTCAGAGAGTGTTTTCTGAACTCCAGCACAGTCCTGTCCAACACTGATTAAGGATGTTGTGAGAGATAATAGCCCTAGATCCATGAAAGAGCAGCTCCCTTGGTTTCTGAGACTTGGATACAACTTGCAGGTTCACCATGTGAGAATTTAGGGTAAGCTCCAATGGCCCCATTTCTGTGTGTACAGTTTCTTATTGTAGAAATTGTCATTTATCGTTATTAATTGGTAAATCTTGTTAAGAACATGGAGGCTCTCCAAATTCTCAAAGGTTAGGGGCGCTAGCCTTCAGCATTCAGTTCGTGGGCCAGTCACCTGTTTTTTCTAAATAAAGTTTTATTGGAACGTGGCTACTCTCATTCATTTATGCATTGTATGTGGTTACCTCTGCACCACAGTGGCAGAGCTGAGTGGTTGTGTCAGAGGCCTCATTGCCTGCAAGACCAAAATATTTACTATCTGGCCCTTTATAGAAAAAGTTTGTTAATAGTACTTTCAACCACCACCCACTTGTCAAAGCAGGCTGGGACAATCCCACGGGTGTCAGACACCTGGGCAAAGCCTCCAGGGACTGCTCCCTTTCCCAGCCAGTGCAGGGTTCTGTGCAGGCGACAAGGAAATGCATCATCTCCTTTGGGGATTCTGTGCAGCCCAGGGTGGGATAGGTGGTGCAGTTCCTAAGGTGCTAGCTCCATGGATGATCTTCGGGTTTGCTTCCTTTGCTGGTTTGGGGGTCGCTGGCCTGACTTGAGCCACAGGAGCCCGAATAAAGTGGCGGCGCAGTGCAGTCAAGACAAATCTCCTGACCCCGTGGAGGCTGCCGGAGGCGGGCAGCTGATGGATGGCAGAGGGAGAAATTCTCAGTTGCCGTCTAATCTGTGCCTGGGAAATAAATTGCTCTTGTCACTGGTGTCTGCCCCAGCCCTGCAGGTCCCTCTTCCCTGCAGAGGCCTCCCTGCACCCCACCCTTCCTCTGGCAGCCTGGAAATGCTGCCTCAGGAGGTGGGGAAGGAGAGGACAGGGGAGGAACAGGAGGAACGACACGTTCTGTCCCGTCCCCAGTAGCCCTGGGGAGCAGTGAGCCGCCTGCTGCCTACAAGAGCTGTCCTGCTCTGGGCCTGCTGCAAGCCTTAGGGCCTTAGTCTTCTTATCTGTAAAATGAGAAAGCTTTCAAAGTGATCTCAGGACCTTTTTTATCCCACGTTCCTGAGACTGCTGAGGGAGGGAAAACCAGAGTCTGGAAGGATCCCCAAATCTGATCATCAAGGGCCTCCATGTACGGAAATCTCTGAGCCTAGAGTTAGATCACATCTTCATTGGAACCCTGGTGTAGACTCAGGTTGGTTGGGGTTTGTCCAGAGCCTCTCAGCAGAGCCTCCCCTAGGAAATGCTGCTTTCTCTTTTTAAAGGAAGTTTTTCTGGGGTGCCTGGGTGGCTCAGTCAGTTAAGTGTCTGACTCTCGGTTTCAGCTCAGGTCATGATCTTGTGGTTCATGGGTTCTAGCCCTGCATTGGGCTCTGTGTTGACAGTGCAAAGACCGCTTAGGATTCTCTCTCTCCCTGTCTCTCTGCCCCTCTCCCATTCATGTACATGCTCTCTATCACTCCTTCTTTGTCTCTCTCAAAAATAAACTGAAAAAAAATAAAGAAAGTTTTCCCCCCAAAATTATTATCTGTGCCTCTGTGTCATCTATCTTTCTCCCTGCCCCCTCTCATTCTCTCTCTCTCCTTCTTCCTCCACTTTTGCCCCTCAGCTTTCCAAAAGACACCCTCAACCAGCCACCATCTAAGAGCTGGTGGGTTTATCATGTGCAGCCCTTTGGAAATGGGACATGGTGAGACAGGCTTTGCCGGACGGCTCCTGCTTGAGAGAGGATTCCCTTTGAGAACAAAAGAAATTCCCTTACTGGGACCTAAACTGTCACAGAGATGACCTATCAATAATCAAGACGGGGGGGCCCTGGGTGGCTCAGTTGGTTAAGCGTCCGACTTCGGCTCAGGTCATGATCTCACAGCTTGTGAGTTCGAGCCCCGTGTCGGGCTCTGTGCTGACAGCTCAGAGCCTGGAGCCTGCTTCGGATTCTGTGTCTTCCTCTCTGCCCCTAACCCATTCGCATTCTGTCTCTCTCAAAAATAAATAAACATTAAAAAAAAATTTTTTTTTAAATAATCAAGACGGGGACAGACACTGGCTGAGATCTGGGCCCAAAGCTTTCTCTGGATGGATGGAAGGGCCTGTGTCAGCTGGCAGCCGACATCCAGTCAATCCAGGAAGGCCTGATGGAAGAAGTAGTGTTTTAGAGCTACCTGAATGAGGAAGGACAGCTCGTTTGTTGTAGGGCAAGGACAGAGAAGGGGTCACCTCCCTGCTGAGGCAGACGTAATCACAGGCTCATCCTGGGAACTAAACTGGATCTGTCACTACGATTTCACAGCTGCACTCAAGGATGGGTATGGCTGGAGGGAGCTTGGGAGCGTGGGTCATCCATTAGCAGCGCGGATAGGGCTAAATCCCGAGCAGGGAGGTGGGGGCGGGAAGGCCAAAAAGCCATAGCTAGGTTCCAGATTCCTCCCCCCACTCCCCGAATGCCTCTCCCGCAAGGGGCTGGGTGCACCATGTTGCTGTTTATATCCCAGCTAGAGCTGCCCATCATCTTCATTAGGCACCTAACCAGTGTTAATCAAGCACCTAAGCCTTTAGAAGCAAGTCAGACGGACTGGGAGACAAATCCCAGCTCCAACATTTATTAGTTGTGTGGCCTTGCTTAAGCTGCTTCTTTCCTCAGAGCTGCCATTTCTTCATCTATTACATAGAATTCACAATAGCTACTTCTGAAGGCTTTGTGCGGCTTAAATGAGGCAATGTTTGCAAATTATCTTTCAGAGCATGGACACTAAGGACCCGCTCAATACATTTATTTATTCACAAAATATTTTTCCGCGCTCACCATATTCCCGGCACCGTCCAGATAACTACTGTTGGTGGTACCCAAGATGTGAAACCAGGGTCAGCTCCTGCCGCAGCTACAGCAGGACAGCACAAGTGACGCCTCCTCAGGACTGTCCTGACTGTCCTGGCGGGGAGGAGCAGAGATTTCCTCCCCAAAGCAGGGGCTGGGGGTGGAGAAAGGCTCTCCCACACTTCCTGCCACCCTGGTGTCATAGGGCGAGGGAGTTGGGAGCTCCAAACTCCCATTTCATTAAACGGTACCTGCTGTCGTGAGGAATAAATGCCTTCATGCATGTAAAGTGCTGAGGACGGCTGGCACATGATGAAGACTGGATGCCTATTCATTTTTACTGTTTCAGGAGGGTCCAGCTTTAGAACCAAAGGGCTCTGAGGTGGGGAAACCCCGTGGCTCTCCATTTCTACTCAGGAGTAAGGCCATAGCATGCAGGTGGGGTCGGTGGAAAGAACTTCCCAACTGGACCCTGTGAATTCTCTATTCTCTGGCTTCTGGAAAGTACTGTCTAGCCTCAAACAATACCTGGAGGTAAAGGAAGGCAAATATTTCCAAGCAAAATCCTGGCACAGCTTCCCTTGCCGGGTGGGACCCAACGTCCTTCTGGGTCTCCACAGAGGTTCCAGCTGGGCTCAGGGAGAGAATAAACTCCAAACTTGCAGGGCCTCATGGGGTCCTCCCATCTGTCCACTTCTTTCCTGTCAGCACCAGTCCCAAGTCTTCCCCTGCCACCCCGAGGTCTTTGCTCATCTTAGATGAGGTGACACTGAGGCTCGGGAGCCCCCAGAGAGCTTCTCACAAGGTGGTGGGGGCAGGCCGTGCACAGGAGGGCCTTGGGAGGAGAGAGGCTTCAAAAGATGAGCACTGCAGCTGCCACCCTAATGTCTCTCAGCAGAAGCCTAAAGCCAAGAAGCATTTTTAAACAGGGGGCAGACCTGATCGGTTTGTTTTTTTGGAAGGTCACTCTGGCTGCTGTGGAGAAGGCACTAGACCTGAGCAGGAAGGAGGAAAGGAGGCCAGTGAGAGGGCTGTTGTGTTGGTGGTCACATTTGGGCAAAGATCTGAATGAAGTTAGCTAAGTGTTTGGGCCATGCAGAGGGAGGGATGGGAGTGCAAAGTCCCTGAGGCAGGAGTGTGCCCAGTTTGATGAAAGACCAGCCAGGGAGTCTGTGTGTCTGGAGCAGAAACTAGCCAAGAGAAGGGAGCAGACATTGAGGTTAGAGAGGCAATGGGGAACAGGATTAAAGGGGGCCTTGTAATAGAGTGACCAACCATCACCATCTGCAGAGGACTGAGGGGTCTCCTCGAATGTGGGACTCTAGGTGCTAAAACCAACACAACTAACCCATCCATCAGGCACAGTAAACACAGTGCCTAGGACCTACAATACTTATGAACGTGTTCTAATTCTAACTTTTTTTTATCAGAATAAAGAAATGAATATGACAATAATGAATCTACAATAATAAATTCAGCCTGGATTACATTTGTCCTTATACCAATGCAGTTGTAAAGTATTATTTTTCATGGAGGAAGAAGGGCTCACATGAGGAATATGGCAGCCAGTTTGTGACCTTGAGCAAGTCATGTAACTTCTGAGCATCCATCAGTTTCTTATCTCCAAAAGGGGGTTACCAAAAGCTATCATTATTGTAAGAAGCAAAAGATTTTTTTAATAACCCAAACAAAAGTGTGTGGTGCATAGTAGGTGCTCATAAATATGAATTGAACCTTCCAAAGTTCCTGTATGATTCATTCACTCATTATACATCCAGTGAGCAAACAGTTTAGTACCCTTCCTTTGTGATACTTGTCTTCTAATGGGAGACACAGACAGCAACGCAATGAAAATCATACATTGTGGGGATGAATATGTGCTATTAAGAAAAATCGTGTGGGGCGCCTGGGTGGCTCAGTCCATTGAGTAGTAGAGTCACCAACTTTGGCTCAGGTCATGATCTCACAGTTTGTGAGTTTGAGCCCTGCATCAGGAACTCAAAAACAAATAAATACTAGGAAGGAAGGAAGGAAGGAAGGAAGGAAGGAAGGAAGGAAGGAAGGAGATAAAGAAAGAAAGAAAGAAAGAAAGAAAGAAAGAAAGAAAGAAAGAAAGAAAGAAAGAAAGAAAGGAAAGAAAGAAAGAAAGAAAGAAAGAAAGAAAGAAAGAAAGAAAGAAAGAAAATCGTGTAAGAAGATAGTCACAGAGGGGGTTTTTGGACAGGTGGCCACAGAAAGCCTCCCAGAGAGGCAGGTATGGACAGGTGAGCTCCCCTATAGTTATAGTTGGGGGACCCTTCCACTGAGAACAGGGGCATGCCTGGGAATGCTGTGGGCACTGGCAATGGGGCAGAGCAGAGAAGGCAGCTGGAATGCGGACGAGCCCCGGCCCTAGCATCCTAAGCATCGCAGTTGTCAGAGGCATAGGTTTGCTGAGGCAGCGACAATTACCGCACTGTTCCTCCATCCCAGGGTTGCCAGCAACCGTTCCCCACCCCCACCCTGTAAATGATGGGAACTTACTTCTCCCTGCTGTACTGCTGGCAGAAGGAGCTCAGCCAGGAGAGGAGGAGGACAACAGCTCACGAATTCACAGGGACACTTCGTCTCTGTCCCCACTGCCTGGGTCAGCAGAACCTGCCCCATGCACCCAGTGAAAGGCAGCAGCCTGCCCCCTCTGCCACCCGCATTTGGGGGTGGGGGGCGAAGCGTGCAGCCCCCCACTGATTGCAGCATCTGTAAAATGGGAGGATGGTAATAATAGAAGCTGTGCAGGGCTGCTGTGAGACTTACACGGAGGAATGGGTGTGCAGAGCGCTTTGTAAACTGTAAGACATTATACAGATGTTCATTTGCGATTTGTAAATGAGTTCGATGGGAGAGGGCGCATGGTGCGTGCCCAGGAACCGGGGGAAGGCAGAGCAAGTTAACGAACGGGGAGTGGCCACAGAGCGCCCAGGGGACTGTGACCCACACAGGAAGACAGTGTGTGAAAGGTACATGAATAAACATGAGCCATCCTCCGACTCCTAAGTGTCTTAATTGTGCTCCAGTTAACGAGGTAGACAGGCAGCTGCTGGTTTCTCTCAGGGCAGGAAGGCCCTCCCCGGCTTCCTGCCCTGCTTAGCTGCTTGCCCAGGGTGCTGGGGACAGGTCCCTGCAGATGGGCCGCCCCTCCCTCCTCTGCCCCAGCCAGTCAGGCCCCAGCCCCTTCTCTCACCTTGGTGCCCAGCAGAACAGTGCGGCCACTTGGGGCACAGAGCCAATACTCAGAAGCAAACCAGGGCGGGAGCTGGGATGCGCTTGGTGCTGGCCAGTAGTTATGGAAATTGGCGGTGGGGCTGGCAGCCGGCTTCCTGGAGCTGACCCCAAGCTGGGCAGAGCCTTGAGCCGCCCATGCGAGGGAGGCCTGGCTGGAGGGAAGCTGGGAAAAGACAGACAGCAGGCAGGAAGCCTGGGATTAGAAGGAAGCACAGGTCACCAGGCAACCTTCTTCTGACATTTAGATCCAGGGCATGCTTACTGCACACCTACTGTGTGCCCGCGCCGTGCTGAGTGCTTGCACTCACATTATCCTAGGTAATCCTCACAGTGGGCCCGTGTGGTCAGCACTACCCTTCATAGTTGAGAACACCATCTCCAAGAGATAAGGGACTTTATCAAGGTCACACACACATTTCAAGGTCCCAAGACTTCTGGGACCAAATTGTGTGTTCTTTTTTCTGAAACTTCTGAAAATATCTACACACACCACATCAGTGCTCTCACAGAAAACAATGTGGAGGACGGAAACACCTCCCCACCCCCACCACCCGCCTCCCGGCCCTGAGGGAGGGCTCCCCCGACCGTCCTCTCCCTACCCGCTCTCCTCTGCTTCTGGCCAGGTTTGCTGATGAGGAAGCTTGGCAAGAGCTCACAGAGAGGAAGGACAGTAAAGCGGAAGTGTCCCCTTGGCTACTCCCTGTGAGTCACCTCGGGCTGGCTCTGTCCCACACCTGAAGGCCCAGGCTTCTCTCAAGGGGGTCCTTTCTATATGATCCTCTTTCCCTGGATTTGGTGCCATGCCCTCCCCTCATCCCTCTATCCTAGGATGTGACAGCCCAGCTGTGCCCAGCCCTGGTATACTGTGCTGTCCCTCATGGTTTAGGTGGACCCTGCCCAGGCGCCTCTGTAGAGACTCTTTATCAACCTTCTCAGTTACCTTCGTTTGAGCATGCCATCTGTCAACAGTAGGGGGTGTGCAAGGAGGTTATGGAAAAGGTCTGAAGTAAGCTGCATGGCCCTCTCAGACCCAGGTGGGAAGAAGGATGCTGACCCGGACTCATTGCACAAGGATGCGTACCTTGGAGCTTCCTCAAGTTCCAGCAGTCTGGAAGGAGGTCCCAGAAGCCTCCTTGCTGTTGTGTGATCCCTCTCTGGCCCTCCCACGTCTGCCTGGCATGTGGTCATTAGCATGAGACACAGACTTTTTGCTCAGAGAGGACCATCGAGATGCAGCTGAGGTGTGAAAAGTAATTATGAGCTGGTGATTAGAGTCCCCCCTGGGTCTCACTTGCTGGGACACGCCTCTCTGACCCTCAGAGGGTGGATGAGATGAAGTAGCTTGGAAAATGGGCACCAAGGACTCTCCTACTCAGGAGAGAGACAGACGGGCTTGTCCCAAGGAGATGGATGGAATTGACTGGAGAGGCCCAGAGGCTGCCCTCCTGGACGTCCTGGGGCACTGCAACATGAAGGAGCAGTCCAAGCCTTGGAGGCCCAGAGTCCAGTGGCAGGGGACATGGCGGGGGTTCGCTGGTCTCACTCCTCCACTTGGGGGTGGGCCACATCTCTGCTTCGGAGGTCTTGGTCTGGGTTTGACCTCAGCTTGACGTCCCCCATGGGCCTAAGGACCTCAGCTTCACACAGTGGCCCCCAGTTGTGATGAGAGCAGCCCACTAGGCCAGCATGGAGACTGGGCACAGGGGGGTGGGAGCCAAGGCTGCAGGGCTGACTGTGTCCCAGAGCTGCAAGTACCCAACTCTGCCTATGACATGGTACTGGGAACATAATAGGCTCCCAGGAAACATTAGTGGGAACCTTCGGGCTCTTCAGAGTTCATTCATGCACAGACTCAGCATCATGGCCCTACCTTCATGACTTTCCAAACAGGAGCCCAGCACCGAGCCAGGGTCCCGGTCCCAGCTTAGCAGCTAACAAGCCAGGTAACACAGGCCGTGCTTTCCGTGACTCTAGGCCTTAGTTCCTGAATCTCTGCAGTGAGGGTAGCACCCACTGTGACATTACTGGATGAAGTCATTTGCAAATGGAGAAGGCATTTTAGCAGCCATTGGCAACTAAGAGCAGAGATGGCTGTATCACAAGGGGGATACCTGTATTCACACCCTGTTATACCCACTCCCCAGAGAGCCAGCCTCTGCCAGTAGCAGGAGTCTCATCCTTTCCATACCTCTCTGCTCCCTCCTCCGGCCTCCCTGCCTCTGAGCTCACCAAAGCCCCGACCTAAGCACCACAGCCAAGGAGGAGATATGCTTACGACCAAAGACATCTTCTTCATGTCTCCATCATCTCAGAGTGCCTTGAAAAAACATCCTCTAGCTAGGACATGCCAGATTTGGCAAATAAAAATACAGGACAATGGATAATGGGTTTTTTTTTTTTTCAGCATAAGTGTGTCCCAAAGTTGCATGGGACATACCTATACTAAAAAATTAATCATGTTTATCTAAAATTGAAATTTAACCGGGCATCTTGTATGTTATCTGGCAACCCTGCTCCCAGACAAGAAGGTTCTTAAATAGAGTCAGCTGCCTGGTGCCTGCTCTGGCAAGTGCCATGCTCTGAGTGATACCAAATGCTCAGCTATGACCCTCTGAGAGCGATAAGCTGTCCTTTACTGTAGAGAACAGCTGAAGGCCTCATGTCTCCAGACCTCCTCCTATACCTTTTCAGATTCAAAGAACCTTCAAACGCTAATCCACTCAGCGAATATTTAGCAAACATCTACCTTTTGCCAGTCACTCTCCCGAGAAGTGGAGTTACATGGTAAAGGCAAAGAGGCCAAGGCTCATCTCTCATAACCATCATGTTTGGAACAAGTGTCAAATGTCAGTGGTAAGCATCCTGGAAGCTGTGCCATGTGATCCATACAAAAACCCAAGAGGGTGGTAGTTTACAGATGAGGACACTGAGGTTTACTGAGACTAACCATTTGTTCATTCATTTACCAAGTGTTTATTGAGCACCTGATAGGTGCCACGCACTGTGCTTGGTGCTGGGAATGCAACAGTGAACAAGACAGATAAGCATCCCTGCCCTCATGGAGCTTCCACTCTAATGGGGAGCAAGGGTTGGAGGGGGCGGGCATAGACAAAGTATAAGGTATAGTGTATGAAAAGAAGATAAGTGTTATTCTGAGAAAAAGAGGACAGAGAATCAGGCTGTGGAGTGCCGGTGGCAGAAGGTGTAATTCAAAAGAGGGTGGTCCAGGGAGAGCCCCTGACAAGGTGACATTTGAGCAAAGATGTGGAGGAAGCAAGGGTAGGATGGTGAGAAGTGGAAAGGAGCTTCGACTTTGAATGGTTCCGATTTTAGCAGTCAGATTCCTGATCCCTCTGCATTTCTGCCCACCAGACGTTTGATTGAGGATCTGCTCCCTGCCTGACCCTTTCACACACATAAGATTTCTTTTAATCTCCACATCAGAACAATGCTAAAGGTAAGTTTTATTATTGCACTTTTCCAGAGAAGAAAGATGAAATGACTCAAAAAGATGAAATGTCGAGCGTAAGATGCCAATCCTGGGCTTCAAGCCCTGGTTCTTCCATTTCCAAGTTTACCACGCATAATGGGAAGCACTCGGGTCAGCCTAGCTGGCTGGTCTGGCACAACCTATTTCACTTCTTAAGCCTCAATTTCCCCACCTGGAAAGCAGGGTTAATGTTATTACTCACCTCATAGCATTCCTGCCAGATGAGCCAATAATACATGTCAAGTCCCAGACTCAGCACATTCACACCATTACTATTATTCTAAGAATAGCGTTCTACCCGTCGAGCCCCGCTGGACGATGTGGGTTAAGCAGTGTGCTGCCCAGTCCCTGGGGGAGGAAAAGATGGAACTGGAGCAAACGCTATCAGGGCAAAGGTGGGAAGGGGACCACCACAGGCAAGCCCACCTGCATGTGAGCAGATGAGTAAACGTTGTGTGAACCTAAGTGGTGCGTCTCTGTGATTGTAATTACGCTGGTTTGAGGTTATGACTTCAGCTATTTTGTTTTTCTTTTGGAGGCACTGGCTCATTTTTTATGCATGCACAGGAGCTAATTGCGTCCCAGAGAGCGCTCTCCGCCTGCTGGTCTGGAGGTGCGCCGCCATATGCTTGGCGTGCGCGTAATTAACCCAGTTCAGCTGCACTCCCCTCTGGCTGGATTAGGGATTCAGCTTCGGTTTCATTCGCAGGCAACAGTCCCGCAATTCATATTTATTCAAATGATTACCCTAAAGCAAGGTGCCGAGGACAGAGCCCAGTGCCAGGCCAGAAGCCGTCTGGGCCAGCTCATACCAGCGATGTCCAGTACAGAGCATGGGGCTCCATCCTTGCCAGCTCCCAGAAAGGGCTCCTTGCCCACCCACGTGTTGGGGAGCAGGTCCACAAAGAGCTTTGGGCTGCCTTGAGGTGCTGAAGCTGTTTTCCTGGCCTCTACAGTTTCTTGTTCCTGGACTTGCTGTGCGGGTCCAGCCCTGACCCTGTCTTCTCCCTGCCAAGTTTCCTGCAACTATAATAGCCATGGGCCACACTAGCTCTCTTTCCAGAAAAGTGCTTTCAGCACCTGGGACAGGGACTTAGACATAGTGGGCACCTGATTAACACTGAGCAAGGCATGGTTCAGATGGAAGGAGGACAAAGGGATGCTCCATTACTCGTCTGGGATAGAAACCTGAGCCTGTGACCCACATGTTCCATGACCTCCACAAATGGTCACCTGTCCAGGTGGTGGCCGCTATAAAGATGGATAGGTCAGGTACTCTTGGGAGCTTAGGGACAGGGACAGGAGGAAGCTATGGGGAGCCAAATCAAGGACTGGCCATCTGTCTAAACTGCCCTAGCACTTTACTGCCCTCTGCAAGTGGCCAGCGGCTCCTAGCAAGGCTGTTCTATGAGGATCCAGAGCTATATCAGTCTCATGCCAGGGTTTCCATTGAGCTGTAAGCCACTCTTTGTCCCATAGCCACAGCCTCCTTCATGGTGGTGATTCACTCCATATGCAGGCTCTGAGCACACACATCACACAGACACCCTGCTAGGTGCTGGGATGGGGAATACAAAGAAGATGAGAAACACACTCAGTCCCCAAGGAACTCACAATGAGTGGGAAAGACAGATATGTAAACAAATGGTTGCAATCCAGTGGGATAAATACCGTAATACAGGCATGTTTACAGAGGTTCGAACACAGAGAAGAGAGTGACTAAATTTGCCACGAGTTGGTAGTGAGATTGTTGAGATTTTCACTGAGTACAGATGAGTTTGGGGGCAGAACTAAAGCAGCGACATTTCCTTTATTCCACAGAGGTGTGGACACATTTCCGTGCTAAGCATTCTGCTGGCTTGTAGAAGATGTATGGTTCCTAGACTCAAGGAGTCTGCTCTCTAGGCGGGAAGACTCATACTGCACGCATTTATTCAACAAGCATTTTCTGAGCACCTACTATATACCAGAGGCTGTGCTAGACTCAGGAGATACAAAGATGATTAGACAGGATCACTGCCCTGATCTAGAGGGGAGACAGAGAGATGAACAAAATACATTACAAGTCAAGGGAATATATCCATCACAAGAAGAGCCCTTTTAGGATATGAGGAGAAGAAACAGTTATTTGACTAGAGACAATAGCAGCTCAGGGAAGACTTCCTAGGGACAAGTATGTCCATGTTGGGTTTTGAAGGATGATTAGGAGTTTCCAGGTCAGGCGCACCTAGGTGACTCAGTCGGTTAAGAGTGCGACTTCAGCTCAGGTCATGATCTCGTGGTTTGTGAGTCCAAGCCCCTTGTCGGGCTCTGTACCAACAGCTCAGAGCCTGGAGCCTGCTTCGGCTTCTGTGTCTCCCTTTCTCTCTGTCCCTCCCCGGCTCGTGTGCTCTGTCTCAAAAATAAATAAACATTAAAGAAATTTCTTTAAAAAGGAGTTTCCAGGTCAAAAGTGGCTGGCTATAAGGTCAGCGCAGATGATTATAAGGACATAAATAGCTAATATGGGAGCTCATCAGGAATACAAATGAGAAATATGTAATGCATTCCAACGCTGGACTAACCTCCTAAGTGCCAAATGACTATCACCGAAAGCAAGCCTATTCAGGTTTCTCTGCATGTGAGAAACGTACTTGGTTCAGTCTTAGTGACGTGGCTCAAGCCCTCTGGGGATATATCATGGGGGCATTTGAACACGGAGCTGGCATTTGAACACTGGTCACTTTCCCAGTCCCTGGGCTTCCTATTAGTTGAAGGCAAACATGGGAAAGTCACCTGGTATAGTAGCACCCAGGGGTCAGGGACTGAACCAGTCACCCCAGAGTCCCCTGAGGGCCTTGATAGCACACGGTTCCTTGCTGTTCTCCTGGACATTCCCACTCAGTGGGCCAGGGTCTGTGTACTCTAAGTTCCCCAGAGGGATTATGATAAGGCCCATTGATCATGTGTCCCTCCCTTGGTTATTCTTCCTTTCACAATGAGGGGTATGTTCCAAGGGGAAGTGAGGCCTGTGGGTTGGCTGTAAGCGGTCCCCAGATAGTGCTTCAGCCTCCAGGGCTTCCTGAGGAAGCAGAGGCCCGGGAGACATGTCTCCAGGCACACTGGGCAAGGGGAGTGGGGGTTGCTGTTTGTCAGGTTGTTTAGGCACTGATGAAGATACTATTCTTAGCACTCAGGCAATTTGGGCTCCTCTAATCAGGGAGCAGGGAACAGGCCAACTGAGGGTGCCAGGAGATTTGAAATTCTATGCAGAGCCTGTGAGGACTGGACCAGGAAAGATGACATTCTCGGGCAGGGTTAGTTGGAGGAGAATCAGATATTTTCCAGCCCCACAGACGAAGGAACAAGAGGAAAAGTTGCTAAGGTTGAGCAGGGCAGAACATGGCAACATGGTCAATGAGTTCCCTGGATGGTTCCCTAGAAGAGAAGGTGGACTCTCCTTTGCCTTCAGAAAGGCAAGAGGTGAGTCGGACTGCACGGTCCCGTGGCTACTGCGAGGCAGGTCTGATGGAAGGCATGGAGGGTGCAGGGTGAGGAGACTGGGGCTCGAATTAGGGATCCTGTAACAAGGAGGCTGGAGCAGCAGATAAGAAATCTGGCCCCTGAAAGAAAGCCCAGAGGGACCAAGGGAGGAGCCTAGTCACAGAGGAAATGAGTCCAAGGAGGGAACCGGGCCACCACGTTCTAAGGAGAGCCCAGAGAGAGACTGTAGGTGAGCAGGGCCCAGTCAGGCTAAATGGCATCTTCATGTGCATTAGAGAAGGCACCCCTCCCCACAGACGCAGCACACAGATTACAGCCCCTCAACCAGGACTGCAAGTGGAGCGCATGGTCTTGAGGCCGAACTCGTACATGGTTGACCTTGTACTCCCCCACGCCCCCTGCCTAGAAACAGGGTCACTCCCAGAGCCTGGCCCCAGGCCGCCCCTAATGCCACCACCCACAGGAGGAGAGGCTCTCGGGGCACTGGGCCAGGCCTGAAGCCACAGGTGCTGCTGCCATGAGTGGGGCTCCATGAGTCCTCAGGGGGCAGGAGACCCACGTCCGATGGGAGGGGAGGAGGAGAGCCAGGTCCTGGGGGCCGGCTCTTCCCCACCCGTTGCTGGAGGCTGGGCGCCGTTTCTGGGGACAGCAGCACAGCTGGCGACTTGCCAGATCGCAGCCTCAGAAGGAGGTCGGGAGGCTCAGCCTGCCAGGGGGAGGGGAAATAAGTGCCGAGAGTCATCGAAGGTGTTTTTGGTGATTCTACAGCAAGCGCCCACTTCAGGAGGTTAGCCCCGTCTACACAGTGTTGAGGCCCAATCGACAGGACACTGGGCTCCGAGGGCCGCCTGCACCTGGCCAGGAATAGACACGTGGCCCACCACAGGTGTGCCTGCCATCCTTCTGATGGCCCCTGTCTTGAGGAGAGGCTTAGAGAAAGGAGCGGAAGTGGGGAGGAGGGAGGAGGTGGAGAGGAGGGCAGGGTGGGGTGGAGACCGGAACTGGAGGCTGGGACCCAGAGGAAAGGAGCAGGAGAACAGAAAACCCGCTGGCAGCCTCTGCAGGTGGGAGTAGCCAGCACTTCCTGTGGGAAGTCCTTCTGGTGTTACCAGCATCCTTCCTCACTTACCTGTGCTCACCTCACCCATCCCCCCCCCCTCACCCATCTCCACTAGGAGGGACTCTCCTTAGCCATGGCTTATAGCCAGGAACTGAGGCACGGAGAGGCACGGGGATTCTCCCAAGTGCTCAGCACTAAAAGGAGCCAGAATTTGTGGGGGGCAGGCCGGCCCCAGAGGCCACACCTGCTGGCCTGGCTCGTACAGCAGTTTGGGTGCAGCCCTCCTGGGCTCATGCCAAGCTCCAGGGTGTGGAATCCAGGGTTTCTGAGGCCTCTGGGTTTGGTAAGAGCGTGTATGAGAGCCTATCTTCTGCAGCTGTACCAAGAGACACCTGAGAGTCACCTCAGGGCAAAGCCACATCCAGGGAGAGGGGGGAAGGAAGGGATCCAGGCAGGTGGCAAGAAACAAGGCTCCCAGCTCTTACTATGGGAAGTTTCCACTGAACTTCCTGGAATATAGAAGGTGTCACCGCCACCGCCACCACCACTCCCACCCACAGCTATACCCCTCCGAGGACACCTGGGGACCTTGGGTCAGGAATCACAGAAATCTACAGAGCTCTGTCTGAGACTCAGTCTCTATCTGCTCAGGACCTGCAGGGCACGGCGCCCTGCCATGCACCTGGCAGTGTCCCCCTGGCCAGGAGATGGAGTCACAGAGGAGTGAGCCACATACCAGCTGCTTGAAGCCAGGTGTGCCTTGTTCCGTCCTCTGAGAGCCAGTAGGGGATCACATGCTGCATTTCAAGGGTGTCAGACAGCAGAGGGAGCTGTGGCCTCCACTCCACGGGCCCGGGGAGGGGTTTGTGGTGGGAGGAGGGCCCCACAAGGGCTTTCTCAGAGATACAGTGAGGGCTTGTGGAGGCCATGCCAGGGCAGCGGCTCAGTCAGCCTGGGGCACATCCTGCGAGCTTCTCCTTGACTATCTTCACCTCCAACTTTCCCCTCCACTCGTCCCGGGGATCCTGCCCGGTTAGGAGCTGGAGGACTCTGTTCCCTCCGTCCTCCCTTCCCCACTGCTGAGAACAATTAAGCCCAGGACAGCCATTAGCTAGCACTGAAGGGCCTGTATTGATTAAGGATAATTATATTTACTCTTCAGCACTTTGAGGCCTGGTAGGAATATTTTTTGTTAATTTGCTGCTGCTTAGCCTCAGGAATAGAGACTGATATGCCCCCACCTAGATCTCCCCTACACACACGCACACACATGCACATCCACATGCAGACACCCACGCACACACATCCACACGCACATACATACGTGCATGCGCATACACATACACGCATGCACACGCATGTCTTCATTGTTGCTGAGTTGCTGTAAATGCTCATCCAAGTTCCATGGCATTATGAGCTGTCCTTCCTAAAGCTTTTATTCCAGAAAAGAACGTGGAAATGGTGGAAGGAGGTTTATTTTCTTTTGGCTATTTTTGTCTTGGGTGAGAGGCATCGAGGAGCCCAAATTGCAGCAAAACACAAACACACACACACACACACACACACACACACAAACACACTCATGCACTATTTTCCTCCCTCCTCCCCAATGCACGTATTTTTAAATCCTATATTCTAGAAGGAAAGGAGACACAGAGGTGTCTCTTCTCTTCTCTCTCTCTCTCTCTCTCTCTCTCTGCAATATCAGAACCCAAATCCTGTGAAGAGATAGCCCTGTGCCCCCTTTGTCACATGGGGGAAGACATATTACCTCCTCACTTCCTCTGGCCCCCCTGCCCTGCCTCCCAGGTAACACTGCTCACTCACTTTTGGTGTCTTATTTGGCCTGAGTGCAAACACGCCTCCTCGCTGTCGCCGGGTCATGAGCACCTTTCTTCCTTTGGTAAACATTTTCCAGACTGGGCCAGACACGGGGCTCAGGCCGAGGCTACAGAGGCAGGGGGTGCGTCTCTGCTCTCAGGTGGCTCACAGTCTAGGGAGGGAGACCAGGTAGAAAAAAAATCACAGGTTCCTCACATGCTGTGGGTCCGGCACTTACCAGAGCTGCTTCATTACCTGGGGCAAGGAACTTCGTTAAGACTCAGTTTCCCCAGTTGTAAAACTAAGAGGAAAATAAGAGCCACTTCACAGAGCTGTGGTGACAGACGGCACCCGAGGAGGTGCATGGGGCATACTCAGCCACTCGGCCTGTGGCACATGCTCAGTAAATAATAGTAGCTATGCTTAATGAATGTCTACTATGCCACAGGCACATTTCGCGGGGACTACCCCGTCTAATAATCCTCATGAGACATTTAGGAGGAGATGGAGGTGTGGGAAGGCTAAAGAACATAATCCGGGTCCCACCGTAAGCTGAGATTCCACCCCAGGCGTTCTGGCTCTCTTGCGTGCTTTCTTGCTCTGCTACTATACCCCCATCCCCCGGCCCTCACCCCCAGGTAACACTGGCTCCCATTCTTTTAGCAGCAGAGTGTCATGGGTGCACAGAGGAAGGGTGCCTTACATAACCTGTCGGGGGGGAGGGGGGGATGACATCAGGGAAGAGTTCCGGAAAGAGGATAAATGGCCTTTTTCCGGTAGAGGGAACTGTGTGTTCAGAGGCCCAGAGGTAAAAGAACACAGTGTATTCGGAGAACAGCAAATATTTCAATCTAAGTGGATGAGAGTTAGGGTGACCATATATCCCAGTTTGCCTGGGACTGTCCTGGTTTATACTATTGGCCCAGCCTAATTATAAATAGTATCGTGTTCACTCTCAGACAATCCCGGTTAGGACAATAAATTATATGGTTGCCATACTTCCAGTGTGTTGGGCTGGAGACGTAGAAACAGAGTTTTGCTAACCCACCCAGAGACTCTGATTTTACTCTGAAGGACATGGAGACCCACCGAGGGATGAATTATAGGGAGCAAGGCTGAGGCCAACCAGACCTTTAGGAGGCAGTGGTCCAGGGGGATAGTGATGATGAATTATTAAGGAAGCAGAATCCACAGGCTTTGGCTACAGAGAGGTCGTGGGATTCATGGCTAAGGGCATGGACTCTGGTGCCAGGCTCTCTGGGGTCAGATCCCAGGTGGCCACTTGTTAACTAGATGACCTTGCGTTGGGTAAATTATTTCATATCTCTGTATCTCACTTTCTTTGTCTCTGAATAAGGTATAATAATAGCAGCAGCTCACAGCGTGACTGAGTTAACCTATAAGGCAGTTGTAAGCAGTGACGGGTCAGGGATGTCCCGGTCTCTGGCTTAGGTCACTGGAATGGAAGCAGTCCTTAAGAACAAGAGGAGACATGAGGAGGAAGGACGTGGGGATGGGAAGATCCTTTCAGGATATGCTGGATTTGAGGTGTCAGAGGTAAGAGGAAATACCAGACGGGTAGCTGGATGCGCCGAGTCTGGCATGCAGGGAAGGTCCAGGCTGAAGATTCTGACCTTGGCACCATCCCCTACTGGATGGAGTAGGGGAGAAGTACCTGGAAACCCCTGGGAGCACTAGACTTTAAGTTGCCTATGGAAGGGAGGGGCCCACGAAGGGATCTGAGGCACGATCAGAAAGGCAGGAGAGAAACCAGGAGAGAACGATTTCCCAGAAGCCAAGGGAGGGTTGAATTTCAGCAAGGAGGGCGTTTTCAACAGAGGCATATCCCGCAGCAAAGCCAGCCAGTTCAGAGACGAAGAGCCACCTTCCGGTTAATCCATGGAGACCATCATGGCCTCGGTGGGCACGTTGCACTGTAGATGGCAGGGATTACAGTAGGAATGGAAGACAAGGAAGGAGAGGGAATGAGCATGGACCCCTTTTCAGAAGCTCAGCTAGAAAGGAAAGGGACAGTGGCCACAATAGCGTGCAGGGCCAGGAGAGGTGTGTTCGTCTTCAGCGAGCAGAGCCTTGAGCTGGGGAGAGAGCAGTGGAGCCGGAGAGGTTGAAGATGCCAGATAAAGGCATAATTGATGGCACACAGTCCTGGAGGAGGCAGGAGCCGATGAGGTGCTGGCGTGCTGGCAGGATTAGCTGACGGGAGGAAGGCAGCCTTCTGTAGTGAGATGGAGGGGGAGAGAGAAGGACAAGTGGGGATGCAGGTAACTTTGTGGGGGGGGGCATGCTGAGCACGCAGCTGGCACCCTTTTCCCCGGAACCTTGGAGGCAAGACTTCCAACGGAGGGAAGGGCTGGGGGGTAAGGGGGCTTGAGGGAAGGGTGCATCTGTGCAAGAGCCATGTGGGGAATGAAAACAGTGTTTCCTGGGGGGCCGGGAGGATTGCTGTTGCCAGGGTGGTCCACATGGACCCTGCGGTCACCTGGGATGACAGCCGTGCTGGGGCTGGCATGAGACGAAATGCCATGGTTCTCAGTGAGCAGAAAGTTGATAAATGACGGACCGACAAAAGGATAGAAGAAGTGTATATCGAAGCATCAGAGAAGCAGGAGGCTTTTGTAAAATTTGACAACAGAGGAATCATTTTGAAGCGGCATTGGTTATCAAGGAGGGGCCTCCCTGCCTCCTAGAAAAAGGAGCTTTTCCTCCCAGAGAGGTCTGCAGGGACACGGTGAACTCGAAGGTGGAATCTGGGCCCAGTTTGCCTTTGCCTCATTTTCCTGCCCATCTGGCATATTTGATAAGCTGTTTTAAAATGTCGGCTGGTTGAGAGTGAGTGAGCGAGCGAACCAGCAAACGAATGAATGCCTCGCTCCCATTCGGAGAGACACTTCCACCTGTACCCGTGTTTCTTGCTGTGGACCTTGCCTCTTTCCTGTCCCTGAGAAGTGCCAGCTGAGCCTCAGCGTGGGGGCCGCCTCTCTTCTCTGGGGCCATATGGGGAGCTGGAAGAAAGGGGCAGAAGGGGTGTTTGCTGTCACTCTTGGAGAGAACCAAAGTCCCAGGGATCGTGAGACCTGCCCGCCCACCCAGCTCCACTCCTGTACCCCATTTTAACGCCAACATAGAACGACCGCACCACGGTCCACCAGCACTTGGGTGTTCAGTAACTCTAAGTAACATTTCAGTGCATAGCCAAAGGAGCAGAGGTAATGTAGCATAAGGGGAAACACAGGGTCAATTGGAGGGGTATAGGTTTTTTGCAACCGTAGATCTAGTTTCTCAACTGGATTTATTTTGTGCCTGTCACTACCTTCTACCTTACTCCCTAGCCTGGCACTGATGCCTTGATCAGAGAACCCTGAGCTACAGGGAAGAAGGCGCCTCGCTGGCTCCCAATGGGGCAAAATGAAGCAAGATGTCCACCCAGGCAGGGAAGACCACAGCCCTCCTATCCCCAGAGACCACCCAGACTCCCTCCAAGAGAGCGGAAACAGACTGGCTTTATTTTTAGCTCCCCTGTGAGCCCCTGAGCCCTGCCCCAATTTCTGGGAACAGAGAGCTTGGGGCCCTCACCATCTGGCCATAATGGAGAGACTGGGCGAACCTTGTCTTCTCCTGCTGCTCACAATGAAACACCAGGGGAACGCAGCCCTCTCCACGTCCACATTGTCCAGCCCAGGAAATCTACGTATTGGAGCCTCCAGTGGGACTGGAGTCTACTGGAACCACAGGATCAGTCCCATGCCTGGGGCTCTGCCTCTGGCAGGATCTTCAAGGGCCTTGCTATGGGAACCCCAAGCTCCAGCGACTGTTCTGACTATGCGGTCTCCTCCCCAGACCCCAACTACCATTTTTCTGAGTTTAGCTTGAGCTTCCCGTAGGACTGGAAACAAATCAATGACTCAGAGAGCAAAGGACAGTGCAAGTAATCAAAGAGGATCCCAATTGAGCTCATCCCAGACAAGGTAATAAACAGCATCATTTATTCATTCATTCAGCAAAAGGTGGAACTCAGGCCTAGAAACATGCTAAAGATGCCAGAAATGAACTTAAAACATCATCTTTGCCCTCAAGATGCACCGCTGTTGTTCTCTGTCCCCCAACCAGGACTCCTGGGATCCAGGGAGCAGAGCGGAGGGGGTGGGGGGTGGGGCTGGGAAAGCTGGTGTTTCTACTTCCTGAGCTGAATCCTCAGGGTTATAGTTTCTCCTCACTTCTATTCTCTGGCAATGCCCCCTTCGTTCATCCTCTCCGCCACGCGTTCTCGGCCCGTATGCACAGCGGAACTGGGAGAGCACCTGTCATACAGACAGTCGTACAGATGGCTGACAGTGGGTGTCACTCACCTTGGCAGAGTTTCTTGGCATTAACTGGCTGCTCCATGGAGCCCCTGATGGTCTCCGTCCATCAGGGTGAGGACCCTCCTTGGAATCATTCTCTGCCCTGATCTCCAGTTACCCGCGCCTAGGCTGAAATATTTTTCCAAGTCCTTCCAGACCCAGCTGGGTCTTTGGCAGCCCAGATATCTCTCAATGGCATTTGCTCCCCAGTGAGAGTCTTGGTAGGTCTCCCCATGGATAGTGGTATCCCCTTTCTCACTCTTGGGCTCTGGTACCTGTAAGAGGCCCTTGCTGCCCCCAAGGCTGATCCTCAGAGGGACATTCAAATGGAGCAATTGAACTAAAAGACAGTGGTCTGGCCAGGGGAGCCACTTAGGGCGGGTGGAGAGTCTGGACCGCTGATGCCGATTTGGAGGTCCACACTGACTCCCCATCACCATGGCACTCCTGCCAGGAGTTCTGTTGAGCCCCACATCCCCTGTGAATGCCCAGCTTAGCAAGAGCAGTCCTGAATCCAGGACACCTGGGCCCCTTGCTGGCTGGCATTTGGGACCCAGATTGATGTCTGGATGGCCTCTTCAGGCGCTCCGCTTCCCAGATGCCCTTCTCTCCAGAGTGTATTTCCGTGCGGCAAAGCCCCGGTGTGCCCCGGCACAGAGAATCCACAGAGAATCAGGAATTGTTGAAAATGGCATTATCTGGGTGAAGAGTTATCCCCCCGGCCCCGGGGCACATTGGGCCTAGCCCCCTGCCACCCTCAGCATGTGAGGACATACTTCTCCATTCTTTCTTCTCTCCTCAACAGCCCCGAATAGGCAGAGACTAAAATAAGACACTCAAGTGGTAAAGGCCAGGGAGGCTGGAGGAAGACCCATGTGACAGCGCGGGAAAGGCAAGCGAGCCGACCTGGGTTCTGCCCTTTTGTGGGGGCCTATTTGGCAAGTGGCACTTTAGCGACACACCATTGTCTCATTTACTCCTCCCATCGGCCCCACGAAATGAATATCATTATCCTTGTTAGAGAAAGGAAGGAACCTCGGGGAACTTAACTTGCGCGCAGTCACGTGGAGAGTCAGTTAAGCACACTGATTCTAGAGAAAGCTGAGAAGCAGCAGTTCCAGAGGAGAGTTAGGTTCTCCGCCGTCTCCCCACTAGCACAGACAGTAGACGACAGTATCGCTTGTCATCTCCTGGGCCCTCCTGCCTGCCTGATGGCGCTCATGCCCAGAGGGTACAGCAAGGAAGGTTCTAGCTGCATAGGGAGAGGGGAATGCCACATGCCAGGGAGGTGCCTGCGTGTCTGAGATCTGTGAGCCAGAGGGGGCAGCCCAGGTGAGAGATCTGAGTGGGGATGTGCCACGACGAGCTGCCTGCCAGAGGAGCCCAGGAGTGATGCCCCAGCAGCACAGGACAGAAGGAAATGGTGATAGGATCGCTCCCTAATTAAACACCTGCAGTATCGCTCTGCTAAAAGCAGGAGAGCTGACGTCTTTTTTTTTTTTATTTGGCCCGCTAATAATTTTATTCCTTAAAAGGTAGAATGGGTGGGATACCTGGGTGGCTCAGTCAGTTAGGCGTCCGACTTCGGCTCAGGTCATGATCTCACAGTTCGTGACTTCACAGTTTGTGAGTTTGAGCCCCACGTGGGGCTCTGTGCTGACAGCTCGGAGCCCGGAGCCTGCTTTGGATTCTGTGTCTCCCCTTCTCTCTGCCCCTCCCCCATTCATGCTCGCTCTCTCTCTCTCTCTCTCTCTCAAAAATTAATAAAAAAATTAAAAAGATAGAATGGGAAAATAGGGGAACGGAGTCTAGATTGAACCGTGATCCACAGAAAAGAATTATTTGTTATCTGGCGAATGCGGCGTCCCCCAGGGGCAAAGACTTTGCATTTTGTTCACTGTGGTTCCCCCTCTGCCTAGGACAGTGCCTCGCACATTGGAATTGTGCAAATATTTACTCGGTGTATCAAAAAGAACAGGGATGGGAACCTGGAAGAGAGAGCCACATCATCTTAGCGCGACTGATAGCCGGGGAAGGGAACGCTGGCATTTGCAGACAGAAATTTGCGGTTTTATAAACAGAGAATCTGAAAAGCTCAGTGGAACAGTAAGTTTAGTTCCAGGGCCAAAGGGGAACACAACTTAGAGGGTCGGGGAATTATAAATATGAAATATCTGTGCTACAGTCACAAACCATCTCTGAGAGAAAAAGGGAGGCATCACAAACAATGACTCATACGTGTTTGAATGAAGGGTGGATAACAAATCACTTTGAGGACGTGATGAAACTATAGCCCATTTCTCCCAGAAAAAAAAAAAATGCACGTCAATACAAAATTTTGTGCATGATTTGGGGAGGGGTTGGAGACTTCGTGTTACAGAGACCTAACATAAAGGGACCAGTGAAGGTTCTGAGGGCTTCCTGCTCGGAAGGGATCGGGGACACATCAGAGGACGGAAGGCATTATAATGAGGAGGGGTTCCAGGGGTCACCACACCCTGCAAGAACTATGTCTGAAAGTCTAAGCCCGGAATAGACATGCTTTTAAAAATGCAGACAGCAAAAAGGCACTTGGGGTATTTCTGTAGTTATTGCTGCAAGGATTCAGGAATCAGACCCACCTGGTTTGAATCTCAGCTTTGTGATAGCGGACAAGCTCTTTAACCTCACCAAGCCTCGGTTTCCTTACCTGTAAAACGGAAGTGATATCTAATCCGGAAGGGTTATTGTAAATAATATGCTTGATAATGCCTGTCAAGTGCTTGGCTTAGTGCTTGGCACATTTGGTCTAATACATATTCATCATCATTATTATTATCATTATTCTCTGCTTGTAATGCCCTTGTCTCCTGTTCTATCAAACCCTTCAATAAAGGTTAGCTTTTAGCGGTTTTTGTTATTTTTAAGTAATGCCTGAAGCAGGAAAATGAACATGATAAAGGACTGCTCCTTGGGGAAGATGATGTAATATTAACTTTGTTCAAAAGAAATAGCTAACAAAAGGGAGTCCGGGTAGCACTGAAGGGCAGGCGAGAAATACAGCACATGAGCCTGTGTGGAAAACCGTGCCCCTGGAGGAGACAGAGAAAAGTAGGGCCACCCGCCTCTTGTTTTGGGAACAATTTTCGATCTGACGTGTCAGGAAGAATATATCTATCATCCTTAAACGCGGTCAGGACTCTCAACCCAGATGTTTGATGTCCCGGGATTTAAGGAATTTGCAGATACGATGGCGGAAGCATTGCTTGCGATTGTTGAGAAACAACACAAAACAGAGGAGATGGGCAAAGACTGGAAACAGCTTGCTTTTCCAAAAGCAAGAATCCAGAAGCTCTGGATTGAGCAGTCTAGGATCAAACTGATGAAATTCTAAACAGATAGAGTGGTAGATTGCTCGTTTGTGTGCACTTAGAAAATATATAGATACCCAGGAGCTAGCAGAGGGTCACTAAAAAGAAATCATCCAAAATTAACATGGTTTTTTACTAGGTATATTTTTCGAGGATAGTAGAGGAATATGATTGGCATATGATTGATTTCAGTAAAACATTTAATGAGGTCATTCCTTCCCACATTGTGGATAAGATGGAGAACTGTGGTCTGGGCACTGGTACAATGATGTGACTTCAGAAATGTCCCCTAGAATGCCAGTTGTGCCCCCCAAGTGCCCCCCAAGATTTCAGGAGAATCTCTTTAAAGGTGGTCTGTCCAATGGCTGTGTAAGTGACACAGAACTCATGCTCATAGATGCATAGACACCACCCAGCCAGGAAAGTTCAATTACCAGATGGTCACAGTGTCAGGATGCAAACAGGTCCCCAGCACCTGAAGTGATGGGCTTACTCTGAACAAAATGTAACGCAGACATGCAAGTGATTTCTGTAGATAACCCGCCCTCGAGGAGACAGAGCGTAACTCCCCACTCCCAAAGTGCAGACTGTACCTTGTGACTTCCTTCCAAGAAGGACAGTGTAGCGAGGGGCAGGGACGATCACTGTAACCTCACGGCGGAGAAACCTGACAACCACCACCTCAGCCAGGTGCTCAAGGTGGACGCCAATAGGGACAAATCATGTTGAGGGCATGATTCCATACCTCGGTATGATGTGATAACAGTGATGCTTTATCTCTGTGGTCCCCCTCCCCAAAACCTATAACCCCCCTCTTATTAGAGAAAAATATTAGGCAATTTCTAATTGAGGATGTTCTACAAAATGCCTGGCCAGCGCTCTTCAAAACTGTCAAGATCATCAAAAAGAAATGCTAGGACACTTTCACCCTCTAGAGGAGCCTAAGGAGATATGACAACTAAGTATAAGGTGACGTCCTAGATGGAACCTTAGGTAAAAACTCAGGAAACCTGAATACAGTATGGTCTGTGCGTAATAATAATTGTGGGGAAATGTAGCACATTAACATGTAAGATGTTAGTAACAGAGGAGACGGGGTGTGGAACTCTCTGTACTATCTTCACAGTTTTTCTGTAAATCTAAAACTATTCTGAAATCAAAAATGCTTATTTTAAAAACGCAATGGATGTAAGTGTAAACTCCTGCTTTTAACATAAAAAACGACTTATAATGTAAGTGTATCTTGGGGGACATCCAGATTAAATACAGCTTATGAGAAAGGCATCCCAGGCTTTCTGTCGACCACATCTCAGTGTCTGGCGCTGGGCAGCACGGCTGTAAGAGGCCGCGAAGCCCACTGCTCCTCCAGCACTACCTCCAGACGGCTTGGCGGCTCTCTACTACTCAGACCACAGGAGGACTCTCAACTCTGCAGCCCAAGCTTCCTGGGTTCAAGCCCAGGCTCTACCCCATTCTAGCTGTAGGAACCTGGCCAACTCACTTAATCTCTCAGGTCCTCAGTTTCCTCATCTGCAAAGCGGGCAAACAATGATGAATGCTTCATAGAGCCATTGGCGGAGCAAAGCCCCTGGCCCATGCCAACTGCTCAGGAGGTGCAATTCTGTGGGCAACAGAGGTCTGACTGGGGCAGGGCAGGATCTCTGGCTTATTTTTTGAGGGTAAACCTTATTTCAGAAGGGTGTTCTGTATCTCAGAGAATAGCATTAGATGAGGGGAGCGATGGGGAACTCGTGATATTGACCTTGGAGAAACCACCAGACCAGAGGAGCTATTGCTTCAATGCAAAGTGAGAGCCAGCAAAGGGAAGTGACAGTCTTCGTGATTAATTTACTGAAACCCTAAGTACCTCCCTAAGCCTTTCTGGATCTGTGCTTCTTTATCCTCCACGTACAGATAAGGACACATTTTGGTCAATTTTGCAGAGTAACTGAGAGGATAAAACGCGTTAATAAATATGGAAGAGCACTGAATGAGAAGCAACTGTTGTTAGTAAGTACATGTTTTATGAAAACTACCTTAAATGTATATTTCTTGTGGTGCCGGCTCGGCTCACAGAGGTTGGGCAAGAGGCCAAGACTATGCTTTTTGAAACGCTTACTTTCCTAACTGCAAAGCCATCAGGGGCATGTCAAGAACACAGGCTTCTCTTCAGGGATGGAGTCTCGCGTTGCGAGCTCACGCAGAAGTGAGGGCTGCACTGGAGACCATGCATAGGCTTTGGGAGCTGATCCAACTTCTGGGAAACTCATGCCCTCCCCTGGAGGACGGAGAGGATGGCGTCAACATCACGTGGCTGCTGCGCGGTGGCGCGCATGCGTGGGCCAGCCCACCGTCGGCGCGTAGTAGGTCGTGGTTGCTGTTGTAATTTGGCGCCACTGCAGGTCTGTGGCATTGGTGGGGTTCTGAGACCCCCCCCATCACTCTGGCCTGTCAAGTGGAGGGGTCGCCATCCCTGGGGCTCCGGGGTCAGTACGGGAGAGCCCACTCCCGCGGAGACCAACCACAAGGCCCAGAGAAACATCGCAGAGAACAAGGTACAGGGTCTGCGTCAACGGGGTGCAGACTAAGAAGAAGAATCCATCCTGGATATTTCAAAACCACCTTTTATGGAGCTGTTAACAGTCAGTGAGGTTCTGAGTAAAAATCAGAGCCCAGAGGGAACCAGATTACTGGGAAGGAGGGGAATTGGGTTGGTGAGAAAGGTGAGGGGGTCATTGCAAAACGCCCCGGTGGTGATTGTGGCATGGAAGGAACCATGGGGAGAAGGCAAGCGGCCCGAACTGGCAGCGCCCAGTCCCGGAGGCAGCGCTGTGACGGGGACACAGCAGAGGGAGTACCGTGACTTTGTCCTTTGGGATTCACGGTCACTTGTCTCCTATCTCAGACGCCCGAGAGTCTCCCGTCCAGCATCCGCCCATGTAAATGTCAGCATCATTCAGGGCATGAAGCCACGCATTCTGCCCACATCTTACGCCAGAGATTTCTAAAGATGTTACCACATGCCTTTGGAGAAAAACAACAACAATTGTATTAACAATTTTTTACAGAGCCTGGAGGTACAATAGACGGTGACAGATGGATCTGGATTTACATAAAATGACACAGACGCTGATTTTCTGAATATTTTTGCTAAAATCAACAACAGCTAGAATGGATCACCCCCACCACCACCCAACCGCTGCCAAACAGGAGAGCCAGCGCTCTGTGAGTGCCTGGTTCACAAAGCTCAGGAGTTAAAGTCTCATTGGGTTTGGCTGACTCCCTCCCACAGCCCCCGCCCAGCACTGTTTCCATCTCGGCAGGCTGCTTTGGATGAGCCTAGAATCCGAGAAACAGCTCTTAGCTTCCCCCTTAGATGGACCAAGCACCCTTCCAGCCACCAGGGTCCAAGCTGCTGCCTGTCCCTCTGGGTCAACGCGACCCCACTGGTTGCAAATGAGTTGGCTTATCTGTACCCAGAACAGGGCCCCACATTTCAGGAAGGATATTGACAGACTGAAGCAGGTCTGAGGTTGGGCACCTGGATCATGTCCTGCTGGGGAAGCAGCGTGCTCCGTGTCTCAAATACCTGCACAGTTGTCATATAAAAGATGGGATAAACTTCCTCTGTGTATCCTCAGAAGGCAGAGTTAGAACCCAAGCTGGGGAGAGGCAGATTTTGGCTGGATCCTGATGAAGACTTTCTCCCCATTGGTGCCTCTGATAATCTGATTACATGGAGAAGTAATTCATTCTTCGTTATGGCAAGGGTTCAAAGACTGGATTATCACCTGTCAAGGTTGCTGTTGCGGGGTTCCACTTTGGATGAAAGATCGGTTGAGAAGATCTCTAAATTCCTTTCCAAGCTTCAGACGATGTGTTTGTGTGTTCTCAGTAAGTAGAGCAGAAACTGAGGATCATGGTTTAGCTGGAAAGAACTGAGATTAGTATGTAGAACTGAGATAAATTCCTCAAGTTTAGTAAGTCTTGAGTTTTGGTTTTAAGCTCGTGTTTTGTTTTCCAAGCTCTTTTTAACAGAAGGAGCAGTAAATCTGAGTCTGAGCCACAGGACCAGATTTGGCTCCTATTTGAATGTTTAAAGACACCTGCTCTTTATAGGAAAGCTCTCTCCAAATTCCAGTGGACCAGTGGACATCAGTGACTACTTTCATTCCCTGGGCCTTATGCTCGCATCCAACTTTAAGGTGGTCACAGGAACAGGGAGAGAGCGGGATGAATATACCTAACCCCTTCCATGGGTCAAAGCCTTGATCTTGCCCCGTGTGAAATGGCAGAATAGATCAATGGAATTAGGCCCACCCAAGGGGCCATCTCAAATGACTTAGAGCCCTACTTGCCCCTTTATCAAAGAGGCATCCTTGCCTGTGGGTAACCAATCTTCCTCCTACTCTTAGCCTGTGAGCCCTGGGCCCTCGACCCATAACCTGGACAGTTCATTTCCCTTCTGTAATAAGCTCTGTTCAGGGCTACGTCTTCTTGGGTTTTCTTCAGTCTTTTCCAGCTTTTTAAATCAGATTAGTTTGTTCGTTTGTAAAGGTTTTCAGTCACCGCTGCCCACCTCTGTCTTCCCTGAAGGCTTACCTACACACCAATTATCAGCTGTGCATCCAGAGAGATGCCCCTCTGAATTAAGAAATTGATAAAGAGGGGCTCCTGGGTGGCTCAGTCGGTTAAGTGTCCGACTTCAGCTCAGGTCATGATCTCACAGTCCATGAGTTCAAGCCCCGCATCAGGCTCTGTGCTGACAGTTCAGAGCCTGGAGCCTGCTTTGGATTCTGTGTCTCCCTCTCTCTGTGTACCTCCCCTGCTCATGCTCTGTCTCTCTCTGTCTCAAAAATAAAAAAAACATAAAAAAAATTTTTTTAAAGAAATTGATAAAGAAAATGGTATCGAGAGGCTCTATTTTAGACTCCCTGGCCTTCGTGTATGGACAGCAGAAGGCACAGTGCTTGTGCCAGAAATCAGCACCGCCACCATTTGGACAGTGTTCCCCTTAATTTGTTCTCTTTTCTTCGTCCAAAAAAATTCTGGCTGGCTTTCTGCTCTTACCTTGACCTGTCTGAATTTCTTATTGTGAGCATGATTTCTAAGGAACTGAGGACTTGTTACAGGCTTGAAGCATAATTTCAGGCAAGACGCCTCTCCTTCTTGGCCTCAGGCTCTTTGCCATTGAGCCATTGATGCCCCTGTGGGCCACATTAGGAAGGGCCGCTCATTAAGGATCCATTGGATGGCGACAAAACAGTTGCAGGACTTCGAGCTGCTCGCAAGAAAGGGAAAGGTCTACACTAATCATCCCAGAGTCTAAAAGGCTTCCAGCATCTGTCAAGATTCAAGTGTAAACTAGGCGCCATAATTGGGCCCTAGTATCTCTAGCAAGTTTTCCTGACACCTCCACAGAGTAGTGGATGGATTAGAAGTGGTGTCAAACGGCGAGCCTGTTAATGTGCAAAGCAGAGAGGTGTCGAAACTGGCAAAAAGCAAAGCCTCCATTTCTTCTCAATCTCCATAAAAACGAGTGAATGTAGATGCTTGGCTGTCACCAAGAACCAGGGACCAAGGCCAGTTTGGCAACACTGCCGATGTGTGGTCCTACTGTTTTCCTGGCTCTCTCCCCTCTTGCCTCCCACCTGCCCCTGAAACTTTAATTACCTCCTGGACCCAGTGTGGTGTCTGCTTGCTGGTGGTGAGCTGGAAGAGGGAGGAGAGATGGCTCCCCTTGACATACAAAAGCCCATCAGCCTTCACAGCAGCCATGGGGAACAGAGTGGCTGTTTTTAGTTATAAAGACATCTTGGTGGGAAGATTTACCAAAGATGTATTTATACCATTAGAAGTACACCTCCCTTCGGCCTAGTTATCTCCAGTACCACATTTGTCATTCTGCCACTGCATTCCAGGGGGATTCGGGGGTGGGGGTGGGGGTGGGGGGGTCTATCTGAATTGAAGCTTGAGTTTTTAGATGGAGCAGTTACAGGTCTAGGTAAAAAGCAGGACCTGGGACGCCCTCCGTAGCCACCTTTCTCGGTGCCGACCCTAGAAATAGTTTTAGCTGTCCCACGCTTGGGGAAGGGGGTGAGGTTGGGCACATCTTCGGAAAAGAGTTAAAGGATTCGGACACGGCAGAAATATAAAATTATAGAAGAGATAACAGGAGAATTGCATTAGTGTTTATTAAAGTTAACTTGGATTGGGGCGCCTGGGTGGCGCAGTCGGTTAAGCGTCCGACTTCAGCCAGGTCACGATCTCGCGGTCCGTGAGTTCGAGCCCCGCGTCAGGCTCTGGGCTGATGGCTCGGAGCCTGGAGCCTGTTTCCGATTCTGTGTCTCCCTGTCTCTCTGCCCCTCCCCTGTTCATGCTCTATCTCTCTCTGTCCCAAAAATAAATAAACTTTGGGGAAAAAAAAATTAAAAAAAAAAAAAGTTAACTTGGATTGACAAAATCATCCTGGAAATTCTTCTGGAAGTTAGAAAGCCTCCAGAAAGAGAACCAAAAAAAAAAAAAAAAGAGCAGAT
The DNA here is from genome assembly GCF_018350175.1 of Felis catus. Classification (NCBI taxonomy): domain Eukaryota; kingdom Metazoa; phylum Chordata; class Mammalia; order Carnivora; family Felidae; genus Felis; species Felis catus. Next base: position 95,392,211 of record NC_058375.1, on the reverse strand, counting down.
CTGATCCACGTTGTCACTCAACATCCCAGGCTAGTGGCAGAGTTAAAAGCCCCTTTATGTCTCTGTGCTTTGCACATACACATGCTTGGGACTACATACACCCGCCTTTGAAAGATGCCTGTTGTTGGCTTCCTGATCATCAGCCAGGGAGGTCCAGGGCCAGAGCAAATGAAGGTGGGGCTTCCTGAGTCTGTGACTTCGGTCGCCCGGTTCAGTGGGGTTCTAGAAATGAACCACCAGCCCCGCGCACAGCCCTATGCTTTTGGTTCTAGAATATGAAGGAGAGAGATTCTAACCCCTGTGCTCCAGGAGATTACAGCCTTGCTGAAGAAAAAACTTCAAGGTAGTGCCACTTACCCAGCACTTCCCACCCCTGGCTACAAGGGGTCTCCTAGAGAGAGGTTTTTGTTTTGTTTTGTTTTGTTTTTTAATGTATATGCCTGGAGCCTGTGAATCAGAATCTCTGGCTGTGGGCTGGACCCAGAGAGCTTGTGTGTTTTAAATGTTCCCCCAGGTAATGCTCACAGAGCCTGCCCAGCACAGACCCATGGATCTACATTTGGGAGCACAGGGACTGGGACAGTTGGTGCCTTCCTGGAGGAGGTGAGACTGAGTGGTACCTTGAAGAGAAAAATATAATGGGCAGGCAGGCAAAGTTCAGGAGGAGCAAGAAGGAGGAAGTAAGAGTGAGGTGGGGCCTTCAGGGCAAGAGATTTGAGACTGCCCAAAGAGAGAAACTGGCGTCCATCCGTCCATCCGTTACTTTCCTTCTTCTCTGAGGATGAAAGAGGGAGTTAGCACAGCCACCATTAAAGCAGAGTGAGTATCGCAAACCTTTGAGGCCAGCAGGGATGCTGCCTGAATCCATCCACCACAAATTTCTCTGATGTCTTATTTGATTATAAAATTCATGCAAACCATGCTTATTTTAATATAAAAAAGAACATTTTCCCACATCTTCTAGTTTAACAGACTGGTTTTCAACCTTTCTGGTCTCAGAAAAATCATCAAGGACCCCAAAGAGCTTTTATTTATGTGGGGTATATGCAGTATTAGAAATCAAAACTGGAATTTTTAGGGGCGCCTGGGGGGCTCAGTCTGTTAAGCATCCAACTTCGGCTCAGGTCATGATCTCATAGTTCGTGGGTTTGAGCCCCACATGTGGCTCTGTGCTGACAGCTCAGGGCCTGGAGCCTGCTTCGGATTCTGTCTCCTTCTCTCTCTGCCCCTCCCCCACTCGCGCTCTGTGTCTCTCTCAAAAATAAGTAAATGTTAAAAAAAAAACTGGAATTTTTAAAGTATTTAACAGCGTGGGTCCATTAATTCATTTGAAAATAATAAATCCATTGGGTGTTAACATAAATTTTATGAAAAATAGCTATATTCTCCAAAATAAAACCAGCGGGAAGAGTGGCATTGTTTTACATTGTTGCAAGTCTCTTGGGGGGGGGGGCGGTGGGGAGAGAGGTCTGACTTAACAGGAGGCAGGTGGATTCTCATACCTACATCTGCATTCAGTCTGTGGTTATGTGTGGTTTTAGCTGAGGCAGATGAAGAAACCCCAGACCCACACAGCAAGGCCAGGACCAAGGTGGGATCAGCAGAGCACCTAGGAAACACAAAGGAGGCACCTCTCTGAGGGTCGGCCCAATGCAGGGTCGGCCCTGAGCGTGAGGGAGGGACTTCTCAGCTTGTGTGCTCCGGGAGCCTGGCACACAGATACTAGCACTGAAATGGCCTTGTCAGGTGAGGGTGGGCATTCTTCTTTGACGCCACACCAAAACTCAGCAAGCATTGCACACGTAGTTGCATTGTGGAATCTGAACCATACCGATGTACTTTTTATGTCCTGTCGACCTTAAAATCTATTAGTCATTCTTGCATATTCACTGACCACTTTGAAAGGGTCTCAAGACTCTTGGGACTGCACAGACCATCACTTGGACAATTGCTGGGTTAAGAGATGCTGTAGGAACTGCAAGGAAGTTCCCGTGGCTGGAACGGAGACAGAGGTACAGAAAGCGATGAGTAGATACAGGAGGCTTGAGAACTGAGCTGGGACCAGACCTTATATGCTACGCTAAGAAACTGGCCTGGATCTGGAAAGCTATAGGAAGCTGTGCAAGAGTCTTAAGCAAGGGTGAGGTGGGACCAGATTTATATCTTTAGATTCATTCTTTGTTCAACTGATATTTATTGAGCTCCTGCTGCGTCCCAGGCACTGGTGATGATAATGAACAGAGATTTCTGCCTTTGTAGAAATGGAGCCCACATGGAGCATCAATTTTAGTGGGAATCAGAAAATTAAAAAATATATAGACATATAGATCCACCCTGCTGGCAGTAGGGGATGGGCTGGCAGAGATTTAGACTGAGGGAAGAAGGGTGAAGACTGTCATAACGACGATGTCCAAGGGATGATGGTGACCAGGCGAGGGGCAGGGGAGTTACCTGGGAGGGAACATGAGAAGGGCAGAAGCAGCGTTAAAGGTGCCGTGAGCCATGTTGCCATGTGGGAGTCTGGGATGGTGCCCAGCTTACCACCTCAGACAGGCAGTTGGGTGCACTGTCCTCTGATACAGTGCCCCCACAGGGAGAAGCATTTGGCAGAGAAGGACAGTCCGCTCAGTCAGCAACCTGTTGGGCTTGCGGTGCCTGGAGAGTGGGGCCTTTCAGGTGGAGATGTCCAGTAAGTTGTTGGATTGTGTGGGTCCAACTCCCAGGGCGGAGGGCTGGGCTGGGGACTGATATGTAAAAGTCATGACTTATTCGGGTGCTGAGCAGATAACGTCACTGAAGAACAGTGCTCAAAGTGAGGAGAGAGCACACCCAAGGGACACGGCTACCTATCCACCTGCTCCTGCTACCTGCCTTGAGTGCAGCATGTCTAAAGTCAGCCGTGTTGTCGCCACCTACCCCTGAAGACTGTCCTTCCTCTTAGCTAACGAAGCCAATAACCATGTCACTGTCCCCCCGCCCCAACCCCCTAGAGATGCTCTCCCAGCGCTCAACGAGCATGGCTCCATGATCCACCCAGCTCTCCCTGCCTTGCCTTCTGTAGCCCTAGACTGTCTGCACTCTTGCATTCTGTTCCAGAAAGCCCACTTGCATTACCCCTGACATTCTCACCAGAAGCTCGTCTACCTAGATAATCCCTACTCATTCTTCAAGACCTGCTCGAGCGCCCCCTTTCATTTTAGGTCTTCACCCCTCCACCTCCAGCCACACACAACCACATGCCATCAGACGTATTTGGTCATCTTCCCCCTCACTTCCCGTTCTGCCTTGCCAGGACTGCATTCTAACGCCCGTGGTGCTGTGGGGCTTTGCCGTGCAACCGCAAGGGGTATGTTCATTTGTCTTCAAGTGGCTCTAGCTGCCTCAAGGCCAGAGGGGATCCAGGATGGGGTGTGAGCAAGGCTGTAAGCATCTCAGAATTCAAAGACAGGGGGAGGCAGTGCCTTGGTTCCAAGCGCCCCATTTGTTCAAAGACAGTCCCTAGCTGCCGCGTCTGGGTGGCCTGCTTAACTTGAGCATCTGACTCTTGATTTCGGCTCAGGTCATGATCTCACAGTCATGAGACTGAGCCCCAAATCAGGCTCTGTGCTAACAGCGTGGAGCCTGCTTGGGATTCTCTCTCTCCCTCTCTCTCTCTCTGCCCCTCCCCTCTGCTCTCACACGTGCTCTCTCCCTCTCTCTCAAGTAAATAAATAAACATGAAAAAAGTTAAAAAAAAAAAAAGTCCACAGCTTAAGCTGGGTGGCAAAAGGGGGTGTCCACAGCAATGAGGAAAGTCAAGTGTCCAGACGAGAGGACAGAAAGCTGAGCGGAGCTTCAGGGCTCGCTCCATCCCCTAGCATACTGGGCTGTGGCATGTGACGGCTCACAGAGGTCCCCTCAGGCCACAGTGAAGACCTGTCCTCTCAGGGTGGACCTAGGGACTGGGGATTGCCAAATCTTCTTGGGTGACGTAGAACAGATACCTCAGAGCCCTCCAACCAGAAGTGTGGTCCAGGCAGCACCTACAGCATCTGAAGCACACAGATTGCATCCGTGGCGTCACTGCCTGGGGTGACAGTAAGGGAGCCAGCCCAGCCAGGGCAGCGGGTTCGTGCTGTCACTAATGGGAGATGAAGATCCGTAGTATAAATGCACTCTTTTTCTATTCAAACAAGAACCGTAACAAGCTAAAAGCCGAGACAGAAACCCATAAAGCAAGACAATTACTATGAGACAGCCACAGGTAGACGGAAGCGAAAGCTGGGTCCCATCTTTGTTCACAAAGCCCCAAGGACATTGTATGAATGCCAAGCTCTGTGAGGGAAGGAAAAAGCCTTTGTCAGATCTTGCTGCCTGCACCAGACACAGCCCTGAGCCCAGCGAACGTGGCGGGAACCGGGATCACTGGGGGTGTTGCTTCCCATGCCCAAATGTGCCTGGTTGGGACACGCTGCTTGCTGTGGAGGGGCGAGCTTGGGACCCCACATTGCTCCTTTGGAGGAGCCGCTCCCAGTAGCCCCTGTGCCGAAGGCAGGTGCTCCCCACCACCTCCAAACACCAGTGCTCAGTAGTGAAAAGGAAATGGAATAGAACAACCCGGAAACTGTCCATCTTTCTTCTTACTTTTCTCTGTCCCAAGGCTCTAGAGAAAGAATGGCAGGGTCCCCTCCTGGGTCCCTTGGAGCCCCATTTCTTCTTCCTCTGCTCAGCCCCGGCTCACCATCACCATGTCCCAGAGCAGAAAGGAGAGAGGAGCTAGATCATTACCAACACCACGCACCTGAGGGAGGGGGCAGCAGAGGGAAGTGGAGACAATGTATATAGACTTGGAAGTCAAGTAGGCTCTGCTCATTAAAGTTATAAATCTCTCTGAGCCTCAGTTTCCTCATAGACAAAACGGGTATGATAACGTACTGGCTTCATAGGAACGTTGCAACGAGTGCATAAGGTCATGCACACGAAATTCTTAGCCTGGCGCTCGGCATATACTCAGTGCTCGCCACAGGTTAGCTATTGCCACCGTGATTATCTGTCCCTGCCCTCCTTAGGCCCGGGAATCCCTATACCTAACTTACAATATAGGCAGATATCAAAGTGCTGTCTGCTCAGTGTCTGGGGCGGGGGGCGGGGAGAGATTGCTGGGGAAAGCCCTGATTCCTGTGCAAGATGGGTTCCTGTAGTACGAACCCACTGTGGGTCACGGAGCCAAGCGGGGTCACGGGATGCAGTAGGCGCTCACTCAGTCTCCCCCTCCAACCAGCACCTGTTGCCTCCCCCTCTCGCCTGGGCATTTCCCGTTTGCTGCCTCCCCGCCTCACTCCAGGAAACTCCTGCTCACCTGCGTGCACATCTGTTCTCTTAGTGGTACAGCCTATGTCTCCCAGCTCTGCGACACACTTGGGGAAATTACTTACCCACCCTGTGCCTTCGTTTTTTTCATCCGAAAACTGGCAGTAATAACCGCGCCAGCCTCACAGGGTTGTTGGAGATTAAGCCAGGTGATTCATGTGCAGCACTTAGAACAATGACTGGCATATTTTAAGTGATTTTTCAGTGTTAGGTGTTATTATGACAGAAGGCCCGTGTGTCCTATGAGTAGGGATTTGCTCTAGGGTGCCACTGCCCTCTGAAATCCTGAATGAATTCTTCATCCTTAGGAATCTTTCAGGTATTATGAATCATTAACATAATAAACCACCTGTGAGTGACCTTCCGACCTGAATAAGCATTCACGAGAGAGAGTAAAAAGCCCTGAACCACACCTGAGGGCGTAAGGCCTGAACATCTCTATGTGTTCATGATAAGGGACGGGGTGGGGTAGGGGGGCAGTGCACTCAGGTGCACTCAACGGAGACCCATGATGCATGACAGCAGATATATATCCTAGGCTTTAAAGTTAGAAGTGAAGTTATTATGGTCCCATGGCTGCAAACTCCAGAAGAAAACATAGCTCACAAGGTGTGGGTGACTTTAAAAATGAAATTATAGCAATAAAAATCACATATAATTCCAATGAGGAAGAAAATGGAGCAGCTAAAGAAATCAATGTGGCTATATGGGAAATGTATAATGAACCCAGATTTTAAAAGTCACACTGGGAAAAATATATTTGCAGCAAATATTGGATAAATGGTTAATATCTTTAACATATAAAGAGCTGGTATAAATCAATAATAAAGCCCCTGAGGCATAATGGGAAAGGGAGCCAAAGAGATGATAAACAATTCACTGAAAAAAAAATAAAGTCAGTTTTCCAAAAGATGAACATTTTTCAGTTTTATTAGTGATCAAAACAAAAATTGAAACAACTAGAGAGCTACTCTTGCCTTGTCAATTAGCAAATTCATAAAAATCACTTTCCATTTTGATTTTTAAAGAATCTGAATAAATCTGGTAAGGGTGCAACATATAGTCCCATTCAAACCTTGCAAGTAGGACATGGTACCCAGGAGAGGCACTTCTTAGGTCTATCCTCAGGAGACAGAGCTGTTATTAATAATGTTCGTTGTACAAGCAAAAGAAATAATCAACATGCAGCATGATGTTTGTGATGAATTCATCACAGTATAGGAAGAAACAAGAGATAAAAATCACATGGATAGTATGTTAACAATGACTTTTTTTTAAAAATTATTTTTTAATTTTTTTTTAATTTTTTTTTCAATGTTTATTTATTTTTGGGACAGAGAGAGACAGAGCATGAACGGGGGAGGGGCAGAGAGAGAGGGAGACACAGAATCGGAAACAGGCTCCAGGCTCTGAGCCATCAGCCCAGAGCCTGACGCGGGGCTCGAACCCCCAGACCGCGAGATCGTGACCTGGCTGAAGTCGGACACTTAACCGACTGCGCCACCCAGGCGCCCCTTAAAAATATTTTTAATGTTTATTTTTTTTGAGAGAGGGTGCAGGTAGGGACAGACAGAGAGGCAGACACAGAATCCAAAGCAGGCTCCAGGCTCCGAGCTGTCAGCACAGAGCCTGATGCGGGGCTCGAACTCAGGAGCCGTGAGATCATGACCTGAGCCGAAGTCAGACGCTTAACCAACTGAGCCACCCAGGTGCCCCCAAAAGCTATGTTTTTTAAAACTAATAATAAAAGCTGGTAGAGTACAAAATACAAATGGTGGTATCTTTGGGTAATGGAACGATGGACAATTCTAGTTCTTTCTGCTTTTCTGCTTAGTGATCAGATTTTCTGCAATGAGCAGGCATTACTTTTATTACGGAAAAAATAAATGTGATGTGAAAATACTGGAGATAGGAAAAGACCTGGAAGAAAGCTCCCATAATTGAAGACAAATCTGACAGACAAGTACGATCATGTGGCCCAACGTCAGGGACCCTTAAAGCTTCCTGGGGGTCTGGCTGTGGGCAGCGCTGTGCTCAACAGGAGGTTCAGGGGTTCGTGTTCACGTCCACAGGACAGGTGTGCTGCCTGGGAAGCATGTGCAGAGTGGACAGGAACCCCTGTGTGCGGTGGGCCACATTGTACACTGCAAAGTGAGGAGAAATCTCAGACCACAGGGTTGAGACATCAGTGACCCACAGTTTTGCCCACTGCTCCCCCAACTGTGGTCTCTGGATCACTGGTGGCCCTCAGAATAATGCTGAGTGAAGCCTGAGGCAGCTGAGGTAGTGTATGGAACCAGAACTTTTTTTAGTTCCTTATTTTTCAGTTTATTCGACCTTTCCAATTATACTAAGGAGGAAGTCTTAGTTTGGCTCTTAGAGTCTCTGTAACGCTGGGGTGAGCCGTGCTGATCTCCCTTTCTGACAAAATAGGAGCAAGCTTTGGGCTGGGAATCTAGAACAGGCAACAGCATCCAGCTTGAATTTCATAATGCAGATAGTATATGGACATCATAGAATCACCAGTGTAGGAGAAGGGTGAGTGAAGTGTGATAAACACAGAGTCCAGGACCCTGGGCGTCTGGAACATGAGAGGGGCAGGACGGGGAGTGTCTCACAATGAGGAACCCGGCTGTCCGAGCCTGGCCTCTCCCCCCATCCGCCTGGGCTCCGTCCCCCATGCCCTCCTGCCACCCGAGGAGCTGTCTCCTCTACATCAGTGTTCTTCCGCTTTTCTCTGAGCAGCAGACTCACCCTGTCTTGTTCTTTGCTGTGAGTGTTGTTTTTCATATGGTTTCGTTGTGTTTGTTGTTGGACTTTTTTGTTTGCTTGCTTGCTTGTTCGCTGCATTGGGGAGGGCATGGGATCGTGCTATCAGCACACCTAAAAATGTTTTTAGTTTGTGTCCGCACTTTTCCTAAAAAGCTGGCCTCTTCCCCATCCTTCTCTGGGGGCCACGCTGCTCTCCGGCGCTGGGCTTTGCCTGTTTACAGCTAAAGCAGCCTTTTTCTTTTGTGTTTAGTTTTGGTTTTCAAATGAGCGTTTATCTGAGAGTCCCCGGCGTGGCCACATTAGTGTCTGTGGATGCCTCCTGATTGGGATGATTTGTGCTTGTGTAGTCAGAATTTCCCCTAACAGTCTTGCCGGGGCCGCTAACTAGCTGAGGGACCCTATGCAAGTCGTTCAACCCTGCTCAACGGGTAATGACACTGCCCTACTTAGCCCCCGGGTCACAACGAGGACCAAATGAGCTGGTAGTCACAAAGCGCTTTGCAGGGCGTAATACGCCCCGCAATGAAATGCATTATTCGGCTCCTATTTTTCCTTTGCTTTTCCCATCAAGGCAAACGTTCTTCAGATTGGAAAGCGTAAAACCGGCACTATTGAAAAGGGAACTGAAGCTCAAAATAGGGGAGAAGAGAGAGAGGAGTTCACTCTCTTTAGATGAGCTCAGTCCCCTGGTGCCTTGGAATCGTCAGGCCTGATTCGCCGGCTGTGGTGCGATGTGTCAGGCTCTGCTGTGTTAGGGGCCAGAGCAGGTCCGGCAGAGGGAGAGCAGGAGGCACAGCGGGGCTCTGGCCGCTGTCACGCTTGAGAAACTGTTGAAGGAACCTGGGAAGTTTAGATAGGAAAAGACCTTGAAGATGGCATACAGACCCCTGCCCACCAAGCCTCACAGCCTGCAGAGCACATCTCTCCACCCCACTCCCCACCCTGCCCAGCTGCCGCAGGATACTCCTCGGGATCTTCTTTTTTTTTTAATTTTTTTTTTAACGTTTATTTATTTTTGAGACAGAGAGAGACAGAGCATGAATGGGGGAGGGTCAGAGAGAGGGAGACACAGAATCTCAAACAGGCTCCAGGCTCTGAGCTGTCAGCACAGAGCCCGACGCGGGGCTCGAACCCACGGACCGCGAGATCATGACCTGAGCCGAAGTCGGACGCTTAACCGACTGAGCCACCCAGGCGCCCCACTCCTTGGGATCTTTGAGGGGAGTTCACCATCTCCCCAGTGGAGGGACGATGCAGCCATGAGCACCCCACCCCACCCCCCCCGCACTTCTATGGTTCCATCCAAAGCTCAGCCACCTGCCTGGGCCCCACCGCGGTCTGTCTGGGTTCAAGGTGCGGCCCCACCTGACAAACCATGTTCAAGGCTGGGTCTTGGCTTTCCCAGCTCTGCGACGGAAACGATAGCTCCCCCACAGGCTTGCTGTACCCTTTAGATCAGATGACATACAATTCCGAGCACAAAGTGTGTGTTCAAGTGACGCTAGTGCTTCTCCTTCTTCGCTTCTCCTGTGCCTATTTCTGATTCTAAAAAGAGGGTTGCTTCCATGAAAATTAGAGATGCCCGTGTCCAACAGTACCATCTCTGGGTGGATACTCAAAAGAATGGAAAGCAGGGACTCAAACAGATGCTCGTATACCAACATTCATAGCGGCATTATGTCCAGCAGCCAAAAGGTGAAAGCAGCCCACTGTCCGTCATCTGTCCGTCAACAGACGAACGTGCAGGTAAAATACGGTGTAACATGCAATATTGGGATATTATTCTATCCGTGGGCTGTTGCTCAACCGTAGAAGGGAAGGGAATTCTGGCACGTGGCCCAACCTGGATGGATCGGGAAGCCATTGTGTGAAGTGAAATTCGTCAGACACCAAAGGACAGATGATGTATGATCCCACTTACACGAAGCACCTAGCATCGTCGCCCTGGAGGCAGAAAGTGCAATCGTGGTTGCTAAGCACAGGTGAGCGGGAAATGGGGAGCTGCTGTTTTATAGGTAGAGTCTGAGTCGGGGAAGAGGAAGCAGTCCTGGAGGCGGATGGTTGCCCAACATTGTGAATGTGCTTCGTGCCATTGAACTGTATACCTGAAAATGACTGAACTGGTGCGTTTCTATGTGACGTATATTTTACCACAATAAGAAAAATTGCTTACGTAACAAAATATGTCCATATATAACCCATCACAGCTCAATGTCGAGGGCAGAGAGAGATCCAGTAGGCTTTAGGGGGAAGTCTCAGACAGAGGGTTGATTATAGTTCCTGAAAAGAAGTCCCACCTCTCAGTTCTGGGGGGTGGGGGGCGGGATAAACAGCACAGGAAGTGAGCCCCGCTTCCTGACTTGTCTAACATCAGCACACACTCCTGCCCCTGAGAGCTAGCCGGGCTCACCATCCTCCTTCCAGACAGCAGCGGTGCTCAGGATAGCCCGGGCCCCAGGGACCTCTCCCCAACCCCTCCTCTAGGAGCAGCAGGAACCCACTGCCTGCAGACAGAGCAGGAGCCCAGTGTGAGCGGGTACCCAGCTGCTGGTGCTGCAGTGGAGGATGCTGGCCTGACCTCCACTCATCAGTGGGACAGGGAAGACCCACCACTGGGTGCTTCCAGAAAGTGCCCTGAGCCCCGCATCCTTCCAGCTGCCTTCCGGAAAACCCGAAACCCAGAGCAACCCTGAGGCCCAGGACCAGAGCTGGCCACACCCCGGGCTTCCTGAGCGGGGAGGTAACCAGGCAAATCTCCGGAGTCCTCCCTCCAGCACTACAGCCCCAGGACATTTGTAGAGGGCACCCGAGCAGGCCACGTGTACTTTCAAGGACCTGGGTTGGGCTGACCTCACACACGGAGGCAGGTTCCACGAGGCGCCACGTTGCCTGGCTGCCCACGCCCAGAACCGACTCCACTGCCAGCTATAGCCATAAGGTAACTGACCTCTCTGGGCCTCTAACACCCATCAGTAAGATGCTAAATCCGTTCCCGGCTCCTGGGACCTCCACAGGCAGGGAGCAAAAATCTCCACTCCATCCGCAGGCCTTTCCTGGGTACCCGCCAGGTGAAGACTTCTCCAGTCTGAGAAGCGTAACAAGAAGGGCAAAAACGGATGCTGCCCTTGAGGATTGTATTCGTTTCCTAAGCCTGCGGGAATAAAGCACCACCAGCTGGGTGGCTTAGAACCACAGGAATTCATCCTGTCACCGTTCTGGAGGCTGGAAGTTAGAAATCAAGGTGTTGCAAGACGGGTTCCTTTTTCAGAGGTTCTGAGGGAGAACCCATTCCCTGGCTCTCCCCCAGCTTCTGGTGGTTGCCATCAGTCCTGGACTCGTAGACACGTTATTCCAATCTCCACCACTTTTCCTCCGTGGGTCTGTGTCCACGTTTCCCCCTTCTAATAAAGATGCCAGTCTTGGATTAGAAGCCACCCTAATGCAGTGTGTCACCGTCTTAACTTAATTACATCCACAAAGACCCTATTCCAAATAAAGTCATGTCCACAGGTTTGGGGGACTTTGGGAGGACACAATTCAACCCCGGGAACTTGCAGATGCGAGAGTGAGACGATGTAGCAAAATTTTAGAACCGGTTCGAGTTGGTCTTGGCCTCTCGGGACCCGATTTACTCAACTGTAAAATGGGATGATAATATCTAACTTGCAGGGAATGATATATGCAAGGCAACTAACACATAGTGGGCACTCAGAAGTAGCAACTAATATTGTTAAAACTAGTATTATCATTATACTATCATTAGCTGAGCTGCACAGATGTAGGGAACTGTAGCATAGGAGAGGTTCGAGCAAAATACTCTGGAGGGAGATTACATCAGATTGTGGGAAACGGGGTCAGTTTCGTGGAAGCGATGACATTTGAAATGGGCCTGGGCAAGATGGATAGGATCTTGACAGAACCTGCAGGGGAGGGAATTCCAGAAAGTGTGAGCTACATAAACAAGCCGTGGAGGCAGGAAAGTATAAAGCATTTTGGAGAAGAGCTCCAAGTTCCATTTGGCTGCAACATTGGGAAGTGAATAAAGAGTAATGGTCATTAAGGTTGTTAAGGAGCGTTTGGACCACAGAACATGAGGAGTTTGCACTTAATTCATAGTCAATGGGGAGCCAATGAATGTTTTTTGGAAGGAGTGACACAATTAAACCGGCATTTAAGAAAATTAATCTGGCTGCAGTGTGCAGGATCAGAGAGCTCTGGAGCAGGGAGGAACCAGCAGAGATCCCCGTGGGAGGTGAGAGCTTCCCTGGTTCCTACTAACGGCTGGAGGTGGGTTATGGAAAGTGCCCTGGCCCCAGTCATGGCTTGGGGTGGCCATGGGGGACAAATCATGCCCCTTTACATTACAGTTACCTCAAGTGAAATGAGGCAGAGAGAGAAAGGCAAATACTGCATGGTATCACTTACACATGGAATCTATTTTTTTTTTCAGTCAAACTTCTAGAAACAGGCAATAGGAAAGTGGTTGCCAGGGGCTGGGGTGGGTGAAGGTAATAGAGAGTGGTTGGTAAAAGGATATAAACTTTCAGTTATGAGGTGAATAAAGTCTGAGGATCTAATGTCAAATATGATTACAGATCTCCCTTGCCTTATGATGGGGTTACATCCCAATAAACCCATTATTAAGTTGAAAATATTAGAAGTCGAAAATGCACTTAATACATCTAAGCTACAGGAGGTCACAGCTTAGCCTGGCCCGTCTTAAATGTGTTTGAACACTTGCATTAGCCTCCACTTGGGCAAAAGCATCTAACACAGCCTCTTTTACTGTGAAGGGGTGCATACCTCACGTAGTTAGTTGAATGCTGTACTGGAAGTGACGAACACAGTGGCTGTGCGGGTACAGAATGGTTGTCAGTCTATCGGCTGTTCACCCTCGTGATGGTAAGACTGCCTAGGAGCTGCCAACGCCCAGCACCAGAGAGAGGATCATACCCCATATCACTAGGTGGGGAAAAGACACATTCGAAGCTGGAAGTATGGTTTCTACTGCATCGTTATTGCTTTCGCACTATCCCAAAGTCAAAATATCGCGAAGTTGAACCATCATAAATCGGGGACCTTACGTAGTTAATAACGCTGCATTGCACGATTGAAATTTGTTAAGAGAGAACTTAAGTGTTCTCACGAATGAATGAATGAATGAATGAATGAATGAAGTGATGGATGTGTTAATTAACTAGATGAGGGAATCCTTTCACAAGGATGGACACATACATCAAATCACCACGGTATACACTTTAAATATATCAACAATTTTATTTGTCAGTTTACCTCGATAGGGGCGCCTGGGTGGTTCCGTCGGTTAAGCATCTGACTCTTGATTTCCGTTCAGGTCATGATCTCACAGTCTGTGAGTTTGAGCCCCACATCAGGCTCTGCACTGGCAGCATGGAGCCTGCTTGGGATTGTGACTCCCTCTCTCTGCGCCCCCCTGATCACCCTCTCTCTCTCTCTCTCTCTCAAAAGAACAAATAAACATTATATATATATATATTATATATATATACTATATATGTATATATGTATGTATACATATATATGTATATATGTATGTATACACACACACACACACACACCTCGATAAAGCTGAAATTAAAAAAAATTAAAAAAAAAGTTAGGGGCCAGTAATGGGCAGTGGGGGAACTTCAAGCCCTTCCCATGAGGAGGGTATTCTCGGTGTCACAAGACAGCAGCAGGGCCTATGAGCTGCTTTCTCAAGGGCCCCTGGGGGTGTGGATGGGTGAGTCTCTACCCGCAGCTTTGCCTCACCCCTGCTCCCCTCTGCTGCCCCTCTGGGAGGCAGGGCCAGGGGCTGCTCAAGAGCTAGAGCCGTCTTAATTGTTGTGCATTAACTGAACTGTCACCTGACCTTACTTTAAAACCCTGTGAATATTTATGAGCGAACTCTTGCTTAATGAAGAGGGGAACAGAGACATTAATGAGCTTTTCTTCCCCCGTTGAGCTTGGGGATTTTTTTTTGTTTGTTTCCTGTCTGTGATCTGAATTCCAGCCACGCCATACCTTTTTCCCTCCTGCTTCCTCAGAGGTGAGAAGACCCTCTGTACCCTTTATACATGTTATTCACGCCGGCAGCCGCGAGGCAGCACGGAAACAGACAAAGGTAGAGAGGGGCATGTGTGTACTTGCGTGTGCACACGTGTGAGCACGTGCGGGGAGAGGCTGTGTGTGCACACATGTGTGAGCTCTCCTGAAAGCAAAGAAGGTCTGTCCGGGTTCAAGGCGAACTGGAAGTTGTTTCTTGTCTTGAGTTGGGCCTCTCAGGGATGAAAGAGAAAGTAAGGCAGGACTGTGGGGTGGGACTGGGCCCCTTGGGCCTGGGGTCTCAAGGGCGTCTTCAGGATCTCCTGACAATGGGACAGGGCCTGAGGCTTGCGTCTCTGCCCTTGGGAGCCTGGGAAGGCTGTGCAGAGAACGGAGCCCAGACCTGCCCTGCCAACCTGGAAGAGAAGGTGAGAGGTACGTGGAACAGCCAGCCCACGGTGGGGAGCAGGAAGGCAAATGTGGGGGGCAGTATACATTCTCACCTGCACCCAGGGAGCTCAGACAACATTGTGGTCCCTCACTCACACCTGTTCCTCTGGTGTCTCAGGCCATCTCCGAGTAATATGACAAGGCCTGGTGATTGCATAATTGATAGATTGATAGGAAAAAAGCAGAGGAGGCACCCCGGTAAAATGTCACGTTGCTTTTCCCTGGCCTTCCCTCAGCCTTTCCACTACTGCGGACTCTCCAGCTCTCCCCACCTGTCTCCCATCTGCTTTTAGCCTGGGATCTGACATTAGTCATGTCGCACTTCAGGGTACGTGTGGCCGAAGCCAGTGGGGATTTGTTCTCCTCCTGCTGGGAAGGAAGGACCAGGGCTTCAGGTCTGGGCACAGGCGGGTCCTCCCAGCCCTGGTCCTCTCCCGCCTCCACCCAGAGACCACCTTCCACCAAATCTCCCCACCCCAATTGCTTCTTCCGCAGCTTCCGCTGCCTGGGACTCACCAGCCCGGGAGAAAGGCTCACAAAGCCCAGCCCTGGGCACTGGCTGGCAAGACAGTTGATAATACTGTGTGTGCGTATGTGTGTGCACATGTGCACATGCACACACATACACGCGCACACACACATGCACACACACACATATGCGCCGCCTGTAGGAACAGCTCACACCTGGTATTGCGCTAAACGGCCAGCCCCCGTACAGTTAACAGACGCTAAAGAAAGAACTACAAAGAGAAAAACTAAACACTGGCTTTGTGGTGTAAGAGCCAGACTAATCACAGCTCTTTGTGAGCGCGCTTTACTATTTATGTCCAATCACATGTGCACAGTGGCTCTTTTGCTTGTCGGTGACGTGATAGATCATTTCTGTCGTAGGTGTCCCTTGACGACAACACAAAACCCTGTGTCCACACACTCGGCTTTCTATCACTCATGTAGTGATCTGCGCCCTCCCTTTTTCATCAAGTTTACTTTTTTTCTTTATTCTTTTTTTAAGTTTATGTATTTTTGAGAGAGAGAGAGGAGAGCCTTTGCAGCCTGTACAAGAGATCAAATGCTTCCATTTTGTACTTTTATAGGTGTGGGTGTGTGTGGTGGTGACGTGTGGTTATTTTCACGTTCTTGTGGGAGACAGGGAGGTGAAGAAGGAAGAAAGTAAGCTTTGGAAACTTTCAGGCTCAGAGTCAGGTTATGGTATGACTTGTTTAATCCTGGTTTCCTCGTCTGTGAAATGGGGATAATATCTGTGACATAGAATTGTGGAGAACATTTCATGAACCAACAAAGACTCAGCAGAAGCCCCCTCCAGAAGAGTCTCCCCTTGGCTTCCCCCAGTTTGGGGTGTACCGGTGGGCATGTTTGGGCGCTGATGGAGACCCATAGGTGGTGACCTCCTGGGAGCCATGCCAACCCCTTCTCTGCCCTCCAGTCACCAGTAGAGAGCCTGGCTCAGTCTTCAGGTCCTGCAAATGTCCGTGGAATGAGTGGACCTCTGTATGATGCATGTGGCCTTTACTAGAAGAAACAACAGGTCTGAGTTAATTCTACTCCAACCATCCTCTCTTCCTCGGGTACTTGAGGGCATGCCAGTCTGGGGTTGACCTTTGTCGACCTGATATGTTCAGCTCCTTTCAAAGGCCTGAGAGGAAAGAAGGAGGAGGCTGAGTGGCAATGGAAGGGTGCGTGGGGAGCTGCCACCAGGCACCCTCAGGGAGAGAGGCTGGGACGCCGGGGCTCATGCCCTTCCCAGGGAGGCAGCATGGTTGCTGGCGTGGGGAGTCTGGGGCCAGGCTGCTTGGTTCACATCCTAGCCCACCCCTCTGAGCAAGAGGTTCAGACACATCCTTGGGCCTCAGCCATCCCTTCTGCCAAAGACAGACAATTAAGTGTTCCTCTCCGAGGCAGGAGGAAGCTACGCTGACCAAAAGCCTGCCCGCTGTGTTGTGTTCTTTGGTCTAAAGGCACCACATGAGTCAGGGTAAATATAGCCAGGTATTCTACTATTTGATAAAAATATTAGGGCACTGGGCCTTCCTAATATAGCTGAGCAGACACATCCTAGGGACGCAGGCGGAGAAGATAAAGCAGCACGTGCCTCAGCCAGCAAAGCTGCAGGCTGGAGAGACAGATAACCCTGAGGAGAAAGCCGGCCGCCATCTTGGCACCTGGGCCCATGTGCCCTACACCACAGGACGCCCGCAGGACCTATGTAGGGGCTGTGTGTGAGCGTGGGTTCTCTGGCAATAACCTCCAGGCCCCCAAAGCGGCTCTTTAGCCCAGCAGGAGGCGTTTCTGAAGTAATCAGTCCTCTGCTTGAAGTACTTGTTAGAGCCAGATTCATCTGAGAGATAAGAGAATAAGAAGGGGCGCCTGGGTGGCTCGGTCGGTTAAGCGTCCGACTTCGGCTCAGGTCATGATCTCGCGATCCGTGAGTTTGAGCCCCGCGTCGGGCTCTGTGCTGACCGCTCAGAGCCTGGAGCCTGTTTCAGATTCTGTCTCCCTCTCTCTCTGCCCCTCCCCTGTTCATGCTCTGTCTCTCTCTATCTCAAAAATAAATAAACGTAAAAAAAAAAAAAGAGAATAAGAAGATGACCGAGGTACCTCAGTTACTCGTCACTCAGCCAGTCGCTCACGCGGCACCCACTGCATGAAGGACTCCCGCCGGAGAAAGTCAGACACGGCTCGGGTTCTGGAGACCCACCCAGGCCTTATCCCCAGAGGTGTCTGCCCGGCGAATGTTTTCTCTCATCACCGTGCGGGATCTGCAGCGCTTTCCCAGGCCTCCTGGGGGTGCCCCCTGGAGACCCCACTCGAGCGTGTTGCTGCCTCTGCTGTGTGTGATGCTTCCTGGGCTGTATTCATCTGTTTATATGTTGGGCTCCTCCACTGGTCCGCACCTTCCTAGGCCTGTCCCACCTTCCCGTGCCCCGTATCCAGACAACTCCGGGCACATGGAGCAGGGGAGTGGACACCTGCGTATCTGGCTCCGATGGTGGGCTCCCTGAGGGCAGGCCCCTTTCCTTTGTTTATCCCTGTACTGGAGACCTACCCTAGGGCCCAGCGCATCATAAGCGCTGTCCATCTGATGAGTGACCGGGGCACTCAGCAGATCTGTGAAAGCTCAGAAACAGCACCAGCGTGGGGGGGAGGGGTAGGACCCCGCAGCAGAGGGAGGTACTGTGTGCAAAGCATTCAGCCTGACAAAGGATAAGCACTCACTGAGTCCTATTATTGTTACCTTGAGCAAGCCACTGAATGCCTCGGAGCCTCAGTTTCCTCGTCTATAAAATGGGAGAGGAATCCCAGCTGCCACGGGATTCTTGGGGGTGAAGCCTGCCTGGCTCCTGACACAGCCCAGTTAGTGTCAGCTGAACCCATCCAGCAGCCTTTGACCCAAGGAGAGAGCTGGGGGCAGGGCAGGGCAGGGGGGCACCTAGAGCAGAGCCCCCTCACCTGGAGCAGGTGTGAGAGGCATGGGCCTCTGTGGCTGATCAGGCCTAGGCCAACTAGAGCCTTGGGCTGCGGGCCCCTAGCTACAGACGGCTGCCCCTGCTGACCCCGGTATCCTGGACGCAGATGACATTTTGCACATGCGCGACGATGTGAAGACGGTCGGGAGGTCTGACCCGGAAAACCAGATGCCCCAGCTGAGGGAGAGAAGGCTTGGCCTGGGCTCGGATGTTCAGCCTCCTCGTTGCCATGGCTCCTTTCTGACTCTTCATGTATTTTTTAAAAATACGTAATTTCCTAAAGGGAAATTAAATTGGATTGTGCATTCATTTGAGGGACTATATAGTCTGATAGGGCTGGCACCAGAACTGCTGGCTTCTAATCCTCGCTAGAGGCCAGAGGGCGATCTGGGGGCCTCCTGCAGCCCCTGGGTGAACTCTTCCCCACCCCCACCCCACACAGGCCGTTCCCACCCGGCGGGGCCTTCAGCTGAGCTCCCCCTGCTCTTCTCCAGCTGGGGCAACTTCAGCCCTGTGGCGGGCGTCCGCTCCTTCACCCAGGACCCTGAACCAGCTGTGCCTGCCAGCACGTTCTAGGCGGCTGGCCCTGGCCTGGCGGGGGTGAGGTTCTCCCAGGATGCCGGAAGAACACCCTTCTGAGTGCTCCCGGGGGCCGAGCAAGAGAAATCCGAGCCTATGTGTGTCAGCCTATGCCCAGCAGCCGGTTGCGGTGGGGCTTTGGTGCTGGGTGAAGCGGGACTGGGTTTGAGGCCTGGTTCTACTGCTCACAAGCCGGTGACCTCAGTGAAGTTATTAAACGAATGAGCCCTATGGTTACCATCTACGAAATGAGGGTGGTAAGAGAACCTACTTGGTTGAGCCCTTGTAGAGATTAAGATGTAAAAGGTCCAGATGAAGCAAAGTGCTAGCACAGTGCATGGCTTACAGCAAGCGCTCAGTACATGTGCAGTGCCCTTATTTTTACTGATTGCCTACGTTGGGCAGGGATCCTGCCCTGGCCGGCCCTGGAGGAGAGCCACATTGCAGTCTGATTGCTCCTTAACACTGACCCTCAGCACCAAAGCCCTTCGACAGCTCCATCTTGGGCAGCGGTGGGTGCACAAGGACTCCACAATCCTTGCTAGTGAGGGGTGGCACACGGGACCACTTAGCGTAGGGGCAGAACCAACTGAGTGGCTGACCTTAGGGGTGTGAATGCCAGCTCCTCCAGTGTGCCCAGCGGATCCAGGGAGACGGTCCTGACATCCCCTTGCCTCCTTACCCCTGCTGTTGCCGAAAGCCAGCGGGCAGGCCCTTCCTGGCCCAGCACAACCACTGCTCCCCTGGGATTTACTAGGCACCAGCCCCATAAGAGCGTCACCCCGCCCAGGAATTAGCATCAGTTTTCAGGAAAGAAACTCCGAGAGACTGGTCCCGCGGTTCACTACAGGTATCGTAGCCAGACTCGCTCCTGCCGGTTCTTAAGCCCCACATCACATCCCACTGCTTCCCAGTCTGCTGGAATCACTCGGTGCCGGGCCAGGAGACAGGGGTGGGGAGAAGGAAAGGAGATGTTCGAGTCTGAATTCTCTCGGCCCCAAACTCTCCAAGAGAAATGCCAGTGTTGCTCACCTATTCCCCGTGAGTAATACCTCTCCAGGGGAAGTTTAAAATAGAACTTTAGTCATACCTTAATGAAGCTGATTGATTTCTAAAAACAACCAAGCCCTGGTCCTCTGCAGCCGAGACTGCTGGGCGCTGACAGAGAGGGCAGAGGCACAGACTGTCCATCCCCAGCAGGATGGTGAAGAGCACATTTGGCTCAGGGGTTCCATGATAGCATTCACCCAGGACCCGGAAACACATACTCTAACCCCGTGGACTGGCCCACCGTCACCCTTTCATTCCCCACCCTTCACTGAGCCCAATACCCAGGTAAGGGAAGGGTGACCCGGCACAGATAACGCAGGGTTCATTCATCGAGCGTGTTTCTTGAGCACCTACTATATGCCAGCCACTGTCGGGGTTGCCTGGGTTTGAGCAGCAAATAGAAAAGGTACCAGCTTCTGGGTTTATATAGCGTTTTCTGGTTTTGTCCACATTCCTTGACATCTTTTGTCCCATTATACGGTCAGTGGAACAATGTATATGATAAACACCCAGCCTCGATCTGGTATATTGTTGCCCCACTCGGTGAGCATGAATCCTCTTTTCTTCCTGTGTACAAGTGACACAGGGGTCACCCCACCTCTGGAGCCGATGAGGGAAGTAAAGCAGGAATTGCCATCGCGGGATAGCGGCAGAACCAGGGCCTCCCTCGATCTCCTTCGATCTCCGCTCCCTCACCCAACTGTTTTACACAGATAAAATCTGCTTAAATTGACTATTGATTGTGGTGTGAGGAAGGCGTCCCAGCCCAGCCGGGCGGGTGAGTCAGCCTGCCGGAGGCCTAAGCAGCTGGAGGGGGTGATAGGCAAGGGCTGGAGGGAGCATACATATGAGACCAATTATTTCAGCCCCCAGTTATTAGCTCGCCTCCTCTCACAGCTGCCACAACCCTTCACAGCGAAGACCCCAATTTGTTAGACCCCAGGGAGAGTCCCTGCTTTCTGTGTGTGTGTGTGCGCACGCACACACACACACAAAACCCCAGGCACAGTCTAGAAAAGATATAGCCAACTTTTACTCTTATTTTAAGCTACTCAGTGGAATGTGCCTTTGCCTTTTCTGTTATTAAAGCCTTGGGCTGACAGCCGCAAACCAACTCCTGAGGTCCTGGGAGGCTACTCTGTCCTCCCCCTTTGCAGAGATGTCTGTAAGAAACACTGCATTTGCTGTTAGCTCCGGGCTGGAGAAAGGCATTTGCCACCTTCCTGGGCTCAGCTAATTGGCTGTAGATCATCACCGAGAAGAGGAGGGATGGTTCTCAGAGACCTGCTGTCTCTCCAGCCGAGATGGATGCTTGGGGAGAAATTCAAGACCTGACAGCCTGTGCCCAGCGTGGACCATTGGCTATAGCCTTTGGGCAAAAGAGAGTGAATGGAGCCCAGAGCGAGGCTCCTTCCTCTGCCATGGGTCCCAGGGCAACCAGGAACCACTCCTCAAGGTAGTCAGTCTCAGCATGAGGGACCTGCCCTCCTCCAGCAAGGTAAAGGCCCGTTTTATAAGGAGAGATTAAATAGTTGCTGGGTCCAGGAACTAATCCAGTCCCAAATCAGAAGAAGGAAATAAAAGCTGGGGGAAAGGGGGGCTTAGCAAGAGACACAGCATCCCCCCCCAGTTTATTTGAGATAGAGCCACAAATCGTTTCGGAAGCCTCTCCCACACTGACCCCTTGGTTATCTGCTCCATGATCAGGGGCAGAAGGGGCAGACAGGAGTCCAGGCAGCTCATCCATCCTTGGGCTCAGTAATTTCCTGTCCACAGTGGCAATGCTGGACCAGGAAGCGGCTTCTTACTTGAAATTTCCTGTGCTGCCTTTGGAGCCCAGGAGAGGCTGTGAAAAACCATTTTGGCCAGACTAGATATCAGTCAGTGAATGAAGAGGGCCCTAGAGCAGGCCAGGCACAACAAGGTGCCATCGGGACTGCCACATCTCCAGTGAGTGCGGGGGCCCTGTCCTGATCGTCTGGGAGTCCCCAGCTCTCGGCCTGGTGCCTGACACACAAAGGCCATTAACCAGCATTGTTTAAACTGAGACACCTGTCCTTGTTCTTGGAGAACCCTTGATCAAATGAGTCGGTGAATGCATGTGCGTGTGTGCACGACTACATACCCACCCCACACAGAGGAAATGGGACGCAATTTTTTCTAAGGCCAGAAAAATAATTTTCAGCTATTAAAACAGAACAGATGAGGCCAGGGCATTGGATTCTATAGTTCCCTCAGGCTCTTACTCATCAAAAGGCAACATTTCTCTGTCGCCTACACAAAGCACCTCCCTAGACTCCCACCCTGACCTGCTGGGGCAGCCCAGCACCCACCCCAAAGCCCCTCACAACTCCCCACCACCCCACCCCTGCCTTCCTCAAACTCAGCTCAGCCCAGCATCCTTCTCTTTCTCTCCCAGAGCCAATCCCAGCCCTATGGGATCTCACATCAGGCTTATGGCAGGGGACACAGCCATTGGCCCTGGTTCTGCCTCAGTTCTCTCTGGTTGTGTCCTTGAGGCCAGGAGTCTGAGATGACGCAGATCAGGGGTAGGGTTCAGGGCATCCCTATCCCTCTTGCTCCAGCACTTGGAAACGAAGGGCACACGGGAAGTCAAGTGCATCTCTGGACCTCTCATCTCTGGCAGGGCCCACTTGTGAATTTCAAAGGCCCTGGACAGCCAGATGCGGGGGGGAGGGCAGGGCACTGCGGTGGGAAGGGGGCTGTGGAACAGAAGTACTGCCTGCTGAGTTGACAGAATCCTCATTGCTGCTGGTGATTTCATTGGTCTCACTAATGGCCATCTGTAGCCACTCCTACTCACCAGCTTGGCTCATCAGAATTTCCAGAATGACCTTAGACCAGAAGCTGTGCAGGAAGAGGACAGCAGGGCCTAGGAGAGCCCATGTGTGTTCCCTATTGACCCTGAACCCAGAAGCATTTACAACAGCTCTTGGTCACTGGTTGCTTCCACTGCCAGTCATCGACAGGGGCACAGGATCCAGAAGCAGACCATATTCTGGAATTCAACAGACTCTTTTCCTCAGAGCAATGCCTCCAATAAGAAAGCCCTTGCATTCGTATGTCATCGTGGCAAAGAGGAGGAATGAGCTTGTGGACCAGGAAACTTTTGACCCAGGGGCATAGTTTTGGATGTGACTTTAGTTCTTGAATTCATTGATCTCAAGAAGTAAATGAGTTCTTGGCGATATGAATAAACAAGCACAAAGATGCTGAGAAAATCCAGAATAATGGAGTGATGGATGTCAAGCCAGATGAATCAGGAAAGATTTCCTGAAATAAGAAACACTTTTTAGTACTCGAAAGAGGAAACAGAATGAAACTAACGCGTATTGAGTTTCTACATCTGCATGTCTGGCTTTGAACAAGGCACAAGTACTTTCTCATTTGTTCCTGTGTGCTACGTTCTGGATAGTTCCTTCCAACTTTGAGTGCAATGATTTTGTCTTCAGCTGTGCCTAATCTACGCTCAACTCCATCCGTCAAGTGCTTAGTTTGGGTTGTGTTGGTTTTTTAGTTCTAGAATCTTTGTTTGGATTTCTTCAAAATCGCTAGATCTGCTTTTTAGTTTCCCTGCCCTGACAAAATTTTCAAGCTTGCTGTTTATTCCTTTGAATTGTAAACATAGCTGTCTCTGGGTGATAATTCCAACATTTCAAGTGTATGTGCCTCTCTTTGTTATCTGTTATTTCTTCTGGTTCTCTCTCATGGTGTCTTCTCTCCCTGTGTTTTTTGACTCTGTGCTGGACAATACATTTCTTTTTTTTTTTAATATTTACTTATTTTTGAGAGAGAGAGAGAGAGCATGAGCAGGGAAGGGGCAGAGAGAGATAGAAACCCAGAATCTGAAGCAGGCCCCAGGCTCTGAGCTGTCAGCACAGAGCCCAACGAGGGGCTCCGACCCATGAGCCGTGAGATCATGACCTTTGCCAAAGTTGGACACTTATCTGACTGAGCTACTCAGGTGCCCCTCAACATTGCTTAGAGGAATAATCTGTAGCATAGGATGAGAGTATCCTTTCTTTAGAGAGGATTCTAGTTTGCTTCTGTAAGGCCCTTGGGAATTCTACCAGTCCAGGACTACCTTAAATCTGAATATCTGTACCCAAATTCAAGGCTGTGTCCATGGAAGGGAATATTTTCTTTCAGTTCATCTTTACCCTGAAAGTGAAGCCCTTCAGGACCCTAACTTTGAAAGAAGTGGAGAGTATTTCTTCAGGCTTCCCACCTGGAGGGGAGAGGAGATCCTGCAAAATCCACAGCTCATTTTTGTCACTGTGACATCTGAATTAATTTATTTTTCAAAGGCGAGGGTGGGGTCAAGTACTGGGCTCACCTCTCTGAGCTCTCACCTCCTCAGAGACTATGATCCGATGATTCCCCACTGATGATCTAAGATGTTTGCTGTATTTCATCCAGCTTTTTATTTGTCCTCAGCAGGGAGGGTTTATTCAAATCACTTAACTTTCCATTCCTGGAAGCAGATGGCGTGTCTCTCATTTTCCCTTACAGTGATCGGGTGAGGTGAGCATATAGGAATATTCCCATTTTACAGATGAGAAAATGAGGGGCGGAAACTGACCGAGTCAAGCGGTCCCCCCGGTGGAGGATACAAGAGTTGAATCAAGACTGTTCTGAGCCCGAAGCCCGCAGTTTTCCCACTCTTCCATGCTTGGGAATAGAAAAGAGGAGCAGGAAAGGTATTTAAAGTGTCCATGAAGGGCTCAGAGGGAGCTGGGGGAGCTGGGCAGGGAGCACCATGCACAGCTGCGTCCACAGAACAGAGCTTCCTCGTCAAAAGAAAAATCCCCGAGTGGAAATGACAGGCCAGCGGAGCAGGTGCTCTCCACTGGGGCGGGGATCCCAGTGCCCCCTCAAGTGACCCTTTTCCTGGGGAAACAGCTGCTCCTTGTAGAGCTGAGTGTACAGGAGGCAGGTGAACATCCAGGTCGGGACAGATGTGCTCCCCCGGAGAGAGTGCCCCATGGGGGGTGGGGCGCTGGGCTCACATGGCGGCAGGGCCTGGGAGGGAGGCCAGAGCGGGGTTCCGATGAGGCCTAATGGGAACCACGCAGAGCCTGCTCCCCACCTTCCTCTCTCCTCTTCTGCCTCCTCGTCCCCCTGCTTCCTGGAAGTCACCCAACAGCCCCTCCAGAACACTTCGGTCCCAGGCCTCTGAGTTTATGAAACTGTTAACACATCCAGTAATTACTTCTCCCCTTTGCCACAAGCCGGAGGCTGCATTTTTGTCCCGCAGCAACAGCGGGAATTCGCTTCAGCGCTTGCTCTAAGCCCACAGCCAACAACAGACTGGACCCTCTGCGTCCCTCCCCTCCCAGCAGTAATCTTGCTCTCAAGTAAAAGTTTGCTTTCTCCCTAAAGTTGAAGGCCTCTGCTGAGCCAAGCTCCTTAAAGGCAGTGGATTTAGGGCCCTAGAGGACTTTCCTTTTGCACTTGGTAATATTTCTAAGATTAATTTTCACCCCGTCCACACAGGAGCTCATTAACACACAGAGGGTGTGTGTCTCAGTCTGACTGTGTGGGGCTCCGTGGGGGCCCTATCAGCCAGGAGACAGGGGGTGTGGACTGGGAAGCCAAGCAGGGGAGGGGGCCAGGGGGTTCTGGGTACGTGCCCAGGTTGCGGCCATGGCTCTTTGCCAGGCCCTGGAAGATTTCCTCCCTGCACTGTCCCCACGTGTCCCCTCCCCAGTGGACTGAGGCTGAGATGCATGTGTTTTCCTCTTGCAGATTTTCTAACGCGCTTTTTCCCCATCGGGGTTGCTGTTTCATCAAGATTAATAGTCGATTGAGTCATTTGTAAAGGGGCCCTTTGATGAAGAGGAAGCACATAAATAAACTCTGCCCGTCACTTAGGCCGCCCTTTCCTCATGCCACCTGGTTCTGCTTTGCAGCCCAGAAGCCCTCTGCCCTTTATTCGATACACCATCACCCTGCAGCGGCTCGCCCGTCCCAACAGTTGCGTGCACAGGCCCTCCAGGGGCCGCAGGAGAAGTGCCGCGCAGGCAGAGGGGGGGAGCTGTGCAGCCTTGTCGGAGCCGTGTGTTCTGGGTCCAGCATCCTTCCCTCACGGCAAGGCAGTGGTCAAGAGCATGGGCACCAATTCCAGTTCTGCTGTCTATTACCTGTGGGATTTGGGGATTGTTACTTCTCCTTGCTGAGCCTCAGTTTCCTAATGTGCAAAGTGGGGATCGTCACAGACCGTGTCCTGGGGCGTTGGGGGATTCAGTAAGTGAATGCGCATGGAGTCCTTGGGCCAGGGCCTGGTACTTTGCTCACGTGCTCCTGGCCTTCACTTGGGGCTGGCTGTTTCCCACAGAGGGTACCAACCGGGGGCGCCATGTAGAGCCATGCAGAGCCATGGGACTGGCCAGCATGTTCCCTTCCCTGCAGCTGCAGCCCCATGAAGCCCACATCTCTGAAGGTGACTTGAAGGGTGCGGGGCAAAATGTTATAAAGGAAGGGTCCAGAGTGCAGAGGCTCCGTGACAATGCAGTGTGTGTGTGCAGTCGCATTGAGGTTTGGGGAGTCTGAGAGATGCAGGGCCCAAGCCCATGAGCCTCCCTCCATTCAGATCTAATTAAATGAAATATTGACAACATGGAGAACATACTGCCAGGGATGACGGAAGGCACGGAAACAGGGGAGCCCTTGACCGAAGCATCCCCCGTCACCTTGGCAAGAGCCAGAGAGGAGCTGGGAAGGGGTGAATGTGGAGGAGTAACATGCTGAGGACAGGAGGATATGAAGGAGGTCTTGGTCCAAGGGGCAAAAAGTTGGGCAGCTCCCACCCTCGGTTGTTGATTGAGTGCTTTACAATTCGCCCAGCCCCGTGTTTTCGCTGTATAAGAGAATACAAAATAGCAAAGGACACAGCCCTGCCCTCAAGAAGCAAGAATCTGGTTGACAACACAAGCCCCTCTCCCCCAACATTAAATAAGCAACAAGGGATTTTGCAGGACTGTGTGTCATACATGAAAAATGAGCAGTGGCTTCAGCCATCTCTGAAAATGAGGGGGTTGGAGTAGATGGTTCTTCTTTGAACTAAGTTTAATTTTTTAGCCTCTTATTACGGAAGATCTCAAGCATATACCAAAGTAGGGAGAGTGGTCAGTGAAGCCCCACATACCTACCTACCTGAATGCATCTTGTTTCTCCTCGTGTGCCTTTCGTTCCTGGAGTATTTTAAAGCAAATTCCAGAGATGTATCATTTGCCCCATAATTCTCCAGTATGCGTGGAGCATAGGATATTTTAGGTTTCTTCCAACTCTGATCTGGTGTGAGTGCAGGTGCGGGGGTGAATGGCGGAGTATTTCTCTGGAGGGGTGAGGAGGAAGTGACGTGTCCATCTGGGGTTTGATGGACGTGGGGAACACTATTTTACGCACACACGGGCACGCACACACGCACATTCAACCAGCAGCCCCAGGAACCACCTCTAACCAGCCCAAGATTATCTTTACTGTTCCTAGCAGACCTCAGCCCAGACAATTCTGGCTGGAACAGCTTGGACATAAGGATCCAAAAGAGAGTCGAAAAGAAGTGGATAAACATCCATTTCTTCAGCAACCATGTGATAACCCCACTACCTAACAGGCATTGTGGTTGGCGCTGAGGGAGCAGAGGTGACCCAGGCAGGCAGGGCCCCTGCTGTCACCGGCAACATGGGGAGACAGGGAAGGGGGTGAGGGCAGAGAGCAGACAGCCTGGTACGCACAGGGAGTATCTGGGGTGTCACATCAAGAAGCAGCTCACCACAAGCAGAGGGTAAGACAGAGAGAGAGAGAGAGAGAGAGAGAGAGAGAGAGAGAGAGGCTCTGAGACCCAGAGACTAATGATAGAGGGAAGAGACCAGGCTGCTGGCCCTTCCAGGCAGGTGTGGGAGGGCCTGGACATCTACTGAGAGCCCTGGGAGCGGCCCCCTCACCCTTTCCTCCTCCGGCCACCTCCAGTGGGGTCAGGCAAGACAGAGTCCAGCCCACAGCTCATGTCCACCTTCCAGAGCCAGAGAAACACTTCAGGGAAGTGATAAAGGCTCAGCGAATGTAGGGAGCTAAATCAGACCAGACCCAGAAGCGCTGAGCCCGGGGCTGGCCGCGTGCAAGATGCCGAAGGATCCTTCTGGGTTTTCCCACAGCTCGGCATAAACCTTAACTTGGCCGCAAGCCCCGGAGCAGGATTTTAAGTGCCTGAGATGAGGTTAGAGGTAATAGTTAAGTGTCTTGGGGGACCCAGGAATTTAATTCCACTACGGGCTCAAGGCTGAATTTCATCTAGCACCGCAACAGTGCCTGTGCTGGAGTAACACACAAGTGAGAGCCCCCCTCTTCGCTACCATGACGTCAGGTTCATGAGGCACCTACTATGTGCCTCGCGCTGCACCAGGCCTGCTCTCATGCCACTGCTCACCTAGCAGGGAGCATGGCATTAATCCACAGTCGTGCAAATGCCGTGCTGCGAGTGCGTAGGGACCATCCCCTGCAAGGAGACGTTGTTCCTGGTTTTACAACCGAGGGATCACTCACAGGGCTAAGTCACCAGCCCAGAGTTGCACAGAGAGAGAAGCAAGTTTCCAACGCGAAGCCCATGTTCTTGGTGTGCCACTGCGTTCTCCCACGCCTGGGGCCTGCCAGGGAAGGGAGGACAGGTAGGTGTGAAACAGTGGCCTCCGGCATAGGCCAAATGCAATGGGCAGCCACGGCATGACTGAGCAGCTCCGAGGAGGGCTGTCCAGCTGGCAGAGGGACAGACACACTCTGTGACTCCCACGGCAGGACTAGGACTTACAGGTGCAAGTTGCAGGTAAACTGACAATGTGAGGCTCCCATCCATGACCCAGATTGTTTCGTGCAGAAGAATGACTAAGCTCTCAGTTAGAGCTGAGTTATGACTCGTTATAATAGTTACATAATTGTAACTAGTTATATATATGGATAACTAGAGTTTACATATAGATGGTAACTATAAACTATATATAGAACTAGTTATAACTAAGGTCACCTCACAGTTTATAAAGAGCTTTTAGAGACGTGAGGTTCGTAACAACCCTGCGAGGTAGCTCCCTGCGATGCCATTTTTCAGATGAGCAAACTGAGGAAGCTCCTGATTGCCGGAGGTCTTAGCTGAGTAGGAAGAGCAAGGACTTAAGCAAAGGTCCGTCTGACTCCAAAGCCAGTGCAAGAGAGGTCCCTGGAGGGTGGGAAAAAGGTTGATAGGCCACCGGAGAGGATCCCATGCCACCTTGAGACTCTGAGACAATGGGGACGAAGAGCAGTTCTGATAAGGCCTAAAGGAAGAGGGAGAACAGCTCCTGGTTCCTAGGGTGTGGGGTGGGAGGAAGAGGAGGGAGAACACCCACGACGAGGGAGGGAGGTATTAGTGCAGAGTAGAAGGGAGGGGGACTCTGTCTGGTCAGCAGAGCCGGGTTATATAATGAGTGGGGACAACTGGTGGCCATCTATAGGGTCCAGTGGCCACATTGCTTAGCCCCTTTAGCTGTTGTGGCCTGGGGCTAAGACTCTTCTCAGTCCTGGGGCGCCTGGGTGGCTCAGTCGGTTGAGCGTCCAACTTCGGCTCAGGTCGTGATCTTTCAGTTGTTCAGTTCTAGCCCCATATCAGGCTCTCTGCTGTTAGCACAGAGCCTGCTTCTCTGATCCTCTGTCCCACCCGCCCCCCCACCCGCCCCTCCCCTGCTCGCATGCTGTCTCTCAAAAAAATAAAATAAAACAAATAAAATAAAATAAAATAGGGACACCTGGGTGGCTCAGTTAGTTAAGCTCGTGGGTTCAAGCCCAGCGTCAGTCTCTGAGCTGGCAGTGTGGAGCCTGCTTGGGATTCTCTCTCTTCCTCTTTTGCTGCCTCTCCCCCATTTCTGCTTCCTCTCTCTCTCTCTCCTCTCTCTCTCTCTCAAATAAACTTAAAAAAAAATCTTTTAAAAAATAAATGAAATACAGTAAGACTCCTCCCAGCCCCGCACCCTTGCGTCCTGCCCACTCCCCTCCTGCCTGTCACCTCCACCACCGTCTCGCTGGAGCCACACAAGAAAGTGATGTGCTAACAGAGGCAAGACCAGACCTTCAGAGAAAGTCCACATCCACAAGTACTCGGTCCACAAGAATTTGTGTGCTTTTCCACCTACTCACTCCAGCCTCTGCCCCAGCTGCCTGTCCCTCCGTGGACGGTCCCCTCACTGCTCTGTCCCCTTTAGTTGTGCCGTCTGCTGTCTGACTCTGGCCACACCCCTACTTCTGCTCTACAGGCTTTGTGGGCCCTTCCCTCTTTCTCCCCAAATCCAGCCCACGCCTTCTGCAACAGGTGCTCACTCTGGCACAGGCCAAAGGTTTGTCATGGCTTGTCTTGCTCCACTTCATAGTCGAGGCAGCTCATCCCTGTCTGAGAAATGCATGCCAGCCCAGGGCGGCAGAAGGCCGAGGACCGCCCTGGGGAGAAGGGCTGTTGTGATGAACATATGGAGAAAGAGAAACAGATGGTGCAGGCCTGCGGGACAAGGCCTCTGAGGGACCACCGGGGTCTGACCAGACGCGTGTGCTGTTCCTCATGGCTCTTTCTTGTCAGTCTCTACTCCCGAGAGTGTGGAGGGGACAAATGGGGACAGGTCCCCCGGGGGCTGAGGTCGGGGAGAACGACTGAGCGAGGCCCAGTTTCCGGAAGAACGTGCCTGTGGAGACTGGGGCAGGGACTTAGGACATGCCAGTGTGACTCCCGGCCCGTGGATGCCCCAGACAAGGGCACAACTGCCGTCTCCGGGTCCAGGGCTGGGTCTAGTCGGGACTGGATGGTCTTGCAGTCTCTGGGACGCCAGCCCTTCGGCGTCTGCCTTCTGAAGGCCACGTGTCCTGGCAGACCACCCTTGGAGCAAGGCCCGTTCAGAGCGCACTCAGAACAACTGAGTGGGTGTTTGGGAAGTGTCACCAGAAATAACCAAATCCCAATAATCATGTGAATATTTTGCCATTGACGGGAGACCAATAGTGAATATGGTTACATCTCCTCTCCTGGTTTTTACACGAAGGTGGCTGGCCAGCCAGCCAGCCGGCACTGTTCCTGTCTAGTTATAACATCGGCTCACTGTCTTGATTTTGCTGTCTTCTTGTCTTCTATGTACTCTCGCATGCCAGTGTGTCTTTCCTGGGAGCTGTGAGAGCAAAAAAGGTTGTGTCTGGGTAAGAAGCCAGCTTCGTTCAGCACTGTGACGTGATGGCCTCTTTTGGTGACATGGCTGTTTGCAGACAGTGACATGGCCTTCACTGCCTTCCTACCTGTCATGACCCAAATACACTCAGGTACAAGGGCTTTGAGGCCAAGTGACCACATAAGGGTCCCCAAGGATTAGACTGGGAAGTAGAGGTCTGCTCCGGAGGCTGAACCCATGAAGGTTAACCTGTTGATTTAAGTCCTAATTAATTTTAGCATTTAATTTTTTCATGTCTGGAAACTCCATTTGGTTCTTTTTCAGATGTGCCTCATGATTTCTGATGGTGTTCTGTTGCTAGCTCATCTTTGCAATTCCATCCTTTATTTTGGAAAAACATTTCATGCGTAACTCTTTGTGTCTATTGATTTCAGTATCTGAAGTGCATGGGGGCGGGGCATGTACATCTATTGTTGGTTTCCTTCTGTTGACCGTCATTCATGGTTGCTTGCTTCTTTACGATTTGCTGTTTTTTAAGCAAACCCATATTTACATGATCTTAATCTGTAGGAATCCCGAAGGCCTGGGTTAAGGATTTTTCCACTGGATAGGATTTAAATCTGATTTTCCCAGAAGCCAGGTAATGTGACCATTCTTGGGAGCACTTTTGCTCACCTATGGGGCCTGGCTTTACTTGAAGACCGAGAGAGTTCCTTTTTGCTGTTGGCCCAAAGTTCAGTTTCCAGTGACAGGTCACAGGTCACAGGTCATGTTGGCCCATACCCTCGGAGTAATGGTGTTCCTCCCTCTGCTTACTCCTCCCTCCTCCTAGCTGGGCTTCCCCGCTGTGGTTGGTTCCTTTTTACTGGGGGTAAAGTGGATTTCCCCTACTTCAAGTGAACCCAGCAATGCATCCAAAAGTGTATTTGATTCAGAATTTAGATGTGTTGCAGCAGAAGGGCTCCCTGACAATCTGGTCTGCTAGAGTCAGCAGTTCCATTGCTAATCTGTTTATAGTTCACTCACAAATATCAACAAATAGTTGATAGTTCACTCAACAAATATCCCGAGTACACACCATGTGCCAGGCATGGTTCTAGGTACCAAGGATACAGCCTCTCCCCTCCTGGAGCTTGCGGTCTGATTCCAGAAGGAGCCAGCCTCAGGGGTCCACTCCAATCCATGGAACACACACCAGAGCGGCCACTTTATCTCCCATTCACTCTGAACTATTTCATCCCTACTGGGCATCATGCAACAGGCCAGGCACCCGCGGTGCAGAGATAGACAGCCCTGTGCTCGGACGGCACTTATCAAAACTCGGACAGGGGAAAAGGGAAAAGAGCCATTTCAGAGGGTTATATCACCACATAGAGGAGTATGTGTTCTGATGGAGATGGAAAGACAGACGAACGAATGACACTCTGCTTGGGGGTTGGCGGGGCGGTGGGGGGTGGGGGAGATTTGCTGAAGGAGGTGACATTTGAACAGCATCCGGAAAGATGAGTAGTTGTTGCCTGGGAAGGAGAAAGAGAAAGAGACAGAGACAGAGACAGAGAGAAGATCATTTCTAGCAGAGGGAAGGGTCTGGTTAAAGCCTT
Organism: Felis catus; assembly: GCF_018350175.1. Classification (NCBI taxonomy): domain Eukaryota; kingdom Metazoa; phylum Chordata; class Mammalia; order Carnivora; family Felidae; genus Felis; species Felis catus. Next base: position 95,359,670 of record NC_058375.1, on the reverse strand, counting down.
GCAGTCATGGAGGAGCCTGACGCATGTGAGAGCTCGGCTGGAGATGTACACAGAGTTTGCCCAGCTCCCAAGCCCGGGTGCCACCCTGGGTTCCCTTCCTTCCAGCCTCACACCGGGTCAGGGACCAAGTCCAGCAGCTTCTGCTTGGACTTTGCAAGTCTCTACCCACTCCTTCCCATCTCCGCCCACTGCTTTCGTTCAGGCCTCGCCATTTCCTGCCTGGACCGGTACAGCAGCCTCTTAACTGGCTGCCCTGCCTCTGCCTTCATCCCCTTCCAGTCTGTCTTCCACTCTGCTTTCAGGGTCCTCTTTCAAAGAGGAATATTTCGTCACATCACCCCCCCCCCGCCCCCCACTTGCAATCCTTAGCCGGCTGGAGCCAGAGAAAGTTCAGAGTTCTTGGATTAACCCAGAAGGGCCTTCATGTGGCCAGTTCTCCAGCCTCGTCTCCCATCTGCCCCTTCCTCCAGCCAGTAATTTCTTATATCCCTTGGGCCAGCCCTACTGCTTCGCAGCTCAAGAAACCAGCCCGTGCCGCCACCTCCGGGAGGTCTTCTGACCACCCCCACCCCCAGCCTGATTCAGAGCCCCCTCCTTCAGGCTCACACAGGACCCTGTGCACATTCTTCTTGTAGCATCATGCCATTGAATCATCATCGCGATCACTTGTCTGCCCTCCCTGAGATCGTAAGCTCAGGGGACATGTGGGCAGAGGCTGTCTATTTAGCTTTGCACCCCTGGGCACCTAGCAAAGTGAGGGACACAGGGTAAACACCCAGCAGGTGTTTGATGAATCGATCCACCCGGAGGGTCAGGGGTGGAAACGTGTGGGCTCATGCAGCTTTGGGTGTGTGTGGAGTAAACAAAACAGGCAGGGCATTTCTCTGGGCCATGAGAAAGGCTCCGCCACCTGATTTCTGATCGTGGGGTCTTGGTTTCCTCATAGGTGCAATGGCCGGCCTGAGGCTGGTTGCCGGCAGCTCTCTGCCGCGCTGACATTCTGAGTCTGCAGATGTGTGACCTGTGGAAAGAGGATGCTTTGGAGCAGTGGTTCTCAAAGCCTGTTCCCCAGATGACCGACAGCAGTGTCACTTAGGAACGTGGTTAGAATGCATATTCTCAGGGCACACTCCAGACCTGCAGAATCAGAAATCTGAGTGAGGTCGGAGCCCGGCAATCTGTTTTAACAAGCCTTGTGGGTCATTCTAATGCACATGAAAGTTTGAGAAACAGTGGTTTAGAACAGCTCCGTCACCTGGCACAATTGCCGTGGACCGGGGCGGGGGGGGGGGGGGGGCGAGGCATGGAGACTATTGCCACAGACTCCCAGTGGCCAAGAACCCGCTGCTGTGACTGGCTGCGACCCTGCACCGCAGGCCAACCACACCAGTGGCCTGGAAGGGTCAGGCAGACCCTTTCCCCAGGACTCTGTGCTGGCCGAACCCAGAAACATCTCCCTTCGCACTTCTCTCCTTTCCTGCAGTAGGACACAGAGAAAGAGGGGTGCTCTGAAGCCATGGGAGGCTGGCTTGGAACACTGGCTTGGCCATGCAGATGACCCTGCACGTGGCACTCAGCCTCCCTCAGCTTTAGTTTCCTCAAAAACGGAGCTAATAATACCTCGTATGGCTGTTAGGAAGATCAAACGGTGCATATTGATGCTAAATAAAAATAGATCGTTACTGAATTTTACAGTGACTGTTATTAGGTCCTCCTGCCCTGAGCCTCAGCTGCCCCCTCAGATGGCATCTTCAGAGCAACCTCAAGGTTCCAAAATGCCAACCCATCCTTTTGGCTCCTGGCTCACCACGGGGGCCATTTTGCAGGTGAACCCAGGAGAGTACTTCCCTGCAGGGACACAACTAAAGTGGGTTGGTTGTTTAGGGGGGATCGCGGGTGGGGGGAGAGGCACGCTGTAGGAAGGAAAAGTGATATAAGGCTTTCATTTGATTTCCCAAGTCCCGCTCCTTGACAATCAACAGCACAGGGCTAAAGTCATTTGCAAGGGTATGGCTAGGCTGTTGCCCTGGAGGCAGTCACCTCTGAAGCTCCCTGTTGCTCCTGTAACCAGCCAGGCTGGTGTTTTAGGGTCCTCCAGGATAGACTACCATTGTCCTTTGCCCTGGACAAGGAGGTGACCACAGGCGTCTGAGTCCCTAGAACTCGCCATGATGCCCAGCCTGCCCAGAGAAGGCCTCTCCCTACCCTGACCCCACCCACCGGGACAACCTCCAACCCCCATCTGCATCCCCAATACCAGGGGTCCAGGAGCAGAGGAGGAAACCAAGTTCAGGGGCCTCCCGGTGGAGAAGGTGGGTGCAGAAGTAAGTGTGGCAGTGAGGGGGAGACAGCCCCCTTGCAGAAACTCAAGGACGTGTCTCCCTGACGGAGCTCCCAGCAGCGGGGTCCTGAATGGGCACTGTCTGGCCTCCAGTAAAGAACGGACGCCCCGCCAGATGCGCAGCCTTGCCCCTGCCCGAGACGCAGGCAGAATCAGACCAGGGAGCTCAGCTCACACTTATCTCTCAGCACCTGGAGGAGGAAGTGAAGGCAGCAATTAATTGTACAAGGCGGGTGGTTTGTGCAGCTTAAGTTCAGATAAAAAGTTTAATTATCCCTAAACCCTAATACAAATTAATTAGCCTTCCATATTAGGAGGGTAAGCGTCCCTGCTCTTGCCACAGCCCAGACATCACTGCAGATTACCGAGGATGTGACAGGAAAGAGAGGTGGACAGAGAGGCGCTGAGTACCTGAGCCCCTCCTGCTCCGGGGCGGACGGCCACCTCACGTGCCACAGGTGAGGTCCTGGGTGAGCACCATAGTTCATCGTACCTGGGAGTCACTCCAGGAGGGACTTTCTCTTCCCTTCCTCTCCTCCACTCTCAGAGCCAGGCTGGGGAGTGGGGGAAGGGAGTCCTTATTTGCATGAAGAAGGAAGACAAAAGGAAATAAGGCTAAGGCCTTAAATTTTTTTTTCTAGGCCATGACATTTTCTCTTTTTCTTTCCTCACCCCTTTCTTTCCTCAAAATTCCACAAAGAAAATAGGCCATAGATGCCAGCAGCACTTAGAGAATCACTGTCCTCTCCTGCACCTCAGTGCTCCTGCCCAGGTGGGCCCCCGGGAGGCCGGGACAAAGGCCACTGCCCAGGACGATCCTTGCAGTCACGATTAGCTGCTATTTAACGAGTGTTTACTGTGTAGCAAGCATGTAGTCTTTGCAACAACATTGCCAGGTATGTTTTATTCATTAACTCACACATTCCACCAACATTTATTAAAGTGTGAGCTGGGGAAGGAGCATGCTTGGATCTGCATTTTAAAAATGTGGCTCTTTGTGAATTTAAAAGAGAACAAAAGTGCAAGTGAGAAGGCTGGTTAGGAGGCTTTTGCTGACGTCCAGTCTAGAAGCAGCGGCGGTCTAGGCCCTGGATTTGTTTAATAAACACCAATAAAGTTCTTACTATGTGCCATTGAGCATTTTCCACATAGGACCTCGCTAATCCCCCGCAACAACCCCGTGAAGTGTAGGTACCACGGTGTTAGCAGTCCCAGGAGCTGTGGTCAAAGACGCTAAGGGGTTTGCTCAAAGTCACCCAGCTGGCAAGTGGCAGAGCCAGGATTTGCCTCAGAGTCCACACGTTTAACCGCTGCACAGGACCACTGAGGCAGTAGAGACAGAGGAAGGGGTGAGCTCCAGCTGACTCCCCAGAACCCTCCCCACCACCATCCTCGTCCACCTGCCTACTCCCCGGAGGAGCAGGAAGTGGAGGACAGAGCAGGGCAATGGAAACAGACCAACCTGGGGTTTAACCCAGACGGTTCGGCCACTTGAGGACCTTACACACGTCACTGTCCTCCCTGGGCATGGGCTCCACGTTCCTATGGAGGGTTAGCCCTACCTGATGGGGTTACTGAGAGACCCACGGGTGCAGGTAAAGTTCCCAGGGTAGGCTCCAGTACATGATCCCCATCCACCCTTCCGTTCTCCATCCCTTCTTCTTCAGGCCAAACGTTCCTGGCCCCTTGATCGTTTTCCCTATGAGAAGAGTTCCAGACAATTGACCATCCTAACTCTGGATGTGATCTAGTTAATCAATGTCCTGTAGAATATATAGTGCCCAGAACTCCACACAGCGGCCTAGAAGTGGTCAGCCCCAAGGGGCAAGTCTGAACACCTACTCCCTCTTTCTGGACATTAGCTGTTTAGCAGCTGCATTATGCTGGTGGCTGTGTCAAAGTTAAATTTCCCTGGTGATTTTTAACACGGATGGCTTTCAAGCTGGTTTTTCCCATCAGCTATACAAGTCATTGATTATTTGAATCAAAATGCCAGTGTTGTCATTCATCTTTGTTAGATTTAATCTGGCTGGTTTCACCCATGATTACAACCTGTTAAAATCCTTTTGACTCCAAAAGACCTCAATTCATAGTAGCGCTGTCATTTAGAAATGTGAAGAGCTTGTTTAAAATAACCAGCAGTAGACAGAGAAAGGCAGATACTCTGTGATTTCGCTTAAGCGTGGAATCTAAAAAAGAAAACAAACGAACAACCAAAACACAATAGAAACAGCCTCATAGATAAAGGAAACAAACTGCTGATTACCAGAGTATCTAACGGATGAAATACGTGGGGTAGATGAAGGGGATTAAGAAGTACGAACTTCTGGGGCGCGTGGGTGGCTCTGTCGGTTAAGCATCTGACTCTTGATCTCAGCTGAGGTCATGATCTCACGGTTCATGAGTTCGAGCCCTGTGTGGGGCTCTGCGCTGACAGCACGGAGCCTGCTTGGAATTCTCTCTCCCTCTCTCTCTGTTCTTAGCCCATTTGTGCTCCCTCTCTCTCTCTCTCAAAATAAATACACTTAAAGAAAAGAAGAAGCACAAACTTCCATCTATGAAATAAATAAGTCACGGGATGTAATGCACACCGTAGAGAATAGTCAATAAGGTTGTAATAACTTTGTACAGTGACAGAGGGTAACTACACTTATCATGGGCATCACTGCGTGATGTATAAAAATATCGAATCTCTATGATGCATGCCTGAAGTGAATAGGATATTGTACATCAGCCCTACTTCAATAAAGAAAATTAATTTAAAAATAATAATAACCAGGGGCACCTGGGTGGCTCAGTTGGTTGAGCGTCCAACTTTGACTCAGGTGATGATCTCACAGTTTGTGGGTTCGAGCCCCGCATCGGGTTCTGTGCTGACCGCTCGCTGAGAGCCTGGAGCCTGCTTCAGATTCTGTGTCTCCTTCTCTCTCTGCCCCTCCCCTGCTCACGCTTTGTCTCACTCTGTTTCTCAAAAATAAATAAATGTAAAAAAAAATTTTTTCTTAATAAGAATAATCAGCAGTACCCTTATCAACACCACCACCATCATCATCATTATCATGGGATCCAAGTGGAAGAAGGTTAAAATAAAAATGCTGATTTGTGGGTGTGCAGAGTCCAAAGGATTGAACAGTGAAGCCATAGGAATGGTGAGAGTGAAGCCGGTCCCCAGAATTAGGGCAGGAACTCAGTCTCCATCACCCTCCCCTTTCCTCCTCTCGCCTCTACCTATGCGTCAGCCTGCTCCCTCTCTGACTACAGCCTGGCTTCTTCCCGTGGCAGAAAGCGGCTCCAGGGTATTGCTTGTTGCAGTGTCAACCTCCTTGAAGAGATTGGCCTCATCTCAAAGGCAAATATCCGGGGAAGGGAGAAAGTCGCCAGTATCATTAGCCAGCCGAGGGAATACACTTCACACCCACTGGGACGACGAGCCGCAAAAGACAGTTACAAGTGGTGGTGAACATGTGGAGAAAGGGGAGCCCCAGTTTAGTGCTGCTGGGAATGCAAGGGTGCGGCCACTCCAGAGAACAGTTTGGCAGGCCCCCTCACTGTTAAACGTGGAGTTACCACGTGACTCCTCAAAACTTGTGCGCGAACCTGCAGAACAATTTATTCATTTATTCATCGTAGCCTAGAAGTGGAAACAACCCGAAGGTCTACCCACTGATGAACGAAAAAGCAAAATGTGGGACATCCGTACAAGAGGATGTTTCTCGACAATAAAAAGGGATAAAGAAGTGACACCTGCTACAGCAAGGATAAACTGTGAAACCTTAGCACATCACGCTAAGTGAAGGAAGGCAGACGAGAAAGGCCATGTATTGTATGATTCCATCTATATGAAATGTCCAAAATAAGGAAACCCGTAGACACAGTGTCTAAAGTAGTTTAGGGGTTGCCTAGGGCTGAGGGGGGAGAGGTGTGGAATGGTCAGCTACTACTATGGGTGTGAGGTTTGGGACGGGGGTGATGAAAATGTTCTAAAATTAGACTCTGGGATGGCAGCACAACTCCATACATACACTAAAACATATTGAATCGTATGATTTTTAAAATTTTTTTTAATGTTTATTTATCTTTGAGAGAGAGAGAGCATGAGCAGGGGAGGGGCAGAGAGAGAGGGAGACACAGAATCTGAAGCAGGCTCCAGACTCCGAGCTGTCAGCACAGACCCCGACGCGGGGCTCAAACCCATGAACCATGAGATCAAGACCTGAGCTGAAGTCGGACGCTCAACCAACTGAGCCACCCAGGCGCCCCTGAATTGTATGATTTAAATGGATGAATCATATGATATATAAGTTATATGTTAATAAGGCTATTAAAAAAAAATGAATCCAGGAAAGGAGCTCATTGGCCCAGCTTGAGTCAGATGCCTCCTTCCAAACTTGTTAACTGCGCCTAGTGGCAGCAGGGGTGTCGGGGAAGGTTTGTAAGAATACGGCAGCTCCTCTGGACGGAGGTTCTGTCATAACAATGGGGGGGGGGGGCACAGTTCCTAAATGGGTAGGCTATTAACAGACAAAACAATAGGTGCCCACCGCACTGGCTATTTATAGAGAATTTACATTTACCCAGAGACAACATTAAGTGCTTCTCCTGAATCATCTGATTAATTATTACAACAAGCCTGTAAGTTAGATATATAAAACCTCTTTTATATTGGTAGAGGCTCCGCTTAAATAACTTTCCCAAGGTCACTTAACCAGTAAGTAATGTGGGGCTGGGGATCAACCTGGGACCTGTCTCCGGTCTCCTCTCTCAATCATTAGGCCATGCTGCCTCCCTCTGGCTTTATATAAGTTGTTGAAACATTCTGGAACACGCCACTGGAGACCTAGCTTTAGATTCATTCTTTATTTTATTGACTTATTTACCCTTTCACTAAAGGAGACCCTTGTAACACGAAAGCCGTGAACTTCCTTTGCTGGCATAGGACAATCTTTGGGAAGGGTCAGAAGCCTGGAGGTGTTTGTTCAACCCCTCCCGAGACCACACTGCTATCCACACCCATTCCTCCAGCTTGTCAAGGGTACGAAGAACTGGGACGAGAGCACACCTTGCTAAAATCACGACCCGGCGGCCTCCTGATTCGCCAGCCAGTTAACCCTCTCAAAACAAGAAATAAGGTTAATTTGGCAAGTTGCGTGCTTAGTGAGCAATACAGCTAATTTTCCAAGCGTTCGCAAGCTGTCCACTTAATATCTGCTCTCAAATTCTGCCAGCAGTTTCGTGGCAGAATTGATGGATGCCAAGCCTGTTGGTCTGTGGTTTCTCGGACTTCCTTGCCTCCTCTTCAGAAATATCAATACAGCTGTTTTTGGCCTCCAGTCTCTTGGTATTTCTGTGCGGCGCCATGGTTTCTCGACCGTCATGGGCCGTGTTCTGCAACTCCATCTAAACATCCCTCCTGTCTCCTGGGGTGCGATCCAGGTGCGCCTGTGATGTGCCTCCACTGAAGACAGCTGGGCCCTCGCCTGCTCTCCCCTCCCCTGCCTCAAGCTCCTCATCCTTCTTCCCCACATTTGTCCCGGCCTTTCTCAGAGGAAGCCTGGTCTCCTGGGTGGGAAAGGCGGAGAGCGCATGGGAGCTTGGTTCTGTCATCTGTTACCAGTGGACCATCTGCGCCAGCAGCAGGCAGAAAGCTCTGCTCCTTGTTCTCCCTTCCAGTGGATAAAACCACCTTTCTGTGTCCTGAGCATTTTTCACCACCTCAGTCACCTGAAAATGTAGCCTTTCTGACGCTGTGCTTCCATACTCCTGCCATGCTTCATTTCCACCCATGGTCATGAGCCCGATGTGCACCTCTCCGTCACAGGCCGGAAAGCCCCAGTAACATGATTGGCCTCTACGGGCAACCCCCTTTTCTTCATCGTTGGGATTATTTGAACGTGAGACAATCAGCTGTGCTTTTAGAGTTTCGCAGCAACAGAGACCACAGAGGCAGCTTGAGGCAGGGCAAAGGGCGAGACACTGAAGGAGAAGGAAGGAAGGAGAAGGAAGTGCCTTCTCCAAAGAGGAACCTAATTCAGAGGGTGTTGAGGGGCTTCCGTGAGGTCACGTATTCACTCACCAAATGTCTGCCAATGGCTGGCATCGCCTCCCAAAAGCCCCTGGGTGCTTAGGAGATGAGGACCTCACCCTTCTGAAACTGTTCACCCTATCCCCTTCCACATCCTCTCTGCATCCTCCGGACACCTGGGTCCCCTCAGGACAGGTGACTTTGAGCCCCACAATTTCGGTGGCATCAATTCCTGGTCACCCTCCAAACACGGAGAGGGCAGGGGAGCGGGGAGATGGTGTCGTTGGCTTTGGCCAAAGGAGACATCAGAGCTCTTCGCTTAATAAGGCCTTTAATTTATCTCAATAAAGAAGAGGCTACACACTTAACCACTGTGGAGAGTACCTTATTGATTGGAGGAGAGAGGCTCTGGCCTGACTGCCCGGGGATGCGCGGGAGCCAGGCCAAGCCGGTCCCCGGGGGCAGCCACCAGGGTGTGAAGTACTTATGAGAGGTCCTCTGAGCTCTGAGAGGCACCAGCACTGTCCCAAAGTGGCTCCGCGGCTTCCGGGGCTGGGTTTTGGAGCTCACGGTTGCCCTCCAAGACAGTGTGGTTGGTGGGAAAGAGACGAAAGCCCTAGGAGTGGGTTTTAATGCCAGCCGTCCCCAAACGTGGGCAGTCTATCTGCCGGTGAGCCCGACTTCCTGTATCTGCACAATGGGGCCAAGGACTCCAAGCTCACAGGGTTTGCGGAGCTCATATGAGGTAAGTGTGCAGGAGTGCTTTGTGTGTGGTGAATCTCCACGAGGAGAGGGCGGTTTTCTTACGTGTTATTTTGATAGACATACGTGAGATGGTGCTGGTTTCCTTCCTAATACTCACCCATGGCTGCTCGCTGCATTTGGGACAAAATCCATACTCCGTGTGGTGACCTCCACCTCCTTTTGTACAACCACCCTCCGTGCCCGCCCCACCACCTGCGGGTCTGTAATCATTCCCGCAGCAGGCCACGCTCCCTCTTGCCTCAGGGCCTCTGACTTTCTGTTCCCTCTGCCTGGCACACTCTTCCCCAAGTGTGTCCCCTGACCGGGGTCCTTTACCTTCAGATCTCAGCTGAAATGTCAGCTCCTCAGAGAGGCTTTTCCTGACCACGCTCCCTGCACCTGGAACAGCACCTGTCTCTATTCTCCTCCTAGAAATAAAGACAAGTCAGTGTTTTTATGTGTTCACTCACTTGTTCATGGTCTTCTGCTTGTAGGTTGTTGGCTCTGGGAACACAGGGATCTCGTCTGTTTTTGTTCAGTGCCAGGTCATAGCAGGCACATAGTAGGCACTTTAAACAATTGTTGAATGAATGGATGGGTGGGTGGATGGATGGATGGATGGATGGATAAGTGAGTGATGGGCAGGGATGTCTGGCTTATTTCCCAAGTGACCCTTCTTCCTCACACCTGTTTCTCTCTGTCTCTGTCTCTGTCTCTGTCTCTCTCTCTCTCTCAGATATGGAGATATGGTGCCCAAGACAATCGCAGGGAAGATTTTTGGCTCCATCTGCTCCCTGAGTGGTGTTCTGGTCATTGCCCTGCCGGTTCCTGTGATTGTTTCCAACTTCAGCCGGATTTACCACCAGAATCAGAGAGCCGATAAACGCAGGGCACAAAAGGTAAGCCTCGGCCCTGGGAGGCTGGGAGACAGCACCAGACAGGGGCCTGGCCCTCTGCTTTGTGCCGCTATCACAGTCAGGTCGCCAGGCCTGGACTGCCCGGGCGGATCCCAGCACAGACGGCCCCTGGCTTTGGAAGGTAAGGCAGCTTTGTGTCCCTCCCTCCCTACCAGTGTCCTGCGTTCCAGCTGCCAAGTGCAACAGACCCTCAGTTATCCATAAGCTGATGATCTCCCTCCTGGATGTTCCACGCAGTTTCCTTGAGCCCGGGTTTCCCCTTCAAGACCTCAGCCACCAACACTCAGCAGTGCCTGGGCCCCTCCCTCTCCCTGCCAGGAGCTTACTGGGGAACGTCATTGCTTTCCAATACCCTATGCGGCCTATACAAAACATCCGGACAAAACATAAATGTGCTGAGAAGAGAATGAATGCTCAGGAAGGGGAACATCCTGAAGCCACTGAGCTCCAGAACAAATGGCACGACGGACGTGGGTCACCCCAGGGTGTTTAGGGTTAAGGCGCAGAGGTGCAGCTGAAGACCGGGAGGACCACTGCCCTGAGAAAAGTGTTGCCAGTGTCCAGAACACCACGTGAGAAGGCAGGGCAGGTGGGTGCCCTCCTTCACTCACAGAGGAAGGGAAAGCACAGAGGAAGGGAAAGGTCTGACAGCTTTAGTGTACTTTTAGGGCATCCGGCTAGTGAATTGCCAGATTCCTATCAGGAAAGGGGAGGACCAAGGGGGGGGGGGGGTTGTTCATTTCTCTTCTGACCTGGGCTGAAATAGGGTACCCCTTAACCTCCAGGACGTACGGTCAGAGCCTTTCTGGGTACAGTGGACAGGGGAGACCTTGTTCAAAGAGTCACTTACGGAGGTCTGAGATTTCGTGTCCTTATTCTACTCTTCCTTCTCCTTTCTCCTTCCTTCCTTCCTTCCCCCTTCCTCCCTCCCTCCCTCCCTTCCTTTTCCTTCCTCCCTTCCTTCCTTCTTTCCTTCCTTCCCCCTTCCTCCTCCTTCCTCCCTCCCTCCCTTCCTCCTTCCTTCCTTCCTTCCTTCCTTCCTTCCTTCCTTCCTTCCCCCTTCCTTCCTCCCTCCCTCCCTCCCTTCCTCCTTCCTTCCTTCCTTCCTTCCTTCCTTCCTTCCTTCTCCTTTCTCCTTCCTTCCTTCCCCCTTCCTTCCTCCCTTCCTTCCTTCCTTCCTTCCTTCCTTCCTTCTTCCTTTCTCTCTTTCCACAAACATTTTCACACCTACTGTGTGTCAGGCCCTATGCTGCATGCAGCTGGGTAGTTTTCTCGCCCCCTGATCCCTGCTACTGGCCTTCCACCAAGCAGGGCTTCCTTGACATATCAGAAAAATCCAGAATTTCAGAACATATCTGTGTATGCTGACTGAAACGAAGTCACGGAGTTCATGAAAGTTCTGAAATGTATGGTAATTTATGTATAAAAATACTTAATAATATATATTATGCAACTATATCATGAATCCAGTTGGCTCCCACTTCTAACAGATCCCCTTGTGTGTGCCCTTGTGGTCACCCCCTCCGCCTGTGCTGAGGTGCCTTTTGACTTATCTTGACCTGGGTCTGTAATGTTGCCAGCCTGCCTTAGGTTCATCTTCTGGCTCCGTGCTGTCCTCTCCATCCTCTCCAGCACCCATTTCCTACCTTTTTGCCCAGGGTCCAAGCTTTCCCACCCCCACCCCCTGCAAGCCGTCCCAGAAATAGAAGTCTTATCTTGTTCCCTGTTCAAGTCAGCTGGCAAATGTGAACAATATCTAAATTCATTATGCTGTCCTAAAGAAAGGGCTACAGGAAAACTAGGATCTGCCTTCCAAACCAAGGAGCCTGAGGCCTTGAAGAGCCGGGGGTCCTATAGCAAACCCCCCCACCCACCCAGGAGCTAAGCTGAAACAGGTGTTTGGTCTAGTGGGTGAGGGTCCAAGGAATCCCCAGCTCACACACTAGCCTCCTGCTGTGTCCACTCAGACTGGGCTTTAGGCCGCTCCTGTGGCTCCCTTGCCCTCTGTGCCCTCTGTGCCCTCTGTCCCTCAGAGCATCACATCCCCTGCCATTCTGCCCCTGCCAAGAACAGAACAGTGGTCCTTTCCCGTGGAACTTTAAAAAGCCCACCCCATACAGAAGGAATCAGCCTTGGCCTATCCCTCCCTCTGGCTGCTAAAGATGATCCTCCCTCCCTTCTGCCTCCTTCCCCACCCTCTTCTCTCTCCCTCTGAAATCAGAGTAAATATTTACAGTGTTTTCACCTTGCCTGGATACTGTCTCTCCTCAAGGTTGCTCAACTGTCTCTTTCACCTTGGGCTTCTTCTGAGAGGCAAAAAAAAAAAAAAAAAAAGAATACAAGAATACCGCCTGCTTCCAGCACTAAGTCTGTCACCATGAGGCAAGGAAGGCAGGTACAGAGGATGTAGTGACGGTGGAGAGATGGGACAGGCAGGAGGTCATGGAAGCTGAGAATTCTCAGCCCAGACCACATACTCAGGAGCTAGACAGCCCTGAGGGTTAGCTCCAGTCCACCTGCCTCAGGTGTAAAGGAAATGCTTAAAAAGTTATCATCCTTTCCTGTCACAACTGGTTTGCTTGGGATTGTTACTCAAATGGCTCCGTGACCATTTGCTTCAGAGACTAGGTTCTCGAAGCCATGTGAATTGGAGACCAAGTAAGGAGGTCTAGCAGCGGACAGAGAGAGGGGAGCATGTGGAGTGGGAGGGTTTTTTCAGTGGAGATTTTTATTGAGATAATTATAGATTCACATGAGTTATAAGATTATCACAATCAGGGTATGGATGTTGATACAATCCACCAATCCTATTCAGACTTCCCCAGTTTTACTTGTACTCATTGTGAGTATGTAAGTGTGTGTGTGTGTGTGTGTGTGTGTGTGTGTGAAGTTTGATACAGTTTCATCACCCATGCAGGTTCATGCACCCGTCACCTCGGTCAAGGTGCTGAACGGCTCCGACCCATAAGGACTCCTCCCAGCCTACCTCTACCCTGTCCCTAACCCCTGGCAACCATTTATCTGTCCTCCATCTACATGTTTTCCTTTCAAAAACGTTACACAAATGGAGGTAACCATTTGGGAGATTGATAACCGTTGGGAGATCGGCTTTCTTTTCACCTCACGTAATTCCTGGAGACTCCTCCAAGTTGTGTGTGTCAATAGTCCATTCCTTTTTCTTGTTGGGCAGTATCCCATGGCATGGATGTATCCCACGCCACGGGATTATAAGAACCACGTTTTTAGCTATTATAAAGTACTGCGAACGTTCACGAACAGGTTTTTGTGTGGACGTAAGCTTTAATTTCTCTGGGATGAGTGCTTGGGAGTACAGTTGGCCGTGTTTTCGTGTGGCTTTTCCGTGCCTCCCTCTTTTTCCTTCTTCTGCCTCTCCCAGGGCAAGAGATGTCCATACTCATGGCCCAGTAGCATCTGCCAGCCAGCTAGGAAGTGCTTCCTGGGGCCTGACAGATTCTTGAGCACAGATGCATCTGGAACCATACCCAGAGGGACAGCATCTTCCTTCCAGACCTCTCCTTCAACCCTGGAATCTCCATCCCTGTTGAAATTGCAACTTCCTGGGCTTTGCTAATCTGGTTTAGAAACTTGCTGGCAGGAGTTGAAATTGAGGGAAGGAGGAGGGGGATGTTATGGAGGCAGCATTTGACCTGAAGGTTGGAAGACCCTCCAGCCTCACTGCCTGGCCCTGGAGAAGTTACTTCCCCTCGTACCCTCAATTTTCTTGTCTTTAACGTAGCCTAGGTGATGCCCACGTTCTCTTTTAACCTCTCACGTTGTGCTCATGAGCAGGGGAGGAGAGAGAAGCTGACCAGTCCGCACAAGGATGAGCCCACCACAAGGGCCTTACTGATGGATTTCTGACCAGCTGTGAGGGACCTTCTTCCTTCCTGGGTCTTCACCAGCCTGGCTTGAGCTCCTGCTCAGCTCACAGCTCTGTGTTAGACGCTGAAGATAAAAATACCCAAAGGCCAGACTCGGGCTCTCAGGAGCTCAAAGTCAAATGAGAAATCCTCACCAAATTTCATGTGCTGGGTATGGTTCTGCAAATACATTGCAAACCTCTTTATCCTGTGTGGGAAATGATTAAACAACGTTGTGCATTTGATATGACCATCTGTTGCTCTAATAGAGCCCAGGGTAAGATAAGATTAAAAGAAGTGCCACAAAGGAGAACAGGAGAATCTTTCATCTCTAGAAAGTAATGAAGACGGACCCCGGATACGGGAAAGGTCTGGCTCTAAGTGGTGCAATCAAATTATAGAAGGCAATAGTGAGCTTGACACAAGAGGATTTCCATATGCAGCTCTCAATACCCAGTCCTCACCCAAGGCAATAACAGCCGCATCCTCAAATGGCGGGCAACATGCTTGAACGTAGACATCTTAGCCGAGGGGAGGGCTGGCGTGGGCTCCCCAGGGAGGAGACCTGGAGCTGGGATGAAAGTTCTTTGCTCAGAAGAAGAGGACTGACAGGGCTTACTCACCATCCTTTCTTGGCTGGCTTCCCCTTTCCATTCTCTCCATCCAGAGAAGCCCTCTTCCTCAGATTCCCAGGTAGATCTTCCGGGCCCAGGTCCTGGTCTCGTGCCCATATTTAGAAGCCAGGAAAGGGAGTTGAGCTGTCCCCACTGGGACACGTAGGCCACAGGAAACAAGAGATACAGTGTGTCCTTTGTGCTTCTATTGACAGCCTGGATCTGACTCCCTAGCATCTTTTGAGCACGTGAACCAGCCAAGCAGGACACTTGGAAGGGACACTCCCCGGTGCTGGGGAGAGAGTGACGAGAAATGGAAATTGCCACGATTTTCCAAGGACGCTGGTCCTGCCCAGTGTCCATGCCGAAGTTACAGGGGACTTCCGCAGAGGCAGGAGGAGGGACCCCTCTGCCCCAGGATGGGTCTGTGAGTCCGTGGGCTCTGCTCCCAGCGGCAAGGACCTGGAGCCGGCCCTGGATCTCCAGGAACCCGGACTCTCGCTGCATTTTCTTAAACCAGCAGGAAGCCCTCTACCGTTCCTTTCTCCCTCTTCTCCCAATGACTCTTCCCTTTCAGCCTCCCTCTGTGGTTGTGCTGCAGTCATGGTGACACTGATTATGGTCATTAGGAAGGAAAAGAGCAGCAGCATGTTCAAGTGTGTCCAGCCTCCTGGGCCTCTGCAAGCAAGACAGATGCACTTGCATTGAGATACCGGCCCTAGTTGTCCTAGTTAAAGCCAGAGTGGCATATGAAAATGTGCTCCACCCCCCCCCCCCGTCATACACACACCGGCCCCCATGTCACATGCACCTGCTCTCATTCCCACAGACACGCGTGACAAAAATATACATGTATTGGCACATCCATGCATGAATCCACTCCCCAAAACTGAAATGCAACTTTAAAGTACACTTATTAATTTAAAAATTCCTAGGCACTGGGTACATATCAGTGAACAAAACAAGAACTCCTGTCCTCAAGGAGTTTACATTCTGGGGGACAGTTGCAAAATAAACAGAGAAACCAATTACTACCTTAGTAATAAGTGCTAAGGGAAAAAATAGAAAGAAGGGAAGATGTTAAGAAGTGGTGAAGGGCACATATACACACTCCTTGCTTTCCTCATAATTAACTGGTCCTTGGGCACCTGCTGGATGCGGGGAACCGCACTGGACCCTAGGGGACAATCGGGAGAGCTGTAACGTATGCTCCTTTATACCGCTGGCAGTCTAGTTAGAGATGAGACATACTCTAATGTGATACTGAGTAGATAAAGGTCATAAAGCTTTTGGAAGGAGGGAGGACTTTGATGAGTGGTATTTCTCCTGCCGGGATTCCACCAGGGCTCTCCACCAGAGAGACGAGTGGAAACCCCCAGGAACTCTGACCAGGACCAAGCTGCACTAAGTGGGTACACAGAGTCTCAGACCCGGTCCCAGGATCTATAAACAGAGATCCGTGCGGCTGGGAAGAAGCCGCTTCCTCCCCTTCTTCAGACCTCATCTGGGATCGCAGCCGTGCAGGGGCAGCCCGCTGCCTCTGGCTTTTCCTCCCAGGCTTGTTGTCTCATTTCTCAGTCTCGCTCACTCTTTTTTCTCTGCCGATTGCAGAAGGCTCGCCTGGCCAGGATCCGCGTGGCCAAAACGGGCAGCTCCAATGCCTACCTGCACAGCAAGCGCAACGGACTCCTCAATGAGGCACTGGAGCTGATGGTAGGCGCCGGCGGGACCCGGGCTGGGAGGTGGGCTTGCTCTCCCTTCCCAGGGGCACCGCCACCCCAAAGCCCCAACATGAACCCTAAGGAAGACATGTTTCCAGGGAGCAGCCCCGTCCACAGACCTCTCCCATAGGATTATCACCACTACCCTTAACCCAGCTGTAGACCAAGGGCCGCCAGCCCGAAAGCTAGCATGTTCTATGGTGACCCTGAAATTTGGTCCATCCCGATTTTTCTGGTGCTCTCCCACCTCCTGTGGAGAAGTGAAGAGATGGAGACGGGAAGAGTCACCAGCTTCATCCTTAGCCTCTTTTTTTTCTTCCTAGGGCACCCCAGAGGAGGAGCACATGGGCAAGACCACTTCACTCATCGAGAGCCAGCACCACCACCTGCTGCACTGCCTGGAGAAAACCACTGTGAGTCCCAGCCCAATGCGCTTCTTCTCACCCCGACCCCCGACTCTTTTCTGAGGGCCAGAACTCACAGAGAACTCTGTGCGCATGGCCTCGCCCTGGGCCCAGGCTTCAGAAGTCGGAGTCGCCTTTAGATCCAAAAAGTAGCAATGGGTTCTCTGTTAACCCTCAGGGGGAAAACCCCAGTGAGTGGGGCACAGTCACCCGGATAGGAGGCCAGCTCTGTCCTGCAGCAGCGCAGGAGGTCGGTCCCCCCACCCCCAGCCTTTCTGCAGTCCCCATAGCCCACTTTGTGATCACTGAGAGCTAAGGGCTCCGCCTCTCCGTTTCTCAGTTCCGGAGGCCATCACCCTCCAAAACTAAGGCCGAATTTATCCTAGATTGTTACAGAAGAGTGGAGAAGGGCGTCAGTTTTTGTCCTATCCCTCGGGCTAGGTTGCTGCAATTTGTGAGTCCTTCCTTTGCTCCCTACATAGCTCTTAGGACAGAAGACAGTGAATGAAGGAGGCGGTGCCTACATTTCTGTGGCCAAGGATGTTATCAGTACCACCGCTTCTTCATCACCCTGTGGCTCCCAGGGAGTTCAGACTCCACAGGGCTTATTGTTAAAATAGAGCCGTGGTTTAGGATGCCGTAGCTGGAATGTGGCATGATGCTTGTGCCTCACAAACAGACTGAAAGGAAGGGCAGTGGGGCCAAGCCTGGACCCTTGGCAACAAGTGTTAGGAATAGCAGGGAAGAGGAGAAGTCAGGGTGGACAACCAAAGAGAGACACGGTGAAACCCTTCCCTGTTCCTTTCTAGGCCCTCCCTCCCCAGAGAGCCCATGATCAGGGCTCAGCACCCTAAGGAAGGACCTTTCTACTTCCGAATGTTCCATATCCTGGCCTCTAGATGCAGGGGGAATAGATGTTAGATACCTCTAAGTATGAGCCAAATGTGGACACTATGGATGGCAGTTGAACCCAAAGAGGGCTTCCAAAATGGGAAAGTACTCTGAAAACCCTAGTTTCCCAGATTTATCAACTATGTCTGACGGTCAAGAACTGTACAGGTGCATCTAGAAGTTCTCTCAAAGACTCGGAGCTTGCCAACGGGATAGGCCCGGATCCAACTGCCCTTTCCGAGTTGCATGTGCTGGGTGGAATGTGTCAACTGAAAGGATGTGGGTAAAAAGATTTGGGTTTGAAGGGCTGGAATGTTGGCATTGAAGAAATGAGGCTTTGGGGCCGGAGGGACGGAATGCTGGCATTGAAGGGGTGGAATGCTGGATTTGAGGGAATGAATGTCGGACTGTGGGGGTGGGGGGCTGGGGTGAAAGAGATGGAATGCTGGATTTCGGGGTGGGGGGGCGGGGAATGTTGGGATGGAGGGACTGAATGTCGGTACTGAGCTTGGGAATGCTGGAATGTACAATCAATGGTGTTTTTATCTTCTGTTGGCATGTTGTCCTGTAGGGGTTGTCCTATCTTGTGGATGATCCCCTGTTATCTGTACGAACCTCCACCATCAAGGTATAACTTTTTAAAAATTCAATTGATGTGTTTCTCTCTCTGATTCTTCTGAGTCTGTGGATTTTCCTCCCTTCACCCCCCGGTCTGGTTCTCTGCATGTGCCGTTGGTTCTTCTGGGGCTTATTCCTACCTCTACTGCCATACCCAGTACCAGCTCAGGCTTTTTTTGTGCCCGACAACCCGACTGCCTTTCTGATTCCCTCTTTGGACCTCCCTGAGGGCGCGGAGGGGGTGGCGGAACGTGGCACCCATGTTGCTATCCCCTGGGCATCCGTGTGCCACTTTCCGGCCCCGCAGGGACTCCTGGTACTGGCTGCCGGGGCTGGTCTCTCTGTACGCTGTTCTCATGCTCCCTCTCCCCAGACTTTCTCCTCACACTGGCGGCCTCGGCCAGACCGCTCATGCCATAGAGTTTTAGTCACCTTGGCGAAACAGCCGTTTTTTAAGTTATCCTGGGTTCAGCACCGGAAGGCTGTTGTTAGCATCCCTTCCCATGCTTACATTAACGACTTAGGGAATCCTGTGCCTCCGGATATATTAGGGGTCCATATCCCGTAATCAGGTGGGGGGGGGAGGGCAGGGGGAAGCGCGTAGTTAAAAGAAATCATAACCCTGACATTTTGGCCCCACGGGCCTCCACGAGTAAATAAAGCCCTCTCAGCTCTGTGAATAATCCAGGGCCTTTAAAAGCTGATGTCTCACACTAACCCGACATTCGTACTGATGTCACCCATTAGATCCAACCTAGCGTTAAAGACTGCCTAGCATACTGGCTACCCAAGGCCAGTGACTCCTTGTCTGCCACTTCCAGGAGGTCGTGTGCAAGCCCTGCCAAGCAAGGAAAGTCTGCTTCTAGCTCTAAGGACACCACTACACCCCTTCAGGCCCTCTGTATCCCTTCAGCTCAGAGCTGCAGGTGGAGTTATTGTCACAGAAGGATTTAACATGCAGGCCCCGCCCTTCGGTCTCGTGGCCAGGGCTGCCAATAGGAATCTTTTTCTTTCTTCATTTGGTGCCTGTGGGACATCGCCCCTCTGGGATGCTTATCGGTGCGCTCCGTGCAGCTGGGAGCCTTCCTCTCAAGGCCCAGACAGAGACAGGCAGCCCCACGGGGCATGGGGGGCTCATCCCCCTCCTTCCCGTCTCCTCTTCCTACTTCTCCTCCTGCTTCCCACAGAACCACGAGTTTATAGATGAGCAGATGTTTGAGCAGAACTGCATGGAGAGCTCGATGCAGAACTACCCGTCCACGAGAAGTCCCTCGCTGTCCAGCCACCCGGGCCTCACCACCACCTGCTGC
This sequence comes from Felis catus, assembly GCF_018350175.1. NCBI lineage: Eukaryota > Metazoa > Chordata > Mammalia > Carnivora > Felidae > Felis > Felis catus. The sequence continues at coordinate 95,340,207 of NC_058375.1, read as the reverse complement.
TCCCGCCGCAGTAAGAAAACCACACACCTGCCCAATTCCAACCTGCCGGCCACTCGCCTGCGCAGCATGCAAGAGCTCAGCACGATCCACATCCAGGGCAGCGAGCAGCCCTCGCTCACTACCAGGTGGGTGGCTTCCATCCCTGCCAGTCCCCAAGGCTTGAGTCGCGCCAGTCACAGAAGGAAACAGTCTCCGCGTTAGAAGACCCCCCCAGCCCTCCCTCCCCCTTATCTAATGCATCATCCTTGCAGGTTAACCCAAAGGCTCTTCAGATGCTTGGGAGGATACCATAGCAGGTTTAGGCCCGATGTGGGGTTAGATACCGGAAGATACCAGAAACAGTAACTGGCCATGGTGGTGGGGGGGGGGGGGGGGGGGCGGGAGGAGGGGGATGTACCCCAGTGCAAAGAATGAACTGTTTTCTCAAGGAAACAAGTGTCACAGTTGTGTTAGACATGGCTCATCTCAGGCTGCTGTTGAACCACAGACTGACCTTTTCCCTCCTTTCTCTGCTTACACTTTAGGCCACTTCCCACTATCTCCAGTGAGTGGCAAGGAATTCAGGGAAAGCAAAAAAATGCCACAAATGATAGGTAAACAGTCGTGGGAGTGGCAAGGAATTCAGGGAAAGCAAAAAATGCCACAAATGATAGGTAAACAGTCGTGGGAGGGGGTACAGTCTAACGTATCCCCTGAATTCCAAAGCCCAGCATACGTGACTTTGCAATTGTTAGAAATGATCATTAGAACGGGTAGGACAGGCTAACTACCAAAAACGGAGACAGAGGGACACTGGAGCTTCCTCCTAGTTACCATGAGCTAGACATGTCGGAGTCAAGGACGCTTTGGGACACCAGCAAGAGGAACCATCACCAACTCACTCTTTATTTTCTTCTTCTTCTTCTTCTTTTTTTTTTTTTTTTTTTTTACCCCAGTCGCTCCAGCCTTAACTTGAAAGCAGACGACGGACTGAGACCGAACTGCAAAACATCCCAGATCACCACAGCCATCATCAGCATCCCCACCCCACCAGCGCTAACCCCAGAGGGGGAGAGCCGGCCGCCCCCTGCCAGCCCCGGCCCCAACACGAACATTCCTTCCATAGCCAGCAATGTCGTCAAGGTCTCCGCCTTGTAAACCCACTGGACAGAGGGCCGGCGCGGGGAGTGGGAGTGGAAGGGGCTGGCATGTTGGTGAGTGGCCAGTGGGACCACTCCCTCCCCGTCCTCGCTATCTCTGCCTGCCCTGTTGCACCCCTAGCACTGAAACTTGTGCCTGGAAGGAAAAGGAGGCAGCAAAGGGGCACCCGAGGTTCACTGCTGCTAGCGCGGACGGACGTGGCCGTGGCTGTGGCCCTGTGGTCCTGCATCTGGGGCCAGAGGAAGTGGGGTGGGGGGAGATGGGGGATGGGGTGATGGGGGTGGGAGGGTGGTATAGAGGCTGTGTGCCAGGACGGGGCCTAGAAGGGGGGGAGCCTCAGACCAAATAACAGTTGTTTCTGGAGCCCCCAGTGAGGAAAATACAAGACCAAGAGCAGCACAGAGGCCGAGTTGTCACATGCAAAACAGGAAGAAAATATAACACTGTGTATTTAAGCACCTTTTTCAAGGCTCTTAATGGATAATATTTATTCATGGGAAAAGGTGGAAAACAAAACACCAACGGATTTTTGTGACATATTTTTCTCCATGGACCCAATACCTTTGAACCAAAACAATGCATTTTGTGAGGGTTTTTTTTTCTTCTTTTATAGCAGAAGCTTTTAGGCTAAGAAGTCCGTTATTGCTGAGTTCTCTCTCCATTCCCCCAGGTGGGTGAGGTCAACTGAGCCTGGGCCCCCACTGCCCAGCTGACCTGCACAGAGCTGCCAACTGACCACACAGCAACACTTACCCTCTGTATGTCCTCTGTCTCTGTCCCTCTCTGCTTCACCCCCTGGCTGTTCTTCTCTGTGTCCAGCCATCTGTCTCTACATGGACCCCGGTGATCCTGAGACGTGTTAGTAAAGCCTTCTCCTACTGCCAAGCACCTGCAGACTCGTGCCTGCAAGTTATATCTGTGTGAATGCAGCTGTGGAAGAGAAAAGAAAAAAGCCAAAAAGGGAGAGTTTAGGGATGAGGGAAGTCCACTCCCTTGTGGTTGGAACCACTGGTGTTTGGGAAAAAAAGGGACTGACCAGAAATTTCACGCTGGGATCTTGACACAAGAAATAGCCAATACCCGAGAGGCGTGGTCGAGTCTGGTGTGTGCCAGTGAAGAGAGAAGAGCCCAGGGCTCACAGCTGTAGTCGGCCCCGGGGGCATCTTGTTACGTACCCTTCTTACAGGACCCACCATAAAGCCCATCGGAACTCTGCCAAGAGGCCCCATTAGGAGTTTCATGCAGAAAGGGCAAGGTTCTGGCTTACCTTACAATTAAGGCAACTCCCATCTGGAGGCTGCGGAAGATCGAGCCTGTGTGCTTCAATGAAGGATGCTCCAAAGTGCAAAAGCAAGTGAGAGATTCTAGATGAGTCTTACGTGGTCTGAAAAATGACTTGAGGTCTGCAGAGTCTTCAGGCCTGATGTCCCTGAAGGTAACTGAAATGGAGGCGAAGCCTGATCACCTCCGTGCAAGTGAGGGAGTGACTGTTAACTTCTGGAGAACCTGTTCAAGTGGTTTGCACCCTGGTGGGACTGGGAAAAGCATTTCTGGAAGCCTCCCACCATTTTCACTGCTTAGAGCAGAGCAGGTGGGCCTCAGGATGAGAGAGAGGCCCCTTCCCGCCCTCCCCTGTTGCAGTCTTTCTGGCTTGGCCTCCGAGATTCAGGAGCTCCTCATCCATTCTACAGTTTAGTGGTTAGCAGTTCAATTGTAGGCCAAGAGCCTCTCTGCCCGCCACAGCCATCTAGACAAGTTGCACTAGTCAGGAACCTAAGAACACCTTCAGTGGGCTTCCCTATGTCCCCAGCTCTGTTGAGCCTGTGGAAGGGGGAGGCCAGTGGGTTCTGAGATGGCTCCTAACCAGAAGGTGTGCAAAAGGGCAGAGGAGAGGGAGCCTTCGACCTTTATCTCATTATACTATCCTCACTGACCACTGACTGAGTCCTTTCTCTCGGTCCAGCCTCCAAGATTTCCCCCTAATATGAGAATGGGGTGGTTTTGGCCTTCTGAGCCTGTGGTCTAAGTAGACAGAAAAGCTTTGCAACTACAGATGAATATACACACAGGAATATATACACAGGAATACACACACACACACACACACACACACACACACACAATAACAACAACCTAAACACACCTGAGAATCAGTACTTAAATCCGTTCACTTCATACACATATCCCATTAGGGAAGGGGAAAGACTGGGCTGGACTCCATGCAGAAGGCAGGCAAAGGACTAGAAACGGATTATTTCCTTTGAAAGAATGGTAATGGAACAAAATTAAGCATATCTAAGTATCTAAGTTTACATCATAAAAACCGAGTCACAGGGTGCCTGGCTGCCTCAGTCAGTAGAGCACACGACTTTTGATCTCAGGGTCATGAGTTCAAGCCCCACGATGGGCGTGGAGCCTACTAAAAAAGAATAAAAACTGAGTGCGGAGTAAGGAATAAAGAGGTAAATAGGAACATGGTTGCATACACATACAAACTGCCTGTGTTTAAGAACTGGTCATCACAGGGTTAGAATAATGACTGATCATTATGACTGAGCGTGTTAGTGCTTCCCATAAAAATTAATGAACAAATTTTTAAAATCATGTCCCACATAATTTCTCATTTTTTGACCCTAATTAACTATTTTGTATTCCTTCAATTTCATTTATAAATCTCACATTAAGCCAGTTCCTAAGAGACTTCAGACTGTCCCCTTCATCTCCATCCCCCAACGTAGCTGCAGCCAGGGATAAGAGACCCAGCTCACCAATGGTCCAAGAGATGTCAACCCAGGAAAAGGACTCCTCTACACAAGAGAGGACAGCAAGACTACACTGCTAGAAGACTTTTGTGAGTAAACAAAAAGGCCTAAGTGTGCTGGATCGGTTCAATGACTAACTCATTGGCCAGTGACCGAAGAACCGGGATATCAGGGTTTTCTGGAGGCAATGGCTTTCTGGGGCAATGATTCCTGAGTTTCTTGAACCACTTCAGCATAATAGAAGATTCCCGAAACACCTTGCCCCATTCAGTCCCACTAAGCATCAGAGAGGATTAAAAATAATAATGATAGTAATAGGCTATGTTCAAATGAATGGAAACTTAGAAAACATCGTATTAAGAATGTATTAGAACTAAAAGGCATTAAGAATATCTAATTGATTTTCCAGCATAGAAAGCTGAGGCCCAGAGAAATTAAGTGACTTGCTCAAGGTCATGCAATCATTTAATGTCCTAGCTGGGACCAGAACACAAGGCCCTTGGCTATTAGTCTAATGCTTTTTCCACTACATTCGCTGCCTCTAGGAGCAGTGATGCTTCAGAGAAGACCCATCAAAGAATACATGCTGTAATTAGAGACATAGTCTTATGTAAATGTCAATACCACTTGGACACAGCCCTTGGAAACCATTTGACTGTGCTAATACAAACCATCTTTTGAAGCCACCATTCTCTGGGTGGAACCAGCTATGGACTATCAATCCTGTCCAAAACAAACAAACACAAACAAACAAACAAAAGGTGAACAAGTGAACAGTTTTCCTTCCGTCGAATGCTACTTCTTCTCAATGAAGAGAGGGCTAAAACATTTCAAAGCATCCCTTCCGGGGTCCTTTTGATCCTTACTACTATCTCGGAAGGTCAAGTGACTAAGTCCTTGATTCACAGAGAGGGAAAACAGGTGGAGAGAAACTGAGTGACACAGCATGGCAAGTGAGTGGCAGAACTGTGATTGTGATCCAGGGCTTAGACTTCTCGCCCTGAGATTTTTCTTCCACATCATGTTGCATTACTCTGGGGCTTGCTTATATTTTTAATACTTGGATTTCAAGGGTGGTGATTAGGGGGAGGAAGCATTCCATTCAGGAGCACCGGGAACCGGGACCTCCAGAAGCAAACTCTGTACGATTTCGCCTTCATCCCCCATTCTTAGAACGTGTCAAGTTCAGGACTAACTTCCGACTGAAAGACCAGATATTCTCAGTGACAGTTGGACATAGTCTACAATCACATGGGAGTTTAAGGCCAGCAAGTAGAAAAGTAAAACTAAGGGGAACAAAGAATTTGAACAGAAATTAAAGTGGACAGTTAATGCTGATCCATGGTTAACAAGAGTCACCTTGTGAATGTGCTAAGGACTTTTACCTAGTTTTCAAATTACCATTCCTGCAGTTCAGGATCGTGTCACTTATTGGCCAGAATATAGGCAGAAGTGTACATTGAAACGCGTATGTAGATTTTTTTCCTTGACTTTTTAACTTTGCAGAGGTAGTGGTTGTAATTGAGCTAAATCTAGATTCTAAGATTATCAATGAAGTCCAGTGGTCCAGGCTCCCTCACTTCAATTATCAGGTAGCTACAAGGCAGAAAGATCCCAATGCTGTTAACCTAAGGCAATAGTAGTTTCCCTTCTAAACTAGTTGGCATGGTAACCATAACAAGAACCTGGAAGACTTTTATTTTCCCTTTCTGATTTCCTTATGAAGTCTCATTTGCAAAGCTTTAAACTGACTGGATGAAGGAAAACCATTTTTATGATCCATGACCCTTGGAGCCCAAACAGGATCATGAAGACAAAGTGGCTATCAGAAAAAGAAATAGCTTTAAAGGGGTTCCTTTTGAGTCTTGTTTTCTATTCAGAATGTTCTATGTTTTTCTCATCAAGTGTGGGAATGACATTTATCTTAGCAGGTTACTTAACTACACTGGATGATGTCACTCTAAACCAGTGTAGGGCACTGACCCAAATCCTGGGGGGCTCCTTGGACCAATAGACTATTTTACAAACCTGGGAGGTGGGAGGGATGGTATATTTTTGATAATCAGACATTCCAATGTAATGTTTTCCTTAGAGGTCACCTCCCCATTAATGTTATCGTGAAAAACATCAAGTGTGTTCTTTTCTATTTTCATATAATAAATGGGCTTTGCTTACCAACATCACAATGGCAAAGAAATACTGTACAAAACTGCAGGAAGATAAAACATGTGAAAACTTTGTATGAAAAAAAAAACCAACTCTTGAGTTTCCTGTCGTCTTCTTTTGAAACTGTAGTGCATATGTTAAAACGTATTATCATTTACAGTATTGAGTCATGTGCCACTGCTGTACCTGATGTATCCAATCTGGATTAAACAAACTATGTGCCACAAACCCTCATGTGATTAGGAATGTTTGTTTTAATACCAATTCTCCTGCTATACACTAGAAAATACGGGTAATTTGAACAGAGAGGCGTTCTATCTTGTCAAAGAAAAGCCACAGAATCTCAGAAGTGTGTGTAAGGGTCTCGTCTCATCTTCCCTCCTCCACCCTCCCTCAACGCGAGCAACCTCTTGATGACCTGGATCACAGATCTTGCCTGCTCCCATGCTTTAGTCATGGATGTCCACAAGCACTGGATTGCATTTGTCAACAGCCCTATTTTGAGACCAGCCCCGTATTACTAAAAGAAAATCTGCCTTTACATAGCAGTACTGGTTCTGCTGAGAATATATTTACTCCTTCATCTAAACCAGGGTCTTAAAACTAAAGAGAAAACCCAAAATTAAATGATGTGTAGGGTATGGCAGGAAGCTTGGGAATTAGGTGATGGAGGCTTACATTTAGGTTCTATTGCTTACTTGCCTGATTTCCCATCAGGCACTGTGTTTCCTCATCTTAAAAGTGGGGGTACTGGATTAGATATCTTGAAGATTTGCTCTCACCTTAGTAATTCTGATTTAGGTTAACGAGAAGAGGCATTTTCATATTCCACCATAATGTGAACAACACACATTCCCAGCAACAATGGAAATCCTTTTAATTTCCCCATGACTACATCCCAATCAATGAAAACCATGATAGAAATGGAACAACGTCAAGGCAAAAATGCATGATGCCCAAAGGCCTTTGAAGTTGGCCATGAAATTCAGACGCTCATATCCTTATCACCCACTAGGTGTCACTACGGATCCACAGCTCACATAATCCAGAGACCAGAAACTGGAAACCAGATGTGCACGGAGCAATACATGCTCCTTTTTGCTAAAAAAACACTCAGTGTTAACTGGGACATAGGTGTTTGTTGACAGAGGCACAAAACAATATTCTGCCAAAACAATAGAATACCCTTGTGAAGGATCCAGTTCCAAGGTCAGCTATGACTATCAAAATTATGTTTTCTTAAAGATTAACAGGTTCATTTACATTTAGGGGAAGGGGAAAAAACCGAAAACTTCAAAACTATTCCTTGTCTCATATGATTTGATCTGCAAGTACTATAATTCCTATTCAATTATTTTTACCACTCAGGGGCTAAAGTTTACCTTTAAACCACACTTTCTTTTAATATTTTTTTAACATTTATTTTTGAGAATGAAAGAGACAGAGCTTGAGCGGGGGAGGGGCAGAGAGGGAGGGAGACACAGAATCCAAAGCAGGCTCCAGGCTCTGAGTTGTCAGCACAGAGCCCAACGTGGGGCTCGAACTCAGACCACGAGATCATGACCTGAGCCAGAGTTGGATACTCAACCGACTGAGCCACCCAGGCACCCCTAAATCACATTATTAAAAGGTAAGTGATGCTACAGTACTTAATCTACTTTAGAAAATGTTATTTTTATTACCCAAATAGTTTGTCTTCTAAGTCAGAATTATCTACAGCTGCAGGTTTCCTAGAGATTTCTCTACATGTTAATACTACTAACCTAATTTAAATTAAAGCTTAACTAGAATAGTGGTATTTAGTATATTGTTTAGTATTTTAGAATTCAGACATTAAGCCAATTCACACTAGCCTTCATCCAAATCACCTGAATTTATCAAGGCTCTCTATATTCATAAACTGATTTTTCTCTTCCAGAACTAGAAAGTATTTTCTCTTATTAGTCATATTTTAATTAAATCTTGGAACTGGAAGGAAACCTAAAAATCTTCTAGTCTAACCCCCTCATTTAATTGATGAGAAAACTGGACCCTAAGAGGTCATCTAACAGGTACAAGGTGAAAAAGGAGGTGGCAACCATCTCTGCCCTGACAAATGCTCTTTCCACTACACAATAGCACTCTCACGTGAGTTCACCTGAAAACTACCTATGGTTCCTAACAGATTATGGAGCAGTCACCTTGACTGAAATTCTTTTTTTTTTTTTTTAATGTTTATTTACTCTTGAGAGAGAGAGAGAGAGAGAGAGAGAGAGAGAGAGAGAGGAAGGGCCAGAGAGAGAGGGAGACACAGAATCCGAAGCAGGCTCCAGGCTCCAAGCTGTCAGCACAGAGCCCGACACGGGGCTCGAACTCACGAACCACAAGATCATGACCTGAGCTGAAGTCGGACGCTTAACTGACTAAGCCACCCAGGCGCCCCACCTTGACTGCAACTGTAGACAAAAAAGTCTAACCGTGCACAAATAGCAGCCGGTTCCTTCCACAGCCACAACCAATACTACGTCCCCTTATTTGGGAAGGTAACTGCTGAAATTTCCCAAATGCTTATGGAAAATGAAACCGTCAGTATTTTCAGATGTTATGTGTATGCTCCCCTCCAGCTTATTTTCCTACTAAAAAAAAAAAAAAAAAAAAAAAGGCAAACACAAAATAAGATAAACCTTGAGAGAATCCAATTAATTTCAAGACTAATGGGTAACCTCATCTCTAATTAAGATGCAGCAGTATCCTAATTAAAATCCCCTAGCAATGACAGACTGTGAACTTGGCTGTATTGTGGGGGGAAAGGGTAGAGAAAAAGAGGTAAGTTCAATTATATAGCAATGACGGGATCTTACTGAAATGTGTGTAATTAAAGTCTCTACCTCTTAATGACATGCTGGACCTAATTATGGATTTGCTATTTACAGTGTTAATTAATTCATTCTAACTTGGCAATACATGTGCAGTACAGATCCGTGTAAGTAAAGCCTACCACTGCCCAACCCAGATGACAGGAATCCGAATTAAACAGGAGTTTAGGGTAGTGGTATGTTGAGGGTTGTGGACAGTAAATGACAGTGGCTGCGGATGTTTGCTGAAAGCCTGGAGGAAAGTGTTGGTAGTGCCTAGGGAAGTATGTACACAGAAAAGAAGAGCTTTCCTTTTAAAAAGTTAAATACAAATCTCTCTAGACATGAGAGGTTCTCTCACCACAATTCCAATTCACAAGGTTTGGGAACCAAACGCGTAATCATAAAAAGATTGCCAAGGAGAAGAAATGAAAGAATACGTATCTTTACACCACCCTTATCCACAGAGGATACGCTCCAAGATTCCCAGTGGATGCCTCAAACCGCGGGCAGTTCTGAATCCTATATGTACTGTTTTTTCCTATACGTACGTACCCATAATAAAGTTTAATTTATAAATTAGGCACAGTAAGAGATTAACAATAACAATAGAACAATCACAACATACTATAATAAAAGTTACATGAATGTGGTCTCTCAAAGTATCTTATTGTACTGTACTCACCCTTCTGGTGATGATGTAAGATGATAAAATGCCTACCTGATGGTGAATGCTATAGGTATTATGACACAGCATTAGGCTACTACTGACTGGCCGGACAGTATGTCAGAAAGATCATCTGCTTCTGGACCCAATCAATGGTTGACTTTGGGTAATTGCAAGTGCAGAAAGTAAAATATCGGGGGGCACCTGGGTGGCTCAGTCAGTTAAGCATGACTCTTGATCCCAGCTAAGGTCATGATCTCACGATTCATGAGATCGAACCCCACTGACAGTGTAGAGCCTGCTTGGGATTCACTCTCTGCCTCCTCTCTGCTCCTCCCCTGCTTGCACATGCTTTCTCTCTCAAAATAATAAACTAAAAAAAAAAAAAAAAAAAGCAAAATCTCAGATAAAGAGGACTCCAATTAATTTTTTTCTGAGTCATGATTTATAGATGTACCATCTCAGAAAAATGAGACGCTCCCCTTAGATCCTAGCACTAAAGGTAAAAACTGGGGGGAAAATTTCTAGAAGGCATAAGATTAGGGCATACTATGAGAAGAGTTTAAACAGAATGAGTTCCAGCTTCCAAAAAAACAGTTAAAATGAAGGGCTAAAACTTTCCTTTAGCCTCCCAACAGATTAGGGCAGTTCTTAATCTGGCTTCTACACCTGGGCTTCAGAAGGTCTATGAACCCTCTTGGAATTACATATACAAATCTTGTTTACAGAATGGAAACTTTTCTGGTACAAATCTATAGCTTTCATCAGATTCATAAAAGGATCCAAGAACCAACAAAAATTGAGTTACTCCTTTTCTTGAGAAACGGAAATAAGACAGCCACTGATGATCCTGAGCTATTTAATGCGCATAAACACACACACAGCTTTCACAATCTTAAAAACAAGACATCTGAAAAAAAGATGAACAATAAACATGTCAATAAACATTTGGCTAAGTTCGCATTTTTACTGGTAACAAATATTTTTCCTGGAAGCAAATGGCATCAAAGCTACCTCTGGGCGAGTGTGAAGCAATATTTATTCCTTCCTACCTACACATAAAAGGCGAGGGGATTTTCTGATCTATCGTGTTACAAATTTCTACAACAACACAGCTCTATAGAAATACAGCCCAAGCCTTTTGACAAGAACTCCACAGCATAAACTAACATTATTTTTCAAACCTCAACTGTTTTTATTTTTATTTTTTTAAGTAAACAGTGGTATTAAGTCTTTCTAAATGTTTCTTTCTTGAATGGCTTACAGAAAATGGCATCCTGGGACCTTTAGCTCTGTCTCCAAAATTTTCTTTCAAGGATCTGATCCATGAAGTTTCTCAAAAAAAAGATAATATACCTCACCTAATAAGACAGGTCAAAACAGTCTGAAAAATAGATGTGTCCCAGCAGAAAGCCTCAAGACTTTTCAAATTCCTCAAAAATGGCACTGTGCTAAAGGCCCCGGAGGATGGCTATCCGAAGGTATCACTCGTTGATATTTCTGGATGGTATGAGGTACTGCCTGTCATCACTGGTTGCCACGCATCATTTCTTGTAGATAAATGGTATTCATGTGATAAGCTGCCACCCAACTTGGGTGCCTCTGAGCATTCCAATAATATGACTGAGAAGCAGCAGCGTAGTATTCCTGCCACGCCCTGTAGTAAGCTCTCCAGTACTCCTCATAGTCCTGGTAGGTCTCGGAAAAATTCAGATGGGTTTCCCTGTGGCAGTCGTACCAACTGTCCTCCTGGGGTTCTGTCTGCATTCGATAGGAAGACCGCCTGGGAGGGTTTCTCCGGCTCTGCTTAGCTCTCTGGGTAGCCCCCTCTTTATGCCTTGCCTTTGTCTGGATTTCAGGTGATTCCTGATACTCTACTGGATTAGGGATGTTGTTTCCATTCAGAGGCTGCTCCAAAGAGATATGGCCATCCACACGAGTAGAGTCCGCGTCTTTCGGCTGAGTATCAGAAGAGCCTTCCAAGTAGGACTTATTTCCTTTGCTCTGGGAAGAAGTCCTTGAGCTGTAAGAATCACTGTCACTCTCAGAGTCTCCAGATTGACTGCTACTTGCCAATACCTGCACTCTCTCTTCAGGAATTCTGTTTCTTACAAAACCATTTTGAGGATTGACAGTCTGATCCCCAGGACCCGTGTAATGCCTGATGATTTCCACAGGTTTCTCTAACCCCTCTTTAATATAGTGTTCATAATCCTCTACCAATTCCGAAAAAGTCAAAGAGTATGGCAGATGGATTTTAAAGGACGACAGACAAGGAATTTTAGGGAGCGACACAGGTATAGCTTCTTTGACCTGGTGCTGACCAGTCGAGTTTTCAACAGAGATCTGAACAGAATTCTTCATCGGCTCTTCCAATTGTATGCCACAGCCCACTTCTTTCGGTGACACTGCTTTTTCGATGATTCCACACTCTGAGTGGCTTTTCACAGGAAGCTTTTGTTTGGTATTATTTTTTGATTTGACTAAGAGTGCAGATACAGAAGTATTTCTGGATGAAGCCACATGGTTACCATGAGCTTTCGGAGTTGGAAAGGTTCTCTCTATTTTTTGAATCTGCTTTTTTAAGGGCTGGGTAGGTACACTTGCTAAGCCATATGTATGCATAGCAGCTTGAACCTCCACATCCCAATCCGAACATTCTTCCATCAGACCAGGAGGAATGGGATCTACATAAAAGGAACAAAAGAATATTAAAATTCTTGAGCTGCTCAAGACCAGCAATTTTTGAATGACTTCATAAAGCTTTCCATGGTAAAGTAAGAAATAATATATACTAATAATACACTAAGAAGCTTAAGAATTGCACTTAGTATTTTAAAAGACCCAAGCAATCCTCGCAGTAAAGAAATACACCCCAAAATATGCAAGACCCATCCCATACTCACAAGCGGGATCTCCCCATACCTCCCACTCAGAAAGAACTTCTGCTAGGACATACAAGTCTGCAGAAATTCCCCCATCTCTTCCCCTCCCACTCTCCCCAACTCTTCCCCTTTATCTCACTACTGCTGACAGCAAAACAAGATTATTAGAAAATGGATTGTGCTCCCCAGAGCTTATCAGCTGGGGAATATTACGACTGCAACTCTGTACCCAAGTAAATCTGCCACCCTATACTCCCAACAGGGAGGAATCACTGCCCCCAACAGTGGAGAAAAACCTCTATCTGGGAACAAGTTAAGACGACTATAAAAAGATCTGTGGCCTCAACAGCACTTGCAAATTTTTAAAAATTTGCTGGCTCCAGCTCTCTAAATTTCCTATTGCATCCAGGAGGGATAGTTTGCTCCCACCTGCACACTCAGACCTTCCCAAAGTGTGATCAGTTTTCACCTTAAGCAGACAAAATACACAAAGCCCCTGATTTACACAGGTCTGCCTGTCTGTTCGTGCTACTGGGGCTCCACACAGATGTATCCACTATTGAATCCCTCATTCTGGACTCTTCAGCTGGGGCTCTTGATCTTTAGCTGAACAGATCCTCTGACAAAAACTCGATTCCTACTGAGGTAGTATCCCTTGTTTGCCTACCACCCTTCTCAAATAGGCCGACTGCCCTCCTACTCCTGTGCCAGGTGCTTCACCTGAGCAGTCTGCTATCATACAAGCTTCTAGTCCAATATAAATCCAACACCACGAATATAATTTTCTCATGATTTCAAGGCTCCGAGAACATTATGTGAAGATCGAAATATGTCATTCTCCAGTATCCAAAGGCAAATTTTATTTATCACTACATGCTATGATACTGAATCCTACTGAAGGTCTTAACCCTCTTTTACCAATTTTCAATTTACTATTTTCACATTATAATCATCTGACAGATTATCAATAGACTCATACATAGAGTTAACATACTACAGAGTCTTAAAAGTGACATGGGGCACCTGGGTGGCTCAGTTGGTTAAGCATCCGACTTCAGCTCAGGTCATGATCTCACAGTTTGTGGGTCTGGGCCCTACATCAGGCTCTGTGCTGACAGCTCAGAGCCTGGAGCCTGCTTCAGATTCTGTATCTCCCTCTCTCTCTACCCATCCCCCACCTATGCTCGCTCACTTGCTCTCTCTCAAAAATAAAATAAACATTAAAAAAATATTATTAAAAGTGACAGAGAACCTAAAGACTGTTTCAAAAAACAAGTATTTTGTAAATCAGGACACAAGCTTAGAGCAATTAAAGAAATTTGTGAAAAGATCACAAAATGAGCTATGACAGAGCCAGAACTCCTAGAATCCACAGAATTCCCAGACCTATGCTTAATCTAACTTTATAAAAATCACTAACGGAGTTAAATATAAATCACTGAAATATTCACTGCTATATTTATTCAATAACTACTTATCCCATATTCTAGAAGGTCATATATATGTAAGTGTACAATTATGTATATATACACATATATACTGGTATATACATATATATGCACACATATATGTACATATACACATGTATATACACACATACACACTAATATGCATATATTAACATACATAATAAATGAGCCACATTTCTACACAACAGTTTTTAAAGTTTTCAAGAGATCATTAATAGTTTCAGACATGCAGTTTCCAAGGTGGCACTAAAACAAAAAATCAGCTTGACAAATGACTCATTAAATCAAAAGAAAACACTTCAGGGGCACCTGGCTGGCTCAGGTCACAAGAGCACAGGACTCTTGACCTCAGGGTTGTGAGTTCAAGCCCCACACTGGGTATACAGATGACAAATAAATAAATAAATATTAAAAAGGAAACACTTAAAATTTTTCAAAATAGCATTTAAATTAAAGATATTATTCCTTCCTTCTCCATGGTGACAAAGGAGAATACAGCAAGAATTACCTCCACAGCGACAAAAGAAGTGAAATATATGCCCCCTTACATAAAACAGTGAAATCAAATTGCAAGGCTAAAAGCTAAAATACAGAGCTAATACAGTAGTAAAATAATTCTCATTTCTCATGTGCCAGGAGTTAGCTTGCAATCTTCTCCTTGCTGCTTATTAGCTGTAAGAACTTAGGCAAATTACTTCACTTTTCAATGTCTCGATATCCTCATTCACAAAAAATCGACAATAAGGGTACACACTTCATAGAACCATGCTGATAATTAACCAAGCTAACATATGGAATAGGACCCAACACATCCTAAGTGCTCCGTGTCAGCTGTTAATTTTATGAGGCCTATCATCAATATCACTATTCTTTTGACAGCAAAATGACACAGACAAAATATACCTGGTAAAGGCAGAAGGTTGATGTTACATTTCTGGGCAATTTTCATCATCACATTTTCTTCTTCTCCCCGACAACAGTAGGTCACTGTCAACCCCAAGGTACCTAAAGCAGAGGGACTATTAATTAGTAAATCATTTCCACATAAATGACATTCTACCTGTCATATCTTCCTCCTAAAGAAAGCAGCCAAACTTTTCACTTCCTTTTTTTTTTTTTTTACCAAAACGGCCAGCTCTGCCAATCCGATGCATGTATGTCTCCCAATCCAATGGTACATCCAGATTTACAACCAGGTTCACCTTCTCAGCATCAATCCCTCGGGAAGTCTTGAATTGAAGAGGAGAACAAGTGTTTGCATTAACTGCCACACAGGCTCCAACGCACACTAGATTATTCTACTATAGTACGACCAAAACCCAAGTGAAGAACAGGAAGGAATTCAGGAGCAAAGGAAAAGGAAATTAATTTCTAATGACTAGCTTCAAGAATAAAGATGAAAATATAAGACTTTTAAGAAAGCATGTTCCCCAGCACTGGAAAGACAATTCCCTTCTGGTATTCTTTTTTTTTTTTCCAACGTTTATTTATTTTTGGGACAGAGAGAGACAGAGCATGAACGGGGGAGGGGCAGAGAGAGAGGGAGACACAGAATCGGAAACAGGCTCCAGGCTCTGAGCCATCAGCCCAGAGCCTGATGCAGGGCTCGAACTCACGGACCGCGAGATCGTGACCTGGCCGAAGTCAGACGCTTAACCGACTGCGCCACCCAGGCGCCCCTCCCTTCTGGTATTTTTATCAGACACACCCATGTAAAGTAATAGTTGAAACCTGTGCATCTGACAAGAGAGCCCAAGTCAAGATGGATTAGTCACCCAACCCGAACGAGAAATATACCAAATCTGTGGAAATGAGGACTCTGCAATGAAACTGCTTCAGCTTGGCCATAGCATCAAGACGCTGATTCTGATTCATGTTACCTAAAAAGACCCAAAAAGAAAGTCATATAAAAACAAACTAACATATTTATCAAATACACAAAAAGCAGAATTCCTAACTACCAGTCTTAACGCTTTAAAAATATACCAAAGTTAACTCTATCCTTATATACAAATATAGGCTAAGACCTAAAGTCAGAATCTTTTAAAATACGGTTAGGGAGTCAACTTGAAATTCAAAAACATATTTTATTTCAATTTTTAAAAGTCTATTTACCCATTTTGAGAGAGAGAGAGAGAGAGAGAGAGAGAGAGAGAGCAAGCAGGGGAGGGACAGAAAGAGAGGGAGAGAGAGAATCCCAAGCAAGTTCCATTCTGTCAGCGCAAAGTCCAACATGGGTCTCGATCCCATGAACCATGAGATCATGACCTGAGCCAAAATCAAGAGCCAGACACCCAACCGATTAAGCCCCCCAAAAATCAATTTTAAATGGTGACTAGGTTATGCCTGCAGATATACCATTATATCCGCAAGGTTACATATGAAGTAGAACAATTCTTAGAAAAATTGCTTTAATCAGCAGTTTATAAATTTGGTTTTGAAGTGTGATCTACAGTCAAAATATTGTCCATTAGAAAACAGTCTCCCCAGTATCTCATAATATACAATAATGAGACAAGCTTATGCTAACAGGTTACAAACTAAGCTATCAATGAGAACTCTAAAAAGGATCTTACTGATCAAAAATTACTTTAAATCTTTCATTTCTATTAGGCCAGCAGTAATAATTTAGTTTTCTGTCAAAAATGAATCATCCTGGGGCACCTGGCTGGCTCAGTTGGTAGAGCGTGTGACTCTTAATCTCAAGGTTGTGAGTTTGAGCCCCACACTGGGTATAGATATTACTTAAATATAAAATCTTAAAAAAAAAAAAAATCATATTCACCTTCCTCAAGACCATAAAGCAGTTAATTCAGTAGCAGCTCACAGCATTTTTACAATGATTATGTAAAGAAGCAAAAGATGTTGCACTGAAGATAACAAAGGCAAACTTTATAAAATTATTGAGCTCTTCATGGACAATTCATTCCAATTTTCTAATTTCGTATGATGTACTAAGTTACAACTTAAAAAATAAGAATATTGAGGGGCAACTGGGTGGCTTGGTCTTAAGCATCTAACTCTTGACTTCAGCTCAGGGCATAAACTCGTGGTTCCTGAGTTCCAGTCCCACATCAGGTTCTGCGGTGACAGTGCAGAGGCTGCTTGGGATTCTTTCTCTGCTCCTCTCTCCACCCCTCCCCTGCTCACTGTCTCTCTCTCTCAAAAAATAAACCAAAAATAAATAAATAAAAATAAGAATATTGATATATCAAATTCCAATGAAAAATTAACCTGAAATTTCCTTTACTCTAAAGACTCAGTGTAACCTCACACTTCTAAGACAACTCGGGAAGTAGCATTTCTTCCTCCTGACTTTGGAGAGGCTTCAAGTCAGGATACTAAACAAAGATTAAAGTAAGATATAAACTTACCCGAAATACACTCAGCAGGAAAGCCTTTAGAAGAAAGAATATCAGCCAAATGTTGCGCTCTATGAAAAATAACACAGATGTTATAATTTTATAAATATGGCCCCATGCCTATCCTTTATTTCACAAGTTCCCCAAATGACCTTTTAAGGTACATTACCTGCTGTGCAAATTAGAAAAGACTAAGGCTTGATTAAACGGAATTCTGCTGAACAGTTCCTGTAAATGCTGAGCCTTTTCCTCAAAAATCTTATGGGCCAAAGGGTATGAATTGACAACTCTGTAATACTGCTTCAAACCTGCAAAGAAGAGTCCTCTGTTAAAACAAAACATATTTGCTATATCCTAATAGCAAATATGAAAGCAACAGCCAACTAGGCAAGGGAAAGCTCCAGAGTATCACAAACAAACCAGTAATGTAAGTATCCAATATCTGTACTCACCTAGGAGACTCGGATCACTGGAATTTAGTCTTACAAAAGTGGGATCTCTCATGTACCTTGTCAAAGCATTAGCCAAATATTCAGGGTAGGTGGCTGATACGGCCAACATCTGTTTACTTGCAGGCAAGGAAGAATAAATCCAGCTGCAAAATACAAGAAAAACACACACCATGGAAACTAATCAAACAGTAACTACCACCTGTTAAAGCTAAAGATAGACACTTTAGGACACCATTTTAATAGTCCAGCAAGTTATTTTTCTTACTTTATTTGCTCCTGGAAGCTGCCTTCTTCTAAAAGCTTATCTGCTTCATCAAGAATAAAGAGACGTATACTGCCTGGGTTCAAGTAGTCAAGTTCTATTAGTTGTTTAATTCTGCCTAAAGTCCAGAAAAAAAGCATATTGAAATATTTAAGATGCACTGAATTTGTGCAAATCTCAGCCAGTGTTGTTACTCTACTCACTCACAGGTTATACTGTTGATTTTCTTGACCCGACCTTCGTTATTATACATTTACGCACCGAACCACAAATTAGAAATGTTGAATTCTATCTTGCCTAAATCCATTATTTCTTCCTCATATTTCACCACCAATAAGCACAGATCATAAACACTATTCCCATCAAAAGACTTGAATGCTAAGGCCCTGAATACTAAATTCTGATCTGAGTGATTCTTGATTGAATGATTAATAGAGAAGCAAAGAATAAATCCCAATCCATGGCTTAGAAAGGCTTCTTGAAAATCATCTCCTTTCTCCTCTTTTCATAAGCCAGTTCCATAGGTGCACTTAAACAGCCTCAGGGATGGAGATTTCCTACATTCTGCTGGTAATTCCAGTCACGTCTAAAGCTTCGCTTATAATCCTCAAAATAATTATCAGAGTTATCAAAGATTCCCATATTCTTACATCAATTATTTTATATTACCTATATTAAAAGTGTTCAGTTCCTTAGAAGCCCCAGTTATGAACAGTCATTGATATCTTACCAGGAGAGCCAACAGCAATATGACACTTTTTAAGTCTGGTTTTGTCTTGTGATAATGGAGTCCCTCCAATAAAGACATGACACTCTAAGCCTTCCATTTTTATTCCAATAGCTGTAATAACAGAATGTATCTGTACAGCAATTTCTCTTGTAGGAGCCAAGATCAAAATCTAAAAAAGCATAAAATATACACACTTTAATGAGTCAGTGGAACAGATACATGTGGTTGGCACATTTTGCATTATAATGAGCTAGTTTTCATTTAACCAATCATTTTAAATGATGAGTTTTTACTGACAAGGGAAACGATTCCATTCATTCACATATATATTCATTCAACAAACACTGAGTTGAATGAATTGCCTACCTACTAGGCAACATATAAGTTGCTGTGGAGTCAAGAGTTAACAATACACAGTTCTTGCCCTCAGGGCACTTTCATTCTGTGTAAGAAGACATACGATAAACAAACGGACATAAATAATGGCATACAATAAGAGTTGGGAGGGGGAGAGAAGTGCAAAAAGAAGGGAAGGAGTTATTTTAAATGGAGCAATCAAGGAAGGCTACTAAGGAAATAACATTTGAGCAGAGACCTAAATGTACACGGCAGAGTAGAGCTTAGCTATGTGACACCTGGGGAAATGATTTTGGGAAGAGAAATAGCAAATGTAAAGGCCTCAAGACAGTAACATTCTTGGTGTACCTGAGGAATAGCAGGGAGGCCCTTGTAACCGGACCTAGTCAGGGTGAGATTTCTAGCTCCATGAAAAGGAGCTTTAGGGAGTCAAGGTGAGAACTTTGCAAAATAACTAACTACTGGAGGACAAAGTGAAACTACATGTTCTGAGCTAGGACAAGGAAAAAACTGCTTTAAAAAAAAAAAAAACTAGGAGAAGAAAATACGCCAAAACGGTTAACAGCAGTTTCGCTCTGGGTAGGTGAGATTATCAGATGCAGTTATCTGGTACTTCTTGACTTTTCTGAAGTTTCCCAATTTTCAAAAATAAATTTGAGAACACAAAGATCTTAAGTTTAAATATACAAATTTGGTTTATGGCACTTTTCAGGGTTTTGGCATTTCATCTACTCCCAAATTGTCAGAAACCAAAATCGCAAATACATCTCAAGCGTAGGTCTTTGGGAAGCTGAAGGATTTCTTACGTGCATAACCCAGGATTTGGTAGATATAAGAGTCAAGAAGCTTTGAATATGGATATCCTGGCATACTGTTTATACATAACATGCGCTTGAAAAATCTTTGTTGAAGAAATTATTTCCAAACCTAAATCTCTTATTAGTTTGGGTTCTCTTAGACCTACTCCAAGAGAACCTAGAAGATGGGAGATCAACAGGATAGACTCACAAGGCTGTAAGAACCACCTGCAGTTACCAGCAATAGCCAGAGCACTACATTATCACCAATCAGGCCAAATACTAAATCTTATCACAACCGGATCAGCAAGTAGAAGAACAAAGAAAACCTATCTGTATTCCCAAGTACTGAAAAAACTGACACACATGGCATTATTCTATTTAAGATGCGGTGATAAAAATTTCCAAATTTCTAACACTAATAACATATCCTTGGTCACCATCCACACCACCAGCACCCAAAGGCTTTAATGTCTACTTCTATGCTTTTCATATGGCTCACCTCAATCATTCGTTAAATTCACCTCTTCTCTCAGGAGCTATGGTATTGCGTCCAACCCGCGATAATAAAATCCACGTAACATACCCTCCTTTGGGTCCTCTGAGTTAGACTCACCTGGGTACTTAGGTTTTCAAGAACCAGAGAGTCCAAAGCAATGGTAGAGAACACACACGTTTTCCCGGTGCCAGATTTAGCTTGAACAATTAAATCTGAGGAGAAAAAATATATACTGTATATCGCTAACCAGTACCGACTAAAGAAGCTTAGATACCGACACGAAACCACATGATTACAAGGGTCTCCAGAAGATCACTGGTTGGCACCTTCGTTTTTAGTGAACTCTCAAAAAAGCATCGGGCCATATCCAGAAACAGGGCTCGTCCCTGAACCTCTACCGTTTATCTTCTCGAACGGAGAGCCAACCGTCACCGTGAAAAGGACCGTAACCATCAACGCCACGTCTCTTACAGGGGAAACTGAGGCTCGAAAGCGTGCAGCGCCCGGAAGCAGGCCGGACCCCGCACCCGCTCCGGGACTCCTCCGGGACCCTCCCGGCCCGCGCACGGCCCCCGCCCTCACCGAGCCCGCAGCGCCCCAGCGGGATGGCCTTGAGCTGCACCGGCGAGGGTCGCTCGAAGCCGGCAGCCCGCAGCCCCTCCAGCACCGGCCGCGACAGCAGCAGCGACTCGAAGTCGGCCGGCTCGGCCAGCAGCACGTCCCCCGTGCGGGTCCGTGGGCCGCTGACGTCGTGAGCCGTCCGCAGGCTCCGCACCGGCCCGGGGGGTGGCTCCGAGGCCGCGAGCTGTTTGGCCACACGCTCCGCCGGCATAGCGGCCTCCACCTTCGCTAAGGCCGCTGAGGCTTCAAACGCCGCCGCCATCGTAGCCGCGCCGCCGGATCTCGCGGTACTTGAAGCGAGGGAGGGAGCCTAAGAGCGAGAAGAGGAAAAACTTTATTGGCAGTCCTCCCAGGAAGACACGCTTCGGCGAGGGGCGAAGGGACGGAAGTCGGAGGCTTAGGAAGTCTCGCAAGCAGCGATAACGACAAAACAATGTGGCCCGAGGAAGGCCGAAAGGAGGAGGAGAGAGAGGCGGGGGCTACCGGTGTGCGGCCTCGGGCAGCCTGCAGAGGGCGCCGCGCGCACACAGTGGGGGCGCCGCCCCTCCTCCCGGCCCTCCGTGGGCGGTCCGCCCAGTCCCGCGCTCCGCCCCGCGCCACCCTCCGAACGCCGGCTTTGTGAGGCGCGTGCGGCGTCACTCTCCCCGCCTCCCGGTCGCTGGCGGCCGGTGCCTCCGGCGGAGCCTATCCCCGCCCGCTCGAGGCGGCTGGGGCACAACCAGACTCGGCTTCCTCGTGGTCCGGTCCGTGTCTGTCTCGGCACCGTGTCACTCTTCTCTGTCGCCAGCCCGAGCACGGCCCCTGGCACACTCCGCTCCCGTACCCATCCGTTGAGTTGCCGCCAGGCCCTGGACTGACACCTCTTAAAGCCACAGCCCCGCCTCAGACCGCTCTCTGAACTTAGATTTGTACATCCATCGGCCTTCTCAGCATCTCCATTGAGAAGTCTGGTAGACATCTCACATCTTTCATGCCACCTGGGTGTTGCTCCTGTCCCCGGCGCTATGCACCACCATCTCGCGGGGGGGGGGGGGGGTGTCAAGGGACCGACTTTGCCACCTTCCCTTCTTTTAGGTCTCTGCTCAAATATCGCCTTTCCAAAGGGGCCGTTCCTGACTTTTTTTTAATTTTAATTCCAGTGTAGTTAACATACAGTGTTGTATTGTTTTCAGGTGTACAATAACGCAGTTCGACCATTGTATACATTACTCAGTGCTCATCATGGTAAGTGTACTCTTTAATACCCATCACCTCTTTCACCCTGATCTATTATTATTATTATTATCTAAGATACTTCCATCATCCTCTGGGTTCCCCCAACTTTCCCACCACTCTCTGTTCCCTTGTTCTGCTTTATTTTTCTTCGTGACACCACTACCTGAGATTGTGTTTATTGTCTGTCTCCCCCATTCTATGAGGACAGGGACCTGTTCTGTCTAGTTCTTTTCTGTATTCCTAATGAGAAAAAAAAAACAGATCTGACCCATAGTAAGTGCTCAGTGTTTATTGAGTAAATGAGTTCCTGCGAGTCTTAGCCATAACTCCAAGTTTAAATATTTCTGGAACCTAATCTTATTTATAATTCCAAAACTAAAGATATTCTGCGTCCAACGCCAACTTTTTCTTTTGTCCTTATATCATCATTCTGATCATTATCTCTCACCCCATGCTCACACGCAGGCAGGTGCACACAGAATGATGATCCAGATTCCAAATGATGTAGGAGGGGCTTTGGCACTGTAATCCCATCTGTAAGAGGTCTCAAGGATGCGTTTTGGTTAGAAATTTAAAAAACATTGAGAAATGTCAACTGTCCATGTGAAAGAAAGGGTTCTGTTGGGAGTGGGCACTGAAGTTTCCAGGCTTCCTCTTAGTAACCCCACCTTTTGCATCCATCTAGCCCCCAAATCCCAAACCTGGGAGTTATTCTTTTTAAAAAAAATTTTTTTTAACGTTTATTTATTTTTGAGACACAGAGAGACAGAGCATGAATGGGGAGAGGGTCAGAGAGAGGGGGAGACACAGAATCAGAAGCAGGCTCCAGGTTCTGAGCTGTCAGCACAGAGCCCAATGCGGGGCTCAAACTCATGGACCGCGAGATCACGACCTGAGCCGAAGCCAGATGCTTAAACGACTGAGCCACCCAGGTGCCCCACTGGGGCACTCTACCATCTACCATCACTCTCCCTTTTCTTACAGTTTACCTGAGGGCAGGTAATTTTGCCTCTATGTACCTCATTCATTCCTCTGTCCAGTCTCCATAGCATTTGTCCTACTTTAAGCCCCTTTGTCAGCCTAGCTATTGAAACAACCTTCTGAATAGTCCCCTGTCCCTTTTCTTCTCTCTCCCAGCCACTCACTCCACAGGTACTGGAGTAATCATTCTTAAGTGTGTACCATAGGTTGTTTGGGTCCAGCTTCAGATCCTGTTCCTTTTTTTTTATTATTATTATTTTTATTTACTTTTTTTTTTAGAGAGAGAGAGAGAGAGAGCATTTGAACATGAGCAGGGGAGGGGCAGAGAGCAAGGGAGACAGAATCTGAGGCAGTCTCCAGGCTCTGAGCTGTCAGCACAGAGCTTGACTGGGGGCTCAAACTTGTGAACCTCGAGATCATGACCTGAGCCGTAGTCGGATGCTTAACCGACTGAGCCACCCAGGTGCCCCTAGATCCTTTTAACAAACTTTTTTATTTCCCATGCCAGACTCCCACTTCACACTATAATAACTCCAGTCTACCTCTTACCCGGTTCTATTTACTTGTTTAGGTGTCTGTCCCTTACACCAAAAAAAAAAAAAAAAAACTATAAGCTTCTCAAGGATGGGAATTTTTTCACTCCAGGCTCTCCAGCCCAGCACCAGGCCCTTGGTGGGCCTAATAAACACTGAATCTTGCTCAAAAGTCTTTGCTGGGTCTCCATTGCGCATAGCAGTAATTCTATAGAACTCACACCAATCGATGAAGAAGCCAGCTCTCATCCCGAAAGAAACAAAAAGACTGCTTTTCCAGAAAAGAACACGTCCAGTTTTATAGACATTCTGTGATCGTGTTTCTTGTTTATGATGTTTTACGGACACAAATATTGCAGTAAGGTTACTAGGAATAAATTGTATTGCTACAGCTAAAAACACAAATCAATACATAAAATATTTTCCTCAGTAATGGAAAAGTTAGATAAAGTTGTTGGCTGTAACTTTTAGTGCTGTAAAGATAAAACACAGAGGTAAGGCACCATTTAATAACTAGGTAAGGTATGAGAGTAACATACACAGCAATGAGTCAGACTGTGTGTGCTTCCCGGCCTCCCCTCAGGAAAAATCTCAATGGGACCTCAGCCTTTTTTTATTCTATTCTGTCTACCTGGAAAGCCTTACTTCACCTAATGTACCTGGGAGCTAGAGAAGGGAAGGATTCCTGTGCACTGAAAAGCAAGTAAAACTTAGACTCAGGATGGACGTGGAGGTTCAAGTGGTCCCATACAATCATTCCACAGTGGAGGTTTTTGCACCGGTGTAGAGGAAAACAATGTAAATAAAAGCATAGACATTAAGGTGGCCCATGGTGGGTGTAAGGAGAATGTGGAAAGAAGGAACAGAACTACCATTTTTACAGCTACTTTTTCTCATTCGATCTCAAAGCAACAAAGGGTAGGCAATGTTATTTGCATTCAATCTGAAGCTTCTCTTTATTCTTTCAACAGATATCTTCTGAACGCCCAATATGGACACAGCCGTTGCCCTCAAGGAGAAGGATACCTGCAAACAGGTGGCCCCGATCAAGGAGGAAATACGCAAGTAGCACAAGTTGGTATAAAATCATATGCAATACTGACATTTTCAGGGCCTTAGTTAAAATGTGGCTGTCATGTGGGAGAGAGTGGGAACTACTGAGAAATTAAGGAAAACAGCTTTTGGTATTCAGAGAGCAGTAGCTTTCTTCTCTATGCCCTTCTCATCTCCACCCAAAATCAAAATGGTTTAAAGCATGCATTGAACAATGAGAAAAACACCATGTGCAGATCATTCCTTACCTACCCTGGAGTCTAGTACATCTGCCAAACAGCAGCGCCAGGAGGCCAAGCCCAAGTCCTGTGAAGCACTGGGGGCTCATTTTCTGAGCTGATCCTGAAGGATAGATAAGGAGTTTCATCAGGCAGTGGGGGTGGAAGGAGAGAGCTCACCAAGCAGGCAAGTTAGAGAGATATTCTGGGCAAAGCGAACAGTTTGTGCAAAGGCGTGGAAGCATGAGAAACCATAATAGTTTAGGGAAGCCACGAGCTTTAGTGTGAACGGAGGCAAGTATGGCAGCAATTACCAGGAAATGAGGCTGCAGAGATATATTGGTCCCATGTTATGAAGGACCTTGTCTGCTACCATAAGGAATAGAAAATGACTGTGCTGTGCTCTCCCAATGCGGGGTACTGTTACATAAAATAAAGAGAGATACAGTTGGAAATGTGGATGGGGCTCGATTAATGGCAAAGCCGAGGAGTCTGGGTTTTAACTGGCAGACCGTGGAGCATCATCTAGATCTGGGATCTAACCTGAGGCGGGGAACTTCAAGACGCCCTTCACACGCTTGTGTCTTACACCTGCTAGCTCCTGGGTGTTTTCGGTGTTGGTACACTGCTTCCCGAGTACCAGGGCTTACCTGTGTGGTGTTTACCCCGCAAACTGATGAAGCAAGTGTTTCCTAGTTCTTGCTCCCAGACAAGGGGGGCCTTCCCTCCGGCATTCTTCAGTTCATCTGCTCAGTGGACTAGCGCCATCGATACACTTAGGTTGTATAAAGTTTATCAAGTAACAATATGTGACCGCCTGGACAGAATTTGTTTCATGACCTTCTCGTTCCTAAGTGGCTACCTCCCAACACAGAGGATAACTATTTTTACATGCGCCCCTTGGCCCACGGGGTGACCTTATATCTTCAGTACCTTTTCAGACAGGAATTAGGAGGTGGGGAAGCCACCGCAAAGGCCCAGCCCACGCACTCTGCACAGCCACCTCCCGCCATGGACATTGCCTGGCAGGCTTTCGGAAAAGAACCCTAGGTCTTCCTCCCTGTCTCCAGACCAGGCTCTCCTCTGCCCAAGGCCCACATTGATTAATTGCCCCTTTTAATAGCACGGCCTCAGTCTTTAGGGAGGAAGGCGTCACATTTGCTCTTCCCCTTGTAAGAACGGGGCCCAATTCATTCTTGTCCAGGCAGCATAATAAATAACCTGCCCCCGTTGGCAGGGAGTTTATTAGAGACTGATGGGACATTTAACAATAACTGGGGGCCTGTGATTTATTAGGTAGGGAGGTTCATGGCGTCTCCAAAGACTGGGAATGTGGAATTTAATTGATAAAGCGACTGTCAGCAGCAATGAGATGCACTCAATAGAATATGCATTTGAGGGATTCTCTTTGGAGCTGTCAGGAAGGGTTTCTGCTAATCATATTCAGCTTCCGCGGATGGTGGCGTCTGCCGGATATCTGGGTGAGAGACAAATGGCAGGGAGGGGACTCGGAGAGGGGCCCGGGGAGGGATGCACCTGTCAGTTGCCCAGCCCGATGGAAGAATGTGACACAAATGAGCAAAAGGAAACAGGATTCCCATCACCCTGAGTGAGGACTCTTCAAGAGGCCTTCGTCTCTCTCCTGTGAGCCGCTCGAGAGAGCAAGAGGCGCCCGAGCACCCACTTCCTGGAAAAGGAGGGAAATGAAAGAGTTAAATGGCAAGAAGAGAGATCTGTTCCAGAATCTCCCTAAGCCCTGAGGCTTCTGCACCAGAGACCCCCTGCCTTGCTGTCCAGCTCCAGACGCTCACACACACAACACACACACTGCCGAGCGCCACAGTTCGTTACCCACCTGCCCCCCATACGGCAGTTTCCACACAGCCTCCCTCGAACCCCTGGTTCAGGGGGCAGCTCCTCCTGTCACAGCCGCTTTCGTGCCAAGAACAGAGCCACAGAAACTCTGATGGAGTCTCACCTTTGTTTGTTGTTGCTGTTTCCCAGCTCTGGAGACCCCAGAATCCAGGCTGAGAACCTGGAAATAAATGCTTGCGGGCTGGCGCGTACAGAGCATTGGCGCACCCCTCCACCCTGTTTCCGAGACCCGGTGTATCTCCGAGGGCCATCGATAATGGCGCTGGGACTAGCACAGCTCTGTCCTCAGGCAGTCCTGAGCCTTTCCAAGGCAGCTCTGCTCGAATTTTCTATCCCTCCATCCCTCGGGCTGTTGCTCAGCCTTCAACCAGGCCATGTAAGGCATGAGAGGGGCTTTCTCAGGCCAGTCTGCTTCCCTCCTTTGATCCTCATGCATCTATTCTTAGGTCCCAGGAGACCGGTCTGCCTCCTTGTTCCCTTCAGGGAGAGAAAGGGAGGGGGAAGCAATAGCCAGGGAAGAAGAAGTAATTGTCACTGTCTAATCTGAGCCTCGGTGGTGACACTGAGGGACCTCTGAGCAGAATGGATACAGCAACTGGTTTGATTAAATCAAGCCTCTCCCACAACCTTGTTAAATTAAACTGACAGGCCGAGAGCAGACGCGGGAGGGCAGAGGGATCATCGCCTCGGGTGGGGGCAGAGGAGGCCCAGAGCCGAGGTTGGTAAGAAGATCAGATGGTAGCAGAGCGGCAGCCTGCCCTTTCCCTTATTTGCTGACTACAGATACGGGCTGAGATTTATGGATGTGAGATGCTTAAGTACCTGTCTGAGCACAGGCTGTGAAACCAACGCTGAGGCAGACGGCTGCCTCCCCGTGGGCTCTGCAAATTCCCTTGGCAGTCGGGCCTCACATTTGCAGCCGTGCTCTTGACATTTCAAAGGGCCTCTAAATATCTTGCCTTTACAGCAGGCAGGGAAGAGAGGAGTTGTTTGCCCCACTTTACAGTTAGAGCAACTGAGGCACAGAGAGATTACAGGGCCAACCCGAGCCACGCAGAGACAGGCCAGCAGAGTCAGTCCAAGACCCCAGGTCTTCTGCCCGCCGCTTCTGGCCCACATCGCCTCCAACGTCCTGCCATATGGCAGAATTTCCCAGGGCTTAGTCCCTGGGCTGCCATCTCTTCTCCCACCCACCAAAGAAACGTAAGCCACACAGCTTGCTTTGTGGGCTGTCAGGAAAATGCCAACTCCCGACTGGCTTAGGGCAGCCCACCTGCAGAGCACACAGCTAGCTTCCAAAGGCCATGAGGCCATTCTGTCGCACTCATGTCACGCGCCCCCGTGCCCAAGCCCTTGTGAGCCATTTCCACTGCACCTAATTACAAGTCAGGGGAGAGGGGGTACGAGAGAGAGATTGTTAGCCACAACAGCAACAGCAATAGTAGAAGGATAACACCGATACCCCTGCTGGCTTCCTCACCTGTCACCCAGTTCCTCACCTGCCAAAGCTAATTTTCCACTCACCAGTGGGTGAGAGCTCATTTCGGAGCGGCTGAGCCACACGCACCCTCACATACATACACGGGTTCACGGTGCCATTGTGAACAGAGTACTGCCTCCCCCAGGATGCCCTTGTTCTCACTTCGGATGCGCTCCAATGATTTGTTCATTGACACCTCCAGCCCTCCCCAGTCTCTGTCTCCATAGCGAGGACACTAGGATGGGGATACTACTAAAGGTGGTGCACACTGATTGCCAGAGCGCACTGTCGGACCTGCCTCCTCCAGAGGCACGCTCATCACACCCCAGTGTCTGATCAAATCCCGCAAGGGGGGGCGGGGGGGAGGGACGGGGACAGGAGAACGGGGAGAGGGGCAGACTTTGAACCACGATGAAGGACGCAGGCTCCATGAGAGCCCGTACGAGGTGGTAACATTTGCTTGAGAGGGACAAAACCACTGTAAGCATCACCCACCAGGGGGGAGTGCGCATGTGCCACAGCAGATATCGTATCACCGTGCTCTTTCTCTGTGGTTACCGCATGATTTTGATCACCACTCTTGACCCGAGAAAGATAGGAAACAGCAGACAGGCAGATAGGTCGAAGATACTTAGACAAATATCACCAGCCTCTTAAATTCCTCTTTGGTGTTGTCATTGGCCACACCCAAACCCGACATCTCCAATCTACCTGAACTCCTCTTAGGCAAGGAGTTGGACTCCTCTAGAAACACCTGCCAAAGTGAGGCGGAGGGAAAGGCCGTCTTGCCTGGCAGGTGGGGAGGAAAGACCACCGGGCCTGGGTTCCCATGCCGGCTCTGCCTCTGGCCACCTGAGTGATGTACAGCAAATCATTTCACATTTCTGGGCTTCACTTTCCTGACCTGTAAATAATATGCTTGGGTAGGAAATGCAGACTTTTGTTAGAGTTTTAAAATTTTAAAGATCACCAAGGAGAAAACTGAGACCCAGAGAGGTTGAATTACTTGTCTGAGGCTCCACGGTGAGGCAGCCGACTGACTGAGAGGGTGTGGGTCCTGGAGCGAAAGCCAGAGCTTTGTGTGACCAGAGGGGAGTTCTGGCTCCCTAGCTCCCTTCTTCCTCATCTGCAGAATGGAGGCAATAGGAGCCCCTGCCTCTGAGGGTTTGGGACGAATAGATGAGCGCCTGATGCAGGGAAAGCCTTCAATAAATGTTAGCAAGCACTATTTTTAGTGACAGACCAGAGGTTCAGACCCACATGTCTTGACTTCTGGTCTCTCCATGAGGTCACAATCCCCTGATTATCTATAAGGTCCTCCTCAGCTCCCAAATTCTATGATTCCAAGTCAGATAGATTAAAATGCAAGTTACTTCCAAAACCCTCCAGGCAGAGACACAAAAGACCATTTAGGGGATTCATTATTCACTCTCCATTGCCTCAGTCACTTTCTATGGATGATGATTCATGGGGAATAATCACAGCAAAGAAAACCTGTCCAAAGGCAGGGAGAGGGAGGGCAGTAGAAACCAAAACTCCTTTGCATGTGGAGTGCCTATTCTTTAAAAGGTATCTTCATTTGTGAAGTGATGGCAGTGTCTCTTGGCCTCATTGCCATTCCACTCTGGAACTTGAGGCTTTCTCTTGGTATAGATGGCTGCCACCGGGAGCCACTGCCCACCCTGCCTCCATCCCCCCCACCCCCCCCCCACCCCCGCCCAGAACCCTGGGGAGAGGGTCCTGCCTCTCTGGTCAAGCAGAAGCCTTCACAGCAGCAGCTGTCACCCTGGCACTGGCTGCCCTAGGGGTCTCTGGCCATACCCCAGGGCTGGCATCTATTCCAGGCTTGGACAGTTCTCCAGTCCCCACAGAAGACCAGGAGACCCTTGGGAACCAGCCTGGTGGCAGCAAGTATGCAGTAAGCCAAACCTGAGACGTGACCTCTTTTTCTCCTCACCCCATGGCCTCAGGAAAAGAAGCAGGTAGCCTTCTTTCTGTCTCGCCGACAAGTCTCTCCCTGGCAGGCTGCCAACTCCTGGTTTTTGCTCACAGCAACCAGAAGCTGGGGGCGGTGGGGGAGGGGGGGGCTGGTAAGTAGTGTGTAGCAAAATGAGCTTTCCCTCTGAGTGGGAGGCCATGTAGGTGAGGTTACAGGGAAGCGGGCACAGGGCTGCCAGGGAGCCAGCTGTGGCAGAACGTCCCTGGGAGCGTGCTGAGAACGACTCCCTCTCCCTTTCCATGCGGTTCCCATCTACCGGCATTGGTTTGCACAAATCGCATTAAGTATTTCCCTGTGCTGTGTGTGCCCTGACATTCTTCAGGTGCTCTTTGCAGTTGAAAAATATTTGCTTTTCCAGTAATGTTTGCAAAATGGAAATATTTGCTTCCCAAGTAGCAATGAGACCATTGCTTAGGCACCACAAGCACAAGACCCATAGCTGCAAATAATTCCAAATAAGGCTCAGTAGCAGCCCATATTTGGACTAGTCTGAATAACTAACTGTTCATTGTTTGGACTCGTCTAATTTTGCACTAGTCAGTTCCCTCTGAATTGTTCAGGCGAGATAGCCCATTCGTACATGGAGTTTTCCAAAATACTATACTGCTGTTTCTTTCCCCTGCCCCCTCCCCCAACACCTTCCTTCTGTGTTGTAGAAAAAGTTGTAGCCACTGCATGACTGATGGCCTGGCCTTGCAAGGCAGGTGTGACTTTGTACAAAAGTTAAGGCTGAGAGTGGTGCCTAGTTTGGCACTAGGTGTAAATTCAACCACGGGGTTTGTGGATGGGGGACTCGAACCCTCAGTGGTTCTAGTCATCTTGGTAACCCACCTCAGGTCACACCCCGCATGCTTTCTGCAGAGTAGGTAGTAGAAAGAGGGAACAGGAGAACTTTGTTCCTTCAACATAAAGACCAGTCTCTTTTGGCCTCAGTTGCTCTATAAGTGGGGGGAATGACACTCCATGTTTGAAGACATGAAAGCTAAGGAGCTTTTTCCCCCCATGCCTAGAGTCTTTGATTTCTCTAGCCAGTCAAAAGATTTTTCAATTAAAATCCAAAGTGAATCTTTCCTTTGGAACCAAGGGACCTCTAGCATATAGGCCACTTGGTCCCTCTGCTGTCTCTCCTGATATCAGGATTGTATGAGGCACAGGAGCCCAGTCCCATCTAAGGTGGACAGAGGAATAAAGCTAGAAGTTAGATTGTTTTAAGAATAACTAGGCCTTGCAATCCCTATCAAAATAACACCAGCATTCTTCACAGAGCTAGACCAAACAATCCTAAAATTTGTATAGAACCAGAAAAGACCCCGAATAGCCAAAGCAATCTTGAAAAAGAAAACCAAAGCAGGAGGCATCACAATCCCGGACCACTTTCTTACACCGTACACGAAAATAAACTCAAAATGGATGAAAGACCTAAACTTAAGACAGGAAGCCATCAAAATCCTAGCTTCAAAATAAATCAAAATAAAAAGCTTCTGCACAGCGAAGGAAATAATCAGCAAAACTGAAAGGCAACCTTCAGAATAAGAGAAGATATTTGCAAACGACATATCAGATAAAAAGTTAGTATCCAAAATCTATAAAGAACTTCTCAAACTCAACACCCAAGAAAACAAATAAGCCGGTGAAGAAATGGGCAAAAGACATGAATAGACACTTCTCAAAAGAAGACATCTAGATGGCTGACAGACACATGAAAAAATGCTCAACATCACTCATCATCAGGGAAATACAAATCAAAACCACAATGAGATATCACCTCACGCATGTCAGAATGGCTAACATAAACAACTCAGGCAACAACAGATGTTGGTGAGGATGCAGAGAAAGAGGATCTCTTTTCACTGCTGGTGGGAATGCAAACTGGTTCAGCCACTCTGGAAAATAGTATGGAAGTCCCTCAAAAAATTAAAAATAGAACTACCTTATGACCCAGCAATTGCACTACTAGGCATTTATCCACAGAATACAGGTGTGCTATTTCGAAGGGGCACGTGCACCCCAACGTTTATAGCAGCGCTATCAACAATAGCCAAAGTATGGAAAGAGCCCAAATGTCCATCGATGGATGAATGGATAAAGAAGATGTGGTATATATATATATATATATATGCGCACAGTGGAGTATTACTCAGCCATCAAAAAGAATGAAATCTTGTCATTGGCAACTATGTGAATGGAACTAGAAATTAGAGAAAGACAAATATTTGAGAGACAAACTTCACTCATACAAGGAATTCAAGATACCAAACAGATGAACATAAGGGAAGGGAAACAAAAATAATATAAAAACGGGAGGGGGACAAAACATAAAAGACTCAAATATAGAGAACAAACAGTGTTGCTGGAGGGGTTGTGGTAGGTGGGATGGGCTAAATGGGCAAAGGGCATTAAGGAGTCTACTCCTGAAATCATTGGTGCACTATATGCTAACTAACTTGGGTGTAAATTTTAAAAATTAAGTAATTAAAAAAAAGAATAACTAGGCCTCACTCCAGTCCCCTCCTTGCAGTCCCAACATGTTCACACTCAGACACACAGTCTCTGCCCAGCACCTCCAGGCCTGCCTGCCAGGCGAGGTCCTCTGCCTGGAGAGGGACAGTTCCGCAGTGATATCTGAACACATTCCAACAGCACATGTTTATCTCTAGGGTCAGCCTTTCCTGTTGATGCTCAGGAGGTGTGGGGGAGCTGCTGGCAGGCACAGGGGGTGGAGGCCTGAGGGCAGTAGGGATATGGACGCCCCTCTTAGGAGGGTGATGTTATGATGAGGTTTCCAGACTGTGTGTGGCCATGCATGTCTTTCCTCACATCAGTATGAACTCTTCAGCTCTTCTGCTGTCAGTGGAGACGGGCACAGCCTCACCCAGGGATGCATCTTCCAGAGGGCGGGCTAAGACGCGCTGGGTGGGGACCTCCAGGTGGGGGCCATGGGATATGGAGCCAGGAGAACGGCTGTGTTTCCATTGTTTACTGTAGGATGTGAGCTCTGTTGGGACGCAACTGGTTCTGCCTCTCCCTTTGAGCTCAGTCATTGGTGCCAGGACCTCCAGGCTTTGGCAGTGGGACAGACGGGGCCACCCTCCCTGAGTAGGTAGGCAAACCCCATGAGTCTGACACCCTTAGACACCATTTCCAGGAGTTGTGCCCCCTCCCTCAGGAAAAGGACCCACCACACATATCCCCACCAGCAGGGGGCAAATGCTGAGCTACCGTTTAGGGGTCCTCCCCCCACCCCTGTCCCCACTCCCGCCCACCTCTGGGTGGCTTTGAGAAAGTATGTTCATAACCAATCTCAGACCTTTGATATGTTCCTTATTTTCAAGTGAGATAATTTCATCTTCCCTCCAGGCTGAGTTTTGAGGGGCAGGAGAGAGGAGGTCAAACTATTTGATTCTTCTTCAGCAAAAATGAACCATGTCCCACATCCCCCATTCTCAGCCTAGGGATATTTACCCATGTTTATATAACTATGGCAACAGGCTTTATTCTCTGCCATTTAAACCCTTAAAAAAAAAAAAAAAGAAAGAAAAGAAAAATGGAAAGCAATCCATTTCCCTGTTCCTGCCTCCTGGTCTACCCAGATGACAGAGCTATTCCTGCAGAAGCAAGGTAAGAGACAGAGCCCCACATGTCCTGGTATAATGTCAGCCTTCTCCGAGGGTAAGTTTGCAATGGCCCAACCTCATGAAAGGCCTTACGAGTTTAACAGTCACTTTCTACCAAAATCCTATGGGAACCACACAGTAATAGCACCTCTGACTTGTCTGGGACCTCTCTTTTGAGCACCACGCTGAGATTAGGGGCATCGATTTTCTTTTTCTTGCCATCTCCTTGACCTTAAAAGGGGATGGATTTCGTAATGTATATAACTGTCGTGTCACTACGTCAACCACCTGAAACTAACATATGTCAACTATCTTTCAATTAAAAATATTTTTTTTTAAAAAGTGGATGGAATGCCAGCTGGCTTTGCTAACAATATATTCTTCATCTCTGAGATGGATTCCTCTTGTCCTGACTACTTCACAGATTGTTGTCAAAATAGAGTTTTGTAAGGAGTGTAAAAGTGTTAATTAGACTCACATAGGTTTAACTAGAAGCAAGAGAAACTGAGGCCAGGAACAAGGAAGCATCTGTGCGAGGACAACTGTGCTGTCAGAGGCCTAGCACACCCAACCACCCAGTCTAAACTTGTTACCAGATCAGCCTGCACCTCTTGGAGTTTGAACTACAGCCACCCTCTTACCTTCCAAGAGACCCCAGTCCAAGTGCTCTCAGGGATGGCAAAACCCAGGCTTAAACTTGCCCCTAAAGACTATGGGAACCACAGACTCACAAACGTTTTCTCACTGCCTCCTGCAGCAGTCACTGTGCTGGGTGCTAGAGATCTCAGAGTGAGCAAGGCCCGCAGGGCTAGGGAACTCTTCTGTGGTGGTTCTCCCACGTAAGACTATGTGTGGATTATGTTAGCGGCCAGGTCCCCCTTTCTATCCCCATCCAAAAAGACTCAACTCCAGAATGGTTCAGCAGGTCTGGGGACCGCAGCTCCGTCCTTGGGGGTGGCTCCCACTGTGAACATGCTTCGGGTACCACGGGAGTGTCCCCTTGGGAATCTCTGTCTCCCAACTGCAAAGAAGCCTGTGAGTGGGTCGCAGGACCACGCGGACTGGAGAGGCCAGACTCACTCAGGTAACGGAAAGACCCGGAGAGCAGAAGTAAATGGTGATTCAAGCTCGGCAGCTTGGAAACACCTCTGTAGATTGATTCTCAGCTCCTTCCTGCAACAGTCGGGTTTTCTGATCCACGCCGGATCCTGAGCAGGGACCCCGAAGGGATCCCAGGCACCCGGGCTTAGGGCTTAGCATACGGCCACTGAGACTCAGACTTCCGAAGGAGTTCTCACCCATCTACGCCTCTTCTTTCTTTTCTCCATCCATCCGCTACCGCTGCCTCAGCTTTGTCCAAAGAGGGGCACTCAGGTCTAGGAAAAAAGACATGGGCGAGATCCCCTGTAATTGAGGAGCTGGGGTTAAGTGGAGACATCCGAAGGGACTCTGTAGAGTCTTCATTTCTAAAGATGTTCGTTTTTACGCACCCCCCCCCCCCAACCCGCCCCTTGTCTTTCAATAGTAAGCAGGAGTGGCACCCTTTCCTGACCAGGATCGGAATGAATGACCGCAGCTCCTGCATTCACTGCACCTTCTCACGCGTCTGCAAGGTTCTGTCTCGGAGACCCCAAATTCTGCCTGGGGCAAACTTTCTCCCGTTAATTGTCTTGAGATAACACGTCGCTAATTACCCTAATTACTCTCGGGCCCTGCAACACCGTCCCCCGCGGGCCAGGGAGGGTGGCGCGGCGCCTAGGCGCGGGGAGGGACCAGTAATCCTGGCCGCACGCGGAGGCTGGTCCAGAGCTCCGCTGGAAGGAGCACCCAGGCCGGCCTGCGGCCCCTCTTGGGTCCACCTGCCGCAACTCCTGTGTCCATTGAATAGAACCCGAGCAGCTTGGAGTCGTCCCCCCCTCCCCGTCCCTTGAGCAAGAGTTAGGATAACTGACGCATATGGAATACGGGGGAAGAGAAAGGCCTATTCCTCCACTCCTCGCCCACCCTACTGAAAGCAGCCCCCCATTCTACTACCCTGTTTCATGTTTTCACAAAGAATCACTACTGGAGAGTACCGTGATTATTTATTTTAACCTGTCTCATCCCTCCCCTTCCCCTACCCCACGCACGTTCTTGAGAGCAGAGACCTTGCCTGTCTTAATTCGGTATCATACCCCAGACTTACACGTGGCGGGGAGTCAGCAGAGCCTCTAACAGCCTTGTGTTAAATAAGTCTGTGGACCGAGCAGCGGCTCCTCAGCTCCACGATGAAGACTGGGCTGGGAGGAGCCTACACTTGGAGGTGAGACGGACCCACACTTCCAGACTTCCAGCACACTTCCAGAGTTCAAAAGAACTGCTGATTGGCTGCTTTGGTGGAGGATGTTCCTTTTCTGATCGGAGTTTGGGAAACAGGGTTGAAACTAAGGCACTCTTACTGAGGCCGCTTCCTAATGCCCACTCATAAGACGGTGCTCTCTCTTTATCACCAAACGGGGGTCACGTGCTTTGTTGGGGGACTTCGGTACAATCTGGCGGCACGATACCCCCAGCCGCGTGGGCCAGGACTAGGTGTCCCGCGGCCAGCCCCCAGCAGCGGCTGCCCTAGCCCTGTGCGACCACCCGCTGCTGGATCCACTCGCTGCAGCCCAGCCCGCGCCCCCCCGTGCGCCCTTCTCATTGGCTGAAGGCATCCCCCCTGAATTCTCATAGGCTGTCGCACTTTTCCTCCGCCCCCTGCACGGACCGCGCGCCGAGCCAGCCAGGGAAGCTGCTCTAAGTCCGGGCCTTGGAGCAGAGGCTCGGCTCGGCCCTGCGAGAGGCGCGGAGCGCGGGGGCCGGGGGCCGGTGTTCCCACCCGGGGACGCTCTTGTGGAGCCGAGCCCGGCAAATGGGCGCAGGAGAAAGAGAGCAGGGAAATGGACTGCTATTTGCGCCGCCTCAAGCAGGAGCTGGTAAGAGCGCAGCAGGCGCCGGGGGCCGGGAGGACTGCTCCGCCCCGACGGCACCTGGCCCCCGCCCCGGGCCGGCCGGGGAGCTGGGAGTATTCCGGCGGGGGAAAGCCAGAGAGGAGGGGACGGGCAGACAGAAGGCAGGGCCTGTCCCGAGGGAAAGGGCCGCGAGGAAACTTGGAGCGAAGATTTGTGAGTGAGGCAGACGCGAGCAAGTGACGGAGACCTAGCGACCCCAATCCCAGACTGAAATGCGCCAGGGAAGTCGCTGGAGAAACGGGGGCACACTCCCAGACGGACAGACGCGCGGGAGCTGGACGCCCGGGCCGTCTTCTGGGGCCGCTCGGGGCGCCGGGGAGCGCGCGGGGCAGGCGGGGCGCGGGGAGCAGGGGCCGGGCGCGCGGGCCGGAGGGCAGCCGGGGACCGCTGGCTCGCGGGAAGCTGGCACCGCCTGGGGCCCCCAGCCCCGCCGGGCTTGGCAGAGCTGGCGCGGCTGCGGGGGCAGGCTGGGCCGGCTGTCTGCCCGGGCTTGTCTGCCAGCAGGGAGGGGGCTGGCAGCTGGAAGGGCGGGGGAGGGCCCCGCGCCGGAGGAGGGGCGCCGCCTGGCAGATAGCGAGCGGAGCTGCGGGGGCCCGGCCAGATGTCAGGGCTGGGCGCGGGGAGTGCGGAGGCAGCGTGCGGAGGCCAGGGGTGCGGAGGTCGGGAGACGGATCTCAGTCTGGGACCCCGGCATCACCCAAGTCGGGGGCGGGGTGCTTCCAAAGCTCTGTGAGGCTGATTCTCGCCGATTTCATATACCACCCCCAACCCCCCCCCCCCCACACACACACACACCTGCCACCTTTCCTGTTCCTGCAACCACCCGAATTCACACAGATATGCACATCCCCCACCCCGGCCCCCAGGCCCACCTCTCTGTCCACCCAGCTCCTTCCTGTGTCTTTGCCCCTGCCTCTTTTTGTCCCCTTTAGTGTCTCTTGGAGTGGACCTCTCCACTCCTCACTTTTCTCCCGTCCTCTTTCTTCCCACTTTCCAAAGCCAGGGACGCCCAGGCTCCCAACAGCAGACCTGGACCCATGACTCTCCAGATTCCGTGACAGACTCTCCCACTAAGGCCTGTAAACTCTACACTCCCTTCCAGCAGCTCCCCCCCCCCCCCCCCCCCGGAAACTTGGCAGCTGTATCTGGGGCCAGTTTTGGGGGTGGGGGAGGGCAGCTTGCAGAGCAGGTGTTCTCACTGATGCTTCCTGGTCAAGGCTTCCAGGCACTCTTCCTGTCTGTCCCACTCCAGGGTCTGCCTTCTCAGGTCAATGGTCACTTCTCTGGGACTTCCTCCTCAAGCCCGTTTTGTGGTGACACACAGATGGTAAAGTTACCCAGAGAAATACTGCTTCTGGGAGGGACAGAAGAGTCTCCACCGTGTTCCTTTCCACCCTCATTTTCACATGCTTCTCGTGTCAGTTTCAGATGGTCAGCCCCAGTCCACACATACACAATTCTGACTCTTCCCATTCATTTGTCCAATACCAGAAAGAAAGGTCAAGGTCATCACAGATAATGTCTGAAGTCCAAGGCCCATGCTGAAAAAAAGAGAATCGAATAGAGTCCTCTTTTTATGCTTGGAATCTGGGACCACACCACCCACCTCAGGATATGCCTTAATAGAGGGTTTGTGGGTGTTCCTGGCATAGGCTTGAATTTTAAAATCCTACTGATTTGCATTTTTTATAGCACCCTAGGTGGGAGGGGGGGTGAGGGGAGGAAGACAGTCTGTGGATGCCAGGAGAATAAAAAAGGCAAATAGGAATCTGCACTGAACTGAGCTCCAGGTCTTGATTTGCACCCTCTCCTGCCAAGGACTTGAGCCCCCAGTCCCCGGGAGGAGGAAGGGGAGAGGCTGAAGTCACTGAGCTCCCCATTAGCTTTCATTTGGCCCTTTGTCTGAGCAGCTTCAGCCTTTGACTCCCTTGGCGAGGAAGCCAAATGCCTGGCCTGGGGCCCAGAATGACACTCAGATGGGAGAGTTCTGCACCCTCCCCCCCCCCCTTGGTGCCCCGCCTCCTCCCCGGTGCCAGTCTGCCCAGAAATGAGACAGAGCAGAGTGACAGGCAGAGGTATTAGAGTCTCACTCACTCCCTGACACCTCAGCCCAGTGCTTAGGTAGCTGAACCACATCTCAGTGCCTCAGTTTTGCCAATGGGAGTAAAGAAGAAAGTAGAGCTGAGTTAGCCCGTCTGGGCCCTTTGGCTCCTCTAAGGACTGTGGGGATTGAATTCAGTGCACCTTGGTTGTGACTGGGGTGGAAGGTTCTTGCTTTTTATACCCCAGGTCTGTAACAGGCATACGGTCGTTTTATGTCATGAGCTGGTGAGGGTGGGGGCAGGCAGTAGGGCTTGTGTGTTTATCCTAGGCAGAATCTTCCCCACCGCCGCAGAGGAAGACTGTGTGTTGCCTGGCTTTGTCCTTAGGTTAGTAGATGCCCAGGAAGGACACTCATGTAATACTCGTCGAGTTCTACATTCATTTATGCCACTAAATCCCTTCAAGAAGCCTGCGTCCTACAGATGCTGGGTTAACCTGCCGGAAAAGGAAACATTAACAGGTTGTAAAATAATTTTTGTTAAGGGTGTTCTGTGGCCCTGTCCTTGGCTCAGAAAATCTAGATGAGAAAAGTGTGTTCCTGAAGACCAAAGTAACAGAATTCCTTAATTTCGTGGAGCAGAAAATTCACACTGTAGAGGCGTCTGACTTGGGCTCAGGTCATGATCTCACAGTGTCGGGCTCTGTGCTGACAGCTCGAAGCCTGGAGCCTGCTTCGGATTCTGTGTCTCCCTCTCTCGACCCCTCCCCTGCTCACACTCTGTCTCTGTCTCTCTCTGTCTCTCAAAAATAAATAAAACATTTAAAAGAGTTTTAAAAAAATTGCACTCTAACAAGTGAGCACTGTGGGGGGGGGGCGGGGAGGCTAAGGGTTTGGGGATCCTGGCTTGATTAGCTTGATGTCTAGAGAACTGGCCTTTTCCCCCTGCCTCGAAGCGGACAGAGATCAGGTTTCAGGGATGAAATGTGGCAGGAGAGTAGCAGCAGCTGACACACTTCTTCATTAGGATGAGGGGGTCAGGGCTGCAACAACCCAGCAGGGAACATCTCTCTCTCCCCTCCAGCCACCACAGAGGGGCCCTGCACGAACACAAGGCCTTGGGACCAGCTGTTCCTACACACTCCTCCCTTGAGGGCTTCCAACAAATGGGGTAGACACAGAAACACAGAAGAAGCAGACATAAGATGCTCACGGGGTTTGCCTCATGAGTCAGTATCAGTGGAAAGCGAATAGAGTGTGTAAAGGTTGGGTGATAGGGGCTCATGAAGTCCAGCCATGCCAGGAAGGCTTCCTGGAGGAGGAGGAGGTTGATGGAGGCCACCTCCTGCAATATCTGTCCTAGCTTAGGCATGATGAAGCAGCAGAGGGGCTTCTCTTGGGCTGGAGAAGGTCCTTCTAGAACAACTTGGTATTCCTAGAAGGCTGTTACCTGGCCACGAGGTCAGGAGGTTCTGACATGTGGAGGAGGACCAGGACCTAAAGGCAAGAAAAGGAGCAAAGAAAGTGATGAAGAGATATGGGAGGAATAGCCTTCAGTTCTCGGCCTCCTTTGATGTTTAGAGCTGGGGTCGGGTCCGTAAGCGAGGAGTGTGGAGCATGGGATTCGGGGGTAAGCCAACTTGAATTCCATCCTGGCTCAGGATGTGACCCAGGCAGATTACTTAACCCCTCTGTGCCTTGTTTTTCTCATCTGTAAAATGGGTTTTTTTAAATACCTACCTGCTACAGCTGCTGTTAAGATTAAATGATTGATGCCTGTCCTTAGCACATAATACCACGCACATTGTGTTGTAGGCGCTCAGCAAACACTGGATGGATTGATCGGGCTGGTGTGCATGAGTCATTCATTCACAGAACACATTAATGGAACTTTCCCTATGTTTAAAGCACTTTACCAGACACTGGTACTGTAGTTACAAATATAAACAGACACAGATTCCGCTTTCAGGGAACTCGCAGTTCAATAGGGGAGATGATGATGATAATAATAATAATAATAATAAGTGTTGATGTTAACATTTATTGATATGCTAGACATATAATGTATCATGTCACTTAATTGCCAAAGCAACTTGGAGACGTTGTACTTCCATTGTTCTCATTTTATAAATGAGACATGGGGAGGTCAAGTGACTTGGCCAAGGTCATCGAGCTGGTACGCAGCAGAGCTAGGGCTCAAACCCAGCCAGCCTGACTGCAAAGCTTGCACTCGTAACCCATGCATGCATGCATGTGTCCAGCAGAGAGACAGAGGGTGCTTGCTACGTG
This sequence comes from Felis catus, assembly GCF_018350175.1. Taxonomy (NCBI): domain Eukaryota; kingdom Metazoa; phylum Chordata; class Mammalia; order Carnivora; family Felidae; genus Felis; species Felis catus. The sequence goes on along the minus strand of NC_058375.1, from coordinate 95,298,916 downwards.
AGAAGCACGAGTTCAGTGCTCTGAGAAGGGAGAAATGACCTCCAGCCAGGGGATCGGGAAAAGCTTTGTGGAAGAAGTAGCATTTGAGCTTGACCTTGAGGGATAAGCAGGGATGCGAAGGGGAGGAAAACCGCATTCCAGGCAGATCATGAAACAACAGGAGTGAAAGGCACCGAGATGGAAGTAGCAAGGACGTCCGGATGCCTTCTGGCGGGGATGTTCGAAGACTACTTCCGTCTGGTAGAACATAGGGTATGTGCAGAGAAAGAGTGAGCAACGGGGCTGAAAGAGTTGTTGAGAGCAGTCTATGGGGCACCTTGAGTGCCATGCTAAAAAGTCCGCTCTTCCCTCTATGCACTGCAAGAAGCAGGCCGAGAACAGTGCCCTGGGATCCAGGAGGTGGGTGGTCTGGGGCGGAGGGTGGTGGGTGGGGGGAGGAAATGGAGGCAGAGGCTGAGTTAGGTGGTTATCACAAGAGCCCATGAAGGAGAGTATGAAGGCCTGAACAAGAACGAAGAGGAAGGTTACTTCTGGAGACCCCCTGGATGTCCAAGGAATTGGGACTGCCTGCTTTGGAGAGGAGCTAAAGCTGTCAAGGGCGAAGGGCGTGGTGAGGCTGAGAGGCAAGCTCCCCGCAGGGCGAGATTGGGCCCCTCTCTCCACGTGTCTGCCTCTTGCCCAAGCGCAGGGGTCCCTGTAGATGGTTCCGTCGAGAGCGGGCTCACCCATTTCACACTTCCTTCTTTCTTTACCCTCCTCCCTCCTCCAGCTCTTTGGCACAGTTTCTATTTTACCTTCCTGTCGTGCGTTCCCGCCAAGAGCAAGGGACTGTGAAGGTCCCTATTCACTGGACTGCAGAATGGGCCACTTGGCAAAAGCGGGGCCTTTTCCCGTTTCCGGCCCTGAACCTCCTTGTAGCTTCCAGAGGGGCTGAAAGGAACTGTGTGGGGATCTTGTGAGTAATGGGGGTGGGGGCAGCGAGGCAGGGCCCACTGCCAGATCCGCGGGCAAAGCTGGAGCCCGCGTCAAAGGATTCTGGCTGAGCGGGGAGAGGGCGTGAGATGGACGGATGGAGGGCGCAGCTGTGGGATCAGTCAGGGGCCTAGGGAGGGCTTGGGAAGGTTGCCGAGGATGCTGGTGTCACTTTCCCATCCCCATGCCTCCCATACCACAAAGGCCCAGCGAGTGCCAAGGGGGACGGTGCTGTCCATGGGCAGCTGACCCCACACCACCCCTACCCCTCGAAGGCTCAGTGCTGCAGGGCCAGGATGGCGGGGTCTGCTTCCTGGCGGCATCTTCCCCCTCAGCTCCAGACAGACAGTGCTTTTTCCTTCTTCAGATGATTCAATGAAGAGGCGCTGTCAGTGGGAAAGGAACTGAATTAGGTCTTGGAGTCCCTCCAAGACTTCGTGCTCTTCCTCCCCGTATGATGGTAATTGCACTTTGCATGTCAGATTGGCTATCCTGGTTTCTTCTCGCAACAACCCCGCGAGGCTGAGAAGTCAGATCGTGATGACTCGGAAAGCCCACTGGGCTGGAGCAAGAGGGCCAGGCTTGGGGTCCCAGTCCTCCCAGGAATCCTTCCCAGTTTTGGAACCCCAGGCAATAGATCCACATTTCCACCAGGGGCGCTCAGGATGACATTAAGATCTGATACTCAGATGAAAACCTTTTCGTTTTAGATCCTTACTCTCTGTTTATGGCAAGTGCTCTGCGTTTCCTATAAGTTCCTACAGAAATGCATTTATGTATACAAACAGATTTATGTAAAGCATTAAAGGGGAGACTAGGTGATGAGGAGATATGGTGAAAACCACGCAGGAAGTCCAGGGAAGAATGTCGAGGAAGAAAACGAGCATCTCGGATCCCGTTTCTTCATCCATAAAGCAGGGTCACCAGCTTGCCAGAGTCACCGTGGGGTCCGGCAAAGCACGACGGAAGGATGCACACCGCATACACACAGGGGATCAGCATTTCACAGCCACAGCCCTCTGCCCGAGGTCATGCGGCCCAGTTAGGCAGCTAGGACTCCCCTGGGGCTCCTCACAAACGCCAAGAAGGTGCCCAGCGCCCATCCAGCTGGATTCAACCGCACCAGGAGAGACTAAAGTTTGACATGAAGACCATATTTAGAATGAAACATTTCGAGGCCCAGGAGGTGCTGGGGGGCTAGGAGGTGGGTGGTGGCGGTTGTGCTTGTGAGGAGGCCTGCGAGGAGGAAAGAACTTCCGTGGTCTTTCTCTGCAAGGAGCCTCACACCCGTCTCTGGGATATGCTGTCAGGGGCAGTATGTTCGATGGTGGAACAGGCCAGCTCCTGCGCATGCGCGCGGCAGTGAATGTGATTGGGGGTGGGCACGGGGGGGGTGGCTGCTAGACCCACTGCCCCTCGGACTAATCAAACCAATTAGATCCTCTTAGGACCTGTCCAACCGACCCCTGAGGGCAAGCTGGGTATGACTGGGTCCCTGTCCTGAGGGAGCACCGGAAGCCCTGGCACTGGGAGGCCAGAGAGGAACTCAGTCCCCTACAGCCTAGAGATTGGGATCAGTGACGACCATTTCTAGTTGGGATTTTCTCTGGCTCCTCTCCTCTGCTCCCACCCCACGCTGCTCCATCTTGGGTTCCCGAGGCAGGAGAAACCCTGGGATCTGAGAAGGTCCCACGCCCCGAAGACAGCAGCTTGCCCTCTGGCTCTTTCTCCCTGGGTGACATCATTCCCCCTTGGGGCCAGGAAAGGCAGCTCCTCTCAGTCAAGACCCAGCTGATGCTCCTGCCTCCCCACTTCCCCCGGCCCTCCCCGCTTCCCACACTTCCTCCTTCTCTCGTCCTCCTTCTCACAGCTGCCTTCTGCCCTCAGTGTCAGCACCCTCGCTGGTGGGCAAGAGGATGCGGAGCTTTCCTTTCCTTCCTTGCTCTTCCTTTGGAGGGGGCCGGGGGGAGGACAGAAGGGACAGGACAAGAGTTGTGTTTCTCCTTGATCCCACCAGGTAGATGAATGGAGTCCTGTCACGACTGTGTGTTAAGGTCCACTGAGGAAGACGTGTTCTGGAAGTTCTCAGGAAGTCTTAAGATAACCCCCAAAACTCACCTCCAAGCCACGTATAAACACTCATTACGTCACCTAATCTGTCCAGAGCTGCGTAAGGCAGAAACTCGTATTCCCGTTTTGAAGAATGGAGAAGTTGAAAACCGATTTAAATAACCGTCCCGGCCACACAGCTGCTGCTATGTGGCAGAGCTGGGATTTGAACCCTGTTCCATTTGTCTCTAGAAACCAAGACCTTAACCAATACAGAATATCATTTTCCATAGGGGTCTAATTTCACCTCCTGTTGACTTGACTGGGGCCTCTGTGTTATGAGCAGTCCCAAATTCATACATACCCACACATTCATTCTCACTGGAAAATGGTACAAAATGTCAGCATTATGTCTTCAGGATTTTTCCATACTGGAAGAGACTGAATGGGGTCATTTCATTCCTCTCACTGCCTCTGACCTGGACTGTGTTCAGCCTTCTGGAAGGATGCCTGCAAGTTCAGGCTTCTCGCCTGTTGGTGAAATGAAGCCTTGAGCGGTGTCCCTGACTCTGAGGAGTGCATTACTGCCTGAGGGCAGCAGGTCTGGAGACACAGGACTTGGGGTATTCAGTGGTACTCAATAGATGTTTTATGGGTGTGTCACAGGGGCAAGGTGCTAGCTGGGTTCTGGGGAGGCATAACAACGTGTAGATCTCAGACCCTGCCCTCGCTGGTAAATGCTCAGTGAATGTTTCATGAGCAACTGAGCATTGAAACGTGGAGGCGGGGGGAGGGGCTGGGCCGCGTACAGAAGTAGCACGATAGACAAAGGCACTTGGGGTGTCACTGATGACGTTCTGACAGCAGCAGGGGGTATGCATATGGGAACAGTGACATGCTTCTGAGTGGCAAGTGACAGGATCACAGGAGTGTGGGAAGACTGAGCTGGTGGCCGGAAGGCCTTCGAGGAGGGTTCTGCATTCCAGGAGATGGAAAAGCAGATGTGAGACCTCTGGGGACAGGAAGAGGGGCAGAAGGTGGAAACAAAAGCCAAACGGGACTCTGAGGTCCAGGTTGGGGTGACAAGGAAAGGGGTATGAGAGAAGGGGCAGAAAAAGGGAAGTCAGAGAAGCAGTTTGCGGGAAGGGACCTCAAGGAGGTTGGTTTGAGCCTTAGGGTCTCCTCTGACTCTGCCCTGGGTCTTCCCAGCTGCGCTGAAATGCCTCCAAAAGGAAGGTCTCAAGAGGCCGGAAGCCAAAGAGGTCAGAGCAATGGGCCATTGGCAAGCGCAGCCACCTCACAGGCTGTCATAGCTGCCACTCCAACGGAGCCCGCTTCCCGGGGGGGGGGGGGGGGTCTGGCAAATCCCAGGGTCTCCAGGGCTCCCACCCACCACACTCAGCTGAGGCCTCCTTGCCTTCAGGGACACTCAGTCCTCCAGCTGCTTAGTGCTGCTGGCTCAGGAGAGCCTGGCCTGGTCCCCTGCCCCTGCCCCTGCCAGGGTCGGGGTTGCCAGGTGAGGGTTTGACCGCAAAGCCTGAGAGTGTCAGCTGCCAGTGCAGTGCCTCTGTGCCCGCCCTCCCAATCCCTCCACCCCTGCACCCCGTGGGCTTAGTTCTGTGCATTACGACCAGGCTGGGCGGTAAGATGATCCCCACGGGTCTCTGGGGGGCTTAAGAAACAGATGGTCCCCTCACGCGAGGGCTTTTGCTGTTGGTAACACGAGCAGATCCGGGGAGGGAGCCAGCGGGACGAGGGCAGCTTGGGCCGTGAATGTTATCAGACCACGCATCCCCTGCCCGCCTCCAAACTCGGCCCTCACCCAAGTCAGCCTCTCGGCCCCTTCCAGCTGGCACCTGGGACTCGTGCCTTCGACACCCGCAAAGGGGCTGGAGGGCTGGCCCCCAGGGTCCCCACTCTTGGCCAGAGCGGGGGAGCCACTTGGGCTGAGAAGGCAGGAAGAGCACCGGAGCCAAGTGTAAGTGCAGCTGAGAGGGGGAAGGCAGAGAAGGGCCGGGAAGGGCTTCTGCACACAGGAGCATCCTGGCCTCCTTGTCTCTCTCCTGAGCGGCCAGATGTGCACAGCAGTGAAAGGAAGCCCCCAGCCTAGCCTTTTCCTTCGGGAATCTGAGCTCCTTGTCTTGCCCTCATGTCCTCCAGCCTCCTCCACCGCCCTGGGGAGGGCAGAGTAGCCTTAAGGCCCAGCTCCTCTGTCCAGCCATCTTGAGTCAGGCAGTGCTTGGTATATAGCATTTGGAGCAAGGTGTCCTGTGTCCAAGGCCCAGCGATATGACCTAGGTGACCTTAGGCAAGTTACTTCACCTCCACCATGGTTAACTCACTAAATTGAGAGCACTAATGGCAACCTCACAGGGTTTATATAAAGATCTTAAGACGTGATGTGCCTAGAGCAGGTAGCTCAGTTCCTATTACATAGCGAACATGCACAAACTGCTCTTATCGTGGCCATGATCATCGTCATCGTCATTGTTGTCTCAGGGAGGCTCGCAAAGAGGGCGCAGCACCTCGTAAAAAGACAAAGACGGCCACCACCATTTCGTGCATCCTCTTGTATCTGTGTCGTCTCGAGCAAGCTACTCACACGCCTCCGTTCCCTCATCTAGTACTAGTCACTACCTCATAGACTAGTTGGGGAGATTAACCACAGATCCATTTATATATGTGTCTGTATTTACATATATGTAGCTGAGGACAGCACCTGCCTTAGCACGTTAGCTGCCATTGATATGGTTTCCTTTAGCCATATGGGCGTTAAGATTCCTCCTCTCCCAGCTCCCATCTGCACTACACTGGGCCCTGTGGAGGTGGGGTCAGTGGAGGGCTGGAATGACCCCAGAGGTGTATGTTTGGGCGGGCGTCTAGGTTCAGGGCCAGTAAGGGGCAGCGCTTCCCCAGTCCCCCGTGGCTCATGGGCCTGTGCATTTCTGTCCCCTGCAGATGTCTATGAAGGAAGTGGGTGATGGCTTGCAGGATCAGATGAACTGCATGATGGGTGCGCTGCAAGAACTAAAGCTTCTTCAGGTGCAGGCAGCACTGGAACAGCTGGAGATCTCTGGAGGGAGTCCTGCCCCAGGCTGCCCTGAAAGCCCCCGGACACAGCCCCAGGCCCCTGCCAGGCCCACGGCCTGCTCCTCCTCCAACCAACCTTTTGGCACGAAGTTTCCGTCCTGTAGGAGTGTCTGTGGGAGGGATCTGGTCCCCCTGACCAGAGCACAGCTCCCAGAGCACCAAAGCTGTGCCCAGCAGGGGCCAGAGCTGGCGGAACCGGAAGACTGGACCTCCACATTGATGTCCCGGGGCCGGAATCGACAGCCTCTGGTCCTAGGTGACAATGTTTTTGCGGACCTGGTGGGCAACTGGCTGGATTTGCCGGAACTGGAGAAGGGTGGGGAGAAGGGGGAGGCAGGGGAGCCCAAGGGGGAGAAGGGCCAGCCCCGGGAGCTGGGCCGCAGGTTTGCCCTCACAGCAAACATCTTTAGGAAGTTCCTGCGCAGCGTGCGGCCTGACCGAGACAGGCTGCTGAAGGAGAAACCGGGCTGGGTGACACCCACGGCCTCGGAGCCCAGAGCCGCCCGCTCACACAAGGTCAAGAAGCGGAGCCATTCCAAGGGCTCTGGACACTTCCCCTTCCCGAGCACTGCCGAGCCCAGAAGGGGGGAAAGTCCTTCCACAAGCTGCCCCAAGGCCCTGGAACCCTCACCCTCTGGCTTTGATATTAACACAGCTGTTTGGGTCTGAATCCTAGAGACAGAACGTTGACTGAACCCAAAAGGTCCAGGTCCCCAGTGCTGGGCCCTGGGAAGGATGGGGGGAGGGGGGCGGGTGCTATGGCTTTCAAAAGCCTAACTCTGGGTTCCTTTTTCCCAGGAAGGAGGGAAAAGAAGCGAGAGTGTCTGGAGTAGGACTAACAGGCATGTGGTTGGTAGAGGCTGTGGTGGGGGCTGGCTGGTGGGGAGATGAGGGTTCCCGGACTGAAAGAGAGATTGAGAGAGTGGTGCTCACCTTGGGGCTGCAGGTGATGAGGGGCATGGGGCAGGAGACCAGGAAATTCTTACATTCCTTCACTGCCCCAACTAAACATTCTGTATGGATTAGGGCACTGGGGCCTCACGTTCCCCTAGAAAGGCCCCCAATAAAGACCTTGGCTCCTGTGTCCCCAACCTTATAACCGCTGGCATCCCTGGCAAAGCACTGCTCCAGGCACAGGCATGAAACCCCAGCCCTCCTGGGATAGGGATCAGCAGAGAGGAAACTTCCCACTCCCACCTCTCCCTGTTGGCCTTCAAGATTTCAGCCCATACCTGGATCCTGAGAAATGGGCCTAATAAGGAGTGTATGTATAAGGAGTACTCGAGGGAGCCCTATGTCTTTTCAAAAGCACAGGAAAGATATCTGTATAGCACTTTAAAGTTTGAAAGCCTTTTCATATCCCATATCCGTTATCTCCTTTTGAGTAAGCAAGTAAGGCAGTTTAGCCCCCTTTTCCCGATGAGGAAGCAAGCTTAGATATGCCACCTGCGGGCAGGTGGCAGATCAGCGCAGGGCTGACCCAAGGGCTGCAGCAGGGCCCTGGAGGCACAGGAGCTCCTTCCCCAACACCCCGCCTCCAGCACTGAAAGCCCCCCTCACCACCTCCCTCCTCCGCCCCGCTCCGGACGCAGGCACAGGGCGTTCACCAGCGAGGCCAAGGTGGGCCCATAAGAAATACGCCCCGGGTTTTAAATTCCCAACTCCACCCCACGATCGGGCCGCTGGGGGAAGGGCGGCAACTCCGCTCCCTACTCGAGGCGCCTAAAGCTTTCCTGGAGCGGCGCACGTGGCTGTCCGCGCCCCCCCCCCCCCCCCCCCCCGGGAGCTGCCGGCCCGCCCACGCCCGCGGGGACCGCCCGCTGCTTGGGAAAAGACAATGTGGGTCCCTGTTTGGGCCGGCCCGCCCTGGAGGCACTCCCCCTCTCCCCGCCTCGCTCCTCCAGACTGAGCTCCTCTCTGCTTGATGGAGGGGAGGGGGGGGGGTGACAGCTGCAATTAGAGGCAAGACGCCTTCCCGCCCTCGGCGCATTAACAAATTGGAGAAGAAAAATAACAAGAAAGGCTCTTCCTGCATCCTGGACCCCCGGAGACCAAGCTGGAGGAGGAGGCTTAGCGCAGCAGCAGCACAGCGGGAATTGGGGGGCGGTGAGGATCGCGCTCAGATCCCCACGCAATCAAATCGTAGCAGTTTTTGTTGGCGGAAACTACGAGGGGAAGGTGCTAATTTCATTCATTTCCTTGAGCGCTCGCTATCTGCCAGGCAATGTGCACAACTTGTCTTTCAGACTTCAGAATGACCCTAGAAATGATTGTCTTCCCAGTAAGTGGGTGGAAGCCCTTGGGGGTCACATAGGCTGCCCAGATTAGGCTTCTGGCTCATGGAAGAATCAGGATTGTCTGGCCGCAAAAACGGCCTTTCCCACTCTCCCTGAAGTTTGCCAGTTGAGGCAGCGCTTTCTAGAGGAGCAAGGCCCTACCCATCCTTTCTGTCTCCCCACAGAACTCTGATATTTCAGTCCTGGGGGAAGGCCTGTTGACTGTGGCTGCCTTGGTGATGGTGGTGCTGTGTGCATATGTTCCGTGTGTGTGTGTGTGTGTGTGTGTGTGTGTATGTGGGTGGGTGGGTGTGGGTGTGGGTGAAGGCTCCTCCCACTGGGTGGTGGTGAAGTCACCAGCTCCCAGTCCGGAATGATTCTGCAGGAAACCAAGTCCCCTCTTGGCCATTCATCTGTGACTCATCTGTTTTGTGGACCAGTCATAACAATCCAGACCCAACCGAACAAAACTTTATGAACATCTCCTAAAGGCCGGGCATCGGGACAGGATCAAAACACAGCAAGGAAGAGGACCCGGTTCCTGGCTCAAGGGGTTCAGTAAGAAGAAACAACTCTTTACCCATCAGTTAGCCAGAAGGGATCCAAGGGAATGAACTCATTTTAACTGGGCCAGAACAAAACCATTAGGAGTGACATTCGCTGGCAACAGAATCCCCAGGCCTGGGGCAACGCTATCGCCATCTTTGCGTTCGTTCGTTCACGTTTCCTTCTCGCCTCACTCTGGAAGTGGCTGCTGTTGCTCTTATTCTGCATGGAGAAGCCCTGGGAAGTCAAGCGATTTGCCCAAGGTCACAGCCACAGAGCTGGGATTGAAACGGTCCCGACAAGACTTCCGGCCTTGTGCTGTTCACACTACCCCACAAAGTGTCCATATCTGCTCCAAAGCCAAGTCAAGAGCAACAACAGAACCTGTCCTCCCCATATTATCCATGCATGGATAATAAATGGAATGCTTATTGTCCACTGGGGGAATTTTGCTCTGGTCTTGACAAGGGCTGGTAGAATGCCCTCACCACTAGGTCATGCTTTGCTAATGAAACACAATTCACTTACACCCCCTGCCCCGCACCACTAATTTTTCCTTTTCCCTCCTTTTCTGGGCTTTGGTGGTGACAGGATGGAGACTGTATTCCACTGAAGCTGAGGGGAGAGGTGAATGGGAATGTCTGGGGCTTACGGGATGTAGGAAAAGTGTAGGGGTGGGGAGCAGCAGGAGGAGGGAGAGGTAGGGAAGGTAAGCAGAGGGAAATTGACAGCTTAACTCTGCCCCTGGGGCTCATTTTATGGTTAATTAGGACATGCAAATAAGCTGGAAGCTCATCTAATACCCTCCCTGGCACAGGGCCCCCGCGTCACACCTGGCCCACTTCCCTGGCAGGTACGGGGGACCCCCTGATTGACCCAGACATCTGCTCAGGCCCCCACCTGCTTCTCTGTGGCTCTGTGGTCACCGTGTCTCTAGATGTTCCCTGACCATAAACAGGACCTAGAAGAGTCCCTACCGGGCCTGCGGGATCTCCTGGCTTCCTTTCTCTTTCCAACCCTTCAGATCCGGGACCCCTCTTTCCCGGAGCCCCCCACCCCGGCCCACCAAGAAGTTCCCCTGCACCCAGGTTAAGATTGGAACCCCAACTTGCCCAGAGGAACAGAGACCTGCTTTGGCTCTGTCCCCACTACATCCCGCTTCCTCTCTGTGGGGTAGGGGGCATCCCTGTCTTTCCCAAGTCACACCATTTCCTACAGGGCCTCCCTAAAAGCAAAAGCACAGCTTGCATCTTGGGGAAGCAGGGGCATGTCTCCAGCTTTCAGGGTACCTCAGGTCACTCCCCGACCCAGAGTAGCTAAGGCACCTCTGCCAATACCATGGAATGAGCACTGCATTTGGGAGTCAGACAGGATTTCTGTCCCTGTCAGCTTGAGCATGTTGCTTAATCTGAGCCTCATTTTTCTTGTCTATGACATGGGGGTAATGCAAGGCTGCTGGAGATTTAAAGGACATCATGCATGTCCTCCATGCAGGAACACGGCAGAGGCTCTGGGCTGGACCACCTGACCTTCAGTTCAGGCACGAACCACGTGTCCCAGAGCAAAACCGCTAAAACAAAACAACAACAACAACAACAACAACAAAACTTTCATGGAGGCTTGGTTTCCTCTTCTGTTTAAAAAAATGTATACGGGCCCTATTACCTCACAGGATCGTGGCAAGGATCAGAGAAGACAATAGGTTTCTCTATTGTAGAGAAGACAACGTACGACGTTTTTGTACGTTGTACAAATATTACCCCGGTGGGCTGTTATTTGCCAAATGGCAAACAACTGACACTTTCTCATGGAGGATGACGTGTGTGGGGAGGGGTGTGGAGAGGGCCACAGGGGCTGCTTGAGGACCCCACTGCCCGAGGATGGGCTCTAGGGAACACCGCCAGCCCCTCCTGTACCCAGCTGTCCCTCGCAGTCAACCGCGGGCCCTCACATTCCTGGCAAGGACTGGAGAGCTGAATGAGCCAAGTTCTGATGGCTTTCAGAAGAGTCCAGCCCTGATCTGCTCTCTGCTCCCTAAGGCCTCGGTCGCTAGAGTCTCTGCCAAGCCCCACACTTCACCCCTGCCCCTCCCCTCAGTCGCCCTGGGGACTAGTGGCCTAAAGGTGCTAGTGGCACTCCTGCTAGGATCCCCCCCCCCTCCACCCCCCTGGATGGGGTGGGAGGCGCCCCGAAGCCGCCCCTCGCAAGAGGTGTCAGGGGCTCAGGATGACAGGCCTGGAGGAAAGGCCTAGCCAGCCCGGGGGGATAGGGCAGGATCAGGACCCCAGACTGCAGTCACCCCCTTGGTACTATTTTCTTTTTACTTGTATTATTTTTTTTAAACTAAGTTTCACACCCTCGTTCTCCCTCCCCTTCTAGTGTCCCTGCCCCCCAGGTGTCTCTGGTGGCATCCTGGTGTCCTGGTCAGAGAGAGGCCTCTGAGGAACACTGAGGGAGGGGGCCCTTGGGTTGGGGGGGGGCGCCTACCTCTCCACACAGTGCTTGGGGCGATACTAATCTGACAAGGGACTGTGACACTTTCCCTTTATGCTGCCTCTTGCCGGGTCCCTGGGTGCCTCAGACTCTGTATACTAAGGCCTCAGGCCACAGCTGCTGCCCTGGCTTCCACTCCACAGAATCCATTCTCTCTAGATATGCCCCTCTGGGCATGGCGCTCAAGAGGACTGCCCCATTCCAGGGCCTAGGAATCACGGCCAAAAACTGGAGGCTTGCTCCACACCTCCACCCTCTCCTGCCCGTGACCGGCTCTGGGCTGTCTTCCCCTGCCCCTCTGGTTCTCTCCAGGCCGGGGAAGCCCCCTAGCTGCCTCCAAATGGTCAGGGTGGGGTGGTTCAGCTCTCAGGGGGCACTGCCGTAGGGGGACCGTGTCCTCCCTCCAGGGGCAGAGGTGCGTTCTGCTTTCCTGTTTCTGGCTCTGCTCACCCCACCCCCACCCGGCCCCGGCTGCTTTCCCTTTCCTGCTGCCTTTCCCTCAGCCCCCTTCCCTTCCTCATCGCCTCTCAGGAGGCCACAGCTGCAAGGAAATGCTCCCCACCTTCCTTCGCCTTGGCCTTCGGGGGAGAATAGGGGAGGTGAGGGCAAGGTCTTCAAGGTACTGTGACTTCATCCTTAGCCGGCCTGATTTGCCTGGTGTCTGGAGGCCCAGCCCTCCCCCAGCAGACCCCAGCGGACTTGCTCCGCCTCCTCTGGGGGCACTGCTCCCCTCCCCCAACCCCTGCTCTATCTTCCAGGGCCCTGTGCTACTGAGTGGCTCTCTGCACTGGCTGGTCTCCGAGACCCAGGTTCCCCATGGCCTCAGACTGGCTTTTTACTCAGCTTCCACTGCAGTTCAAAGAGCACCTCCTCTGTGAAGCCCTCCCCGGGGCCCTTACCTGCGCCTGTATACCCAGCCACAGGAACCCCTTTTAAAATCGCCCTTTCGCATGTTCGTCTTCCCCTCTAGACTGTGAGCACCTCCAGGGTACCAAGTACTCATTACTCATTTCTGTATCTCCGGCACCGAACACAGTCCTCAGGGCGAGCCCTGGGCTGAGCCCGGCTCTTGCGTCGGTAAGGCCCCCGCGGTCAAGGCCCCCTCAGCCGCTCCCAAGGCCCGTTGCTAGCCCCGTCCCTAAGCTGTTGTGCATGCCCTCTGTAACCCCCTGTGGCTTTGGCTTCTCCACGCCAGCTGCCCAGGCCAATCTTGTTCTCATGCAGGCTGTCCAGGGGCCTCAGTGTCACTGGGCTGCCCAGAGCTCGGGCCCTTAGGATGGCCACCACGGCCACTTCTCTCCCAAGCCTGCTCAGTCCCACATGGGCCCCAGTTCCCATTTCAGAGGATACTGCTTTTACCCCGGCCTCCCAACGGTCTCCCTTTCTGCCCACTCCCTCTCCCCCATTGCCATTGTCCATTTGGCAACGACATCTGGCCCCAGGCGTACTCTACCCAAGAAGTTTTTCCTAACCTGCACTGCCAGGGATCCCCACCCCTCCCTCCCGGGGACATTGAGTCTGCCGGATTCTCCTTCCTCCATTGTACTTATGGAGGCTCAGTCAGGGCGGGGCAGTGGGGAAGGAAGTTGAGAGTTGGGTGTTCAGGCTTCCCTACCTCCAGCCCCCACTACTGGCCACAGTCCAGGCATTGTCTCCCAGGGACTGAGCTGCCCACAAGGCAGCATTCGTAGTCATTTGCGTAGAAGTGGTGGGAAAGGGGAGGGTCTCAGGCATAAATTTGCTTTAAAAAGGCAAACACACACACACACACACACACACACACACACACACACACACACACCCAAAAAACCAGATTCTTCCAAATGGGCTAAGTGTAGCTCCCGAAATCCCTACACGGACTCAGGCTCGGGAGTGGAAGGCCTGCAGGCTCTCACTCCAAGCCTGCGACGTGCACGGGCCACAGCGACAGCTCCAGCTCCGCAGGACCAGCCTAGGGAGCCTGCTCCTTATCACAGGGAGCACTGGGCCAGACTGACTGAGGCAGGTGCTAGAATCCCTGGTCGGAGGTCCCAAGCATCTGTTAAGATAAGACCATTTATATCCCAGAAAACAAGGGGTTAGGCTCTCCAGCAGAGATTTCAAGGGCCCAAAGAATGCCAAATCCTCTGGCCTTGGCTTCAGGACCCCGCTGGGAGTGTGGGGATCAAATATCTTCTTTAAACTCCTCCATTACATGCATCCCCTCCCAGGAAAGCAGGCAGAGCCCAGTGCCCGGCCCATAATTCCACGTCCTGTTTTCCCACCTGGGAAGGCTGTAGGCTTTTCCCTTCATCCCGGCGGCTCCTTCAAACTCCCCAACCCGCTCAACCGGGGACCCTGGGGATGGGAGGGGCAAGGTGGTCGCGGCAGGGGTGGTGGTGGTGGGTGGGTGGGTACAGTGTGGCCTGTGCCTTTCCTCTCACCCACAAGGGAGGGCCTGGACGATGGGATCTTGGTGGGAAAGCTGGCAGCTCCCCAACAGCAGCGAACTGAGGAAAAACGCTCCCTTACTCGACTTGTCAATCACGCTGGCAGATGCCAAGGGGAGGGCTGGGGGGGGGGGGGGGACAGAGGCTGCTGTCTCACGCGGGGGGAGTAAGAGCAAGAGCAGGGGGAGGGTGTGAGGGTGGAACTGAGGGTGGCTGTATGCCCGCGAGGAGCCAAAAGGTCTGAGGGGGGCACAATCAGGTCAGAGGAACAGAGGAACAGAGTTAACAAAGATTTTTCTCTTCAATCCTCTCCACTACCTTTGTGTGCCCAAGTATTAATGCTGGTTCTCTGAGCTTTCAGGGCACCTGGGAGGTTCAGTCGGTTAAGCGTCCAACTTTGGCACAGGTCACGATCTCAGTGTGGGTTTGAGTCCCGCGTCAGACTCTCCTCTGTCTTCCTATCTCTCGGCCCCTTCCCTATGTGCACCCTCTCAAAAATAAATACACATTAAAAAAAAAAGTAGGGGCACCTGGGTGGTTCAGTTAAGCGTCCAACTGTAGCTCAGGTCATGATTTCAGTCTGTGAGTTCGAGACCTGTGTCAGGCTCTGTGCTGACAGCTCAGAGCCTGGAGCCTGCTTCGGGTTATGGGTCTCCCCCCCTCTAGCCCTCCCCTGCTTGCGCTCTGTCTCTCAAAAATAAATAAAAACATTAAAATAATTTAAAAAAATAAACTGAGCTCTTGTTTGCGAATGATCACAACCACATGACTCAGATCATTAGGGAAAGGGTTTTGGAAAACGAAGTGAGGAATGAAGACTGAAAAGACCATTAGTCCAGGGGGAGTTACTCTTGCAAATCCAGATGTCTTCTGAAATTTCCCTGTGCCCACCTTCTCGGTGGCACCTGAATGAACAGCAGGCCCTACTTTTCTAGCTCTCCCTACTGGACGGTCACCTTCTCCTTTCAAGGCTCACCACAACATGGTCCCGATCTACTTCTTAGCCCATTATCTCCACATTAATGTCAGCCGAAACTAGGTAATTTCTTGCTCCCGTATTCTGCAAACCTGCCTGTGACACTTCCCCACACTTACCTGTTGAAATTCTACCCTTAAAGGCCCACTTCAAACTCCCCTTCCTGAAGCATAGCAGCTGGCCCGGAACAGAAAGCATCAGTCCTTTCTGTCTCCTACTACTTTGTAGGACACTTCCTCGTGGTACTTTTTATCAGTTCTTTGTGACCTACCAGTTTCTCTGACCCCGTACTGTCTTTCCTCCCACCGCCATGCCTGCCCACACTCCCATCTGGCTCAGTCCCTGTACTTGTATGCTAGATTCCGTCCACGTAGCCTGCTCAGTTTTCCTCCTCAGTGGACCACTCCCATTAGCTCACCAACATGCGCGGTCTCAACCACCTTAACAGGGCAGTCCACACCTGATGTCTCCAATGACCTTCTTCCTGTCTTCTCCTATGCTACTCCAGTCCTGCTCCCCACTGCTCCACTGACAGCCCATCAAGGTCACCAGTGACCTTCATGTTCTCCTTTGCTAACTCCTCTTCATCTCCGAACCTCAATGATGGAGTCCCTGGACTTCTCTACCTACAATCAACATCATGATCCTGTTCAGCTCCGTGTTCTTGAACGTTCACTGTGAATCTCCTGTCCAGATCTCTTCCCCCCGGTTCCAGACTCCTATCCAACTGCCTACCGTGCAACTCTAGGATGTGACCTGCTCCTAACACTTAGTACGTCCAAAATGGAACTCCCAAGCCCGCTCCTGCCACAATCTTCACTATCTTGATTATTGGCAAAAAAATGTTGGCGTTATCCCGGACTCCTCGCTCACACTCCACTTTCTCCTAACTGGTCTCTCTGCTCCCACCCTTGCCCCTTCACAAGTTAGTCTCAGCTCAGCAGCCAGAGTGTCCTGATGATAGGTTGAGTCAGATCATATTCCCTATGCCCTTTGCTGAAATCCCTTCCATGGGCCCCGCTCAGCCCATGCTGAAGGAAATTCCTCCTCCCCCCACAACCCCGACCCAATCCTACTACCACTCCCCCCTTGCACACTCCACTCCAGCCATATTGCTGGTGCTCCAACATGCAGGCACACGTCCACCTCATGGCATTTGCAGACACTTCCCAATGCATGGAAGGCGGTTCTTTCCCCCAGGCAGTTGTGTGGGAGGCGCATTTCAAATATTTATGCAAATAGCAACTTCAGCAAGGGAATAAACCTCTGACCCACCACCACATTCTCTCTGCCCAGCACTCCTATCCTTTGAACTCCTCTCCGGAGCACTCAGCATTTTACACACACCACACACCACACACCACACACACACACACACACACACACACACACACACACACACAGTCTTTTGTGTCCTGCCAAAGACTCCCGGAGGGAAGAGACTTTTGTATCATTCACGGCTGTATCCCCAACATGCAGGTCAGCACCTTGTATGGAGTCGAAGCACTATCAATATTTGCTGACAGGTGCATAAGGATCATCTCTGCTTTATACGCCCTACAAGAATTTTTACATGGTTAGAAGCAAACACAAGAACTTGCACAGGGTTAAGCTTTAACAACAACAACAAAATATATTGAAAACAACAGCTCAAAATAAGAGTCACATCACTGGTAAAATGGGAAGGTTTATTAAGGTTTTTCCTCAAGAGGAACAGCCAAGCCCATGCTTCTTAAGAGAAGCAATTAGCAGGAAATGTATGTCACACCTTGGGCTCCGAACCACAGGAGGCTTCTTCTTAAAAAGCCAAAGAGTTGTATCCCCCAATACCCTTTTAAAGCTCTTCTTAATGTCTGCAAAACAGAATCCATGTTGCCTTTCCAGAAAGCAGAACCAAGCATCCAGTTCAAAGTCTCCAGCTGTTCTCGACAAGAATATTTAAGCAAGACACGGCATTAAATAAATGGACTGCGCATTCAGCAAACCCAAGATAAAACTACAGTAAAAAAAATATTCATATTCAATGTAATGTCTGTACTACATTTTCAAGAATAACTTGCATTTTTTACATTTTTGGGGAATAGAAACACTAAAAGCTTGGTGGTTGGACTACCTCAAAGCTTGCATTCATTTCCTTCCCTGCACAAGATGGGCTTTTTCCAGATGCTGGCCGAGCACCCAAACCACTCTGCCCTTTTAAGTTTGGAGCTGAGTCAAGAGGGGCTATTTTAATACACATTTATGTAGCACCTTAAATAAGTACAAGACCCAAATAAAACAAAAGGTTATTTTACAAGCTATTTTCCTCCTCCAAATACCTGACAATGTCTTCACACTTTGGTTTCACAACACACATATAATTTATAAGAGCATATTTTATGTCTTTTAACATTCTACTGCGATTGCTTATCAATGAAAATACGGAGGTAACCTTTCTTTCTGTCCCTCAGTCCTAAAAAGGAAAATGAGATACGTGAACTGACAAATATAGGTGTCCCTGATGAGGAAAATGAGGCAAAATACTGAAATGGGGCAGGTCCAATGATGATGTTCATATATGGAGAAGAATAGCTCCCGACCAAGTAACCTGTCTTAAATGATGCTGGTAATAAAATAAAGATCAGCATCTTCCCAAGGACTAACTTTTCCCAAGTACATTCTAATTTCAAAGAAACAGACCCTTTCACTGAGGAGTAAAAGGTGGCCAGTCATGATGGCAGATCAAGAGGCCAAAGAGAAACTATTTCAAAGCTGTAGGGGAGAGAGGATAACATGCCAACACCCATATTTCTCCTAACATTCCTAAGAGAACTAACTCTGTGACCACGGTTTAATAAATTACAGTATTTTCACATCTTTGATGAATTTCTTACTTCTCTCCCCTGCCCGGTAGATTTCAAATTCTTGAGGAAAGGCCTTTACACCTCTTTGTGAAGCAAGCAGTGTTTATTTATAAGAACAGATGGATTGAATTCATACTATTCATTCAAGGCTTGTAAAAGTATTAACTGATACTGAAGCTCCCCCTGGTGGAGGGTAAAATTATAGATGATGTATTTACTGTTTTGTTTCTAAAACTAGATTGGGGGGAGCACTAGAAAGCCATTAAAGTCGTTCGTGCTTTAGTGGGGAAAAACTATCAACTGGGACGTCAAGCCTCCTTTAAATGATATGTTACTCATATGACTAAAGCCATCATGCTTTAAAGAGTCACAAATACGAACATACCAGTTCTTGGATATTTAGCGTATGAGAGTCACAGAGAACATCCTTGAGGACTTTGGGATTTTTCAGCTATGTAAGATACACCAAGTACATCTTAGTTACAGGCACCCTCCTCCCTGGAACCAAGACTGCAGAGTCCACAGAGGGACCACATAAAAGCGCACCCAGCTCCCTTCCTGACAGGATGCCTTTCCAACCTGGCTCAGCAGAGGCAGGTTTTGCTGAGATAGTACTGCGCCTCTGATTTCAGCAGGCCCTGTTCTGCGTGCTGCCGTGTGCCGCCGGGGCGTTTTTCTTCGCGCTTCTGACTTCATCCCAAGTGGACTGGAGAAGAGGGTCACCAAGGAGCAGACTGGAGCTTGGGAGTTATTCTTAATGATCCCTATTGATCTGGCAAATAACCACACAATCTATGTAACAGGTAATGTTTGGCAATTTTTACTTATGTGTGAGATGTTTGTCTATGATTTTAAGTCGAAAGGAGTGTTTGAGAGGTGAGTTTTTAAGCAGAGTGACTCTAGAGGACCTTAATATATGCCACCTTGACCTGGACACACTGGCCCTAACACTTCACTTACTTATTTTCGATTTATTGCATTCATTACATTTTTGGCCCCTCAATCCCAGACCTACGTGTAACTGGATCAGTAGAAAGTATCAGTTAACTAAATGTATTAGAAACTCAAACTCAAAAGAATACAGTTTCCAATTTTCTTTCTTCTTCCTTTTTCTTTTTTTTTTTTCATAATATCTTAACATTTTCTCAGGTTGGTCAGAGCTTATATTTGAAATCTTATTCTTAAATCTCAACTTAGCAGCTTATGGACTGACCACATTCCTGGAAAGTCTCAGCGAGGCATGAACACTACTTCATACCTAGTTGCAACGAGACAGTATCTAGATCCCTGAGCAGTGATGCAGACTTTCTAGGACTCGTCTCCTCCTCAGTATTCAGGGACAAGGCACAGGGTTTCCTAAGCTGGTTTCTCTCCTTTGCCAGCACCTGACCGGCCCGAACAAGCTATTGTGCTCCTCTGTGGAGAGCACATCAGTCATATATGGTCACCCTAGATTCATGTCCTCATTAAGCGCCATCTTTGTAAAAACAGAAAATTGGGAAGGAAAAGAAAAGCACCACTATACAGCCAGCTAAACTTTTGACTTAGCAATCGTTTCCACACTATGACTACTATACTATTTCACATGTAGTCGAAGCAAAAGCAAACTGACAACATTCTTGACATGCTTTTTCACTTTTTCCTACTTCTTTCAAATTCTTCAATCTATCATAAAGCAAATTTGAAAATTCTTTCATAACATTTCGTTGGTGGGCCTCTACCCAACAAATTAACAATGACAAAAGGATTCCCCTGATGAAATGACAAGCTGTGGAAGATCTGAAAGAGTAAAGTTAACCCCTGATACAGTATTAAACTTATTTTTACATATAAAAATAATACACAGTGGGATATTTTATTCAATAAGATACAATCTTTAAGATCAAGAGAGAATATACAAAACTATTCTATGTAGTCTGATGTGATTTGCTGTATAGTAGGAACAAATACATCTGGAACAGAAAGTGTGATGTCTGTTCTTAGAGAAACCAGCAATTACTGAGGGGTTTAAAGCCAAGTGGTGTGCAGGTACCAGGCATAAAAGCACATTGAAACAATGTGACCGTTATAAAATAAAAGTCTTAAATCTATAAACAATAACAAAAACACACAAACCAAATGAAAATGTACTAAAATTTAATCATCCATAAAAGCTGTAATTTAATCTGACAGTAAAACACAAGAAGCAATATTAGAGTTGGTTTAGTATATTATATATTTTAGCTTTGAAAGCCATAGAAATCAGTTATCCCAGTTTTTTTTTCCTATAAAAGACCCATTTTTCCAAAGCATTATGCACAAACAATTTTAATTAGAATATAATGACAGAATGATATTTCATAATTTTTTAAATATAAAATGAAGTCAATGACTCAAAAAGTTATCTGCTGCAATGAGTTTGAGGGGAAATTTCATAATCTATATCATTACAGATATAAAGTATAATGGTTCAACTTTTTAGTGCTTGACAGGGAGGAATCATGATAAAAAGGTCAATATGAAATCATCTGATTATAGTAGCAATATCTAACATTTGAAATGCATCCATGCTCTTTTGTATAATCATATTAGAGTCAAGTATATTTATTTTCACATCTGTTATAACTGCTATTGCAAAGGAGAAATACTATTGTCTTATTTTCCAAGAGATATACACAGAGCAATTTTTTTTCTCCAGGGAGTTTGTGCAAACCAATACAAGATTTAAATTCTTCACATAATATATAAAACAGGAGAAGCCTCTTCATCAGATTTAATTTTTGAAGGTCTGGAATGCTGGCACTTCCCAATTAGGCAACAGTTCTTCATTCCTGTAATCTGGAACATCGAATAGAGATATACATATATATACACACATATATATGTATACATATACATACACACACATATGTATATACATATGTATATGTATACATACATACATACATATACGAATATACATATACATACGTATACATACACACATACATATATATACGTGTATGTGTATATATACGTATATATATGTATATGAATCTCTTGAGGTCAGAAAATGGTAGTGAACAAGCAGATATTTAATAATATACAAAGAAACAGACTTTGGCTGATTGTTACTTGACAAATTATACTAAACAGCTACAGTAACAGGGCTATTTTAAACTCCCTTTAAAAATGTTTAAAAAATAGTTTGATTGCTTTCACAATCTGACAGTCCTGTCTGTAAAGCAGAAAACAGTGATTACTATATTTCTATCCCATTATCATCTTATTTTTAAAAGTTCCTTTTCCAAAAAGGAAATGACACCTGTACATAAAATTTTAAAATTTTTTTTTTTCAACGTTTATTTATTTTTGGGACAGAGAGAGACAGAGCGTGAACGGGGGAGGGGCAGAGAGAGAGGGAGACACAGAATCGGAAACAGGCTCCAGGCTCCGAGCCATCAGCCCAGAGCCTGACGCGGGGCTCGAACTCACGGACCGCGAGATCGTGACCTGGCTGAAGTCGGACGCTTAACCGACTGCGCCACCCAGGCGCCCCCATAAAATTTTTTTAACCATTTCAGTACTATAGAATATTAGGATTACCACTTCTTTTTTTTTTTTAAGTTTATTTATTCTGAGAGGGAGAGAGAGAGAGAGAGAGAAAGAGAGATAATGAATAGGGGAGGGACACAGAGGAAGAGACAGAATCCCAAGCAGTCCCCACACTGACAGCACAGAGCCCGACACGGGGCTTGAACTCATGAACTGTGAGATCATGACCTGAGCCGAGGTCAAGAGTCAGACGCTTAACCGACTGAGCCACCCAGTCGCCCAGGACTACCACCTCTAATACTGGACAGAAGAGAGGACACAGAAAGAGCTGATCCCCGTGTGCAAAGGTGGAAGACTCAACGTTAGTGGTACTGCTCAGTAGAAAAAAATTAGGTTAAAGAAAGAATTTCCTGAAAATGAATTTCTTCTCTCCTAGTCTTTAAAAATGGGACATATTGAAAAGAGATTAACATGCTTCAATACAATCTTGCTTAAAGGGTAAAGCCAGATAAACTGCCCTCAACATTCATGTACTCTTACTAAACATATATAGAACTACTTAAATGTACCCCCAACCTTTGTACTTTTTAAATGAGATCAACATGGCACTTCCAGTCTATAACCACTCTGTGATTTCTTTGCTCTGCAAAGTATTCCGATCACTAAAGAAATGACTTGTTATTTGTTATTATCCAACATCCACAGAGATCTCAGGTGACTTATTGAATATATTGTTAAGCTGAATTATATACCAAAGCCTAAGAATTTATGCAACAGGATGAAAGTTTTGTTTCCAGATCTAGGCCAAGATCTCTCGTCTAAGGTAAAACACAACATATGAAGGAATTTTCACAACAGGCCAGGAGACGGCACCTCTTCCCTTAAACGTAAGCTAAAAGAGATTTTCTGAGAACTGGAAATTAAACTAGGGTCAGCTAAGGTAATGGCATCAACAAGACAGCCAACTACAAGAGAGTTAAAGAATATAGATCAGAACAGGAACTGGAGTCCTCTTTTTCCTACCTGTGTACCCTTACCCAAACACACACACCAGCAAATTTTAAAATAATCACCTTCAGGGAGCTAATGATTTATAGTTATTGAATCAAGATTTCACTAAGAGCCTAAAGCAAACATTCGACCAGAAGCTATCTTTCCCAAATCCAAGTACCGAAGGCAAACCCCTGCTGTTTCCTCCTTTCTGCCCATTTTCCTCTACCTTCATTTAAGAAGGGGATACAATTACTCAGTTGTTTCCCTGAAGAGAATGATTCAACCAAGTCTCTGAGGAAGCACGTGTTAGTTAATCTGGTGCTCTGAAAGAGGTAATCTGCTCAATGGACCCAAGAGACTTACAAAACAGTGTAACCAACTCTCAAGTGGGAACAGCAGACTTTCCTCTAACCTGACAAAGTTAGTAATAGGCACATAACCAGCATTAAATTACATCATAAATCCACTTCATGAAAATATTCTTTTATGGTATGGTTTAAAGAGTTCATGAAGACAAAGCAGAAACTGTTCAGGGGATTTAATATAAATAGAGAAAAAAACCCCAAATGGTCCCACAGGGCCTGGTTTCTCAATTGGTAGGCAGCTTCAATGCTGCCACTAATTTCTCTCCAATGGTTTCACTTAATGGAAACTTAAGTGGTACTTACTACTTAGAAGCCTACAGACAAAACATTTCAAAGAAGTCAACCTATACCTATAAAGAAATGACTACCACAACATACTACCACGTATCTAGTGGAACGGCTTGAGTTAAAAGACTGACAATATCAAATTTGGGGAGGATATGGAACTCACAAACTGCTACTAGACGCGTAAACTGGTACAACTACTTTGAAAACCTTTTTAGAAGTATCTACTAACACTATCAGTTATATGGTATTAGACTGGCCATTTCATTCATATATATATATATACATACACACACACACACACACACACACACACACACACACACACACACACACAAACACACCAAACAGAAATGATGCACATGTGAATAAAGACTCATGCAAAAATGCACAGAATTACCCATATTGGTTCTTGAAAAGAACCCAAATGTCCGTTAGTAGCAGAATATATAAATATATTGCTAGTACAGTTACATGATAAAAATGAACTACTGCCATATGCAACAAGGATAATTCCCGAAAACATATTTTTAGTAAAAGTAGACATAATACTGGCTTTTCTAAATGTTAAGTTCAAAGAGACGCAAAACTAACTATGATGTTATGTTAGGAATCAGGGTAGGGGTTACATTGGATAGGAATGACTTTTTTTTTTAACATTTACTTATTTTTGAGAGACAGAGAGAGAGCACATGAGCGGAGGAGGGGCAGAGAGAGAGAAGGAGACACAGAATCTGAAGCAGGCTCCAGGCTCTGAGCAAGCTGTCAGCACAGAGCCTGATGCGGGGCTCGAACCCACAAACCGTGAGATCATGACTTGAGCCGAAGTCGGATGCTCAACCGACAGAGCCACCCAAGCGCCCCATGGTAGGAATGACCATTATTGATACACACAGGGGTGTTCACTTTGAAATAATTAATCAAATGTGCACTTCAGCAATTTGTTTCAGAATGAACCATGTTCCACTTTAATGTGGCATGAATTTAGGAGTGACCCTGGATGGCATTCTATTCATTCAAACACTATTTTTTGAATTCCCATTCTGTATCTGGCACTGGGGACACAGTGGTGAACAAAACATACATGGTCCTTGCCCTCCGACAGCTTCTTCTCACAGGGAGAAAGACAAATTATCAACAGATGAAGAGATCTACGAGCTATAGGTCCCATTTACAAGTTACAGAAACTGGAAATACCCTAACAGGTGGAACAGGAAGTGGTTTGGGTTGGGGAAAGCCCAAAATAAGAGCATAAGAAAGGCATCTGTTCTGCTTTTGGTACCTTACCTGGCTCAGAGCTGCTGCTTACTGTGGGTCTAAAGCAGCAGACATGATTTCTTTTTAGGCTTCTTCTTTTCCACTGGTGTTTTTCTATTTATCTGTCTGACCAGGTCATAAAATATCTAAATAGAAACAAGAAAAAAAGTCTTATTCAACAAACATTTGAGATCTTGCTCACAAAACAATCCTGGTTCTGTTAGATGTTATTTTGCTCTTGGATGTTGTTTGCTGCTTTGTTTTTAATGGCAGGTTTCTTAGAGGCCCCAGGTGACCTCAGGGTAAAGCAGGACTCACCAATTTACCATAAGGGAAATACATGTACTCTAAGACATTCAATATCAACCTAAGAAAAAAAAATTAGTTGTGAAAAATATGGTAGTGAAGTTAAATTCTTCATGGAATCTCCTATGCTTCAAAACATAATTATTAAGGGAATAGTTAATGCTCAACTTGAATCTTCACATTTACTTTATGTTTAGAAAACTTCAAATTCACCCTAAGTTGCAAGAATAATACCAAGGACTGGTGTATATTCTTTACTCGGATGCACCAATGACATTTTGTCATGTGTACTTTATCATTTCTCTCTAGACATATTCTCTCTTATTTTCTACACCATTTGAGAGCACTCTGCATACAATGGGTCCTGAAATGGGTGAGTATGTACCTCCTAAAAACAAGGATATTCTTATATAGCCATGTAGGTATCATGCTTACTACATTTAAGCAGGGATATGTTACTCTGTATCATCTACACTGCAGATCCCAATCTTATCAGTTATCCCAATAATGTCTTTTAGAGTACTTCCTTCTCCTCACCACCGCAAATGGATCCATCATCGGATCCCATACATGTCATTTTAATCTTTTAAAATCAGTTCTTCAGCCTTCGTCTCTCATGACATTGTTATTTCTGAAAACTGATGGCTAGTAACTTTATAGAATTTCAGTTTGGGTTTGTCTGATGTTTCCTCATGATGAGATTCATGTTATAGATTTTGGGCTGTAATAGGACAAAAGAGATAATGTGTTCCTCTCAGGATATCATACGTAAAAAAGCACATGGTTTTCGTTTGCCGCTTTTTGGTGATGTTAATTTTGGCTAAAGTGAAAAATAAAAAAAGTGTGTGACCACAATTTGAAGTGACAAATACATCTTCATTAAAACATTTCTATTAATACATCTTTTGGGTTCATTCTGGATGAAAAATGCAAGGCATCAAAGACAAAAATACAACAGTACTTATTTCACAGAAGCAGACTATTTTAATTCTGATGTATTTCTATGTTTCATAGTGCTAAGTATGCCAAAGTGTTGGAACAATTAAACAAATCAGCTGGATTTGGTTCTTTGCTATGAAATGCAAATACTCACTAATGACCTGGAATAGAAGCAAATACCGCAGAATCTCCTTACTATTACTGATTTGTGATAAATAGTGCTTTGTAGAAGTGTATCAAAAGGTCCTACCTTTTAGGGGCATTATAGGGACAAATGACACAATCTGAATATGCACTGAACATGGGCTGTGTGAATAACAATTTTCTTGATTTTAATAATTGTGTTGTGGTTGTGTAAGAAAACGTCTTTGATCTAAGAGTACAGACACTAACATATTTAGCAGTAAAGAAGTGTGATATATAAACACTGACAAAATGTTAACTGGTGAATCTGGAGGAAGAGTAAACAGAAATTCTTATTGTTCTTACATATTTTCAATAAATTTTAAAATATTTTTTAAATCATTGGTTTCCATTTCTTTAAGATGGTGCTCAGATAAAACAATTTCTATTTACTTTTTAAAATGGTCCTCAGATTAGAAGACTAAATCGTTAAAAAGAAAAAAAAAAAAAACACTACTCAGTGATTTATCCCAAAGCTGTAAGTGATTCGTTTATATTTTTTTCTTTCTGCTTTATCCTCCCCACTCCCATCTTCTTCAAACCATTTAACTTCTCTATTATCTTATTTCTAAGAAAGTTAAAAACACAGGATATATGGACAAAATGGCAGTTTGTTTCACAACTCTGAAACCCTTTAAAAACCTAATGTGGAAAAGCCACAAACAGGTTCTCCTTTGTTCCCTAGCCTCAATGAAGAAGCTGTAAAATAAAAAATAAGTAAATGGATAAACTAAAATAGTCGAAGAATCAAAACCACACGTTTGTTCATGCCAGCAGTTCTGGGTGTCTGGGACTACACTGACTGATTTTGTAATAATATCCTCAACAACTTTGGCAAACACTGCCCACCTCACAGCCACGGCTGGTTATGTGATGAAGGCAAGTGCGAACTATAGTTAAGTATTTGGTTAGATATGCTCAGGGTCCTCAGCCTAGGTTCTTGCCCATTTCTCTGAACTACAGAAAAATCTAAAGGGAACACAGAGGAGTTCCTCAAACCCTCTGTCATTCTCAGTTGGGATGTCTTAATGTATTTCAAGATTATTATTCCAGCCTCAGCAAAGAACAATTAATTCTTGATTAAGACTGATGTGATTCTGGTATTGCTATGTCCTAGTTCCAGAACATACCAAAAATGGTGTGGATAAGAGTTAAAACATACATATATTCTGATGTAGGTATCAGAGAATTAGAGGGCTACTTAGCCAAGCAGTATGTCCCCGTGTGATTTCAAATTTTTAAGTCCAACAGAAATCACTCATATATTTACAAAGCATTAGCTGTCGGAGGATAGCTGTTTCTATCAAAGGAACTCTGTAGCTGGATTATCAGGCTATAAAGAGAGAGACATTAAAAGAAACTCAAACATTATACTCTAGCATGAAATTTGTATGTCCCTCAAAAGAGTTAAGATCCTTAAAATAGCTAATCTATTCCATTTTGTTTTACTGCTTCCATTTTTGTCTAATAAAGCCTCACGTCGAGGGCTGACTGGAACAAGACTGTCCTGAAAAAGGACCTCTGCTGCACTGGAAACTGCACCCAGAGAGGTGCAGCAAGCGGCACGGGGGTTCCCACAAACATGGATGCTTAAAAGGTAAGGAACACCTCCTGTCTGCTGTGCTCACTGGACCCTGGCCCAACCCAGCCCCAGCTGAGCCCTATGAACTTGGTGGGTAGGTACCAGTGAGAGCGAGAACAGGGACAGCAAGGAGCCAGATCTCTAAGACCAATCATCCTGCAGATGGTGACCCTGCTCTACTGTTTCCCTATCCAAGCTCATGCATCAATCCTAATACTTTTTATCTCAAAGTGCTTTTTTTGAGAAAAGACTGCACTAAAACTTAAAATTTTATGAGCCACATTTTTCAAAATAACATCTGTGAAGCTATAATTCCACAACAGAGAAAGTTGAAGCCAAAAGCATATCATACTTCCTTTTTGTTTACTTGGCAGTGAAAAAGAAATGACAGGTGAAGATCTCACTAGGACTTGTTCTCCACTAGGAGGTAAATTTTAGGGCAGGAACAGTGTCTGGATGACTACTACCCCAATGCCTAACACACTGCCAGACACAGAGGCACACAATAAATGAAATTTATCAATTCTTATGTGCTTATAAAAATTGGTTTTACCTGTAAGAGCAAGCTTTGACATTCTTGGTTATTTGAAAACAGGATTTGCAGCAAGCTTAATTTTTTTGCCTGTCAGATGTTGAAAGTAACTCAGTCATTTTAAAACTCAGACAACAGTGGGGCGCCTGGGTGGCTCAATCAATTGAGTGTCTTACTTCAGCTCGGGTCATGATCTCCCGGTACGTGAGTTTGGGCCCCGCACAGGGCTCTCTGCTGTCAGCACAGAGCCCGTTTCAGATCCTCTGTCAATGTCCCCCCCCGCCCCTCCCCCTGCTTGCACTCTCCCTCTCAAAATAAATAAATATTAAAAAAAAACTCAGACAGTAGTCCACAACTATAATAACATTAAGTCAACGAAAAGTG
This sequence comes from Felis catus, assembly GCF_018350175.1. Lineage (NCBI taxonomy): Eukaryota > Metazoa > Chordata > Mammalia > Carnivora > Felidae > Felis > Felis catus. The sequence goes on along the minus strand of NC_058375.1, from coordinate 95,270,903 downwards.
ACCTACAGAAGCAAAGGCCAGAGAGGAATAGCAAACGCACAGGATGCGGATAACCTAATGTACTCTCAACTCTCACCCATGTTGTAAATAAACTGAATTCTGCCTGATTGCCTGTGATGCCACAAATGACCAGCAAACTGGCAAGTGAAGACTTTTGCACTACTGTGGAAGAAAGAAGCCTACTCTGGTTTTTGTTTTTTTAAAAAAGCTTATGTTAAAACTAACAGATGCAAAGACAATCTCTTAAATTTTGGTTGGTTGGTGGGGGCAGGTGGACCTGGGCTGATCTTTCAGGGATCCAGTAGGGTATTGGATTTACACCCAGGCAGGCGGGTGTACTTGTTAAGCATTCCTGTCACAGCTATGTTCTCAAGATAGTGGAAAGCTTGAGTCATGGACAAAAAAAGCCTTGTGCACCTGCTGTATCAGGCCTCAATGACTGGGTGAACTACAGTTCCATATCCATGCTCCCAAAACCTCCTTTTGAGTCAGAAACCAAAGGAAAGCAGGACTCAAAACACCCAACTCTGTGATATCCATGAGGTAATAACTGTATAACATAAGTTGATAAGCTCAATAACTACTTTGATTTTTGTATTTTCCTACTTGACTTTACAACCTCTTCACACACATGTGCATAGGTAACTGTTACAATACAAGGGTAATATGACACTTCTCACCTACTGCCTTCTGGCATATCATTCAGAAGCTTAGTGGGACTTTAAACACATTGTTTAACTTAAACTTTCTCTATGCCGATAAGGTAAACATAAGTGTCCTCATTAGTCATCAAAGTGATGTTATGCAAGTGAAGGAATATGGTTTCTAGCAATTACCTAGAGTTCTGTATACACTGACAGAATCAAGACTGCTTAGAACAAAATTTTTTCTTCAAAAAACTTGGTTTTGGCTGTTAACTTAAAAGAAAGGTAACTAAAAAGGCACTTGTTTGTGCTGCCTAGCAGATGTAGGTTACCTCATTAACGTTGATCTTTGACTTTGCAGAAGATTCTAAAAAGGCACAGTTACACCACTGTCTTGCTAAATTCTGACCCTGTTCTTTGCCAACTACTCGCTCATCTTCCAGGTCACATTTATTGCCAACCAAAATCATTGGAACCTGTGGGAAGGACAAAACATAATATGAGCACTAGCATACTTGTTACTCTTCTAATTAAGCAACTACCTGTCACCAATTGAAATAGATTAATTAGGATCGTAAGCTTCACCAAGTACTTAAAGAAATAATATGTACTGTACGCGTATTGAGGGAAAGAAGGTAGATGGAGGGAGAAGAGACAGAAAAAATATGGAAGAGATCCTACTATGCTCACTTGCTAAATTATTTTAAGGCTATAATCGCAACAGTGTCATGTGGACTACTACTAATAGCTGAATTCCAAGTACAAAAATCTGAAGGGAAAGGCAGCTCCTGCAATACAGAGAAGAATGTCTCCACTGGTCCTAAGCGTGGTTTAAGTGCTTCACCTCACAGGTCCAACGAACACCAGAAGTAGTGGCAAGACAACCCAAGCGACAGGTTCTACTTCTGTATCTGACGTCCAGATTTGAAGACCAGTTTAGGTGAGATGTTAAAAAAGGACAAACAATAAAAATACAGCCACGAACCAGCTATGCCTTCCCTTTCTCCCCATGCCAGAAATGCTGTCCCAACTGCCAATTAAACGAGTCGCTAACAAACTGTGCAACGTCCTTAGATAAAAGGTGGCCACAGAACAAAGTCATCTGTGAGGTGATGGACACTACACCCAAGAAAGGACTGAAGGCACACGTGGATCTTGTGTCCCAAACAGACAATCATCACAAGTCAGGCGAAACATACTAGACCTACAGCTCCATCTTTTTCAGTTATTACACGGAATAAAGAGGTTCACATTACCCGAGTTCAGTGATTTGCATGTAATTGCCTACGAAAACAGAAGTCTCTTCGATAAATTAGTCATGGCAAAGAAGAGAACTATTCATTAGGTTACGGTTGGTAATGAGTCATATGGTAGAAATCCCTTCCGCCTACAGTATTACCCAAAGTTGAGGTCCTGAGCAGGTGCATATGTTCCCATTAATAATGAGAACACAGGAAAACAGAAAGAAAGGTACACATGAAATTTTATATCCCGATTTAGACAACTGAAAAGGAACTCTCTGTAGTTCAAAACTGAGGTAAACATGTAAAGTATGTATTTCATCTTTGCAAAAAGGTACAACAGCAATGATGCCATTCATCAAATAAGAATTCTATAACAAAAATAAAATGTACAAAATATAAAAATGCAGCTAATGAAAATCCTCAACATAATTCAAAGGAAAACACTGTAAGTAAAAACTACCAACAGAATTTTAGAAATGGAACATACCACTATGGTTCTCACTAATGTTCTCTGAACACTGTTTCTGACATAACTACCACCTTTCAAAGCTCAACTCGAGTCCCCCACTTCTTCTACCAAGTATTCTGACTCCTCTTCCTTGCCTACTGCATTTATTAACACACAGCACAATGAGCACTTTACCATACATGCCCTCCTTTTCTAACTATCTTAGCATATAATTTGCAAGTAAATTTAGAAAGTTGTAAAAATTTTCTGATCACAGGGACTCTTTTAGGTATGTGGTAGATACCCTCCAAATCCTCTTAACAGAAAAACAGACACTTTTTATTTGGCCATAGAGAAAGAGCAGTATGTCTTATAGAGAGAAATATACTTACATCTTCTGTGTCCTTAACCCGTAAAATCTGTTCCCTCAGGTCCTGTAAGTCATTAAACGTGGACTGAGCTGTGATAGAATATACTAGTGCAAACCCTTGGCCATTCTTCATATACAAATCCCTCATTGCTGTAAATTGCTCCTATAATAAAAAAAAGTACAATTATAAATATGATTTCTTGATTGAATACTAGAACAATTTATATCAGAATAATCACAAAAGTGAGCTACTGAATTTTTTCCTACACGTTATCATGATAGGAAACCTAAGACCTATTTTACAGTTTCTAGAAACTGAGGTGAATGTTCTTGTTCCCTACTTACATGACTAGAAACCATGACAATGAACTGAAGAATCAGAAGGGAGATCTTAAACCACTTTAACACGGTTTTTCTGTCATTTAGAAAACTGTATGTAGGTCCCTTTTACATATAGATCCTAATTAAATTATTTTGATGCTACTAAAGATGACCTCCAAGAAGTATTGCTAGAAAAGAGAAGTCCCAAGTACTGAATCCTTAGGGGTCTCCAATACTAAGTGGTTGGGAGATGAAGACGAATCAGGAAAGGAGACTCAGGACTAACCAACGAGAGAGGGAGAAAGCCAACCAAGTGTTGCTTCCTGGAAGCCAAACGAATACAATTTGTACATAGGATAGTGATCAACTGAGTCAGAGGTTGCTGAAAAGTCCAAGGGAGCTGAGGATACATGCAGAGGGCGGATCATGAATAATGACAGTCCACCACAGACTTGAAATCGATGTGAAAAGGGGGTTAGGATATGAGGATGATCAAAGATGATGGGATAAACGTACTGCAGGTTCCAGGGAAGTTGAAGGTATAAGAGGAAGTGAGAAGGAAAAACAAGAGGTGGTGAGTGGAGAGGGATGCTTGAAAATAAGATGAAGGCTGTATCACAGTTATTGGTAATCACATAGTTTAGGGAAGACCATGGGCGTGAATGGCTGAAGCAGCACAGAGATCAAGACACTGATAGACCGGGGCACCTGGGTGGCTCCGTCGGTTGAAAAAAAGGAAAGAAAAGACACTGATAGGCCAAGGGAAATGGATCATCTATAATGCCATATAGATTCTATTTGGATACTAAAATCACCAAGAATTCTAACTGAAGCAGCGATGGAGAGAGTGAGCCAAAATCTTCAAGGAGTAAGGAGTAATCCAGGACACGATTAATGAACATCAACTACTTTCCAAGCTTCATGCAAGGCACTGGGGACACAGACAACTAAGATACTGGAAAAAGATATCTCCGGTAAAGAACTTCTTAATTTGGACAAGAGGAAGAAAAAAGAATCCTCGCACACTTGTGGAGGTGATGAATGGGGTAAGTATTCTTTAACTTTTGGGGTGTCTGGGAACACAGGGGAATGACTGCTGATTCAGAAGCTAAGGAAACTGGGGAGATGGAATTACAAAAGGGGGAGACAGTGAGTCAGCAGATCTAAGAAAGATGTAGTTCTAATGATCCCAAGCTTTCTCCTGGAATCAAGACCCATTTTCCCACAAAAGAATGGAAACATACAGTTTAATTAGTATTACAACTGCTCCAGCCTACTTACATGCTTTTCCTAATGACATGAAACTTTATCATCTACGAAATTGTTTGGAAAATTTGTGCTAAATTTTAAACAACTTATAACATTTAAGAATAGCATCCATTTTAAAGCTTAGAACTGCCTAACAGGGAAAGTCTATATATATGTATATGGAGAAAAAAAAAATCGCTTAATGTGTACATTCTTTTGTGGCAGTATAACAGGAAATCATCAGTAATTAATAACAAAATTATACAGGAGATGACAAAGGAAGGCAATGAAAATAAGAGCAAATTCTTGGAGCTCATACTACATAACAGGCATTGTGCCAAGTGATTTATAATCATTATCTCATTTGATCATTATAAGCATGCTATACTAATGTCATTATACAATACTCATTTAAAGAGGAGAAAAATGAGGCTCAAAATAATCCTGAAGATTTTTGTCAGATTTTCTGTCACCAGCCCCTTGGAATGTTAAAATACTAATAAAAAAGCAAAAACAATTCTGATAAAAAATAGTGACTATGGTGCCAAGAGACAGATTCCTACCTTAGGTAGGAATGAACCCAGAGAAATACCTCCCTTAATTACAATTCTGGATTTAAAATATCTTTTGTTAAAAGCAGTAATAGGATAATCTTTACCTCCATATAGGGAGAAGATACCCAACACACACATTTGGGAGGTAAACCTGACATACAATTTGAGAGTGATACGTGGGTATTAAGTACATGTTGGAAGCAGTTGTAAGAAAATCTAAGAAGCCCTACTTTTAGGTAATTTCTTCTTAATCAGAGTAATTACTTTTACTTTACTCAGAGGAACTATTCAGATGACAAAATCTGTTCACTAACTAAAATTTATCAAAAAAAGAGAAAACATCCTTACTGTTCCTGCTGTGTCCAGGATCTCAAGCATACACTGTTGGCAATCTACTTCAACTTGCTGTTGGAGAAGGGAGGAAAAATGAAAAGTATTATCAAATCAAAATGTCAGTCTGTTTTCCTGCCACCTCTTCACTCCAAGTACCTATTAACAACTACAAAGCCTTTCTCTAGGAGTTTGCTATACTGGTTGAGACTTAACTTAGTGGAATAAAGAGCAGGAGGTCTCAAGCATGTTCTATTAATACTACAGAAGCAGGACCGCTAATGCGGAGTTTAGATAGTTTCTGACCACTGTAAACTGAGTAATGATTTTTGTTACTATTAGAAGGCAATGGTTATATTCTCTGTTTAATTACAATAGGTACAGTTCTGACAGAAATAAAAATGTATAAAAATATGTATATTTATATGATCTTCGAAGAAAAAGTATTAAATAGCTCAAAATACAGATAAGATTTTAGAGTAAAGAAAATTCAGCCAACTTACCACATTCAAGTTGCTAAAGTTATACTAAAATATACCCTAAATTTAATACATTGGAAAATTTTAATTTAAGAGATAAGGGGAGGGGCACCTAAGTGGTCAGTCAGTTAAGACTCTTGATTTTGGCTTAGGTTATGATCTCACAGTTCGTGAGACAGAGCCCCACGTTGGGCCTGCTTGGGATTCGCTCTCCCTCTCTCTGCCCCTCCCCCACTCATGCTCTCTCAAACTAAATAAACTTAAAAAAAAAAAAAAAGAGGTAAGGGGAACACAGAGGTGCTAAGAAGAGTAACACTGAACTCATATAGTCCTCAAGACTTTAAGAAAAAGGTACTTCTTTGGAAAAGCTGTGTGCGTTAGGTGAAATTTTATATACTGAGTTGTATTTCCCGTGTTTTATAACCTAAAAGAAAGTTGGACTAAAGACAGCAGGAACTATCAACTGTGCAGAAAATTTTTAATCAAGAAAGGATTAAAAAAAGTGTTAAATCTTCAGAACTCTAGGTACAGATCTGTTTGTAGTTACAACGTTAGACGGCAACTTGTTTGGGGGAAATTTTAGTACTGCAACACTATCTTCTAAACATGAACGTATTAACCTAAGGCCTATTTTAAATGCTTCTGTGTCAGATCAGGGGTTGATGAGAAGCACCGCTTGGTGCTACAAACTCACTGTCCTACCACTAAACGGGACTAATGTGGCATAATCGGCATCATCAGTAAATGGGCATGCTCAATGAATAATGAATGAGGTCTGCAGTTTCTCAAGGTATCTAGAACACAAGTTTATTTCCAACTTGCAGATAATGAAACTGCTCTGGCCAGTATGGCTGGATGAGCTTACTTAATTTAACAAAACTTGTAACACTATTAAAGGTAAATTCTATAACATCTAACAACTCAATCCTTTCCAATTTGTTGAAAGGTACGTTTAATTCCCTGCCTCCCTCCTTAACATACTTGGGAAATAAAGTTATGAAAATTCCCCACAATTCTAGTCTTAGAATGAAATAAAATAGTATTTTTTGTCAAGACTATTTTTTTTTCCTTTTAAATAATCTTTATGTTTTAGAACTTGGGCTTTAGGTGCAAAACAAAACTGAGCAGAAAGTACAGTGTTTCCATATACCCTTCTTCTTGCTCCTCACTGGCCTCTCCTACCATCAGCCTCCCACACCAGAGTGGTACATTTGTTAAAATCAATGGACCTACATACAGACATCATTATCATGCAAAGTCCACAGTTGATGTTATGGTTTTACTCTTGGTGTTGTACATTCTACAGGTTGGGAAAATGTGCAATGACGTGTACCCACCATTACAGTATCATACAGAATCCTGTATCTAATTTTTGCTAAAGATGAATTATCTTTAAAAGTTACTATAAAACTAAACAAAAATAAAAACAGTCACTGGATAATTTCAAGCACAAAAGTGATCTTAATTTTAGTTCACAAAAAAAAGTTGTCAAAAATATACCTATATTCCTATGCAATTTTGCTATGTTAAAAAAAAACCCCGGGGCTCCTGGGTGGGTTCGTTGAACATCTGTCTCCTGATTTTGTCTCAGGTCATGATTTCACAGATCATGGGATTAAACCCAGCACTGGGCTCTGTGCTGACATCACAGAGCCTGCTTGGAATTCTCTCTCTCTCTCTGCCCCTCCCCTGCCTGCATGCATGCATTCTCTCTCTCTCTCAAAAAAACATTTAAACAAAATAATTAAAGGGGCGCCTGGGTGGCTCAGTTGGTTAAGCGTCCGACTTCAGCTCAGGTCACGATCTCGAGGTCCATGAGTTCGAGCCCCGCACTGGGCTCTGGGCTGATGGCTCAGAGCCTGGAGCCTGCTTCCAATTCTGTGTCTCCCTCTCTCTCTGCCCCTCCCCCATTCATGCTCTGTCTCTCTCTGTCTCAAAAATAAATAAACGTTAAAAAAATAAATAAATAATAATTAAAAAAAAAAAAAAAACAGGAAAATGTGCACACTAAAGAACACCTTACTCACCAGTAATCAAACACGGAGCTTTCTGTAGCTAAGTAGTATTCTATGAGAAATAGTCTGTCTTGGAGAAACTTTTATTTATTTTTAATTTTTTTTAACGTTCATTCATTTTTGAGAGAGGGAGAAAGAGACAGAGAGTGAGCAGGGAAGGGGCAGAGAGAGAGGGGACACAGAATCCAAAGGAGGCTCCAGGCTCTGAGCTGTCAGCACAGTGCCTTACGTGGGGCTCAAACCTACAAACTGCAAGATCATGACCTGAGCCAAAGTCAGACGCTCAACCAACTGAGTCACCCAGGCGCCCCTTGGTGAAATTTTTAAAACCAGATACAGAACATCTGTATCACTTCTCAAAAACTATTTTTGAAAACCAGTTCTGTGGATCAAGTTTTAAAGCCCTAAGGAACTATTTGTAAGCATGCGTATACAAGTTTCACATTTTACCTTTCTGTAGGAATCTTCTATCGTTGGGTCATATTTTTCAACAAAAATTCCCTGAACAAACTGAACTGTCTAGAAAAAAAAAGCAGAGAAAAGTTAAGAACTTAAAAATCAACTACTCTTGAATGCTACTTACATCCTTACAAAGTGGCAAAGATTAAATGAAATTATGTGAAAATTCTGGGTAAACATGCAGATGTAAAGTCTCATTATTTTCTAACACAAGGATACATCCACAACCAAGAGGGCACATTATGAAGGGAGGTGTTCATATCAAAAGCCGTCAGCAAGGCTGCTGCTAACTCATGTTGTGAAACTATATTAAGTTTCAAAATACAATGAAGATACAAATAAGAAGGACATACCTCCTAATTTATGAAAAAACGAAAATTAACCAGTATTTAAGCTAATATTCCTTCGCATTATCTATAGTAACTTTTATCTCATGCCCTTAAAGCAATGAGACAAAAGGGTCTAAATTTTTAAGAACCTTAAAACAGTTTCTCTAATTGTGGGGGAAAGAGAAAAAGAAATTTACAGGCACTGAATTTATTAAATTCACAGTCTCATTCGAATTTCACGTTCTCCCCAGAAGTAGTTATTTTTCCCGTTTGCCAGCTGAGATTCAAATATACAATCTTCCTGATTCCAAAGACTTCCTTTTTTCATTGGAAACACTTCCTGCTCATCTTTTTCAGATTTTCTACTTCTCTAAGATTCCTGTAAACACAGACTTATGAAACGAGGTATTTTATCATGTGGTAAATAAAAAGTACAGAAGATGGCTGTGAAATACTGCCTGGACAGATTTAAAACCGGTTCTGGTATATTGTTGCCTAAAAGCAAGGAAGGGTAAGAATATGGCCTGAGGTCACCTGCACTTAATTATGCACTAGTGTAGCTTGAGCTAAACAGATGAACCAAAATACAGTAAACTTCAAACTTCTTTCTCCTAAGCTCTTGTTCTTCAAAAGAGACTCAGGACAGAATTACACCACATCTTTTATTATTTTTATCAAGGATTTAATCACCTCATCCTCTTAGTACTACATATAATTCAAATACGGAAAACTTCCTAAATCCTTTATTCTAGAACAGAGGTTCTCAAAATATGGTCTAGAGCAGATGATTAGAAAAAAAGTATCTCATAATACCATGACATACTCTCCTTGTCTCATAAATTTACAGTGGAGTTTTCCAACGGGTATGTAACATATGCTATAGCAAGACACTGGATGCAGAAGCAGGTATGAGAACCCAAGTGCTTTCTATAAGCCGTTGTCAGACACTTGCAAAAATGAGAAACAGTCTCACAGGTTTCGTGTCCTTCTTGTTAAAGCAATCCTTCATCATTGCTCTGAATCTCATCCTCTCAGTTCTCAGGGACAGCTCATTCATCCATACTGACTTCTATTCTATTCCTGTAGTTTTTCTACCGAGCCCTCCTCTTCCTTCCTTACCTACTGTCCTTTCTGGGTTAAAATAAAAAACGGAGACCAACCTTGAAAATTCCCTAAGCAGATAATAACCAGTTGGGTCATACAAACAAAGCTTAATTTAGTTTATTTAGCGAAGCTAAATTGACCTAGGGATCATTTCTTGCTTATGCCTCTGGAAATCAAAGGCGAAACTTACACTGTTGCCCAAGGTGGGTATGAAGTAACCACTAACCAATTTTCAGTCATTGAAGAAAATTCTAACACTATAACCAGTCACTGTGAAGAATAAACAGCCACTGCTTTCTCACACAATAAGCTGCTTTATAACAATATACCCTCAGCCTCATTCAGTGTTCTGGTTTGAAGGTGTCTGGTATGGAAACTGTCTTTCTGGTGTGTGCACAATAAACTAATTACTACTTCTATGATTCATTAATTTTACTTCTGTTATTTCTGAACTTTTGACACCTGTGACAATGATTCCCTTCCTCTCCTGTGCTATTATTTTCCTTTCCACATAAGCTTATGGCCTCCGGCACACAATTTGCTCTACCATCTCCTACCCTGAAATAAATATTCCCCTGAACTCCATGACCCCTCTAGCTTCACTCCCCCCCACCCCCGACCCCTTTCTCTGTTCCCTCTCATCATCAAACTTTTTCAACTATCTATAATGGTGATTCTATTTCTTCAGCTCTCATGTACTCTTCAACCCACCTCAGGACGCTTACAGCACCATAACCTTACTGAAGTTGATTTCACGAAGCCCAGCTACCTCCATATTCCTTTACTGTCTCCTTCCTCTACTTGACTTCTGAGCAGTCAGGTAGAGATCCACTCTTTACATTTAAGTATAACACACTCTTCTCTGCTAGATCCTTCAATTCTACCTACTCTTTAAAGGTTGAGAGGTACTCAGAGTTCAGTACTGAGCTCTTTCTTTCTCTAGTCTCTCCCTAGACAATCTCATTTATTCCTATGGATTTTTATTTTTGATCATTTTATTTATTTTTGAAAAGGTAATTCATGAACACAGGACGAAATACAAAAGACACAACAGAGTAGGCAGTGGTGACCAACCCTACCTACCTTCCTTTGTTCTCAATTATACAATTCCACTCCCAAGTAACCAGTGTGTCATCTGTAAGCTTATTTTACTTTGCAGGGATAGTCTGTGCATTTTATACTATCTTCCCCCTCACCTGTTTTTTTTTTTTATAAACACAAACGGTAGTCTACACTGCTTGCTACCTTATTTACCCCTAAATAATACATCTTGCATATCACTACCTATCAGTATATACAGACCCGTTGCGTTCTTTTTAATAGCTCTGTATTATTCTACTCAAAACATTAGTATTAAAAGCTTATTTAACCAGCCCATACTGGTAGGCATTTAGGTGGTTTCCAAACTCTTGCCACTATAAAGAATGTTACTGTGGACATCCTTGACCATGCTATTTTGTACATATGAACTTATATGTCTAAAGAGACTTGCTGAATTGAAAGTTCTACGCATTTAAATTAGATATCCTCATTCACCTCAGGGGTACTAATTTACATTGCTAAGAGTAACGTAATTCTCATGAAATTAAATACTGTTGATATATTCATGGCACCCCAAATCCTATCACAAGTCTCTCCTTCAAGCTATTATCTTGAGGACCCAATTTCTTATGTGATGTATTTACTTTAGCATCTCACATATCAAATGTGACATGACTGCTGATTTTCACTCTCAGATCTGCTCATTCTCCAGTGTTTCCCTTCTACTTAAAGGATCCATCCATAAAATTAGTAGCTCAACTGGAACTATGGTAGTCATCCTCAACAGCTCCTTCTCTCCTAGTCCTCACATCAAACCAGCACTAAGTTATTTAATTCTCAAAACATCTACTTTTCTCTTCTTCACTGCCATGGCCCCAATGTAAGCTCCCACAAACATTGATCTGGGGTTTGGCATTAACTCCCAACTGGTCTCCTTGTGTCCACTCGGCCTCTCTTCTAAGTCACTCCACACATAGCAAAGTACTCTCTTTAAAACGTATATCCAATTCTGTCAATAACCCCTTCCCTCTCGTCCAAAAAAATAAAACTAACTTTCAATGGCTTCTCACTGTCATTAGGAATAAGTTTCAAGCTCTTACATGGTCTTCAAGTCATGGTCTGGCCCCTGCTTCTCACCTCAATTCCCTCTACTTTCCTTCCAGTTCATTCCTGCCTCAGCAATTATGACCTTAGTTATTCAAATGCTAATTTAAGTTCATTTGTCATGGGGTCTCTCTTAACAGTCTGTACTTTTCTTTCAAAGTATCTCTCACAATTATAATAAGGTAGTTCTTTAATTGTGTATTTCTTATATCTCCTCCACTATATGATAAGCTCTGAGGGATTGTGACTGTTTTTGTTCACCGTTGTAACCCTTGCATCTGACATCATATAAGCTCAATATTTACTAAATAAATACAGCATGTATACAAAAAATACATGTTTCACTTAAGTCTGGGCTGAGGGTTAGGTAGGTAGGACTTATTCCACTGGTATCTGAAATAATTAGTCTCCCCTACTGGAATGTAAGTTCCTTAAAAAATGAGAATGATCTTATTCCTCTTTGAATCCCAATCACTAGTGCTCGGCATATGGTAGGTAGTCAATAAATATTGGGTAAGTGAAAGAATGAGTGAGCCACTAGTTTACAACTACACATCTGTGGTTGCTGAATGAATCCCCGGCCCCTATGAGACAGATACTAGGCATATAAAAAATACTGTCACCTTTTCTCATTAGTGACTAAAAGTTTTAAGGCAAGCAAATATCAATGTTCTTCCTATACTATGCTAATTAAGTTAGAGTTAGGTGGCTAACTTACCAGAGCAGACTTCCCCACGCCTCCTGAACCAAGGACCACTAGCTTGTACTCACGCATGATGTGGTCTGTTTAAATACTGACAATCTGGAAAAAAGAAAAAAACCACAAAGATCAATAAAACATGCTAAGAACAGCCTTAGAATGTACAAATGTTACATGAAATAATATGGTATTTTGGATTTTGTTTGCTTTTTCCTTTAAGGTCATCAGGCGGAAGACAGGCTACATAGCAAAACCATGAAGATTCTAACCTAAGTTTATAATGACTACTACCAGGCATTTTAATTCATTAAAGATCATCTTTGACTAGGCACAAGTCATTCGAGTCTGTTCATGTTACTTCCAAGAGTGATCAGAAAATAAGGTGATTAGGGGCGCCTGGGTGGCGCAGTCGGTTAAGCGTCCGACTTCAGCCAGGTCACGATCTCACGGTCCGTGAGTTCGAGCCCCGCGTCAGGCTCTGGGCTGATGGCTCAGAGCCTGGAGCCTGTTTCCGATTCTGTGTCTTCCTCTCTCTCTCTGCCCTCGCCCGTTCATGCTCTGTCTCTCTCTGTCCCAAAAATAAATAAACGTTGAAAAAAAAAATTAAAAAAAAAAAAAAAGAAGGTGATTAAAACTAGTAGTTGTCTTATAATTACAATCATGAACCCAATTCTTTACAAAGCTATTGTTTAAATGACGTAACATACTTTTTTGAAAAGTTCACTCATGAGCTTTAATGTATATGCTATTTAATTTGCTTAAAATATACAGTAATTCATATACTATTTTGTTCATTATTCTATTACAGCTGAACCATGTAAAATGTTACCTTGAAAATACTTAGGATATGAAAGAGTATTGTTGATGAAATTGTTAAAATTTTATAGGTAGGTATTAGCAATATACTCCATAAGACACAAATTGCTAGAAAAAAAAAGAAAAGAAATACAAACTTTTTTTTATCTCCAGTTATGCTAAAAGGTAAAAGGGCAGGAAAGAATTTCCAATGGCCATGATGGAGTAAGTATGAATGGACTTTCCATCCCCTTGTCAACAGCTAAAACAACAGACAAAATACATGAAACAACTGTTCTTTGGATGTTTGACAATAAGCAGTATAGGACTGTGATTTCTAAGAGATGGGACAAGATAAAGTAAGACCTACATCTGTCTTGGCTTTCTGCTTGAAGGCACTTTTCAGAGTGTGGTACAGGGAGGAAGAACTCAAGCAGAGACCAGAAAGTATATCAAAAAGAGGGAGACACATACAAAAAATTCTAGGAATCTGCAAAGGGCTTCACTTGAGTCTCTGGCCAAACACTAATCATAGCATGCAGGATGAAACTCCATGAGGTAAAGGCAAAGAATAAACAGGGATTTAAAAGCTGAACCACAGTGCTAAGAAAGACTGAAGTTCTGATCAGAAAAGTTCTCCCATGGGGTGCCTGGGTGGCTTAGTCAGTTAAGCATCTGACTTCAGCTCAGGTCATGATCTCACTGTCTGTGGGTTCGAGCCCCATGTCGGGCTCTGTGCTGACAGCTCAGAGCCTGGACCCTGCTTCAGATTCTGTGTCTCCCTCTCTCTCTCTGCCCCTCCCCTGCTCGTGCTCTCTCAAAAATAAATAAAACTTGAAAAAAAATTTTTTTTTAGAAGTTCTCCTTGTTGAAAAACAGGCAATTCACTTGAAATCCCAGAAGATTTGTAGACTTCTTGAGAAGCTATGCAAGACAAAAGAAAATGGAGTATCTTTAAAATGCTTAAAAAAAAATGGTCAACCCAGAATGCTAAATACAATGAATCTATTCTTCCAAAATGAAAGTGAAATAAAGCTTTTTTTTTTTTTTTTTCAAATAGATAGACAGGAAGGAAGGAAGGAAAGAAGGATGGAAAGAAAGCAGGATGGGAGGGAGCGAGACAAAGTAAACAAAAGAAGTAAAGAAGGAGGAAAAGCAAGGGGAAAATGTTCACCAGTACACACTTATAAAAAGCAAAGGAAGTTCTTCAGGTGGAAGAAAATGATAACAGGTGGAAGATTGGATCTACATAAAGGAATGAAGATTACTAAAGGAATAAAAAGTACCAGAAATGGTGAGAGTAAATCTACAAGACTTTTTCCACCACTTAAAGCAAAACTAATAACAATGTACTACAAGGTTTTGCAACACATGTGGAAGTAAAAAGTATTAACAATAATAGCACAAAAAGGGAAGGGGACTAGAAGTATATTGTTCAAGGTTCTTACAGTGTATGTGGAGTAGTATAATACTATTTGAAGATAAACTGTCATATGTTAAAAGATGCATACTCTAAAACCTAGGGGTGGGGGGGGTTCTGATTCATTCAAAACACAGCAGAAAAGAATACAAACAAGCAAAAAGAACAAAGATGAGACAAATATAAAACCTACAGAACGATACAATTAAAAGGCAACCGCATAAATGTAAATCATCTATTCCAATATTCCAACATTCCAATTCAAAGTCAAGAAAGCAAGACCTAACCATATGTTATCTTCAAGAAAGAAACTTTAGGGGCACCTGGGTGGCTCAGTGGGTTAAGCACCTGACTCTTGATTTCTGCTCAGGTCATGATCTCATGGTTTATAAGATAGGCCACTCGCGGGTACGTGGAGACTCTTGGGATTCTCTCTCTCTCTGCCTCCCTCTGCCCCTGGCCTATGTATGCACTTTCTAACAATCAATCAATCAATATTTTAAAAAAGAAACTTCAAAGATACACGGAAAGTTAAAAGTAATATTTATTGGTGACAAAGTCATAGTTGCTGCTGATATTACTACTGTGGTTTGCTGCCTGCATTCAAAATAGAAACAAATATTAAATTTCATTTCAGAAGTTACGAAAAATAAAGATTTTTTTTCCTATGCAAATGTTGGAGGCCCTAGATTATAAATCCTTATCTACTCTAAACAGCATTTTTGGTTACTCTAATTAAACTTACACTTTTTTGTTTCACATCTTTTTTATACACTTTTACTTTCTTAAGAGCTTTCATTTATATGGATTCTCAGGAATAGATGTTAGATTTTTTCAAATATTTCTTCTGCACCTATTGGTATTATACAGTTTTTCTTTTTCTTCTACTGATACATCTGCTCTTTCCACTTCTATTCAACACTGTTCTAAGCTACAAATAGTAGGGTCTAGACTATGGAAAAGGAATAAAGAAAATTGTCTTTATTCACAGATAACATGATCCTGTGCAGAATATACAAAAAAACTACCAGACTAATAAGTGAATGTAGCAAGATTTCAGGATAAAAGGTTGAGACAAAAAATAATAACTATCATATGTCTACATACAGGCAAAGAATTGAAAAATGTAATTTTAAAAATACCATCTAAAATAGCATCCAATAAGACATAAAATACTCAAGAGATGAATTTAACAGAATATGTGTAAGGCTTATACACTGAAACTACAAAACATGGCTCAGAGAAATTAAGGACATAGTAATCAGAGAGACATGCCATATTACATTAAGATGTGTCCATATTACTGTTAACATGTCAATTCTCTCCAAGTTGGATCTACAGATTCAGTGCAAGCACAATCAGCAGGTTTCTTTTTTGTAAAAATTGGTAAGATGACTATAACCTTTTTTTTGAAAATGTTAACAGAACAGTTAACAGAGATGGAGAAGAAAAAAAAGTCTTACACTACCTGATTTTAAGACATAATCCAAAACTACAGTAATAAAGATACTATTATATTGGCATAAGACAACCAGATCAGTGGCACTAAATTAAACCCAGACATAAAACCGCATATACATATTCTGTTCATTTTTGATAAAGGGACTGTAGTACTCATCCTTCAAGATACCCCCCCGCCCACACACACACACAATGATCCTGGCCTCTTGGTATTCATAACCAGAACTGTTCCCTCTCAGTATTCATATCCTTTTGTGTAGTTTCCTCCTAAGACTGGTTTTCCAACCAAGAGAATATGGCAGAAGTGACCATATGTGATTTCCAAGATTAGCTCCTCATCCATCAACAAGATGGATGAATCTTAAAAACACCCTCAACAAGGGGCACCTGGGTGGCTCAGTCGGTTAAGTGCCTGACTTCAGCTCAGGTCATGCTCTCCTAGTTCGAGTCCTGCATGGTGCTCTCTGCTGTCAGCATGGAGCCCACTTCTGATCCTCTGTCCCCATCTCTCTCTGCCCTTCCCTGGCTTGTGCTCTCTCCCGAGCATATGCTCAAAAATAAATAAACATTAAAAAAATAAAATACACAATCGGCAAAATACACAAAAGGCACTGCAGCTTGTACCATGGTCTCTGGCATCATTCACTCCAAGGGAAGCCATTCACCAAGTCGTGAGGACACTTAACTAGCCCTGCAGAGAGGCCCAACTGGAGAGGAACTGAGGACCCCTACCAACAGCTAGCACAATTTACCAAACGTGTAAGTGAGCCACCTTCAGAAGTATATCTTACAGTTTTAGTCAAGTCTTACTTATTAATTCAGAGGATTGCAGTCTCATGATACCATGAATCAGAACCTTACAGTCAAGCCACTCTGAAACACCTTAGATCCACAGAAACTAAGATAATAAATGATTATTGTTGGTTTAATCCCAGTAAGATCTGTGTCAAACTGTTACACAGGAATAGATCACTTAATATAGGGGCAAAAGTAATTCAGTATGTAAGAGTCTTTCGAGTAAGTCAAGTCAGAAAAATATGAATGTCAACTCTTACCTTTGTTCATAATTGCCCAAATCTAGAAACAACCGAAATATCCATCAAGAAGTGAATGGATAAACTATGGTATATCCAATCAATGGAATATTACTACTATTCAGTAATAAAAAGATTCAACAAGATGGATATGAATCTTTTTTTTTTTAATGTTTATTTATTTTTGAGAGACAGAGAGAGCACGAGGGGGTAGGGGTGCAGAGAGACAGGGAGACACAGTATCTGAAGCAGACTCCAGGCTCTGAGGTATCAGCACAGAGCCTGACGTGGGGCTCGAACTCACGCACCATGAGATCATGACCTGAGCCAAAGTCAGATGCCCAACCAACTGAGCCACCCAGGTGCCCCTGGATATGAATGTTTAAAACACACCCAGCAACATACACAAAAGAGTGACTACTGTATGATTCCACTTATATAAAATTCCAGAAAAGACAAAACTAAGTTATAGTGCCAAAAAATTACCTGGGGACAGCGGTGGTAGGGCAGGGGTGATGACTATGAAGGAGCATAAGGGACTTTTCTGGGTGATAGAAATGATCTCTACCTTGATTACAGTGGTGGTTACCTAGGTGTTTCCATTTATCAAATCTTATTTAAAATAGGTACATTTTAGGAGCCCTCATGCACTATCAGGTGGGAATCCAAACTAGTGCAGCCACTGTGGAAAACGGAGAATTACCACATGATTCAGTAATTCCATTACTGGCTATTTGCCCAAAGGACACGAAAACACTAATTCAAAAAGAATTATGCACCCTTATGTTTACTGCAGCATTATTTATACTAACCAAATTATGGAAGCAACTGCAGTGTTAACTGATAGGTGAATGAATAAAAAAGGTGTGGTATATATGTGTACAATGGAATATTACTCAGCCATAAAAAATAAAATCTTGCCATTTGCAACAATATGAACGGATCTAGAGGGTATAATCTAAGTGAAATAAGTCAAAGAGAAACACCACATGACTTCACTCATATATGGAATTTAAGAAATAAAATGAAGAAAAAAAAAAAAAAAAAAAACCCCAGACTCTTAAATACAGACAACTGATGGTTTACCAGAGAGGAGATGGGTGGGGAGGGGTAACACTTATGATAAGCACAGAGTAATATACAGAATTGTAGGATCACTATATTATACACCTGAAACTAACAGAACACTGAATGTTATACTGGAATTAAAATTAAAAGATACAATTTAAAACATTTAAAAAGAAAAACAATTAAAAAAAATTTTTTTTAATGCTTATTTATTTTTTGAGAGAGAGATTGACAGAGTGTGAGCAGGGGAGGGGCAGAGAGAGAAAGGAAGACACAGAATCTGAAGCAGGCTCGAGGCTCCAAGCCGTCAGCACAGAGCCCGACACGGGGCTTGAACCCACGAAATGTGAGATCATGACCTGAGCCAAAGTCGGAGCTCAACCAACTGAGCCACCCAGGTGCCCCGAAAAAAACCATTTTATTACATGTAAATTATAGCTCAATAGAATTAATTTAAGAAAATCCAATGAGGAAAAAAGGAATATTTCTCAGAATGCCAGTTACATACATAGTTTTATAAACAATGTGTTTCCCAATGTGATAGTATTAAGAAGTGGGGCTTTTGGGAGGTAATTAGGATTAGATGAGGTCATGAGGGCATAGCCCTCACAACTGGATTAGTGTCCTTATGAGTCCCACGAGTTTGCTTCTCTTTGCTCTCCACCAAGTGAAGATACAGACAGCCATCTGAAAGTTAGGAAACAGGTCCTCAGACACCTGATCTCTCAGTGCCTTGCTTGGTCTTGGACTTCCAAGCCTCCAGAACTATGAGAAATACATTTCTGGTCTAAGCCACCCAGTCCAAGGTAATTGGTTCCAGCAGCCCTTACTGACCAAGAAACACAGTAAGGATAAATTATAGTAGACTATGCAACAGACATGGTGGCAGTTAGGATTGTTGTTCTGAACCAACAAACATTTACAAAGTATTTCTCAGGTAGGTACCAGTTCTATACCAGGTGCCAGGGACACAAAATGTTTCCCATCCTCAAGGAACTCGTGGAGGAGAAAAAATAAATAACTGCAATATGATGGGAACAACGTTATTACAGAGTGGAGATTAAAGGGTGGGGGAAGGATGGAGGAACAGAGGAGAGAGCAGGATAGTTTTTCAGTGGAGGTTACATAAGAACTTAGTGAAAAACTGAATAGGAATGTTCCAGGTAAGTAGGGAAGGGCATTCTAAGCAGAGGAAACAGTTTGAGCAAACACTCTAAATCACTAAATACACAAGATCCAGGGAATACCACACGGCTGGGTGTGGCCAAAACACAGGGTTTAAAATCAAGCTACAGAAAACGGAGCAGGGTATAGAGCCTGAGATGCTTGCAAAGGCACCATGTAAGTGTCTACAATTTATCTAGTAAGCAATGGGGAGAAAACAGCAACCTGTTTTGTTTTTTAAGTAATTCAGTCAGATATATAGTCTGGAAAGATAAGTGATAACAGTATATAAAATGGACTGAAAGAACCAGAGGCAGGGAGAATAGTCAGGAAGCTACTGAAATAGCTCAGGTGGGAAATGATACACGTCTGCACAGCAGCACTAGGGCTGAAAAGCAGACTATAGTTTTCCGAAGGTGAAACTGACAGGCCTCCATAGCTGGTTAGAGGTCATTATTTAGGGGAATGAAGAGGAATCATGGATAACTCCTAGAGATCTAGGTCTGGACAAATTGGGTGGCTAAAGGGAGTTTTAAAAAGTTAATACTCCTGCCCAAAATTAAGTTTGAGATTTCTATGAGAAAAGCAGGTAGAGACATATGATAGTTAAAAATCCAAGTCCGAAAGCTCAGTAGTAACCAAAGGGTTAGAGGGTACAGATTTTGGAATTGTTTTAAGAAATGTTAGTAGTTGAAATCACAGCAGATGAAATCAACCAAGGAGAATTTATTCAGTGAAAACAGAAGAAAGTTAAAGAATTGAGACCTGAGAAAGGACCACATCTATGTAGATGGACAGGAACTTGAGGAAAATGTGATTTAGGAGTGGTTTGTGCTGAACACTAATCATCCTATACCTCTATCCTACCCTCTACTTCTAACCTTGACTATTAAACACAAGAGCATATATTCATGCAAACAAATCTACATTAACTGCAACTCCCTTCTCAGGCCCCTGGTGATTCTTAGCTGGGGACTGCTGTCAAAGATGTAAATGTATCATCTCTAATCCAGAAATGTGGAACTTTCAAGAGGGAATCCTAATATAGCAAGACTAATTTATAGTCCCCAAATTGCCTCCTAGGTCCACAGAATTTGAGGAAAGCGCTCAGACATGGCCAAATTATTTTGGGTATTCTGCAACAACAAAATATTTGGCCCCTATTCCTCTACCCAAGTGGTAAGATATTCAAGTCGCAAAGCCATTTTTCAAAAATACTCCATGTACAGAAAATTTTCTTTATACCTAACAAATACCATGGGTCATGAATGTATACAATATGCACACATGCAAATACAAAAATAATACAGCTCAGATCACACACACACACACACACACACACACACACACACACACACAAATACCCAATAAGGAATAATGTGGATTAATATTTTCTTTTGAAAGGGGGTTAGTTCTAACTCATTACTGCCAAGTTAGAAAACCACTATGTTCTTCCAAGCAAATCCCATGCCTTTTTATGGAAATCTCTTGTGCCCTGCACTCCCAACACAGCACCAGAAAATTTCTCACTCTGGTTAAGATTCCCTGACGAATAAGGAGCACAAGAATAAACACTACGCTATGTTTAAATTTTAAGTCAATCTTGAGTTCCTAACATTATAGTCCAAGCTATAATGTAACAATTTTTCCATTCTTCCTTCAGCAAAACTACCTCTAAGTTTCACAAAATAACATAATTTGACTGTCTTTGTGACACAAATCAATCCCAATTTTGTTGTTTCAGTTTTTAAATATATAAACTAATTAATTATAAGATGAAATAGTTTCTTCTATATACAACCGAACCTACAAAACAAAATTCACTTAAGGAAATTTGGTTGTGATGAGAAATTTTGAAGAAAAAAAATTTTACCTTAAAGAACAAGTAGTTATATTATTGATTATATTTAAATATTTACAGAAGCCATGAATATCTTAAAACTGACAACTGACCACACAAAGGGGTGGGGGGGGGGTAGTGAATAAATATGGAAATCATGGTAAGATTTAATCTTCTAAAATAAAAAACAATGTTCTTCATAGTACATCATAATGGAAATTCAACTTTTTTTGTAACATAAAATCACATTATTATCTCAATGCAAGAATCTCTTCCTTGATACTTTCTCCTCTTGTTCTTCTCAAGATTAGCACTCTGGGGGTAGGATATAGGAATAAAGTGATAAGACGTCACATACTTGTAAATGAAGTTTATAAATTAGTCTTCACAGTCTAAAACCAGGTACATATCCCCAGTAGCATTCCTACCCCTTCCTACAATGAAAGGAGATAAGCTCTTATAAATAGACTAAGAGGTCATAGGGATTCTCAAGATGAGCAGACAATTATAGATGAGGCAAACATTCTGACAGAGGCATCACCATCACAAGAATTCCACAATCACAAGAACAAAAACCAAAGAAAACAGAGTTAAGAGGATCTATAAAACACTGTGAAATAAATGAAATATCCCTAAAGAAACTCCTGAGATTATCAAGTCTATGCAAAAGATACACTTGGAGATTTAGGAAATAAAATATATGATCATCAAAAAAAAAAAAATCAGTAGACAGGCTGAAGAGAAAAATGGATGTAGTTGAAAAGCAAGTCAGTGAACCAACATACTGAACCTACCCAAAGAGCGCAGCACAAAATGACGGAGAGATGGAATGTATGAAAGAAAGAGGTAAGAAAGATAAATCTCAAAGTTCTACCAGCTACATCTGACAGGAAGTCCAGAAACAGAAGAACTGAAGAAATAACAGAAAGACATTTCCAGAAGTAAATTAAGAAAATCAGAAATCTTCAGATTTAAAGTGCTCAATGAATGCCAAAAATAGTAATTTTAACAATGAAAGATCCAAAACTGAACATATAGTAGTTGAAAATTCAAGTCACTGAAAGTGAAGATAAAATCCTAAAAAGCTTCTAAAGAGGAAAAATGTATTCCCCTCCCTTTGAATATGGGCAGCTTTACTAAACAAAATATAGCAAAAGTGTTATCTGACTTCTGATGCTAGAAAGGGTGGCCAGAACAGAGCCTCCTCCTGGATCTCTCTTTTGGGAGCCAGGTGTGGGTCCAGAGCTGTCAGGCTGCCCTGAAGCCACCACTTTGGAGAGACCACAGAGACAGACTTGCCTGAACAGCCCTCCCATTTCAGTGCCCCTAGACCTGTAAATATAGAAGACTTTCAGACGATCCCGGACAGCCACCTTCTGACTGCAAGACCTTAAGAAACCTTAGGCCAGATCCACCCAGCTGAGCCACTCCCTAATTCCATAAATATTCAATAGGGAAAAAATGAAAATTAAAACATAAGGCAAAATATATAAAGTAAAAGTTGACACAACTAAAGGAAAACTAGAGAAATACACAATCATGATTAGATTTTAATATGACTCTCAGCAACTGATAGAAAAGTATAAAAACGGTAATGATATACATATAAGATTTGACCAAATAATGAATCAACTTAACCCAATAGCTATATATAGAACACCACACCCAACAACTGCAAATGACACATTTTTTTTTTTTCAAGTGCACATAGATCATTTACTAGTAAGGCCATGCTGGTCTCAACTAATTTCAAAGAACTGAAATCACACAGAGTATATATACTAACCACAATGGAATTAAACTAGAAATCAATATAAAAATATAACTAGGTAATATCAGAATGTTTGTAAGTTAAACAACCCAATTCTAAATACACAGGTCAAAGAAGAAATCAAAATGGAAAGTAAGCAATTAGAACTAAGCGACAAAAAATATATATCAAAACTTATTTGTTGGAGGTAGCCAACAAAACAAGGAAAATGATTCAGGAAATCAAAAGGCGTAAGAACAAGAAATCATGGCAAGCAAATAAATCAGTAAAAATTATGGTTAGAAGTCTAATGATCACTGTAAAATATGTTTAAAAACCTGGAAATAAAACTTCGTGATTATCTCCACACTTTGGTTTGAGAGGAATTAGTAGGGAAGAGTGAAGGCATGTTGAAGTTTTTCTCTTGCTTGGGAAAATAAAAGATTCTCTCTCTCTCTCTCTCTCTCTCTCTCTCTCTCTCTCTCTCTCTCTCTCTCTCCCCAGATTGAAAAAATATAAATCTAAATGTGAAAAATGTAACGTTAACAACTACATTATACATAATTTAAAAATCACTAGAGGAAAAATAGACAAAGAAGACTTGACCAATTCAACCAGAGTTAGAAAATGAAAAATAAACAACCGGAACAAAACGTAAACAAAAGATAGTAAGAGTAAGACAAAACAGATCAGTAGTCCTAATAAAAAGAAGTCTTCCTAAATCCTAGTCTGTAAACCACACATGATAAAAGCTTATTTTATGAAGTCTAAGATGACACATGTAAGGCTTGGAAAACAATAAACTTAACTTCCATGCAGCAAATCTTACATGTTGTATGAATAGCTGGTTTTGTCCTTTGTTTTTAAGTTTAT
The DNA here is from genome assembly GCF_018350175.1 of Felis catus. Classification (NCBI taxonomy): domain Eukaryota; kingdom Metazoa; phylum Chordata; class Mammalia; order Carnivora; family Felidae; genus Felis; species Felis catus. The sequence continues at coordinate 95,247,108 of NC_058375.1, read as the reverse complement.
TTAATTATTTTGAGAGAGAGAAACACAAGAGCACAAGAACGGGAGGGACAAAGGGGGAGAGGGGAAGAGGGAGAGAGGGAGAATCTCAAGCAAGTCCCACACTGTCAGCGCAGAGCCCGAAGGGAGGCTTGATCTCACAACTGTGAGATCATGACCTGAGCTGAAATCAAGAATTGGACATTTAAGGGCTGAGGCCACCCAGGCGACCCTTGCGCCTTTTTTTTTCTTTTTAAATGTTTGTTTATTTTTGAGACAGAGTAAGTAGGGGAGAGCCAGAGAGAGGGAGACAGAGAATCCAAAATAGGCTCTGTGAGGTCAGCGCAGAGCCTAACATGGGGCCTGAACTCACAAACCATGAAATCAAGAGTTGGATGCTTAACTGACTGAGCTACCCAGCTACCCCACCTTTTCTTGTTTTACATACTGTGAAGTGAGTATGTAACAATAGAATGCCTGAAATATAGTGTTTCGTTTGTGGCAACTCACTCTACAAACATCTCTAGATAAGGTCATCTAAGCCCTTTGAACTCTACCTTCACAAAATAGTCCATTCCATTTCTGGGTAATCTAACTGTTAGAATGTTCTTTACACCACTGTTTCTTAGTAGTGGCCACTTACTGGGTCTCTGTCTTTTGATGCTAAACAGAATAAAGAGAATTCCTTTTCTGAAGTCTATATTCCTCAAATATTTGAAAACAGCTATTCCCCCCCCCCCCCCACACACACACATCCTCTTTTTTTAAAAAAGCAGTCTTATTTCTTTTTTCAAATGCTAAAGTTTCAAGTTCTGTAATCATTCTGGTTTCCTCTGCAAAATATCTAGTTCTTACTCTCTCTTAAGATAAAAGCATTATGTGCTAATTAGGACTATTAGCAGGCATTACTGAAAAGCTTAAAACAACAAAAAAGCAGTCTCTGTATCCCCTTCACTTAAAACAGTTACTTCAAACTTCTAGCTTCTTTGAGTATTTTCTTCCATATTTTCTAAATAAGGTATTTATACTACTATCTCTTGGCTTTTAGTTTTAGGTATTGCTATTATGGTAGATGAGAATTTTAGTGCTCGTTAACACACAGCAAAGTAGTATATTAAGATTACATGTCCTTTTTCGTAGAACTTGTGTTTATTCTGGAATTCTCTATCAACGTAATTTTCCAACCAACTTGTCAGATAACCTATCAACTTCATTCCCCTCCCCTCCCCACCCCTCACCCTTCATAGAGCTTGTTGAAATCTGTGTCAGTTGCTCTCTCGACTTGCAGATGTCTGTCAACCTAGGACTGTCTTATGTATTCGTTTAGAACACTGTGCTTCAAAATGCCTATCCACAAAGTGCTATCACTACCATTTGCTACTGCTCCTCCAGAAAATAAGGAACTTGCCCCAATAAATCTTCTTAAATAAGCACACTGTTTAATTCAGTTGAACAGTATGAATATGTACTATAGGGCTGGTAACAAGTTTTTTATTTACAGAGAAAGAAAAGAAACACTCAATTACAGATCATTCTCAGTATTGTGCCACCACTTTCTGGTACAAGCATCCAAAACTTATCAGTAACACTTTTTAAAAAAACAATTTTACAAACACAAGGTTTCTACAATTGCTTATGTTCTTGCAATTCCTTACTGATACTTCCCCACTTCTTTATATATTAAAAACGAACATAAACTCTATTGTTTTAAAAGGAATTCATCCGTCAATCATCCCCAAGTAAATCTACCAAAATCTTAAGATTATATGACTTAAGTAAAATATAACTGAGACAACCATCCCATTCATTGCACCTTTGAAATTCTCCAAAAATTCAAGTAAAGGATTAAAATATTTAATACAAGGCCGTCTGGGTGGCTCAGTAGGTTGAGCATCTGACTCTGGATTTTGGCTCAGGTCATGATCTCATAGTTTGTAGGTTCCAGCCCTGAATCAGGGTCTGCACTAACAGCACAGGCTATGCTTGGGATTCTCTGTCCCTCTCTTTCTCCCTCTCGTCTGCTTGCTATCTCTTTAAAAAAAAAAAAAAAAAATTTTAATCCAATCCTCTTAATTCAGGAGAGCAAATTTGACAAGTGGTCTTGAAAGGCTTACTATACTACTGTGGTAACCTATGCAATCATCCACCATTTCAAATTATTCTGCAAACAAAAATTTATTTAGGTATACTTTTGTGTAATGAGTATCTGTGGTTGTAGCTCCTCTTTCATTCTTATTATGTCCCCCCCCTTTCTTTTAACAATCTTATCAGGTTTGTCTTCTAGCAATCAACTTTGGCTTACCATAAGCTTGCTTTATGTTTCCTCAATATCTGCTTTTATGCCTATTACTTCATTCTTTTCTTTATTCTGTTCTTTTCCTAAGTTAGGTTGGATGCTTGGCTCTTTAATTTTCATTTTTCTTTTCTAATTAACATCTCAGACCCTCCACCAGGGATCATTTTCCTTCTACCTGAAGTGTGTCTTTTCGAAGTTGTCTTAGAGATGTTCTATTGGTAGTAAAATCTCTTCAGTGTTCATTTATCTAAAAACTTTATATTACCTATATTCTTAGCTCTAAGAGTTATTTACTCTCAGCATACTGTAGTTATTATTCTCCTTTCTTTTGGTTTCAATTTTCTTTTTCATAAATTAGCCTAATTGTAGATCTTCTGAAAATAATCTGTATTCTCCCTCTGGCTCTTTTTTTTTTTTTTTTTTTTTAAAGATAGAGAGCCAGTGGGAGAGAGGCAGAGAGAGAGGGAGAGAGAAAATCTTAAGCAGGCTCCACGTTCAGCACAGAGCCCAATGCGGGGGATTGATCTTATGACCCTGAGATTATGACCTGGGCCAAAATCAAGCGTCAGATGCTCAACCAATTGAGCCACCTGGGCACCCCACTCTCTGGCTATTTTTAAGATCTTTCATTGTGTGCAATTTTAACTATGAAGTTGGGTTTAGATTTTTATTTAACCTTTATGTGACTTCTTACATTTGTATCTTTTTGCAGTTTTATAAATTCTCAAGCATAATCTCAAATATTCTTTCTACATCACTTTTCTTCCTATGTGGACTCTGCTTAGATTTGTTGTATTTTCTCATGCTCCTCTTCTATTAGGACACAGACTAGGCTGCTATAATAAGAGACCCTAGGGTGGCTTAAACAAAATTCAAACTTCTTCTCCCTCATATGAAAGTCAGAAGGGATATAGTCCAGGGGGCAGTTTACTAGTCAGCTAAGTTCTCACATCTTGTTGCTCTACTGTCCTTAGAGTATTGCCCTCTCCCACAAGCTAAAAATAGTTTACTACCATGTACACATTCCAGTCCACGGGAAAAAAAGGTATATCCCTTTCCTTTTATAGGCATAACCTATAAGGTTAAAACCTACGAGGGCACCTGGGTGGCTCGGTCAGTTAAGCGTTCAACTTCAGCTCAGGTCATGATCTTGTGGTTTGTGAGTTCAAGCCCCACATCAGGCTGTGCACTGAGAGTGCAGAGCATGCTTCAAATCCTCTGCCTCTCTCTGTCCCTCCCCTGTTCATTCTCTCTCTCCAAAATAAACAATTAAAAACAAAAAAAACCTATGCACGCATAACTTCCACTTACATCTAAATTAACAAAACTCTGTCACATAGTCAAACCTCACTATCAGAAAGGCAGTGAAATGAAAGCTCCTTTCACTGGACAGCAAAGGATCCAACTAATACATCCATAACTTAGTAAGGAATCAAGGAAAACTAGAGATATCGAATTCTCTTTTCTTCGCTTGCATATTTCCTCTCCCCGTCGCTTTATTTTGGTTGCTTTACTCTTTAGATCATCTTCCAGTTCTATTGACTCTCTAAACTAATCTGGTATTAAAGCTATCTATTAAGCTTGAATTTTTTAATTTATATTATTTCTAGAAGTTCCCCCTTCCTTTGTCTTCTGGTAATTTTTCATAGTCTCATTCTCAGAAGCAATATACTGAAATGTTTTAAAGCCTGAACTTAGGATCCATACTGCTGGCCAGAATTCTGCTCTACCACTTAGTGACCTCTGACTACATTTTTCCTCCTGAACATTTCCTACTGGAAATGCCTCTCATTAACAAAAGAAGGGAGAGTATCATAGTACCCAAAAATATCCCATTCTCTGTGTCTCTGGGTACTGATACGCACTGTGGCATCCAGGAGTTATTTTAAAAGAGTAAATGCCTCTCTTTTAGCAACAGCATAAATCATCAAAAAGAGCATCAACGGGAACCTCTTTTTACATGTATCACCATCTACTTAGTAAAACAAATATTCTTCAGCAACTCTTATCATAGGCAAATAACACGTTTTGCAAACCACGAAAAAAATGTTAGAGGCAGTGACTAGTATTTTCTAGGTTGACAAAAATTTTTTTTCCTGAAAAGAGAAGGTTTACAGATAAGGTTTACTAATTTATGCTAAGTATAGCTAATTACATCAATTCTGTAAACTAGATACATTTCCATAAATAGAGGTATTTATTCTAACATTATTCTCTTAATGGCACTGACACATAAATTATATAATCATAATTTAAAAATTTAAGACTAACCCACCAAAAGCAAGCCACAGCTAATGAAAAAGTATGAATTGCGAAAAACCTGTAAAGCAAAACAGCATAACTATCACTAAATTTCTGATATCTTTATCCTTTAAAGATGACTTCATTTCTTATCACCAGCTGAAATGTTATGACCTTTCACCGAAAGAGAAAGTAAAATGATGTGACCAACAACTAAACTTCATAGTATTATTTACAAAGCTCCTTCCTTTTATTGTTCATCAAAATCAAATCCATTATCCCAATTTTATTTTTATTTAAAAAATTTTTTTTCTTTAATGTTCATTTATTTTTGACAGGGAGAGACAGAGCATGAGCGGGGAAGGGGCAGAGAGAGACACACACACACAGAATCGGAAGCAGGCTCCAGGCTCTGGGCTGTCAGCACAGAGTCCGACGCGGGGCTTGAACTCACAGACCACGAGATCATGACCTGAGCCGAAGTCGGATGTTCAACCGACTGAGTCACCCAGGTGCCCCTCCATTATCCCAATTATAAAGATGAGGAAACCATACTAGGTTTAACTTGGATTAAATGACTTAGGCACAAAATAACTAGAAGGCTGTCCCAATTTTAAATGCCATTCTCTTTTCAATGTATCATGCTCTGTTATATAACAACACCACAACAATAATATAATAGCATACACCTACTGAGAGTTTACCACATGCCGTGCACTCTTTTAAGAAATCCTCACAAAAAGCTTGTGAGGTAGGAACTAGTAATTTGCCCAAGCCATACATCTAGAAGAGAAGCCATGATTCACACTTAGGCAGCCCAGTTCCAGAGTTCACACTCATTAACCAACATGCTAACTTGCTTCTATACTCACGTATGTACATGGAAACTTGTAAATGCATAGACTATCTTTGGAAGGAAACTTTGGAGGAATGAAGGGATATGGAAAGAAGGGAGATTTTTCACTGTATGTCTTGCGTGCATTTCTTGAAAGTCTGGCCAGAGGACGGGTAGAGAGTACTGCAGACATGGAGTTCCATTTAAAAAGGCAGACTCAGCAAAATGAAGAGTCTAATGAAAAAAACTATTTAAAAAAGGCTAGGTGGCTGAATATTCTCAGTGAAAGGCAGTGGGAAAGGAATGAGTATAGTCATTGTTTGAACAATAAGCTAGTAAACTACCAAAATCCCTGTTTGATATCTTAAGAACTTGCTTTCCTAACAGTGGGGGAAAGCCACCTAAGGCTTTTGAGAAATTTGAGGAAAGGAAGAAAAAAAAAAGCTCGATGAGAATTGTGTAGGTTGGAACAAAGGAATGAGAAACTGGAGCAGGGAGATCAGTTAGGAGAGCAAAGAATGGGCTGGGATTGGAGATAAAAGAAGGTTAATCTTAAAGGGCATAGTTCAGCAACGTTGCTGTGAACATCAAATAAGATAATGCATATATAGCCCTGGCAAATATATTTGCCATATAATGCCTGACAAATATTATCCACTAAAAAATAACTACTACTATCGCTGTTTTACTACTGTAACTAGAGTCTTACTGGTATTTTGACAAGAATTGTGGAAAGGTAATATAAAACAAGAGTGGACAGGGGCGCTTAGGTGGCTCAGTCAGTTGAGTGTCTGATTTCAGCTCAGGTCATGATCTCACAGTTCGTGAGTTCGAGCCCTGCGTCAGGCTCTGTGCTGACAGCTCAGAGTCTGGAGCCTGCTTCAGATTCTGTGTCTCCCGCTCTCTCTGCTCCTCCCCTGCTCACACGCTGTCTCTCTCTCAAAAATAAATAAAGATTAAAAAAGTAAATAAAGTAAATAAAATAAAACAAGAGTGGACAGCACTATGAGATTAGGAATCCCAAATGAGGAGGCAGAATAATAAAATTTATTGACTTTGAATTTTATTGAAGGGTCCACAGCTCTTTGAAAACCATAAACACAGAGGGGGAAGTAGAGACCAAGGAACCCAAATTAACACCCCTGATTGAAAGGGAAGATCTTTTTGCTGGCATATCTGGATCCAAAACCAAACTCTATAAATTGTGTGAGCCTGGACAAGTTATTTGCCCTGATTGATATGCAATTTTTGTATCAACAAAACAAATCTGGATTAAGATAACTTCACTTGTTTCTGATAATTAAACAATATGACATATTTTAGGTACATATAAAATAAAATACGTAGCATGGGACAGGTTAAATGCTTTTTCCCTCCTAAAGTGAAACAAATAGAGGATCAACATTCTGGTTTGATGAAAATATTGCCACCTTAGAAAACTACTGTTAGGATCCCAGTTTATTAGTTTGTTTGCTTTAAGAACTTTAATCTATCTTAGCATGGCTAGAATGTCATGAGTTTCTGATTCTCATAAACTGTGAAGCTCTACACAGTTTCCTGCTGTCAGAGGTTGCTGGCTTTGTGACAAGAAATAACACAGGCAGCCATCTTTGTCTTTTAAAACTCCTGTTGAGGACAATCTTAGTCCTAATCAACTTCTTAATTTTTGAGATAAGAGGAAGTCAGAAAAAATATAATCAAATTATTTAAATTTTTAAAAAATGTTTATTTTTGAGACAGAGACAGAGCATGAGTAGGGGGAGGGGCAGAGAGAGAGAGAGACACACACACACACACACAGAATCTGAAGCAGGCTCCAGTCTCTGAGCTGTCAGCACAGAGTCCGACGTGGGGCTTCAACTCACAAACCGTGAGATTATGACCTAAGCCGAGGTCGGACGCTTAACTGGCTGAGCCACCCAGGCACCCTATAATAAAATTATTTAAAGTCTTGTTTTCATGAGAGATGAATCAGTTTGATCAGGCCTAGAAACTGGCCATTCAAATAAGAATAAATAACTTAATTAGGGATCTTTGATTTTGTGCCTACCGTGAAGAAATCTACAAAAAGATATAAGACTGTTGATTTTCTAGGATTTGTTTTAAAGAGTTAAAACAATTTTATTTACTCATAATGGAATCAGATGAGATTTTATAAATGAGAGATCCTAATCTGGCAATAAGGAGTTACAAATTGCTGGCCACGTATGTTTATAAATGGATTTTTTCATAAGAATCAAACATTTCCAAACATTTTTTCTGTAGGCCATCAACCCCGGGTTGATAAGCTACCATCAGCTTATACCAGGATTACTGTAATAGCCTCTCATCTGGTTTCCCCACATCCAATTTTTCCCTCTCCAATCTTTTTTCCACAATGAAGCCAGAACGATCAGTATAAAAAGATAAATTTAATCATGTTACTGACCCTCCTCCCAAATCCCTCTAGTTAAGATACTTCAGTTTTTTTCCACTACCTTTAAATACAAACCAAAAATGTTAACATGGCCTACAAGGGTCTGCACAGTTGAGTCTCTAACTCCTACCTAGCTTCACCTCACAATACACTTCCTCTCATTCTCAATGCTCCAGCCAAACTGGCTTTAATATTCTCCAGTGTGCCATGCTCTCTCCTGCCAAAGACACAAGTTGGCTGGTAAAGTGTTCTGGAAAAATATTACAGAGGAAAAGGAAGACAGAGAGTTCATAGGGCATGGAGATTTACAATTAGAAAAAAATGGTATTTGGGGTGCCCGGGTGGCACAGCTGGTATAAGCGTCCAACCCTTGATTTTGGCTCAGGTCATGATCTCATCGTCTGTGAGTTCGAGCCCCACATAGGGCTCTGCACTGATGGTATAGAGCCTGCTTGAGATTCTGTCTCTCCTTTTCTCTGCCCCTCCCCAGCTTGTGCTCTCACTCTCAAAATAAATAAACTTAAGAAATTTAAAAACAGGGGTGCCTGGGTGGCTCAGTCGGTTAAGCGTCCGACTTTGGCTCAGGTCATGATCTCACAGTTCGTGGGTTCGACCCCGCATGGGGCTCTGTGCTGACAGCCAGAGCCTGGAGCCTGCTTCTGATTCTGTGTCTCCCTCTCCCTCTGCCCCTCCCCTGCTCATGCTGTCTCTCTCTGTCTCTCAAAATAAAGAAATGTAAAAAATAAATAAATAAATAAATTTAAATTTAAAAATAAAAAAAAGTGATACTTGAACAAACACCTAGAGGCAATGGGAAGTTAGACAATGCAGTTATGCAGATCTTTGAGAGGTCTGCTGACTTCCAAAGAGAAAGAAGGGCACCCTAACAGGAGTGCAATGTGATTAGTAGGAGATAAAGTAAGAGATAGCTAAATATAGACTTTCAGGCCATGGTTAAGACTTTGGCTTTTACTTGGTGTGAGATGGGAAATCACTGGCTGGTTGTGAGGAAAGGATGACAGATTCCCACTGAAATTTTGAACAGGTATCCTGCTGTTGAAATGAAGGAGGAAGTCAAGGACAGAGGTAAGAAGAACTATGTGAAAGCAAATGAAACAACCCAAAAGATGGTAACCTGGACCAAAGTAGTAGCGGTGGAGTGGTAAGAATTAGTTATCTTCCAGATACATTGTGAAGTCAGGGCCAAAAGGAGTGAGGAGTTGGAAGGAAAAAAAAATGAATAATTAACAGAAAAATAATAAGCAAAAGATAATAAATAATAATAAGACACCAAACCACAGATCCAAAATATTCAGAGAACATCAAGCAGAATAAATACTGAAAAACTTCACCCAAGCATATATTCAAGCTGCAGAAAATCAAAGACAAAAAGAAAATGTTGCAAGAAGCCAGAGGTGAAAAAACACTTTACTCAAGAGGAGTTAAGGATGAAAATTACATCAAATTTCTCTTCAGAAATTACACAAGTAGAGAGAGTGAACTATTTAAGGTGTTGAAAGAAAAAACTCATCAAGCTACAATTCTGTATTCAGCAAAATCATCCTTCAAATGAAAGATAAATACAGATGTTCTCAAATAAAAATTCCAGTAGACCTGCCCTGCAAGAAATGTTAGAAATTCTTTAGAAGGAAGGAAAATGAGTTAGGTCAGATTACATGGACACAAATATGAACATATAAAGGTAAAATAAAATCTTTTATTTTTCTTATCATTAATTGATCTAACAGATAACAGTCTGGAATAATAATAGCAACAATATATTAGGTGACTACAGCTTATGGATAAATGAAATGAATGACAGCAATATTATAAGAGATTGGTGGGAGGAACTAGGAATACTGTTATAAAGTACCTGTAATGCCTTGTGAAGTAGTATAGTGTTATATGAAAGTGGACTTGGATTAGCTATAAATGTGTATTTTAAATTCAAAGAATTTAAAAAGAATTTAAATTCAAAAAATTAAAAAAAAATAGTATAACTGATATGGTGAGAGAGGAGAAAAATGAAAGTACATAAAATGTTCAATTAAGACCAGAAGGCAGCAGAAAATAAAGATTAAAAAAGAAAAAACAAGAGCAATGAACAGAAAACAGTTAACAACTACGGTAGTCGTTATTTTTCTTAACGTTTATTTATCTTTGAGAGAGAGAGAGCGAGCATGAGCAGGGGAGAGGCAGAGAGAGAGGGAGACACAGACTCCGAAGTAGGCTCCAGGCTCTGAGCCGTCAGCACAGAGCCCGATGTGGGGCCCGAACCCATGAACTGTGAGATCATGACCTGAGCCGAATTCGGGCACTTAACCAACTGAGCCACCCAGGTGCCCCGACAGCTATGGTAGCTATTAATCCAGCATATCAAAAATCACTTTAAACATCAATGGTCTAAACACATCAGTTAAAAGAAAGACTGCCAAGTGGGCCAAAAAACAAGATCCCACTATATGTTGCCTATAAGAAACCCACTTTGAATATAAAATACAGACAGATTAAAAGTAAAGGAGCAACGGGGTGCCTGGGTGGCTCAGCTGGTTCAGCATCCAACTCTTGATCTGAGGTCTTAATTACAGGGTCATGGAGCCTACTTTAAAAAAAAAAAAAAGAAGAAGAAACAAGTGAAGGAGCAAGTAATACCATGCTAATCCCAATCAAAAAAAGAAACAGTTGGAGTAGCTATACAATTTCAGACAAAGCAGACTTCAAAGAAAGGAAAATCATCAGGGATAAAGAGTAATATTATATAATGAAAAAGGAGTCAATTCTCCAAGAAGACATAAAAATCCTTAAAGCATATGTGCCCGACAACAGAACATCAAAATATAGGAGACAAAAACTGATAGAACAGCATGGAGAAATAGATGAATCCACTATTACACCTGGAGACTTCGACACCACCTTATCAGTAATTCAGAGATTCAGCATGCAGAAATCAGTAAGGACGTATTTGAATGAAACAATACCATCAATCAATTGCATCTGATATTTATAAAATACTTCATCTAACAACAAAACACATTATTTTCAAGTGCACATGGAACATTTACCAAGACAGACTATCATCTATAATCGAGACTACACGTCTCAATAAATTTAAAGGCATTGAAGCTTGTTATACAAAGTATGTTTTCTGACCACAATGGAATTAACCTAGAAATCAGTAATAGAAAGACATCAAAATGCCCAAATACCTGGAAACAAAATAACATATCTCTAAATAATCCATGATTCAAATAAGAAATTAAAATGGAAATTAGTATTTTGAACAGACTGAAAATGAAAATACAACACACCAAAATTTGTAGACTAGGGAGCCCAGAAATCAACCTTTACATAAATGGTCAAATGACTTGACAAGGTTGCTAATACCATTCAATGAGGAAAAGGCAGCCTTTTCAACAAATGGTGTTGGGAAATGGGTATTCACAAGCAAAAGAATTAAGCTGGATTCTTATCTTACAGTTTATACAAAATTAATTCAAATGGATCAAAGACCTAAATGTAAGAGCAAAAGTATAAAACTTTTAGAAGAAAACATCAGGGGAAAAAACCTCATGACATTAGATTTGGCAATGATTTCCTGGATATGACATTAAAAGCACAAGCAACAGAAGAAAAAAGATAAATTAGAGTACATCAAAATTTAAAACTTCTGTGAATCAAAGGACACAACCAACAGTGTAAAACAGCAACTGATGGAGTGGAAGAAAACATCTGTGAGCCATATATCTGATAAGGTGTTAATATCCAGAATACATAAAGAACTCCTACAACTCAACAACAAAAAAACCAAATAACACAAATAAAAAATGCGCAAAGGACTTAAATAGACATTTTTCCAAAGAAGAGAAGATACACAAATGGCCAGTAAGCACATGAGACATTCAACATCACTAATCATCAGGGAAATGCAAATCAAAACCATAATTAGATATCACTTCAGATCCATTAGGATGGCTATTATCAAACCAAAATAAACGAAACAAACAAAAGAGGAAACCAGAAAATAATAAATATTGGTAAGAATGTGGAGGAATTGGAACCCTTGTGCACTGCTGGTGGGAATATGGAAAACAGTATGGCAGTTCCTCAGAAGATTACATATAGAATCATTAACATATGATCCAGCAGTTCTACTTCTTATGTTCTTTATTTTATTTTTTGAGAGAGCCAGTGAGCACGTGAGTGGGGGAGAGATGCAGAGACAGAGAGAATCTTAAGCAGGCTCCATACCCAGTGGAGCCTGAGACAGGGCTCAATCCCACAACCCTGGGATCAAGACCTGAGCTGAAATCAAGAATCAGCCACTCAGCTGACTGAGCCACCCAGGCGCCGCCCCCCTCCTCCCCCCGCCCCCCCAAAGCCAGCAGTTCTATTTCTGGGTATATACCCAAGAGAACTGAAAGCAGAGACTCAAACAGATATTTGTAGTACATCCATGTTTACAGCGGCATTATTCACAGAGGTCAAAAGTGGAATCAACCCAGGTGTCCATCAACAGATGAATGGACAAACAAAATGTGGTATATGCATGCGATGGTATATACATTCCTTCCTTAAAAGGAAGGAAATTGTGACACATGATACAACATGGATGAACCTTGAAAATATTACGTTAACTGAAAAAAGCCAGTCACGAAAGAGCCAATACCGTATGATTCCAAGGTACATGAAATACCTAGAGCAGTCAATAGTCCAATCTATAGACAGGAAGTAGAATGGTTGTCAGGGGCTGGGAGGAGAGGGGAATGCGGAGTTAAGTATTTAATGGGTACAGAGTTTCAGCTGGGGAAGATGAGAAAAATTCTAGAGATATATGGTGAAAGGTTTCACAAAAATGTAAATGTACTTTACTGAACTGGACACTTAAAAATGGTTACAATGGTAAATCTTGTATTATGTGTATTTTATCATAATTTTTAAAAATATATAATTCATCACACTAACTTAAAAAAAAAAACCTTAAGTAGAGCAGTCGGCAAAGGAGGACAAGCAACAGCCAGTGAGGTAGGGGAAACCATGTGTGCGGCTTTAGAAGACAGAGAAGAAAACGTGTGAAAGAAGTGATCAACTGCTAAATGCTGCTGCTGATTCCAGGAAGAGGAGGGCTGGGAACTGACCACTGGGGGTCACTGGAGACTTGAACTCATTTCAGTGGACTAACCTAGGGACAAAAGCCCGTCTGGATTCAGGAAAGACAGAGTGAGAAATCAGAAACAACTGTAGAAAAAAATTTTTAGGAGTTTGCTAAAAGAATAGAGAAATGAGCAGTCACTACTACAAGGGAAAGAGGATTTGGGTTTAAGAGGTCTTTTGTGTTATTTATTCTATTTTTTCAGTAGGTAGACAGTCAAATACATCAAACATTTGAGAGCTACTCAGTAAATGTTTGTCCAGAAGAAACTATTTATTCTCAAGACTTAAGTTTTCCCTTGACACTAGAGGTTAGTGCAATTTTGAATCATGCTTTTTTCCAAACCCTCCAAACATTATGTCATCTTTTCCCAAGGGCATTAAAATTTTTAATGAAACTCTTCAATAATAATATTGTAATAAGTGTATAATAATTTAACTATTCTTTTGGCTGGATATGTCCAGATGTTATTATAGATAATGATGCAATGAATATTTGTGCATAAATTTTTATCCAAAGTTATCATTTTTTTCCCTGGGTTACATTCTCCAATGGATCGTTACTAGATCTAAGATTAGGTTTTTCATGGAGACTACTAGGGTTTATCATTGACGTTTCCCTCAGAAATATGTGGTTCCCATTTCACTATATCCCTAACAGCAGAGTTTCAACTTAAAGTTTTAAATTTAAGTGTTCTTAGTTTAATTGTATTATCAAAAATGCATTACCCTAAACTTAAATTTCTTTGATTAACTTCTGAAGTTAACCTGTTTTTCAGATATTTATCATTCACATCTTTTCTCTTTAGCTAACTGCCTAGTCTTTTCTCATTTGTCTTTGAAAAAAAGTTATTTTCCCAATCAATCAGTCTTTTCTGCTTATTTATTAAGGACAGCCACCCTTTTGATTATTCCAGGTTTTCCCCCTAGGTGTGTTGCTTTTAATAGTTTATCATATCCAAGTTAATTTTTGTTACTATGTTAAATCTATGTTTTCCTTTGTCATCTTCCCTTCCTAGTTCATAATTTGGTTTATAAGTGCTAAGGACTGGGTGTTAGTGGATTAAAGTAAAAGACTGGATTTAGGAATGAAAGTTCTGTTGTAAAGGGCGTAGAAGAAAATCTCTTGTGCTATCGATACCTGGATTATTGTCTGGTTTGCACTTAAATGAAAGTTTAGAAAGTTTATAAATGTATGGCCAATAAATAAGTATATAATAAAATCTGGTGAAAGCACCTAGATAAACAAGACTTGGATTCAGAACACCAATAATTAAGTGCTGGCTCTACCACTTATTAAGCTGGAAGACTTTGGACTTCTTAATCTCACTCAATTCTCATGATCTATAGTAACAGCACAACACTTACTGAGGGCTTACTATGCATCAAGCATGATTCTAAGAATTTTACTTCTGTAACATTCAAATATCACTCTACAATATTACAAACACCATTTTGCATAAGAGAAAACGTATAACCTAGACAGGTTAAAATAACTCAAAACTCATACACAATTAGTAAATGGCAAAACCAGAATTCAAACCTAGGCATTTTGTTTGATTCCAGTGCCCCCATCCTGGCTCCAAATCACTCTATTATTATTATATGGCCTCTCGTCTTTAAAATGGGAATGATACTATCTATCTCACAGGTGTGGTGAGAGGATTAAATGAGGGGATATACAAGAAAGAACTTTATAAAGTATAAAGTGGCAAGTATAAGGAACCATATTATTAAGGATTTTTGTGAATAACAAAAAAATCAGATACTACGTATGACTTAAAATTGGTTACAAACAAAACAGGCAAAAAAGGAGAACCTTCTCACACTGCTGGTGGGAATGCAAACTGGTGTAGTCACTCTGGAAAACCGTATGCAGGTTCCTCAAAAAGTTAAAAATAGAACTACCTATTACCCAGGAACCACAACGGATACAAAAATACTGATTCGAAGGGATACAAGGACCCTGATGTTTATAGCAGCACTATCAACAACAGCCAAATTATGGAAAGAGCTCAGACATCCATTGACTGATGAATGTATAAAGAAGAAGTGTTATATATGCACAATGGAATATTACTCACCCATAAAAAAGAATGAAATCCTGCCACTTGTAACAACATGGATGGAGACTGAGTATTATGCTAAGCAAAATAAAAGTCAGAGAAATACAAGTACCATACGATTTCACTCATATGTGGAATTTAAGAAACAAAACAGATGGATATAGGGGATAAAAGAAAAAGGAGGGCAAACCAGAAAACAGACTCTTAACAATAGAGAACAAATAGGGTTACTAGACAGGAGATGGGCAGGGGAGGTGCGGAGGGGCTAAATGGGTGATGGGTATTAAGGAAGGCACTTGTTGTGATGTGCACTGGGTATTGTGTGTAAGTGATGAATCACTAAATTCTACACCTGCAACTAATGTTACACTACATGTTAACTAACTGGAATTTAAATAAAAGCTTGAAAAAGAAAAAAAAAAAAGATGGTAACAAATTCCTCAAAGCATATACTGAGAACTAAAATCCTTACATACAGTAACCTGTTAAAGGTACCATGGTGGATAGCCCTTAGGCTCTTGCTTTCTGGCTGGAATAAAAAAATTCCTGCCTTAGCCTAGAAGAATACACAATTAGTTCCATAAAAATGATAGTGCAAAACATGATCCCTAACAGGACAAATCAGTTAAATATGCCAGTTTACAAACCTCATGAAAACAAATTCAAGTGGTCTTTCTTCCTCTTGGTCTTGCCACTCCTTCATCTCCGGTCAAACACCAAGAACTCGGTTTATACCCCTCCCTAAGATCTGTAATGCCACACCTACCTACCTACCTTCCTCTGTTTCTATCCAAATCCTCCACGCCCTCTGAGGTGCATTTAAAGCCCCAACTTCAAAGTTGTATCAATCGATTCGTGCCTATAGTCTTCTCTTCTTTACCTGACCTCTCATTACTTCTTTTATAAAACTACTTAGTCTCCAGTTACATTTTCTTTTGTTGAGATATAATTCACATAACATAAAATTCACCATTTTAAAGTATATAATTCAGTGGTTTAAATTACACTCGCGAGGCTGTGCAATCATCACCACTAATTCCAGAACATTTTCATTGCTCTAAAAAGAAACCCTACATCCAGTGGTAGTCACTCCCAATTTCCCCACCCAGTCTCTGGCAACCACTACTCTATTTACTGTCTCTATGGATTTGACTACTGTAGACATTTCTACAAATGGAATAATAGCATTTGTGATAATTTGTGTCTGGCTTCTTTCACATACAATGCAAGGTTCGTCTATGTTGTAGCATGTATTAGTGCTTCATTTATTTTTAAAGCTGGATAATAATATTCCATTGTATAGCTATACCACATTTTAGTTATTCACTTATCAGCTGTGGACCTTTAGGCTATTGTGACTAATAATGTTATGAACAAGTTTTTATGTGAACATGTTTCTAATTCTCTTGAGTTTATACCTACAGTGGAACTGCTGGGTCATATGGTAACTCTATGTTTAACATTTTTGAAGAACTGCCAGATTGTTTTCCATAGTGACTATACCATTTTACATTCCCACCAGCAGACCATGAGAGTTCCAATCCCTCCACATCCTTGTCAACACTTGTTACCGTCCAGTTTTTGATTAAAGCTATCCTAGTGGGTATGAAACGGTATCACGTGGTTTTGGTCTGCCTTCCTGAATGTCTCTAGCTATACTTTATCTTATGTAATGCATATTCCCCTAATTCACAATCAGCAAACGTTTTCTGTAAGGAGCCAGATAGTAAATATTTTTTTTTTTTTTTTGCTCTGCAGATCACACATGGTCTAAGTCACACATTCTCCTGGGTTTTTTTTGTTTGTTTTTTTAAACAACAAAAGCAAATACCATCTTAGTTTGATTGCCATACAAAACCAGGTCTTATATTGTAGTCTGGCAACCTCTACTTTGTGTCATAATTAGTGTTACCTTCTCTTGTATCAATGTCAACTTTGTTGAAAGCAAGTTAAGAACTGTTTCATATTCCTTCATAGTGATTTGTATAGAGCTCATGAATACAAGAGCAGAAGATCTAAAATTACTTAAACTGAACTTCTTACACAAAGAATGTCCTCAATTTAAAAAAATATATGTATCTCCCCACAGGTATTTACACAATATAAAGTACACTAGTTTTTAAAATGATTCCAGAAAGTAAAAAGTCATTTTTTCTTTTGAAATTGGTCAGCTTGACTACAAGTACCATAAGAATCAGAGAAAAAAAGTCTTTCATAACGCCCTCTGTACTCAAAATTATATTTACAGTTAATTTACTTATTAAAATAACTTTCTAGCATCAAATGTATTTTAAGGGAATACTTCCAAATCAAGTATCTCTAAATCCTACACCTACAAATAAGATTAAAATTATAGTAATATACTTCGGCAGAAGTTGATATATAGTAAAAAAAAAAAAAAAAAAAGTGAAACCATAACAAAAGGTACATATTTCTAGCAAATGTGAAAATCCAGTAATTTCAACAATTTGAATTTGATGTTCTGGAAATTATAGGTTGACCATTATAGAAGGGATTGGTTCTACAAAGAAACTCTTTGATATAGTAGAATGAAAACTAATATAAGAGACAGCAGACATAACTATTTATCTCTGAGCAAGTCGCTGAACTTCTTCGGAGCCCAGATTTCTCATCTTTACAAGTAGGAGTGATTCCATCTGTCCTACCTTTTTCACATAACTGTGAAGATCAAATGAGACAAAGTTTATAAAAGTTTTAAAAAGCACTCTACAAATAACATTACTCATATATTGTTAGAAGAATTAAGCAAAACCAAGCTTTGATTATTAAAATAAGTACAAACAAGAGTTCTCTGGATCTTCATAGATAACAAGCAATTCTCCTAATGGTCCCAATGACATCAATGGACACTACGGTGACTCATTTTTTTAAAGACTAATAGAGGAATGGAAATCAGCACAAACTGGTCTCACATTCTGAATAGCATAAAGGTTAACCAAGTGCATAAAAGTATCCAGACCGGTTCCCCAGGTCTCAGGAATCTAACACAACATTTTGCATCTTTAGCTTATTCTAGCTAAAAGAAAAATGTACTAAATATTCCTTTAAACACTAAACAGCCTGCTAAAATTCAGTGGAAACCAAACAGTAACCTCAAAAATCAAGTCAGAATCCATAGTAAAGTTTTGATGAAGAGAAAAGAAGGGATAACAGAACAATGATAATATTTAATATTCCATGCTAAGTGGTTCATATGGACCATACCATGTGATTTTCATGGCCTAAGGTAGAGTTACCATTATATCATATTATAGCTAAAGAAAGTGAGGCTAAGAAAAGTATCTTAACCAAAGATCACACAGTAATTTGCATAGCTGGGATCAGAATTCAGGCAACATGATTCCAATGCCCACATTCTTAACCTCAACTCTATGCTGTCTTCCTAAATTGTTTACCAGATTTTATTTTCCATAGTAGAAACAAAACAAGAACAAAATTTTTAAAAAGGCAAGATTTCCAGATGTGTGCTTCATCTTATTTTCTTTCCATGTCCAACTACTACAAAACTGATAAAAAGTAGTCAATGGCCAGAAGACTATACAAAATAGGGTGATGAAATGAAGCATTGAGATAACATATCTTGTATGTACTCATTCTAATATCAGCTTCTATTTAATTTTAATTCAAAATTAAGCCTTGTTTCAGCAGGTTTCTTTGCTCACAGTGGCTAAATTCTTTTAAGAAAACCCATTCCAATGGGTCTGAAATGTGCTAGAATACCTGCCTCAGAGAAGGAGCACTTCCAATATTTGAAATACTGTTTGTTGACAGAAATGACCACCAGGAAATACTTATTATCACCCAGGTCCACCCACATTCCATCAGCATAACCAACTGATCCCACCTCCACTTTCCCTACTCCCATTTTGACTTATGTATATATATACATCAATGCAAGGTCTGGTACATACTGAGTCTGCATGTTTACAAGAAATCAATATATTACAACAATCTCCTTGAAAATGCAATTCTGATCAAAGCTTTAAAATACTTCCAACTCTGAAAATTACTTTGAGTACAACATTTCTGCCCAGAAAATTCTGACTAGAAAGAAAACTAATCCTGCTAAATATTTGCTTAATAGTAGTATCTAACTCTATTTTAAAGTTAGGGCTGAATGAATTACAGCTTTTATCTTTCTTTTATCTAAAGAATATCATACAAGGAGAAAATAACTCCCAAATCTTGCATTTGACATCAATATGTTGAAAGACAGCGACCAGAGGTCACAAACATGGAAACATTTAAGGATATTAAGAGTTGCCAAAGAAGCAACATTTAATAAAAAAATTAAAATTACAAAAATAAAATGCAGGGTTATGAGAACAATCTTTAAGTTGTCATAAAAGGAATATTTCCATGATATATAAAATTTCCAAACAACCACATACACAAAATACCACAAATAAATGGAAACAATAGCACAGTTAAGCAGTGCCTTTGTCATGAAACACCAGAAAATATGATTAGAGGAATTTCTATGCAGAATTCTTTACAAGTATACCAGATATTTTCACTGAAAAACAGAATTCTCAATATAGAGCAAACTAAAAGACCGATAGGTTACCTACAACATTCATACACATTCACAATGATTAGAAATTTCTCAGTATCTAGACTGATCTTAATCCTTTGGTAGATATGAAACTATAAGAACAACAGCATATATAAATTGCGAAATCTGAAAAATGCTACATACAAGTAAATTACAAAATTACCAACTTTTTTTTTTTTAATTTTTTTTTTTCAACATTTATTTATTTTTGGGACAGAGAGAGACAGAGCATGAACAGGGGAGGGGCAGAGAGAGAGGGAGACACAGAATCGGAAACAGGCTCCAGGCTCTGAGCCATCAGCCCAGAGCCTGACGCGGGGCTCGAACTCACGGACCGCGAGATTGTGACCTGGCTGAAGTCGGACGCTTAACCGACTGCGCCACCCAGGCGCCCCCAAAATTACCAACTCTTAACATTGTGTTTGAGTCTAATGCTTTTGGACTCACATAATTTTCAATGTTCTTCAAAAATGAATTATTATAATATTTTATTGATAAAAATTTACCAATTTAAATAACTTCATATTAGTTAAAAGATACCAATCAATAAGAACGATTAAAATTCTCTGAGTATAAAAAAAACTTAGAGGCCTAGATCTGGACTAAGCTTGTTAACTGGGAAAAAGTATTTAGAGACAAATCAAAAACCACTTGAGTACAGGAAAAACATTAAGTATTACTAAAGTCTTGAGGGTCAAGGTTCAAAGGCAGATACTACAATTAAACATATATGACTAAATTTCCTAGAGGCTAAAATCTTAACATTTAGATCTAGAGCCCTGTTTCTAACAATGCCTTTTACTGGCTAGACGTAAATAACTGATTTATTTGCCTAAATCTATCTAAGGCATACTGAGCCCAGCAAACATCAAACTTAACTCAGTATCTGGATTAATACCAGGAAAAAAAAACAGTATTACAGTGGTCCCTAATCTTACAAATATCCATTATGTTGATCTACTACGAATACATGGCAGTGATAAAAGAAAATAAGACCAGTTGACTAAATTTAGTAAGACAAAAATATTATAATGCCTTTGTGCAAAGTGTTAGTTTGATTAATTTATCAATTGTATGGCCTCTAGGTAACAACAACCATTGGAAAAAGCCAAACATTTTCCCAAAAGCCAATTCTATGTTGAGAAGTGGCTCTACTCTGAGGCATGCATTCATTTTTTATTCCTTTAGTCTGCATTTGCTGAAATGTATTTACAAATTGGGCACCAAGTTCGGGGTGCGGGGGGAGGGTGGGTGAAGGAAAGAAAAGAAAATCTGAAAGACAGACACATGCTGTCTCTCCAAATCAGAACAAAACCTCTCTAGCTCTAACTGGCAGGGCTCCCCTACTAAACAGCAGCAGTGCAGTGGATGCAAACACACTGGAGTGAAAAAGCCTGCCAAATTAATGTTATGGGAGCAAAGAGAAAGAGTAGAAAAAATCTGGTCACTTATTAAAGGTTCTGTCAAAACTAGGGTAATGAAGCATACAAAAGGAAACGGAGAAGTTTACTTTCACAAGAATATCTTGTTATCAGCACACAAAAGTGAAGCAAAAAGAACTGGGCAGTCCAAATACAATTCATGAAAAAGGCTCCTGATCATTAAGAATTATTAGTAAATGTCTAAACTAATTTCCTTTTTTTCAATACCTGGCCTGGTATAAATCGTTGTGTCTGTAATCCGAGGAAAATCCCACAGCACAGGTTTCCCACCGTACTAAAATAAAATCTCAGACACATCGATCCCTTCATCATCTCCCAACCTATCAACTCCTCTCCTTCTCTCCTAAATCTAGATTCCAAGAGCGGTCATCAGTGTAGCTTAGTAGCTAAGCATAGACTTTGGAACCTAACTTCTGGGTCTGAAGTCCAGCTCTGTCACTTACTTGCTCTGTAATCGTAGGCAATGTCTTAACCTCTCTGTGCCTCAGTTTCATCATTAGGATAACAGTGCCTACTTCAGAGGGTTACTCTGAGTAAATAAGTTAGTATCTCTAGAGCATATGCTATAAATGTGCCTAGCACAGAGTATGGGCTCTATATGTGTCTGCTCTTCATCATAATTATACCCTTTTGAGTTAGTCTTTGACCAGCTACCTCTATTCTGTGTATTCCTCTGTTTCCCCCCAAATCAGCCAATGTAACATCAACCATGAATGAATCTTAAAATCTTTCATTGCAGGAGACAACACCATTATGTAACTGACATCACTACAACACATTCCTGGTCTGAAATCTCACCTGGACCTTCAGTATTGCACATCAATCCTCTTACCGATCATTGTTATACTTCCTCCCTCATTCCCTCCCCCCCTTACTGGTATCAAGTCCAGTCACTATCATCTTTTTTCCTCAAGTCCCACTCAGAAGATAAAGTCCCTCCTCACATTTAAAGGTCAATCCCTCTACCTGCTCTCTACTAATCCCTCTGCAATCTTCTGTCACGCAAGCTAGAAACATGCATGCCCATGTACAATCTGTTCCCCAAATAAGATCGATAGCTAAGTCCTGTGGATTTTACCTCCTAAATATTTCCTAAAATTGTTTACCCTTTTCATCCCTATTACTTGTTAATCAAAGCACTCATCATCCCTTAACCAAGTATTTCCATGAGCAATCAGAGATTAAGGAGAATCAAAAAACCGCAACATCAGAAGCTGAGGGAAGAGCAGTAATACTGACATTCTTTTTTAGCCTCCACCCAGCCTTACACCCCTTGAATCCATCCTCCAGTGCAAGCCAGAACGATTTATTTAAAATGCAACTCTACTGTGGTTCCCCTGCCTAAAATCCTTTAACAGTATATACCACCCTCTCCCTATGAATTCTTAACCATTCAGGTTAAGAGACTAGCCCTTCTTCCCACCAACCATGGATGTACTTCAAAAGATAGGAGAAAAAAAAAAAACTTTTTTTTTTCTTAAGACTAAATATAATTTTCTGAAGAATAGAAGAGGATCCAAAATTTGGTCCAAAAATTTCAATTCTCATGGAGTCTACGACTCCAAAAAGGTCCACTCTTCTAGAGGACTTAGGACCAAGCTCATTAACAGGGCCTGTAAAGTTCTCCATGATCTGGCCCTGGTCCATGTCAGCTTCACCAGCTGTCCCTCTATGTGGGCAGATATCAAGAATTGGTGAAGTAGACATCTGTTATTTTTGCATGTCTAGTATCCCTTCCTCCTTCTTTTGGTAACAGCATCCTGACTCTCTGTTGGGAAATAACCCATCTCCCTCACTGCAGTTTTGGTGGAACTGTCAATCAAGATGCCCCACCCTCCAGTGGGCAAAGGAGATCTCTTACCCAAACTCAAGGTAGGCCATTCAGGCAGATTTTCCTAAGAAGCTGAATCTTGAGGAGAGTGATGTAAAGGGAAATGGTTAAAGTAGATTCATTCTGACTGTGCTACGCTAAAGACGCTGTTTATTCCTGCTACCTAGGTCTCAAGCCCTGCACACTGACTGCCCTGGTGCTTCTTGAGGCTTCCTGAGGCCTGCATGCTTATTTTTTTCTTACATTCTATTATTCAACATCCTTCAAATACACGTCTTTTTCTGCTTAAATTAACCATTTTAGCCATTTGTTCATCCTTTTACTGGAAAAATATTTATTGAATTACGTGATGGTTAGTTGTAGGTGTCACTTGGCTAGGATACAGTAGTATCCAGTTACACAAACAAACACAGAATCTAGGTGTTGCTGTGAAGGTATTATGTAAATGTGGTTAACATCTACCATCAATTGACGTTAAGTGAAGGAGATTATCAATAATGTAGGGAAGGCTCCATCCAATCAGTTGAAAGCCTTTAAGGGCAAAACTGAGGCTCCATGAAAAAGAAATTCTATCATGTGGCTGCCAGAGAGTTTCCAGCTGCCCTACCCTATAAATTTTGGACCTGTTAGGCCCCACAACAACATAAGCCAATTTCTTGAAACATACCTCCCACTACACACGTGCGCGCACACACACACACACACTTATTTATGCATACGTATGCATAAATGTGTGTGTGTGTGTGTGTGTGTGTGTGTGTGTGTGTGTTTGTATCCTACTGGCCTGTTCTTTGAGACCCCTAATACACACACTTACTGGTGCTAAGAACAAGACAAAGTCTGTTCCTGTTGCTTGCAACCAAAGAACCCTAAGTACTGTTATATACATGACTGAGGACAGAGTTCACAAAGAGCTCCCTGTTTTATCCATGTGCTAATCGTTTAAGCTATGAGTACAATTTTTAAATTCTAAACCTAATGGCAACAAAAATAATTTTCTAGATTCCTCCAAAGTACAGGAATTAAAGAATGAAGGCATACTTAAGAAAGAAAGAGTGTCTAAAATAGGCAGAATGGGTAGGTTCCTTTACTCTAGTTCAGGAATCAGTATGCTCTGACCTGTAGGCCAAATAGGGCTCACTGCCTATTTTTGTGTGACCTATAAACTAAGAATGGTTTTTACAGTCTTAAACGTCTTTCTTTTAAATCAAAAGAAAATTAGTATTTCATGACATGTGAAAATTGTATGAAATGTAAACTTCAATGTCCATAAATAAAGTGGACACAGTCATGCTCATTTGTTTACATATAGTCTATGGCTGCTTTTGCCCTACTGTATTGCAACAGAGACCGTATGTCCCTAAAAACCTAAAATATTTCTTATCTGGCCCTTAACAGAAAAAAGTTTGCTGACCCCTGCTCCAGTAAAGAAATTCAAAAAAAGTATGAATTTTGGCAAATGGGCAAGAAAAGGGTAAAACTGTTAGAAAAGAAGACACAAGAAAAAGAATATATTAATTGTACTACTATTTATTGAGTATTTACCATACACAAAACACTGGGTTTGTTTTGTTATGTTTGAGAGAGACAGAGCATGTGTGTGCAAGTTGGGGAGAGGAGCACAGCGAAAAAGGAGAGGTGGGGGGGGGAGAGAGGAGGTGGGAGACAGAGAGAGAGAGAGAGAGAGAGAGAGAGAGAGAGAGAATGAATCTTAAGCAGCCTCCATGCTCTGCACAGTCAGATGCAGGGCTTGATCCCATGACCCTAGGATCATGATCTGAGCCAAGATCAAGAGTCGGATGCTCAACCAACTAGGCCACCCAGGTGCTCCTACAAAATACTGTTTTGAGCATTTTACATATTAATATTTCTAATCTTCACACCATTCCTATGAGGTAGAGACTATTATCCCCATTTTATAGATGAGTCAGAGGCTAAAACAAACTTGCCCAAGCTCAATAGATATAAATTACAGAACTGGGATTGCAACCCAGACAGTGTGGCTCTAGCATCTGTGAGGTTAACCAACACCACCATACTGCTTTACCACTGACCTTCTTGTCTATCTCATCTGCACTGCATTAATTTAATGAGTTGATTTTCCTTAGAACTGAAATATTACAAACTCTGTAGATGAATCAATACTAGAATAAATGAAGAAGTTTGTGGCAGTACATTCCTTTGAGAACATGAGAGATTTCCAAGACCTATGCCTATCACCCTTCTTAAAGATAGGAAAGTGAGGAAGACACTCGTTGGACTCAATCATCACTTTCCCCTATCCCATGCTTGAACTCAAAAGTTTAGGCAGGCTTCCATACTGAGGCTAAGATAAAGCACATTCTCTTCTCACATATCTTGCCTCATCACGACCAATTAATTAAGAATCTCTGGATGGTGGAGCTGCCTGGGTGGCTTAGTAGGTAAAGCGTCCAACTCTTGATTTCAGCTCAGGTCATGATCTCATGATTTGGGAGATCAAGCCCCACAGTGGGCTCTGCACTAACAGTGCAGCACCTGCCTGGGATTCTTGCTCTCTCCTCTTTCTCTCTGCCCCTTCCCCACTGGGGAGCACTTGTGCACACACACTCTTTCTCTCAAAATAAATAAATAAACTTAAATAATAAATAAAAGAATTTCTGGATGGTGGAGCCAGGATGTGGTTATTTCTCAAAGCTCCTCAGTTAATTCTAACGTATGGCCAAGCCAGAATGGAGACCCACACATCAGTATACTTCTCTCCTTTCAAGGAGAAGAGCAGTGATGAAAAAGAATCCAGGTAAGGGGAAGGGCAAGGCTAGAGATGGGAACTTGACAAAACCTGTCTTTGAAGAATGGAATTTTTATTTAGTGCTACAGTATGCTAGTAAAGAACATTTCTAGTCTTCTTGCCTCACCATCTGAAAACTTTATTAAAAAAAAAAAGCAGGTATGAAAACAAAAATATTTGTATATATGCATATACATATGTTTACACAAAAAAATTTCAGTAAGGGTACACAGCAAATTGTTAACTATTATTTTTTTGCCTTATCTGTACTTTTTTCTTGATCTGTACTTTATATGTTACCTGTTATTTCTTCTCATAATGCATGACTTGTTTAGTTCAAAATAATGAGCTTTTTAAAAACAGTGTGACTAAAAAGATCTTCAAAGATTACTTTAATTATACTTTGAATAGAAAAATATATAAAAAACTAGTAAAAATTACTTGGTGCTTTTTACTGAAAAGCAGTTTACTTTTTGTCAGGGCACAAAACATAAAATCTCCCTACTTCTCTGCAGTGGAGATCTATATTCTAACAAACATATTAATGAATCTTTCCCACCAAATGGCTATTACTAATTAAAGTCTTACTAATACTAATTTATAACAATACTGAGTGTGAGAAGAAAATATTTTAGATAAGAATAAAACGGAAATATTTTGAAGTTTTACTAACACAAATGTCTATCACACAGGCTAATTTTTACAATATTTACAGTAGTCTCAATTTAGTTAAAATAGCCTCCTTATATGGATTACACATTTAAATGAATTTTAAGTTTTTCATATGGCTTCCAGCTTCAGAAAACAAAGAAGTAGGCAATGGGGGTGGTAAAGCAGTACCCAAGCAATCACAGGGCTTGGCCAAAGGTCTAAAGCCATAATGAGTTAATGCTCAAACGTGTTGTCATTTGTTTGCTGTTGTGATACTTCGGTAAAGGACCCAGCTTCGTGTATATTCATAAAGCATAGAATAGAATAGAATCACCAAAGAATAGAATCTCCAACCTGGTTAAATGGTAAGCCTCAAGAGACAAAATCACATCAGCAATGCTGATTTTTTAAAACACAGCAGGCAAATAGAAAGACCATCACCATGAGGGAAAACAGATGGGTTTTTCAATCCGCTGGAGAAAAGAACCGTGACCCAAAGCAAGGTAAACCTCTGCAATGGGCCGGGGCTAGCTGTAGACAAGTCAACGTGGAGAGGCTACTCATAGAAAATAGCCCTGTCTGAACTGCCTAGGTAGAGTTAGCATTTATTATATTTATTATGATTAGCCTTCATCCTAGTGGCGAGTGTAGTACCCACAGGAGGGATTTTTCATTACAAAGGTAAACTAACTCTCAGAACACTAAGAGCATTTGGAAGTCTCACTCAAGAGTGTGTCTTAAAAAAGAAAATTAGCTCATATAATTATAGTAGGGTCAGGACCAACATTTAAAGATTTTAGTGATGGTGTCAGCAGTTCAATTTAAATTTAAAGGTGAAAGTACCTGAGAAAAATTAGCACTTTTTGTAAAAAAACAAGAAAACATTTCTACTTTGAAAACCAAAGCATAATTTTTTTGCAATGTTAAACGGCTTCTCATAAAGAAACCTACCTGAATCCAGCAAAAACACTAAGATTAAGATTCTATAAAAATCAGGTGTTGGTTCACAAGTGTTACCTAATATAATAACTATTCTGATATATTTTTAACTTTATGAGACTCCAACCCTCAGAAAAAATGTATGAATAACTCTAAAGATGATATATAATGGAACTCTATAAAAATAAGCAGGAATAGCATAGTGAGAGATATCTAAAATACGTACCAGAAATATAAAAAGAGAAAGAGAATGTATCTCCTATATATAACTATATACCTAGTTACCAAGTTTAAAAGGAAGGAAAGTTGGATTGCAAACAAGAACATGCCCGAGATACTTCAATCAATAAACCAAAGATTAAAAGGCATATTTGACAGAAATGTTCCAAATATTCCAGAAAGCTCACAGCTCAACAGCTTTTTTTCTTTACTTTGCAATTCAGAGGCACTTTTAGAGTTCTAAATCACTGCTAGGCACCTGAAAGTTCTCAAGCCTAAAACTGTAAATCTTCAGAAATCTATAATTTTCTAGTCTAGTTAAAATACATATGCTTGGCTTTTAAAAAACAATAAAACAAAAAAGCTAGCCAAACTGTAACTTATAATCTGAAAAATATACAGACACATTTGCCTACTTAATGGAACATTTTACATTTCCAGGTATAAAAGCACAACACTACAAAGTTACAGTAACTAAAATCTAGTAGCAACATCAGAGTAGGCAAATAAAGCAAGCCTAAAAACTAAAAAAAGAAAAAAGAAAAAGAAACTCAAGCATGTATTTTATTTCCAATTCTTAAATGATCCAGCAATTCTAACACAAATGGGAATTTTTGATACAGAAAAACACAAGCAAACAAAGGTGTATGCAAACAACAAAAACAAAAAACCAGGAAACACAAGGTTTTCAATAGAAGAATGGATAAATTACTACACATCATTAATGGCGGTTGTCCTTGGGGAAAGGGATTTTCACCCTCTAAACTATACCTACCAAAAATATTTAAATGTACAGAATAAAATAATTCTACTGCTTGGAATTTATCCTAAGGAAACAATTAAGACTGCATGGAACAATTCAACTGCAATGATTGATATTCAGACCAGTTCTTACAATAAAAAAACTGAAAAGTATATGAAATCATTTAAATGATGGCAAATTCATATAACAGGATACTATGCACTGATATTATTTATTCTTAGATATTATTAAAATATACTCATTTTTCGGGGCGCCTGGGTGGCGCAGTCGGTTAAGCGTCCGACTTCAGCCAGGTCACGATCTCGCGGTCCGTGAGTTCGAGCCCCGCGTCAGGCTCTGGGCTGATGGCTCAGAGCCTGGAGCCTGTTTCCGATTCTGTGTCTCCCTCTCTCTCTGCCCCTCCCCCGTTCACGCTCTGTCTCTCTCTGTCCCAAAAATAAATAAACGTTGAAAAAAAAAATTAAAAAAAAATATATACTCATTTTTCACAAAAATTCACAACATATTTTTGTTTTTTTCACATTTGTTTATTTTTGAAAGAGAGACAGAGCATGAGCAGGGGAGGGGAAGAGAGGGAGAGTCACAGAATCTGAAGCAGGCTCTAGGCTCTGAGCTGTTGGCACAGAGCCCAACGCAGGGCTCGAACTCACAAACCACAATATCATGACCTGAGCCAAAGTCGGACACTTAACCGACTGAGCCAACCAGGCACCCCCACAATATATTTTTAAAAGGAAAATGAAACATTATGCTTCTGATCTCCTTTAAGTTTATTTATTCATTCTGAGAGAGACACAGACAGAGAGCCCGCAGGGGGAGAGAGAATCCCAAGCAGGCTCGGCACTGTTAGCCCAGAGCCCGATGTGGGCCTTAAACCCACGAACCCTGAGATCATGGCCTGAGCCAAAACCAAGAGTCAGACACTTAGCTGACTCAGACACCTGGGCACCCGTGATCTCATTTTTTAAAAGAAAAAAATACATATGCATTAAAAACCACTGGGAAAGATATATACCAAAATACTAATAGGCTGAGAAGTAAAATTAAGGGTTTTTTTTTTTTTTTTTTTAGCTTATTTCATGCACTCTCAAAAGGGACATTATCACCCCCAAGGGGATGAAAATTGGCTACTGAGGGCAAAAGAAAAAAAAGGAAAGAAAATGAACATTCTTTGCTTATAAAACACAAATTAATATATAATACATAAACAGAGCAGTATTAAAATTTTATGAGGGGGTACAATTAGAAAAATAATATCTAGGGGCGCCTGGGTGGCGCAGTCGGTTAGGCGTCCGACTTCAGCCAGGTCACGATCTCGCGGTCCGCGAGTTCGAGCCCCGCGTCGGGCTCTGGGCTGATGGCTCGGAGCCTGGAGCCTGTTTCCGATTCTGTGTCTCCCTCTCTCTCTGCCCCTCCCCCGTTCATGCTGTGTCTCTCTCTGTCTCAAAAATAAATAAACGTTAAAAAAAAATTAAAAAAAAAAAAAAAGAAAAATAATATCTAAAAACACTGGGGCAGGACGAGCGATAATGATAAAAAGGTTGAGAAACACTGCCTCATTGGTACTCTCAATTTTTCTACAATGAACTCGATTATTACTTGCGCTTGAATGGTAAATATGTACAGTTAACTAATTAAAAAGAGAGATACGATGAAAGTTAAGAAAGCATTAATTTTCATTATTGAATATAAAATTTATTCCTATACTGTCTTTAAAATAGAATACAGAGTTTTTAAAATATAATACTAAAATGAAAATATAAAGAAATTGATAAAGTACTGCATCAGAACATCTGGATTCACCTGAAGAAGTAAACTACAGATTCCTTGGCCTTACTGCAGACCCATCAAGATTTCTATGAATGGGGCGAGTGGCTTTTATTAAATGAGGCATATTTATATCATCATCCCACTCCATGGAAATATGAAATGCAGATAGATTTTAATTTAAGACTAAGAGATTTTTAAATTATGTACTAAAGTGATAAAATTAAACTAAGAGCCTAGAAATCTAGGAATCCCTGCTAAACTCCTCCCTTTCCTTTAAGGAACTTGATTCAAATTTCTTCATGAACTCTCAAACACACCCTATTATTCACTATCTCTACTGGGTACAAGGCACTGTGAAGAATATAAAACAAAAAAGGAATATTGATAAATTTTGCCCCTAATTTAGGGGCAAATAAACTCACTTAGGCCAACATTAACCATTGGCTTTCTCAAGGCACCATTAGTCACAAAGAAACACAGGTTTTCTTTGCTCTTATGATGCAAATTAAACAAGGAACAAAAGTCACTGTTGGATAATAATAACTAAGATGCAGTCAGTCACACTCAGTTCTCTAGTTAGTATACTTAACTTGGCACATCGGCCTTGAAATACGCAGGATTCCAAATTCTGCCTACACCAAATTCAAAATCTCCCTTGTTAAATCCTCCAGGTTTAAAATGTTAAACCACAATGCCAAGATTTATTGCATACATAAAAAATGAAACTACCCTGGTGCATAGCTAAGAGTCCTATTTAACTGACTGAGAATATACCTGGATTAGTCAAAGTAGTGGATACAAAGTGTAAGATATCGCTCCAGTCCCTAGCAATCTTCTCCAATTTCTTATAGCCACCAAAGCCAACTTTCGGTGGTGGTAATACAAACAGTGTCAGCAATAATATTTAAGCGCTTTTTGTATGCCACACACACTTATTTAGTCTTCAGACATGTCTAAGAAATAGGTATTGTTCTTTTTCCATTTTACAGATAAAAAAACAACAACAACAACAAGAAATAAGGAGGTGAATTTGCAGCTGGTAGATGCGATCTGTGATCTGCAAACCTTCACTGAGTGTTTTGCCTGCTGACCACAAATATGTTACTACCAAATGACCAAATATTCAAAGTGAGATTTGGTGTATCATCTCTCTATATAAATAAATTTAAAACTTGTAATTAAATAATTATCCATAAAACATCATATAAATGTATGTGACTGAGGCAAACCTGAGTGAGAAGAATTGAACAAAAATTGTCCAAGTTATCATACCAACAGTACAATACTCTTCCCATTTCTCTTGCTCCTTAAACCCCATAAAAGGCAACTTAATTTTGCTTGGTTTTAAAGTACAAATTTTAGGGGTGCGTGGGTGGCTCAGCTGGCTGAGTGTCCGACTTCAGCTCAGGTCATGATCTCATGGTTTCAAAGTTTGAGCCCTGCATCAGGCTCTGTGCTGACAGCTCAGAGCCTGGAGCCTGCTTCAGACTGTGCCACCCTCTCTCTCTGCCCCTCCCCTGTTTGTGCTCTTTCTCTTTCTCAAAAATAAACATTTAAACTTTTTAAAAAAAATAATGAAATACAGATTTTATCATTACAGCCTTTAACTCATTTTATCCCATAAGAATCTTCATCTTTAAAAGTTTTACTAAATTTCATTTCCTATTCTATAATGAATTCATTTTAGAACTTTCATTTTCCTCTTAATTTTTTTTAATGTTTACTTATTTTTGAGAAAGAGCGGGAGGGGCAGAGAGAGAAGGAGACAGAGGCTATGAAGCGGCTCTGCACCACGAGTGGAGAGCCTGATGTGGGGCTTGAACTCATGAACCGTGAGATCATGACCTGAGCTGAAGTCAGATGCTTAACCAACTGAGCCACCCAGGTGCCCCTATTACTTTCATTTTCTTATTATAAAATATATGATGTATAAAAATTCAGAAAATAAAAGGTATAAAGAAAAAAATAAAACCACCTATAATCCCAACTTCAAGATAACTTTAGTTCTTTTGGTATTTCCTTTACACCTATATATGAATAGGTATTTTGCAAAATTTAAAACTGAAATTATACTATATAAACACTGGTAGTCTGTTTATTTCTCTCCTAACAATAGAGAATTTTTTAAAAATCGTGCAAATACAATTCTGATTGATTTTCTACAAAACACTTCGGCTTATTGGACTTTTTACATAAAGTGTTCTCTCTCTTGCAAGTATTTGAATGTTTTTAAAAACTCGTTGTTAAATTTTACTGATTAAATAAGCATTTTCTTTGGACTACTAAAAAACGGCACACATCCATCTTCGGCACATCAATGTATCGAAGACATAGTTATGGAAGTGTTATGGCTGCAAAAGATCAAAACCGTGACAATTCACTCTAGACACAAGCTCAGCCCAATACACTGGAACCCAAGCAAAGCCAGCTGAGAACACCACAAAGCGAGGATTCTTTATATCCAGTGTTGAAGGCCTAGTGCTTACATACACATGCAAGCAGATGGTACTGAGTGGTGACACAATCTCAAGCTTGTCCCATTGATGACAGTAGTCCAAGTCTAAAACAAAATGGGAATAACAGAATGACTACATCATCTAAACCACTCTACTCATGGTTTCAACTGCAGATTTTGGTTGGTTCTTGAATTATAATACTGTCCTATTACAATGTGAAAACTATGACACTGGAGTACTATGAGAAGTCACTGAATATTTATTTAAAGTTCAAAGGAATGTTTTACAATGAAGTTTGTCCTAAGTGTGAAACTATTCAAAATACACAAAAACTTTTTAAAAAGAGTATACTATTCAACCAATTTGAGTTACTCAAATTCCAGACTTACCATTTGGATGTAAAAGAAACACCATCCAAGTAACCTACTACCTGAAAATCTAAACAAACAAAGGTGAGTCTGAGACATAAGATTCACCGTCTAAACTCACTTGCCCGTGGTTTTTCTTAATCTGATATTCTCAAGTAATTAAATTAATCAAAGTCACCCGCAATTTTTAGATATACACATCTACAGGGCAAACTGACACTTCTACTTTATATGCAAAACAATGTCCGGAAGCATGAAAATTTCATACCAGGGGTTATGTATGTCATTACTAAACTGATTCTACGATTAGAGTGGAAGAGTGGAATGTACAGAAAGCAGTCTAAAAGTTGTCATGCAGAAATATAGCAAAAAACCCAAAATAACAAGAACACTTCAAGGATACCAAGAACCAAAATGTCATACAAAGTTGTATTTTTTACAGACCAGTCATCTTACAACCTTAGTCTCGGACAACTGGAAACAAATTTTAAAATACGTTCCTGCTTCACAAAAACAACCCTGTTCATTCTATCTACATTTATTGTACTGTACTTCCAACTCAAATCAACATGACAGATCCCACACTCCATGAAATAATGTTACTGCCACACGTGGTAAGGTTCATCATATCCTCTCCGAAGGTCCCTATAGGCCACCATCTCTAAACTAAGTGTTCTTTTTACTCATTCAACATTAATTTATGTCCTTGCAGCTCACATTTCATCGATTTTGGTTCTGTTTCGGGGAAAATAAATTTCTTTTCTAATCATAGCAACTTCCATGTGTTATTTATTCTCCTATGGTTAATCCTGTATCACAATCCATTCTCTTTTGTAATCTTCATCTAAAATAGTTTCACTCCCCAGATGACCTGCATCTGTTTTCATCTCTTAGGCATCCATTCCTATTAGGTATTCATTTGAAAAAACTCTAAGCTTAAATTTATTAAGACATTAATTCATTTAAAGGATTAGAAGCTTTATAAATACACAGTTTAGAGATCTCATACTATCATTCTGCCTAACATCAGTTGGAATAATGGAATATAGTTTTCAGAAAACTATAGTAAATTTTTAAAGTTAAAAAAAAATAAGAGACATAGAACCAAAAGATGGTATCTTGAATATGAATACAAAAGATGATATCCTGAATGTTTTAAAAACTAAAAACATTATAGACTACTCAGTTAAAATCAAAGTGGAAATTATACTTTCCCAAGTTTTTAGTCTTTATTTCCCTCCTCAGGATTTTTACTGTGTGATTTATTTTAAGTAACTTAAACTTCGGGGGGGGGGGGGGGTGAGGGGAGATTTACAGAGGAAAAAAGGTGAAACCAATTATTTCTGAGGAATTTTCTAGACTCATTTGGAAGAAAAATGATGTGTTACACTAAAGAAAGGATTATAAGAATATAGGGATTCACCTACTTGTTCATTTATTCATGTTTGGATATAAGTAAACTATAAATATTTATTGATCACTTGTGTGCTTTGTAACTGTGGTAGTCTCTTCTGGAAGTTTGCTGTCAGTATGATCCTTTATAATTAGAGTTTGTTAATTGTCATAAGTTATATAATTACTTTGAGTTTTATCATCTGTAAAAAGTGAACAATATTTCGCAGATTTGCTGTGTAGATTACGTGAGATACAGTAATTTTACCTTCAAAAAAACATTACTTCCCTTCTCCCTGTAGATCCCTCTAGAGATTAGGACACTGATCAGTGGTTCTCAACCTTACTCTGAAAAATCTCTTCTTTTGTCCACAGATTCCACATCTTTAGATTTTTGGTAGATTTTTGTCTACCAACTGCACTGACATTTAATTAACCAGATAGGTAACAGCTAATCAGAAGTCTCAAACTGCCAAAGGCATAATACTAATGAAACTCAATGTTAGGTTCTTGAGGTGCAAGCGTGTTTTATTTCATTAACGGCTTACAAATCACAATATATGATAATGATTTGTGATAATCAGTCACAAAGATTTGAGTCAATACAGTTATTGGTCAAAGCAAAGATATACAATATTTCACCTATTTAAATCTATTGAGAAAACATACATAATTTTCATAAGGCTTTTTACAATATGGGAATAATCTGTTCCTTTCTCTGCAGACCCCTAGGAAAAACGTAATTTATTTACCAGGTTAGTGATTTTCTATGTCTAAAGAAACTACTGGTTACCCTACAGATTTGTTTTAAGCCAGTATCATTAGTAACACCACCTTCAAATTCAAAAGTTACATATATTTATCCATAAAGGTAAGTAGGTAGTGATACCCTGTGTCTTCCCTGGTATTTATAAGAACAAAATCCAAACCCTTCACCAAAGCCTGACGTGGTTTGATTCTTGCCAACCCCATCCCATCCACCAGTCTCTTCTCAGCCTATCACTATGGACTTCTTAAACGTGACCTACTGGTTCCCACTTCAGGGCTTTTGTACCACGGGGGCCCTCTGCCTACTTCACTCTTCTTACAAATCATCACATCTAGCTTTTATTCATTCAGGCCTCAGATTAAATGTTACCATCTCAGAGCTTTCCCTGCTATCACTCTACTATCACTCTAAACCCTCCTATCACTCTACTACTTCACCCGTTACAGCTTCCTCGTGGCATTTGTGACCTCTGAAATTACCCTGTTCCCTTATTTGCTTATTATTTCTCTCTACCACCACCAAACCCCACCAATATCAAGAGTTCCATGAGAACATGTTTTATTCACTGCTCTATCTCTAGCTCCTAGGATACTACAAGGCACCCAATGATCATGCAGTTACTGTTTGCTGGATCACTGGCCAAGCTGTTTAAGACTATTCTGGAGAAAGACTGATTTCTTAGTAAAGAACTTACATTTAGCATTCAAAATTACTGATTCAAAAGAAATTAGAAAAAAAATGTTTTTGACTACAGAGAATAAGAAAAATGTATACAACATTCTATTCAACAAGTGAGCTTTCTTTTATGTCTATCCTTTCAGACAGAAAATATTTCACATACTTCGTATGTCACCTCATGTAAAAAGTAAATGAATTTTGGGTGCCTGGGTGGCTCAGTCAGTTAAGTGTGCGACTCTTGATTTCAACTCAGGTCATGATCTCACGGTCTGTGACCTCAAGCCCTGCATCAGGCTCTGCACTGACAGCACAGAGCCTGCTTAGGATTCTCTGTCTCCCTCTCTCTGCCCCACCCCCCCAAATAAATAAACTTTAAAAAAAGTAAATGATTCTTTTAATTTCAGTTTTATTGAAGTATAACTGACATAAAATTGTGAATTTTCTTATAAAAAAGTATGCCATTAGTTGCTAGCCACTCAACCTAATAACTTATTTTTCCTGCCAAGATGCCTGCAGGAAAGCTTCTAAGAATATAAAACATACAGACTGAGAAGGCCACAGTTGCCCTAACAGCAACAGTGCTGGAATGGCCCAAAACAGGGAAGATCCTGCTCTCAGCTATGGCTGGGAAGGAGAGAGGGGTAAGAGTGATCAGACCTAGGAGAATGAGTATAGTTCTGATTTCTGTTGAAAGATCTTGAAACCAATTCAAGAGAGACTCAACTGGAATCTTGTAACTGTTTTGAATACCTGAGGTCTCTTTGGCAAATGAAATCTCATTTGATTGACAATACATGGGCTTTTGCAGTTACACATAAGAAAAACACAGTATTTGTAGTAAATAACACACACAATCTCTAATACTATGTGCTACATTTGCTTACTTATTTAAAAATATTTTTAAAAATACTTTTAAAAGGAAGAGCTTTAAATACAAATAACTAATGAAGAGTTTATTTCAGAGTTTAGAAAATATTTGAAAACTAAAAGAAACATTGAGAAAGGTGTAACAACTCAGTGGTTTAGAAAATGTAAATACCTTAAAAGTTATCACAAGCCTCTATTTATTTTTTAAAAACTGGGGGTTGCTTCTTTTCTCAACTGGTGGTATTAAAAGAAGACAGGGAGCAGATAATCCACAGCCCATGTGAGTTTACTTACCAGTCACAAAGAAACATTAATATCAGTCTGTAGGCTAACTTTCTTGCTTATTATTCAGCCAAGTGGAAAGTACAATTTAGCACAGAACTAGAGCCAGGTACCACAATGACTAAGAATGACATTTGCAAATATTTTTTTTAATTGAGAAATTAAGTAGGGAAGGACAGAATATTAAAAGTATTATTCTCTCTGAAGATTCTATACTCAATTTCCCATTTTTCATTGCTCCGTATTTCACTGCCCACAGCATTCTAAGTGTTTAACGAGAAGTCTGCATTTCACTTTTCTTCACTTCTGCTCACACAACTGATGCTTCTAAAGTCCAGTTGCATTGACAAATGCTGAAAGACCACATTCCGAATTTAACCTTACAATGAAGTATTTTAAGATAATACCTCCAGAAATATAATGTCTAAAAGTGAGGGGTCCTTTTTAACTAAGAACTCCAAATGCTAAATAAATAACATTTCTGCAGACTATCCATTGGTCGAAGAAAGCTTAAACATATGCTTTTCACACATGAAATAATAGGAATCTTTTACCCTTCAGTTAAAAAAAAAAGTAGTTGGGGTGCCTGGGTGGCTCAGACGGTTAAGCGTCCCACTTTGGCTCAGGTCATGATCTCATAGTCTGTGAGTTCAAGCCCCGCGTCTGGCTCTGTGCTGACAGCTCAGAGCCTGGAGCCTGCTTCGGATTCTGTGTCTCCCTCTCTCTCTTCCCCTCCCATGCTCATGCTCTGTCTCTGTCTCAAAAACAAATAAAAACATTAAAAAAAAAAAAAAAAAAAGTAGCAACAACCAAAGCATACATAGTGAGTCCTATGTTCTCTCGGGGTTCCTAATTCTTCATCATCTATCCATTAGGCTCAGACTGTTCCTTTTGAATTTCATCTCCAAACTGGGTACACTTGAAGACCCAGAGACTTTCACAACAATGACTCCTAGCAACTCTTCTTAAATCCTTCCCTCTTGCTTTCCGTTAAACCCTCAGATATGCCTTACCTGTATTAAGCCAGCCTCCTTGCCTTCAGTCCCTTTCTTCCTCAATTTATTCTGTACTCTGTAGCTAGATTCATCTTCCAAAAGATAAATGCGCTGATTGGGTCACTTTCCTCATATCAAAACATCTTGTGCTCCTGAATAAAGTCTATACTTCTCAACCTAGCATTCAATGACTTCCAAAGTCTAGCCCAATAAATCTCTCTAGAGCCTTATCGCCATATTTTCTAATAACACAAGCTTAGGCTTCTGTCAAATCAACCCCCTGTCCTCCAACTTGTCCTGAACTTTCTATCTTGGCTCATGCCATTCCTACCATAAAGAATGTCTACCACTCCCCTCCAGCTGCCACTGCTCATGACCTTCTTGCGTCTCTGCATTTATTCATGTAAACAAGGACACACAGATGATATCTCCTGCCCTACCCGCCCCCCCCCCCCAATCGGGCAAAAAAAAATTAACAACAGCTAGCTTTTATTAAATGCTTGCTTTGTGCCAAGCAGTTTTACATATTATTTCTAACGCTCTCAATAAACTTAAGAAGTAGGCATTATTATTCTGCTTGTAAAGATGAGAAAGCCAACGTTCAGAAACACCAAATCATATATTTAGGAAGTTATCTCAAATTAAATTTGAGTTAACTCAGTAAGTTGCCTCAAATCATATACTTAGTAAGTGGCAAAGCAAGGATTTGAACCCAGGCTGCCTAAGTCCAGAGCCATTGCTCTAAACACTAAGTTGCGTTGCCTTTTTTTTTTTTTTTGTCTGAACCATGTGACTATCTGAAATGATTTAATTTTACATGACATTTCCACTTACTGCTTCTTATACAATAAGCTTTCTCATGTTTGTCAGTTTAGCAAAGGGAGAACATGAAAATGCTACTTCTTTCCAATAAAAGAACAATGCTCAAATTGCAACTTCAAGGAATGTCTTTTCTTGTCACAAAGATTACTTTCACCTAAAATATTTTCAAAGAAATTCATTCCAGGCAACTTTTTCAAAGATGATTGCAAATTACTATTCATACACTGTGATGGTTTTACAGATTATTAATAATAAGAGGATTTTGCGATTACCACCCAAGAATTGTAACAGATATCTATCAAATTGGCAAAGATTGTAAAAACTGACCTACTCAATGCCATTGAAGGTGCAGTGAGACACACACTCTTATACACAGGGTAACCACCCTCTGATCCAGTTATCCCACTTCTGGGAATCTATCCTAAAGGAAGAAAAAAAAAAAAAAACAGAGATGCAATCAAAGATAAATGTACAAAAATGTTTGCCCCAGTGTTATTTAAAATAGTAATATTATAAAGAATCAACCGAGAAGTCCCACACTAGGAGACCAATATCCTGTTCAGAGAAAAACGTAGGAACAAAACAATGTATATAAAAGTATAATTCCATGTTTTAAAAAATTAAAAAATGTGTACATGCAACGGAAGAACTAGAAAAATGTACATTAAAATGTTAGCAGTAATTATTTTTAGGTGATGAGTTATAAATGATTTTCCATTTCTTTACAATTATGTTCTTTTCAAAATTTGCCACGGTGGAACATGAATTACTGCAAACAGGAAAAAAAAACGTTTAAGTGGCTATAATTACTGAAAATGATCCTGAACCTAACAAGGGCATATTACTTGGAAAAGAAATACTTCCTAGTGAGAAAAAAAAAAAAAAAAAGTCAAACTGGTTTTGTTTCCAGCTTCTGTTATACTCACACTTACTTTTAAACTGTGTAAAGAATGTCATCCAAAATTCAGTAGTATTCACACAATTGCACTAGGCTCACTATCTAAAAGTCAGCCAATGCTTCAACAGAAAACACCACAGTTAAATGAACTGTTTTATTGTATGTCTACTGAGAATAATAAATGTCCAATTAATCCTAACTCAAAACATGCAAAATGGAAAAACCAGAAAAACTATTCTGGTTTTGCAAATTAACTATGTATACTGTTGTTCCCTTATAAGCACATCACAATTAAGTCTGGAGGGGGGAGGAACTTGAAAATAAAGCTGGCAAACTACCAGCATTCACTAAAAATGCACAGTGATGCATTTTATCTACATGAACATTTCTGTTCTAGGGCATAGTTAACTTTAGTGGCAAAAGATGATTTTTATCGGTGTAGAAAAAAGATTAAGCTGTTCTATAAAAAAACAAAACAACAATAAATAAACATTCTTGCATTAAACACAGAATTAAAACTGCCAACTGAACTGGGGGCAGGGAGGGGGACTTCACTACAGTTTGGCATATATGCAGAGAGCGATTTGCCCCCCCCCCCCCCAAAAAAAAGGTCTTGGAGTAAAGTAAAATAGACAGTAAGGAAACAATTCTTATTTTACTTTACTGTATTTTAAACTGGGAAACTGGTTTTCTTGTAATAGTAAGCTGTCAGAAAATAACACCACGGGTGCGGGGGAATAATACCACAGAAATAGGTGTTGAGCTACTAAGAAAATTTTGAAAATATCACACTGATTTTACTTAGAAAAAGAGTATCATTCTATTTCCACTCTACCGTGAAAATACAACATTTATTTATAAAACATGTGTCAGGTCCTGGCAAACAAATTATTAGACTATAAATTCCTTATAGTAGAAACTACAGTGTCACATCTCAGTTTCTATCAAAGAACTTAATATTGGGTCATGCAAACATCTGCTCAATGACTGAATCTGAAATCTATTAATAAAATCATGCAACATTTTTACATGCATTCAATGGAATGGAAAAGGTCGATCAAAAGACATCA
This sequence comes from Felis catus, assembly GCF_018350175.1. Taxonomy (NCBI): domain Eukaryota; kingdom Metazoa; phylum Chordata; class Mammalia; order Carnivora; family Felidae; genus Felis; species Felis catus. Next base: position 95,206,572 of record NC_058375.1, on the reverse strand, counting down.
ATGATTTGGGCTAGACACTAAAACTACATAAAATCCAAAGATTAGTGTTAAATTTCAACTGCTAAAATAATTAAGTTATGGTTGCTTGCTTAATGTTCTATAATACAGCCAACCTGTCTAGAACAGAATGATCCTGTTTATAAATGCATTTTTAAATATCACTGAAAACACAGTGAATGAATTTACTCTTCAGCTTACACATCTGAGCAATTTGAAATGTTCAGTTTGCAATAGGAGATAATTTCCTACTACTAATTTAGAACCTTACAAGCTACATTTGGGATTTGCCCAAAGAAACAATTGCACCCAGTTCTTTGTGCCTCTCTTACTTTTACACTTTTGTGGTTAATAACTATAACAGTTCTATCCTGAGCAAAGTGATTTTATACATCCAGAATAAATGTACACTGCAAACAACCATGAATGTTACAGGTATATATACTTGTGAGTTCAAAGTAAGGTACTTCAAGTTTTAATTAATCCAACAGTACCTTTTACCAGTTACAAAGTGTAGCTTCGTATATTCCTATTCTTATGAAATATGGACTAACTTGAATAAATTCTGAAACCAAACACGGGATTACATATTTAATTCCAAATTCTGTTACCTTTACCATTCTACACTTTGAACCAATCTCTATCAATGGCAACTAAATAGGCTAGAAACAGAAAACTGAATATGTAAAGTAATTTTTTCCCAGACTTATCTGAAATTAGCCTAAAAAAATAAGTCATCAGTACCTTTAAAAAAAAGCCATTAACTTCTCTAATGATTGAAGTTAACTTAAACATATTTATTAAATTTATTAAACATATTTATTAAAATTCAATATTTTAATATATTTAAATATATTTAAAATTAAATTTATTAAAACATATTTATTAATTAAAACATATTTAATCCACCATGTGCATAGCATATACTTCTGAAAATTATATTAAAATGATTATTTTTAGACCACTTATAAAAGTACACTATTTCTTGTTTCAACTCCACCATAATCATCACACACAATTTCCTTTTCTTGTTGGTACACACATTTACTTTCTACCTCTAAAGGCCTATTTTCAAGCGGAAACAAGAGCATGGCACAGTTCTCTGTTAAACTGCTTTGCTGATCAGTACATCATGATAAGCTAAGCTTATAGGTTCAATACTCTTCTGGATCATTTAACTTTGAAACAAAGTGCCCTCTTAACCACTCATCTCAAAACTGTGAGAAGGGGACTGTAAAGAGTGTGTGAAATCATTCAGTGTCCATAACCGCTATTACAAAAATGCATAACCTGAATGGGCCAATATTAACTCTGTACATGAAAGACTGAAAAGCACATAAAAATTATCACTTGTAATCCCCAAAATTCACGCGCAAAAAGAGGAGAGGGGAGATGGATGCTTTATCTCAGTAACATATGAAAGCTTAAATACATTCATGTTTAACCCTGATCACTTTCATAAGATGTGAATTTGGCATTAAGTCATGCAGCAATATATGACATCAGAATGGACAGGATATACTTGGAAATACGCCATAACTCTTTTTAAAACTGATGAGTTTAATCTGAAAAAGAACATTAGGAGGAAGTAATTTTAAGTTCACAATTTTAAACTCACCACAACATTAATATATAAACCGTTTATACAATTTTTTTTTTTTTTTTTTTTTTTTTTTTACTGAACTTCTAAAGTATGAGAATTTTAGAACTGGGAACTCAGAGGTTATTTGAGGTTGCAGGAACATTTGTTGGGTCCCTAGCATGTGTCAAACACAGAGCTAGGTGCTTGCAGGTAACTCAATTATTTGACTCACTTCAGAGGTGGTGAAGTTCTCTGCTTATGCCAAATCGAACCATCTAGATTCCAGAACTAGAAACTCTGAGCAATGCCCTCACAGTGGTATAATTTCTATCCAAACAGACTGGTATCATTCTCCCTTTGAAACTCAAAAAAATGTCAACGATGCAATGCTAACCTTATTTAACAGAAACAATGGTCTCTGTGTTCTGAGTAACCGTAAAGAATTATAACAATCTAAAAATTCAACTAAGTACTAGTTGCATAATTTATTGCAAAGAACAAAACATGGAGCTGTCAGTTTTAAGATTATAAAGACATGCAAAACAGAAATTACACAAATTGCAGATATCATTTAAAAATCCCTTTGTAGGGGCACCCGGATGGCTCGGTCAGTTAAGCATCTGACTCCTGATTGCAGCTCAGGTCATGATCTCACAGTTTGTTTGTGAGATCAAGCCCTGCATTGGGCTGTGCTGAAAGCATGGGGCCTGCTTGGGATTCTCTCTTTCTTCCTCTCCCTCCCTCCCTTCCTCTGTGCCTCTCCCCCATTCGTTCATGCTCTCTCTCTTTCAAAGTAAACATTAAAAATAAATTAAAACTCCCTTTGTAAGAAAAAAAAGGAATTATCAATATGAAGAATTAGATGCTTCACTGGAAAGTCTATTTTATATAAAAGATTATCAGCCATATAATAACAAAGTTCACAAATGATAGTAAACTTTTAGCAAGATAGCAAGATTTTAAGTTATTTAACGATTCGAATCTAAGTTACAACAGAATGTAAAACTCCCTGAGGACAAAGACCCTGTCTAATTCATCTCCATATCCCGAACAATCAGCACTCTCTTGTTAAATGTTGAAGAGAGAGGTGAACAAACATATGAACTCTAAATTCAAGCTATTGGGAAATTCAACCTAACAATCTAAAAGATATTTTTTTTATAACTCAAATGACTTTTTAAGTAATAAATAATAATACTCAATGCCAGTGACAACTGTTTTGATACTTAAGACTGATGACTGTGGCTATCACTTTAATTAGTACAACGTATTCTTGGAAGGAATTCACGGATACATCAAGAAGACAAGTAAATTCATATACTTTGATTCAGCAGTCCTTCTTCCGGAAATTAATCCCAAAGAAATATTCCAAAAGAAAGAAAATGTTGCATATACAAAAGTGTTTATTTCATTGTTATTTCAGTTAGGGGAAACAAACTGCCTATAATGCCCAACAAAGGGTAGATGAACTACTTTGCAACCTCCGAAAAAGGTTTAAACTAAAGATCAACCTCCTAATTGGTCTTCCTGCTCACACTCTTGCCCACCTCAACTCCCTGCCAAGCTGATTTCCACACAGAACGATTCTCAGAAACTCTTCTCCGTAAAATCCTCCAATAGATGGTTGCTCATCTCCAAGTAAAATCCAAAGTTCTTACAATGACCTATAATGCTCAGTTACTTCTCTAACCTAAACTCTCACTCCCTCCTGCTCATTGTCTCCCTAGCCGTTCTCAAAAAGGCCAAATATACTGAGGGGGTCTTTGCGCTTGTAGTCCTCTCGGCCTATAACCTTCTTCCCTAAGGCAGCACACGTAACTCGCTTCTTTCAGGTCTCTGCTCCAGTCGCATGTCTTCCCTGCCACTGTTTCTCTCTTTCCCCTCCCCTACTTCATCTTCTCCATAGCTCTTATCGTCTAACGTGGTCTGTGTTTGTTTGGTTACGGCCCATCTCTCCTGATTAGACTATAGCTCTACGACAACAAGAACTCGATTTTATTCACACAATAGGCGTTCAAAAAGCATTTGTTGAATTAATATTAAATGTTGATACAATAATTTTTAACTACATGAAAAACCATGCATATAAATATGATTGGAGGAGAACAGGAAAAATGAATAGTTTGATTTGTGAAAATGCTCACATGCTGATCATATTATTAAGCAGTTTATACAATAAGAATTATGTCAGTTGTGATTATGATTTTAGGCTGCCAAAAGTCTCTATAACAATCTTATTTCTTTGGAAGCCACTAGTGTATTGATTTAAAACTGACTAGTACTAGTTATCAGTGACAACTTTTCCTCCTAAAATTGTAATAACAATTACTCCAAAATCTTGTTCCTAAAGACCCAAAGTTTAGTCTGTAAGTGTCAACACTGTCATTCTTGAGGCCACACAGAAAGTGAACAGTTTTAAACAGTTTTAACATGGAACTGAATAATACTCAGGATTCCAGTTTACTTTTGAGACAGGTATCTATGTTTGGCTTCAGAGTGTCCCTGAAACTGGTCTAGTACTTTTTTTTTTTTTTCCTGGGGAAAGAGTCTATATATTTCATCATAGTCTCAAAGGTGTCAGTGGCCTAGAAAAGGTTAAGAACTACTATTTTATATCGGAAGTAAAATGCAATATTCTAATACAAGCCATCTCTCAAAAGGACAGAATATGGATAACACCTAGACACATCTTTGTAATCATTCAATTCATCCACAAACTACTGAGTGCCTCCCTTGTGCCAGGCACCGTGTGATCCTCAATACCTCGCACCTAATCATATTTTGCAGTGCAGAATTCAAAATACCAAGCAGACAGGATTCAGTGAAACGCCAGGCTAAAAAACAGCTTCAGCCGATGCAAATATAATGTCAAAACAGAAAGTGTTGTAAGAAATCCTGATAAAGACAGAAAGAAAGGGGCTCCGGGCCTGATTTAGTGATTATGATGTCAAAATACTGCAGATATCAATTGCACGAAAAGAAAAGAAAAAGTACACGTACACATGCCCGCCCCCACACAGACAGGAAACCAGAAGAAAAGTTTCCAAATCCTGTTTCCAGCAGCATCCCTTCTGAGACTGCCCTACAGCATGCTTCTGAAGGTAGGAGCCCCACCGTGAAACCAAGAGCTGATACCTCACTCCTGACTGTGATGAAAACGGAAAGAATCATCATCCCACATCCAGGAAGCAGAAAACTGTGGCCACCTGTAAGGCCCTGGCCCCTTACCCTCCTACCCTGGTATCCCCTTGTTTCTTATACTCTCCTCCCTTCAAAGCAGTGACAACACCATCTTCCCTCCCAAAAAGGAATACATAACTCAGTCATAGTTCTTTTTTCCAACAGGAGGTCAAAAGGTCCCCCAAACTCTCGGTGCTTCGCCCTGCGAGGAGATCCCAGTTCTCGGGCGCAAGAATCTTCCCCCTCACCTTCTCCCTTTAGCAGTAAGTTACACAGTTCGGCTCAAGACACTGTCCTTAACTTCCTGAGGGGGACAAGTGACACTCCTGCCGGCCCCAGTCTGAAGGAAGACGAGAATCACACGGTGACCCCTTCCCTCACAAAATTCAGGGATGAAGCCGAGACCCAAGAAGGGCAACGCCGAAAAGGCGAACACATGGCAGAGCTACGGAAGACGTGGGGGAAAGAGGGCGGGAAAGGGGCAGGGAGGTGGAGGGGGGCGTAGAGATGTCAGCCCTCGGCACGGGTGGTGGGGGGCAGGGGGCAAGGAAGGAAAGGGAGACCCCGACCCTGCCAGAAGTGAACACAGGGAGGGCAACGCTCCCGCCTACTCTCCGCACCTCTCTAGCAGAGGAGGGAGGACAGAAAATTCACCTAACCCTCCAGCCCCCTCTTCGCGTGCCCCCCAAGGGGAGAGCTGGGTTGGAGGGAAGGTCTGACCCTAGTCTGGGGACATGCACGAAGAGGGAAAAGGTAGCGATGTCCAAGCTTCTGCATCTCTCGGGCAGTGAGTGGCGAGGGCACTGTGTCCGAGGAGATGGCGAGGGAAACGGGCTTGTGCCATGACACCTCGGGGAGTTGGAGGGTGGGGGACACAATGTCCTCTTTCTCTCCCACACCCGGCCCGGGCCCCTCCCGTCCGTCTCCCGCAGGCCCCGCCACAGTCGACCGGCTCGGTCCGCGGGCGTGGTTGGCTCTGGCCCCGGCGGCGGCGGCAGGGCCTCCCGGAGTCCCGGCCCCTCCCGCCGGCCAGGCCCCCGGGCCGCCGCCCCGGACACCGAGGGAACGCGGAGGAGGAAGGGGGAGCCAGGGGACTGACCGGCGACATGAGCCACCTCAGCCTAGGCTCGGCCGACCCGCGCCCCCCGCTCCCTCTGGGGCCGGCTGGGCTCCCCGCCCCTCACTCACCCCCCCCGGTCCGGCGCCTCCTCCACCTCCTCCTCCACCTCCTCCCTCTTCTCGGCCGTGGCTCCTGCTCCGGCTCTGCGCGGCGACGGCGGCAGCGGCGGCAGCGGCCTCGAGAGCGGCGGCGGCGGCGGCGGCGGCGCCTCCAGAACGCGCACGCACGCAGCACGTTGGCCCCGCCCCCAGTTCCACCCCGCCCCTCTGAGCCGCCGTCAGCTAGACTTTGGCCCCGCCTTCCCCACGGCTTTCCGGAGTCCGCTTAAAGGAGCCGCGCAGAGGAGCGTGGTGAGAGCTGAGGATCATGGGGAGGAGCGAGGTGTTGGGGTATTGTGAAGAGCTGAGTAGGAGGTTGCGAAAGGCGGGAAACAAAACGAAGGAGGGTCCGACGATTCAGGAGGAATAGAACTTGGAAGGGAATGCAACCATTCAACAAGTACTAACTGAGCACCTAGTAAGTGCCAGGCACTGTCTAGGCGCAAGGGATAATGCCCTAGGCAAGCAAAGGCCCTTGTGAAGCTTGATTCTACTGGGTTGGGAGAGCGGAGACAGACAAAAAACTAAACAAAAATTTCAATCCGTATTATGTAGTGTGAAGACAAATAAAACCAGGAATGGAATGACTTTATTGCTGGCCAGATATTGCCCCACAGAGGAGACCTTTGAGCACCTATCATATACATAGGATATGAAGGAATGAGCCTAGCAAATGAGTGTGGAGGTGTGAGGGAAACAGCCTTTTCAGGCTGAAAGACAATCAGCCATAAACTCAGAGTTGGGAATACACCTGGTAGGTTACAGGAACAGCAAAAGGCCAGTGTGGCTGAATGGAACCAGCTGGCCAGAGAGTAGCAATAGTTAAGTTGAGAGAGGTATAGAAGGACCAGATCCTATGGAGCCTTGTGAGTTGTTATAAGAGCAAATGAAAACCATGGGAGGATGAGCAGAGGAATGACATCTGATTCACGTTTTAAAAAGTATTCTTGGGGCGCCTGGGTGGCTCGGTGGGTTAAGCGTCCGACTTTGGCTCAGGTCATGATCTCACGGTCGGTGAGTTCGAGCCCGTGTCGGGCTCTGTGCCGACAGCTCAGAGCCTGGAGCCTGTTTCAGATTCTGTGTCTCCCTCTCTCTCTGCCCCTCCCCTGTTCATGCTCTGTCTCTCTCTGTCTCAAAAAGAAATAAACGTTAAAAAAATTTTTTTTAAAAAAAGTATTCTTCGGGCACCTGGGTGGCTCAGTCGGTTAAGCATCCCACTGTTGATCTTGGCTCAGCTCATGATCTCCCGGTTGTTAAGATCGAGCCCCAAGTTGGGCTCTTCACTGACGGCGTGGAGCCTACTTAGGATTCTCTCTTTCTCTGCCCTTCCCCCACTCACAAGGACTGGAGCTCTCTCTCAAATAAATAACCTTAAAAAAGTGTTTTTAAAGTTATTCTTGCTAATGTGTGTAAAATACACAATAGGGAAGCACAAATGTCTGCAGGAAGACCCCTAAGGATGTTGGTGGTGGTAGGTAACTTGTATGGCAGCAGAGAAACGGTGAGAAGGCTTTTCAGATATATTTTGGAGTGGATTTGGCAGAGAGTGTGTGAAGGAACAAACATCATGGATGATTCCTAGGTTCAAGGCCTGAAGGATGGGTTAATGGTGGTGCCATTTAATAAGATGGGGAAGACTCAACAGGAGAAATTTGGGGATGGGGGAAATCAGGAGTTCTGTTTTGTACATGTTACATAAAGTGCTTGTTACGCACCCACATGGAATATTGAGTACAACAATTGGATATATATTTGGGATTCATCAGCATAGATGCTTTTTAAGCCTTAAGTCTACATAAAAGCACTCAGGGAGGGAGAGTACTGGAGGAGAGGACTAAGAGGAATCCAACACTTGGAGATTAAGTAGAAAAGAAGGAAGGGCTACCAGTCAGATCAGAGGAATACCAGGAAAGGGTGAGTGATGGAAGATAAGAGAATTGTTTCTGGAAGGTGAGAGTCATCACTCTTATCAAATACTGCTGAAATAAATAAGCTGAGGACAGAGTTTGAACACTGGATTTGGCCGGATGAGGGTTACTAATGTCCTTGATGAAAGCAGTTTCAATGGTTCACAGGGGAGAAAGTCTGATTAGGGTGTGTGAACAAGAGAATGAGAAGTGAGGAAGAGAGAGTGTGTATAGCAAGTCTAAACAGCTCTTGAAGAGCTTTGCTGTCAAGGGCAACTGAGAAAAGGGCAGTACCCCAGGGGTATTTGGGATCAAGGGAGAGTATTTTAAGATGGGAGGAACGATCCTTTAGAGAGATAAATATGATAGCACAGAAGATAGGAGACAAGTGGAGAAAGATTGTCCTCAAGAAGAGAAGCAATGATGTCCTAGTGAAGGGAATGGCCTCGGGTAGGAATAAGGACTGTATGTTCACACACTATTTTTGGAGAGAAGGCAGTCTGTGGGTGCAAATGCAGGTAGGTTAAGTAGTCCATTTGGTGATGGCATGCTTAGGCCACTGCAGAGCAGAAGGGGACAGGTGGAAGCTAACACGCAGCCCCTGTACTGCCAACCAAGCAGCTATGAGGCCATACCAATCTGGAGGAAGCAGGGGTGGGGAGGGGCACCTCTTCTAATTACTCCAGCTGGAGGGGGTGGTGCCTTCTAGCAATTTGACCCACCCTCCTACACACACACACACACACACACACACACACACACACACACAGTGTGTATATTTTCCCAGTTTACACTGAGTACTGTATGTGCTAGCTACCTCACTGGATCTGATGAGATAGATCTGGGCTATATGCTTTCCTTTACTCTATGCAATAAAAACTGTGAATGGGAGGGGCTATTGGCTATTTAAGGAGCTAAAAGAAGGTGAGCAAGAATTCTCTTGAAGCATTGAAGAGTTATTAGAGAAGTGTGGTATAGACAACACTGAGGAGGACCCTCTTGAGCTGGTGGTCCTATATTCAAAGCGAGACCATTAGGCAAAGTTGTATGGTTCTCTCCAGCCACATTCCATTGCTTGAGGGATTGAAGGAGAGTTGGATTTGACCAGGGCTGGGTTTGCTGATGAAAGTCAATGAGAAGGTGAGGGAGTATACACCAGGGAGTGGTTGTAGTGATAGCCCCTTGGGACCTACGCTGGGAGGGAAGAGAGGCAAATAATAAAACAGTGGGGTCAAGGGTTTGGTGGTCCCTGTGAGAAAGAAGAGTTCAAGAGGAAGCAGTGAAATAAGTGGGGAAAGGGGACTTTCCAAGGATCAAGCATGGGGAAGGGTGAGTGAGGGGGTTGGGAAAGAGGAAGTGAAGGTATCTATGAGAAAAAATGGGTTCAGGGAGGAGCCTTGGAACCTAAGAACCAGCAAGGCCCTCGGGCTCTTGCCCTGTGGCAGCACACTTGAGCCACTGGTTGGGAGCAGGTTGAGGGAGCTGCACGAGCTGGGGAGAAACTGAGCACAGCAGGGAATAAGCCACCTGGATTCTGCCAGGTCCCTTTACAAGCCTTTGGGGAGCCGACTGGGTGCTTTGCTTTACTTGCCTTTTTTTTCCACCGAGGACACCCACGCATTCGTGTAGACATTTTATTCTGCCTGGTGTTTGACAGAAACCAAGTGACATCTTTCCTCCTGATATCCCTTTTCTGCTTATGACACTATCTTTTTCAGTTACTCAACTGCCAAGCCTCAGCTGCCTTTAATCTTCCCCATCCCTGTGTCCAGTTAGTCCCCAAAGTGTAGCAATCTGTGCCGTCCAATAGAACATTATGCCATGTTCTTTATCTACATAGTCTGGTACAGCAGCCAATGTGGCTATCGAGCACTTGAGATGTGGCTAACATGACTGAGGAATTGGATTTTAAATCTTATTTAACTTTAACGGATTTAAATTAGGCTTAACGAGGCACATATACCTGGGGGATACTGTATTGGACAGATGGGTAGAGGTCCTTCCTACACAATGTCTCTCCTTTTTATTTTTTAAATTGTTTTTTAATGTTTATTTATTTTTGAGAGAGAGAGACAGAGCATGAACGGTGGGGGTGGGGGAGACACAGAGAGAAAGGGCGACACAGAATCCGAAGCAGGCTCCAGGCTCTGAGCTGTCAGCACAGAGCCTGACGCAGGGCTCGAACTCACAAACTGTGGGATCATGACCTGAGCCCAAGTTGAGTGCTTAACTGACTGAGCCACCCAGGCGCCCCACAGTGTCTCTTCTGCTTCTCTCCACCTCTGCTGCCATGCCTGACTACCTCTAGTCCAGACTTTTCCCGTAGTCTCCTCTTTGGTCTCCTGCTTAGTTACTTCCCCTGCCATCTGTCATGTGTTCTTGCCAGAGCCACCTCTCTAAACGGTGGCCACATTGTGACCCCACCCTATTTTTAAAATGATTGCTATTTCTCTGTCAATTTCAAACTGGCATTTGCCCCGTGATGTGCGTCCATCCCACTTTTCCAGCCTTCCCTTGCACGGCGCCCTTATTTAGAAAGAGCTGTTCCTCAAGCAAAATGGAACCACTGGGTGTAATTCCTCCCAACTTTTTTTTTTTAATTTTTTTTCAACGTTTTTTATTTATTTTTGGGACAGAGAGAGACAGAGCATGAACGGGGGAGGGGCAGAGAAAGAGGGAGACACAGAATCAGAAACAGGCTCCAGGCTCCGAGCCATCAGCCCAGAGCCTGACGCGGGGCTCGAACTCACAGACCGCGAGATCGTGACCTGGCTGAAGTCGGACGCTTAACCGACTGCGCCACCCAGGCGCCCCACCTACCAACTTTTTACAGAGGAGCCAACCTGTTTGCTTAAACTGTCTCCGCCTGGAATAGTGCCCCCCATTCCCTCTTCCATCCCCCACATCTGTTGAAATCCTTGGAGGCCTGTCTCAAATTGCAGCAGCTACCTGGAACCTTTTCTGATTTCTCCTCTCCTCTGAAATCCCACAGTTTCTGTGTTCACCTCACCTGTGGCACCTGCAAGCTGCCTTGTCGTATGTATTGTGTTTTCATTTTATTCCCGTCACTACATTTCCCTCCTTGCCGATCACTGTGTTTTAATCACGTTCGTGTCCCCTTGTCAGTCTTGCACCTTATATGTATGAGGTAATCCTCAACTAGCCACTGCATTGAATTACACGATTTCATGGAAGGTGAAGCGAATTTATGCCTCTCCCTGACTGCGAGTACTATCACTAACCCCCAGAGAGAATGTTGTTATACCCTCGGAGAAACAAAACGGAAAAGAAGCAGAAGAAACCAAAAAAACCCACAATCACATGGCACTTCTGTTACAATTGAGAATTTATTAGGTCAGAACGCCAGGTTTGGGGCAGAACTCTGGGAAATTAAGAAGAAATGAATGAAAGAAGAAGAACAAGCAGGAAAAAACCTGAGAAACAGGTATTTGAAATAGATCATAGTCATGACACATCTGGTAGCCAGTTTCTAGAGCATTCTGGGAACAACGTGGAGGTAGATGAGTCTTTGTCCCAGGAGTTGGATGACTTGGGACTGAGTGGTGAGGACAGTCTTACCTACAACCCCCTACCTTGACCGGCAAATGGACTCTTCTGTCTGCTGAACTTGACTGCCACAACATCTGTGTCTATGCTGTGCTGACAGGGTGTTGATTTGCCTTTCTGTTTTTCTAGGAAAAGATAATTTTCAGGAGAATATTCTTTTGATAGCTTTCATCATTGGACTCAATGAACTGACCTTAAAATTAAAACAAAAGCAAACACATAACCATGACATTTCCTAACATGAGATTCAAACTTTTGAAGAGAAGTGGACTGTGTTTGTTTTCATGCTACCGTTTGCTGAGAATTTCTTCCAAGTGCTTTCCAAACTTAGGGTGCTTTTACAACTCAGTTCTATTTTGTAATCCTAGGGAGCGTCGTCAGCATGCTTAGAACTGGCAGGGCCAGCATAGTTAGCAACTCCTAGGGTCAATTTATGGAAGACGTCTTTAAGAAGCATTCAGATTGTGATACAAATCAGTAAGAAGAGGCTTCCATCCAATATATGTTTAGAAAATGTATTTTTAGACCGGGATTCCTGGGAACCTGTAACCCAACAGAATTACATATGCTAAATCCTACAATACCTAATACGCTTTTCTTGTTGGTGCGGTGGTTTAAAGGATTTGAAAAGCAGACATATTTTACACAAAAAAACATACCTCACACATATAGGACCTTACACACATTTATTCAACAAGTTTTAACTGAGTGCTTGCTACTTTATGCTTGTTGCTACAGATATAAGTGACCGGGCATTGGTATACCATTTTACAGTTTTCAAAATGACTCCACAGTGCCTAACTTAATCCTACAAACAAATATCATTAAAGTAGGTTTAAGTCTCATTTTGCAGAGGGGAAAACTTGCTCAAAGGGATTGAATGAACTGCACAGAAGCCGAGCTATTTATTGGCAAGCTCTCAAACTGGAACCCAGATCTTTGGGTGTCAAAACATTGGTTGAATTAGAATATAAGTTCCCTGAGGGTGCAGACTTGATCCGTTTTGTTCATTACTATATTCTCAGAGCCCAAAATGTACCAGGCATATTGTGGGTTCTCAATAAATGTGTGTGTGTGTGTGTGTGTGTGTGTGTGTGTGTGTGTTGTGGAGAGAGGGCTGGGGAGAGAATATAAGCCAACCATCTAATTCATTAGCATATTTTAATATTTAATTAATTACATGCTAAGCTGATCTTTTCTATATTAGTGCTATTCAAAGTATGGTTCAAAGACTGGTACTGGTCCATGAATTTTTTTATTGCCAGGTGCCTTAGCCCATTTTGGGCTGTTGCAACAAAATACCACAGACTGGATAGCTTATAAGCAACAAATTTATTTCTCAAGTTCTGGAGGCTGTAAGTCCGAGATCAAAGTGTCAGCAAGGTCACGTTCTGGTTAGAGCCTGCTTTCTGGTTTATAGCGGTGCCTTCTTGCTGTGTCCTCACCTGGTGGATGGGACTAGGGATCTCTCTGGAACCTTTTTTTACAAGGGCACTAGTACCATTCATGAAATTCCACTCTTATGACCTAAGCACCTTCCAAGTCCCCACCTCCTAACACCATCATCTTTGGGGGTTAGGATTTCAACATATAGATTGGGGGGGGGGGGGTGGATACAAGCATTCAGATCTTAGCACCAGTTGGCCTTGATGACAGAAAACGAGAGTGAGCATTTAGAATCCTTTGTGGCAACTTGACATCGCTGTGACATACAAGAAGCAATCAGTAGGCTTGTCCAGTTGAGCAGGGCAGAAACCAGTTCAGGTGTTGCCCGACTGCCTTGTGTGGTGAGTCACGTGGTATGAGCTGGATACTAGTTATAAAGCATCCAACTTTTTTTTTTAACCTTTTGACCCTCTTCACCCATTTTTCCTCCCCTCCCATCCTCTGGCAATCACCGATTTGTTCTCTGTTTCTATGAGCTTAGAGTTTATTTTGGTTTGGTTTTGGTTTTTAGATTCCAAATATAAGAGACATTTTATGATATTTGTGTTTCTCTGTCTGACTTATTTTACATGTATATGTGTGTGTATATATCTCTATCTATTTCTTCATCCATTCATCCATCCACGGACATGTAAGTTGTTTCCCTATTTGGCTATGATAAATAGTGCTGCAATGGACGTGGGGGTGCAGGTATCCTTTTGAGTTAGGTTTTCGTTGTCTTTGGATAAATACCCAGAATTGGAATTACTGGATCATATGGAGTTCTGTTTTTCATTTTTTGAGGAACCTTCATACAGTTTCCCATAGTGGTTGCACCAATTTACGTTCTCACCAACAGTGCACAAGATTCCCTTTTCTCCATATCCTCCCCAACACCTGTTGTTTGTTGTTATACTAGCTATTCTGACAGGTGTGAGGTGGTATCTCATTGTGGTTCTGATCTGTATTTCCCTGATGGTGAGTGATGTGGAGCATTTTTTCATGTACCTGTTGGCCAGCTGCATGCCTTCTTTGGATCTTCTGTCCATTTTGGGGGGGTTGTTTGGTTTGTTTATTTGCTTGGTTTTTTTTTCTTTTTTTTTTTGGCTATTGAATTATTTGAGTTCTTTATACACTTTTGATAATAACCTCTTTCAGATATAGGACTTGCAAATCTTTTCTCCCAGTAAGTAGGTTGCCTTCTTATTTTGTTGATGGTTTCCTTTTCTGTGCAGAGTTGTTTTAGTTTGATGTAGTCCCACTTGTTTATTTTTGCTTTTGTTGCTCTTATTTTTGGTGTCAGATTTTAGAAAATTATTGCCACTCTATGTTTTTCCCTAATGGGGGGGGGGGAATTGTAAATGGGATTGTTTTCTTAATTTCTCTTTCTTAGGGTTTATTGTTAGTGTGGAAATTTTGGTGCATGTGCATCAATTTTGTATCCTGCGGTATTATCTAGTTCATTTAATACTTTTTCAATAGAGTCTTTAGGGTTTTTTTTATATAATATCTTGTCATCTGCAAATAGTGACTGTTTTACTTCTTCCTTTTTAGTTTGGATGCGTTTTCTTTCTTTCTTTCTTATGCCTAATCTTCGAGGAAAAGCTTTCAGATTTTTACTATTGAGTATGATATTAGCTTTGGGGTTGTCCTATGTAGGCTTTATGTTAAGGTCTGTTCCCTCTGTTCTCTCTATACCCTCTTTGTTTTTCTCATAAATGGATGTCGAGTACTGTCAAAGGCTTTTTCTGCATCTGTTGAGATGATCATATGATTTTTATTCTTCATTTTGTTCATGTGGTGTATGACATTAACTGATTTGCAGATGTTGAACCATCCTTGCATCCCTGGAATAAATCCCACTTGATTACGGTGTATGATCCTTTTAATATATTGTTGAATTCAGTTTGCTAATATTTTGTTAAGGATTTTTACTGTATCCATCAGGGATATTGGACTGTAATTTTTTTTCCTGTGACATCCTTGTCTGGTCTTGGTATCAGGGTAATGCCAGCCTTGGAAAATGAGTTTGGAAGTATTCCCCTCTTCTATTTTTTTTTGGAAGAGTTTAAGAAGGATTGGTATTCTTCTTTGAATGTTTGGTAGAATTCACCAGTGAAGCCATCTGGTACTGGACTTTTGTCCATTGGGAGGTTTTTGATTACCAATTCAACCTGCTTACTGGTAGTTGGTCTGTTCAGATTTCCTATTTCCTCATAAGTTAGTCTTAGTAGATTGCATGTTTCTAGGGATTTAATCGTCTATTTAATCCTAACCAGTTTGGCTATTTGTCACCCACCTTCTTCTCCTCCTGGATATCCTTTGCTTTTTTGGAAAGAGAACACTTCATGCCTTTGGAATAAAAGAGTTAACAACAGATTTGAAATAACAAAACAAAACACACAAAACTGCTTTTCACCACAGAAGCTGTATCTCCTGATCTTATGCTGTGGAGGCATCATTGCTCAGGAATTAAATATATGGTTTCTGGAGTGAGACTTCTTGTGTTTAAACACAGGTTCTGCCACTTACCGACTGTGCAAACTTGGGCAAGTTGCTAAACCTCTGGCAGCCTCAGTGTTCTTATCTGTGGTATAATAAAAGTACAGAATTTCACAGGGTTTTGGTAAAAATTATGTGGTCAGACATGTACAGTGGTTTTCACAGAGCCTGTCACATAGTGACAAAATGCTGCTTTATGTTATAAGAAATATTATCTATCATTTCATCCTGGGCTCATAAATATTCATGCTGCTTGAAAGATTTAAAAAATATTGACTATGAAGGTGATTCTGTAACTATCCAGGCTTGTAAATAGATGGTCGCTTTTCAATTATTCACATTATTAAAAGATAATGAACATCAGCTAATTCCAAGGTCCTTTATATTTGCTTTTTAGTACATTGGGGGACATTTGTCTTTTTAAAAAAATTTTTTTAAGTTTATTTATTTTGAGAGAGACAGAGACAGCAAGCGTGGAGGAGGGGCAGAGAGAGAAAGGGAGACAGAGAATCCCAAGCAGGCTTTGCACTGTCAGTGCAGAGCCTGACGCAGGGCTCAAACTCACGAAACCACGAGATCATGACCTGAGCTGAAACCAAGAGTCAGATGCTTAAGCAACTGAGCCACCCAGGTGCCATGGGACACTTGTCTTCTACGTGGCCATTAGATGCAATTTCTATTTCTGCAGCACAGGTTGCTCGGGCGGTAGAAGAAGGCAGGTGCGTGTCCTGAAATGCATGAAGTACATCCTAGTGGAGAGTGCACACACAGGTAAGCAAGAGCTGTTTGCTCGGTGATGTGTGTATTGCCTACTTATATGTTTTATGCCACAGACTTTATCTGCAGGGTCCCTTCCTGCTAAGTTGTAGCCAGCTCATTCTTTTCCATTTCCTTCTGGGAACACCGTCATCTAGAAGGAAGCAGCTACTCAGCCATGAGGCACTGTAACTCCTAGGAAGAATCAAGGATTTCTGCAGCAAGGAAATTGGATACGGATGAGCACCAGGGAGGACACTGCTGGCCACTGAAGGGAAAGCCCAATGTAGGCAGGAGGCCAGAATGCGCCAACGGTAAGCCAAGTTTTTTCTTATCAGAAGAGAAAAGCTTGCACTTAACTGCGCTATCAAGGAAAAGACGGTCCCCAGCCTTCAGTAAGTGGAGGGAAAAGGAATCCAGGAGGGCTTGCCCTAGCTTTGTGGATATGAGTTAACATTATTTATTCTGTAATAAAACTCAAGCACAAGTAAACCACTGAATGAGGCAACCTGAATATATACAGAATTTATAGAAAGCAGGATAGTGTGGTTAGGTTTGCTAGATTTAGCGAGTGAAAAGGCAAGATGTCCGGTTAAATTTGAATTTCATATAAACAAACATGTTTTTAGTATAACTGTGTTCCATGCAATATTTGGGGTTTGTTTATCTGAAATTCAGGACATTCTGTATTTTATCTTGCAACTCAAAGTGTGATTAAACATGTAGGCTGTGGAACCATACTGTGTAAGTTCAAAATCTGGTCCTGCCGCTCATCCGCTATGTGACCTTGGTCATGTTACTTAACCTCTCTGAGCCTCGGTTTCTCTGTGTATAAAACGAAAACAGCATTTACCTCATTGAACTGTTGTGAAGATTAAATAATACATAAAAATTCATAATGGTAACTGACACATAGTGAATGCTGATAAAAATACTAGCTACTTTTGTAGGAAGCATAAGTGGTTATTTACTACCTCCAAATGTTTTCTTCAGTTGACATTATGATTCCAAGTACCTCTTACAAAAAAACCTAGGTGGAGATGGTTTTTTCTCCTATTTTCATGTTACTTTCAATTTTGTTTACAGCCAACGAAATTAGTATAACTTTTAGGACCGCTATCTATCGCATAAAGGAGCACACAACCAGCATCTTATCATCAGGCTTCCTGTTTTTCCCTGGTGGCCTAACACATCAGCCCAATCTTAAAGGTGTCCTAAAGGCCAAATATCCTCTGAGAAATGTGTTGAAACTTTCGTAAAGTACTACTTGAGTGTTTACTAGGTGAAACTCAGGAGCCAATGCAGCTCTAGTATGGGGTTTGTCAGAAAGGTATTTGCTGTAAGGGGATTTCTGTGCTCTGTAGGTTGCTTAAGAGCAACCACTTCGTATGGAGTTACGGTTCTTGCATATAACAGGATTCTGTTAGCACAAAGTTGAGAATCAGACAGGCAGAAATATTACTACAATAGTAGACCTAGTATCCAAAAATCTGGTTCTACCACTCAACACGAGTCGCCTGGTACTTTTGAACATTTGCTTCCTCATTTATAAAATGAAAACATCAATACACCTTAAAAGGCAAGAATCAAGTTAAATGAGATAACGTAATGGACAATACGGTACTAGGAATAACAGAAGTGCTCCGTAAGTATTCTTAACATGAATCTGCTTATTCATTAGAAGGAAGACTGAACACCAGAAGACAGAAAGTTCAGAACACTGAACACAGAAAGACTGAAGCCTGGGGTTTGTGCTACTTTATATGGCTGAGCTAAAACAGTAACTCCTTGCTTTGTCCATGTCTGCTTCTGGATGAGAACCAATAATTTCTAAACAATGATACAACCTAAGGGGAATTCAAGCAAGGACTGCATCTTTCCCATTGACAGTAACTCTGTGTGCGTGTGTGTGTGTGTGTGTGTGTGTGTGTGTGTGTGTGTTGGAGGCAGGCAGTGGTGAGACAGGGAAAGGTCAGGGAAGAAGTTGGAAATTTCTTTTTCATTTAATAACTAGGTTGAGCCAGATACTGATGTTTGTGTGTGAAAAATATTAGTTTGAGGCCAGAAAGCAGAAAACACACTTCCAGTAAATTTACAATATTAATTTTGAGTTTCAGAAGCAAATCCCAAATGCAAACCAGATTCAGAAATTATGACCTCAGCTTTTCCAGAGTGTGTACTGATTAGGCTTTTGCAGATTAACCAGAGGTAGAAGGTCTTAGGGGAAAAACCTAGGAGAGAAAAATAGAATTCATGAGAACATCCAAACTCAGAGAGTGAAATTTCCTGTCTTCGCGTTTGCTGCTGACTGAAGGAGTATGGGCTTTTCTAAGGAGGAGAGGGGGTAAACTTAGGGTTTTGTCAAGGGGATTACCAAGGGAGGTAGTTGTTTGTGGACTGGAAGGTGGTAAGGAGTCCATGGCTTTGCAGGGCAATACATGATGGCAAAGTAGGGCCACGATGCTGGAAGTTGCAGAATGAGCTAGATGACTACTTTGAAAGTCAGTTCATAAACATTTATATATTAAGTATCAACTATGTTATTAAGCTTTCAGGGGATACAATGACACATAAAGCACAGACAGTGAGACCTGAGAGGAAGAAGATAAAAGGAAGGCTGTGGAACCAGTGTGTTAAGAAATCTCATAGCTGACAATTTGCTAGCAAAGAACAGGATGCCTACAAAATTCGTTAAGTGTCAGGTATGCTGGGGACGTGGCTGACGGCCTTGCCTGAGCTTTGAACTTGGCAAAGGGTAGAGGGGAAGCATTTCTCGAGGCCTTCCCTTGCCTCCTGTAGAACAGAGGTGCTCGGTGTAAAGGAAGAAAAGCCAGAGCATGTGCATCTCTGGCCAGGGGTCTGAAATGAATCATAATCTTCCTGGGGGAGAGGGGGAGTGGGGGAGGGGAGTCGTAGGGTCTCACCGCCCCTCTCTTCATCCCCTGAGCTGTCATTGCCAAAGTGAACAGATTATCACAATTTCAGCCCATGCAGCTATCTCGCTAATGTTCATTTGCTGATTTTAATGAGTTCCAGAACCAATTTGTGATCTTATAATCAGCTCAGGTTCACCGCTGAAAGAAAGTGCTGTAAGTCTTGTTAGAGAAGTCAGCGCTGCAGAATGCAGATACATTGATATGAAAATGAATTCAAATGAATTCTTCGGGGCATTGTAAGGCTTCCAAGTTCCCCGATACCATTCAGCACAAAAATGTTAGGTGTTGGATGTCCTGATGAGCCGGCTGGGGTACAATACCTGTCTTTGCAAACTACATTCATCTCCTTTTGTTCTCTCTTCAGATTTCACAGCTTCCTCTGCTCTGCCTAAAAAGGAAAACTCACATCTTCAAGCTGTTACAATAAAACTATTGGCAGTATGTAAAGTGAGAACAGAGCCTTGCCTTAATTTATTGCACCATGTAGATTTATTACACATCAGGGTAATAATAACAACACCGTGACTCGCCGCCTGATAATCTCCTGTGCTCCAGTAGGAGTGTGGGGGAGGGAGCCCGCGGGCCCTGTAGACTCCCTGTATGGTGCTAAGCGATCTGGGCACGCTCCTGGCCCAGTGCCACCAGATGATGTGGTACTACTGGACCGCGTGGCGTCAAGATGTGTTGCAGAGCTGGTGAGGAGATGTAGCCTTTAGACAGAAAACACTGGAGGCCATTGGCCAGGCCTATAAGCAGAGTGTGTCCCCAGTTGCTCACTGCCAGGGGAGTAGGCATCCCAGCTACCTTCTTATCAGAGGCTCCTCTACCTGAAACCTGATGAGATCACAGGTTAAGAACCTCCACGGGGCATTTCGCCTGCCTTTAGAGGGCACCACACTTAGAATCTGGGACCTTCCAAGTTAAATATGTTCCGTGTCTGAGGAACAAGTTGACCAAATTCAGGGTTAAAGACAATCACGCCTCAGGCCACGGGTCTCTCCTTCAGAGTGCTGGCCTCGCTTCTGGGCTGCTTCTCTTGTCTTTTCATGACATCTGAGTCCTGGGGGTGCCCAATCCGTCTTGGCTGCTTCCAGGGAAACTGCTCCCAGGCACTCAGGCACTCAGCCTGCCCACGGTGACAGTGACATCCTCACAGAGGACAGCGGTCATCAGAGGTGCCCCCCTGCTGCTCTGCTTGCTCTGGAAGCCTCTCATTAGGGTTTCTAATTTTTAAGATAATGGGAACTTAATGGGGATTGTTTTGATTTTCTCTCGCCAGCCAATGTTTTAGCCCTGCTGCCCCCAGCTGCACTGCCTGAACAAATTGCATTCTGAGCAAGCAAAAGCTGTGGCCCAGGAGACTGCTGACATGACCTCAGAAACACACAGTCCAATCCTACTGCCTGATTTTCTTTGCTCTTGTACTGAGACCTTTGCCTGTAACAGTATTTGGGTTTCTGGCCATCTTGGTGACCTCTTTGGACCTGCCTTCCCCCTCCCCCCCCCCCCCACTGAATTTTAGAGGGAAACATCTTTAAAACACACCAATGAACGAATCGGTTAATTAATTCTCAGCATTGGTGAGGCTCGGGCTCCTATTCCTCTTCTCCTCCTCCCTCCATGTTTTGTAAAAATTGAGAATTTGATCGACCCATCAAATCTGTTACCTGGCTATACTCTGAGACAGAGAGTTGCCCTCTGAGACAGACAGTTCCAAGACTGAAAGGAGGGAGAATCATGTATGATTAGCCCTCAGAATAATCGGTGACCTCGATAATTATATTTTGAAGCCATTAGGTCCTGGGGATCCCAGAACGTTGTCCCTATCCTCTCTCAAAGCTTTGGTTTTCTTCTCAATAAACAAACTTAAGTGTGTTTGTTTTTGCATTGGTAAGTGGTGGCCATTTGGGGTAAACGGACCCTTGGGGATGTTTATCCTGTCCAAATGATGGCAAAAATACAAAGATGTGCAAACCACCATCCTTAGTAGGCCAACTGTGCCCAACACTTCACTGGATAGGCTTATTTTGGGTGTCCCCTTCCTCTGTTAGCTGTTAGCTCTGAGGACCACTCAGCAAATCTTGAGTCTTGGAAATCACTCCACTCCCACGTTTGCTGATTTCTGGCAGGTAAGAAACCACGTCAGCCGTCCGTCTGAGGTTAAACGGAGTATTATTGCTACTAACTCGAACCTCTGTCAGTAGCTCTTTGTCTCACAACTAACCCCAAGGTAGCCTAACAGCATGAAAACCAGAGTCAGAGAGGTCGATGAGTCAGAAAATGACCCTAGGTCTGTTCAGAGAGGTGACAGGCCTGGATGTTTCAAAGCACATTGCTGACCCCTTTTGATAAAGGGCCCAAGGTCGTTTTAACTACACTTGATTTAAGGATAAGTTTATATAAGACAGCGACTTCACTGCTCAACCATTTTGTGGAATGGTTGTCAATGGCTTGGCCCAAAAGGAGGAAGAAGGAAAAGGGCCAGAGGCAGCAAGCGTCAGCGCAAGATGGGAAGTAGGTAGGAACTGTAGCATTGTCAACACATCCAGAAATCAAAATTATGTCAGGAGTGGGGACCCATTTGTATTTGTTTTGATGATTTTGCTTTCATTTGCTTTTCATTTTAAACCTTGGCCACTCTGGCCACTGGGAATTGATTTCGAGAAGCACCCGCATGGAGCAGGGACCTCCAAGAAGAATCTGGATTCAAGCCCGGTGCCGAGGGAGAACGTGGACAAGAGCATGAGGCAGAGACTTTAGGCCCACGGGAAGCAGCCTCCGGGCTTCAAAGGATGTCTGTGTCGCTGACAGCAGCGAGGAGTGCAGACGGTGTGCAGGAATTGGGCTCGACAGCCCCTGATACCGACTGATAGGCAGTTTCACTGTGGGGCACCAGGCGCAGGTTCCTCTGCTGTCTTCATCAGTCTGTAGGTGCTGACTTTGCTGATGGTCTGCACCACAGCCACCGGGCCTCTTCCCACTTCCTCCTTTTCACACGGCTCTTGTGAGCAGAGCAGCCGAGGCCTACTCTCTAGCCTGCTTTGCCCTCTCTTACTTACATCAGAGGTTTGGGACGGCCGATTACAAACGATCGTTGCAATCTTTTCCTTTGTGCTCTTGAAGTTTGAGTAGAGAGGCAAGGAAGAAGTGGCCCAGGAGCAAATAAACATCTGCATTTCCAAAATGAGCGTGAAATGAAGCTCGTCTGAAAAAAGCAAAGACAGCTTTTGGGGCAAAAGCTGAACGGGAGCAAAAGCTGAATAGAGTCTCAACCATGAAATGTTTACTCGTTTTGTTAAACAGAGAAGGAAAGAAAAGAAAGAGACGCTAAGGGGTGCCTGGGGGGCTTGGATAAACATCTGAGTGTTTATCTCAGCTCAGGTCTTGATCTCAGGGTCGCGAGTTGAAGCCCTGTGTTGGGCCCTGGGCTTCATGCCCAGGAGGGGCGCCTGGGTGACTCAGTTGCTTAAGAGTCCGACTTCAGTTCAGGTCATGATCTTGTGGTTCACAAGTTCGAGTCCCACATTGGGCTCTGTGCTGACAGCCTGGAGCCCAGTTCGGATTCTGTGTCTCCCTCTCTCTCGGCCCCTCCCCCACTTGTGCTCTGTCTCTCTCTGTCTCTCAAAAATAAATAAACATTAAAAAATTTTTTTGAAAGGAAAAGAAAAGAGGGAGGGAGGAAGGAAGGAAGGAAGAGAGGCAGGGAGGAAGGAGCCAGGTACTATCTCTTTAGCAGGCATGGTATGAAGAAGAATTGGAAAGATGTTCACTATTTTTTAAATTTCGGTCCTGAACCAGTCACCTGGGAGGGGCGGGTTTGGTGCTCCAACACAACCGTTCGCGCCTCGGACTTGGAAGGAGTGAGGTTGAAGTATCTCACAAAGGAAAATAAATAAATAAATAAATAAAACAATTGTTATCTAAAATGTTCTACCTTAACAAAAATTAGAGTTCCATTGACAAGCTAAAGGAACCGCCTGTCAAATCTTCACTACAGCCTAGCTAACACCCTACTGCTTGCCTCCGCCCCGCAAGGTAATTTTGGCACCTTTTATCTCTAAATACATGGTAAATACTCATTAATCTCCACAGCAGTCTGAAGTTGGTCAAGTTCTTCAAACTTCGAGTGATGACAGGTGGGGTAGTAGGTAGCAATTTGCCTTGGCTGTCATTACCCTTCCCACACATGCTGGGAAACAGGCACGGAAGGCTTCGAGGTTCTGGACCAAATCAGAGGTATTCCAGGAACCCAGCACTGGGTCCCTCTGTCATCTCTGGGAAGTGGCTTCTGGACTCAGCAGCTGTACTTCTCCATGTCAGCTCGTGTATGTGTCAGCAGCAAAGAAGACTCCCATCCCAGCGGCCCCAGGTCCTTGGCCTCTGCTCCCCCTCAGAAAAGTTCTCTGGCAGTTGAAGAAAATGGAGCAGGTGCGACCGTAGGGGTGAAGCATGGGTGAGTTTGGCAGTTGGGTGCCTGAGTGGATCTGAGCTCTGTGATTGTGAATTAATATAGCTCGAGGGGACTGGCGGCAGACTCATCTTTGCCCTTCACACTCTAGTAATAAGCTAGCAGGACTTGTACGACCTCCTCCCTTGCTGATGCAGCATCACAGCGCCGTGGCCGGGCCTGACCCCTGGCCTCCCTTGTCCCGCCCCCTTGGATGTTGCACACATCCTGCAAACTTTCGGAGGGGCCATATGGGGGTCAATTTTCTTTTTCTTTTTCTTTTTTAATTTTTTAATGTTTATTTATTATTTTTGAGAGACAGAGTGTGAGCGGGGTAGGGGCAGAGAGAGAGGGAGAGACAGAATCCGAAGCAGGCTCCGGGCTCTGAGCACAGAGCCTGATGTGGGACTTGAACCCCCGAACCGCGAGATCATGACCTGAGTTGAAGTCGGACGCTTAACCGACTGGGCCACCCAGGCGCCCCTGGGGTCAATTTTCTTGAGACCTGATTTGTTTCCACCTTCGAGAGAGATCAACAGGACACTTTTTCCTAGGTTGCTCAAGAGGTCTTAGAGCAGGTAGATAAATTCAGGATCGGCTGAACTTCGATCATTTTTGTTAAGGGCTGGAAGAGACAGACGGACAGTTTTCACCAGGTAGAAAAGATTAGAACAATGGGTTCATGTTTTCCTCCCATCTTCACGATCTCTCGCCTCTGATAAGTGGGAGAAAAATAAACTGCCGCATTATTTGATGACTGCTCCCTCCCCAGCAGGAAACAGGGCGAGAGGAAGTGGGAACTGACACTTACTGAGTGCCAACTCTAGGCTGGTCACGTTATATAAAGAATCTAATTCTCCCTCACGATACCCTACTTTGTAGGTATTATTATCCCCCTTCCGAAAGACAACTCTCTTGGGCTCTTGTAGTTAGGAAGCCATGAGGCCAGAATTGAAAACCCAGGGCTTCTTGACTCCACATTCCCTCGGTGGGTATCGTGTCGCTGATGTGCCCGTTTTGAACGAAGACTGACCTGATCCTGAACTCAGTCTTCAACAGAAAAAGGACAGTAGCCTGGTACTGTCTTCTTACACAACATGGTTATCAGAATGTCCAATGACAGGAAGGGTCAGGATGTCAAACTCATTTTGAAACCCTCTTTGACTGAAGGCCACACCAGGGTGTGGAGTACAGGTCCCTCTGAAGGTCACTGGCCTCTGGAGGGAGATACTCGAAGACTTGTTTGGTGAAAAATCTTATTGGAGTTTACCCTCGGTCACTGTTCAGCACCTTTAGGGATACCTTAAACTGGAAGGACCTGCAAAAGGATACTTTTTATACCCTTGTCAAAAAAGTAATCAAGCCAAATTGAATGAGGGCTTACTATGTGACAAGAACTGTTCTTTAGGCTTTATATGTGTTATTTATTCCTCTAACAATCCTATAAGGAAGGTACTATTAGTTTCTCCATTTTACAGATGAAAGGACAGATGGAAGTTACAGAGAGGTTAAGTAACTTGCCCGAGGTTACACAGGAAGGAAGTGACAAAACCGGGATTTGAACTCTCCAACCTGGGCACCTATCAACTACACTTTCTGCAGCCTGTTTTCAGGAAAGATTGTACAGAGATAGGAATTGTCACTCCTGCACATGGAGAAGAAGAGGCTTCTCTTCTCATTTTCCATTTATAGAGTAACGGCAGGCTTCTGCCACACAGAGCACTGGGTTCCTTTACCCACAGATGTGTTAACCCTTTAGAGGCCTGCTGAGGCTGATCCCTCTCACTGCAGCCTTGTTCCTCTCCTTCCTTCTCCTCAGGGGATCTCCAGCACCTTCCTCTTGTGATGGGAATGATGGATGCCTGGAGACCCAGATCTTCATTCTCAGCTGTGGGTTACCACTCTCTGGTGGTCAGTGTCCCGGACAGCCACAGGCAATAGAAAGTGGCTGCAATTCTACTTTTTGGACCCAGAGGATGCCACCATCATCACCGACTCACCAGAGACAGGCAGGCAGGCAGGCAGGCAGTTTACCCACACTGAACACGGTGGTTGAGGTTAGTGAACGTGTTCTTTTTTTTTTTTTTTTTTTTTTTTTTGTAATCTATACCCAGTGTGGGACTCCAATCCACGGCCCCAAGATCAAGAGTAGAATAGTGTACCGACTGGGGCAGCCAGGCTACCCATTGAAGGTGTTCTCATATTGTCTAAATATAAGTATGTAGACCTCACTGGGGAGAGACCAGGTCTTCAAAGAAAGGTCCTGGGGATTGCACCCTACTCCACTGTGGAGGAGGGAGGGAGTGAAGCCATGGGAGCCTCCGCTTTTGACTTTGACTGCTGAAACTCACATCTGCTTACCCTTTCATGTGTAAACCAGGATTCACAATTACTCACTCCACTCAGATGTGTAAAGAACACATAGTTTCTTTTCTCTCTGAATCACCCTGATATCCCTTATGATCCTACACCTGCTGGGTAGCTGGAGGGAAAAACTAATTTTAGTTCAATAGGTTTTAAAATTCAGTCATTCAATGATTTAAGCGGCTCCTTTAGGCCTAACTCGGTATCTTTGGGTTAAGGCGCAGTCTCAGTTTCCTCCCTTCTTGTGCTTGCTTCTCTGTAAGTGGTACTTTTGGTTCTGAGACCAGGCCCCTGGCTCCCTCTCCCCACTGCTCTACCCTTTTAAACATGGCCCCCTGACAAGGGCTTTCACAGGGAACGGGAAAGAGCTCTCCTGCCTTGATTCTTCTAATGTATCTCATTCTCCTTCAGGCAGAGACCTGGATAGGAGAAGCCAGGCGAGGACGAGGGGACTCTGGGCCTAGCTTGCAGCCAGCCTCTCCTCCTAGCATCCGGCTGGAAGAGGAGGCCTGCCGGCCCCCATCACAAACAGAGGAATCTTCTCTTTATACTAAAGAGGAAACTCTAAAATCATAGTGCTTGGTTGTTGGACTTCTAAAGAGTGTAGACCATCTAGGGTTTTTCAAGCTTGTAACCATCCTGACCTGCTTGTAGTATGACACCTCCAGCCGGGCCTCTGGGATACGAGCTGTAAGAGGGATTAAGAGGAATCAAAATACTGTGTTTGCTGAATATTGTCTCCACCAGATCAGTGTAGGCTTGGGGTGGTTGAAGGGGAGAGTGGGATTCTAGAAGGTGCTTAGAAGGACTCCTCAGAGGAGAGGCAGTGGAGTACATGTGTGGCTTAAATGTGTGGGCTTGGAGTCCAGACTGGGTTCTGCTATTTCCTTGTGCCTTGGGTGACTTTACTTGTATGGAAACTCGGTTTCCCCATCCTTAAAATGAGGGATAGATAATAGCTATATCTACCTCATAGGACGGTTACAAAGTTAACACATATAAAGAACTTAGACTTCTGCCTATCTCATAGAAAGCCTTCTACAGGGGCATCTGGGTGGCTCAGCCGGCGAAGCGTCTGACTCTTGATTTTGACCTTGCTTCATGGGATCCTGCCCTGCACTGGGCTCTGCTCTGACAGCACAGAGGAGCCCAAGATTCTCTCTCTCTTCGCTCTCTGCCCCTCCCCTACTTGGGCCTGTGCACGTGAGCACGCTGTCTCTCTCTCTCTCAAAATACATAAATAAATATTTTTTTAAAAAGCACTCAGCAAATGTTAGCTATTTAGACAACAAACACATGTAACATTGGATTTGAAGCCTTATAAGTTTCTTATGTATGATATAGGGGAAAGAGCATTGATTTTCGAAATAGCCTGTCGAGCAAATTATTTGGCTGCTGTGATGCTGGTTCTGAAAAACGAGGATGATGGTATCATAGGAAAGGGGTCGGAATTAAACAAAATAATGTGCACGAAACGCTCAGCAAAAAGTTTGGCACATAATTGAGGCTCAACCAAAGTTTCTTCTCCTTTCTCCTTATGTCAGTGACATGGTGTCTTATAATTGTTTACTGTTACACCCTCAACCAGGCATCTTAAGCTTTTGTAATCTCCTAACTGGCTAGCTCAGAGGAGACGTTCCACAGATTCATTGACAGATTCAAATGAGCCCCCAAATCTGGGGCTCCAGTCCCACAACTCCTCCCCTTCGAGGGTGGCTGGTCAGACAGTTCCTGTCTTCTGATCTTTAAATCTGCCAGGCATATATATTTCTCTCTTCTCTTCATTAAAGGGACATTGTGGTCCATTGGAGACATTTGTGTCTGCTTCGTTCACACTGCTCAACCCACACTTGGAGAGAAATGTGTTTGCATAAATACTAGCAGATGAATTTTTTAAATATCACTTTTTCTTTCCTGGCACTCTGTGAGAGAAATGAGCAAATATAAACAGAAGAGTATCACACCAGAAATATAGCAGATGGGTTCCTGCTGGGGATCTGGACTTTCCTGGAGTTTACACGTTTGGGAGATGTAGGATTATGACAAAATCCACTTGTAATGCTCTTGCTTTTTGTTTCTTGGGCACAATATTAATTGCTTAATGATGGGGCTTAATGTATACTTTCAGCCAAAATTTTCCCTTTGGGGAACAAGCAGGATGCTGTAAGCATTCTCTGCAGGAGGGATTCTCTTCCTAAGCCTAGCATAAATCCAGTTTGATTGAAGAATCGAGGAGAAGAGAAAAAGAGTAAGTTTATTCCTCCACGCTGTAAGAACAGGGGAAAAAGGAAACTCTTCACTTTCCAAGTCAGATGGCTACCTGCTTCCCAACCAAGAATTTATTAGGGATATTTAAAAAATAGAAGCTGATTGGGGCACCTGGGTGGCTCAGTCAGTTGAGCGTCCCACTTCGGCTCAGGTCATGATCTTGCGGCTCGTGAGTTTGAACCCCATGTCAGGCTCTGTGCTGACAGCTCAGAGCCTGGAGCCTGCTTTGGGTTCTGTCTCCCTCTCTCTCTGGCCGTCTTCAGCTCATGCTCTGTCTCTCTCTCTCTCTCAACAATAAATAAACCTTAAAAAAATTTTTGGGGGGTGCGCCTGGGTGGCTCAGTCGGTTAAGCATCTGACTTTGGCTCAGTTCATGATCTCACAGTCTGTGGGTCCGAGCCCTGCATCTGGCTCTGTGCTGACAGCTCAGAGCCTGGAGCCTGCTTCAGATTCTGTGTCTCCCTCTCCCTCTGCCCCACCCCTGCTTGTGCTCTGTCTCTCAAAAACTGAATAAATGTTAAAAAATTTTTTTTTGAAATTTTTTTAAATGGAAGCTGATTGCACACACTCCCTGACCAACCCTGCTTTGGACCACCTCGATTCAAACTATACATCCTGAGAAACACATCTATACCCAGGGAGTTGATCATGACCATACTTAGCTCTGGTCCACGCCTTTGGCACAGACTTGGTAAGATACTATTTTCATTCATTCATTTAACAAATTTTATTGAGCATCTACTATGGATGAAACAGAGTATTAGGAGTGAGAATGTAGCAATGAAGAAGATAAGTATGGTCTTTGACTTCACAAAACTCAAGTCCAGTGGGAAAACACACTATGACCTAATCATTCTATTGTACAGGGATTAAAAAACACATTAAACGAATTGTTTTCATTTTCATCAACCACCATGTGTCGCATGGACTCCCCTTGGGAAAAATGGGAGGTGGGCACTCCTTGTGGCCTGTTGTCAGAGCCTCCACGGGCTCATTAAAACCACCTCATGGTTGGGGCGCCTGGGTGGCGCAGTCGGTTAAGCGTCCGACTTCAGCTCAGGTCACGATCTCGCGGTCTGCGAGTTCGAGCCCCGCATCGGGCTCTGGGCTGATGGCTCAGAGCCTGGAGCCTGTTTCCGATTCTGTGTCTCCCTCTCTCTCTGCCCCTCCCCCGTTCATGCTGTGTCTCTCTCTGTCTCAAAAATAAATAAATAAAAAAAAAACGTTAAAAAAAATTAAAAAAAAAAAAAAAACACCTCATGGAAGAGCTCCTTATCCACAGTTGATTTGGCTGACTCCTAGTCTTCATGGGTTATCCTTAGGGCCTCAAGAAAATGGTACAACGGATCCTACCTGCCCATAATGATGACTTCCAGAACTCAGAGAAAGCCCCACCTTTAATCAATGAGTATGAGCTCATCTTTTATTACAAGCATGTTTATCTATTAGGTTTAAGAGAGGTGGCATGATATAGTACAGAGACCTCACAGGCTTTGAAGTTAGCCCTGGGTTCTAATCCTGCTCAAACATTTATTAGCCATTTCCCCTTGGGAGACTTATTGATTTCACTTTTCTGTAGTTTAATTGCCTCATGCGAAATGGGAAAAATAACACTCAACTCAGGATTGTTCACATTCTTAAATAATCACTAAGAAATGCTTGGTATGTGAAACATTCTCCTCCATGATGCTTGGAAACTATATTCTATGTGACACAGGTCTCGCCTTTGAAAGAGCACAGCATTTGCATGAAATATTTAATGACAACCATACACAACTGTGAGCTATTTGGTAAGTGATAAAATTATGTCCATAGCTGACGCTGCCCATCCTGACTGGTGCCAGCCCTTTCTGCTTCTGTTGCCCTCATTCTGTAGCTCAAACCATACCTTTCTAGCAAATGACCTGACCAGAGGAGCCCAAAAGAAATCAGCATGCTCCAGCAAGAAATCAGAATGAGAGACAGTAAGATACTTTACGTTTTAAAATGAGATCCTTGGGGTGCCTGGGTGGCTCAGTTGGTTAAGCGGCCAACTTCAGCTCAGGTCAGAATCTCATAGTTGGTGGGGTCGAGCCCCACATGGGGCTTTGTGCTGACAGCATGGATCCTGCTTTGGATTCTGTCTCTTCTTCTTTCTCTGTCCCTCCCCTGCTCTGTCTCTCTCAAACATAAATAAACATTTTTTAAAAATAACAATATTTTTAAAAATTTTTCAAAAATGAGATCCTCAGCTTTGTCACATTAAGTGTAGCCCCTGTCCTCTATTTTACAGTTCTTTTCACTCACTGAAAGTGTTTTTTATTATCCCCAGGATGCTTGAAAATGTGGGGCTGGAGATGGAATTTGTGGCCACGTTTGGCGGGGAAATACAGAGGTAGATGCTAGTGACATTGCCTTAAGCAATTTCTATGTCCTTCAAGACCCTGTACCGGAAATCCATGGTTCTTACAGCCTAAGAGGGGCTAGATCCCCCATGAGGTCCACTGGCAGCCCTCTCTGATTGTCTGTGTCCTATAGGTGCTTCAAGCTCTCAGGTTACAGATGCAGATCCCGGTAGGATTTACCTGATGGGCTGATGTGAAAGTCTCCAAATTTTTTACATTAATTAAATAAAGACTTAGAGTCTTTAAAACAATTTTTTTAATGTTTATTCATTAAAAAAATATTTTAAAAAATGTTTCTATTTATTTTTGAGACAGAGAGAGACAGAGCACGAGCGGGGGTTGGGGGGGGAGCTGGGGCAGACACAGAATCTGAAGCAGGCCCCAGGCTCCAAGCTGTCAGCACAGAGCCCAACGCGGGGCTCGAATTCATGAACCGCAAGATGGTGACCTGAGCCCAAGTTTGCTGCTTAACCAACTGAGCCGCCCATGCGCCCAAGACTTAGAGTCTTAAAAATAAGAAACGAATAGGGGCCCCTGGGTGGCTCAGTCAGTTAAGCATCCGACTTCGGCTCAGGTCATGATCTCACGGTTCATGGGTCCGAGCCCCGCACCGGCCTCTGTGCTGACAGCTCAGAGCCTGGAGCCTGCTTCGGATTCTGTGTGTCCCTCTCTCTCTGCCCCTACCTTGCTGGTGCTCTGTCTCTTTCTCTCTCTCAAAAATAAATAAAAGCATTAAAAAAAAAAAAGGAAACAAATATAATGTCTAAAACAGACGAGATGATTAAGTTAACTCTATAGATTATGTTAATTTTATATACATAAAGGAAAATTATGTAAACAATGAATAATATTAGTCATAACAGAACTATTATAAAATAATAATAATAACAATTTCCATATGATAGCAGGAAAAAACAGTGAGATATATTTAACAAAAAGCAGTGTACAAAATTCTGTATATAGAAGGAGAGTAACTGTTAAAAGAATAAATCTACACCTATAAAAAGACTGGAAGGAGAGGTGCCTGGGTGGTTCAGTCAGTTAAGCATCTGACTTCACTTCAGGTCATGATCTCAAGGCTCACAAGTTTCAGTCCCGCTTTGGGCTCTGTGCTGACAACTCAGAGCCTGGAGCCTGCTTCGGATTCTCTGTGTGTGTGTGTCTCTCTCTCTCTCTGTCCCTCCCCCACTCATATTCTGTCTCTCTCTCGAAAATAAATAAACATTAAAATTAAAAAAAAAAGACTAGAAGGAAACACTTTAACATTTGAGTATTGGAACTATGGCTAATTTTTTGTTTCTACTTTTATTTTTATAGCAAGCATATATTGTTTATATCATTATTTTATTTTACTATTTTATTCCATTTTATTTTATTTTATTTTATTTTATTTTATTTTATTTTTAGAGAGAGAGAGAGCACACAAGCAGGGGGAGAGAGAGAGAATCCCAAGCAGACTCCACACTATGTGTGGAGCCCGATGTGGGGCTCGATCCCACGACTGTGGAATCATGATCTGAGTGGAAATCGAGAGTCAGACGCTCAACTGACTGAACCAGTGAGGCACCCCTGTTTACATCCTCTTAAAAAAACATTTTGAAGACTTTTGAGGCCAAGAATATGGACTGCCCTGAGATGATGTGTAAACATCATTTCCAAGGAGGATATGCAGTAATTCACTGGTTGGCTCAGCCGAATGAAGGTCAAAGTGAGCAGAGGCGGTAGATTTTAGGGACTTAATTGGGATCAAAAAGTTTGCCCTGTTCAAGTCTTGAATTCTCATCTTTCTTTACAGGGGCTGTAGTCGTTTTCTATCTAGCTGCTAAGCCTTGTTAGTTTTAAGTCACCCCACTTCCTCTTGAGATCAAGCTTTGCTCTTTCCAAGTGATGGCATCTGGCTATGCACTTATGCGGGATAGGGGTGGGGGGTGGGGACTGTGGGAGATGAAACCAAAGGCTGACACCAGCCCCCACTGTGGGACCAACTGAAGCAGAACGTGCCTGCAGGCTTAAAAACCCAGATCAACTTATTTTGTTTTCCTCTGTTTTTAAGCTAGTCCTCAAACTTCCTGGTTTTGTCCTAAAATGAGAACCAGACAGCTTGTGAGCAAATACTGTCATCCCCATGATCTGTGACAGCCTATCTCAGGGGACATTTTATAATTTTTTTTTTCTTTTTCCAGAAGATTCTCCCGGCAGCCATACCACATTAGCAGGACTACGTGCCTCTTGGCCCTTGTTCCTTGCGCACGTGGTTTTTCTTTCTGGTCTCTTGTGACAGTCTAAAAGTCTTCCAGAGGGACTTGAGGGCTGGCCAGGCAGATCCCCATGAAACCAGACCATTAGACATGTTCCAAGGGCTCAGCCTACTCTACTCTTGTTTCACTTAGAAAAGTGTAAAAAGTAGGAGTTGTGTCCTAATCCGGACACACACCCAGTGGCTTCTCAGCCAAGCCCATCCCGATGGGGCAGCGTTCTTGGATCCCGCAGCAGAGCCACTGCCTTGGTTGGCCACCCTGTTCACCCCCCCCGGAGCCTCCCCCACTTCCCAAATGTCACTCCTGACCTGCCCGCAGTCTTAGCCTTAGGCTGGCATCCAGCTCCACTATGATGCTTCAAGATCAGGTCTTAGGAAAATGACGCATTCTAAAAAATCCCAACAAACCGAAAGTACAAAGAAGTCATTTAAGCTACACCCTGACTTTTGTCACCCAGATACCACATGACCAGAGAGGGAATGGCCGCGGAGCAACATCCTTGTGTCCCTGATTAGCAGCCTTGCAGCAACCTGAACCGAGAATTCCAAAGCCCTGGGACCCAGAGCTTGTAAACAGAAGAGCAGAGCGGTCAGGTGACTGGTCCAGCTGAGTTTTACTAGACAGCTCAGTGTTAGCAGTTCCTGAGGGGCCTGCACTTAGCCTGAGTCAGCCAGGGTGTGACAAGCCACAGTGCTGATGTCACCTTTGCAAGCCAACCAAATTCCCCGCCCGCTCCACCCACTCAGCTGCTGTCAGCCACTTCTGCCAACTTGTTCATTTTGTTTCTATTTTTCTCCCTCTCTCTTTCTCTGGGCAGCCACCTTCTCTGTTATTTATCCCCTGGCATACCCGCTGATCTTCAGAGCTGTGCCGTTTGAAGGGTGGTGACTCATTTGCGACTTAGGTATTTCGGGTTTGTTACTTTTCAGCCACTTTACCAAGAACCACACAGAGCCAAAACAGAGAAGAGAGGAAATGGGGGTGTGCAGTGCGGAGGGGGGTGGGGCAGAAATCCAAAACTGCTATGGAAAAATTCAGCGGAGGTGCCGTGGTCAGAGCCCGGACTCAGAGAACAAGGCCATTCCAAGAGCAACAATGGGAAGGAAACAGTGCTTTGATTAAAACTTCATTGAGAGGCCTGCACACACACCCCATAGTTCTCCCACAGCAGAGATGGCGTGGTCAGGAATCCAAAAGAATCGTCATTGCTCTTTGGGAATATTTATGAGCGACCACACCCTAGCTGTGTTGACTCGGACGCAAGGTGGAAGGAAGAGTGCAGTTAAGGGACAGCCCAACACCATCTGCAAAATACAATCCAAACCATTTTCCCTTAACGTCAGTCTCCCACTCCCCCGTATCTATGTGCCTTTGGCTCAATTATCTAGGTTTGCTTTGTGCACGACATCCGGCATGTGGAGTCTCGGCTGTCCTGAGTGGACAGACGCTGCTTATGTTGTGAACAATGAAAACATCACGTGTGACAGGTCAGCCAGAAGATTCATGAATATATTTGCCTGAGAGGTTTCCAGAAAGTTGTTGTTTAGAAATGAATTTTCCTTAAGTTGTTCCCCCTCCAGACTACGCAGTACATGGTGCTTCTGCTTGTTCCATAGGCCAGTTAGGTTCTAGTTCCAGTCTCTTTAGCAAGAGTATTGAATTGCTGTTTGTGACATTTACCATCCGTTTCTAGTTTGGGGCTTGCAAGATTAGCATACTGAGAGTATTCATTCCTTTTAAATTATGCATTCTTTACTTCGACAAATATTTCCTAGATGCCTAATGTCGGAGGCAGTCCTTGAGGTCCAGAGCTGGGGCATGGGACAGAGCCCAGGTTTCTGATGGGCAATTCCAGAACAGGATTCTGAACTCTTATCTGACAGGAAGAAGCTGATGAGAATAGAAAGAGGACCATTTCGTGGGTTTCAAGACAAATCTCATGAGTATTCAGTCTGGGCTGTTTATTGCTTCTCATGCAGGATTGTATGTTTCAACAGTAGGTTGTACCAACGGCTGCTACATGCAAACCATTTCCTGTGACAAATACAAAGAAAGTATGTGATGGAAGCCATGTATTAGGATGACAAAACAGAAAGATGGAAGGATGTGGGTCTTTGATGCCACATTGCAGCCATCTGTCTCAGCCCAGACGACAATAAATCAGTATCCCATAGGTCACGTCCTCTGAGTTATAAGAAAACTTACTTAAAAAAAATTTTTTTAACGTTTATTTATTTTTGAGACAGAGAGAGACAGAGCATGAACAGGGGAGGGTCAGAGAGAGGGAGACACAGAATCTGAAACAGGCTCCAGGCTCTGAGCGGTCAGCACAGAGCCTGACGCGGGGCTCGAACTCACGGACCGCGAGATCATGACCTGAGCCGAAGTTGGACGCTTAACCTACTGAGCCACCCAGGCGCCCCAAAGAAAACTTACTTTAAAACCCCCTAATGTTGATTTCCATAAATTAGGAAATTTAAAAATACTTCTAAATAACGTTAGGAATAAATCATAACTGATGGTTCAAAGAAAAAAATAACTACATTTATAAGTTCTTATATATAACTACGATTGGGTAATATAGAAGCTAAATAAAATATAATTAAAACATGTTTGATGTGGCAAAAGCTGCAGAGAAATTACAGAGAGAAACTTACAAAAGCTTTAAGATGCTTCTTTAGAAAAGAAAAAAGTCTAGAAATTAATGAGCCATGTGTCCAACTCAGGACACTGATAAAAGAAACAATGGCATACACACAAAAGAGTGTAGCAGAAAAGAAGTAATACAGAGGAGAAGTTAAATAGAAAACAAAGTTACAATGGAAATGATCAAGAAAAGCTCATGTCTTCTTATCCCTACATATATGGTAGAATTTAAAAAAAACATAAGAGAATGTTAAAACTTCATGCAATGAAATCTGAAAACTTATATGAAATGTCCAGTTCCCTAGAAAAATGAAACCTACCAAAACTAACTCAAGAGGAAATCGAAAATCTACTTAGAGAGCTATAGCTATTTTTAAAAAGTTGAATTGGCAGTTTAAAATCTACCTACAGAAATGAAACAGAATACACAAGGGCCAGAGTAGTTTATAAGCAAATCTGACAGAGATTTGACACTTGAGAAAAAGAAAAACATAATCCCATGCAGTCTATTTCAGAGAACAGAAAAAGAAAGGATGACCACAACTCGTTTTACGGTGCTGATAGAATTTTGATGTCAAAACCAGATAAGGATAGATAGAAAAGGAAAATTATAATCTCTCATAAATGCAAATGTAAAAATCCCAAGTAATATAATAGAAAATTAAATTCATCAGTGCATTGGAACTAATATTTATACTCGGTTGGGGTATATCACAGAACACAAAACTAGAACATTTAAAAAGTTGCTAATATAATTCAATACACTTATATGTTAAAGGGGAAAAAAAACAAATCATCATCTCAATGGATACGGAGAGAACATTTGATAAAATTTAATTCATGATAGAAATTCTTAGCAAATTTATCATGGAAGGAACTTCTTTAACTTGGTAAATGGTGTTCACCCAAAATGTATTGCAAACGATAATGTTTTTTGGAAAAATTCCCTTTGAAGTCAGGATTAAGAGAAACATGTCTACCATCACTGCTTCTATTAAATTGAGTACTGGAGGGCCGAGCAAGCAACCCCAAGATGAAAAGAAATTAAATGTGTAAGGATTTGGAAAGAAGAAACAAATCATTGTTATTCACAATATATTTAATAATACAGGAAATTCAAGACCATCTACAAACTATTAAAATAAGAGAATGCAGCAAAATCCATAGAAGCAAAATCAAAATGCAAAAATCAACTAAAATAAGAGAATGCAGCAAAATCCATAGAAGCAAAATCAAAATGCAAAAATCAACTGCGTTCTTATGTAAGAGAAACAAATCATTAGAAACTGTAATTAAAAAATGATGTTCCCTAGCAGCAAAAATTAAAAAAAAAAAAAGACTCTAAAGATGTTTAAGACAATCATGGAAACAACTATAAAACCATATTGGTTTTCTACATAAAAGAATACCTAAATAATTACTGAGAGGTACTATATTTTGTGAAAGTAAGAATCAATATGGTGTCACTTCAGGGGCACCTGAGTAGCTCATTCAGTTGAGTGTCGGACTCTTGATCTCAGCTCAGGTCTTGATCTCAGGGTCATGGGTTCAAGACCTGCATTCGGCTCCATGCTGGGCATGAAGCCTACTTAAAAAAAAAAAAGATGTCATTTCTTCACAAGGTAATTTATGAGTTCAGTGCAATTCCAATCAAAGTCTGCAAGTGTTGTTTTGTTTTGTTTTGTTTTATTGTGGTTTTTGGGTGTTGCTGGACAAGCGCAATATAAATTTGGAAGGTAGTACATTCAGAAGGCCATAAAAAAGCAATACAATTGTGAAGAAATACAAGTTTGGGGGAACGTGCCCTACCACATATCAAGGTAGTATAAATCAGTACAAGATACTTGATCTCTCCTGCACCCATCAGAGAGGTTTCCCAGGATTCCCTCCCGTGAATCATACTCTTACGAATGGACAGTTAGATTACAGGCATTTCAACTCTACCAGTTCTTGCCCTCACCTCTCTGTAGTGCAGCACTGCTCGAGGCACCTGTGAACTGAAGGAAGTCCCTGCTCTTTGGAGCTTGCATTCTAGTAGGAGAGGGGGACACAAAAGCAGTAAGCATACGTGCTCCCACATCCTCACCAGCACTCAGACATTTGTTTCTTAATTTTACTCATCTGACAGGTGTAAAATGACACCTGGTTGCATTAAGTTATCTCTGATTTCTAATACGCCTGACCATTTTCCCTTACGTTTATTCACCAGTCTTAGTGTTCCTTTCTGTATCTGTTCACATCTTTGGCCCATTTTTCTCCTGTTGAGTGGTCTTCTTCTCAGTAATTTGTGGGTTATATTATTTATAATGCTAATTTTAGGAGGGCTGTATCCATTATAAATATACACTGCTAGCTGCTGGGTTGACTGTTCACGTTGAGCCTTTTTGTTGTGGAAGTTTTAATTTTAATATAATGAAATGTATCAATCTGGACGTTTATGACTTGTGCTTTTTGTATCTTATTTTATAAGTCATTTCCTTTCCCAAGATCATAAAAATATTCTCCCATATTTTCTTCTTAAAGTTTAAAAAAAATTTTTTTTTTGAGAGAGAGAGAGCATGTGCACGCAAGTGGGGGAGGGACAGAGAGAGGGGGACAGAGGACCTGAAGTGGGGTCTGCACTGACAGCACCGAGCCCGACGCGGGGCTTGAACTCACGAACTGCGAGATCATGATCTGAGCCCAAGACAGATGCTTAACCGACTGAGCTACCCAAGCTTCTTAAAGTTTTAAAGTTTGTCTTTGATGTTTAGGAGTCTAATCCACCTAGAATTAATTATCGTACATGGTGTGCGGGAACTGTGATTTTCTTTTATTTTTCTGCGTGGACACCAACTATCAGTCCGTATCTTGGCTGATGTGTAACGCCACCCACTTGTCATAGGGCAAATTTCCATGTATGTTTGGGACTGTTTCTGGGCTCTCCATTCTGTCTCACCGGTTATTAGCCTACCCTTTGGGACTTCCTTCTGTTCACAGGTGCCTCACACTGCAGAGAGGTGAGGGTGAGAGCTGGTAGTGTTGAAGATGTGTGTAATCTAACTGCCCATTCATAAGATTCACAGGAGGGAATCCTGGGAAACCTCTCTGACGTCCGCAAGAGAGATCATGACCAAGTATGTCTCTTGTTTCACAGTAGCAACAACTTGGAAGAGGCTAGCTGCATAGATTGTGGAATATTTATACAAGGGAATAATATACACCAGTTAACATGCATGAGTTAGAACTATCATGTATCAATGTGGATAGAGTATGGTATTGTTCTCTGTATTTAAAATGTATTTGCTTAAAATATGTCATCAAAAGAGTTATATCTGTACTGTCTTTAAAGGGTTGAAAAATGTTAGATAAAAATGTCAATATAAAACCACGTATGAGGATTTATTATAATTTTTGCTATACAAAAGTTTAAAAGGTTAAATCAGATATACTAATAGGTACAAAAGGGCATGAGACTCCTGAGAAAAGAGAAACTAATCTCTCCAAAAAGAATCAGAAAAGCGTTCACACATGAAGCTGCACTTAATATTTAAATAGTTGGAAGTGGAGCAAAGAGATTTTTTTTTTAATGTTTATTTTTGATGGAGGGAGGGCAGAGAGAGAGGGGGAGGGTCAGAGAGAGAGGGAGATAGAGACTCTCAAGTGGGCTCTGTTTTGTCAGCAGAGAACCTGATGCGGGGCTGGAACCCATGAAACATGAGATCGTGACCTGAGCCAACATCCTAAGCTTAACCAACTGAGCCACCCAGGTGCTCTGGAGCAAAGAGATTCTTGGTGGAGGGAGTTAAGGCCCAGGTAGAAGAGATACAGCAATGAGAAAATACGAAGCATTGAAATTTAGAAGTGCAATTTGAGCGGAATATGGGTTGAGTACAGAGGAGTGGTGGGAAATAGGTTGGGAAGAGACCCTGGAGCTATTTAAATCCAAGTTGAAGTGTTGGATGTCAAAACGGAAGTTGCCCGAGGTATCTGGTGGTGCCTGGATTTGTGTTTCGGGCACTTAGGCTCCACTTGGATTTATTCCCTTGAGAGTTCAGTGTGAGGTATTTTCCTAATGAATTAGGATTTTTTTCACTTAAAAAATTAGGATGTCAGTAAGACACCAAAACATTAATCGTAACTGCTTTAACACACTTATTTAAGGGAATGGTACATTTTAGAGAAAGATATATATAAGCATATGAAGATCTCTAATTTAATGTAGTGCTTTTTTTCTTTTTTAAAAATGTTTATTCATTTTTGAGAGAGGGAGAGAGACAGAAAGAGAGAGAGAGGCAGAGAGAGAGAGAAACAGAAAATCCCAAGCAGGCTCTGCCTGTCAGTGCAGAGCCTGAAGTGGGGCTCAAACTCACGAACCGTGACATCATGACCTGAGGCGAAATCAAGAGTCAGATGCTTCACCAACTGAGCCACCCAGGCTCCCTTGTAGTGCTTTTTCCCATAATTCTTCCAATGTTATCGCTATTTAATTTATCTACGCTTTGTCCCCTGTCTTGAGTAGAAAACAACTTTTTATTCACTTGAACTTGTTTTTAGACTTGAAGGCTCAGTGATTTCTTTGTTCATTCATTTCCCTCTACTAATATTTATAACAGCTTAAGCCAAATAATACATGGTCTTTGCCTTCCTGGAGAATGTTTTCTAGGACCTGACACATGAATCCACCAGCAATGATGATAGAGGTGATGTTCTTGTGGAACAGGGGAGCGGCAGCTAATCGCGGAGTTACAGAGGGCTTCTTAGAGCAGGAGATAGTCGAGAAGGATATTTAACAGTTTTGTTAGCTGGACCAAGGAGGAAAGCGTAGGAGAGCATCCGAGGAGGAGGCCCAGGGGCATGAAACATCCTGTGCAGATAGTCAAGTTTGATTAGAAGAAAGAAGGGCACTTAGGGCACGTAGTGGAATAAGGGCCAAACATGTGGGCAGAGGCAAATTATGAAGGATTAGGTGTTTAAGAGGTTTTAATTTTATCTTGAAAGCTACTGGGGAGCCATCAAAGCATTCTAAGTGGGGAAATAATATGATCTGATTTGCATTTTAGAAAGATTATTCTGGCAGTAATGTGGCAGGTAGATTGGAGAAGAAGAAATTAGCAGACCACTATAATGATCCAAGTGACAGATGATGAAGCCCTCCCTAAAGTAAAAGCAGTGGGAGTGGATTCACGAGATGGTAGAAGAAGGCTCTAGAAGCCTAAGTAACTGATCAGATGTGCAGGTGAGGAGAGAGGGACAAGAACAAGGGGATGGCCACATTTCCAGCTTGACAACTGCGTGGATGGTGATGCTGATCCCTGAGGCAGGAAGAGAAGCAGGTTTATGGGGGACGACGATGGGTTTGATTGGGGCCCGTTGTCATCTATGTGGACAGAAGTTTGAGTTGGACATATTTGGAAAAGATTTGGGGCTGAGGTCGTATGTGGAAGCTGAAGCTGGATATTTGATTGAAGATCACCAAGGAGAGTTCATATGTAGAGTGGGAGAGCAAAAGCCTTAAGACAGAACCTTCTTCTCTCTGGTCAAAGAATACACAGAAGGAAGATGTGAAAAGGGACAAAATGGTATCACAGAAACCAAAGGGGGAAGCCACATCCAGGAAGGAGATTCTACAGCATTAAGTGTTGTAGGGAGACAAAGTGAGATGCTGACGGGCCACACAGAAGCCACTAATAACCTTGGAGAACAATTTTACTGGCATGCTGAGGATGTGCGCCAGGTTGAAGTAGACCTTCAAGGGAATGGGAGCCGAATGCGGAGACCACGATCACGGGCTGGCCTCTACAATCTTGACTCTGAAGGAGAAGGAAAGGGATGTTGCTAGGAGAGAGAGCGAGAGAGCGTGGTATGGAAGGGCAGAGTAGAGGTGAAAATATTTACATGCTGTCAGGAAAGATCAAGTGAAGGGAGGCTTGGAGTAAAGGAGATAGATGGGAGGATTAATAGAGCAAGAGCTTCCTGAGGAGGAGGCAGAGGCCAGATGAAGGGATTAGCCTTGAACTGGAGAAAAAAGTCACCCTGGAACAGGAGAGGAGGAAAAGATCAAGTCAGAGTTTTCCGTGTGTAGGCACCGGGAAGGGAGCTCAGGGGGTTCCAACCTTCTGGCTTTCATTTTCTCGTGGAGTAGGAAGTAAGATGATGTGCTGAAAGTGGAGGCCTCGGGGGTGTGAGGGCAAAGGGGGAAGGGGCAGAAACTTGAGCGCCACCTGAAGCTGGAGCAAATGAACCTGCGTGGTGGCTTGTAGCCTCCTGGGTGCCCCAGTGCAAAAGGCAGGATGGCAACAATCAAGGCCAGAATGTTCTAGAATGGTTGAAGCACAAGGGCAAGGGTAAGAGGGCTGGCAGTGGGCCGCTGGAGAGGATCAGAGGTCAAGGCCACTGGCGTTGAAGAATCAGGGCAACAGGGGCGCCTGGGTGGCGCAGTCGGTTAAGCGTCCGACTTCAGCCAGGTCACGATCTCGCGGTCCGGGAGTTCGAGCCCCACGTCAGGCTCTGGGCTGATGGCTCAGAGCCTGGAGCCTGTTTCCAATTCTGTGTCTCCCTCTCTCTCTGCCCCTCCCCCATTCATGCTCTGTCTCTCTCTGTCCCAAAAAATAAATAAACGTTGAAAAAAAAATTAAAAAAAAAAAAAAAGAATCAGGGCAACGTAAGACCTTGTGACATGAGTCTTCCACAAGGACATTGGAGTCTCGTGGTTTGACGGGGGCGTAAGAGGTGGTGGGGAAGGATAAGAGGAACGAGAACCAGATGCCAAGTCCTAGGTGAAGGGAGACTCCTGATTCCAGCTGACTCTGGTGATCCAAGCCTGCAGGGTAGTTTGCCACAAAATAAGAAAGTCTGAAAGAAGGCCGTGAGCTGTCTTTCCAGCACGCCTAGTGAGCTGCTTGTCTGTCTGTTCACTCATTCTTTCATTCATCCTACCCTTTCGTTCCTGTCCTTCAACAACCTGAAAATATTCACTGAACATTCACTATGGCCCAAATCCCCATCCCTGACTGTGAACAAGGCATATCTCAATTCATTGGTTCTGAAACACACATCCCACTCCACCCCACTATTTTTAAAGATGTCTGAAATCAGTTGGAATACTTGTCTACGATGAGGTCATCCAGGCGGCAGTCGTGATGCAGCGGGCATGGTCTGTCCAGGCTCACGCTGAGTTATAGCTGTTCATGCGGTCATTACTTCAATTGCGTTAAGTACACTGTTGGTAATAACACGTTGAGCTTAGTTGCTGCTTAAATTACAAAACTTACACTATCATTTGGCATTGAAATGAAAAGTTATCGTACTTGAAGAAGGCGTGGAAATAGTGGGGCATGAATCTGATATTGGTGAAGTAGATACTTATTATTGGAGAAATTACCACAATTCCACATATAATTGCAAAAGAGACAATAGACAGATATTTTATGGGACCCACAAAAGAAGAAATACCCACAAACAGATTGAAAAAAATGCGTTATGTTTGTTACTGATATATACCCAAAGTAAGTGCCTAAGAAAAGCCAAGCAATGTAATTGAAGGCAAGGAGAATTGTCTCATGTTTTAAAACTGTGAGAGGCTGGTGTGACTAATCCCTGGGTCAAGGGGTTATGGGTAAGGCATCGTGTCATAATGTAGTTGGCAGGATTTTGTTTTCTCTTAGTGATAAATAAACTAATGGTGTCTCTTGCAATTAAATGTGTCTTAGAATGGGTGATATAGGATCATTCATGTCCTAGAACCCTCTAAACATTTTCTTTTGGGAAAACGTAGAATGGCAGACCCAACTAACTCCCTCCTTTCCCAATGAGGAAACTGAGTCTGAAGAGATAGGCGGTTGGCTTAGGATTGTACACCATAGCACGTTAGAGGCAGGGGAAATGTACTTACTGCAGAGGATATCGCTGTGCTTTCTGGTAAAAGGAGCAAGAAAAGATAAAAATTACATAATGGCTTAATGGCCCAGATCTCTATTAAAAATCCTCGGATTTCGCTTTTTTTTTTTTCCCTACTGGAAGGGTTTTAAACAGGTTTAGTAACTTTTAGTAACTACTAATCTTTGACAACATGCTTCTGATGTATACCCATCATCTATATCTATTTTATCTCCTTAATCGAGGGCCTTCTGGCTTCAGAGCTTTAATATTTCACAGAGCATACACTTTCGGTGTCCTTTTCCTTTCTTTTGAGAAGTTTCCAAGACACCTAAGGCAGTTTTAAAAATAGATACAGACAGCGATCTATTATTGGATGTGATAAATATTTTTTCAATACTGAAAACCCCAGCTCCCCTGGGGCTGGATAGTT
Source organism: Felis catus (assembly GCF_018350175.1). NCBI lineage: Eukaryota > Metazoa > Chordata > Mammalia > Carnivora > Felidae > Felis > Felis catus. The sequence goes on along the minus strand of NC_058375.1, from coordinate 95,162,845 downwards.
AAGGAAAGCGGGTGTCTGAACTTGAAAGGGAGGATCAAGACAAGAACAATGGTGGATGGAATCACCATGCAGTAACTAGAGATGGGTAGCTCTTCCTACCCCTTTCCTTCTGGCCCATGCTATCGTAGAAGCAAGCTCTTTGTTTACTGGCCTCAGCTCCTAGTATTAGTAAGCAAATACAGCAGAGTGGGAAAATAAAGATCAAAGATACTGAATTTTCTAGTTTGCAGTGGAAAGCTGCAGACTCTCGTGCTGAGAATTTTATGGTGAGCAGCTGGAGTTCATCTTCTCAGGTCCAGTATCTTAACTGAAGAAGACTCAAATTTGTTTTTTGGTTTTTTTATTTTGGTTATAATAGCTGCTACTCTTTTTGTTCTTACTAAATAATGGCATTCTGGTCATTACCCACGCTAGTCAGTTATAAATTATTTCCTATTTATAAACGAATCGCTCTAAAGGCATTAGAGGAATGTAAACTAGCTCTGAGAGACCTTATTCCTCTCTTCTCCCCTCTTTCAGGATCCTTTTATCTCTAAGTGTTTCCAATGTAGGAGAGATTTGCCCTTTTCTGATAGTAAAATTGATCCATGGTGTATCTTGTTACACATCTTTCTGATCTTTTTTTTTGGTCAATAAAAATTATAAACTTTCAACAGCTGATGGTCAGTTATGCTTTTTTCAGAAAACATGATTAGATTAACTCATTAATGTCTGCTTCAAGTTTTTCCATATTAGCTCCAGAGAATTTCACCCACCTTTTGTCCCTTTTGAAAACACTGGAAGGTTGGCTTGCAATGACTCAACACCCTGAAGCAACGTCCTGATGGTCATCAACATCTACTTCAACTTTAAGGTACATGGCACTGGGTGACTTTCCAGAGAGAACGAAAGAACGGCTTGTTCATTTTGCAGGGCTTACATCACATGGCGGAGAAGCCCACGACTGTGAATTTATCTCCTGAACTGTTCCTTGGCAAGCGTCTGTAAGAACCAATGGGAATGGATCCAATCCTTTGTGCATCCTCTTCCCAGCTAAACTATCCATCGTATATACAGTCATGTAGTTTATTTTGCTCATTCAGCATTATTATGTAAACATTTTCTTATTCAGCTCTCTTAAGCATAGTTATTAATATTTGCAGAATATCTTCCTGTGTACATATCATACTTTCAAAATTTGATCCATTCTCCTGTGGCTGTAAGTTAGGGTGTTTTCAGGTTTTTGCTATGGCAAATAATGCTGTGATGAACATCTTCTTGCATTCATCTTTTTCTGTATGAAATGAGAGTCACCTCTTTTGGGCTGGCTGGGTATTTTTTAATATATTGAAATGTTAGTGAATTTAGTGGACTAAAATTCAGTGGCCAAAGAAGTGAATAATTGTGTTTAAGTTGACTGTACTTTTTTTTTTTTATTTTTTTTTTCAACGTTTATTTATTTTTGGGACAGAGAGAGACAGAGCTTGAACGGGGGAGGGGCAGAGAGAGAGGGAGACACAGAATCGGAAACAGGCTCCAGGCTCCGAGCCATCAGCCCAGAGCCTGACGCGGGGCTCGAACTCCCGGACCGCGAGATCGTGACCTGGCTGAAGTCGGACGCTTAACCGACTGCGCCACCCAGGCACCCCAAGTTGACTGTACTTAAAAACAAGGTTTTTGTTTGTCTGTTTTGTAAGCATGTACAAACTTATCACCATCAGGGGATGACCCCTTGTCCCAAAGAGTAATTGGGCATATGTCCAGCAGCCTTGGACTTATTCTGCCCTTTTGCACTTTTCCAAAGCAGTGAAATAAGTTGGGGGTAGGTTGAGTGGAGAGTGTAGAAAACCAGCGGCCATCTATGCCTGGCAACCTCTGCTCTGTGGCCAGGGAGTACAGGAATCCCTGCAAAATCCTTTGTGAAAATCATTCTGTCCTGTGTTCCCAATTAAATGACACATTCCATGAAATCAGGGTGGACTCCAGACCTCCATGAACCCTTCATCCCCTTGCAGTCAACACAGGACTGTATGGATGTAGGAGTTGGGAACCCAGAACAGCCAGGATCAGGACCAGGAGACCCAGCTCCGGCCTGGGTGGGAGTAATCCCCTAGCTTGGCACCTAGTAGCTTCAAAGGACGATTTGATCCAAAGGCCCTTAGGTCACACTTTCTAACACAGCTGTTAGAATATACACCCTGTAAACAGGAAATGCCTTAGGAAGTACAACTGAGTACTTCTTATTTTTATTTTTTAAGAAACTATTAAAAAGCCTGAGCAGAGGATGACATTTATCTGGCATTATAGTTAACAAGCTACCGCTGCTCCCTGACAGCCCTGGTTTTATGTTCTGGGCAATTGTGTGCCCACTGCTGTTTAACAGGTGCTTAAATATTCCCAAATTAGTCTATAACTCATTTTGCCTTGTAAAATGAGTCTCAGTCAAGGGAGTTGTAAGTTACATAGCTCGTGTTTGCTGTCATAGAAAAGGGAAAGATTTACTAAACCCTAAACCAATATTTAGACACCTCTGTGCTTGGAATATGGAAATTTTAATACTTGGTAAAAGGAAAACCGTGTAAAACAGAGGATAAGGAGGCTCTAGGTGGCTGAGTACGTTCAGGAAAGGCTAAAACTGAGAACTGCTGACTTCTAGAAAAGACTTAGCTATATGGAGGCCACACTACTCATCTACTGCTTGGTGCTGGATTCCACCCCCACCCCCACCCTGGGTGGGTACCAATTGTTTCAGTCACATAGCCTCACAAGCTAACTAGGCTGTTTCACACCACAGGGGCTTTACACGTTCTCCACAACACCTAGAATGGCCCTATTCCTCACCTCTCCCCTCTTTGGTAAATTCTTACTTATCCTTCAAGACTAAGACATCACTTGATTTGGTTATAGTTAATGCTGAAGACAGCACAGCATAGTGGAGAGTACTTGGACTTCAGAGTAAGACATACCTGGATTTAAATCTTAGAACCATTTTTCACTAGATGGGTGACCTTGGACAAGTTGACTTGACCTTCGTAGTGTGTTTCTTCCTCAGCTTATGGAGCTAATACCTTGCTCACTGGACTGCATTGAATTAATTCACAGAACTATATACAATGCTTGGCATACAGAAGACACTCAATAAATATCAATTTCCTTCTGCCATGCCCACTTGCCAAGCATTCCTTAATACTCCAGCATCATTTTATTCAAAACTTTGGAGATGTCTGTGTCTTATCTCTCAGTCTGTAATATCTACATAGTATTCAAATTCTTCATGCCATGCTTAAATGATAGGGTTTCCAGATGGAATTTTTAATTCGTTTATTTATTCAACAAATATTTATTTAATGGTATCTTATGGACACTAATCCTATCACTTCTGTCTTGATATGTTTTATTTTTCCTTTATTTTTTTACATTTTTTTAAATGTTTTATTTATTTTTGAGAGAGAGAAAGACAGAGTGCAAACAGGGGAGGGGCAGAGAGAGGGAGACACAGAATCCAAAGCAGGCTCCAGGCTCTGAGCTGTCAACACAAGCCCGATGCGGGGCTGGAACCCATGAACGGGAGATCATGACCTGAGCCGAAGTCAGATGCTTAACTGACTGAGCCACCCAGGCGCCCCTTGTTTTTCCTTTAGAATAGGGTTTCTTAGACTCTGTTGACATTGGACCACACCCTTATTCTTTGGGGCGGCGGTGGGGGGGGGTGCTGTCTGTGCATTACAGGATGTTGAGTAGCATCTGTGACCCCTGCTCACTGGAAGATACTAACAACTCCCCGACCCGGATGTGACAACCCAAAACGTCTCCAGATGTTGACTGCCTTTGGTTGAGAAAAGTTGCTCTAGAACTTTGCCCCCCTGGTTATCATCCCCCCATTCTTGGCTCTGTATTTAGCCTCTACTGGCTCCTTTCTCTCATAAATATATATTTTCTCCAGTCTCTCAAAACAAAACAAATGAATCAGACCCCAAACGCTCTCCTTTCACAGTCAAACTCTCCAAAAGCAGAGCCTGCATTCACTGTCCCTTTCCATCCAGTCTTTCACCTGCTGCAGCCAGGCTTCCCTCACCTTCCTCTGTGAAGCACTCTGGCAATGCTCCTGCTGATAAAAGGCTAAACTCTGTATTCTCTTTCCCTGGCTCATCTTGCTTGGCCTCTATGACATCTGACACTTGATAAATTCCAGAATGTCTTTCTTTCCTGCTTTTTTTTTTTTTTAAAGTTTATTTATTTATTTTTGAGAGAGACAGAGTGTGAGTGGGGGAGAGGCAGAGAGAGACAGGGAGACACAGAATGTGAAGCAGGCTCCAGGCTCTGAGCTATCAGCACAGAGCTCGATGTGGGGCTTGAACCCATGAACTGTGAGATCATGACCTGAGCTGAAGTCTGATGCTTAACCGACTGAGTCACCCAGGCACCCCTCTTTCCTGGTTCTTTTTTGACTCTCTGTCACAAACCTTATTGGAGTCTCCCTTGCTCTGCCCCTTAAGGTCTGTCATTCCCCAGGGCTCTGTTCTTGGTCTTCTCCCTTCTCTCTCAAGGCTTTCATTCTAAGATAACATTGACTTCAAAACATTTAGTTTCAAATCAGCTTTCTCTCCTGTGTGTGTGTGTGTGTGTGTGTGTGTGTGTGTGTTTCATAAACATCTCAAAGAGAACTTATTATCCTATCTCCCATTTCTAAAGTTGCTTCTCTTCCCAACTTCCCATTACCCGTCTCATCTGCCCAGTGGAGCACCGTGTGAGCACTAGACCCTGGTGATGCAGATACTGGGGGTTTTCATAAAGATGTTCATTTTAGGTGACCTAGTCATGCAAGGCTGAGTCAGTTCCTCTCCCGCCTCTGCCCTGCCCAGAACCCTCTGGCTATTGCCTACATGGAATGGGGAACCTTAGTATTACATTAAATGAGATAACCTCTGTAAAGCACTCTGTGTGTAGTAGGTACTCACTATGTGTTAGTTCCCTTTCTCTGATTATTTTCTTCTGGAAGACACATTCCAGAAAACTAAGAGTTGTACATGTATGGTGGGATTTATACGTGATCGTTTTCTGGTGTTCTCTAATTTTTTTCCCATTGAAAAGAAATTAGTTTTGCAACTGAAGAAAAAAGTTTTGCTGAAGCACTCTTACAGGCATATCTGATCATACGACTCCTCTCTACTGGCTGTTCGTTGCCCTCGTGGTCAGGTCCAAACCTCTCAGCACGGCTTCCAAGGTCCCCTGTGATTGGGTCTTGATCCAGTTACGTAAGTTTATCCTCTTCCACCTCCCCCTACAAAACACACTCTGACCACTCCAAACCTCTTCCAGATCCCCCTGAACAAGACCGGTGGTTGCGTGTTTCTGCATAGGATAACTCCTTCTGTCTGGTGACTGACCCTGTACCTCTTCCTTTCCATCCTGTGCCCATACACAAGGCCATGCAGAGATGTATACTCTGGGACACATGGCCAATCAATTCTTATTTCTCAAAACTCAGTTTAAATGTCTACTGTGTACCATTTTTTTTTCTTTTGGGATACTAGAGAAACGTATTTTTTTTTTTTTTAAAGCATGTCCCTTTCTCAGCTTTATTTTATCTGTGTGCTGGGTCATTTTGCCTGCTAGATGGGATTCTTCTCTGGTTTTGTAATTTTAGTAGTGGCTTCGTGCCTTCTTGCCTGTGATAGGAGTTCCACTCAATCAACCTCTCTAGGAGTTCTGATGTGGCTGGTGGGACCCTCCATACCTTCCTTTATTGTTGTTAAAGAGAGAAGATTGGGGACCCCTTGGTGGCTCAGTCGGTTGAGCATCAAAATTTGGCTCAGGTTATGATCTACAGTTCATGGGTTCGGGCCCTGCATTGGACTCGCTTCGGTCAGCACAGGGCCCGCCTTGGATTCTCTGTCCCCCTCTCTCTGCCCCTCCCCCCCTAAAAAAAAAAGAGAGAGAGAGAAGACTGGCCTTCAGACCCTCCCCTACCCATAGCACTGCAGTGGATGCTGGTGCACAAGCTTGTCCCTGAGAGGCCAGACCAGTTTGATTTTCTTTCTTGATTGGTGCAGGTTGATGATAAAAAGTGCAATGGATCCATAACATAGTTGTGGTTGTAGTGTTTTGTGCAGTGAACATAAATTATTAGTTTGTTCCAGATCACTCAATGTGGGCGTGGCTTCCTCTGGAGCCTAGCGGCCTGCAAGGCCAAGACTTCAGGTGCCGGGCAGGCACCTGTAAAGGAGAGAGAGCCAGTAGTCTAGATTACTGGTTTATGAGCAGCCAGATGGCAGAGATGTGGAGGCCAACGAATGGGGAGAGGGCATCACCCTCCCCAGATTTGATGTTCATCAACCCAGAAGCTCCTCAACTCTTTCTTGTCTCTTCGAAACTAAAAGTAAACACGCTCTGCTTTGTCTCTCTTTGCCCATTTAGACATTTGTCAGGGCAAACACTCGATACCTGATTATACTTCTTTGTCGAGTCATCTGTCTCCTTCGAAGACACTGTATTCCCTCAGGGCAAGGACTCTGTCTTTTTTTTTTTTTTTTTTTTTTTTTTGGCATATAGGAGAGGCTCCTTTAAATTTTATCTGAGAAGCACAGTAGACTTCAGGATGAGAGGAGGGAAGGGACAAAAGCCACAGCCCGCACTGCCTTTATGGGGCTTGCGATTGCATCATGGTAACAACTGGAAACATGGAAACATGGAAACATGTGCTTCAGTGCAATAAAGAAAGAAGTTATAACAACAGTTAAACACTGTACATGCGTTATCTCCCATTTAATGCATGATTTACTTGGAAATATGTACCATTATTTTGTAAATATGAGAAATTGAGACTTTAATGAGGTGAAGTGACCTGAAAACGCAGCTAGGAAGCCTCCAAAAACCAAGCTCCTGGTCTAAACACAAGAATCTACTTGATCTGATGGTTTGAATGAAGTCCTCAAAAGTCTATGCAGGGAGAAATTACCGTCAGGGTCGTCTTGACCATTCACCTTATCAGAAACTCAGATTCCTGCAGAAGCACACCCTGATGTTACCTGATTAATCCGAATTTTCAGGGGCTGAGATTTCTGCTACTCCTTAAACTCCCCTCTGCACATTCAACTCTAGAAAAGCTTCCCTGAGTTGCTGGATCCACACCTGCTCGACCCAGGAACGCTTGTGGGTCTCCAGAGACAAGGAAGATCTGACCTGGGTGTGGTGGGGACCTGGAAGGGACTGCTCGGGGCACAACAGGAGAAGCAAGCCCAGATGAACATCTATCAGAGACGTTCATCTCAGGTTCCCTAGGCCCCCAAGGCCGAGTCTGCTCTTCCTCCTACAGGCGCCCTCTTCCCAGAGCGCTGGCTGCGGGTCCACAGGGACGCTTACCTCCTGGTAGCTTTGTTAATGACTTTAGTGTCTGATTGAGATCAGGTGGCCTCCAAGCTGGCACCAGCATCCATTACACTCTCCACAGATAAGGAAACCAAACATTAGTTGGTTGGTAGCAAACAGTGCCATAAACACACCCACGCCTTCCTCTCCTCACCCCTTCAAAGGAGCAGCGAAATGCCACTTCTGTCCTTATTTGGACGGGGAAATAAAGAGCTGAATACAACCTAGCTTGAACTAGAAAAGGTTGCGTTAGCCCAGAGAGGTTTTCCTACAGAGAGTGCTTTCATTTCCCCTGCTGAATCGAGTGCCTTCTTGTCTTCCTCCGGGAATTCTCCAAACAACATCACTGGCTTGAGCACCTTACCTCGATGGCCCCGGATTATATGTCTACTTAAAGGGTACTCTGAACTCTGTTCATTGTATAGATACAGGATACAATTTAGCGAGGATTGTCAAGTCACTTGATACATTTTGTTTTGTGTCTTGTGCATCTGAATAGTTTATTTTTTTAACGTTTATTTATTTTGGATGGGGGGAGAGGGGGAGGGGCAGAGAGAGAGAGGGAGACACAGAATGTGAAGCAGGCTCTAGGTTTTGAGCTGCGGGCACAGAGCCCAATGCGGGGCTCGAATTCACAGACCGGGAGATCATGACCTGACCTGAAGTTGCATCCGAATAGTTTATAACTCCCCTTGGGACTAAGCAGGGTATTTCCTCAGTGTTGCCCGGTGTGGGCCCCTAACCAGGAACACGGGAATCAGCTTGGAGCTTGTTAGAAATGTAGGCTTGCTGGTCCCATGCAGACACACCATCAGAATCTGCATTTTGACAAGATCCGCAGGTGAGATTCATGTGCACCTTGAGGTTTGAGAAGCTCTGGGCTTCAGTGTTGTTTACTGACAGATATTCTCCTGTGATCCCAACACGGTGGTCAGTATACAGGGCAGAGTCCATTTCCACTGTCCCCCAAGACCCCCTCCCCCTAGTGTGGACAATAACTCTGTTTATCCTTTTTGTATATTTTTGTGCGTATTATATACTTTCCCAGTGTCCTGCACAGATACTCTTATTAGTAGCAAGTAGGAATAAGAACAAGAGGTATTTACCGAGCATTCACGGGCTAGATGACCTACATGTGTTATTTTGTTCAATTATTGTTGCATTCGTTTTTATCGGGCTGCCATAACAAAGTGCCACAGGCTGGGTAGCTCACACAACAAAAATTTGTTTTCCCACAGCTCTGGAGGCCAGAAGTCCAAGATCTAGGGGTCAGCAGATTTGGTTTCTTCTGCAATCTCTCTCCTTGGCTTGCAGACGGCCATCTTCTCACTGTGACTTCATACAGTCTTGCCTCTGTGTGTGTCCGGTGTCTCTCTGTGTGTTCAAATTTCCTCTTCTTATAAATCAGATTGGATTGGGGCCCACCCTAATGGCTTCATTTTAACTTGATTGCCTCTTTAAAGACCTTATCTCAAAATGTGGTGACATTTTGAGGTATTAGGGGCTGGAACCCCAAAGTATAAATTTTGGAAGGATGCTGTTCAGATCATAACAGCTATCAAGTGGCTAATTATTATCATCCCCACTTTACAGATGAAGAAACAGAGGCTTAAACAGTTCCTTAACTGATTAATGTCACACAGCTAGTGATGATGGAGCCAGCAGTGGAATTTTTTGTTTACTCATGAATTTGTTTACTCATTTATGTAGCAAATATTTACTGGATATTTACCATGAGCTATGCATTGTAGTATGTGATAGGGATACAGAAACCACGGGTGTTGGTCTCATAAACTTTACATTTTCCTGGATTATTTTCTATCCTAGAGTCTATATGCTTACTCTCCTATGACTCCAGAGATCCGTTTTTTTGTGTAGTTTCACATCATTATTTATCACCAAATTTAAGTGAATAATATAGACACCTTCCAAACAAAACCAGGTTCTGAATCGACCCGGTAACCACCTACCTGGGACTGTACTTGTTTCCGGTCAGTCCTGGCCATTTCTCAGAGTGACCAACTCATCCCAGTTTGTCTGAGACTGGGACTTCCCTGGTTTCAGCAGTGAGAGTCCTGTGTCCCAGGAACCTCTTCCATGTCAGGCAAAGCATCATAGTCGGTCACCCTGCTATTCCCAACTTTTCCCTGCTAGGACAGAGGATGAGGAAGGAGAAGACGTCACATGGTAGAACCCAGTTTCCAAATGGAGAAGGACCGGTGGGCCAATGAAGCCTCAGTGTCACCCAGGCCGCCCCCTACTGGCCAAGTGGAAACCATCTGGGGCAGCCCACTCCGTCCTCAGATGGGAACTGAACCCAGGGGATACACAGACCATCTCAGCGTCGCTATTCTCGACAGAAACGCGGGCTCTGGGAATTACAACAAAGTAATCTCTTCAGGTTCGTCAGCGGAGGCCTCAGGAATTCCCGAGTTCCAAATTGCCCACAGCCCCCCCCCTTGGATAATTTCAGTTTCGTTTCAGTCCACAGCACGTGTGGAACCCCCAACAGCAGTGCGTTGTGGGGGCCGGGGACGTCCTCTCTGAGTCGGCCTTCTTGGGGACAACGGGGCCTGCTGTGCTGTCTGACGGTAGAGCCCTTGGAATGTGCGGAAGGCAGCTGCCGAAAGGCAGCCAAATCCTGTTGCGTAACTGATGGCCTCAGCACGGCCCTGCTGACCTGCTCTGCCTCTTCCCTGGTGCTGGTGTATCTTCTGCTCACTGACCCTTTGAGACCCGTGTAGATGCGGCTTCTGGAGTCTGGCAGTGGCAGGCCTGCGTGCCGCAGAGGTGCTAAGCGCCCTGCGGTCCAGCCTCTGCTTTTTGTCATCCTGTTCAGGCTCAGGGCTTCAGTGAAGGGGTCAGGGAGTAAAGAATGGTCAGGCAGCCTCTTAATTAAACCTAGCAAAACTCCTAAATATAAATTTTAGCTTTTCGACAACAAAAGAATAGCCACAAGGAATGCTGGGTTATATTCTTTTTTTGTTTTTAATTTTTTTTTAACATTTATTTATTATTGAGAGGCAGAGAGAGACAGACCGTTAGCAGGGGAGGGGCAGAGAGAGAGGGAGACACACAATCAGAGGCAGGCTCCAGGCTGCGAGCAGTCAGCACAGAGCCAGACGTGGGGCTTGAACTCACAAACTGAGAGATCATGACCTGAGCCGAAGTCGAACGCTCAACCGACCGAGCCACCCAGGCGCCCCGGTCATCTATTCTTTCAACAAATTCAAGGTTATAAATGGAATTGGGACAGGCAGAAGAATTGGAACTATCACAAAAATGGGGGTCTGCTATTATCTTTCATCCCTAGTTATGCTTCTTGCGTTCCAAGTTAGTCAAGGAATTAACCAACTGATACGTGTTTAACTAAGAGCCTACTGTGTGAAGTTGTGGTATAATAAAAAACATATTGAGTCTTTGTCTCAGATTCCTAAAACCCTTGGAATTCCCGTAGTGATAGGAATGTCTTCTGTTAGTCACAAAGGGTCCCTTTTGACCACACCTGTGTTTTTTGCCAATGGAACTCTACAGGGTGGGACCTCGTGGTAACTTCAAGGTGGAGGTTGGTCCCCAGAAACACTGAAGTTTCAGCCCTACTCTCTGACCTTCAGGGAGAGAGGAAGGCTGGAGATGGGCTATAAAAAGTCTTGAACGAGGGGACCCAGGGGACTTCCAGGTTGGTGAGCATGCTGTTGTGTTGGGAGGGTGGTGTGTCCAAAGAAGCCTTCAAGTTCCATGCACTCTCCGCCCCCACACCTCATACCTTGTCTTATGAGTGTCTTCCATTTGGCTACTCCTGAGTTATATCCTTTGCAATAAACTGATAAATGTAAGCAGAGTGCTTTCCTGAATTCTAGGAGTTGTTCTAGCCAGTTGTGGAACTGGGGAAGGGGCTTGTGGGAACCTCTGAACTTGCAGCTAGCTAAGCATAAGCTTGGGTAGCCTGAGCACCCCATTCGTGGCTGGCATCTGCAATGGAGGCAGACTTGGGGGGCTGTGCCCTTAACTGGTGGGGTCTGACGCTAACTGCAGGAATTAGTGTCAGAGCTGAGTCGTTGGACACCCAGTTGGTGCTGAAGAATTGGAGCACCATGGGAAAACTCCCACACACTTGGTATCAGGAACCATCGTTCAGCAATGAACATACTAAGCACCAAGGAAGAGACACGAAAGCAATAGATGGCTTTTTGAGTTGACAACCCATTGGGAGTTCAGAGGCACATGAAAACATGCACAATTCAAAGCCATTTTGATAAGTGCCCAACAAGTGAACTGCTATAACTCAACAGGTCTTCATTTGACCTTGGAGTCCCTTCTGACTTCCAGATGATTTCCGTTTCTATGTATTCTAAACGCTCAACTATAGGGCTATGAGAGAAGAGCAAGTGACAAGAGATGGCCCCTCCCTCCACATGGCCTCAGAGACCCTCGGTGTTACACCCTGCCTCCCAAGGCCCGCCACACTGACCAGGCACAATGCTGTCCTGGTGCGAGGGCCAGGGGCTAGCCATTGTTTGCTCATAGAGCATTTGAGTCTCCATGCCAAACTGAAGGCTGGGTTGCAAATGTTGGCATGTCCTCTGGGAGACTAAGAAGCTTCCCCACATCAACGCTCAGGACACAGGCCTCAAGCAGTTTCCTCCCTGACATTTTATGATTGGTTTTTACTTCTATTTTTTCCAAGTGGAAGAAGTATCACAGAGTCTCCTTGTCTAACTGGGAAAAGACTCTAATATTTCTTGTTGATCAGAACCTTCCAGAGAGACCTCTGAATTCCCACCTCCCAAAACACATTCATGGGTCCAAAAGTGACAAAAAGCAGGGGACTCCAAGACTTTTGCGTAGGTGGTACAGTCACCTGTGCGCCCAAGGCTGATTTGAAGACTGCTGGGGGCCTCTTGGCCAGAAGCACATCCCTCTCTTAGAGGATGATTCCTTTCTGTGGGACTCCGGGGGACATTTCAGTCCTCAAACTCCCTTGAAAGTGGACCCTGGAAATATGTAGCTTAGAATCTGGGAGCTTAGGGGTGACTTAGCCCAGCCCTCATTTTACAGTTCAGAATCAGGACTTGATCTGCCTGGGGTCTTGTACCCTAGACAGTGGCCAACCTGGCCTATTTCTAAGTATCACGAGGACTTGTTCAGCAATATTAGCTACCTCCTCAATCCAGGAGCAGAGAATCATTTGCTAGCTATGAACACGACCCCTGGGGGATGATTCTAAAACCGTAGAGGGGCTAAGATGTCTGGAAGAAGGAGTAGAGGAGAGAGCCCATGGAGGTGAGGGGTACCAAGTGGTTCTCCCACCCCGAGACCCAGCCGAGTGAGAAACTGACCACATTGCTCTAGGGGTCTGTCTTGCCTGTTCAGGCTCCTGTAACAAAGTTCTGCCCAAAGGCTGGGCGGCTTCAACACCAGAAACTTATTTTCTCCCATTTTTGAAGGCTGTATGTCCAGGAACAAGGTACAGGAAAATGTAGTTCCTGATGAGGCCTCTCTTCCTGGCTTGCCAGGGAAGGAGGGGAAGAAAAAAGGAGGTAAGGAGGAGAGGGAGAAAGAGAGAGAAATATACCTGGTGTCTCTTTTTTTTTTTTAATTTTTGTTTAATTATTTAATCTTCTTTTAAAAAAATGCTTACTCTTTGTTGTTATTTTTAAAAAATGTTTTTAATGTTTATTTATTTTTGAGAGACAGAGAGAGACAGAGCATGAGCAAGGGAGGGGCAGAGAGAGGGAGACACAGAATCCAAAGCGGGCTCCAGGCTCTGAGTTGTCAGCACAGAGCCTGAAACGGGCCTTGAACCCACGAACTGTGAGATCACGACCTGAGCCGAAGTTGAATGCTTAACAGACTGAGCCACCCAGGTTCCCCATTATTTTTCTTTTTTTTCTTTTTGAATTAATTTATTTTGGAGGCACCTGGGTGGTTCAGTGGGTTGAGCATCTGACTTCAGCTCAGGTGACGATCTCACAGTTCGTGGGTTTGAGCCCCACGTCGGGCTCTGCGCTGACAGCTCAGAGCCTGGAACCTGCTTTGGATTCTGTGTCTCCTCCCTCTCTCTGCCTGTCCCCCACTTGTTCGCGCATGCTCTCTCTGTCTCTCTTTTTTTCTCTCAAATAAATAAACATTTGTTAAAACTTTAAAAATCTTTAAAAAATTATTTTTCCTTTTTCTTTTTGTTGGTGTCTCTTCCTTATAAGAACATCAGTCCTATCAGATCAGGGCCCAATGCTTTTGACCTCATTAAACCTTAATTACCTCCTTAAAGGCCCTATTTCCAAATATAGTCACAATTGAGGGTTAGGGCTTCAACACATAGATTTTGGGAGGACACAGTTCAGTTCATAACAAGGTTGTCATTTTGCCTTGGGGGAGGATCTCAAGTTATTAATAAGCCGTTCATCTCGGCAGTGACGAGTCTTTTAGCAAGAACTGGGTTTGCCGTTCAAGGCCCTTCTACTTTTGGTTGACAAATTTTGCAGCTTCATGGGACTTAAAGCATTACCCATACCTCTCAGGAAGACGCTAGACCACTCTTCCCTCAGGTGAGTCAGGTGCCTCTTTTCTCTGTACCCACGATACCCGTGGACAGACTTTTTATCTTTACTTTTTCCTGATGCACTGCCACAGTGACCTGTTTAACTCTCTCCTCCGCTAACAGGTAGATTTCTTGAGGGCAGGGCCTACGTCTCATCTCAGTCTGTTTATAGCCCCAGCACCCTGCTCAATGCCCATAACGCATTAGGTATTTGATAAACGTCTGGTGGATAAACAAAATGGCATCTTAAAGTTGTTGATACTGAGGCAGATTTATGTGCTCATGAAGCGTAAGCATCAGGGCCCCTCATTTGCTGGAGGACCTACCTGGCAATTTTGAAGTCACAAGTTAGTACTCTTTTCTTTAAAAATATCCCCACCCCTCAAAAAAATCTATATAAATTTTGGGCTCCACAAAACCTGGGTATGTTCCTGGGTTGCTAAGGTGAGGGGTGGCACTCTGCTGTATTTAATATTTTTTCCCTTCCTTGTTTGCCACTGAAAAGGAGGGAAGCACCACCTCAAATACACGTCTCTTTCCAAGACGATTTTTGAGAGATATAATCTTGTCACTCGGCCATCTTTTTTTTTTTTTAATTTTTTTTTTTAACGTTTATTTATTTTTGAGACAGAGACAGAGCATGAATGGGGGAGAGGCAGTGAGAGAGGGAGACACAGAATCGGAAGCAGGCTCCAGGCTCCGAGCCATCAGCCCAGAGCCCGACGCGGGGCTCGAACTCACGGACTGCGAGATCGTGACCTGAGCTGAAGTCGGACGCTTAACCGACTGAGCCACCCAGGCGCCCCTCTCGGCCATCTTTTGATCAAAGGAAATGAAAATACTCGAGCTGTGTGCCTGGCAGCATGGAATATACGGACTTCCAGAAATCCATTAATTGAAGATAAAATAAGATGCCCCGAGTACGATTCCCGGACAGTTTTCTTCCCACCAACTATTACTCATAATCTTGGTGGAGAGAGGAAGCAGCCACAAGGGTCAGACCTTGTACTTCAGGAGCTCAGTCATTTGTCTGGACCCTCCGCTTTGAGGTCGGTAGTCATTGACCCCTAGACTCGCTCGATGGAAAGTCTAGCCAACCTGACCTCTTGTTAATGTCCCACGTTAGCCCACTTCTCTTTTTGCCTCCCTGTCACTGCCTTGGTCTCCAGCCTGGTTTTTGCAACTGGCGCTAACTGGTCTTTTCCCTTCCCTTCTTGCCCCCTTCAATCCATCCCTCACATGAGAGCCAGAGTGACCTTTTCAACAATTCCAAGCCGGTCAGGTAGCTCCTGTGCCCGGATCCCTCTATAGCTCCCTATTACACTCAAGATTCTGTGGTACACAAATCCCTCAGGACCTGGCCGCTGCTTCCCTTCCCTTCCTGTCTCCCCACTCTTTGCTGGCATCTCGCGGCTCATCTCAGTGAGTTACTTGTAATTCCTCGAAGGTGCCAAGCTCTCACTACCATCTGGGCTTTGGCACACGTAGGCTCTCTGCCTGGAGGCTTCTCCCTCTACTTTGCGCTGACTCATCCCTTCCACTTTCAGTTTAGATTTGCGCCATCCAACACGAACACTACAGGAGCCACATGTTAATTGTAAATTTTCTGGTAGCCACGTTGTAAAAAGCTGAAAGTACACGAACCTTCCGGCACGATCATAGCTTACGTGACGGAACAGCAAATGCGGAATTGTAGTCCCACCAGAACACCCGAGCTGTGTTTGATGGGACACTATTTCCCACCGCTTCGGTTTTCAAGTTCAAATTCATTAAAATTAAGCACATTTGAACATTCATTTCCTCGGTCATGCTAGTCACACTTCGAGTGCTCGGGAATCCCGTGTGGCTAGTGGCCACTGTACTGGACAGCACAACTTGGATGCCACTCTCTCGGGCATCCTCAGGTGCACTGGGTGCCCTCCCCGTGTTGCTACAGGGTTTTGCGCTTCACCCCATCAGAGCCCTTATCGCCCTGTGATATAGTTGCCTGCTTACTTGTCTCTGCTTTTCTTCAGACTCCACGCCTCTTGCCAGTTGGATTTCTGTCTGATTCATCTTTGCATTTTCAGCACCCAGCAATCCTGGCCTCAAATGGCGGCTGGGTTTGTTTGTTTGAACGAGGTTGGAGGCCTGAACAGCAACAATCTTCTCTGGGCCTTCCAAGCACCACAAAATCTGCTCCCCGACTTGCTCTCACGTCTCACCTCCTACCACCCTCCCCTTGTTCGCCCTGCTGCAGCCACGCTGGCTCTTTGCCGTTCCGTCGAGGCCCCGAGTTTGTGCTGAGCTCAGGCACTCAGTGCCGTGTGCCCTGAGGCTGGACAGCCTTTCCCCGGCAGAGCCAATCAACTTTATTTGCTACCTTGTTGTATGTAAGCGCCTTGGTAAACCTGCTTTTTCTGGCCAACCTTTCAAAAATAGGCCCCAGGGCACCTGGGTGGCTCAGCCAGTTAAGCGTCAGACTCAAGATTTCGGCTCAGGGAGTGATCTCACGGTACGTGAGTTCAAGCCCCACATCAGGCTCATGCTGGCAGGGTGGATGGAGTCTGCTTGGGATTCTCTCTCTCCCTCTGCCCCTCTCTCTGCCTCTCCTCAGCTCGCTTTCTCTCTCCTTCTCTCTCTCTAAGTAAATAGACTTAAAAAAAAAGAAAGGTGGGCGGTGCCTGAGTAGCTCAGTCAGTTAAGCGTCTCTAGATCTCATGGTGCATTGAGTTCAAGCCCCACAGCAGGCTCTGAGCTGGCAGTGTGGAGCCTGCTTGGGATTCCCCAGCTCTCTCTCTCTCTCAAAATAAATAAATAAACTTAAAAAATAAAAAAAAGGGGGGGGCACCTGGGTGGTTCAGTCAGTTAGGCATCTGACTTCAGCTCAGGTCATGATCTCACGGTTTGTGAGTTCGAGTCCCGCATTGGGTGAGCACAAGCCCTGTTTCAGATGAGCCCTACTCCTCTCTCTCTCTCTCTCTGCTCCTCATGGGATTCTCTCTCTCCCCATCTCTCTCTGCCCCTCGCTCACTTGCGCCCTCTCTCTCTCTCTCAAATAAAAAATAATGGGCTCCATTCTGCGAGTCATTTTCTAACTCCTGAACTTTATTTTTTACGACAGTGCCCATCACCACCTCGCATGTTATCAGCTTAATTAATCTGACGCTCCCGACCAGAGTGCAAGTTTCATGAGAACAGGTGCTTTCTTGTGTTGCTCAGTGGTGCATTTCCAGAATGTAGAAGAGTCTCTGGCACCCCATAGGAGCTCAATAAATATTTAGGGACTTCAAGAAGGTTAGACTATCGTAGGGGAACTTAGGCAAAGGGAAAAGATAACTAAGCACACAGGAGCAGAGCTCCAGAAATTTCAATATTTCTCCCACTTCCAAGTTTCAAAATGTCTGTTAGAAAGTTACCTAACAACCAGCTTTTCCTTGGTTGATGGCTGTAACAGTTGCTGTGGGAAAAAAAGGGAAATCATAAGTTCTAGGAGGCTGAGGCTTCACAAGTATGTCTGAGTCTCTGCCCCCAGAACCAAGGGACCCCTGATCCTCCACAGGCAGAAGGGCTGGATGGGTGGAATGTGATTGTTGGAAGCTTCCACTGCAGTTGGTAAAGGAGACCACCAGCTGGACTGATGGAAGAGATCCTGCAGGATACATGGAACAGAAAGGCACCAGGTAGGGAAGCTTCTGGGAAAAGCAGGCAGAATGGATGTCAGGCTGCCCTCCTGAATGGCAATGAGGCCGGTCAGAAAATGGAAGGTCTGGGACAAGGATCTAGGTCTCAGTCTGCATAGGGGCCACTCTGGAACATGACTCGGTGATGTGGGGCAGGCCACTCACTCAACACTTTGTCATCACTTGTGAAATGGAGGTAAGTTGTATCTCCCAGGGTTGTTGTGAAGACGTGCCATGATCTCTGTGAAAGTGCTCCTCTGTGAGCTGTTAGTTCTCTGAGAAATACAGGTTATTAGCACTGTGGGCATTTTCTCCTGAGTTCTCTTGTCTGCCCACCCCACATGTTCAATCATTGAGTTTATTGGTTGTATATGACTCAGGGCTCTTGTAAACTTTTATTTTGTTGTAAAACTCAGGCCCTTTCCTCTTGACTGTCCCTCGGGGTTTACAAAAACAAATTCGATGTGGCCTTGGAGAACCACCATAATCTGTGATTTAAGGAGCCACGTTGGGCGTTTCAACAAATACTGTTTTCCAATGATTTCATATGTGAGTTTCTTATCTCCCCGGATGCACCATAAGCTGCTTGTTGTTAAGAACACAGACTTCAGAGTCATTCAGTCCTGGGTTTAAATCTCAGCCTTGCTACTTATTTGCTGTGTAAGGCTTTGGGTAGATTATGCAATCTCTTTAAGCTTTAATCTCCTCATCTCCCACAATATTGACATCATCACGGTGCCATTTGTGAAGCATCGTTGTGAGAATTAAGAGATAATGCATCTAACATTCTTAACGCAGTACCTAGTGCCCACTAAGAGCCCAATTAATTGTACTCCCTGGACAACAGCAGCTAGCAGTACGCTAGGCACTAGGATGGGTTTTCCCAAAATGCTTGATTGAGAACTAGAAGTAAAGCAAATGAAGCAAACAGTAACTCAAGGCCATTTTTGGCTTTAAGCTCCCAGCCTGTACCAATAGGAACGGAAAGAGTATGGCTTCCTGTCCCAGGCAGAGACTTAAGTGGTAACATAAGTGTAATTGATTTTCTTGGGTAGACAACTGATAAATTTCAGTTGAACTATGGCAGTAGGTTTGGGTAGAGGAAGGGGAGATTGGTGATGTTAGTCCTGAGAGGCTCCCTTGGTGGTATGGTCGTGGAACATGAACACAAGGCAGCATAGTTTTGAGGGTATTTTCCCGTTTTAAATCCTCTGCCCCATATTCAGACCACGTGTCTTGATTTTGTTCAAAGAATTTAATGGACACAAATGTAGATGTCTTATTGTACATCACCAAAAATGCTTAGCATTTTATTTGGCTATCTATTTAATTTATCCCACTCAGTCAACAGTCTTTAAGCTACCGAGCTCTGTGCTACGTTCTCGAAATCTAACAGAAGACACAGTTCTCGACCTTATGTTCTGGTGCAGAAGTCAGACACACAACCAACTGTACCGAAATGCTAACTGTGCTGTTTTCACGGTTATGTACAGAATGACATGGGGTATATTTGCCCTACTTTTGTAACATTTTAAAAATAAAGCATACGTTGTTAGGTAGAATTATTTTTCCTCTCAGTCTTTGTAAGACCTCACACTTCTCTGTCTTGGCTTTCATCACGGTGTTGAGAAATCAGTTGTCAGGGTAAATATCATTCCTCTGTAGGTGATATCTTTGTGCTGTGACTAGTCTTAACATCGTCTCTTTGTTAATCTGCGGTTTTACTTCACCTGTGTCTAGATTTGTATTTCTTTTACAAGGGATTCATGTAATTCCTTAATTGAACATTTGTGTCTTTTATCAGTTTTGGAAAATGAACTGCTATCATTTTGTCAAGTTTAAAAAGTTGTGGAAGTGCCTGGGTGGCTCAGTCAGTTGAGCCTCAGACTCCTGATTTTGGCTCAGGTCATGATCCCAGGGTCGTGAGATTGAGACTCACATCGGGCTCTGCAATGAGTATGGAGCCTGCTTCAGATTCTCTCTCTCTCTCTCTCTCTCTCTCTCTCTCTCTCTCTCTCTCCCCCCCTTCAGCCCCTCCCCTGCTCTCTCTCTCTTTCTTTCTCAAAGAATAAAATAAAATAAAATAAAATAAAATAAAATAAAATAAAGTAAATCAAAAAGTTGTGGTAAAATATACAAAACAAAGTTTACATTTTTAACCATTTTTTAAACTTTATTTCTTTTGAAAGAGAAAGAGTGAGTGGGGGAGGGGCAGAGAGAGCGTAAGAGAAAGAGAATCCCAAGCAGGCTCCACACCGTCAGCGCAGAGCCCAACTCTGAGCTGCGCCGAAATCAAAAGTCAGTTGCTTAACCGACTGAGCCACCCAGGCACCCCCATTTTAACCATTTTTAAGTGTATATTTCAGCAGCATTAAGTACATTCACATTGTTGCATGACCATAACCACCAGCCAGCTCCAGAACATCTTTTATTTGTTAAAACTGAAATTCTGTACCCATTAAACCCTAACTCTTCCGTCCCCCAGCCCCTGACGATCACGATTCTACTTTCCGTCCCTATGAATGTGACTGCTCTAGGTACCTCATATAAGTGTGATCATGCAGTATTTGTCCTTCCAGGACTGCCTTATGTCACTTTGCATAATGTCCTCAAGTTCATTCATATTGTAGCATGTGTCAGAATTTCCTTCATTTTTAGGGCTAAATATCTTCCATTGTCTGGATATGCCACATCTTATTTATCCATTCATCCATTGATGGGCGCTTGGATTGTATTTCCATCTTTGGGCTACTGTGAATAACGCTTCTATGAACATGGGCAGACGGATATCTGTTTGAGTGCCTACTTTCAATTCCTTCACTATATACCCAGACGTGGAATTGCTGGATCATAGAATTCTATTTTTGATTTTTCAAGGAACCACCATACTATTTTCCATAGTGGCTGCACCATATTACATTTCTACCAGCAATGAGCAAAGATTCCAATTTTTCCACATTCTCCTCAACACTTGCTATTTTCTGTTTGGTTTGGTTTTCTTTTTTTGAAAATAGCCATTCTAATGGGTCCGATGTGTTATCTCATTATGCTTTTGATTTGCATTTTCCAAATGATTAATGATATCGACCATCTTTTCATATGCTTATTGGCCATTTGTGCATCTTTGGAAAAATGTCTATTTGAGTTCTTTGTCCATTTTCTAATAGCAGGTTGTTTTTTTGTTGCTGAGTTGTAGGAGTTCCTTATTTATTTTAGATATTAATTCTTTTTTTTTTTTTTAGTTTATGGTGTGTTTGACTTAAAATCATTTTTTTTAATTTTATTTTTTATTTTTTAAAATTTACATCCAAATTAGTTAGCATATAGTGCAACAGTGATTTCAGGAGTAGATTCCTTAATGCCCCTTACCCATTTAGCCCAACCCCCCCCCACAACCCCTCCAGTAACCCTCTGTTTGTTCTCCATATTTATGAGTCTCTTCTGTTTTGTCCCCCTCCCTGTCCCCATATTATTTTTGTTTCCCTTCCCTTATGTTCATCTGTTTTGTCTCTTAAAGTCCTCATATGAGTGAAGTCATATTTTTGTCTTTTTCTGACTGACTAATTTCACTTAGCATAATACGCTCCAGTTCCATCCACATAGTTGCAAATGGCAAGGTTGCATTCTTTTTGATTGCCAAATAATACTCCATTGTATATATATATACCACATCTTCTTTATCCATTCATCCTTCGATGGACATTTGGGCTCTTTCCATACTTTGGCTATTGTTGATAGTGCTGCTATAAACATGGGGGTGCATGTATCCCTTCGAAACAGCACACCTGTATCCTGTGGATAAATGCCTAGTAATGTAATTGCTGGGTCGTAGGGTAGTTCTAGTTTTAGTTTTTTAAGGAACCTCCATACTGTTTTCCAGAGTGGCTGCACCAGCTTGCATTCCCAGATATTCTTTATTGGATATATGATTTGCAAATATTTTCTCTTATTCCATGGGTTGCCTTTTTACTCTGTTGATAGTATCCTTGGATGCACAAAAGTTTAGAATTTTTAGATAGTCCAATTTGTTTTTTCTTTTGTTACCTGTTTTTGGTGTCATATCCATGAAATCATCGCCAAATCCTATGGCATGAAGATTTTCCCATGTGTTTTCCTCTAAGAGTTTTATACTTTTAGCTCTTCAGTTTAGGTTTTTGATACATTTTGAGTTAATTTTTGCATATGGTATAAGATAAGAGTCCAACTCCATTTTTTTGTGTGTGAAATATCCAGTTTGCCCAACACCACTTGTTGAAAAGAGCATTATCTCTTGTATTGTTGTCCCTCCTTTCTTCTTGGTCTCTCTTTTGGAAAGTTCAATAGACACGGAGTTTGGCCTTCATGTTTCTTAATCTTTGTCTCCATTATCTTTGTGATATTAAGTCTGTACACTTTCTTCAGCTTTGTTTTTCAATTTATGAATTCTCCTTCTGAGTCACATTACTATTTAATCTGTCCACTGAGGTTTTTTTTAACTAATTTATTTATTTTTGAGAGAGAGAGTGTGTGTGTGTGAGAGCAAGCAGGGGAGGGACAGAGAGAGTGGGAGAGAAAGATCCCAAGCAAACTCCATGGTGTCAGCATAAAACCCGATGAGGGGCTCAAACTCACAAACCATGAGATAATGACCTGAGCTGAAACCAAGAGTTGGACACTTAACCCATTCAGCCACCCAGGTGCCCCTGTCCACTGAGTTTTAAACTCAGCTATTACATTTGTTTCATTTTTGGAATATCTCTTTAGTTCTTTTTCACATATGTATGGTCATTTTTAGTTTCTTATACTTTCAATTAATTCTCTTATTTTGTAAACATACTATACATACTTACTTAATATTCTGTAACCATTAATATCTATACTTAAAAACTTGGAAGGTAATTTTTCCCTTATACATTATTTCTGTGTCTCTCACTCAGGGAATTTTATGTCCTCATGTATTTTGTGATTTTTGATTGTGAGCTAACATTCTTTGGAACTTTGTGGGAGTTCTTAGAGGTCTGAGTGGAGAGAATTTGTGGTTGTTTTTGCCAGAGTACTACCAATATTGGACCTCTTTGACTAAATTTTTGATTTCTTTTTTTTTTTGGAACATAAAGGAAATCTGAATTTAGGCCCCCAACTTATCTGAGGTCTCACAGATTAAAAATTCACAAAAGAGACTTTGGATCCTGTACCAAATACCACGACTGATATTATTATTTTTCACTATATTCTTTTGAGAGGTATCTGTTCATCTCTTTGAACTATTCACTGAGTGTGTAATCCTTTGTAACTTCTGGATAAATGTTTGGGTCTCTAATCTCACCCCTGAACTCACTTGGACTCCAGACTTATGGTGCTGCCTCCAAGTGGCCACTAAAACAAATGCTTTAGATAGTAATCTAGACACTGATGTGTCTCAGCAAATGCTCTAGAATAGCCCCTTGCTTTAACATTAACCCTCTTCTTTGGGGTTGAGCTGTGGTTTCACCTTTGACCTTTGAATATCTTTATTTTCTTGTGAAACAGAAGGCTTGTTAAATTTTACCTGGTGGTTTACAGCAGAAAGGTTTTTCAGATGTGAAACCCTCTGTAACACTATGTATTTCCATGGGCTTCCATAGTGCTAAATTCTGTGATGTTTCTAACTTGATCTTTGATGGATGGTTTAGGTGTATTATGTTAATTCTCACAACAATTCTATGAGATAGTGTTACCATGATCATTATTACCATTTTACATATATATATATGTATATATGTATATATATATATATATGTATACATATATATACATATATATATTTATTTATTTATTTAAAAGTAGGCTTTACACCCAGCACAGAGCCCAACACGGGGCCTGAACTCACCATCCTGAGATCAAGACCTGAGCTGAGATCAAGAGTCAATGTTTAACCGGCTGAGCCACCCAGACACCCCTCATTATTCCCATTTTAGAGATGAATAAACTGAGGCATAGAAAAGTTAAGCATTATACCCAAGGTCACAAAGTCAATACATAGATATTTTGATCTGGGATTCTGCCTTCAGTGCACATGCACTTACCACTGTGGTAAATCACACTCAATTTCTGCTTTGTGCCCAGCTTCCTGCTCACAGTCAGAATGAGGAGGCAATGCATGCCCATATAGAACCTCTAGAAAACAGTATTAGAAAATAATATATACTCAAATTCTAAGTTATGTGTACAGGTTCTTAAGTACTATAGATGTTCACAGAAAGGATGATCAATGGGGATGTTTCCCACTGGTTTTGGACTTGAAACAGGTCTTGAGAAATGGATTTGAGTAGACTAAGTAGGAGGAAAGGGAATGGGGAAGAAATTCCAAAGTGGAGGAAATATGAACCCCATGTCAGAAGTAGAAATGAGCAGGGCGCCTGGGTGGCTCAGTCGGTTAAGCGACTCCGGCTCAGGTCATGATCTTGTAGTTCGTGAGTTCAAGTCCTGTGTTGGGCTCTGGGCTGACCACTCAGAGCCTGGAGCCTGGAGCCTGCTTCGGATTCTGTGTCCCCCTCTCTCTCCACCCTACCCCTGCTTGTGCTCTGTGTCTCTCTGTCGTTCAGAAATGAATAAACATTAAAAAAAGAAGAAGAAGAAGAAGTAGAAATGAGCATGGTAATTCGTGTTTGAAATTCCTGGCCTATGAAGTAGGTCTTCTTCAGGAAGAGATGGACAATTCAGTTGGAGAGGTATGGAGGAGCCTAAAAGCCAGAAAAAGAAAAAGAACTGTAGAGGTACGAGGTAGAAATTGAGTTTAAGGAAGTTACCCTTGTAACGGCATACTGGATGGAAGTTCTCAAAAGCTGTGAAGGGTGTGACATTTTACCCTACCCACAATGAAAAAAGTTAGCCCCTTGCAAAGATGCTGGCAGAAGACACCAGACTCCTGAGCAGAGACAAGTGACTTTCTTATCCATGGCACAGAGAGCAACATGAGTTTCAGTTTTACATCCATTCTTCTTTGCTCCTCAGGTCCCATAGAGATGATGCAGAGTGAATGCTATATACGCCGTGACTGAGGAACCCCAAGCCTGAGGAACTCCAATCTTTTACAGTGGTCTTCAAGAACCCTTGCCTGACTTTTGTCTGGGGGCGGGGGGGGGGGGCAGATATTATCTTTATTATGCTAGACGATACACAAACCCATTCTCTGCTCTAGAGGGAGACAGTCGGAAAATCAAGCCATCTGTACCTCTTGAGGCTTGCAAGAAAGGAAGCAACATGAGAAACCCATGAAAAATTGGTTCCTAGCAGAAATCATCTGAAAAATAGCAATCTGGGTACAAAGGGTTTGGGATATTTCGTGTAAGTTCTATGAGATCAGGACTCTTACCTGTTGCTATTAATGTTGATCCCTCCCGCCCACCAGAGTTACATGTTGAAGCTCTAATCTCCAATGTGTGATCAGAAGATCTGATCAGAAGACGACGATCTCTCTCCGCCACGTGAGGATACAGAAGGAGGCCATGTGCAAATCAAAAAGACCGTCTTCAACAGACGCTGAATCTGCTGGCACCTTGATCTGGTGAGAAATAAATGTTTGCAATTTAAGCCCCTCAGTCTATGGTAATTTGTTAAAGCAGTCCGCATTGACTGACTGTTGTCAGTCTTGTTCACTGTACAAGTCCTACAGATAAATATATAATAGGACTTCAATATTTACTGTCTAATAAATACTTAGTGTCTAATAGTTTTTTAGTGTTTATTATATGCCAGGCCCAGTACTTATCACTGGACAAGTGTTAACTCATTTAATCCTCATAACAACAGGTACTTTCATCATCCCATTTTACAGATGGGATATACACATAATACACGTAGAGACACACATGTAGAACTAGTAAACAAATTCAGCAAGCTTGAAGGCTATGAGATCAATATATAAAAATCAGTTGTATTTCTATACGCTAACAATGAGCAATCCAAAAATGAAATTAAAAAAGCAATTCCAGGGGTGTGTGAGAGGCTTAGTTAAGTGTCCGACTTTGACTCAGGTCATGATCTCACAGTTGGTGAGTTTGGGCCCCGTGTCGGGCTCTGTGCTGACAGCTCGGAGCCTGGAGCCTGCTTCAGATTCTGTGTCTCCCTTTCTCTCTGTTCCTCCCCCACTCACACTCTGTCTCTCAAAAATAAATAAAGATGAAAAACAATTGGAAAAACAATTCCATGTACAATACCATCAAAAATATTAAAATACTTAGGGATGGATTATTGTTAAGATGGCATTATTTCACTTCCAACCTACTAGTATGGCTAGTTCCAAAAAGAAAGCCAAAACCAAGCAGAACAACAGAAGGTAACAAGTGTTGGTGAGGGCAGGGAGAAATCGAAACTCTTGTGCGCTGTTGGTGGGAATGCAAAATGGTGCAGCAGCTATGGAAAACTGTATAGTGGTTCTTCAAAACTTCAAAACGGAATTACCCTATGATCCAGTAATTTCACTTCTGGATATAAACCCCCCAAGAACTGAAAGTAGGAACTCAAACAAATATTTGTACACCCATGGTCATGGCAGTATTATTCACAATAACCTAAAGGTGGAAGCAACTCAAGCGTCCATCGACAGATGGATAAAAAAGGTGTGGTACATACATGGAACGGAATATTTTTCAGTCTTAAAAAGGAAGGAAATTCTGACACAAGTTACAACATGGATGAAATTTTAGGACATTGTGCTGAGTGAAATAAACCAGTCATAGAAGGAAAAAGGCTGGGGCACCTGGGTGGCTCAGTCGGTTAAGCGTCCAACTTCAGCTCAGGTCACGATCTCGTGGTCCTGAGTTCAAGCCCTGCCTCAGGCTCTGGGCTGATGGCTCAGAGCCTGGAGCCTGCTTCCGATTCTGTGTCTCCCTCTCTCTGCCCCTCCCCCGTTCATGCTCTGTCTCTCTCTCTCTGTCTCAAAAATAAATAAACGTTAAAAAAAAATTTTTTTAAAAATTTAAAAAAAAGAAGGAAACAGGCTCTATGATTCCACTCATATGAGGTACCTAGAGTAGTCAAATTCATGGATGCAGAAAGTACAATGGTGATTGCTAGAGGAGAGAAAAGTTATTGTTCAGTGGTTATGAATTTCAGTTTTAGAAGATGAAAAGAATTCTGAAAATGGATAGTGATGTACAAAAGTGTGAATAACCAAGTGTGGTCTTGCCATCAGTGGAATATTATGCAGCCATTAAAAAGGAAGTGTGAATACATGCTATAACATGGATGAACCTTGAAAATATTATACTAAGTGAAAGACTTCAGACATAAAAGATCACCTATTCTATTATTCCATTTAAAGAAATGTCCAGAATAGTCAACTCTATAGAGACAGAATAAAGATTAATAGTTAAATAGTTAATAATAGTTAACTAGTTAATAATAAAGTTGCAAGGGAATGGGATAAGGAGGGAATTGAGAAGTACATGATTTCTTTTTAGGGAGATGGAAATGTTCAGGAATGAGATAGTGGTGATGGTGTACAACATGGTGAATATACAGAAAGTTACTACATTATTTACTTTAAAATTGGTAAAATGCTACATTTTATGTTATGTGGATTTGAGCTCCATTTTTATTTTTATTTTTATTTTTTAAATTTATGTTTATTTTTGAGAGAGAGAGAGGGACAGAACGTGAGTGGGGGAGGGGCAGGGAGAGACGGAGACACAGAATCCAAAGCAGGCTTCAGGCTCTGAGCTGTCAGCACAGAGACCAATGCGGGGCCCAAACCCATGAACCGTGAGATCATGACCTGAGCCGAAGTGGGATGCTTCACCAATTGAGCCACCCAGGTGCCCTTGAGCTCCGTTTTTAAAACAGAATGAATCAAAAATGAATGAATTCCCTTCAGGTTTCACATCTGGGTAACTAAGAGAATAATTTCATTGACAAAGATAAGTTAGGAACAGGACCCTGATATTTGAGGAAAAATGGTAAATTTGCCTTTTTAATTTTTTTTGGCTATATAGTCAATGTTATCAAAATGCGGCAAATTATCTGCAGGAAAACAAATACAAAATGTATAATTTTCAAATTTATTAAAAAAATAATTTATTGTCAAGTTAGCTAACATACAGTGTATACAGTGTGCTCTTGGCTTTGGGACTAGATTCCTATGATTCATTACTTACATACAACACCCAGTGATCATCCCAACAAGTGCCCTCCTTAATACCTATCTCCCATTTTTCCCACCCTCTACCCCCACCCCAACCATCAACCCTCAGTTTATTCTCCATGTTTAAGAGTCTCTTACGGTTTGCCTCCCTCTCTGTAACTTATTTTTCCTTCCTTTCCCCTATGGTCTCCTGTTAAGTTTCTCAAATTCCACATTTGAGTGAAAACATATGATATCTGTCTTTCTCTGACTTGTTTCACTTAGCATAATACCCTCCAGTTCCATCCATGTTGTTGCAAATGGCAAGATTTCATTCTTTCTCATTGCCAAGTAGTATTCCATTGTATATACAAACCCCATCTTTATCCATTCATCAGTTGATGGATATTTGGGCTGCTGTAAACATTGGGGTACATGTGCCCCTACGAATCAGCCCTCCTATATCCTTTGGATAAATTCCTAGTAGCGCTATTGCTGGGTCATAGGGTAGTTCTATTTTTAATTTTTTCAGGAACCTCCACACTGTTTTCCAGAGTGGCTGCACCAATTTGCATTCCCACCAGCAGTGTAAGAGAGTTTCCCTTTCTCCACATCCTTTCCATCATCTATTGTTTCTTGTGCTGTTAATTTTAGCCACTCTGACCGGTGTGAGGTGGTATCTCAATGTGGTTTTGATTTGTATTTCCCTGATTGTGAGTGATGTTGAGCACTTTTCATGTGTGTGTTAGCCATCTGGATGTCTTCTTTGGAAAAGTGTCTATTCATGTCTTCTGCCCATGTCTTCACTGGATTTTTTTTTTCAGCTGTTGAGTTTGGTAAGTTCTTTATAGATTTTGGATACTAACTCTTTATCTGATATATAAATATATAAAAAGTGTTTATATATTTGCAAATATCTTCTCCCATTCCATTGGTTGCCTTTTAGTTTTGTTGATTGTTTCCTTTCCTGTGCATAAGCTTTTTATCTTGATGAGCTCCCAATTGTTCATTTTTCCTTTTATTCTCCTTGCCTTTGGAGATGTGTCGAGTAAGAAGTTGCTGCAGCTGAGGTCAAAGAGGTTGTTGCCTTTAACATGCTGACTTCAAATTGAAGACTCCACATGTGGTTGGATATTATGACCTTTGACAGATGTCTAAGGGTTCAGGGCTGGAAATAAGATTTGGGAACCTTCAGCATAGAATATGGTAGAGACTGGGAGAAGGAAGTACTCCCCAAGAAAACGGTCCCTTCTTTGTAGACCATAGTCTATTCTCTCTAAGAAGGCCCAATGCTTTAAAATAAACAAACCCTGGGGCACCTAGGTGGCTCAGTGGGTTGCGCGTCTGACTTCGGTCAGGTCATGATCTCACAGCTTGTGAGTTCGAGCCCCGTGTCGGGGTCTGCACTGACAGATCTGATCCTGGAGCCTGCTTCGGATTCTGTGTCTCCCTCTTTCTCTGCCCCTCCCCTGCTCATGCTCTCTCTCTCTCTCTCTCAAAAATAAATAAACATAAATAAATAAATAAATAAATAAATAAATAAATAAATAAATAAAATAAACAAATCCTATCACCTTCTGAAATGGCCCACTCTGGGTTGGCAGGATGAATGGTAATGTGAGAAAAGGCGTAATTCTATTTTTATTTGAAGCTTTCCAATCTGCACTAGGGCCTCTTCCCCACTCCTTCTCAAGGCTGGGCCTGGTCTTTTGACGAGGAAAATCCACTTTTCTTTTCCTCAGAGCACTGAGACACCAAGAAATGACCGTGTTTACATTTCGATGAGCCCTTTCCAGTGGGAGGTTTTTTTTTTTTTTTTTTTAATGTTTATATATTTTTGAGACAGAGAGAGACAGAGCATGAACAGGGGAGGGCCAGAGACAGAGACACAGAATCGGAAGCAGGCTCCAGGCTCTGAGCCATCAGCCCAGAGCCGACGCGGGGCTCGAACTCACGGACCCCGAGATCGTGACCTGAGCTGAAGTCGGACGCTTAACCGACTGAGCCAACCAGGCGCCCCTCCAGTGGCAGTTTTAAGTAGAGGAGTGATTTTATCTAATTATGTTTCTCAGAGAGAATAGATGGGAGAAGGAATTCAGTTTGAGAGCAGTGTAGTTTTTTTTTTCCCCCTTTTGGCAGTGAATCTCCTTGGAAATGATATTCTTCAGTTTTTCCTCAAAATCAAATTCTTCTCTGATTTTAAAGTTAAAAATGTATGTGTACCTGAGTTCACATAGAACTTTATTTAGTTTTTTTTCTCTCTCTCTTTCTCTCTTTCTTTCTAAATTTTAGATAAATTAAATAAATTTCTTTCTATTTATTTTTGAGATAAAGAGGGAGTGCACATTGGGGAGGGGCAGAGAGGGCAACAGAGGATTCAAGGCTCTGCACTGACAGCACAGAGCCCAACTCGGGGCTTGAACCCATGATCATGAGATCATGACCTGAGCTGAAGTCCGATGCTTAACCAACTGAGCCACCCAGGCGCCTTTCTCTCTCTCTCTCTCTCTTTCTCTCTCTCTCTTTCTTTCTCCCTTCCTCCCTTTCTTCCTTTCTTTCCTCCCTCATCCCCCCTCCCTCCCTTCCTTCCTTCTTTATTTCTTTTATTTATCAGTAAACACACACACGCGCGCGCGTTAAAAACTACATTTAACAGTTAGGTTACCAAGGAACTCATACCTCTGCTGTGGGTGTGTTTAGCAGAATTTCTTTGGAAACTTTCTAGATATTATAACCCAGTGGGGGAACCTACCAACAGACTTTTGATTTCATTTTCCCATTGCATTCCAAATGACGGTTTTTATGTTTTCTTTGATAAGCAGAAAACTGAGTTTGTGAAGGGCATAGACACAACAGCTACGTAGTTACTCACCTGGCATTTCAGAGGGCCGGTTGCAATTCTCCCAGGGCAAATCCCAGAAATAAACAGAAATCTGCAGGTAATACTTTGGTAAGATATTGTGGCAGTCAATACTGTTCTATCTGTGCAGGTCTGGTTAGCTCACCTGTAGGAGTATTCAGAGAATTTCCCTAGAGAACTAGGAGCTTTAAAGGATGCTCTCAGAGCTGCTTTAAAAACCAGAAAATTTTTAATGTATTCTTTCGTTTTCCATGGTTACTGAAAGAAATACACATTATAAATTTCAAATCTAAGAACTGGTCCGGTTGAGGACAAAGGTGTCCGGTGTCCTAAGTTTGTGCACGAGAGACGTGCTCCCTGTACAAGTCACAGACGAAGGCATTTGTATGGCTGTGTTGCGTGATGTCTGCACTGCTTTAAATCAGATTTTCCCACCCTCGGATGATGGTTCCAAAACTTCGCTTCTCTCTTCAAACTTGCTACACAACCCTCGACTTCCTCTCCCAATGGTGCCTGGTATTTCATCAAAGGAATGGAGACCACCAGGTGGTTTCCTGCAGGTTCTGCCTCTTATTCAGCACGGTCCTTCTCCCCACGAGGAAGGGAGGCACACACAGCCTCTTCTCCTTTATCTAACCTCCGTGCAGCGTCCCCAAGTTCAAGGGCTAGGTAAAGAAGGGAATGTGAGTGGTAACATAAACCTCTTCCACTAAAATTCACATCTTGCTTTTCTACTCCAACCGTTTCTTCTGCAGGCAGTAGCCATTTTCCTGTCTCTCTGAACATTAACTCCCTGAATTTCTCAACCTCTATGAGACCCAGTTTTAGTGCAGCCCCTTACAGCTTCTTGAGATTCTCCTTTTCCTTGGCCTCTTTTGGGCTCCTCTCTTCTTGGCGTCTTAGGTTCTCAGGACCTTTTGTGCGTCCCTTTCCTCCTGCGCATCCACTGGAGGCTGGGTTCCTCGGGGGCCCTGCCTTAGCTCATTGCTTTTCTCTCCGTGTCCCCCTCCCGGTTATCTCATTTATTCACGTGACTCTGACCATCTCGTCCGTGTGGATGCCTGCTAAGCATCTCCACTTGGAGATTCCGTAGGCACCTCAAACCCCAATTGCCTCCTCCTCTTTCATTTTGCCTGCAAATTATCTGGTCATTTCAATTCTCCTGTCACCGTACCAGTCAGGATTCTGTTGGGGGTGCTCATAGACGATTCAGATCCCCTATATGGACCTTGAGCTAAGAATAAGAATGGAAAACTCTGAGCTCCTATTTCCTTCTCTAAGTTCTCCAACGTACTTAGAAGCAACCAATCACTCCCAGCATAGTCAGCGTTGTCACTAAAATATCTTATGGCAGCAAACGCTTGTTCACTCAAACCTTTACCTTTTATGGCAGAGGTTGGCCAACTAAGCCTCCTGGACCAAATCTGGCTTGCTGTCCGTTTTCGTAAATAAAGTTTGATCAGAACACAGCCACACCCATTCATGTACTTACTGTCTGATGGCTGCTTTTGATCTACAGCCAGAGTTGAGTAGCTGTGGCTCACAAAGCCTAAAGTATTTACCATCTGTCCCTTTTCAGAAAAAGTTGGCCAACCCCTTTTCTATAGTCATTTGATTAAAGGTGGCACGGTATGACAATTTGTGTATCTGTTTTGCCACTGCACGCTACATGGTACCAGTGTCCTCTTTACCACTGGAAACAGGGCAATTATGAACATATTTAAATCCAACAAAATCAGAGAATGACTTGCAGGTACCCCAAAACCTATTCGGAGACCCCTAGACCCCTGTAATCGTGTCCAGCACCAAATTGTCTAATGTTGGAGTTCGATCAGAGAAGCAAAACCACTCGAAATTTGACCTCTCACCATTGTGAGATGCGGTTAAATGGTCTCTGGGAGATCGTTCTCTGTGTCAAGTTTGCAGGGTGGGCAGTCAGGAGAAGAAGGAGGATGTAAAGTGGGGAAGAAGAGCAGGGACGGGCTGGAGCCCAGAGCCTCCAGCTGAAGGCCCGTGAAGACGGACGGGAACTGTATCACTTTCTCATCACCTCTAGCTTCTATGGGAGGAGCTGGCATACTTTGCTGTGGAGCTAAATACTCCCCTGGCTCAGGAGTCAGAAAAGCGGGAGAAGATGCCGGAGGAGGCAGAGCAGTTGCAGGACCGGCTCTGGCCCCACGCCCAGGAGCTGAGCCCACAGATAATGACAACACTCGTGAGTTCCATCAATTTCTCCTGCTTCTGTACCAACCTTACATGCGTGAAACCATGGCTGCTGCTTCCCCTCTACTTCCCAAAGCTCACGTGAAATGTCTCTTTGGCCCACCCTTGCCAGAAACATACAAAGAAGAGAGTTCGGGGAAATAGTCATCGTAACCAAGCCAACAGACTACAAATCACCACAATCACCTTCCCAACTATTACATTTTTAATTGAATGATTTAAAAAAATTTTTTTAACGTTTATTTATTTTTGAGACAGAGAGAGACACAGCATGAACGGGGGAGGGGCAGAGAGAGAGGGAGACACAGAATCGGAAGCAGGCTCCAGGCTCTGAGCCATCAGCCCAGAGCCCGACGCGGGGCTCGAACTCACGGACCGCAAGATGGTGACCTGAGCTGAAGTCGGACGCTTAACCGACTGAGCCACCCAGGCGCCCCTTTAATTGAATTATTTTAAACTGTAATTAAATTACTTAAAATTTCTGAGTAAATTCTACTTTCTGTCTCTCCATGTACCTCTAGTGGTTACCTAGTCTCAAGTAACGGTGCGCTATTCACTAAACTTCTATTTTTGTAAATAATTTATTTATCTTTTAGTTTACATCCAAGTTAGTTAGCATATAGTGCAACAATGACTTCAGGAGCAGATTCCTTAATGCCCTTACCCATTTAGCCCACTCCCCCCTCCCAAAACCCCTCCAGCAACCCTCAGTTTGTTCTCTATATTTAACAGTCTGTTATGTCTTGTCCCCTCCCTGTTTTTATATTATTTTTGCTTCCCTTCCCTTATTTTCATCTGTTTTGTATCTTAAAGTCCTCATATGAGTGAAGTCATATGATTTTTGTCTTTCTGTAACTAATTTCACTTAGCATAATATCCTCCAGTTTCATCCACGTAGTCGCAAATGGCAAGATTTCGTTCTTTTTGATTGCCGAGTAATACTCCATTGTGTATATATACACCACATCTTCTTTATCCATTCATCCATCGATGGACATTTGGGCTCTTTCCATACTTGGCTATTGTTGATAGAGCTGCTATAAACATGGGGGTGCATGTGCCCCTTAGAAACAGCACAACTGTATCCCTTGGATAAATACCCAGTAGTACAATTGCTGGGCCGTAGGGTAGTTCTATTTTTATTATTTTTTTTATTAAAAACATTTTTTTAACGTTTATTTATTATTGAGAGACAGAGTACAAGCGGGGGAGGTGCAGAGAGAGAGGGAGACACAGAATCCGAAGCAGGCTCCAGGCTCTGAGCTGTCAGCACAGAGGCCAACATGGGGCTCGACCTCACAAACTGCAAGATCATGACCTGAGCGGAAGTCAGACACTTAACCGACTGAGCCACCCAGGTCCCCCGGTAGTTCTATCTGTAACTTTTCGAGGAAACTCCATACTGTTTCCCAGAGTGGCTGCACCAGTTTGCACTTAAAGTTCTATTTTTTTTTTAGTTTATTTATTTATTTTGAGAGAGAAAGCATGAGTGGGGGAGGGGGAGAGGGAGAGGGAGAGAGAGGGAGAATCCCAATCAAGCTCCCACTGTTAGCACAGAGCCCCACGCGGGGCTCAAACTCACAAACAGCGAGATCATGACCTGAGCTGAAGTCCGGCACTTAACTGACTGAGCTACCTAGGTGCCTCTCACTGAACTTCTAAACTTCTAAAGCTAGGTATCTCAATTCATTTCTCTTCATCCTCACCATTCGTCACGCACCAAATCTTGCTCGTTTGAGGTCCTAAATGTATTTCTTTTTTTTTTTTTTAATTTTTTTTTCAACGTTTATTTATTTTGGGGACAGAGAGAGACAGAGCATGAACGGGGGAGGGGCAGAGAGAGAGGGAGACACAGAATTGGAAACAGGCTCCAGGCTCTGAGCCATCAGCCCAGAGCCTGACGCGGGGCTCGAACTCACGGACCACGAGATCGTGACCTGGCTGAAGTCGGACGCTTAACCGACTGCGCCACCCAGGCACCCCTCCTAAATGTATTTCTAATATGTATGTTCTTTAGCGGTGAACTAGCATTTCCCTAGTCCAGACTTTCCTTATGTTCTGGCTTTCTGCTGTCACTGTCTAACCAATCTGCCTGCCTTTCATTTAGTCCTGCTGAAATCCATCCTTCTTTGCTGCCTCGAGCACAAATTGAATCACATCCTCTATTCTCCCATTTACTACTCCAGAGTGTTATCATTGGTAGGAACAGGGGGATGTTGTGTATCGTTATGAGTAACTTTCTAGCTTTTCTGTGTTCGTAGGTGGGTTTTTTTGGTGGTAAAATTTAAATAACATAAAACATAGCACTTGAACCATTTTTCAGCTTACAGGTCGGTAGCATGGAGCATACTTACGTTGTCGTGAAACTGTTACCACCATCCGTCTCCAGAATTTTTTTCACCTTTCCACACTGAAAGTCTGTACCTGTAAAATACTAACGCTTCCTCCTTCCTCCCCCCAGCTCCCGGCAGCCTTCATTCTACTTTCTATCAATGAATTTGACTATTGACTCTTCTCCTCGTACTTCATGTAAGTGCAATCGTACACCATTTGTTTTTTTTATGACTGGCTTACTTCACTCAGCATAATATCCTCAAGCTTCATCCACGGTGTCGTGCATATCAACATTCCCTTCCTTTCAGGGACCAAATATTATTCTGTTGTGTGCACACACCACATTTTGCTTATTCATTTTTCTGTCAGTGGACATTTGTATTGTTTCCATCATTTGGTTACTGTGGGTAATGCCGCCGTGAACATGGGTGTAGGAACGTCTCTGAGTTTCTGATTTCAGTTTCTTGGGGGTATGCCCAAAAGTGGCGTTTCTGGATTTTAGAGTAATTCCATTTTTAAGGTTTCGAGGAACTGCCATGCTGTTTCCCACATTTCCACCAGCAGCGGACTTCCTAACTTCTCCACACCCTCGCTACCCTTGTTCTTTTCTGGTTTCTTCATTTGTCTGACTTTTTCTGTTGGTTTTAATAATAGCCATCCTAAGGGATGTGAACTGGTATCTAATTGTGGTTTTGATTTGCATTTCTCTCATGGTTAGCGACATTGAGCTCCTTTTCATGTGCTTGTTGGCCATCTATTTATCTTCTTTGGAGAAATGACTATTCAACTCAGTTTGCCCATTTTTAATCTGGTTGTTTTTGTTGTTGTTGTTGTTGGGATGTAGGAGACTATATATAGGTATATGTGTGTGTATATATATATGTACATATGAACATATATGTATATACATAATTTATTAACCTCTTATCAGATATGTGATTTGCAATTGTTCTCTCCAGTTCCATGGTTGCCTTTTTACTCTATTGGCAGTGTCTTCTGATGCACAAAAGTTGAAAATTTTTTTAAAGTTTTAAATTTTGATATACTCCAATTTACCTATTTTTTTTCTCTTGTTGCGTTCACTTTTGATATCGTATCCAAGAAACCACTGCCACATCCAATGTCATGAAGCTCTTCCCTGTGTTTTCTTCTAAGAGTTTTATAGTTTTAGCTTTTATGTTTAGCTCTTTGATCCATTTTGAGTTCATTTTGTGTATAGTATAGGGTAGGGATAACTTTATTCCTTTATATGTGAATATCCAGTTTTCCCAACACCGTTTGTTGAAAAGACTGTCCTTTCCTCATTGAATGGTCTTCAAACCCTTGTTAAAAATCATTTGACCAGGGGCACCTGGGTGGCTCATTCGCTTAAGTGACCGACTCTTGATTTCGGCTCAGTTCCTGATCTCACACTTTGTGAGATGAAGACCGTTACGGGGCTCCTGTGTGGAGTCTGCTTGTGATTCCCTCTCTCCCTCTCTCTCTGCCCCTCCCTTGCTCTCTCTCTCTCACAGTAAGTAAACATTTAAAAAGTCATTTGACCATACATGTGGTTTATTTCTGGACAGTCTATTTTATCCTATCTATATATTTGTCTTTATGTCAATACCACATTGTTTCTATTACTGTAACTGTGTAATAGCTTTTGAAATCAGGAAATGTGATGCCTCCAGCATTTTTTTTTCTCTTTTTTTTAATTTTCAACATTGTTTTGGCTATTTGGGATTGTAGTTCCTAGGGTTTTTTTTTTAATAAGATGAATATTAATTTCATTAAAATAAAACATGAAAAGACAAATTTAATAAAATATCATCTACCCAAACAACTCCCTACATAAACAAAGCAAAACTCATCAATGGTTCCTCACTTTGTGCTAAATAAAGTCCAAACTCCTTAGCAGGCCATTCAAGGTTCTCCACATCCCATTTTCTATAGATTTACCCTCCCTTGTCTCACCCTGTCCCCACCTTCCACCTTGTACTTCTTTAATAATTTCTGAACTAATGTCTAATTGCTTGTGCTTCTTATCCCAGCCCATCTCCCTGTGCCTTTGCTTATACTGTTCCATCTGCCAAGAACATCCTTCCTACTTTTTGGAAGTGAGTCCCCGTTATTCTTCCTGGAGGAATTAGGTTATATGCTATCTTCTTCAAGAAGCTTTTCCCAAACCCCCATGTTGGGCTATGACCCTCTCTTCTAAGTTCTGATGGTCCCCAGTCTGTGTTGTTTGGTTAAGACATTTTGTCATACAGCACTTGTTTCTAAGCTTTTTAGGATCAGTGGCTAAACACAATTTTTAACACATAGATTACATTTGTTAAAATTAACAGAACCAAAAGGAATTATGGCGAATGTCTGTCACTAAGGGCAGGATATCACTGCCATTGGCAAAGGGAGGCCCAAGTGGAACAGATTTTCTGACATTCGTCCTGAGGATCAGGCTCATTGGGGTGTAGAATATATGAAATTTTGTGGGAGAATAGAAGTATCAGATTACTTTCATATCATAGATTGGGAAACTTCTGTTGCCCAATCACTGTGAAGGGCATCTATTTGAAAAAGCATATAAAGTTCACGTCATTCCAAAGGCTACTAGGCAAAAATCCAATTCCTCTGTGGTGTAGTTGTCCTTTCCTGGAGGAATGCCAGAGGTCCTGGGAACCTTTTTATTCTTCAGTGCATGTAGATGGAAACATGTTTTCCTCAACCTTACTTCTTTAATTCTTGACAATGTTTCTCCAAATGCATTCCAATGACTGCAGAAATTGCAATTATTTTGTAAACAATATGGTTCTAAACCCAAAGGAGATTCTGTGTGCTTGGTTTCTGGGACTTCAAAGAACAAATGCATTTACGGCAAAATACGTGGTAGTTGGTGCCCACTACGCAGGGCCAGATGCTGAGAGCAGGCCGATTCAGCAGCCACAACAAGAGACACACACTCATCAGGAACTTCCTGCTCATGCCTTAGAACCGTTAGTCATACACAGACATGGTGTGTCCAAGCAATGAACTTGTTAATGGAAAGACCACAATATGTGTAGATATGTGAAGGGTGTGGGTGATGAACTTCCCAATTCCAGTCTTTCTACTGTATTTGGTTGAGAGCAAGGAGTCGCTGGGGCACCATGTAGTTTTCTGCACAGTATCTTGTCCATAATACGTACTTGATAAATGTTTGATACAACACCTAATTCCAGAAGAACAAATTGTGTTTTTCGGTGAGCTTTCTGTAGTTTTCTGCATATCACAGGAAGGGTATTTTTAATGGCTGGTATCATCCGTGACATCATCCTGATGTGCTCAGTTTTGTAATGCAACCATTCTTTTAAAATTGTGTAAATGCCATATGAGCTTACAAATATCAAAGAAGTGATCTTTAATTTTAAACACTTAGGTATTTAAGGAGAGGACGAATAAGAGGCCCCATTGTTGTAGTAAGGGCATGGAGCTAGGGGAATCCCCTTGAATAGTGAATAGTAATTAAAATGGTCCTGCAAAAAAAGATCACATCTATTTTGGGGCACCTGGCTGGCTCAGTGGTAGAGTATGCAACTCTTGATCTTGGGGTCATGAGCTCGAGCCTCATCTTGGGCGTAGAGTTAAAAAAAAAAGTCACATCTGTTTTAATCGTGGTTCCCATGGACCCTATGTGTCTAATGTTGCTAATTATATTGTTTTAATTTTCCTTAAAGTTTCTTCATTCCAGATTAGGTATGTCTCCCTTAGTCCCGGTAAACTAGGATCGTTTCCCTTAGAAACATAATATTTTTATTCTTCAGCATTTACAAATGAGTTCAAACTACCTTCTTTCTAATTCTTTAAAAATTACATGTCAGGGGTGCCTGGGTGGCTGTCGGTTGAGTGTCCGACTTCAGCTCAAGTCATGATCTCACAGTCCGTGAGTTCAAGCCCTGCGTTGGGCTCTGTGCTGACAGCTCGGAGCCTGGAGCCTGCTTCAGATTCTGTGTCTCCCCTCTCTCTCTGCCCCTCCCCTGCTCATGCACTGTCTCTCTCTGTCTCAAAAATAAATAAAAACATTTTTAAAAAATCACGTGTCAGAAAGGGAAGATTCCTCTTAAAGGAGAACTCTCTGGCATCCGAGGACAGCTTATGCCAGGGACAATTTTCAAAGTACTATTTAGACTTTAAGCCTTTTTGGTCTCAGTTACCCAAATAGGGAAATTTCCCCCTTTAAACAACAATGCTGTTATGAATTTGTTTTTTCTGTCATGATAGCCGTTTACATCCCTGCCTCCATGACTGGATGATGAGTGCTGATGTCAGATTACCTTCAGGTGCTCAGCAAGCCTTCGCTGTGCACCTGCAGGGAGCTCAGCGCTGTGCTAGGAGCTATTCATTCATTCCGCGCAGGACATTTACTGAGCACCTACCCTCTGCTGGACATCGGAATACAAAATAGAAGGGATCGTTCCTGAGTTCGAATTGCTCAGAGCCCAGGCGAGGAGAGAGCTGATGAACACGAAAGCATACAGCAATCCGAGCAGTCCTGTGCCAGAGGTAAGTGCCCAGGGTAACCCAAGAGGAAACGATTACTCTAGTGTTGAGGAAGAAGAACTCTATGATGATACTTGACCCCAGGCCCTGAAGAATGAGTGAAATTTTACCAAAGAAGACTTAGGTGAGAAGAGTGAGGAAACGAGTTTGGGTGGATAGGGTGGTTGTAGGAAAACTTGAAAACCAGGGGGAGGAATTTGGACCTGAATTAGTGGGTAATAGGAAGAAATCAACCATAGGCAGAGCAGCAGAAGGACGGATGAGCGGTGAGTTGTTCAAGGAACATTCCTCAGGCATGACATGCCGGAGACAAGAGAGGCTGGCTTGGAGGCACCCAGGTAGTTCTTGAAGATGCCAGTCACTTGGATGGTGATAAAGCCTAGGGCTGAGGTAGTGGCAGAAAGAATGAAGACGAAAGGAAGGTGTCCCAGTGGAAAGGGACATGGTGGGAGACAAATGAATGTCTGTTGAGAGACTGATGGAATATTTAAATGGGTAACTGACAGCACTGGATGTATAGAATAGGAGTGAACATAAAACATGGCTAGGACTCTGAGGATTTGATCCAAGGTGACAAAAAGAACAGTTTATCTTTTCATTGACAGGGATGAGGCGTCTGAGAGATGAAGTGCATTCAAAGAAAAAGAAATTAACTAGTCATTATAAATGCCTGAAGGGTAGAGCTTTGCTTCCCTCTCCTGAGCACAGCACTTAGTATACAGCAATTGATCAGCAGGGGTTAATAGGAAGTTAATAATGGAGGTAAATAGGGGAAACAAGGGCATGGCTCTCAGCCTCTCTGGGGTCCTTAAGATGGTTTGTGCTGGGGATACTTCTCAAAGTGCTGCTTGGGCCCTTAGCCTCTCTGTCCTTGGTTTCCTTATCTGAAAAATGGAGGAGTTGATTGGTGGCTAGCTAACATCCTTCCAGTGCTAATAATCAGTGACTCTGTTCTTTTGGCTGATATTGGTGTTCTTTCTGCTACAGAACAACTTAGAAAATGAGCCTCAGCTTCTCAGGCTTATCCCTTCCCTCTGAAGTGAGTGAAGGAAACTAATGTATGAGGTAGAGAGAGACTCCAAAGGACTTCTGAGCTGAAGGGTTATTTCTCGGTTTGAAGGATCCCATTGCCAAAAATGGAAGTGGTGTTTGGAGTGTTGTTTTTGCCATGTCCCCTGGACTTAAATGGAGCTAAATTCTCTTGCAAAGATGGAGAGGAGAGGAGGGGGTGCCTCGGCTGGAAGCTGGCTGCTAATCTATGCACTGGAGGTCCAAGTTCAAATATGCTTTCAGGAAAGCTTCAGTTCAATTTTTCTCCACGCACAATGGGGCTGTTGTGCGTTCAGAAGCTGGGAGAAGGCAGCTGGATTTCTAGAGCCCAATGGCCAGCACCTTTTTGGTTTCTTTCTGATTCTCTTATTTGGAGACACATCTTTTTGATTCTCTTCTTTTGGGACACATTGGTCTTGAGAATAAAATGCTAGTCAGTCATTATTATGAAGGCAAGAAAACAAGAAGCACATCCTGAATGGGAGTTATCAGGCCATCGTTAGCAGTTGGCCTCAGTGAATCATTCAGCAATATGCAAATAATGACTTTCAGTAGAACAAGGAGCATCAAACACTTTGACCTCACCTTGATTATTTGCCCTGCCTATGCTGACCATGTTAGGTAGGTAAGTTCCTGGACTGCTGGGTTCTTTTGCTGTGTTCATTGAATTTTGTAAACTACCCCATACAGGAATGTGTTGACTAAGTGCCCATCTGATTTCCAAAGTCCAGAAGGATTTCTGTGCCTACTGCTTACAGGATCTAATCAGGTCTAATCAGAGGGCTCTGGCCCTCTTTCTGGGAAAATTTCAAAAATGACAAATTGTTTTTTTCTGCTAAAACTCTGTGTGATAGATTGTGTGTGTGTGTGTGATTTCTCTTTAAACAGATGAAATGTAAGGAATTGGCACAAAAGGAAACTGAAGTTTAGAGCTAAGGGTAGGTGGATGCCTTTAGATACAATGATAATAATAGTTGATGTTTATTCAACTGGTTGACTCTGTGCCAGGCTCTGATAGAGATATCTGATGAATTTAATTCATTTAATCCTCAGAGTGAGTCTATCAAATAGATATTATCATCTTTAGCAGCTTAAATATGGGGAAACTGAGGCACAGAAAGATGAAATCACAAAACTGATTGGTAGTTGAGCCAGGCTCCCAAATGTGGTATGTAGAGCCACACACTAAACTAGTTTCCTGTGAGGAGGGTGTTGCCTGAACTTTCATGCCTCTTGGCTTTACATTGTGTTATGTTCTGGATACACATGTGTTGTATGTGTTGTGTTTTAGTTCTGGGTACGGTTATTGACTATTCAATGTCTTTATACTCTGCTTCCCAGTCATAAGATGAGCAGGAAGTAATAGAAGAGTAAATAGGGGTGGAGAGCAGGGGAGAAGTTGTGACATTGAGTCCATACACTCATGCACACGGATGCATACACACACACTCGCACACACGCACACAGACACGCACACACTCGCAAGCCGACCCATTTTTTTATTTTATACTCACATCCCTCATGTGCTCTCACAAGCTCCTTTCCTGCCAGGTTATACATAGTCTTTCCCTGAGGGATCAGCCCTTTCCAGTCCAGGTCGTGGGAAGGGGCAGGAAGGAGATCACTTCCCTTCCAAGGGCCTGCCGGAAAACCATGTTTGGACAGGGCCACTTATAAGAATGGATCAATAAGAATAGTAGCTGTGAAGGCCAAACCTCTGTGGGTGAGAAGTGCAATGCCAGCTCTTAGAACATGGAAGGAAATCAGGCCCGTCCTTCGCAGCTCTGCATCGACAGAAGCAAACACAGGTTCTGACACATCCCCCACGTGTGCCCGCAACCCAGGACCCCACGATTAATACCTTGGGACACATTCTGTGATATGCTGTCATGTACTCTATAGTTTCTTGTGCCCTGGATTTAAAAGCAACCCCAGCTCTTACAACCATACAATCAAATCCTGTGTCATTACAATGAACGAGGTTAAATTAATATCGAAAGATACCCATGGGATGTTTATTAGGTGAAATACTCTTGCAGCGCTGTATGCATGGTATGATCCCACTTGTGTAACAAAGATTAAAATACAGGCATAATAACAATCATAAAAATGCACAATAATAATATCCATATAGTGTTTATTATACACCAGTCATTATTCTAAGTGCTTTACCTTTATTAACTTACTAGTCTTGAAAACAATCCTATAAAATGGATACTAATATCTCAATTTTATTTTTTTTTTAATTTTTTTTCAACGTTTATTTATTTTTGGGACAGAGAGAGACAGAGCATGAACGGGGGAGGGGCAGAGAGAGAGGGAGACACAGAATCGGAAACAGGCTCCAGGATCCGAGCCGTCAGCCCAGAGCCTGACGCGGGGCTCGAACTCACAGACCGCGAGATCGTGACCTGGCTGAAGTCGGACGCTTAACCAACTGCGCCACCCAGGCGCCCCTAATATCTCAATTTTATATGAAGAACTCAAAGAAGGAGAAGTTAGGTCACTTGCTCAAGATCACCGAACTAAATGGCAAAGCCGGAATTCAAACCTAGGCAGTCTAACTCCAAAATATCTATTATTAACCAGTATGCTGTACTATAGGCATGTAGGCATGGAACAATTCTAGACAAACACACAGCAAATGCTAACAAAGTTTAGTTAAGAGTTGTGGAAACAGTGGGTAGGATAAGAGACAGGACAAGAGCACTTATTTTTATAATACACACCTTTGTATTTTGGGGGCATTATTCTTAAACTATCTTACTATTTGTTTAAAGAATCCTTTAATGGCTGCAGACAACCATTAAGTCTGTGGTAGACCAGTCAAGGGAAAAGATCAAAGAGATTCTTTTCTAGGAAGAGAGAATTGAGACCTGGGTTGGCTACAAGTAGAAATAAAAGAGGAGGATTTGACTAAAAGAGAGTAGGGAGAGTGGGGTGCCTAGGTGCCTCAGTTGGTTGAGCATCCAACTCTTGATTTTGGCTGAGGTCACGATCTCCCAGTTCATGGGATCAAGCCCCATGTCAGGCTCTGTGCTAAGAGCATAGGGCCTGCTTGGGATTCTCTCTCTACCTCTCTTTCTGCCCCTCCCCTGCTCATGCATGGTCACACACACACTCTCTCTCAAAATAAATAAATAAACTTAAAATGAAAGAAGAGGGAGATATGAGGTACTTGGAGTAGAAATGGAAACTGTGATGGTGCCTGCTCGGGTTGGGGGTGGGGAGAACGGAGAAGTAGTGTTTAATGGTACAGTTTCAGTTTTATGGGACAAAAAGAGAGATGTAGGGCTGGATGGTGGTGGTTGGACAACATGAATGCATCTGAAAGCACTGAACTGTGCACTTAAAAATTGGTTAAGATGGTAAATTATATATATATACACACACACACACACACACACATATTTATTTATTTATTTATTTATGAGAGAGAGAGAGAGAGAGACAGAGCATGAGAGGGGGAGGAGCAGAGAGAGAGAGAGAGACAGAATCTGAAGCAGGCTCCAGGCTCTGAGCTGTCAGCACAGAGCCTGATGCAGGGCTCGAACTCATGAACTGTTGATCATGAGCCAAAGTCAGAAGCTTAACTGACTGAGCCATCCAGGCACCCCAAAGATGGCAAATTTTATGTTAAGTGTATGTTGCTATAGTAAAAAAGAAATTGAAGAGGAAAAAAAAGGAGAGAGAGAGAATGGGGAAGAAGAGGACAGAGGAGCCAGGGGAGGCAACGAAGAAGGGAAAGGAGCTGAAATCGGTGCATAAAGTGTGCTGAGGACCTTGGATACCTAACACTGCCAACTTTAAGGACCTACACTTAAATACAAAGTCTCAGTGGGAGGAAAATTTACGTTCTCCATGTA
This sequence comes from Felis catus, assembly GCF_018350175.1. NCBI lineage: Eukaryota > Metazoa > Chordata > Mammalia > Carnivora > Felidae > Felis > Felis catus. The sequence goes on along the minus strand of NC_058375.1, from coordinate 95,118,363 downwards.
CATATACGAAGTATTTTGCACACCTTATAAACTAGTGTAAGTAAGTGTAAATTGGTATAAGTAAGTGTCCTTTTAGGGAATGGTTAGAGGGTCCCCGGGAGAATTCCAATCATAACTCACTTTCTCGTCTCCATCCTGAGACTGGGTATTCTGGTTTGGAGGAAAGGTTGCTGTTTTAAGGCAGAAGTGGGCTCCCTGTCTCTGAAAAATGCAGATACAGATTGAGCCTTCTCTTGGAGTAGAAATGGAAACTGTGGAGCATTATGGATAAACAGGGTCTCTTTTGTGGAGCATTATGGATAAACAGGGTCACCCACAAGCACACCAGCGTGGGAAGGCAGCAACCGGGTTTAGCCATTCGGACACCTTGCTGGCTTGCTGATTGGCCTTTGTGAGATGGCCCCATTCCAGCAGATCCCAGAAGCTCCTTTGCCAGGTCTGCTATCAGCTCACCCACGTTTGCCCTTGAGCGAGAGCCAAGGTCTCTGGAGGAAGGAGTGTGCTATTACGTTTCATTTCGGGGCCTTCCCAGCACATACTGAGGTCAGGCAGCACTCAGCACTGAGTGGCTCCCAGGGTCTTGTGCATGGAACATTGTCAATGGAAAGACGGCGTCTCTGGAAAACATAGCCTTTGAAGGACTGTCAGTCAGGGCCAATAGTTGCCATCCTCACTTGGGACTTCTCTGACAATTTTGATTTTTTTGGAGTATAAATGAGATTTTCTTAGTTTCTCCTAGGCTTGGATGGACTCCACTTTAGAACACAGCGTGGTTTTCATTTGGGCAAGAATGAAGAGGTACCACCTTCCTGTCTCTTTCTCGTGGCCACTGTTTCATCTCCATATAGTAAATATAGCTATATTCTCTGAGTGAATATTATGTGCCAGGAATCATACTTGCATACTTCTCACGAAAAAATGCTGCAATAGGGAATATCACCACCATTTTATAAATGGATGAATCTGATCATCAGAGAAGAGAGAATCGAGAGCTTGATCCAGGGCCACTCACTTGTGGCCGAGGTGGGATTGGAACCCAGGTCTGTGTCAACTCCAAAGCTGGTAAACGTATACATTACGTTCGTGCGTTCTACATTATGCTAGATTGCCCTTCCAAGCGCAAATAGGATCTATTTTCTATTCACGTCGCTCCCTAATAAATAGGTGGCCAGAGCTGTGGCATAAGCACAGAGCTCTACCTTGTCGGATCTAAGGTCTCAGATTCTCCTCTACCTTACTAGGTACAAAAGGCATTTGCATATGGAAACTTTGGCAGCTACATTTCCTCAGCTACTAAGCACCATGAGGTCCTAGAAGTGGGTTACTATATCCCCAAAGTTCCTCATTTATGCTGAGGGTGTAACTCTAGCGCTAAGAAGGATTTGCTCTAATTGTGTTCAGAGGCCTGCGGAAGGAGCCAAACTAATCCACTTCTCTCCCACTGCAAGGCCAATGGCAGTCTCTCCGAGCTCATCACTGCCCACAAGGGAGGTAGGTTACTACTGTTTCAGTGCTTTTGGCTAGGTCTCTGAGGAAGAATCATCGATTATCAGGGCCGATTGGTATCTGAGGATTGCTTCTCTGCTGATGGCATCTCCTCACGGCGAGGCCATTCTGTACAGTTTGTTAGGGCTGGCCTCAATTTCCAGTGTCTCTTGTACATGATCTTAACGATAGTCTGTGCTACTTGGATTCAAGCTCTCAATCTTTATGCAAGTTTACAACTCCTTTGTAAAAATACAACTCAGGATGGTTCTGTTAAAGAGGTGATTTTCTAAAGCTGGTTGACCTTTGCATGACCATACCCTGCAACGGATGGAATTTTATTACTCGTGAAAATGTGTCTTTAAAGGCAGTGTTTTTTGTACTCACGCACACATACCCCACATTAAAAAAAATACATTTTAGGCTTTTAATTCCAAGCAAGATGGCATAAGAAGATCCAGATTTGCTTTCCCGGCTAAAACAAGTAATAAACAGTGTTTGGACACTGTCAGACCCTGAAGACGGTACTCCCCGAAAGAGAGAAAAAGATGACGTCAGCCCCACAGTCACCCAGATTACTTCTGGAAGAGTGTCTAGGTTGCAAAGCAGAGCGGAAGGAGTGAGGCAGAGCCTGGTGATTGAGGAAATGGACACGGGAGTCTGGCGAGCTGAGGTGGCCAGAGGTGTGAAGAGCCAGAGAGAAAGGGCTGGACACCACACAGGGTCTCCTCCTAGTTGTCAGCTGAGTGCTGACACTAGTGTCAGCTGAGCACACGCATGCAAGGAAACTATCTGCAGCTGGACAGAAGCATCGAAAGGGAGCAGAGGACAGGACCATAATAGTTCATGTTCCCCCCCAGCCAGGGTGGAAAACTTCACAATTAATGGGATTTGGGGTAGAGATCTCATAAAGATACCACCTCGGTTATAGGACAGAATTAGCCCTGGACTAAAGGCAGCTCTGGTCTCACCAAACAATGTTTGAAGCAAACCTGGAAAGGGTAAAACTGTTCCCAAGTAACTTAACCATGCTCCAGAACAGAACTCAAGAATATCTGCAGGAATACAAAAATATCTAGCACTAGCAAGGTAAAATTCACAAGGCCCGGTGGCATCCAGTCAAAAAAATTACCTGTCATGTGAAGAGCCAGAATATGACCAAGAATGAGGTGTAAAATAACAATATAGTGAAAGCTTTATCACATTTATAGAAGTAGAATGTATGGCAATAGCACAAAGGCCAGGAAGGGGGGTGGAAATGGATGTATACTGCTTTACGGGCTTATGCTTTGTGTGAAATGGTATAATACTGGAAAGGAGACCGTATTCTACAAACTCAAGGTTATAAAATAATAGTTATAGCTAATGAGTCAACAAAAGGGGATAAAATGGAATCATTACGAACATTAATATAGAAACAGAGCAAGGATGTCCCCTCCCACTCTTCTATTTCAACATTGTACTGGAAGTCCTAGCTAATGCAATAAAACAAAAGGAAATAAAAGGTATACAGATTGGGAAGGAGGAAATAGAACTGACGGTTTTCTTAAGATGCCACGATTTTCTATGTATAAAATTCCAAAGAATCAATGAAAAGCTCCTGGGATTAATTTGCTACTATAGCAAGTTTGCAGGATACAAGGTCAATATGCAAAAGTAAAATGGTTTTTTTTTTTATAAAACAGCAATAAACAATTGGAATTTGAAATTAAAAGCACAATATCATTTACATTAGCATTATTATGTAAATATGAAGTACTTGGGTATAAATCTAATTAAATACACATGAATTTATGTGAGGAAAATGGCAAAACTCTGATGAAAGAAATCAAAGAACTAAATAAATGGAGAGATATTCCATGTCCACGTAGGAAGACTCAATATTGTCAAGACATCAGTTCTTCCTATCTAGAGCTATAGATTCAACACAATCCCAGTCAAAAGCCCAGTGTTATTTTATGGGTATCAACAAAATAGTTCTAAAGTTTATGTGGAGAGGCAAATGACCCAGAATAGCCAACACAGCATTGAAGGAGAATAAAGTTGGAGTACTGATGATACCTGGCTTCCAGTAAAGCTACAGTAATCAAAACACTGTGGTATTGGTGAAAGAGTAGACAAATCAGTGGAAGAGCATAGAGAGCCCCAAAATAGACCCATATAGATACAGTCAACTGATCTTTAACAAAGGAGCAAAGGCAATACAATGGAAAAAAGATAGTCTTTTTGACAAATGGAGCTGGAATGATTGGACATCCCCGTGCAATAGTAAATTTAGACATAGATTGTGTGCCCTTTACAGAAATTAACTTAAAACGGACCATAGACCTCAATGTGAAACGCAAAATTATAAAACAACCAGAAGATAACATAGAAAGGAATCTAGATGACTTTGGGTATGTCGATGACTTTTTAGAACAACTGGGACATCAAAGGCACAATCCATGAAATAATAATTCATTTATTTCTGGACCTCATTAAGTTGAAATTTTTCTCTGCAAGGTCCATTGCCCAAAAAATGTGAAGATGAGCCACACAGGGAGAAAATATTTGCAAAAGGCAAATCTGATAAAGGACTATTACTCAAAACATACAAAGAACTTTTAAAATTCAGCAGTAAGAAAATGAAAAACCAGATTTAACAATGGGCCAACGACTTGAATAGACACCTCACCAATGAAAATATGCAAATTTTCAAATAAGCATATGAAAAGATACCCCCCTCGTGTTATCAGGGAAATGCAAATTAAAACAACAATGAGAGACCACTACACACACCTGGTAGAATGGCCAAAATCCAAAGCACTGACATCGCCAAATGCTGGCAAGGATGTGGAGAAACAGGAACTCTCATTCATCGCTGGTGGGAATGCAAAATGGTACAGTCACTTTGGAAGACATTTGGTAGTTCCTGACAAAACAAAACGTAATCTTACCATATGATACAGCAATCACACTCATTGGTAGTTATCTAAGTGAGTTAAAAAAAACTTATATCTATACAAAAACCTGCACATGGAGTTTTATAGCAGCTTTTTTCATAATCGCCAAAACTTGCAAGCAACCAGGATGACTTTTAGTAGCTAAATGAATAATAAACTGTGGCACATCCAGACAATAGAATGCTACTGAGCATGAAAGATAAATGAACTATTAAGCCATGGAAAAACATGGAGGAACCTAAAATGAAAGAACCTACTAAGTGAAAGAAGCCAATCTGAAAAGGCTTCGTACTATATTGTTCCAACTATATGACATTGTGGAGAAGGCAAAACTGGAAAAAGCAAACAAACAAAAACCACTGGGTTGCCAGAAGTTGAGGGGGAGGGTGGGAATAATAGGTAGAGTACAGAGGATTTTTAGGACAGTGGAACTATTTTGTGTGATACTATAGTGATAGATACATGTCTATACACATTTGTCAAAACCCATAGAATGTACAACACCAAGAGTGAACCCTAATGTAAAGTATGGACTTGAGTGATAATGATGTGTCCATATAGGTTCCTTGATTATAACAAGTGAAGTGTACCACTTGGGGCAGGTTGTTGATAGTAGTGAGGCTGTGTGTATGTGGGGCAGAGGGTATGTGGAAACTTTCTGGACTTGTCACTCAGTTTTGCTGTGAATTTAAAATTGCTGTAAGAAATAAAATCCTTGGGGCGCCTGGGTGGTGCAGTCGGTTAAGCGTCTGACTTCAGCCAGGTCACGATCTCGCGGTCCGTGAGTTCGAGCCCCGCGTCAGGCTCTGGGCTGAAGTCTCGGAGCCTGGAGACTGTTTCCGATTCTGTGTCTCCCTCTCTCTCTGCCCCTCCCCCGTTCATGCTCTGTCTCTCTCTGTCCCTAAAAAAATAAATAAAAACGTTGAAAAAAAAATTAAAAAAAAAAAAAAAGAAAGAAAGAAAATCCTTTTTAAAAAAAAATTCTAACAGGAGCGTCTGGGTGGCTCAGTCGGTTAATCATCTGACTTCAGCTCAGGTCATGATCTCACCTCTCATGAGTTCAAGCCTCGTGTCAGGCTCTGTGCTGACAGCTCAGAGCCTGGGGCCTGTTTCCAGTTCTGTGTCTCCCTCTCTCTCTGCTCCTCTCCTGCTCACACTCTGTCTCTTTCTCTCAAAAATAAATAAACCTTAAAAAATACGAAAAAAAATTCTAACAAATACTCAGTCCAAAAGAAGGCATACAAAGAAGAAAATGGAAACCCAAAACAAATGGAACAAATACAAACCAAATAGCAAGACAGTAGATTTAAATCCAACTATATTGATAGTTAAGGCAGAGATGTCCAAATCACATAAAAACCACAAGATTCAACTATATGTTGTTTCAAAGAAATCCACTTTAAATATAAATGCATAAATAGGATAAAAGTCACAGGATGGAAAATAATATACCATGGTAACACTAATCAAAAGAAAGCTGAAGAGGCTCTATTAATATCAAAGTTGATTTCAGAGCAAAGAATATTATTAAGGATAAAAAGAGTTATTTCATAGTGATAAAAAGATCAATTCATCAAGAGGACACATTAACCCTAATTATGTATGTATTAATAGAGTTTCAAAATAAATGAAACAAAAATTGATAGAACTGTAAGAGGAAACAGACAAATCTACAATTATATTGGAATTTAACATCTCTCACTCAATAATTATTAGAACACATAGACAGAAGTCAGCAAGTATATTGAAAAATTGAATAACAACCATAATTTAACTGGGCCTAACTTGGTATTCATAGAACTATCCGTGCAGCAACAGAAAACATATTCTTTTCAAGTACACAAAGAACATTTACCAATAAAACATGAAATAAGTCCCAATGAACTCAAAAGGATTTAAATCATACAAATGGTTTTCTAGCCACATGGAATTAAATTAGAAATAAATAATATAAAAATATTAAGAAATTTCCCAAATATTTGGAAATTAACACACTTATAAATAATCTGTTATATCACAGAAGATATAAAAAAGCAAATTAGAAAAGTATTTTGAAATAAATAAAAATAAAAATATAACATCAAAATTTGTGGACCCAGCCAAAGCAGTGCTTAGAGGGACATTTATAGCACTAAACATTACTAGAAAAGTCAAATCAATGACTTCAGCCTCTACCTTAAGAAAGCTAGAAAGAAATAAGTAAACTAAACCCAGAGCAAGCAGAAGAAAGAAAATAATAAAGGCTACAGCAGAAATCAATGAAATAGAAAACAGAAAAATGATAGAGAAAAATCAATGAAATCAATGCTGGTTCTTTGAAAATATCAATGAAATTGACAAACTCTGTAAAAAGAGAAGATGAAATTGCTAAAGTAGAGGACATTACTGCAGCTCCTGTACAAACTGAAAAGATAATAATAAGTGGATGTTATTTATAACTTTGCTGATAAATTCAACAATTTAGAAGAAACAAAAAAAATTTTTAAAGACACAAACTGTCAAAGCTAAATAAATTGAATTTCTTGTTAAAAAAAAATCCTCCCATAAAGAAAACTCTGGGGCCAGATGGCTTCGCTAGTAAATTGCATCAAACATTTAAGGATAAAATATCAATTCCACCAGAACTCTTTCAAGAAAATTGAAGAGAATACTTCCCAAATCAGTTTATAAAACCAGTATTGATTTCATATCAGTATCTTTCATGAAATAGATGCCAAAAAAAATCCTTAAAATTTTTAGTAAATTAAATCTAACAACACATAAAAAGGATAACACATATGTCCAAGTGGAATTTATTCTAGAAATAGGATGTTGGTTTACCATTCAAAACCTAACCCATAATTTGTATATTAACAGACTATGAAAAAATAAAAACCATATAATTACATCAATATGTAAAATCATATGTAAACTCTGAACACTGTAAACTATAAAACATTGCTGGAGGAAATATGAAAAGGCCTACTAAAATGGAGAGATAGATCATGTTTGTGGATTGTAAGGGTCTGTGTTTTTGAGATGGCAATTCTCTCCCAAGCTTATCTATACAATACCAATCAAGCTCCCAGAGGCTTTTTTGAAGAAATTAAAAAGCTGATTTTAAAATGTATATGAAAATCCAACAGACCTAGAATAGCCAAATAAACTTTGAAAAAGAACAAAGTTGGGACTCCAACACTACTTAGATTTCAAGACTGACTATGAAACCACAGCAATCAAGACAGTGTGGCATTGGTATAAAAACAGGCAAATAGATTGATGGAACAGAATATATAGAGTCCAGAAATAGACTCACATGCATATGGTCAATTGATTTCAAGAAAGATGTCAAGGCAACTGAATGAGGAAAGGACAATCTTGTTAACCAGTGGTGCTGGAACAATTAGATACCCATATGAAAGACAATGAACTTCAACTCTTACTTCATGCCATATGTAAAAATTAACTTGAAATGGTTCATAGACTTGAATATAAGGCTAAAACTATAAAATTTCTAGGAGAAAACACAGGCAAAAGCCTTAGTGGCCTTGAGCTTGGCAAAGATTTCTTAAATATGACACAAAAACCACAAACTATATAAGCAAAAATAAGTAAACTGAATATCCAAGCAAAAAAAAAAAATATATATATATATAGTAAATCATTTTCCCTTCAAAAGGTATTATTTAAAAAATGAAATGGTAAGCCACAAACTGGGAGACAATATTTGCAGAACATATATCTGACAAAAGACTTGTAACAAAATATGTAAAGAACTCTAACAACTCCTTCAGAAGATGAGTAATCCAATTAAAAATGGACAAAAGATTTTTTTTTAAGAGAGAGAATGCGAGTGGGGAAGGGCAGAGGGAAAGGGAAAGAGAGAGAATCTTAAGCAGTCTCCATGCTCAGCAAGGAGCCCAACGCGGGGCGGGGGTCGATCCCATGACCGTGTCATCATGACCTGAATGGAAATCAAGTGTCGGATGCTCAACCGACTGAGCCACCCACGTGCCCCAAAAATGGACAAAAAGTTTAACAGTAATTTCACCAAAGAAGATGTATAAATGTCAAATTAAACATGTGAAAAGATGCTCAATCTCATTGGTCACTGGGAATATGCAAATTAAAACAATGAGATACAACCACGTAACCACTGGAATCACCATAACTAATGTAATTGACTATTCCAAGCATTGGCAAGGGTCCATTTAGAGAAACTGGAACTTGCCTTCACTACCAGTGGGAATGTAAAAAGGTGCAATCGTTTTCCAATGTGTTTTGGCCGTTTCTGAAAAAGCCAAATATACACCTACCATATGATTCAGTCTTTCCATAACCAGGTGTTTACCCAAGAATACATATTGTCCACATAAAAGCTTGAATGTGAGTGTTTATGGATGGCACTTTTAAATGTAGTAGCCCCAAACTAGAAACAATCTAGATGCCCATCAATAGGTGAATGCATAAGTAATTTGTGATAGATTCACGCAGTGGGATCCTACCCAGCAATATCAATGAATGCACTATTGAGGCACACAGCTACACGGCCGAATGTTAACATAAGCAGGCTGATTGAAAGAAGCCATGTAAAAAAAGTGTGCGCATTTTTTTGTAGATACCATTTCTACACTTTTCTAGAAAGTACAGGCTATAATGGCACAGAGCAAGACCAGTAGTTAGTGGGAAGGAGTGGGGAGGAGTGGGGAAGAAGGAGAAGAAGGGATCACAAAGAGGCATGAGGAAAGTTTGGGGGGGCAGTGGATATGATATCTTTTTTAAAAAATAGAATATATTTGGGGAGATTCATTAATTTTTTTTAAATTAATCTCTATGCCCGATGTGGGGCTTGAACTCATAACCCTGAGATCGAGAGTCACATGCTCTACCAACTGAGCCAGCCAGGCACCCTGGATGTTATCTTGATTGTGGTGATGGTTTCACCCGTGTATACATATGTCAAAATTTATCAGATGGTGTGCTTTAAATATGTGAAGTTTAAAAGGGTGACTGCGTGGCTCAGTCGGTTAAGTGTCCAACTTCAGCTCAGGTCATGATCTCACGACCTGTGAGTTTGAGCCCCGCGTTAAGCTCTGTGCTGACTCAGAGCCTGGAGGCTGCTTCAGATTCTGTGTCTCCTTCTCCCTCTGCTCCTCCTCCGTTCACGCTCTCTCTCTCTCTCTCTCTCTCTCTCTCTCAAAAATAAGTAAACATTAAAAAAAATTGTTTTAAATATGTGAAGTTTATTGCATGTGAATTATATACTTCAATAAGGGTGTAAAACAAAAGGAATTAATTTTAGAGTGCTACCCACTATACACTCAAACATATACCTGATGAAAAAGAATTAGTCTTGCTATGTGCACTGTCATCTGATACACCCATTCCATTTCATTCCACTCCATTGAAAATACACTCTGATCGTGATCTACTAAGCTGATTTCATAATTCACTAATAGGTTGATGCCTGTAGTTTGAAAAAACATTGCACGGCGTCCAAAACAGTCCCTCAGTTACACTGACAAGCCCCCTCCCCCTCGTGTTAGTTTCTATGTCTTTATCACCAATGGTCATCCCCCCTTCTGTTAATGTGGTGACAAAATTTAGAGCCTTAAAGTAAAAGACCTTATCTTTCAAATTCTTGCATTGGCGCCTGAGATGGACCCTTACCCTTTGCTACCATCTCCCCACTGACTTGTTTGGAGATTGTTAATTTTGTGATCTCATAATGAAGATTCTTCTGTGATGACTCTAGGAACACTATGGGGGCCTTCTGGGGGACAGCGAGATGGCAGCGACTGGCCACAGGGTTACTCTGGTTGCCAAGGCTTCTGGACATCACTAACATAAGCAACAGCTCCTGTTAGCTATCATTTCCCTCATAAAGGAAAGCAAGGTGGCTCTGACACTGAACCTGCTCTTTGTGATGACTTATTTAGCTTCCTTGAAGAATTTGCTTTTAGTTGTTGTTTTGTCTATGCACAAAGAGGGCCATATGGAAAGTGGTTCCTCTTTCCTAACACACCGTGCGTTAACAGTGGTAAGTACCCGTGTCTGTGCCCAGCAGGGTCCAGCAGAGAAGAGGAAAAGGCTAGAGAATAAAAATGATGGAAGAAACCTAGGCTTGGGGTGGTTTCGGTTCTGCTATGAATTAGTGCTCCTGTATGCGACTTTGTATTGATGTATCTGTCAGTCTGTCTTCAATGACACATCTTTCTGTGTCACAGGAAGTGGTGTCATTTGCAAATTCAGTTCCTTTTATGTCCATAAAGATTTTAATAAATGAATTCGGAACCAGGAGGAGATGAAACTCAGGCAGAAGTTGTGAGTTGTGATTCTGTCCCCAGCATTTTTCTAGACAGTAGCCAGAGACAAGTAACAGAGAGCCGCCCTTATTTCCCAAGACCTCAGCCTTCCCGAGGCTCCAGAAGAACCAGCGTGGCATACGCCCAAACCAAGCTGTGTGACATACTCAGGGGACACAGGACTGTAAAGGAGAGCTTCAATTCCTAGGCTCAGCGGAGTGGCCTAGGTCTCAGTTGATAATAGCTCCAAAAATCTAACATCTAGATTCCGTTCAGATAAGTAGCAGCCAGAGGCTGTAAGTTCAGAATTTGAACAGTCTTGGGGGCGGGGAGGCAGAGTATATTGACGCTATTGCTTCTGGGCAAATAGATTTCGGTATCAGGTTCACACCTTCCTTATTTAGAACCCGGAGAGAGCACGATACAGTGACAAATACGTGGTCGTGGTATCAGGCAAACCTTGGTTCAGATCATGTCTCTGCTGCCTGCCAGCCTTGTGACCTTGGGAAATCATTTAACCTCTCTGAACCTCAGATGTCTCGTTTAGAGCAGTAGTTCTCCACTAGGAAGGATTTTGCCCCCCCACCCCCACCCCGGGAACATTTGGTGACATTTAGGACAAGGGGTGAGAAGTGCTTAGTGGGAACGGCGGAGGATACTGTTCAACATCCTACAATGCACAGATAGCACCCCCACAGCAAAGAACTATCTGGCCCCAAATGTCGATAGAGCTGAGGTTGAGAAAATCTTAGTTTAGAGACAACATATGCAAGATGTCTGGCATAAAACAGGTAGGTGCTGCCTCAGGCATTACCAAATCATGCATTCAGTGTGGCTAATTGAAAACCAGATTGTAGGGAAGCACGGATCATGCAAGTCTATCTGAGGTTCAGGAAAAGTCCCCAGTGGTGGTACCAGAGGCCCACTGAACCAGTTACGGCCGTTGTGGCAAACAGGTTCAAGGTGGTGGCTCTGGAACCAGTCTGCCCACGTCCAAACTCTGCCTCTGCCATGCACTGCACGTATTACCTTGGGCAAGTCACTTAACCACAGTCTTATCCCCACTTAACCAGGGATAATAACGATATACCTGCCTCACAAAGGATGGGTCTGCATAGATAGCAACCTGCTCACCTAATATTTTCTCTTGTTACAAGGGGAATAAATACAGAGCCAGTGCCCAGAGGAGCCCTGGTTTTAATAAGAAACTCTGAATTTTTTGATAGGAAGTATGGAGAGGAACATAAACCAAACATAAAATGGGTAATTGACACAGCGATAGAAAGTTCATCAACCCACTAAGGACCCACTATGAGCGGCTGGGCAAGGTGCCAGATGTTTATAAATATCATCTCACTGAATCCCCTCGACAGCTCTTTGAAACGGCTTCTATTAACCTATTTTGATCTTTTTTTACCGACATGGAAATAGGCTCTAAGCAATTAAAGTACTTTGCCCAAACTCTCCCAGCCATAGGGGTAGAGCTGGGGTTTGGAATCTAGGGATGACTCCAGCCTGTGTTTTGGTGAGCCGAAATTCGCAAACGCTTAACTCTGGGCAATTCCAGGACGTACAACATTCAACCAGCTGGGATTCTCTGTATACAGAAAAGGAAGCAAAATGTAAAGCCAGGCATCTATCTCTAGTACTGGCTGGGACTCACGGCCCAGGGCATGTAGGGACGAGGAAAGAGGAGCAGGACACCAGTGACAGGTGCAGTCCTTGCTTTTCTCCAGGGATAACTGCTACATCCGGAGAGCCACCTTGCATCACCACTGCAGCCTGAAGCCGCTTCTGGGAACATTTCCTGGTAACGGCTTAGGTCTGGCAGGTTGGGTTACTCAGCGTTGGTGCTTTCTGCCACGAGGAGATATTTTCTAAAGGATTCCTGAGATGCTCCTCCCCTCACTAAATGTTTCATGAGGCTAGTGCTGTGTGTGTGTGTGTGTGTGTGTGTGTGCACGAGTGCACATGTGCGTTTTCTGTGTGTGTAGTGGGATGACAGGATAGCCTGGGACTGAGGAGCCAGCAGAACCAGGAAAAGGTTCCTGGTAGAAGCTGTGGCCCTTCCTCTAAACAAATAGCTGTGTTTGGAGAAAGACGGAAATAGTGCCTAAAAATAGCCAAGAGGCCTGAGTATATCCCAAGACTGGCAGTACTAAGGGGTCTCACACACTGACGCTCAGGACTGAGGCTGTGAAGTAGGTGCTGTTTTGTGGATCTTTGCTTTTCCTGAGGGTCCCCTTCACTCCGTCTGGTGCCGGAAGGCATCGCACCTGCTCGCGCCCAGAGAGCCATCTGGGCAGACCTCCCCAGCCGCTCGCCAAACTCTGGGCCCCGTTCACCCAGCAGAAGCTGAGGAGGAGCAAAGCACAGGCCACAGGGCCTCATATCATCCTGTGCCCTGTGTGTTCTGTGGAGGGCTGTGTTCTTCCCCTGGGCAGAAATGCTCTCCCAAGTTCACTAACCTGGTTGTTTAAATATAGGAGAGGAAACAGATGCTGGCTGGGCGGAAGTCTCTTGAAGACGGGGTTTTGGCGGTGGCTTGCTAGAGCTGATAAGGACACGGGGTGTGCTCCCAGATGGGCCTCTGCCAATTCGCTTTTGGGTCTTTCTGAGGCTGCCCTGAGCCACCACCATCAGAACATGGCTCCTCTCCAAGCTCCTCCTCATGGCTGACATGGAGAGGAGGGTTATTTTTAAACTGATCTTTGTGACTTCCTCTTGGCCTTCCTCCTTGCTCTCCTCTCTCCGAGGCCCTAAGAGCAGCTTCCTGGCCAAGCCAACTAGAACTCCAGTGATGGGGATGTATGCAGGGTCCTGGGAGGCAAGGGCTGACTGTGCAGGGCAGGGACCCAGCCCAGGGGGGTGCCAGGGCAGGCGGGAATACTGGGGGTACAGGATACACCCAGCAGGGGTCATGTGGAACCCACAGTTCCTGGGCTCTCCAGGGCCACGTAGATGGGTACCAATGCCCTGAGCCAGGGCATCACCCCGCTGATCCCACCAGGGGACTGACCCTTCCTGGGCTGGGCTGGGCTGACCAGGCCAGTGCACCCCTGCAGTCTGCGGGGAATGCCCCTCCAGCGGCCCTTGGCTCGCAGAGTTCTGGCGGAGCACGTCTGGCCGGCTGTACCACCAGCATCCTCAAATTGTGTCGTGGCTGAGTCATAGTGACAGCCCCACCCCAGCACCCCCCGTGGAAAAGGAGGGGAGCTTTGCTGCTAGCATGGGGACCTCTGGGGGCTGCCTGGGAACCACATCCCTGCACAGAGGCCCTGGGGCTCTGTGGCTGCTGTCCCTGGCTCCCTCTAGCTCCCACACCCACAGCCAGGCAGCCCAGGTCCAGCCACGGAGCCCAGCAGCTGCCCCACAGTGGGCCTGTTGCCTCTGGCCCAAGCCACAGTTCCTCCCAGGGGGCTCCTTCCTCATGTCTGCTGGGAGGAGACTGACAGCACTCTCAGCTGCCACCAGGAAACCCACAGCACCTGCCCTCTCCCCACTTCTTGGCCTGGCCCCACAGCCAGGACCTGAAAACACCTCTCAGCTGGTGACTCCTTCATCCAAGAAGCAGGGCTGAGGACAGGCATGTAACAGTTTGGGAAACTGATGGTTCCTCTCCAAGACACAGGGGAGCCGAGGCTCAGTCCTTCCTCTCGGGGACTCCTGGTTCTGCAGCCCCTTGTGAAACCAGGCGGGAAGAGCCAGGCTGTGTCCCATGGGCCAGCATCCATGTGATGCTCAGAAAGGCCTTTCCAGGTGAGAGTCTGGGTCGAGAACTAGGCCTTCACTCTGGGTTAGAGTCTGGGTCAAGAACTAGGCCTTGACTCTGGAGATTCCCTCTTTCGGGGAAGAGAGGCCCCCGGGGGCATCTGTCTGTTGAATTCAGAATTCTAGACGCTCAACCTCCGTCACTCATCTGTGGAGACTGGCAAAACCCAGCCCCCGGGGCTGAGGCGGGCCGGGCAGTATGGTGGCTGGGCCAGTGGCCGCCGAGGGGGACGCTGGCTCCGCGTTCACAAACAGGACCATCCTGGGAAAGATGCTTCACCTTCCTAAATATCAACTTCCCCACCCTGCGAACAACAGATGTGATGAAAATGATGGGCGCTATGATACGGCCATGGCAAGGGTCAAGCGAGGTAGGGCACTAGGCGTCGTGCCCAGAGAAGCCCACGGGAGGGCTGTCGTACCGCTGCACAGGAAAGCCCCCAGCGTGGCTCCTGGCACACGGTCCGCGATGAATACTTGTTACTGTTTTCCCTTCCTTTCTTCCTCCTCAACCTGACCTGAGGGGAGGTGACATGGAAAAGTGTGTGTGTGTGTGCATGCGCGTGCCCGCCCACACTGCACACACACTCGCGGTGTGTGGGGCCAGTGCCGGGTGCTCGTCACTTATCACACCTGCTGCCTCTGTGGGCCCTTGGTGTCACCTGTGGAACAGGGAGTTGGACCCATTGGTTTCCAAGATCCATCCACGAAAGGGTGGATCCACGAAAGGGTGGACATGTGGTCTCTTCATTCCGTTACCACCCAGCAGAGTCGGGGCCTTCCTTCCACCACGGCCTGGTGGCCTGTTTGCCCTTCTCTGATGAGCGTGCCCTCAAGTCCGTGCATCTTCCTCCCACGGCCTCTCCTCCCGTGTCCCCACACCCCCACCCCAGCCAGCAGCTGCCCTGGCCTCCCTGCAGATGTTTCCAGTTTACAGATTGCACGGAGGGCACGTTGGTCATTTGTTCCATTTGCTCAGAAACAACAGCCAGCATTATTGGCAGGAAATGCAGAGGTCGTGCCAAACTGCAGGATGACACAAAACGCCCTAGTCATGGGCACTGGGCGCGCTGGGGGTGGGGGGAGGGAAGGAGCGCAAGCTGGATTGTCTCGCCATGACCTGGAGCTCTGTTGTCGCGGTCACTGAAGCAAGGTCCGGCTCCCCTCCGGGAATGGCCCGAGCGGCCCGTTGACTCATCATGGAGGGACAAGGGCAGAGCGAGATGCTATCTTGGATGCTGGGAGCAATCGGGGCTCGGCTCCGCAGCCCGGCCCTGAGGCTGAACCTCGACCAAGAACAAATTCTATTTCTTTGTTCCTGCGAAATCAGGAAAGATTGCAGGGGTAATGAAAGATTAGATGATGTTTGGTGTTGAAGGTCGAGAGCAAACACAAATAAATGTAATGCAAACTAAATTGTGGGCCTCACGGGCCCCGGATGTTTGCCATGCAGCTATTCTGGCCGGAGCCGGCTGTGTGTTCAGCAACCCTCACACCCTGCTCAGGCGGGGGCCCCTTCATAGCAGCAAGTAGTGCCAGAATGAATGGCACACGAGAAATGGGCACTATGATTATTGCTCAGCGTCATCTGGCTCTCGAGACCCAGGCTGGAAGAGTTTCGCTTGCAGCAAATTGGGAGCCCAAGCGGCTTTCAGGGGGTAGTGAGCTGGCAGGCTGCCTTTCCCCAGGCCCAGAGGAGTCATGGGTGGGACTGCTGGTGAACCCACCGGGCAGGCCTGCTGATGCTTTCCTGGGTAAGCAGGTGCCACCTCCAGTGTAGACAAACCACTCAGAATGGCATAAGCAAGGGACTCCCTGGCAAGTGTGAAGAAGGGAGAGAGAGGTATTGTAGCCTCTGGAAATCTCCTTTGCACACTTCTCATTTCTGAAGCCTGGGACACATCAGGCAATGGAGAAGAGCCCCTTCAGTGAGATACTGAGCATCCGCACTGGAGAAACAGGATCCACGGGGCACATCCTTAATGGATTCCCAACAACCCTGTATCTCACAGTTTGTGGCAGGGTGGTAGGTATGGAATGTGGGGTTTTTTTAATGTTTTTTTTTTTTTGAGAGAGAGACAGAGAGACAGAGCACGAGCTGGGGGCGGGCAGAGAGAGAGGGAGACACGGAATCCGAAGCAGGCTCCAGGCTCTGAGCCGTCAGCACAGAGCCCGACGTGGGGCTCGAACCCATGAACTGTGAGATCATGACCTGAGCCGAAGTCAGATGCTTAACTGACTGAGCCACCCAGGCACCCCAGTAGGTATGGAATGTTCTAATTCAGTGTTTATCAGGTACCTCCTTAGTGGAGCTCCCGTCTGGGTACTGGAGAGGCCCTGACAGTAAAACAGCTCCCCCCACCCCACGTCCCGGAGCCCTCACGCACACTGGGGCAGAGAGTGGAGAGCCAGCACCATGGACCAGTTTCCGTGACACCTGCTGTGCCTATGTCACTTCACTTGGTCTTCACTCAAGTGTCTTTGTTACCTATCAAAGGGGCAATTGGAGACACAGACAATAAACAATTTGTGCAACATCATCCATGTAGAAACAGAACTGACAACAAGAAAGACGGGTGTAGGTTGAAGCACATGGCTGGCACTGATAGCATGTAGGCAGGAGCACAGCGGAAAGGGCCTGCCCCTGTGTGAAGAGGCGTCTTGCTGTGGCTGAACACCCATTGGGCGCATCTGGGGTGCTCTGGTGTGGAAAGGCACTGTCGGTGTGGGACAGTGTAACTTACAGCACCCACTATTCTCCCGCTGGCGAGGACTGACAGGAAGACCGTCAGGAGTCAAGCACGGTGAAAGACCAACCCACCCGTGGGCTTGGTTGGAGGCTCCCAGGCTGTGTGGCTGGGGTTAAGAGAGTTGTGGACCAGGATGACCGAAGAGCCAGCAAAACGGAACAGGCATACAGCCCCTCCAACAAGTCACTGAGAGAATCAGCCCTGAAGAATCACAGGAACTGGGGAGGGCATTTTTATGGATTCCCAACCGTAAAGGTCCCTAACCATTTCCTGGCTGCTTCTCCAGGTCTGACCTTGAACTAGCCACTCCGGGCATCAGTTTCCCACAGTGCTCCATCCCTCCCCAAATCCCCGTGTCCTGGGACCCCTACACTGAGCACAGCGATCCGGGGCCAGTCCCCCGACTTCCTGAGTCCTGTTACATCATGTGTCAGAATGAAGTGGCCAGCCAGGGCCAGAGGGGGCTCTGGGTCCTGCAGACAGAGCAGTGACGAGTAAGGAGGGGATGAACTAGTTCTAATGTGAAGGGAAAATGAGCAGAGTGAGACAATGAAAAACACGTGTGTGAGCTTGTGTGTACGTGTGTGTGTGTGTGTGTGTGTGAGAGAGAGACAGGACACACCTTAGATCTACCACAGAGATGAGAGAATGACACAGGCCGTTGCACGTACAAATGCGGAAACCACAAAACGCAATGCAAATAGCAGACATTCTCTCCGAAGCTCCCTTTCGCTAGAGCTAACTGGTCACACTCTATTTTCTATCTGTACTGGTTTGAGACTGAAGTTAGATGCCAAGAAAACTATTTCTGCTGAGGAGGAGGGCTCCCTGCGTGCCTCCTGATTCCTCACTGGACGTTGAGAGGTGTGGTCAGCACTCTTGCGGGGCGAGGAGAAGACAGGCTCGTGACTAACACGTTATATGTGCCGCGAGGATTTATCCCAGGTCTCGTTTGGGCCAGGTTCTATTTTAGGCTCTTGGTACTTTGGGGAGAAGGCGAGTGGGAAGGAGATCTAAAGAGGAGGAAGGCATCATTTCTTACAGCGTTTGCTTAAGGAGTTTACTAGCTAGTGGGAGAACAGTCATATAAATAAAATCACTACAAGTGGTGTAATACAGGCTCGAATAGAGAAACGTGTCAGCTGGCTTGAACGTACAGAGGAGGAAGCTATTAACTCAGTCTGGTAGTGACTTCAGTCCTTTGTGGAAGTGGGTGGGGTGTACATAAATAAAAAAAAGTCTACCTGGGAGAATCATAATATTAGACCCTGTACAGCACCATTCCTAAGGGAGTGTTTACTAGATAGCATTTGCTGGAGAGCGATGCTTCAAGAGTTGTACTGAAAGCTTTTCTCCAAGAGCTCAACTAACCCCAGGGAGCATTTTCAGCCCCATCATTTTTTTTCCCTTTTGTCCAAACCGATCATCTAAAATAATTGCGGGGGCGCCTGGGTGACTCAGTCAGTTCAGTGTCCGACTTCTGCTCAGGTCATGATCTCGCGGTTCACGAGTTCCACCCGCGTGTCGGGCTCTGTGCTGACAGCTCAGAGCGTGGAGCCTGTTTCGGATCCTCTGTCTCCCTCTCTCTCTATCCATCCATCCATCCATCCATCCCTCTCTCTCTCTCTCACAAAAAATAAATAGACATTTAAAAAGTAAATGAAAATAAAATAGGATTGTGGACCACCTGTTGAGGAAAAGAACCTCACTCCAAAGTCACAGAGGGACTGGCAAGCATCTTTGTACAACAGCCTGGAATAATCACCCTGCAGACCTGCTCCGAAATGAACGCCAGTGCTCCTTCTAATGTTCTACGTGTTTATTATTAATACTTAGCCTACTTCCAAACAGGATGGGAGGTCGCTCCCAGTAAACGAACAGGGTGTGACAGAATCACTCCCACACGGGGAGCCCAGGGATCACGTGGGACCTCAAGATGCCCCGGGAAACCACAGCCAAGCATGGTCACGGAGACGATACCAGCTCCAGCCTCTTCGCTGCCCCTGCACACCTGAGTTACACAAAGCTCCCCCAGTAGGCAGTTACACAAAGCAAGTTAGTTTATTAAGAAAAGCCCCCTCCTGGCTAGCACTCAACTCCTCAGTGAAATTTACCCTAAGAAACTTTCTACAAGGAACAGGGCAGCAGACCATCCCCCTCGGTCATGATGAAATGCTGAGACATACTTCTTATGACAGCTTTCTATATTTACCTTTAATAAGCAGTGGAGAGAATCAGGTTATCTGGGAAGGCGTTTAGCAAGGAACGAATGTAATATGGTTTCACGACGCTGCTGTCTGATCACGGGCTAGGTGCAAGAGAGGCACATGGAGAACGCAGAGGAAGAGAGGTCGGCTGCCCACAGCGGTCCCGAACCACTGTCTTCTTTTTTTTTTTTTTTTTAATTTTTTTTTTCAACGTTTATTTATTTTTGGGACAGAGAGAGACAGAGAATGAACCGGGGAGGGGCAGAGAGAGAGGGAGACACAGAATCAGAAACAGGCTCCAGGCTCTGAGCCATCAGCCCAGAGCCTGACGCGGGACTCGAACTCATGGACCGCGAGATCGTGACCTGGCTGAAGTCGGATGCTTAACCGACTGTGCCCCCCAGGCGCCCCCCGAACCACTGTCTTCTAAGTGGAGCTGGTGGGGGGTGGGAGCCAGACGGTTGGTGTGATAACACACTGCCCCTGATAGCTGGCCTGACCTAGGACACGAGACTTACCCCATTGGGACACTGAAGAATTTCTGCCTCAGATGACAAACTGAGTTTTGGCATAACTGATACAGTATTCTTCTCGTGGGGTTCACTGGGAAGAGCCAAGACTTTGAAGCCAAGACAGACTTGGGTCCGGGCCACGGCCCTGTCGTTCACTGGCTTTGTTGCTCAGGTGGCTCACTGGCCAAGTCACTCAGGTGTCACCGCGCCTTAGTTTCCTCCTCTGTGCAATGGATCCAACAGTACTTACCTCCAGGACGGCTCTAGAATCGTCAGCGACACCTGGCAAAGTGCCCAGCCCATGGTGGTTGGCGTTGTCTCCATGGCAGCTGTCATGAGAATAAATACGAAAGGCCTTGTGGAGTAGGAGGGGGAAGACACACGTCAGCAGGAGAGGGAGGTTGCTCATCTCCTGCCATGGTAGGAGGGTTTGCACCCGATTCGTTAAGGAGTGGCGCCACATTTGTTCGGTGGAAGGTTAAAAAAAAAAAAAAAAAGAGGGGTGGGGGGCAGGATACGGCCCCGCTGTAAACATTTAGGATCAGAGTTCGTTCCTGCACGTTCCGGTGTGTAGATAAAGGGCTTAGGGGTTGACACCAGGATGTACAGTTGGCTTCTGAGTCCTGCCCGCTTTGGGACTTGGGGGTGACACCCCGCGTGGGTGATTAGAAGAAGCCGGGGGCTGAATTGCGAAGACACCCAGAACGTTTTGAGAAATCACGGGACAGGAGGCTCACCAGCAAAGGCCAGCAAAACTGCCCACAGAAGGGAGACGACTGGTCAGAGCCTGGCAGGTGCCAAGGGAGGGACCGGTGATATAGGTATGGCGGGGAGAGAAACATCCCAGCGGGACCTCACCTGACAAGCCCTCTCCCAGTCTTCACTGTCCTCTCCTGAGGTGAGGAGGCCGGTGAGAGGCTCCTGTCCCCGAGTCCCCTCTGATGTTGGTACAGGGACAGTCCTGAGCAGACCTCTCCAGCCTCCGGGCCTCAGTTTCTTCTGCTGTGGGCAGAGATGAGTAAGACGGGCCTCTCGGGTGGTGGTTTTGCTAACTGAGTGAAGCGGAGTGTGTGAGCGGCGTTGTGCACTCTACAGAAAAACACAGATACTGTTTTTCTTGGAATACTCACAAGCTTGAATAAGTAGAAGCAGCTTCTCAACCTTCTTGAGTCAAGAGCATTGAATTTAGTGCGGCCCAGAAATATTCCACGGGATCAGGTTGAACTTAGGCAGTTGGCAATCTATCCCTGTCTCCTTTGCCCTTCATTCTGGATTCCTTCCTTCGTGTTCGGCACCATCTGAGGTCGCTCTAAGCAGCGCTGAAAGGGGGTTGCCACCAACTCCTCCCAGCTTCTCGTTTTCTCGCTCAGCCTGAGGTCTGGGAGGCAGTGGGAACGTGCTGCCACCTGGTGGTCACTGCTGAGCACAGAGCCCCTGCCGACGCTCGGGAATAAGCCTTGTGGACACTTGAAGCTGGTGCGGGGAAGCCTCTGCCCTCGCTAAGACTCTTGTAATATGAGCATCTCCTTGCTTTCTGAGTGCCTAGAACCTGGAACAAGTTTAGAGTTAGCTGAACCCTTCCCTGGACTCTCCATTAGGGCCTGGAGGCCTCCTGACACACGAGGTGCGGTGGGGTGTCTGGAGGGTGGGGCGTGCACCCCCAAGGAGTTTCCCTTTGTTGAGCAGGATTTCCTGTTGCTCAGAGTGAAGGGACCTTGACCTCCCTCTGCCCCTTGTACTGGTTCTGAGTATCCTGAACTCGGGCCACAGTTCCTGGCTCCTTGGCCAAGCCGGTGTGGCTCAGGTCAATGGGTCCTAGTAGGAAGCCCCCTGGGGACAGTGCCTCCAGATCAGCCCCTAGAGGAAGGCTTCTGGAAAGGCCCAGTCTCCTCCTCCTGTGCTGACCAAGAGCAGGGAAGGGAGGGATGCTGGGAGAGGCCACCTTCTTGGCCACCTCACTCTTTTTAAGCCTCCACTGCTGGCTGGCAAGCAAGAAGCTTTATAAAAATATAAGGTTTTGGGGAAGTGGTGATGGGGCCAAGAGGAAGCGGACAAACTGATTTTGTGCAATTCTGCAGGCAGCAGTGGAGTCCATGTGAGCCAACCCCAGGCGGGAGCCCCCACCTCCCAGCTGCTTGACATCCTGTCTCAGCAGCCTCCTGGACCAGTTTCTAGGACTCCAGAGGGTCCCCCCCACCCCCGGGCTCCTGCTCAGACAGCATCTTGCTGTGAGCGCAGGGTGGTTGCTGGGGCTTCTCAGGCTTGTCTGGGAAGCTGCAAAGGAGCAGATGAACATCTGTCTGACCAGCCTCTCCTGACTGAGCAGAACCCCAAGGGCAAGGTTGCAGCCCTGTGGCTGAGCTGTGTCCAGAGGTATCGGGCCAGGGTTTGGGACAGGTGAGGCCTTTCCCTAGGACTCAGATGCTTTTCCTGTGGTTCAGGTTGATGGATTCCCTCCCCGATCCTTGCCTCTTCCATGGAGTCCATGTTCTTTTAATAAAACCCAAACAGACATGGCCCTTCTTTTAGATGGGGAAATTCCCTGAGCCACATCTCACTTATAATTTATTACTTAAAAAAATTTTGGTCGGGGGGGGGGAATAGGTGGCTCAGTCAGTTAGATGTCCGACTTCAGCTCATGTCATGATCGGTTTGTGAGTTCGAGCCCCGCATCAGGCTCAGAACCTGGAGTCTGCTTCCGATTCTGTGTCTCCCTCTCTCTCTGTCCCTCCCCTGCTCACACTCTGTCTCTCACTCTTTCTCAAAACTAACTATTAAAAAATGTAAAAAAAATTTTTTTTTAATTTTTTTTTTCAACGTTTATTTATTTTTGGGACAGAGAGAGACAGAGCATGAACGGGGGAGCGGCAGAGAGAGAGGGAGACACAGAATCGGAAACAGGCTCCAGGCTCTGAGCCATCAGCCCAGAGCCTGACGCGGGTCTCGAACTCACGGACCGCGAGATCGTGACCTGGCTGAAGTCGGACGCTTAACCGAGTGCACCACCCAGGCGCCCCCAAAAAAATTTTTTGGGCACTCTGGTCCAACAAAACATTTTCTTTCTATTCCAGATCTCCCCCCTGAAGCCCTGCCAAGTGCCCTGCTAATTCTTTCACCTGTCCGTAATTCAGAGCAGGTACCAGACCTACACTATGCTGGTGCTCTGTTCCCATGATCTTGGTCACCTCTTTCTTCTCCATGCGTTGAGGCTAGAACCTCCCAATGATAATATGGCAACGTCAAGTTCAGGGACACCTTGTACTTGTGAAAGCTTCACGTGGCTATTCACTGGCCCACTCATTTACCGTAGCCAGGAGCCTGGGTTTGAATGCCGGCTCTGCCACTTTCTAGCTGCGCAATCCTGGGCAAGTTACTTCACCTTTCTTTTCTCCTTTCTTTCTTTTTTTAATGTTTACTTAATTTTGAGACAGAGAGAGACAGAGCGTGAGCAGGGGAGAGGCAGAGAGAGAGAGGGAGACACAGAATCCGAAGCAGGCTCCAGGCTCTGAGCTGTCAGCACAGAGTCCGACGCGGGGCTTGAATTCGCGAATCACGAGATCACGACCTGAACCAAAGTGGGACGCTTAACCTACTGAGCTACCCAGACGCCCCAAATTACTTCTCCTTTCTGAGCCTCGGTTTGTTCAGCTGTGATTATAGTAAACATTTCATCAGACAGCATTGAATGAGACCATGAAAGTAAAACCCTCACCGTGGCAGGTGGTATGAGGGAACATGCTCAACCGGTCCTAGCTGATTCTATGCTTAGTGCCAAGCTGCTGCCCCCTGGTTCACTGAGGAGCTTTCCTATTCATTCATTTATCAGGAATATACTTGAGCACCTGCAACCTGCCAGCCATGGTGGGGGGGGGGGGCTAGAAATGATGAGTGGAGACCCCTATGCTCCAGGGGCGTAGATAGCAGGGGAGGGGCTTATAAACACAGCATGGTGAGGGGATGTCTGGGAAATTCTCTTCAGGGTCCTGTTAGAGAATAGTCTTGAAGGAAAAGTGCTTGTGTTCTAGGTGGACACAGGGAGAAGGGCTTTCTAAGCTGGGCACACGTGGAGGAGGAAGAGAAATCATGGTGGTGCTTGCGGTTTTGGAGAAGAGGGGGATCCAGGCACCAGGAGGCTGCAGGGGGCTGGAAGAAGGGTCTCGTTTGTCATTCCGAAGGGGCCGGACTTGATCCCGAGGGCCGCATAGAGGCTGTGGGGAGACTTGCTTCTGGGGATGGCTCAGGGGGCTGAGACGGCGTGTCCATGAGAGATGAGGGAAGTTACCCAAGAGCAGCTGTGGGGCATGTGGGGGGGGGGGGACAAGATGACCATCTGTCCTGGCCTCTCTGTCTTCTTTTCCAGCCTGCTCTCTCTTCTTTTCCATGTTGCCTTCTGGCACTCGGTCTGGAGTGAGAAGTTGGCTCAGGACCCAATACTAGGCAAAAATGCTAAGTAATGTGGAAACCTCTCTCCTCATCCCTCCAGTCACCCCCCTGAGCACGGATGGGTTCAGCCTTCCCTTGGTTCCTGGACAGGAAATGTCCAGAGAATTCAGGAGACACAATTCCCAGGTGGGAAAAGGGGTCTAGGTCAAGGTGTCTCAAGTGCGGCCCCAGCCTCTCCTTTTCCCCCTAGATTATTCTCTCCCAGGCTATTCTGCACCCACCACACTGCTCTTGTTATAGGTGCAGGGACACAAAGCCCTCTCCGTGGCTTCCCTAACACAGCCGAGATGGGCTGGTTAGAAAAGGACTCACTCAGGTCCTAAGGGAGCATGAAAGGGGTAAAGATCAGGTTTCCAGCTCTAGCTGTGGAATCCATCCCCAAAACCTTGCTCCACTTTCTGTGGCTGGATCCGTGGCTCAGGTACTTTCCTGGCCCCTGCCACCTTCTCCCTCCCCCAGCTTCTGGCTCATAATGACACAGCCCCCCCACACCTCTCTCTCTAAATGTGGAAGCTGTCTGTTGCCTGACCAGCTCTCGAACGCGGAGCAAGGCAGACCTGGGTGGCCGAGCACCCCCCTGGAAACCGCTCCCTTACTATACATTCGCCCCAACGTAGCAATATGACTGGTCCCTACCCCAGAGTGTCTTGCTCTCACATATTGGCTGTTTGGTCCTACCGGGTGGCAAGGGGCCAGCAGAGAGGGTATTTTTTTTTTTTTTTTACACCCTGTCACCAAAATTCAACCATTGCCTTAGGGCGAGAGCGACTTCTTTCGGTAGCATGCAGCCTCCTAGAACTTGCTCTCTGTGACTTCCTCCCCTGAAGCAGAGATAAAGAAAGCAGTTGCAGTAGATACTCTTGTGAGAAGCTGTGCTGGAGGCTGGCGAAGCTTCTCAAGTTCCCACGGTGCAGGGATGTGGGCATGGTTAACACTGGAAAACGCTGGAAAGGCGGCGATGCTTGCTGCTGGAGAGGGCCGCCGCCCCTTAATGTCTGGGGGGTTGGGCCAGGGTGAAGTGGCAAGTCCAGGAGGCATGGGCAAGGTTATTCAGACTTGGGCCAACTTGAGATGGGGGGAGGGGGCGTGGGGGGAGCAGAGGGTGACGTGGAAATGCCACGGCCCCGAGGTGTCTCACCGGTGCCCTGGCAAGGATGTGAGCAATGCTGTTGAATTTTAGTTCTGGCTGCGCGTAGATTGGGGTTATTTAAGGCAAATATTATAAACCTTCCGATCCACTGTGTGAGCTCGGGTCCACCCATCCCTTCTTGCTGTGTCTCTAACCCCAGTGGACAGGACTGGACCTTAAATAATAATTGCATTTAAGTGTCTGATTTCCAGAAGCTTCAGACCAGGTGATGAGCGACTTCCAGGGAAGCAGTTTGGTTCCTCTTTTCATGCGGGTGGGGGTGGGCGAGTGGGAGGGGTATGCTGTGTGATTATGTACACGCGTGGCCCTTTCTCTCCTTTCTGCCTGGCCGGTCATCCTGTTGTCCTGTTGTTCCTCAAAGAGATTTGTCACAGGGGTGGTTGCTGGTGTGAGGGCATGTGAGACATTGGTGGGCGTGTGGGCTGACAGGGGGAAATGTGGAGTCAGCAGATGTGATGCTTGTGGGAAGTGCTGAGTGTTTTTGCCCTTCTGAGCAGGGGATCTTAGCTTGTCCTCTGGCGACGGGTCTCTCTCTCTCTCTCTCATATGAGGGAGAGCGACAGTGCAAGTGGCGGAGGGACAGAGAGAAAGGGAGACACAGAATCCGAAGCAGGCTCCAGGCTCCGAGCTGGCAGCACAGAGCCCGACGCGGGGCTCCAACTCACCGACTGCAAGATCAGGACCTAAGCCAAAGTCAGACGCTTAACCCACTGAGCCAGGAGCCTGGGCAAAGGATCTTTGATGCAAAAGCTGGGTCCCAGCTGGCCTCAGTGCTTGCTGTCTGCACTGTCTTAGTCTGTGCAAGCTACCGTAACAGAATACTGCAGACTGGGTGGCTTATAAGCCATAGAAATTCTGCTCTGGAGGCTGGGAGGTTCAAGATCAAGACACCGGCAGATTTGGTATCCGGCGAGAGCTAGCTTCCTGGTTCATGAATGGCAGAGGGAGTGAAGGAGCTCTTTGGGGTGTCTCTTATAAGACACTAAGCCCATGCCTGAGGGCTCTATCCCCAAGACCTAGGCACCTCCTAAAGACCCCACCTCCTAATGCCATCATTTTGAGGATCAGATCTCAACATATACATTTTGGGGGGACACAAACAGTCTATAGCATACGCTAAAAAAAAAAAAACCCAACAAATTCTGGCTAAGGCTGCCACCACAATCTATTTCTTGTTCCCCTGTGGCTCCCGTTTGCTTCCTTGTCACGGGATCTTTCTGCTAAGTCAGCAGAAAGCCAGAATAGAAGAGTCTGTGTTTCCACTCCTCTCCCACCCGGCACTACACTCCTATCCGATCCCCCAGTGAATGAATTCAGAAGCTTCTCCCTGCCATTCACACCCCTCCTCTTCTCTTTCCATCTTCTGGCTGAAGGTCCCTGGTCTCTGCTTCCTCTTGGCCCATCTTACTTCCTGAAACACCCCTGAAGAGGGCTGCTTATCTCGATGGAGCTCAAGTGGCCCCCTGGGGGCAGGAGGCAGAGGTCTTGAGCGTGTCTGTCTGGGGAACTAAGAGCCGCAGCACTTTCAGATTCAGCCCACAGAGAACTGTCCTCCACGCTTCCGGGAGCCCAGGGATGTGGGGCCCACAAAGAGGCAAGAAGTGATTGCCCCTAGATGGGCTCTCTCTAAGAAAAGGTGGGGGCGTCTCCAAGGGAGTGTCCCATCGGAGAAGAGAAGGAATGAGCGAGTTGTGAGTTTCAGACTGCTGCTGCTGCCCCTGAACCTCAAGTGAGGTGCCCGGCAAGAGCTCGACTCACCGGGCTGCTCAGATCCCGTCAGCACGCCTGCTACTAGGGAGGCTCCTTGACGAGAGCAAGATGGCTGTCAACAGCACTGCCCTGTTGTTGGCCAACGTGACCTACATCACCGTGGAGATTCTCATCGGGCTCTGTGCCATAGTGGGCAATGTGCTGGTCATCTGGGTGGTCAAGCTGAACCCCAGCCTGCAGACCACCACCTTCTATTTCATCGTCTCCCTGGCCCTGGCTGACATTGCCGTTGGGGTGCTGGTCATGCCTTTGGCCATTGTCATCAGCCTGGGTATCACAATCCACTTTTATAACTGCCTCTTCATGACCTGCCTACTGCTGATCTTCACCCATGCCTCCATCATGTCCTTGCTAGCCATTGCTGTGGACCGATACCTGCGGGTCAAGCTCACAGTCAGGTAAGAGGGGAGGTGTGATGGAGGCGCCTGGGACATGGGGCTACAAAATTCAGATCCCAGACGAGTTTTCAGCGAAAACAAATCCAGACTGGCCTCTGAACTTGAAAGAGGGCACTACACTTCTTTGCACCATTTGGTGTGTGAGGGGCTTAACGACGCTGAGCTGGGACTCTGGAACAGAGGAATGCTCGATCTTTCTCCACTGACTGTGGGCGTGTATGCTCGGGCCCCCGGGGCAGCTAAGGATGATGAAAGCTTGATGCATCTTTAATTAGTAAAAACTGTTCTTGAGTTTTAGAAATGTTGGAAACCTACCAGATAAAATAAGGAGCGAACAGAAAAGAATAGGCGGGGATAAATGGATGGTTCTGTTCTTTGCAGATGTAGGTTATTTTAAAGTTACTTTAACTTTGCTTCCTCTTCCATGTAGAGACGGGGATCAAAACGTTCTCCACTGCAGAAAGCAGTAACAACCTTTCCTGTGACCATGTGAATAGAATAGGCCCACCAGTGGAGACATCTCATTCCCCCAAGAGTCCTGAATAGCAATTATCTCATATTCCTCCTGTCTGGTCTTGGGGAAGAGACGTGGGGAGAAACCTGCAAATCTGCAAACAAGCCAGGGGTCAAAGCCCAGATCTTGAGCTCTGAGCTGGGGCAAGTTGTTTAACTTTCTCAGCTTTGGTTCCTCGTCTTTCCACGGTGGTTAACTTTGGAACTCTGAACTCAGACCTCCCTCGTTTCCATTTTTACCTCTGCCGCTTCCAGTTCGTGCAGGTTACTTGCCCGTTTCTTTTTTTCACCTATAAAGTGGGGACAGTGACTGCAACTTCCTCATGAAATT
This sequence comes from Felis catus, assembly GCF_018350175.1. Classification (NCBI taxonomy): domain Eukaryota; kingdom Metazoa; phylum Chordata; class Mammalia; order Carnivora; family Felidae; genus Felis; species Felis catus. The sequence continues at coordinate 95,089,807 of NC_058375.1, read as the reverse complement.
CCATAGGTCGGGGCGCCCTGGGTGGCTCAGTCGGTTAAGCATCTGACTCTTGGTTTTGTCTCAGGTCATGATCTCACAGTTTGTGAGTCAGAGCCCCCATCAGGCTCTGTGCTGCCAGCTGTGGAGCCGGCTTGGGATTCTCTGTCTCCCCCTCTCTCTGCTCCTCCTTCGCTTGCACTCTTTCTCTCTCAAAATAAATAAACTTAAAAAAAAAAATATCTTTCTAAAAAAACGAAATGCCTGCCCAGTCCGTGCTCGATCAATGGTAGTTCAAACGACTGTTATCCTCACCCGTCACCAGCGATGAAATGGACATTATCATAGAGATAGCTTTTGTTTGTTGTGAGGTTTTTTTTTTCATTTTATTTTTTTAATGTTTATTTATCTTTGAGAGAGACACAGAGCACAAGTGGGGGAAGGGTCAGAGAGAGAGGGAGACACAGAATCCGAAGCAGGCTCCAGGCTCCGAGCTGTCAGCACAGTCCGACGCGGGGCTCTCACCCACGAACTGTTGAGATCATGACCTGAGCCGAAGTCGGACGCTTAACCGACTAAGCCACCCAGGTGCCCCTGTTGTGAAATTTAATTGAGCTAAAGTCTCCTGAGGACACAGTCGGTGCTTAACACAATCAGTTTCCTTCTCATAGTCTGTGTGGAATGTTGTCAGGAAGGATGCTGGAAGGAGAGATGGTGACTCTTGTTGGATGAGCCGTTTTAGGTCCTGGAAGCACTTGAACCTGAACTCCACAACTCCACAGACCCATGTGACTCAAACACCAAGTGTGGATGCCATTGCAAAGAGAGAAGCAGGGGCAGGCACGGGTGGGGGGGAGTGTGGGAGAGGCAAAGTGTAATTCCTGGGCCAAATCAAACATGGCCAGAAACGCGCTTTGAGGAGATAATTTCTCACCAAGTAGGCGATGCCAGGAGACTTAGAAAACTCTTATCCTCCCAGGAATCAAAGAGTTCTTGAGCTGCGAGTGTGGCAATATATTTCTAATCCATTCTAGATGGTATTTCTTTTTTTTTTTTAATTTTTTTTTTAACATTTTATTATTTATTTTTGAGACAGAGAGAGAGAGAGCATGAACAGGGGAGGGTCAGAGAAAGAGGGAGACACAGAACCTGAAACAGGCTTCAGGCTCTGAGCTGTCAGCACAGAGCCCGACGTGGGGCTCGAACCCACAGACCATGAGATCATGACCTGAGCCGAAGTCGGACGCTTAACCGACTGAGCCACCCAGGCGCCCCGTGGTATTTCTTGAAAAAAAACAAAAACCAAAAAAGAAGTCCCTGGAGAAATTTGCAGGAATGCCAGCACTCTCCAGCCTCATCTTCCCCTCCCCCACTCCTTTAGCAATTCCTACTGTGAACTCACCCATTCTCTTCCATTCAAACAGATACAGGAGGATCACCACGCAAAGAAGAATATGGTTGGCCCTGGGCCTTTGCTGGCTGGTGTCATTCCTGGTGGGACTGACCCCCATGTTTGGCTGGAACATGAAACTGACCTCCGAGCACTACAGAAACGTCACCTCCCTTTCATGCCAGTTCCGTTCTGTCATGACGATGGACTACATGGTCTACTTCAGCTTCTTCACGTGGATTTTAATCCCCCTGGTTATTATGTGCGCCATCTATCTTGACATATTCTATGTCATCCGGAACAAACTCAATCAGAGCTTCTCGAGCTCCAAAGAGACAGGCACGTTTTACGGACGGGAGTTCAAGACGGCCAAGTCTCTGTTTCTGGTTCTCTTCCTGTTTGCTTTGTCCTGGCTGCCTTTATCCATCATCAACTGTATCACCTACTTCCACGGTGAGGTGCCGCAAATTATACTTTACTTGGGCATTTTGCTCTCCCATGCTAACTCCATGATGAACCCTATTGTCTATGCTTACAAAATAAAGAAGTTCAAGGAAACCTATGTTTTGATCTTCAAAACCTGTATGATCTGCCAGTCCTCTGATTCCTTGGACCCAAGCACTGATCAGACTTCTGAGTAGTTATCCATGAAAGACCCCTCTTCACCCCATTGACCTTCGGATTCGGCATCAGTAAACACTTGAAGAACCACCCATCTGAGCCAAAGGCTTTCAGGTCCTTAATTCCTTCTACTGAGTGGGGAGCATTTGACTGGCTGCCCCCAGTGGTACCTCCCCTAACACCCCCTTTCTATCATCCAATTTTTTCCTTGTCTTTCTTTGATTCTATGTTCTGGATGACTGACTTGAAGAAAGCGTTCTACTGTTACTACTGCCTCCTGTTTGGGAAGGAGGAGAAGTCAAGGTATCCGAAGGATGCTTTGTTGACTTACTGATGAAAGGTCCCGATCTGGATGTGTGTGGTGGTGACTCAGTTCCTTTCTGTCGTGGAACCAAGCAGAGACACCTACACCATCAGATGCCAGGGAGATGGTGGGAGCAGAGTTTAACGAAGGGGGATTTAAACTGCTGAATTCACCAGTATTTGAGTAAATGTATTTGAGTAAATAAAAGATGACGGCTAACTGTTGTGTAGCTCTCTGCTGGGGGTCAGGGTCACTTGGGGTTGCAGACCCCAGCTGGCTGCTCGTGGCACTCAACCTGCTTGCCATGTTCACCTGTTTGGACTCTGGGGCCCTCACTCCTTGCCTAGAATACCCTGTTCCTTTTTCCTGGGCTGATCGGAGCATTTGCCAACTTTATGAACCATTCATCAATTGTTAGAGAAGGGTCAAAAGAGGCAAAAAGAGAGAGAGAGAGAGAGAGAGAGAGAGAGAGAGAGAGAGAGAGAGAGACAGGATAGCTATTCTTTGCTTAGCACTTTCTATGCCCTACCTACTTTGCATACATTGGTCTGGACACCCTCTGGGGTAGGTCCCACCATTACTATCCTCTTCACTGTGCAGAAGAAAATGGAAGAACAGAGAGGTTAAATAACTTGTCTATAGTCAAACAGTTAACAAGTAGTAGAGCCAGGATTGAAACTCAGCCCTGCCTTTTGGGAGATCCCAAGCTCCTCTCCACCTATTCTCAGACACGAAGAGGGGCTTGTAACTTCTCCAAAGTCCAAACTCTCAAGTTCATCTAAGGTACAATCAGCAGACACATGGATACAAACTACAGCTTGAATGCTCGAGCACAGCCGTACTTAGGTACGCCAGGCGGGGACAGAGTTCCAGCCACACCTTTCAAACACTGAGCGTGGCTCTGGAGATTCAAGGGCACATCTCTGGTGTGGTCCGTGCACGCTTGCAGCTGTGGACTTTCCCCAGACAATGAATATATAAACTTGATGAGAGCAGCAAGATGGGATTTCAATTAAACCACTTCCAAGAGGATAAGTATACTGAAAATGGTTTATTATTATCATCATTAGTATTAGTTCTTAGCCGATTCTGAAAGTTTATCCCGACCGCAATCTTGGGCCAGGGCACGATAACCATATTTATCTAGTTAACATTTCATTTCAGTAAAGCCCCGCTTGTCTCCCCCTATCACCCCAGGAAGAAGAACACTGTCTGGGAAGTTGAAAAACTTCTGTCTCCTTTCCTACTAACCCCAAACTGAGCTGGTCACCCACCCACCCACTTCCCTGCACCGCTCACAATCTATCTTAAAGGCAAATGGCTGGACCGCGGCGCCACTGTCCCCAGAAGTGTGGGAGGCTACCTTCAGCCCAGCAGCCTCCCCTTCAACATTTGGGGATCTATTTTCCTTAAAAATCCAAGCGCCGGCCCCAAAACCTCCACCAAATTTTCCCCTTAATGGCGTCCCTTGTTTGATTTAAGGCTTTCCCCCCTGAATTAGTTTTTGTGCTGAGTTAAAACGCCCCTCCAGGATGAAGCCCCGGGTTTACTGTGGGATTTTCTGGTGACCCTGTTGCATTCTGCTGGCCAGAAACCACCTCCGCCCCGTCGGACCGTTGAGGGAAGGGCTGATCAGTTTTCAGTCCCAGACACAGGCGCTTGATAATTTACAAACAATCTGTAACATTGCAGTAGCACACTTCACACTGTTTTTGAAACTTGAGGGGCGCCTGGGTGGCTCAGTCGGTTAAGCGGCCAACTTCGGCTCAGGTCATGATCTCACAGTCTGTGAGTTGGAGCCCCGCGTCAGGCTCTGTGCTGACAGCTCAGAGCCTGGAGCCTGTTTCAGATTCTGTGTCTCCCTCTCTCTGACCCTCCCCTGTTCATGCTCTGTCTCTCCCTGTCTCAAAAATAAATAAAACGTTAAAAAAAAATTAAAAAAAAAAAAGAAAGAAATTTCATTTAAGGGGACTACTTCCCTCAAAACAAAGCAGCAATCCGTCCTGGGTCATCGCTGTGGGAAGATGAGTTTTCTGAGTTTCAGAAAAAACAAACTTTTCTTCTTTCTTTTCCCTTTCTCCTCCTCCCCACTCCCCCACCCTCTGAAGTCCACTGCTTAGCAGATCCACTGAGGGTTTTCAGGGAGTTCAATTTTTTTTTTTAATAATTTTTCTATGTTTATTTATTGTTGAAAGCAAGAGAGAGCGTGCGAGCACGAGTGGGGGAGGGGCAGAGAGAGAGAGAGAGAGAGAGAGAGGAAGACAGAATCCAAAGCAGGCTCTAGACTCTGAGCTGTCAGCACAGACCCGATGTGGGGCTCAAACTCACGAACCTCGAGATCATGACCTGAGCTAAGTCGGATGCTTAACCGACCGGGCCACCCAGGCGCCCCAGGAGTTGCTTTTTTTTTTTTTTATGTTTTGTTTTGCTTTGTTTCAGTGAAATGGGAATGTCCTGAGCTAAGATGTTCCACCAGCCCAGAAGAAGCCCTTAAAATGAGAATGCCTGTTCGAGAGGACTCAGAAAAGATGAACTAAGAATCCCTGGTGAGGGGCTCGGGTAGAAGTGGTGAGCTCCACCCTGGTTTCAGGTTTAGAGATTAGTGTCACCGGCGCTTCCTCCAGGCTGTCTCCCGGCTAGCTCCCTTCAGCTGAACAGTTGAGGGTGGATGTTGGGCTTTTGTTCGCAAGGAATGAGGAAAAAAAGACTACCCAGACAAGACCAAAGTTTGCTTCCTCCTCCTCCATATGAATTCGTTGGAATGAAGGTAGGCGCTGAGTAGCTGGGTTTATTAACCCATTTATTACTATTATTATTATTATTATTAAGTCAACTGTGGAAATAAGCTAGGACCAGATGGGAACAGGCAAAAGCTATCCCAAGCTTGCAGTAGCCAGGGAGTCAGTCACTGCTACTTGGATTTCGGCAGAGACTTAAAGGCGTGCAGAGGAGGGGGGCAGGCTCTACAGGGGAAACTGGGAGGCTTTAGTTGTGCCCTGCCTAGAGGCTGCTGGCCCGGGGAAGCTGTGGGCGGGCTAAGTAGCAGTGGGCATCCTGTGGGATTGGTTAGGAGAGCATATTTGGCTTTCTCTGGTTGGTCCCAAGTTGGAAGCAGGACAAGAATTTGGGAAGCTGTCAGTTATCCCTGGCCATTTGGGGTTGATGGTCACGGGGATTATCGATTGGCGTTCTGGACTTCTGCTAGAGATTATGGTCTGACTTCCTACCAACTGGACTTCTGGTGGGCCGGCTTCCCCGGCCAGTTACTGTAGATAAGATGCTGGTTTCCTGGTCCAGAAATTCTGTCCAGAGGTCTATTGTCATATGTGATCTGGCCATTGCCCACTGGTGTATTCAGTTTCTTACAACCAGATGCGTATTTTCTAGAGAAACTCTGCCCTTTGATGCCACGCCGGGTGTGGTGGGAATGGCAAAACAGGCTGCCTCTTGCCCTGACCACTCAGGTGATATGTGTAGGTCACGTCCCCTTGTAAAACGTAAAGTATCTATAATTTTGCAGTGTTGTTACTGTTGAGGAAGAAGAAGAGTGTGATGGAAAGAACTCTGTGTGTGTGTGTGTGTGTGTGTGTTTTCCTCTGGATTTAGCATCAGATTATCATGGCTGTACTTGGGCATGTGAACTTGGGGCAGTTTCCTAAAACTGAACCTTGTAATATCTGTGTCAGAGTTTGTTTGTTTGTTTGTTTGTTTGTTTTACTTTTTATTATGGAACACTTCAGGCACACAGAAGTGGAGAGACCAGAAAAATGACCCCTCCGATATCTATTATGCTGCTTTAATAATGGTCCACTTACAGCCAATCTTGTTCCCTCTATGCCCCTACCCACCCGCTTGCCCTACCCTGACTATCTTGAAATTTGGGGACATCAATTTATTTCCTCTGCAAACATTTCGGGTTTTATTTCTAAAAGGTAGTTTTTAAATGATCAGTGGGCTTCTGCTTCTTACCCATTCATCTTCTTAGTTTGCCCATCTAAGGAGCAAAAATTAATTCTACCCTTATGAGGCACCAGGAGAACTAACTGCACCACCTGGGAATCAGGATACTGATCAGACACATCCGTCCATTCTCTATAACTCCGGGCCTCTCATTTGCTTTAGAACGTCACCTTTTCATGACTTGCGCACTTCACTGACGTCTGGGCACAATCCATTTCTCCTTCTGTTGGTGCTTTTCTTTGGTTTCACGGCACTTTCTCCGAGCCATTCCCAGTGCACGATTTGCACGCAGCTTTCTCAGAAATAATACTGATTTTAAGAACTATGACCACACAAATGATCAATTGCTATCTAATTTTCATTGGTTTTCTTGATCACACAGGCCAGCCCTGATTCGGCTACAGAGGGAACAACAGCATGAATGCCGGGAGCCATCGGAGAGGCTGGTTCTTGACGATGTCAGGATGCCCTCTGAAACAATGTAACCATAATTTCTTAGCATCATCAACTATGGAGCCACTGTCTAGACTTTTCTCAACTGTTTGCTTCAATCAGGATCCAAATAAGTTCCATATATTGTAATTTGTCATTATTTCTCTTAAGCCCCTTTTAAACTATAGATTCCTCCTTCCTTTCTTCCTTTTTTCTTTTTTCCTCCACCTTGCGGTTCATGTGTTGAACTCGTAGAGGTTTGATGAGGAGTAAATGAGGCAATATGGGTAACACAACCAACATGGTGCAGGTGAAACTCGGCCTAGAGCTGGCCGACATGCTGACTTCGTGTGGATGAGAGAGAGGTCCCCCTGCTTCACAAGAGGACATGATTGAACACCCTGGACGCTCATCCACCTCTGGCCATTGATGGGAAGTGTTGGCTCCGGGGTGTGATAAGTAGTGCTCGGTCTAAATTCACCTGGGAGGTGGTTCCACAATTCAAACCCTAAAAGTCATTGGTCAGGGGGCACCTGGATGGCTCCGTCAGTTACGCCTCTGACTTCAGCTCAGGTCATGATCTTGTGGATCATGGGTTCGAGCCCTGTGTCAGGCTTTCCGCTGCCAGCACAGAGCCCGCCTCAGATCCTTGGTATCCCTCTGTCTGCCACTCCGCCTCGAGTGCACATGTGTGCTCTCTCTCTCGCTCACTTGCTCGCTTGCTCAAAAATAAATAAAAATCGGGGCGCCTGGGTGGCGCAGTCGGTTAAGCGTCCGACTTCAGCCAGGTCACGATCTTGCGGTCCGTGAGTTCGAGCCCCGCGTCGGGCTCTGGGCTGATGGCTCAGAGCCTGGAGCCTGTTTCCGATTCTGTGTCTCCCTCTCTCTCTGCCCCTCCCCCGTTCATGCTCTGTCTCTCTCTGTCCCAAAAATAAATAAATGTTGAAAAAAAAAATTTTTTTTTAAATAAATAAAAATCAAAATCAGTGGTCAGGCCAGGAGTCCCAAAAAGAACCAAGAGAAGCTTCTACCTCTGCATGGACAGATACCCTTGGTTTGCCCCAGCTCTGCCCGGCAAGCTCTCAAGAGTTCTGGAGGCTGCGGCCCTGCCTGCTGACACTCAGACACTCACACCGACACCACTCCATGCTCCAGACACCAGGCACAGCTCATAACAGCTTCGTGCTTTGCCCCTGACCCCGCTCCCTGGGTGAGGCTTCATGGTCCACGCGGGAGTCAGGGGAGATAATTTCCTTACTGGTCTTCCTCTCAACTAAACGAGAACGTGCCTCTGAGCGTGTCGTCCTCTGGCAATAACCCGATCCGCTGGCGGGACAGGGCACAGTTGGACACCTGAATGTGTGTCCGTGCTGATGTGTGTGCCTGTGCCGGTCTGCGTGTGTATAAGGCTTTGTTGTAGCAGGGTGGATTTATCCAGGAGGGGACTCTCCGTTGCTGTTTTGGGGGTGCCAGAAGCCCACAATTTTTTTTCAGTTGCCCATATTGTTATAAAAGTAAGTTTATGTCCACGAATGGCATCCCTCTGATGAGGTCCCCTTGTGCAGTACACAACCTGGATAGCTATACATAGTAGCACTGCTTGGATTGACTGGTCGTTTTGCCCTGGTCTCTTCAAACAGGATCAAACCGGCTTAAGCTCAAAGATATCTGTTTCCTTTAAACAGATCCAGGATTCCTGAAACCCTGGGGCGTATCTTACCATTCCAGGTGAAGGTTCACTTCCTTCCAGTCATGGGGCTCTTCATTCTGCTTCTCTTGACTGTCTTTTCAGGTAAAGATATGGGGAAAGAACATCTGCAGCCTCCAAACTTCTCAGACACCTTGCATTTCCTTCTCCCCTCCTGCTTAGTAGCTCGAACCACCCAAGAAGTGGGATGGGAAAATAAAAGGAGAAAAGAGATCCTGTCCAAATTCACCCTTGCTCTTTGCTCTGCTAAGAGGGTTGTGAGGAATTTGAAAGCCTCAGCGAAAATGTGGGGCTCTGTACTCTCCCTTTCAGTGTAAGGTCCCCTTCCCTCCCCCTTCTCTTCCTCAAAGTGTTTGAGCACATGGACGAGGCTGGGACTTTCCACTGTCTGCCGGTGCCTGAGCCTGAAGGTGGGACTCGGGGGACCAGTCCTGGCTCTGCTGCCCCCCACCCCACCCCCGGCGTGCTGACCTTGATGGCTGTTGTGCCTCTCCCTGGGTCAGGGTCCAGCCCTGTAGGCCGAGCATCACCCCATCTTCCTTGTGGGGTTGATAGGAAAACAAGATATCAAGTCACATCAGTTGACATCCGCGACGTGAGCCTGCCGTGCGGGCTGGTTGTTGGTGGCATCTGAGGGGACCTAGCTGAGAGATGCCTGCTGCTCCCATCTCTGCTCCTTGTTCAGGTACTCCCCCAGCCACCTTCTAGGGGGACACGGAGTACATGACTTCCTCACTACGCAACACGCTGAGATGATGGGGCTGCCCGCATAGGTCTTGTCCGGAGGGAATAGGAAGCTCTCGGCTCCTAAGAACAGAACGTGACTCCCTGTGTTCCCAGCCCTCTGCAGCCCGCAGAAGCCTCCACACCTTCTCGGTTTCTTCCTGAGGGGTCCACAGTGGCGTGGACACAGGGGATCTGCTAACAGTGATCCTCGGGCTCTTCCAGCCCCCCAACAAGCAATGGGGAGAGGCCTCCTAAGTTCTTGATCCCCCGGCCTCAGGCCAGGGGACAGGACTTCTCCAGGGTTGCTACATTAGCTTGCTAGGCCCGCCGTAACAAACGCCACAGACTGGCTGGCCGAAACCACAGAGGTTGATTTCTTCACATTTCCAGAGGCTGGATAGTCCAAGATCAAGGTGTGGGCGGGTTTGCCTTCTGCTGAGACCTCTCTCCTTGGCTTGCAGAGGGCTGCCTTCTCACTGTGTCCTCGCAGGACTTTCCCTCGACCTGTTGTCTGTGTCCTAAACTCCTTTTTCTTTTTCTTTTTTAAATTTTTTTAATGTTTTATTTATTTTTGAGAGAGAGAGAGAGAGAGAGAGAGAGAGAAAGACAGAGTGTGCAAGCAGGGAGGGGCAGAGACAGAGGGAGGCACAGAACCCGAAGCACGCTCGAGGCTCTGAGCCATCAGCACACAATTTTGCTGATAGTGGGACTTGAACTCACGAACCGTGAGATCATGACCTGAGCCGAAGTCGGATGCTCAACTGACTGAGCCACCCAGGCGCCCCCTAAACTCCTTTTTCATAAGGACACCAGTCAGGTTGCATTAGGGCCCATTCTTAATGACCCCCTTTTAACTTAATTACCTCCTTAAAGGCTCAATGGGTCACATTATGAGGTACTAGAGGTTAACTCTTCAATGTGTGAGTTTTAGCGGGACCTCTTTCTGCCCAAAGCAGTTGCTAACCCAGAATAAGCAAAATAAAAAATCAGCCTCCAGTGCTTAAACTGATTTTGCTCCAGTGTGGCGGGAGCTGCAACATATTTAAAAGGATGATGGTGTGTGTGTGTGTGTGTGTGTGTGTGTGTGTGCATGCGTGTCATGCCCTGAGGGACACAGGAAGCCAGCTCATCATCACTCTGTCCTGCCTGACCAAGGAGGATACAGGCTGGTACCCGTGTGGCATCCAGTGAGACTTTGCCAGGGACGACTTGGATTTTACAGAGCTGGTTGTGACTGACGACAGAGGAGGCCTCGCCATTGATTTTTGGTCTGGGAAAGGTAGGGACCCTGTCAGGGGTCTAGTCAGGGGTAACCCGCAGTTGTGCATGTTCGTTGGTGTGGTACATACTCGCTGAGGCCAGTGAGCACCAGGTCAGGCCCCCCTTAGGTTCCTTGGGGTACCCTGGTATCTCCTTCTCTCCAAGGTAGGGTCGTTGCTGATGGTGCCGGGGATTAACTTGGAATTTGGGGAAGAGGAGGGTGGGTGGGTGCAGGGGTGCTCTTGGAACCTCCCTTCCCTCGCAGCGATCTGGCTCATGGCATTTGGAGAGGCTCACGGGGGCTAACAGGTGGGAGAGCTTTGTGTTGCTGGCCAGGAAAGACTCAGAGGTTGTCATTACACGTCTGTGCTCTGTGGCCAACCTAGTAGGTCTAGAATCTTGAAGATCCATTTCTTGAGAGGTGAGTGAAGCTGTAAAAAATGACCCAGGTGTCGGTGGTGCAGTCGGTTAAGCGTCCGATTTCAGCCAGGTCACGATCTCGCAGTCCGTGAGTTCGAGCCCCGCGTCAGGCTCTGGGCTGATGGCTCGGAGCCTGGAGCCTGTTTCCGATTCTGTGTCTCCCTCTCTCTCTGCCCCTCCCCCGTTCATGCTCTGTCTCTCTCTGTCCCAAAAATAAATAAACGTTGAAAAAAAAAATTAAAAAAAAATGACCCAGGTGTCAGGAAGAGGACCTTCAAAGACCGTCCGCTAACTAGTTTCATCATCCACAGGCGTAACTATCACAGCCAAACTGGTTAGGAGTGCAGTTTACACGGGGAGGCCGCTGGGTGGGTGTACGTTGAACTTGAGCCTGTGGTCGGAGGAGGTCTATCTAAGCCGGTCAACTGCTCCTTTGGGCCAGGGCTGAGACACAGCTCTCCAGATGCTCACCCAAATTCTTCTGTCCAATGCTGAAAACCTCTTTTTAAATCAGAAAGCCTCTGCTCAGGCAAAGAGCTTATGAAAAGTACCAGCCTTCCTCTTTTTCCTTCTGTGGCTTCTCAGTGTTTCCATTTCTAGAAGGGATGCCTTTCTATCATAATCCAGAACACAATGCCAGTAGGAAAACAAACCGAGGACTTAAGGGAAGCTACAGGAAGCCTCCTGGGGCTAGAGCATCTTGCTCACACTTGACCAACTAGTAATTTGTTTAAGAAGCATCTTGTTGAATGTGTGGCATCCTTCACACCTAAAATGTTTCTACTGCACTGTTTTAGGCTCGGGATGAAAGAGGCCTCGCCTAAATGTGCTCCTTAGTTTCAGTGAAACAAAGATCCCTGCCCCTCCCCAATGAGATTTGCCAGAGACGGCAGTGTGGGTGGGCCATGGCAGAACTTCCCCCATTGGGTTTCAGTGGCTGCCACGAGCACAGTGTGGCAATGATGCCACCTATCGATCCGTTCCTTAAGGATTGGACTGGCCTTCTTGTGCCTCTGGTATCATAGCCTTCAGCCTGGAACTCTCTAACCATGGGCCACATCTAGTCCACACAGGGCTTTGGTGCACCTCTGGAAAGGTGGCCCTTCCTCTCGGTGCCTGGAGCCCAGTGGCAGGGCATATGGCTTGGCCAGCAGAGGGTGGGCTGGATTTCAGCTCCTACCTGTTCCCTCCAGCCTGTGCCCTGTGCAGGGCGCATTTATACAGCTACGCCCCGTGCCTCTGCTCGACCCAGCAGAGTTGTCCAGAGCACTCGTTCTCTGGGGATTGAATGACGGGCAGAGACGCAGAGATGCCGAAGGCAAAGGACAGGTCTGGGGGCTGGCCTCACTTGACCCCCAACCAGTCCTTTCTGCTGCAGACCTATCAGGCGACAGGAACCGGAGCTGCAGGGCTTCCAATGTGGCACACAAGGCCAATCCCTCCAGGTGAGTCGGACCTTGGGGAGGACAGGCCGGTGTTGGGGGGTTGGGGGGGAGGCAGGCGAGGATAACACAGCGTGGCAACTGATTTGCACCTGCTGCTCTTTAGCTGCATGTCGTTGGTTCTCGTTCTCCACCTGAACTGTGTAGCTTCAATGTGACCATGTGGTTTCTTTCAGAAAAATCTAGTTTAGACTCTTGAACGTAAATAGCAAAAATGCCCTCTCATGATGTTAATTGAAAAGGAGGATCTACGCTAAGGGGAGAGCAGTGTTGCATGCATGAAGGGTGAGACATGGCACCCTCAGCAATGGTCCGGAATGTCTTTGGGACTTTGTCTCTGTCTCTGATCCACTGCTCTCATGTGTGTTTGCTTCCTCTCTCTCTCTCTCTCTCTGCACTGCCCTTTTCTGTTTCGTTGCAGCCACTTCTAGCTCCGGAGTTTATGTCTCCCCGTTCAAGAGGCCATCCAGTCTAAACACTGGATCCTCCTGCTCTGGGTCCATGTTAGTTTCTGAGGCAAGGGCTCAGCCCCGCTTGGTCAGACCGCCAGCCCGGGTCCAAACAGGCGTGGGCTGAAGAACACGGGCACTCTGAAGGGACGTGGTGGCCAGGAGCTACTGGGACTAGGTGGGGTGGGAGCAGGGCAGAGGGACAGATCCCAGGAATGGGGATCCTGAGCACGGAAATGAAAGGTGGTTTCTTTTCAGTCGACATGAAGTCTGTCTGTGATTCCTTCCGATATGTCCATTCTCATAATCTGCATACTGATCACAGGCTTGGGGATACTCTCTATAATTAGTCACTTGTCCGAAAGGCAGAGAAGCCAGAGGAATAGAAGGGGTAAGTGGCCATTGGGGGTGGGGATTAAGGAAAATGAAAGGGCCAAGGAACAACTTTCACACGAGTGAATGTGCCCCTCATCTGTTGCCTGGACCCATGGAGGCCAATGCAGTCAGCCCATAGACAGGGGTAGATTCTGCTTCATGGTGACAAAGGCCCCGTGAGAGGTCACAGAGAGGACACAGTAGCCTTGGTAAGTGGAGGTATGTGTAGACTAGGGAGGAGGGAGGCCCTGAGGTGGTCACACCACGGGTCCCAGTGTGTGCGAGGGCCACCTGCCCCCCCAGCACACAAGCTTTGGGAGGCAGCCTTACTCTTTGAAACTTTTTGTTCATCTGGAGGGACTTACCAAAGGACCTCTGGGGCCACTGGGTAAGCAGACATAGAAAAGTCTCCTTGAGAAGGGTCAGGAGCAGAAGAGGACAGGCCCATGGCCTCAACTGTAGTCTTAAGCCAAGGGAGGAACAGCCCTTAAGCTTTGTGTCTCCTTCTGCCCTTGGGCAATTACAGGTAAAGGCCCAGCTAGAAGCCAGAGAACCAGTCAAGCTCCTTCTGTGATCCCCACACCTCTGGTAAGTTCCTTCCTTGGCTCTTCCTGGGCCCTGCGCCCCACAGCCACCGGACTTAGGGATCTCCCTTCCTAGACAGAGAACAGGAAGTTTGTTCAGCAGGGACTGTGTGGATCTGGGCACCTTTCCTTTGGGGCAGCATCAGAAAAACCAAAAGTCTTAAGGCAACCATGTGGTGGTTCTGCTAACCCCTCAAGTGGACACAGGCTAGAAAGAACATCGTATACAAGTGCCACTGCTTGGCCAGTAGGGTTTCTTTAATTTTCTTTATGTTTATGCTCAGAAGACACAGAAGTACCTTGGGCAGTGGAGAGACTGTAGGCATAGGTACAAAATAGACTCCCCCCTCCTGTGGGTGTGGAAGTGCAGAAAAACATTTCAGAGAATGACGGAAAACACAGGCGCGCACATGCACACACGTGCACGTGTGGCAACACCTGCTACGGAAGCACAGGGGAATCTGAGAGTCACAGCTAAGGCTGTGAGGTCTCCTAGTCTCTCTGTGATAACGTGGCCCCAGGTGGAGCAGGAGCCCTAAGAAATCAAAGCCATGGCTCCATTTTGTCCTCTTAGAGCTTTGGGAACCATGGAGGTGAAGAATATAGACAAGGCAACATCTTTCTCAGTTCTACCCAAGGCTGCTCCCTTCGGGACCCAATTGTATTCTAGGTTTTTTGCTAAGACAGACAACGTCACCGCCTTAAGGCATGATCTTGGGTAACTTGTCGTTTCTCTGGGCCTGTTTTCTTCTCTAGCGATTGAGGACTCCATTCTCATACTCCCCACGAGCTTTTAATTCATGCATTCATTCATTCTTTCAAGCACAAGGACCGTGCTAGATGCTGGGGATACAAAGATGAGCGAAAGACATAGCATCTGTCTTCATGGCACTTATAAGGTAGAGTGGGAGGAAGACAAACTATCACACAGATGAAAAATGTGTCAGCTAGCATAAGGACGGTACGGGAGAAGCACATGGTGTCGTGGAAGTTGAGGCAGCGGAATCCAACCCCCTTCCCTTGTAGCCAGGGGCGGTGCAACCTGTTTCAGCCCCAGCCTGCTTCCTCACACTCAGCCAGTTGAAACATGGCAGCTGGAATCAAGGGCCCTTCCGGCTTTGACGTTCCTGGGCTTTGAAGGGGTCCGGTTGCGTTATATCAGTGAAGCTCGGGGGGAGGTGAATGCAGGCCCCATGTGCCAAGCATCCCTACTGACTGACCAATGGGCTTTGAAGCAATGACAGCTGATTTCTGCCCTGAAGACAAACTTTGGTGTTTAGGCCTCGTAAAGCCACCAGGATAGAGTTTGCAACTTCTGTGGCAGAAACCACTGGGCAGAGGTAGGCAACACATCTCAACTCCATTTCCTTTGTCTATTCCCCACAAAGTAGATGACTCTTTGAAGCCCTCCTCCTGGTGTCCTGGCTCCAAAGATAATGGCTCATCCTGAACAGACATGACTGAAGATCTCTTTCATTTAGTTTATAAATCAAGTGGTGCTGCCATAGTCACCGTGACGACCGGCCCACACCTTGGGGATGGATTGTGATCTCTCAGATGTTCCGAAGGCCCCCCCCCCCGCCCCCCCAGGTTGCCGGCGCTGGCTTGCAGCTAGGTAAGAACAGTATTAGCCACGGGAGCTGTGCTAGGCCATGCCAGAGCAAGGCTGCCGCCGCGGTCGACAACGTCTCAAGATCTTAGTTTCCACACCCTCGGCTAGCTGCCAGGTGAAGAGAGGGCAGCATCTTGGTCAGGGCATCAGGAGATCCCTTGTGTTTTATTGGTTCGCCCATGAACTCCTCACTGGTGTTGAATAAACTCTTGAGGCATGACTAACGTCTCCTGGGATATCACTGGAAATGGATTTCTGGGAAAGTTTAAACTATGATATTGCAATATCTGCTTCTACATTGGTATTACACGCCGTCCTACCCCCATGAGGCGAAATCAACGTTTCTCCGATCTTCTTGGGGAAAAGGTGGTCCTCTGTGGGAAACCGCCACCAGACTGAACGGATGCTGCTCGTGACCGGTGAGAAGCCGAGGCGTGGTGGGTGAAATATTCGGTCAAACCAGGAAACACAAATCAAGACCGAGGCATCGGCAGCCGTGGGTGCAAGTGAAGCTATACCGTCATTAACGGCAGAATTACCTAAGCTCTCAGCAACCACCTGCACGTCTGCGCCTTCTCTCACCATATAAAGTCTTTTCCTGCAATTTCAGGGGGTTCCCAGGGGCTCCCCATCACCGCCTCTGCTGCCCTCATAAAAACCCCGCTCTTCTGGTATCTTGCAGTAGGGTGCCGGCCAGTGTCAGCGCTCAGGGTAATCAGCAGTCCTGAGGTCAGCGTGGGGCGGGGGCAGGGAGAATGGCTCATGCCACAATTCTGCACATGCCCCACACATTTAGGTCCAGGCTTTCACGGTGTCTTCCACCCAAACCCCTCTGTCGGTGGGGAGCTCAACGCTACCCAGAAGCCCGATGAGAAGGGGCAGGGGTGTGGGGACCATCCGTTTCCCGCCATCCTCCCTGTGTCCTTGTGGCCAGACCCCCTCCCTCCCAGAGTCTCAGAGCAAACAGCGTCAAAAGTGTTGCCTTTTCCCTCATCTACAAAACAACTCCAGGCCCTCCTCCGTGGCCATGTTCAAGCACAAGCCTGCCGATTCTACAAATAGCAATCCAGTCTGGGCCCCGTGGGGCCATCTTACTGCACGAGGCAAGACAGCAGGCATCAATCTTCCATGACAGATGAAGACATCTATCGCTATTCTTGGAAGATGTATACTTATGAATCTGGAGAGCCATTTCCCTAAGAATCCTACAGGTTGGCTCTGATTCCATGAACCAGGGTTCTAGAGCCTTTTTTTTCCCTCCCGTCCCTGGCACTGACCTTTTGAACCTCTGGGCAATTATTTAATGGCTCATTTCATCCAGCAAGACCAGGTGCACAGCAGTTTTCACGACAGGGAGACAAAACCCAAAACTTTGTAAACGTACGGCTCTGCTACTAAAAATGGGGAAGCTTCAAGAAAAAAGCAAGAGCAATTAATGTGATACTTCATGTCCAAGTGGGTGGCCCTGAGACAATGCTTACTCCTCCTCTTGGAGCCATGTAGAAAGCACTGGCTCTCGACTGGAAAGCTGAGGTGGCTTCTAGCTTCACAGGTCTGTAGAATTGTTTGCTGTCAGCCCCGAGTTTGGGAACGGGTGACAGCTAGAGAGACCGCCCTGAGGTGCTCCCCACAGCCAACGACAGAAGAGCCTCCTCGGCTGCCCTCCCGGGGCTGGCCACTCTGCTGTGCTGTGGCCTCTGCACAAGACTCGTCCCCAAACCGTCTTTCCCCTCGGTTTGTTTGCTCCCAAACTGGGCCCGCTCTTCCACTGCCTTCTCAAAATCCAGCTGTCAATGGATGCTAAGGCGGCTCAGGTGAAGCGTTCGACTTCGTGGTTTGTGCGTTCGAGCCCGGAATCAGGCTCTATACGCTGACAGCGTGGAGCCTGCTTCAGATCCTCTGTCTCCCTTGCTCTCTGCCCCTCCCTCTCTCTCTTTCTTAAAAATAAATAAACACTGATTTTAAAAAATCCAGCTCTCAGGAGCCACTGCTCCATCTCAGAATGCACACGCTCTCGATTAGGTCACCTGACTTTCCCTTGCTAGTTTCTCTGCCAGTCTACCTGCTCTGGGTGGGCCAGCTTAGCGTGCAGGCAAGATGCCAGGAATCGGAAGTTGGAAGACTTGGATTTAAATGTTGCTCTGCCACTTACTAGATGCGAGACATTGGCCAAATTGATTTCTTTGAATGTTAATTTTCCTACCTCAGTTTCTTAAAAATATTACCTAATGTATTTTTTAATGCTTATTTAAGAGAGAGAAAGAGAGCGAGGGAGGGGCAGAGAGAGAGGGAGAGAGAGACAATCCCAAGCAGGTTCTGCAATGTCAGTGCAGAGCCCGATGCAGGGCTCAAGCTCATGAAACGTGAGATCATGACCTGAGCCAAAACCAAGGGTCAGATGCTTAACTGACTGAGCCCCCCCAGGCACCCCTTACCTAATGTTTTTTTAAAAGAGATTTGTGGAGGGGTGCCTGGGTGGCACAGTCGGTTAAGCGTCCGACTTCAGCCAGGTCACGATCTCGCAGTCCGTGAGTTCGAGCCCCGTGTCAGGCTCTGGGCTGATGGCTCGAGCCTGGAGCCTGTTTCCGATTCTGTGTCTCCCTCTCTCTCTGCCCCTCCCCCGTTCATGCTCTGTCTCTCTCTGTCCCAAAAAATAAATAAAAAACATTGAAAAAAGAGATTTGTGGAGGCTGCTTGCCTCCCATTCTTGCTTCCTTTGCTGCAGACTGAGCTCCATTAGGGTAACACTCCTCAATGATACCCCAACAGAGAAGAAGTGACCTATCTGATGTGAGTCTATGGGTGGGACACTGGGTGTACCCGCTCTGCCCTTCCTCTTCTTTTTTTCTTTTAATTTTTTAAGTTTATTTATTCTTGAGAGATAGAGAGAGACAGAGAATGAGCGGGGGTGCTGGGGGGGAGAGAGGGGAAACACAGAATCCAAAGCAGGCTCCAGGCTCTGAGCTGTCAGCACAGAGCCTGACACGGGGCTCAAACCCACAAACCGCGAGATCATGACCTGAGCCGAAGCCGGACGCTTAACTGACCTAGCCACCCAGGCGCCCCTTCCTCTTCCTTTTTTAACCAGCAAAGGAAAGTCTGGGTGCAGCTTTCAAAGAGCACATGATCTCTTCTGCAACTCCTGGGGGCAGCTGAGCCACTGGTTGGGATGTGGGGAGGGGAGGGGACTTGCCCAATTCTCTGACGACACACTTTCTCTGTGTTCTCCAGTGCTACGTTTGTAATAAAGATAGTACTTTGTTCTTTCTCTGCTGAGTCCTCTTGTTTCTCGGCTCAGAATTCAGGTGGAGACGGGAGCACTGGGTATCAGGTCCCCTGAAGATCCTCATCAAGGTAAATGAAGAACTTCAAAAGTCACAGAAAGGATCGGGCACCTAGGTGGCTCAGTTGGTTAAGGGTCCGACTTCGGCTCAGGGCATGATCTCGAGGTTCAAAGGTTTAAGCCCCACATCAGGCTCTGTGCTGAAAGCTCGGAGCCTGGAGTCTGCTTTGGCTTCTGTGTCTCCCTCTCTCTGCCCCTCCCCTGCTCGTGCTCTGTCTCTCTCTCTCTCTCTCTCTCTCTCAAAAATAAATAAAAATATTAAAAAAAAAGTTACCGAAAGGCTTTTAAGGGACAATACCTCCTCCCACCCTTACCCCTCAGTCCCTCAGTTATCAAGCTCCCAGGGGATCAATCACTAAGACCAGTTCATGGTGTTTTCTTTCAGAGACTAGATGTGCACAAATACAGGTGCACACCCGTGCAGGCACACATGTGCATACACACACACACACACGTCCTCTACTGGATGTGGATAGAGTGTATTCAGAATTCTGTTCTGCAGCTGACACTTTTCATCTAACATAACTTGGAAATCCTTTTTTTCTTCGAACATAGAGTGGCTTCCTTCTTTTTAATGGCTACGTTGTACTCCATTAGCCAGTCCCCTCTTCAACAGGCACTGAGGGTTTTCTCCATCTCTCACTGTTTCAGATCGTTGATGATAATGGAAAAACGGGCAAACTCCGGAGCCAGCCTCCGTAGGTGTGAGCCCCAGCGCCCCTATTTACTTAGCAGTGTGAACTCGGGCAAGTTACTGGGCCTCTCGGAGCCTCCCTTTCTGTTCTGAAACGGGAACAGTAAAACTGTCACCTCCTAGTGTTTTGTGAGGCTTCCATGAACACGTGCCAAACACTTAGAATACGCTTCGAGTATAACAAGCCTTGCTAAGTGTTAGGCGATCTTATGAACTGCAATTTCAACTACATAGGCGACTTTCCATAGGATGTGTTTGCAGCAATAGATTTTTTTTTTAATATAAAATTTGTTGTCAAATTAGTTTCCATACAACACCCGGTGCTCATCCCAACAGGTGCCCTGCTCAATGCCCATCACCCACTTCGCAGCAGCAGATTTTAAAACATCACCAGCTCTTGCCAAAGAGCAAGAGTATGTGTGCCTTGGGTCTCCACAGTCCTGCCCAAGCTGTTTGTTAGCAAACTTTCTGAAGGTCGCCAACCTCACTGACAGAAAAGATCTAATTGTAGTTTCAACTACTGTTTCTCTCATTACGAGTAAACTTGCGTACCTCTTCATATGTTTAAACAAGCCACTTACATTTCCTTTTCTGTGACCAACAGACCTATCCTTGGTCTTCTATTTTCTACTGCGTTGCTGATTTCTTCCCTGTTGACTTAATATATTAGGAGCCCTAATATATTCCGGAGCTCTTAGTATATTAAGAAAATTAGCCTTTTGGCTATAAGGTGCTTTGCAAATATTTTCCAAGCTTGGCATTTTGAATAGTATTTTGTAACCCCAGTTAATCAGTCTTTTCTGGTTTATTGGCTCCAGGTCATACATTTGAGGCATGCACCACTATGTTTTAAAAATTCTCCTATAGGGGCGCCTGGGTGGCGCAGTCGGTTAAGCGTCCGACTTCAGCCAGGTCACGATCTCGCGGTCCGTGAGTTCGAGCCCCGCGTCAGGCTCTGGGCTGATGGCTCAGAGCCTGGAGCCTGTTTCCGATTCTGTGTCTCCCTCTCTCTCTGCCCCTCCCCCGTTCATGCTCTGTCTCTCTCTGTCCCAAAAATAAATAAACGTTGAAAAAAAAAATTAAAAATTCTCCTATATATTCTTCTGGTACTTTAAAATTTTTTATTTATTACTTTAATTTTTTTAAATGTTTATTTATTTTGAGAGAGAGCGTGCGCCTGTGTGCGAGCAGGGGAGGAGCAGAGAGAGGGAGAGAGAGAGTCCCAAGCAGCCTCCACATGGTTAGCATGGAGCCCAACGTAGGGCTCAAACCCACGAACCGTGAGATCATGTCCTGAGCTGAAATCAAGAGTCGGACCCTCAACCGACGAGGCCACCTAGGCGCCCCTCTTCTAATACTTTTATAATGTTTTTACAGTTAAATTTTTTATGTATCTTGAATTTATTATGATTTAAGAAGGGAGGTGTAGATTCTGGTCTTACTTTCATCCATATGGCTACCTACCTGTTTAAACACCGTTTATGAATTAACCAATTTCCCCCAAATGATTGGATACGCTATCTTCGTCATACTCTAAATTTCTTCATGGATTTTGATCTTTTTTTAGTCTTTTTACTCTATCCCATTTGTTTATTCATGAACCAGGAACATGTTTTAGTCCGTCATGCTTGATAAAATAATACTTTTAGTTAGCTGTGAGGACTAGCTTTCCCAGATTACTTTTATTTGCCTCTTTGTATAGATTTTCCTGGATTTACTTTCTTGTTTATTATCTATACAGGAACCTCACTGAGTGAAAAATAACCTTATTGGTATTTTTACTGGGATTATATATGGGATTATCCATTAGGATTTAGGGGAGTTAACATTTAATCCTTAGTTCCATGTAATATTGCTTGGCATATCTTTTATGCTATAGCAAGAAGGTGATTTGAATAGCACTTTACACAACAGGGACCTTGTATTTATGTAAAACTCTGGAACGTATGAAGTACCTAAGTAGATGCCATCTCACTTATTCTCACACTAAGAGGTAAGTATTGTTCTGTTTTCAAGATGAAGCAGTTGAAGCTTTAAAAAGTTTAACAACACACTTGGGGCGCTTGGGCGGCTCAGTCCGTTAAGCATCCGACATGGGCTCAGGTCATGACCTCAGGGTTCATGAGTTCGAGCCCCAGGTCGGGCTCTGTGCCAATAGCTCAGAGCTTGGAACCTGCTTCGGATTCTGTGTCTCCCTCTCTCTCTGCCCCTCCCCTGCTCATGCTCTGTCTCTCTCTCTTTCAAAAATAAACATTTTAAAAAATCAAAAAAAAAAAGTTTCACACACTTACCCAAAAGAATGCAGCTAGTTGGTGCAGAGCTTGAGACCTGTGCCCCAATCAATCCTGAACTTGATCTAGAGTCCCGTCACCTCTGTTAGGCTTCTGGCTGTGCATGAGCTCTGCGTCTTTGGAGGTGACGGGGACAGACAAATGCATGATGCAGGAGGGGCCGGCTTTGCTGGGGGTTTGCTTTTATTCGTAATTCTTGCTAACTTGCCCAGTTGGTTGACTTCTCCCAAACTGATCAGCGGCCCTGAGTGAACACTCTTTGTGCCCTGAGCTCTGTACTACCACACTCGTTGAAAGGGGACGAGCGAGGCAGTCTCAGCCCTTGAAGGGCTATCAGACTGTCTGTTCAAGCGGCCGGGTCAGCAATCTTTTCTCAGGCCAAGGGAAAGATGGGCCCTTGGTCTTCAAACATGCTGGCTAACATGGCCAGATCACACCCCAACAACTCCAACTGTAGTCTGGTCAGGCTGTGGTCCCAAATTTGTCCAAAGGGAAAGTGATATATAAAGACGGAGCTGAGATAAGAGGGACTGGCGTCAAGCCTCCCTGGAAAGGTCGGGTGAGTTTGTCACTTTGATCTGAGAGTAGACAACCGGATCCAAGCCTGCAGAATGTTTCTCAGTCAGGTGATGATTCTTTTCTGCGATTTGGAAAGTCATGCTAGCATAGGTGAGTGCTTCCTCTGGGGATGAAAGCTGCAGAGGAAGGAGGAGGAGGCAGAGGAGTGAGTGAGTTGGATTCGGAGGAAGGTGTCTCTTTAGAAGCCATTTGGAAGCTGTGGTCACAAAGGACCAAAGAGATCAGAAGAACCCTTCCAAGATGCACTTGCCCAGGGTCCCGGAAACAATGTGGTCATCTTACCTTGGCCGGAGGATCTTGGCCAGAGTGAGGATCGAAGGGAGGATCCAGGGCGCAGGGACTAGAGTGACCTGCCTCAGGTGCCAGGAAAGAGAGGGACAAGTCTCAGCAATGGGGTCTGGAAGAATGGGAAGGCTTTCCCTGCAGGCTGGGGTGAAGGCTGGGTGTTGGAGGTGGGAAGCATGGAAGGTGGGAGGGCAGGTGGAGAAGTTTGGGGATTCAGGTCCTCAGTCTGCAGACAGGGTGAGCTCCCTGGGTTCTACTCCCCCTCAGAGCCACGTCTGTTCTCAACGGCTGGGCAGTGAGAGCCGTGCCGTCTCTCAGAGACCACTTACGTTTCCTGTAGTTCTTTATGACGAAGAAGATAAGGGCCAACAGCAGCAGCGTGAGCAGGACCCCGGCAAAAAAGGCCAAGAGCAAATACTGTATGCTGTTTTGGCAAAGAAAGGGACGAGACGGACCACTGGACTTTCTGAAGGCCTTTGCCAGAAGCCAGAAGGTCCTCTTTCCCACCCGTGCATAAATCCCTGCTATAGCTGCCATGTTGGTTAGGTGACTTTCACTCTTACCCACTGCTTTTCAGCTTTTTGCTTTTGGGTTCCAGAACTATTTGAGGCCTCAGTGGAAACTGTGGGCTCTCTTCCCTCCCTAAAATCTTCATAGGTACCCCCCCCCCCCACCCCAGAGCAGATTTCATCTATCCGCCGAGGGGATTCATGGATCTCTTGAGGGATCTCCCCTCCCTGGGCAACCTGGGGTTAAGAACCACACTCTGAAAGTAAAAACACCAGTTCAGTTCTTCAGCTGTTTCTGGTCCCTTTTCCCCAGACCGCCCTCCTAAGTTCCTCCTAAGTCACCCTCCCAAGCTGGCAACGCAAAATCCGGGGCCTTGGGGTACCAGACGAAATGGGTGGAGCACTTACTTGGTGCGCTCCCAGAAGGAGAACGGAGGTGTTGGGGCTACTGTGTTGGTGCTTTGTTCGTCTGTGAGAGAACAGAAAGGGGATTAGTGTCCCTGTCCCGTCTCATGAATGTCCCCAGGCGCCCCTCCCTATCCAAGCAACCCGTGGAGATAAATGCTGGGGGTGCTACACTCTGCAATAGGGGAGGGGTGACTGAGCGGCTTAAGTGTCCGACTTTTGGTTTCAGCTCAGGTCACAATCTCACAGTTCAGGAGTTCAAGCCCCGCGTCCGGCTGAGCGCAGAGCCTGCTTGGGATTCTGTGTCTCCCTATCTCTCTGCCCCTCCCCTGCTGATGTTCTCTCCCTGTCTCTCAAAAATAAATAAACATTAAAAAAAAAAAAAAAAAAGAAGAGAACAGTGTTTCCTAGA
Organism: Felis catus; assembly: GCF_018350175.1. NCBI lineage: Eukaryota > Metazoa > Chordata > Mammalia > Carnivora > Felidae > Felis > Felis catus. Next base: position 95,066,030 of record NC_058375.1, on the reverse strand, counting down.
TCCTCGATCCTTTCATGTGAAAATTAGAGTTGGAAGTTAAAAAACAATCAGCTTAGGGGCACCTGGGTGGCTCACTTGGTTAAGCCTCCGACTTCTGGTCATGACTCACAGTTTGTGAGTTCGAGCCCCGCGTCAGGCTCTGTGCTGACAGCTCGGAGCCTGGAGCCTGCTTCAGATTCTGTCTCCCTCTCTCTCTGCCCCTCTGCCACTCATGCTGTCTCTCTTTCTCTCTCTCAAAAATAAACATTAAAACAACAAACAAAAAACCCCATCAGCTAAACCAATGAAAGAGAAGCCTAGCGTTTTTGCAGTCCCATGTGTCCCTTTGACAAACAAACAAACAAACAAACCTCTCCTGTGGCCCCTCAAAGATTTAATAGGACCCCTAGGAGATATGCTCCCTGGGACTTAAGCCAACAATCTCAAGGCCAGGGAGTAGAGAACCAAAAGCAAAACCCAGAACTAGCATTTCCCAATGTTTTAGGGAACTTGGCCTTGTAAACTGCTACTTATTTTAGTTTGTTCCTTTGTTTGCAGGGCAGCTTTTCACAGTGACTAGCCAAAGGCAGCGACAGGGCAGGGTGTTAATGCCTGCACCATAAATAGGGGACCAGGAAGGGAAGGGAAGTGTATTGTCATAAACTACCCAGCCCGTCTGGTACCGAGCACAGAGACATGCTTTACTCAAATTGGGAGGACCAGATTGTTCTCTCTGGTTCCCCTTTTCTCTCTTCCTGTCATTAGATTCTGCGTCAAGGTAAAATTGATGGTGGTGATGCCAGTCCAGATTAACTCAGCAGTGGGGCAGGTAACGGTTCCTGTCCTGGACTTACTGTTGTTGCATTCAGGTTTGGAATGACCTCCTCCCATGCCGTCTTCTCCTGAGAATAAAAAAGGTTCCTCTTAGAAAGCCTGGAAAGGAAAGGCAACAAAGGGGCAAACTCTGAGAGTGTGATTTGAATATCAGAGCGGTAGCAATGAGAGAGAGGCAAGTCAGGGTGGGTGTTCTGGTGAGGCCAAGGGTCACAGACTTCATATGGTATGGTTACCACACCTCAGCAACTAGTCCTCAGCTTTGCACGTCCGGAATTAATCTTAGCGGGGCACCAAGAATAGGCTGATTGGTCCAGAACCGACTCACAAGCAAGTAACTCACACGAGACTGATGTAGACACTGAAACGACATAAGGAACGTGTTGTGTCACCAGTGTGTTCTATCAGAACATATAAAAAAGTCAGTTAAAACCAGTTTTTCTTGGTAAACATTGAATCGAACTAAGTATGGGAGAAGATGAAAGCATGACTTTAAGACTGAACGTCATATAGGTCTGATGTATTTGCCTCACTCCTCCCTGGCGGTGCTGGGTAAGCTTGGACCCATTTTTTTCTTCAAGGTCCTTCCTCTAGGCTGTATCAGAGCTTTTATTCTGTCCACATATTGTCTTTCCAAGTATGTCAGTGTCCTTATCTAGGCTATGGTTCTGCTTGTCATGTGAAACTTTCTGTATTTTCTCTTTCATTTATTTGTACTAAAAAGATAAAGTACCTAAAGGCAGCAGAGTAAAATAACCCCAAATCCCACTATCAATTATTAATATTTTAGTGTATTCTTTTTAGTTATACTTCCATGCATTTTCCTAAAATCTGGTTGAGCCTTCTTCATGTCTCCTTTTTTGTTATTTTTACTAAGTTTTTTTTTAATCATAAACATCCCTCCCATGCCACTCAAAACTCTCCATAAGCATTTTTAGTGGTGATAGGCCTTTCTGCTACAGCTATGTACTATAGTGTGCTTAACCACTTTCTTCGCTGATAAAAATGGTTTCCACCTTTATTTATATAAAATAATAATTTTAGAAGACCACAGTTCTACTTCATATTGAGACATGCCCTGACAAGAATTTTTGGCTCTCCTTATACCTGCTGTACTTTAAGGTCATGTATTTAGACAACAAATGCCATCAATTATTTGTGTTTAATTGTTCAGCTTTCAAAAGTGAATGAATTTCCAAGTCCTTGAACATGGGGAGGGGCGGGAGAAGGATACCTCATCGCCATGTACCAGTTACAACCGCAACAGCAACATTAAGTGCCTTACAGTTGGCCAAAGAATGTAACCTAGGGTAATAAGAAAAGTGCCGACAGGAAAATTTGGTGAGAATTCTGAGACACGAGATACAGGAAGCCCACCATTACAGCAGAATCACCGGTGATAACAATTTTTCTAGCATTTGTTGCTCCTTTTCTAATTTAAGTCAACAGTGCTCTTTGTAGAGCACCATAAAATATTTAGTACAGAGTATTTTCGAAATATCGAAATATGTGTCTGCCCTAAAAAGACTCTGATCCCCTAGGAATTTGTACTGAACCTTACCACTGGGGAGATGAGAGGGAGAGGATTGGAGAGGATCCGGATCCGCAGGATTCGGTAAAATCTTAATCTTCACTTGAATGGCTCTCAATTTACCACCATCGCAAAGAAATGTCACCGTTGCCACCTTTAAAATATTTTGGGCCACCCCACCCTGAAAGACAAAACCCTCACACACAGTGCTGCAGGGAAATAACTACTTACAGATCCAGGCCAAGAAAAGCAGGAAACACATTTCCATTTGAAAACAACACTCCAAACAAACATTTGACGGAGCATAAATTAAAATAGAAACAGCTATCTACTTTCCCACATTTTCCCCTCCCCGGGAAAGAATCTTACTGATTGCCACAAAATCGACCAACTAACTGCAGCTACTCAAAATACAACCCTTCCCCCACCAAATAAAATTAAACAGAAGAAAAAAAAAAAAAAAAAGGATAGCAACCACTAAAAATTAGATGACATTTTCTTTTGGTGAATGATTATTTCATCTAGATTAAAAGCATGGGAGTAAAGGCATTACCTTCTAAGAAAAAGTCCGGTCACAAGACGCCAATCGTGTAAGACTGAACTTTTCACTTGCTTCCGTGACTTAGTACTACTTTTCAGAAATGACGAAAGGATTACTGCTATTGCCGCCATCAGGCTGTATGTCGCAAAGATCTTATCTGAACCTGAGGGCAGACTTCCTCTTTGAGGCCAACACTGTATATATATATATATATATATATATATATATATATATATACTTTTAATTGTTTTTTATAAAAGCATATATTTTTGAATTCCATAAACAGCTTCTTTCGTATCTTTTGACACACGAACACCAGAACGTAGGGGGTTAAGACAAGTTTATTTCTAATGAAGTGTTTCTTACGTATTTAAACACCATGCTAGATGAGGTGGAGGTCACAGCAGGATGATATTATCGCGGACACCAAGCATCTTAAAATCTCGTTTGTTCTAACCAGAAAGATGAGGTCGATAAGGAGAAACGGAGAGCGCTATCAAGGGTGAAGGGCCGGCTGGCTGGGCACACATGAAATGTGTCGACAGTTATGGCGATCCCTTCAAAGGGAAGACGAATCATTTATTTCTTTTTAAAGTTCATTTTTTTATTTTGAGAGAGAGAGAGAGAGAGAGCGCACAAGCGGGGAGAGGCAGAGAGAGAGGGAGAGAGAAGGGATCCCAAGCAGGCTCTGCACTGTCAGCGCGGAGCCAGATGCGGGGCTGGAACTCACAAATCGTGACACCATGACCTGAGTGGAAACCAAGAGTCAGATGCTTAACCGACTGAGCCATCCAGGCACCCCACGAATTATTTCTTTATAAATATGTATTCATAACATAATGTTAATAAAGTACCCTGCCTCTTTTTTTTTTTAATTTTATAATGTTTATTTTTGAGAGCACAAGTGGGGGAGGGGCAGAGACAGAGAGAGAGGCACAGATTCTGGAACAGGCTCCAGGCTCTGAGCTGTCAGCACGGAGCCGGACGTGGGGCTTGAACCTATGAACCGAGAGATCATGAGCTAAGCCAAAGTCGGATGCTCAACCAACTGAGCCACCTAGGCACCCCTAAAGTACTCTCTGCCTCTTAAAAGGGGTAGTAAAAAGTAGAGGGAAGATGAATTTAGAAAAATAAACATAGGGATCTAGAAATATTATCCAAAATGGAATTTATGAAAGATGTACTATTATTAATTCACAGATATTTAAGAAATTCGGAGCATGGCAATTTCTAAGAACACCATCGAGGTCCTGGTCACTCTTGTGTTTTGTGTTTGACATTATAAGAAAACAACACCTTGAGAGTGAAATCTGATATTTAAAGGGTTCAAGAAGTGTGAAAAAAGAAAATATCCCCTGAAATTATTATTTTTTAGGTATCTTTTTTTTTTTTTACAAAAGAATGTCCTCAATTTTGGAGTTTATGGAAAATAAAGCAAGAATTCTCATGCTTATGAGGCTAAAGCAATCAAAGAGAGGGCTCAGTGGATTATCCTCTTAGTATAACTCAAAGAAACTATTGAAATAGAGGAAAAACACCTTTTTAAAAAAATTTTTTTAATGCTCATTTAAAAAATTGTTTTTTACATTTATTTATTTTTGAGAAACAGAGTGAGACAAAGCGTGAGAAGGGGAGGGAAAGAGAGAGAAGCAGACACAGAATCTGAAGCAGGCTCCAGGCTCTGAGCGAGCAGTCAGCACAGAGCCTGATGTGGGGCTCGAACCACAAACTGTGAGATCATGACCTGAGCTGAAGTCGGTCGCTCAACCGACTGAGCCACCCAGTTGCCCCTTAATGTTCATTTTTGAGAGAGAGAGACAGACAGAACGCAAGTGGGGGTGAGGCAGAGAGAGAGAGACACACACAGAATCCAAAGCAGGCTCTAGGCTCTGAGCTGTCAGCAAGGAGCCCGACGCGGGGCTCAAACTCACAAACCGTGAGACCATGACCTGAGCCAGAGTCAGACACCCAACCAACTGAGCCACCCAGGTGCCCCAAAAAACACCTTTAACTTGGAATTACTGTCTCTGGATTGTTAATCAAGAAATGCACACTATTTTTTTTTTTTTTTGGTATAGTATTTGAAAACAATAAACATTTGATAGTTTGGAAAAATATATAAAATATTAATACATATAATCACTAACAAAAAAATAGTGAACTGGGTGCAGTAGATATTTCAGAGAACAGGGCAGAAAATTTCATGAGGCCTACCGTCTGAGAAGAGAGATGGTAAGAAAACAACAGACTGATTACAGATGGTGTTGAGGGCCATGAAGGAAAGAAGCCGAGTACCATGCTAGAGAGTAAATGATGGGAGAATGTCATTAGATGAAATGGATGGCCGGGGATGGTCTGTCCAAAGAGCAAGCACTGAGGACAAGAGGACGGGAAAGATGGTTCCAGGCAGAGGGCAGAGCAACTTGTGGGCCTGGAGAAAGGAAGAGCTGGCGGAACGGGCAGAGCTGGTGAAATCAGGCCGGGCTTTGCACAGGTACGCCTGGAGCTGGGGCTCTGGGGCCTCGATGGGGTTTGATGGAGGGGGCAGAAACGAACCGGAACCGTGTATAAAGAGTGCCCCAGGCCTGGGACTGGTTGCTGGAATTCAGGGGATGTGTTTCCGGGATATCAGCAAGGTTCCAAAGTGGGGCATTTGGAAGGAGGGGAAAGTAGGAAATAGTTCCACAGATCTGAGCCAGACTGTGGGGGTCTTTGAATCCAAGCAAAATACCTATTTTAAGTAATAATAAGGAACCACTATAGGTTTTTGACTTGGGATATAATACGATAAACATGGTCTTTAAGGAAGACTGTGCCACCTCATCTAGGATAAATTATGGGTAGAGAAAGAGACAAGGAAATCAGCTAGGGGAATATGGCAAAATTTAGGTATTTAATAGGCACATGAGCATTGGGGATGGGGAGGAACCCGCCTTCCAGGTGTGAGGAGACTGGAAGTTGTAAAAGTTGGGACCTGGATACAGGGAATGAAATGAGTGATTATGTCAAGGTTTTGAATCTCGGTGGCTGAGAGAATTCATTTTTTTCATTCGCTCCAAAATCATTTGTTGAACATTTACTGTGTGCCATGTACTTACATCCTGAGGACATAATGGTGAGCCCAAAACAGCCTTTTCATGTCTCCGTAGAACTTTCAGGCTAGTAAAAGAGGCCTATACCACACAAGGAAATGATAAATTGCAATAATTCCATGCGCTGTGAAGGTGCAGGATCCCCACTGTATATGCCTATGATATATACAGGGAACCAGGGAAGGCTTCCTGGAGGAAAAGCAAGCCAAAATTCTAAGTGTGAGTTGGGGTTCCACTAGGCCAAGATGAGACAAAGGATCAGAGAGAACAGAATGTTAAAATTCAGAAGCCCTGTGCCAGAAAGGAGGGTAGCAAGTTCAAAAAGGAAAAACAAGACTCCTATGACAACAGCCTAAAGCAAGGAAGCCTGTGACTCTGGGGTTGGGGGGTGGGGTGTGGAGCATGGTGGTGGGGAGCGGGGGATTTGAAGAGGCAGGAAGGGGTGGGTTCCCTCAGAGCTTTTGTTTTTATTGTAAGATAATTGGGTTGATCTACACTAGAGGTATATAAGCAAGGGTGACACGATCAGACTTGCGTTCTCAATCACTCAACCTGGGGGAGAGAAGCAAACTAGAAGACAGTGGATTAGGTATGAAAGGACAGGCTGTGAGGTTATTGCAGTGACCCAGCGGAGGGATGGATAATAGTAACTCGGGCTAGGGCAGTAGCAGTAGAGAGATGGAGAGGCGTAAGTGAATTTGAGAGATATCCAGGAGGGTGGTGGCAAAAACAAGGAAGGGCAAAGTCAGACTGTGAGCAAAGTTGTTACCAAAGTTGTTACCAAAGGGCTGACAGAGGAAGAAGAGCCAGAACGGGAAACAGCAGTAGCTCAAGACTTAAAGTAACGAATTTATTTATTTATTTATTTATTTATTTACTTATTTACTCACTTATTTATTTATGAGAGTCAATGGGGGAGGGGCAGAGAGAGAGGGAGTCAGAGGATCCGAGGCAGGCTCCACAACCCGTCAGCCTGAGCTGAAGTCGGATGCTGAGCCACCCAGGCGCCCTGAGACTTAGAGTGATGATTTAATTAATTAATCAGACATTGACCGAGCGCCTACTATGACCCAAATGCACTGCCAAGTTCTGGAGTCGACAGTAAAATGAAACATGGTAGATGCTATGCTGGCATCTGCACAGGATGGAATGGGACCCAAGAGAGAAAGGGCCCAGCTTACAAAATAAGGAAGAAAAGTGAGTGTCACCAGAAGCATCATAGAGGAGATGATGTATGAGCTGTGTCTGGAAAGATGAATCACATTCTCTAGGCAGGCAGAGGAAGGAAGCGTATTCCAGGTAGGGGGACTGCACGAGCAAAGACATGCTTTGTCACGCTGGTTACGGTCCAGGAAATGCAAGTGTTTTACGTGGCTGGTGCAGTGGGGAATGAGGCTCAGGTGTGGATGGGGAACAGAAGAGGACAGGCTGGAGAGGAAGGGCAAGACCAGGTGATGGAGGACCTACACAAACCTTACCTTACAGGAAATGGAGACACTGCTGAAGAGGAATCACATGGTCACATTTAGGTGTAGGCAACAGAGCGCTGGAGGGACTGATTGGGATCCAGGAAGTGGGCGCAAGTCCTCTGCCACTGCAGAGCTCTGGCCAGAGGAAATGAGCACGGGGAGGAAGAGATAGGGCAGATAGACCGGATTATTTATCAGTTGTGAGAGGAAGGCACGGCAGAGGAGCTCAGGGTAGCTCCCAGATTTCTGCCTTGTATCCCTGATTAATAGTGCAAATATAGAAGAAAGAGGTGTGGGAGTGGGGGAATAACGCATCACTCTCGGACACGTTGACTTCAGGGTGGCTGGGGAACATGAGGTAGTTGGATGCACAGGTCTAGGGCTCGTGAAAGAGATCTAGATTTGTGTGGACAGTACTAGTTCTCACCCACAACCGGTTCTCCTCTCCTGGCCCAGAGCCTCACCTGTAGTTGGGTGGTGCCATGTGACTAGTTCTGGCCAACATCCCATGAATGAAAGTGATGTATTCTCTTCTAGTTGAAGCATTTACTTGCTTAAGTAAGACCTCCTCTGACCCCTTCTCCTGCAGGGTGATCGTGGAGATTTTGTGGTGAGAAGGTAAGGCTGAAAGCTCTAAAGCTGGATCACTATGTCATCATATGGAGGGAAGTTTCTCTGGAGGGTCGCTTGGACCTGCGATAGATTCTTTACGAGCAAAAAAATAAGCTTTTCCATATTGACACTATGGAAATTTTGGGATACGGACTTCAAGCTGTATTACAAAGCTGTAATCATCAAGACAGTATGGTCCCGGCACAAGAACAGACACTCAGGTCAATGGAACAGAATAGAGAACCCAGAAATGCACCCACAAACGCATGGCCAACTAATCTTCGACAAAACAGGAAAGAATATACAATGGAATAAAGACAGTCTCTTCAGCAAGTGGTGCTGGGAAAACTGGACAGCAACATGCAGAAGAATGAACCTGGTCCACTTTCTTACATCATACACAAAAATAAGCTCAAAATGGATGGAAGACCTAAATGTAAGACAGGAAGCCATCAAAATCCTTGAGGAGAAAGCAGGAAAAAACCTCTTCGACCTTGGCCACAGCAACTTACTCAACACGTCTCTGAAGGCAAGGGCAACAAAAGAAAAATGAACTATTGGGACCTCATCAAAATAAAAAACTTCTGCACAGTGAAGGAAACAATCAGCAAAACTAAAAGGCAACTGATGGAATGGGAGAAGATATTTGCGAATGACATATCAGATAAAGGGTTAGTATCCAAAATCTATAAAGAATTTATCAAACTCAACACCCAAAAACCAAATAATCCAGTGAAGAAATGGGCAAAAGACATGGAGATTTTGGGATAGTTCTTATCTCACATGTGCTATTAGAAGCCAGGGAGGGAGGGAAGGAAGGAAGGAAGGAAGGAAGGAAGGAAGGAAGGAAGGAAGGAAGGAAAGCAAGCAAGCAGGAAAACTGTGGCCAACAGTGCCAGATGCTGCTGAGAGGGAGGTGCAGTAACATGAGGGCTGGAAAGAGTAGATTGGATTAGGAAATTAAGAGATCATGATCTCTTCTGTGAATGTAGCTTAGGGTTGGCAGTGGCGGGAAATAAGACTTCAGTGGGTTGCACAGTTGAACAGAAATCCCGGGACATAGAGCAGATTGGATCTTTAAAGAGATTCTCTTGTTAAAGAACACCAATAAGTGCTGGGTAAAACATTTTAAACACCATCATTTAAAAATGCATGGCTGAACTAGATGTTGGAAATCCTCAAAGGTAGAAAGGAAGCCCGCTGGGTGAGAGCTGGAGCTGGTGTTTGCTTGGGGAATAGCTGGTAATCTTTGTTGAGCCAGAGCTAGGGTTGAAATGCCATTTGCATAAGATCTGGAAACCAACTCTAAAGCCTGCACAAAGGTGGGAATTTGCATCGGACCCTCCGAAAGGGGACCCACAGTGGGTAAATGAGGAAAAGTCATGCCACAGATGGAAATGGTAGGGATCCTTGTACCAGCTTTCAACAGCAGCATAACAAATGGTCACACAATTAGAGGCTTAAGAGAGTGCACACTTATTATCTCACAGGATCTGTGGGTTACAGGCTTGGGTACAGCTTAACAGGGTTCTCTGCTTTCAGGCTCTCACCAGGGTGCAGTTCAAGTATTGGCTGGGGTCTTGGTTTCATCAGAGGCTTGGCTGGGGGGGAAGATCCACTTTGAAACTCCATTTGTTGGATGAATTCGTTTCCTTTTGGCTGTAAGACTGAGGGGGCTCCAGCTTGTCACTGGCTCTCTGTTGGAGTCTGCCCTCGGGTCCTAGAAGTTGTCTGCAGTTCTCTGCCGTTGGCCCTGTTCATAGGTAGTTCAAAACACAATCTCCTGCTTCTTTAAGGCCAGCAGGAGAGTCTTACTAGGCTGCTGGGATGGTCTTACACAGCATAATGTAGCAGTGGGAGTGACGTCTCATCACCTTTGGCCACATAAAGTAACCCAATCAGGGGAGGGACACCCCACCACCTTTGCTATATTGTATTGATTAGATCCAAGGCACAGATTAAATCTGCGCTCAGGGGAAGGGATTTCACCCAGGGTAACACCAGGAGGCGGACACTGTGCCGCAGCGTAGAATCCTGCCTACAACGCTGGCTTATTCCAATCTTGGCTCTGGGCAAGAGGGAGGGCAAAGAGAAAAACAAAACAAAACTTCTTTGAGGATCCTCTAACTGCAAACCCAACTTCAGCAAGTTTTGGGCCAGATTTTGCACTCTGCGGTTCTATATCTTCTATCATTCATTTTACAATACTTTTTAATTTCCTTTCTGATTTCTTTGATGCATGGATTATTTAGAAAGGTGTTTCTTAATTTCAAAATATATGTAGATCTCCTTATCTTTTTGTTAACAACTTGTAAGCATAATTTTTCTGTGGTCAGCAAAAATACTCGGCACGATTTCAATCCTTTAAAATCTGTTGAGACATGCATCATGCATATTATATGGTCAAGTCTTACATACTATTTTGTATGTACTTGAGAAAAATTGTACAGCCTGCGGTTATTGGGAGTGGTGTTCTGTACCTCTATTAAGTCTAGTTTGTGTTTGTGTTTGTTCAGACTCTATATCCTAACTGCTTCCTAATTCTTTAGTTACTGATGTAATTATGAATCTCTCTCTCTCCATATATATATATATATATATATATATATATATATACACATTCATATATGAATGTGTTATATATATATATATATATATATATATATATATATATATACTTTTTTTTTTTTGAGAGAGAGAGAGCATGCACACGAGTAGAGGGGCAGAGGCAGAGGGAGGGAGAAAATCTCAAGCAGTCTTCATGCCCAGCGAGGAGCCTGACACAGGGCTCAGTCTTGCCACTGTGAGGTCATGACCTGAGAGCCTAAATCAAGAGCGGGATGCAAACCACTGAGCCACCAGGGCACCCCCGAATTTGTCTATTTCTACATAAAAATATTTTAATCTCCAAAGGTTTTATATTTATAATATTCATTTAGGTTTACTCACATATTTAATAGCTATGTTTTTCTTCCTTTTCCCTTGTGTTTCTGGCATGTTCTATGGGATCATTTTCCTCGTCTTAAGAATAGCTTTTAGTCTTTTAATGAACTGCTACTTACTGGTTGCTAACTCATTTTTAGTTCTCTCAAAATCTTTATTTCTCTTTCATTCTTAAAAGAAGATATTTTTGCTGCTATAGAATTCTAGTTAGGTACTTTCCCCCCACACACTGATCATTTCCTTTCACGATCTTCTGGCCGTAAGCTCTTTAAATATTCCTTCTGCCTCGTCTTCTCTCATTTTCTTTTGGGACTCCAACCGCATATTTAGACCTTATTGTATCTTCTCTCCTACTCTCCCTTTTGTGTTTTTCATCTTTTTGTCTCTCTTCTTCATTCTGGCTGTTCTCTTTTAAGTTATTTCCAGTTCATAATTGCTCCTTTCTAATCTGCTATACAAAATGGCCAATTGAGCTAATTTCTGTATATTTTTTCAGTTCTAGAATTTATATGTTTCAAAACTTCTGTTTCTTTTAAGAGAGTGTCTCGTTCTCTGTCCACATTTTTTGTAAGTAGGCCCCACACCCAACATGGGACTTGAACTCACAACCCTGAGATCAAGAGTCAGATGCTCTACTGACTGAGCCAGCCAAGCACCCTTCTGTCAACATTTTCGCATTAGACTTTTATCTCCTTCACTACAATAAGCATAATTAGCTTATGGCTTGTTTAGTCCTGGCTTAAGGTATCTTATCTTCTAATTATCTGATTACCTCTTCCTCTAAAATTGGGTTTGAAAAATCATTTGCAGAAGAAAGAGAAGACTAGGATGTTGTTTTCTTCCTCCAAACAAGGTCACGTGGGTTTTTTTGGCCAGAGACCTGGGGGCATCGGCAATCTGGGATCACCTTAATCCGAGTTCAGGGCTGAGTTCACTGAGTGGGTCCACTCACAGCAAGGCGCTATCAAGTGTAAGGACTGGTGTTTTCTGGCTTCACCTGTGCTCTGAGCGCGGCTGACTGTGTGCACGGTATGTGGTGATGGTGGGCAGTGGTGATGTTTACTTGCGTTTCATCCTTGATGGGTCCTGGGCTCCGTCTTTCATTCCTCAAGCTACCAGAGGCCGGTGAAGCCACCAGAAGCATAGCGTAGTCTCTTGGCTACCTCTAGATTGGCAAATGCTCCCAGGGCAGAAGTGGTCCCGAGGGCTACACTCACCTCTCTGAATTTCCACCATCTCTCGGTTCTTGGCCTGACGATTTCTCATTATCTTGTGGTGCTTTCGTACCCCTAAGATAGGTTTTATATTTCGCTCAGATGTTAAAAATTTCTTCAGTCAGACAGTTGGTCTGAATTACCTTGTCTACCACTAGTGGAAGCCAAAGTTTCAAGATTTTGCAGTTTAATTGTATTTGAATCCCAACAACAAAGCTCCAGGAGTCCACATCTTAATTGTACTTCGTGCTTCAACAGCAAACAGAAAATTTAAGCAAGGTACATTTTATAATACTAATAAAGGACAGATAGCATTTAAAGTAAGTGTTATAAAAGAGGTATAGGACCCTAATAGAGAACATCAAAAAAAATTTAAGGGAAAACACAAGACCTAACATATAGAAAAACAATCCTTAATTTAATTACTTCCTTTAGTGTCATTTATCTTGTTCCTCTATCTCCTTCATTTCCTGGAACTGGAATTTATATCTTAAGCCTTGATAGATTCAAGTTAAATATTTTTAGCTAGATTAACATCGCAGGTGGCATTGTCTAGTTTATATTTAGTCCCATCAGGAAACATTTCTGGTTATTTCACCATGCGTGTTGCTAAGAATAACCCCTGAATTAGGGTGACTGACTTGACTGGAATGGTCTTCAGATTATTATTAGTTATCGTTGATAATAAATTTTCTTATGGTCATTATCACATTTATAACAAAAGTAAAGAATCTAACAACAGTTACCTTTTCTCACTGACATTGTAATCTATTTCTTTTGCTAACACAAAAATACTTCAAGTTCAACTGGACTTTTTCATATCACGTATTTAAAAAATAATCACCCTACTCTAACTTGCAGACTGCACAGCCAATCACCACGTGGCCAGTTTGCAAGTACTAAACCACATCTACCACATAGAAATAAACGTCTGGTAATTTGAAGGTGGAGATCTGGAGTGTAGTCTGTGGAGTTTTACCTCCAGGAACCCTGTTCAGCTTATCACCTCCTCTCTTTTCTGGCTGGCTTCACTTTGGGCCGTGACACCACACTCCTGGGGCACAGGTAAATAAGTTCCTCCATCCGTGGCCTCTTGCCCAAGAGAAGCAGCATGTGCTCCTATAACTGGCTACGGCTAAGGTCTAGGTTGGCAGAGCACTGTCTTGGCAATGTTTCAGTGTTGCTGAGTGCAGGACGTCACTCATCTGACTCTCTGGTTCTGGGGACTATGGGGCATGTTTTCAGACTCTGCTCAGATCAGGTGGCCCTGTGAGAAACCCAGATGCTGTTCTCAGCCTGAAATCATTGGCCGAGGCCTCGAACAGCCCGGCTGCTCCATGTATTAAGGAGAGCAGTATCTCCTGGCATATTTGCCATTCGTGGTAACCTGTCTGGGAAGCTCTAAGTTTGTGCCAACACTGCAAACTGGAAAGGTTTAGACGTCTGAGGAACAGCAAAGAAAGGGTAGCCAAAGCAGAATGAACAAGGAGTGGTAGATGAGGTCCGAGAGGCTGCTGGGGACCAGATCATACAGTATCTTATGAATAATGGTGAGGACTAGATTCTATTTAAGTGTGATGGGGCATTACAGTTTTATGCAGGGGAGTGATGGGTTTAGACTTACATTTGATAAAGCTCACTTTGGCTACGGAGGCTTGTTAAGAGGTGCAAGTGTGGCAACAGAGAATTGTAGTAGCCCGAAGTGTAGTAGCCGAAGCAGCAGCTTGGATTAAGCAGTGGGAGGAGTGGCCAGATCTGAGAGAAGTTTGAGAGTACAGGTAACAAGACTTGCTGATGGATTGGATAGGGAAAGTGAGTGGAACTTAAGATTGACTCCTAGTTTTTGGCCTGAGCAGCTTGGGTGAATGGTAGTGCCATTATCTGAGGGAAGGGCCGGCTGTGGGCAGAGACTGAGAGATCTATTTTTGACTTCAGTTTGAGATGCCTTTAAGTTGTTCATTAGGCATGTAGACAGTATGACGGAGGGTGAGTAGCGTTCTGGAAATTATTCCATGAAGGTCCATTTCCTCACTGCCTTTCAGTCCTTTACCACCGCTGTGATCTTCTGTCCCCACCATTCAACCAAAACTACTCTAGACAGGGCCACCAGAGACTTCCAAGTGATGAACTCTGATGGGCGTGAAGTCCTCTTAATCTCCCTGAAAAAGTGGCTCTTCTGACAGAACTCGCCACCGTTCTGATTTTATTCTATTGTCTCCTGGTTTTCCTCCAGTAAGTGGCTATTCTTCCTTTGGCAGAATCCTCCTTATCTACCATTTCTCAAACACCGATGTTCTCTCATGGCTCTACGCTGAGCCTTATTCTTCCCTGAATCACAGTTTATCCTGTATTCCAAACCACAGTGAGAATATCTCCCTTTCACTTCTCTTTCAAGCAAGAAAGCTGTGACTCACGTTTTTCCCTTCTTCCATATTCTCTACACTCAATCCCACTGTTACCTTTAGTGTTTCTCAATTCCTTTCCGTCCACACTGCCAAGGCCTTAAAAGTCTTCAATGTCTTTTCGCTAGAACGTTCCAGCAGCCGAACTAGCTTTGCCTCTCCAAACTGTCCTCTACTGTTGATAGTGACTTTTCTGAAATGAAAGTTAGCATTCCTCTGTTTAAAACCTTTCACTGGCTTCCCTCTCCTCGGAACAAAATCCCACTTCTAAGCACAGCATTAAGAACTCTAATATAACTCCTATTCATAGTTCAAATTCTTCAGTTTTAAGAATGCTGCTCTGTTACATTAGCTTCTCTACAATCATGAATGCTGCTCCTTCCTTCTGGACTTGAATCCCTCACTCTTCTGGCCAACTTCCTCTTTCAAATGCCAGCTCAGCCTTTCTTTTCTGACTTGTCACCTTTCTGCTGTCTCCATGTTTTTTTGTTTTTAATTTTTTAAAAACGTTTGTTTTTGAGACAGAGAGAGACAGAGCATGAATGGGGGAGGGTGAGAGAGAGGGAGACACAGAATCTGAAGCAGGCTCCAGGCTCTGAGCTGTCAGCACAGAGCCCAACGCGGGGCTTGAACTTGCAGTGTGAGATCATGACCTGAACCGAAGTCGGATGCTTAACTGACTGAGCCACCCAGGCGCCCCATGCTGTCTCCATGTTTTATTGGGGGTTCATTGAACTTCCTGGGATTAGAGTTTTTGCTTTCTTTATTCAGGGTAACATTTATTAACAGGATAGTTATTGTGGTGGTTCTTAATGTGTCAAGTGGGTTAGGCTGAACTACTTTCCAGAATTCTCTTCCCTGAATGTTTTGCTTAGAGTGCGCCATTTGATTCTTGAGCAATTTCAGAGGGCAGGTGTGAAGCAGCAACTGTCCAGTGGGTCGTACATGTTGCTGATCGGTGGCTCAGCAGCTGCAGCTGGGCCTTCCCCACCTTTCCCGCATCACCCTTCAGCTTTTCTCACCTTTGGACAAGGTATGTGTGAAAAAGGACCCGGGCTTTTTGAGGAAATCATACCATCAAAGTCAGAGGTAATAAAAACGGACAAGGGTTTCAGTCTGTGCTTGCGATTTCTACTTGTTCCTGTGTCTCCCACTTTACATCCACCTTGCCACTGCCCGCTCTGTGGACTTCAAGCTCCTGCATCAGAAACCAAGGTAAAAAAAGACTTTCAGAGACCAGCTTAACCAGCTCCCACAACAGCAGTCAAATTCCTTACAAACATATATCCTAGTTCTGCTTCTCTGAACGCTGATAGTTATATACAAGAAAAACGATGAGGCTAGTGAGACTATCTAAAATGGTACTTGTCATTATATTCTCAAAGTACCTGTGCTAAAGGCTCTATTGTTCACATATTCTTACTGCCTTTCCAAAGATTTTTTAACTTTTTGATAGGGGATTTTCTCTCTGTATTATCAGTACAGGATGGTGCTTAGCACCAACTAGGTTCTTATAAATCCTTTGCTAAATGAGTAATTTGAAACACCTCTGTTGACCCTAGCAAAATCTCTTTAAGTAACAATAAGGGTATCAATCTAATTTATATAGTAAGTGAATATATTATCCATCAATAAATACTGAACTGATATCTATTGTTTCATAAATTAAAATCCTAAGAAGTCAATGAAAATAGCAATTATCCATATGGTACATATTTTCAAATATTTCCTATTATGTAAGCTGTCCTGTGTACAAGGACATCCTTATACAAGTATGGGAGAATTAAAAGCAGACAAACCTATAGAAGGGAAGATTTTTTAAATTTATTTGCTGGATTCTTTAGAATAGTTTTATGACACATTGGGTCCATATTTTCTGTAGACATATTACTAAAATAACAAAGTCAATAATGTGACTTGATACACAAGATTTCCTTTTGTTGGCCAGGAATAGCTTACACTAAATTATCAGTTCAATGACATGTTTGATTTTTACCCATATGACAAATGTTGAAATATTTTAGAACATTACACAACTTGAAAAACCTAGTCTCAACTGTCACTTTAATGCAAGATGGTAGAATTAATTACAAATTTAAACTCTAACTTGGTAATCTTTAGTCAGGCAACAAATTTTATTAAAAGCAAACTGCTTATTCAAAAGTGATCATGGAACAACTCAAAATACAGAGCAAGAAGGATGAAAAACATCTCACTGGCCAACAGACTGTTTTCATTCTCATGTGAAATTCAAACTTCACTTTTGGGAAAGGTTAAGTGTAACTTCAGTAGACAGCAATACAGAAAGACTATGCCACATCGATGAGTCTCCTTGGTCAACTGCTTCTAGCTGTCTCCACAGAGATAGATGCATTTACAAAACTGGCTGTGCTTGAGCCTTCTTTGCAAGGAGCTTCAGGTCTGCAATGCACTTGGCAATTGTCTCCTTCTCCTGTGATAAAGAAAGAGCAATCTGTTTAGACATCTCCAAATCACGGAAGGGTATAAACATTGTAATTCTAAAGGATACCTCCTACAAGATCTTGAGGCTCCTACAGAATCTCAAGATGGATTACTGGCTTGATATGATAGACTAGGAATTCTTTATGTGACATAGGGGAGATACAATTTATTTAAAGCAAATCCCAGAAACTAGTTAAAATCCCCTGGCTCACAGCTTTTATGAGTGAAACCTACATAGAATTTGAAGCCAGACATTCCTGTAACCACGTGTCACCGATGTTACACAGCTAACAGTTGCTTGAAAACTACCAACCTAACATTAGTAACACAGAAATGTTAAAAATGAGAATAATTTTGTCTCTTTTCTGTATTTTTTGTTTTCCCCGTTTCTTAAATAAACGTGTTACTTTTACACAAGACAATTTATTGAGAAAAAAATTATTAAATGTTGATAGACCCTGTTTTTCTAGTCCTTGAGTATTATACAGAAAATGACTAGAAATGCCTACATATACTATATATTTGGGAAAGAAGAAATCAAGTAAAAAAAAAAAAAAAGAATTTAGGTAAATAATAAAAACATTTCTTTTCCATTCATGACCAGTGATTTAAGTGGCAAGGAAGAGGAAATGGAGTAGAGATCATGGAATGAGGAAATGGAAGGGACTCAGAAATAGCTCTATTCAGTCTGCTGTACAGAAAAATGAAATCTGTTGGTTAATGTTTCCCAAATGATGGATCCTGAATACAAGTCTGCCACAAGCCGTGCCAACTACCTCCCGCTGTCTCTGATACTGAGAGATTCTCTGATACCAAGTTCTGAGTGAAGAGGAAAGCCACCAAGGCAGGTGGGCAGCGTCCTCCAAGTTACCACTACCCAGAGAAACACAACAGGGCGACCCCATCATCTTGGAGCCTAAAGACTCCCCACCAGCGGGGCGCCTAGGTGGCTCAGTGGATTAAGCGTCTGACTTCGGCTCAGGTCATGATCTCACGGCCCGTGAGTTCAAGCCCTGCGTCGGGCTCTGTGCTGACAGTGCAGAGCCTGGAGCCTGTTTCAGATTCTGTGTCTGTCTCCCTCTCTCTCTCTCTCTGACCCTCCCCCACTCATGCTCTGTCTCTGTCTCCAAAATAAATAAACGTTAAAAAAAAAAAAAAAAAAAAAAAAAAAAGACTCCCCACCAGCAATTCCTAGCCTAACAGCGCATCAGCAGAGGCTCGTCAGAAATACAGCTCCAGAAGTTTCAGAACATCATGTACCTGCTGTGCAGAGATGCTCTGCACCACATGCTTCTCCACCCAGTTTATCATGTGCTCTTGTTCCTTTCGACGCATCATGTTCTGCACAGAGATGTGATAGTCCAGGCGATTCTTTACCTCCTTGTATACTCTATGCAGCCGTTCCCGGTAAGTAAGTTCCAGTGCCATAGCAATGTTATTCTGAGACAAAATTAAGAATTGATGAAAACTTTATGCATAGTTGAAGGATCATTTCCACTCTGCGGATTCTGCCAGTCAGAACACCCCACCACTTTCTTGTACTTTACACAAAATTATTTTATTTGAGTAAGAGACACATGCGATAAAAAATTCTAATAGCATATTTACAGTAAAAGTATGTTTGAAAGTATATACAGTAAGTTTCCTCCAGTCCCCCCACAGGCCACCATCTTCCTGTATTTCCTCCCAGAAACATTCAATAAACAAAATACAGGTAAAGGCAGGCACACGCACGCACACACACCCACACATCCCTTTTACTAATTATGACACGTAGATCCACCTCAATTTTAAGTTACATTGAATTCTACCATACTGGTGGTTCCATAATGCAGTTTAATTAACTAAGTTCTATTAACAGATTAGACTGCTTCCCGTTTTTTTCTACTACAAATATTGCTGCATCTGCTGCGTATGTCTGCACTTGTGTGTCAGTCTCTATTGTAATAATAACATCTGTTGAGTACCTACTATGTTCTAAACACTGTGTGTCAATTCAATGAAGTCTTATCATCACACCATGGGACAGTTACTATTACTATATCCATTTTATGGTAAACAAACTGAGGCAGAAGCTAAGGAACTTGTCCAAGGTTACAGAGCTAATAAACTGTGAAGCCAAGATCTGAATACAAGGAGCCAGGCTCTAAAGCCCATGCTCTTAAACTGATCAACACTGTCAAATTCCATATAAACTTGTACTACTTCATTCTCCTACTGGCAACACAAACCCTGACCAATGATGTTTAGAAAACCTTTTACCTCATGCTATTCTCATAAGCAGAAAAAATGAACTTTGTCATTATCTAAGGAGAAAATTTACATATTTAGGAACCATTTACATGTACTCACTTATCAATGGTCCATGTCCTATGCCTAGTTTTCTACTGGGATATTGGTCTCCCCTAAGGTAACTACCCTTTTGTGTCACATGGAACACACACAGTCTTCCCAGTTGGTCATTTAACTTTGTTTATGCTAATTTGTACGTGTAAAATTTTTATGAGATCAATTGAACAAGTTTTCCTCTTATAATTTCTGGAGTTTTGCAGTTTTTCTATTTTTATTCTCTTTCAAGTTTTTATTTAAATTCCAATAAATATGCAGCATATTAGTTTCAGGTGTACAATACAGGGATTCAACATTTCCGCACATTATCCGGTGCTCATCACAAGTGCCCTCCTTAATCCCCATCACCTATTTCACCCAACCCCCTGCCCCCTCCTCTCCAGTAACCACCAGTTTGTTTTCTACAGTTAAGTGTCTGTTTCTTGGTTTGTCTCTCTCTTGCTCTTTCCCCCCTTTGCTCCTTTGTTTTCTTAAATCCCACAAGTGAAATCATATAGGCTGTCTTTCTCTGACTTATTTCACTTAGCATACTACTATCAACTCTATCCACGTCGTTGCAAATGGCAAGATTGCATTCTTTTTTTATGGCCGAATAGTATTCCATTGTGTACATATACATCTTTTTTATCCATGGATTTTTTTTAAACTGAGGTATAATTTAATTTTTATAAACTGAAGTGTAATTTCAAGTATATAACATAAATTCAGTATTTTGCATTCATTGTGAAATGGTCACCGGAGTAAGTGTAGTTAACATCTGTCACCACACAGAAGATCCTGATTTTGTTATCTTTATTAGAAAGGCTTTGCCAACTCCAAAGGAATTGTATTTTTTTTCACGTTCTCTTTTTCCACTTTTATGGTTTCATTCCTCAGAAAGACCTTTAATTCATTTGAAATTTATTTTAGTAGAAAGCAAAAAGTAGGAAGCCAAACTCATGTCTACACAGGGGCCCAATTCTCTCCCCTCTATGATGAAACTGGCATGTCTAAATTGCCTTAGCGTTTAGACCTTCTCTTCCGTGGCACCACCCTGACCTTCCTTTCATGCAATGCACATACTACGTATAGTTTCTTATAATCTTATAATGGGTTTTCATATTTGGCAGGATAGGTTCTCACTACTTCTCTTTTCCAAAATATTCCTGGGTATTCTGCTTCTATTAATAATCAATTTGTCCAAGCCCCAACATCCCCTACCCTCAGGCTATCAGTATTTTCCTTATAAGAATGTGTTAAATTTAGAGATTAAAGCAGGGAGAGTGTATCTCTTTATAATATTGAGTCTTCCAATCTAAGAACAAGGTTCTTAGAACCTTAAACCACATGAGCATTTTCTATTTTTTGAAGTAAAAAGTTTGTACTTTTATAGCGAGGTGTACTCGATGCATCGCTTCCTAGATGGTTTATCTTCTTCCACTGTATTTTCTAACTGACTGCTATTTGTATACGGAGGGCACTGATTTCGTTTCTTAGTAACGTTGCACCCGAACAGCTGACTGAATTTGATCATTAAAATTTTTTAACATTTATTTATTTATTTTGAGAGAAAGAGAGAGCACACGCACAAGCAGGGGAGGGGCAGAGAGGAGAGACAGAATCCCAAGCAGGCTCCACACCATCAGCGCAGAGCCCGATGTAGGAGTCGAACTCACAAACTGTAAGATCGTGACCTGAGTCAAGATCAAAAAGTAGGATGCTTAACTGACTATGCCACCCAGGCGCCCCGAATTTCGTTATTAAGTTATGTTGATTCTCTTAGGTTTTCTAGGTATATAATTAGGTAAGCTTTAAATTATGATAACTGCCTCTGCTAAATTACAGATCTTTTATTCCTTTCTCTTCTCTAATACCACCTACTACCTCTAGATTAAGATCAAATCAACAACAGTGACAGGGACATTGTTATCTTTTAGTCTGTAGTGTGAATCCTTGCAGATCTGCCTGTTACACAGAGACATTAATCTCAAGTAGGCCCTTAATACCTCTAAGTACATTTCTTTAGTCCATTCATCTTCCTGGCCTTCTTTCTCCTAATCTCTGGTACCTCCTTGACTACTTTCACTCTCAGCAAATGACCTTCATCCTGCTTCACTGAGAAAAGGGGAGCAGTAAGAGAACTTCCACAAACTTCTACCACCACATAACCTAGTACACCTGAATCCATACTCGTGTACTTGCCTTCCTCTCTGTAACTGCGGCCGAACCGTGGATGCAGCCCATCCCCCTGCACGCTATGTCCCAAGCCCTCTGGCCTACTGAAGGACATCACTCCAGCAAACCTCTCTTCCCTTTTCTTGCATCAGTTTTTCTCTCTCTCCTAAATTCTATCAGACACTAACATGTAATCATATTTTCCATCTTTTAAAAATCTCGATTCCTACATCCTCCCCTCCTAGCTGCTAATTTCTCTGCTCACTATTACAGTAAAACTCCTTGACATTTTTGACAGTTGTCCTTACTGACTCCACTTTCTTCTTTCCACTTTTTCTTCAACCTACTCCAATCACTTTACTAAAATAGCCCTTACCAAGGTTACCAAGAACCTCCATGTCGCTAAATGTACAGCAAATTCTTAGGCCCTTTATTTCCTCACCATAACTAGGATGACTACAGATTGACACTGTCCTTGTTTTCACCTGTTTTGTTTTTGTTTTTTTCTTTTCATCATGTTCTAGTCTTGTAATTTTAAGTACCATCTGTCAGCTCATGACCTCCCCAATCTCCAGCCTAGAATCCTCCCCATAAATTCCAGACTCCTACATCCAATGGTCTGTACCTAACAACTGTACTTGGCTAACTTGTAGGCATTTCAAACCAGTGCTACAAGACTGAAGGCTATTTGCCAACAAAGCAATCAGAGTGACACTTCAACAAAAGTGGGATTGTATTACTCCTCTACTTAAAAGCTTCAATGACTTTCTCATTCAGAGGACAAAGTCCATAGAGAAGCCTAAAAACTTTACCTGATCCAGCCCCTGACCACTATCTACTTTGCTACGTTTTCTCCTCCTCACTCATGCCTCTTCAGCTACACTGGTGTCCTCACTCTTCCTGGACTACACCAAACAAGTTTCCAGGTGTAGGCCCTTGTGATTTTTCTTCCCTCTGCTGCAACGCTATTTTCCCGGAAGTCCACATAGCTTGTACCATCACTTCTTCAGGTCTCTGTTCAAGTATCACATTAGAGATCTTTCTAGACTGCCTGATAAAAATAACTCCCCCCTTGTAAATCTCTTTTCCTCTAATTAGTTCCTTTTAACTCTATTCCTTTCCTAGTTAATTGTTCTACATCTCACTTATTACCAGTTGGCATTCCCATCTGCTCAATTATTGTTTTTCTATCATTCTCTCAACCCCTGGCTAGAAAGCAGACTCCCATGAAGGCAGACTTTCTTTTATTCCCAACACTTGCCTTGACGATCAGGAGCTATTAAGTATTTCATAAACAGAAAATTAGTGACTACCTATTTGAGTCTTATGAAAAAGCTGTATCTTCAAAAGTCAGATTTTATTTCATTCTCTGGTTGAAATCTAAATTATGTACAGAAAGGTTTTAAAGTTTTCTGAGGTTTTTAAACATTTACGTGTTTGAGAATCCTTATGAATCAGTTTTTAAAAACATAGATTCTGCTTCCAGTCTTTGACTGGGTCCAAAAACCTGCACCAAAGACAACTGACATATGTGGAGACCGCACTAAGAAATACTGGCCTACATCCTTAATATTTTAGATACTTGTATCTCATTTTTCATTTCATACATGCTTCTGTAACATAAAATATCAATATAAGGCCATGTCACTGTAAATATCAGGCATAAAGCACTGGGCTCAGAGGAGATAACAATATGATTGTTAAAGCAAAAATACTTGAACGTGTTCCAAAAATGTTCCAGAAACTAAGTAGTTTAGCATCTAATGATGCCTTGACCGTAGTAAAAAGTTCCACTGTTTTCTGAATTTGCTTTGTAAACTGGAATATCAGGTATCAGATTTCCTCACAGCAAGCATATATGAAACACAGAGCACGTACTTTGCCTATGGCCTTAGAGAGCGAATACCATTTTTTAGTCAGCCATAATTTAATAACTACTTTCCTTCTGTGTGGATCCAAAATATGTTCTTTTATAACTTTTAATTTTAGAGTAGTAATTCTAATTATTTATCCATTTGACAGATATTGAATATCTAAATAGCTGTAATTGCCAACCCCCACCAAAATCTCTTTTCTTAATAAAATATGTTCAACATATTCAACCATTCCTCATAAGAGATTCTAATTTTTGTTTTAAATGCACATAAACGAGTAACCATTCTCCTTAGGAGGTTCTGAAACCTACCCTCTGGACATCAAAAAGGTAATGGCGCTTTTGAACCAGTGCTTGCTGTGACTTTTCCATATCAATTGCATCCTGGATCTGCTTGATGGAAGCCTGTTTCACCTCTTCTAGTTGGGCAATTTTTTGCTGCAATTATAATTTTACAACAAAGATCAATGAAAGCATAAAGGATAACAAGAATAACTTCATTTCATGCTTCTTCAAAGTTATATTCTTCGTTTGTGAAAACACCCACAAAGAGACATACAGACACAGGAAAAAAATGCACAAATTCTTAAAAATAATTGCCCACAATAGTTACACAACATCCTGTTGAATGAAAAAAACTGGAAAAACTGGAGAAAGTTTGGTAGATTTAAAAAAATTTATCTCAAATTAGTAACTAGCATTAACACAATTTTCCTCATTATAATTAAATTCACTTCTTGTTAATTAACATTAACATCAGAAACATCACTTGATGGCATTGATGCTTTCAATTTTTTTTAATGTTTATTTATTTTTTAAAAAAAAAAATTTTTTTTTTCAACGTTTATTTATTTTTGGGACAGAGAGAGACAGAGCATGAACGGGGGAGGGGCAGAGAGAGAGGGAGACACAGAATCGGAAACAGGCTCCAGGCTCTGAGCCATCAGCCCAGAGCCCGACGCGGGGCTCGAACTCACGGACCGCGAGATCGTGACCTGGCTGAAGTCGGACGCTTAACCGACTGCGCCACCCAGGCGCCCCAATGTTTATTTATTTTTGAGAGAGAGAAAGAGAGAGCAAGCACAGAGCCTGACGCAGGGTTTGAAGTCATGAACTGTGAGAACATGACCTGAGCCAAAGTTGGATGCTTAACCGACTGAGCCACCCAGGCGCCCAGCATTGATGCTTTCAGCACAATCTAAATTGAGAAATCAGGTTTATGATTCTTACCTCATTGAGTTTATCAGCAAATTCTCCAACAGAGGCACCATATTTTTTAATTATATAGATAAGCAATCCTATTGTTGATACGGCAGTAAAGGTCTCTGCAGTGATCACATATATTTCTTTGGACAGAAAATATAAGATAAGCCCAGTTCCAAGCACATAGGGTCCTAAAAGAAAGAAAAGTTATTTTATGATGGATATACTGTATCTGAAAGGGAAGACAAAAACCTCTGCATTTTATTAGTTGAAGGTATTATATAACGATTTAAGATAACTGGATTTAAAGATGACCCTGCCCTGAGGAGCCATATGGTAGAGTTGAAAGAATAAGGATGTGGACTCCAGGAAATCTGACTCTATAACACGTAAGAAATATTAATAATCTCTGAATTTAGTTTCCTCATCTGTAAAATGGGAATGGTACCTTCTTCACAGGGTGGATGAAACTGAGAAATAATGTATGTAAAGTGCCTAGCACAACTGCTTAACAAACCTAAACGTCAGGTTACTTCCAGAAGTAATTTGTGCGGCAAAATATACTATTTCTTTATATTGAATAGGAAACAGACACTGGAAATAAGCAAAAAGAACCCAATATAAAAGCTGTATGAATTAAATAAATCGCAGGATTCTCAATTCTTACAGCACCTAATTGCAATGCTACAAACATAGCTATCTTTTTCTTTAACCAGGACATGAGTTCTGAAAGGACACAAAAGCATGATGTATGTCTCTTTAGGATCTTCTGCTATGCCTCAAAACATGCAAGACAAGGACAAAGCCGGCTTTAGGGCAGCATTTTACAGTTTTTCTGAGCAACACTAGTACCAAAGAATGTTAGGATGTATTATGAAAATAAAAGGGTTATAGTCTAAAATGTATTTTATCCATTTTCCTGAAAAAACTTTCAACAGTTCCTTTTTTAAAAAATATTTGCCTCCAATATATAAATTTTATTTTTTTTAAGTTTATTTATTTTGAGAGAGAGTGTGCATGCATGCCCACGTGGGACAGAAAGAGGGAGAGAGAATCCCAAGCAGGCTCTTCACTGTCAGCAGGGAGCTCCTAGAAACAGTGAGATCATAACCTCAGCAGAAATCAAGAGTTAGACGCTTAACTGACTGAAGCACTCAGATGCCACTCCAGTATACAAACTTTAAATCTGACTGTGAATCAGAAATTTTATTTTATCTAATGTTTTTCTTATTTTTGAGAGCGCACAAGTGGGGGAGGGGCAGAGAGAAGGGGACAGAGGATCTTAAGCGGGCTCTGCGCTGACAGCAGTGAGCCCAATGTTCGGCTTAAACTCATGAACTATGAGATCATGAAATGAGCTGAAGCTGGATGCTCAACCAACTGAGCTACCCAGGTGCCCTGAGTGCAAATCAAAAGTTTTAAGTATGAATTTGCGAAAAAGCCTATTCATATGTAATGTTTTTTATCACCTATGGGGATCTGAGGACCCTAATGTTTCTTGCAAATTCAGGTACAGAAATGCTATTTTAGGCCACCCCCTGGAGGGTTAAAACAAAACAAACAAAAAAACCCAAAAAACTTTGGTTTCCTATGTTCCACAGTCACACCAGTAGTTGTAGCAAGAAAGGCACTGCAGAAAAGTAAAAAAGTAAAAGTAAACACTGAATTGGAGATCCTGGGTGTAAGTCCAACTCAGTCACTAAAGACAGAATAAATGTCAGCAAATTATTTGCTAGTTCTTCTGTGAAATAAAAAGTTCTTACAGGACTGTTGTTAAGGATTAAATAACGTAAGTGAAAGAATACTGCATTACAAAAATGTAAGATCTCAGAATAGTTTATGCCTTTTTAAAAGGGAAAAACCTAATATGGCCCAATTTCTGTTTTAATTCTTATATATACAAGTTAATAATCTCTATGATCTTACCTAGCTTTATTTCAATCCATAGTTCTTCCACTAACTGACAATACCTTATACAACTACTCGTTTCTTTACTGTCTGTCCTGTAACAGAACACGTGTTCCATGATGGCAGGCACCTTAGTTTGCCCCTGTATGCCTAGAAGAATGCCCTGCATAGGGCAGCCATTTAATAAATGTGGTGTATCAACAAATGGCACAACGCTATAAAATCAAGTTAATATCCCTAACACATTTACTCCAAAGACAAGTTAGAGCAACCAAATCAAAAGTGTTACATTGAATCACTTCCACAATTTACTTTTGACTTCATTTTTGGGGTATATATGGAAGAGGTAAGAGGCCACTATAATCCTAGGTACACATAAACCATACCATGTAAACATACTACCAAACACTGGGCAAATGCTTACCTGTTACGCCAGTTTTGGGATAAAGGAACTGGAAGAACTCCTCGGGGATCAGCCCAAAACGAACTTTTCCTCCATATTCAGGAAGAGGTGGTACAGGGGCAAGGCTTGGTTGCCCTGTGTGAAAGATCCTTGTTGCCTGCAATACCCTTCGGGTAGCAATTATACAAATTTAAAGCCTGTTCTTTAAAAAGAACACAATGTACGCACAATTAGTAGAAACAATGAATGGGGATGAGGACAGAGGCGGTTTCCCACTGTCATAATGGAAAGGGAACAGACCAGGAACAGGAAAGGGAGGGTTCAATAATTAGCTGTGTGACAAAGGTGAATGACTAAAACATTTGTTTTATTTTTTAAAATGTTTGTTTATTTTTGAGAGAGAGAGCATGCAAGTGGGGTAGGGGCAGAGAGAGAGAGAGACAGAGGCTCTGAAGTGGGCTCTGTGCTGACAGCAGTGAGCCTGACATACGGCTCCAACTGATGAACCACGAGATCATGACCCGAGCCAAAGTTAAGATGTTTAACTGACTGAGGCACCCAGGTACCCTGACTGGAAGTTTTATGTAACTATCCACCCAAACCAGAAGCCCTTCTGTAGGTCTTAAAGGTCATCTGTCTAGCACTTTGTATGTCTATTACTGGAACTGAAAACATAACATAGACCCTGCAGCCAGATTATCTGGGTTTAAATCCTAGATGTGCCACTAGACTTTGAGCAAGATTAAGCTTCTGTAATCAGATTTCTCTCCGTAAAGTGGGAATAAAGAACATGCTTTTATAGGGTTGCTGTGAGGATTTTATGTAAAGTCTTAGAATGGTGCTAAGCATACGGTAAAGTTCTACGTAAGCGATTAGCTATTACAGTACAGGTCCACTGTGTTGAGAGCACCTTGATGGCAAGGACTTTGGCCCTTCTGAATATGCTCTGCGATGGTGTGCTAACTAATCATGGTGTGAAACAGGCCTTTTCAGTGTCGGACAGATTAAGTTGGTCTTTAAGCTGAACTGCTGTGTACAAACTCGAGACCTCTATCCATTAGTTCTAATGTTATTTTTCTATGTAACACACATAATACTCGTGCATCTGGGTTAAACATCTTCAGTTCTCTCACAATCCTAACTGTCCCCCACAAGGAGCTGTTTGGTTTTATTTACTAAAAGGAGGTATACAGAACTGAACATAATACTCTAAATACAGCTTGATCAATTCATTCATTCTCCAAATATACACGGAAGACCTGCAAATGCCATTATTGGGCTTGAATCACTGTACTATTACCATGGGTTTGTAAACTATGCTCATATTCCAATAGCTCAAGGTTGCATTTTTAGAAGTTACAGTATATTGGTATTTCATTAAAATTCTGATGAAATAAAATCCTCTAGTCTTTTTATATATGCTGTCAGCTCCGTCTCCTTCAAATTCCCAACATGTTTTTGTCCCCCAGCCCCTGCTCTGCCTCTATCCCTCTGCAATGTAGGCGTTTATACTATTTCATTGATGTTGGTTTGCTGCTTGTCTTTTGAATATTTCTCCTCTCAATGTCTTGGCTAGCCCACCAACTTTTGAAATCTGAGAATCATGCTCAAGATTCTTTCATTTAAATGAGGGTTTCTCAACCTCACCACTACTGACTTTCTGGACTATTGTCAATTTTTTTGTTGCTGTGGAAGGCTGTTCTGTGCACTGTAGAGTGATTAGCAGTACCC
Source organism: Felis catus (assembly GCF_018350175.1). NCBI lineage: Eukaryota > Metazoa > Chordata > Mammalia > Carnivora > Felidae > Felis > Felis catus. Next base: position 95,037,329 of record NC_058375.1, on the reverse strand, counting down.
CCAAGGCCTTTATACACAAGATGCCAATTAGCATCCCCTCTCCCACCCAGTGGTGACAACCAAAAATGTCTTCAGACATTGCCAAAATGTCCCCTGGAGAGCAATACTACTCCAGGACGAGAACCAGATTTAAATCAGTGGTTTAAAGCTTGAACTATAGAAGTTGCTTCAACAAGTTCTTGAACTATTTAAACTTGCTTGTTTAAACTATAAAACTTGCTTCAGACCAACTCAAATTCTCTCCCCAACTGCCTTAGTTCAAGCCCTCATTATCTCTGGCCTAAACCAGTTAACAATCCCAAACCTGGTCTCCCTGCTTCTCGACAAATATACCTCTTAAACTTAGCTCCTCCCCGCTACTGCCAATGTTTTTAAAATGCAAATTTGACTTTAAAACTCTTCAATAGGCTCTCCTGCCTACAGAAAACAAACTCCTTAATATAGCATACACGATTCAGCACCTGTCAGATTTTACATCATCTTCCTTCATTCTCCTACCCTCTAGCCATATGGAACTACTCAGAGCTCTCAAAAACAAACAAAAAAACCAAAAACATGCCTCATGCTGCTCCTTCTGCCTGGTATGTCTTTCACTAAACGGCTGCCAAGCCCAAGCAGCCTTCACAACATTTCAAGCATATCCTTTATAAAGACCTCCCCAATCTCACATTCAGTCATCCTTATGTCAGGTGTTGGCAGTACAGCAATGAGCAGACAAGGTCCCAGCCTTCACATTCTAGTGGGGTTGTGGAACGTATGAGTGTATAGGTCCACATACAATTTCAGGCACTGAAAGTCTATGAAGAAAAATGGGGTGGGGTAAGGTAAGGAGCTAGGGAGCAATGCAGTGCAAAAGGCTTTTTTGGTAGGAGGTCAGACGACACATGAGTCAATGACCTGGGGAAAAGAGAGAACAAGTCCAAAGACCCAAGGCAACAGTAAGCTTGGCAATTTTCAAAGGAACAGCGAGAAGGCCAGCACGGCTGGAGAGTGTGCTAAAAAGAGAATATAAAGAGATAAATCAAGAGGGAGGATGAGATCAATTCATGTTGGATCTTCTGCGTTATGGTAACTCTGAATTTTATTTCAGTGGGATGGGGAGCTCTGGAGGGTTTTGTTGGGACTGGGAGGAGGGGTGGGGGTCATGTAATCCTTAAGGCTACTGTGAGAACAGGTTGTAACAGGACAAGAACGGAGATGCAACAAGACTAGTTAAGAGACTACTGAAATAGACCAGGTGAAAGTTGACAGTGGTTCATACTTCAGTAGCAGTGGTAGTGAAAAAAACAAGAGTCCAGATAAAATCTGGAGGAACGGCCTTGTTGAATGAATTAAATATGGAATGTGGAAGGAGAAATCAAGGATGTTCCCTATATCTTATATACAGTTATTTTATTTATGACTTCTATTACAATTACTTGTTAACTTGTCTGTATGGAATCTTTTTTTTTTTCTGATAAGCTAGAAGCAATTACAGCCTCACTTTATTGCACACACAAAAATGACAGATGGATTAAAGCCATTTTTTCAAGGCACAAATAGCTATCAAATCTGGCAAGATTTAGGACTAAGTCGGGAAGCAAAAAGAAATTCCAAAGAAAACTGACATGTTTTATGAAACATGAGTGACAGACGGTAACACTAATCACATACTATGTATCAAGCACTGTTCTTAGAGTTTCACAGGAACCAAGTCTCTTAGTTCTCATAACCCACAATGTACTATTATCTCCATTTTGCAGATGAGGAAATTGCAGTCACACAGCATTACAAGTGGAGGAACCAGGTGTATCACGTTCTAGCTTTAGAGTCTTTGCTCTAAACCATTACTCTCTACCACTGCCTTCTCTAGAAGACTGAGCTCCACAAAACCAAGTTAGTTAGCCTTCCTCATTTTTCTATCTTTGGTTATGTAGGTAGGAAGACATTTACTGAACGAATGATTTCTCTGACTCTTAAGATTTGGTAGTAAAAGTTGGAATCTGGGAGAGACTGAAAACAACATTCTTCTTCTTCAAAAACAGAACTCGTTTTTGGGTATGCAATCTATCAACTCCGATTCCGGCTGTGGACTGTGGCAGCTACCTCTAGCTGAAGGTCAGAAGGGAAAGGGGCGGGGCTTAGAAGACACCAAACACCAGTTTCCAGCTTAGTTACAACACATCGCTTAGCCTGTTAATCTTTGCCGTGAGATAACACAATGTTCCAGGCGGTTAGAACAACACAAATGTTTGAATGAGGCTTTAAGCTTTTCAAAATTACCTAAAGAGGGTAACTTCAGGCCTAAAGCTAAAAGGGGGTTACAGAGAAATGAAACGAGGTGATAAAACAAGGACGAAGGGCAGTATTACACCTCTCCTACTTACCCTGGACCGAGGAAGGCTGCGTTCTTCAGACGGGGGGCTACACAGAAACAAGGCGCAGGTCAGCAAGGTCAAGGTGAAATCTCGTCTGCCCCTCCCTCGGTCCCCGCGAGGCCTGCCCACTAAGACCATTGACTCCTCTTTCCTGTCCCCCGGGACTCCCACGCTTCCCTTACGAGAGACGTAATTCATTCTCACTCAGGCCCAAGTCTTGCTGCGCCTTTCTACACCCCATTTCCTCCCACCCCTCCCATGGAATCCTAGACGCATTCCTTTGCAATCATCCTGATAGCCCGGACTAGGGTCTAGACGGCTCACCCGCTGCAGCGGCCGCAGAAAGCACCACCCGGGACAGCATAGTCAGCGACGGTCCACGCAGCACTCTCCGCGTCCTAGTGACCCGGGCAAGAGACACTGTCAGGGGCGGGAGCAAGATGGTCGCTCACAAGTCTCGCGAGAACACAACGTTGCGTCCTCTGGCCATTAACTGGCCTCGGATTTTTTTCTCGCGATAAGAGGCACGGCACGCGGAGACCCTTTTGCCAGAGCGCAGCCGGCTGCGGAAGGGAACCGTACAAGCAATTCTCGCGAGATGTAGAGTGACCGTAGCTTGTGGAGAGGGGCGGAGGCCCAGAGGGGCACCACGTGGGGACTGCCGGAGCTGTCTCGGGCGGGCGTTCAGTTTGGGTCTAGGTTGGAGTTGGAACCGTGGAGATGCGAAAGGAAACGCCGCCCCCACTAGTGCCCTCGGCGGCCCGCGAGTGGAACCTTCCCCCTAATGCGCCCGCTTGTATGGAACGACAGTTGGAGGCTGCGCGGTATCGTTCTGGTGAGCCAAGATCCCGGGCCTGGGAGCTCCCTCATCCTGCCCGGGATGCCCTTTCCCAGGACTGGCCTTTCCAGCGCTCCTTCCCGCCCCGCATGCCTTCCTGACCCCCGCCTCGCGTCGCCTAGTTCAGTCCCCAATCTTAACCCCGCGTTCCTGAGCTCAGACCCAGACCCGGCCCGCGTGCTGTTCAATGTGGTCACCATGGAGACGAGCCCTTCCACTAGTCCCGTGCTGACAGCTTGTACTTCCCTTAGATGGGGCGCTCCTGCTCGGGGCCTCCAGCCTGAGTGGCCGCTGCTGGGCTGGCTCCCTCTGGTTGTTCAAGGACCCTTGTGCCGCCCCCAACGAAGGCTTCTGTTCCGCTGGAGTACAGACGGAGGCCGGAGTGGCTGACCTCACTTGGGTTGGGGACAGAGGTATCCTAGTGGCTTCCGATTCAGGTGAGTCACTTTCTCCTCGACCCCACAGGTGAAATAGATGATGGGATACTGGTCGGGCTGGACTCAATCTTTAATGTTACATAATCAGTGCTTAGGGGGGCTTGAGGGTATTGGCCAAAGGAGAGCTCTTGTGTAGTGGGAAAATACCTTTCGGAGACTATAAATTGCATGGGGGGAATTTCTAACAAAATTAAGGAATGGATAAGAACCATTTTATGTTTCCAGTAACCTTCCCAGTATCTCTCCTCAAACCCAGACAATCTTGATCCTAAAGATGATGCTTAAGTCAGTTTGTGTTGTCTCTTTCCATTTCTTCCCATTTTCTTCTTTTTAAATGTCTTTATTTTGCTTCCTTTGTTTTGAAAGTCAGGTTCAGCAATGGAGTCTTTGACATTAAAAAAAATCAGTATTTGGGTGTTGGAAGGCATGCATAGAAGTGGGGCATTAAAAACTGAGCCTCTCTGACAGTTGAGCATGAGCACTACATATTCAAGACAACTTTTGGGGTGTTTTCTGTACTTAATCTGTCCCTGTACAAGACATTCAGTTATTCAGCATATTTTTAAAGATGCTGTGAGACATTTATGCAAGTTGTTCAACAAAAACTAATGTTCAAGCGATTGGGAAGATTTAACCACACTGGGCTCTGTGCTACATAGATTGTGGAGACTTTAGCCTTGTCTCCTGGGACTTATTTTCCAGTGTTTTCTCACTGGAAGCCAGATAATGAATTTTGCCCGTCATTCCACCTTTCCTTGTCTTTCTAGAAGTTTTCCCCACCTCATTTTCTGGATTGTTAACTAAGTAAACAGTAATGCCAGCATAAAGCCAGATGGCTTGGAAATTAGCTAAATCCTCTGATGATAATGGATTTTGCTTTTATAGCAATAGCTTACTTTGTTAGTTTAGTGACAATGGATTCACTTGAATCTTAGACGTGAGTTACTGTCTTGGTGTTGTCCATGCTCATTTCCCTCAACCTTCACCCCACTCCCAACAGGTGCTGTTGAATTGTGGGAGCTGGATGAGAATGAGACACTCATTGTCAGCAAGTTCTGCAAGTATGAGCATGATGACATCGTGTCTACAGTCAGTGTCCTCAGCTCTGGCACACAAGCTGTCAGCGGTAGCAAAGACTTCTGGTGGGTCCTTGTGTTCATCGCTCCTGTATTTTAGACCTCTGCTGGGTGCCTTTACTATCTTATTAACCTCATCGAGTAACGTTTTGGGCTTATTGTAAGATCCCGGTGATTAATTATGATTAAGATTTTCTTAGAGATATTGCAATCTATTGTGAATAGACCTTAGTAGCAGCCCAGTAAGCAATGACGTAGGACATGTCAAAGGAAGTTCTTGTTTGAACACCTGTTTTTATGTAGGTAGTATAGGTCAAAATTAAGACTCTGTTTCCTTTTGTTTCTTAGTATCAAGGTTTGGGACCTTGCCCAGCAGATGGTACTGAATTCATACCGGGGTGAGTACACATTCTTTTCAGTCTGGCCTTAGCTGTTTTGTTGTTATTCTCCCCTTGGGCTCATTGACTTTGGATGTTAGGGGCAGCAGTTCCTTGCCCTCTGCCTGATGGTTTTCTTCCAAAACTATAGTCAGGCCCCAGTATCTATCCCTAGCCTTTTCTGAATTTCCCTGTTTCTGGTAATGGCCCCACCATCTTCTTGGCCACAGGGGACTCCACCTCTCAGTCCTGTTCCCCCCTCCTGCTTCCTCACTATTAGTGGGTCCCCAAGTTCTTTGGAACCTTTTTCCCCTTGGTCAGGGATCTTCCTTTTTCTTTCTTTCTTTCTTTCTTTCTTTCTTTCTTTCTTTCTTTCTTTCTTTCTTTTTTTGTTTATTTTTGAGAGACCGAGTGTGAGTGGAGAATGGGGAGAGAGAGAGGGAGACACAGAATCCAAAGCAGGCTCCAGGCTCTGAGCTGTCAGCAGAGCCCAATGTGGGGCTCAGATCCACAGACTGTGAGATCATGACCTGAGCTGAAGTCGATGCTTAACCGACTGAGCCACCCAGGCGCCCTCCTGCTTTCCATTTCTGATGCTTTTTGTTTTCAGGCTTTACCTCGCAGAGATGGTGGTAGTCACCTCATCTCTCCACCTGTAGTCCCTCATCTTTTGTGGTTTCTGTGACTTGTGGATTAACATCCCCTTTTCTTGTCCTGGCATTCAAGCCCTTCTGTCACTCTCCCTTCAAACATACTGCTCTAATTAAACCCAAGCATAGTAGATCCTTGGCCTTCTCCAAGTATAAACCTGAGACGTGGGAATCTCGAGCTTTTGAGTATTCACTTCCACAAAAGTTTTGTTTTTCTGGTGAGAACCATCACTTCGTATTAATGTTACTTTTTCTGCTTACTTTCATTAATAGCAGTACCAGTTGACTTTGTTCTGAGAGCCGTTCTTCATGAAGATGACATCTTCACGAAGATAACGCGTAGAGCATTAATGTGTGTGTGGCTAAGAGATGTTCATTCAATGGCTAAGGGCCTTTCCCTGCCAATTCTAACTTTGGAGTGCGTGATTCACTATGTGCCAAAGCAAAATCAAACTCATACACATCCTGGACCTTCAGGGTCCAAGACCCATAAACAGTCAAACAATGTTAAAATGCTGGTGCTGGAGTCTGTTACGTGTGCCTTTTGTTTCTTAGGCCCACGAGGGGTTTTCCTGGTCTGTGCTAACTCTTTCAGTACTTCCTCTGTTCAGCTTTTTTCATTAGTTCTTTGTATTTTTGTCTGAATTGCAAATCCCCTGAGGGCAGAGGCACTACGTAGTATCTTTTTTTTTTTTTTTTTTTAATATAATTGATTGTCAGTTTAGCTAACAAAGTGTATGTAGTGTGTTCGGTTTTGGGGGTAGATTCCCGTGATTCATCGCTTACGTACGGCACCCAGTGCTCATCCCAACAAGTGCCCTCCTCAGTGCCCATCACCCATTTTCCACAGTGTGGAAGTTCCTCAAAAAGTTAAAATAGAACTACCCTACGTCTTTATCTTTTATACTTTCCCATGGTGCTTGTGTCTGAGCTTTGCTTTCACTTGAGCAATCCTTTGTCATTGTGTTGGCTTTCTGTGGATTCTAGGGCAAGGAAAGAACTACGGAAGGTGGTTTGATTACATTCTCCTGTCTTGGGGCAGAGCCATATTCAGACCACTTCAGGTAATCTGGTCAGATGCCATTATAGTAGGTGGTTTCCACAGCCTGTAATTAACACATAGCAGCGACCTTCAGAATTTTTAGCATGTCGGCCTGAAAATTTTTCAAAAAATTACCCTCTCACACGTTTTTATATTGGCAACTAATTTAAGTTTAAATAGTTGCAAAGGAAGTAATTTCTGGTCATTTATTGTCTACTGGTTTCAAGGATATGTTTGTCAAAATTTTGGACTTGGAGATTAAGCCTCTTCAATATGCAAAATATCTACCGAATAACCTAACTGGCTAAAAACCAATCAGCACTGTTATGCCAGCTGGCCACGTTAGACTTCGCTTCCTGTCAGAAAAAGTCCGACTTCGTTTTTAGGTTCAGTTAGACTTGTCAGATGTGTCCTTACCACAAGCGTTTGCCATATTTTTCAAAATTGTCATTGTTAGGCAGAAACGGAGATAAGTCCCAGAGCCACCCTGGTGCTCGTGTGTTGTGGTTTGTGGTCCGGTGAAACGGGGCCAGCCCCTCCACTGGATTTTACCCAGGTGCTCTTTCGTTTACTCTCTGGTTCTTAGGGAAAAGCCCCTTTGGGGGTTTTGTACCCCTGTGGGTTTTGTACCCCTAGGCATCGTGCCATGGTGAGGTGTGGGACGGCCGAGAGGTACGTGTGCCTTCTACGCCTGGGAAAACGGGAATGTGAGAGCGGAGGGAGGCAAGGGGCACAGGCAGACTGCGGCAGCTTCTCGGTTCGATTTCAGGAAAGAGAACATCGGAAAAGTTCACTTCCCTAAAAGTAGCAGCGTCTAGAAGTCCCTCGAAAGGCTCTGTGTTACCTGGAGGTGTGTGTGTGCTACACAGCAGAATACAGTTGCTGTTCTGGGGTGTACATTCCTTCATGCTTCTTGCTCAGCCCCTAATTCCTCTTTCTTGTCTTTACTAATTCATTTTTCTCCCCCAAGCCTTTTTAGGTTCTGTAACTCCACCAACATTTTCTCCGGGGTTTTGTCTAATCCAAAATCTCTCACAGAACGGGTTAAGTCGCATCCTGAGACCAGGCCCGTTTCTCACACCTCCCTCGGTAGTATCTGGGCTGCTCGGTAGTAATGCGTCCAGCTTCTGCTCTGTCCTACTTCGCTTTCTCTCTCCTTCACAGCTCACTCCGGGCAGGTCACCTGTGTTGCCGCCTCTCCCCACAAGGATTCCGTGTTCCTTTCATGCAGTGAGGTGAGATACAGCCTCTCCTTCCCTCCCCACTTCCTAACCACACTCAAACCTCTGGCCACAAGTCTAGAGTGGACACCTGGCCGGCAGCTGCTTTGGGGATTGTGAAGCCTTTTTTCCATCCCTCCTCCTTCTAGGACAACAGAATTTTACTCTGGGATACCCGCTGTCCCAAGCCAGCATCACAGATGGGTGAGTCTGAGAGCCGGTGGTGGGAGGGTATACTAGCAACCCACCTGGCAGAGGCTTCCTTGGCAAGAGACAAAGGCACAGTCACCAGATCCTCAGTCATTGTGACACAGGGGACGTAATCACTCTCTTTCCCTCTGAGGTTCTATTGATTCCATTTTGTGCAGTGGGGACCAAAAGGAAGGGTAGGCTTGTGGGTGGCTGATTCCGTTCCTGGGACGGGTGGACAGAGGGGCCAGAATTGTTCTCTTCATGCTTTATGCATGAAACTTGCCTGTGACTCGGGTCCGTCCAGAAAGGGCAGGAGGCTGAGGGATCAATGAGGTTTTGAGGGTCAAGGGCAAGGACACAACTGTCTTCACAGGGTTTGGGAAGGCGAATAAAGGTGCTTCTGGGACTTAGAGTGACTTCGTTTGAGAAGCTTCTTCACAGAGCTAGGCTCTGAGTCTTATTTCAGAGCCCTCTTCTCTCTGCAGGCTGCACTGCCTCTGGCTACCTACCTACCTCCTTGGCTTGGCATCCTCAGCAGAGTGAAGTCTTTGTCTTTGGTAAGCCTGTCACACCACATTTTTATGCCAGGAAGGGGGAGGACGAGGGCACGCTGACCCTGTAACGCACAAGGCTCCAGCTGCACGATCTCAGCAGCGCACTTGGGCATCACCTGTATTATGCCAGTGATAAGGCGGGATGATCCAGAAGTGGTTTTCGTTTGGCTTTGGGAAAAAAAAAAAACATGACGACTTTTTTCCTCGTAGATTTGATTGCTGATTGTGCGTTCCAGCTCCTGTATTCCGGGCTTGGCTGCAAGTCAGTGGAGTGCAAAACAAGTGGATTGCTATATAGGGACTTCTGTTGCAGAATAGGGCTCACTCTCGTGCTCTTGTGGTGATGAGGCTGTGCGTGTGGTGACACAGTCTGTGGTTGAAATAATAACTACCTCATTCATTAATTTTCAACAACCACCAGTGACTAACGATCCCTACTTTACAAAAGAAGAAACTGATGCTCAGAATGGTTAGCTTGTGCAAGCTTGAGGAACTAGCATTCAGATCCAGGTCTGGCTGACGCCAGGGCCCATGCTCTTACCCACTGTGATGGGCTCCCTCTTTTCTCTAGGTGATGAGAGTGGGACCATCTCCCTTGTGGACACCAAGAGTGCAAGGTGTGCCCTCAGCTCAGCTGTGCACTCCCAGTGTGTCACTGGACTGGTGTTCTCCCCACACAGGTACTGTCCTTTGTTCCCAGGGGCCTGGTGGGTGTGAATGGGAACTGCACACAGGGAGTGCTTATGTTTGCAAAGCATTAGCTGATTAGGTCATTCCTTAAAGCAGACGGTGCTCTAATTAAGGTTTCAGAACACGAAAGATCTCTTAAGACCATAGTCCTTTTTTGGGTAGCATGGTCTTGTGTTCACATGGCTAAAATATGGTCTTGTTCCTGCACAACACCCAAAATGATGAATATCGTGGGCTTCTGGGACTGTGTGGTTGGGAAAGCCTGTGTTTCTGGGTTATTGCTGAAGCTGCAGGGAGGGCCTAGATGGGGTGGTTAGTTGCCGGGATGACGGTCAACCCCGGCTTGCTCCATTTCCCTCATCCTTCCCTGCAACTTGTAATGTGGACTTGAGTGGTAGCCAGACCTTAACCTGAGGTGGGGATCAGGCCACCTCCTCTGGGTTACTTTGGGGTGGGGGTTGAGGGCAAACCAGGTAGGATTTGTCTTGGAACCATGGCTTTACCTCTCATAACCACCCCCCGCCCCCTTGCTCTCCTAGCTCTCCCTTCCTGGCCTCTGTCAGTGAGGACTGCTCACTTGCTGTGCTGGACTCGGGCCTTTCCGAGGTGTAAGTGTGAAGTGGGGTCCTGTGACCGGGAATCGGGGACAAGAGCGGAGGGTGGCTGGGTCCTTTCTGTCTCCATGCACTGTCTCTCTCAAGGGGGCTGGGTGAGGGGAGCAGGCTGACACCGACCTTCTCCCCGTCCCCAGTGCTGGCTCACAACTGGCCCTGGTAGAGGAGGGGTGTGGTGGTCGGTGGGATTTCCAAGTCTGGTGTTCCAGCTGTCTCCCAGAAGGGGGCAGTCTACCCTTTTCACACGAAGAACACGTATATGAGATGCAACCTGCTGTGCAGTGAAAGGCACCAGAGTCCCTGAGTTATACTGCCTTCTTTGCCATGATGTGCTCTCTGATCCTGGCCCATGTTACTACCCTTGCTCTAGCCACCATTTCTTCATGAAGTTAGGGTGCTGGATTGAAGGGTTGATGAAGTTCTCTGGATGATTACACTCTATCCTGGTGACAAGGCCACACATCTGGTGAAGTTTGTATAACACATCCCAAAAAGGTGCCCTGGATGTGTTGGATTCTCTCTTTTCTCCAAGCCTGCTTTCTCCTCGTTCTCACCGTGCCCATACTTTCCTTTTTTCTCTTCTAGGTTTAGAAGCCGAGCCCACAGAGACTTTGTGAGAGATGCTACGTGGTCCCCGCTCAATCACTCCCTCCTTACCACAGTGGGCTGGGACCATCAGGTCACCCACCACATCGTGCCCACGGAGCCTCTCCCAGCCCTTGGACCTAAGAGTGTTGCTGAGTAGATAAGACAAAAAACAAATCCCCCATGAGTAACCACTCCCTTTGCCCTGCCCTCTCAGTCTGTGAGACCACACAGGAGCCTTATACACTATGTTGATACACTAGATCTGGGCAGTTAATAGGCATTGTCTCTCAGCCCAAGGAAGGCTGGATTCTGGGATCCTGTAGTCCTAGGGAAGAAAAACTTTCCTAAAATTGGATATGTATGTGTGTCTGAGTGTGTGTGTAGATGCATAGTTTTTGGTGGTGGGGGGGAATTAAAATCCATCTTATGTCTTTCCCAAGTCCTTCCCCCACCAAAAAAAAAAACAAAAACCAAAAAACCCCCAAAAAGTTCACAAAAGGGTTTTATGCTTCCTATGTAGCTGTGCATGAGGAATTGGCCGTGGCTAGATGGAATGTGGGATGTGGGCATCCCTGGATTCTTGGAAGCAGCTTATATACTACTCATGGAGATAGAAGCAACTTTATTTTTTATAAAACTTAATCTACCTTTCTCACGGGCAATGCTTCCATCCACAAAACTCTTGCCCGACTCACCTTGAGGAAGAGCCAGAACACTCATCATAGTTTTGCACATCTCCTTGCCGTGAAACTGACTCAAAAATACATTTTTTGGCTGGTGCCTGTGTAATGCTCCCCACCCCTCGTGGAGTTGTGTGTATGAAAGATGAGTGTTTTCCTGTCGTAGATTCCATGGAAAAAGTTGGGGGGTGGTACAGAGCTTAAAGGCATTTCGATTAAGTGAAAAACTGACCCAGGCTTGCAGAGAAACATGTGCCACATCTCCCACCCCCAAACAGCTTGGGGCCTGACCTCTCCTGGCCTCTGGATCCCTTTCTCTGGATATAGGAAGTCTGAATGCTGATTTTGTGGACTCTGAAGATTTTAAATGCAGCATCAGAGAATCAGAAATACTGGTTGGTGAAATAAAAAGTTTAGGCTTTGCTGGCCTGTCTTTTGAAGCGTGTGTTATGTGCAGTTGGACACATCTCACTTACGTGAGGCATCAGGGTGTTCCGTCTTCTAGCCCGTTGTCTGTGTGCTTCCCCAGCCCTTAGAGCAGCTAGTTGGAACTTAAAGTAAATGTTGAGTCACTTGGGTTGATGGGCTGGCTACCACCATAAATCATGGTCAATTACGGATTATGAAACTCCATACAATCAATTATGTACTTTAGTGCTTTGCAAGTTTAGCTCAGCTAAAATCAAACTGAGGTAGTTTGAAGGAATATGGACGAAATATAAATAAAGCTTCCATGCTGCACCCTTGCCAAACATGAGCTCTTGTCACAATAACCCCCAAGTAAAAACGAATTTGTAGTCCTGTGCTGTACTGGGTTTGGGGTAGGTGGGAAGAAACCCTTCACCGTTCTTAACTACAGCTTCTTGGAAGGTAATAGGGTGGATGGGTAGAAACATTTTAAGTTCTTCTCAGAGGTAAACATCACAAAGTTGTGATGGCCTAGAGAAAGGAGGGGTGAGGTGGGTAGGAACTAAATTTGCCTAGTCCTTTTCCTGGTGAACTCAGCCATGGTGGAGAGGAAAGCAGTGGAGCTGAGAACCCAAGGAAATGTCCACCTGTATCAGGGTGTTTAAAATGACAGGAAAGAAAGAAAACCTAGATTTTGAAGAACCACATTATTGTAAAAAAAAAAAAAAATGAGGGCGCCTGGGTGGCTCAGTCGGTTAAGCATCTGACTTCGGCTCAGGTCATGATCTCACAGTTTGTGAGTTTGAGCCCCACGTCGGGCTCTGTGCTGACCGCTCAGACCTGGAGCCTGTTTCGGATTCTGTGTCTCCCTCTCTGCCCCTCCCCTGTTCATTCTCTGTCTCTGTCTGAAAAATAAATAAACGTTAAAAAAAAAAAAAAAAAGTCACATGCTCGTGATCTGAGCCAGCCAGGCACCCTCATCCCATTCATTTTAAAGATGTAAAATGGTTAAGATCTTTCAAGTTTGCACCAATCCACAGTCAACACTCTGGGCTCTTGGATTCATTCAATCAATTGATTTTGTTCAAGTCATACTTGTCCAATTTATCCACATGAGTATCACAAAAGTTTGGCCAAATGCTTTGCTAAAACTGAGGTATTTTGGCTCTGATCTTGCCTTCGTCTACTTGGGTATTGTAAAATCTGGGAGGGGATGCGCTGCCGTAGGCATTTCTTCAGTAAGTCAACTAAAAGACGTTTGTAAATGTTTTCCCATGAGAACAGGCTAGGCACCAGGGAGGAGTATTTTCAAGTATCCGGGTGGGTGTGTAAAATAACAATGGTATTTTTTGACAGCAAAATGTCAAGGATTGAGAGCACACAGAGCGACATGGCATACTGACTTTCAACAGAACCCTCACTCGGCATTTACTATTCATCATCTGGTATACACATGGAGTCATAGTTCCTACCCCTGGCATGATCGTCCCTGAATGAAGCAGAGGTCCCTCCCGGGCATCCATTGTTACATCGTGGTGTTCTTTGCATCCATAGCAAAGGAATCAATGCATCCATAGCAAAGGCATGGAATCAATGGTTAGGTCTGAGATCCGGCCTTGTCCACTGCAGCAGAATAGGATCCCAGAGGACTGACCCAGGTACAGATGAGAATGGTGCAGATTGGCAGGCCGACTGAGCTCTGTGCTGGGGACAGCATTAGGAGCTAGTGCTTCCTGGAGGGAGTCGGGATGGAAAGGCACAAACCTAGTGGGAAATCTCAGTGATACGGAATCTGGGGGACAGGAGGTGGCAGGAGGGAGGCTCAGAATTAGAGAGAGGCATGCATCCACATCAGGGAGGTCTTAAAAGATAGCCAGCAAAGGCCCCAGGTGCCTGGCAAGACTGAGTCAGGACCCAGGCCCTGGGAAACAACTGTAGTGCCTACAGTTTACAGAACAGGAAGAAAAATGAATTCAGAGACCCATTAACAAGAATTAGGGGACCTGGGCTAGAAATTGGGAAACAAGTAAGAGCATGGTCCTTAGTGTTAGAAACCACACCAGGGGTAATGTAGCCAGTGGTACAAGTTGTTGCCCATCCTAATCCAGTGTTGCCCTCAGGAGGCTTAATTATTTCCTGATTCAGGTTACTGTTAGCCCAAGGAATGGAGGGTGGCATTGAGCAGGTAGGTGGGACTCCAGTGGCCCCAGTGATGGTACAGAGTAAGTCTCTTTGGTGATAAAACTCACATTTTCCCCCACTGCACCTATCCAAGAGAGATGAGAGAGATGCATACATCTCCAAGAGAGAGACATACACTCGGGGGTGTGAACAATTTGTTCACTAGACTAGAAGCTCCCTGAGAGCAGAAACTGTCTTGATCACCATTGCATCTAGAGTGCCTAGCAGGGCCTGGCACATGCTCAACAAGTATTTGTTGAGTACTTAAGGCAAGGCAAAGATGGATGAGTAAGTGGAGACAGTCTCTTTTAGGTGGAGTATTCCATCAGGCTTACCTAGAGTTTTACTGAAATATTCCTTGCCTACACATCCTATAACATCTATTGTTTTTATTCCATGATATCCAAGCAGTCTTCTTTTTTTTTTCTTTTTTTTTTAAAGTTTATTCACTTTTGAGAAAGAGAGAGACAGAGCATAAGCAGGGGAGGGGCAGAGAGAGAGAGAGAGAGAGAGAGAGAGAGAATCCGAAGCAGGGTCCAGGCTAGAGAGAGAGAGAGAGAGAGAGAGACAGAGACAGAATCCAAAGCAGGGTCCAGGCTCCAAACTGTCAGCACAGAGCCCCAGGTGGGACTCAAACTCACGAACCATGAGATCATGACCCAAGCTGAAGTCGGATGCTCAACCGACTGAGCCACCCACGTGCCCTCAAGCAATCTTCTGATTAAAAAATTGATCTTCCTGGTTTCTTCATATGGAAGTGAAACTAATTTAACCACTAGTCATTGTATTTTGCCGTGTCATTTATTATATTGACATCTGGTTAGTACCTCGGTGAAGTGTGGATGAGGTGAGCAGTGTCTGTCTCTGAGAAGATGAGCATCCGATTTCTGGTCCTCCATGATTGAGATTCAGATCGTGAAATATGGGACCTACTCATGATTTGAGATCCTCCGTAGCAGAAAAAGAAAACTGGCGGATCATAAAAGCATCTGGCTACAGATCTATTTTTGTTTATCCTTCATATTGTTGTTGTTGTATTTTTAAAATATTGGCTTTCAGGTATCCACAATTGTATTCCTTATATTCCTTAGGTTCATAACACGTTCTCAGCGTTGGCTCGTGTACCGGCTCAAACACCGTTGACCCGCACGAAAATTCAGATTTTTGTCTTCTCTTGAGAAACTGAGGGATCTTCCAACACTGAGTCTATTTCACTACATGGCAGCCGTGAGTGGTTACTCAGAACAGCTGCCTCTGTTCATACCCATCTCTAGTGTCTCCTGACCAAGAGGCTTCATGTTAGTTGGTGTATGTCACTCGGCTCGGACTGCTATCCTTCTAATAAAGTGGAGAGTGAGCTATTTTACTGAGCCCGCTTCAACCATTTACATTACCTGCCTGGCGAGTCTCGGATGGGAGTTTGAGAACCCGGCTCTGCTGGGCAACTGTTCTGGCATCCTTAGTAACAGCTACCGTTCGCTGAGCTCTTATTACGAGCAAAGCCCTGAACTAACAATGTTTTGTACGTCATTTCGTTGACTCCTATAAAACCGTATGAGCTGTTTTACGAGTGCGGAAGCTGAAGCTCAAAAAGCTAAGCAACACGGAGGTTCAAACCTTACCGTGCCTAGGTCCAAGGCTGGGACTTTTAAACTTTATATTCCACCCCTTCCCCAACTAATAATCCGGTAACAATGGAATGACTGCCTCCATATAGTGTGTACTCCTCATACTCAGTCCCTGTGGCGCGAATCCCAGGAACTGGGCTGAGTGCTGCCCTGCCCTCGCCCTGGCCCGTGGCGGACACCCACCGTGTGCCAGGGTCAGACCCAACTGCTGCTTTGTTGGTTTTGAGGGAGGACGGGAGGCTGCTGGCATCACTGTGGCTCTGATGGAGGACGGGAGGCGCTGGGGTCACTGTGACGTGGCAGCAGCCCATTCATCACCGCCCCTGGTTTTGTGTGTGTGTAGCCAGGCTATGTCAGCATTGTCCCGGGGCTGTTCCCCGGGGAAGTTCCTATAAAGGCACTTGAGCCCTAGCCTTGTAGCTCTCAGACCTTTGAGATGGGGAGGCTGTTGCTGTGGGTTGGTGAGTGTGGCAGTTCCCAGCCCCTGAAAGGTCACTCAGTCCAGCAGACAGCAATGTTCAAGGCCTCTTGAGTGCCTGAGAAGCAGCCTAGGACTCGGGGTGGGGGTGGGGGCAGCTTAGGTGGAGGTGGGATGGGACATGGGGAAGGCACAGAGGAGCCCAGGCAGGAGTCATCTGAGCAGTGGTTCTCAAATCCAGCTGCCCATTAAATATCTTTATGCCCAGTTCCACCTTGGACCAGTGAAATCTGAATCTCCTCCCCTGGACCTCCAGGGGGAGGAGCCAGAGTATCACTTTTTATACTTGCAGCCAAGGCGACAACCACTGGCCTACGGCTTTCGCTGACTTCTAAGTCATCGCTGTCCCTGTGCCGAGCCTGTGTGTGTCCACATGGTGTTGGTTGGGGTTAAATAGGAGCTTTGATAGATTTGGCTCCACTGGTTCAACTTAGAGAAGAGGAAACAGGTGAAGGGAGGCTGTCTCCATTTGTGCATCTGTGTCTGGCTCTGGGGCACGGATGGTGGGTGCCCGGGAGGACTGGAGGGTGGCCGGGGCAGGTCACTCGGGGCATGCATGTGAATCAGAGCGTGACTCCACCCTTTGTTTCCTGCAGGGCTGGTTCTTGTGCTGAGGCACCATGACGGTAAGGAGAGTGTGTCCTCCTCTCTGGAGCCAGGGAGCTCCCCCAGCTGAGGAGCGCTCTGTGTTGAGTGTCTCCCGCAGCCCCTCCCTGCCCTGGCCCCTGTGTCAGGGACCATCCATCCACTGCAGTTGAGCAGAAGATTTTGAGTCACCTGCCACTTGTCACTCTGCATTGGCAGGGTCCAGACTTGAGGATCCATCCTATCAGGATTTTATAAGGCGTTCTTTCCCCCTGGGGCCTCAGCGGTTGGGGTGAAGGGGGAATGAGACCTCAGTCTAGCTTTGGGGTGTGTTTGTATGTGGGGGTTACGGTGGCCTGGCCTCTTGGGCTGTGTTCACACCGCTCCGTGGAAGCTGAGCTCCACCCTCTCCCTGGGTCTCTGCCAACTAGCGCACGTTCTCCCTTGCCAGGCGCCGCCCACAAACTGGTGTGTTATTTTGCCGGCTGGGCGCCGAGTCGACCTGGCCCTGCCTCGATCTTGCCCCGTGACCTGGACCCCTTCCTCTGTACCCACCTGATATTTGCCTTCGCCTCAATGAACAACAATCGCATCGTTGCCAAGGATTTCCGGGATGAGAAAATTATCTACCCAGAGTTCAACGAGCTCAAGGAGAAGTGTGTTCCGATGGCCTGTGGGGATCGGATTTTCAGATTTTACAAGCAGAAGAAAATTAAGCCTATTTTCTCTTGTGACTTATCAACTTTCTTCTGATTCTTCGGGTCCTAGCCTCCTCTCACAGGGGGCTCGGGATCATCTCTGCCTGAGAATTCCCTGAGGAATAACACCCTGAGCTCATTCTTGCCCCCTTGCCTTTGTTGCCTCTGCCTGGTAACCCTCAGCTCACCCTTCAAGCCAGAGGGAAGCAGTTCATGTACTAATGCTATTAAAACGCTTCGGGGAGGGGGGTGGGGCGCGTGGGTGGCTCAGTCAGTTAAGCGTCTGATTTCAGGTCTGGTCATGATCTCGTGGTTTGTGAGTTTGAGCCCCACATCAGGCTCCACACTCAACAGCGTGGAGCCTGCTTGGGATTCTCTCTCTCTCCCTCTCTGTCTCTGCCCTTCCCCAACTTGAGGTTTCTCTCTCTCTCTCAAAATAAATAATAAACTTAAAAAAAAAATTTAAAAATGCAAAAAAAAAAAATGCTTCAAGGAGGGTCCGCATATCACAGATGCTTCACAAATGCTAGTGTCTTTATTACCATTTGTCACCTGCACCCCACCCCTCCAGGACAGTGAGGTCCCCGAGGGAAGGGGCAGTGTCTCCTGTATATTTGCGTACCGGTGGTTAGGTGAGTGCCTTGAGCAGAAGTGGTGCTCAGTAAGTGCTTGTATTCCTGTCCCCAGCTCTCTTGGGTTCTCTCCCTGTCCAAGGAGAGGTCTGTCACTGCGCTAATAGTTATAGATGGCCAGGGTATAAATCCCACATCACTAGATCACAAGCTCCCTGTGAGCAGGGAGCTTGTCTGTCTTGTTCCCTGTTGTATCACAGTCAAGCACCTAAGGCAATCAACGGCACATAGTAATTACTCAATAAATATTTGTTGACTAAGAAAACAGTGAAGAGAAACATCTTGAGACTACTTCTTTTCCTTCCCACGAGAGCATCATGCGATGTGGGGAAGTTTGGTGGACTTTGGACAGCCTGGGAGGTCGGGTTGTGATGATGCATGGGTTGAATGTTCTCCCCTCTTTTCCTTTCTTTTTTTCCCTGTTCTCTGCTCTGCACTTCTCTGCCCCTCCCTCCACCTGACTTCCCCTTTCACTCCCCTCCCCCCCTAACTTTCCGCTGTTCCCCAGGGGCCCACTGGAGTGGGGACCCAGCTTACCTCCCTCTATCCCGCATCACAGGAACAGGAAGCTGAAAACACTGCTGTCCATTGGTGGGTGGAACTTTGGCACAACCAGGTGACACTTTGGGGCCCCTCCCTGCTGCTTGAATTCCCCATCCCTGGGTATTTGGCCCCCAGGGCTGGGAGGGGCTTTTAAGAAGGGCTGGGAGTTTCAAAGACCTGCCTTTCTTTCTTCCAGCCCGTGTCTGCGGGCCAGCTGCCAGGTGCAAACCAAGGGGCTTTGTGGGGGTTGTGGTTCTGAGAAAAGCCTTCCTTGCCTCACCCCGGGTCTCCTGCAGGTTCACCACCATGCTTTCCACATCGGCCAACCGGGAAAGGTTTATTGATTCAGTTATATCCCTCCTGAGGACACATAACTTTGATGGTCTGGACCTCTTCTTCTTGTACCCTGGAGTAAGAGGCAGTCCCATGAGGGACCGATGGACTTTTCTCCTCTTAATTGAAGTAAGGCCAAGTCTGGAAGCTCTAGAATCCAGAAATGATTCTACTTTTATCATATGTGGGCTCGGGGCGTAGGAGGAGCAGAAGGCCAGGTGGGGGCAGGGGCAGGAGAGAGGTAGCAGAATGTTCTTTTACTGCCATCCTAGAAGGGTCTGGCAAAAAGAGCAGGAGTCCTCGTAGTGGCTCTTTTTCACTGTCACACCCAGGTCCTGCTCCAGCACTGCAGCCCAAGTGATGCCTCCTCGGTGCAGCTTCCTGGCCTCCCACAGGCAGCCTGTGCTCCCCCTGCCCGGCCAGCCCTCTATTAAGTCACTTACCACGTTGGCTCAAGGCCGCCTCTGTCACGAGCCTGGGGCAGGGGCTGTGTCTGACTCACCTCTGTGTCCCTAGAGCCTGGCTCAAGGGGCTCTGTAAATAAAGGTATCCTGGATGATTCTTTCCCTGACTGCTCTGTCTGGATCTGTGCGTCTGCCTTTTTTGGCAGGAGCTCCTGTTTGCCTTCCAGAAGGAGGCGCAGCTTACCAGGCGTCCCAAGCTGCTGCTCTCTGCCGCTGTCTCTGGGGATGAACAAATCATCAAAACAGCTTATGAAGTGCTCCTTCTGGGAAGGTGAGTGGGTGCTGCCTGGGGGGCAGGAGGGAAGGAGGCATGTCACGCTCAGAACCCTGGCGTGGCACAAACGCTCTGCCTGTGAGCTCTCCATGTGCAAGTGCTATTTGGGGAGGCCGGCAGAGGAACATAGGTGGGGACAGGGATCAGCCCCACATACCCTGGGCTTTCTTTAGGAGACCAGATGGAGCTGTAGGACCAGTGCCCACAGTCACATCATCTCGGGCAGAGCCTTCTGCAAAGCTCTTTGCTGAATCTCGAAGGAGAGAATACCAGGGGCCTGGCCTCTGCCGTCCCAGAGTACAGCTGTAGACATACACTGTGGGGCACACGGCGGGCATCAGAGAGCCAGATGAGTTAGCAGCCACTGACACAAAAACAGAAATAGGCATGCCCAACCAGGTCTAGTTTTCAGAGCGCGGGTCTCTGTAAAAAAGTTACAAAGCTAAACAAAGAATCGCTCGTAACTCACTCTTTCTGGACACGCCAGTTCTGGGCTAATTTTCTTGAACCTCAAGAATCGAGTGTTGACAGAGGAGCCGCTGAGGCTAACAGAGACCAAAGTAGAGGATGGCGTGGTTCGGTGTGTGATTACACCAGGGAGCCTGGTTTCAGTGTGGGGACAAAAGGGAGGGACCCCATGGGACATAGAGTTTGTCAGCATTGGTCTCAACGGCCGGGCAGGCCAGCTGGGTGACTTGAGGCCAGTTAGTTAACCTCGGAGTCTCAACGGCTTCAGCTCTAAAACGGAGAGAGCGATGGTACTGAGGCCAGCGGCCAGATCAAAATTAAATGCTGGCATTTTTGTGCACTGGTGCACTGCTGACCTGGGAAGTACTTGTTACACTTGGTCATCCTGAGAGTGTTCTGGAAGAGATGGTTTCACTGGTGTCTTGAACGGCGGAAGCATGGAAGCTGTGTAGCTGCTGTGGGGAGTACCGCCTTCCTCCTGACAGCATGACCGAGGTCGTGACAAGTGACCTCGGTTGGCTCTTGTGTCAGGCGTGAATGTGTTTTTTGGTCCGACTCCCGTCTACTTCCACGGAAGCTCTCAGGATGGCCTTGGTCTTCCTGCACGGCTGTCCCTAGCCAGCATTTTGCTGCGGTGACACATCGCGAGTGGCTGGCGCAGATGGGCAGGCACCCCAGGCCGAAACGGGGGAGAAGCTGGAGTGGCCAGTACACAGCCAGTCAGCTGGCTAGTCCTCTGGCGACCTGACTCGAAAATCTGCTTAGCCCAACCTTCCTGTCTCCTCCTCCTGCCCTTGCAGGCTCCTGGACTTCATCAGCGTCTTGTCTTACGACTTTCATGGAAGCTGGGAAAAGTTCACAGGACACAATAGTCCCCTGTTCTCTCTGCCTGGAGACCCCAAATCTTCGGTAAGGAAAGATCTCGAGGGGCCCCGACACCTGCCCCTGAGCCCAGGCCATTGGCCGTCAGTAACAAGGAGGGGTTTGTGTTCTTCCCACCTGCAGGCACATGCCATGAAATACTGGCGGAATCTGGGGGCACCCCCAGAGAAGCTCCTCATGGGGCTCCCCACCTATGGACGGACGTTTAACCTCCTCAAGGCCTCTAATAATGGGCTACAGGCTGAAGCTAAGGGTGTTGCGCTTTCAGGAAAGTACACCAAGCAAGATGGCTTCTTGGCTTATTATGAGGTGACAGGAATAGAGACCTCTGTCTGTTAGTCAGGTCTCCATCCTCTGTTGGGGCAAGAGCAAAGACAACAGGGCAAAGGCAAGGGTGACGGCGAGAGGACAAAGAGGTAGTTTACTAGCGCAAGAGAAATCCAGTATATAAAGAGAATCTTAACTGTTATACAAGTCAATCCTGACTTACTATCTGGCCTAAATAAAAACTATTAGTACCTGAAATAGATATAATTTCAAACATTTGCAAAAGTAAAAGAATAGTATCACCTCCTCCCCCCCTCTGCCACTACCACCTACCCCTCACCAGCTTCAATCTCGAACCGCTCTTGGCCCATCTTGTTTCATGTCCGCTCCCTGACTCCCTCCCTCCCGCTATGAGATTATGTTGAAGCAGTTCCAAGACCTCCTCTACTACAGATTCTTTCCTCTTACCCCGATTCCACTCCCTGAATCCCCATCTCAACAAAGCTTGCTACTGAGTGGAGGAAAGAGACTTGGACCCAAGGGAATATAAAACATAAGAGAGGACAATAAGAGGCACAGGATGTGTGGCTTAGGGATCTGGAAAGGTCTCATGGAGCAGGTAGCTTTAGAGCAGGGCTTTGGAGCACAGGAATGATCCTGATGGGCAGGAATGACAGGAGGGAAGGGCCCCGCAGGCCAAGGATGGCAGGTATGGAGGCACATGGTGTGCATGGGTGCCTTAGGTAGGAGTGGAGGCACAGTGCTCTGTGCTGACTGGGTAGAAATGTTTTCCTGCTAATCCAGTGAAGCGTGGTTATGAGTGATGGCATAGTTGAAATAATGGTCTTGAAAGACATTATAGACCGAAGACATGTTTGATAGACAGAACCTTTAAAGAACAGAAAGGAAGAAAGGAAGAAAAGAAAGAAAGAAAGAAAGAAAGAAAGAAAGAAAGAAAGAAAGAAAGAAAGAAAGAAAGAAAGAAAGAAAGAAAGAAAGAAAGAAAGAAAGAAAAAGAAAGAAAAGCCTCAGACGTTAGCTTCTGCAACCAGCTTGAATACGTCTGCTTCTTCGTGGCGTATGGTTTCTAGCACAATGCCGGGCACCTAGCCAAACTCACATGCTTGACTGATTGTAACAACCCAGTTCTCCTTACTTGTGAGAAACCTGAAATTTATTAGAGATTCACAAGCTAGTTTGATGGCCTCCAAGACGGGGGCCCCTTTATGCTGATTTCTAAAGAAGACAGGAGAGGTTTGTTTATGGGAACTCTCTGAAAAAGATACAGGTTTGGTCAAGGGTCAGATAGGTTACCATTCGTAGTTTGATATTGGCATTATTTAGCAAACCCTGATTTGATTTTTAAGGATGTCAGCCACTCCTTGTTTCTCTCTTTCTTTCCATCACGGACATTAGAGAAAGGAACATATTTTAATAAGAATTTGCTCAGAAAAGAGAGGAGGTCCTTTGTGAGTGGCTTTCCCCTCCCTCTTTGGTTTGCCTCTTCTCATTCCCTGGCAAGGGATTCTTGGATTCTTTGTCACTGGGAAAAGAGCAGTTTGCCTGCTGGTGCTTCTCTCCATGGACTTCCCGGAACTAACCTGGTGATCCTCCTGGCAGATTTGCTCCTTCGTCCAGAAAGCGACGAAGCGCTGGATTGACTATCAGCATGTCCCATACGCCTACAAGGGGAATGTGTGGGTTGGCTATGATGATGTCCTCAGCTTCAGTCACAAGGTAAGACATTGGTCCTTTCTTGCTCCAGCATATAGTTTCCCTCTGGCTTCCATGAAGCTCTTATCTGTACGATGTGTGTGTGTGTGTGTGTGTGTGTGTGTGTGTGTGTGTGTTTACTGGGTGGAGGTGAAAAGGTGAGATTTACTAGATCAGGTGAGTTTCAGGCATACCTGACCTAACTGGGGTTTCCTAAATCCGTCTATCCAATCCTCTTCTTCTTCCTTTTTTTTTTTTTTTAACTTTTATTCAGTTTTGAGGGACAGAGAGAGACAGAGCGTGAACAGGGGAGGGACAGAGAGAAAGGGAGACACAAAATCTAAAGCAGGCTCCGGGCTCCGAGTTGTGAGCACAGAGCCCTATGTGGGGCATGAACTCACCAATGGTGAGATCATGACCTGAGCCAAAGTTGGACACTTAACCAACTGAGCCACCCAGGCGCCCCTTAAATTTTTATTTTTAAGAGAGAGAAAGTGGGGGCACGACAGAAAGAGAGGGAGACAGAATCCCAAGCAGGCTCTGCATTGTCAGCACAGAGCCCCACGTGGGGCTCAAACTCATAAACCGAGAGATAATGACCTAAGCCGAAATCAAGAGTCAGATGCTTAACTGACTGAGCCACCCAGGCGCCCCCTGCCCCAACCCTCTTCTTTGGAAGAAAAGGAGTCGCGGTTTTGAAGGGAGAAATGACTTCTCTCAGTTTATGCAGATTTTTGGCAACAGTTTCTTCTTTTCTGCTTGGGCCAGATAAGTTCACAACAGCTAAATACCAATATGAGGTAGAATTTGCTAAGTGCCCGGTGAATATCACTGAGATGTGTGTCAGGAGTAGGGAAGTCAAGGAGGGCTTCCTCAGGGAGGTGAGCGGCAGGAGATAATGACATGGGGTCAGAGGGTGCTGAAAGCTCATTCAAAGTAGGTTCAAAGAAAAATTTGGGTGGGGCAGAGAAGTTTTGTAAAGCGTAAGAGAAGGCAGTAAAGTGCAGGTCAGTTTATAGAGGGACTTGAACGCTGGCAAAGACATTTGGACCTCTTCTTGCAGGCATTTCAAGGCAAAATCAGGTTTCCCTGCAGGTGCATGACCTGCAAGTTTGAAACCTTTAGAGCCTAATGGTGAGCACCTCCTCTCCCCACGCAAGCAATGTTAAATGAAGTCGAGTCTGGCAGGTTTTTTTTTTATAGTGAATTAAAACAGAAATGACATGCTTTGGTAATTTCTGAACCTGCTTCTGCTTTGGAATCACCTGAGACTTGATAAATGTAGAAAGATGTGGCTCCACCCCTGAATATTCAGCAGGTCTTAGAAAGAATCTGGGAACTGTTTTTACTATGTTTCCATGTGATCCTGCTGTAACCGGTTTGGCATTTTGGAAGCTCTGAGAGAGACTCGGAAGTGAGCCGGTGACATACTGAGGGTTGGACCAGGTGGTTGGAAGTGGAGGTAGGGTCTGAATGAGAAATTGTCAGCACTTGGCAACTGCCTGGATATCGGGTCTCATTAGAGAGAAGTCACCGTCTCCTCTACTATAGGTGATGCAGAAGCGACAGGTGTTGGCTGTTCTTTGGGGGAAGTTTGGGGTAGAAAGCACAAGGTGATAGGGCAGCATTCGTGAAGACCCACCATGTACCTCCTCTGTGCACAGCCCTGGGGGAGGCCCGCTGTGCAGAGAGAGGTGCAGAGTATGGCTTTCAGCCTCCAGGATCTTACTCCAGTTTGGGAACAGAGGACACACACAGAAAAATCCAGTGACTCAGTGGAATTACCCAGTTGGATGGAATTCAATATATGATCCACAGGACATGGGGGAGGGCATTGACCTGTGTGTCTGGGGAAGCCTGAGACCAGCAGGGATGGTGTTCTCGCGTTGAGGGGCAGTTACTGTGCCTTGCAGAACTAGAGGGGAACAGAGCCCCGTGTGAGGGTGGTGAAGGGATTTCATCACAGAATCCCAGAGCTGGAAGAAACCTCAGAGGTCATCATCGGGAGATAATTATCCCTGGATTTCTCAGCGTTTCTGCGCTGTCTGGGCATTTTGAGCAAAAGCAACAGAGCAGCTATAATAAAAGTAGAAAGCTGCCTTCCCCTCTTCCCCCAGAGCCTTTGCTGACTTTCAGAGATTGTAGAAGTCCCCTCCCCAGAGGGGACTTGTCTACATCCCAGTGAAGCTCTCAAACCGTCCAGAGGGGAGAAGGGTCCGATTTGCCAGCTGTCTCACATAAGCTCAAGGCTCATAGTTTCAGGATCCCTCTCCTGTGCCGCAGACCTCACTGCACGTACAGGTGTATATCTGGCCTTCGCCATGTCATTCTTTGGGCATCTAGGCCATGGGGAGCAAAGTCAAAGTGCTGTTGTGATTGGTCTTTTGCCATGAGTAATAATGGTCTGTCCTCTGATACAGAGATCATGTGTGCGCACACGTAAACTGGCAGGCTAACTTGGTTTGTAAGCAGAGTAAAATCTCAGAATCTTGACAATTTCAGCTTATCTATAATTGGGCTCCTCCTTCTTCTTATTTTACATTTGGGGAAAGTAAATCTCAGAAAGGAGCCCATTGATTCGGCCAAGTCATGTAGTTATTTGGATGTGATGGAGTCTGTCTTTCCCGTCAGCCATGACAGAGAATACTAGCAAAGTAATAATAGGACTCGGATTTGGGTCTAAACCCTGCCATTTAGTTATAGGTGAGGGTTTTTTTTTAATGATTTGTAAAAAATATTTTATTTTATTTTATTTTATTTTATTTTATTTTATTTTATAAAGAGAGAGAGATGCAGAGGTGGGGTGGGGGGGGGGGAGAGAGAGACAGAGAGAGAGAGAGGGAGAGAGAGAGAGAGAGAGAGAGAATCCCAATCCACGCTGGGCATAGAGCCTGACTTGGGGCTCAATCCCATGACCCTGGGTTCATGACCTGAGCTAAAATCAAGAGTCAGACACTCAACTAACTGGACCACCCAGGCGCCCCTATATCTGAAGTTTTAAAAATCATGGACAAAAGCCTCTCTTTTCTTACCTGTGGAAAGGTGACAGTATTACCTGCTTTGTCTCTTCTTTATAGTGTCACTGTGATATACGGTGTGAGGAAGTGGTTTTAAAATAATATAGCAACATCTGTGTTTCAGCATAATGACAATAATGGTTGGCACTGGGACCCTGGTGAGACAGTTTTCATTATGTGCAAGGTTTTGATCCAAATATTTTACATGTAGGAATTCTTTTTTAAAAAATCGTCTTCCATTGTGGTTTATATACACAATGTAATACTACTCGGCAATGAGAAAGAATGAAATATGGCCCTTTGTAGCAACGTGGATGGAACTGGAGAGTGTTACGCTAAGTGAAGTAAGTCATATAGAGAAAGACAGATACCATATGTTTTCACTCTTAGGTGGATCCTGAGAAACTTAACAGAAGACCATGGGGTTAGGAAAAAAAAAGTTAGAGGGAGGGAGGCAAACCATAAGAGACTTTTAAAAACTGAGAATAAACTGAGAGTTGATGGGGGGTGGGAGGGAGGGGAGGGTGGGTGATGGGCATTGAGGAGGGCACCTGTTGGGATGAGCGCTGGGTGTTGCATGGAAACCAATTTGACAATAAATTTCATATAAAAAAATCATCTTTAAAATTGTGAAATATACATAAACATAATATTTGCCATTTGGCCCATTTTTAAGTGTCCAGTTCAGCAGCATTAAGTGCAGTCACATTGTTTTGTAACTATCACCACCTTCTATCTATCTCCAGAACTTTTCTTTTAGAGAGAGAGAGAGAGAGAGAGAGAGAGAGCAAGCAGGGGAAAGGGACTGAGGGCGAGAGAGAGAGAGAGAGAGAGAGAGAGAGAGAGAATCTTAAGCAGGCTTCATGGTCAGTACAGAGCCCAATGTGGGGCTTGATCCCATGGCCCTGGGATCATGACCTGCCCCGAAATCATGAGTCGGACACTGAACCAACTGAGCCACCCCGGCGCCCCTATCTCCAGAACCGTTTCATCTTCCCATACTGAAACCCCATTCGCTTCTCCCTCACCCCCGATAGTGACCACCACTATGCTTTCCATTTATGGGAATGTGACTCCTCTACCTCCTATGAGTGGAATCGTACAATATTTGTCCTGTTGTGCTGGGCTTATTTCGCTCAGCGTAATGTCTCCAAGCTCCATCCATGCTGTAGCATTTGCATGAAGGGATTCTTTGGTTCCTAAAAAATATCGGAAATGTTATCCTTTTTTTTTACAAATGAGGCAAAGGTTTGTGTGACCTTTTCAAGATCCCTTAGCTAATAAGTGGTAAAGGCTAGATTCAAATACAGGCTGTAACTACCAACCATGCTACTGTAGTGTTTCCTGAGGGTCTGTCTTCAGTGTTTTGCCATTGTACCCAGTCTGGGGGATGGCCAGCACAGCAGGTTGACTGACTACTCCTTTTTCAGGCAAAGTTCATAAAAGGAGAGAATTTTGGGGGAGCCATGGTGTGGACGTTGGACCTGGATGACGTTAAGGGCACTTTCTGTGGCACTGGCCCTTTCCCCCTTGTCTCCAAGTTGCATAGTTTCCTGGTGCAAGCTGGTAAGTACCTATGGCTTGGAAGTGGGGTTGGGAGCAGATCTTTTAGATCTGCAGGCTTCGGTGAGACAGCATGGCACCGAAGGAAGAGAACAAACTTTGATGTTAGGCCGGTCCATTTCCTTGGCTTAGAGGCAGGCTCCATTTGACCCTCTGAGCTTTGTTTTCCCTATCTGCAAAATGGGAATGATCCTTATACTCATGACATTATTATAAGAACTATATGAGATAAGAAATGAAAACTGCTGGCTCAATGTTAGCGCTCAATATATGTCAGTTTATTTCTCTGTGGCTTCCTCCTGCTTTCGTGGGACAAGGGCCAGAAGAGGAAGTCAGATTTCTTTTGATAACCTCTTTGATAGTAGAGACTGCCCTGGTAGTTAGGAGTTGGAATCTGGCATGCTACCGCTACAGCATCCTTTGAGATGATTTATAACTATCATTTTAGGGACAAGGACACTGGGGCTCAGAAAGGCAATACTGCTAGTCAAGGGCAGAGATGGGACTCCAACCCAATTCTTTACAAAATGCTGTCAAGAGTGGCCTCCTGGCCCTCCATGTTGTTCCTGGTGCCTTCTACCATGGGGGACACAGGAGGTTTCTGTTATTAGGGCTTGGGGGGCAGCAAGGTCTTGCCGAAGGTGCCATCAGTAAGGTCAAAGTGAGGCCTTAAGCATAGAAAACTGGCAGGCTTCTTGGGGTCGTTCCCCAGAAATGTAAATGTAAATGCCCATAGGTGCCTGGGATCATATCAACATGATGAGGCGAGGGAGCAGGGCTTCAATGTGGTGGGATTTTATCTATGCCCTCAAGTCAGTGCATTATGAAATCCTTCACTTCTGGATTTTGGGAGCAAGTACTCAGCCCTGGAGTGGTCGTAGTCCTGCCAGCAATTAACAGGATGGGGAGGAAGCCGTAGGACTCTCATCCTGTTCTGATGATTTCCTCTAGAGTTCAGCTCAACTCCTTCACCAAAATTTTGGCTCTCAACTGCTATGAATTCTTTAAGAACTGACCCTGAAAGTCCGACTGGAACCAATGATATGGGGCTTTTGTCCTCAGAAGGAAAGTCTATGGCTTCTAACACCCATAGGAAGTCTGCAGATATGACTAGAGGCCACCAGAGTGGGATTGTGACCCCTACGAGTGAAACTATGTCCTTTGGAAAGCACACTGTGGCTGTGGAAATGAAGACTGAGACCCTTGGAGACGCTATGACTCACGGAGAGATGAGTATGGTTTCTATGCATGGTCAGACTAAGTCCCCTGGAGAGAAGATCGTGCCCCTTGGAAAGAGAGCTGTAGCCCCTGGAATGATGACTACCCCCTCCAGAAATATTACAGTCACTCCGGACAGGCAGACCAAGACTCTTAGAAGAGAGCCCACCACTTCTGAGGTGGACACAGACCACCATGTTGGTCTTCAGACGGAAGCCGAAAGCAGGAGGCCATCCTCTGGCCCTGTCATCTAGCCCTAGGACACATTCCTCTTGCTTTGGACAACCCCTGTGTTCCCATTAATGGGAACGAGTCCTCTGTCAGTTCGATGACCCTTCCAACAAGTGCTCTCTCTCTCTAAAGAAAGAAAACCCAGAAAACGCTGCTGTGTGTCAAGGAGTCTAAGCTCTGTTGAAGGCAGAAGCTGGGGAAAGCCCTTAGCTTTTCTTGTAGATCCCCTGACAGGAGCTGCTCTTACCCAGACATTCATAAACCATTCATGGTTATGAGCAGGCCCCAAAGCCACAGGGAGTTCGTCTCTTTTCTGTTGAATAAACTGGAAACACAAGAATCCATCTGAGTTCCCTGGAGTTCTTTTCTTGAAATGACCTGAGCAATGCAATTGTCAGCTCTGCCTTTCAAGTTCATGTTCCCCTACTGCTGTCTTTGGAAGGAGGGAGTTTGGGTCTAGCCCATGCTGATGTTTTCCAGTGTGGATTATGTCGCTTCCCTCTCTGCCTTGAACAACACTCACTTTGCCGGTGGTCAGAGCCAGAATGTCTTCCAGGGCGGTTTCCCACAATCCTCTCATGTCACACCGGTGTAACATCTCCTCCCATTAATACATCAGAACTACTCTTTGCCAAGGTCACTGGTGATGCCCACGTTGTTAAATACAGAGTTCAAGTGTCGCTTCTGATTCTCCTTGATGCAGCAGCAGCACTGGCACACTTGGTCACTTTGTCTTCCCTGATCCTCTTTCTTTCTTTCTTTCTTTCTTTCTTTCTTTCTTTCTTTCTTTCTTTCTTTCTTTAATATTTATTTATGTTTGGGAGAGTGAGTATGTGAGCGAGTGAGGGAGGGGCAGAGAGAGAGGGAGACAGAGGATCTGAAGTGGGTTCTGCACTGAGAGCAGAGAGCCTAAAGTGGGGCTCAAACTCACCAACTGTGAGATCATGACCTGCACCAAAGTCGGACCCTTAACAGACTGAGCCACCTTGGCCCCAGTGACACACTTCCTTAACTATGCTTCCGGGTTTTGATTTTACCTGACTGGTCATTCCTTCACAGCGTTCTGTGCTGATTTCTCCTCTTATCCCTGATCTCTTAATGTTGGGGAGCTCCAAGTCTCTTCCCTGGGTCCCTTTTCTGTGGTATTTACATTCACACCCTCTTGGTGTTGTCCTCTAAGCACATCATTTAAACAGCATCTGTATTATTGTCAAGAGAACAAAAGTGCAGAGAAACGTCCGTAGTACACTGTCTTCCACGTAAGGAAAAAGGGGACATAGGAAAACACACGTCTGCTCGTTTGTGCACAGAGTAACAGAAAGTAACAGAAAGATTACGGAAGGAAAGAAACAGAATAGTGACAGAAAGGATAAACACGGAAAAAATGAAATCGGTACTGGCAGGAGTGGAGTGAGGGTGGTGTGGAGAGAATGGGAGATCAGGAACGGGGTACAAAGGGTTGGGGGGGGGCGGGTTGCCACTCACCTGAGTACACGTGTTTGTGTCATTCTGACTTTTCGAACCATGAGAGTGTTTCACATCCCACAAACAAATAAAATCAAGGATGGTGGTCGTGGTGGAGCTAGAGCAACTCAAAATTAAAGCACAAACAGCAACAAATGTATTTAGCCGTATTAAAAATGCACCAACAGCGTAATCCCATTGAAGGAATTAGGGAAGAAAAGAGCTAGCCTTAGTCACTTTGGAAAACGGCATTTTGCCTCCTTATTGAAAAGCTAAAGAGGAACCATGGACAAATACTGGCCTCCAGCAAATTTGCTTTTGACACGTATATAAGGTAGCCATTCTGAAACTGCTTTCTATGCATTCCAGAATTAAACACAGAAGGAAATCCACTGTGGGTAAAAAGGGCCATGTTTCTCACTGCCGGAGAAAGTAGTTACAAATAGGAAAACAGAAAAGGCTAGGAAGAACCCTGTGGCGTTAGGCTCAGAAGTATCAGTGTGAAATCATGATTTCAAACTATATATGGATTGGTTGCTATAGAAATATGTGTATCCATACATATATTTCCTGCTTGGACCACTAGAAGGGGCTACAGCAGTGACATCCGAATAGGCCCCATACCTTGAGGAGAAGGTGCCCAAACACCCCTGGACTAACTGGGGAAGGAGGCCTGTGTATACTGCTCCCGTCTCCCCTCTCCTGGTGGATGATTCTGAGTGGTGATTCCGAGTGGAGGCCGCTGGGCTGAGGACAGTGGGTGATGTTTCAAGACCGGGCTTCTACAAGACTTGACTCGCAGGTGGGAGAGAGAAAAGTACTCAAGTGATGTACCTCTGGGAGCAGCCAGTGGCTGGTCTGTGCTTCACCGACATTTCATCTCATGCTGAGGAAACAGACTCTGAGAGCTCATGTACTACTATCTCGCTGCAAAGAAGCCTTGGTAAGTGCTGTAAGGGAGCCTGGAGTAAGGAATGGCAGGTGGCCAGAGGCACAGATGTGCGATCAAGTCCCAGAAACGCCTGGCAAGGTTTGACGCGGTGGGCAAGGGGGCAGGCTGCGAGCTCCACGGGCATGACTAATGAGCGGGCACCGGTTGTCTCCGCACAGGAAGGTGATCTGTGGACACCATGTTAGGAGCTGTTGTCACTTTCTCATTTGACTTTGAAGAGTTACATAAAAGGTTCCCAAACCCTGTTTTTGTTGAGTTAGGAATATTGCCACCAGGGGGCAGCAGCATACAGGGTTACATTTTCTCTGCAGGTGGGAAGAAAAACTAGGAGAGTAGAAAAAAGCAGTTAGAATACCTCTGTACAGAAAATGAAATCAAATATAAATCTGTCATTGTCGTTAAAGTCGATACATTTGGGGCACCTGGGTGGCTTAGTCAGTTAAGCGTCGGACTCTGGATTTTGGTTCAGGTCATGATCTCATAGTTCGTGCGGTTGAGACCCATGTCTGGCTCTGTGCTGTCAGCACAGGACCTGCTTGAGATTCTCTTTCCCTTCCTCTCTCTCTCTGCCCCTCCCTCGCTCGTGCTCTACAATCTCTCTCTCTCTCAAATAAATAAATACATAAATACATAAATAAATAAACAAACAACAACAAAATACAGTCGATGCTTCTGTGCACATTGAAGCGGAGAGAGCATGAGTGCCCTGAGCTTGGAGGAGGGGCTGTGCTGAGACACAGGTTGAGTTCTGAGACACAGGTTGAGACCAGACAAACCAGACTTGAAATCCCAGCTCGGATTAACTATGTGATCATGGGGTAGTTAAATCAGCTTCTAAGGTTGTTACAATGGTTAAATGAAACATGTATCTGATACAAAGCCAATAAGTGGGAGTTATTGATATAAGCATATCTTTTGTAGAGCTTCAAGTTTCCATTTAAGTATTTCTTGGAGCGCCTGGGTGGCTCAGTCAGTTAAGTGTCCAACTTTGGCCCAGATCATGATCTCGTGGTTGATGAGTTCAAGCCCCACGCCAAGCTCTGTGCTGACAGCTCAGAGCCTGGAGCCTGCTTCAGAGTCAGTGTCTCCCTCTTTCTGCCCCTCACCCACTCACACCCTGTACCTCTCTCTCTCAAAAATAAATAAACATTAAAAAATTTTTAAAGAATTTCTTTGTATAAAGAAAGAAATATGAAATTAGAAACTCTTTAGGTTTTGTGCATAGCTCAAAGTGTTCAGGAGTAGATTCATGACAAAGTTCCTGCCTCTACAACTTTATGTAGGGAATCATTTTATAAACTGGCTACTCTTACCACATGCTTCTAAAACACTACAATCTAGAAGCTAGTAAAGTGTTACAAATAGGAACACAAATAGGTACAAATACCTACAAATAGGTAAAGTGTGTATAGAAGGTATTAAGTATGTCATTTCCAGGATTAAAAAAAATTAATGGTTCCTTAACTCTTTATGGAATATAGCCCATATTGCTTAGCATGGCATACCGGGTCTGCCTCACCATCTGGTCACGTCTGTGTAGACACCTAGCGCTGTGCTCCAGGAGTTTGATCCGGGTGCTCCAAGGTGTGCTCCATCAGTATGGAGCATGATAACAAATAGTTCAATGGACTAGAAGTTAAAATACCGTGGATACTGAACATACACCGCTTTAATACAGTTTTGCAGAATCAAGAGTTTCCGATTTTAGCATTACAGGCCTTTCCATCGCGATGGGTCCTGAGTAGAAAATAATTTCCAGAGCGACAGTTAGCATGATGAGGACCGCTCAGCCCCAGTGCCGGTTCTTGGGCTGGGTCCTGGCTTCCGAGGAGCCACGTTGAAAATTGCTCTTCTGGCCACACTGGTCACGATGTTCTCTGATTTCATCACATCACTTCACTCCTGGGTGCCATTGTCCAGGCTCTGCTTCTGCCTCCAGTGGATTTTCCACTTTCCTTACTTTCTCAACTACCATCTGGCAAGATCCTTCCTCAAATGTTACCTCTTCTCTGAAGGCTTTTCCATCCTTCCAGAAGCTATCACTCCTTGTCTCTGCTTGCTTTATCATACTATTCTTCTCCCTCTTGTTCACTCAACACATACGTGAATGCTAGGGTGTCAGTCATTTGACAGGATGCCGACTTTGCATACAAGGACCATTTCTGATTTTATTTTGTGCTCCCAGAGCTTAGCACAGAGGTGAGCACAGAGTAGATATTGCATAAGTGTTGGCTAATTGTGAACTAAGAAACAGAAAATAAAGATCAGTGTCATGGACTGTGAGAATCGCATTCAGGAGACTATAGATGAGTCTGATGAGAGGAACAAGAAGGAAAAGGGGAAGAAGTGGAGAGTCTATTGTAAATCTCCCAAAAGCACATGGACTTTGGAGTCAAAGCACAAATTGTTCCATTGTTTTGGCAGAAGTTGCCAGCACCCATTTCCCAGTAGATGTGGGCACCAGGATCCTTTGTTCCCAGTGCATTTCATAT
Source organism: Felis catus (assembly GCF_018350175.1). Classification (NCBI taxonomy): domain Eukaryota; kingdom Metazoa; phylum Chordata; class Mammalia; order Carnivora; family Felidae; genus Felis; species Felis catus. The sequence continues at coordinate 95,003,523 of NC_058375.1, read as the reverse complement.
TTGTTATCACATCCTAATCTGTGGATTCGATCAGCAAATCCACTAATTGCTTTTTTAAGTTGACTACAGAGTGGATAAGAAAGGCCATGATACTTACCAGAGGGAAAAACAAACAGAATCCATGGACTTGTAGGGGCACAAGCTGGTACAAAGGTTAAGAAACTCACGTGCTTTCAGATGAAAAGAGCAGGGAGATCAGGGTATAAAAGAGAGATCCAATCTCCCTCTGTGTGTCCCATCCCTTGGGTCTGCCACTGTGTCCTACGTGTCTCTGGGCCATTGAAATCAACGCCATGAAGATCCTGGTCTTGTTGTTGGTTTGTCTACACCTCTCGGAGGGTGTGGAAAGGTGTGTATGGGGATTCAGCTTCAGCCCTGAGGGAGCATCAGAAGCTATGGTAGAGCGAAGGCCTCCCCCTATAGATCTCATGGAAAGGCAGTCAGATTGTGTCATGATACATGTACCCAAAAACCACAGGGAGTGAAGACTTACAATGGATGGATGGGTGGATGGATGGGTGGACGGATGGTGGGATGGTGTGTGTGTGTGTGTGTGTGTGTGTGTGTGATTAAAGGTGGGTTGGTGTTTTGTGGGACAAGAAGGAAGGTTGTACGATATCTATAAAGCTTAGAGGAAGGACTGGGAAGGAACAGATATTTATTCTGTGTAAACCATATGTAAGCAGAAAACCCCAAATACATATTGCAGTGCATTTTCATGCTGGAAATGCTGGAGTGACTGCAGTGGTCAGAACTCACTAAAATCCAGGAGGATTTCTTATAAGAGGCTCTTCTTGGGTAGAGTATAAGAAGGTTTGAAAACCCACATCAGATCAATGAAGGCATTGCTTTCATGGGGAAGGTGAAGGTCACTCCTTTTGTTTGCCCTATTCTCTGCAGAATCATTCTGAAGAAAGGCAAGTCCATCCGCCAGGTGATGGAAGAGCGGGGTGTACTACAGACTTTCCTGAAGAACCACCCAAAGGTTGATCCAGCTGCCAAGTATCTTTTCAATAATGATGCTGTTGCTTATGAGCCCTTCACCAACTACCTGAATGTAAGTGAGGGTCAAGGTGGTGTCTATAAACCTTGGCTGAAAACCATTCTCAGATAGTCATTTAGACCTCTCATTAGCTCTGATTTTGGACTTTTTACTAAACCCAAGTCTCTCCTTCCTCAGGAAAGTATCCGGAGAAGTTATGAGTTGGTACCATTTAACACTATCATATTCCCTCTCCTTCCTTCTTTCCTGTCATTACTGGCTCACTCTCTAAAGCTCCATTTACATGGTTAGGAGATTCCGAATGACCATGTTCCAGTCAATTGAGCAATCGAAAGGAAGTCCTAGTGATGAGCGGTAGGGGAAAGAGGGAAAGCACAGGCAAAGCGGCCAGGCAAAATCTGCAGTAGCTCCAGATGCTATGTAGCTCCCCATTTGGGAACATACACTGGTGCTCAGAGCAAGTATTTGCATGTTCTTGAGACTGCAGTGTCTGCTCAGGGCATCTCAACACACTGGTGTCCCATGGACTGTCTTTAGTGAGATGTTACATGAGTGTCAGATCTAGGAATCTCCTATTTCGAATTCCACTTTCTATAGATGGTGGATAAAGAGGTAGGTCAGTGACATGACTGGCCAAAATTCACTGAGAACTCAAATTGTGTCTCAGTGAAGTTCTCTTGATTTCCATGCTACCCTCAGTTTTGATTTCCTGGCACCTTGGCTACTATGTGACCAGAGGGAGAAGAATGGTGGGGAAATACTTGACACTGGAAGAGGAAAAGGGACATCGGTGTGTGTGTGTGTGTGTGTGTGTGTGTGTGTGTGAGAGAGAGAGAGAGAGAGAGAGAGAGAGACAGACAGAGACAGACAGAGACAGAGAGAGAGAGAGAGATGGGGAAGGTGATGGGCACTAGGAATGGAGAAAAAAGTGATAGCTTCTCCAGCTTTGCATGTTCTGGCATAGAACGGCAAATCCATGGAGGTATCACCTTATTGCAAAGGAGAAAACACATTTGGAAGGAGAGATTGTCTTGCCAGACTAATTCTCACCTGGTCAAAGTCTTGCATATAAGGACAAAAATGGAGAATATCGAGGGGCTCTGGCTCCAGAAGTGACAGAGAATTTCTGGAAAGAGAAGAATATAATTTGGCCACAATGTGGCTTCTAGTGAGTCAACTTCATCTCAATCTTTAGGACATGGCTTGGCTGCTTAGTACACTGGGGTAACAAACTTTTCTTTGCAGTCCTACTACTTTGGAGAGATCAGCATTGGGACACCACCACAAAATTTCCTGGTCCTCTTTGACACGGGTTCATCCAACCTGTGGGTGCCCTCCACCTACTGCAAGAGCCAGGCCTGTTGTGAGTATACCACCATCACCACCCACCCACGGATAGGAGCAGAGGGCGACGCAGAGTTGGGATTAAGCACAAGCCCATCATCCAAGTCTAGAGTTCTTGGTGCATATCCATGATCTCAGCCTCCTTAAATTCAGAACATCTGGAAATCTTGCTCTTGGTCTGTATTTCACAAGTGCTGCATCTCTAGAAAGCGAAAGAAGTAGACCAGGGCTTCCATTCCTTTCTCTATTGATCCCTTTCCTCAGCTCTCTCCTGTGGGCCCCAATTCCTGGCACTTTTGAGTTGACCCATGCTTCAGGAAATGGTAGGTTGGAAGGAATTGGGGCAACATCTGTTTCCCAAGGGGACAGACTTTTCTGGGGCTATTGATTGCTTTCAGCCCAGAGTCTGAGGCTGAAGCCCAATCCCAGGCTTGGTCTGATGGTCCCAGGCCATCAAGGATAAGTGTCCTCCGTGTATTTTGGAAAATGTGTTGACACTAACATTGCATTGTCTCTTTGCACAGCCAATCACAACACGTTCAACCCCAGCATGTCTTCCACCTACCAAAACAATGGGCAAACCTATACACTATACTATGGAAGTGGCAGCCTGACTGTGCTCCTGGGATATGACACCGTGACTGTAAGTGCTGTTCTCATCTTTCTGTGGGTCTGCCATTTGGCTCCCCTTTTCTAGACTCATAAGCTGTCAGAGATATCAAAGGTTGTTAATTAGGTACAAATTTCTAAAAGCTGACTCTTGGAAAGAGTGCCACAGGCCATCTAATTAAACCTTTGTCCCAAGACAGGAATTGCCCCACAGCAGTCCTGATCTCTGCAGGCTCTTTACGTTGTGCCTCCCCCGTGACTTTGCTCCTTGGTCTTATCTGCCCTCCTCAACCACCTGGAGCACATCTGCTTCCTCCTCCACAGGACTTCACTCTGGGTATTTGAAGACCTTCCTTTCACTATTTTCTTTTCTTTACATCAAGCACACGCATTTCCTATGTCATTTGTGCACACGGATTGTTCGATATAAAACCAGCCACTGTCCTTTCGCTGTCCATGGAAGTGGAAACTCTAACTCCAAAAAACAATGCCCTCTACTTCTCCAACACCCACACTCTTCTTTCCAAGACATGCATGTTTGGCTGATGCTGTCGTCCCTTCTTTTCCATGCTAGGACTGAGCCAACTCAATGAAAGAAGCCAATTTCTTCTCCCTAAAAAAGGGTCTAGGTTGCATTCCCCGGACACCTAAGTCTGGGAAGGATTTGTCTACCCTGAATTGTTAATCTTTTCTTTTCACTTGTCTCAGGTTCAGAACATCGTCATCCATAACCAGGAGTTTGGTCTGAGTGAGATTGAACCTAGCAACCCCTTCTACTATGCAAACTTTGATGGTATCCTGGGAATGGCCTACCCCAACCTGGCAGTGGGGAATAGCCCAACAGTCATGGAAAGCATGATGCAGCAGGGCCAGCTCACCAGCCCCATCTTCAGCTTCTACTTCTCTCGGTGAGCATCTTTGCCCTGTAGGGCTCAGCAAATGAGGCACTGTGGGGGTTTTTATTTTACTTTATTAATTTTTTAAACATTTATTTATTGTTGAGAGACAGAGTGCAAGCAGGGGAGAGGCAGAGAGAGAGGGAGACACAGAATCCAAAGCAGGCTCCGGGCTCTGAGCTGTTAGCACGGAGCCTAACGTGGGACTCAAACTCGTGAACATGAGATCATGACCTGAGCTGAAGTTGGATGCCCAACGACTGAGCCACCAGGCACCACAAGATGATTCTTTTCTTGAAAATGGACTATAATCGCTCAACATTTAATAAGTAAATGTCGAGATTGTTGTATTAGATTCACAAAATTCAGAGCTTATAGGACCAGCCACATGATCATTTCTTAATACCATAAGTATAAATATAGAATAAAGAGAACTATAACAAAATGATATTTATAAGAACATATCTGGCTCCAAAAAGAGTTCTTGTAGTCATCACTTCACAGGACATCTCAAAAATCTTGTTTTTAGCTCCATTTTTCCAGAAAGGCAATGCAGGCTCAGACAGGTGGTCACTGTTGAGCATGACTGACACTGACAGGGGTGAAGCCATGACTCAAATGCAAATACCTTGGTCACAAATCCAGTACTTTTCTTACTCTGCTGGCCTTGAACTCTTGTGGCAAACTTTACTTACTGCTTCATCTTCCTAACCACATGATCCCCAGGGGACCTGAGTCCAAATGTTCAATGACTGGCAGGTCCAGGTTAGGGAACAGAAGAGGCCTGAATCCTCTTAACACCGTCTAGTTACCAACCTGAGCACGACAGGAGCATCCCCATCACTGCCCACTTGAGATCTCTGTCTGTCAGTCTCCTCCAGGTACTCTCTGAGGGGTTTCTTCTTGTTCTCACTTTGTCCTCAGGAGGGTGTCCCTGGGAGGCTTTTAGAGTTTGTTTTCACAGGCCTGGTTTCCAATCCCATCGCCTCTTTTATGGGCATAGTCTGTGTTTCCAGTTCTCTGGTACTCTGGGTGTTCCTCCGAGGAGGCTCCTCTCCCTTATGCCTTAAGCCTGGCGGAGCCTGAAGAGCAGGTCAGAGGATGGTACCCCTCTTCCTCTGGTTCCACTGTGTCTGAAGGAGAGAGGGACAGTGAGAGGGGAGGGAGGGGCTGCCTGGCCATGTGTGTTGTGGGAACTCACGCTCTTCTCCTCTTCTCCCTAGCCAACCAACCTATGAGTATGGTGGAGAGCTCATCCTGGGAGGAATGAACAGCCAATTTTATTCTGGTGAGATCGTCTGGACTCCTGTCACCCGGGAACTGTACTGGCAGGTTGCCATCGATGAGTAAGTACAGAGGAAAGTTCCTATGGATTACGGACACCCCTAGAGTGTCCCTCCAGTGTGACTCTATTTCCTGTTCTTGTCATGGCATAAACCCCTTAAAGAGAATCAGCAAAGAGAATCCCTTTAAAGAATCCTCTTTAAGAATTCCCTTAAAGAGAATCAGGCTGATTATTCCTGGAGCTCAGTAGACTTTGGCATCTAGCTCTCGACTGAACTTTTTGACTTGGTCACTGAGCCTTGCCATGTCAGCAGGTTGGTCATTCCTAGGTCTCTGTGAATCTACATCTTTGTTCTTGGACTCTTCCTTATCCCAATTAGCATAGTCTTTACCACTTCCTTCATCAGGAAATGTAATAGCTGTCATGGGTGTTTTCTATGTGCCCAATGTGCTAAATATTTATTTAATATATTATTGCATGTAATCTCCACTACAACACCATAAGGTGGTCAGCAGTATATTTCTTTGCATAGATAAAGAAATCAAGGCTCAGAGGTTAAGTAACTTATCCAAAGTCACACATTTCAAAATTTGAGCCCAAGCATATTTGATCCCCTAACCCACGATCATGAATCAGTTACTTCTACACCCCAAGCCTTCAGGAAATGTCCATCACTGACTGCCAGATAAAGATACATGTCTTTGGTCAGTAGTCGAGACCATCCAACAGCTGAGCCCTACCTATCAGAACAGCCTTCCCACCACTTCCGGATGTGCAGCACGGACCTGACCATGTCCTTGCACCTCGCCATGACTTTCTTGCTTCTTCTCTTTTGACTATAACACCTGAAGTGGTCCTTGTGTCCTTGCACATCCTTCTGAGCCCAGATGAATTCCTACCTCCCTTGAAAAGGCCTCTCAGGGGCCCAGTCTCTCTTTCAGTCCCATAGTCTTACCAGCTTGCATCTCCTCATCTTTGGGTATGTCACAGTGCAACCAGCCCAATGTGAAGAGTAGAGAGAGAGGTAATTGGTTGGGTGTCTTATTCACCATTACATCCAAGTACCTTGGTTCACCAACAGTACCCAAAAGATACATGGACTGAAGAGGAAGGGTAGAGAAGGAGCCGGCGACTGAATCACACAGGACCACATTACGGAGATTACCAGCTACTGCATTAAGTGGTAGCTTAATGTATGGTGTTGTCTCATGTCTCTTAGGAGGTACTCTTTAAAAACAGTGAATACAATCTGCTCCTGTTTGTATCACGATAATTCTTGCAAGAATGTCTTGCACATATTAGATGCCCAAGTGATTTATGAAGTGATTCCCAGCTTTGGCACTGTGTGGACCTCACATAGGTAGATACAGAAAGGTAAGACACAGAAAAAGGAAGATAAGATAAAGGAAGAGAAGCCCTGCCTCCCCAGGCCTCTCAGTCAGAGCTGGAAGGGTTACCAGACCAAGAAGGCACAGCAACATTATAAAGGCAGCTGTGTCGTGGGGTGGCCAGGCTTCCTAGAAGAGGCAGAATGTCGGAGCTCCGAGGTTGGGGAGATAGGGTGAACATGGCACAGGCATGTGACAGTAGGCCACTGATTTCTCTTGTACTGGTGTCCCTCTCAGGTTTCTCGTTGGGAACCAGCCCACCGGCTTGTGCTCCCAGGGCTGCCAGGCCATTGTGGACACAGGGACCTACGTGCTGGCTGTGCCCCAGCAGTACATGAACTCCTTCCTGCAGGCAACAGGAGCCGAGGTGTCTCAGTACGGTGATGTGAGTAACCAGAAGCCAAGGATTTCTCTGCACACTGATGCAACCTCAGCACAGGAAGAGGGGTTTGGGTGGGGGGCTAAACCCCTGGCAGGACAGATTAAGTGGGGACACAGCATGGCCTTTCAGGCATGAACCCTCAAAGCAAGGAGGAGTGAGGGGAGGGAGTAACACCAACCAGACTGTGAGTATGGGCTGAATGGTTGTCAGGAGGGACGGCTGTTCCATTGCAGCCCTAGGGGCACATTTCACCTTGGTGTGGCCGGTGTCATTTGACGTGTGCCAATAGAGGCAGGCATATCACATTTCCCCATTCCACCGAGATTTCTTTTTACCTAGAAATACTCCTTTGGCTTTTATCTGAGCAGCCTCCCGTCCCCACCCCTCCTCCCCTTGTACACACTTCTGCAGTTTGCTCCTCCAGCATGCAAGAGTCTCGTTTAGTCAGACCAAATCTTGGCTCCTCAGGGTGTGTGTGTGTGTGTGTGTGTGTGTGTGTGTGATGAGTACGTGGACAGGTGCACACAGCAGGGATATGAATTGTGTGAGAGCGTGCTTTTACAGGCTGGGCCTGTGTTTCTTCTCTGTAAGTTGCACTTTCTGAAGGTAGAAATCTGTTCTGGAATGAGTCTAACTCCTTACAGCCATACCAACACATCCCAAACCTGAGATGTGCTCAGGGAGACCCAGGAAAGCAGAGCACCTGGTCAGTGTTGTGCCTGGGAATCGGGCCTTGCCTTCCATGCTCTCAAACAGCCTCTGCTGGAAGGTCAGGAAGGAAGTCTCACAGGGAAAGGGGGACTGGGGCCCTTTGTCTGGGCCCCCCGTCTCCTGGCACGCTACAGCTCTGCCTCTCCTCTCTCTCAGTTTGTGGTCAACTGCAACTCCATACAGAGCATGCCCACCATCACCTTCGTCATCAGCGGGTCTCCTTTACCTCTGCCTCCCTCTGCCTATGTCCTCAACGTACGTATGCACTCCGGGCTCCACGGACATGGGATTGGATGGGCCCAAACAGCTGTTCCGTGTCCCAGCTCACGTCTGGACACCTATGGGGAGTCACCAGTAGCAGGGCTGAGGGTGAACAAGAAGCCAGAGACCCCGCAGGTGTCATGGAATATAGGGTGGGAACTTCCTGTGGGGAAAGGCTTTTATATGCAAAAATGTTATCTCCTTATGTCTTTTGTCTCTTCAGAACAATGGCTACTGCACCCTTGGGATTGAGGCCACCTACCTGCCCTCCCCCAGTGGGCAGCCCCTGTGGACTCTTGGAGATGTCTTCCTCAAGGAATATTACACTATCTATGACATGGGCAACAATAGAATGGGCTTTGCCCTCTCTGTCTAGACAGGTGAGAGGCAGCTGTCTCCACCCTCACTGCAGGACTCTGGGATTACCCTACAGTTTCTCTGGGCTGACCGCAGCATTTTAGACTGACCCTTCTGTGCACTAGAGTCTTACTTCCTGCAACTAATAAATCAAGAATCTCCAAATGTCTTTGTTGCTCCTTCCAAATGTCTTCTTTGGCTTATGTTTGTAGTAGTTTATTCTAAATTGAAAATTAGCGCCCACTCGTTGGGAAATCTGTGAATTGACCAATGGGGGAGAACATGGAGCAGAGATCTGTGAGTGAGGACCCACTGCACAGACCTTAAGGACGCAACAGTCCCTTCATGACGAACGCTGGCTGGAGGTGACCAGCTCTCCCAGCACTCTCCCTTCCAACACATTCTTCTTTGCATTCTCAGACAAGAACGTGAACCGGAGTAGTCTCTGACTCAAGAATTTTAGAGAAGAAAAAGAAACTTTAGAGAACATTTCCAACTGGTGCTCTGAGAACAAATCTGATCAGAAAATGTGGTTCTTTTTGAAGGGAGCAGCACAGTTTTAATGAATATTTTCTGGTATTTTCATAGACATTATCCTCCCTATGGTGCTTTCAGGCTGCTCACATACACACTTTACCTGCCTGGGCCTGACTGCTTTTGAGTTTAGAAACCCCATCTCATTTTACAGTGGAAGAAAGTGAGGTGTGGACAGGTAGTCATACAGTTAGTGTTAAAATCAGATCCAGATTCAAGGTTTTAAATACTTCTATTGTGCTGCCACGTGATGAAGTCTGCTATGTGCAAGCCACGGACGCATGCAATTATAAATGAGGCGTGGCGTTGGCTCCCTAGGGATTTTCTATCAAGTAGAGCCTCTGGCTCCAGAGCGGTTTTCTGATGGCAGTAAGACCAGTAGCTGAACTTGCCCTCCACGGTAGGTTATGAGCAATCATCTGCAGTGGGTTCTTCGACCACAGTAATGCTGCCTTTGGGGAGCTAAGAACTGGTGTGGCTCTGGGAAAGATGCAAAGAATTCTCAGTCCAGATGTGCATGGGTGGTGGTGGTGGACGGAGGTGTGCCTTTCTCCACAGCATCGCATCGTTCCCCTCTACTGATCTAATGGAACTGACTAATGTAAGCACTTTGGCCATTCCTTTTCCTTTTTGTTGTGTTTCTCTTATAAGAGATACAGACTTTTCTTTTTCAATTTTTTTGCCAAAGGGACGGATCTCAGTTCAGCTGCAATTCACCTACATCCTCACCATCTGCCCTGTCAGCTACTGTTCCTGCCTCAGTATCACCTCTATTCATTCTCTAGTGGTTAGCCTCAATGATATAAAGCCATGATCTTTCGTTAGTGGTAAAATGTCTGGAACGTTCTCAATCCTGAGATACAGAAAATCCAAGTTATCATGAGTAACCTGAAATTCATCAGCAGGGGACCATCCGTAGCCACTGGGAACATATGGCATTGGTAATGAGGGCTGCTGAGGATCAGGATGATTCTTGTTAGGGTGTGGAATTAAGGTAGCGGTAGAATGTGCTAGTTTAGAACGGATCCATCACTAACTTTCCAGAAATTAGAAATCTTCGTGGGAAACAGTTGCCATTTTTATCGTCTATTTGTTTGCTCTCACTCCATTCCTAGGTCTTTGAGAAGGGGGTTTGGCTTATAGTCTTGCCTCACCAAATTGGCCCATTGTCTGCCTTCCTCACATCCCCAGCCCCAAAACCAGAGGGAGAACTGGCATCCCCAGAGTGTTTCTGTTGCTCCTTTCCTGGTAGCCCACGGAAAAGTCCCAGGGCACGGAGATGGCGAGTTTCAAGATTTCCAACTCCTACCTTCTGGTCTTCCCGTCCGGGTGTAGCTATGAAACTTGTGTGTTACTTTACCAGCGGGTCCCAGTACCCAGATCCTGCCAAATACATGCCAGAGAACGTGGAACTGTGCCTGTGTGTAGACCTCACCTATGCCTTCACTGCTTGATCAATCACAAGATCGTGCCCTGCGAGTGGAATGATGATGTCCTATTTCCCAGTTCCAGGCCCCCGAGCAGCAGTCAGTACTTTGTTCTGAAATACCTGGGAGAGTCACAGGACAGACACCCTGGGTGGACTTGAAATCCAAAGGTAGTATTGGGGACCACCTCCCCACTCAGGACTAAAGTACACAGTATAGAAAAGGTAGCTCTGGAGGAGAGGAAAGAAAATGTCAAGCTACCTTGACAAAAATAAAAATGACATCCTTTTCCTTGGCAGTAATTTTATCTTCTAGAAAAATTGGCTTCTTTGCTCTAATCCTCTATTTCTCATTCCCTACTCTTACTTCTAAACCGGAAGCCCCTGTTGTGCTCTGGTCTGTGTCCCTCTGAAGCTCCTTAGCCAAGGGCAGTGAGCAAAAGAAAGTCCAGAATTGCCAGAGGGACTTAAAAGGAAAGTAACTTCAAAGACTGACTGAAATTCACCTCACTTAAGGAACTTTCTAGAAGAACTGCCTTCCTCCTGAGATCAGAATGGGACAAGTCAACCCCATTTGGAAGATCCCATTTTCTGTTTTCTAATAGGTGATGCATTTGACAATTTTGGGGGCTTGTGGGAAGGGGGAGAAACAGTAACCTCCAGAGTTTCATGGATGTCTTTGGATAAATGTCCACCATGCCCCCCATGAGGCTGTCTCCAGGTAGAAAGCAAAGTTCTCTACAAGATCCCATACACATGTTGTATTAAGTGGAAGGCTCTCTTCCACTCAGTCTGGCCTCTTTCCTTCTGCTCCAGAAAGGATGAGTGGGTGTTCCAATCTGAATGGCTGGCATAAAGTTGACCCTTGGAGAAGCAGGAAGAGGATCCCAAGAGAAGATTTCCTGGGGACATGATTCTGTCCTTTTGGTGCCAGAACCATGAGTCTGAGAGAAGACCATTTTGACTCTGGTGGCAGTTTCCTCATGCCTGGCTAAAATGGACTTTACGCTGTCATTTCTCTGTCCTTCCTCATTAGGAATGAAAACCTGGCTATGCTTTTGATGGTTAGCTTGTGGGACTTCAACACCCAGAAATAAGAACCTCTTCTTTCTATGGGGAGTTGGCCTAGGGACTGATCTCAGGAAGATGAGGCTGAAGCACTTTGAAGGTGAAGAAAATTGTGGTTGAAGGTGGCACAAAAGATCCCAGAAGTGTATCAGCAGGAGATTTTCCAGAATAGGGAAAAAGCTAGAATTGGGAAATGAGAAATTTATTTATCTTCAAATAAGAGCTGAATGGAGTCCATAGTTTTTATTCCTAGGATCATAGGATGAGGGAAGGCAGAGAACTAGAGGTAGAGAACCAATAGGAAGGGCTGCTCTATGGAAGGAGTCTGTAACCTACACAAGACCTACACATAGCACATGCTTAATGTTTATCTACAATGCTCCAATTTATTTCAGTGAGTGTTTACTGAACATATATTGTGTGCTGAGTACTATGGCAGACACTGAGGATCCAGATCTGGGATACACAAGGATGAAGGGGCTATAAAAGAGGAACTCTTGAGAATATGATGTATCCTCCTATTTCAACAAAATAAAGAAGATGGATAGAGGGATATTGCCAGCCTGGGGAATTAATGAAGGATATTAGATATCATCGAGGTATCTCAAGGATATTAAATATTTACTGAGTAGCATAAGACACCTTTTAAGACACTGTAAAAAAATGGATGAATAAAAGTCCCAGGAAGCTTCCTATCTAGTGGAGAGACAAACATACACACACCCAACTGAATAGTGCAGTGGGCAAATGCCATGATGGAGCATGCACGATGTGATAAGAAATGGTGAGAAAGTAATGGCAAATTCTGCCTTTCTGGAAGGACATTGCAAGAGAAGGCACCTGTGTGAGCGAAGGCATGGAAGTTTGAGAGTATAGAGTGTTGGTGGAACTCTGAGCAATCAAGTAGCAGGAAAACCAGATCTTAAAAGTAGGAAAAGAGAAAGAGGGAGGGAAGAATTAACGAACATGCTGTGAATGGACGAGATGCCATTTTTCTTTCTTTGTTGATGAATTATAATGCCCTTCCTAAAGGGATTTGGGAGGTGAGGAGAGAACATGAAATGTGACTGGTGAGTGGTTGCAAGACTTGCAAGGGATGGTTTATCAGCAAGCCCTAAACACCAGTTGAGTTTTGTTGCTCTCTGGGCTCTACAGGAGGATTTTTATGATATCAGATCATGTAGAGTAAAGGCTGGAGATGAGGTGGATTTAAAGACAGAGATTCATATGCTGCTGATGGTTCCTCTAGTATTTCTTGGAGCTCAGAGAAAGAAGGAAGGGGAAAGGTGATGGCATCTGAATGCCAGCAAGGATCATGCCTTCTCCAGGGTCATCACCAAGGTGGCCACAACAGGCAACCATATGATTCTCATTGACTCAGTGATCCAGCATCTCTAGCTATATGAGTTCAATGGCATTGACATTGACTTTGGGTACCCACAGTCCTGGGCAGCCCATCTGAGGACTAGCAATTCTTTACCATCCTCATCAAGGTAGAGACCTGCAGGTGCATTCATATAGCCCAGGACCTATGGGGGTTTCCCACCCTTGACAGATTTCCATGTTTAAACAAAAGGGAAAAAGAAGATACAGGAATCAATAATTGTTGAAAACCTACAATGTTCCAGACACTGTGGCATGCACTGTGTATATGGGACTTTATTTGATATTCATAACATTAAATGGAAGTATGTACTTTATATCAAACCAGAGAGGAGAAGTAATCATAATTAGAAAGTAGTGGAGATCTCTGAAACTTCTTTCCCTACAAGACACCGCTTCAGTGAGGAAGCAGGGGAAAATATTACAGACAATTTAAGTTTCAAGCCTTAGCTCACTCACTTATACACACATATACATGGTGAACACATACATTCTAGTACATGCAAGATTTTTTTCTTCCATCAAATATTGATATATTTTTAAATTAAAATTTGGCCATTTATTAACACTGTCTTTTTCCTACAATTATTGCTACCTGTAATCATCAATACTGTCCTAGCTTGCAACAGGAAATACAGCGGCTTTTGAAGCTAAGGCCCAAGCCACAGGCCACCCCCCTCTGCTGATCTTGGCAGCCATACCTGCAGGCAAAGGAACCACGGATGTGGGTTTCAGAATTGCCAATATCAGAGCATGAGTCAGGCATGGGAGCAATACCGCAAGGCCTGAAGGGCACGTCTTATCCCAAGGCTGGAGTTAAACCTATGGACCTTTGGAGCTACATTCAGACTAAAGTTAATGTAGTGTGTACATCTTTGCTTGGTGTTTGTGGGATACCACTCCCCGTTTTTCTCCTCAGCGTTCTTGACTGGCAGCTGCTGTTTTCTAACCACTCTGGTCTCCAGCTTAGGGTCTAGGAGGTGTTCTATATGTTCTATGCTGCTTGAGGCTCCCCAGTGGGCTGCATAAATGCATGTGGGCTTAGCTACTGTGTCAATCCACTAGGGAGAAGAAGGCGTGCCACTAGTGAGAGCAGAGGAGGAGAGGTAGGGAAAGTTTTTACTCGGTGTGCAACCAAGCCTGTTGTCAATTCCTGCCCCCAATTTTTTTGCCTATCTACTCACACTAGGGCATGGAGGAGTGAAGAGAATCTGGCTCCAGGGTATTCTCCTCCAGGCTCCAACAATAGCTAGTACACCAGCCTGCCAAGCTATCCACTGCATGAGGAACCAGAGAGGCCTCTGAGGACCCACAGCATTGTTACCCAGAGCGCAAGAGAGCTTGTTGGATGGACACTGTGTTCTTTGGAGATTTCTGGGAATAGTGAAGTCTTATTTCATTCCTGGAAAAAGTTCAATTCATTGTCTGTGAGAACTGAGTTAACAGGTAATCAAAATGCTTGGTTTAAAAAAAATGTGATCAGGGAATCATGTATAAATACTTCTGATAGCATAGACTTTTGTGGAGGTTGGGACACTATCACAGGAGGCAACAGCCCTCAGCACCAGGGTTCTGCTGACCGTGGAGAGGTTATCTATGTCAACACTGTAAAGCAGGCATCTTGGGTTAGGACTGGGAAGCAGACATGGGAGGAAGGTGGAAGAGAATGGGCTTGAAGCCTTAAGCTAAATGTCCCCCCAGTAACTGGCCATGAAATATTGGTGAGACAGTGGAGTTCCTGCTGAGAAGCTCATCATGGGGGTCTCCACATATGGATGGAAATTGTGCCCACTTCTTTGGATGTGTCTGTGGGAGGACCCTCCTCAGAATCTGGGTCTATCAGGCCCTACACCCAGGGGGACTGGCTAATGGGCCAGCTATGAGGTAACCTCCCCCCCCCCGGAAGAGGCTTAGGGGAGACTCTGGCCAGTTGGTGAGTGGCATTAGACAACTTCTAAGTTCCTTCCAGTTGTAAAAGAACTCTTGCTACATTGATTGCCCATGTCTTCTGTATACCCCAAATGGAGATGAAAAGCATTCCCCAGGGAGAGATAAAACATCTTGGCAAGTGACAGGGTCTTGCTATGTGTGACCCAACTTCAGTTTGACTTATATGAGAAGTAAACTCCTTTTTAAAAAAAATTTACTTTTTAATTTACAACCAAGTTAGTTAGCATATAGTGCAATAATGATTTCAGGGTAGAATCCAGTGATTCATCCTCTACATATAACACCCAGTGCTCATTCTTAATGTGCCTTGACCATTTAGCCCATCCCCCCACCCATGACCCTTCCAGCAACCCTCACTTTGTTTTCTATATTTAAGAGTTTCCTGTGTTTTATCCCCCTCCCTGTTTTTATATTGTTTTTGCTTCCCTTCCCTTATGTTCATCTGTTTTGTATCTTAAAGTCCTCACATGAGTGAAGTCATATGATATTTGTCTTTCTCTGACTAATTTCATTTAGCCTAATACACTCTAGTTCCATCCATGTTGCAAATGGCAAGATTTCATTCTTTTTGATTGCTGAGTAATACTCCATTGTGCATATATACCACATCTTCTGTATCCATTCATACATCAATGGACATTTGAGCTCTTTCCTTACTTTGGCTATTGTCTATAGTGCTGCTATAAACATTGGGGTGCATGTGCCTCTTTGAAACAGCACACCTTTGTCCTTTGGATAAATACCTAGTAGTTCAACTGCTGGGTCGTAGGATAGTTTTATTTTTAATTTTTTGAGGAACCTCCATCCTGTTTTCCAGAGTGACTGCACCAGTTGGCATTCCCACCAGCAGTGCAAAAGGGTTCCTCTTTCTCTGCATCCTCACCAACATCTGTCATTGTCTAACCTGTTAATTTTAGTCATTTGACAGGTGTAAGGTGATATCTCATTGTGGTTTTGATTTGTATTTCCCTGATGATGTGTTATGTTGAGCATTTTTTCATGTGTCTGTTAGCCATATGGATGTCTTCTTTGGAAAATTGTCTGTTCATGTCTTTTGCCCATTTCTTCATTGGATTATTTGTTTTTTCCGTATTGAGTTTGATAAGTTCTTTATAGATTTTGGATATTAACCCTTTATCTGATATGTCATTTACAAATATCTTCTCCCATTCCATCAGTTGCCTTTTAGTTTTGCTGATTGTTTCCTTTGCTGTGCAGAAGCTTTTTATCTTGATGAGGTCCCAATAGTTCATTTTTGCTTTTATTTCCTTTGCCTCCAGAGACATGTTGAGTAAGAAGTTGCTGCGGCCAAGGTCAAAGAGGTTTTTGCCTGCTTTCTCCTTGAAGGTTTTGATAGCTTCCTGTCTTACATTTAGGTCTTTCATCCATTTTGAGTTTACTTTTGTGTATGGTGTAAGAAAGCAATACAGCTTCATTCTTCTCCATGTCGCTGTCCAGTTTTCCCAGTACCATTTGCTGAAGACACTGTCTTTATTCCATTGTATATTCTTTCCTGCTCTGTCAAAGATTAGTTGGCCATATGTTTGTGGGCCTATTTGTGGGTTCTCTATTCTGTTCCATTGATCTGTGTGTCTGTTTTTGTGCCAGTACCATACTGTCTTCATGATTCCAGCTTTGTAATACAGCATGAAGTCCGGAAATGTGATGCCTCCAGCTTTGGTTTTCTTGTTCAGGATTGCTTTGGCTATTTGGGGTCTTTTCTGGTTCCATATAAATTTTAGGATTGTTTTTTGTAGCTCTGTGAAGAATGCTGGTGTTATTTTGATAGGGATTGCATTGAATATGTAGATTACTTTGGGTAGTATCAACATTTTAACAATATTTGTTCTTCCAATCCATGAACATGGAATATTTTTCCATTTTTTTGTGTCTTCTTCAATTTCTTTCATAAACTTTCTATAAGCTACTCCAGCTTTCTTTTGTTGACCATTAGCATGATAGATGGTTCTCCATCCCCTTACTTTCAATCTGAAGGTGTCTTTATGTCTAAAGTGGGTCTCTTGCAAACAGCATATAAATGGGTCTTGTTTTCTTATCCATTCTGTCACCCTATGTCTTTTGATTGGAGTATTTAGTTCATTTACATTTATATTGAGTACTGAAAGATATGAATATATTGCCATTGTGTTGCCTATAGATTTGGAGTTTCTCGTGGTGTTCTCTGGCCTTTTCTAGTCTTTGTTACTTTTGGTTTTTTTTTTGTTTCATCTTTTCTCCCCTCAGAGAGTCCCCCCTTAAAATTTCTTGCAGGGCTGGTTTAGTGGTCACAAACTCCTTTAGTTTTTGTTTGTCTGGGAAACTCTTTATCTCTCCTTGTATCTTGAATGACAGCCTTGCTGAATAAAGAGTCCTTGGCTGCATAATTTTCTGATTCAATACGTTGAATACATCCTACCTCTCCTTTCTGGCCTGCCATGTTTCTGTGGATAGGTCTGCTGTGAACCTGATATGTCTTCCCTTACAGGTTAATGACTTTCTTCCCCTTCTACTTTCATAATTCTTTCCTTGTCTGTGTATTTTGTGAATTTGACTATGATATGCCTTGTTGATGGTTGGTTTTTGTTAAATCTAATGGGAGTTCTCTGTGCTTCTTGGATTTGGATGTCTGTGTCTTTCCCCAGGTTAGGAAAGTTTTCTGCTATGGTTTGCTCCCTCTTCATCTTCTGGGACTGCTACGATTCAGATGTATTCCTTTTTAATGAGTCACTGAGTTCTCTAATTCTTATATTGTTCTCTTTTGCCTTAGTTTCCCTCTTTCTTTCTGCTTCATTATTTTCCTTGTTTGTCTTCTATATTGCTGATTCACTGCTCTCTGTTCATCCATCCTTGCTGTTGTGGCATCTATTTGAGATTGCATCTTAGTTATGGCATTTTTAATTTCATCCTGACTAGACTTTACTTCTTTTATCTCTGCAGAAAGGGATCCTATGCTTTTTTCAACCCCAGCCAGTATTCTTATTATCATGATTCTAAATTCTAGTTCAGGCATCTTGTTTATATCTGTGTTGAGTAAGTCCCTGGCTGTCATTTCTTCCTATTCTTTCTTCTGGGGTGAATTCCTTTGTTTTTGTCATTTTGGAGGAATAAAAAGAATTAATAAAATAGAAAATAAAAATTAAAAAATTAAAAGCAACATGAAGAAATCAAATAAAGAAAGCTAGATCCTAGGTGTGTTTTGGTCTGGTTGTTGGAAGAAGCTTGATAGAAGAGAGAGAAAAAATAATGAAAGGAAAAGAAAAAAAGTAAGAAAATGTTTAAAAATTTAAAAAGATGCACACAATAACATAGAATAAAATGAAATGAAGAAAGTAAAATAGAATTAAAAAGTTTACAAAAAATAAAAATATAGTAAAAAATTAATAAAA
Source organism: Felis catus (assembly GCF_018350175.1). NCBI lineage: Eukaryota > Metazoa > Chordata > Mammalia > Carnivora > Felidae > Felis > Felis catus. The sequence goes on along the minus strand of NC_058375.1, from coordinate 94,985,540 downwards.
AGATTAAAAAAGGAATGTAAATTTTTTTTTCTCTTTTCATATCCAAGAATAAGAGAGGGAAAAGAAAAAACAAAACAAAACAAAAGGAACAGATGGACCAGCGAGCAGAATGAAATCTGAATGAAATAACATCAAGTTTCCCCTAGAAGTCTAACTATGAAGCCCTTTATAGTCTGTACACTAGGCAGGAGGGGAGACTTGTGGTGGTCCTCTAAGTCCTGAATTTGGTTGGCTCAGTTGGACCAGGCTTGGTGTAATGGCTCTACTCTCCACTAGGTGGCACTACTTAGCTTACTGGGGTGAATCAGTGTGGCATGCATGCGCATGTGCACGTGCGGGAGAGGTGAAAATGGCTTCACCCAGTTTCCCAGTCTCTGGTATCAGAACTCTGTGCTCTCACAGACCAGCAATCAAGCACTCCTCCTTTGACGCCAGCTTCTGTCCACTCACCGCTTCTACACTGTCCAGGTGTAAGCTGTCAGCCTGCCAGGCAGCACCTCCCTCTTGAATTCTATCTCATTTGGGGCTGTGTTTCCAAACCCCTCACCTCTGAGACAGAGCCTTGTGGCTCGGGCCCACTCTGACTCTCTGGGGTACGATGTCGCCAAGCAATGGCCAGGTGCCGGCTTGCCCCCCGGGAACGTTTGTGCAGTTGTGCTGTTGCAGAGGCTCCTCAGCGACTGTGGCCGGGTGCCTGCCTGCCCCAGGGAAAGTTCATGGGATCATGAGGCGGCGGAAGTTCAGAGCTTATGGCAAAACACAACACTCAGCCGGGGCGGTTTCACCGCATCTTTGTTCCAATACCAGCAAACGTGGCTGTTCTCCGGGGTCTGCTGGGACCTTTGCCTGTGGGAGGCCTTACGGCCTCTACCGGATGCCTTCCTAGCGGGGGAACCGCTTCTCCCGTGTGGCCCGTGGGCGCCTCAGACCTCGCTGCCTGCTCCTGGGGATTCGCCCTTCCCACCAGAGCTCCGCCAGGTATCGAGCTGTGGAGTTTCAGACTCTGCGCTCCCCTGTTTATAGAGTCCTGATGGTATTGAAACCCTCTCCTCCTTTCTCCCTTTCTTGTTCAGTCGCTTGTGGGCGTTTCCACTCTCTCTCTTTCTCTGCGGGGGGAGTGCTATCCTGAGGGGGGAGTGCTTTTCCTGCACTCTCCCCCCTTTCTCTCTTCTCTCTCCACAAAAACAGCTCCCTACCCTCCACGGCTTCTCTCTCCCCCAGTTCACCTCTCTGCACCACGTACCTGCCGAGTTCTGTGGCTCAAGTGATGCAGATTGTTGTGTAAATCCTCAGATCAATTTTCTAAGTGTGCAAATGGCTTGGTGCTGATCTAGCTGCATTTCAGGAACGAGAGAAGGTGAGAACTTCCATGCTGCTCTGCCATCTTGGTCCCTCCTCTTGAATTGAGAAGTAAACTTCTAAGAATAAGAGTTTAGGGGTGCCTAAGTGGCTTTGTCAGTAGCTAATCTGACTCTTGCTTTTGGCTCAGGTCATGGTCTCGCGGTTTGTGGGATTGGGCCCCACATCAGGCTCTGCACTGACAGCATGGAGCCTGCTTGGGATTCTTTCTCTCCCTCTCTCTCTGCCCTTCTGTTTGCATGTGCACTTTCTCTCTCTCTCTCTCTCTCCCTCCATATGTTAAACTAGCATTCTCTTTACTTTAAACAAAGGGTTCCATGGTAATCTGCAACTCTCCTCTAATCTTAGTGAATATGGTTCCCCTCCCTCTAATATGGCTGGGTTTGAACTGATGAAGAAGAGAAGACCTTTCTTTTTGTAAATTTTGTATTTAATATTTAAAATTTTTAACTTTTTAAAAATACGATTTATTGCCAAGTTAACTAACGTACATCGTATACAGTGTGCTCTTGGCTTCAGGGATAGATTCTCATGATTCATCGCTTACATTCAACATCCAGTGCTCATCCCAACAAGCGCCCTCCTCAATGCCCATCACCCATTTTCCCCTCTCTCCTGCCCCCCGCCCCCTTTAACCCTCAGTTTGTTCTCTGTATTTAAGATTCTCTTATGGGTTTGCCTCCCTGTTTGAAACTATTTTTTCCCCTTACCTCCCCCCATGGTCTTCTGTTAAGTTTAAGAGAAGACTTTTCTAGTTTTCCATGTGTAGATGTGTCCTCCAAATTTTCATAAGCTGCCACTAGTGGTGTTTCCATTGTTTCATGCTCCAGAGCTCCCAAGCCCACACCTCCCAGCACATCCTCTGAAGGCAAAGCTGATGGGATTAATGGGGACCCAAGGGATCCACCCAGGTTTCCTGAGTGTGCTAATGCTAACACTGTGTCCAAAAGAGGTTTGGAGGGCCTTGTATTTGACCAAAGCTGCTCACACTGTAACTGGCCTTGAACAGAAAGAATGGGGTTTAGGGGTGCCTGGCTGACTCAGTCAGAAGAACCTGCAATTACTGATCTTGGGGTCATGAGTTCAAACCCCATGTTGGCTAGAGATTTTTTAAATTAATAAAAACTTAAAAAAAAGAATGAAGCTCTGAGGGGATGAAGACTTCCTGTATTTTGCTTCAACTCAATAAATATATGAAATGTGATGTTGCTTTGCTAATCATTCTTATCATTCTCTTTCCTTTAACATTACTGTTTAGAAAGTCATTTTCTTGTTGGACTCCCCGTGGAGAGAATTAAGCAGACATGATCTCTTTTGTTTATAGACTTGCACCTTGAAAGAGAACATGCTCACAAATAGGAAATACATTTTAAAGAAGTAAACTGTCAGCCCACTTAGAGTGAACTCAAGCAAAAAACTCGAGGCAAAAAACTACCTTTATTTTTATCTTAGTCATTATTTCTCAAACTGAGCTCGTTTCATTTCCTGCGGAATCAGCTCTTCTTTTTTTTTTTTTTTTTTAAATTTTTTTTTTCAACGTTTATTTTTGGGACAGAGAGAGACAGAGCATGAACGGGGGAGGGGCAGAGAGAGAGGGAGACACAGAATCGGAAACAGGCTCCAGGCTCTGAGCCATCAGCCCAGAGCCAGGCACGGGGCTCGAACTCACGGACCGTGAGATCGTGACCTGGCTGAAGTCGGACGCTTAACCGACTGTGCCACCCAGGCGCCCCCGGAATCAGCTCTTCTACAAAACTTCTCAAAACTCTTCTCCCAGTCACTCATGGCTGCAAACTCGTTGATCATATTCTCCAACTCAGCTAGAGGTCTTCCTAGAACACATCTTGTCCATTTGCAGAGATTAGGTAACTGACCTGTTCTCAACAATATTAACATTGGTTCTGGTCACTAAAAATTTCCTCAATATTTATTTATTTATTTATTTATTTATTTAGAGAGATGTGGGAGGGGTGGGGGTGGGGGGAGAGAGAAACACGAACTGTGAGATCATGACCTGAGCCAAAACCAAGAGGCTGATGCTTAACCGACTGAGCCATCCAGGGGCCCCTCAATATTGTTTTATAAATGCTTTCCTATGGCTCTTGCACACTCTCCAACCTTTCACCAGAGAACCAGTGAACAATAGAAAAATGTTTACATGTAGGGTGACAGCAGTGAAATTCTTTGTTACTTTATCCCCATATAAGGGGCCAGAACAGTGAGCTTCACTGTCTTCCTCTCCAGGATTGTTGGAAACCCATTTCTCCTGCTATACTACAGGTTCACATTAATTTGCTCATCTTGGAAAATTAGTTTCCAGAGGCTTTGCATGAAGAAAAGATCTTCATTCTGAGTCTTCAAGAGCAATTAAAAAAATTAACTCTTCCAATTATATCACTAAATCCAGAGATCCTCTAACCATGCATCTTAATAATCGTACTAGCTACCGGGCATTCTTTGTTTCTCTATGTAAATAACTACACATGATTTTACATATGTTAATACAGTTGAATTTCCACAACGACCTTGTAGAAAAGATATTATTGTTTGCATTTTATAAATGAAACCGAATGTTGGAGAGATTAAGTAATTTGGCCAAGATCACATCTCTAGTACATGAGAGAGCAGGTGTGCGAACAGCTTTCTGATTTGAAGCCCAGAATCTCTGTCACAGGACTCAGATTCAGTATTGGAGCTGAGTGGCACCCATACTTTCTGATGTGCCTGATTTCCAGGGTATTGCTCCTATACTAGTCTTAAAATTTCTTTTTTTTATTTTAGAGAGAAGAGAGAGCATGAGTGAGCAGGGGAAAGGGGCAGGGGGGCAGGAGAGAGGAGCAGGGGAGAGGAGTAGAGAGAGAATCTTAAGGAGGGTCCATGCTCAGTGCAGATCCCAACGCGGGGCTCGATCTCACGACTCTAGGATCATGACCTGAACCAAAATCAAGAGTCAGATGCTCAACCAACTGAGCCACCCAGGCACCCCTACTCTTCTACTATTCTAGTGAAGAACTCACTCCAGCCTTACCTAAATGTGGAATTGGGGTGTTGTTTTCTTTCCGCAGGTTACCACGGATACAAAATTGATTCATATCATAAACAGACACTACCACACTTTTATGCAAATACAAAAAGATTTAGGTGAGCGTTAGGTGAGTTTTAGGAAAATAGGAACTAATGAGATTGACATAAGAAGTAGAAAACCTAAATAGACCAATAACCTTTGGAGATACTGAAAGTGACATTAAAAGTTTCACTAAAAGCCGGGGTGCCTGGGTGGTCAGTCGGTTAAGCGGCCGACTTCGGCTCAGGTCACGGATCTCGCACTCTGTGAGTTCGAGCCCCGCGTTGGGCTCTGTGCTGACAGCTCAGAGCCTGAAGCCTGTTTCAGATTCTGTGTCTCCCTCTCTCTCTGACCCTCCCCCATTCATGCTCTGTCTCTCCCTGTCTCAAAAATAAATAAATGTTAAAAAAAATTTTTTTTAAAAAGTTCCACTAAAAGCCACCAGAGCCAGACAGACTTATCAGAATTTACAAAACAATTAAGCAACCCCAGAGCATAAGAAAAGCTTCCCAATTCATTTACCTTTCATTTAAACCTGAGGAAGATAAAGAATCAGCAAATATTTAATGAGTATCTATCATTTTCCAAGCAATTTGCTGGGCTGTGGGGATCAGAGGCAAATAAAATATAAATTCCTTCTCTGTGGCTCTTGCAATTTCTTAGAAATAAATCATGTCCCTAGATGGGAAAACTCAATATTATAATATCGTTTTTTGACATATTAATCTCTAACTGTCTTTATTTAAAATCCCAAAGGATGTGTGTGTGTTTATTTGATAAACTGATTATAAGTTTCATCAAGAAAAAGCATTAGTGAAAATGATCAAGCAAATATTCTTAAAAAGTAAAAGTAGTAAAGACATGTCCATGAGATCAAAAATGTTATATTAAGGGTTTTTGCATTTGTGGGAAATTATAGAAAGTTCAGAAATACTTTTGAATTTATTGAAATCTATTTGGTTCTTCCCTTCAGGCTACTGGGTTCCCTTAAACGATGTGCGTCGTCCTTTTCCCATCTGTCAATGGGTATGCCTGACTCAGTGCTCTACAGGTCAGACTTTTGGGGCCTTCAGGCAGTGACGGAAGTATGAGGTGGTCTTTAAGTTGAGTGTTTTCTCCTCCAAGGGATCAGAAAGATTTCCAGGCCAATTTTCAGGGTAGTCTAAAATGGAAAAAATAAAATTTTTCTCTCAAGGGAATTAAATGTATCTTAGATGTTAGGTAAGTTGTAAGGTATGAGAATTTGGGGGATCTTGAGGATTAATTTTTGTATAAATATAATATCTTATAATATATAAGGTATAAGATAATATATAATATGTAAGACTCTGCTAATTTTCCAAAAAGATCTCGGGCTGAGTTATCTGCCCTCTGTATGCCAATGTCTCTCTTAACCTATCAAAGAATGAATGAGGTGTTAAACACCATTAAATGTAAAAGATGCAGATTTGCCCATTGCTTAGGGATTAATTCAGTTGATGGAGGCTCTACAGATATAGGCTGCAGGCAGGCGAGTCCTGTCCTGAGTTGTAAGTATGTGCACAGTGGACGGTAAAGCATCTGGATGGAGCCAAGTCAGCAAACTGAGGAAGTGAGACCAATCGGGGCCTCTGCCAACAAGGTGGGTCTGAGGCAGGAATCAGGTCCAAAGAAAGAATGATACAACTCAGGATTTATCGAGCACTTTCCATGTGCCAGGCACATGTGCCTGGAAAGCCCTGGCTAAGTCGATAAAATATAAAAACCCTACTAAGAAAGTCTAGTTGGGTGGGTCAGACACTTGGGAGGCTGTTGGCAAGGAGCCCAGGTCAAGCTGGTGCCGTTGCCGAGGGTTCCCATGGCACCCTGCAATATCACGATCTCCCTCACTAGTCTTTGAATTCCTGGAGGACAGGGGATGGTGTCTCAATTTTTGAATCACCAGTATTTAGCACAAAACCTTCATACAGTGGGTGTTCAAAAACTACGTGTTCCAAATGGCCTTCAGTGCTTCTTCCCTGCTGGTATTCATGCCCCTGTGTGGTTCCTCCCCACTCTAAGACCGACTGGTGTAACTACTAGAAAGCTGTAGCTATGTTGGAGTGGGACTTCCATCGCGTTCTTTCTTGGATCACTTACTCTGAGAGAAACAGCTGCCCTAGGATCCCTAAAGAAAGGTCCACAGAGAGATACTGAGACCTCCTGCCAACAGCCAGCACCAGCATGCCAGTCATGTGAGTGAGTCAACTTCAAAATGGATCCTTTGGACTCAGTCAAGCCTTCAGTGACTGTTCCAGCCGGTATCTTGTCTGCAACCTACAGTTCTTATGACAGAATCCAATACAGAACCACTCAGCCGAGCTGCTCCTTCATTACAGAAACCGTATGAAATAATAAATATTTCTTATTGTCTTAATAGCTAAGTTTTAGGATAATTTGTTATACGGCAATAGATAATGAATACAGTCAGGAATATCTTGGTGGTTGATTGCCCAACACCAGGACTGTTGAAGGTGAAATATTCATTCATCCAACCCACTTTTGTCAAATGCCCAGTCTGTGTCGAGTTCTAGGGATCCAAAGATGAACTGGGCTCTGGGCATATGAATCAGCCCCTTCCAGAGAAAGCTGAAATGCACCTACCAAATTCTTGGCTCAGCCTGAGGATCTGCTTTCAGGCCAAGCTGGCAGCTGCCCGGCACCTGTGCCCACTCTTATCTGCCTGCCTGGCTTAATCCCAGTTCCAAGGAAGCACAGCTGCTGGCAGTGATAAATCAATGCCCTCGGGGGCATCAAGGTGAGAAAAAACAAGCCCCGGCGCCTGTGAGCACTGATCCCCCTCCCCACCAGCCCCTTTTGCCCTCCCCCGATCTGTTTTTCCTAGGGAGTCAGGCTCTACCCAAAGGAGGTCACAATGCTCCTTATACCCATCCCAGAATGAGGAGAAGGGGGCATAGGTACAAGGCCCACGTTTCTCTGGTGGCAAGTGCCCTCTCCTTACCCCCACCCTGGGCTGGAATAAGAGAAGAGGCTTGGCAGCTGCAGCATCCTGTGGCTGCCCTGTCCTCCTCCCGAGCTGTGGTGATAAAAGCACAAGGAGACGGGGGAAAGATGAGCAGGGCTAATCGTGCCCTTTCCCCGAACTGAATGCCCTCCAGGACCTTTGCTGTTGGCCTTGAGCGTAGGGCCTAGTCCTGCAGAAGGAAAATGACGTGCCTCAATTAAATGTTTCAGTGTCTTGACTCAGCCCTTTACATGCTTTCCTGGCCCTGGGCCTGGGCTAGGGACCCTGATTTCCAGCATAGTGCCCTTCCTTCTCTCCCTGGGCTTCCATATCCCTAAGGGGACTTGGCCTCAGTGCTGAGTTAATGCCTCCACTTGTAAGCAGTTGTATCAGAGTAGCCAGGCCTGGGTTGCTGAGGAGGTTCTTCTGGATTTCTTTCCCCACTGGGGGTCAGTGCCTGTTCTTATGAATCTGGAATGGGTGGCGATATGGACATGAAGGCCTTGGGGACCTGTGGTCATGATGTGGCAGCTATGTGACTCCCACATGATAAACAGGTCTTCTTATATAGGGCTGAGCCAGGAGGCTGATCAGGGCCAAGGGGGCTGATGTGGAGGCATCGTGGGGAGGATTCTGCTCTGGGGCTCTGAGTCTCCCACTCTTTTTGCCCTTCTTCCTTACCTCAGGTGGGAGGGGGGTTCACTGGAAATGGGGTGAAGGGTAGGCATCTGTTTCCATGAGGCTGCTACATGGGGTCCCCCCCTACCCCATGCCCTGGGCTCTGAGCAGAGGAACTTTAAGTCTCGACTTGGAAATGATGAAATGGAGCCCTGAGAAAGGCCACTGATAAATCCAAACGCCCTTGGGCCCTTAACACCCTGGAAGTCTCTTGGGTAGCAGCAGGTCCCAACTGGGAAGCCTGTCTGATGACTTCCTGTTTTTGTTTTTGTTATTGTTTGTTTTTTTCAGGCATGGCTGTTCTGCTTCAGGTGCACCTGGGTGAGGAATAACACCACCTCCTCTCCCCAGTCCAATGTTCCTGAAAGTCGCTCCACTTCCTCTCCTTTCTTCCAACTCTGCATTCCCTTCTCCTTCCATGAGGAAGTTAGGACTGGAACCACAAGCCATTTTATTGGATTCCAGAATATCAGAGCTTGGAGGGAATGTAGAGCTCATCGATTTCAAAATGCCTCACTTGATAGATGAGAAAACTAAGGCACAGAGAGAGGAAGTGACTTGCCCTTCATACTCAGCATCAGGACTTATCTGTATGTTCTAATGCCAACAACGCTGATGCAATCTCTGTTACTAGCAGTCTATACTTGTCTTTGTGGTGTCTTTTCTCCTCTCAAACATCACCTTCTTCCTGATACCTAGGTGTTGAGCTATGGGTGTGAGACATGAGTAAGGCCCAGAGGCGGGGGGACTCAGGAAAGAAGAGTGAGGGTAGCATGAGCTTTGGAGTAAGACTGCCTGGAAACAGTGCATGCACAGAACAAATGTGGGGACTAAATGGGCGAGTGAGTTGATATTAATCTTTCAGTCTTGAGAAGTTTTTCCTGAGCCTTAGCTAAAAATGAAGATAATATTTCCCTCATAGGACTATTGCAGGAATTAAAATTTAAGCAAAACAATGTATGTAAACCCTCTAAACAAAGCACCAATCCCATCATATGCCATCTACAAAAGGTAGGTGTTTTATTGATAATGAACTTGAACGGTCTGTGAAGTTATTCGTAATACACAAGGAGCATAATTATCCTGGCTATTTGCTTCTGTAATGGCAAATTGATTTTATTTTATGTGTTGGTCTGATTGATTTTTAAGCTGAGTCACAAAAGGTGCTTAGGGCTTGCTCAGATTCTGTTGAAAAAAGTGTCATGACTGTTAAGCAAATTCTCCCATAGGCACGGGAAAAGAGTGCAGCAGTATCTACTGGGGACATGCCAAGCTAACTCTGAGGTAACCCTTTCCCTTGAAGAGGTCATCATCAAGTGAGACCGACAGTGGAACCTTACACTACAGTGACAATTGCTTTCTCCTTGCGGACCCAGCCTAGAAGCCAATGTGCTACTTTACTGACTGGCCCCAGTATTGACCAGAACCAGACAAGTTCTCCCCAGCGGATGCCGACTCACATCTATGCATACACCTGACATATGCCCTCACCACCGCGAATGACAAGATCGCCCCCTGCGAATGGAATGATGTTGATGTCCTGTATCCTCACTACTGAGCCCTGAAAGAATGGTCAGGGGAATTGAACCCACAGTGAATGGAAAACAGGGAGGGATAATGCCGAGCCCAAAGTCAGTCCCTGATTCATTCTCAAATATCATAAGATTCTGGCAGGCAAAGTCCTTTGCAGGTAGTTTCTTCCTGAAAAAGAAGACATAGATGTTTGATACACACGATGGTGTAAACGCTAACACGGGCAGGTGGGGAGGAGCCCTTGCCTCGGGGACTTTAGAGGTCATACTTGGCAGCTGCCCATTTCCCACAGTTGAGAATGAAGGGGCAAGAGTCACTTTCCACAGTGTCTGCATCCTACAGGCTCACAGAGATCTCACTTAAACGTGCCTCTTTGTTTCTGCAGTGACAGAGATCTGGTCAACTGGCTGGCCATTGGCAGCGGGAACTTTGGCGCTTGAAAGTAAGAGTATTTCCATGGCCGGGGGATGAGGGTGAACAGCAAGACAAAGAGTGCTTGAGGCTGGGGTGGGAAACAGTGGTGCCACAGGACAGCTGGAAATAGATATTGCAGGGGGAAAAAAGCTGGTGCCTGGAAGGAACCGACGTCTTCTGGTGGTAATGGTTGGCAGCAGCAGACGTGGAGAGATAAGCAACGGTAAATGGAGACTGGGCAGTCAGACACTCAAAGGATTGTAGAAAACGACAAATAGAAGAGAAGGGTCTTGGGGAGGGAGAAGCGCCCCGGCCAAGGAGAATGCAGAGCCCTGGCCTGGGTCATAGGCTTGTCTTCTGGGAAGCAACCGGCAAGGATCGGGAGCCTCATAGGCATGTAGGCTTGGAGTCGGACAAAGGAGATTGTAAGATGAGACCTGACTTGCATGGACAGAGTTGCCCAAGTCAGTGGTAAGTCACTAATCATGAAAATGTTGCATTTCCATGATTATTTTTTTAATTGGATAGTGCAAAATTATTTGACACAGAAAGAAACTTGCCCCTGTCTCTTCTTCCCTTCCCCGGTTCTCCAGAAATAGCCGTCTTGGAAGTGCAGCGTTAGAACGAGTTGCAGTGACTGTTCTAACGGCTAAGTAAATGTGCTGGCAGTTGCCTATCAGCTAGCTGGCTAATTCCCACCTATGGCATTTGACCCATATGTCTTCTGCCCCAAGTGTCCATTCCACCAACATAGCTTTGCCTTATCTTGCCCACATATCACTTAAATAAAAAATCTTGAGAGGTTAGGGGCTCCTGGGTGGCTCAGTCGGTTAAGCGACCGACTTCGGCTCAGGTCATGATCTCACAGCTTGTGAGTTCGAGCCCCGCGTCCAGCTCTGTGCTGGCAGCTCGGAGCCTGCAGCCTGCTTCGGATTCTGTGTCTCCCTCTCTCTCTGCCCCTTACCTGCTTGCTCTATGTCTCTCTCTCTTTCTCAAAAATAATAAACGTTAAAAAAATTTTTTTAAATATGTATTTTAGGCTATAAAGATACTGACTATGGCAGGGGAACTGAATATCTTAGATATTACAGCACCTTCAAGTATAAGACTCAGAATATATTTAATAGTACATTCTCTGAGGGTCAGAAGGGCTCATTAAACGTATTCACAGACTGTAAATTACACCTTAATTTTGGAAACAGCAAATACTAAAAAATGAACATCTTAGAATCAAAGAGTATCTGAACCACTGCCCCTAATAAAAAAAAAATGCACATGCACCTTTGATCTTACAAATAGAGAAATACTATTCAGTGGTATACTGAAGAAAACACATTTAAGTTAAAAACACTTATCCTTTGATTAAATTAATGCTTTTCTTGTTCATCTTAAGTGTAAAACTCCAACAGGGGTTATTATGAAGAGCATAATAAAAACTGATATCAGACATGGCGTGGGAGGATCCCCAAGGGGTGCTCATGTTTTTTTGTTTTTTTTTTTTAACGTTTATTTATTTTTGAGACAGAGAGAGACAGACCATGAACAGGGAAGGAGCAGAGAGAGAGGGAGACACAGAATCTGAAACAGGCTCCAGGCTCTGAGCTGTCAGCACAGAGCCCGATACGGGGCTCAAACTCACAGACCGCGAGATCATGACCTGGGCCGAAGTCGGATGCTTAACCGACCAAGCCACCCAGGCGCCCCAGGGTGCTCATGTTAATACAGACCAACTCTCTGCCTAGATTCACCACCATGGTTTCCAGGCCTGTCGATCACAAAATGCTCATCTGTTCTGTCACTGACTTCCTTTGTCACCCTGCATTTGATGACACTGAATATTCAATGCGATTTACCATCTTGATTAAGGTCAGAATGGAGCACTCTTTCTGTATCTTCTTATAGAGAAGCTAGTGCCCTTGTGGATTTTCTATAAAAGTTTCATTTCCTGGGGAAAGCAAAGGGTGCTGCCCTCAGGACACTGGGTAAGGCATTTGGGGTTGCAAGCAACAGAAACACTTTCTGGCTAGCTTAAGCCAAAACAGAATTTATTGGAAGGATACAAGTATCTGTAGGAACCCGAAGAAGGAATCATTAAATTGAGAGAGGGGAACAATTTATTGTATCTTTCCTCAGGAAACATTTATCGAGCACCTTTTATAATCCACGCAGTATGCATCACTTTGGAGATAGAGCAGCGAACAAGACAAACATGACGCCTGCTTTTGTGGGGCTTATAGTGGAGAAGCCAGAGGGGAAAAAAAAGAAAAGAATAAGAAAAAGAAGAAATAGATGGATAGTCAGGGGAGTCTTCTCAGAGGCAATGGCATTACCTTTGAGCTGTGATATGAAGAATTAAATGGAATCAAGCACACAAAGGATAGGAAGAAGAATGTTTGTAGGAAATGGCAACTTGGTAACAGCATCCGCAAGGGCCTGGAGGCAGGAAAGGGCTTAGCCCGCCATGCAAAACTGGGAGGAGAGAACTGTAAAAGGGAGGGTGAATTCATAGCAGGCAGGGTCGTTTCTAGACTCTCTGCCAGGAATTCCTGGGCTTTGTCTCCAGGATTATCATTAGACGTAACTCAGATTCTAGGATCTTAGAGTCTGTATCTCTTTCATTCAAGGTATACTTCACCGGAACCTATCCTCATGTTTTAGGGACCATTTCTAGAAATTGGGAATTGCTATGAACTAGAAAGTAGCCCAAGAGGCACTTACTTTAGAAAATACACGATGAAGATAGCCACCAAAATCCCTTTCTCTTCTCTTTCCAGGAAATGCTAGAGGCTTTCGAAGAAGAGGCTAAAGAAACAGGATATCCCAGACTGCTTAGCACAGCAGCTGTATCTGCTGACAAGGGAAGCATTGATGCAGGAAATGAAATTGCAGAGATTAGGAAGTGAGTGCACTGGGTCTCTCGGGGCCCCCAAATCCTGGAGCAGAAATTCCTAAGCTTTTAGGTGGAGAACATCCCACCAAGTCGTCCTGTGAACGTTGTAAAAGGAGATTTCGAAATGAAACAAGCAAGCTTAGCTAATAGAGTCTCTTTGGAAAATAGGGTCAGGAGGCTATCAGGGAGGAGGAATTTATGCAAATCATCACCAGAGGAACCATGAACTTCTTGCCAGCTACAAGCCCTCAGGAGCTTGGGCTTAACCTGCCTCCTGACCATGACAACTGAATTGGTCCCATTCTTGACTTGGACCGGAGCCAATGCAGCGTAACAAGTTTCAATCCCTCATTTGCACACTAGCCCAACCAATCCCAGTTAACCGAGTTTCAATTCCTGTTTTGCATGAAGGACCTAAATGACAACTGCTCTCAGGGCCTTTTGCCTTCATAATTCTGCCTGTCCTTTGTCTTCCTCAGAGCACGAGTCGGGTTTCTACCTGAATCCATGTCTCCCAAATTACAATTCTAATTACCCACATAAATGCCTGTTTGCATAAATTGTCAGTGAATTCTTTCTAGGTCAACAACGTAATGTTGAGAGAGTTGGTACCTTCAGTTGCCAAAGAGGTTAGTGACTCTGAAATACAGCGGTGGCCCCTTTAACTTGTCAACATGCTGGACTTTGGGGAGGAGAGCAACAAGGTTCAAGACATGGCAAGTACTTATAATAGCAATCCTCATTAGCAATTTCTTTTGAAAGAGGCTGTAAAATGAAGAAAACTGTTATCGACAAAGCAGTAAGAGAGTTACTCACCTGTGATTCCCGTGGACCTAGAGACATATTTTTGAGACACATGTCCTAACACTTCACATTTCCTAACCTTCTGCTTTGAGTTTACCCTGTTTCTTTCAAGAGGCAGAGAAGACATCTTGTTTAGCCATCTGAGGGGGGGCGGGGGTCACCGAAGATAAACTGTTCCCTGGAGGCCCTCAGGAAGCACATTGGTGGGACCATATGGATATCTGCTTGACATCATGAATTTCCCCACTGCTACCATTTCTTGCTCCTAAATTGTCTATAAGAAAATGCCCCCAAGATCCTGATGGCTCCAAATGTCTTGTTCCAGGATCCTAGGTGGTTCAGTTGGTTGAGTGTTGGACTCTGGCTCTGACTCATGATCTCACAGTTTGTGAGGTCAAGCCCCATGTCAAGCTCTGTGCTGATAGTTCAGAGCCTGGAGCCTGCTTTGGATTCAGTGTCTCCCTCTCTCTCTGCCCCTCCCCTGCTCATGCTCTGTCTCTCTCTCTCTCTCTCTCTCAAAAATAAGTAAACATTAAAATTTTTAAAAAGGATCCTTGATTTCATCAGTGTGATGACCTATGACTTCCACGGTAACAGGGCAGATGTTCAGGATTCAACAGTCCCCTGCATGTGGAATCCAAGGATCAAAGTGGCACGCATCATTTCAACTCTGTAACCAAGAAAAGGCTGAAATCATAGGCAGAGGGGATAGAGGGAGGGGATTGGGGAGAGTTTGTTTTTTGGGAAAGTGGCTTTCTCTTGGGGGATTTTGTTAATCCAATGAGACAACGATTGGCAAGGCAATAATGCCTGTAAAACCTTCTTCAGGAATATGTCAAAAAGTACTGGAGAAACAATGGTTTCTCTGCACAGAAGCTCATCTTAGGTTCCCTATGGGAGAACTTTCTGGCTCAGCACTTCTGATCCTCAGTCTCTGTCCCAGTCTCCGGTCCTTGCGTGTGTGAGGCTGGCTTCTGGACGTACTATGACATAACTGACACGACTAATTCAGGAATTACAATACCCTGAGGAAAACGCTGTCATTCTCTAATCTCTCTCCTCTTCCTATCCTTCTACTCTTGAGATCCAATATCCTGGCCCCTCACAGCTCTGAGCACAAGCAGCCTGGGGAAAATGGCTGTGGAACACTTTTCATTAAAAAAAAATCGATCTGAATTTCCTTTTTGGGTTTTGAAGGGTGTGCTATCATCTTTCCCACAGCCCCAAAGCAAATACTCAATTCTATTCCATCCGTGGAAATCGCTGGAGAAGGATTCCAATAGTCTAGCCCAAGGATGGCAAATAATTGGATCTCCCTTCCAACTTGAATTGATTGCATTCACACTCAAACCCTGGGCTGAAAATTCAGAGACCATTGTCATACTAGTACTAAAGATTTTCTGTAGTCATTGGCACCTTCTCGGGTCTTTGGTATTCAGACACATGCAGACTTGTCACCTTTCTGCTAATTACTAAGTGGGCACTAACGACCTTTCAATTAAAAGACAAAGTGGACCACACTTAGAGCCAATCCTGAAGGAGTCATTTCAGTCAGTATTGGAAGGAAAGGGCTTCTCAGAACAGAATGTCTAGACAAGTACTTTGAATGTGGCTGCTGTGAGTTCTGACCTTTATATCCCGAGACTAATTTGGAAGGCTTCAGGGAATCACTCAGATGAGAGAGTGGACTCAATCCACTAGCCTCATGGGGAGGCCTCTGCATACTTTAGGCCTGTCTAAGGAGCCAGTAAAGGAGCTTATTTTGATTCCTGTTGTGTCCCCAGTCCTCGCCACTCAGACTCAACTTATACAAGGACTGACTGATGAAACAGATGATGTAATGGGAAGTGGGGAATTTTTGGTTCTGTGAAATATGCATCAATTGGGAAAGGCAAAGAAATCCAGACTTGGCCAGTCCATGCCAGGAACTCAGAAACTTAGATGCACTCTTAAAACATGTTTTACCTTGCCTTTAAATATCCCTCTGTATGCAGCAAGTTCAAGTAGAAGCCCAAGCAAGCCCAAAACCCATTCCAGTCCTTGATGTGTAGAGGCCAACAGCCCTTCTTCCCAATGCTAGTGGTAGAATACATAAGACTGGAACCTGGGAACGAGAGCGTGAGGACAGGGACCCACGAGTAGGTCGGTAAAGTGGAGCCACCCCACTGAACACTCGGCAGGAACCCCCAGGCCCGTCTACGTACGTACGCACACGACAAACCAGCACATGGAGACAGAGCTCTGCCGCAGTCTTTTTCCTCCCACACGGTAGTTATGAGCCCTCTCCCTCCCCGGGCCCCATGCTGGCAGAGGAGAGAGCACAGCAGTGCAGGGGGAAGAGCGACTCTGTCCTCAGTCCTGGATCTGTGGTCAGGAGGACCTCGTGAAGGCAGTCACAGCTCTTCAGTTGTAAAACAGGCTTAGGTAGGCCACGCGGTTCCGGTGCTTTCTGAAGTCCTTGTCAGTGGACAGCTGCAAGGAAGGAGTATTGTCTGGGTCAATATTCTAATGAGAGCCCTCCACCTCTGGTCTTCCTGACTCGTTGCTGCCGGTGTGGCCCGGCTGAAGCACACCCCAGAGGAGCCTCGTCTCGGGGATGCTGTCAATGTTTGCATGCACAGCTACTCTGTCACCTTCCTCTGCTGCTGTCATGCTAGGAATTGTTTTCTACTTGACAAATCTCTGAGAAGAGCTGGTAAACTTCTCAAACACAAAGATTATGTGTTTGATTCCTCCATGTTACTCATAGGTCTAGCTGCCATGATGTGGATGCATTAGGCATTTAATACGTAGTTGTAGAAGTAATCCAAGGTTCCTCTTTAAAAAACCCGGCACCCCCAGAATTATGATAAGTCACATGGACTGAAAGTTTATTATTATTATGTTATAGGTACTGTGTTAGATGCTTCTCTACCTTATCTCTATCTTTACAACCTTATCAGATGGATTCTATTATTATACACATTGTAAAGAAAGGAACACGGAGACTTAGAAACATTTTCCGAGAAAATTGCCCAACACTCTTTGTTGTGTTGGAAACAGCACTTAGGACGGACATGGGGGCCAAGAGTCAACATTTTCACTTCCTTCATGCAACCTTGAGAAAGTTACACCCACTCTCTGATCCTTGGATTTCTCATGAATCAGGCAAAGACCTTGACCCTCTGCCCCACAGTTGCACACATGCTGAATGGCTTCCTGAAGCACTTGGTCTACAAGGGCCACGTGCTCAGCCCTGGCCTTCCTCCTGCGTTCAGTTCCTCCTTGCTGAGCACACCCTCGCCACACCAACCTCTCTCTTCATTCCGCCCACGGGTTCCTCCCCAGCTTACAGCCTCCCCATTTGCTGTTCCTGCTGCCTGGGAAGCCCTGGGCTTCCCAGGGCCCAGATCTTCACAGGCCTGGCACTATCTTGTCATTCGGACTTCAGATCACGTGTCTGTTCCCCTAAAGACCATTCTGGACATCCTTGCCAAAACAGCGCCATCCATCCAATCACCCGGTTACTGTCTTCATAGCACATCGCCAGCTCACCACACTGCCTGGTGTGCCCGTGACAGTCCTAGCTTGTGGCTACTGTTTTGGTGTAATTAATAAGTTCACTCTCAGAAGTGTCACTGTCTGACTACTCAATTGTATGGTAACTGTCCTAATTACCATTGATTTTTTTCACATTTATTTACTTCTCATCTGTCTGGACTCTAGAGTGTAGGGTCCAAGGAACGAGGAGCCTTGCGTGATGGGTTTAACTAAGCAAAACCTCGGGAACCCTTAAAAGTGCCTGGCACATTTATAAACATTGACTGAATGAACCACTGTGAATTCGAATTCTACAATGCCAGAGATCTGGAAGGTAAGGGGTTGGCTCTTTAAAGATGGACGGGTGGTTTCTCATTGAGCTGGCGTGGTTTGGATGGAGCCTCTCCGTTGTACGCCCTTTCCTATTGCTGTTTGTTGAAGCACTCCAGGAAAGAGGAGACATACCCAGGATAATAAGTGTCCTTTGAGTCTGTCCTAAATCGAGGCAAGAAGGTATTAAATGGAGCAAAATTTTGTTTGTGTTTTTGCTCCCGAGGATGTGCAGTCTGGTGCATGCCAGGGTAAAGCATCATGTGCTTTTTTTCAGAAAAAATAAACAGGTTAGAGGGTGATACATATATATACATATACAGCCGCAAAGTAGATAAGACAGAATTATCTTCTTTCTGCTTTTGGGAAGGGACAATTCTTTCTCTACCATTCCAAGTCTTCCATTGGACTGAGAATCAAATTTACATAAAACAGATTTACAGAAGTAAAAAACTCAAAGTTTCATTAAGTCACTTGGGGGCCTAATAATGAGATTGAAACTTAAAGAAATGATCAAGGCAGGCAGTGTCTGTCCATTTTAGAGTGAGAAAATAAGGTTGTGAGGGACTGATAGGATAAAGAAAGCAGGTGTTCAGAAGCCTTAGAGACTTGTAAGCAGAATTCAGGCTGAGGTAATAGATTGGAAAAAATAACAAAGTTTGTTTTTACAGCTTTCTCACCTTTAAAGTCCCTATCTCTGGTGATAAGGATTTCCTTATACTTCTTAGTACAGGGAGGGTACTTAAAAAAATTTTTTTTTAAGATTTGCTCATTTTTCAGAGACAGAGAAGGACAGAGCGTTAGCGGGGGAGGGACAGAGAGAGAGGGAGACACAGAATCTGAAACAGGCTCCAGGCTCTGAGCTGTCATCACAGAGCCCAATGTGCGGCCAAACTCATGGACCGCGAGATCATGACCTGAGTCGAAGTCAGACGCCCAGTGGACTGAGCCACTCAGGTGCCCGTAGGGAGGTTACTTTTAATACAGGAGATCGGTTTCCTGCTCTCAGGGGGACAGAGGGGGATCTGAATTTCCTTCTACTAGCTGTTGCTTAAGTAACTTTTATTTAAAATAATCAATATGTCAAAATGGCTTATTTGGGGGCAACCTGCCCTTGGCGTCCACACTGTTCATGTATCACCATGGTTTCACTACCGCAGCTATAGATTTAAGCCTACACTAGGGTGAAACCCAAGATGAGGGTGGGGTTCAGCTACCTAAAGACACATATGCTGAGGCTGTAGAAAGACACCTATAGGCAGAAAAGGACCAAGGTGACTCCTTGCACCTGCTGTGTCTGTCATCCCACCAAGAGATTTCTTAGATCCAGTATCCCTCTCCTTGAGCTCAAGTGTCAGAAAAATGTTGACCAACAGATTAGGATCCTATACTGAAGACATTTAGACTTGAAATCCAATCACACAAAAGGGCTGAAAAGTAAGAATTTGTTTTTTAACTTACAAGAAAATAGGGTGCATATAAACAAAGCTTCTGTAACATCATCTGTGTCAGCCTTGAAATCCTGTCTTGGAGCCATTTCTTTTGAGAATTATTTCCCACTTTCCCGGGACACTCACACACATTTGAGATGCTAACACCCAAGGTTTTCATATTGGATTCTCAGAAGCTTTGGTCTAAATGTCTATTTTAGTGACATTTTAGTGCTGACAGTACATTTAGTGATGTACCTCTGGGAGCAGCCAGTGGCTGGTCTGTGCTTCACCGACATTTCATCTCATGCTGAGGAAACAGACTCTGAGAGCTCATGTACTACTATCTCGCTGCAAAGAAGCCTTGGTAAGTGCTGTAAGGGAGCCTGGAGTAAGGAATGGCAGGTGGCCAGAGGCACAGATGTGCGATCAAGTCCCAGGAACGCCTGGCAAGGTTTGACGCGGTGGGCAAGGGGGCAGGCTGCGAGCTCCACGGGCATGACTAATGAGCGGGCACCGGTTGTCTCCGCACAGGAAGGTGATCTGTGGACACCATGTTAGGAGCTGTTGTCACTTTCTCATTTGACTTTGAAGAGTTACATAAAAGGTTCCCAAACCCTGTTTTTGTTGAGTTAGGAATATTGCCACCAGGGGGCAGCAGCATACAGGGTTACATTTTCTCTGCAGGTGGGAAGAAAAACTAGGAAATGGAAGAAAAGCAATTAGAATATTTTTGTACAGAAAATTCAATCAAATATAAATCTCTATTATTATTGTTAAAGTTGACAGTTTCATGCACATTGAAGCAGAGAGAGCATAAGCGCCCTGGGCTTGGAGGAGGGTCTGTGCTGAGATACAGGTTGAGTTCAGACAAACCAGACTTGAAATCCCAGCCCTGTTTTTTTATTAACTATGTGATCATGGTGGGGCGCCTGGGTGGCGCAGTCGGTTAAGCGTCCGACTTCAGCTAGGTCACGATCTTGCGGTCCGTGAGTTCGAGCCCCGCGTCAGCTCTGGGCTGATGGCTCAGAGCCTGGAGCCTGTTTCCGATTCTGTGTCTCCCTCTCTCTCTGCCCCTCCCCCGTTCATGCTCTGTCTCTCTCTGTCCCAAAAATAAATAAACGTTGAAAAAAAATTAAAAAAAAACTATGTGATCATAGGGGTAGTTGAATCAGCCTCTAAGGGTGTTACAATGGTTAAGTTAAATTTGTGTCCAGTGCAAGCCAATAAGTGAGAGTTATTGTTATAAGCATATCTTCTGTAGAACTTCAAGTTTCTGTTTAAGAATTTCTTTCTATAAGGAAACATTAAATCATAGATAAGAAATTGGAGACTCTTTGGCTTTGTGCATAGCCCAGAGGCTTCAGGAGTAGATTCATGACAAAGTTCCTGCCTCTACAACTTTATGTAGGGAATCATTTTATAAACTGGCTACTTTTACCACATGCTTCTAAAACACTACAATCTAGAAGCTAGTAAAGTGTGTATAGAAGGTATTAAGTGTGTCATTTCCAGGATTAAAAAAAATTAATGGTTCCTTAACTCTTTATGGAATATAGCCCATATTGCTTAGCATGGCATACCGGGTCTGCCTCACCATCTGGTCACGTCTGTGTAGACACCTAGTGCTGTGCTCCAGGAGTTTGATCCGGGTGCTCCAAGGTGTGCTCCATCAGTATGGAGCATGATAACAAATAGTTCAATGGACTAGAAGTTAAAATACAGTGGATACTGAACATACACCGCTTTAATACAGTTTTGCTGAATCAAGAGTTTCCGATTTTAGCATTACAGGCCTTTCCATCGCGATGGGTCCTGAGTAGAAAATAATTTCCAGAGCGACAGTTAGCATGATGAGGACCGCTCAGCCCCAGTGCAGGTTCTTGGGCTGGGTCCTGGCTTCCGAGGAGCCACGTTGAAAATTGCTCTTCTGGCCACACTGGTCACGATGTTCTCTGATTTCATCACATCACTTCACTCCTGGGTGCCGTTGTCCAGGCTTTGCTTCTGCCGCCAGTGGATTTTCCACTTTCCTTGCTTCCTCAACTACCATCTGGCAAGATCCTTCCTCAAATGTTACCTCTTCTCTGAAGGCTTTTCCATCCTTCCAGAAGCTATCACTCCTTGTCTCTGCTTGCTTTATCATACTATTCTTCTCCCTCTTGTTCACTCAACACATATGTGAATGCTAGGGTGTCAGTCATTTCACAGGATGCCGACTTTGCATACAAGGACCATTTCTGATTTTATTTTGTGCTCCCAGAGCTTAGCACAGAGGTGAGCACAGAGTAGATATTCCATAAGTGTTGGCTAATTGTGAACTAAGACACAGAAAATAAAGATCAGTGTCATGGACTGTGAGAATCGCATTCAGGAGACTATAGATGAGTCTGATGAGAGGAACAAGAAGGAAAAGGGGAAGAAGTGGAGAGTCTATTGTAAATCTCCCAAAAGCACATGGACTTTGGAGTCAAAGCACAAATTGTTCCATTGTTTTGGCAAAAGTTGCGAGCACCCATTTCCCAGTAGATGTGGGCACCAGGATCCCTTGTCCCCAGTGTATTTCACATTTGCTATCACATCCTAATCTGTGAATTCCATCAACAAAGCCACTAATCGCTTTTTAAATTGCCAACAGAGAGAATATTAAAGGCCATGATATTTCCAGAGGGAAAAACAAACAGAATCAATGAACGTGTAGGGCCACAAGCTGGTGTAAAGGTTAAGAAGCCTACGTGCCGAGAGGTGAAAAGTGCAGGGAGATGGAGGTATAAAAGAGAGATCCAGTCTCTCTCTGTGTGTCCCAACCCTTGGGTCTGCCACTGTGTCCTACGTGTCTCTGGGCCATTGAGATCAGCACAATGAAGATCCTGGTCTTGGTGTTGGTTTGTCTACACCTCTCGGAGGGTGTGGAAAGGTGTGTATGGGGATTCAGCTTCAGCCCTGAGGGAGCATCAGAAGCTATGGTAGAGCGAAGGCCTCCCCCTATAGATCTCATGGAAAGGCAGTCAGATTGTGTCATGATACATGTACCCAAAAACCACAGGGAGTGAAGACTTACAATGGATGGATGGGTGGATGGATGGGTGGACAGATGGGGTGTGTGTGTGTGTGTGTGTGTGTGTGTGTGTTGTGAGATTAAAGGTGGGTTGGTGTTTTGTTGGCTAAGAAAAAGGGATACAGGATATATGTCCCTAGTTTACAGGAGGGACTTTGGATAAATGGAAATTTATTCTGTGTAAGCCATATGTAAGCAGAAAACCCCAAATACATATTGCAGTGCATTTTCATGCTGGAAATGCTGGAGTGACTGCAGTGGTCAGAACTCACTAAAATCCAGGAGGATTTCTTATAAGAGGCTCTTCTTGGGTAGAGTATAAGAAGGTTTGAAAACCCACATCAGATCAATGAAGGCATTGCTTTCATGGGGAAGGTGAAGGTCACTCCTTTTGTTTGCCCTATTCTCTGCAGAATCATTCTGAAGAAAGGCAAGTCCATCCGCCAGGTGATGGAAGAGCAGGGTGTACTACAGACTTTCCTGAAGAACCACCCAAAGGTTGATCCAGCTGCCAAGTATCTTTTCAATAATGATGCTGTTGCTTATGAGCCCTTCACCAACTACCTGGATGTAAGTGAGGGTCGAGGTGGTGTCCATAACTCTTGGCTGATAACTATTCTCAGATACTCATTTAGACCTCTCATTAGCTCTGATTTTGGACTTTTTACTAAACCCAAGTCTCTCCTTCCTCAGGAAAGTATCCGGAGAAGTTATGAGTTGGTACCATTTAACACTATCATATTCCCTCTCCTTCCTTCTTTCCTGTCATTACTGGCTCACTCTCTAAAGCTCCATTTACATGGTTAAGAGATTCCGAATGACCATGTTCCAGTCAATTGAGCAATCGAAAGGAAGTCCTAGTGATGAGCGGTAGGGGAAAGAGGGAAAGCACAGGCAAAGCGGCCAGGCAAAATCTGCAGTAGCTCCAGATGCTATGTAGCTCCCCATTTGGGAACATACACTGGTGCTCAGAGCAAGTATTTGCATGTTCTTGAGACTGCAGTGTCTGCCCAGGGCATCCCAACACACTGGTGTCCCATGGACTGTCTTTAGTGAGATGTTACATGAGTGTCAGATCTAGGGAATCTCCTATTTCGAATTCCACTTTCTATAGATGGTGGATAAAGAGGTGGGTCAGTGACATGACTGGCCAAAATTCACTGAGAACTCAAATTGTGTCTCAGTGAAGTTCTCTTGCTTTCCATGCTACCCTCATTTATGATTTCCTGGCACCTTGGCTACTATGTGACCAGAGGGAGAAGAATGGTGGGGAAATACTTGACACTGGAAGAGAAAAAGGGACATCGGTGTGTGTGTGTGTGTGTGTGTGTGTGTGTGTGTGGGAGAGAGAGAGAGAGAGAGAGAGAGAGAGAGAGATGGGGAAGGTGGGTTGTGGGAGACGTAGGAGACAGCATCAAAGGAAAAGACTTCAAAAGGGAATGGCTAGAGAAGGTGCAAGGTCTTAGGACATGTTTACACAGCTGAATGTGGCTGCAGCTCCTAAGGAACGACTAGAGACATTAACATTGTCCAGGGCCGGATCCTTCTTCACACCTGACCCTTCCTAGTGTTATAGAAACCAATTAACTTGAAATTCAACCTTGAAAAGCGAAACCATTAGATTCATTAACACACTTGCTTAGCTGACTTTATGCACGTAGCCTTTAGCAATTATCCTAATAAAAAGAAGCTTCATTCTGGAGTCGGGGCCTCATTCCGACTCGGGTATGAGGACCTTCACTTAACTGTGCTTTGTTTACGGACTCATCTTTTGCAACTCCGGCCATACTCCCTGAAACAGTGGATGAACACTGGGAAAGGAGAAAGCGATTGCTTCTCCAGCTTTGCATGTTCAGGCATAAAATGGTAAATCCATGGAGGTATCACCTGATACAAAGTAGAAAACAGTTTGGAAGAAGAAATTGTCTTGCCAGACTCAGCTAGTCAAAGGTTTGCAATTAGGGACAAAAGTGGGGAATATTGAGAGAATCTGACTCCAGATGGAAAGAAGAACCTGTTGGAGGAGAAGCTACTTACTCCCCCAAGGAAATTATTTGGGAAAAATGTGGCTTCTAGTGAGCCAACTTCTTCCCTATTCTTAGGACAAGATTTGGCTGCTTAATACGGGTGATAAACTGTTCTTTGCAGAATTACTACTTTGGAGAGATCAGCATTGGGACACCACCACAAAATTTCCTGATCCTTTTTGACACGGGTTCATCCAACCTGTGGGTGCCCTCCATCTACTGCCAGAGCGAGGCCTGTTGTGAGTATACCACCATCACCACCCACCCACGGATAGGAGCAGAGGGCGACACAGAGTCAGGATTAAGCACAAGCCCACCATCCAAGTCTAGATGGTGCACCAAGTCTAGTCTTGGTGCATATCCATGATCTCAGCCTCCTTAAATTCAGAACATCTGGAAATCTTGCTCTTGGTCTGTATTTCACAAGTGCTGCATCTCTAGAAAGTGAAAGAAGTAGACCAGGGCTTCCATTCCTTTCTCTATTGATCCCTTTCCTCAGCTCTCTCCTGTGGGCCCCAATTCCTGGCACTTCTGAGTTGACCCATGCTTCAGGAAATGGTAGGTTGGAAGGAATTGGGGCAACATCTGTTTCCCAAGGGGACAGACTTTTCTGGGGCTATTGATTGCCTTCAGCCCAGAGTCTGAGGCTGAAGCCCAATCCCAGGCTTGGTCTGATGGTCCCAGGCCGTGTATTTTGGAGAGCCACGAATGCTGTATATGTATTTTGGAGAGCCACGAATGCTGCTAATATTTAATTCTGTTTTTCCACAGCCAATCACAACAAGTTCAACCCCAGAACGTCTTCCACCTTCAGAAATAGTGAGCAAACCTATACACTGGCCTATGGTTTCGGAAGCCTGACTGTGCTCCTGGGATATGACACTGTGACTGTAAGTGCTGTTCTCATCCTCCTGTGGGTCTGTCATTTGGCTCCCCTATTCTAGAGCCTTAAGCTGTCAGCGATACCCATGATTACTAATTAAGTACAAATTCCCAGAAGCTGATTCTTGGAAAGAACACCACTGGCCATATAATTAAACCTCTCTCCCAAGACCGGGATAGCCCTACAGCAGTCCTGACTGCTGCAGGCTCTTTACATTGTGCCTCCCCATGACTTTGCTCCCTGGTCTTAACTGTCCTCTTCAACCACCTGGAGCACATCTGCTTCCTCCTCCACATGACTTCACTCTGGATATTTGAAGACCTTCCTTTCACTATTTTCTTTTCTTTACATCAAGCACCCATGGGTCTTATGTCATTCTTGCACGTGGACGGTTCAATATAAAACCAGCCACTGTCCTTACACTGTCCTTGGAAATGAAAACTGCCACCCCAGAAAACAATGGCCTCTACTTCCCCAACACCCACATTCTTTCCAAGACATGGTTGGGTCATGTTGTCATCCCTTCATTTTCCGTGCCCCACCCTAGGATTGAGCAAAGCGTGAAAGAAGCCAACTTCTTCTCCCTAAAAAAAGGGTCTAGGTTCCATTCCCTGGACACCTAAGTCTATGTAGGATTTGTCCACCTGAATTGTGAATCTTTTCTTTCTGCTTGTCCCAGGTCCAGAACATCGTCATCCACAACCAGGTGTTTGGCATGAGTGAGAATGAGCCCAACTACCCCTTCTACTATTCATACTTTGATGGTATCCTGGGAATGGCCTACCCCAACCTGGCGGTGCAGAATGGCCCAACCGTCCTTCAGAGCATGATGCAGCAGGGCCAGCTCACCAGACCCATCTTCAGCTTCTACTTCTCTCGGTGAGCACCCTTGCCCTAGGTGGGTAGGTGCAAATGAGTTGCTGTAGGGGCTTTCAACAAGTCAACATCACACAGAGCCCAGGTTTTAAAGTTTCCTGACAAGTATAACTTGCTATATGCAATCAATGCATTTCTGAACATTTATTATTTCATTTTGCAGGGGATTTTATTTAAATACACTAGAAGAATATTTTTAAAGGTTATTTATTAATTTGAGAGAGAGAGAAAGAGAGATGAGAAAGGGAGGGACAGAGAGAGAGGGAGAGAATCCCAAGAAGACTCCACACTGTTAGCACAGAGCCCGATGCAAGGCTCAAACTTGTGAACTGGAGATTATGATTTGAGCTGAAACCAAGAGTTGGACGCTTCACTGACTGAGCCACTCAGGTGCCCCTAAATGCACTAGAAGAATTTTTAATTCAGGCCATAAGTCATAAGATGACTCTTTTTAAAAAAATCAACTGGGGGAGCCTGGGTGGCTCAGTTGGTTAAGCGTCTGACTTCAGGTCATGATCTCACACTCCGTGAGTTCGAGCCCCACGTTGGGCTCTGTGCTGACAGCTCAGAGCCTGGAGCCTGCTTCGGATTCTGTGTCTCCCTCTCTGCCCCTCCCCTGCTCATGCTCTGTCTCTCTCTGTCTCAAAAATAAATAAAAACATTAAAAAAATAAAAAAAATGAACTGTAGTCCCTCACCTTTTGATTAAAAAATTTGAAGTTGTTGTATTAGATTTGTAACAACAGTAGAGCCATAGAACTAGCCTGATGATGATTTGGTAATAGAGAGAACAACAATGAAATGATAATTACAATACACATCTGACTTTCCAAAGTGTTCTCATAGCAATTCTTATTTCAAAAATTCTATTGACTTCTATTTGACAGAAGGAAATGCAGGCTCAAAGGTAGTCACTATTGAGCAAGGTCACTCACTGACTCACTGGTAGGTGTGAGGCCATGATTCAAATGCAAATATGTTGGTCACAAATCCAAGACCTATCCTACTCTACTGGTCTTGAGCTTTCATGGTGAACTTTATTTACTAATTTTTTCCCCAAACAATGATCCTCAGGGCACCTGAGTCCAAATGTTCAATGACTGGCAGGCCCAGGTTAGGGAACAGAAGGGGCCTGAATCCTCTTAACACCGTCCAGTTACCAACCTGAGCACGACAGGAGCATCCCCATCACTGCCCACTTGAGATCTCTGTCTGTCAGGCCCCTCCAGGTACTCTCTGAGGGGTTTCTTCTTGTTCTCACTTTGTCCTCAGGAGGGTGTCCCTGGGAGGCTTTTAGAGTTTGTTTTCACAGGCCTGGTTTCCAATCCCATCGCCTCTTTTATGGGCATAGTCTGTGTTTCCAGTTCTCTGGTACTCTGGGTGTTCCTCCGAGGAGGCTCCTCTCCCTTATGCCTTAAGCCTGGCAGAGTCTGAAGAGCAGGTCAGAGGATGGTACCCCTCTTCCTCTGGTTCCACTGTGTCTGAAGGAGAGAGGGACAGTGAGAGGGGAGGGAGGGGCTGCCTGGCCATGTGTGTTGTGGGAACTCACGCTCTTCTCCTCTTCTCCCTAGCCAACCAACCTATCAGTATGGTGGAGAACTCATCCTGGGAGGTGTGGACACCCAATTTTATTCTGGTGAGATCGTCTGGACTCCTGTCACCCGGGAACTGTACTGGCAGATTGCCATCGATGAGTAAGTACAGAGGAAAGTTCCTATGGATTATGGACACCCCTAGAGTGTCCCTCCAGTGTGACTCTATTTCCTGTTCTTGTCATGGCATAAACCTCTTAAAGAGAATCGGCAAACCCTCAGGCTGATTATTCCTGGAGCTCAGTAGACTTTGGTATCTAGCTCTTGACTGAACTTTTTGACTTGGTCACTGAGCCTTGTCATGTCAGCAGGTTGGTCATTCCTAGGTCTCTGTGAATCTACCTCTTTGTTCCTGGAAGCTTCATTATCCCAATTAGCGTAGTCTTTACCACTTCCTTCATCAGGAAATGTAATAGCTGTCATGGGTGTTTTCTATGTGCCCAATGTGCTAAATATTTATTTAATATATTATTGCATGTAATCTCCACTACAACACTATAAGGTGGTCAGCAATATATTTCTTTGCATAGATAAAGAAATCAAGGCTCAGAGGTTAAGTGACTTATCCAAAGTCACACATTTCACACATCTCAAAATTTGAGCCCAAGCATATTTGATCCCCTAACCCACAATCATGAATCAGTTACTTCTACACCCCAAGCCTTCGGGAAATGTCCATCATTGCCAGATAAAGATACATGTCTTTGGTCAGTAGTCGAGACCATCCAACAGCTGAGCTCTACCTATCAGAACAGCCTTCCCACCACTTCCGGATGTGCAGCACGGACCTGACCATGTCCTTGCACCTCGCCATGACTTTCTCGCTTCTTCTCTTTTGACTATAACACCTGAAGTGGTCCTCGTGTCCTTGCACATCCTTCTGAGCCCAGATGAATTATTACCTCCCTTGAAAAGGCCTCTCAGGGTCCCAGTCTCTCTTTCAGTCCCATAGTCTTACCAGCTTTCGTCCTAATATGTATCTCCTCATCTCTGCGTAAGTCACAGTGCAACCGGCCAGTGCAAGGGTAGAGAGACAGGTGAGCAGTTGGATGTCTGACAACTGGAATGTACCTGGAATAAAGGGATCTTTTCACTTGGACCAATTTCACTCACACTTTAAGTATTTCTTCTCAGAAAAATCTTCATTTGACTAAATGCCTCCCACATCCAGACTAGATCAAGCACTCACCAGGGCTGCAATCAAACTCCATCTGTGTGTTTCTGTTAATTCTGTTGTGTCTGTCTTGTTCACCATTATGTCCAAGTGCCTTAGTTCACCAAAAACACCCAAAATATACGTGGACTGAAGAGGAAGCGTAGAGTAGCAGAAAAAGCTGGATGAGGAAACAGGGACCGAATCACATAGAACCACGTTATGGAGATTACCAGCTACTGCCTTATGGTGTTAGGCGTGGCTTAATGTATGGTGTTGTCACATGTCCATTAGAACGTGTTCTTTAAAAACACTGAATATAATTGACTCACCTTTATATCACCATAATTCTTATATGAATGCTTTGTATATAGTAGGTGCCCAATGTGTATTTTTGAAGTGATTCCCAGCTCTAGCTCTTTGGCACTATGTGCCGGGCCGCATATAGGTAGATTAAAGAAGACAAGACACGCTCCCTGCCTCCCCAGAGCTTTCAGTCAGAGCTGGAGTAGTTACCAGAGCAAGACTGAGGATGTCACTCTTATAATCACAAAGACACAAAAATCACATTACGTGGATTGCAGTTCCGAGGTATGTCCTGAGTTTTGGGGAGAGGCATATCTTCAGAGGAGCAGGGTTGGCAGGTTAGGGTAAAAAGGCACTTCTTTGTGTCAGAAATGCTCGACTCTCTTTGTACTGGTGTTCCCCTCAGGTTTCTCATTGGTAACCAGGCCACCGGCTTCTGCTCCCAGGGATGCCAGGGCATTGTGGATACGGGGACCTTCCCACTGACTGTTCCCCAGCAGTACTTGGACTCCTTTGTGAAGGCAACAGGAGCCCAGCAAGATCAGAACGGCAATGTGAGTAACCAGAAGCCAAGATTCCTCTGCACATCTAGGCAGCCTCAGCACAGGAGCCTAAGTGCAATGAGTTCATGAGAGATAGGAGGAGGGATTTGTGGGGAGCTGAGCGCCTGGCAGGACAGAACAGGTGGGGACACAGCATGGCCTTCCAGGCATGAACCCTCAGAGCAAGGAGGGGTGAGGGGAGGGAGTAACACCAACCAGACTGTGAGTATGGGCTGAATGGTTGTCAGGAGGGACGGCTGTTCCATTGCAGCCCTAGGGGCACATTTCACCTTCGTGTGGCCAGTGTCATTTGACGTGTGCCAATAGAGGCAGGCATATCACATTTCCCCATTCCACCGAGATTTCTTTTTACCTAGAAATACTCCTTTGGCTTTTATCTGAGCAGCCTCCCGTCCCCACCCCTCCTCCCCTTGTGCACACTTCTGCAGTTTGCTCCTCCAGCATGCAAGAGTCTCATTTAGTCAGACCAAATCTTGGCTCCTCAGGGTGTGTGTGTGTGTGTGTGTGTGTGTGTGTGAGTACGTGGACAGGTGCACACAGCAGGGATATGAATTGTGTGAGAGCGTGCTTTTACAGGCTGGGCCTGTGTTTCTTCTCTGTAAGTTGCACTTTCTGAAGGTAGAAATCTGTTCTGGAATGAGTCTAACTCCTTACGGTCATACCAACACAACCCAAATCTGAGAGCTGAGATGTGTTCAGGGAGACCCAGGAAAGCAGAGCACCTGGTCAGTGTTGTGCCTGGGAATCGGGCCTTGCCTTCCATGCTCTCAGCCTCTGCTGGAAGGTCAGGAAGGAAGTCTCACAGGGAAAGGGGGACTGGGGCCCTTTGTCTGGGCCCCCCGTCTCCTGGCACGCTACAGCTCTGCCTCTCCTCTCTCTCAGTTTGTGGTCAACTGCAACTCCATACAGAGCATGCCCACCATCACCTTCGTCATCAGCGGGTCTCCTTTACCTCTGCCTCCCTCTACCTATGTCCTCAACGTACGTATGCACTCTGGGCTCCACGGACATGGGATTGGATGGGTCCAAACAGGTGTTTGGTATTCTGGGGAGTCACCAGCAGCAGGGCTGAGGGTGAACAAGAAGCCAGAGACCCCGCAGGTGTCATGGAATATAGGATAGGAACTTCCAGTGCGGAAAAGCCTTTATATGCAACTAGTTATATTGTCATGTCCTTTGTCTCTTCAGAACAATGGCTATTGCACGCTTGGCATTGAAGTCACTTACCTGCCCTCCCCCAATGGGCAGCCCCTGTGGATTCTGGGAGATGTCTTCCTCAGGGAGTATTACACTGTCTACGACATGGCCGTCAACAGGGTGGGCTTTGCCCTCTCTGCCTAGACTAGTAAGAGGAAGCTGTCTCCACCCTCCCTGCAGGACTCTGGGGATTGCCCTTCTCTCTCAGCCGACAGCAGCATTTTAGGCTAGTCTGACCGTTTTGTGCAATAATAGAGTCTTACTTGCAGCAAATAATAAATTAATAATCTCCAAATGTCTTTGCTGTTCCTTCCAAATGTCTTGTGTTCTGCTTAGTTTATTCTAAATTGAAAGTTAGCACCAGCTCCTTGGGAAATCAGTGAATTGACTAATGGGCAAGAACAGGGGAGCAGAGATCTCAGAGTGAGGATCCACAGCACAGACGTTAAGGGCGCAGTAGAACCTACATGAGGAACTGTGGCGGAGGCGAACTGCACTCCCAGCACTCTCCCTTCCAACACATTCTCCTCTCCATTCTTGAATGTTAGAGAAGAAAAAGAAACCTTAGTGAGCATTTCAAACTAATGCTGAATCAAGTCTGATCAGACAACACAGTAGGTTTTGTTGTTGTTGTTTTTGTTTGTGGGTTAGCAACACAGCTTTAATGTATGTTGACATTATCTGATTTTTTTCACAGACCCCCTATCACTACTGGTGCTCTCAGGCTGCTCACATACGCACTTTACCTGCCTGGGCCTGACTGCTTTTGAGTTTAGAAACCCCATCTCATTTTACAGTGGAAGAAAGTGAGGTGTGGACAGGTAGTCATACAGTTAGTGTTAAAATCAGATCCAGATTCAGGGTATTAAATACTTTTATTGTGCTGCCACGTGATGAAGTCTGCTATGTGCAAGCCACGGACGCATGCAATTATAAATGAGGCGTGGCGTTGGCTCCCTAGGGATTTTCTATCAAGTAGAGCCTCTGGCTCCAGAGCGGTTTTCTGATGGCAGTAAGACCAGTAGCTGAACTTGTCCTCCACAGTAGGTTATGAGCAATCATCTGCAGTGGGTTCTTCGACCGCAGTAATGCTGCCTTTGGGGAGCTAAGAACTGGTGTGGCTCTGGGACGCAAAATTGTTTCCAGAAATGTAATTAGAAAGATGTATCTGGGAAGAAAGATGCAAAGAATTCTCAGTCCAGATGTGCATGGGTGGTGGTGGTGGATGGAGGTGTGCCTTTCTCCACAGCATCACATCATTCCCCTCTACCAACATACGATGTTATCTTATGGAGCCTAATGTCGCACTTTGGACATTGCTTTTTCTTTCTTGTGTTTCTCTTATGGGAGATACAGACTTTTTTGGCAATTCACAGAAACTTCCTGCAGCTTGAGGTCTATTCCACATTGTCTATCATCGTAGGATGGGGACAAGATTAATATGTGTTTCCCACCTGCCAGTATATCATGCTGTCCCCATCACACTAATAAAAATCTTGCCTGTCTGATTCTTGTATCTTATGTGATAGAGACTGGGGGACTGGGGAGAGAAAAAAAGAGAGTGCAGGAGAGACGGAGTGAGAGAGAGAGAGAGAGAGAGAGAGAGCGCCCAGTGGGTCAAAAAAGGCAAAAGAAATGAGGTGTAATGGACATTTTAAGAAAGAGGGGGGGAGGTAAGGGGGAAGAGAGAAGGGGTAGACACTATGGATGGGGGAGGTGACAATAGAGACTTGGAATTTGGAATTTCTTGGTGGAGATGTTTCACAACAACATCTGTGGAGGGGAACGTAGGATAAAGATTTTGAGAAATGTTGTCTGTGCTTACAAATTAGAGGCTTTTTAATGTTCTTCAAGAGTAGAAAGATTGGAATTCCCCTGTAATTGTTTTTGGCAGTTATAATGTGCTTTTTTAAATGTGAATTCATGCAGAAAGTGGCCACATGGGACCCCAGCCTATATTTGGGTTATAATTGTAAAACAGGCTCTAGAGTTTTCCTTCCATTTCACTGTTTCTCATGGCATCATCACTGGTGAAGTATCATTAATTTATTCATAATAATTAATCAAAATCTCAATTTGTGTAAGCAAAATCTTCCTGATCCCAGACATCTTTCTGTTTGTCCCCTGCCTACCAGCCCCCACTCCACATGGAGGTAATTACTCCCCCTTCCTTCCTCCCACAGCACTTTGTCCCGCTGACAGTGCACTATAGAGTGCACTGTATTTTATCCATTGCACATCTGCCTCCCCAACTCGATTATGATCTGGAGGAAACAGAATGATTATTTTTTTCTTTAAATCCCCAGATCCGACATGTGTTGCAAATGCCTGCTATGCAACCAGATTCATGACAATACAAGTGAGACCAAGGCTGTTACGGTGAATGGTGCCTGAGAGTGGCAGGAAAAGAAAGGGATCACAAAGGAAACCGTGTTAGATTTCTCCTTGAGGTATGAGCAGGAACTGACTGGGTAGAGAGTGTGAGGAAAGGCATCTCATGCAGAGACTGGCATGAGGCTGGAGACAGTTTGAGGAGTCGTAGAGCAGCAGGAAATGTGAACTGGCTGGACACAGTTACCCAGAGAGGATAGCAGGAAGTGAGGCTGCTGAGGCGGGCTGTGATCAGATGGGCAGGGCCTTGCGAAAAGTCTGGACCTGATTCTCTAGTCAAGGGGACCCATACTGGGCTTTAGTGGAGAGACCTAGGATCCGATATTTGAGGAACAGGGCTCTGCTGGCAGGGGTCCTCTGCTGCTCTGCAGCCCGCAGCTGGGGCTCCCCAGGTGCCAGCATCTGTACAGACTCAACCCTAGATGCATCATCTTCGTTCCTGGGAGAGCTTCTGCTCTAGAACTCTGGCC
The DNA here is from genome assembly GCF_018350175.1 of Felis catus. NCBI lineage: Eukaryota > Metazoa > Chordata > Mammalia > Carnivora > Felidae > Felis > Felis catus. Next base: position 94,952,021 of record NC_058375.1, on the reverse strand, counting down.
ATTTTCCTAGGCTCATAATCACGGCTGAAACATCTAAACAGATATGAAAGACCTCTTTCTATCTGACTCACCAAACCAGAATTAGAGCCAACCTACAGTAGTGAGCTCTTGGCTTCCCCCCTTCTTAGCTCCACTCTGACTCTGCTCTTACTATGAAAATGTCACCAGAAATGCCGGAACTGCTCTCCATGCCATCCTAACGGGAGGTTTTGATCGAGGCCTCCTTCTGTGTGCCAGCACATCAAAGCCATGTTTGGAAGAATATTATCTTTTTGAGAAGATTTCATGAGTAATGATTTCACTGAACTTGGCCACAGCAGGTGGGGGCTCTGGCAACAAAATAGGCTGCGTGGGGCCCTTGGGGAAGGACAAATGTAGACCCGGAAGCAGGCTTTAGGTTGGATTTCTGGTACTCTGCCTGTACAGCTACTCCAGTTTCACAGAGATAAGGAGGCCCCTGCAGGCTCAGACCTTATGTAGACAGTGGGGGTCCCGAGGCCTTTGTGCTGGACTGCAGCAGAGATGGGGCAGCGCTGCTTTGAGCTGTTAAGTCACAAAGACCCTAGCCCTTTCCCTTCTTCTTTGTACCCGGGGGTCCTCTCCAGCAAAGAGCAGGGAGCAGAGATCCAGCCCCCAGCTTCGACACGCCAAGGTTCGGTTTGGATATTACCATGCCATTTCTCCCTTGGCCTGACTTTTCAGGTTGTTGTTTTCTCTCTCTCTTATACATGCTCTAATCCCAGAATGTAAAGATTGAGGTCCTCTGTGGGTTGAGAGAAAGAGCATTCCAGAGGCCTAGAGGGGGTGTTCCAGCAGGTCAGGCATTCCCTGAATGCATCTATGCCAGGGCACTGCTTCTGTAGCTTCCAGACCAGTAAGGAGGTTATTTTGACTCCTGCTATGTCCCCAGTCCTTGCCACTCTTTCGGATACATGGTAAGAACTCAATTTATATGATGACTGACAAATGAAATAGATGATGTAAGGGGAAGTGGCAAATTTTTGATTCAGTGAGTTTAATGTCAGTCTGGGAAAGCAACAAATCCGGACCTGTCCACTCCATGCTAGGAACTCAGAAATTTGGGACAGATTGTAAAATAGAAATGTTTTACCCTGCCTGTATGTTTCCTCTGTATGTAGCATGGCCAAGTACAAATCCAAGGAAGCCATCCAATCCTTGATGTGTAGGGGCCAACAGCCCTTCTTCCCAATGCTAGCGGTAGAATACATAAGACTGGAACCTGGGAATGAGAGCGTGAGGACAGGGACCCACGAGTAGGTCGGTGAAGTGGAGCCACCCCACTGAACACTCGGCAGGAACCCCCAGGCCCGTCTACGTACGTACACACACGACAAACCAGCACATGGAGACAGAGCTCTGCAGCGGTCTTTTTCCTCTCACATGGTAGTTATGAGCCCTCTCCCTCCCCGGGCCCCATGCTGGCAGAGGAGAGAGCACAGCAGTGCAGGGGGAAGAGCGACTCTGTCCTCAGTCCTGGATCTGTGGTCAGGAGGACCTCGTGAAGGCAGTCACAGCTCTTCAGTTGTAAAACAGGCTTAGGTAGGCCACGCGGTTCCGGTGCTTTCTGAAGTCCTTGTCAGTGGACAGCTGCAAAGAAGGAGTATTGTCTGGGTCAATATTCTAATGAGAGCCCTCCACCTCTGGTCTTCCTGACTCGTTGCTGCCGGTGTGGCCCGGCTGAAGCCCACCCCAGAGGAGCCTCGTCTCAGGGATGCTGTCAATGTTTTCATGTACAGCTACTCTGTCACCTTCCTCTGCTGCTGTCATGCTAGGAATTGTTTTCTACTTGACAAATCTCTGAGAAGAGCTGGTAAACTTCTCAAACACAAAGATTATGTGTTTGATTCCTCCCTGCTACTCATAGGTCTAGCTGCCATGATGTGGATGCATTAGGCATTTAATACGTAGTTGTAGAAGTAATCCAAGGTTCCTCTTTAAAAAACCCGGCACCCCCAGAATTATGATAACTCACATGGATTGAAAGTTTATTATTATTATGTTATAGGTACTGTGTTAGATGCTTCCCTACCTTATCTCTATCTTTACAACCTTATCAGATGGATTCTATTGTTATATCCATTTTATTTATTTTTTATTTTTTAGTTGCTTTATACCCATTGTAAAGAAAGGAAAATGGAGGCTTAGAAAAATTGCCCGAGATGACACAGTCAGTAAATATGGGAGCTAGTACTTGAACGTAAGCAGTCTGTCCCCTGAATTCATGTTCTTACCAGAACGGTCTACAGTCCCTGGGTGATCTAATACTCAAATGGTGTGATGGAAAGAGCACTGGCTTAGTAGTTACGAGATCTAGATTCAAGATGTCAATCTGGGCTAGGAATTTACCCAAGGGATACAGGAGTGCTGATGCACAGGGACACTTGTACCCCAATGTTTATAGCAGCCCTTTCAACAATAGCCAAATTATGGAAAGAGCCTAAATGCCCATTAACTGATGAATGGATAAAAAAATTGTGGTTTATATACACGACGGAATACTACTTGGCAATGAGAAAGAATGAAACATGGCCTTTTGTAGCAACATGGATGGAACTGGAGAGTGTTATGCTAAGTGAATTAAGTCTCACAGAGAAAGACAGATACCATATGTTTTCACTCTTATGTGGATCCTGAGAAACTTAACAGAAGACCATGGGGGAGGGGAAGGAAAAAAAAAAAAACAGTTACAGAGGGAGGGAGCCAAACCATAAGAGACTCTTAAAAACTGAGAATAAACTGAGGGTTGATGGGGGGTGGGAGGGAGGGGAAAGTGGGTGATGGGCATTAAGGAGGGCACCTGTTGGGATGAGCACTGGGTGTTGTATGGAAATCAGTTTGACAATAAATTTCATATTTAAAAAAAAAGATGTCAATCTGGACACATCACTTAATCCATAAGAGCCTGTTTTTCCTCTATAATCTAGGGATCGTTCTGTTCCTACACCAGAAGAGCACTGGAGGATTAAGGAAGAAAATGTGCCTTTTGTTCGGTCATACACACCTTTAAAAATCTAATGAAACTGTGTAACTCTCAAAAATATAATATAATATGTGCATCTACTGTCCCAGGAGTAAGGACTTCCTGTAGCTCATTCAAACACTTCTGGATAAGAACCCCTGATACATAAGGAAGAGGGTTCCACAAAAGTCCAGTCCGATTACCTCAGTTCTTAGGGTTCTTTTCTGTAGGCATGGAACCTGAGCCCAGTCTGGAGATCCAAATTTCATTGGCCAGGTGATTTTTTTGGGGGGCTTCATCTCTGGGTTGTATGTGCCAGGGCTAGAAATAAAAATACAAAGCATCACATGTGATGACTTAGTGACTGTATACAAACTCTATCAGTACCACAGCCATCCGTGAACTTGGCCTAACTCCTTGAGAAAAGGAAATAGCCCAATTAGCTTTTTTTAATGTGGGGCAAGTGTGGGGTTTGCTTGCCTATTAATGTATTTCTGGTTAATGTTATGATATCTAGTCTTGCCATCCAGTTGGGATTAACATTGACTCTAGTTTAAAAAATATTTCTGCAACTCAGTATCCTTGGTGGAGAGACCAAAAGATCCCAGGAGCGGTGGGTGAGAAAAAGAGATCTACCATAGTCATGAATAAGTACTGCTCATGATTTGAAACTGGTGGTAAAAGTGTAATGATAATCCAGTCAGCAATCTCAGGATGAGAAGGCTGTTAAATTTTGATAGACATGGCATTATTTTATAATTGCTTTTGTTCATAATGCTTTGTTTTTGGTGTAGACTCTTCACTGTGTTGGAAACAGCACTTAGGATGGACATGGGGGCCAAGAGTCAACATTTTCACTTCCTTCATGCAACCTTGAGAAAGTTACACCCACTCTCTGATCCTTGGATTTCTCATGAATCAGGCAAAGACCTTGACCCTCTGCCCCATAGTTGCACACATGCTGAATGGCTTCCCGAAGCACTTGGTCTATAAGGGCCACGTGCTCAGCCCTGGCCTTCCTCCTCCATTCAGTTCCTCCTTGCTTAGCACACCCTCGCCACACCAGCCTCTGTCTTCATTCCGCCCACGGGTTCCTCCCCAGCTTACAGCCTTCCCATTTGCTGTTCCTGCTGCCTGGGAAGCCCTGGGCCCTGGGCCCAGATCTTCACAGGTCTGGCACCATCGTGTCACTCAGACTTCAGATCACGTGTCTGTTCCCCTAAAGACCATTCTGGACATCCTTGCCAAAACAGCGCCATCCATCTAATCACCCGGTTACTGTCTTCATAGCACATCGCCAGCTCACCACACTGCCTGGTGTGCCCGTGACAGTCCTAGCTTGTGGCTACTGTTTTGGTGTAATTAATAAGTTCACTCTCAGAAGCGCCACTGTCCGACTACTTAATTGTAGTAACTGTCCTAATTCCCATTGATGTTTTCATGTTTATTTACTTCTCATCTGTCTGGACTCTAGAGTGTAGGGTCCGAGGAATGAGGAGCCTTGCGTGATGGGTTTAACTAAGCAAAACCTCGGGAACCCTTAAAAGTGCCTGGCACGTTTATAACCATTGACTGAATGAACCACTGTGAATTCGAATTCTACAATGCCAGAGATCTGGAAGGTAAGGGGTTGGCTCTTTAAAGATGGACGGGTGGTTTCTCATTGAGCTGGCGTGGTTTGGATGGAGCCTCTCCGTTGTACGCCCTTTCCTATTGCTGTTTGTTGAAGCACTCCAGGAAAGAGGAGACATACCCAGGATAATAAGTGTCCTTTGAGTCTGTCCTAAATCGAGGCAAGAAGGTATTAAATGGAGCAAAATTTTGTTTGTGTTTTTGCTCCCGAGGATGTGCAGTCTGGTACATGCCAGGGTAAAGCATCGTGTCCTGTTTTTCAGAGAAAGATAAACGTGTTAGAGGGTGATATATATACACACACACACACACACACACACACACACACACATACAAAGCCTCTAATTAAAGAAAACAGACAGATCCTCTTTCTGTTCATGTATCACTATGGTTTCACTACTGCAGCTACAGATTTAAACCTACAGTAGGGAGAAACCCAAGATGAGGGTGGGGTTCAGCTACCTAAAGACACATATGCTGAGGCTGTAGAAAGACACCTACAGGCGGAAAAGGACCAAGGTGACTTCTTGCACCTGCTGTGTCTGTCATCCCACCCAGAGATTTCTTAGATCCAGTATCCCTCTCCTTGAGCTCAAGTGTCAGAAAAATGTTCAACAACAGATTAGGATCCTATACTGAAGACATTTAGACTTGAAATCCAATCACACAGAAGGGTTAAAAGGTAGGAATTTGTTTTTTTTCTTACAAGATGATAGGATGCATATAAACAAAGCTTCTGTAACATCATCTGTGTCAGCCCTGAAGCCCTGTCTTGGTACTAGTTCTTTCTAGAATCATTTTCCACTCTCCCAGGGCTCTGACACACATTTGAGATACTAACATCCGAGTTTTTCAGATATATTTCTTAACAGCCTTGGTCTAAATATTTTTCTTGAATTGCAGGGGATATTTTTTGGGTAACACCCTGTTCTCTCTGGGATGCAAATACATGCAGCAAATACATACAGCAACATGGGTCACGCTAAAATCAAAGCACATTCAGCCATTTCTAACCTTGTTGATTGACTTAAACCTCACAGCTGTCCTGGCGCCAAAAGTATATCCTTTTCTACTGGTTGGGATCCTAGAGAGGTTGTATGCCAATCCATACATCTTCAGGTAGCGTATTAAAAAAGGAAAGAAAGAAAACACATAATGAATATTATAGTCATCAAAACAGAGTGAACTCAAAATGTTCTTATCTGAATCTTCTCTGCAAAAGTTGCTGTTTCTTTTTTACTCCTGTGAGTGAGGACTATAGAAACAATTATATAAAGTAAGGCAGATACATCTGCAAGGAAACGTGGCTGGCTACGTAGAGTAAATGACTTGTGCATTCCAGTGAATCCAGTCCTGTGGGCCCCACAGAGCTGAATTTGCCCTAATCCCACCCTTGGTCAGATTACATTATTTCATGACCTAGCAGCACAGCAAGGTACCAAGGTTGGACTAATGGGAGGCATTGGTTCAGAGGCGTTTGGAGGTGGAAATGGAGTACTACATAAAAGACTATTTATAGAGAGGCTTGTGGTTGGTGGGTGTTGATAGTGGAGACAAGGGTCCTTTAATTGCGACACTGGATCTGACAGCTGGCCTTAGAGGGCGAGGGCACCTTCCTATGCGGCCACCTCAAAGATCACGTGTTTTTCTTCGATGCAACCTGGGTGTCCTCGAATAGGGAGCTGAGACCCACGCAAGGGAAGGTGAATACTCACATCTTCTGCTATGTAACATCCAGGCCCTCTGTGGGGCGCTCCTCGAAGAGGGATAAACTTGTTCCCCAACAAGTTTGGGGGGTAGTATTGAGGAAAGAGCTTCCTCTGTTGACATGTTCCAAAGGAGTAGTTATCCGGCGAATCTGAAGATCAAGAAAGAGGAGAAACTCCACATGAGGAAGGCCCCTGGGTCTAAGTGAGCGCTTAGGGAGCGCGTGGGGTGTGTGGAGGCCAAGACCAGGACTGGGCGGGATAGAGAACAAAAATCAGACCGAACCCCGTGGAGGGGAAGAACTGCATCCTCTCGCCCGCCAGCCTCCCCACTCTTCCCTCCTGCCCTCTATCCTTGACTCCCTTATCAGCCCCGCGCACCCGCTTTGCTGAAGCACATCGCGTGCGCAGCCAGGCTGGCATTTATGTACAGCGTTGCTAAGAGAACGCAGGGGCGCCGCGAATGCAAGGGTAGAGGCTCCGCGCGCGCCTGCGCTACTGGGGGGAGCCGCGTGCGCCTGCGCAGCTGCGCGGGACCCTCCCGCTGCCCCGCCTTGCCGCGCACCCCTGGGTCCCAGAGCAGTGTGAGCTCTGCGTTGGGCGCAGGTGCAGGGAAGGGTTGTAGGACTCGCGGCTGCAGGGGTTGTGCAGGTGTGGGATTGAGCAGAAGGGCTTTGGAAGTTGGGCCACCCGGCGGGGATGTGCCGCTGAAGAGGGCTCCCAGGGCCATGCCTACGGCAGGGGAATGGAGGACTAAATGGAGTGTAGCCTAGACAGTTCCCTATTAGGCCCCTTTTAGACCCAGTTTTCCCCGCAGGTTGCCCCCTTCTACCTCTAAGTGGGGCACGCACGAGGCTTTAACACGGTTGGCAGCCTTGTGTGGAGCAGTGGGACTGCAGAGGAATCACAGAAGTGTCTGATGTTTTTAAAATCTTGAGCAGTCACTTCAGTGTTTTAAGTACCCGGTTCCTCATGTCCAAATTGGGAATAATAACTCTTCCTTACAGGGTTGTTGGCAGGATTGGGAAAACAGGATGAAAGCAATCAGGTCCTGGTACTTGGTAGGTGACAATTGCAAGAGGTTATGAAGATAGTTTCCAGCCCCCTCACGAGCGCTCCCATCCTAACCCAAGAAGAAACGTCAGAGTGCTTGTTGCCTTTACCTTTGTCCTGAATGTTTACACTAACCTGTTTTGAGTTTTGGATAGCTTTAGGAGTTATCACGTGTGGTTGGTTCGTGCTACCCTTTGGCCTCTAAAGACCCTGTAAGCCACACGTATCCCAAGCTAGAATTGTCTGCAGGGATGATTTTATACATCTAATGCAGGGTTTTTTTTGGAAACTTGCGGAAGCATTTTGCTTGTTAAAAACTACTGTGGGGATGCTCCTGGTCACTGGGCCAGGGAGGCTGGCCACCTCTGCAGTGCATCGCCCAGTCACAAAGTAAACTGTCACATGTCCTACATAATATTCAGATATCTTGCCGGACTTTACAGAAATAATTGGTTGTGCCTGACTTATATATAACAGCACTAAGAAAATTTTTTACAAGTAATAGTGCAGAAAGCCCAATAATAGAGAAGAAGGTTGTGTGAGAAACAAAGCTTATAAATGGAACAAAGATATGGTCTCAAAATTATTGTATAATTTACTCTAAGCGTTCTGTCTACTCGAAATATAATTGCAGTAACACTGATGATAAATAAAATGTAAAAATATTGGTATTGATTTGATCATTTTCACTTTCATTAATATTTCAAGTAATCTTAATATTTTTTAAATTTTTTTCTTATGTTTATTTATTTTTGAGATAGGGACAGAGTGTGAGCGGGAGGAGCAGAGAGAGAGGGAGACACAGAATCCAAAGCAGGCTCCAGGCTCTGAGCTCTCAGCATAGATATCAACATGGGGCTGGAACCCACGGACTGTGAGATCATGACCTGAGCCAAAGTTGGACACTCAACCGACTGAGCCACCCAGGCACCCCATCAGGTAATATTAATATTTTTAGGTACTCACAGTATTTTTGGAATTAGTGTTTACATTATTAGTGATATGAAACATACCTTGCAAAGTACTTGGATATTTTGGCACCCGGTTTTCTCATTGGTGGACTAGTTTGCTTCAGACTAATACTCCAGCTAAGAACAGGTAGAAAAGCTGGACTAAATAAAAAAGATGTATTTGGAGACATCCAAGATACACCAAGGAAGGAAGAATATAAAGGGCCAAGACTGCAAAGAGAGGGGGAAGTCCAAAGTGGTGAGCCACAGTTAGTACTGATATTCCCTTTCAACATGGGCTAATCAAAGAGTGGCTGAGAAGCACAGGGTTTGAGCGGAAATTTGGACATGTGTGTCTCTGAAAGCTGGGGACCAAAAATTAGGTTGGCCATGGAGGATGGGAGACTGGAAAACACCCTGGGCTTTTATTTTTATTTTATTTTATTTTATTTTATTTTATTTTATTTTATTTTATTTATTTATTTATTAAATTTTTTAACGTTTATTTATTTTTGAGACAGAGACAGAGCATGAACGGGGGAGGGTCAGAGAGAGAGGGAGACACAGAATCGGAAACAGGCTCCAGGCTCTGAGCCATCAGCCCAGAGCCCACACGGGGCTCGAACTCACGGACCGCGAGATCGTGACCTGGCTGAAGTCGGACACTTAACCGACTGAGCCACCCAGGCGCCCCACACCCTGGGCTTTTAGTTGGGACCCTATACAGATAAACTACGGGAATAAGGGTAAATAAGAAATAGACCAGCTCTCAAAAAACCCTGAAATCCAGCTTCATATCTATATAGTCTCCATACTGCCTTAAGGTGATCTGCTTGTACCCTTACTGCATACCAGAAAATAATAAATAAATAAGTAAATAATCTCTGAATAGAAATCATCCAAATCTTCAACTAATTTCTTACGATTTTTTTCATGCAAAATGTTTGGCATTCAGCATAAAACACCCACTCATACAAAAAAAAAAAAAAAAGAGTAGAAATAAACCCAAAGGAAATCCAGAGATTGGAGTTCTCAAACATGGATTTTAAAGTAACTGTACTTGACTGAGATTTTAGAGTAAGCCTCCAGACTGCAGGGTACACATAGGAAGAAAGAGAAAGCAAGGTAAGAGGCTAAAAGAAAAAGTTGATCAGACACTAAAAACAAAGTCAATAAAGATCTCTTTCTCAAGAAAGAGAAATTTTCCCCATCAATCTTCCTGTTTATGTTACTAATATAACACACAACTGGGTCCACCAGTTTGCATCCTGATTGATGCAAATTTATCAACTTTTCATTATTGCCAATCCAAACACAGTACAATCAAAGATGACCGTCTAAGGTCACCTGGGTGGCTTAGTTGGTTCAGCGTTCGGTTATTGATTTTAGTTCAGGTCATGATCCCAGGACATGGGATCAAGCCCCACATTGGTCTCCACGCTGAGCATGGAACCTGCTTGAGATTCTTCTTCCCCCTCTCTCTCTCTAGCTCCCTCACTCTCCCCTCTTCCCTGCTCACTCTCTCTCTATAAATAAATAAATAAATAAATAAATATTACTGTCGATGTGCTACATATATCTCCTGCATAAGCAACGGTGTGATGGTAAAATTGAGAAGTGAAGGTAGAACTTCAGGTAGTTCTGAGGATTATCAAGGATTTGATGTTTGAATGATGATGAAGTGCAAAGGAACCTATGCAGGTGGTTATTTAGTACTGAAGAATATTTAGGCAAAGTTTTATATTGTGGCCACTTTTATTTTTTCTTTTCAACATTTATTTATTTTTGGGACAGAGAGAGACAGAGCATGAACGGGGGAGGGGCAGAGAGAGAGGGAGACACAGAATCGGAAACAGGCTCCAGGCTCTGAGCCATCAGCCAGAGCCTGACGCGCGGCTCGAACTCACGGACCGGGAGATCGTGACCTGGCTGAAGTCGGACGCTTAACCGACTGCGCCACCCAGGCGCCCCTTGTGGCCACTTTTAGAAATTTTTTTTTTTTAACGTTTATTTATTTTTGAGACAGAGAGAGACAGAGCATGAATGGAGGAGGGTCAGAGAGAGGGAGACACAGAATCTGAAACAGGCTCCAGGCTCTGAGCTGTCAGCACAGAGCCTGACGCGGGACTTGAACTCATGGACCGCGAGATCATGACCTGAGCTGAAGTCGGCTGCTTAACCGACTGAGCCACCCAGGCACCCCATATTGTGTCCACTTTTGATGAAGACTTTTAAGAATTCAGCAGTTCCCATCATATACATGTCTAACCATAGTTACAACATCAAGAGGATGCCTAATATTTATGCAGATTGTTCTAGTTTTATGAGACAGTTTATCTACTTTCCTCATTTGGCTATGTATGAGGCCATTATAAGAATTATTATTCTGGGAAACCACCCGCTCTGCTGCAGTGGTCTAATTGAATGGGATAAATACATTTGATTTTTGGTATAATGTTTTAAGTAGATTTTTGTCTCATTTAAAAATATATTGCATTAAGTAATAAATCAGTTCAGCAAAGGGGCTGAAGCTGATAATTATATTCAAGAAAATTAAATGATAAATTGGAGAATTTTATTTTTTTAATGTTTATTTCTTTATTTTGAGACAGAAGAGAGAGCAAGTGGGGGACGGGAAGAGAGAGGGGGAGAGAGAGTCCTGAGCAGGCAGAGCTGGCTTGCAAGGCTCGATCTCACGAATCGCGAGATCATGACCTGAGCCGATATCAAGAGTTGGACTCTTAACCGACTAAACCACCCAGGCGCCCCAGAGAATTTTAGAAGCAATAAAAAGGAATCAGATAAAAATTGTAGAAATAACAAGTGCCATCTCTGCAAGCAAGAATTCAACGCATGAGTTTAAAAGCAGATTATAAAAGCTGGAAAAACGAAAGAAATAGGAAAATGAATCAGAAGAACATATTCAGACTGGAAGCTTGGTGATGCAAAAGGACAGAAAATACAGGGAAAAAAGTATTAAAGATGAGAAACAATGTAAAGTTTCACTTCCATGCAGATCTTTTGCAGTATGGTACTGTAAATGTATTTTTTCTTCCTTATGATTTTCTTAATAATGTTGTATATTCTCTAGCTTACTTTATTGTAAGAATACATTGTATAATACATATAACATATAAAATACATGTTAATCAGCTCTTTATATTATTTGTAGGGCTTCTAGTCAACAGTAAGCTGCCAGTTACATTTTTGGGCAATCAAAAGTTATATGTGAATGTTCAGCTGCGCAGGGAGTGATCACTCTTAATCTCATGTTTTCAAAGGTCAGCTGGATGTATATATATATATATATATATGTATATATATATATATATATATGGAGAGAAAAAGAGAGCGTGCATGTGATAGAACATTTAACAATTGAAGAACTGGGGTAAAGAGGTAAGAGAATTCTTTGTACTGTCTTTGCAACTTTAGGTTTGAAACTGTTTCAACATAACAGTTTAAAAAAAAAGATACCATTAGAAAAATGAGAAATGAAGCCAAGATATGGAGGAAGATATAAGCACAAAAACATCGAGACCTGCAGTGTCCATCCAATGCAGTAGTCACTACCCGTATTAACTATCAGCACTTGGAATGTGGCTAGTTTAAATCGAGATGTGTGTAAGTGTAAAATACACCTCAGGTTTTAAAGACTTCAAGTGAAAAACAGAGTACAAAATATCTCAATAAATGTTTTATTGGTTGCATATTGAAAGGATAGTATTTTGGATCTATCAGATTAAATAAAACATAGGAAAATAAACTTCACATGTTTCTTTTTACTCTTTTTTTACTGTGGCATTCAAAATGTAAAATTAAACACATTGCTCACGTTATATTGCCATTGGATAGTGTTGATCTATGATAGATTAAGATCAGATTACCAATCAACATGAAATTACAGATCATAAGGAGAAACAACTTAATAAAAATTACAGATCAATAAGAAAAAACAACTTAATAAAAAAAATAGGTAAAATACTTGCATGGGAAGCTCAGAAAGAAGAATATCCAAATAATCGGTAAACGTATAACAAGTGCTCAACTTCAGCAGTCATAAAGGAATTACAAATTTAAACCACAATGCGCAACCCACAAGATGGCTAAAATTATAAAGACAGGTAACACTTGGTGCTGCTAGGATGTGAAACAACTGGAAATCTTGAATAAGCTTTTAGTGTGAAAGGAAATTGATACAATCACCTTGGAAAACTCTTTGGCAGTATTTACCAAAGCTGAAATAGACATCTCCACGACCTAAAAACTCCTGCTCCTTGGTGTTTACTCAGCAAGAATGCATACAACTGTGTACCAAAAGACAAGTAGAAGAACATTAAAAGCAACATGATCCGTAATAGTCCCAACTGGAATAACCAAATGTCCATTAATGGTAGAATGGAAAATTCAGTTGTGCAATGCTCATACGGAGGAATACTATATGGCAATGAAAAGGAACAACACCCTGCACATTCACAGTGGTGAATGAAATAATTTAGACACAAACATTTACATACTGTATGAGTACACTTAAATAAATTCAAAAATAGGCAAAACTAATTTATGTGTTAGAAGTTAGAACGGGGGTACCTTTTAAAGGAGGGTGGAAGGAAAAACAGAAAGGGTATGAAGAGGGCTTTTGGGGTGATAATGGTGTTCCATTTCTTTTTTATTATTTGTTTATTTAATGCTTATTTATTTTTGAGAGAGAGAGAGAGACAGAGAGAGACAGAGACAGAGACAGAGAGACAGAGCTTTATCAGGGGAAGGGCAGAGAGAGAGGGAGACATGGAATCCAAAGCAGGCTCCGGGATCTGAGCTGTAAGCACAGAGCCTGACGCGGGGCTCGAACCCACGAACTGGGAGATCATGACCTAAGCTGAAGTCAGCCACTTAACCGACTGAGCCACCCAGGCGCCCCAGAGGTGTTCCATTTCTGACCTGAGTACTGCTTATACTGAGGAGTTCACCCTACACATCTCACTAATGCCCAATACGATTTGGGCTTTTTTTGGTATGCATGATAGAATGATAAAATAGTATATTTTTAAAAATCTGGCAATCCCAGAGGAAGCACATTAACATTACTTACTTCTTTTAAAAAATAACATAGTCATACCCCTTTTCCTTTTTTTACTTCAACTGTTTAATTTGTCAAGTATTATCCCTATATTAACTAAAGCTATTCTTATTATTATCAGGAACCAGGAAGTCTAGAGTGTTATCACTTTTCCTAACAAGTTTTTGTTCTGGCATCCACTTATAAATCTGCTTTATTTGTTTTCCTAAACTGCTTGCATGAATGGCATTTAGCCTTCTTTCTTAATTCTAGACTTATTCATTATTTATTATATGATGCAAGAGTCTGACTACTTCACTGTCTTGTAAAGTAGTTATATCTGGGCATTTATATATTGAAATGCACATTATTTTATTAGAAATTATTTTTTGCCCTTACAATTATGGCATCATGTTATTTCTGAAATTATGGGTGGTAGGTTGTGTTATTCATGAATTTAATTTTAGGATAATAAAGGGGGTATTGCAAAATAATTTGTTACTCAAAGCAGGACTTGGATCCGAATAGAATTGAGATCCCCTGATCCAGTGAATAGGGATTCTGCTGGAGTATGGGTGTGTCTCCAGAAGGTAGAAGGAAGAGAAGAAAATAGACTTTCTAAATCCACTTTCCAGCCTTTCTTAAGCACCAGTCTTTCGTGTCTGGTAGTAGAGGAATGAACATAGGCTTTGAGACTCTCAGAACTGGTTTCTGATAGGTACTGGTATGCCATTTACTGGCTACATGACTTTTGGAAGTTACTTAGCCTTGGTTCGTCTGTAAAATGGCACTAATCATTTCTTGCCTCTTTAGGCTGCCATGAGAACTTGAGAGATAACACGGGACACATCTTCCACAGCAAATGTCTGACTTATAATTGGCATTTAACAGATGTTAATGCACTTCCAACCTACCACCTCCCTGCCCAGGGCTACAGCTAACTCCAGGAGTACCTTTGTGCAAATTAAAAAAAATTAAAATGTTGCCTTTTCATCTGAGTGGGTGCCATCTTTTATCGAGGCTCGGGACTCGATGAGAGGACCACTGCCACAGCCCTGCCTGGATCAGGGCTCTTATATCATCCCATGCATATCCCAGCTCCTTCCAGTTAGATTCCCATACGGAAGGAATGAGTTTTCATACATGTACTAGAGTTTAGGAACATGATTACCATAAGCAAATTTCCAAAGAAATGGCTGGGTGATCCATGATGTGATTTGGTTGTCTTTTATGTTCCCAAATGGATCAGATGGCCTAGACTTTGAGTATCTCCAAGAATATCTGGGCCAGATGTCCCCCTCGGAGGGACTTTCAGCCAGCCTGTCCCTTTCATTTACCAGCTCCATGAGTCACCACTGACACAAATAGACTTTAACCAAGAAAATGAAGGGTGTGACTAAGACTGGCTGCTAGGCAGCAGCCCCACCCTTGAAGCCCTCCAGAAGTCATTGTGACATTGCTTTCTGAAGGGCAACATTCTGGTGAGAAGGCTACATAAACATAAAGACCACAGTTCGAAAGTCAGCTCTGCTAGGGACACCTGGGTGGCTCAGTCAGTTAAGCGTCTAACTTCGGCTTAGGTCATGATATCACAGTTGGTGGGTTCAAGCCCTGCATCAGGCTCTGTGGGTTCTGTGTCTCCCTCTTTCTCTGCCTCTCCCCTGCTCATGCTCTGTCTCTCTCTCTTTCAAGAATAAATAAACATTTAAAAAATCAGTTATGCTAATTATTAATTGCATAATTTAGGGCAAGTTTTTCTCACAAGATCTCGATTTTGTCACCTATAATGTGAGGACAATATTCACCACAAAGGAGATAACCTATACGAAGTACCTAGTCTCATGCTTGGAACACTCACCTTGATAGTTCCTGTCTCCCTTCCTGCCCTCGTGGATTTGGTTATTCAACAAATACTTATTAAACACTTGTAATATATGCCAGGCACTGCTCTAGGCAATGGGAACATAATAGTGTACTGAAATCCTTGTCCTCCTAGAGGTTAATTCTAGCGGAGGAGGCAGACAATAAAAATGGTAAATATATAAAATGTAAGATATTGCAGGTACCAAGAAAAAGCAAAAGAAGCACAGAAGGGGAAAAGAAAAAAGGAGGTTTCAATTTTAGGTTGTACAGCCAGGAATGGCCTCACTGAGAAGCTGGTTTCAAGGAAGGGCCTGAAGAAAGGGTGGTCCAAAGGCAAATGGAGATCTGGGGAAAGTGCTGTAGCTTGTGCAAAGGCCCTGAAGCAGTAACATACCTGGACTATTTGAGACACAGAAAAGAGGCTGAAATAGTTCCAGAGGCAGGAGTGAGATGAGTCCAAGGAGGTGACATAAGAACCGTAGTGACTCTAGAGCTGGATTGAGCCTGTCCTCTTCTTGCAAATAGTAGGTATGCAGTAAACATTCATTTGAATTACTAATTGATATGTAAATATAGCAGGAAAAAATGGGGGGGGCAGGGCACCATTTTTTTTGGCTGCAGTAATTTCTGCATTCTAGACATGGTGACAGAATCAAAATCTTTATGGGAGGGGCGCCTGGGTGGCTCAGTCGGTTAAGGGTCCAACTTCGGCTCAGGTCATAAACTTGAGTTTCATGAGTTCAAGCCCCGCGTCGGGCTCTGTGCTGACGGCTCAGAGCCTGGAGCCTGCTTCGGATTTTGTGTCTCCCTCTCTTTCTGCTCCTCCCCTGCTCGCACTCTGTCTGTCCCTCTCTCTCTCAAAAATAAATACAGATTTTTTTTAAAAATAAAAAAAAATCTTTATGGGAAAATAGTGGCATTGGAAAAAGATATTAGTCTGGGAAACCATTCTAATCTAGCAGCTGGCCACTGTGTTGTTCAAAGATGCTTTTCCTCAGAGTCTATGGCCCCTTTCATGTCCTTCACCAAGACCGGTTCCTTGCATCCTCCTGTCCCCTCAGTGTTATTTGCCATAGCACTGACCTAAATAGAAACTCCTTCCAAAGAGACCGCCCAAATTCCTATGCTCTATTTTACTCTAGACTCTCTTATTCTTTGGTTAGAGATGCGATTACATTAATAATAATACTCAATTTTACTGACTTCTGCTTTCACTTCCTTATTGACGACACTCTCATATTTATGTTTCTGATCTCCAAAGCATGTCATGTAAGCGCTCAGAAGTCAATACATCAGCTATCATCACCCACAAGTGTGATTTTCCCACATTCTATAACCCTATGCCAGCTCTGTCTTCTCAGTGGTGAATTTAGAGCATATCACCACCTCTCCATCCCTGCTATAAACTTCCAATGGCTGCACAGCTCACTTACAATAAAATCCAAACTTCTAACCATGTTGCAAGACCTTGTGTGATCTGACCCCTGCCTATTTCTTTCCTGTGCCCACTACCCTGGCACAACCTCAGTCTTCTTTTTTCTAACGTGCCATGTTCATTTCCACCTCAAGGACTTTGTACTTGCTGCACCTCTGCCTGAAATGCCCTCTTCCCAGATCTCAAAATGCCCAGCTCTTCTTGAATGTCAAGGCTTGTCTCATATGGGACTGCCCCACAGAGGCCTTCCTGTACTGCCCAAACTAAAGTACTTCCCGCCCCTTGTCACTTTCTGTCACTGTTACACTTTTTTGCCTAACACTCTCACTGTCAAAATACAACCGTCATAGGGGTAGAGTTTACCCCTATCTTGTTTACCACTATATCTTTAATACCTAGAACATTACCTGGCACATAATAATCAATAAGTGTTGTGAGCTCATGATTATGTGGTCATTACCCAGAAAGCTATATGTGCCTCATCGCTACCACCAAGGTGGCCACCAACTATGTGCACACTGAGGCCTGTATCAAGGGAGGCAATAAAGTATGGTAGTCAGGACTCTGAGCTCCGGAGCCAGCCTGCCTGGTTTGGGATCTGGCTGTACAACTTAGCTGTGTGTTCTTGGGCAGGTGACCTTTGTGCCTCAGTTTCCAGCAATTAATGTTATCTTCCCTCACAAAGTGGCCGGGAGAATTAAATAATAAAATACAGCTAAAACACTTAGAACAGAGTTTAACATACTGTAAGCCTGGCAGAAAAAAGGAGTCATTATATTGTTATTATAGATTCTTTTCGTTGCAATAAAGGAAACAAAGTTAAGCCCGCTGAAGCAGCAAAGAGGAATTTATCATATAGTGACAGGGGTGCTTTACCAGAGTCTGAAGGCAGAAAGGCATCTAAGTCTCAGGAAGGATCTAGAATCAAAAGGTGGAAAGCCATCTGTAAGTGTTCTCCAACTGGCATGGTGGCTTTTCTCTGTAGCTCCCCTTTGGTCTTCTTCTTGCTGTGTGCCCAGGGCAACTTCCCTTCTCCGCAGTCTCTCACTATAGCTCCTGAGTTTACACATCCCCAAACAAGCCACTCTCAGGGTGTGACAGCCATTCCTTGTCTGTTGCAGACTTCAAGTGTTGATAATCTGATTGGCCCTCTTGATGTCCATCCTAGTCAATCAGCCAAGCCAGGCAAGGAGACCATGCAGTGTAAGCGCAGCAGTTGGTGACCATTGTCATGGTTTCAAAGAAGGGGAAAATCTCCTGATCAAGGGGCATGGCTGGCCCATGGGGTAGGCAGACATTTCAAAAGGAGTCTATCTCACAGATCTTCCCAAAGCTGCCAATTTAGAAGGTGCTGGGCCAGGTTTGGGATCTTAACAGTTGTGAACACAATGCCCCCTGCTTCTGCTTTTCGAGCAAGCCACGCAGGCCTGTGCTCCCTGGTCTCACAGAGTCACTTTGGCTCTTTCCCGAGGACAGTCACCAGGCTACGGACCTATTTTCTTCATGTCCTCATCCCATCCCAGCACCAAACATCCAAACATTTCCTCCCTCATGACAGCCTCCAGCCTTCACGCAGATCAACTGAGGCAAACAGAAGACTGTGGGGTTGTCGCTACCCCCCATTTCCTTACACACTCTTTTGCTCTCCAACCCCTGCACAGCCTGTATTTTCACATCTAGAAAGGTTTCCACCCAAATCACTTAAAACCAAGGACACTCATGTTTTGACTGATGGCTTTTATTGCAGAACTCTAGGCAGGAGCAAGATGCACTAAGCAAGGGAGACTGTTCCGAACCTTTGGGAATGGAGGCACAGGTCAGGTTTATGTCCAGTTGCAGCACTCACAGCTGGGGTCAAAGACAAGCCCCACCTGGCAATTCTGCTGGTACGTGACTCCATTTACGTACCTTCTGTGCCAGAAGGCATTTCTGTTATTCACCACGGGGTAGAGGCCGTTGGCTTTGCCGGCACAGAACCCACTACCCACAGAACTGCCTCCAGAGCTGCTTCCGGAGGAGCTGCTCCCACTTCCACTTCCGGTCCCACTTCCGCCGCTGGGAGGAGAGGTTATGGGCTCAACTGGCTTAGCAGGGCCGGTGCAACCCGAAATAGCACAAAGCAGATTAGTGGACCTGGAAGGGGCACCCAGATTGCCTTGAGGTGAGGAGACTAGTGGCCTTGAGGCGAAAGTCTGGAGGTAGAGTGCTGTTAGCTCAGGATCCCTGCCAGCGAGGAGATCACATGATTACTCCATATTCGGGAATTAGGAAGAGCTATAATTTCAAGCCACTCCAGTTTTAAATTGAAAACGTTCTCTCTTCTTTATGATGTCAAAATCATTAAAAAAAAAAAAAATCACTGAGCACCAGGATGTACCAAATACTTTCCTAGGATCTGGATATATGTGGCAAGCCAATAACCTCTGGGAGAAAAGTCTGGAAAAAAATTAGGGACGTGGTATTTGTCCTGAAGTACAGACTAGAAACATGTGAGCAGTGCTGAAGGCTCTTGTTCAGTCTCCAGGAGGGCTGAGGGAGGGGTTCATATTAATGACCTCCATATTAATAGGGTCCCCTATTAATGAGGGAGGGGTTCATAGAAAATAAATGCTTATATATTGAAAGTCAGCCCAATTTCTTGAGGCTTTCCTTTAAGACTTAGCCGACCTGGAAAACTCACCCAGGTAGGTCTGGCTTGCCATAAGAGCATAACATGGCTGACCTGGAAGTTCAAGGGTAGGGAAAGAATGCAGCACCTGTGTTTCAGCTGGGCAAGAGCAGTGAGGTGAAATGGGAAGTGACTCCCTGGACAGTGGGGGTGGGCAGATATTAGAGCTGCCTTTTGAGTTAGAGAAGGAGCATTTGTCTACCCTGGGCATCCTCCTGTTGTCACTTACTTGCACTCTGCAGTCCAAGGGCTTTCTTCAGGGTATTGATCAGGGGGAACTTGCCCTGGTTGCAGAAAGTGCCTATGAAGTCATCAAGGTCTATGGCCCAGACCATGGCACCTCCAAAATTGTTCTCCTTAAGCCACTGAGCCTGCTTAAGGATAGAGGACAGCAGAGGTCATTTTACTTCCCTGGACTAAGGCTGGGCCCACAGCGTGGCAGAGGGGCTGACCTTACCTTGATATCGAAGCTCTTGACATTATCATAGCCAACCCACTGGTTGCCCTGATAGGCATAAGGAACATCCTGAGGGGTGTCCCATGCCTGAGTGGCTCCATTTTTCAGGAAGGTACAGATCTTTAAAAAATCAAGAGATTCAAATCTTTTAAATGTGACTCCCACGAAAGAAAAAAATAGACACTTGTTTCCTTGTTTTGTTTTTCTCATGTCTCTAATTGGGCGATTTTTCTGTTTTCTAGTTATGGGTTGTTATTTGCAGTAAATAAGATCAAGTTGCTTTTGAAATACTCTCATTATCCCTACTCTTAATGCTTAATTTTGGGAGCCCACATAAATATGAGAGATATAGTTCTTTCATTCCCTTAGGTGCTAATATAAATGACCTTAAATCTGCAGTCTGATGCTTGAATATTGCACATTATAAGTGCTCTTCGGGTGCCTGGGTGGCTTGGTCGATTAAGCGTCCAACTTCAGCTCAGGTCATGATCTTGAGGTTCGTGAGTTTGAGCCCTGCATTGGGCTCTCTGCTGTCAGCACGGAACCCACTTTGGATCCTCTGTCCCCCTCCCTCTGTGACCCTAGCCCGCCTGTGTGTGCGCGCTCTCTCTCTCTCCAAAAACAAATAAACATTTTTTTAAAACTCTAAAAAAAATAAGTGCTCTTCAGACTGGATTAGGTAAGTGAGTTGATTATTTAAACACTTGAAGCATTTAGAGTGATATCTGTGTTTTAAGTAGATAAGTAGTGGACTGAATGAGCGTTCAAGCTTTCTGCAGATTCTAGCCCTAAGGCTACCGTTCAGCACAGCCCATGGAATTCACAGAATTTCCATTGTACAGCCCAGTCTACCTACCTCATAGAAGGCCCAGAACCCAGACTGCCTGGTAGAGGGCCCAGGAGGACCAGCACCAGAGGTGGGGGCACCAATGCCAGTGTTGGAGGGGTCACTCAGGATGAAGGTGTGGCCGTAGGTAGGGAATCCAACGATAAGCTTCTCAGCTGGGGCCCCATTTTCCTTCCGGTAGCTCATGACGTAATCCTGCAACGGCAGTGGGTTAGCCAGAGGCTCCACCCAGCTGATGACCCAATGCTTAGTGACATTAGTCCACTGTTCTAACAGGCAAAATTGTACGATGTTAATAACGGGTAGGTAATATTTCTTCAAAACATTTTGGCGAAATCATAGTTAACGGGATATGATCAGCCACTAAGGCGCATAGTTATCCAAGTGAGACATTTGCAGAATTTTCTTTGTCCCCGAATCTCCATGTGATTTACAGCCTCATCTCTGGTCTTCATGTGCATGCGTGCAGAGACTTACCACATTGAGGTAGGCGTTGCTGCCCTTGTCAGTAGGGTATTTGTACAGGGGGCTGTTCTCTGCAGTGTAGCCCTCCCAGGAGCCAGGGAGGTCATAGGTCATGACATGGATGTAGTCTAGGTACCTGGGGTGGGGTAAGGGATTTAAAAACATTTCTGATGGTCATCTTCCACACATATGCAGGCAAGCGATACCACTTCCAAAGCCTCCTAAACAAGGTCCCTGAATAGCAAGTCAGACTAAGGACAAGTCTACCTTGCAAAAGAGAGAGCTACAGGAGTTTGAGGATAGGGGGAATCACTCACTGGGACAGCTGGAGGATCTCATAGCCAGACTGGATGTTGGAGATGCCAGCAGCTACTGCAGCAGTGACCATCAGCCTGGGCCTGTTGATCTGCTTGGCCTACTGCTCAAAAGCTTCACGCATTTCCTATAGAATAAGCAAGCACTTTAGATCATCTATGAATCTGATTTTAGCTCCTTGAATAATCGTAATAGGTATGTTTGTATAATGCTTTTCTTTTTCAAGATGTTTCCATGTGTTTTATCTTACTTTTTAGTCTTTCAATATCCTGATAACATACATAGTATTGATGATACCAGTCCATTTTAGTGGTATCTAATATGAATAGAAATTAGACATTTTCACCAAAGTCCCACAGCAAGTTAGTAGCCAGGTCATGACCAGAATGCAGGTCCCAGATGAACAGTCAGAGCTCCACTTATATCAGTATACTTTGAACTCACAGTTGCTGCAGGAACTTATATCCAGCTTTTAGCGGTATAGATGTTGCTTCCCTTCATCCAGTAAATGAACTACTTTGTAGGACTGACATCCCGTCAAATGAAACACTGATTTGGCCAGTAAGGGAAGTGGCTACAGCCAGGTGATAGGTTCCCATTCAGCCCTAGCACCTTTATTTTGTATGACTCTAATCTCATTCCGAGGACTGGGTTCAATTTTTATAACTGTGTTCTTAGGGTGTGCCAGAGCGTGTTCCATGGAAGGGTGGGTCTGAAAACTGTCATGTGGTACTGGTTAAAGGAAGTAGGATATTTAAACTGGAAGAAGAGAAATTATAGGTGGGATGTTGTAGCTGTCTGCAAATATTGAACTGATAGATTACAGAAGGTGTTTTTTTCCTTGGTTACTTTAGTGGGTGGAGCTAGAACCAATGACTGGAAGTTATAAATTATGATTGGAGGCATGTTTCGGCTAAGAATAGAGATGTTCTTTCTGATCTCTCAAGCTGTTCAACAAATAAGTAGATTGACTTTTCAACTAGTGAGTTACTTAATATTGAAGCCCTTGGAGGCTGGCTGATGATCTGCTGTATGGAATAGTATAGTAAGAATCTCTGCTTGCCTAGTGGCTCAGTCAGTTGAACATCTATCTGACTCTTGATTTTGGCTCAGGTCATAACCCCAGGGTTGTGGGATCGAGCCCCACGTTGGGGCTCCATGCTAGTGTGGAGTCTGCTTAAGATTCTCTCTCCCTCTGTCCCTCTTTCCTGCTATCATGTTCTCTCTTTCTCTCTCTAAAATAAATAAAATGAAAAAAAAGTTAAAAAAAGAAACTCTCTATTTTGAGAGGGTAAATTTAAAAATTATCCTTGGATCTTCTTACTCCATCCACTTTTCCTTGGTGATCTCTTAATTATCTTCCTCTTCTGATGACTTCAATACAGTATATCAAGTCAGGTTCTTTGTCCTGAGCTCTAGATTGGTCTTCATTCAGTGACTACTGGGCATTCTTATAGGAGGTCCTATAGACTCCTCTCATTCTTCATGTCCAAAGACAAATTCATGAGTCCTCCTTGTTCCAAATCTACTCTTTTTGTATTTACATTTTAGTTAACAGGACAACAAGGCACTCCTTAAAGTCAGAAACTGGAAGCCCTATCTTTTCCACTTTCAATTGGTGTCCAAATCCAATTGATTGTACCCTTGCATACTTGCCCTTTCTGTCCTCTGTTCGGTTCCCTTGGCATCTCTTGCTTGACTTACTGCAATAGCCTAACTGTATCCCTGCCTTCCTACCTCCTTTGAATTTGTCCTCCATGGTTAAGCCAAGAGTTGTCTTTCTAGAACACAAGTTTCATCCTATCTCTCCACTACTTTCAAAGCTTCCCCATAGCCTTGAGAGTAAAGTCCAAATTCCTTAACATAATGTACAAGTCCCACATGGTCTTATTCCTGTGCACGTGTGGCCTCACAATCGTCCTTCTGTCTTCATCTGTGCAGTCCCCATCTTCGCTTCGTTGCTAATACTAGTTGCTTTCAAGACTGAGCTCAAGTGTCCCTTTCTCTAGGAAACTCTTCCTGATCCTGCCCCAGAGCAGAATTAGGTTGCCTCTGTGCTGCTTGATCAAAGCATACTGTAATTGTTGGTTGTTTTCCAACCTTTCACCTCATTTCGTGTTCCCTAAAGCCAAGGATTATCTTATTCTTATCTCCAACCTGACACCTCACCCAGTGTCTGGGACAGAGAGTAAGTGCTCAGTAATAACAGACAGTCTAATAGTGTAATGGTTAGAAGCAGTGGGCTCTGTAGCCAGACTGCATGGGTAATTATGACACCTGCTAGGCATGAGATATTAAGCAAGTTACCTAAACCTTAGTTTCCTCTGTAAAATACAGATTATGGTACTTATAGTATCTAGATCATAGAATAGGTGTACAGGTGAAATGAGTTATAATTCTTAGAATAGTAGAATGCAGAATAGTGCCTGGCATGTAGCACACACGTGTTGTTGTTATCCTTATGAAAAGCTTAGAATGAAGGCATGCTATCTAAGAATCTTTGGGATGCGAAGATTCTGTCATTCTAAATTCCAGTTTAGTTGCACTTGGGAACCACCAGATTATCATTGGAAGGAATAGACTTTGAATCTTCTTGGGCTGGAGATTGCCACATCTCTCCTCACCTGCACCGGGACGGTGAAGAGATGCTTGTCCTGAGGGGGGCTCCCACAAGAGTCAGGGTACTCCCAATCAAAGTCCAGCCCATCAAACTCATACTGGCGCAGGAATTTGATGACTGAGGCAATGAAGTTCTGGCGGTTCTCAGGAGTGGAAACCATGGCAGTGAAGCTGCAGGAGACCCAAAGAACAAACACAGGGTGAGGGAATGCCTTGGCGGTCCCAACACCTTGTAGTAAAATCAGACTTTTATATTTCTGCCTCAGAGCTCTTCACGGAGACCCACAGCCCAGATGTACGTATGCTTCTGGCTTTCTCCTGTCCTTTGTAATCAGTATTCCGCCAGCTGTGGAATCTCAGCACTCCATTTATTTTGTGATCCACCCGGCTCTGAGCTTTCTCCTAGGTTGCGCTTGTTGCTTCGAACACATGGTTACCCAGCTCACTGTGTTCTCCCTCCAGATAGCCTCCCAAGTTCATATACCTTCAGAAAGTCTTGTTTATTTGCCTGGCTTTCTCTTCTCTTCCCCCAGGAGGTAAATAGAAGGGCTATAACACCCTTTGCAGGGGTTGTGTTTTTGAAATACTCTAAGAAGAGGTTGTTTTGAAATCTCCGTAACTAAACCCCTGTGAATGGAATCTCAGAATATCCATCTAAATGTAAACATATAAAATAAATTGTGTTCTACCTTAATATTGCTATTCTGGTAGAGTAATTTATTCCAGTAGCCTGTTTGTTTAATGTGGATCCTTCATACCCTGTCTTAGATTGTGAAGTCTAAAGAAACACAGCTTGTTTTCAATAGCAAATGAACACTAGGCTCTCCCACAGAGGATTTACGGGGCAGTTCCAAAGTTCCAGCCTCCGATGGCCAGGAGAGTTTTCAGCTGGCTGTTCCTATAAAGCAAAGGATAGAAAAGAGAAACTTCAAGATCCATGAATCCTTCT
This sequence comes from Felis catus, assembly GCF_018350175.1. Classification (NCBI taxonomy): domain Eukaryota; kingdom Metazoa; phylum Chordata; class Mammalia; order Carnivora; family Felidae; genus Felis; species Felis catus. The sequence goes on along the minus strand of NC_058375.1, from coordinate 94,927,023 downwards.
ATTTAAAATTACATCGCTTTACTATTGGGTCTGGTCATATACTTTGATGTTGCCTTGGTAAGATATTCTGTAGGATAATTTCCCTTCACTACTGAAGACTTTCTTTGTAAAAATTGTGTTGTTATTCAATACTTAGTATAATACTAAGTGAAATAAGTCAGTCAGAGAAAGACAAATGCCATATGATTTCAAACATGTGGAATTTAATCAAGAAAACAAATAATAGAAAAAAGAGACAAGTAAAAAACCAGACTCATAGCTATAGAGAATAAAATGGTGGTTGCCAGAGGGGATGTGGGGGGCTGGTGGGGAAGATGGGTGAAATAGGTGAAGGAGACCAAGAGTACACTGTATCATGATGAGCACTGAGTAATGTATAGAATTGTTGAATCATTATATTGCACACATGAAACTGATATAATTACGTTAATTATATTTCCACGACAAAAAAAAATTGTGTTGTTGTCATAAATGCACTCAAGGGATGTCAGGATGTCTCAGTCAGTTGAACATCTGACTTTGGCTCAGGTTATGATCTCACGGTTCATGGGTTCAAGCCCCACATTGGGCTCCATGCTGACAGTGTGGATGGAGCCTGCTTGGGATTCTCTCTCTCTCTCTCTCTCTCTCTCTCTCTGCCCCTCCCCTGCTTTTGCTCTCGCTCTCAAAAATAAATAAACATTAAAAAAATAATAAATGCACTCATAATTCTTTAGGGAAGTCCAAATTATGGGACTGGATTTTGTAAAATTAGGAATCGAATAGCAATGATATATAAAAAACTTAAAAGCATAATTGAATCATATTCTATTCCATCAGATGACATATTGCTTGAGCTTAATTGCTTTCTCAGCCTCCAAGATAATGAATATAAATCAATTGCTTAAAGTTATGTACACTTCCTGGAATAGCAGTTCTCAAACAGTTCATACAAGAATGGAGTGCAAGTGTCAGAACGGGAAAACATTAAAATTCTGAGTTTATAGCCTCTTTCTCAGAGATTCTGATTCGTTTGGATTGGGAGAGGGTTTGGCATATTTATCAGGTGCCCCGTGTGATTTTGATTCACAGTCTATGGATCACACCTCAAGAAATACCACTCTAAAGGAGTTTATTTCCTGTTTATCATAACTTAAATTCTAGTAGCTACATTCAAGACAATACCACTACTGATTGTAGCAATGGCCTATAGCCTTATTTCTCCTAGAAATAGCTAAATTGAGCAAATCAGAAATTAGGAGATACTAGGGTTATTGTTTCTTTGTTTTGTTTCATTTTTACACAAATAGAACTTTAAAACTACAGTAGACACTTCTGATTTTTTTCAGTTCAGTGATGTCTGATCTTCAGTGTCTTCCACCTCCTGCTCTCTGATGTGAGTAGCTAAGATGGCTTGCAGTTTCTTGGGTCATAAAAAAAAAAAAAAAAGATATTGACAGGGAATCAAAGACACAGACCTGATGTATTTTGAATACCTTCTAGAGAAGGCAATGTGTTATGTTATCTCTATGTCTGCTACTTAAAGTATAGTTCCTGGACCAGAAGTATCAGCATCATCTGGGAGCTTGTTTGAAATGCAGAATCTTGGTCTCCACCTCAGTCTTGCTGTCTCTGAACTCATTTTAAGAAGATCCCACATGAGTTGTTTCCACATTAATGTTTGGGAAGAACTGACCTAGGAGATAACCAAATTAGATATCTCCCTCTCTCTTACTTGTTTTTCAGGCTGTTGAAAGCTTGATAGAAAGTCACATCATCCCATTCAGTGGTGGTGATCTCGTTGTTCCGCATCCCAGCAAAGGCATAGATCAGGTGAGTACAGAGGCAGGGGTCAATGTCATCAGGTTTGAAGCGCCCAGGCCTGGCTGGTACTGGGCCCAGTTAGTGAAGTAGCGTGTCAGCTGGTAAGCAGAACTTGAAAGTAGTAAGAAGTGAAAACAGTGACCTGATATAGGTGCCACTGAAATGCGCTGTGAATTTTGGCCCTGCCTCTGTTTCCCTCCCTTTGCCTCAATGCCTGATCTCTGTGTGGTGGTGCTGAATGTAAATACCCTTGCAGATGAGTTCAAAGATTCTAGTTTGGAAACTAGTGACTGACTTGGAGTTGGTTATTTTCCACTTCAACAGATTCATTTGGGGATCTTAAGCCTAAGAACCACTTATGAAAGTAAGTCCGGTAGTCCTGTGAAGCCTGGTGAATACCAATTTATAATGCCCGGTGGTCATGCTAAAGAGAATAGCAGTGACAGCCAATCCAAAACAACAGATTTTCTCAATGTCAAACCCATCTGTCTGTGAAGTAGACACTAGTTCCCTTTCCCTCATGTGGCCTATCTCTTGATTTACTTAAAAAAATACATTAATCGACAATTGCATTATGAGTAATTTATAAAGATTTGTGGTTTATGGTAGGAAAAGGTAAAAGACAGAGTTCATGACTTACCTAGCTGAGCATTCAGCAGAAGGGCCAGACCTAGAGTGAAAGAAAACACATGTGCTCTGTACCAATTGTCTATATCCTGTAGAATCTAATTCTGAGGCCTTGGGTGCCGTCTTATGTGCCATAGGTTGTTATAGCCCAGTGACACTTGTGGATTATGCCGAAGAGTAGGCTTTTCAGTGAAGGCACCAATAGATTGACACTTCCCTCTTCTTAGTCAAAAATGGCCACGGTGCTCTCTTCTTCCACCTTCCATGTCAGTAATAAATGTCACTGAATGCAGAGTTCAAAGTCTACTATCTATGGAAAATGTACTTACTGAAATTACCCAGAATGTACTGTACTCAATGAGTACACATCCATCCATGCTTCACCTCCCTGAACTGGGGAGTACAGCCTTCCATAGACAAGGCTCTAAATCAGTGAATTCAATATCTCCTGGAGCTTGGATTTTTTTTAGAACCACCTTTTAGGAGCCCTTACAGTAAAAGAGAAGAACCATGAACTGTGAGGCAAGACTCCAGATGCCTCTCCCTGATTCCACCAGAGCACTTCGGACATAATTGAACTACAGTTTTCATTTAGAAAAGGTCCTGAAACTATAAAAAGTTTGTAAATCACAGCTCTAGAACAACTAATAAACTATGGCTATAGCTTGGCTCTAAGCAATTTACTCACTTAACCCCTTTAAATGACTGAATTTCTAGCTGACATTTTTATGATACATTAGCAACTCAGTAGGATAGTAGGGGAGAAAAGAGAAGTAACCCTCAAAACAGCAGAACAAAGATAACTTGCATAATTCTATCTCCGTTCCTACTAACTTTCATCCCTGGAAAAGTTAGACCAAGGACGCAAGCATGTAAATAAAAATAATAGCAATTAAAATGAGGCGGCGCAGGAAGATGAATGGAGAACAAGAAACCATTGATAAGGGATGAGAAAGTCAGACAAAGCATTGGAAGAAAACAAGCCTTTCTTTTAGGAGCATGCCCATGGTATCAATGAGGGTAGAAATGTTACTAGAGTCAACTGAAATTAAGAGAATATGATTTGTGTATGTCAGGATTCTCTTGGAAATTTAAAATGATGAAAGAAGAATGGAAGAGCCTAGGGGCGTAATGCGAAGGCTATCAGATCCAGAGAGAAGAAGAAATCAGGTAAGAGTAAGGCTCTGTCTCTGACTGGAGACTCACCTGTGAGGAAAATAAGCTTTGCCATGGCTGTCATTGGTACTGGTCTGGCAGAGAGAGCCTGCATTTGCTTTTTATACCATCTGAGTCCCAGGTTATCACGAGGGATTCCAAGTGGAGAGCAATGAACTCAGACGTGTATATAGCTAATCAGTAAATCAACAGATCTCCGCTCCTACAGACACTACACCTTAGACCTGCAACCTACGCTCCCCCACAACCACCACTTTCTCTGCTCAGTAACAACAAAGCAATGCTATGACCCCTAATAAGGTGGTGGGGACCATCACAATGGAAACCACCAGCTTAATAGCTTTTATGGCAGTTCCCAGGGCTGATAAGCATCTGGTTAAACATTCTGATTACGTTTTTGTGTTGTGGACATTTAGTGCCTGGCATCAAAGCATGTCTTTATTGGAAAGTAAATAATAAAAACCCTTAGAAGTTATTAGCTGTTTTAAAACCTTTTTTCCTCTTGGAATTCTTCATGTATAATTTGTACAATCAGTACAAACTTTCCATCTTTAGGTGCTACTTTCTGAACATTTTACCCACACCTGTTCTTAGGAATGACTTTGTCATGACTATATGATAATTTTATCTAAGAAGGTATGGTTTCCAAAATGTCCCCTCTGAAGGTCAGCAAGAACTCACTAGTGTTCCATAGTTCCAAATTACATCCAGAAGATGTTAAAAAAAATATTTTGTGTTGCCGATGGGTAGAGATGACGGTGATGATATTGAAAGGAATCTCTTTTAATAGAAATATTAACAATTTGACTATGTCTAGAATTTTATGTTTGGAATTAATTCCAATCAACGTTTCTAAACATTATCCACTACCATTATCCTGTCATAAATTTCCATTTTAGCCAAAATGGTCTATTTGTTGTCCCCAAACATGTCTTGTGTGCCTTTGCTTATACTGTCTCTCCACTCTTTGCCATAATGTCTTCTCCTTCTTCTCACTGCCTGCCCACTCTTCCAATTCTTCAAAGCCTAGCTCAGACCTTCTCTTTGAAGCTCAGTGATCTTGTCTTCCTCTGAAATATCTTAGGTACTCTAGTACATATTGTCTGTACCATGTATATGCTACTGTCTTGTACAATACCCGGAATGTAGTTGGTGGGCATATGGGTGCCCATCATGGGATATCAACACCTTAGCCCACTTACTGTGAATGCAGACTGGCTTCTCTATCACATTTAGAAACAAAATTGTATGTACTCACCCAACGATAATTCGGTCCTGAGTGCTTAGTTTCTACTCGCAGGACCAGAGAAGGTCTAGTAGAAATGCTGCCGTGGGGGTGTTGGTTGTGAAAATAATAATATCAACAAACACTATGTGCCAGAGATTGTTCTGCATGTTTATATCACTAGGAACTTATTTTTGCAAGTGACTAAAACCAACTGTAATAAGCACAGATTGGTATATTGGAAAAATATGAAGAAGCTCACAGAATCAAAGATAAGAATGTAGGGCTGCCTCAGAGAAGACAGAAATCAAGTCTTTCTTGGGGGAGTGGAGTGGGAGGAGGCCTTAGAATAAACCCTCATTTTATTTTTTATCTATGCATCATTCCACACAAGACCCAAAGTCCCGGGAGAAATAGTCTGTGTAGCTTTGAGCTTGTATCTGGCCCTTGATTAGGGAAAAAACAGGGCACTTGGATTTCAATTTCCATCAGGAATGATCACAAAATGGAATTGTAAAAGAGTGGGGACAGTGAATAATGAGTGACTGAAAAATAATGAATGTTCATCAGAAGGTTCTACTTCATTATTTCAGTTAGCCCATAAAAATGATTATTACCGTCACCCCATTTTGTAGATGAGAAAATTGATCCAACAAATCGTAAGCACCAGATCCAACATTCAGTGCCAAGGTAGTTGCCTCCAGAATGGAAATCTCCTAGTATTTCCACTGCACTGCCTCCTTATATTAAGTAGGCTAGTTGGTGGTCCAAGTTGAACTGGGAAAGGCATTCCCCCAAGGCACCCCGGAGAATATGGTTGGGATAAAGAGCCAGAATTGTGTCAAATCAAGGTTAAGTTAAGGATTTGCAAAAATAGCAAAGCCAGTAGTTTCGGGGTTATCTTGTTTGGCACTATCAGATCTGCTGCTGTTCAGATTTAGTGAGGTATTTTCTATTGAATTGGGTGCCTCTTATCCTATATCCGTGACCTGCAGATAAAACACCCCTTCTTAATATCTCCTTAGGAGCTCCAGGTGAGTCCTTATCAAGCTTGCATCCCATCTGAGCACTTGAGTGTTGGCAAGAATTATAAGATTTAGAGAATAATAAAGGTTTGAAAGGGCTGCATTGTGTATCCTTCCATGTTATTCAATGTTTTTCAATAAGCATTATTTTTAGACTCCCAAATTGTACCACATACATGAGTTTGATGTGCATTTAAAGAAAAATATTAAAATGAAGACCCTTGTTCCACTGCCCAGCTTAAAAGTGATAATATTACCTTTGAGTGTTACTCTGTATGTCCTTATACAACACTGTACTCAGTGTTTGTCATTCCCCTGAAGCGAGCGACTCTCCTGAATTTTGTGGTAACCATTTCCTTGTTTTATTTATAATTTCACCAAATATACCTATATCCCTAAATTATATATTCAATAGTTTTATAATTTTTTATCATATTAATAATATCCTCATGAGTTTTAATATGTTCATTAGTTTTGACTCTGTTTAAGTGAAATAATGCCAAGTGTATTCTTCTATTTCTTGCTTTTTTAGCTTAGCATTAAGTTTTCGAAATACATCCACATTGTTACAAGTAGCAGCTGTTTTCTTATTTTTGTAGCTGTATGGTATTCTATTATGGTATTCTATTAAATGAATATGCCTCGATTCACTTATCCTTTCTGTATAGAGCAACATGTGGGTTGTTTCCAGCTTTTCCCTCTCTATGCTGTTACAGGCATCTCTTAACATGTCTCTTGGTGAATATTTGCAAATTTCTCCAGTGTTTATATTGAATAAGATGGCTGCATGAAACAGAACATGCATCTTAAAACTTGCTATTTAGCTAGACATCTTTTCTGAAGTATTTGTATCAGTTTGCACTACCAACAGCAATGTAGGAGAATTCCCATTACTCCACATCTTTGCCAAAACTTGGTATCATCAGATTTTTAAATTTGTGTCGTGGTAGATAGTTTTTGTTTTTATCTCTCAAGTGACTAATAAGGTTGAGCATTTTTAAACATTTTAAACATTTATTATCCACTTGTGTTCCTTTTCTGTGAAATGTCCGCTCATGTCTTTTGCCCATTTTTCTTTTTTTTTTAATTTTTAAAATTAATTTGAGAGAGACAGAAGGAGACAGAGTGAAAGTAGGGGAGGGATAGAGAGAGAGGGAGACACAGAATCTGAAGCAGGCTCCAGGCTCTGAGCTGTCAGCACAGAGCCTGATGCGGGGCTCAAACTCACAAACCGTGAGATCATGACCTGAGCCGAAGTCACTCGCTCAACCGACTGAGCCACCCAGTCTCCCCAGTGTTTATTTATTTTTAAAAGAGAGAGACAGGGTGTGAGCAGGGGAGGGGCAGAGAGAGAGAGACACACAGAATCTGAAGCAGGCTCCAGGCTCTGAGCTGTCAGCACAGAGCCTGATGCGGGGCTTGAACTCGTGAACTTCGAGATAATGACCTGAGCTGAAGTCGGATCCTTAACCGACTGAGGCACCCAGGAGCTCCTCTTTTGCCCACTTTTCTGTTGGGTTGCCCACTAATTTATTAATCCTTTATAGGAGTGCTTTATATATTTAGAATTGTGGTTATTTCTTCTCCCATCAGGGTCTTGTCTTTTCACTTTCTTCATGATGTCTTATGATTTTAAAAAGTTCTTGGGGCGCCTGGGTGGCGCAGTCGGTTAAGCATCCGACTTCAGCCGGGTCACGATCTCGCGGTCCGTGAGTTCGAGCCCCGCGTCGGGCTCTGGGCTGATGGCTCAGAGCCTGGAGCCTGTTTCCGATTCTGTGTCTCCCTCTCTCTCTGCCCCTCCCCCGTTCATGCTCTGTCTCTCTCTGTCCCAAAAATAAATAAATGTTGAAAAAAAAAATTAAAAAGTTCTTAATTGTAATGTAGTCAAATATGTACAACTTTTCCTTTATGGCTTACTTTTGTGTGTACGTGTATCTTATTAGAAAACAAAAAAATCCCTCCCCACCCTGAGAATATAAATATTCTTTTTTATTTTCTTCTAAACTTCTAAATGTTGCCTTTAAATTTAAGTCCTTAATTCATCAAATTTGTTTTTGTGCATAGTGTATGGACTAATTTTATTTTGTTCTGTATGGGTAACTAGTTGTACCAGCATCGTTTATGTATAATCCATCTTTCTTACACTTATCTGAAATGCCACTTCTATCATAACTCAAACCTGTCGCATGTAATGTTATCTAGTCACATCTCACCCTACCACCCCCACCTCCTTTTACACACACTGGTCTTATATCATCAGGAATGTCTTAGTCATCATGGCGCTTTGTGTTCCCATTTCAAGTTTATAATTCACTTGCCAACTTTCATGAGAAACATCATTGGAAGTTTGATTAGAATTACATGGAATGACACTGGGGAAAATTGAGATCTTTGTGGTACTGTCTTTCTATCCATGAATATGGGTTGTCTCTCAAACTATTTACGACTTTTGGGGTGCCTGGGTGGCTCAGTTGGTTAAGCATTTAACTCTTGATTTTAGCTCAGGTCATGATCTCACAGTTCGAGGATCGACCCCCACATCAGGCTCTGTGCTGACAGTGCAGAGCCTGCCTGGGATTCTCTCTTCCCCTCCCTCTCTGCCCCTTCCCTGCTCATGCACACACACTCTCTCAAAATAAAATAAATAGATATTTAAAAACGTTTACATCTTTTAAAATGTCTGTTAAAAAGTAATATAGTTTTCTCCATAGTGGTTTTTCACATCATTTGAAAAAGGTGTATTCCAAGGTACTATATATATTCTGTCTCTATTATAAATGGTATCATTTAAACCTCATTTTCTGTTCATTGCTTGTGTATATAAATGCAATTAATTTTTATATACACATTTGAGTCCAGCAACATTATGAAGCATGCTTATTAGTTTACATAATTTTCTATGCTTTTGTTTTGTTTCCTATGTAGTGAGTCATATCATCTGAGAACAATGGCAGTTTTATTTTTTCATTTCTAACATGCATAGCTAAAGAGCTACCACATAAAAAAGCAATGAGAGACTGGCCCATGCGGTCAGTCTAAGTACGAGTGCCAATTTATTCACATACAAAGAGGGACACAACTGGCACAATGGTACGGCCAGTCAATTGCATAGATCAATTGTGGCATACAGCCACACCTGCCTGGCATAGCGGTTCCCCATGGAACAGAACAGGGTACCAAAGTGGACTCTAGAATCATAGACTGGGTTTCCAACCCTGGTTCTCCTTCTTCCTAGGTGTGTACATTAGACAAGTTATTCCACCTGTTGGCCTCGGTTTCCTCCCTCATAACCTCTGGATAATAATAGTTCTTACAGGGTCATTGTGAGGATTAAATGAGATCACCTATGTAACTCACCTTGCACTGTACTTAGCACATCTTAGGTATTTAATACATTTTAGCCATTATTAGTCTTCCCAAACTGAGGATCTGAAATCCTTGGATAGACAAGGCGCAATTATGGTTGCTGGTGGAGTTGGCACACTAGACTTTGTGTACGGATTAATGACATGCTTCAAATATGAATTTGTTAGTTTTCTAATACAGATTTTAAATAAAATACCAAGTCATGAGAAAATTCGACTTGCTTTTTGCTGTATTTCCTCAGCTGACAGAGGAAGAAAACTACTAATCCTCTACTACTATCCTCTGTGTGTTTGTAGAGAGGAGTATATAAATTAATTTTTTTTAATTTTAGAAGTGGTCCTACTTGAAAAAGGCTACCATTCGAATCTGGCAGGGAGGAAAAAAAGTGTTTCAGAAGTGGTGAATTTCCTGCTCTGGAGATGTTCAAGTACAGGCTGGAAGATATCTAAGGTCACCTAGTAAAAGACTTTCATGGTCATAGACAGTAGATTTGCTGACTGTTAGAGCCTCTTCTAACCCATTTGATTCTTGCTATTCCTCCGAGAGGGAGGCAAGCTAGACTTTATTGTTCCTACATACAGATGAGGAAATGGAGAATGAGAATTTGATGAAATTAAACAGTCAGATGTGTAGCCTGAACTGAGGCTCAGAGTTGCTGACTCCTAGTCCAGTATTTATCTTTCTTCTTGATGAATTTTATTTCTACTAATGCAGCCTAAGACTGTATTATGTTTTGCAACAACTTCATTGTGTGGTTGTTTCATATGGAGTTTCTTACACAAAATGGACTCAAATCTCACTCACTGTGTGCTTGGGAAATAGATTTTTTTGTAACCCTATGCATATTTTCATTATATACATCATTGTGTTTTGTGTCACTTGTTTATAGTCTACATCTCCTACTAATAGGTAAGCTCCTTGGAGGCAGGTACTATTTTTTATGCATCTCCATATCTCTATGATTTAGATAGTTCTTGGAATTTCAAAGATGAGACTACAAGTGATGTTGAGGAGGGCTATGACGCCTACCCCATAGAAAGGTGACTTCTTTGTATCCAGAACAAATAATGAACACAGAGTCCCAGAAGGGAATACTGGAAAGCTAAATGGTTGGGTGAACTTTCTGCAGGGTGCGGGTGTCATTTTGTTGAGATTGGCTGAGGAAGATGCTCATTCATAAGGAGGAAGATCCCCTCATGGGTACAGTATACCAGCCAGAAAGTGTCATGGATGGCCAGGGTCAACCAGTCATTGATTGTTCTCCTTATTGATAAACATAAGCATTCTGTGGAGCTGAACAAGGCCATCATCGGGAGATGCACTACAAAGGTCAAACTATAACTGAGTAATGACTAGAACATTGGTCCCAAGTCAGCTCTATTGACCACAGAGCCAGTAACATCCCAGAGGGAAAGAAGTCTCCTGCATGGCCTACTAGGCCTAGTACCTACAGTCCTTCACTGACAGGGGCTTACATTGGCAGATACTGGGTGGGATAACTGGGTGGGATAACTCAATAAAATATTTTAAAAGGATAGTGACATTAGGAGATACCAGAATGGCTCCTGGCTCCTCCCAGTTGCACCTACTTCTGGACTATAGATTCAATCAGAAAAAGACAAATACCATATGATTTCACTCATATGTGGAATTTAAGAAACAAAACAAATGAACATGGAGGGGGAGGAGAAAAACCAAGAATCAGACTCTTAATTATAGAGAACAAACTGATGGTTACCAGGGGGAATGTGTGTGTATGTGTGTGTGTGGGTGGGGAAGGGGGGGGTTAAATAGGTGATGGGGCTTAAGGAGTGCACTTGTGATAGGCACTGGGTGTTAATGTAAGTGTTGAATCACTAAATTCTACACCTGAAACTAATATTACACTCTATGTTAACTAACCAGAATTTCCATTAAAAACTTGGAAAAAAAATAGATTCAGTAGCATGAAGAGTAACAAAAAGAGTCCACCATCTGTGAGAGTTGCATTTAAGAACTTGGGGCAACCTGATTGATAATTCTCCTAGGAGGGTCTAATGCAAGACAGTGGGAATGCATCACCACCCCACATCCTATGATTTCAGAGGTTTCCTTCCTACCTAGCAAGGGATTTTTTTTCTACCTCCATAAATATCAATGGCATTTTTCTCATACCTGGGACCATCACCTAGGTGGGAATCTTGAACCAACACTTTCCCATTTCCGTGGTCATGCAATAGTTGGAGCCCTTCATTTGCACCAGCAACAGGGTAAGAATGGCTTCTCAGTGCCCACATGGCAGAGTATTGGACCCTGAGCAAGGGAAAGGTCATAGGCCAAGCTGCAATTGGGTAAACCATCAACAGCCAGGTAAAGATAGCAGAGACCCAGGCTATTCTCCACCTGTCCCTTAGTGCAGCAGTCCTGATTTCACAGTTGCTAAGACAGGTTTGGGGGAACAGAAAGAAATAGCTGTGGGAAGGGATATCTGGATTGGGTCCCCAAATCACAGTTGTTCAGCACCAGAAAACTTCCTGTCCTCAGACTCCTAGGTTCCTAACAGATGGCTGAGAACAGATGGACTGTTGCTGGGAATGGCTCTATTTAGGATATTTATAGCATTGGGAGAGCAATCCAGTTAGCATACCAGTTGGAGTGAACACTAGGCTTAAGCAATTTGTCTTTGTGTTGACATATCTGCGTTCTCTCACTCTCATCCTCTGTGGGTAATAAGAAACATGAAATAGCCATCAGATTAGGTTTGGACATTGTCTTAGTTTGCTCGGGCTGCCATAACAAAATACCATAGATTGGATGACTTAAACAACAGAAATTTATTTTCTCATAGTTCTGGAGGTTGGAAAGTCCAAGATCAAAGTTATGTCAGGATTCAGTTCCTTGTGAGAGCTCTCTTCCTGGCTTACAGACAGTCACCTTCTGGCTGTATTGTCACACGAAAGAGAGATAGAGACAGAGGCAGGGGCAGATCTAGTGTCTAGGGCACAGTTCCCTTGGCTCACAGCTCCATCCTTGTAACCTCATTTAACTTTAATTACTTCCTTAAAGGCATTCTATCTCCAATACGATATCTCCAATGAATGATCCTCTCATGACCGTCTTATTCTCAGGTAGCCCACAACAATCTAGCAGACTATAAATCTAGGTCTGAGAGAGAGAGAGAGATCCTGGGCCTTAGATGTTGGGTTTTTTTACCTTCTTAATTACTGAAGAACCAAACTCCTCCTGGTGAGATTAGAACATAGGCTCTAACAGCAGAACCTTGGCTTTCAGCTCCACCCACTGTCTCAGTATCCAACAATTGGGAGAACACTTGGCTTTCCCTGGTGTAATCTTAACCCTTGTGATTACAGCACTATTACTGGGTGGAAACTGGCTGAAGTCCTGATTCACATGTCAGCTCTCTGCCAGGATAAAACCCTAGGCCATAGGCTATAGTTGGTGTCCAGAGGCATAAGGCCAACTTCTTCTCCAGGAGGCCGGCCTTCAGGGCATCAGTGAAGTTAATCATCACTCCTCAGCTGTCTTCCAAGAAAAACTTACAAAGAACCATCATAACTGAGACATATCTTGGTTAAATTGTTGAATTCTTCAGGCACCGCAAAGAAAAATTTATCAAATAACTTAAACTGTATGGGTTGATGAAGCGGTAGGAGGTACCCACGGACCCCAAACATCCCCACAACAATATTCGAGGCCAGAGCACAATGGAGCAATGCCTACTATCTAAGGCTAAGTTTACCTGGAAGTAGTTCATGTGAGAGTAATTTATTTTGGTAGTGGAATCCAGGAAGCAGGAATAAAAGATGGAAGAATGAAAAACAGGGGAAAGGGGAAAGATGAATACAAAAATATATTATTAAGTAGACCATTGCTAGGGGCAACTAGCCCCAGTCCCGGTCCCAGTCCCTTGGGACTGTCTTAGAAGTCTTATGAAATGTGTTTCTAGACCATCCAGAGAAGGAAAGTGGCAAGACCATGATCCCCTGACCCCCCAGGGATGATATTAACTCCTCTGCATGTGCAAGTTGTCTGTGCTCTGGTGGAAGCCTATGTCTGAGAAGCCCCAGGTGGGAGGCCCAAAGTGCATGGCACACACAGGCGTGAAGCGAGGTACTACGACTCCATGAAGGTGATTGAAACTTATTCAGAGCTGGTTGCTGCAACCGTGACTGAAGGTAAAAGGGTAAAGCAGAGAGAATTTGAAATGGTGCTGAGAGGTTTTGTCTACACCTACAGAGTTCTGAAGAAGAGAAAGTATCGGCCTGTCCTGTCATACTCTGCCAAGGAATTATGCAAGTATGAAAAGAACAGGCAGGCGTTCTCACATGTGAAGGGACCCAAGGACTGTAGCAGCCATGGTGCTACTTACAAAAAGAGTTCAGCTGCAAAGTCAGTCAAGAACAACGATGACAAAAAGTACAAGAAAAGCCACAGGAACAGAACTAGCTCAATATGCAATGCCAGAAAAATTAAAAAAAAAAAAAAAAAAAGAACCAATACAAAATTTTGAGGAAAAGAGTGAGCCCAGAGGTTTTTTTTTTTTTTTAATTTTTTTTTAACGTTTATTTATTTTTGAGACAGAGAGAGACAGAGCATGAACCGGGGAGGGTCAGAGAGAGGGAGACACAGAATCTGAAACAGGCTCCAGGCTCTGAGCTGTCAGCACAGAGCCCGACACGGGGCTCGAACTCACGGACCGCGAGATCATGACCTGAGCCGAAGTCGGCCGCTTAACCAACTGAGCCACCAGGTGCCCCGAGCCCAGAGTTTTATGTCTAACAAGCTGTTGATCAAATATAAAGCCAATGGTCAGGCATTTTCACACCTGTGGGAAAATGGAAGACCACAGCTTCAGGCCTTTCATGGCAAAGAAAAATGAAACAAAGGAGGAAATGAATTAGAGAATCCAGTATTAGAGAAGCTGTAGTAAAAGTACTGGTCATGAGCATTTCATTCATCTAAACCTAAGAGTTCTACTATAAAAGGAAGTGATATTAAAACTATTGCGTAAGTGAAAATAACATAAAATCTGGAGGTGACAAGTATCGGAAGAGTGTTAGATGGTTAGTTTTCACACTCTAACATTGAAGCAGGAGCTTAAACATGTAAGTCCAGCTCCTAGTTTCCATTCTCTTTTCCTTCTTAACCCATTTCTTTGCTTTCTTTTGAGGCACATCAGATCGGTTTGTGTATTCTGTCTTCAGTTGTTTTCCTTCCATTCTTTCTTGAACCAACTCCACTCAGGCTTTTGCCACTAAGCGGGGTATCACCTCTGTTCTTCGTGATGACCCACATGTTGTTGAATCTAGTGGTCAACTCACGGACTGCATTTTACTTGACCTACTGGCAGTATTGGACACAGTTGTTCACTTTCTTCTCTTTCCAGACACTTGACTCTCTTGGTGTTCTCCCTCGTGCATCCATCCTTCTTGCATCTTCATTACTCTTTGCTACTTTTTTCTGATGCCTCTGGATATTGGAATGCCCAGAGCTCAGTCCTAGGACTCCTTGCTTTCCCTTTCCATACTCACTCTTTTAAAGATTTCATCCAGTCTATTGACTTTTTTTTTATTTTTAAAAAATGTTTATTCATTTTTTAGAGAGAGACAGAGCATGAGTGGGGGAGGGGCAGAGAAAGGGGGAGACACAGAATCCGAAGCAGGCTCCAGGCTCTGAGCTGTCAGCACAGAGCCTGATGTAGGGTTCGAACTCAACAACCGTGAGATCATGACCTGAGCTGAAGTCGGACACTTAACTGACTGAGCCATCCAGGGACCCCTAGTCTATTGACTTTAAATACCAACTACATTCCAACCTCCCAGACATTCTTGTCCAACTGTCTTCTCAACATATCCACTTAGAAAGCTAGTAGGAATCTTAATTCAACATGTCCAAAACTGAATTCATGACGTACTCTGAGAGCCCACTCTACCTTCAGCCTTCCTCATTTCAGTCAATGGCAACTCCATATTTGCAGTTCCTTGGGCCAATATGCTGGAACTATCCTTGAATCCTCTTCTACCCTAGCCATACTCTACTTACAATCCATAAAGAAATCTGTTTATCTAAAGAAAAAAAAAAGCTTTATTTTTTTGAGACAGAGAGAGAGAGAGAGAGAGGGCACAAGTGAGCAAGGAGCAGAGAAAGAGGGGAAGGGAAAGAGAGGGAGGGGCAGAGGGAAAGAGAGGGAGAGGGAGAGAGAGAGAAGTGGGTCTCACTCGAAGCGAGGCTCTTGTTCACCCAAAGTGGAGCTTGAGCTCACCCCATGCGGGACTCAAACTCACAAACCGTGAGACCATGACCCGAGCTGAAGTCAGATGCCTAACTGACTGAGCCACCCAGCACCACCCTCCCCTAAAAAGCTTTAAAACGCAGCCTAAATTCAATTGCTCCTGACCACTGCCTGCTGCTGCTACCCTACGTTGAGCCATCGTTTCTCTCCTAGATTACCGCAACAGCCTCCAAACTACATTCTCAGCAAAGCAGCCAAATTATTTTAAAATAGAGGTCACATCATTTGTCTACTTAAAAGCCTTCAAAGTTTCCCGATTGCTTCAGAGTAAAGGCAGAAGTCTTTATAATGCTCTCTAAAGCCTTAAGCCAGGGTCAGCAAGCTACTGTCTGAGAGCCAAATGTGACCAACCTATTGCTTATTTTCTTGTACAGTAGCCTGGGAGCTAAGAGTGAGTTTTACATCTTTAAATGTGTAGAAAAAAAAAATAAAAAGAACCTTTAGTGACACATGAAAATTATACAAGATTCCAACTTCAGTGTCCATAAATAGCATTTTATTGGAACAGAGCCATGCATATTCATTTATGCATGGTCTCTGGCTGCTTTCACCACTATTACGACAGCAGGGTGAGTAGTTGCAGTGAGACCATATGGCCTGCAAAGCCTAAAATATTTACTAACTGGCCCTTTACAGAAAAAGGTGGCCAACCACTGCTTTAAACAATCTGCTCTCTCTTGACCACATCTATAACTTCCCCTCCAACTCCTCTCCCTTTGCTCCCTTTTCTCCAACCAGACCGGTCTCCTTGCTGTTGTTCCTTTTCTACATCAGGAATTTTTTCTTAGGGCCTTTGTACTGATCTTTCTCTCCACAATACTGTCCCCCAGATAGCCACAAGGCTAACATTTTTGCTCTCTTATATATTTGCTCTGGTAATTTGTGAGCCCCGTGTAAAATGAAAACACGCAACTCCAGGTTCAAAAATGATTAAGGATCCAAGTGACGTTAACAACAGAGCATTAAAGCAAGCACAGTGGTCACGCGCCTAAGAAACTGGCTGGCCGCCCTATTTCAAACAGCAACCCCTCCCCTAGGAGCCTCCAGGCCCTCTCCTCTCCTCTGCACTTTTTATAACACTTTTCATCATCCAACGTACTACATGGTTTATGTATTTATTATATTTATTATTTAATATCTGTCTCCTCAGCTAAAATGTAAGCTCCATATGAACAGGGATCTTTCTCTCCTTTACTGCTGCATTTCAAATACATAGTATTGTACCTGGAATATAGTAGGTGCTCAGAAAGTAAGTGTAATAAATTTTATTGAAAAAAGTGTATGAAATCCAGCAATTACCATGGTTTTATTTATTTTATTTTATTTTATTCGTATTTTAAACTCAAATAAAACAAAATATACTTATTTATTAAAAAGAGCATTTCTGGGGCACCTGAATGGCTCTGTGAGTTAAGCTCTGACTCTTGATTTCAGCTCAGGTCGTGATCTCGCAGTTTATGAGTTCGAGTCGCATGTTGGGCTCTGTGCTGACAGTGTGGAGTCTGCTTGAGATTCTCTCTCTCTCTCTCTCTCTCTCTCTCTCCCTTTCTCTCTGCCCCTTGCCTTCTCTCTTTCAAATAAATAAACTTTTTTTTTTTTTAAAGAGCATTTCTACTTGTGATTTACAAAATTTTTTCTGTCTGGCCATTCTTCTTTCATTTGTACAAATATTGGCTGATAGGTACATAATATTAATAAGTACTCAGAAATATAGTTGATGGAATTAGCCCTCTAGGAAACTGCTGTTTGTATTTTGTAACTGTGTAGTATGTTCAACTCCTAAGTTATGTACATGTATTATTTTGACAAAAACTAAAATTTAGATTTTAAAAAAGATAAAGGCTGAGAATTGAAAAAAAGTAGTATGAGTCCTCAGATTGAAAGTGACCATTTAGTATCAGGCAGAAGGGGAAAAAAAAATAAAACCACACCTAAACATAAAAGTAAAAATAAACTAAAATAGTGGAATTGCAGAACTTCAATGAAGAGAAGTGATAAAGGTTTGGTAAGAAGGGGAAAAAAGTAACATTGATAAAATTGACATAAACTTCAATGAATCCTTTTCTTACTTTCAAAACCCCTCACATAAAGCTCTTCAGAGTGGGTAGAACATTCTGCATTATTAGAGGTGCAGTTTTGGTGGTAAACATGGGCAGAATTAGAAAAGAAGCCTTCACCTATGATTCTGTCCTGTTGATTTTATTCCAGGCTGCTATGCTTATTTGTGCAAAATTTTGGGTGCTGAGGGATCTCTGTCTTGCCAGGCCTGCATCCTCCCAGCATTATCTAGACAGAATTTTCTTGAATTCTGCTAGAATAAGAAAGTTGTGCAGTTTATCTGTAATATGCCTACTAACTCCAATCCTTTTATTTCTATAGTTGGTGTTTGTCATTTGTGATCATCCAACATCTTTGCACACTGTACCTACTGTTTGATCATTTCTTCCTTACGAATCCCACTTTCCCAACTAGAAGTCAGAAACTCATGTTTCCTGTCTCACTCACAGCTAGTGATCAAGCCTGTGACCTAGAATCTGGCAATCAGCGTGAGTCCTGGATTTCAAAGTAAGCAGCGTAAGAGGTGGCCGTATGCGAGAGAATCCACCTTCTAGGAAGTGCCATGGTGGACGTGACTTGTTCTTCCAGGGCAGCAATGGTAAGCTGCTGCCACCCAGTCCTGAGTGTCATTAGCTGTAGACAGTTGGACACTGTGCTATCTCAACTAGAGCCACCCCCACAGTAGACAAGCACTGTCTCCATCTCTCTCACTTTTCCAGAGACTCTGTGGGTCAAAACATATATTTTAATAAGCTCCATTATTGCTTGGATTAGCCAGAGTATAGTTTATTACTAAAAACTGAGAACTCTGGCCATGAATAAAAAGCCTTCAATTAACATTGTACCCAATGGTGAAAAGCTGAAAGCTTTCCCTGCAAAATCAGGAATAAGGCAAGTGTTCCCTCTTTTGCTCCTTCTGTTCGGCATAGTACTGGAAGTCCTAGCCAGAGGCATTAGGCAAGACAAAGAAGTAAGGTTTTTCACAGCAACAAAACAATAAGCAAAATGAAAAGGCAGCCTATGGAATGGGAAAAAATATTGGCAAACCATAAATTGGATAAAGAGTTAATATCCAAAATATGTAAAGAACTCATACAACTCAATAACAACAACAAACCACCCCCCAAGCAGTCCAATTTAAAAATAGACAAAAATGTTCAAAGAATCCATCTAAAGGGCCAAAAGGTGCATGAAGAGACGCTCAGCATCACTAATCATCAGGGAGAGCCAAATCAAAACCATGATGAGATATCATCTCACACCTGTTAGAATGGCTGTCACCAAGAAGACAAAACACAATGTGTTGGTGAGGATGTGAAGAAATGGAAACCGTCGTGCACTGTTGGCGCGAATGTCAATTGGTTCAGCCACAATACAAAAAGTATAGAGGTTTCTCAAAAAATTGAAAATAGAACCACCAGCAATCTCACTTCTGGGTCAAAGGAAGTGAAAACATGATACTGAAAGATATCTATACTCCTACCTTATTGCAGCGTTATTCACAATAACCAGGATAACGGAGACAACTTAAGCGTCTACCAACAGATGTACACAATATACACAAATACACACATACACACACACACACACACACACAATGGAACACTATTCAGCCATGAGAAAGAAGGAAATCCTGCCATTTGTGACAACATGGCTGGATCTTGAGGATATGATGCTAAACGAAATAAGTTAGTCATAAAAAGACAAATACTGCATGATTTCACTTACATGAGATGCCTAAAGTAGTCAAACTCTGTGACATAGAAATCAAGATAGTGGTTGCCAGGGGCTGG
The DNA here is from genome assembly GCF_018350175.1 of Felis catus. NCBI lineage: Eukaryota > Metazoa > Chordata > Mammalia > Carnivora > Felidae > Felis > Felis catus. Next base: position 94,907,658 of record NC_058375.1, on the reverse strand, counting down.
GGGTGAGGGAAAAGGGACGGTTGCTGTTCATTGGGTATAGACTTTCAGTTTTTCAAGGTGAAAGTTTTGGAAATCTGTTGCACAATAATGTGATTAAGTTAACCCTACTGAACTGTACATTCACGGTTAAGATGGTAAATTTTACGTTATGCTCTTTAAAAAAAAACAAAAATTTTTAAGAACCCCAATTAATACAACCTCCAGTTTTTAAGTTATTTAAACTCATGTTTTAACTTTGCTTTGGATAATAAAGCTTTTTTTGTTTGTGTTCAGTTCAAGAAAGCCTTCTAAACAAGGTCTCTGAACAGCAGGCAGACCAAAGATGAGTGTCTCCTGAACAAGTGATACATGGAGGAGATGGGGAAAAGTCACCACTCACCAGGACATCTGGGGGAATCTCATAGTCAGACTGGATGTTGGAGATGCCAACAGCTACCGTGGTGGTGACCATCAGCCTGGGCTTGTTAATATGCTTGGCTTATTCATAAGCTTCACATGTCTCCTGTACATAGGAGAAAGTCTATGAACATCAACTCTTGAGTTGATTTCCATGACCACTCTTTGAATTAAATTAATCTTTCCCATTCTTCATTCTTTAGCATCCTCACTAGAATAGGATCCTTCATCTCCAACTGATACTGTAGGGAGCTAGATTTTCTGTACAGCCTCAGTGATCTTTCTTAGACTGGTTGTATGCTTTCCGGCCAAAATGATATGGAACATGGCTCCCCTGCACTGGAATAGTAAAGAGATGCTTGTCCTGAGGAGGGTTCCCATGAAAGCCAGGGTACTCTCAAAGTCCAACCCATTAAACTCGTAAGGGTGCAGGAATTTGGTGATTGAGGCAACGAAGGTCTGGCGGTTCTGAGGAGTGGAGACCATGGCAGTGAAGCTGAGGGAGACCCAAAGAACACTGGGTGAGGGAACACCTGGGTGGTCCCAATACCTGGTAGTAAAATCAGTGTAGGAAGTCATTTCAAAAAACTTCTGGAGCAGTTCTAACGTTTTAGCCACCAAAAGCCAGGAGAGTTTTCAGTCAACTATTTCTGAGGAAAAAGAAGCAAAGATTTGCTGATCAGAACAAATGGAAAGATCATTCATTTCAACATTAGCTGTTAGAGGGATTGATGCAGCCTCTCATACTGGTTTTCTTCGTTCTCATCCTTATTCCTAAATTGTGAGAGTGATTGAAGTAGGTGGCCTGAGGTTGGTATGTTTCAATGTCTCTACAGTTCTAATTACTGCCTTTGGAGTGAAGCCCCTGGCTGAGGATACTGAGTGCTTCATCAATGCCAGCCTTGAATTGCTTCCAAGTGGAAGATTGTTTTCATCTGAGTCCACAAGTACTTGGACTTTTCTAAATTTCCTTGGCAATGGAGCTGGACTTTAATTGACAACCACCTCCTGTGAGCCAGCCATTCCCCTTAATGTTAGAATCACCTCTGTATTGGAAATAGTAAGCAAGCTTGAAACTTAACTGTGTGCTGCATGTCAGCCTATTTGGAATTGCAGCCTAGCGGCTGCTATGAAAGTTTTTGCTCAAACTACTCCTGAAGGTTAAAACATTTTGATCCTTGGTCCTTTCATTACTTACTTATTTTTTTAGGTCATTGAAAGCTTGGTAGAGCCACATCTCTGCATTCACAGATAGTGATCTCATTTCACATCACAGCAAAGGCTTAGATCAGTGAGTACAGAGGCAGGGGTTGATACCCCTAGACTTGAAGCCCCCCCCTCCCCCCCCCCCCCCCCGCCCAGGCTTGGCAGGTCCTGGGCCCAGTTGATGAAGTGTCAGCTGATAGGCAGAACCCATTACTCAAAAGGTGAGAAACTATTGCAGAAAAAGCTCCCTAGAGAGTCAAACATAGCTTCAGAAAACACAGATTTCCAGATAACTTTCCTGTTTAAGTGTCAAAGGGAGAGAGAAGATCTGCATGAGAACCTTGTGTATTGCAGCAAACCCAAAATTAGCAGGCAATTCAGGAAGACAGCTCTTAGAGGTAGCTCTGTCCCTCCAAGAGAATTAATGAACCTTAAAAATCAGAGCCTTAAGCCGGAAATGAAAGCTTATAGCTAGTAAACTTTGATTTAAATGTATTCTAGCTTCTTCCACATCCTAATAATAGCGATTTCTAATGCTTACTCAGCACCTATTATATACCAAGTGCTACTCTGAGTAATTTACTTAAATTCACTCATTAATCCTCACCAAAACCCTATCAGGTAAGTCCTATTATTACTTCCATTTTATTCATTTGGAAACTGAAACACAGGATAGTGGTAGAAGTCTGTTTAGCAATTAAAGCTGTTGCCCTGAGTAATAATTTCACCCAGGGAGAAATGAACCATCCACTAGCAGTCGGGAGTCCTGGTTTCTGGTTTAGATTCTGCCATGAACTCTCTGTATCTCTAGGACAAGTCATATGACTAATCTCTGTCTTAGTTTACTGGTCTGTGTGATGGGGTATTAATGCCTTTCCTGTCCACTTCTCAGAAAAGAGTTGTTTCAGAGACCCAGTAAGATGACAGGCTTGAAAATGCTTCAACAGAGCCAAAGACACCATGTGCATCGCTTCACCATACTATTTTTTATCGTTAACATTCATTTTTAAGGCCACTATCAGTTGGTTTCAGCTTTTGGATTCTCAGGTCAATGATCCCAGTCCTGAAAATGTGATTAGGTAATTTCAAACTCTCAAAAAAATGAATTGCTATTCTTTGTTTGAAGTAGAAAGACAAATGCTGAATTTCCAAATTATGAAGACAAAAAGGAACAATATGGTGGCCCATCCCAAGGATGCATACCTATCTCAGCTGTAAGCACAAGAAGCAGATCTTAAAGAAACATAACAATGAACTAGAGGAAGAGCAGCCTTTGTAAACTAGTGCTTTACTTGTAGTAGGAAACTTTTCCTCTTTTACTCTTTGAGCCTTTTTAATACTGTCTGTAGTCTCCAAACCTACTGAGGCTGATAAAACCTGAAGGTTTCTCTTGGAAGCTCACTCCCCTTTGCTTCTACTCACAAGACCATCAAGGTGCCATAACCTTGAGACTTGTGAAGGGGAGTGGGGGGTGGGGAGGAGAGAGCGGGCAGTGAGAGGCCTATCACTTGGGAAGGGACTCTGTCCCTGTACTTTTGCCGAAGGCTATCATCTCAGGCAATTTGTTTAAAAGTTTTTAAAGGGGTAAAAAAACAAGAGGGAGAGAGTGGCTCATAGGCACAGAGCTGTGGTGGTTCTTGCCAGGGAGGAGGGTGAGGTTGGCCATCTTGCCTCAGTGGTAGAGATTACCTCATCTAACTTGCCTTTTAGACTCTCCTTCTCCTCTCCCAAGACTTAACAAATTCTTCTTTACTGTGATTGCCCCTAAAGTAAATGTTGATCTTGGTAATGTTCACAAAGCTCAAACCCATTTAAGAACCCATTATTGGCTGGGAAACCACTACTATCTTGATTTCGCTTTATGAGAAAAGATTGGGCTCAAGCCCAGGAACCATACCAGTAAGCTCCATTATGGGGTGGCTTACATAATTCAAAATGGTTTATTTACAGTGGACTATAGTCTGTTTGGATAGTGAAGCAACTAATTGACTATTTCACACTTTCTTTGACAGGCAGAAGCATTGGCTAAATTTACATTCATTCATTGTTTGCAGTCATCCATTCATTCATTGTAAGAAGAAAGGTCCCTCCTTAAGCAAAGGGATAGAGGGGAGTAGCCTACTCTGTCTTTTTGCCCCCAAATCTCCTTTCCTCTTATTTATTTGCCTGTTCTTGTTCTTCCTACTTGATCCTAGACTTCTATTGCTGAAGTGGCCCTAGCTTGGTTCCTCTTTGCTCAGGCTCCATCCCACAGCCTTGGCTGCCCCCAGCATAACATACCTGGCCACCAGACCCTGAGTTTAAGAGGTGACACTTCCCAGGTGGTTATTTTCCCCTAGGCCAACACTCTTCCTGTTGCCCACATTTTGTAAATGGTTCCAAATTTCTCCTGGTCACTGAAGCTCTCCCCATAGGAGTCTTTTTGACTTATCCCTTTCCTCTACTCTCCACAACCCATTGGTCACTGAGATATAGTGCTCTTCTCCTTGGTGCCAGAGTGCCTCCTTCTCAGGATGCTCTATTCCACTCTCTACCACCACTGCTCTTAGAGCTTATCATCTGTGGCAGTGTAGTGTGGACTCCCATTTCCTCATTTCCTTTTAAATCTCGTCTATATATGGCCCCAAGTCCCTAGAGGTGGTGGCGGTGGTGGTGGTAGGGACTTTAATGGCTCCCCATTGCCACATAGGGTGAGTCCTTTCTCCTTTATCAGACTCTCCACAATCTAGCCTCAATGTACCTTTCCTGCCTTGCCTCCTGCTATCTTTTCAGGATAAATCTTGCATATTAAATTATACCATTCTATATGACCCAAACCAGTCTCGTCTCCATGCTCTTGCTGGAGCCATTCCCTCTGTCTAGAAAATAGCATATATTCCTTCTGTACCCAAGTCCCACCACCATCTCCCAAATGCTTTCCACCATGACACCTTTCCCAATCATCACCTCTGGAAGTGATTGTCTTCTTCATCTCTGAATCTCTGGCATTTTGTTTTACCACTCAGATAACTCAGTGCTTATTCTAATGGACCATTTGTAGGGAAGAAGTGTGGAATGAGTGGAAGGGCCATACACGTTGAGGTTCAAAGCCTATTTACTACTTCTTGGGTGTGAGAAATTGGGGAAGTTTCTTAATCTCAGCTTCTTAATTTGTAAAAGGGGTATACAAATGTCTACTTTTCAAGGCAGTTCTTAAGCCTTGAACTAAATATATATAAAGAAATAAAGTACATAATAAGCAACCTAAAATGATAACTATAATTATAGAATAGTGCATATGTGCGTTATCTCCCCTCTGCTTATGAACACTAATCAAACCAATGTTGCCAATGTTGACTGTCCTATCACACCTAAGTTCTATTTCCTGTGCAAAATCGGCCCCCAAATAAACATTGAACACCAAATGAATTAATTTTAGTAGGAGTAACCATTGTGAGTATTTTATCTACAAGAGCGGGCTGGTACAAGGGCATCTTTTGGAGCAGGAATATTCTGCCCCAAGTCATACCTTGTAGAAAACTGTCTAGACACGATCTTAGTGCAAGCATTAGGAATTGCTGGATGAATTTCAGTTGAGTTTTGTAGTCTGAGAAGGGCTGCTATAAAACTTGTAGCCATAAAAGTGAGGCACTGATGGGGCACCTGGGTGGCTCAGTCAGTTAAGCGTCCGACTTCAGCTCAGGTCATGATCTCACGGTTTGTGAGTTCGAGCCCCGCATCGAGCTCTGTGCTGACAGCTCAGAGCCTGGAGCCTGCTTTGGATTCTGTGTCTCCCTCTGTCTCTGCCCCTCCCCTGCTCATGCTCTATCCCCCTCTGTCTCAAAAATAAATAAAAACATTAAAAAAAAAAGTGAGGCACTGAGGCAGTGTGCACATCAGGTACACCCGGAGGAAAGGTAAGTGTGGTTTTTCTTACATTGTGCTCCAGCCCTCCCAGCTCCCCATTGTTCTGTCCTGTGTTTCTCTAGCTGTGTTTCAGAATGTTCCAAATGTTCCTGTCCCTTACAAATAAAATGAGTGAGCTAGGGAGCACTAGCAGTATAGCATATGCAGAGCTCTGCTGGTGCCTGTGGATGTGGACTCAGCCCTACCTCTGATTTGGTTTTAGTTTCCAATCTGTCGAATGGCATTGAGGTCCTGACCCTCCCAGATCTTAGGGCTCTCAGAGGAGTTCAAGGAAATTCACAATCGTGAACTTTGTGATAGTTTAGTAGTGGAGCTGCTTTCTTTGAAAGTTTTCTCCTCCTGTGTGGGCTCCTGGAAAGCCCTAGGGGGCTATTAGTATTCCTTTGTTCTGGGCTGTCTTTCAATGGTAAAGGCAGAACCCAGCCTATAATTCCAGGGCAGTACTGTTCATACCCCTCAAAGGACTTTAAGAACCAAGATCACAGCAGTAGTAAGGGCAGGGCGAGGGAGGGGAGCAAGAGGCAGATATACCCTTTAACCCAAGTACAATGTTCAATGGATGAGAAAGTGTCCTCGACTTGGCAGTCAGGACATGTCTAGTGTGATCTCTGCCATTAACATGCTGAAGGCTTTAGGTAAAGTCACTTAATCTCTTTGGCCTCCTATCTCATGTATTTGTAACAAATGATTTCAATGGTACCTTCTAGAAACAGATTAACATACTCTCACTCTGTCTCTCTCTTTCCCATGTGCTGTTATATCAGATGCTAGAATACCTAAACCTTTTAAGGAGAATACAGGGGCGCCTGGGTGGTTCAGTCAGTTAGGCGTCCGACATCAGCTCAGGTCATGATCTCGCGGTTCATGGGTTCGAGCCCCACGTCGGGCTCTGTGATGACAGCTCAGGGCCTGGAGCCTGCTTCAGATTCTGTGTCTCCCCCTCTCTCTGCTCCTCCCCCATTCATGCTCTGTCTCTCAAATGTAAATAAACGTTAAAAAAATTTAAAAAATAGAATACATGGGGAGATTCTCAAATTCCCTACGTATTCTTTACTAGAATTTATTTGCCTCCAAACTAGTTTGCAATCTGAAGATTTTCCTTCCTTGCTTTCCTTTTCACAATTGCTATTCTTTCCAAAGAGGAGAAAAAACAGAATATAAAATGTGGGTCAAAAAGGATTGTAGATTTAGTTCTTTCTCTTCAGTGAGGCAGTCAGTCAGCAGAGGTAGAGATGTAGACCTTTGTAAGACCCTGATGGGCAAGACCACACCCTTGAGGTTGAGGAGTGTCATCATCAAGAATGTCAAAGCCAAAATTCAAGACAGGGAAGGCTTCCCACTTAACCAGTGGCATCTGGTTTTTGTGAGTAAACAGTTGGAGAGTGGCCACACTCAGACTGCAACATCCAGAAAAAAATCCACCCTGAACTCAGTGTTTCTCCTGTCAAGTGGCATTATTGAACCTTCCCTCTACCAGCTTTCCCAGAAGTACAACTTCAACAAGATGAAATGTCCCAAGTACTTTCCTTGCCTGTACCCCCACACTGTCAAATGTTATAAGCCACACCAACAACTTGTACCCACAAGGGTGACCTCCCGCACGAGCTCCATGGCCCTGGGGCCAAAAAAAAAGGGGGGGGGGTGGATTGTAGATTTAAGCCTAAACATACCAGTAATTACAACGAATGTAAATAAACTAAATACTCTACGTATAAATCAAAGATTGATCATCTATTTTCTTATTTTAAAAATGCTTAAGTAATGCTGCTTTTAAGAAGCATACCACAAAGATACGGCAAGGTTAAAGTAGAAGGGTGGAAAAAATATACCATGCAAACATTAACCAAACAAAGTTGATATAGCATACTGCTGTCAGACAAAGCGGACTTTAAGATAAGAAGCATCCTAGAAATAAAGAAGGACATATCATAACAATAAGTTGATGCAACAAGAATATATAGAAATTTGTAATCTTTATGATATACAAATTGACAGAACTGAAAGTTCACTATGATAGTGGGAGATTTTAAAGAACCTCTCATGGTAATAGAACAAAGCAGAAAGTTAAGTGTCTAGATCTGAGCACCTGATTAATTTTAATTGACATCCATAAAACACTGTATCCAAAGTTGCACAATCACATTCTTTTCAAGTGCACATGAGGGCATGAAGGGGGTCAGAGGGAGCTCTCATCCCAGAAAGCACATGCGAAGAAGAAATAGCCTAATGAAGAGACAGATTCTCGCAGGTGGGACGCATAGGTGTGTGCAGACAGAATGCTGAGAGTGTTACCAAAGGAATTCACATATGGGGAACCATGTAGGAGGTATTAAAAAAAAAAAAGGCATTCTTCCAGTAAAGGTGAGTCACAAATTGGAAGGAAGAAATGAAGGAGGAGCAGTTCCCATCTTCTGTAACCTGGTGGTTACATACTCTACTCACAATAAATGCCATGGGAATACACCTGTATCAAACCTGTCATTCAATAATGTTCATTCACGTATTTAATAATGATTTAATGGTTGCTTACCTTGTATCAGGTACCATGTGGGTGTTGAGCTATATGAATAAACAAGACACAGGGCTCACTGTCATCAGTGCAGGCAGAAACATAAGTGGAAAACTATGACCTGGTGAATTAAGTGCTACCAGACAAATTAGTCCAGAGTAACTATTAGAGCCAAATAAAAAGGAGTCCAGCTTGAGGAGTGGGAAGCTATGCATCTGGATATAAGGATCCCCCCCACCTCAAAAATGATCAGAGGTAGGTGAAGAGTCAAGAAAACATTTTTAGAGAACACCGTTTTTAGAATATCCATCATTTGGTATAGAGATACAGTAAAGACAGGGAGAGACGGGGGCAAGGGAAGCCCAACAGAAGTGATAATGCAAAAATTCACCACTGGAAAGAATAAAGCAGCTTTGTGATGCTGATGAGATGGAGAGGTGTCTGGGAAAGAGGATGCTTCTCTACGTATATAGCACGAGAGACAGATAATAATGGATTATTCTGGAAAACGGGACTATGGGCAAGTGTGGAGCATTGTAAAAATGGCCACAGTGCTTGTGAGCTCTTTGCACCAGGAAGTAGAGATGCTCACCCCACCCTTTGAATGGGAGCGGCCTTGTTACTCGCTTCCATTAACCGAATACGGCTGGAGTGACACTGGTGCATTCTGGGCCCCGTCCTGAACAGGCCATGAAACTTTGGCTCTCACAGTCTCAGAATGCCGAGACTGCTACGTGAGTGGGGCCTGCCTGAGGGAAGATGAGGAACATATGGCCAGTCATGCTAACGGCCCTAGCTGACAGCTGGGCAACTCCCGGAAGCCCATCTAGTTGACTGCCAGCCGACCACAGATGTGTGAGTGAGGCCAGCCAAGACCAGTAGAAAAAGTACGCAGCTCAACCTAGCCCAAACTGCTGACCCACAGAGTTGTGAACGAAATTAATGATTGCTGGCCTTTTAAAATTTAAGTTTTATTTTTTTTAAGTTGTGGTAGAAAACATAAAATTTACCCTCTTAATCATTTTTAAGTGTTTGGTTCGGTAGCATTTACTATAATCACATTGTCATGTAACAGATCTCTAGAACTTTTTCATCTTGCCCAACCGAAACTCTATACTACCCACTGAACAACTTCCCATCCCCCCTTCCCACAGCCCTTGGCAACCACCATTCCACTCTCTGGTCCATGCTTTTGACCACTCTAGATATCTCATGTAAGTGGAATCATACAGTATTCATATTGCTGTAACCAGCTTATTTCACCCAGCATAATGTCCCCAAGGTTCACCCATGTTGTAGCATGTGAAATTGTGTCTGTCTTAAGGCACTATATTTTGGGGTGGTTAATGATGCAGCCAGAGTTTACCAATATAAAAAGGGTGGTCTCAAAGCTGAGTCATTAAGTCTGGGGTAAGGACTTTCAATCAGGTGAAAATATTGGTTTAGATATTATCTGGAATAGCAAGAGGAAAGACTTCAGAGCCAAACCACAAGCCATACAGGGAGGCTTAGGGGCCAGGGTAAAAGCCCATGAGCTCAATCCTCCTGGCCAGTGTTCCCTAAACTGCCTTTCAGAATGACATCAACAGGTGTTGTGTTCACGATAAAAAGGGTTCTTTGGTTGGTTATGTTGAAGAAATGCTACTTATGAGAAGCACTCTTAGAAAATCACTTATCATTAAGAGTCCTAAGAAACCCTCTATGCTTAATCTGGCATTGCCCAAACATGTCGATTCGTGGAATTTTTCTCCCAGGTTTGTTACATTACCATCCTTCAGAACACACCAAGAAGGGGCTAACTATAGACAGTATTTCCCAAGTCGTTAAACTTATGGCATCTTTTCATCATGTATATTTATTGATATCTTAGAGTACATAGTTTAATAAACATTGCATCTCTCTTCAGTAGAAATATACTGGGAGCCACATATGTAACACTGAATTTTAAAAAAAAAATTGTTTTGGGAATGTTTATTAATTTTTGAGAGAGAGAGAGACAGAGACAGAGCATGAGCGGGGAGGGGCAGAGAGAGGGGGAGACACAGAATCCGAAGCAGGCTCTAGGCTCTGAGCTGTCAGCACAGAGCCTGATGCAGGACTCGAACCCAGGAGCTGTAAGATCATGACCTAAGCCGAAGTCGGACGCTCAACTAACTGAGCCACCCAGGCGCCCCATAACTCTGAATTTTTTAATAGCCACCTTTAGAAAAGTAAAAAGAAACTGGTAAAATTAATTCAATATGTTTTATTGAATCTAATTTATCTGTAATATCATTTCATCATGGACTGCTCTACTCATTTACATAATTTATGTGTAAGTTATTGAGATGTTTTACTTGTTTTTTTTTCCCTTAGTTTTCAAAATCCGGGGTGTATTTCACACTTAAACACACATCTCAGTTTGGAGTAGCCATGTTTCAAGTGTTGGGACCATCAGCTACCGTATTGGACAGCCCAGCTCTGAAGAGACCAGCAGAGAGCTCAGATCTGGTTTTTCCAGGCTTCCTGTAGGTTTGCTTGGATTGGTTGTAGTTTGGACTTAGGCCCACCCTTTCTTCTGAGGGATGCTATAGAGAGCATCCATATATAAAAGAGGCCTGGTGTTTATTGTAAGGATGTTCATCCTAACATTATACGGTGTTCTCTTTGTAAATACCCTGGGGGAAGTAGATTTCTGCTCCTGGAATCTAACATAGTGGTTTTTTTTTTTTAATTGTCTTGTTGGGTTTTTTTTTTCTTTATGATTTTCTGGACATTATAAATTGTGTAACTCATTTCCTATTTTTCATTGGCTACCATAAATACAGAATGGCCACATATAGCATTTCCCAAAATGTGTTTAGTCTATTACTAGCTTGCAAAACGCTAGTGTTATTTAGAACACATTTTGCGAAATGCTTCAGCTGATGGAGCAGCCACCTGTCACATCCAAATGATAACTCTGTTAGGGATGTAAAAAGAAAAACAGAGTGAAGGAGTGAGGAAATAGAGACAGCGGAACAAGAAGGGAGCAAGTGGCAGTGGGGTGGGCACCCGGTCCCACAGACTTGCCTGCCTCGCATCTGGGCACTTGGAACTTTTGGCCAGGAGATTTTAAAAACCCAGGGCCCCACTTGCCCTTTGCTGCTGGGGATGGTAGTAACTGCCCCTGGTTGCACCGTGGTGGCCCACATGGGCTGGCGGGAAGGGAACCCCAAGAGCTAGGCCAAGTGGCCTTGAGCGTCTTCAGACACCTGGACATCCGGCATCCCAAAGAGGGTAAGGGCACTTCACTTGTTTTCCGAGCAGGACCTGACGCTCCCTCCAGCCTGCTGGAGGTGCAGTATTTCCCTTGGATTCTGGCCAGCATTTGTCTTGCTTGACAGCTCAATCCACCTTAGGGTTGTTGGATACGCCTACAGAGGATTTGAGACACTCTTGACAACCTGTAGCAATAGATCACCCACCAGTGGGTGGATGACGGGCGCAGGTAGCTGCGAGAATTGTGAAGTGCAAGAGGTGTTGGTCTCGGACACCTCCAGAGCACCGAGTATCACTTTACCTTTAATTTCCTCTTTCCGGGGACAGAGATGGGGATTCCATCACTGTGCCTTCCCCACCCTGTCGCGCGTTCTGTCCCATTCCGCCTTGCCGGCAGGCCAGCTTCCTGCCGCCACTTCAGCTCTGTAAGCGGAGATTTCGACGCCAAGGCCATCCCCTCAGCCCAGGGCTCCTCCACTCGGACATCCCTCGAGCGTGTGTGGGGTGGCGGGACCCCATCATCTGCGGGAGAAAAGGGATGGTGGGGGCCGGGACGGGAGGGGGAGGGAGCGCAGAGTGCCAGCAAGTGCGCTCTCCCGGCGCACCGCTAGGGGCGCTCTGGCTCGGCTCCAGTCCTGCGGGGGACAGAGGGTAGGGGTCGGGGAAGATCGCTGTCGCGGCCCCGCTCAGGGCGGAACATTCTGCGCAGGCGGGAAGGGTGCGGAGGGCTGGCTGCGCGCGGGATGGCACCGAGCGGAGTCGCCACTCGAGGGCGACACTCGATTCTCCCCGCGCCGCCTGCGAGGTCCGTGCCACGCGGAGAGGGCGACCGGTCTGGAGCAGCATGATGGCTCCAGGTTCTGGGTGGGGTGTACTGAAGTCGGAGGAGGAGGTCCTAAATCACAGGGTGGTTCCACCGGACCTACTCCACTCGGCTTTCCCCTCAGTTATGAGTAAGATCCAGAGACCGGAGCCTGGGCTGGGAATGAGGGGCGGTCTGGGGTATAGTCCGGCCAAAGGAAGGCACAGAGTGTGGGGCAAGGTCAGGCACTCCCTGGCCACCCTGCCAGCTTTGAAATGCCTTTTCCTGCTGAATGACTTTAGGCAAGGCTCTCGGCCTCTCTGCGCCACTTTCCTCTCTGTAAAATGCTGATCATCACCATAACTACTTCAGCGGGTCCTTACGAAGATTCAAGGAGTTGATGTTTATTGAGTGCTGGGAGCACAGGGCCTGCTTATAGGGTGCTGTGTACGTGTTGGTTAAATAAATAAAGCAGAAGGAAGGGACTTGGAGCTGAGGACTGGGGAATACCAGGGTGATTTCCTTCCTGGCCTAGCCAGGGCAATGAGATAAGGGGTGTGTGGACTCTCAAGATGAGGAGAGTAATCCAAACACATGGACAGATGGCTAAAGTGCAAGCCGCAGGGATCGCAGGGGAATCTGGGGAAACCCTGGGCCAGAGATGCTGGGCTGTGCAATATTTTCAAGTTTTCTTTTTATAACTCACTTACAAAATAGCTGGGCCAGCACTTGGTACAAATCTGGGGTCTTCTGTTTTGCCGACCTAAGAGAACATTCAGTGTATAATGGAATGTCTGGCCAACAATTCTGAATCCCTTCACATAATTCATCATCCACACCCAGACACATCCAAACCCGAACACTTCCAAATCCAGAAATATTTAGTTTTGATTGTTTTGCTATACGAATAAACTTATCAACTATTTCCATTAACACTATTTTCAAAAATATGTTTTTCTAAAAAATAATATATATCTGCACAGTAAATCAAAATTTAAAGACCTGAGTAATTATTCTAGCTATATATTGCAGCCACTGTGGAAAACAGTATGGAGGTTCCTCAAAAAACTAAAAATAGAACTACCCTATGAACCAGTAATCACACTACTGGGTATTTACCCCCAAAATACTAAAACACTAATTCAAAGGGATATATGCACCCCTATTTTATTGCAGCATTATTTGCAATAGCCAAATTATGGAAGGAACCCAAGTGTCCATCAATCAATAGATGAATGGATAAAGAAGATATGGTGTGTGTGTGTGTGTGTGTGTGTGTGTGTGTGTGTGTGTGTGTGTATTATTTGGAATGGAATCCATTATTGGATTATTGCATGGAATATTATTTGGCAATCAAAAAGAATGAGATCTTGCCATTTGCAACAATGTGGATGGATCTAGAGTGTATTATACTAAGTGAAATAAGTCAGAGAAAGACAAATATCATATGCTTTCACACATATGTGCAATTTAAAAAACAAAACAAAATAGCAGAGGTAAAGAAAGGAGGGAGAGAGAGACAAACCAAGAAATAGACTCTTAACTATGGAGAACAAACTGATGGTTACCAGAGGGGAGGTTGATGGGGGGTTGGGTGAAATAGGGGATGGGAATTAAAGAGTACACCTATTGTGATGAAAATAAAATAAAATAAAATGATTAAAAAACAAACAACAGGGGTGCCTGGGTGGCTCAGTTGGTTGAGCGTCCAACTTCGGCTCAGGGTGTGATCTCGCAGTTTGTGAGTTCAAGCCCCGCATCGGGCTCTGTGCGGACAGCTCAGAACCTGGAGCCTGCTTCAGATTCTATGTCTCCCCCTCTCCCTCTGCCCCTCCCCCACTCACACTCTGTCTCTCTCTCCTTCAAAAATAAATAAACGTTAAAAAATTTCTTTTTAATTTAAAAAAAAAACAACAAAAACAAAAATCTGAGTAATTATTCTTGTGACACATTGACAAACTTCAATCAGTTTCTTATCCATATTTTTAGCATGGCATCACAGGCATTTTTCTGAAGAATGGCGTTTTCAATATTGTGTTATTGTTTTTAATTTTTTTTCATAATATTTCCTGAAATCTTTTTTGAAGTTGCTCTTCCTAGTTCATTATTTTAAGATGCTGATACCATTTGTGTTAGTTTGGTAGGGCTGCCATAACGATATACCACAGATATGGCTTAAACAACAGAATTTTATTTGGAGGCTAAAAGTCCAAGGTCAAGGTGACTGCTGGATTGGTTTCTTCTGAGGCCTCGCCTTGGCTTGTAGACAGCTGCCTTTTCCCTGTGTCTTCACATGGTCTTCCCTGTTTGTGTGTCTCAGTTCTGATCTTCTCCTCTTATAAGGACACCAGTCATACTGGACTGGGGTGCACCCCAGTTATCTCATGCTACCAGTCACCTCTTTAGAGGCCCCATCTCCAAATAGTCACATCCTGAGGCACTTCAACATATGAATTTTAGAGGGACACAATTCAGCCCACAACACAGCTTCTACTGATTTTTGTTTGTAGGCCAGAAAATTTTTAATTGGGAACAACTCTCTCCAGATGTTTAGAGGAAAGTCTGCTCAATGGGGGGTGTTTTCAATTGTAATTTTTTTTCTATTCGTTTAAATATTTCAACTCAAATATTTTCACAGATGCTATTTTCTTTTTACCTCCATCCAGGGAAACTTTTTTGAAACAAATATATATCGTTTCAAGTTTATTTATTTATTTTGAGAGAGAGAATGCATGCGCTTAGCCGAGGAGGGACAGAGAGAGAGAGAGAGAGAGAGGGAGAGAGAGAGAAGCCCAAGCAGGCTCTGCATCATCAGTGCATCAGTACATTAGTACATAGCCGGATGTGAGGTTCAAATGCAAGAACCATGAGATCGTGACATGAGCCAAAATCAAGAGTTCGACACTTTACTGACTGAGCCACCAGGTGCCCCTAAGCAAATATGTTTTTAAGACAAAACTCTTAAGTTATCTCTATGACTCTTTTGAACAATTCCCCAAATTTAGATGCTGCAAGATCATAGGCCTTTTCATTCAGTTCCTTAATGATCTAATATAGTAATAAATGTATCTAATTAAAAATAGTGGCTAAAAAATAGTAGCTCCATCAAAAGATTGAAATATTTCAATTTTTAGAATTTCAAAATTGTATGTTGTATAGCATTTGAGTATCTATTTGGGTTGTTCAATGCCTTTTTCAGGGGGAAAGTCTTTTTTTTTTCAAATCACTTTACTAAAACCTCAGAAGCTCAAGTGTTTTGGAGCCTCACCCATTGAATACTCTGACAAAATATTTATAACTGATTTGGAATAAAACACAACCAAAATTTAGAGGATTTGTGTTTTTTTTTTTTTAAGTTCAGCATCACTGTGAAACACTTCAAAGTCACTGAGAAGTAATTCTTCAATGGGCCAAACATTTCTAAAATCCAAGAGACAAAAGGCAGCAAAGAGAGAAAGCAAGTATTGCCACCCTGATGGACATTTTCTTGTATTTCAACATCAGTGTAAAAAAAAAAAAAAAAAAAAAAAAAAAAAAAACAGCCATAGATCAAATAAAAATGTTTGAAAATTTGACAACTTTTATTTTGCATGATGGGATATCATGGGTTTTTTTGGACACATCAATGAGTGATTTGTGGCCTACGCCCAATCCCCAGGGCATTTCTGTTTTGTATGTTTTTTTTTTTAATTTAGAAAGAATGTTGTTTTTACATCATGTTGTGCTCCATTAATACTTGACTTTATTATTATCACAAAAAAATTTAATTTTCTTTCTTTTTTTTTTTTTAACATTTATCTATTTTTGAGAGACAGAGTGTGAGCAGGGGAGGGGCAGAGAGAGAAGGAGACACAGAATTAGAAGCGGGCTCCAGGTTCTGAGCTGTCAGCACAGAGCCTGACGCAGGGCTGGAACCCACGAACCGTGAGATCATGACCTGAGCCGAAGTCAGATGCTCAATCGACTGAGCCACCCAGCTGCCCCAAAAAACATTCATTTTCAATGTTGAGCTTTAAACTGAATTTACGATAGCCTTTACAATAACGTCAGATGATTTATCTTTGACAAAATGAACCCTCAAAAGCTTTACTTTTATTTCGTGAACTGGGTGAAAAAAATTCAACCATTATTACAAGTAACTTATGTGATTTTTTTATTTGAAGCATCTGGTGACTTTGATATGAATTTGACATTATTTAATAACTTGTGGGTTTGTTCTGCAAATAGAGCTCCTCTTTTACACATGTATAAACAAAAAACATGGAATAGAAAAAAAGAAATTAATTTGGCACATCTATCATTAGACCTACCTAAATGAAAATTTATGCTTTATGGGGTAATACAAAAAAACACCTTTGACAATTACCTTTATTAAGTCATGGTCTTGAGGTCAAATCCTCTTAGAGTAACTAGTACTTCTGGGGGCTCCTGGGTGGCTGGTTGGTTAAGCGTCTAACTTTGGCTCAGGTCATGATCTCGCGATTCACGAGTTCGAGCAGGGCATCAGGCTCTGTGCTAACAGCTCAGAGCCTGGAGCCTGCTTCAGATTCTGTGTCTCCCTCTCTGCCCCTCCCCTACTTGTGCTCACGCTCTTTCTTTTTCTCCCTCTCTCACTCTCTCTCTCAAAAAATAAACATTGAAAAAAATTTTTTTTAAAAATTAGTACTTTTCAGGTAGATGCCGATCCTTGTTCAGCAGATTGGTGTCTTTTGGGTCTTATGCAATATCAAACAGCACCAGGGGGGAGAGCAAATGTCAGCTAACATCTTACGCAAGTTATACATTTGTCTGGACTTTCTTGGAAAATGGAAATCGAGTACCCAGTTCGTCCTTATATAGGCACTTTAAATTTATTTTTCTTGGCTCATCGTGGACAAAAGCATTTACTTACAAAATAAAAAAGTGTTATCCAATGATAAAATAACTAAGTGACTATGGATTTATGCCACACCATAACTGACAAAGCCCGTAGCAAGAGCTTTCAGACTACTTGACAAGCTCAGTGGTAAGACTGCTTGGCTTCTGTCTCCCTCTTCATATCCCACACACTCTTAACCTACAATTTCCCACATTTGCCACTGATCCCTCCACTGGCGGGGCCACGGAGGACCGTGTACATCTCTCGGGCTATGTATGGTTCACGCCATGGCACAAGTGGCTGGTCACCAGAACCTCCCCAACCAATCCTGGAGACCAGACAGCTGTCTCCAGCCACTTCCACCTAAGCAACTGCCAGTTTACCAGCAAACATCCTACCAGTGGTCATGGCAAGAGGCTATCATTAAGCTTTGTCAGAAAGGGCCAGGAAAGGAAAACTTGCTTATCACTAGTGGGCATTTAGATGTAACCATGTGTTCAAGTGCCTGCCGTCTGTCCGGGTTTTGTCAAAAGAGCATAACAGCAGAACCCTCCACCCCATGTCCATGGGAGCTGGTTAGTGGGGAAGCACTTCCTGTCTAGTGAGCTGCATTCTTCCTCAGCTTCTTCAGCTTGGTAACCAGCTTGAGGACAGGTAGTGGCCATGCTGTCCCCAGGACGCTGGGAGCAAGACCTCGCACCCTTGCTGTAATGTGCCTTTTCTTTGAACTTTCTTGGTGCCTTCCCCAAGGGAACTGCAGGCTACATTTGGGTGTGGTGTGACAATAAAGACAGTAATGAGGTAATTTTTTTTTAAGTGAGCTGATTTTGGGATCAGTGCTGACGGTCTTTGTTCCCGCGGAGTGCTCAGGCTATCCTGACATTGCGCTCGGTCCTCAAATAACCAGTATGGCTCGTGTGGGGTTGTTGAGCCCTGGAGTTGAGACATGAGTAAACTTGCTGATGGATGAGTTCCTGAAGGAACCTCCTGGGGGGCTGTTCCACACCTTGGTGGTTCCTTCCAGGAAGGAGCAGACCCGGGGGAGGCACAGGAGGAACAGTCCTGACTCAGATGTTCCCTGCTCTGCTTGGGCCACCTTTCCCTCGTCCCTCCCCTTTTTTTCTCCGCACCCCACCAATCCTGCTGGAAGTAAGAGTTCATGGTTCCAGTTTCACCCCCAGCTCCCCTGCTTTACTCCAGTCTGGTTGCACAGTGAAGAGGTCACTGGCAGGACACTGTAATTTCATTTGACCTTTACGTGATATTCAGAGAAGTTAAGTCATTTGTCTAAGATCACCTAGCTGGTAAGGTGAAAGAGCCAGGATTCAAACCAAACTTCTCTTTCCCATGATGTCTTCCAGCAGGCACCCAGGTCCTGAGAGCTTGACCTTAAAATCTGCCCATTGGATTCCCAACTGGACCAAAGGGTCAATTAACCCATCCAATAAGCTGATCAGGCATTCCTGGGTTCTGCCGCTTACTAGTCTGTGGGCTAGGGAAGGCATTTAGCTTCTCTCTGGTTCAGTTTCCTCCACTTTAAAATGTTTTGTTTTTTTTTTTTAACTGCAGTGTTCTTAACTTCATAGCGTTTGTTGTGAGGGTTACATAAATAGCAAGTGAAAAGCATCCGGCATAATGCTTGGCACACAGTTGTCACCCAGTAAATATGCTAAGCATTTAACTGGCACAAGATCCATTTTAGGTTAAATTGGTGGCTAGCTCATAGGATGGTGTGAGGCAAACTCCTGGGGACAGTGTCCACGATGAATCCCTCGTGGATGGCACCTCCCGGGACACGTAGAATACAGTGCTGAGGATCCGGTAAGAAAATGATGCAGAAAAAAATGCCAGCAACTGCCTGTCCTGGGAAGAGTGAGGCTAACAGCTCATCAGAATCAGCTGATAGCTGATAAATACTCTTATTATCCCCATTTTGCTGACGAGAAAAGTGGGGCACAGAGAAGGTAGATAGCTTGCCCCAGGTTGCGCAGCCGGGAAGTCAGTGGCAAAGCCGAGAGGTGAACCCAGGCCGTCTGATTCCAGATTGTGCTCTTCTGCTTCTGGAGAACGTGATGGTGACCGGAAGAATGAAAACACTGAACCAGTTAGAAAATCAGAGAGGTGCCCCGGTGACGTCTACCTTGTGGTAAGAAAATCTGAGCACTGGGGCAGTGTTTAGGGGTGTCTGGGCACTAAGTTCCCCCACCCCAGCAATGCTTGTCACCCTGTTCCTCAGTATGCACATCTGGTGTTTTCTCAGTCATAAGGGAATATTCGAAGTCCCTTAGAAAGAAATCCCCTAGCATCCAGCTCTCACTCCCCTTTGGATCACATGGCCATCACCAAGCCTCTCCTCCACAGAAATTCTGCTGCTGCCACCACTTAGAAACAGGACCTTAGGTTCCCTGCGTCCCCGTTAGCTCCTTCTGCAAATTAGGCCTGTATGACCGCCTTCGGGGGCTGCGAGGATTAAATCGGTTTGTGAAAGCGTTGTTCAGAGTTTAGGTTAAAAATCATTTTCCTCGAAAACAAGAACAGAAGCAAATCATTTTTCTAGAAAGAAAGGATTGGAAGTGAGGGAATCAGGGGGAAATTTATGGTGATATTAAGGTGTCTGAACCCAGAAGGAGCCTTAGACCCAAACAGCCTTAGTCCCTGCTTTGGGCACCGTGCTTTAGAGGAAGAATTGCAAACTTTTCTATAAAGGGCCAGATATTTTAGGCTTTGCAGGCCATACTCTCTGTCTGTGGTAACTTCCCAACCCCCAAGTTCCCCACCACTAAGGAAGGAAAGCAG
Organism: Felis catus; assembly: GCF_018350175.1. NCBI lineage: Eukaryota > Metazoa > Chordata > Mammalia > Carnivora > Felidae > Felis > Felis catus. The sequence continues at coordinate 94,887,945 of NC_058375.1, read as the reverse complement.
CCATAGGCGATATGTAAACAAATTGGGAGTAGCTGTGTTCCAAAAAAATTGTAATTACAAAAACAGGCAGTGGGCTGGATTTGCCCTGGGGGGCCATAGCTGCCTACCCCTCTGCCTTTGGTGGGTCCACTCTGGTCCTCCAGCAGCCGTACCCCCACCATGAAACGAAGACTCCTCTAAGGGCAGGCACATCCACCTGGAATTCACATCTCTCCTCTTCTACACCGTGACCCAGATACTCAGGATTCCTGCCCAAATAGCCTGGTTCCCACTTTCAGGGTCTGAATAGGCCTTTTCCTTGGTCCCATCATCCTGAGTGTGGACTCCAAAGCTGGCATACACATGTCTGGCCCAGAGGATATCGTGTGTGTGTGTGTGTGTGCGTGTGTGTGTGTGTGTGTGTGTGTTGGGGATGGGCGTGGGGTACAGACGAAGCATGGGTGCAAAGACTGAGGTGCCCCCAAGTGTGTGTGTGAAGCCTCTGCTCTGTGAGAGGCTGAAAGGGAGAAGTGGGGCATGGCCTGTGGGCTGAGAGCCGAGGACACATGCTGCCCCAAGCTGGTGCAGAATTCTCAGGAGCCTGAGAATCCTGAATTCAAGCCTGATCTTCTAGGTTGTTGTGAAATCCTGTTTGTTAATGTAGGAGTATAAATCAGATTTTTAACAGTTAGCACTTTTAAATATTTAAACACACGATACACAGGCCTCCATTTGTACCCCCGCTCTGGGCCCCACAAATAGTAGGGACAGGACAGCCTTACACCACAGGGTCAAGATTGCACAAATGAGGCCACGCTTGCTGGAACAAAATGATTTTTTTCTTCCTCGTGCCTCAGGGAACGAGCCAGCAGCTACAGGAGAGCAAAGCCAGGCCCAGTCCAAGGTCTGAGAGGAAGTGAAGGGAAGGCCTAGAGAGGGAGATTTGGAGGGCCCCGTGTAGCCTCCAAGAATCCTACACAAGAATTCCTGGAGAAGAAGCATGTGGTAAGGTCACCCTGCCTACCGTGGTATAAGTTAAGTCTGGAAACAAAAAGATATTTCAAAGCCCAAGTTAGTAATGTAAGGCCCGAATGGAGTCACTAAACCGTAGATGCTCAGAGCTGGAAGGCAGCTGCCCAGCGGTCTAGTCTAGGAGATCTCAAACTACTCTGGGCTTCAGTCCTCTCCAGCCCTCTGCTTCTCTGCTCTGACCATCTCGGCTTGGCTGGCAGGTCAGCAACAGCTCCTACCTACATAAGAGGCCATAGGACCCCCGGAACCCAGGGGTGACAAGGGCATCCAAACCACCTGCCTCTAGGGCAATGGATAGACTTGATATGCAGGAGCATATCAACAATGACCATGGGAACTCCCGAATGTCTGGACTAAAGTAAGATCAGCTGTGGGTGGAGGGACAGAGCATTAGTAATGATTGAGATTGCATTTCTCATCCGTCCAGCAAGTTAAGGGCATAGGATCAGATTTATTCTGATTCAGAAAATTAAAACAGACTGATGTGTTTTTTAAGGAATTATTGTGGTGGAGTCAGTGTTTGCTACACATGTAAAGAAAGCCCTTGATGGGGCGCCTGGGTGGCTCAGTCGGTTAAGCGGCCGACTTCAGCTCAGGTCATGATCTCACGGTCCGTGAGTTCGAGCCCCACATCGGGCTCTGTGCTGACAGCTAAGAGCCTGGAGCCTGTGTCAGATTCTGTGTCTCCCTCTTTATGAACCTCCCCTGTTCATGCTCTGTCTCTCCCTGTCTCAAAAATAAATAAAATGTTAAAAAAAAAATTAAAAAAAAAAGAAAGCCCTTGACTCAGACTGTGCTCAACAAATGGTAATCAAAATGACTACAGTTATTATTTCAAAAGTCTGTGGGAAACCCATCAAAAGGACAGAACCAGCGTAATCGATAAGAAAACAAGGCAGCAGGTGGCAAAGGAACATAAGAATGGGAAAGTCCAAATATGTGAAGACAGTCAGTCTCCCTCAGTCTCCTGTGTCCTGCTCTTCCTAGCTCACTGCCTACTTCCAGCCCATCCTGGATTCTGTTACCTTCAGGGTCATGATAATTGTTTGCAGAACTTCTTCTTTTTCATTTTTTAAGTTATTTATCTTGAGAGAGGGAGAGAACACAAGCAGGAGAGGGCAGTGAGAAAGAAAGAGAGAGAATCCCAAACAGGCTGTGTACCATCAACCGTGAGCCCAGTCCCATGAACCCTGAGATCATAACCTGAGCCAAAATCAAGAGTCAGATGCCCAACTGACAGAGCCACCCAGGCACTCCTGCAGACTTCCTTCTGAAACAAGTCTCATTCTCGTTCCGAGGTGTGGATTCTATCCCAAGTCAGGTCTTCTACTCCGTTGTTACATTGTCTATTCTGACTCAAACCTGAATTGGAGACATTCCTTACTAGACTTTTGCTCTTTCCCAATCACACAGATATTAGTATGTTCTAAACTCAAAGCCCCACCAAGGAAGAGGAAGAGAATATGGGTGGAGGGGTTGGGGTCTAGAAAGGAAGTGAGACTTTCAATGACTCAGTACCCAACAAGTACTGCAAACTTCATGGAAAATCTACACTTTGCAGCGAACTGCTAGGAGCTTATAAGGGATGCCTCTGATCTGCCTCGAGGAACTTGCACTCTACTTAGGGAGGCAAATATATAAATACAACAAAATATAATACTATAGGGAATGAAAGGCTAAATAGAGCATCAACCTTTAAAATGTGTAAAAGAAACTCAATTCAAAATATATGAATGGAGTATTTATGCCAGCCACTTCATAAATATAAATATGATTTGGTTCCAGCTTTCTAATACCTTATGTCCTCAGACATACCTTACGTCCTTATGTCCTCAGACATACCTTACGTCCTTATGTCCTCAGAACAATAAACAAATTGTTCCTTTTTGCCCCATACTGGAAATATGGAAAAAAAATATAATTGTAGCAAACGTGCATTGCCACCAAACCCTAAAGGATATGAAAGTATATAAAGTAAAAAATGAAAGTGACTACTCATTCTCTAAAGAAACCACTGTTAATGGTTTAGCATATAGCATTCCTAGTTTTCTTCCTTCTGTCTGCCTCTGTATACACATGCACACGCACACACACACACACACACACACACACACACACAAGTTAAGATAAACCATCGTATGTGTCATCAGTTTAGATATATCGGTTTATATGCCCTTTTAAGCGGCTACACTCTCCCACTGCTTTTAGTTGGCTCTACATTTCACAGTAACAGACAATAATGCCACGAGATGAGCTGGTATAAAAGAACAGACACTTACTACTTCTACACTACTCTTCAAAATGAGCTTCAGTTTTATATTCCCTCCCACAGTGTATGGAGTATGCCTGTTTCCCTCATTCTGACAAAAGTGGGTGTTATCAGTGTTTTATATCTTTTATATTAAACAACAGTGCCTTCTTATTTGAACTTCTATTAAAAGGAAAGGTTGAGCAATTATTTGTTCATATATTTATTGACCAAAGTATTGCTTCTCCCAGTTCCCTGCCCATCCCTATGGGGTTGTCCTTCTCTCTGCATTACGTAAGTTGATCTTTCCTCTCTCATATTTATTTTAAAATTTACTCATTTTTTCTTCATGTATTGTTTATATTGTCTTTGTGCAATTACAAATGTTTTCATGGAGTTCAATCTGTCAATCTTTGTTTTGTGATTTTTTTTTTTTTTTTTTTTTTTGGAGAGGGAGCAAGGGGGCGAGCAAGGGAGGGGCAGAGAGAGAGAGGGAGAGAGAGAATCTCAAGCAGGCTTCACACTCAGCATGGAGCCCAAAGCAGGGATTGATCCCACAGACCATGAGATCATGACCTGAGCCAAAATTGAGTCAGGCACTTAACCGACTGAGCCACCCAGGTACCCCTCTGTCAATCTTCATTTATGGCTTCCGATGTAATCCCAGGACGGAGGACATGGGCAGGAGCTATGGAAGATGTAGGAGGAGGGAGCAAAGGATTGAATCCGAGCAGCACAGCAGTATTAATGGTGAATGGAATGGGGCGGGGTGGGGTTCTGGCAGGGATCAGGCTGGCTTCCTCTGGACAATGAGTTTTGACAAGCGAAATATGTCAGTCAAAGACAAATACCACATGATTTCACTTATATGTGGAATTTAAGAAACAAAACAAAAGAGCAAGGGGAAAGAGAGAGAGAGAGAGAGAGAGAGAGAGAGAGAGAGAGAAACCAAAACACAGACTCTTAACTATGAGAAACAAACTGATGGTTACCAGAAGGGAGGGGGTGGGGGTGGGTTACTTACGAGGTGGGGATTAAGGAGGGCACTTGTGAGGAGCACAGGGTGATGCATGGAAGTGTTGAATCACTATATTGCACACCTGCAACCAATATTACACTGTTAACTAAGCGGAATTTAAATTAAAACTTTCAAAAAAGAGAGAAAGTGAGTTTTGAAATAGGCTTAGAAAGAGGGCCTGGGCATTGACAAGGTGCAGAAGGAAAGTCAGAAACGTACACTGTAGCCAGTCCTCAGTGAAGTTTCGGGGGCAGAAATGGTCACCCTGGGTACTCATGGGGAACAAGAGTGACTGATGGGCCTTTAGGGGCATCATAGCAACTAAGAATCGCCACATGGGTGGAGATGTGAGGACACCCATTTTTGGTTAATAAGGGCGGATTTAAATGCCAGTCCTGGGTCACCTTGATTTACAGGGGCCTGGGAAGGCAAGATCTAGCTCTGTTTTAAACCCAAGGGGAGACCTGAATCCCTAAAGGTGGGGAAAACTATACTTATTAACCCAAGATTTGGTCAGAAACCATATGCTTTAGTGATTTGTCCGAGGTCAAAATTCAGAAGACTATTCTGCTAAAGGAGGAAATAAAAATGAAATATGTAACGGAGGCACTGCCACTGTCCAGACAGAAACCTGGGTCGAGGCCTGTGCCGTGCCTCAGAAGCACCCCCTGCCTGGACTGGGGGAGAGCCTGCACCGCAGGAGACCAGGGGGAGCAGCGCCCTCTGGTGGTGGTTGGCAGGAGGCTCAACACCTGGTAGACTCCTGGGAGGGTGCTGTCTTCCCCTTCCTCAGTCTTTTCTTGGGATAAGGATTGTCTCAGGAAAGTTGGGTGGATGGGTAGGGAGAGAGGAATGAATCTATAACCTAGCTCAGTGCAGAAATAGGTATGGACCCCAAAGCAGGAGAACACCAGGGAAAGTCAAATGGAAACAGGCAGAAAAAGGTGGAAGAAACACTCTAAGTATGGCCAGATAGATTTTCCTTGCTTGTCCCCACACGCATGCATTCCTAAGGCCTGGCACCTCCCCAGCTTGCTTTGTGGGACCCGGTTCAGGCCTTAACTTGGTTTAAGAGAAAGGGGCTCTTTGTTCACGTGCCTCTAGGCAGAGGAAGGGATGGGCTTTTTCAGCCTATGTCAGCCTGGGAACACATAGGAGGCCTGCGAAGAAAGGCCCATCTACAAGGGAAGAGAGGCCCATCTACAAGGAAAGAGAGGAGACAGCAGGTTCACAGAGACATATTTGCTCCTTGGTGGGAAGAGTACACCAGCAAGGCACCCAAAGAGCTTAAATGGAAAGACCCAGCCCAAAACGAACTAGGGAGGAACCAACAGAAAGAGATGCCCAGATGCACACCTCGTCCAAGAATCCCTTCTGCATGAGAAGTCACTCTCCAACCTGAACTAAAAGTCTCTTGTACATCCTTCTGGACTTTGTGTGTGAGACTGGACTCTTTAGTAAAGTAGTTGCAAAATGGACTCTAACCCTCCCCCCTTCCTTTGGAATGCAAGGTCTAGACTGCTTCTGGCTCCCACCATGTCATCAGGACGTGTGCTTCAGACAAAATAGGATCTCAGTAAGTGATTGTCAAGTAAGCAAGTGCATGAATAAGTGAATAGGTGGTCCATCTGTGTTCTTCCAGCCAGCCCCTGTACCCAGTAGGTCCATCGCTGGTAGTTCATTGTTGATAAATGGATGAATGAATGAGTGACCTCTTGGGAGCCCAGATTTGGTGGTTACTAGACTGGTGGTAGGCTGCAAGATGTTGCATAAAGGCTTGCCGGGGCTGAACCACCTGTGAGATATTTGCTCAGATACAGGATGTGGGCTGAGAGTTCTTATGTTCCTACTTTCAAGGGTGGGTTTTGGGCACCGAAAGTGCCTCTGCTTTGCTAGTGGGGCCAGTGCAGGGGCTGCCAGAGCCGCAGAACTGAGAGCTGGGGGAGGAAGGAGGAGAGGGAGGATGTAAGCACCAGCCAGCGATGAGAAGGAAGCCACGGTCAGGGGCTCGTGCCATAGAAAATGGGGCCAGGACCCTGGAGAGAGCCTGAGATAGTCATTCATCACCTACCCATGGACCTGCCCCAACTCTTTGCAGACAGAGGCTAGAAAAAGTCTTTAAAGAGTGGGAATAATAGGGTTACCTTTCCTATGGGATCGTTTGTGGAGATTAAATGTGACTGTGTGTGTGAAGCGTAGTGTCTGGCTCAGAATGTACACTCGATAAATTTCCAATATTATTTCCCAATACATTCTGGATGCTCACTTCAATTTTCTATCACACCAATAAAGAAGGGAGGTGGAAAGTTGTGAGGAGCCCAAACCTGTCATATCGGGGTGACCATCCTATGGAATGAGCAGCCACTGCCTAACTTTGAGGCCCTGGCTGCAGGGAACCTGGGCTGGATGGCCCCAGTGGTGGTTCCCTGAGTCACAGGTTGGCTTCGGAACAGAGGTGGAGCCAGAACGTGGGTGCAGATCATTCACCAGGAATCGTCACCTGCAAAAGGCCGGGGAGGAGGCAGGACTGGGCAGGGGGGAAGCAGAGTCCTGAGGCAACCCTGACAAAGCTTTGGCCAGCCTGGCCGGGAGCTCCAGAACAAGTGCTGTCTGCCAGAGCTGGCCTGCCTCATTCAGACTAAAATGCCTGGGCCTTTATACTCCCACCTCATTCAGTCACCTCGTAAGGGCATGACCTTGGGAAAAAGCACTATCTGCATGGGAACAGACCCTGGGAACCCCAGCAGCAGGAGCCTGTCTGCCGAGGCCCCCCTGCAAGTCCCTGGAATGAGTACTTGTGGAGCAAAGAGGCCTTTTGTGACCCTCGGCCCCTTGTCGCCTGACCCACTCAGAAGCAGATGTTTTCTACCTCAGTTATTCTTGGATGAATCCCATTTGCCTAAGTGTTGCTGTTCACAACACAGTTTCGCCAGACGTGGTCTCATCCTGTTGCAGGCTGGTGAGAGGGGCCTTTGGGGGAAATCTGAAGCAGAAATCAAAGTGGGTGGTGGGGAGAACCAGAGAGCTCATCCCTCTGGCTTGTGATGGAGTGGGCCTCAGTCCTTCTAAATGGTCTGAACCACTGGGGCGTGAAAGACATTTCCCAGCTAGTCTGGGGGAGGGTATTGGAGAGGATGCTGGCTGAAGAAGTCTGTATTCTAAGGAACTGAGGGGGAGGGAGTGTTCAGAGGCGCCAAGCTGGGGAAAGGTGATACAGCTTGAGCGTGAAGCCAGCCTAAGAGCCCCAAACTCCTGGGCATTATCTTAGCTCCAGCCACAGCTTTGTTTTAGGCAAGTTATTTCGCCACTCTGAGGTTCAATTCCTTGGCCACATGTCAATGGACTCACACTCAACTTGGTGTCCTAAGAACTGACACGGAGGCCGAAATGCACTACACATTGAAGAAGTGTTTACGGCCACTTCCAGGTACGACTGAGTAACCCTCATGCCATAAACTAGAAATCTAGCTTAAATATATGGAACCACGTTTTCAGGCAGTGGGCAACACAGAGTGCAGGACGGTGAACCCTGAGGGAAGGAAAACAAGTGAGGGGAAGCCCCCTGCTACCCCAGACTTCTGCCTTGGGGCAACTCCTGACCACAACGGGCGAAGCAGGGGAACCTGTAAAGAGGGTGGATCATCTCACTGAGCTGAGAAGGTGAAGACAGGAGTTGGAAGAGGCTGTTTGAAATTGTGCCGGAGAATACCAGAGCTAAGGGAGCGATGCAGGAACAGAGCTTCGGAAACCTATATGGGGTTCCCTTGGATCTTCTGCTGAATGCAAAGCTGTCCCTACACAGCGTGAAACTCCAGAAGAATAGACAAAGAGCAGTTACAAAAACAGACAGACGGACAAACAAGACCACCACCAGAGAACTGGATACTGAACAAACACCAGAGCTCGCAAAGGGCTGGGAGGTACTTGATATAAGACTGGCCAGGGTGGAAAGTGTTTGTTGAGCAGCTAAGAAATTAAATTGGGATCTCAGAAGGTTCAATGCTCAGTAAAGGGCACATTGGGCCTCAAAGACATCTCGAGACCTTCCCGGACAAAGCTTAAACACAAACTGCAAAATGCTCAAGTCAATGTGTAAGTAAATGCGCTGCCCACAAAATCTAGACATTCGACAACATAACAGTTACAATGTTCCGTGTCCAGTGATAATTATTAGATATGCCCCAAAACAAGCAGAAAATGTGACACAGGAGGGGTGGGGGTGGGGGGGTGCGGGGGGGGGGGGGGAATCTGTCAATGGAAACAGACCAGAAAATGACAGAGATTAACAAACAAGGGCCTTGGGGCAGCTATTGTAACTATGCTCAAGGATGTAAAGGGAAACATGAATACAATGAAGAGAGAAACCAAGAACAAAAGGAAACTCAAGAGCCACAAAGTGAAATGTTCAAAATGAAAAAGGCACTGGGTGGGCATAAAAGCAGATTCGATTTTGAGGAGGAAAATACCAGTAAACTTCAAAGCAGAGTGATGGAAACCATACAAAATAACAACAAAGCAGGAGCTGAGTCACGCAGGCGCCCTGTAGGTCACTTTAAGGATTTTGGCTTCTACTCTGGGTACCTTAGACACCACTGGAGAGTTTTGATGGCAGAGGGATACCATCTGGTGTACCTGTCAGTGGAAGCTCTCTGGTCGCTGTATTGAGAATAAGCCACAGAGGGGAAAGGCTAGACACAGGTGGTCTGTTCAGTGAATGCTGCTATATTCTGAGTGAGAGATGATGGTGCTTAATCCAGGTTAATATCAGGACAATGAGAAATGGTTGAAATCTGAGATATCTATATCTCTATATAGATATATATAGGTATATAGATACATAGATATAGATATACAGATTTTTTTTTAATGTAAGCTTTAAGCCCCATATGGAGCTTGAGCTCATGACCCCAAGATTGAGTGTCGCCTGCTTTCCCAACTGAGCCAGTCAGGTACCCCTGAGATATATTTTGATCGTAGAGCAGACAGGGTTTTTTCATGCACTAGATTTAGAATGAAGAATGATATCAAGTTGTATACACTGAGCCATTACCCATTTCTTGAGAGCAAGAACTATGTATCAGTTAGGATTGCATTTAGGTATGTGTAACCAAAGGCCCAACGACCTAAGCAAATGGAGGCATATTTGTTTCACATGACTGGTGGGACCAAGGTCGGTCAGCTACTTGAGGTTACCATCAGTATCCCAGGCTCTTGCTATCTTTCTGTTAAGCCATACTTTAACAGATTTTATCTTTGCCCTCTTCTTCTGCCTCATGGTCCCAAGGTGGCTGCTGTACTTCCAGGCATATTATCAGTATTCCAGGAAAGAAAAAATAACAAAGGTACAAAAAGGACCCTGCCAGCTGAGTTTGTCCTTTTTTAACCCAAGAAAGCAAAAGCTTTCCTGGAAGCCACATCCAGCAAACTTCCCCTAATATTTCATTGGGTCATGTCGCCAACCTTAGGAGAATGAGATTACTATGTGTGGTCTAGGCAAATTGCAGTTCATTCTTTATGGCCAGAGTAGGAGGCCTTCTCTCCCTACAGTCAAAGGATTTCTGCTATTAGCTGAACAAACGAGGTTCTATTAGCAGAGTGGATGGGGCATACTTCAGGAAGAATGTTAGAAGAGTGATGGCCGATTTCTACCATCGATTGATTGGTTTTTGTAATTTTGTTTAAAAAAACAACCCTCCCCCAACCCCGTGTTTGGCAGGTATATGTAGTAAACATTCCCTGCTACCATGTTGGCATGATGGCATAGTGGTTTTGAAAGACTTCATAAATAAGCTCCTGAAAGAAAGACTGGAGAGACGTGGAGGGGGAAAGGGTGGGCATGATCGGTCTTAGATTGTTTAAAAAATGGCCTGTGAGGGAACAGTGCACTGGAGATTCATGAAGTCTGTGAAGCAGGTAGGCCAGTCCGGCTGTGGGTTTGGCCATCTCATTCATTGTAGGTTGTGTTGAGATAAAAGGGAAGTGCAGAGGGAAGAATCGGTGGAGCCATGAAGGGAAAGAAATGCATGTTATATTAAAGCTGGGGGCAGAATTCCTTTTAGAGGACTTTTGTTGTTATTGTCAGCAAAAGCACTTGCCTGACACTCAATTCTGAAAAGCTGGGTCCCAGGATCTGTTTCAGAGAGCAAACCATGACACAAAGAAAGCAAAATTCCTTTTTGAGTTTGGGCTGGTTGCACAAGAGGGGGGGGTAAAGGGATCCCGGGGATCTGAAAGGAAAGGGGAAAATTAAGATGGATGGGAGAGAAAGTTCCATAACCGTCAGCCAGTGGACATTATACCCTGTTCTTGTTTTACAGGGAAAGAGTCCCATAGCTTTCAAATGAAAGAGCCAGGATTTAAACACAGAAATTCAAAAGCCTGAAAAACAACAACAACAACAACAACAACAACAAAAAACCCAGAACCAAACAAAAGCCTGGTGCTCCCTCTCTCCACCTGCAGCCCCACCCCAGGCAGCATGGAGGCAGTTAGTTGGTCATTCACAAACCCTCTGATCTCCATCTATGGAAAGACTTGGCTGTGAAGGCCACCTCAGTCGTGAACTCAGATGCCGGGTGCTCTGGCAGGAAGCTCTACTAACTATGACCTTGGGGAACAGGCAGTTTCCTCTGGTTAGTGCTGTGGGTGATGGTTTCACCTCCTTCCCCAAGCAAGCTGGTAAACAGCCTTAGCCCCACCTTCCACCCCCAGGTCTCCGGCAGCCCGGCTTCTGTTACTCGGGCAACTGATAAGCAGGGGGCTGGTGTCTGGGCCCCTATAGAATAAGTACCAATCTGAATATGGTTTCCTTTGGGTTTTGTTCTTCCTTGAATATTACCAAAAGAAAAAATAATGAGGAAGGCAAAAGCAAAACAAAGCGGTTTTTAATTTCACGGCCCCATTCGCCCTGGGAACCTGATGCTCATGATTTCCCACGTATTCACACCTTGGTTGCTGCTCAGACCTTCCACCTCTCATGTGGTCCATTGGGTGCTGAGTATTATACCTTCGGCTTCCTCTCAGCAGCAAGCACACTAGGGAGTTCTGTTGCGTGCACCACTGTATATGTGATGTAATATTAGTTCACACACTCCACTTATTCAGAGCATTTTCACAACTGGTCTCCCCTGGTCTTCGCAAGAAGCCTCCAGGTTACGTTGGGTGTGGAAAGTCCTCTGAGAGCTGAGATGGCGCCTCCTTCGATCGGAGTTCAGGTTTGCAAGGTTTAACCTGCAGCACCCAGCAGCATGTCTGGGACTCAGGAGACGCTCAGCAAAGGACAGCTGCAGAAGAGGGGTTAGAGTGACAGGTAAAGCAAGCTGAGAAGAGAAGAAGTGATGAAGTAGGCTGTGGCCCTTCTCAGCTCTTCATCAGGTCCGGAGAGGGCACCCGCTGAGGCTGAGGCTAACCCTTACCCTTGAGACGGTATCTGATTTCAAGGGTGCAGGCTCCCTCAGGGCACCCACTTTGAATGGCTCTGTTCGGTAGAGTCCGGTTTTGGAACAGGTGCCAATTTGTTACATATAGTTAAACAGACCCATGAGCACCTGTATGAGTGTTTGTGTGCGTCCATACACACATCTATGTACATCATCTCTTTAAGTATGATCAAGACTTAAGATGGAATGATTTTCTCTGCAGGAGCCAAAGGGAAGAGAAGAGAGCCATCTCTGAGACCCAGATGGGAGCCCGTGGTTGTGAGGGTAATGCTAGTCCTGCCCCCCAGGCTCTCTACCCAACCACCTTTCTCTCTTCCTTCCAGGTCCCTGCCCACTGTGACCTTCCCCCACTCTTCCTCCCTTTCTTCACATGCTTGTCTTTCAAAGCCTTTCATCATTTCCTCACGATGGCCATGACCACAGTTGTTCAACTCCTTCCTGGGATGGGCAGGGACAGAGGGGGTTGAAACACGGGGTCATAGAAGCCATACCTTGCTGGGCTTTGTTATTTGGGTGAATGTGGTCAGGACAGCTGGGTGTTGGTGTCATTAATGAGTCAGTGAACAAATATTTATCATTTCCATGTTCTAGGGCTGTGCTAAGTACTCACTGTTCTTTGTTGTCTCTGCTCATTAAGTGAATAAAGGGGAAACAATAGAAGATGGTTCTTCATCAGATCCCTTCATCGGGCTGAAGACAGGGGTTTGGACAGAGCCATCTAGGGCTCTGATCCTGACAGCCACTAACTAGTTGCGACAAGACTTCACCACCACCCCGACACACCCCTACACCCCACCCCTGCCCCTGCCAGGGAGGCCAGGGACTGGAAGGCTCTCATTCTCAAGGTGGGGATTTTCCACTGTGCCAGCAAAGGTGCCAGAGCCTGACAGGGACAGCCTGGGGCATAGGAATGCCTCGGATACAGTCTTTTCCAACTTGACCTTCTATAATTCTAAGTTATTTCTGTCAATAAGTGGCCAGAATATGGTGGTTAATAAGACAAATGGAATTCAAGCAGGCAATAAAAATATTTCACTGCAATTCAGGCAAGGAGAAGAGAGTTTTGATTCAAATTAGTCAATTAAAATTCATGTGGGAGAGGCTTGGCTGGCTCAGTTGGTGGAGCATCTGATTCTTGATCTTGGGGTTGTGAGTTCAAGCCCACGCTGGGTGTAGAGATTACTTACAAATAAAAAAGTCTTAAAAAAAATAAAATTCATGTGGACGGTACCTTGGTAAACGATAGAGGTTACCATTCAAAAAATCAAAACAGTGATAGAAGATGCACAATATTCTGAGAAAGGTATAGGACTAAGACTTTATTACCGTAAGAAGGATTCAACTTATTTTTTTTTAATTTTTTTTCAACGTTTTTATTTATTTTTGGGACAGAGAGAGACAGAGCATGAACGGGGGAGGGGCAGAGAGAGAGGGAGACACAGAATCGGAAACAGGCTCCAGGCTCCGAGCCATCAGCCCAGAGCCCGACGCGGGGCTCGAACTCACGGACCGCGAGATCGTGACCTGAGCTGAAGTCGGACGCTTAACCGACTGTGCCACCCAGGCGCCCCAGGATTCAACTTATTAATGAAGGGTTCATCTAGAATGTTCTTGGAATTATTGTGCAAGCCTTGTTTCCCCGTCCAGAGTCTCAGACCAAACCCTGATTCTGAAATGTCAGTTACTGCAGTCATGGGACTGAGATGGTTTATAAGTTTCCCTTGGTCGGATGAGAAACACATGTAGTTCAAATTGTACAAAGAAATTGTACAAAGACGCAGGGTGACAATAAAGGCATGAATACAGGATCAATACCTTGATAAACTGTGTTCATTCAGGTAGAGTAATTTGTCTTTGTGATGCTGCTTTGGTTGTACTGTGTCACCTTACCACATTTAGCAGGCTGGAATGTTTGATTTACAAGACTTGTCTACCTGTTTGAAATATTTTGCTTATTAGATTTGTAAGTCTTCCCTGCCAGAAGTTGGAAGCATTGGAGAAAATCAGGTATTTAACATTTCTAATTGTAGGCAGAGATGTCTAATAATCTTTGATGATTTACAAAGCCCTCCCTGATCTTTGAGTCCCCTTCTTTCCTCCTACAATGGTGAATGGTGGGTTCATTTCCCTAGCGTGACAGGACTATATGCCTGCCTTATCTCTGGAGGTATCACTTACATCTCCATACTTCCAAGACGTGTGACACTTATTATGATGAGGCTCTGTCCCATATAGGAAACAACAAATGACAAAAACCCTCATACATAGTTGGAATTCCTCAGCAAGGAAGGTAGGGAATTTGGGGAACGATGAGAAGACTGGCCTACTCTAATCACACAAGCTATCTGTCTGAGAGCACTATGGAAGTAGGAACCTGGAGATAAGGCTCTCATTTGAGTGTGAATGAAAGGTGAACTCTACCTGCTTTGTGAGTTTGGGCAAGTTTCTGAACATCTCTGAGCCTGTTTCTTCATCTATAAAGCAGGGATAGTAACACCTAGCTCAAAGGATTATTGGTAAAGCTGATTTAAAGTAATGTTTATAAAATGCTTAGCACAGTGCCTGCACATATGAAGAGTTCAATCCGTGAGCCTTGTCTGTTCCTATTATATGAATGGCCAAGGAGATCTAGGAAATTCCTAAGTGTAATCAAGGGGTTAGGACTGTAGTTCAGTTCAACAAATACGTGTTGACCACATGTTAATGTTGTAGTCATACTGCTGGGAATTTATTCATATTTGATTTAAAAATTTTTTTTTAACATTTATTTACTATTATTGGGAGACAGAGAGACAGAGCGTGAGCATGGGAGGGCCAGAGAGAGGAGGAGATACAGGATCTGAAGCAGGCTCCAGACTCTGAGCTGTCAGCACAGAGCCCAACGCAGGGCTTGAACTCACAAACTGTGAGATCATGACCTGAACCAGAGTGGGATGCTCAACCGATTGAGCCACCCAGGCGCCCCTAGAAAGGTTTTGTAAAAAGTGAGCAGACATTGTTAAGTGAAAGAAGTCAATCTTAAAAGTCTACCTACTGCATGATTTCCATTCTATGGAATTCTGGAAAAGGCAAAACTATGAACACAATAAAAGGATCAGGGGTTTCCAGGGGTTTCACGGGAGGGAAGGAGGGATGAGTAAGTAGGTGGAGCATAGGCTTGGGAGCGGGGTTTAGGGCAGTGAAACCATTGCATATGATACTGTAATGATGAATACGTGTTACTGTACATTTGCCCAAACCCACAGAAAGTATGGGACAAAGAGTGAACATTGAGGTAAACTATAGACCTCACTTAATAATAGTGTATCAATATTGCCTTATCAATTCTAACAAATGTACCACACAAATACAAGATGTTAATAATAGGGAAAACTGTGAGGGTGAAGGTGAGGGAATATGCTCTGCACTGTACTTTCCTTTCGATTTTCATGTACCTGACATTGCTCTAAAACTTAGTGTATTATATTTTTTTAAGCAAATAGAATTTTCCAAATTCATTTTATCTCCCAGTCCTAGTTCCTGGAGATTATGAGACTTTATTTTACCAGCCAAAATGCAAGTTTCTCCTTCATGTTTCTAGACAGCTATGTGTTTCTCTTCATCCCAGTACCTCTGCATTATATTTTCCCCGGAGGAATGTAAACTCTGTGAGCGCAGGGACCATGCCTAAGTCAGCTTTGGGAGATCCTGTCAGTTTTCTGCTCAGACCTCCCAATGGCTCCCCATTCCAACTGCTTTACATATATTAACTCATTTAATCCTTAGAACAACAATCCTTAGGAAGTAGGTGCCCTTCTTACTCCCACCAGATAATAAGAAAACAGAATCAGAGAGGTTAAGAAGCTTGGGCAATTGAACAAAGCTGGTAACTGGGATTACCAACCCAAGGTAACTGGGATACCAACCCAAGGTAGTCGGACTTCAGAGTTTGCAGAAAAAGTACCAGAAAACTCCCAATTTTTTTATGCTGTAGGTCACACACATTTTTGGGTTTGTGTAATGATTTTAGGGTGCCTCAATTATGTCTTTTTAAAAATGTTTACTTTTTTTTTTGAGAGAGAGAGAGAGAGAGAGCACAAGGAGGGGAGGGGCAGAGAGAGAGGGGGACAGAGGATCTGAAGTGGGCTTTGCCCTGACAGAGGAGAGCCCGATGTGGGGCTCGAACCCACACACCATGATATCATGATCTGAGCTGAAGTCGGACGCTTAACTGAGTCACCCAGGCGCCCCTCAGTTATGTCTTTTTAAAAATGCAGCAATAGAATGGAAGAAAAAAGGAGAACTATCTTGCAAAGAGTAGGAGTGGTATTGTCCTGTGAAACTTCTGTAGTTTTTGTATATTACATGCGTGTGTATTTGTGTTGGAAGCCATGTAAAATGTATTTAGAAAGCTCACTGCCTTAACCTGTCAAGAGAGCCATTACCTAAGGTAGCAAGAGGTGCTCCCGGCTCCTGCCAGCCACACCGGGCTCCTGCCTCCTTACTCTGAGAGCACGTTGGCTTTGTTCTGTGCATGTGCTGGCTTTGCCTCCGCAGCTCTTGCCCTCCTCAAACCCAGTGATGGCCAGAGGCAGAAAAACACCATCCCTTCTAGGGAAACCCATACCAGACATCCCCAGCAGATCACTCCTCGACTAGAACAGATAATGTCCTTACCAGCCAGAACTGGGTCACATGCCCACTATAAATGAGGCTCAAGAAAGGAGACTGGGGCTACGATGCTCAGATTCCACCCATGTGATACAACTCTGGCCAAAGGCTGCCAGCAAAGTAAAAGGCAGAATGGGTGTTAAGCAACCTCAGTAGAACCCAGGGGAACAAAACGTTTCAAGTGATTTTCTGTCTCCGTAGAGATGGAAGTTTAGGGCAAACTACCCTTCGACTCATTCATTCATTTATTCACTCAAGTATTTACTGATTACCTCGTGTGTGCCTACACTGTTACCAGGCCCTGGGGACACAGAGTTAGGCAAAAGAGACACAGCTGATGCCTCTTGGGGAAAACTCTAGAAAAGGAAAGTGTAGTTGAGTAATCTCAAGGTTATCCAAATATAGAGCACAAACTCCTGTCTTAAAGGGAGAGATTTGAGACCTTCGGCTCCAGAAGCTCTTTGTTGTAATATAAAAGGTCATCTTTGTTTCCATTATTCAGATGTTCTTTACTAATCCTGGCCATTATTGCTTTTTCCTGGCGGATCTATGGGTTATTGTCCTAATCATTTGTCACAGGAGATCAGAAGCCAAGACTCCAAGATGGTTTGAAGGCTAGATAGTTGAGCTTCTGTTCACCTCAAGCCTTGAAGAGGAATTGTATGGGACTACTGATAATGTTATTCTGTACCAGAGAGCCCATCCTTTGGAGATGATTTTGATTTTGTTGTTGTTCTGGTGTCTTGGCACCAAAGGACAAGATCACATCCTGTGTGGGGGTCAGCATTCTCCCCTGTGTGTAATAGACACTGTCATCGTCAATCATTCTAGATATGTGAGTATGGAGGCAGGGATGGACCCCAGGGTATTTCTATCGCAGCTAGGTCAACTGGCCCCTGCAACAGGGAGGCAGGGAAGTGTCCAGGAGAGGACCCGTCTGCAGACCCAAGAGCAGTGATACTTCGCTTTTAAATTCCCTCTTTGGTAATATCCTTCTCGTGTCACTAAGCCTTCAGCATAGTCTTAACAAACCTTATTTCCTGATCTTAGCAGTCACCTTATGGAACCAGAGATAGGGTCAATATCAGGTTGGACAGAACGGCACAGGGGAGAGCAGGAGCAGTCTGTCTTGAGGCAAACGGGCATAACTGGGGAAGGAGAAAGTAGTAGTTGGATCCCAATGACAAACTCTAATGACAAGCAACTACCCAGAATTGGTCTGCAGACCTTGTAAACACTCTTTAAGCATTTCTCAGAAATACCTGGAAACAGGAGCCTGGGAAAAGACAGTATTTGTGCCATGACAAGAGACGGAGTTGAGGCCACAGTGATTTGGGCATTACAGGGATGTGTGAAGTTTGGACATTCGGATTACCAATCTCTTCTTTCCAGCGCTCACAACCACCTGCAAGATGATTGCATCATCTTAGAGGAGAGCAGGGCTCAGGGGAATGCCACCCTTAGGCTACAGGGCAAGTAAGCAGGTGGGGTTGGGTCCAACGTCAGTCTATTCCGCCATGCTACCTCCCTGGATAAAACTCACTTGGGAGCTTCCTTCCGAGACCTCCGAGAAAGAAAAGCTCATGTCATTTTCTTCCACTCCAGGGCCAGACTTTGGGAGAATAACCTGAGGACTAGGCGGGGAATGGCAACTACAGGAAGAAAAGAAGAAAAAACAAACAAACAAACACCTTTCACTTAGAAACTGAGGTCTCTTGTTGTATCATGTAACTTCCCACTTCCTCATACAAATCAGCATCTCTTTTTTTCTCCTTCAAATAAAGTTCTCTTTTCCCTTTTGAAGCCAGTCTCATACCTAACCCTTCTCCCTTCCTCTCAGACCTTGATCCACCTCTCTCTCTCTCTCTCTCTCTCTCTCTCTCTCTCGTACATTATATCTTGTCCCTGCTTCCCATCCCTATGCATACAAATATCTTCTCATCTTTCCCAGTTTAACCCACTGCTTCAAACCCATATGTCCCTCTAACTATGCCACAATTAACTTTCCTACAGTTATCTGTACCTTCTCATTCTCAACTGGCTTATACCTCCATTTATGTCACCCTACGGTCCTGATGAGTATTTTTTAAAGTCTCTTAAAATTAAACTCCGGGCACATGGGTGGCTCAGTCATTGAGCATCTGACTTCAGCTCAGGTCATGATCTCAGAGTTCGTGAGTTCGAGCCCCATGTCGGGTGAGCTTGAGCCCCGAATCAGGTGAACATGAGCCCCCTTTCAGGTAAAAACACGAGTCCCACTTCGGGTGAGCCCCAAGTTCTATCTATCTCTTTCTGCCCTTCACTCACTTGTGCCCTCTCTCTCTCTCTCTCTCTAAGAAAAATGAAACATATAGAAACATATATAAAAATGCATAGAACTGGACAATACAAAGAATGATCACACAGTGAACACATTTATGTATCTGCCACTATGTTAAGAATGAGGACATTCCAGCACCCAGAAGCTCTATGGTATCCTTCCAGTCATTATTTCCTCCTTCCTCCGTAAATCTGCCATCATCCTGGCTTTTCATACTATATATATTAGTTTTGCTTGTTTTTAACTTTATATATTGATGGAACCTTACATTATGTGCTCTTTCATGTCTGGTTCTTTGGCCCAACGTCACATTTGTGTGACTAGCCATGTTGTGTGCCACAGTGGTTTATTGATGTTTTTCACTGCTGCATAGTACTCCATTGTAAGAATATGCCACAGTCCATCCATTTCACTGTTTATGGACACTTGAGATTATTTCCAGTGTGAGGCTATTTCAAGTAGGCTTTCCATGAATATTTGTGTATGCCTTTTTAGTTGTACACGTGCACATATTTCTTTGCCTGTTTTTAAAGGGAGGAAGTGATTTGGTCTGGACCGCCATAAAATAGGTTGAGAAAATTAAGGCACGACAATATTCAACCGACTGGACACGTTGATCATGAACAACTGTTGTACTTACACAGAGATGCATGAGACACCAGCCAAGAGGAGATACTTGGGGAGGAGGTGTCCTTGCGTGTGGGAACACACAGAGAATAGGGAACAGAAACAGACTGTGTAATTAAGTACAAAATTGCATATGCCCAGAGTAGAGGCCAACTTTTAGAACCTTCTGGCAAAGACTAGACAGTTTAATACCAGGGCTGGATTCTCCACTCCTGCTCACCCACCCTGTCTGTGACAGGAGAGGTACCTGGAGGCCATGCGTGGGTGACAGAAAGGAGGTGTAGGTCTGAGGGTCCTTTCTATAGAGCCCAGACATATTTCTGCCAGTGTCTTCTGCCTTGTGCCTCTCACACGTGAAACTGAGGCTAAAACCTCTGTGAATGCAGAAACTTCAGATAGACTCTGCACACGCCCCACCCTTCCCACCCTACAGGTGCAGGTCTGGGAGGAAGAGGAGAGCCAGGCAGGTGGCCCAGAAGCAAGTGGGGCTTATCAGATGCAAATTTTCATGTCTGACAACTAAAGCTTGAAGTCTCTGCGTGTTCGTTCGGAATTCAATGAGTACGAGAAGGGCGGAGGAGGAGCTGAAAGGAAGGCTCTATGGGGATTTCGGATTAGACCAGGAGTGTGGATAGCTGCAGCTGACATCACCATCACCACCCTCATCATCACCATCATCATCACCATCCCTTACATTTGTATCACATGATAGTCTACAAAGAGCTTTCTGTTCCTTAGCATTCACGTGTCTGTGGGCTGGCGGGGCAGGGTTTACTCCCACTTTGCTGAGCTGCCCAAGCACACTCTGGACGCAAGTCAGGGTCAGATCCCTAAGGGTTCTTCCAGTCCCTCCTCGGGAGCCCGAAGGGCTGTCGTTGGCTCGTTGGTTCTTAGGGAAGTGAAATAGGGAAAAGAGCGAGGGACACGTGCCCTATGGGTGCAAGGACACAGAAAGCATAGGACACAGAAGGATATGGCCAGAGGCTACAGCAGTTGCGGGGTGGGGAAAGATGGAAGGGTGGAAGGTGTGCCGACTCTGAGATAAGTGGAGCCACCTGGAAAGGGCCCCGGTGCCCACAGGGCACTCCCAGCCGGTGCCGAGAAGGTAGGGCGTGACCGCGTCGCACCCGCGTGTTTGGGGACTGCGGGCTCAGGCAAGTCGAGCTTCCCGGGGCGCCCCACGGAGGGTGGGAGCGCGGTGGCACCGCCCCCTCCCGGACGCGCGTCGAGCGCCCTCTGTCACCCCACGCCGCTCCGCCGGGGGCGGGGGGGGGGGTGCCCAGGGCAGAGGCGGCCCGCCCAGGTGCGCCGGGGTTTGGCCCGCCGTCCGGAAGGTGCGCCGCCCGGTCCCGGGCCTGTGCCCTCGGCCTCCCCCCCCACCCCCCCGCGTGAAAGCGAAAGTGCCGGGTCCGCGAAGGGCGAGCTCCGGGGGCGGGGCCGGCGCGGACCCGGGACGGGCGCCGGGCACTCGCCGGGCCATGGATGGGCTCGGCCACCGCCTCCGAGCCAGCCTGAGACTGAAGCGCCGCCGCGGGGGTTAGTGCGGGGCCGGGGCGCGGGGGCGGGGAAGCCGGGGGCCGGGCCTCGAGGCTGGCGGGGCGGGGGCCGGGAGAGAGGGGGGGGGGAAACTTGGGGGGGGGGCGACTGAGGGCCACTAGGAGCGCAGGCCCCGCGCCAGGTGAGCCGGAGAGGGGGCGCAGGTGGAGGGGACGTGGCGAGGTGGCGCCGGGGTCGCAGATCGAAGGGGCGCCCAGGCCCGCGGGGGCGAGGGGGAGGCGGCGGGCCGAAGGAAGCCGTTGTGGGGCCCCGGGGCCACGTGTCCTCCCAGCCAGGAAGCTTGTGGTGCAACCGCAGTGTGCTTGAGGCGCCCTCCTGGAACCCCAGCCCCGCCCCGCCCGCTGCGCTCCTCGGAAACTCCGCTCCCCCGACGTGACCGCCCCCACCTGCGGGCGGCGGGGCCCCGGAGAGTGTGGCCCCCGGCAGACCTGGGAGAGTGCCTGCTCTGCGGGGCCTTAGAGCCTGCGAACCAGACAGGGCACGCCTGCCCTGGCCGCTGACACCCCCACCCCCAGGTGAGGGGGAAAGAATTCCTCCCGTCCAGGGTTGTGGGGACTCCAGTAGAAGTCACTTCCTTTCTTCCTAGCAGGGGCGCTGGGCTTTGCAAGAACACAATTGGGAATTCATTCATGTTTTCATTCATTCAACAAACATTTATTTCGGCTTGCCGGTAGCCAGTCCTGAAGTGTCCTTTAGATACTTTGCCCAGAGGTCGCACCTTCTGAGCAGAAAGGAGTCGGTTGGAAGGTAAATCGGGTCACTCCCAGACAGCCTTCTAACATTGGCAGTTGAAAAGTCCCCTTCCTACGCCAGGCCCCCGAATTGGGCAGATCTGGGGTGAGACACAGGTGCTCCTTCTGCCCTCCCTCCTGCCACCCCCCCACCCCCCACCCCCCTCACTCCCAGACTATTTCAGAGACAGGAATGGGGGCAGGGCTCTGGACGGCAAGGGTTGGCACAGAGTTCGGCCATTCTGACCTCGCTGGTGTCCTCCTTTCTCTGGAGAGTACTGGCCTGGGCTCTCGTGGACTCCCTCAACCCTCAGAAGGCTGTGTGAATGGCAGAGTTCTGCTTTTGGCAGCCCAGAGGAGACATTCCAATTGTTCCCACCCCAGCCCCCAAAGTGGGCTGATCATGGTGTCTGGGCATCAAGGAGGAGCTGTGAGGTGAGCAGCCCGTGTTCGCTGTCCTGAGCTTGGCCACCTGTCGGGCCAGGAGAGTGTGCTCTCTTCGTCTTCCATACCATCCTTCACCTTTCTGGGGAGTTCCCGCATCTTCTTGTCCCTTTTGGCCTCAGGGCAGTTGTGTGGTAAGAAGTGTGTGTGTGCGTGTGTTTATGTGTGTGCACGTACACGCATGTGTAAATCATCCTGGCGGGAAGAAGTGGCAGTGGTAGTGGTCCTGAGTGGAGAGCAGCTGAGCTAGGAAAGGAAGAGCCAGCCTTCTACATCAAAGTTCTAAAAAGTCCCCTTACCTATAGTCTAGCTGGTTTTGTGACTTTAGTCAGGTGGCCGTGGGAGGGGCTTCCTGGTAGAGGAACAAGTGTAACCAGACTCTCGACTTCCCTAGAAGGGGTGGCTCCCTCCTCAACTAAAAAACTCAGGACTGTGATTGCACTCCAGGGCACCAGGGATTAAATGAGATGACCTATATTAATAGGATGAATGTTTTCCTTCTTTTTTTTTTTTTTTAATTTTTTTACATTTATTTATTTATTTTTGAGAGACAGAGAGAGACAGGGTGCAAGCAGGGGAGGGGCAGAGAGAGAGGGAGACGCAGAATCCGAAGCAGGCTCCAGGCTCTGAGCTGTCAGCACAGAGCCCGACGCGGGGCTCAAACTCACAGACCTCGAGATCATGACCCGAACCGAAGTCGGACACTCAACCGACTGAGCCACCCAGGCGCCCGTAGGATGAATGTTTTCTGTTCAGCTTTTCTCTTCTGTTGATAAACCTCTTTGAAAGGGAGAAGAAAGCAATCCTTTTCTGGATTTCTTGGGCTTCAGCCCAAAAGTCTGGTAATCTCTTTTGTTTGATTTTGTGAGTTTTGCTGTTCTCCTGGCTCTGCTGATAAAGCAGGAGGAAATGGGCTGAAAATGCAACCCAAAGGGTTCAGGGAAAGGCATAATTTCCTGAGGTTCTGGAATGGTCCGTGAAAAGATTTGGGTTCTCAAAGACCTTTGTAAACGGGAGGCAGCCCACATTTGTGGAATGTTTGGTGTGTACTATATCTAAAAGGCAGGAGCATAGACATGGGACTCTCATAATTCCTACCCACCCCCCCCCCATTCTGTTAATAGTCCCTGAATAGCCCCTGACTTGTTCTGTGACTCAGTTTCCCCATCTGTATGAGGAAGATGCTTGTTCCTCAGGTGGTGAGGGTTGTACAACAAGTCTGTGCAGGTTGTAAGGCGTGGTGACAGTTCTGAGTATTCTGGGTCATTGTCCTCACCATGACAGAATCTGTCACATCCTTACTTGTGGGTTCTCCCCACGAGTCGTGTCTGGGGCCCCTGAGTCCTGGCTTTTACTAGTCCCACAAAAGCCAATCTGGAGCTCTTAAGAAGAAGGCAGCCATCTCCCCCTTTCAAGCAACCCACTTTCCTCCAGTGGGCTGCTAATTCTTTGCTGGAGTGGCAAACACTGATACCAAACCCTTTTGCTTCCTGGTCCCTTTTAGAGTCAACTTTCTGACAAAGTCCTCTCTGACCCTGGGCATTTACTCATTCGTAAGTGACTTATTGTTATTTTTCTCTCTTCCCCAGCCTCCTAGCTCTAGATACCACTAGAGCCCAAGGGGCCACCTGCTCTGCTTTTAGCTTGGGCAGAACTATTGACCTGGCTCAACGGGGAAAAAGCCTGAGCAGGAGTGGGGGTAGGGCAGAGATCACCCAGTTGCTTTCCATTGTCACCGAATGCCCCTCAAGCTGCTGAGGCTACCGGTCCGTCCCCTACTGTAGGCCAGGGAGACTGTCCTGAGTCAGTGCTTCCTATTTGGGAAGTGGGATCCTTTGCTGGAGCCCTGGAACAGTTCCCGTGAGAGAAGTCAGACTTCGGATATATTGCAGGGGGGTGTGGGTGCGGTGAGAGATGCATCGCTGTAGATCATCCTGAAGTATCAGGAACTCTCCAGCTCAGAGATGGATTTGTTCTCTATTTTACCTCCAGGAGAGGAGGCTTTTACGTTCGTATCAATTTCCAGAACTCTCTCATGCTAGAACGGTTTTTTTCCATTTAGAGAATTAATGGACTGGCTCTATTTATCTTAATCAAGGGAGGCAGTGGTATGCTGGCTGTGGGGAATATTTGGTCCTATCCTCTTGCTTGCAGTCCTGAAGTCCTGGAAACTCCTGAATGCAGCATGGGGCCTTGCAGGGGTTTGGGGCGGTAGCGGACCAAGTTGAGATGTGAAAGGTCGGGAGTCAAAGTTACGGGGATATAAGATCCCTGTCCTGGGGTTGGTGAAGTTCCAGTGCCCACAGTCTGATGCTCTTAGGCATTCTTCACCGTCCCGGAAGTTGTAAATAAACCCGTTGCACAATCCGCAGCCCAGAATTCACAGCCCTTAGCCCAGAAAGCAGCTGGGCCTTGGAGGTGTTTGCTCATGACCTTTTCTCTCGCCACACCCTGGGGCTCTTGGGAGGAGCTGAGGTCTGAGCTGCAGTGCCAGGATGCTGCCTCTGTTGGTGCGGGCCTTCTGCTGCCTTCCTGGGTCCCGTCACATCCTTCTTGCTCAGCCATTGGGTGCTCAGCATGGAAACTGCCGTCCCCCGTTTGGAAGGCAGCACATGGCTTGGCTTCACGGAGTTGTGGTTGGAGCCTGAAGCGGCCCCTCTCTCAGACTCTCTGTAGCCGGTCTGTAGGAGGGAAGGGAAGCACTCCAATGCCCTGCAGGTTCGAGAAGATGGAAGGACAAGTGGTAGGCACGATGCTCAGGCTGTTCCGCAACCGGCTGCCCCGACTCCGAGCAGGTCTGGACTGGATTACCCACTTCCTGTTTTCTAGGGTGACCCTCTTGGATGGGGCTGTTTCTTCCTTGAAATGCTTCTTCCTTTTCTTACATGTAGAATCTTTATAGTTTGACCTCCATCTGGTCCCCTGTGTGACTAGACCAGAATACTTCCCCTACTGGATTTTAGAGCTGGTCATGCCCCCCATGGGGGGGTTTGTGTGGTCACAGGCACGTGGCTCTGGGACCTGTTCTGCTTTGGATACATGTCCGCTCAGGGCTTACTCTTTCAGGTACTGCCCTGGGCACCTGTGGGTGGGCACAGTCTCTGCCTCTGGGGCATAGGGCCTCCCAAGCAGCTCCCCAGTCCCTTTCCTTGGCATCCAAATCAGTGGCTTCTGTCCTCCTCTTGGCTCCCTGGGTTTTCAAATCTCCCAGGGCAGTCACGGAAACTGCCCAGTTGGTTCTGACCCTGTTGCAGGCCCTGAGGAGCGGGGAAGGCTCCGGGGACCTTAGCGTTGGCCTGGCGGCCCCGAGGTGCACAACTTGCCGGGAGCCACACAGGCTCCACCTGGGGCATGGGCTGCGGAGATACCAAGTGGGGTCTGGTGTCTTGGTTTCAGGAAGTCGCCAGGACAACCTGAGGGAAGCTGCGAAGGAACCAGAAAGGGCCCCGGAGCACTGTCTGTCCACCTTTGCTGGAGGGCAGCACTTCTTTGAATACCTCTTCGTGGTTTCCCTCAAAAAAAAGAGTTCAGGGCGTGACTATGAGCCCACCATCACCTACCAGTTTCCCAAGGTAAGGACTGAAGGAGGGGGCAGGGGGAGCCCGGGTTTGGGTGTTTGAGAGGGGGGCGGTGCCAGGGCTCAGGTCTAGAGCCGCCTTGCGCTCCTCCGCTCCTGTTTCCTTCAGGCCCAGCCCTGTTTCCTGTTATCACCCACAGAATCTAGGTCTGGCTTCTTTGTGAGGACCTGACCTGGGCTCCCTGGCCGGGAGACCAGGCTGGTTCTTCTGCCCCTTTTGGGGCCTCCTAGTTCTTCCAAATTCCATCCTTAGTCATCCTTCTCTGTAGAGAAGCTTACCTTCTGCCAGACCTCCTTGCGGGCATCCCCCTCCCTGGGGTGGGTGGGAAGGAGAGGGTGGGGCGGGCACACAGCTGGTGGGCAGGCTCAGCCTGTGGCCACAGCCCAAACACCAGGCTCCTTCATGTCTGCTCCCGCACTGCGGTCAGGGGCGGGCGTAGGGCATCCTCATTGACCCTGCCGGCCCGGCAGCTGAGCTGGCCACCTGTCCTCTCTAATGTGGTGGCTCTCTCACGTGGCCCCTCCAGGAGGCCAGGCAGCCTCTGGGCCTTTCTATACCAAGTGAGGCCCTGGCCCCCTTCCTGCCTATGTGGGTCCTTAGGATACTGATGTCTAACTCAGGCTCATGAAGACTCAGCCGTGGGGCTGGTCGGACCCTGAATGAAGTCCCTGTGCAGAGTGACAGGCAGAGGCACGTTGAGCCCCCATGCCAGCAGGAAAGCTTATTCTCAAACCGCTTTAGAGCCTCAAGAGCAGCCCGCCAGCCCTCAAGCCCTCTCCTCCTGCCCCTGCCCCCACAATTCACTGGGCTCTTCCCCTGTTTCCTATAGCGAGAGAACCTGCTCCGGGGCCAGCAGGAGGAGGAGGAACGGCTGCTCAGTGCCATCCCCTTGTTCTGCTTCCCAGATGGGAATGAGTGGGCACCGCTCACTGAGTACCCCAGGTAATTGCCCGGGCCTGGGACAGAGGAACCTGGGACTGGGGGAGAAGGGACACGTGTGAGCCATGTGGGTCCTGTGGCTCCCTCACTTGGTGTGGATGCCAGTTCTCACCAGCTTCTCGCCTGATGGGGAGGGGCTGTAGTCAATCCATTTATAAACATCTCTCCTGGAGTCCCCCAAGGCCAGGGATCTTAGCCAACTCGGTCAACCGGCCTGTCACCTCTGTCCAGAGAAGGGCGAGGTTCTCTCACCTGTCCCGGGAATGACAGTCGCCATGTTTTGGCTGCTTCTGGCAGAAGCTGGACTCAGCGGAAGGCCTTTGGCTTCAATGAAGGCAATGTGGCAAAGTCCCTTTCAGCATCAGCCCTGGTTTTTGGCTGCCCGAGTTCGCATTTTGGCTTTACCACTTTTGAGTCGAATGACCTTGGATAAGAACCACCTTTGCGGCCTCAGTTCCTTTGTCTTTCAAGTGGGGATCGTAATTGAACCTACCTCAAAGGGTTGTTTCGACAATTAAACGAGGTGGTGCGTTTAGAGCTGGGAGCCAATAAGCACATAATAAATTACTGGTGTTATTATTACTCTCAGGATTAATCAGCAGCTCCCCTCTGCCCCCCTGACCCTGCTCAGCATCTCTCTGAGGCTGTCGCCTTCCTGTTTTAGGGTCTAGTGGGCAAATGCAAACCATGTGTGTGCTCTTCTTCAGGGAGACCTTTTCCTTCGTTCTGACCAACGTGGATGGGAGCAGGAAGATTGGATACTGCAGGCGCCTCTTGGTCTGTGCTGCTCAGAACTGCCCCCTCCTCTCTGCAGCCCGCTCGGCTCCACAGCTGGGCTTGCTCAAGCTTCAGCTGCAAAAGCCAAGGCTCCTTGGCAGTGGTGGTTGCGGGGAGCGCACGGCCCAGCACCTGCTGCCATGTTAGTGCCCTCTGCAACCCTGCAGGAACGGGGACACTTGCCCCTCCTTGCCCACCCAGGGGACCTTTGCTGGCCATGCTTTGGTCTCTTCTCTCCCCAAGCTTCTGACATCTCCCTGTGTGGGAGGCTCCTGCGTAATCCCCTCTCCACCTTCTGTACCCAGGCCTGGCCGCCTTGGCCCCCAGAGCCTCCCAGAGCATAGACTGGGGCTGGACGATGATTCTTGGGTCTCAAGAGGATTCTCCAAGTCACTTTTACAGTGCTGTCCTCCCTCGCCATTCCCTCATCTCTACAGCACACTTGCTCCCTTTCTCTGCGGGCCCCACATGGTGCTGGTGCTGACGGTGGCAGGGCTTGGCCCCCTCAAGGCCATCTTCTTTTGACCGTGGTGGCTGTTCTGGCCTCCCTGCTGCCTGCGCCACGAACAGAAGCTCTGCACAGCCAGGGGCTTCTCCGTCTGGCCCGCCTTTCCCCATGAGTCCCCTAGTCCCAGCCACCAGCCGTGTGCCCTGTCAGCCCCAGTTGGGAGAAGCCCTGGGGAGGCTGCGGCATTGAAGGAGCCTGTCTGTCCCTCCCCAGCCCGCCGGCCGTGGCCCTCGCCTTCCCAAGGTTTACTGCATCATCAGCTGCATCGGCTGCTTCGGCCTGTTCTCCAAGGTAGAGGTGGAGCGGGATTCCTTGGGGCCTGTTTGGCCTGTTCAGCCTCCAGGTCGGCCTGGCCGCCTGACCTGTCTGTGCTCCCTGGGCCCTCA
Source organism: Felis catus (assembly GCF_018350175.1). Classification (NCBI taxonomy): domain Eukaryota; kingdom Metazoa; phylum Chordata; class Mammalia; order Carnivora; family Felidae; genus Felis; species Felis catus. The sequence continues at coordinate 94,859,712 of NC_058375.1, read as the reverse complement.
GTGGACTTCTTTTCTCACAGCCGGGGTCGATCCTAGGCACACTTGGGGAAATTGAGGCAGAGAGGAGCTTGGGCTCCAGAAAACTGGGACTTTCTCCCCTGCAGAGAGCCCACGCTCCCCCTCTGGTCGGGTAAGAAAGCAGCTGGAGCAGGACAGCAGGGAAAGCCCCAGGTTAGGGGGCGGGAGTTTCCCGTTTCCTCATCTGTCAAGGGCGTGCAGTGATGGCTCACCTCCCTGGCTTAGGGCCTGACACGAGGCTCGAATGAAGCCACATGAGAAATGCAGAACACTGAACAAGTGTGAAGACGGCTGCTCTACAGGGGGGCCCCGAGACTCCCCGTGAGCCCTCTGAGGGGGGGAGGTCCCTAGGACTGCTGGAGCTAACTGCAGGGCCTGTGCACCCGAGTCAGGCCTCAGAATGGACAGGCATGTCTTGGTGGCCACGAAAGAGCTTCAATGTGCTCTGCCCCCAGCAGGATCTTCAGAGGGTGAGGGCAGGACGCTGTGAGCCTTTGCTTGGTGGAGTGTTCATCTGGGCTGGGTTCTTGGGGATGCAGTCTGGCCCTGGCCCTGGCGAGTCTCCGGTGGAAGTCGGAGGGCAGAGTAACACCCAAGAGGCCCAGGGTTCTAGGCTCCCACTGCACCCAGCATCCCAGCGTGACGAGACATGGTACCACTGTGTGCGGTGGTTGGCTCTGGGATGACTGCCGGGGGGAAGGCGGTCACGTGGTGCCAGGAAAAGGGAGGAACGGACTGGTAGGGAGAGGGTGAAAGGAAGAAGGCGACAGGCCTCCTGCAGGAGAGAAACAGCAGACTGGGCTCTGCCGGGGAAGGGAGGGAAGCCTGGAAGGTCCACGGGGATTGGCTGGATCGGTGCAGGGCGGGAAGACGCACGCACGGGGGTCTCTGCCACTTCCCGGTGGCATCCCTCTGAGCCGTTTCCTTGCAGATCCTGGATGAGGTGGAGAAGAGGCACCAGATCTCCATGGCCGTCATTTACCCGTTCATGCAGGGCCTCCGAGAGGCGGCCTTCCCTGCCCCCGGGAAGACTGTCACCCTCAAGAGCTTCATCCCCGACTCGGGCACTGAGGTGGGTTACGGAGTGCGTGAGCCCCAGCTTCGGTGGTACCGCTGTCACGGTCATGCCATCCCCCCCCCCCCCCCCCCCCCCCCCCCCCCCGGTTAACACACCCAGACTGAGCCAGGCCAGGACTGGGGCCTGACTAGAAGGATTGACAGAGCTGAAAATCAAACCCACGTTTTCTGACCCTCCCAACCTGATGCTCCCAGGGACCTACTTACTGTTTGGGCCACCAAGACTTGTATTTATAATAAATAAAACATGCAAGCTAAGGTTTCTGGTGCTAGAATGGACTGTGCCCCCAGCCCCAAACGGCCATTTCTCCCCATTACCACCCTTATCTTCCCATGTGTGTGTCCAGTATCACTCCCTCATGGCCTCCCATCTGTCTACTTGTTATCATCCCTCCCCACCCCTGTGTCCCCACCCATGCCACACAGGGATGCTGTCACTGCAGGCACAAGGCTGTCTCTTCCAGTCCTGCCCCCTGGGACTGTGGAAGGTCGGCCTGCCTCTCTGAACCTTGGCTTCCCTATGTAAAAATGAGGGGAGGAGCTAGGCCTTTTCACAGCCTCCATAGAATGCTTGCCCTACACCAGGCCACGCAATTTTCTGGATACAACTCGGTGAATACAATGAATAGGATTCCTGACCTCCTGGAGCTTAAAATCTAGTGGAGGAGACAGACGCTAAATAAGGAAAGACACAAATAAGTATGTAATTTAAAGTGACGAAAGGGGAGAAACCAGATGCTCCGTGCGAAAATGATGGAAACACACGTCCAATTAGGCGGGCCTCTGAGCCAGAGGGAGGAGGAGACAAGCAGAAGGGTGACCTGACCTGTGAGGACCCTCAGGCAGGAAGAGCAGACTGGAAAGGGGGACGGGGTCGGCATGACCCTCAGAGCTAAGGGAAACCACCGAAGTGCTTCCAGCAGGGGGGAGGCCGGATCAGATGTAGCCAGGAGAGTGGAGGGGAGGCAGGTGGAGACCCAGCGTTCCACGGTCTGCGAGTTTTCAATGTGGTGACACCTTCTCTCTCCTTGGTTCCCCTGCAGTTCATCTCCCTGACACGGCCCCTGGACTCCCACCTAGAACACGTGGATTTTAGATCTCTGTTGCACTGTCTCCGTTTTGAGCAGATCCTTCAGATATTTGCCTCTGCAGTGCTGGAGAGAAGAATCATCTTCCTGGCAGAAGATCTCAGGTGGGTCCACCCGCTTTCCTGGGGCCGACTGGCTCCCCTGGGTTGAGGGGACGGACCGGAGGGTTCTCTAAGGGAATCAGGCTGTAGGACCTTGACGCCCACCCTCCTGCCTCCAGGTCTGATTTTGCACTAAGCCTCCTAGAGAAACAGCTGTTGCAATTCCCCTGCTTCTGCCTCCAAACTTGATTGCTGTCTAAGGGTGAAGAAAGACCCAGATTTGGCTCCAGGCAGAGACCAGTCAGGGTGGGTGCAGATGTGATTCTGCTCCTGATGGCTTAGGGAGAGGAAGAAGGTGTATATAGGTTTGGAGGTCAAAAGCCCATCATCCCCCCCTTTTTTTTTTAAGTTTATTTATTTATTAGAGAGAGAGAGAGAGAGTGCAAGCAGGGGAGGGGCAGAGAGACGGAGAGAGAATCCCAAGCAGGCTCCATGCTGTCAGTGCTTAGCCCAACACGACACTCAATCCCACAAACTGAGATCATGACGTGAGCCAAAATCAAGAGTCAGACACTCAGCCGACTGAGCCACCCAGGCGCCCCCAGCCCATCATCCTTAATGGCAGACACATCTCATCTATCCATTTTTTCACTCATTCAACAAACATTTATTGTGTGTCAGCTGTCTGCCAGATGCCAAACGTCAGGAAGATACAGACAAACAAGACATGGTCTTTGACCCTAGGGGATGTAGGAATCTGTAGTGGTTGAATGCACAGGTGTTGAAATCAGCAGGGCAAGGTTCAAGTCCAAACCATTCTTCTACCTTTAACTGTGTGCTTTCCCTTAGGGTAGTTTCTTGACTTCTTGAAGTCATAGTCTCCTTATCTGTAAAATCACAATAAGGATCATACCTACCTTATAAGCTTCTGCCGAGGATCAAATGACACAGTGCACCACCTCCCTGCCAGGCATGCACGTAGCCCGGAGTGTTATATTAATTTCAGGTGTACAACATATTGATTCGACAGTTCCATACGTTCCTCGGTGCTCCCCGAGATAGGTGTAGTCACGGCCAGTCACCCTGCAACATTATTACAATGTTGTGGACTCTCTTCCCTACGCTGTACTTTTCATCTCCGTGACTTGCTTATTTTTATAACCAGAAGTTTGTACCTCTTAACTCCCTTCACTTATTTTGCCCATCCTCCCTCCCACCTCCTCTCTGGCAACCACCAGTTTGTTCCCTGTATTTATGGGTCTGTGTCTGCTTCTGTTTGTTGTATTGTTTTTTAGATTCACGTAGAAGTGAACTCATGCAGTATTTGTCTTTCTCTGTCTGACTTCTGAATTTTTTTTTTAATGTTTATTTATTTCTGAGAGAGAGAGAGAGACAGAGCATGAGTAGGGGAGGGGCAGAGAGAGAGGGAGACACAGAATCCGAAGCAGGCTCCAGGCTCTGAGCTGTCAGCACAGAGCCTGACGCGGGGCTCGAACTCACAAACCGTGAGATCATGACCTGAGCCGAAGTCGGTCGCTCAACCGACTGAGCCATCCAGGCGCCCCTGTCTGACTTCTTTCATTTAGCATAGTACAAGGTCTAGGTCCATCCATGTTGGTATGAAATTGAAGGGGCGCCTGGGTGGCTCAGTCGGTTAAGCGTCCGACTTCAGCTCAGGTCACAATCTCGCCGTCCATGAGTTCGAGCCCCGTGTCGGGCTCTGTGCTGACAGCTCAGAACCTAGAGCCTGCTTCTGGTTCTGTGTCTCCCTCTCTCTCTCTGACCCTCCCCCGTTCATGCTCTGTCTCTCTCTGTCTCAAAAATAAATAAACGTTTAAAAAAAATTAAAAAAAAAAGAAATTGCAAGATTTCATTGTTTTCGTATGGCTAATATTCCTTTGTGTATGTGTATGTATCAACTCTTTTTTATCCATTCACCGAGCGGTGGACGCTTAGGTTGTTTTCGTATCTTGGCTCTTGTAAAAGAGTGCTGCAGTAAACCTAAGGGTGCATACAGCTTTTCAAATTAGTGTTTTTGTTTTCTTTGGATATACACACAGCAGAATTATTGGGTTCTGTGGTATTTTGGTTTTTAACTTTTGGAGGGACCTCCATACTGTTTTCCACAGTAGCTGCATCACTTTCCATTCCCACCAACAGTGAATGAAGGTTCCCTCTTCTCCACATCCTCTCCACCACTTGCTATCTCTTGTGTTCTTGATACAAGCCGTTCTGATTAGTGTGAGGTTATATCTCATTGTGGTTTCCATTTGCATTTCCCTGACGATTAGTGGTGCTGAGGATCTTCTCTGTGTGTCTTCTTTAGGAAAATGGCTATTCAGGTCATCTGCCCATTTTTTAATCACATGACTGTGATGATTTTTGGTGTTGACTTGTGTGAGTTCATTATATATTTTAGATATTAACCTTTTATTGGTTATGTCATCCTCAAATCTTCTCCCATTCAGTAGGTTGCCTTTTCATTTCGTTGACGGTTTCCTTTGCTGTGCAAAAGCTAGCTGTTACCCTTCATGATAAGTTCAGAGTTGCATATATCCCTGTACATAGTCAAAGAAGGGGACTGTCATGTCTTGGTCTGTGCCTCTTACGGGCCTCAAGTCTGAGAAAGACATGGGGAGACATATGATAGAAGAGGAGGAAAATATCATAAAACAGTAGGAGGCTGACCTTTTATTCATGTCTGGGGAGGGAGAAAGCCAAGGATATTGGACTGACAACCCTGGTTCTATCTTTTAGGGAAGAAGAAAAGGAGGTTAGTTTAGGGGCTCAAATGTTAGGCCAGAGGGTCAGGGGAATGTCATGGGTATTAGGGGAAAGGAAGCGTGTAGGGTTTGAGGTCTCTGGGCTGAACATTCTATAAAAATCAGTGACCGCCAAAAAGGCACTCGTTGTAGGCTAAATCCTTGAGGGAAGTGGTGGCATCTTCTGCTCTGGAAATAGTGTTCCCACTTTCAACCCTGTAGAAAAATACGAAGTTTCTCTTGTGGCTGGAGCTGGGCTTCCTCCTTTTCCCCTGAGATCAGTGTTTGGGAAGTGAAGGTGATTCCAGGTGCCTGCTGGCCTGGGCACGGGCCAGAGCAGGCAGGACTCGCCTCTCAGGTGCTCACTTTCTCCAGGGAGGTTCCCCCCCCCCCCCACTTCCTTCCCACACTGAGCTTGTCAGACCCCTGAAGCACAGGCAGGGAGGAGACTTCCAGTCAGCCTAAGCCCGGCTAGACCCTCAGGGACTCAATCTTTGTGACTCAGGAAGTGCAAGCTCCATTCCAAGAACTGAAACACGGTTTCTGTATCTGTGTTTTGATTGGCCTCGGGTTGGGTGTTGTTTGGAGAAATGGGGAGCCACGGAGAAGCCGTGGAGAGGAGTGGAGAGGACAGAGAACGGGCCGTGTGTGTGTGTGTGTGTGTGTGTGTGTGTGTGTGTTGGGGGTGTGGTGAGGCGTCTGCCTGAGCTGTGACCGAGGCAGGAATCATGCGGGGGAATGCTTCATTGGAAGGGTGGAGGGGCCACCTCTGTGGGACTTTCCGGGTAGGAATTGCCGGGCAAAGGTTCCTGGAATCTAGGAATTTCCCAAGCTCGCTCTGGCACCAACCTGTTAACTTTAAATAACCTCCGGTGGCCAGAGGGAGCCGTGAGAGGTAAAGACTACGTATGGGTGAGGGTGGATAGCCACAAGGAGGAAACACGGCTTCGCCTCTCTGCTGTGCCTCACTGTTTACGTTTGTCTCCTTAACTACACTGTGAGTTTGTTCAGCGGGGTCAGCGCCTTGTACTTCCTGGTGTCCACATCCTTAGCGCAGTGGTGAGCGTGTAGAAGGGCTCACTCAGTAAGCTGCTGGAGTGAAGGCATTTCCTCTTCCCCCCTCTCTGGAGCCACTAGTGTTTTTGTGCAGTGGGGAGAGGGGGCACCAACTGGGCGGGAAAAGAAGGGTCAGACAGAGGCCCCATCCTGGATGAGAGGAGCCTCGGCCGCTCCTGGCTTCTGTCCCCCGCGCTCCCTCCCCGCAGCCATCGGTAGTCCCAAGCTCTGCGACCGGCACGGCTCTAGACTTGCTCCTGCCGTGGGCGGGGGCCGTGGGGGGTGCGTCGTGGCGGAGGCGCAGGGAGGCCCCTCTGACTCGTGTTCTCTGTGCCCTGTCCCCAGCACCCTGTCTCAGTGCATCCACGCTGCCGCCGCGCTGCTCTACCCCTTCAGCTGGGCGCACACCTACATCCCCGTTGTCCCCGAGAGCCTTTTGGACACTGTCTGCTGCCCCACTCCCTTCATGGTCGGAGTACAAATGCGCTTTCAGCAGCAGGTTATGGATAGCCCCATGGAAGAGGTATGGTGCAGCAGGAAGAGGGCGTCGCTTGGAGCCGGGCACACCTGGCTTCGCACCTGGGCTCCGCCACTAACAGCCGTGTGACTCGGAGCAAGTTGCTTACCCTCTTTCAGCCTGAGCTGCTTCTCTGCAAAACGGGGACGGCAGTGTTCAAGTGCTAGGGGTTCTGGGGGAAAGAGCCTGCCGGAAAGCTCATAGCCTGGTGCCTAACGCATGGTTGATGCTCAGCACGTGGCTACTTCCTCCTCCCGGAAGATTTCCTTCTGGGCTTAAGGGGCGGCTTATTCAGGGGTCGTCCAGCGTCCTAGGTCGGTTGGCTCCAAAGGGCAGGCCCTGGGGTGTCCCATCACTCATCTGAATGGACAAGCGCAGCTGGTCTATACCCCACCACACCCCACTAGAATTCATTTGCGTTCCTTGCAAGGGAGCTAATGTAGCCCTCCTGCAAACGATGAGCCTTGATAAATGCAGATTTTTGCGGCGAGAGTTACCTTCTTCTTTTTTCTTTAAGGGTTATTTATTTATTTATTTATTTAGAGAGAGCGAGCGCATGTGTACATGAGCAGGGGCGGGGCAGGGAGAGCGGATCCCAAGCACACTCCACACTGTCAGTGCAGAGCCTGACGTGGGGCTTGAACTCAAACTGCAAGATCATGACCAGAACCGGAATCAAGAGGCCGACACTTGACCCACTGAGCCACCCAGATGCCCCACAAGAGTTCTCTCTCTGATTACCTCAGAGCTCACTTGGCTAATGAGGATATAGGTCCAGATCCCCCTTGGTTTTGTCAGCTTCTGGTTTCTTGGCGGTGGCCCAGACATGCCCAGAGGGCTGCGTGGTGAAAACGGGCATTGGTAGCGTAAAGCTATCTCCAGTGTTGGAAGAACAACTCAAAACATGCACTCTGCCTGTTCCCAAGATCGCCCGTTACTATAATCTCAGTTATGAGAGTTACTTAGGGATGTCTACACTGGCTAACCATTGACTTCTGTGCAAAGGGCTGACCAAGGGAAGAGGTGAGGTCTAGTGGGAAGCTACTGAAGAGGCAGGAACCAGCCTGAGGGGGAAGATTTCCCCCATTTGTGTAAGAAACAATGGAGGTCCCAAGAACTGAGTTGACTTATTCGAGGCCACACAGGCAATGATGGAACCTAGCACAGAACCAAATCCCCTCTTATACAATGTGTTGCTGGGAAGTAAAGAAGTCAGCTACTTCCCTTCCTAACTTCCCTGGCCTTCCCAGCCCTCCTCGTAAGTGCTGAGTAGACAGGACTTTTGAAGGAGCCTTTGCCATGTGACTAACTGGGTCAGAGTATTAGCCCCACGTTTAGCAAGGACTTAAAATATCCCAACCCTAGGAGTTATGAAACTTGCTGACACCGCAGTTCCGACTCCTCCCCGACAGCCAGGCAGGACGACACCCCAAGGCCTGCTGTGCAAGAGCCTTGGCCTGTTTTCGTCCTCAGCAGCTGCTCTGCGAAATGGGCAGGGGCCGAGGAAGGGGGAAGGCCAGGGGCCGCTGGGGCTGTGGGGGGGATTCTCTGGCGGCCCACATAAGCTCTCTGGAAGGGATTACTCAACAGACCGTAATATAGCGATTACTAGAAAGATTCTGGGGAACAACTTCACAAAAAAAATTCTTCATGCGTATTCTTAGCTCCCTGAAATGAACCACCTTCCCTGAATGAAGGCATGTGAGTCTATGTAGTCAAGTGATTTCAGGCCTGGACTAGTTCAACGTTTTCTCCCCTGATAATGGATATTTACAGTGCCTACTCTGTCTTTTGGCACACTTTCCGGTCCCTCTTTCCTTTTATTTGGAAGAACGGAGCATAGAAGGGATCATTCACCATATTGGCAAGACCAAGTGTCCACAAACTGCAAAGGGGAGCCCAGCAGGCCTTTAAATGACCAAGCCAGGCTTGTGGATCATGGCAAACTGTTGAGCACGTGCCCTACCTAAAGGGGGCAGCTGCACTCAGTTCCATCTGAACATGGTCCTTTAGAAACATGGACCAACCAGGGGTGCCTGGGTGGCTCTGTCGGTTAAGCGTCTGACTCCAGCTCAGGTCGTGATCTGTGAGTTCAAGCCCCGTGTCAGGCTCTGTGCTGACAGCTCAAGCCTGGACGCTGCTTTGGATTCTGTGTCTCCTTCTCTCTGCCCCTTCCCTGCTCATGCCTCTGTCTCTCTCTCTCTCTCTCTCTCTCAAAAGTAAATAAACGTAAAATAAGTTTTAAAAAAAAATAAGGAAATGTGGACCAACCAGTGTTAGAGTTCCTGACTTTTCAGGAGTCCTAAAACCAAGTTTAAGTGATTTTTCCCATTTTGAATATTGGAAACCAATATTGTTTAAACGTACTCTGAGGATCAAAGAAACAGATCAGCAGGTTGGAATCCCACCAGCAGGATGCCAATTTGTAATCTCTAGTCTGGACTGAGGGCCCCTCGGGCAGTGAGGGAGCCGGTAGCAGAACTCAACTGCCAGCCCTGTGCGTGCCTTCTCTGCAGCCTGCAGACACACACACGGTTTCCTCACCACTTCTCCTTCCCTATTCCTGTTGCCCCGGGCTCATTTCCTTCTCTTCCCATTTCCCGTGGGAAGGTCCAGAGCTCCCAGAGAGTTTTTAAACTAGGACGCCAGGAGATCATACAGAAAGTTGTTGCAAGCATCCAAAGATCAAAAGCCATCCACTGCTGTCCTAAATCTGACCAGAGGGCAGGGAGTTGAAGGAGGGTGGTGGAGAAAGGGATGCAGAACGTAGGACCCATCTAGGCTTGGAAATGGGCTCTACTAGTTCTAAGACCTTGGACAACTTTCTTGTTTGTTCCCTCACCTGCAAAATGGGGATAGTGCCTGCCTCTCCAGGACCGTGGGGAGAATTAACTGAGAGAAAACGTGCAAAGCCCGATCGTGTGTGCTGTGTGCTAAATGTTCCAGATCTAGAAGCCATTCCTGTGATCCGTGTTTCATTAAGAGTGACTGGCTGTGATTTCTCCCATGTTGTATTCCTTCCTACCTTAGCGCTCCTCCCCACCCCCTTCCTACACCCTCATTCCTTTTCCCCAGGAAGGGAACTGGGGTTTCCAAGGAGGGGAAGGGTGAGAAAGGAGGGTGTGACGCAGGAAAGGAGGATTGCAGTTGCCGATCTTGTTGCCATTTGGGCTGACAGGTACGGCCACAGGCAGAAATGCAGGTGGTAAGTGCCCCTGTGGTCTCTGATGGGAAGAGGGAAAACCATTTGCTCTCTTTATTTCAGGTCCTATTGGTGAATCTTTGTGAAGGGACCTTCTTAATGTCAGTAAGTATCTGGGCTCCGACCCCCCCTGCAGGCCCACCACCTGGTCTATCACACTCGTCTCTCCCGTGCTCCACCTCCTTCCACGTAGTTGAAGTGCATTTGCTGGGGGAGAACCCACGCTAAGACCATTCTATGAGGCGAGATAGGTGTTGATGTTTCTAAAGCAGGGATGTAAACCCAGTACCCCAGGGATATAGAGAAGACTTGCTAATGTTTACACTCAGACTCAAGACCCAGAGGCAGTGTCTGTTGTTTCTCTCTTACATGGCCAATTATTTGGGGGTAGAGTTGGGGTGTAGAATTCACACCCTCCTCACACTATCTGCCGATACACCTCCTGTGAAGACACCGCCTCCCTGACAGCTTGACGTCTGAGCTCTGTTCTGTCCTAGGTTGGTGATGAAAAAGATATCCTACCACCCAAGCTTCAGGATGACATCTTAGAGTCTCTTGGCCAGGGGATCAATGAGTTCGAGAGTAAGTCCTTGGTCCTCCTTATTTGGGTTTCTCCACAGAGCCTGAGGGCAGGATTCCCCACCACCCCTGCCCAGACTAAAATGGACTCACTCAGCAGTCCTGGGCCAGTCCCAGGTGCCTAGATTCTAGGGCCAGTCTGAGTGCAAGATGTCATTCTTCCTAAGCAGGGGTGGAGAACCCGTACCCAATCTCCTATTTTGATTGGTAATTATGAGGCCTACCCTGGCCGCTTCCCTGCGGTGAAAGCCACCTGGAGGCAAGAGTGGGTGGTTCTTCTGAGACGGCCTCTTGTGTATCTCCAGCAGCTTCCGAGCAGCTCAACGAGCATGTTTCGGGCCCATTTGTGCAGTTCTTTGTCAAGACTGTGGGCCACTATGCTTCCTACATCAAGCGGGAGGCAAACGGGCAAGGCCGCTTCCAAGAACGGGCCTTCTATAAGGCTCTGACCTCCAAGACCAACCGCCGATTTGTGAAGAAGTTTGTGAAGACACAGCTCTTCTCCCTTTTCATCCAGGAAGCTGAGAAGAGCAAGCACCCTCCTGCAGGTATGCGGTGACGGCCCCTATCATTCCAAGCCCAGAGAGGGTCACTGCCTCCAAGTCAGGTGTGGCCCGAGGATGAACAGCATGGTGTCTAGAGGCCCACAAAATAAGATGTAGTCTTGTCAGTGGGGTTGGAACAAAGTAACTTGAAGCCTCAGAAAATGCCTCTGGGCTGCCATTTGGTAGAACTTGCTCTTTGTTTTAATCTGGAGTTAATTTCTACTAACTATTCTATTTGTAGCCCCAGATTGGGGCCAAATTGAATACCTGGATCTCCAGAGGCCTGTGAGAACATGGGAGTCCTGGCGGAAATGTGGGTGTGGTGGCGGAGGAGACAGAGAGGGTATATCTGATCCCCGTTCCTGACCTCATCGTCGTCCACCTGGCCGGATTATATGCCTCTAACACCGGTTTCTGAACCCACAGGCTACTTCCAACAGAAGATACTTGAATACGAGGAACAGAAGAAACAGAAGAAATCAAGGGAAAAGACTGTGAAATAAGAGCTGTGGTCAAAAGAGGGGGACTGGACTCACGGGTCAGTTTTGGACTTTGGCCCCTGCCAGCACGGTGGGATTGGCAAAGCTCGCGGCCCCCAGAACCCACAGCCTTCTTCCGAGTCCTGGTAACCAGGTCTGGCGTCAAGCTGGTGTCTTGGGTTTGGGATCCCTGGAACCCAGGGTCCAGCTTTCCCAGGACCGTGGAAGGCTCGGACCTCCGTGCTCACGGAGCTGGGCTCAAAGCTACATTTTCTGCGCAGGTGACACAGCACAGTAGCACAGGTGCTGTGGAGCCTTAGAAGTTGCTGTGAATGCCCTCTTCCAGGAACCACTATGATGAAGTCCTCAACAGGAAAAGTACTTGTGGCCCAAAGGCTCAGTCTCTCCACGTGAAAAAGAGGTCTGTGGACATAGGAAGATAAGAATAAAGATGAAAGTCTTGTTTATGTGTTACCTTTGGCCTCCACGCGGGGGGGAGAAACCAGGAGCACAAGGCAACAAGATAGGAGAATAAACTGCATGGGGAGTGGGAGACCTGGCCACTGTGGCCCAGAACTTTGGGGCTGTGTTTGGACTGGGGGTCAGCTGCTCTGTTTCTAACAGGAAGGGTGGGGATACCGGGAGAAGCGGCAACGGCACTGGGACAGGGCGGCAGTTCTTGGGTCTGGTCGGGTGTGCCTTCCAGAATCCGGGAGGAAAGGCTGCTAGCCACGGAAGTATCTGCATTCCAGGGAAACTCGAGGTAGGAAATTTCAGTTCCCAGAAGCCGGTGAAGAGCTCTACATTGCTTCCATAGGCAGATCTGTCTGCCCATCACAACTGAAGGTTTGGAACCTTCAGTTGTAGACATCCAACTTCCTACTTGGTTATTTTGGGAAACCAAGTTCAACTCTTTTAAAAATTAAAAAAAAATTTTTTTTTAAACATTTATCTTTGAGAGAGAGACAGAGTGTGAGATGGGGAGGGGAAGAGAGAGGAGACACAAAATCTGAAGCAGCTTCCAGGCTCTGAGCACAGAGCCTGACGTGGGGCTCGAACCCATGAACTGTGAAATCGTGAGCTGAGCTGAAGTCGGATGCTTAAACAACTGAGCCACCCGGGCATCCCTAAACTTTTTTCTGAGTTTGTTTATTTTTTGAGAGAGACAGCAGGGGAGGGACAGAGAGAATCCCCAGCAGGCTCCATACTGTCAGTGCAGAGCATGATGCAGGGCTCAAACCCATGAACCATGAGATCATGAGCTGAGATGAAATCAAGAGTTGGACGCGTCACTGACTGAGCCCCCCAGGTGCCCCCTTAGACACCAATTTCAACTCTTTAGCTAACGGTGGAGGGATTGCTGCATTGCCGTTTCCCCTTTTCAGAAAAGAGTATTATAATTTTAAGGGTCCAAAGGAGTCGAGTGGTCACCTGGTCCACCTTCCCTCAGTACTTCCAATGACAGCTTCTGTTTCAACACTGATAGGGATGGGAAACTTTTAGAAACCTCTTACCTTTCAAAACTCTCATCTTTTGAATGTGTGTGTGTGAGCGTGGCCCTCGGAGGCCCCTGAATTCTATACGAAGAACACAAATGTTTTCGGGGGGTGCAGCAGACACACGCTGCGGGCGGCACATGTTCCACTGTTCACCCACCGCCTGTAGTGATGCTGCTACTCTTCACGGGTTCTAAGAGTCAGCGCCATTCCTAAACCTTGCTGTACCTCAGAAGGTTTTAGAACATGGATTGGAGTCCTGGGAAGCTTTTGAAAATACTTTCTGAGGCCTCATCCCAAACTGACTAAAGCATCTCTAGAGATAGGACCTGGGAACCTGTAATTTCTAAAGCTCCTTCAGGTGATTCCGACACCCAACTAGGTATAGGATCAAAGAGGAGGCGGGCCAGCTGAGGTTGACTATAAATGTACCCTTGATCTGATGACGATGTACCTGGAGCTAAGAAAGCACACACGGAGTATCTGAGCATTTTTCAGATTCCCTTTATGGCTGAAAAAGATTTGAGCATCTGGGTTTATAGCTTTAGCCCACAAAAACCTACTATGGTATGAGGAGAGAACACTGGACCAGGATTCAGAAGATACGGAGTCTAGTCCCTATTTGGAAAAGGAACGACTGTGTGACACTGATACACCACTTAGCCTCTCGGCAGACCTCAATTTCCACTGCAGGTAATTACCATCTGCTGTGTCTACTGTACTACTCAAGGAGGACAGTAGGTGCAACTGTTCCAAATAAGTAGAATTATCCTTCTTCGTCCTAACCTTCAAAACTACCCCAGATGCTGGAGGAGTTGCTAGCCAGCAAAAACAATGAGAGATTTCTCTCTACTGCTACAGTCTAGCAAGGAACTTGAAGGTTTCACTGTCGCTCCTACTCAAGATTACATGGGATTAACGGAAGCATTAGAAGTGCAAGAGAGCAGAGTTCCGACTCCCAGCTGAGGCAGAACGGCTATTGTTTACCCATGATTCCAAAAACAGGGTATAAATACAAATCAACAGAATCTATACAAATCAATAAAAAGATACCACTAGTTTCTTTTCTGCTGTCCCCCTCCATTCAAGCATCTGGACTATACATACTGCGGAAGCAGATCCGGCTTATAGTCACTGCAGACAGCTGGTTCTCATTTCAAACTGCAGCATGCCGAGGAGGCAGAACAGGAGCACAACTTTTCGGTAACTGCCTAGGGAGGCCGAAGCCTCTCTCACTGAAAATTCTGGGGAAGGGTTTGAGATTCCTAAAAGATTTATAATCTGAAGGGTGATAAATGCAACGAAAAAAATCTATCAAGAAGGAAAACGAACACAGTTCCATATTTTAAGTTAAACAGAATAGATCGCAGGACACATAATGACAAAGCAGATGACCGAATTTCCTCATTTATTAAAGAACAGAAATAAATTTTGCTTAAAAAAAAATGACATTAAAACTTAGTCTATCTTTCCACTGAATAAAATTGAGAAAAAGGCTGGCTTTCAGGTCATATATTTATTTAAAAAAATAAAATGGATCAACAAAGTTACCACATTATTCTGCATGCTAACAGGAAATCCCAAGCCCATGAGAGATACCATTTCTTGAGCAATAAAAAAAAATTACCTCCTCAACAATGTAAAGATAGGAAACCTTTCAATTCAAATTCAAGGTCTTTATCACTAATTCCATTGCACAAGCTAGTAGGATATATCTGTGCCACAAGCTGAGCTCCTTAGTAAAGAAAGCTTGAGAAGAGACTAAACAAGGATGTCACTAAAAGATGATGATTTGTTAAAATTATAAAGCAACCATCTTTTGGCCTGCAAATATTCTACATGAGAAATCTCCACCACTGGGAATCTGCTCCCCAGGACAATTTTATTCTGAATCCAAGATAATTACAAACACATGGCAATTTTTCCTGCATGCTTCCTTGGGCCAAACCCTGTATGACAACATGTACAATTACAGGATGGGATTGAAATTCCCATTCTCACACAGGATAGTTAAGGAGTGTTACCAATAACAAAGAAAAGTTATACAACATTGATTATTATAAATTATATTTGTTCTTATCCACCCCATTCTCCTTAATATGTTCTGATTCTTTCCTGCAGAAAACGTGAGTTTCCTATATGACACCAAGTATGTCATTAGTGATGATTAGAATGAGCTGTCGAGACCTTGATTCTGAAGACATGTATGTGCAGGTGAGACGCAATCTGATTGCAAACACTGACACAGTAGCGGATCAAATCAAAGAAGGAGAAGACCTGGAAAGAAAAGAGAGTGTCAGATTCTCAGGACCTGCTTAGGTGATTCCTAAGCTTCCTACATAAGGAGTGGCTTCCTTCTTCCCTTCTTTCCAGACATGTCTTCAAGTCCATACAATCTAACACTTCAATGTCCTCATGGATTTTTCCTTTACGCTAAGGATCAACAAACTCTTTCTCAGAGACACAGTAAATATTTTAGGCTTTGTGGACCATACCGTCTTTATCTTAGCTGCTCAACTTTTGCCATTATAGCATGAAAGCAGACACAGACAATACCTTCATGAACGGCCACGGCTGTGTTCCAATAGAACTTTGTAAAAACAGGCCTTTGGCCCACAGGATGAAATTTATCAGTTCCTGCTTTACAGTCAGAAATCTGGAATTTTTGAGCCCAGATGTAGGACTAATAAGAATAATGCAAAAAATGGCTCAAAGATGAAGCCACGAAGAACTCTTTACAAAGTCCCATAAATATGGTTTTCTGACATTCCAAATCATTACAATTATAGTATCTATCTTCCAGGACTGACCCACAGGAACAAGAAAACAAGTGGCTTCCAAATCATGAAACAGGACACAGAACGATACTTACCAGGGCAATCCAAAGTACAATATATTCATCGATAAAGCTGTTAAAATACTGGTCCAGGAACAAAAGTGCTGGGCCTATGAATGCTGTGTCATGCAAATGCATTTCACTCTTAGTCATGTGTGCCACCTGAAAACAAAAGAGAACCCGTGATGCAGGCACTCTCATACTAGAGCAACATGAGTCACAGTAAATCGGTTTTGTGCTCAAGTTTCAAGTTGTGTTCATAAGTTTCGAGAATTATTTGGCGATACTCAATAAAAAGCTAAACTTCCAAAAAAACCCCAGAAAACTGACAAGAATTATGTGTGAGAGCTATACACCACAGGGACAGACCATGTCAACCAAGCCCCCCCCCCCCCCACCCCAGAAGATGCTTTTCATAAACACCCTTAATTCGAGTGTACAGATGGAGACTGAAGAAGGCAGATAAACTAAAGCACCAAATGAAACTGTAGCAGAAAGAAGGGCTGCGGAGGTCCAAGAAGCTTCTGGTAACCTCCAGTTGTAGCTTCACAGAAGAGTGAGAACAGTTCCCATGTTGATGTCCAGGGATCTTGACTGGAGGAGAGCAAACTCTAGAGCTGCTCAGGAAGCTGTGGGATGAAAGCTATGGCCATAAACCCAAAATAAGAGGAATTTTAAACACAAAACAAAGAAAAACTTTAGTGCTTACCACAAGCTTATTAGTGATTTTAGCAGATACAAAACCAAACGTCAGTATATAAAGACAGGGATGCTTTTCAAAAAGCTGAACTGCCGATTTCTTATAGATCATTGCAGCTAATGTAATCACTGATCCAATATGGAGAAAAGGAGAAAGGACACTTGTTCCCTGTGCAGAATAAAGAGAAGAGAGGTACGAACTGTCAGATACAACATGGATCTGTTGTAAGGCAGATCAACTCACACTTTTAAGAACCTCACGGTGCCTGACAGCCAGCAGTTTCTGTAACCAAATACTGAACAGCTAGTGAAGAAAGCAGCAGTATGGGTTGGTCAGGCACAATCTGAGGATTTTACTTACACTGTCAGGCTTATTTTACAAAGCAGATCATACTTTTAAAAATACATTTGTGTATAAAGGCATGCATGTGTGTCTGTGTGTACATGCACAAAAAAAAATGCACGTAAGCATATACAAGTATGCATGTATAGATAAAAGTGAGTTTGGGATATTACTTTTGTTTAAGACTGAGCAGAAAGTCTAAATTAGCAAATGTTTTATACAATTCAAATGGAAAGGCAACTACAAAACCAAGTCCTAGTATAAACAATTGTGGGGAATCTTAAGATGTACTCACTGCTATCGTTGATCCATTTTTTCCAACACCACCTGTGAAGATTACACGGAAGTAATTTGTACAGGAAAATATGGTCCCTGCTACAGTACAAAGTGCAGGAAAAATTTTCATTTGGATATTCAGCACTGGAATCTTTAATGGGTGGAGAGAAAGAGAACAATTAAAATATATACAAATTGAAATAAGAAAATACAACACATGTTTGGTTCATATTCCCATATATCCTCCATATTCCCTCCAGTTTAGCAAATACTTAAATTCATGAACATTTCCCTCTTTCTATTAGAAGCAATATAACAAAGAGACGAGGCTATGTAGAAATTAATCTCATTTCTCACGCCAACCTTTAAAAAACTTACTGATTCAACTTTATTAAATTGTGTCACAAGCTAAGTAAAGTTCACCTAATGTATCCCAGAAGTCTGGCAACAGTGGAACAGGCTGTCTTCTGGACTTTTTATAAATGAAGTGTACTTTGCTTGTTTCTTTGTACATTTTTGGACCTCTGCCTTTAAATCTGTACTTTGTTACTAATTGTTATGAGAGACAAAGTGTGGAGCATAAAAGACTAGAAATATCTGCAGCTAGATTAAAAAAGCATGCAAACTAGAGAATGGAAGACAAAAGCTGTACTCAGAGGAGTTCTCAACTCCAAACTGTTAGGATACAAGCAACTAGAAAAAGCAGAGGGCAGCCAAGAAGACATTCATATGCAGGGCAAAAAGACGTCAAGCACCATCCAAGCAGGTACAATTGTGTATCCAAAATTTTAACATGTTAAATTTTCAGAAGAAGCAAATAATATATTTTTATAGCATACTGAAAATACAAAAGCATACTGAAAATGCAGATTAATTCACCTAAAGTGGGGCGGGGGAGAGCGGCTGAGTGCACTGGGATCAAGTATTCAATCTTGCAAGTACAATATCCATCATTTAAAATGAAATACACTTGTGCTAACTTTTTAAAATCATTTAAGATTTTCTTTCTGTTTGCACCTCTCATTTAGCTTTTCTGAAGGCTCATATTTTGTCCAATATGGGTTGAAAATAAAGCAACATAAAATGATATATTCTATTAACAGAAACAAATGAGTATAAGTACAAAATTCCAGAAGCCCACAGGGTTTAATAGGCAATGAGTTCTTATAATGAAAACATTTTAACTAGGGCTATTTATACTTTTTAGGGCTACCATTTAAAAACCAAATAGGACATGTCACATTTCCTAATTTTTTTTTTTGTATACATAAAACCCAAGTAAAATTGGTAGAGACAACAATCCTAATGTTTAGATACTGTATTTCTTCAAAACTCTGAAGAACTCAGTTTGTTTATACAACTCTATGACCTCTTGCAAAACTGCAGCTCTGAAAAAAAATTGTAATCAACTGTTCAAATTTCAAGTTGTACTGTGGCAGTGTTTAGTTTTCTAAAATGAAATAGGTCAACTTAAAAGTTAAGCCCAGAACTTTACAGAGCATCCTAAATGGTCTTCTTCCTTCCCTAATTCATTTCTAAACCCTACAGCCCAAATTCAACACTTGTTTACAGTGAAGGAGAAAATCAACACCATGGTTGCTTTGAGCTCTAAGATTTTCCTGCTCTGGTTCAGAAAACTAGGGATATTACAATCTTAATCTGATGCACCTGAATTAAATTTAATACCCTGGCTAGTTTTCTTTTTTCCTCCAGAGACAAAGGCCCTGTATGGCAATGGGGGAAATACTATACTCCCTCAGATTTCAAAGGAGACAAAGCATTCATCCATTACAGCGGCATGCCTGTATTAGGGCCAGGGTATCGAGTAAGTGCCAACTCTGACATAGCAGTCATCTGTGCCACAACTGAACTGAGTATTACCACAACTATAATTAAAATTTGGTGAAAATGCGGTAGGTTCATGGAAACTGTTGGCTATTGAAAGAAGAAAGAATAAACTGAAATATTAAAGAAGCCAGGCAATTTAGTAAATGCCTTGAACCACAAAATAAGTAAGCAAGCTACAGACTTAGGAGCAAAGTATCATAAACATTCCTAAGACCCTCTCGGCTTCCATCATATAGGATAGCTATATACACCAAACCCTAAGTTTCTGAGTATAGGATTTTGTTTGCATTGATTTTTTATATTCTCTCTGGAGCCATGCATATTGTAAGTGCTCTATATATACTTGTTGAAGATTAAGATCTTCTCCCTTTCTCTTACCCTCTATGTAGAATTATGTGCATGGGAGAATAAGAAGACATATCTTGCTCCCACATTAAGAAGGAAAAAGAATGTTAGCTACAAGAAAATCTGAGGCAAAGTGAAGGGAGCTGGAAGGAAAGGAATCACAAGCCTTATCAGGCAATCCCTTAAAAATCAGCACCAAATGAACCACTTATAAAAAGCACCAAAAGCGTTGCCATTTTCACCTCCCACCCAAGATCAAGGAAGGTGGACACAATCTGTCTTTTCCCAATCTTTCCCTTTCTGGCCTTCTCATCTTGGAACTCGCCCAAGGTAGCTAACACGCATTCACTCTACAGAAATACAAGAAAGCTGTACTGAAAACATACCTTTATCAGAGCTCTGGGTCATGGTGTCTGCTCTATGGCCAGGGGCAAACCCTCTGGATTTATGCTATCAAATTATGCATCTAAATAATATCAATCTAATGTAATTCATTTTAAATTAGGTTAGAGATGGAAAAGCAGGTATTAAATCTTAGATTTATCAGATTACAATGGACACGTTCTGATTCAACAGTTTGGATTAATATAGAGTATCAGTTACTAAACCGTTAAGACTAGTTTTCTTAGGGGCATAATAAAATGTTCTTATGGGCTTTGTAAATTTCAGCTGAAACACAAAGTGTCATTTTGAGGTTAGATACTACTAACCTTCTTCCAAACAATGTGGCAATGCCTATTTAGAAGTACTTTGAAAAGAAGTGATTTCCATCAAACTTTAATATAACAATAATTACAGCATCTACCGAGTATTTAAAGAAAATCACCATGTCTAAATTATTTAAGTCTAAGTACACTTCTTCAGTCTAAGGAATGAGACACAAATAAATTACACTGCATAGTAAGTCTTTATTTAGTTCCGCCTAAGGAATTCTGAAACTTCACCTGTGGTCTCACCACTAGACTTAAATGGATTCCAGAAGGTATCTATCTCATGGTTTCCTACACATTTAATCAACTATTACATTTAAAAGAATCAAACATCAGGGGGTGCCTGGGTGGCTCAGTCTGTTAAACTCTTGATCTTGGCTCAGGTCATGATCTCACGGTTCCTGAGTTCGAGCCTGCATGGGGCTCTGCACTGACAGCGTGGAGCCTGCTTGGAATTCTCTCTCCCTCTCTCTCTGCCCATACCCCACTCGTGCTCTCTCTCTTTTCTCTCTCAAAATAAATAAAAACAAACTTAAAAAAGAAAAAAAAAAAAGAATGAAACAGCAGTGAAAGTAACCATGAGGGGATTGCATGTGGGTCCCTTTCAAGTGAGGATAATTCTCCTTAAAACAAAAACAAACAAAGAAAAAAACAGTGATAGGATAAAAGATAGTTTCAAGACATTCCAAAAGAATACATTCTTCTGGGAAAAGCAATACAAAAAAATTAACAATATGGATTTTTGTTTTGTTCCTTGCAATGTGTAAACCCATGCACAGACTTTTGTGCATGAAAACAATTTTTCCTTAAAAAAAAGAAAAGAAAAAAACCACAAACAACCCAAACCAACAGAACTAATTACAAACTTTGGTAAAAACCCACCTCTCTGAAGAAAAAAAAAAAAAAAAAAAAAGCAAAAAAGCAGCAAGAAATGGGTAATCCATAAGCTGCAGATATAAATCACTTATCTTTGCAAAACAGCTGATATTCTGAAATCAGCTTTATAAAAACAATTGTATATATTTTTTAAAGCCATAGATTTGCTTCCTAACTATCAATGAAAGCCTTTTAATGAGGATTTGGAAAGCAGTGTCCATTTCGTGCCTTCAACTTCAACAGAGATGAAAATTTGACGCTCCAAACGGGTACATTTTCTCCATTTTGGCACACAAATTATTACATGTAATCTTTCCTAAACTAACATAATGCAATTTGAAACAGTATATTCAGCATTGAACCCATAGGGCCAAATAAAAAGAAAAAAAGAAATATAGTGGTCTGAGGTCAATTATGGGACTCTCTACTGGGAATTGCTCAAAGAACACAGAATATTTCTTTTAGCCTCCAAATATCACCAGAGAGGTCAGGCCCTTCCCTTTTACTTTAATGATGGTAACAGCAGGGCCACTAACAAAGGCCTGGGATCTGCATCTCTCCTGCAACCTGGTCTCACTCCTACTGGAGTTAGACTGTTGGGCCTGGGGATTTTACTTCAGTCTCGGATCTGAGAGTTCCTACAGTTACTTTTTAAAACATACAATAAAAGAGGATGATTATATTATCTTAATTATCTATAAAGATAGGGCAAACTATTTGATCCTTTTAAAAGAAAAAAAAAAAAAAACAATCAACCATCACTTCTGTTAAGTTCATGTATATAAATCCTAGTGAAAAAGGTAACAAGGATACCCGAAGCAAATTCACCACCAGGCACCACTTAAAAAATATACGCATACAGCCTATAACTTCATTTGCAATAATGCCTTATGTATTTCCATACTGATAAGGATAATATGGTTTATATACCTGACGCTGACTTGTTTTGCAACAATCAAGCCAGAAATCACAATTTTTGGTAACTGGTATGATGAAACTGTATAGGTAATTTATATACATTTAAGATACTCAAAATAATTTTGGAGAAGGGGAGACTTTGGTATAAAACACAAAGTCTATGAACATAACATAGTCAAGAGACACAAAAAATTTAAGTCAACATACAATTGACCCTTGAACACCACGAGGGTTAGGAGTGCCTACCCACCCAGCCCCGTGCAGTTGAAACTCTGCATGTAATTTCTGATTCCGCCAAAACTGAGCTATTGTTGACCAGAAGGCTTACTGATAAGACAGTTGATTATCACATATTTTGTATATGTATTATATACTATACACTTACAAGAAAGGATGCTAGACAAAAGAAAATGATATTAAGAAAATCATAAGGAACAGAAAACACATTTATGGCACTGCACTGTATTTATAAAAAAAAAAAAAGTGTATAGTTAAGGGACCCTTGCTTTAACAAACCTGTGTAGTCCAGGGGTCAACTGTATATATAACATATATTTATTTTATTTATTATATTTATTTATTATATTTTATTATATTTATTTATATATTATATATATTTATATATGCTTAACTTGCTGGAAAACAAAAATAATAAAATTCTCTCCCTATATCTATGTATCTCTCTGTATACCTATATCTGAATCTATGGAGCTCAGATTTCACTAAAATATGTCTTAGATTTCACTAAAGACCCTATCAGCTTTTGAGACTCGTGTGTAGGAAAGATGTGAATTTGAATGATATTACATACATGACTAGATAGCTTCAGAATTTTCCTGGCAGACTGTGGATTATTTTTATTCCTTTATCTCCTCCCTCCTCACAACCCTATCCTCCTGACAAAAGGTATTGAACAATTTCTGGTAATGAATACTCAGGGAAGTATGTCAATTACACCTCCTCAAATATCTGATTGACCCTCATAAAGTGAATTAGGTATGCGAAAGATCTCGTTCCATACATTTCCCATATACCTTAAAATTAATCTGATTTTTAAGAATTATGTTTGTTTAGGAGTAGTAAATCCTTTGGTGAGATCACACCAAATGAATGGCAAATTCTGAAAAACGTGGTGGTAGTGATCAGCAGTAAACTGGACCAGGCAGCACAAACAACTGTGACTCAGATCTGGAAGAAGATCTGGCAATTGTAAGAGCAGCTTTCACTGAGGGCTTATTACTTGATACACACGGTTCTAAGTGCTTTATATGTACTACTCATTTAACAAAAAAGAATAACCCTATGAAATAGGTATTATTACTGTTCTCATTTTACAGAGGAGGCAATTAAGCCACAGAGAGCTGAGTAACAGATGACGTTCACACAATACACAGAGGAGCCTGACTGAACTCAGGCAGTCTGGTTCCTAAGCCTGTGCTCTTGGCTTGCATATTATACCTTTCATGTACCCTGTTTTGACGTTTTGTGAAAAAAAAGAATGTGTGTTTATAGGTCAGGTTGAAAATCAAGGTCCTGGCTTGTTAAAACCATTCTATGGCACCGATTTCAATAAGCATTTATTCTGTTTTAGGGCTAGTTTATATGCTACCCCAAATTTGTTATTCAGCTTTAAGCATATGATAGAAAAACTAGTAGACTCCTATAGCTCAGAAAGAAAAAAAGTCTGATTTGATCTAGTCATTGGTTAATCGGCTATAGTATCCGCTGTCTCCTCCGATGTAAAATGGGATGACGAATAATAATTCAGATGGCCTTCCAAAACAATAGTCCTGGAATGGACCTCAAGTTCCACCTGACTCCAAGCAGTAAAATTCACCACGACCCAAAGAGAAGTTTGTGTCCTACCATTGCTGTGGCTTTTCATTTTCAGAAAGAGTAAAATAGTTTTACATATCACTCTTTAACTGGATTATCCTATATTAGAAAACACAAGCAAAAGACAACATGCATTACATGGGATACACAATGTGAACAAAGTTACCATAGATTGCCAAAAAGGTGGTCCTCCAATCACTGCCAGCAAATGCATGATTATTATGAAGATTTGCACTTCAGTCACATCAATTCTGATTAGGTACAAAAAGCCAAAAAAGCAGAATTACTCAAAACAATTTCAAGTTAATTACTTGCGAGCTTAGCAGCATTCCTCTATCATGCACAATAGAAAAAAATCTCAAATATTGAGGAAAGGGGAGAAGGAGGTGTCAAAAATTTGTTATGAGCAAAATCAAATAAAATCCAGAGGCTTTTAATTTAATTTGATGAATTTCACAGAGCAATAAAAACCCCTCCTTTCCATAGGAAATTTCTGACTCACTGAAGTTGGGCTGAAACTATAGCTTAACCTTTCCCACCAAAAAAAGGAAAAAAAGAAAAAAGGAGCAGGGGCAGGGCATGTGTGTATTAAATTTCGAGTGTCAAGCAGAGGGGACTGCATTACACTGCTATAGAATATGAAGTCTTGAAACCAGGGCTTTGTAGTACCAAATAGAGGAAATGGTGAGTTTTTACTAAAGTAACGTAAATCACTCAGATCTTATAAAACTTACTGCCCTTTAGTTATATTCACTTAATGCCTTCCATAGTAGGGGTGTGAAAAAAAAATTTCACCCAGCTCTCAAATTCTTACACTTATTAGGTGAACTACCCTAAGATTTCTGGAAAGAAGAACTGAAAAGCAGCCAAGAATTAGTTTGAGGTTGCTGAAAATGATCTTACAGTCAAGAAAAGACAAACCTGGTACAAAAACAGGGCAGTAGAAATTAGAAGTCTGAAAGTCTGAAAAAAAGAATATGGACAAAAAGATTGAGGAGCAAAGCACAAACTGACATTCTTTTCCTTCTACAGACCAGCACTTTACATAATCTTGAGATTATCATTCCAGATTATTGGATCCAAAATTAAAATTCTCACAATTTATCCTACAGATATACTTGCACAAAGTGTTTGTACAAGGTTATTTATTACAGCATTCTTTATAACAGCAAAGCCCTCAATGAGGGAACAGTTATAGAAATTAGAGTACTTCCACACAATGGAGTATCTGGTAGCTTTGAAAAAAGAGTGGGTTGCTCCCTACAAAGTGATACGGAAAAATATCAAAGATATATTAGGTGAAAAGAAATGTTGCAGAATGTATAAGTGCTATTGTGTGTGTGTGTGTGTGTGTGTGTGTGTGTGTGTGTGTGTGTAAAAAAGAAGAAAAATAATATTCTCTATTTTTGTCAGTAATTACATAACAAATTTCTGGAAGGATACATTGTAAACTAAGAACAGTGGTACCTACTGGAGAGGACAGTGTGGGGATGGACCGCTGGGAGAGGAGGATGGGAAGGAGACCATACACTGCATACGTTTTTTTATAATGTTAGTTTTAAGCAAAGTGAATAACTTATATTAAGGTAAATTTTTAAAAAAATTAGTCTAAGAAAAACAGATACCAACAACAGCAAGGGGATTCAATTCCCAGAGCAGAATGGAGCCCCCATTTCTGAAACTGACACTTAAAACATATAATGTGAGCTAGATATGCAAGTTTCCATGCCCAACATAAATAACTAAGTTGACACCAGGCTCTCACAACTAAAAAAAACTGAGCTTTGTTTGCTCCAGATTTTTTTTTTGAACAGAAGCTTATTAAGTTGTAAACATATAGTGATGTAGTCATCTTTACATACACATTTATTGGGGAAAAAGTGGACCGAATTAGGCTGAAAAGAATCTGTAGAGCTGACCTGATGAATGGTGTTGCCAATAAGGGGAATTACACTCAGTAGCAGATTCAGGAGACTAAGCAGGTGTCAAAGATGATCGAGTCTGTCTTGGGTGGAGGAGGGTAGACATCTTACAACATTTTGCTGGATATATGAAGTAGCCTTTTGGGAGGGGAAGGGCCAGAAGTATAGAATTACAAAATAAAAATGGAGGGAACCTCATGCAATTAATCTTTGTACCCTGGATGAATGTAAAAGAGAATGGGGAACATGAAAGATCTTTATAAAGCTCAGACTGGGATTCCTAGGGAAAGTTTTATGGATTTGCCTGTTTAAAAATTTTAGAAGACAGAATTTCCTAAACCATGCAGATACTGCCATTGTATTTAGATCCACGATGCCTTAATGTTAGGAGGGAAAGCCAGGGAAAACTTACCAGTTATAAGTAGTTAAGAGTTTTTTTTCCTGTTTGCTTATTTGATTTAGAGGAATACTCAGTACTCCCGGATGAGACCCTCCTGCACTGAATCATGGCCTATCCCCACTCTTGGAGGTGTGGCTCTAAGCTTGACTGTCAATGAAGAAGGGTGCAGTAAGAGGCCATCCCTAGAGATAGGAACTAAGGGAACTAAGAGGGACAGGTGGCAGAAGTGATTAACAATGAACAAAAGAGTCAATGAATCTACTTAGACAAGAGTTGCTTATATGGCAGTCCGTTTTCCTACCTTTCCACTAAGAAGTCTACTAGTGGATGAATTTATGGTAATATAAATTCATCATTTACTACTTTTGGCTGAGGAGGAAAGACAGTTATCCAGAAAGGAAAATGTTATGGAAAGGCAGGAATGTGGCATTTCTGTAGTCACTTTCTTATTATTCATTTCAAAATAATAATATGGGTGGGAAATTCCCAAATGTTGGGACTACTACTCAAAAACCAAAAAAGCATCCTCCAGAACTACACTAAAAATAAGCCCTTCAAGATACAAAGAATATGTGGCAAAGGAGCATCCAAAACACCAGTGATTTTTTTTTTTAAAAGACATATGGGAAAACAAATCTCTTATCTACAGCATTAGATTTCCACAGCCTAAAAGTTTCAGAGGGGGGGAAATTAGATGAGAATGCACTTAATTTTCTGTAACCATGAAGGTATTTAAATATTCTGACTTGTTTGGCTTTAAATAATTTCCTGTTTCTATTTTAGTATAGGTTGTCAAAGTACAGAAAGAACTTGCCCAATTGCTATGTATAATCTCTTCAAATGACAACAACAAGCCAGCCATAAACAACATTCTAATGGCTGTCACGGAAGAAAAATGCAAAGAAGCAAACCAGCTGTGGAGACTAAGCTCCCCCATTCTTTTGATGGGGAGGCTGTAAGTGTGGCAGTCAAAATAACTGAATATTTGAAATAAATCCCCTGGGCCCATCACTCCTAGCAACATCTTAATGGTCTACTGACTAAGAGGTAAAGAGATCATGGTATCTTAAATGAATAGGAGTAATTTTAACTTCTAAACAGGGAACAGAAAATCTCTCTAGCTGGGAGTGAGGAACTCCGGGGGTCTCTATCACAACAGAAAGGCAGCCTAGGTCAGTTATTACATCAGAATTAGAGGTTTAAAAAGTGATTAAGGGGTGTAACAACCTCAAACTTCCTAAGTTAACTGACTATGAATAAAATTTCTATTTTAAGTTTCATTTTCAGTGTTCAGTTTTGAGAGAGATACTTAACAAATGCATCTGATTTGAATTCCAACAAGACTCAGGAGTAATGGGAATGTGAAGGGATTTAAATGACATTCTGTGAAAGCTGGTAAGCATGTTAATCATCTTTTCCCTGAAATTTTTATGTCTTTCCACTCACTCTAATACGAGTTAATCTATTTTTCTTATATGTGTCACATATGCATTCAAAGATATATTTGTAGTTAATGTATAAAAGCAATGTTGTTGTTGTTAAACTCTACACAACAAATGTAATTGTATTATAATTTGGGTTGGCTGTTGGCTTGGTTAAGAGAATATGCACTAGGGCTAAATTCAAGTGTCAAAGAAACCCAGATTTGTACAATTTGACTTGTGAGCTATTTATTATTTAAAAAGAAGAATTTTGTTTAAAAAGACATCCACTGAGGGTGTCTGGAATCCTATTCAAAGATTAGATTGTTATTAATTACAGATTTGCACTCACTTGTCAATGGATCTGAAGTTGTAGCGAACTTCTGCATGACCAGAACATTTATTATACCAGAAAAATCATGGGTGGGGTGAAGTCTTGGTAGACTGCAACCAAGACTGGCCTAGAAACTGACCATACTGCCTTCCAATATTTTACTTTCTACCCTTGATAATGGACAATCTGGGCATGGCAAGCTTAATGTTAGGTAATATTAGCCAGACAGCTGAATGGTAACTATGATATTTTAAAACCAAGTGGTACAGGGCACCTGGGTGTTTCAGTCAGTTAAGCATCTGACTCTTAATTTCAGCTCAGGTCATAATCTCACAGTCGTGGGATTGATCCCTGATTTGGGCTCTGTGCGGACAGCATGGAGCCTGCTTGGGATTCTCTCTCTCCCCTCTTCCTTTGCCCCTTCCTGTTCGCACATACAAACACACTCTCAAAAAGTGTTACATACAGAGAAAGTCTAAGCATCTATTTTTGAGATAAGCTGAATTATGTAAAACCATATTTATTATCTACCACATGAAGGACTAAATGGATCTTTAGATTATCTGAGAAGACTAAAAAACACCACCCGCAACAACAACCCATCCAGTGATTTTCGAGTAAGAAGAAAAATAGCCAAAGGCTAGAATGTAAGTCCTCTAAAAGGAGCTAAAGCTTAGGTCTCACAATTCAGGGGACAGCCTACCCTTATCACCCTTGGAAACAGAAGAATTAGGAGAGTCCTCTCACCTCATTTAGTAATAATCGTGACGAAGTTAAATGAAGGGATCATGGACCTATTCTTCCTCTCAAACTAGCACAATCAATTCTGGAAGAAATCTAGCAACTTCTGGGAGTTACTAACACAGGTCTTAAAATCAATAAAAATAATAGTGGTAACAAACACTTATATGCCAGTCACTAAAGCCAGCACATTACATTTTGATACTCTTAATCTTCACAACTATCTAGGAGGTAGGAACTATTGCCACCATTTTATAGATGTGGAAAGTCAGATAGGTTAATGGACTTTTCCAAGGTTACCGAGATAATAGGTGGCAGAGCCTTGAAAGAAAATGGAAGTGTTGTACCTACATGGTGCTAAAACTCTGATTTTTAGTTTACTAATCAACTGGAGTAAACATCTGTGCTAAGTTTTTACCTTGTTATCACTAAGGTGTCCATGTATGATGTTTCTTGTATTCTAACACAACTTTCTGTAAAATGGTAATAGCAATCCAAGTTTAGATGCTAATAAATTAAATTAATTGGAAACAAATTATAATGAACTCTTTCTTAAGCTTATTTTCCCCCTGAACTCTGAAAAAATGGAAAAAGAAAAACCCACAAACATCTGACAGTCTCATTGCAATGATCAAACCAGTTAAAGCAACAGATATTAAAAGCAAAAAAAGTCTCTGCAAGTTAGCAACTGGTAAAAGAACAGATTTGCATTAGTTTCTAGAAACATTTTAATAGGAAAGGTTCTATAAATACAGGTACTTTTTTATCATACACAAACAAGGTGAAAGTTAAGTAATATAGTCAATATCCTGACTATTAATTTCACTAAGAACACTGGGAGAAAAGACCTTTGGTGAGTACAATTAAAAATAGTAAATGAGCTATCAAAAATTGTCTACCTAGACAACTGCAGTGAGCATAAAGTTTTAGGTCTTTGGAGAAAGAACCAGAAGACAGGTTATGGGTAGAGGGGGACTAAAAATGACACATTCTGAACTATGCACATTATTCTACCCCAGGAAAATAGACCCCACAAATAATTCTGCAAGTACATTGTAAATTCAAATGAAAAAAATGGCTTTTGTTTTGATTCTAAATCATGTCTATAGTACTTTTCAGTATTCTCCAAAGTCTAAGCTTCTTTTGAAAAAAAGATGTAAACTATCCCTCACTATTAATCTGTCCCCAAAGATGTCTCTACTGCCACTGAATAAATGGATTTACAATGCTGCAAGATACGTTTCAGAAAGAACTCTGCTACCAGACTTACTCTATCACATTATTGAAACATTTTGGAGCATGAGGATTCAATATAGGAAACCTAATGCAGCCCTGTGTTGCTAGAACAATATGTTAGGTGTCCATATGAACAGTCCCCAAACATTCCATGAACTGCAAAATAAATGGAATTTAAGCTCTACTTTGCTTGTGAATAAACCTTTCATACTAAAGTGTGAAAGATTCTGGACTATTCTACTGGGAAACTCTTTCCTAATAAATATTTTTGAACTTTTAAAAGTCATAAAGTCTAAATTATAATTTTAACGTGAGAGAAAAAAAAGATGTATTATTTACTCAGCATTAATTAAGGAAATATGTATTTACTAAAAACAAACCAAACCTGAAAAAGGATGTTATTCAACAGATGGCTATAGTAACATGAAAAGCAAAGGATACTTAGTTTTAAAAGCACAATAAGAGAAGAAAACAGTAAACAATACAAATAGGAATAGCTTCTAGCATTAATTTTTTTAAAAACTAAGATCGTTGAAAACAGAAACAGAAGAATCGGTACTAGATTGCTTGAAGAATATTCTAAAGGAGTTAAGGGAATAAACAGAATCTTTCCTACATTACTATTAAGCATCTTCTCAACTTGCTTATCTAAAGGGAAACTCTGCTTGCTTTATTCTGTTTTCAAAATATAAATTAAAAAAAAAATCTAGTTAATGGTGGAAAGGTATTTGTTTTAAAAATATTACAAAGAGCAAAAATGATATTAGGTACAGTAGGGTAAGTGAGAGAGATAATTGTTTCTAGCATCAAATCACCAGGAATATTATTTTCAAAAAATTTTAATAGGGTGGATTTTTATTGCCCTATATATATTAAAATTATTTGTTTTCTAATAACCTGTTTGTCTGTGAAATACCACCAGAAGACTTTTTATTTTTTTGTATTTTAATTACTCTGTGCATGACAAAGGTGCTGTCTTTATTGAGTTCACGCCACTGTTCATTGGACAGCATGAATATTCTAGCAGTTACCGTGAAGTTCCAGAACCAAGGTCCCAGGGTTCCTGTGAGAAGCTGGCATATTATAATTATGATCTGGGACTCTGTAACATCGAATCTATGCATAAGGAAACAAACATTTCAAAATAACTTTACTCAGAGCTTTTGCCAAAGAGCCCTACAGGTAGCAAAAACATTTAAAAAGTAGCATTACCCTTATAAAGACATCTAAAGATTCAATAACAATTTATACAGTACTATTACTAACCTTATGCAAACATGTATATTTCTTACCCAAACCAAAATAGTAGAAAAGTGTAAAAATTCAAGCTATAACACACTGAATACATGACTTGTAAATAGGCAGCTGGAAACACTAGAACTAAAAATGCAGTTAATTCTCAGTTACCCAAGTAGTGAACACTACTTGCCAAATAATCACATTAGCTGTGACATAGGTCCTTTCTCTGCGAGAACCTATCCAGAATTCTCTGTCGAGAGGAGTGCTTCCAGAAGCCCCAGTGTACAGTTATCCAGGTGTTTGAAAAACCACTAATCATCTCATACCCCTTCACTGCCCCACATCTCATCATGCTCCTGCTTCTGCTATTCAGTAAAAAAATGCACACATATGTGAAAAGGGCAAGGGGGAAACTATGACTTCTTTGGATATGGTCAGAACAAAATAAAACTGGTCAGCTCCTTGTCCCATTTCCTGATAATTTCTAGTCTAAAATCTTATCCTTCTTCCTCTTTCTCTTCCCTTAATTCCATACCAGCATTATAACTCTCTACTATATTGGATTAGTTTATTAGTGGTAAAAATAAGTAACATGTCTAATGTGATCACTAAAGGATGTTGGCAAAAGGAGTGGCAGTATAGAACAGACTTCAAATCAAAGCCATGTAATCAAAATTAAGAACCTAGGAATGCTAAATGTGACAGAAACAGGTCTACGATTTTACCCGATGATCTTAAAGTCCAAACTGCAATCTAGGCTTTACATTAATATAAACAGTTGTTTTAAGATCTTATCTCTAACAATTTGATAAAATAGGCACAGTCCAAATGAATGACTTACTAACAAAAAATACACAGGGAAACTAGAAACTGAAAGGAAAATCTTTGACAGTTATTAGTTCACATGGTAAGTCTTAAACTTCTAAAGGTATGAATATCCTATATGGGCATTAACAGGGAGCTTCCTAATTCTTAATCCACAAAAAGTGGATTATACATTAGCAGTTTATAGCATTAACAGTTTTTAATTACTATGATATCTGCAAATACTTATACTTTAGAGATTTCTTGGGTAAGAATTGAACTGGATTTGCCAGACTACCAGAATACATAGCCTATTAACTTTTTTCATTTAACTAGAAAAGAAAAAGTCAGAAGTTATGTATTTACATAGTTTTAGCTAATGTATGAAAAAATGAATTGAAAAATGTACTAAATACTCTATGCGCTATAATTATAAATAGTAAGTACACTGAAAATAGCATCTGTAAAATTAATAGGCTCATAGAAGGAACCTTAGATACCATCAAATCCAAAACTCTGACTTACAAATTAGGAAATGAAAGTTCTGGGCCTTGCTCAAGCTGATACACAGACAATAGTCTGGAGGTAACACCTGAGGCAAGATATACTGATCTAGTTCAATTTATTATAATTTCTTTCTTTTTTGACTTGTGAGAAGTTTTGTTATTGTTTTTTTTTTTTTTTCTGAAATGACAATTTAAGAGTTCTACCTTTCACAGTGTGGAGGATTTCTTTAAGGCCAGTATTTTGCATAAACAGTTTTATTAGAGATTGTCTAGAATTTCTAAGCATTTGATTTCTAAAAAATGATTCTACATATACATCTACAAATTATATATTTTAAAATATCTAGATATACACGGTTTAAGCCTTAGGAGAGGAAATGTGAACTCTTCCATTTAGTATAACCCATAAACATTTTAAAGTATATTTTACAAATGTGTACAAATGAACTTCGATTCATAATTCTTATCTTCTTCGGCCGACCCAATTCTTCTGTGAAGTTCTAGCCTCTGAGCCCACTTCCCTCCCCAGTCTTTCAAATCCAAGTTAGTAAAAATCCTAACAGGCTAAGTTGGGTCTAGAAGGGTCCCAGTGAGCAGTACTCATCTCTATCAGACCTCTACTTGCTTGGTTCAGAAACACTGTCAGAACAGGGGTCTGTCTAGATGTGACAGGTACTAATATTCTCTGTACAAGGCAGCTTTCAGTTGTGATCAGAGCAAAATGCTGGAAGATTTAGTCATAATATCAGAGATGATGTATCCAAAACACATTGACTTTCTCATAATATCTGACTTTGAATGGAAATTACTTAGTTAAAAATGAATTAACTATGGTGCCTATTTTTGGTCAAGATATGAGCAAATTTAATAGCCACTAAAATTAGTGACACTAGGTGATTAAGAAAAATCAATATCTCTTATTTGACAAATATGCTATATGGTTATTAAACACACAACAACCTAAATTGATTATATATAAAAAAGAAATCCTCATGATTTTTTTTCATTTGTGCGTAACCACCAAAATAAAACAATTAAAATAAAAATATTTTAAAACAAAATTCCTAAGGTGCCTAAGGGCCGCTTTCATGTTTCTCCAAAAAGGAGTAAGAAAAGTAAGGGATTTAAAAAAATTTCTTTAGTCAGGGATGCCTGGGTGACTCAGTAGGCTAAGCGTCGACTTTGGCTCAGGTCATGATCTCATGGTTCCTAAGTTCAAGCCCTGCATCAGGCTCTGTGCTGACAGCTCAGAGCCTGGAACCTACTTTAGAATCTGTGT
This sequence comes from Felis catus, assembly GCF_018350175.1. Lineage (NCBI taxonomy): Eukaryota > Metazoa > Chordata > Mammalia > Carnivora > Felidae > Felis > Felis catus. The sequence goes on along the minus strand of NC_058375.1, from coordinate 94,826,283 downwards.
CTCCCTCTCTATCTGCCCCTCTCTCTCCCCTCAAGCTCTGTCGGTCTCTCTCTCAAAAAAATAAATAGTAAAAAAAAAAGTCTTTTTAGTCAAATTACACTTGAAAGGTTATCTTATTCTTTTCTAATTAAACAAAATTTAGACTTTCTCCTCCACACATATAAACTTTACTTCAATATTCAACCTATTATACATCAGCCTATTCTACCTGCTCTTGAAAAGAATGTGAAATCTTAAATGGCATTTTTAAAACTTCTTTAGGAATATCTCTATTATTCCATATGCCCCCATTACATTGGAAAAATATCTCCTTAAATGTGAGTACTCGCAGCACATTTCTTTGAATGTTGAGATCTGCTTTTACTTAAAAAAAAAAAAAAAAATAGCGTTGCCTTAATATGAATGCAGGATTTCAGAAAATTGTCTTTAATTTTCCAAATCAAAACCAATCCCTTGTAATACTAATATGTAATTTAAATTGAGATATTAAATTTAAACTGGCTCCAATATTTGTGTATCTAGTTTCACACCATTACAAAGAAGCACTATAGTCTCAGTGGGACAGTGTCTTCCCACCTAGTCCCTCTGCCTGTTACCCTAAACATTGTTCCTGCATTTTCATCAGTCTAGCTCCATAGATCCATCTCTCTCTTTTCTCCCCCAAATATCTTCAATCTCTTCTCTAGCCAATTTCTTCTGTGTAAATTCAAAACCCTCCTTCCTTTGCACTGATGTTCTTTCTTCTAACAGATGCCTTGCTTCTTCCCATCGCAGCCACACATTCTGTACATCACCTGTACCACATGCTTATTTAGTCCCTTCACTTCCCATCCCCTACAATCTGGCTTCCACCCTCCCACTACAGAAAACTACTCCGGATGGCCTCAGATCGCCAAATTTAGTGTACAATTTTCTGTCCTCATTTTGAGTCTTGGCAGCATTCAGCGTTGTTCTCTTTAGAAATCTCTGGCTTTTCATTCTGGTATGCCTCCTTCTCTGGCTGTTCAACAATTTTCATAGGCTTCTAAGCTTGCTTTCTAAGTTTTCTAAGCTATTTTCATTCTATCTGGATGCCTAAAATCCCTCACATACATGTGCTGATAGAACTCGCCCTTTCACATAGGTTCTTCTGCGTGTAGGGCCTTTCTCTACCCCCCATCCAGCCACCTAAGGAGGGGAACTGGGAGTTACTCCAGTCTCTGCTCGCTCATTCATTCCCCACGTGCAGATAGAGATTAGGTCCTACAGTTTCTACCTCTTCAGCCTCTCTCCAGACTATGACTTTCCCTCTGATAGCACTGTCATCACACTAGTTCAGGTGTGAGCATTCCTCATGTTAATTATGTTGATGACTCCGACAGGACCTCCTTACCTCTGTACTAGCCCATGCCAATTCACCCTCCGAATGCTGCCAGACTGCTCTTTCCAATTGTCCTTTTGTCATTTTCCTGGTTTTGGTTTTGCAAAGCCTCCCCACAGATTCAGGAAAAAAGCTCATATTTCTTGGCAGGACATAGAAATCCCCTGATTTTCTGGATCTTCTCCAGCCTTATCTCCTGCCACTCCCCTACAGGCATCTTTGGTCTAACAATATGGAACTGCTCACAGTTCTCTAAGTGAATATTTTATCAAAGGAATACACCACAAGGGACATTCTAAGACTGGCAAATCGAGAGCTGTGCTAACAAATCGCTCCTAAAAACACTGTTTACTCTTCCCCTACTTCCATGGTTCACTCCCTCTCCTTCCTTCAGTTCCCATACTACATGGTTGGTGCTGCTTTACTTGAAAGGGAAAGAGAATTTATTGGGGCTGATGATAAATAAACTTTCAAAATAAGGGCTTGCAAGTTAACTATGAGATAATAACCACTGAAACAAACTATGTCAAATCCAGATATTACAACTTCTGCTATTTTTGAAAACAGTCACATCACTAAAAATTAAAACTGAATTAGGGCAAACCAAGTGATCTTGGAAGTCCATTATATTTTGTGGTTTTACCAATGCAGAGTAATACTATGAAAACTTCAGATATAGGTTATAAAAACAATTTGAAAAAAACATCTGCACACAGTATTTTCAATTACTGCTTTTTTTTTTTTTGTATCAGAAATCTACAGTATTTCCTGAGCACTGATCATTTTTAAACTGATGAACGCACAAGCATATGAGTTTCAACTGGACATGCATGTCTACTATTGTCACCTTAAGATGGGCCTTAAACATGTCTTCTAACCCCTTTATTATAAAATTCTTCCAGGACATGTCTTTTAGTTAACATCCAAAATAATAGTTATTGTTACTGTCATAAGTTAAGAACATCTTAAGTTCTGTTTAAATAAGTTTAGCAAAAACAATTTGAACTGAATTTGTAAGGAACAGGTGGATTTCTGTGCATTTGGCTCTTACAAGAGCTAGAAAACTAAGTTTATTAAGGATCTAAAATTTAAATATCCATTAAAGATTCATCTTAAAGAGACTAGGTTAAGATGTTCTCCTATCGTTTGCAATCAGAGATTTTATTTGGATATTTCATGAAGTATTCAGAGTCTTTTCTCAAGTTCTTTCTCTTTTACTTCGACACCATGAAAAAAATAAGACTAACTCGAGCCGTGTAAATCGGATCTGTGGCAATTAAACACCAGTTGGTGAATTTCACCTTTTACCTTGTTCCAAGATGAGTTTACTCATTAATATTTATGAAAAAGTACTGATCAACAGGTAGGAACTATACGTTTTGGAGTCTGAAAGGAGTTTGTATTTCACTTTTTAAATTCTTGGGCATTTGTTGGTGGTAGTAACCTATATGGTGTGTTTATGTCAACTGAATTATTAAGAGCTTAGATTTTTATAGACCCACAAACAATATGAAAAGAATAAAATCTAATTAAGCTATGATATTGAGAGATGAGAGTTGCTCTCTGCTCTCATAAACTATCTAATCTTTCCTGAAAATGCATTTTTGTATGTCAAAATAAAACATGGAGTTAAGGTAAATACAGGAAAAATACAGTGAATTTATCTGAGGGAAAGACAAGTGGGTATGAGTGAGGAGGGGCCACTGCTTTTCATATTATTTTAAAAATATTGGTTGGGAGGTCCTAATATTTCCTTCTAAACAGTGTGATGGACAGACAGAGACCATGAGGCAGCTACAATAATGAGAGTTTTAAACTTCTATTTGCTAAACTAATTTAGTGCTTTGATCAATTCCTAATACTGAGATATGTAAAAGCAACATTCTCCATATCTGAAAGAGAAAACAAAAAAATCACTGTTAAGTGTTACTTACATTCCAAATCGCAATGTTCCAGAAACATATGTTTGCCAGTGTGCACAATAGAACATGAATGTTCCAGCAAAACAACAAAAAAACATCCAATCAGGGTTTGTCCCCAGCTGCACTGCAATACAAGTTCCAAGAACCACAAAAACTGCAAAAGAAAGATCACGATAATAACTGAACAATCTCAATAACCAACATTAACTGAGCTGGAAATGCTTTTAGATGAAGCAAAAAAAAGAAAAAAAAAAAAAAAAAAGACGTGCTATGAATGTACAATCTTGTCTCAGGTACCTATGGTTCCAGGAAAGCAGGATATAATCTTTTACATTATCTTTCACCCCATAATTTCACTTCCATTTTTCACTATACCACTCAGTGGAACCAAAGGTCTTGAAAGCAACTAAAATACTTGAGCATTTTTTGGAGTATCCTCCCAGTTTAGTGATAGTGATGAACAGTAAAAAATTACAGGACAGAGTAAAAAGAAAGACTTCCCCTGTGCCTCAGTTACCTCATTTGTAACATGATGATAAAAACCAGACAAAATAAATCAATATTGTAAAGGATTTCAAACAGTGCCTGAAACATATTAGATATCGCATTAAGTGATTACTGGCGGAGGAAGAAACACTAAAGACCTACATAATTCACAAAAGGACTGATTGTTTTTTACATCCATAGCTATCTTTTCATACGTAGCAGATATAATTATGGGTGACTTATACAGAAAAACATGTCCTATAAAAGTTTGGAACTCAAAGTACACCACAAAAAAGATTACCACTTAAAAGAAAAGATAGGGGGGTGCCTGGGTGGCTCAATTGGTTGAGTGTCCTACTCTCATTTTCGGCTCAGGTCATGATCTCTCAGTTACGAGATTGAGCCCCACATGGGGCTTCATGCTGAGTGTAGAGCCTGCTTGTGATTCTCTTTCCTTCTCTCTCTGCCCCTTCCCCTGTGGTACACACGCACGCAAGCTCTCCCTCAAAATAAATAAATAAACAGGTAAAAAAAATAGGATACACTTGATTAAATTAGGTGCCCGTTAAGCCTTTGTATTCAGTAGAAGTCTTGAGTGTTTCTTGAGTCCTTTGAATTATGAGTGCTTAGCTATTCATTCTCCTCTACTTAGGAAACTGTTGTCAGGACACCCTGAAACAATGACTTTCACAGGAACCTACATCTGCATATCTGAGTTCAGGAGGTAAAGCTACCATGGGTTTTTGTTTCTTTAAAAAATATTTTAAATGCTATGCCAAATGACAAGAAACCAACAGAAAAAACTAAGTAAAAATACGTGTTGTGAGGGCAGAGGGCATGGGGTGTTCCTACCAGGAAGGCTAGTTAGAAACTGTCATTTAGTTTCTAAATCTCTTTTTTCCCTCCAAATACTAAAATAGTATTCTTAAAACAGTACAAGATGTATTGCTTATAACCTAATATATAACTCATCTATTGCCAGCACTTTAGTAAATATTTTTCTTTCCAGTCTTTAAAAAAAAATTTTTTTTAAATATTTGAGAGAGAGCAAGTCTATTATGAGTGAGGGAGGAACAGACGGGGGGGGGGGGGGGCAGAGAGAGAGAGAGAGAGAGAGAATCCCAAGTGCTGACAGAGTGGAGCCTGATACCGGGCTCGATCCCATGAACCACACGGTCATGATCTGAGCCGAAATCAAGAGTCAGATGCTTAACCGACTGAGCCACCCAGGCACCACTCTTTCCAATCTTTTTATCCAAGCCCATTCATTGCCAGTTATACTGCAAGTCTACAACATAATTTTAAATGTCTACAGAATATCCACATAAATATAAAGACCACAGATGTCCTGGTCTCCCACTATTGTACTCTTGTCTACAATTTATGAGATTTTTGATGATAATTATGCCCTAAGATTTTAAATATCACAGGTGCCAAAAGAATAATATTTAGGCTAAAAGTAATTTAAGTAGAAATTTAATTTCTAAATCTCCCAATACAGCCAACAATGAACAAATATTAATCATATTTATAGTCTTTTGAAAACATTAAAATTTGATATAAATCACTTATTCTGATACCATAACACCATAAACCTTTTATTCTAACATTGTTTATCATATTAATTTTATCACTATTAATCATTAACACTAAAAAATCAACAATACCTGTTGATAGTGAATCACAACCATGATCAAAAAGTTCTCCCAAAGGAGAACTACTATTGGTTCTTCTTGCCTGTTTCCCATCTATAGCGTCCAAAGACTGGTAAATGAAAAGGCCACATGCACACGCAATATATGCCCACAGAGGTGCCTGTGAAACAAAAGACACAAGAATTACTAAGACATATTCGTTACTGTGTTTCACTGATAACGGTTTACTTGCAGATAGTTTGTCTTCATTCTCCAGAGAAGTACAACTAGTTGGAAGCTAAGAGAGAGAATGCAAGGGTTACATAATGAAAAACTTTCTGAAACAATCAGAATTGTAAAAGAATCACATTCTTTGCTTTGGAGGGCTGCTCACGGCAGATGCTGGATAACTGCTTTGTAAGGTTATCTAAGAGATTACGCTAGGTAACGTCCATAAGATTCCTCCTAACATTTAGTTAGAATAACTATGCTGAGTCAATTAATGAATAATCTAGTACAGTTTCTCCCAAATTGGATTTCGAGGATGTTTATAGGTATTGCATGAAGAAAATGAATTCCATGCTTAACACATGTGGGAAACACTGGGTTAAACAATGTTAAACATTTCTGTACTGCAGGACTCCTTCCAGCCCTTAATGTTGCTAATGCACACTGTGAATATCCCAGAAGGGAGACACAACATACTGCCATTTTCTAAACTCATTTGAGCACGTAACCTATTTTTCAACACACCTCATCAGTGTTCAATGGAACAACAGTAGGGAAATGATGATCTAGCACACGGAGTGCTTAGAACAGTATTTTTCAAATATTTATGGTCACATTTTCAAGGAATAATTTCTCTTTTCCCAGGCAGAAACTGAACCACTAATCCTGAATTGAAATGCTATGTGTTAAAAAAGGAGAGCTTCTATGCGGCGTGTTCTCTTTAAGAAAGTAGAAGAGTGTTTTATATCACTTTTCACTATTTTCCCATGCCATGAAAAAATTTCTATGATCACAAGGTACTTTCTCAGATATTGGCTACCAAGTTAAACTGAGTATTAAGTGCTCAGAGCAGCAAATTAAAACTATGCAGAGCTGCAAATAATATTCATATTCTTCACTGCAAAGAGGCTGCTCTCAGACTTCTATTTAGTTACCAATATTAAAGGCAAGGATCTTTTCTTAAACATTTTCTTAGAGTCTCATATTTTAGAACACTGAAGCTATCAAAAGGACTAGAGTGTAAGCCTCCCCTAGGACAGAGTTACAAACCCTGAAAGCAATCACTGTGGTTACATAACCATACTTGATGCGCAAGTTCACTGAGATTGGTTAACCTCGTGTGACTAAGAAGCCCCACCTTCTAGACTTTGAAGCTACTGCTTTTTGCCCCTACAGGAATCCAGTAACTCTAGAGCTGCGCTGTCCTACATAGTAGCCATTAGCCATGTGTGGCTATTTTAGTTTAGATTCATTACAATTAAATAAAACTAAAAACTCAGTTCCTCAGCTACACTAGGCACATTTTAAGTGCTCAACAGCCAGACGTGGCTATGGTTACCATCCTGGACCACACATTTAGTAAGTCAGATCAAAAGAATTTCATTTAGCAATATAAAACAAAAACAAATGAACATTAAAACTAAAAACTCTTATGGTCATATTTCAAAAAGTTTTAATTAAACCTGATAGAGCTCTTACTGGTGACAACATACAGCTCAGTTCGTTCTAGTTTTCCTGTGTATGAAATAGCTAATACCAATTTCCTTGATCTGTCTTAGGCTGCAAGGGTAACTCAAGCATATGTAACATATATCAAGCTGCAAGATAAATGCCAAATTAACTTATGATAGTAAAATCAAAGCTACTAGCTAAGGAGATTTAAGTACATAGTATCAGAAATAAATCACAAGTATATTTTGGTATACATATAAAAAGGGATGGGGCATCTGGGGGTCTCAGTTGGTTAAACATCTGGCTCTTGATTTCGGCTCGGGTCATGGTCTTGGGGTTGCTGGGTTTGAGTGCGGTGTCGGACTCCACACTGACAGCTTGGAGCCTGCTTGGGATTCTCTCTCTTTCTCTCTCTCTGCTTCTTGTGTGCACGCATTTGCAAGCTCTCTAAATAAATAGATGAGCTTTTTTCTTTTTTTTTTTTTTTAAAGGGTTAAGCCTATAGTTCTACCTTAGTAATTTGAAAAATAAGGACTGATTTTCCTTTCCCATCTACTGGAAAGTTTTTTTTCTAACAAAAAGGCAAACTCTGCTGAAACCATTACAATAGTGACATTCTTTTCTATTAGAAAGACTAGTATCTGAAACTCTAATGTATTAAAAGAAATCAGTAACATAAATATATGGAAAGTTCACAATATCTGGAGACATGAAATTTAATGCTCACCCACTGGAATAAGGCCCAAAGGAATCAGAATCATAATGAATGAGAATGTCCCTGGGTAATAAGTTTATGGAACTCTCTGACTCCAAAACAGTGATAAAGAAAAAAATACCCATGCTTTCATATGTAAGTATTTTATTAGAAGAAATGAGGAATGGGAGGGAAATTGTGGGGAAGAACATATTACATACTTAATCTTTTTGACCAATGAAATAATAATTACTTATGGAGCATTATATGTTATGTACTATAAATGGATAATCTTACCTCTTTCAGTACCACAAAATAAAATTTCAAAGAATAAACTGTGACTTAGAGAATTTATGTAATTTACTGAAGATCACAGAGATAATAAGAGCATATCATGGAAGACAGCCATGACCTATTTTAATGCACTGTGATCTAAAGCTTAACAAGGATTTCTACTGTGCAGCTATAAATGTATCCATGCCTAGCCTTTGTGGGACAGTACCTTCCCTTGCAGAGCACCAAACAAATAGCAGCTCAGTCATGTTCTACCTTCATTCCTCCTAGTAGCCATTCTGAAAAGTTCTATTTGATTCAACTAGTTCTCATTCTGGAAGTTTCCTCAAAGATTTAAACTAATTCTAAGATTATTCCAATAATTCCAAATCACTTAAGCACAGAGGCTGAGGAAAAGTATTATAGGGAACATGGTACCTGGTACACTCTGGGGTGTTCAATAAATATTAGTAGCTGAGCTCTACCTTTAAACTTGCTCTCATTCCCTGACCCCTATTGTGGAACGGGCTTAGGATTGTTGGAGGGCTTCCATTAGAATTAACACACACCCCTGTTGTTCTGCTGTAACTCTAAGGATGTGTGAGACCTGAACCAAGTTCCTCTGGAAGTGGCTATCAGGTCCTCAAATAAGTCACAGGTAAAATAGTTCAAAGGACATGTGATAAAGAATCCCAGGACACATTTAAACAATCATACTGGTTTTTAAGTCTCCTGATTGATATGAAGCAAGATAGTTAAGGAAATGATAGAAAATCAGAAATATATTCATACAATCTGTTTGGAACTGTATTTGTACAGGAGAAGAGGAATTAAAATAAAAGTATTCAAGGGTGATTAAGAAATGAACTGGAAGAAGGAAAAAAATGTGTTTTGTAAGTAACTGTGACATTCAGTAGCCATTTACTTTAAGAGAGGTATGTAGGGGCACCTGGGTGGCTCAGTCGGTTAAGCATCTAACTTTGGCTCAGGTCATGATCTCACAGTTCATGAGTTTGAGCCCTGTGTTGGGCTCTGTGCTGACAGCTCAGAGCCTGGAGCTTGCTTCGGATTCTGGTTCTCCCTCTCTCTCTGCCCCTCCCCTGCTCACACTCTGTCTCTCTCTCTCTCTGAAAAATAGGTAAATATTAAAAAAAGAGAGAGAGAGAGAAACAAATGAATTGATAAAAAAAGAAAGGGACAAGGGGTTGGATGGTGATAATTTTATCACAAAGAACGAATAATCTGAAAAGACTACTTAAAAATGATTACTTCAAGCTTAAAAGAAGAGAAGGAATCCTTGTGACCACTATGATTTCATATGGTTCAGAGTCACGTTTGACACCTTTCGTTGAGAATCACCTTGTATCTTCTTGGTGTGACTGATCATTCGGAGGGGCACAACAAATGTTGTGCCATCTACCTAACTACTTTAGTTCCCTTTTTATCAAGGAAGTTTCAAAACCAAAGAGATAAACATCAATTTACCTATTCTGATGAAGAGCTCTAGTTTCAGTTTTGGTTTTAAGTAACGGGTACAGAGGGTAAAAAGCGGGACCAGCGGTAGAGAGACTTGTACCGAAGGGCCCAAGCAGACAGTCCTTGTCAGCAATAACTGCTTCTCTTCTTCAAGGCAGCCAGTGCAGGCTACAGAACAGAACTTTTTTCGCCTTGTTAGAATAATAGAGATATATCTGAGGTCTATCTGTCACATGTATTTATGGGAAGAGAAAAGGGATATTCAAACAATTCTCACTGGAATGGGGACGAAACCACTTTTTAATTTTTTTTAATGTTTATTTATTTTTGAGAGAGAGAGAAAGAGAGAAAGAGAGAGAGAGAGAGAGAGAGAGAGAGAGAGAGAAACAGAGTTGTGAGTGGAGGAGGGGCAGAGAGAGAGAGAGAGAGGGAGACACAGAATCCAAAGCAGGTTCCAGGCTTTGAGCTGTCAGCATAGAGCCCGATGCAGGGCTCAAACTCATGAACCTCGAGATTGTGACCCGAGCCGAAGTCGGACGCTTAACAGACTGAGCCCCCGGGCGCCCCGAGAGGAAACCACTTTTGATAAGACTGATTTACAGCTGTGCCATCTCACTACCAGAGCCTTTTTTCTCTGATCATTTTCAACTTTGCTAGGATTTCACTCAGCAATTAAAAAATTAAAAAGAAAAAAAATCCAGCCATTAAAAAAACTTTTTTGTATTGAGATTTACTGATTTTAAAAGGATTACCTTACATGTTAATCTCTGATGACATTAATATACCTACCAGAATCAGACTCCACCCTTTGCTTCTGGTTTTCATAAGCGGAGTATACAAAATAGACTGTAGTTATAAGATTTATTAATAGTATGTGTGATACAATCTTTTAGAACAGTTGATAAATAATTGTCAAATCATCTTATCTTTAGCAAAAATGACCTAAAATCCCAATTACATTGTTTTGGGTATATAACAAATGCTCAAATCTGTTAAGAAATTCACCTTACCTGCTCTGTGGCTGTGGGACAGTAGAAGACTAATAAAACAGTTGTACAGATGTTTATTGACAATCCGATGATGGTGATGAGATTTGGGGCAATCCAGGAGGGAACTCTTCCAACTAGCCATTCCCAATAGCCCTGCATCAAGGGCTCAAGCAGGGACCGTCCAGCACTCTGATATCTGTGTTCCTCTAGCCGCTTTAGTTGATGTCTTGACAATGGTGGCGTAGGTAACTGAAACAATTTATTTAATACACACCCTGGAGTACTCATATGCCCGAAGCCCATAGGGGACTCCGGGTGAGAATCTCCACATCGTTTCCTTGTTGACCGATGCCCACTCATGGATCTTGGCTGCCTTTTATTTGAAGAGAATAATTTCTTTTGTTTCACAGCTTTTTGTGGCTGGTCTTTACCTGAAAAAAAGAGAAAAAGATGTATCTATCAGCCACTATTTATGTCAATGTCAGTAAAGTTTAAACTGGTAACAGACTAATGCATATCAAACAGGGATCAGAACATGAGGGACCTGTTTTTAGTTCTAATTCTTACTAAATGTGTGAGCCAAAAGAAGTCATATAACTTCACTCTCAGGTGAAAAATATTAAGGGAATTAATAGTAACATAGTTCCCGAAACCTTATAGTTTGTCTGACTGAATTCAAAGCTCTCACTTTTTTTTTTTTCTATATCACTCTGATTTCAGTAATATAATGGAATAAACCTTAGAAATGATCTAGTCATTTCACATGTATGGACACTTAGGTCCAAAGGCATACCCAAAGATAACTAGCAAATTAGTAATAATATCAGAGGAATGACTTGAATAAAATGGGTTTTAAATCAGATTATTTATTTAATGCTAATAGCTAACATTGAGCACTTGCTGTGTACTAATGCTTCAAGCACGTTTCACATATTAACTCATTTAATCCTCACAATAACTCTAGGTCAGGATTATTAATTATCCCCATTTTTACAGAAAATGAAACTAAGGCACAGGGGCTAATTAACTTGTCCAAGCTCATAGAGCTGGTAAGTGGGGTTCACACAAACACAGGGTTTCTGTCTAAACTAAACTGAAAGATAAAAAAAACTTATTAGTGGAATGGGATATTGAGAGTATTTTAGGCAGGGGTGAAGAGCAGTAACAAACCTAACTTTAAGAGGACAGAATACACGTATTAGCAGAGTGACCTGATGAACTGAGGTAGTTAAGAAAAAAAGTATAAGTGTGTTAAGTGATGACTGTTCATAAAGGACCTTAAATTTAATCCCAAAAGTACTTGTACTTGACTTAGAAAAGATTAAAGATAACATAATTATTGTAAATCACTAAGCAACATAAGAAAATAATGACAAGAGTATATTCAAGACTAAAGGGGAGTCATGTATATATGTGTGTATATGTGTATGTATGGGTATATACGTACATATATGCATATATATATATATATATATGTATATTTATCAGAACACAAAGTGAGAACACTCAAAAGTTAGTATGGTGACCTCAAACATTTGACGAGGGTAGTAAAAATGGAAGTGTGAAAGTCAAATCTGTATGTAACTTCTATTTAGAAGGAAGAATCGGGGGCGCCTGGGTGGCGCAGTCGGTTAAGCGTCCGACTTCAGCCAGGTCGTGATCTCGCGGTCCGTGAGTTCGAGCCCCGCGTCAGGCTCTGGGCTGATGGCTCGGAGCCTGGAGCCTGTTTCCGATTCTGTGTCTCCCTCTCGCTCTGCCCCTCCCCCGTTCATGCTCTGTCTCCCTCTGTCCCAAAAATAAATAAACGTTGAAAAAAAAATTAAAAAAAAAAAAAAAAAAAAGAAGGAAGAATCCTAGGAAGGCACTTAGGAATTAGATATGAAGGCTGGAGGAACAGAAGAAAACATGAATCAACAGTCAGATACTAGTGGTACTACTGTCAAAAAGGGAAGTGAGGAAAGTAAACCAGTTATTGTGGCTTGAAGGGTGATGGAAGGGGATTTAGGGATGGAGGTAAGAAATACACAGAAATAACTTTTAAGCAGACATGCTTCAGACAAGATCAAATACCTGGAGTTTGAGCAAGAGATGAAAATTTCAAGTTATCAACTTAAAAGTTAAAGTCTAGTTCTTTTAGAAAGTAGAAAATTTCTCGAATGGATTAAGTGTGAAGAAAAAAGGAAAAGAGTAAGGAACTTTGCAGGAAATTCATGGTTACAAAGCAGAAGAGAGGGAAGCCATAAGAGGATTAAGGGGGGAAAAAGAAAGGAACAATTTCAATAGAACTAAAAGGGTAGTGGCAATGAACCAAGAGAGGTATACTTCAATCTTCTGGTAGAAAGCTATCCAAAATGCAATATGAAATTCCCAGAAATGTTGCACTATGGGAATAAAGAATGTGATACAGGGACTAGGACATCTCAGCAATGGACCCGGTATTAAACATGTGCAAGACTTCTTCCTCCTATTCCCATACATATCAAATTCTAAAGTTTCAATGTCACTAATGATCTATAGTGACATCCAAAATCTCAATCATGTATCTCAATAACTGGTTCAGAAAAGTTACTGTAATCATCAACTACTTTAAATAAATTTTCAAAAATCTTAAAAAGAATCGCCAGTGCTAACTAAAGTGCTCTGAAGTATAAAAATACTGAAATAATTTTTTAAACTAAGGCAAACCAAAGATAATATCTTATTATTTCAAAGAATTCTTCCATACACCCAACTGTGTCACAAAGCAATTGATTAATGCCAAACAACTGGTTTGTAATCATTTTAGAGAAAGTGACAGGCCACCAAATACTTAGCCTTATAGTAGTCATATTTTCTGTGGTCAAATGATTCATCTTCACATTTGGAAGCTATAATAAATCAGTTCTTTTTTTTTTTTTAATTTTTTTTTTCAACATTTATTTTATTTTTGGGACAGAGAGAGACAGAGCGTGAACAGGGGAGGGGCAGAGAGAGAGGGAGACACAGAATCGGAAACAGGCTCCAGGCTCTGAGCCATCAGCCCAGAGCCCGACGCGGGGCTCGAACTCACGGACCGCGAGATCGTGACCTGGCTGAAGTCGGACGCTTAACCGACTGCGCCACCCAGGCGCCCCAATAAATCAGTTCTTATAGAATTCAACTTAAAATGGGAAGAAAAAGTCTAGTCAACTCAATTTACATTTTGTTATTGTGGTGTTCCATTTTCCTATTGTAAAAAAACACACACACACAAACCAAAACAAACAAACAAACAAAAAACAGGTGACATGCTAAAGACACTAAACAACTACAAGTAACTGATCCTAATGGTTTTAAATTTGAGCATTTGGCAGGATTATATGATACAGTGATACCTCCCTTCTGAGTGTTTTCCCTCTGTGACCTACATTTTTTTTTTTACCTTTTATTTCTCTCTTTAAAAAAACTACATTTTGACAAACCTTTCTAGATTTTTACATAGATCTAGCCTTTGCATAATTCATACAAGAAAAAAGGCCAAGGAGTTTTTAAACACTGCGATTTGGCAACATTGTCTCTCTGTGAAGCTATTAGCAACAAGATTGCAAATATAAATTCCGATACATGTAGCCCCTGACATACAGACACCTACTTTCACTACATTCAGGTAGACACAGAGGTTGTCGTAGCTGACACAAGCCCATCTCTACTCTCCCTTCATCCCATAACATCTGGGACCTAGACGCTACTGCAATTCAAACCATCTCAAGAAAAAAACAGGAGCTTTTGCATTTCAGCTCATGAAAAGCAAGCATATCTCAAGGGAGTGCAACAGGGTAGGTGACTGTAATAGGAAGATCGAACTTTATATGGAGAGAAAGGGAAATAGGATGTGGGATGGGAATACGGAAAGGAGAAACAAATACTACTAAATTATTCTAGCCACTTGAAATTTTTACATAGAGTCAGGCCTATGCCACACTAAAGGAACTAAAACAATTAATGTAAGGAGTTAAAATCACTGCTGGCTAGCCTACCAACCACCAGTCATAAGTTTTTATGAGAAAATGAACTCCAAGTTCCAAATGCATTCAGCCTATATTGGTGCAGTAAACAGGACAGACAATGGGAGTCCCGGTTCCCATGTCCAAATGGAAAATAACTAAAAACAGGTAAATGAGCAAACAGCATTACATACTATGATGAGGGCTATGAGGAAAAGAGTGTGCAGCCAGAAAATAGTTAGGGGTGCACATTTTAGATAAGGTAATTGAAATCTATGAAGAGGTAGCATTTGTATCAAATTCAGGGGAAGAAAAGGAGGTAGCCATTCCAAAAGCAGGAGAAAGAACTGTCCAAGGGAATAAGCCCTGAGTCAAGTCTTGTTCAGGTATCTTTGGGATCACTGCGACAGCAGTAAATCAGATGGAAGAGTGACATACAATAAAGTCTGAAAAGCCAGACAATGCAGAGGTTTGTAGGAAGGAACTGAGGAAGGCTTATAGGTAAGGAACTGAGAATTTATTCTGATGTTTTGAAAGGCCATCAACGAGCTTATAAATTTGTAATTTTGTAGCACAGCTTATTAACTGAGGATATGTTTCATAAATCATAATAGTAAAAGTGAATATTTTAAACTGAAAAACTTCCCATTATCTGGAATCTAGTTTACTATAAATATTGATCACAGGCCTACAGCTATTGTAACCTTTCTACTTGTAATCAGCAAATTCCCCTTCCTGGCTCCAGTGCAATATTCCTTTCATAGCACTTACCACATTTTGAATTTTTTTGTTTGTTGTACTGTTTTTGGTCTTTTCCCCACACTGGTCTATAAGCTCCACGAATGCAGAGACCACACCTGTTGCAACATTCTTTTCCAAGAATCTCATACCATACCTAATACTAAGTGGGTAATTAGGACTTATTTATGGAACAAGGAACAAAAATGATTTATGTAGTATTTAATGACCACCTAGTTATTCTTGACCCTGAGGAAACAGAAAAACTGAAGTGTGCCATCCATTCCCCCAAGAAGCTCAGGGCGTGTGTGTCTGTGTGTGTGTGTGCGTGTGTGTGTGTCTTATAAACAGCTAGGTTACAATGTGCTCTGAACAAACTGTTGTGGGAGTCCAGAGGAGGGGGCACATATGGTCTAACAAAAGATTTTCTCTGTGCAGACATGAATATTTATATGAAAAGCCCAATGAAGGTACAAAAATATAATCAGAGATGTTTAACGAATACCTTTACTAAAATTACACACATTTTGTGGACATACATCTATGGCATAGAACATCTGTGCTTATAGCAGCTGAGGATAATGGCATGCTGCCTACATTATTCCTGGGTTCAGCTTTGGGGAACATCTGACAAGCATCCCACTAAAAAAGGAATCTCCAACTGCTCTGCAGAGCATAAGGTAAGCTTACACAATATCCAACCTGAAGTGTGAAATTCCAGATTTCCCACCCCCCACATCTCAGGGTGCCAAGTTTTGAGCTGCACTGATTCAGCAGTATGTTTATAGTCTTTTCACAGAAATTGGTGACAACACAGCTCTTTCCGACCTTTATGGCACTACTAAAGGAAAACTGTAATGGCCAACACTATTTGGGCGGCAGAGCAAATCATAAAAGGTTAAAAAAAAATAAAAGGAAAACTAATAGGATCACAGGATTACATTCAGCATTATTTAACAAGTGATAACATAGAACAAGTTAGCAAAAACAAAAGCCTTTTCAGCAGACTTGGAAGCAAAAACAGTACTGTGTAACACAATTTAGATCTACTGTTTTGCTGAAGCGAAATCTTGCATTCCTTAAAAAAAGGAAATGACTTCCTCTAGAAAAAAAAAAGCAAAGCAAAAGCGTGGCATTTTATAGATTATTTTCATATTCCATCAAAAAAGACAGCACAGCATGACCCTCAAAAGAACATCACCAAGCACTTTTAGCCAGCTTAAAGAACATGTCTGTCTACTGCCTCCTAGAAAACAGACTATGCAATAAAATGTAATTTGGGTTATAACAAAGTTTAGAGCTACACATCTCAAACGAATAAATGTTGATAATGTAAATTTCAGGAGAGACTGGGCGTGGGTAAGAGAATAAATTTATGAAACCACAGTGGTAAATATTCAGTAATAATCTATCAACTGGACAAGAAATAAAGGTGCCTCTGTCGGAACAGGTTAATACAAAAGGCAGATTCATCGAACTTATTTCTCAATTGGAAGCATCGTAGGGACAAGTTGTACAAGGGGCTTTGGCTGGTTTTTCCCAGCACAGAATAAGCGGCAAAATAAATGCTTTTAGAACTTGGATAGCTGGAACTTTATGTGAACGCCAATGGTTCTAAAGTAGTAATGTTAAATGTCCTTACGACAGTCTAACTTGTGTTGTGAGTCAATTAAACACAAGCATTGAACACATTCCTACTAGCTCGAGAGTCGAAACGGAATCTTTACTCTCTGGCTACATACAAGACACTAAATTTGACTATCATAATATGGATTCATTAATGAACTAAGAGACTTCAAGAAAAATTACACATCCGATACCAAGGATGCAAAATAGCAAAACGACACAGAAACGCCAAGCACCGAATTGGAGAAAACAGGTTAAACGCGGCTAACTGTAATCCCATTCATCCCAGTGATCCTGGGAACACCGGCAAACACTACCAACCCTCCCGTCCTTCCTCCTTCCAAGAACGCTGCTGAAAGAAACCCTGGCTGGCGATCTCGGAGCTTGTCAATATACGCTGAAATTTCTAGAAAAGTTGCTGATGAAGAAGCGTGGCCCAGCCCGCATTCCAAAAAGAAGGCCACCCCGGCACCGGATGCAACACGCTGGTGGACTTGGCAGCACCTGGGCAGGAGGGTGTGGACCTGACTAGGCAAGGTCGGTTCCACTCGGGCAGCGCCTCCACCCCTCGGCCCGCCCAGCCCCGGCCCGCCGAGGTTCTCCGCATCCCGACTCCCCCTCAGCAGCCCCCGGGCTCCCGCGCTGGCACTTGGCCACCTCAATCTCTCCACCTGCGGCCAGAGGAGCAGGCGCCCCTCGCCTTCCCCACAACCCCGCGCGCGAGGGCAGCCGGCGCAAGGAAGCACTGCGTTCGCCTCGCTCGGGTCCCTACACACCAATATTCCAACGCCCCACCCCAGAGCATGCAGCTCTCTCTCCACCCCGCTCGAGAGTCGTGCCCCCAACACGTCCGTCACACCCGGCCACCTTCCCCAGGCCGAGCCCGGCAGCCTTACCCCGACCCCCGAAAGCACACGGCTAGAAATAAGACCTCCTACTCCAGGCGACTGAGTGACTCTGATCCGCGGCGGCCCGTTCGCGACACTTTCGCGATTGCCGTAAAGGGAGACAGGGTCGGAACGAGCGGCGGCGCGGGCGCGCTCCTCGGGGCGGTAAGCGCGCCCCAGGCCTGGCCTGGCTGCTCGGGAGCGCGCCCCAGAGGCCCGCCCTGTCTTCGTCCGGCGGGACCGCTCCCGACGCGGCGGCCAGCACTAGCCGGCCCATGCAAGCCAGGTAAGCCGAAAAGGGGATGAGGGCCGGCCCCAGACCGCTGTCGGAGGGTGTGTCAAATGATGGGATAGGGCGGGTCGGAGAAGTGGAAGCCGCCCCGAGCCCGCCCGCACCCCCCTCCCCCCCCCACCAAGGTGGCCCGCGCACGAGTCGCGTGCCAGCTGGTCCTACGCTGTGCGAAGCGCGGGAGAGGGACCTGGTGGTGGTCGGGGCGCGGGCGGGCTCCGGGGGCCGGGGCGGGTGTGTGCACTGGGCTTAGGTCTCCGCGCTTCACCTTTGCGCCCCCATCCTTGGGCGGTCCCCCTCCCACTTCCCTCCCCCTTGCCCCCTGTCCGCGAGCCAGGCCAGGCGCCGCCTCCCGCATTTTCCCTGGCCCCAGGTGTTAGTCCGAGGGCTTTGCACCTCTGAAGGAGGCAACGGTGTAAATAGTGCCTTGGTTTTGTTTTAAGCGGCTACTGAGAACCTTCGCCCCAGTCCCACAAAAACTGCAATTTTCACTCCCAGGTTCAGAGTTCTTGGTAGGGTGCTTGGGGGCAGGTTTGAAATTGAGATCTGTGTTGACCTTGTGTTTACCCGAAGCTTGTCCACCACGCGCAGTTCTGTCGCGGGGCGGAGTGAAGGGTGTGTGAGCCCAATACGGAAAGGTAAATGGCTGGTCCTTTGTATCCTCACACTGTGTTTTCTTTGCATTGGGATACATTTGAAAAACAGGAAACACACCAGGGAAATTTTTCCAGTTCTCCCAAATTTTAGTTTATAAATCAGTACCCAAATGCCCTTCTGTATTTCTTGTGGCATCATCAGATTCTCCCCCATTTCTCTCCCTGTAACATTTGACCCAACGTATAACGAAGTTACTTAATCTTTTAGACTCTATAGGATTTAGCAATTATAAGAATATCACATTTGCTAGAAGGCCAAGTTAGAGTTTAGACAAATAACCGTTTTCTGTTTTGCTTTGGGCCTGATGGTTCCATAGAATTTTTTTTTTAAGCTTTCTCTCTTTTTTAGGCGTTCTCTCTTCAGTTGGAATATCTAGAATTTACTTTCTTGTTGTTTCTTATCAGTCACCACTTAGAGGACTCAGCAGATGAATAAGGGATTCATCTTATTACCAACGGCATTCAAACATTTGTGAAATTTAAGAATTGTAACTGCAGTTCTGATTCGTGGATCTTCAAAGAAAGTAGAGAAGGTAGGTGAGAGACGCAACAACATTTTGTTAATCACTCTTACTACTCTATGAAGATTATTCCTGCTTATTTTCAAAGGTTTCCTTAAATCATTAACCATTAAAATTTTAACTTTATTTGCTTGGCACTTAGCCAGCCATACTTCCAGCTTTCCACTGTGAAAATACATGAGCAAAAGTAGTCTTCCTTACCAAGGCAGTGCACTTAAAGTTTTCAGTTGTCGTTAGCAAATTGGTAAATCATTTCAAGCCCTGCTTCTCATCTAAACTGTCAGTTTAAACAATGAGAACCCTCAAAGCCTAAGGAGACACAACTCCAAGATGATTCACACATGCAAAGAATTGAGTGTTGTTCCCCATCCCTGTGGCTAGTTGTACAGAATTGATAAATCAACTCTCATTGTTAAATTGTGTGCTTACTCTGTTCTACTCTAAGGAACAACCCTTTGATATAGCTGCTTTCCAAATCAGAATACTGTAACTCAGAGGAGCTTAGTAACTTTCCTAAATCACACAGCTGGGACTTGATAAAGCTAGGATTTGCACGTGGCTAAATGTCACAACTGATTTCACAACTGTGTTCTTTCCATTGCATCACACAGACTAATGTTTTATTTTGCTTAATAATAAACTATTGTTCTTTCCTCATTTTTGTCTTTCCTTTTGTAGGAGGAAACTCAGTGTTTTTCCTTTCATTTTATCTTTTTTGAGGTCAGTGAAAGTTGTCTAATGGGAGAAAGGATAGGAAAATTGACCTCCTGGATTTAAAATATTACTTAATTTCTGATGTTACAACATCATTATAAAACACACTAGTACACTTATCTTGAGCACTGAGTAATGTATACAATGGTTGAATCACTGTATCGTATGCCTGAAACTAATATAACACCGTATGTTAACTATACTAGATTTAAAATAAAAAAATTAAACATACAATTATCAACTCTTTAAAGAAAAATAAGTTATTAATAATTCTATAACATAGTGTTCTACCCATGAACAAATATTGATGCCTTGACTTGAAATTGTACATGTTTAAAAGAATGCAGTTTGAAATACCCCTTTACTCTCTTTGTGTGTAGATTTCAAGATTTACAAAGGTGCAGGTTTGTGCAGATTTGAAGACGTATCTTATGAACTTGTAAAACAGGTAATTCATCTTTTGCATTCTACAAGAGGAACAACCATTTATGGACCATCTATGACAGTATTTCACTTATATTAATTCATTTAGTTCTTGACTAAACCTCTGTGCAGTGGGCATTATTTTAAACAGTTAATTGTAAAAGCTAGCCCTTATTATGTACCAGTAATGTGTTAGTTTCTTGTGCTATGTCAGTGCAATCCCTGTGATAGCTATGTAGCATGGTATAATAGAACTCTCCTATTGATAATGGAAAATGTTCTATGTGTTCACCATCTTCCATGGTAGCCACTAGACACATGTGGCTTTTGAGCACTTGAAATGTGGCTAGTGTGACTGAAAGACTGAATTTTAAGTTTTATTTTAGTCATTTGTAATTTTAATTTAAATAGCCACATTTGGCTGGAGGATTCTGTGTTGGAACATAGGGTTACTCTGAGGTTTTAGAATCTGGATAACCTAGAAAAATGGTAATACTGTTTGCTGAAGTAGAAAAGTCATGAATCCTTTTGGGGTTTAAGATAATTTGGATTTGGCTGTTTGTTCATTCAGAAAATATTTAGTGAGGGGTGCCTGGGTGGCTCAGTCATGAAACTCTTGATTTTGGCCCAAGTCATGATCTCATGGTCCGTGAGATTGAGCCCTGGATTGGGCTCTGCGCTGACACCTCAGAGTCTGCTTGGGATTTTCTGCCTGTCTCTTTCAAATAAATAAATAAACTTAAAAAAAAAAAAAAAAGAAAATAGTGAGTGAGTGATTACTATGGGCAAGGCCCTCTGCTATGCTTAGGTAGTAGAGTCTCTTATCAAGGATTTTATCCACTTAAAGACACTCTCCTTATCTGTCCTACTGCAGAAGATAATAGCCATGAGAGATGTGCAAATCTAGTGTTCTCTGAAGAAGGAGTGCTTATTTCCAGATGCAAAGAGATAAGGGAAGGTTGTGTGTGGAAGATGGTATTTGAGCTCCATTGTAAAGAATAGGAAGGATGTGGGCGTTCAAAAGTGATTAAAGGGAGAGGAGGTTATGCTTCTAGAAATGAGATGGACATGATGTTGTGAAAATTACTTTTGCTAAAACACCTAAATGTTGGATAAATTACATTAGCCTTTAAATGCATAGCAGGCGTGTAGAACAGAAAGGAAAATGCCCAGGGCTAAAGGTCAAAGAGAGAGAGCAGAAACCAGAGTAGCAAACTAGCAATGTGTCTTTTGCGGGGAGAGGGCATTTGGCTGGTAGCAGAAATGAAGCACAATTAGAGTCAGCTCATAGGCTCCTCTTCTCCCCACCCCCCCCCCCACACTCCCCCCAAGGTAGAGAGCTATAATTCATACCCCTTTAACCTCTCAGGTGTACAAATCCAAGAGGCACCATTCACAGGGTAGTTTGTGTAAATGTGTTTCAGGGGATGGCCTTTCTCATAAGAAATAAAATGTAAAGATTTCTACTTGCAACTGTACAACTCACGGCCTTGGAGAATCACCTTCCCCCTCATTCAGCCAGGATCCTCAAAAATCCACACTCAATGAAAGGTGGGCTAGGAAATGTATCTCCTTTCTGGCAAAGGAAGATCACAAAGAAATTTTCACCCAGGTCCAGGTGAGGGAGTAAAGCTCCCCCTTGAGAACCTGAAGCTACAGGGTCTGCCATCACTCAGATTCAGGGCTCAATTTACATATCTACATGGTCTGAAAAACCTGGAAGTCAAGAAATTAAAGTTGGCCTAGGTTGGTAATGTGCCAGAGTGTCTGGCAAAAATAGTTATAGACCCTCCCTGGAATGATTCACCCTTTTTTTCTTTTCTTTTTTTAATGTTTGTTTATTTTTTTTATTTTTTTTTTTAATTTTTTTTTTTAACGTTTTTATTTATTTTTGGGACAGAGAGAGACAGAGCATGAACGGGGTAGGGGCAGAGAGAGAGGGAGACACAGAATCGGAAACAGGCTCCAGGCTCCGAGCCATCAGCCCAGAGCCTGACGCGGGGCACGAACCCACAGACCGCGAAATCGTGACCTGGCTGAAGTCGGATGCTTAACCGACTGCGCCACCCAGGCGCCCCAATGTTTGTTTATTTTTGAGAGAGAAAGAGACACACACAGCATGAGCGGAGGAGGGTCAGACACAGAGAGGGAAACACAGAATCTGAAACAGGCTCTAGGCCCTGAGCTGTCAGCACAGAGCCTGACACAGGGCTTGAACTTGGGAATGGCAAGATCATGAGCTGAGCTGAAGTCGGACGCTCAGCCGACTGAGCTGAGCCACCCAGGCGCTTCTGGAATGATTTACCCTTAACCTAAGACTTTTAGAATTCTCCCAATTAAAATCATCCAAATACAAGTTCATGGTCAAAAACTATAAAACAGGTACAAGGGGTGGTGGAACCAACAAATATGAAATTAGATTCCTCTAAGGATGTTGCATTAGAATTACCCAAAACAAATTAAAATAATGTTCAAAGAGAAGAAAGGAGAAAAATTAAAGACTTTAGAAGCAGTTCAAACTTTCTAGAAATTGAGAATCATTATCCCAGAAACTTATGCCGGGGAAAGTACTATAGGAATGTGGCAAGGAATTGTCATGTTTAAATTGATGAAAAGCATTGATAGAATGTTACAGACTCAGAAGGGAAAAAAAGAACAGAAAGAAGGAGATTATGATAATTCAGGCAGGAAATTACTCAAACCATGTCTATAATGGTGACTTTGGGGATAAAGGAAAAGAAACTTATTTAGCAAGATTTAAATGTACATATTTAGCAACAAGTCAGATGATCAGAGTAAATGACAAGTGAAAAATGGCTGAGATTTCATTGTTTGGAACCTCAGTCTGAGATGCGGACGCTGAGTGTACTGGAGGGTTGTGTTGATAGGAGTTGTTCTTACATTGTTCATGGGAAATACTCAATTTCTGTCCCTCAAACTATGAGAAGATACCCCTCCAAACATGAAATTATTTTCACATACAGAGGAGTAATTTCTTAGAATTTGAAAGTATTTCTGTATTTATTTTTGAAAAGTAAATGCATTCAGATACATTAATGTCTTAAAATTCATTATGATTACTTAACATTCTCCGTCTGGAGTTGAAGAAAGAAAGTGGTGATGTGTGTTAGGTGTGTATTTAGGTGCTCTTTTTCTTCCCCCTGCCCTTATGCATGTAATGGTGAACAAAACATTTGGTTTCTGCTGTCTTAGAATCCAAGGTTTAGTGAAGATAAAACCAAGCAAACTAGGAACAGTTAAGTGAGATAAATGCCCTGGTTGGAGAAGTAAAGGGTACTATTGGAAACAAAGTAGGGCCACTCAGCTGAAGCTGGAAGATCTGGGACTTGAATATGTATAGGAGTTAACAGGTGGTTGTAGGGCTGGGGGGATGATAGCACAGTGTACGTGAAGGTCTATGAGTGTGCAAGAGAGCATGACCCATTTGAACATCTGAAAGAAGTTCGCTATAGCAGTAGAGCATAGTGATTGGTGTTAGAATGGAAGGCCTGAGTTTGAATTCTGTCTCTACTGAGTTCCAGCTCTGTGACCTTGCACAGTTTTCTTTGTGTCTGTAATTCTGTTCTGAGAAGTAAATGAGATCATGTAATTAAGATGCTTAGTAACTTGGTGACACAGAGTAGACACTGTGTTTACTTTTGTAATGATGATGAAGATGATGATAACTAGAACAAGGAACTGGGAACAAATAAGTAGTCAGAGATGAATTATGGAAAGGTAAGTAGAGATCAGATAATACAAAGACCTTGTAGATCGTGTTAAGGAGGAAAGACAATTTATAAGGGCACAGGGAGGCACCGAAAGATTCTTGTAGGAGAATTAGGTGGTCAGATTGGTATTTCAGAATTAGAAGGATCACTCTGGTTATAAGGTGGAGTCTAGATTGATCATGGTCCACACTAGAGAAGGACCATTTAGGAGATTATAACAATAATCTGGTCAAGAAATGATGGTATTTTGGGTAGAGTAGTGGCAGGGAAGATGGAGAGAAAGGGTAGATTTGAAGGATATTTGAGAGATTGAATAAACATTACTTAGTACTTGATTATGTGTGGAAAGATGGGGGAGAAAGGATGTTTCTGAATATGGCAAGTGGGTGAAACTCGGTTCCATTTACCGAGAAATTGAAAGCAAACAGGTGTTAGGAGATGGTATGGGGGATGATTTCAGAAGTGGGACAGCTCATGGTGATAAGTACAAGATTGTGGGAGTGGATAGCTAAAGTAGAAGAGATGAAATACTTGTGAATAATCTTTCTAATTTGTTTTTGTTTTTTTTTCTACTTCGGAAGACGTGTTTGAGATGTGGTGGTTTCAGCAAGGTCTCAGTTTCCTTCCTTCTGCCCTAGTAATTTGGACAGCTGCTGCTTTCATATTTTCGTACATTATTGCTATAACACTCCACCATGTTGACCCTGCTTTGCCTTATATCAGGTCAGTGAAATATATCCTTTTATAGGAGACTGTTTCATTCACATTTTAACATTGAAGCCATTTGCAATTGCACCAAAAACCATAAGATACTTAGGAATAAACCTGACCGCAGAAGTCAAAGATCTGTACTCTGCTTCATAGAACACTGATGAAAGAAATTGAATAGGACACAAAGAAATGGAAAAACATTTTATGCTCATGGATTGGAAGAACAAATATTGATAAAATGTCTATAGTAGCCAAAGCCACATTTAATGCTAACGTTTAAAATTCAGATTTCATGTTTGACATTCAACAACCAAAGGGATATAAAAAGGAAGTTATGTTTGGTTCTTTCCATGTGATAGAAAAATGTGGAGATGGAATTAGATTCACTTAGTGAACTAGTTAGTGAATTACGACGTTCAAGTGTCTTGTTTTCCAAATAAGTACTTGAGGTTGTCTCAGAAGAGAGATGTGGAATTATTCTCCTCTTAAAATTCAAAAATGCTGCAAACAACAGTAATAGTCTTAAAATGTAATGGCAATGGCAACTATTTCTTGACCCACTGTGTACAAGGTAATGTTTCAAGCATTAAATAGTTGAATAGTTACAATTACCCTTTGAAGTAAGAATTATTATCCCCATTTGAGAGAGGAGGAAATGAGGTCCGAGGTTAAGTTACTTGTTCAAGGGCGCATGATTCAGTAAGTGATGGAACCAAGGTTCAGTTTGACTGGATAATTTGATTCTACAGGCTCTGCTCATAATCTTTATGACATGTCGTCTAGATCTTTCTAACACATTAAGTATCAAAATTTATCAGTAATATTTTTGAAATTTCAAAACTAATAATGACGTTAGTATGGGTACTCAGTTGCATGTGCTATGTCAGTAACTCTCTTTTTTTCCCAATTATAAAGGCAATATATACTTATTCTAACAAATTTTAAGCAATACCAGACTGATTATAAAAGTAAAAAATGAAAGTCTGTTTCAGCCCTCTCCAGTTCCTGCCTGTCCAGAGGTAATATAATGGTTTCATTGATTTCCTTCCATTGTTTGTTTTGTTGCTGTAGTTGTTTCACTTGTTTGTTTATCTCCTGAAAAGTAATCTTTCCAACATAGAAAATAGTGAACTTTTAAAGGATGATAAACCAAAAGCCTAAATTTACCTTTTAAAAATATCAAGAAGAGATCAGAATGTTACCATCTACATCTGTTCTCACAGTAGCATGCTGTGGAGTAAAGGATATCAACAAATTGGGTACACTTTGGGAAGATGTACAAAAACCAAAGATACTTTAGAATTTAAGGTTCCAAGTCTAGGAATAATCTGATGAAGAATCACCACCGTTCACCACTCTGCTAGCAGAATATGTAGCTTAAGGAGCCTGTTCATTCTTTAGTAACTCTTTAGCGAGCATATATTTATGATTCCTGAGCATCGTCAGCATTTTTACTTCCCCTTCGAGAACTTGTCTGCTTTCACTTTATTTATTTATTTATTTATTTATTTATTTATTTATTTATTTATTTATTTATTTATTTATTTTTGGGACAGAGAGAGACAGAGCATGAACGGGGGAGGGGCAGAGAGAGAGGGAGACACAGAATCGGAAACAGGCTCCAGGCTCCGAGCCATCAGCCCAGAGCCTGACGCGGGGCTCGAATTCACGGACTGCAAGATCGTGACCTGGCTGAAGTCGGACGCTTAACCGACTGCGCCACCCAGGCGCCCCTGCTTTCACTTTAAAGAGCTTTTAATCATTTAAGAGGCCACTGGGTTCTTCAGAGTTTCAGTTCTGTGATGGTAGTGCATGTGACTTTCTAAAGATAGTACCCTAGACACTTCCTTTTCCATCCCTGTCGTTCTGCCTTTTTATTTTCCTGCTAATGACCTTAGTAATATTACCCTGGGATCTTTCTCCAACGTTCTAATATATCTAAACTCAGTAGTACTTAATTTTACTTCTCAGGCTCATTTCCTTCATCTGAAAAATGCTTGAGTTAGACTAGATGCTCTGCAAACTTCCTTTCAGCTCACACACCCTATCTGAAAGGTTTAGTTGTTAATAGTCCCAAAAGACATAACCAAGTGTAAATTTCACTCCAAAGACAATTCCACTGCACATGTGCTTCAGCGGTTCCACTGCACATGTTCTCTTAGCGGTTCAAGTAGTGGACACTCAGGTAAAATGCACAAGACTAGTACTGGGGCACGAGGAGAAATTATTAGAACTTCTGTGTGTATTTTGTTTAAATCTCAATGTTTAAATTTATATAATACATACATTTTGAAGTTACATGATCAGATTTTTTTTTTTTTGATAGTGTATGATCAAAATAATTTGATGACCACCGGGTTGGGGCATCATGCTGATGAGGTGATGGACTTGGCTCTTTTCACTTGTGGGCCAGTTTATGTCATTCTGATGCAGAGCCAAGGAAGGAGCACACTTAGCCAGTCATCTTGGAAATGCATGCTTTTGTTTACTTATGGGATAGTTCAAAACTGTAGCATCACTTGAAATACAACTATCATGGATTATTATGGATATTTTTTTCTGATTATAAGAATATATATGCATTATTTTTGAAATTTTGAAAGGTAGAAGAAACAAACAAAACCACAATCTCCACCTCCTGAAGGTGATCAGAGTAACAAAATCTTTTGTTTCTGAAGATACATTTTAGAGTCAGAAGGAACAATACTTAGAATTGATATTTGATACTTTAGTTTTCCTGAACTTAACCCAACTTAACTCGCCAAACCTTATTGATTCCTTACCAGACACAAGTTTCCATTTCGTTTTTAATCCCATTACATTGTGTTAGTTGAGATCCTTCTTATTTTCAAAAGAGACTTTGAAAAAGTCTTTGTCTTTTTCATCTTTACTGTAGTTTGAAGGAAGGGAAAGGAAGTAACATTTAATACGCATCTCCCCTGCGTCTGCTACTTTGCTAGATCTTCACATGTATGACCACAGTTTCATTTCCTCTTGTTGGTCTGACGAGGCTGGGAGGGAATTAATAGCCCCATTTTGCAGATAAGGAGCAGTCAGAAGGACTGAAAAGAGCATACCCAAGGTGTTGCAGTAAATGGTGGGTGGACTGTTGATCTGGATCTGTGTATTCCACACTGCCCTGAAACACAGGCATGTAAACCGATGCATTGCAATACATTGTACTAAGTGATTTCGATAGAAGTCTGGACAGAATGCTTTGTGAGTCTGCACTCTGCTAGAGGAGTTGGCTAAGGCTCTGGAGGGGAGGGGACTCAAAACTGGTCTCGCGTGGAAGCTCCAGGAGGGCAAGGGCTCTGTCTCTTACTAACCACTGTATTCCTGTCCCTAAAATACTGTCTGGCACGTAGGAGGTGCTTGATAAATGTTTTTTTAATTAACAGGAAATGATTAAGTATTAATTGAATTATAGGCAGCATCAACAACAGATGCCAAAAGACAGAGTTGTGAAAGAACCTGCGGTGTTTAGGGAACGAATGTTCCGGTGAGACAGATGAACACACCTGCCCAGGATGGAAGTCAGGAACACAGCCCTAACATACCCAGCATGTGCTTTTGTCTGTGTGTTTTTCGAATCATTTTCTGTTGATTTCTGTTATGTGAAAAAGAAATAAGCTAAAGCGATACGAGAAAAAGTGAACCAGGTAGGATATTGTGAGCTCAAACTGTCATGTTCTCATAAAATTATATAAGAGCTGAACTTACAAATGTATAAAAAGACAAAGGATTTGAAGTAATCCCTGCTATTTTTTATTCTTTAGAAAAAATGCACATGTATACCTAGTGTGAGAAATCCACATACCTTCTTTTTTTTCTTTCAGTGACACCGGTACACTGCCTCCAGAAAAATGCTTGTTTGGGGCAATGTTAAATATCGCTGCAGTTTTATGTAAGTGATGGGAATTATTTTAAAAATTGAAATTAATAGCTAAATTAATTTCCTTCTTTAAACATTACTCTGTTCGTCGTTTTACTTTCTGTTTACTGGAGGGACTGTTATCACTAAATTATTGATCGCAGATATGTTTCTTTTAAAAGAAGAGCAATTTCTAAAAATGCTAAATTACAGAAATCATAGACATATCTATGAGGCTATTTAACTTCTCATCCAAATAGAAGTTGTAAAGTACAACCAAATATTTCTTGAGGCCTTAAGTGGATTTCTTAAGGAACCAATAGAGGACAGAAAGCTGTAAACACACTGCTCACAACTAACACCAACTAAATTCATTTGGGATAAACAGCTTAGAAGTTTGAGAGCAGCAGTGGAACCACGTTTTGATTTTTGAATGATGTTCTAATGCCAAAAGAATGGAGTTCTACTGGATTTTACATTCCTGTTTATTTTTTTGAACCAAACTTCATTAATGATTTACTAAAATATTTTTTCTCTCAGTTTTGACTGTTTTAAATATTTGCATTCTTCCATATGATATTTATTACTTGCTTCAAAAATTGAAGTCAAGGAAATGATTCAGTGCATAGAAATTCTTCTTATGACTAAAGTTTTCAAAAACTTGTCTACAAAAGCATATCTCTGTTTCCTTTTCTACACTTCTGAGATCCTTGATAATATTTTTGCCATGGAAAATTTGATTTGATTTGACTCTTTCTTGACTAACAAGGATAGTAAAATGGGTTGTTGTGTGGTTTTTCCCCCTAATTGACTGCTATATCTCATTGAGCCAAATTGTAATAATTTGATGAGAGTGAGGCAAATCATCTTTTAGTGTTTTGTTTTGTTTGCCTAGACTCATTTTATCCATATTTTAGCACTAATTACTTTAGACTTTAATGCTAATCATATAGAATAGTTTGTGTTTTATATAACACTTATCATTAGACATTTTCAGAAAACATCAAACTTCTCTCTTAAGTTTTATCCTGAATATTTGTAAATGTGAGGCCCACAGGAGGCCAGTGCCTTTGAGTCACACAGAGATATTACTAGTTCCATAATGCAACCTTAAAAGTTCTTTGAAGTCGACAACTGATTCTGCTTTTTGTTTTTTCTCTTCTCTCAAATAAAATGTAAAAGGAAAATCTATGATATGTGACCTTTGTTAACTGTTGGCAACTTTATTCCCTGGTTATTTATTACTTTGCTGTCATTCGGATTATCTCTTCCCAGGCATTGCTACAATTTATGTTCGTTATAAGCAAGTTCATGCTCTGAATCCTGAAGAGAATCGTATCATCAGAATAAACAAGGCTGGCCTTGTACTTGGATTACTGAGTTGTTTTGGACTTTCTATCGTGGCAAACTTCCAGGTTTGTGCTTTAGCCCAGCATAGGTATTTTCCTGAAGTACCTAAATTAATACATGTTAAAAAGGAAACCTGAAACATTCAGTTACACAGTTATTGTTTCTTTGCCTTGACAAAGTAGAATCCCCTACCATTAAATTATTTGGCCTTCTTAGAGATCACTACATATACAATTAGAAAAATTCATTCTCAGTAAACTGCTGAACACCTATAAATTATTCTGACCTTTTAAGGATTCACAGAACTCTTTATTTATAAATTATCCCTTTAAGGGTTCACAGGACTCTTTATTTATTAGACTCTTTATTACTACTTAGTTGATGATTACTCCAAGACCAGAGAGAATTGATATAAATTATAAGTGACCAAATTATAGACTTAAACTTAAAAAAAATATGCCTGACACCTATTTTGTATTTATATTCTTGTTAAGATGTTCTCATTGATCACCTCTCTTTCTAGGTGTTCAGCCCCTTATATGAGTAAGTAAAGGGAGGATATGGAGCTCTTCCAGCTTTTTCTCAGGGAATTCTCAAAGTGGCAGTCAACCTTCATAAACATTTGCCAACTCTTCACATTCCTTTCTATTGACATTGTTTCAGCCACATCCTGGGCACATTGTGTCTTTTGATTAATCTCTCTACAGTCTTTATAAAGTTTCAGTTTAGACGTTTGATGCCCTATTTATACACACTCATCATACAAATATACTTATAGAGGCATATTCATGCATCTAGTGTAGTTATTTTTGGTTGATGGATGGCTTTCCTCCCACAATGATTTAAGGCCTTGACACTATCCTTCTTTGAGCTCTGCTGTTCCCTAAGTCCTTAATGTCTTCTGCAACCAGCTGGCTGAAACAGTCAAAGAGAACATGCAAAAATCACACCTGCCTCTTTACATCTTTAACCGTAACTGGAATGAGTCACATCATTCTAGTAACATGTATTTGCTAGACACAGGGGTGCTAGGAAATGAAGTCTTGCTGAGCATCAGTTCCTGGGGCAACTCTAAACCATGGAAGGGACATACAATTTTTGGTGGACAGCTACCTAGTTGTCTTTGCCACAAATAGGGTCCTGCCTTCCCTGATCAGTTTCTTTCTTTCTTTTTTTTTATTTATTTTTATTTTTTAAAACGTTTATTTATTTTTAAGAAAGAGAGACAGAGTGCAAACAAAGGAGGGGCAGAGAGAGAGGGAGACACAGATTCCAAAGTAGGCTCTGGGCTCTGAACTGTCAGCCCAGAGCGCACTGCAGGGCTTGAACCCACGAACTGCAAGATCATGACCTGAGCCGAAGTTGGATGTTTAACCGCCCAAACCGTTCAGCAACCCGCCCCCCCGTCCATCAGTTTCTAAAGCTCAGTGTTTAAAAATATGTTTTGGAAATTTTTAGTGTATGGATAGTGATTCTTTGCTCTGCTTGTCCCTTGATCAATTTAACAATATTTGTCACCCCCATGTGGGAAAATGAATCCCAACCTGACTTTCACACTTAATATGTTACTTCTATTAGTAACTAAAATTTGTTTATGCAATCCAGTAAATTCCAGTGACAGTTCCTGATTGCACTCACACACACTGCCTTTCTACCTTTATCTCATTCACCTACAAAAACAGTTGATATACTTTTTTGTTGTTGTTTTCAGCTTTCATTCTAATTCACTTCATCACCTGAGCCTTATAATTTTGAATCAAATTCCTTTTTCTCTCTTGGTCACATCTCTTTTCATGCAGCTTTGGACCTATTGAATTTCTTCTACATCCTTCCTTGATGGCTTCATTGCTGGGCCCTGTTTATAAGCAGACTCTGTAATAGTACCCAGATATCCTTCCTTCCTTTCTCACATAAACTGTTACTGCTTATTTTAAGTGGCGAGTGCATTGCCCCCTCTTCCCACTTCTGTCTTGCAAAAACAAACTCTAGCTGATTGATACAGGAAAAAAAGGTCCACAAACCAGATGTTTACAGTTCTAGAGCTTGACTTGGAAGAGACTCTAGCGCTGTGTTTTAAAGTAGGGACTTACTGGTCTTACCTCTTAAACATGTCTTGAAAGCATCTGCTTCTGTCCATTTTCATCTCCACTTCTCTCCCTACCATCTCCTTCTCAGCCAGTTCAGATTTCATTCTCTCTCATCTGGACTACTGCCATAGTTGCCTGAATACTTCCTCTGCACTCACTCTTGCAAGCCTTTCATTTAATATTGCTCCGGTATAATCTTTTGGACTTATAGATACATCCTACTCTGTTTCTCTGTACCCCTGCTTAGAGCTGTACAGCTCCAAAGTTTCACGCAAAGACATAGAATCAGGAGAGAAAAAGGAGTTTGGCAAACTGCCTGCCAGGCTGCTTAATTAAGTCAAAGGTCTTACATGATCTGGGTGCTGTCTACCTCTTTAACCTCGTTCTGCATCATTCCCCTTCTTTTTTTTTTTTTTTAATTTTTTAATGTTTTATTTAGTTTTGAGACAGAGAGAGACAGAGCATGAGCAGGGAAGGGGCAGAGAGAGAGGGAGACACAGAATCTGAAATAGGTTCCAGGCTCTGAGCTGTCAGCACAGAACCTGACACGGGGCTCGAATTCACAAACCGTGAGATCATGACCTGAGCTGAAGTCGGACTCTCAACCAACTGAGCCACCCAGGCGCCCCTGCATCATTCCCCTTCTTGATGTCTTCCCTTGTACATAACACTGGACTTTCTTTGTTCTTTAAATAAGATAAGTTATTTCACTCCATTTCATGTTTCCTTTGTTGGACATTTCACAACCCCAAGCCTAAACAGATCGAGGTGTCTTAAAGATCTCAGTGCACGCTGTAGTTCCTCAGGGAAATCTGTGAATAGACTTGCTTCTGTGTAGTTTGAGTTTTCTTTATTTGTATTCTTTGTGTTCTCTAAGCTCTGGAAACAAATTCCTCACAGTACTTCTTATAGTCTAATTTTATATCTATGGTTTTTAAAAATTTTTAGTTGATCTAGTTCTCCATTAATTGTGAGCACCATGGGTTTATTCACCATTGTGTATATTGCATATTTAGCACCTAACATAGTACTTACCACCAACATGTTCTCATTGTTTAGTAACTTCGTGAAGAGGCTAAGGGACTAAGCAGGATGGCTAAAAATTCTCTTGTGATTATTGTGGTCGTCTATATATTTTTATTATTTTATTTTAATGTTTATTTATTTTTGAGAGAGAGACAGAGTGCAAGCGGGGGGACAGAGAGAGAGGGAGACACAGAATCTGAAGGAGGCTCCAGGCTCTGAGCTGTCAGCACAGAGCCTGATGTGGGGCTTGAACCCACAAACCGTGAGATCATGACCTGAGTCAAAGTCAGACGACCAGCCAACTGAGCCACCCAGGCGCCTCTTTTGTGGCCGTCCATATATAATATGTATATATATATACATATATATGTATATATATATATATGTGTGTATATATATATGTATATATGTATATATATATATAAATATATGAAATTTATTGACAAATTGGTTTCCATACAACACCCAGTGCTCATCCCAAAAGGTGCCCTCCTCAATACCCATCACCCACCCTCCCCTCCCTCCCACCCCCCATCAACCCTCAGTTTGTTCTCAGTTTTTAAGAGTCTCTTATGCTTTGGCTCTCTCCCACTCTAACCTCTTTTTTTTCTTTTTTTCTTCTCCTCCCCCGGGGTTTCTGTTAAGTTTCTCAGGATCCACATAAGAGTGAAAACATATGGTATCTGTCTTTCTCTGTATGGCTTATTTCACTTAGCATCACACTCTCCATTTCCATCCACGTTGCTACAAAGGGCCATATTTTGTTCTTTCTCATTGCCACGTAGTACTCCATTGTGTATATAAACCACAATTTCTTTATCCATTCATCAGTTGATGGACATTTAGGCTCTTTCCATAATTTGGCTATTGTTGAGAGTGCTGCTATAAACATTGGGGTACAAGTGCCCCTATGCGTCAGCACTCCTGTATCCCTTGGGTAAATTCCTAGCAGTGCTACTGCTGGGTCATAGGGTAGGTCTATTTTTAATTTTCTGAGGAACCTCCACACTGTTTTCCAGAGTGGCTGCACCAGTTTGCATTCCCACCAACAGTGCAAGAGGGTTCCCGTTTCTCCACATCCTCTCCAGCATCTATAGTCTCCTGATTTGTTCATTTTGGCCACTCTGACTGGCGTGAGGTGATATCTGAGTGTGGGTGGCCGTCCATATTTAAAGAGATGTAATGAGATTTGAAAACTCTGACTAAAAAGATATAAATTTAATTTCTTTTAAAACAACTGTGTATGATAATATTCAGCAAAACAAACACATATGTCCTCAATGCCTACTTAGAGGAATTTTTCCCCTCCTAGGAAATTTACCCTCAAGGAAACTTGGAAGGGTCAAGTAAGCAGAAATCTATGTTAATTTCATAAGGCTGCCATAATAAAATACCATACATCAAGTGGCTTAAGATAACAGAAATTTATTCTCTCAAAGTTTAGGAGACCAGAAGTCTGAAACCAAGATGTTAGTAGGGATGGTTCCCTTTTGGACACAGGCTGTTCCATGCCTCTTTCTTAGTTTCTGGTGGAAACCAGTAACCCTTGGTATGCGTGGCTCATGGCATAACTCTGTAATATATGCCTCTGTTGTCACATGGCATTCTCTCTTCCTGTAAAATTTATCCTCAAGGACACCTGGGAGAGAGGATAAGGATAAGTAAGCAGAATATTAGTTCCTAAGTTTCATTAACTGCTTTTAGGTAAAGTTTACAGATATAATCAATATGTAATTTATAAGTTCTTTATCAGACATTGGCTCCTGACCACACATAATCTCTGTAATTTTTCTTGTCTTTGTCAAAAGATAAGTTTTTGTCTTTGATAAAGGATATATTTTTAAAGAGGATAAATGTGTCAAAGACTTTATTTAACTTATTAATTCATGAGAGAAATACTAGGAATTACAAATCAGCTCAAAAGAGAAGTCAAAGTACCACACATTTATTGTCAGATAAGGAATGTAAAATAAATTTATGATGCAAAACTGGCCATTATTCACAGGGTAATAATTAATAGCATTCAAAAGGACACAGTTTGCATTTATGCAGATGTGGATTATTTGTATTACTATCAGTGTTCTATAAGTTAACTTCTGTCTCTGTACATAACTTTTTTTTCCAGGTACAGAACACTTTAATCTAGCTTATGCAAGAAATAGGTCTATCATTGCCCTTTCTAGTAAAATGAGTATAAAAGGTATAAATACCCTCTTTTCCATAAGTGTAAGTGAGTTTCTGTAACTTTCAATCAAGTTTCAATGCATTTGTGCAAAAGCATTACATAAAATATGCCCAAAGAACAATGGCTATAATAAATATGAATAGAATTCTCTTCTGTTCTCTTCCTTTACTCTTCTTCTCTGTGAACAAATATAGAACTATCTACACCTCAAAGGATGGTTTGTTTCATTTTCAAAAGTCGTATGCAAAATATTTACCTATGAATTCTAAGCTACACATGGCTTTATTATTACAGAAGTTTTCTGTGAAAAGTAGCCTAATCCAAGCCAAGTAAAACTCACATTTGTGTAGAACCAGTCCCAGAGGCTCTAGCATTCCATAGGAAGAATGCTGTCTGACCTATTTCAAGATCTTTTGCTGTTTCTCTGGTCTCAAAAATATGACAAAATTTAATGTACAAGCTGAAGCACTGCCAGTTAAAATCAGTTTTTTATGCCTTTATTATAACTATAAAAATATAGTAATAAATGTTCTCCATTTTTTACTTTTACTTTTTAAGTCACAGGGTTTTATTGATGGGACTGTGTACTCGTCCCAGATGGTCATCAGTCAGGTTCTATCTCTAGCGTCATCACGATATGAGAATATTTTTAAGGGGAAAAGTTCACCCATATTCCTTCTCATAGCCCTAAAATAGTTAATTTCATTTTTGTCTATATTTTTCCAGCCTTTATCCATACGTACAGATAAATTCCCATATGAAGATAAGATAGTACCATTTTGTTTTATTTTTTATTATTTTTTTATTGTTTTACAGGTGCTGAAGGGTTTTTTTTCTGTTACCCAAAGTGGAAATGACAATGCATTTTTTTCCCTTCTCAGTACTCATAACTCATTGCCAGTTATAACACCGCAAACTGGATCAAAGTAGCCTTTTCTCTCCAAAAGAAAACCAATGGCATTGCCAAAAACGTTATCTTTTACTTCTTTATACTGGAAACTTCCTGTAGCTTCAACTAAGAAAGTTGGGTTCTGTATTTGTGAATTAGCACAGTTGACTGAAAGGAGGGGCCCAAGCCCTACCTCTCCCCTCTCGCTACCCCGTGATGCCCTCCGTGCCAGATGCTGTGCAGTGCCTTCCCAACCACATGAAATACAGACGGTGCCAGCTTCGAGAATTAGAGGGGCTCAACTGAAGATGTTTGTAGGATTTTTGGAGAGCCACTCTTGTCACTTTTAAGCAGAGGGTATATGTAGTAAAAAGTAAAATGTAAATGGATACCGGTAAGAGTGAGGTGAAGGGGGAAAAATTATAATTTATGATAATCCCGTGTATACTTTATCAAAACCAATCAACTAGCGCCAAGGTGGGGTGTTTAAATTTTTTGAGGCTTTAAATTGCTTTTGGATTTAAATTGGGTTTAAGTTGAAACTCCCTCCCTCCAGCTTCCCAACCTGCTAATCTCCCTTTGTCGTGCATTACTCTTTTTCTATAATCCTTATCACCATCTAACATACTATGAATTTTACTTGCTTCTAAAGTTTATTATTTATTGTTTTTGCTTCTTCACTTGAATATAAACTCTGAGGGCCAGATGCTTGCCTGTTTTGTTCACTGATATATCTGAGTACTTAGAACAGTGCTTGACACACGAGAGGCACTCACAGAAACATGGTATTCAATGAGTAAATGAACAACTACTGTCATATTTTCAGTAGTGGCATATGAATAATTTGGTTTACCGTAGTCCTCTGGCTTATGCTGAGTAGTCTAAGAGAGAATTACTTCAAGAAGTAATTTTGTAGAATTCGCAGTATTTTTGCACTCAGTGAATGTTCTATTGAAATCGCTGGCTTGTGCTTTTAAATATTGTGTTGGTAATGTGTTTTGAGTTTACCTTATTTACTTATTTCTTCTTTCTACCTCTTAGAAAACAGACTTTTTTCCTGTACACATATGTGGAGCTGTGCTCACCTTTGGTATGGGCTCGTTATATATGTTGGTTCAGACCATCCTTTCCTACCAAATGCAGCCCAAAATTCATGGCAAACAAGTCTTCTGGATTAGACTATTGTTGGTTATCTGGTGTGGAGTAAGTGCATTTAGCAGTATCCTTTGCTGTAAAATGTGGCTCCACTTGGAAGGGAATTGAATAACAGAATTTAAGTGAACACTGTTGGCATATTGTAAGCAGGTCTTTTGTGGGTGAGATTCTTGGGTTAGTAAATTAAAAGACTTGAAATGTGAAATTCAAATTTTACATAGGACCTTAGTAATTGAACTAGGAACAAAGCTGATGGTTAGCCTGATCATACTCACTTCAGACATCTGAAGGATGAGTTTATGTCCTTGAGAACAATTATGGAGGATAGTACTGATTTACTGAGCAAAGGGGAGTTGACTCTGCAGACCATTTCATAGTAATCCTCCAGGCACATTTTAATTTTCACTACTGCTATGTGACATCTAGTCTTTAAGAAAATGGGTTTGGACCTTGGAAACAAATGTATGAGTAATCCTTTGGGACCTTTAAAGTTATTTTTATTTTGAATCTAATTTAAATGCACAGGTTTTGTCCGAGATTCTCCTTGACTTACTTTTTTTTATAGTGCTGACTTCCTCATCATTGTTGCACAGTGGCAATTATGGCAAAGATGTAGACCAGAAACTCCATTGGAACCCTGAGGACAAAGTAAGAGCTTGGAATCTACAAAACTTAGTTTTATATTAAAGATGACTATTTGGGTTGGTTTTGATGTATTCTTTTGTGTCATCACCAAAAATGAAACTTTTTCAGTAGAATAGTCAATTCTCTTAAATTAGGATTATTTACTATGTATGATTGAGTTTGTGTAGAATTACCTGTGTTATTCTCTCACGTCTGATCAGTGAACATTTTCAAGACATGAAGAGAATCGTGATGGCAAAGAGTTTTCTCAGAAATTGTCTCTCCTAAATATGGATGTAGTGTACAACATACCCAACTGAGATCTTTTATTATTAGAATTTGTGTTTTCTGAATTATTATCTGGAAGTTTATTATTATGGACTCTACATTTGGGTTCCAGTATACTGGATATCTGAATGGAGATAACATCTTTGATCCTGAGAAAAAAGTGGAGGGACATATACTAAGTAGATGATAAAATAAGTTCATCTGTTTTCACAAACCTCTCAGTGGCATTTCATTTTAAGTTGTTTTTAAAGAATTAGCCCTGGATAGGACATGTTCATAAGAATGAAAGAATGGAATAATTTATTAGATTCTTTCAGTTATTTTTTAAAAATATTTTTTAATGTTTATTTACTTTTGAGAGAGAGAGAGAGAGAGACAGAGCATAAGTGGGAGAGGAGCAGAGAGAGAGGGAGACATAGAATCCAACTAGGCTCCAGGCTCCGAGCTGCCAGTGCAGAGCTCAACGCGGGGCTCGAACTCACGGACCGTGAGATCATGACCTGAGCTAAAGCTGGATGCTTAACTGATTGAGCCACCCAGGTGCCCCATTCTCAGTTATTTTTTTTTTATTGTATATATATTTTTATTTTAGAGAGAGATATATGAGCAGAGGAGAGGGACAGAAGGAGGGAGGAAGAGAATCTCAAGCAGTCTCAATGCTCAGTGCAGACCCTGACCTAGGGCTTGATCTCATGACCCTAGGATTGTGACTTAAGCCAAACTCAAGAGTTGGATCCTCAACCAGTTGAGCCACCTAGGAGCCCCTGGATTCTCTTAGCTATAATCCATATATTATTTAATGCTCTAAAAATGACACCACGTTTACCATGAGCATTTTTTACCTAAACGTTTTTAGTGACATTTAATGAATCTTATGGTTGTGGGAAAGGCAGTAACTTCCTGATCATAGAGTAGAAGTTCTCCTGTCTTAGTTCTCAGATGGAAATTTTATTTGCTCTGGACGAAATTTACAGTAGGTAAATCATTTAGGAGGAACTTTCTAATGTCTGTCTTTAATTCTCGAGCTAGGTTCAATAAATTAAGGATTGGGTTTTTTTCCACAGGAAGTTCAGATATGGAATTATTTATAAAATATAAATGGAATTAAGTTTTTAAACAAATCCGAATTTAGATAGTTTATATTTACAGAAGAATTGTGAAAATAGTACAGAGGGTTCTGTGTTATCAATGTATTCTATACCTTCTCCTTTTATTAACATCTTTAATTAATATAGCATGTTTGTTATAGTTAAGCTCAAATGGACACATTTTTAACAAAAGTCTATAGTGTATTAAAATGTCCTTAGTATTTACCTGATGTCCTTTAATTTTCATAAGGCAGATTGGATTATAAATTTTATGGGTTTTTTATTTGAGAGAAATTATCGATTATTTGAATGAAATTTCACAGAACTGTTCTTTTTTTTTTTCCATTGTCACTCAAGGGTTATGTGCTTCACATGATCACCACTGCAGCAGAATGGTCTTTGTCATTCTCCTTCTTTGGTTTTTTCTTGACTTACATCCGTGATTTTCAGGTAAGAAAACACAGCGTTAGATTTATGCAGTCAAACTTCCTGCAGGTGGAATAAGAGAAGTTTCTATAGGCAAGTCTCCAGCCTTTTTGAAAATTAACTTCATAAGCAGCAATGCCAGAAGAGGAGCGACTCAGGGAAATTGTTTCTGTGTTTGGAGAAGTAGTGTATTGTTAGTAAGGTATTCAACCTTGAAAATAGGGCTGTAGGACAAGTAAATTTGCAGAAACTTTTTCACAGAATTTTCATCAACTCCGCCTACGTTTCCTGATTCCTCCGCCTACTGATTCCTTTTAGAAACCAAAGAAAAATGAAGAACTTCTGAGTAGAGAAGCTTGGTTTTCCCAACTCTGTTGGTACTACAGTTGATACCTTTGTCAGTATAGCATCTGTCTCACTCTTGTTACTCATTAGAATTGATTTACATCCTCAATCCCATAAATGTTCCTCAGAACATATTGAAGATGTGATGTTGAAGACATTGAAGATGTCTTTAAGGAACAAACGTCTATATATAATTTTCTTTTCTGTTACAGAAAATTTCTTTACAAGTGGAAGCCAATTTACATGGATTAACCCTCTATGACACTGCTCCTTGCCCTGTTAACAATGAACGAACACGGCTACTTTCCAGAGATTTATGATGAAGGGATAAAACATTTCTGTGATGATTATGATTCTCAGGGATTGGGGAAAATGTTCATGAAAGTTACTTACTCTGCTCTGAAATTTTCAACCAGTTAATCAAGGCTGACAGTGACTTTGATGAACACTGATAAACAAGAGACATAAATAAAGCCATTTGATAAATTATTTTAGAGGATATCATCAAGAAGAGCATGGGAAAACATTTATGCCTATACTTGTTTTTAATCCCAGAAAATAAAACCAAAGGACTACAACATTGTAGATTTTTTTCCTACTTATGAGAAACAACCAGAAGTGTACCAAGCAGTCTACAAAATCCAGCCTTTCATATTTTCTAAATCATCGTAAAGCGTGTTTTGTTTGGAGCACTTTTATAAGAGACATTTTCCAGGACCCCGGATACTCAGCATTGCTCAGCAGCTCCTTTAGAATTGGGTTTTGAAGTAATAGTTTTACCATATCACTACATTTCTTACAGTCTTTATAAAATTTTTTCTTCTGGAATCCACTTATTAAGGGGAGCAGACCTGAATTCATGTAAGCACTTTCATTGCTTAGGCTTTGCACAAGTGATTCTGTAGGTGTTGATTTAATTCCTGCCATAAGGCCAAATACTATGCCATCTAGTCTGTCACACATCCTTGCAAGAGGTTCATGAAGCTTAGTCTCTGAAATGGGATTTTAATCACTTCATGCATGAGAGAAGTAGCTATAGGTAAGTTTACTTCAGTTGTGATCTACACAAAACAAGGGCTAGTGTTCATACATAAGGCTGAAAGGTTGTGAGTAATAGCAGATATGATTAATAGAAGTTACCACAAACTACTGTCAAGAGCTTCTTAGATTTTCATTTATATAGAAATTATAATTATTTGTGAAAGTAGTCTTGAATGAGCAAATACTAACCCTTTTAAACAAGGTGTGATCTTTGTAGGAAGGACAAAATCAATCCAAAGGGGGGAGAGGGGGAGAAAACTAGGTACAAAATAGTTGTGATACTTGTATCCACAAAAACAACTTTCTCTCTCTCTCTGTCATGCAAGTGATTGGATAGCTTCTACTTGGATCCATATCTGTGCAGATAAAGAATGGTTTACAGATCCCAGAGAAAATTCAAAAGAAGAAAATGATCATCCAGAAGGTTCCCAGTGACTGGTTCTCAAAAGAATCTTTGAAGATTAACAGGGTTTATCATTTTAGAAGAAATGATCCCATGGCCAAAATAAAAGATGGTGACAAGTTTAACGTATAAGAGGGAGCACTTTAAAAGAAAATGGTTATCTGATGGAATTAGAAATCTCAATTAGGAATAAGTTTCTAGATATAAGACTGTGTAAATAATACTGCTGAAGACTTCTGGGCTAATAAGACAGAAAGTGGAATAAAATACTATTTACATAGGTCACACAGTAGTGACCATGGGAGATACTTCAATAAATATCGATGCATTGAAATTTGACATCACTAGAAAAATATTTGGATACAAGCCATGAAAAATTTCTTTCATGCCTCTGAAAATCATAGTGCAACCACACCTGAGAAACACTGGTGGGTCCTGACTCCTGTACATCAAGGAAGCTGAAATTCAAGTTGTGAAGGACCACATATGGTGAGAGGGGGATTGATAGAATCAAAGTTTATAAATTACATGTGGGGAGGATGACACAGGAAGAACTTGGACTTACAGGTCTGTACTAGAATATTAGGTTTAGAAATATGCACTAACACATTAAATTCTTATAAAACAAAAAGTTACTTCAATAGTATTTTAATCCCATTATGTAACTTTTACTCTTAAACATAACAGAGGGTGAAAATGTTAATTCAAAAAGGGATTATAAATAGATTTTTGAATGTGTTTATCCCTCACTTACACTGAAGTAATGGAAGAGAACCACACCCTCCCTTAAAATATGACTTGCCTCCAATGTCAGTACAGAAGCTTGTATAAACAGATAAGGCATTCCTCTTCAATTCAATCAACGTTCCTGTATTGAATATTTAGCTATAAAGATAGAAGGTTTTTAAGGTGACAAAATTAACAGATTCTATGAACTGAATGTATTTCTTTTTTGTTCTGGATACACAGCAAAACTGCATTTCCCAGCCTCCCTTTCAATTAAGAATTGCATGAGACTGAATATTAGCCACTGAAATGTAAGTGAAATGGATGTATTTGTTGTTTTCATATTAAGATTCTGAAAAAGGGGAATGCCCGTCCCCTTTTTTTCCCTCTTTCTATTCAATGGATATTATTGATAAGATTTTAGGAGATGGCAGAATCACATGGTAAAAGGAACCTGAACTAGTCCACTTCTAATTTTAGATTTTAGAAAATCAAACAAGATCTTCTATAATTTAGGAGCTCCATTTTTATCCATCCCAGTTACTGAGATTATATTTTGCTGGAATAGTGTCATATGTTGTAAGTGCTCAGTGGATTTATGAAAGAGAACTTCTCTTATCTCTTCTGCCTTGTCCTGTATAGACTCACTGTGAAATGAAGTTCAGTAAACATTGGCTTATCCTTATAAATCCGTGATTTATGTCTTGCTTCTTTTCAATCAGCCAGATTGCTAGTTTTAGAAAGAATGTACTCACTTACCAGGAAGATAAGAACATAGAACAGAACTAAAACAGGAAAAATCTTTCTGAGGCATTGTGAGTGTAAGCAACTGTATCCTCCAAAAGACATGGTAATTTGAGAGAGTTCACCTTCTCAGGAAGCCTGAGTAGAATACAAAGAGAAAACCTCAAATTCTAACTTATGCCTTTGGAATGTAGTGCAAAGAGAAACTCCACATGTTTGGAAAGCTGGCAATTTAGCTGAAAATCACAAAGGTTCTACTAAGTTCTCACCAATTCTCAGATCCCAATTCCTGCTGAAAAGAAATCTTCATTTAAAATATTTGAAGCAAGTGGTAAAACTAATCAGCACAGCTCATCTCCACATCAACCACAGATTAGATTGATGCAGCTTCCCAGTCTAAGAGCCTGACAAGGAATAGGCACACCCTTTTGTGGAGGTAATTATTATTTATTTTCATACCTACTGTTCTTTTATAGAAAATATCCAGCATGCAGCAAGAAATTATAAGACCTTCAAGGAGCAGAGACATTCGATTTGATTCAGAGAGAAGTCAATAGAAGTGAACTCAGAGATTGTCCAGATATTGTAGTTATCAGAAGTAGATTGACTATGATAAATTGCTGAAGGAGGTAGTAAAAAGGGTGGAAAACATGCATGAAAAGATGGGGAATCTCAGCAAATACATGTAAACTATGGGAAACAGAAAGAAAATTCTAGAATTGAATATGATATGACTACATAGGAAATAATTTGATAAACTTGGAAGACAGGACAATTGAAAATAAAAAACTGAAAATCAAAGAGAAAAGGGAGTGAAAATAAAAAGGACAGAGTATTTGAGTTTTGAAGGCAAAATCAAATGGCCTTGCGTCTTGTAATTGAGTTTCACAAGGTGAAGAAAAAGAGAATGGCACGGAAGAAATGTTTGAAGAGAGATTGACAGAGAACATATCCACAATTGATGGAAATTAACACAGAAAATCAACAAAAAAGTGAGACTTTGGAAATGATTAAAATTGATAAACACCTAGCAGGATTAATATGCTGAGCTGAATGGTATTCTCTCAAAAGCCATGTCCATCCAGAACTTTAGAATGTGACCTTATTTGGAAGTAGGGTTATTGTAGATATACTTAGTTATGACATCATACTATATCATATTAAATCCAATGATTTAGTGTCCTTATAAGAAGACCATAAAGAGACACAGAAACAGGCGGCCAAGTGAAGATAAGGCAGGGATTGGACTAATGCATCCTCAAGCCAAAGATTGCTAGCCACTAGAAACTAGTAAGAGGTGAGGAGCAATCCTCTCCTACAGCCTTTAAAAGGCTCCTCGATTTTCAAAGGAAAATGTGACAGAGTACATTTCTATTATTTTCAAGCCACTCAGTTTATGGTTATTTGTTATAATAGCTTAGGAAACAAAAAAACTGATCAAGTAAAAGAGAAAACAGATTAGTAATAACAAGAATGAAAAGTGATACATCAATACAGAACATGTTGACATTAAAGATAATAAGAGCATTTAATGGACAACTTTATACCAATAAATTCAACAACTAAGATGAAATGGACATATGCCTTTTACTTTTTTTGTTGATTTTTATTTTTTATTTAAATTCAAGTTAGTTAACATACAGTGTAGTCTTGGCTTCAGGAATAGAATCC
Source organism: Felis catus (assembly GCF_018350175.1). Taxonomy (NCBI): domain Eukaryota; kingdom Metazoa; phylum Chordata; class Mammalia; order Carnivora; family Felidae; genus Felis; species Felis catus. The sequence continues at coordinate 94,781,589 of NC_058375.1, read as the reverse complement.
AGTGACTTACATATGACACCCAGTGCTCATCCCAAAAAGTGACTTCTTAATGTTCATCACCCATTTAACCCATCCCTCCACCCACCCCCCTCCAGCAACTATGTTTATTCTCTGTATTTAAGAGTCTCTTGTGGTTTGCCTTCCTCTCTGTTTTTATATTATTTTTCTTTCCTTTTACCTGTTCATCTGTAGAGTTTCTCAAATTCCACATATGAGTGAAGTCATATGATATCTGTGTTTCTCTGACCGACTTATTTAGCATAATACCCTCTAGTTCCATCCACATGGTTGCAAATGGCAAGATTTCATTCTTTTCCATTGTCAAGTAGTATTACATTGTATCTGTATGCATACCACATCTCCTTATCCATTCATCAACCGATGGACATTTGGGCTCTTTCCATAATTTGGCTGTTGTTGATAGCGTTGCTGTAAACATTGGGGTGCGTGTGCCCCTTTGAATCGGCATTTTGTTTTTTTATCCTTTGGATAAATTCCTAGTAGTGCCATTGCTAGGTCAGAGAGTAGTTCTATTTTTAATTGTTTAAGGAACCTCCATAGTGTTTTCCAAAGTAGCTGTACCAGTTTGCATTCCCACCAGCAGTGCAAAAGGATTCCCCTTTCTCTGCATCCTCACCAACATCTGTTGTTTCCTGAGTTGATAATTTGAGCCATTCTGAAAGGTGTGAAGTGGTATCTCATTGTGGTTTTGATTTGTATTTCCCTGATGATGAAGGGTCTTTTCATGTGTCTGTTTGCCATCTGAATGTCTTTGGAAAAGTGTCTATTCATGTCTTCTGCCAATTTCTTCCCTGGATTATTTGTTATTGGGGTGTTAAGTTTGGTAAGTTCTTTATAGATTTTGGATGTTAACCACTTTATCCAATATATCATTTGTGAATATTTTCTCTCATTTTGTCGGTTGCGTTTTAGTTTTGTTGATTGTTTCCTTTGCTATGCAGAAGGTTTTTATCATGATGAGGTCCCAATAGTTTGTTGTTGCTTCTATTTCCCTTGCCTCTGGAGACGTGTCAAGTAAGAAGTTGCTACGGCCTAAGTCAAAGAGGTTGTTGCCTGTTTTTTCCTCAAGGATTTTGGTGGTTTCCTGTCTCACATTTAGGTCTTTCATCCATTTTGAGTTTATTTTTATGTATGGTGTAAGAAAGTGGTTCAGGTTCATTTTTCTGCACGTCGCTGTCCAGTTTTCCCAGCACCACTTGCTGAAGACACTGTCTTTATTCCATTGCATAGTCTTTCCTGCTTTGTCAAAGATTAGTTGGCCATATACTTGTGGGTCCATTTCCGGGTTCTCTATTCTGTTCCATTGATCTGAGTATCTGTTTTTGTGCCAGTATCATACTGTCCTGAGGATTCCAGCTTTGTAATACAGCTTGAAGTCTGGGATTGTGATACCTCCGGCTTTGGTTTTGTTTTTCAAGATTGCTTTTGGCTATTCTTTTCTGGTTCCATACAGATTTTAGGATTGTTTGTTCTAGTTCTGTGAAGAATGATGGTGTTATTTTGATAGGGATTGCATTGAATATGTAGATTGCTTTGAGTAGTATTGACATTTTAATAATATTTGTTCTTCCTATCCAGGAGCATGGAATATTTTTCCTTTTTTGTGTGTCTTCAGTTTTTTTCATAAACTTTCTGTAGTTTTCAGTGTATAGATTTTTCACCTCTTTGGTTAGATTTATTCCTAGGTATTTTATGGTTTTTGGTGCAATTGTAAATGGGATCGATTCCTTGATTTCTCTTTCTATTGTGTCATTATTGATGTATAGGAATGCAACCGATTTCTGTGCATTGATTTTATATCCTACAACTTTGCTGAATTCATGGATCAGTTATAGCAGTTTTTTGGTAGAATCTTTTGGGTTTTCCATATAGTGTATCATGTCATCTGTGAAGAGTGAAAGTTTGAACTCCTCCTGGCTGAGTTGATGTATTTTATTTCTTTGTGTTGTCTGATTGCTGAGGATAAGACTTCCAATACTATGTTGAATACCAGTTGTGAGAGTGGACATCCCTGTCTTGTTCCTGACCTTAGGTAGAAAGCTCTCAGTTTTTCCCCATTGAACATGATTTTAGTGTTGGGTCTTTCATATATGGCTTTTACGATCTTGAGGTATGATCCTTCTATCCCTACGTTCTTAAGGGCTTTTTATCAAGAAAGGATGCTGTATTTTGTCAAATGCTTTCTCTGCATGTAATGGGAGGATCATGTGGTTCTTGTCCTTTCTTTTATTGATGTGATGTATCACATTGATTGTTTTCTGGATATTGAACCATCCCTGCATCCCAGGTATAAATCCCACTTGGTCATGGTGAATAATTTTTTTTAAAGTATTGTTGGATTTGGTTGGCTAATATATTGTTGAGGATTCTTGCATCCATGTTCATCAGGGAAATTGGTCTATAGTTCTCCTTTTTCATGGGGTCTTTGTCTGGTTTTGGAATCAAGGTAATGCTGGCTTCATAGAGTTTGGAAGTTTTCCTTCCATTTCTATTTTTTGGAACAACTTCAAGAGAATAGGTATTAACTCTTCCTTAAATGTTTGATAGAATTCCCCTGGAAAGCCATCTGGCCTTGGACTCTTGTTTTTTGGGAGATTTTTGGTTACTAATTTGATTTCTTTATTTGTTATGGGTCTGTTCATTATTTCTATTTCTTCCTGTTTCAGGTTTGGTAGTTTCTATGTTTCTAGGAATTTGTCCATTTCTTCCAGATTGCCCATTTTATTGGTGTGTAATGCTCATAATATTCTCTTATTATTATTTGTATCTGCTGTGTTGGTTGTGCTCTCACCTCTTTAATTCTTGATTTTATTTATTTCGGTCCTTTCCTTTTTCTTTTTGATCAAACTGGCAAGGGTTTATCGATTTTGTTAATTCTTTCAGGGAAGCAGCTTCTGGTTTCATTGATCTGTTCTACTGTTTTTGTTTGTTTGTTTGGTTGGTTGGTTGGTTTTGATAGCATTGATTTCTGCTCTAATCTTTATTATTTCCTGTCTTTTGCTGGTTTTTGGTTTATTTGCTGTTCTGTTCCAGCTCCTTAAGGTGTAAGGTTAGGTTGTGTATCTGAGACCGTTCTTCCTTCTTTAGGAAGACCTGGATTGCTATATACTTCCCTCTCTGCCGAGTCCCAGAGGTTTGGGGCTGTGGTTTTATCGTTTTCATTGGCTTCCAGGTGCTTTCGAATTTCCTCTTTAACTTCTTGGTTATCCCATTAATTCTTTAGTAGGATGGTCTTTAGTCTCAAAGTATTTGTTATCTTTCCACATTTTTTCTTGTGGTTGATTTTGAGTTTCATAGAGTTGTGGTCTGAAAATATGCACGGTATGATCTCAGTCTTTTTGTAATTGTTTAGGGCTGATTTGTGTCCCAGTAGGTGATCTATTCTGGAGAATGTTCCATGTGCACTAGAGAAGAAGGTGTATTCCTTCTGCTTTAGGATGCAACTGCTTTAGGATGCAATTTTCTGAATATATCTGTTAAGTCCATCTGGTCCAGTGTGTCATTCAAAGCTATTGTTTCCTTGTTGATTTTCTGTTTAGGTGGCCTGTCCTTTGCTCTAAGTGGGGTGTTGAAGTCCCTACAACTGTGGTATTATTATCAATGAGTTTCTTTATGTTTGTGATTAATTGATTTATATATTTGGGTGCTGCCACATTTGGAGCATAAGTGTTTACAATTGTTGGGTCTTCTTGGTGGATAGACCCCTTAAGTATGATATAATGCCCTTCTTCATTTCTTGTTACAGTCCTTATTTTAAAGTCTAGATTGTCAATATAAGTATGGCTACTTCAGCTTTCTTTTGTTGACCATTAGCATGATAGATGGTTCTCCATCCCCTTACTTTCAATCTGAAGGTGTCTTTAGGTCTAAAGTGGGTCTCTTGTAAACAGCATATAGATGGATCTTGTTTTCTTATCCATTCTGTTACCTTATGTCTATTTATTGGAGCATTTAGTCCATTGACATTTAGAGTGAATACTGAAAGATATGAACTTTTTTCCATTGTGTTGCTTGTAGAGTTGGAGTTTCTGGTAGTGTTCCCTAGTCCTTTCTAGTCTTTGTGCTTTTGGTCTTTTTTGTTTTGTTTTGTCTTTTCTCCCTTCAGAGAGTCCCCCTTAAAATTTCTTGCAGGGCTGGTTTAGTGGTCACAAACTCCTTTAAGTTTTGTCTGTCTGGGAAACTTTTTCTCTCTCTATTTTGAATGACAGCCTTACTGGAGAAAGAATTCTTCACTGCATATTTTTTCTGATTCAGCACAGTGAATATATCCTGCCACTCCTTTCTGGCCTGCCAAGTTTCTGTGGATAGGTTTCTGCAAACCTGATCTGTGTTCCCTTGTAGGTTAGGGACTTTTTTTCCCTTGCTACTTTCATGATTCCCTCCTTGCCTGACTATTTTGTGAATTTGAGTATGATATGCTTTGTTGATGGTCAGTTTTGTTGAATCTAATGGGAGTCCTCTGTGTTTTCTGGATTTTGAGGTCTGTGTCTTTCCCCAGGTTAGGAAAGTTTTCTGCTATGATTTACTCACATAACCCTTCTACCCCTTTTTCTCTCTCTTCATCTTTTTGGGACCCATATGATTTTGATGTTACTTTTTAATGAGTCGCTGATTTTTCTAATTCTTAAATCATGCTCTTTTGCCTTAGTCTCCCTCTTTTTTTCTGCTTCATTATTCTCCACAAGCTTGTCCTCCATATTGTTGATTTACTGCTCTACCTCATCCATCTTTGCTGCCGTGGCCTCCATTCATGATTGCAGCTCAGTTATAGCATTTTTTTATTTCTTCGCTGACTAGCTTTTTCTTCTTTTATATCCTCAGAAAGAGATTCTAATCTATTTTTGACCCCAGCTATTATTCTTATTATCATGAGTCTAAATTCTGGTTCAGACATCTTGCTTGTATCTGTGTTGATAAGTCCTTGGCTGTTGTTTCTTCCTGCTCTTTCTTTTGGCATGAATTCCTTCATTTCATCATTTTGAAGGAAGAAAGGGAATTAATAAGGGAAAAAATTTAAAATTAAAAAATTAAAAACAACACAGACACAGAAACAAAAATCAAATAAATGATGCTAGGTCATATGTCTTTAGGACTGGTTGTTGAAAAGAGCTTGATGGATTAGGGAAGAAAGGAAAAAAAATAGAGACAAAGGAAAAAGATGGAAAATGTTTGCAAATTTAAAAAATAAATACAAAGAAATAGAACAAAATGAAATTATGGAGGTAAAATAGAATTTGAAATATTTTCAAAAAAGTGGAAATATAGTAGAATAAAATTAAAGAAAAATATTTTTAATAAAAATAAATGTTTCTTTTTCTGTATGCAAGCAAAAGAAAAGAAAAAGAAAACAAATTGAATAGCTGGACCAGTGAAAAGTGAAATTACATGTTTCCTCTAGAAGTCAAACTATGAAGCACTTTATAAAAGTCCTTAAACTAAGCAGGCAGAGGGGTGTTCCTGAAGAGCCAGGTTGTCCCTGTTGGGTGGGGCTTAGTGTAACCGCTCCATTCTCCACTAGATGGTGCTGCTTAGCTTACTGGGTTGGATTGTTGTAGTGCTTGTAGGTGTGTATGCACATGCATGGGAGGGATGAAAATGGCATCACCTAGCTACCCAGTCTCTAGTATCCAAACTCTGTTTCCCCAATCAGCAATAGCACACCTGTCCTTTGTCTTTGGCTTCCATCCACTCTCTGCTTTTACACTATGACCAAGCTGTCAGGTTGCCAGGCGGCACCTCCCTCCTGAGTTTTATCTCAGATGCAGCTGTGTTTCCCGACCCCTCGCTTCTGAGGGACTACGGATTTGGCCTGTTATGACCCTCTACGGGATGGTCTCACCCAGCAATGGCCAGGTGTCAGCCTCCCCAGGGATGTTCATGGGACCATGCTGTTGCGGATGTCCAGAGACTGCAGCTGGGTCCAGCCCGCCCCGGAAAAAGTTCATGCAATCGTGTAGCAGCAGCATTTCAGGGATTATGGAAAATCACAACACACATCTGGCACCAGGCTTCACCCTTAACGACCTTGTTCCAGCACCAGCAAATGTGATTGCTCTCCAGACTCCATTACGACCTTTGCCTGTGGGGTGGCCACACAGCCTGTACCAGATGTCCTCCCAGAAGGGGAACCACCTCTCTCCGTGTCAGGAGGACCCCTGGACCTCACTCTGCTCCTGGAGATTTGCCTTTCCCACCAGAGTACCACCAGGTATCTAGCTGTGAAGTTCAGACTGCACTCCCCCTGTTTATAGAGTCTTAATGGAATTTAAACCCTCTCCTTTCTCCTTTCTCCCTTTTTAGTTCATTCCCTGTGGCTGTTTCCACTTTTCCACTTTCTCTCCACCTCTTTTGTGTATGTGGGTGCTTTTCCCATACTGTCCCCCCGACTGCATCCTCTCTCTGCAAGCAGAAACACTCCCTGCCCTCCATGGCTTCTCTCCCCCAGTTCACCTTTTTGTGCTGCATACCTGCTGGGTTCTGTGATTCAGGTTGTGCAGATTGTTGTGTTACTCCTCAAATCAGTTTTCTAGGTGCGCAGGATGGTATAGTGTTTATCTGGCTGCATTTCATGGACACGAGATGCCAAAAACATTCCATGCTGTTCCACTATCTTGGCTCCTCCCCTGCCCATTTCTTTCCTGGATTATTTACTCTTTGGGTGTTGAATTTTATAGATAATAGATACTAGCCCTTTATCAGATATGTCCTTTGCAAATATCATCTCCCATTCTATAGACTGCCTTTTAGTTTTGCTGATAGTTTCCTGTGCTGTAAGGAAGTTTTTTTATCTTGATGAAGTTGCAATAGTTCATGTTTGATTTTGTTTCCCTTGCCTCTGGAGACATGTCTAGTAAGAAGTTGCTGTGGCTGAGGTCAAGGTGGTTGCTACCTGTGTTCTCCTCTAGAATTCTGATGGTTTCCTGGCTTACATTTAGGTGTTTCTCCATTTTGAGTTTATTTTTGTGTATGCTGTAAGAAAGTGGCCCCATTTCATTGTTTTGCCTGTTGCTGTCCAGTTTTTCCAACACTACTTGTTGAAAAGACATTTTCCCATTGCATATTCTTTCCTACTTTGCCAAAGATTAATTGTCCCATATAGTTGTGGGTTCAATTCTGGTTTTCTATTCTGTTCTTTTGGTCTAGGTGTCTGTTTTTATGCCAGTACCATGCTGTCTTGATGACTACAGCTTTGTAATATAACTTTACGTCTGGAATTGTGATACCTCCAGTTTTCTTTTTTTCAAGATGGCTTTGGCTATTTGGGGTCTCTTGTGGTTCCATACGAATTTAGGGTTGTTTGTTCTAGCTCGGCAAAGAATGATGGTGGTACTTTGATAGGAATTGCATTAAATTTGGGTAATTGAGACATTTTAACAATATTTTTCTGCCAATCCATGAGCATGGAATGTTTTCACATTTCTTTGTATCCTTTTCAGTTTCTTTCATAAGTGTTTTCAGACTCCAAATTTTTTACCTGTGCGGTTAGGTTTATTTCTAGGTATCTTATGTTTTTTGGTGCAGCCGTAAGTGGGATCAATTCTTGATTTCTCTTTCTGCTGCCTCGTTATTGTTGTATAGAAATGCAACACATTTCTGTATGTTGATTTTATATCCTGTGACTTTATTGAATTTGTATATCAGTTCTAGCAGTTTTCTTCTGGAATCTTTTGGCTTTTCTGCATAGAGTCTCATCTCATCTGCAAATAGTGCAAGTTTTACTTCTTCCTTGCCAGTTTGGGTGCCTTTTATTTCTTTTTGTTGTATGACTGTTGAGGCTAGTACTTCCAGTACTATGTTAAATAACAGTGGTGAGAGTGGACCCCTGTCTTGTTCCTTAGTCTAGAAGGAAAGCTCTCAGTTTTTCCCCATTTAGGATGATATTAGCTGTGGATTTTTCATAGATGGCCCTATGATGGTGAGGTATGTTCCCCTTACCCTGCTTTGTTGAGGGTTTTAATAATGCATGGATGTTGCACTTTGTCAAATGTCTTTTCTGCATCTATTGAGATGATGATGTTCTTATCCTTTTCTTAATCACTTTGATTGATTTGCAAATACTGAGCTACCCCTGCAGCCCAGGAATAAATCCCACTTTATAGTGATAAATAATTCTTTTAATGTATTGTTGGATTCAATTTTCTAGTATCTTGTTGAGAATTTTTGCATCCATGCTTATCATAGATATTGGCCTGTAATTTGCCTTTTTAGTGGGGTCTTTGGTTTTGGAACCAAGGTAATGCTAGCTCGATATAATGAGTTTGAAAGATTTCCTTCTATATAGATGTATATATTTTTTAAAATTTTATTATTATTTTTTATTTTGGAAGAGTTTGAGAAGAGTAGGTATTAACTCTATTTTAAATGTCTGGTAGAATTCCCCCTGGGAAGGCATCTGCCTTGGACTTTTGTTTGTTGAGCGATTTTTGATAACTGATTCAATTTCTTTGCTGGTTACAGGTCTGATCAAATTTTCTATTTCTTCCTGTTTCAGTTTTGGTAGTTTGTATGTTTCTAGGAATTTGTCCATTTCTTCCAGATTGCCCAGTTTGTTGGCATATAATTTTTCAGAGTATTATAATTGTCTATATTTTTCTGGTGTTGGTTGTGATCTCTCCTCTTTCACTGATGATTTTATCTATTTGGGTCCTTTCTCTTTTCTTTTTGGAGTCTGGCTAAGGGTTTGTGAATTTGTTAATTCTTTCAAATAGTCAGCTCTTACTTCCATTGATCTGTTCTACTGTTTGTTTTTTGTTTGTTTCTATATCATTTATTTCTGCTCTTTATTATTTTCCTTCTTCTTCTGGCTGTAGGCTTCATTTGCTGTTTCTTTTTTAGCTCCTTTAGGTGTAAGGTTAGGTTTTGTATTTGGGACCTTTCTTGCTTCTTGAGATAGGCCTGAATTGCCATATATTTCCCCTTACGACTGCCTTTGCTATATCCCAAAGTTTTTAGATTATCATGTTTTCATTTCCTTTTGCTTCCATATATATTTTTTTTATTTCTTTAATTTCTGGCCAACCCATTCTTTCTTTAGTAGGAATTTCTTTAACCTTTTTGTACTTGAGGACTTTCTAAATTTTTTCTTGCAGTTGACTTCAGGTTTCATAGCATTGTGATCTAAAAATATGCATAATATTCTCTCAATCTTTTTATACTTGCTGAGGACTTATATGTGACCCAGTATGTGGTCTATTCTAGATAATGTTCCGTGTGCATTCGAGAAGAGTGTGTATTCTGTTGCTTATCTGTTAAGTCCATCTGGTCCAGTGTGTCATTCAAAGCCCTTGTTTCCTTACTGATTTTTTGCTTACATGATCTGTCCATTGTTGTAAGGGTGGTGTTAAAGTCCCCTACTAACATTGTATTATTTTCAATAGTTTATTTACATTTGTTATCAATTGATTTCTATATTTGGGGTTCCACGTTAGGGACAAAAGTATTTATAAATGTTAATGCTTCTTGATGGATAGACCCCTTAATTATGATATAATGCCCCCCCCTTTTTTTTTTATCTCTTTACAATCTTTGTTTTAAAATCTAATTTGTTTCTTGTAAGTATGGCTACTTTGGTTTTTTTGACATCCGTTAGCATCACAGATGGTTTTCCATCCCCTCACTTTCAATATTCAGGGGTCTTTGGGTCTAAAATGACTCTCTTGTAGGCAATATGTAGATGGATCTTGTTTTGTTTGTTTTTTGTTTTTTTATCCGTTCTGATGCCCTGTGTCTTTTGATTGGATCATTTAGTCCATTTACATTCGGAGTCACTATGGAAAGATACAAATTTAGTGCCATTGTTTTACCTGTAGAGTTGGTGTTTCTGGTGATGTTCTCTGGTCCTTTCTAGTGTTTGTTGCTTTGGTCTTTTTTTTTCTCCACTCAGAGTCCTCCTTAAAATTTTGTGCAGGGCTGGTTTAGGTGGTCATGAACCTTTTAGCTTTTGTCTGGGAAATTCTTTATCTCTCTTTCTATATTGAATGACACCCATGCTGGATAAAGAATTCTTGGCCACATATTTTTCCCATTCAGCACGTTGAGTATTTCCTGCAACTTGTTTCTGGCCTGCTATGTTTCTGTGGACAGATCTGTTGCAAAACTGATTTGCCTTCCCTTGTAGGTTAAGGACTTTTTTTTACCCTTTTGCTGCTTTCAGGGTTCTTTCCTTGCCTGTATATTTTGTGAATTTGACTATGGTATGCCTTGGCAATGATCAGCCTTTGTTGAATGTAATGGGAATTCTCTGTGCTTCTTGGATTTTGATGTCTGTTTTCTTCCAAGATTAGGGAAGTTTTCAGGTATAATTTGGTCAAGGGTACCTTGTTGGCTTAGTCAGTTAAGTGTCCAACTTTGGCTCAGGTCATGATCTCACAATTCATGAGTTTGAGCCCTGCGTCAGGCCCTGTGCTGACAGCTCAGAGCTTGGAGTCTGTTTCAGATTCTTTATCTCGCTCTCTCTATTTCTCTCTCTGCTCCTCCCCCACTCGTGCTCTGTCTCTGTCTGTCTCAAAAAAATAAACATTATTTTTTTTTTTTAATTTGGCCAAATAAACCTTCTGCCCTCTTTCTTTCTCTGTCTTCATCTTCTGGCATCCTATGATACGAATGTTAATGTTATTGCATTTTAATAAGTCACTGAGTTCCTTAAGGCTGCCTTCATGGTCCATGACCTTTCTTTCTCTCTTCATTTCATCTGTGCTATTTTCCATGATTTTATCTTCTGTATCACTGATATGCTGCTTTGCCTCTGCTGTCCTTGATTTCATGGCCTCCATTTGTGATTGCATCTTAGTTATAGTATTTTTAATTTCAGCTGGACTAGATTTTAGTTCTTTTATCTTTGCAGTAAGGGACTCTCTAGTGTCTTCTGTGCTTTTTTCAGGCCCAACTAATAATCTTATAATTGTTTTAAATTCTAGTTCAGACCTCTTACTTATATCTGCATTGATTAAATCCCTGGCCATCATTTCTTCCTGTTCCTTTTAGGTGAATATCTTTTAGATGAATTCCTCCATCTTGTCATTTTGGAGACAGAGGGTAACAAAAGCAAAATAAAACAAAATAAAACCTAAAAATTGAATTAAATTAAAAATAAAGTACACAAAGGAAGCTAGATCCTACGTGTGTTTTAGTCTGCTTGTTATGAGAAGCTTGATAGAAAAAAGGGAGAAAGAAAGAAAAGGAATGGATTACATTACAATTTTTAAATACATATATAAAATTAACAAGTGTGTAAAAAATTTTTAAAAACTTAAAAATTGCTTTTTCTATCAGCAAAACAAAATAGTGAAACAAATACAAAAAACAAACAAAGGAAGCAAGATCCTTTTTCCCCTAGAGGTGAAGCTTTGTAGCAGTTTATGATCAGTAGACTAAATCACTATGGATGAGGGGTTTGTGCTGGTCTTCTGGGGGAGGAACCTGCTACTCTGATTCTCAGGTGCAATTGCTGTAGTGGAGACGTGCCTACAGGGAGCAGGAAGGTAGTGCTTGGTGTAGTGGCTTCTGTCTGCTTGGTGGTGCTGTTTAGCTCACTGAGATAGTTCAAGCTGGTGGATAAGGGGAAGACATTCTTTACCCCGTTCTCTCTTGGGAGCAGGAAATGCAGCCATCTCTGTTCAGTGAGCCGTCAGAGACACTCAAACAGTGACCCCACCTGTGTCCCTGGTTTCCATCAGATCTCCACCTTCATCTTGTCTCTGAGCTGTCAGCCTGCCAAATGCCACAGCACTCCTGTTTTTTAACTCAGGCGTGGCTGTGTTTCAAAACCCCATGCTACAGAGACCCTTGTACAGAGACCCCTTGTAGAAGACCCATACTGGTCTTCTGGGGGGAGGGTAATACTGCATTGTGGCTAGTGCCATCTTGTCATAGAAGACCGTAGAAGACCGTCACCCAACCGTGCATTGTATCAGAGTTTATGGTAAATCGCAACACATAGCTGGTGCCAGGGATTGCTACTCTCAGTCACCATCTTTGCTCCTATTATGGTGAGCGGGATAGCTTGATGATGCCCACAGGGTCCTTTGTCTGTGGAGAGGCTATATCATTCTCCAAAATGCACTCCAAACAGGAGAATCACTTCTCACCGTGTGACCCTGGGGACCCTCAGGCTTTCTGCTACTGGGGCTCAACACTGCTCTCCCACCAGAACACTGCTCAGCTCCCCACGCATGAACCACAATTTCATAGACCTCCAAAACTTTGGAATCTGCACTCTGTTGTTTATAGAAGACTGGCGGTGTTGTATTTTTCCTTGTCAAAGGTTTTGGGGAGTAGTTTTCTTGTACAGTCCTCTGTGCATGTTTTCATTTTTTTTTTTTTTCTGTGCTTTCTCTCTCCTCCTTCTCTCTCCTTATTCCCAACACAGTCAGGGCTCCCTCCCCTGGGGTTTGACTGCAGCCCTTTTCTCCCATGAACTCTACCCAGGTCCTACCTTCTACGAGTAGTTTTTCTGGTTTGTAGAAATGCAGCTTTGTTCTCTAAGATTTCCAGTTGATTTCTTGGGTGTTCAGAATGATTCAATATTAATCTAGCTGTTGAAGTGAAGAGATGAGCTTAGGGTCACCCTGCTCCTCTGCCATCTTACCTTCCTGCAAAATTACTGTTTCTTTAAAAGGTGAGTTTTCCAGGGCACCTGGGTGGCTTGGTTGAATGTCCAACTCTTGATTTTGGCTTGGGTCATGATCCTAGGGTTGTGGTATCCAGCCCTGCATTGGGTGAGCGTGCTCTCTCTCTTAAAAAAAAAAAAAAAGGCTTTTCCAAACTATTTTTGCAAATGTTGTATTCCTTGTCATGTGTGACCATGATGTCTCTGTTCTACTATCTACATGTTTAACCAGTGCCCTGACAGAGTTCTCCTTAAATACTTGGACCCAAAAGGAAAATACAGGTGTTTTGTCCCTTTAAATTCTTTCTTCAGACAGTAGAAATCACTTCTGTCTGAGTTTAAAATGGTCACTCTCTGTGCTGTTTCTTAAATGAATAACCAAACCAATCAGATCAAAATGTAAACCTAGATTTTGGAGGACAAAGCTCATCTGGAACTAACAAGCCACAGCAAGATATGGAACAGAACCTCAATTTCTAGCTTCTGCATGGCTGGGGCTTAGGGCTGATAACTACTATGCCAAGCATTTAAATTTACCAATATTTAAATGCCAAGAATTTAAATTTACCAGCCTCTTTCTTCTTCAGGGACTCCACTGATCACTTCAAATTTTCAACTAGAGTAGGTTTCCAAAATAGTGATTTTTGACAGTTTTTATCATTTCAGTATTGGTTTTGCTGGAGGGATGGATTCTTGGAGCTTCTTACTGCACCATTTACCATTTTGTGACTCTTTGTTTTCTACATTTCTGTGTCTTTATTTTTTTCTCCATTTCTGTGTTACTGGCTTCTTCTGTATTAAATAGGTATTGTTGGGCACCTGGGTGGCTCAATCGGTTAAGTGTCTGACTTCGGCTCAGGTCATGATCTCGCAGTTCGTGAGTTCAAGCCCCATGTCAGGCTCTGTGCTGACAGCTCAGAGCCTGAAGCCTGCTTCAGATTCTGTGTCTCCCTCTCTCTGCCCCTCCCCACTCGTGCTCTGTCTCTCTCTCCCTCAAAATAAATAAACATAAAAAAATTTTAAGAATAGATATTGTTTATTCTACTGGTTTAACTCCTATATATTTTTGTGTCACTTTTTACTTACTTCCTTAGTGATCACTCTGGGATTATAAGTACATTTTAACTTAAATCATTTTAGTTCACATTAGTACCAACTTAATTTCAATTGTATACAAACACATTGCTCCAGTATGGCTATGTTATCTCCCCATGCATTTGTGGTACCATTTTCATATATATTATGTCTTTATAAGATCGTCAATTTTAAGCCCTTCAACACAATTTTGTAATTACTCTTCTATGCAGTTATGAATAGAAGATTCAACTGCATACATGTCTGACCTGTTAGAGACAGATTGTCAGTTTTTTGTTTGTTTGTTTGTTTTGGTCTGGGATGATCTTAATTTCACCTTCATTTTTGAAAGATAGTTTTTATGGACTTAGAATTACTGGTTGATGGTCTTTTCTTTGATTTTGAATAAGTCATTCCATTGCTCATGGGTCTTCATGATGTCTGCTGAGAAGTCAGTGGTTAATCTAAATGTGGATCCCTTAGGAGTAATTTTTTTCTACTACATTCATTTAATTTAATTTTAATTCCAGTATAATTAACATACAGTGTTATATTGGTTTCAGGTGTACAATACAGTCATTCAACAATTCCATGCATCACACAGTATTCTCATGATGACAAGTGCACTCCTTAATCCGCATCACCTATTTTACCCATCCCTCTGGTAACCATCAGTTTGTTCTCTATAGCTGGGAGTCTGTTTCTTGATTTGCCTCTCTCTCTCTCTTTTCCCCTTTGCTCCTTTTTGTTTGTGTGAAATCATATAGTGAAATCATATAGTATTTGTCTGTCTCTGACTGACTTCTTTTGCTTAGCATTATACTCTTTAGGTCCCTCCACGTTGTTGGAAATGGCAAGATTTCGTTGTTTTTTATGGCTGAATGATATTCCATTGTGTATATAAACTACATCTTCTTTATTCATTCATCTGTAGATGCACACTTGGACTGTTTCCGTAATTGAGCTGTTGTGAATAATGCTGCTATATACACAAGAGCACATGTATCCCTTTGAATTAAGGTTTTTGTATTTTGGGGGTAAATACCCAGTAAGGTGATTACTGGATCATAGGATAGTGCTATTTTTAACTTTTTGAGGAAACTCCAACCTGTTTTCCACAGTGGTACACAAGTTTGCATTCACACCAACAGTGCAAAGGGATTCCTTTTTCTCCACAGCCTCATCAACACATTTCTTGTGTTGTTGATTTTAGCCATTCTGACAGGTGTGAGGTCTCACTTTAGTTTTGATTAGCATTTCCATGATGATGAGTGATGTTTTCATGTGTCTGTTTGCCATCTGGATGTCTTCTTTGGAGAAATGTCTTTTCATTTCTTATTCACATTTTTAATTGGATTATTATTATTATTTTTTTTTTTTTACTGCTTTCAATGTATATATAAGTCTGGCTTTTGACAGTTTGACTTTGATGTGACTATGTGTGAGTCTCTTTTTGTTTATTGTAATTGAAATTCATTGCTTCTTGGATAAGTACATTACTATTTTTCTTTAAATTTGGGAACTAATTGGTCTTGAAATAGTTTTGAAATGTGCCCCTTTCTCCTTTCCTTCTGGGACTCCTTTACTGTACATCTGGTGCACTTGATGGTGTTTCAGTGGACTCTGACATTTTGGGTTTCTTTCTTCTTCTTTCTTTCTTCTTTCTTCTTCTCTTCTCCTCCCTTCTCCCTTCTTATTCTCCTCCCTCCTCCCCCTTCTTCTCCCTCTTCTCCCTCTGTGCTCCCCCTCTGTCCTCCCCCTCCCTTCTTCTCCTCCCTTCTCCCTTCTTCTCCTCCCTTCTCCCTTCTTCTCCTCCCTTCTCCCTTCTTCTCCTCCCTTCTCCCTTCTTCTCCTCCCTTCTCCCTTCTCCCTTCTTTTTCTCCCTTCTTCTTCTTCTCCCTTTTTCTTCTTCTCCTCCCTTCTTCTCTCCTCTTCTCCCCTCTTCTCTTCCCTCCTCCCTCTTCTTCTTCTCTTTCATCCCTCAGATCATCTCAATTGACCTATCTTCAAGTTCACTGCTATTTTTCCCTGCCAGTTCCAATTATTTGTTGACCTTATTTAGTGCCTTTTTAATTTCAGTTATTGAACTTTCTGTCCAGAAGTTTTATTTGGTTTCTTCATTGAAATTTTTTTATATAGTGAGATGTTATTCTCATGCTTTTAAAAAATTTTTTAAACATGTTTTTTCATTTGCTAAGCATATTTATAACAGTTATTCTAAAGTTTTTATCATGTAATTCCAACATTTGAGCTCCTTGGGGACAGTATCTAGTGACTGTTTTGTTTTGTATGGACCATACTTTCTTATTTCTTTGCATGATTGATAATTTTTGTTAAAAACTAGTTATTTTATTTTTTGACAGTTTTAGAATTCTTCCACATTTAAATACACATGTAGCAATGGCTCTACAACGCAAGTTGTAAAAACGGATTAATCCACAAATTCCACGTTCTGGAGAAAAATTTGCCCTTAAATAATTTTAAAAATACTGAGACCCACACATGCCCAACTTAAACCCTCATCTCCACAAATTTACATTATTTATAAATAAGTCACAGGCTAGCCCTGAATTACATTTGTCACAAATTCACTCTAGAGCAACACAGACCAAAATACCATTGAAGCTAAGTAACATAACACAAAGTTAAATTTTAAACTTACACATGACAAAAGATACCAACATGACACATTAGAGAAGGTAACCTAACGCAGTAAATCTATAGCAATTTTGATAAACGCCATTGGAGTGCAACACAGAGCTAAGTTGCAACATGTAAGGGTCCAAGGGTCATTTCCCTGCAGCCACAGCTCTTGGTGCAGGGATTTCCTAGGTGGATGGTCAACACAGGATGTAGGAAATGGCACAGTCCCCACCCCTGAACAAGTCCAGATTCTTTCTTTGGGGTCAGGGTCTGCAAGCGCCTGTCAGCTCCAGCCTCTGGCTGCTTGCCCCTACCTTGGGAGAGAACAGCAAGCGGACAGGCTGAGGTGGGGCTGCAAGCCCCTGCTGTCTGCCATCACACCCCAAACCGGACATCTTCCCAGTCTAGGCCAACACTGCCTGAAATCCAGTGACAAGCATTTGTACCTGGACATCATGTGTTGTCCTGGCAAGTACCATGGGTCTCCCAGACCCCGAACAAGATGCTCTTTGAGTGAGGCCCCATGGTGGCCACTGGGGTGCACAGCCCAAGGTGCCTACCAGAGTTGGGATCCAGGAGCTGCCCACTGCTGCTTGGCTTCTGCCTGAAAACCCCATTTGGCGCTGAATAAACCAGGTCTCCTGGGGGCTGGACTCATTTTGAACCACTAGCCAGAACCTGCCAGCTTTGTCCATGCGAGGCCAGTGGGAGGCCACTCATCATCTGCCCCACCAGCCCCTGAATGACTGGCTGTGCCGGCCACCTCCCAAAGCATCTGTCCTGGCTCCCAACAGTGCTGTTGTGACTGTGGCAGGTCAGCTAGGCTGCAGCTCAGGGGAGGCCCTCCTTCCTCTGACGGCATTGTGGGAGAGGCGCCCGCCAGTCAAAGACGTAGGAAAGGCGCAGCTGCATGTCCTGCTTGCACAGGTGGTCCTCTCCCATCAGGGCCTTGCACTTTTTCAGCATGTCCTCCAGGCTCAGCTTGCGTGTCACTGGGTACAGGTCGCTACAGCCGCTGGACTTAGACTCGGTGTGGAAGCAGGGGTCGTACTCGTGCCAGACACCCATTGACCCCGGCCAGGTGCCCAGGGACACCTCCTCGCTGTGCCACGTGTGCAAGTGCTCAAGCTGTGGCACAGGTAGTGCACCAGGTCCGCTGAGAGCACAGAGCCACTGCTCGGCGTGTACGGCAGGTAGTAGTCACAGAGCTGTCAGATGGCTTTGTGCCAGTGGCCCCGAGGCTTGGCGCTGCCGCGGCCTAAAAGGAAGCCCCAGTTGAGACGGTGACCGTGCCTGGGGTCACGTGTGCAAAGCTCTGCCAGCAGCTCGCCCAGCCCCGCAAACGCGTCGGCATCCGCCTTTAGCATGAATGCAAAGGCCACATGCCCTCCAGCCAGACCAGCGTGGCCGGTACCTTGGCCGTGAGGTTCTCGCACACGTGGTGCAGTGCCGGGAGCAGCAGGTCACTGTGCTGTGCCTGCTTGCGTGCCAGGGCTAGCCGCTCCTCGGCGCCCAGGCTGCCTGTGCCCACTGGCAGAATGTGCCCACATGTCACCCTGGCTGCTGGGCTATGCGGCCGCCTCCTTTGTGTGGTGCACCACACAGTGCTGTGCGGCCGCCCACGGCATACGGGCCAACGGTACCACCAGGAAGGTGGTGGCCCGTGCTGGCCCAGCGGGAGGAGGGCTGCGGCCTCTGGCAGGCTAGGGCCAAGAGCCGCACAGCAGGCCAGGTAGAGAAGTCCGGCACTGGAGAGCACCAGGCCACCCAGGCCCAACACTGTCCAGTGCCACCAGGTGTGGTATAGTAGCTTCAGGACACTCCCCCGGGACATACCAGAGGCCCTGACCCTGAGGCACAGGCAGAATCCACTGGCAGTGGAGGCTGAGGGCCAGGGCAAAAACTAGTTATTTTACATAATATAATATAGGGACTCTAGAAATCAGCCCTCCCCTCTCCTCCCCCCCCCCCCTTCCAAAAGCTTGTTAGTTTGCTGTTTGATTACTTATCTGGATCAATACAATGCATTCCCTATTCTGTCTAGTGTGGAGCCGGAGCCGACAATATTTTTGGTCAACTTCATAGTCAACCAGTGATTGGCAGAAACTTCAAAGCAGTGCCGGGGGCACCTGGGTGGCTCAGTTGGTTAAGTGTCTGGCTTTGGCTCAGGTCATGATCTTGCGGTTTGTGAGTTGGAGCCCGGCATCAAGCTTTGTGCTGACAGCTCAGAGCCTGGAGCCTGCTTCGGATTCTGTGTCTCCCTCTCTCGCTGCCCTGCTTGTGCTCTTGCTCTCTCTCAAAAATAAAAATAAACATTAAAAAAAATTAAAAAAAAAAAAACAACTTCAAAACAATGCCTTAAAGCAATGAATCGTCCCCATTTGAAAAGAGGCTCTGTGTACATGTTGCAGCATGCCCTCGGTGCTCTGGTGGTTTATAGTTCTTTCTTAGCTTTCATTTCCTGCTTGTGAGAGATTAGGGTCTTTTACATTGTCTTCCTGAGCTTCCATGCCTGCTTGCATGTGCATTCTGCCCTCTAGACCTCTACGTGTAACCATTTGTGCACATCGATTCCCTGGATTTTCCGATATAATTTTCTTGGCCATCTTTCTAGCCCTTCCTAGTTTTTCTGCCTGAGGCAGCTGCAATTTGACATAATCGCTGTTATTTATTTTTGACTAACGGCCAGATGTTTCCTCACTGTGTGAACTCTAAGTCAGTTCAAAGCTGGTGAATGGGCATTTCCAGGAAGCTTCCAGACAGGTCAAACAGTGACAGTTCTCTGGTAGTGGGCTTTTTTGGAAACTTCCCAAACAATTGTCCCTTCAGTACCTACTACACTGGGGTTTCTTTCCTTTTCCCTTTCCTTTCCTTTCTTCCTTTTTCTCCCTTCCCCCCTCCCCCTCCCTCTCCCCCTCCCCCTCCCCCTCCCCTTCTCTTTAGTTGCTCTTGCTCTTAGGCCTCTAATTTTTAAGACTCCACTGATCTGTGGAGGTGACTAGGAAAGAGCATCCTCAGAGCTCACAGTTCTTCTTACTGAGATTCACTTGTTGTTCTTGAAGAAATGCTCTCCAGCTTCTTGAAGCCTTGAGTAATTTCCAAAGTTTAGAAAAAGTTGACGTTGACCATTTTGACACTGTTCTCTCCCCCCACCCCCCCCACCCCCGCCCCACCACACCCCTCTCAGAGTGGATATTCAGAAGTCCTTACTTGACTGTTCCTAAAGTGTTCTTCAAGACACTTTTGAGGAACAAGTTTAGAGTTTGAAAAAGTGGGCTGAAAATACACAGATTCTTGCCAGGTGAGCCAATTATTTAAAATAAATCTCTTTCTCAGGAATCTAGTTTTGGAAGCAGGAGGTGAGAAAATGAGTCTTACTTACAAAAACCTATGAAAATAATGCATCTGGTCTATGTATTTTTAACATGGGTTCTAAAAAATTCAATGAAAAAGAAGAGTTTTTTTAAATCAAATAGTGCTCAAACAACTGAATAACAAAAAGAAACAAACTGGCACTTAATCTAATACTTCACACAAAATATTTACTTTATATAGACATCCATTTAAGAATGCTAAAACTATAAAATTTATAAAAGTATGAGTAATTTTAGCAGTATTGGGGGTAGACATAGTTTTATATATATGTAACATAAAAGGCTTGAGTTATTACAGTGGATAAGTTTGAGTTATCATAATTAAAATTTTCTGCTTCAGACACTCTGATGATTGATTTCCTGTGTCCAGCTTGGCTAAGCTATGGTACCCAGTTGTTCAGTCAAACACTAATCCAGATGTTGCTGTGAAGGTACTGTTTTAGATGTGATTAACTTAAAAAAATTTTTTTAATGTTTTTGTTTATTTTTGAGAGAGAGAGAGAGAGAGAGCGGGGGAGGGGCAGAGAGTGATGCAGGGCTCAAACTCATGAACCATGAGATCATGACCTGAGCCAAAGTTGGACGCTCAACTGACTGAGCCACCCAAGCGCCCCTAGAAGTGATTAACTTTTGTAATCAGTTGGCTCTCAGTAAAGCAGATTATCCTCCATAATGTGGGTTAGCCACATCCAATCAGTTGAAGGTCTTATGAACAAAAACTGAAGTTTCTCAAGAAGAATGAATTCTACTTCAAGAACATAACAATTCTGAGTGAATTTTCAGTCTTTTGCTCTGCAATGGAGATTTTGGACTCAATACTGCAACATCAAATTCTACCTTAATTTCCTATTTGCTGGCCTCCCCTATAGATTTCCAACTTGCCAGCCCACACAATCATGTGAGACAATTTTTTAAAAACTCTTTAACACCTCCCACCCCACACACACATAGGTGTCTCTGGGGAGCCCTATGCACACCCTAAGAAAATGAAAAGGAAAACTAGAGAGTGGGGAAAAACGTTTTAAATATATATCTTACAAAGGATTTATATCCAAAATATATAAAGTACTCTTTTAATCCAGTAATATAAAGATCCATAAAGAAGGGGAACAGATTTAAACAAATACTTTGTAACATGAGATCAAGAAATGGTCAATGAGCATATCAAATTATAATGAACATTATTTGTCATTAGAGAAGTGCATATTGAAATATCAATATAATTATACTACACACCAACTAGAATTACTAAAATTATATAACTGACAATTATAAATATTGCTAAATATGGAGCACTTAGAATTTTCACATGTTTCTGGTTAATGTAAAATTTATAACCACTCAAATATTTTTGATGGATTTTTTATAAACTCAAATTTACAATTATGATATGAGTCCACTGGATATTTACCCACGGTAAATGAAAACTTTTGTCCACAAAAGACTTATATTGGTATTTCATAGCAGCTGTATTAATAATAATTATAAACTGGTAATTATGTGAATGTCTGTCAACAGGTAAATGAATGAACACATTGTGATATATCTGCACAATGGAATGCTAATCAGTAAAAGGAAACAAATTTCTGATATATGTAAATATGTAGATGAAGTTCTAAACGTGTTTAGACACAAAAGAGAATGTATGTTAATACAGTTCCACTCATATGAAATTTTAGAAAAGGGAAAAAGCAAATTGTAATTTGTAACTATAGAAGACAAATCCATTTGGGACTTGGGTGTTAGGGGATTGACTGCAAAAAGAATTTTGAGGAATGATGGAATACCTTTACTTCCTAATTCTGGTAGTGTTTACATTGCTGTACATAGTTTTCAAAACTCATGTAACTCTACACTTATAATGAACACATTTACGTGAACTATATTTCAATAAGGTTTATACTAAAAATCATAAATCTGTTAAAAGGCATCGAAGATTTGCATAGGTACTGGCAAATTTGGAAGCCAAACTTTAAAAAGAAGGAATGCTCAAAGAAGCGAGCCTGTCATCGATGCTGCTTTTTCCTCAAATTATAGGAATTGCCAATTCTGAAAGGAGGTACAAAACCAAGCATCACTTTCTGTGGAGTCAATAGTAGTACACTGACAAATACTGCAGTAATTGGCCCTAGGAAGGAGGTGAGACCTTGGGCAATAACCCACTTTCAGTCGGGACTCTGAAAGGCGTGAGGCTGAGGTACATGTAGAATTTCCATTGTACAGTTTGAAGCCAAGCTTCAGATCATATATTCCTTAGATGAGTCCGCCTACTGTGGGATCTCCAGCTCCTTTAGCCTATATTCCTAACAGAAGCATGAGCAAATCCGATCTGGAGAAAGGTCCCATCACCCAGAGTCTCTAATTATATCTACAGTTTTTAACATTAAATATCACAGTACGGGGCGCCTGGGTGCTCAGTCAGTTAAGTGTCCGACTCCAGCTCAGGTCATGATCTCACGGCTCATGAGTTCGAGCCCTGTGACGGGCTTTGTGCTGACAGCTCAGAGCCTGGAGCCTGCTTCAGATTCTGGGTCTCCCTCTCTCTCTGTCCCCATCCCCCACTTGTACTCTCTGTCTCTCAAAAACATTAAAAAAAAGTGAAGTACCACATTAATATATCTGACAACCAGATGAGTATAGGGGCAGGTGAGGGGGGATGACAAAATACCAAGAACTTACTTTAGATAACCAAGAAAGCCAAATAATGGAGTTCACAGACATGGACTTTAAAACCATACAAATGGATTTGTTAGGCTAAAACACATAATAGCTGAAAATAATATTCACTTAAGATGTAAAGGAAAAGAGTAAAAAATTTGTCAAAAGAAAATATTACAGTGATGCCATAGAGAAGCAAAAAGATGGATGTCAGAAGAAGGACCATAAGAGATACGTGGACTACATAGTGAAAAAGACTGATTGGAGTGAAGAACAGGGTGGAGAGAGAATGGGGCTGAACAGTACTTAAAGAGATGCTGGCTGAAGGATGTTAGAAGATTGAAGAAAGATCAATCTGCAAATTAAAAGAAAAAAGTTTTATAAACATAAATTTATGAAGGTAAATTAAAACATATGTAAGTATATTACAGCAAAGCTAGTAAAAATTAATGACAAGGAGAAAGTCTTCAAAACATCCAAAGAGAAGAAACATTGTGTTTAAAGGGGGAACATGGGACACCTGGGTGACTCAGTCGGTTAAGTGTCTGACTCTTTATTTCAGCTCAGGTCATGATCTTTCAGTTTGTGAGATTGAGCACCATATAGGGCTCTGTGCTGAATGTGGAGCCTGCTTGGAATTCTCTTTCTCCCTCTCTCTCTGCCCCTCCCTGACTCGCATGCACACGTGTCTCTTCCTTTCTCTCTCTCAAAATAAATAAACATTAAAAAGGGGGGAACATAACATTTACAAGTGACTTGCTAACAGAGATGATGGAAATCAGAATGCAATGGAATAATGTATTCAAAGAACTAAAAGAAAATAATTGCCAACTTAAACCTGTGTATCAAGTCAATCTATCAAGATTAAGTAAAAATAGCAACATTTTTGGACCTATAAGGCCAATAAATTTCACCATTTGGTCTTCACTAAAGAAAATATTAAAGGGGGTTGTTTGTGCAAAGTTAAGATTCCAGAGGCAGTATTAGAAATTAAAGAATAAACAGGAACAGAATGGATATATAAATGGGTAAGTCTAAATTACTGTTGATTGTACAAAATCATCATCATCATTATCAATCACAACTGCCTAGGCCTAAAATATACGCAGAAGCAAAATATATGAAAAAATACACAAATCAAAATAAATGGAATAAAAATTTTTGAATTTCCCTTAATTGCTCAGGAAATGTACAGATTTTGGTTTAAAAATTTTTTTAATGTTTATTGATTTTTGAGAGAGAGACAGAGCATGAGTAGGGGAGGAGCAGAGAGAGGGGGAGACACAGAACCTGAAGCAGGCTTCAGGCTCTGAGCTGTCAGCACAGAGTCCAACGCAGGGCTCGAACTCACGAACTGTGCGATCATGACCTGAGCCAAAGTCGGATGCTTAAGTGACTGAGCCACCCAGGCACCCCCAGATTTTGATTTTAGTAAGGGTACATGCTGGAATCTGTAGGGAACCCCTAAGACATTAGTATGAGAATGTGTAAGAGATAATAAAAGGAAAAATGGAATAATAAAAATTAAGCCAAAACAAAGCAAGAGGATTGAAAAAGTAATAGTGCAAGTGAGATAAATGTGACTGTATCTCTATTTCATGGATTTAAGTCAAATGTATCAATACTTATAATAAATATTAACTATAAATTCTCTAAAAGGCAAACACTGCTACAGCTCAATAACAGAATAGCAAATAATGTGATAAAAATGTGCAGAGAACTTCTTAAATTTATTTATTTATTTAAATATAGTTGAATATAACATGATATGAAGTTAAAGTTTACAATGCATTGATTAGATACAGTTGTATATGGCAATGCTTAATAACACCTTAGCATTAGCTAATACTTCCATCATATCACGTAACTATTATTTCTTTATTGTAAAAACAATTAAGGTCTAGTCTCTTAGCGCTTTTGAAGTTTATAATACAATATTGTTGATTATAATCCGCTGTACTATACATTAGATCTCCAGAATGTGTTTATCTACTAGTTTCAAGTTTGTACCCTTAAACATCCCAGTTCTCCTACTCCTCAATCCCTGATAACCTCAATTCTATGCTCTGTACAAGTTTAGCTTTTTAAGATTCCATATACAAGTGATATAATGCGGTGTTTCTCTTTATCTCTCTAACTTACCTCGCTTAGCGTAATGCCCTCAAAGTCCATCCATGTTGTTGCAAATGGCAGGATTTCCTTCTTTCTCCTGGCTGAATAGTATTCCATTGTATGTGTACACATCCACATCCACACATCCACATCCACATCTTCTTCATCCATTTACCCACTGAGGGACACTTAGGGTGTTTCCATATGTAAAAATGCTGTAGTAAAGCTGCAATGAATATGGAATTCTTTTTGAAATCCTGATTTCATTTCCTTTGGATGTATACCCAGAAGTGGGATTGCTGGATCATATGATCACTCTATTTGTTGTATTTTGAACTTCCATACTGGTTTCCATAGTATCTGTACAAACTTACATTCTCACCAATAGTGCACTAGGTAGGGTTCCTTTCCCACACATTTTCACCAACAGTTGTTATTTTTTATCTTCTAGATGATAGTATTCTAACAGGTGTGAGGTAATATTTTATTGTGGTTTTGACTTAGATTTTCCTGATGATTAGTAATGGTGAACACTTTTCATGTACTTGTTATCTATTTGTATGTCTTCTTTGGAAAAATACCTATTGAGTTACTTTGCCCATTTAAAAATTTTTTTTACATTTTTTTATTTTTCAGAGAGAGACAGTGCAAGTGTGGGAGGGGCAGAGAGAGAGAGGGAGACACAGAATCTGAAGCAGGCTCTAGGCTCTGAGCTGTCAGCACAGAGACTGATGTGGGGCTCGAACTCACGGACTGTGAGATCAGGACCTGAGCTGAAGCCGGACACTTAGGCAGCTGAGCCACACAGGCGCCCCTACTTTGCCCATTTTTAATTTGATTTTCTTTTGTTATTGGCTTGCGTGAGCTTTTGGATATTTTAGATATTATCCCATATGCAATATATGGCTTGAAAATATTTTTTCTCCTTTTCTGTAGGTTGACTTTTCATTTTGCTGATTTTTTCCTATGCTGTGCAGAATTTTTTTTGTTTCATGTAGCTTCACTTGTTTATTTTTGCTTTTCTTGATTACGTTTCTGATGTCATATACAAAAAAAATCATTGCTAAGACCAATGCCAAGTGAATTCTTCTCTGTGTTTTCTTGTAGAAGATTTGCAATGTCAGGTCTTATGTTTATGTTTTAATTTATGTTGAGTTATTTTTAATGAATGCTGTAAGATTGCAGTCTGATTTCATTTTTTTGCATGTGATGATCCACTTTGTGCATCACCATTTGTTGAAGAGGCTTTCATTTCCCCATTGAGTGTTCTTGGACCATTGTCAAATATTAGTTGACCGTATCTGCAGGGGTTTATTTCTGGGCTCTCTTCCATTGGTCTAAGTGTCTATTCTTACGTCAGTACCATACTATTTTAATTACTAGAGCTTTGTGTTATAGTGTGAAATCATGAAGTGTGATGTCTCCAGCTTTGTTTTTTTCCCCCCAGAATTGCTTTGAATATTTGGGGTCTTCTCTGGTTTCACACAAATTTTAGAATTATTTTGTTCTCTTTCTGTGAAAATTGCCTTTATGATTTTGATAGGGATTACATTGAATTTATAAATATACTTAGTGGCATGATATTTTAACAATATTAATTCTCCTGACCATGAACATGGGATATCTTTCCATTTATTGTGTCTTCTTCAACTTATTTCATCAAAGTCTTGTAGTTTTCATTGTGCTGAATGTCCACTTCCTTTGTTAAATTATTAAGTATTTTACTGTTTTTCATGCTATTGTGAATAGGATAGTTTTATTCCTTTTTTCATATATTTCACTGTTAGAGTATACAAACACAACTGATTTCTCTATGTTGATTTTATATCCTGCAACTTTCCTGAGCTTGATTTGTTCTACAGGTTTTGGGTTGAGTCTTTACTATTTTCTACATATAAGACCATATCACCTACAAATAATGACAATTTTACTTCTTCTTTTCTAATTTGGATGCTTTTTATTTCTTTTTTTAAAAATAATTTATTTTTTAATTTACATCCACGTTAGCATATAGTGCAACAATGATTTCAGGAGTAGATTTCTTTTTTTTTTTAAGTTTATTTTTGACAGAGACATAGTGTGAGCATGAGCTGGGGAGGGGGCAGAGAGAGAGGGAGACACAGAATCCGAAGGAGGCTTCAGGCTCCAAGCTGTCAGCACAGAGCCTGACGCGGGGCTCGAACTGATGAACCGTGAGATCATGACCTGGGCCGAAGTTGGACATTCAACCGACTGAGCCACCCAGGCGCCCCTCAGGAGTAGATTTCTTAATGCCCCTGACCCATTTAGTCCATCCCCCCTCCCACAACCCCTCCAGTAACCCTCTATTCTCCATATTTAAGAGTCTCTTATGTTTTGTCCCCCTCCCTGTTTTTATATTATTTTTACTTCCCTTCCCTTATGTTCATCTGTTTTTTAAGTCCTCATATGAGTGAAGTCATATCATATTTGTCTTTCCCTAATTTTGCTTAGCATAATACTCTCTAGTTCCATCCACATAGTTGCAAATGGCAAGATTTCATTCTTGTTGATTGCCGGGTAATACTCCATTGTATATATGTATATACCACATCTTCTTAATCCATTCATCCATAGATGGACATTTGGACTCCTTCCATACTTTGGCTATTGTCAATAGTGCTGCTATAAACATTGGAGTGTATGTGCCCCTTTGAAACAGCCTACCTATATCCCTTGGATAAATACCTAGTAGTGCAATTGCTGGGTTGTAGGGTAGTTCTCTTTTTAAGTTTTTGAGAAACCTCCATGCTGTTTTCCAGAGTGGCTGCATTAGTTTTCATTCCCACCAGCAGTGCAAAAGAGATCCTCTTCCTCCACATCCTCGCCAACATCTGTTGTTGCCTAAGTTGTTAACTTTAGCCATTCTGACAGATGTGAGGTGGTATCTCATTGTGGTTTTGATTTGTATTTCCCTGATGAGTGATGTTGAGCATTTTTTCATGTGTCAGTTGGCCATCTGGATGTCTTCTTTGGAGAAGTGTCTATTCATGTCTTTTGGCCATTTCTTCACTGGATTATTTGTTTTTGGGTGTTGAGTTTGATAAGTTCTTTATAGATTTTGGATACTAAGCCTTTATCTGATATGTCATTTGCAAATATCTTCTCCCATTCCATCAGTTGCATTACAGTTTTGCTGATTGTTTCCTTCACTGTGCAGAAGCTTTTTATTTTGATGAGGTCCCACTAGTTCATTTTTATTTTTGTTTCCCTTGCCTCCAGACACGTGTTGAGTAAGAAGTTGCTGTGGCCAAGGTCAAAGAGATTTTTGCCTGCTTTCTCCTCGAGGATTTTGATGGCTTCCTGTCTTACGTTTAGGTCTTTCATCCATTTTGAATTTATTTTGTGTATGGTGTAAGAAAGTGGTTCAGATTCATTTTTCTGCATGTCGCTGTCCAGTTTTCCCAGCACCACTTGCTGAAGACACTGTCTTTATTCCATTTGATAGTCTTTCCTGCTTTGTCAAAGACTAGTTGGCCATACATTTGTGGGTTGATTTCTGGGTTCTCTATTCTGTTCCATTGATCTGAGTGTCTGTTTTTGTGCCAGTACTATACTATCTTGATAGATGAGAGCTTTGTAATACAGCTTGAAGTCCAGGATTGTGATGCTTCCAGCTTTGTTTTTCTTTTTCAAAATTGCTTTGGCTATTTGGTGTCTTTTCTGGTTTCATACAAATTTTAGAATTGTTTGTTACGGCTCTGTGAAGAATGATGGTGTTATTTTGATAGGTATTTCATTGAATATGTAGATTGCTTTTGGTAGTATTAACATTTTAACAATATTTGTTCTTCCTATCCAGGAGCATGGAATATTTTTCCATTTTGTCTGTCTTCTTCAATTTCTTTCATAAACCTTCTATAGTTTTCAGTTTATAGATTTTTCACCTCTTCAGTTAGATTTATTTCTAGGTATTTTATTGTTTTTGGTGCAATTGTAAGTGGGATTGATTCCTTGATTTCTCTTTCTGGTCTTCATTGTTGGATGTATAAGAATGCAACTGATTTCTGTGCATTGATTTTATATCCTGCAACTTTACTGAATTCATGGATTAGTTCTAGCCATTTTTGGTGGAATCTTTTGGGTTTTCCATGTAGATTATCATGTCATCTGCAAAGAGTGAAAGTTTGACCTCCTACTGGCCAATTTGGATGGCTTTTATTTCTTTGTGTTGTCTGATTGCAGAGGCTAAGACTTCCAGTACTATGTTGAATAACAGTGGCAAGACTGGGCATCCCTGTCTTGTTCCTGACCTTACGGAGAAAGCTCTCATTTTTTCCCCATGGAGGATGATATTAGCATTGGGTCTTTCATGTATGGCTTTTGTGATCTCAGGTATGATCTTTATATCCCTACTTTCTTGAGGGTTTTTGTCAAGAGAGGATGCTGTATTTTGTCAAATGCTTTCTTTGCATCTATTGGGAGGATCATGTGGTTCTTGTCCTTTCTTTTATTGATGTGATGTATCACATTGATTGTTTTGTGGATATTGAGCCAGGCCTGCATCCCAAGTATAAATCCCACTTGGTCATGGTGAATAATTTTTTTAATATTATTGGATCCAGTTGGCTAATATATTGCTGAGGATTCTTGCATCCAGGTTCATCAGGTAAATTGGTCTATAGTTCTCCTTTTTCATGGGGTCTTTGGTTTTGGAATCAAGGTAATGTTGGCTTCATTGAAAGAGTTTGGAAGTTTTCCTTCCATTTCTACTTTTTGGAACAGCTTCAAGAGAAAGATGTTAACTCTTCCTTAAATGTTTGATAGAATTCCCCTGGAAAGCCATCTGGCCAAGGACTCTTGTTTTTTGGGAGATTTTTGATTACTAATTCAATTTCTTTGCTTGTTATGGGTCTGTTAAATATTTCTATTTCTTCCTGTTTCAGGTTTGGTCATTTCTATGTTTCTAGGAATTTGTCCATTTCTTCCAGGTTTCCCATTTTATCGGTGTGTAATGCTCATAATATTCTCTTATTATAATTTGTATTTCTACTGTGTTGGTTGTGATCTCTCCTCTTTCATTCTTGATTTTATTTATTTCGGTTCTTTCCTTTTTCTTTTTGATCAAACTGGCGAGGGTTTATCAATTTTGTTAATTCTTTGAAAGAAGCAGCTTCTGGTTTCATTGATCTGTTCTGTTGTAGGGTTTTTTTTGTTTTTTTGTGTATTTTTTTTGTTCTTTTGTGTGTGTTTTTTTTGTTTGTTTCAATAGCATTGATTTCTGCTCTAATCTTTATTATTTCCTGTCTTTTGCTGGTTTTTGGTTTATTTGCTGTTCTTTTCCAGCTTCTTAAGGTGTAAGGTTAGGTTGTGTATCTGAGACCTTTCTTCCTTCTTTAGGAAGACTTGGATTGCTATATACTTCCCTCTTATGACCGTCTTTGCTGAGTCCCAGAGGTTTGGGGCTGTGGTGTTATCATTTTCATTGGCTTCCAGGTGCTTTCAAATTTCCTCTTTAACTTCTTGGTTATCCCATTAATTCTTTAGTAGGATGGTCTTTAGTCTCAAAGTATTTGTTATCTTTCCACATTTTTTCTTGTGGTTGATTTCGAGTTTCATAGAGTTGTGGTCTGAAAATATGCACGGTATGATCTCAGTCTTTTTGTACTTGTTTAGGGCTGACTTGTGTCCCAGTATGTGATCTATTCTGGAGAATGTTCCATGTGCACTGGATAAGTAGGTGTATTCCACTGCTTTAGGATGCAATTTTCTGAATATATCTGTTAAGTCCATCTGGTCCAGTGTGTCATTCAAAGCTATTGTTTCCTTGTTGATTTTCTGTTTAGGTGGCCTGTCCTTTGCTCTAAGTGGGGTGTTGAAGTCCCTACAACTGTGGTATTATTATCAATGAGTTTCTTTATGTTTGTGATTAATTGTTTTATATATTTGGGTGCTGCCACATGTGGAGCGTAAGTGTTTACAATTGTTAGGTCTTCTTGGTGGATAGACCCCTTAAGTATGATATAATGCCCTTCTTCATTTCTTGTTACAGTCCTTATTTTAAAGTCTAGATTGTCTGATATAAGTATGGCTACTCCAGCTTTCTTTTGTTGACCATTAGCATGATAGATGGTTCTCTATCCCCTTACTTTCAATCTGAAGGTGTCTTTAGGTCTAAAGTGAGTCTCTTGTAAGCAGCATATAGATGGATCTTGTTTTCTTATCCATTCTGTTACCTTATGTCTATTTATTGGAGCATTTAGTCCATTGACATTTAGAGTGAATACTGAAAGATATGAACTTTTTTCCATTGTGTTGCCTGTAGAGTTGGAGTTTCTGGTAGTGTTCCCTAGTCCTTTCTAGCCTTTGTGCTTTTGGTCTTTTTTGTTTTGTTTTGTCTTTTCTCCCTTCAGAGAGTCCCCCTTAAAATTTCCTGCAGGGCTGGTTTAGTGGTCACAAACTCCTTTAAGTTTTGTCTGTCTGGGAAACTTTTTCTCTCTCTTTCTATTTTGAATGACAGCCTTGCTGGAGAAGGAATTCTTCACTGCATATTTTTTCTGAGTCAGCACACTGAATATATCCTGCCACTCCTTTCTGGCCTGCCAAGTTTCTGTGGATAGGTTTCTGCAAACCTGATCTGTGTTCCCTTGTAGGTTAGGGACTTTTTTTCCCTTGCTACTTTCATGATTCTCTCCTTGCCTATTTTGTGAATTTGAGTATGATATGCCTTGTTGATGGTCAGTTTTGCTGAATCTAATGGGAGTCCTCTGTGTTTTCTGGATTTTGAGGTCTGTGTCTTTCCCCAGGTTAGGAAAGTTTTCTGCTATGATTTACTCACATAACCCTTCTACCCCTTTTTCTCTCTCTTCATCTTTTTGGGACCCGTATGATTTTGATGTTACTTTTTAATGAGTCGCTGATTTTTCTAATTCTTAAATCATGCTCTTTTGCCTTAGTCTCCCTCTTTTTTTCTGCTTCATTATTCTCCTAGAGGACCAGTTTGTCCTTTATATTGCTGATTTACTGCTCTGCTGCATCCATCTTTGCCTCCGTGGCATCCATTCGAGATTGCAGCTCAGTTATCCATTTTTTAAATTTCTTCCTGACTAGCTTTTTCTTCTTTTATATCCTCAGAAAGGGATTCTAATATGTTTTCAACCCCAGCTAGTATTCTTATTATTGTGATTCTAAATTCTAGATCAGACATCTTGCTTGTGTCTCTTGATTAAGTCCCTGGCTGTCATATCTTTCTGCTCTTTCTTTTGGGGTGAGTTCCTTCATTTCATCATTTTGAAGGAAAAGGAATTAGTGAGATAAAAAATTAAAATTATAAAATAAAAACAACACACACAAAAATCAAATAAATGATGCTAGATCCTAGGTGTGTTTTGGTCTAGTTGTTGAAAAGGGCTTGATAGATTAGTGAAAAAAGGGAAAGATAAAAAAAAAGAAAAAAGAAAAAAGAAAAATGTTTGAAAATTTGAAAAAAATGAATACAATGAAATAGAATTAAATGACATGATGGAAGTAAAATAGAATTTGAAAAGTTTACAAAAAAGTAAAAAATATAGTAGAAAAAATTAAAGACAAATTTTTTTATAAAAATTGAAAATAAAAATAAATTTTTTTCTCTTTCTGTATTCAAGCAAAAGAAAAGAAAAAGAAAACAAATTGAATAGATGGACCAGCAAAGACTGAAATACAATTGAAATTACATCAGTTTCCCCTAGAAGCAAACTATGAAGCACTTCATAATCCATCAACTAAGCAGGCGGAGAAACTTGTGTGGTGGAGAAACTTGTGTTCCTGAAGTGTGAGGTTGGCCCAGCTGGGCGGGGCTTAGTGTAACAGCTCCGTTCTCCACTAGATGGCACTTCTAGCCTACTGCGGTCGATTGTTGTGTCGCATGTAAGTATGTTTGCGCATGTGTGGGAGGGGTGAGAAGGGTGTCACCCACCTACCCAGTCTCTAGTATCAGAAATCTGTTCTCCCTGATCGGCAATCCCGCACACACCCTTTGTCTCCAGCTTCCAACCACACTCCACTTTTAGACTGTCTGTGACCAAGCCGCCAGGTTACTAGGCGGCACCTCCCTCCTGAGTTTTATCTCAAATGCGGCTGTTTCCTGACCCCTCACTTCTGAAGGACTGC
Source organism: Felis catus (assembly GCF_018350175.1). Lineage (NCBI taxonomy): Eukaryota > Metazoa > Chordata > Mammalia > Carnivora > Felidae > Felis > Felis catus. The sequence continues at coordinate 94,748,991 of NC_058375.1, read as the reverse complement.
GTCTTTGACCCACTCAGACCTTCTTGGGGAGCGTCTCACCAAGAAATGGCTGGGTGCTGGCCCACCCCCAGGGACGTTTGGGAGACCGCGTCGCTGCTGATGCCCAGAGACCACGGCTGGGTGCCAGCCCGCCCCAGAAAAAGTTCACACGATCATGTAGCAGCAGCATTTCAGGGATTATGAAAAATCACAACACATATCTGGCACCAGGCTTCACCCTTAATGACCTTGTTCCAGCACCAGTGAATGTGGTTGTTCTCCGGGGTCTGCTGGAACCTTTGCCTGTGGGGTGTCTGCATAGCCTCTACCAGATGTCCTCCCAGCAAGGGAACTGCCTCTTCTCTGTGGCCCAAGGACCTCCCGACCTCACTCTGCTCCTGGGGATTCGCCCTTCCTACCAGAACACCATCAGGTATCAAGCTACAAAGTTTCAGACTCTGAGGTCCCCCTGTTTAGAGTCTTAATGGAATCTAAACCCTCTTATTTCTCCTTTCTCTCTTTTTTTCCTTCACTTCCTTGTGTGCTCTTTCTTTTCTCTCCAGCTGCTTTCAGGCGTTTGGGGGTGGGATGCTTTCCTGTACTCTCCCTACCCACCCCCCCATCTCCATCCTCTCTCCACAAGCAAAAACAGCTCCTTGCCCTCTGTGGCTTCTCTCCCCTGGTTCACCTCTCTGCCCACGTACCTGCTGAGTTCTGTGATCCAGGTTGTGTAGATTGTTGTGTTAATCCTCAAATCAGTTTTCTAGGTGTGCAAGATGGTTTAGTGTTGATCTGGCTGTATTTCAGGGATGAGAGACGCAAAAAAAATATTCCATGCTGTTCTGCCAACTTGGCCCCTCTCAGAAAGCCACTTTTTGTTTCTTTATCTTCCTAATTTCTCTATCTGTGGCTTCCAATACTATGTAGAATAAGAGTGGTGAGGGTGATCTTAGAGGAAAACCTCTCATTCTTTCACCATTGAGTTTGATGTTAGCTGCGACACTGTCATATATAATCCTTGTTTTGTTCAGGTATGTTTCTTTTATACTCAGTTGACTGAGGGTTTTTTAGCATGAAATGATGTATTTTGTCAAGTGCTTTTTTTGCATCTATTCATATGATCATAGATTTTATTTTTCATATTACTAATATGATATATCACATTTATTGATTGTGTTTGCTGCATCCCAGGGATAATCCTGCTTGGTAATGTTGTATGATATTTTTAATGTGTTTTTGAATTCAGTTTCCTGATATTTTGTTTATAATTTTTACACCTATATTCATCAGGGATGTTGGCCTTTAGTTTTCTTCTACTGGCATTTGTATGTGGGTAATGCTAACCTTGTAAAATGAGTTTGGAAATATAACTTCATTTTCAATTTCTTGGAAGAATTTGAGCAAAATTGGCATTAATTCTTTAAATATTTGGTAGAATTCACTAGTGAAACCATTTCATACTGATCTTTTCCTTGTTGAGAGGTTTTTGACTAATGATTCAATCACTGTTCTAGTTTGGGTCTCTTTAGACATTCTATTTCTTCATGATCTACCTGTGGTCGGTTATGTTTCTAGGAATTTATCCATTTCTCTTAGATTATCCAGTGCTTTGAGATAAATAGCTTTTTCTTTCTTTCTTTCTTTCTTTCTTTCTTTCTTTCTTTCTTTCTTTCTTTCTTGTTTTTTAGTTTCAGGTATAGAATTTAGTGATTCATCACTTACATACAGTACCCAGTGCCCATCACAACCAGTGCCCTCCTTAATACCCATCACCCCTTTAACCCATCCCCCCACCCACCTCCCCTCCAGCAACCCTCAGCTTATTCTCTATAATTAAGAGTCTGTCTTATGGCTTGCCTCTCTCTTCCACCCCACCAATGTTAATTTGTTTCATTTCTTAAATTCCACGTATGAGTAGAATCATATGGTATTTGTATTTCTCTGACTGACTTATTTCACCTAGCATAATAGTTTCCAGCTCCATCCATGCCATTGCAAATGGCAAGATTTGATTCTTTTTGATGGCCGAGTAATATTCCATTATATATATATATATATATATATATATATATATATATATATATATATATATTCATGCCACAAGTTTTTTATCTATTCACCATTCAATAGACATTAGGGCTCTTTCCATACTTTGGCTATTGTTAATAATGCTGCTATAAACTTTGGAGTGTGTGTATCCCTTCAAATCAGTATTTTTGTGTCCTTGGGGTAAATATCTCGTAGTGCAATTGCTGGATGGTAGGGTAGTTCTATTTTTAAGTTTTTGAGGAAACGTCCTACTGTTTTCCAGAGTGGCTTCACCAGTTTGCATTCCCACAAACAGTGTAAGAGTGTTCCCCTTTCTCTGCATCATCACCGACATCTGTTTTTCCATGAGTTGTTAATTTTAGCCATTCTGAAAAGTGATCTTTTTATTTGTGTCATTAGTTCTCATGTTTCTTTCATTTCCAATTTTATTTATTTGAGTGAGTTTCCCCTCTGTTTTCTTAGACTAGTGAAGGGTTTGTCAGTTTTATCTTTTCAAAAAGCCAACTCTTAGTTTTTTTAAAATCATTTTGCTATTTTCTATTTCTTTGACTTTTTCTCTAACCTTTGTTATTTTCTTCCTTCTGCTAACGTTGGATTTGGTTTATTACTATTTTTCTAGTTCCTTGAATTGTAAAGTTAGGTTGTTAATTTGAGTTTTTTTTTAATGTATTCATTAATTACTACAAATTTCCTTCTTGGTCCTGATTCTTCTACATCCTCTCTGGGGAGTCCACCATAGTGATGGCTGCTGGTTACCTCAATGGAAAATAGTTGCTGGTGTCTTCTGAGGAGTAGACTGTCAGGATCCACACTAACAAACATTTTAGAGTCCTCAACTTTGAACAGTATAGGAGCCTGGGGTTGTTTTGAGGGCTACTGAATTCCTAGGCAGTAAAGCCTGGAAGAGCCCTCTGCAGAGCAAGCCAATGGAAAATGTGATGGCACCCACCACATAGCTAATAACATAACCCCACCCTTTTACTTTGTTCCTAATCATCTCCAGATATCTTAACTAACACAATCTTCCCAGTGACCCTTTCTGTGTGGTTTATCTTAATTTTTTGCTCCACTGTGTTGCTATAGAATCTTGATACTTTTGAGCTCTCTAAGGCCTATTTTCACTTATGGATAACTATTTAAATGTTATGCTTTGTGGGGGGAATGAAGATTGATGTATCCTATTCTGTGTCTAGCTGACATTATTCATGTTCATTATACTCAACAGTGGAAAGTTGAAAACTTTCATCAAAATAAGGAACCAGGTAAGAATGCCTTATCTTGCTGCTTCTACTCAGCATAGTATTGGAAGTACTAACCAGAACAATTAAGCTAGAAAACAAAATGAATCAAAATTTGAAAAGAGGAAGCAAAATTGTCTTTGTTTGCGGATGATGTGATCTTATATGTGGAATACCCTAGAGACTCCACCAAAAAATTTTTAGAACTACAACCAGACTCAGTAATGTTACACAATACAAAATCAACATGCAAAAATTATGTGATTCTGTGTACTAACAATGAACTATCTGAAAGAGAAATTAAGAAAACAATTCCAGGGGTGCCCAAGTAGCTCAGTTTGTTAAGTGTCTGACTCTTGATCTCAGCTCAGGTCTTAATCTTGATGTCGTGAGCTCAAGCCCCACATTGGGTTCCATGCCAGGCATGGAGCCTACTTGAAAAAGAAAAAAAGGAAATAATTTCATTTACAGTAGCACCCAAAACAATAAAATGTTTAAGAATAAATTTAACAGAGAAAATCTTGAACATTAAAACTCTAAGAAATTAAAGACACAAATAAATGGAAAGATAGCCCATGATCATGATTGAAAGAATTAATATTGTTAAAATATTCTCTCTATCCAAAATGATGTACAGAATCAATTCAATCTCTATAAAAATTACAATGGCATTTTTCACAGAAGTAGACAAAACAATTCCAGAATTCACATGGAGCCACAAAATACCCCAAATAACTAAAGGAATCTTGAGAAAAAAGAAGAACGACATAACACTTCTTGATTTCAAGCTATACTACAAAGTTATAGGATCATAACAGTATGGTACTGGCATGAAAACAGACACACAGACCAACAGAACAAAAAAGTAATCCAGAATTGAACCTACATATATAGTCTACTAATCTTTGGCAAGATTGTCAAGAATACGCAATGGAGAAAGGATAGACTCTTCAATAAATAGAGTTAGAAGAACTGGTTATCCACATACAAAAGAGTTATCAACAGTCTACTTATCCTAACTGATAAGGAGTTAATATTAAAAATATAAAAAGAACTCATAAAATTCAATAGCAAAAGAAAAAAATCTCATTAAAAATTGGGCAAAGGACCTAAATAGAAATTTTTCCAATGAAGGTATACAGATAACCACAAGTACACAAAAAGATGCTCAATATGACCAGGGAAATCTTGGTTGAAACCACAATGAAATACATCTCACATCTGTTAGAATAGCTATTAACAACAACAGCAACAAAAGAGTTAGTAAGGATGTGGAGAAAAGAGAGCCTTGTATACTGCTGATGGAAATATAAGTTGGTATAGCCATTATGGATAACAGTATGAAATGGAGGTTCATTAAAAAATTAAAACTACCATATAATCCACCAATCCCATTTCTGAGAATATATCTGAAAGAAAAAAAAGTCAAGCAAATTTACTATTCTTTTTCTAATTTCCTGTAGAGGAAGCTTAAGTTATTGTTTTTTAGATCTTAAAATATGTATTCCATGCTATAATTTCTTTCTAAACACTGCTGCTATAGACTGAATGTTTGAGTCTTGCTCCCCCACCCCAAATTCATAAATTGAAATCTAATCCTGACGTAAGAGTATTTGGAGGTGGGGCACTTGGGAAGTGAGGTTATTAGGGAAGAGCCCTCATAAATATGATTAGAATCTTTATAAAAGAGACTGTAGAGGGGCACCTGGGTGGCTCAGTCGGATGAGCGTCCGACTTCGGCTCAGGTCATGATCTCACGGTCTGTGAGTTCAAGCCCCGCATCGGGCTCTGTGCTGACAGCTCAGAGCCTGGACCCCGTTTCAGATTCTGTGTCTCCCTCTCTCTGACCCTCCCCCGTTCATGCTCTGTCTCTCTCTGTCTCAAAAATAAATAAAACATTAAAAAATTAAAAAAAAAAGAGACTGTAGAGATTTTCTTTCCCTCTTTTGATATGTGAGAACATAGCAAAAAAATCTATGAACCAAGAATTAGACTCTCATAAGACACTAAATCTGCCAGCGGCTCTATCTTGGATTTCTCAGCCCCCTGAACTGTGAGAAATAAATGTTTCTTGTTTATAAACCACCCAATCTGTGGTATTTTGTCATGGCAGCCCAAACAGACTAAAACAACGGCCTTTGCTGAGTTCCACAAATTCTGATAAGTTGTATTTTCATTCAGTTCAAAACATTTAAAAAATTTTTGAGCTTTCTTCATTGACCCATGTGTTATTTAATCTTTACATATACTGGGATTTTCTGGCTATTTTCCTGTTGTTGATACATGGTTTAATTATGTTGCGGTCTGAGAGCATACATTGTATATTTTCATTCTTTTTAATTTCTTAAGGTGTATTTTGTGTCAAAGAATGTGGTCTATCTTAGTAAATATTCCATATGAACTCGAAAAGTCTGTGTATTCTACCTCTTTTTGATTGGTAGTCTATTGATGTCAATTATATCGAGTTGCTTCATGGTGCTGTTGATTTTAACTATGTCTGTACCAATTTTCTTCCTGCTAGATCTGTCCATTTCTGATACTCAGTGTTGAGGTTTCCAACTATATTAGTGAATTCGTTTATTTATCCTTGCAATTTTGATTTCCTATATTTTGATGCTCTGTTGATAGGCACATGCATGTTTTGTATTGTTATGTTTTCTTGGACAATTGGCCCATGTCTCATTATGTAACACTGCTCTTCATACCTGATAATTATTCTTGCTCTGAATTCTGCTCTGTCTGAAATATAGCTACTCCAGCTTTCTTTTTTTTTTTAAGTTTATTTATTTATTTTGAGAGAGAGAGTACAAGCAGGGGAGGACCAGAGAGAGGGAGAGAGAGCAAATTCTAAGCAGGCTCCAAACTGACAACATGGAGCCCGATGCGGTTCCCCAACCCACGAATCGTGAGATCTTGACCTGAGCTGAAATCAAGAATTGGATGCTTAACCAACTGAGCCGCCCAGGCACCCCCTAACTTTCTTTTGATTAGTGTTATCATGGTTATCTTATTTGTTCTCTTACTTTTAACCTACATGTATCCTTGTATTTAAAATGGGTTACACATGGATAACATAGGTAGGTTTTATTTTTTACATACTCTGATGTAAAAATTCCAGAAATAGCAAAAGTAAAACAACTGGATCATAGTAATTAGTAAGAGTTTATTATAAACACAAAAACAGTTCACAAACTGGGAGCTCTGAAGCCAACAGTAGAAAGAGGCTCAGAGGAATATTATTATAAGATAGCTTATATTGTAAGAATGCAGAGGTTGCATCTTTACAATAAGTTGATTACAGTATTAGAGTTTTCCTACTAATAAGGGACTGCCAGTTTGGGGGAATAGCTTGTTTCATTTATGATTTTAAGAGGCATAAGAATGGCTCAAGTTTGACTTGCGTTGCAGAATTGGCTGTATTAAGTTTTCCTTATGTGGTTTAATTGGGTTTTTCTGCTCAGGAAATTTTCATCTCGTTTCCATTCTCTATTTGATTTTAACATCTCTATCTTCTAAATGATGTATATAGGACATTGATGTTTAAAGTTATTGTTATATACTTCATATACAACAAATCATATTTGTTACTGTTATCTATTCCTTGCCATGAATGTTTGTTCAACTTTTTGTGTTCTGCTCTTTTGCTGACCATTGCATTTTTAATTGAACATTTGATATCATCCCACTTTATGTCCTCTCTTACTATATCAGTAATAGGTTGGTTTTTTAAACCTTTTTGAGTTATTATCCTAGAGTTTGAGTGTACATTTACAGCCAATGCAAGTCCATTTTTTAATCTATATCACAACACAGATAATGCAGGTAGCTTATGACAACAAAATATTCCTAATTCTTTTCCATTTTTTTTCATCGTTACTGCCACTTATTTTACTTATATATAAGCTATAATCATCAAATACATTGTTGATAGTATTTTGAGTAAACCATTATCTGTTAATTAAGAAGAAAAAATTAGGGGCGCCTGCATGGCTCAGTTGGTTATGTATCTGACTTTGGCTCAGGTCATGATCTCATGGTTTTTGAGTTCAAGTCCCACATTGGGGTCTCTGCTGGTAGTATGAAGCCTGCTTTGGATTCTCTCTCTCTCTTTCTTTCTCTCTCCCCGCCGCCCACCTTGGACAGAGAGATCGGGACAATCTCCTGCTTACACTGTCCATTTCTCTAAAAAATAAGCATTGAAAAATTTTTTTGAATTAGAGTTTTTATTTTACTTATTCCTTCTCTAATGCTCTTTATTTATGTAGATCTCAGTTTCTGACCTGTATTATTTTTCTTCACTCTGAGAAAGTTCTTTTACATTTCTTTTTTTCCTTTTTAAAATTTTATTTTAATTCCAATAGAGTTAACATACATTGTCATATTAGTTTCAGGTATGCAGTATAGTGATTCAGTAATTCCATACATCACCCAGTGCTCATAACCCAAGTGCACTCCTTAATTCTCATCACCTTTTTCACCCATTCACATATTCACCTCCCCTTTGGTAACCATCAGTTCTCTTTAGTTAAGAGTCTGTTTCTTGGGTTCTCTCTCTCTCTCTCTCTCTCTCTCTCTCTCTCTCTCTCTCTCCTCCCTTGCTTGCTTGTTTTGTTTCTTAACTTCCACATATGAATGAAATCATATGGTATTTGTCTTTCTCTGACTTATTTCCCTTAGCATTATAATCTCTCATTCATGTCATTGTAATTGGCAAGATTTCATTCTTTTAATTGCTGAATAATATTCCATACACACACACATGCCACCTCTTCTTTATGCATTCATCAGTTGATGGACATTTGGGCTGTTTCCACGATTTGGCTATTGTGGATAATGCTGCTATAAATATCAAGGTGCATGTATCCATTTGAATTAGTATTTTTGTATCCTTTGGGTAAATAATTCCATTTTTAACATTTGGGAAACCTCTACACCATTTTACAGACTGCACCAGTTTGCGTCCCTGGCAATAGTGCAAGACAGTTCTCCTTTCTCTACATCCTTGTCAACAAATGTTGTTTCCTGTGTTATTAATTTTAGCCATTTTGACAAGTATGGGGTGGTATCTCATTGTAGTTTTAATTTGCATTTCCCTGATGGTGAATGATGTTGACCATCTTTTTATGTGTCTATTGGCATCTGTACATCTTCTTTGGGAAATTTCCTATTCATGTCTTCTGCCCATTTTTTTAACTGGGTCATTTAATTTTTTGGTGTTGAATTTGATAAGTTCTTTATATATTTTGAATACTAACCATATGCATGTTATGATCTTATTCATTTGTGTTTGCTGAGGCCTGATTTCTGAATATGTGATGTGTTCTGGAGACTCTCCAATGTGTACTTGAAAAGGATGTGTATTCTGCTGTTTTAAGATGGGATGTTCTGAATATATCTGTTAATTCCATCTGGTCCAGTGTGTCATTCAAAGCCATTGTTTCCTTGATTTTCTGCTTAGATCTGTCCATTGATGTAAGTGGGGTGTTAAAGCTTCTAGTAGTATTGCATTATTATCAATAAGTTACTTTATATTTGCTATTAATTTTTTTTATATATTTGGTGCTTTCATGTTGGATGCATAAATTTTTACAATTGTTAGATCTTCTGGTTGGATTGTATCCTTTATGATTATATTGTGCCCTTTTCTCTTTTTACAGTGTTTGTTTTAAAAAAATTTTTTTCCCAACGTTTTTTATTTATTTTTGGGACAGAGAGAGACAGAGCATGAACGGGGGAGGGGCAGAGAGAGAGGGAGACACAGAATCCGAAACACAGAAACAGGCTCCAGGCTCCGAGCCATCAGCCCAGAGCCCGACGCGGGGCTCGAACTCACGGACGGCGAGATCGTGACCTGGCTGAAGTCGGACGCTCAACCGACTGCGCCACCCAGGTGCCCCTACAGTGTTTGTTTTAAAGTCTAGTTTATCTGATATAAGTATTGCTACTCCAGATGTCTTTTGACATCAGTTTGCATTTTAAATGTTTATCCATCCCCTCACTTTAGTCTGCAGATATCTTTAGATCTAAAATGAGTGTCTGGGAAGCAGCCTATAGACGGATTTTTTTAAATCATTCGGACACCCTGTATCTTTTGATTGGAACATTTAGTCCATTTACATTGAAAGTAATTATTGATGGGTAGTATTTATTGCCGTTTTATTGTTTTGTCATTGTTTCTGGATATTATCTCTGTTCCTTTCTTGTGGTTGTCACTTTTGTCCTTTTCTTTCCAAAGAAAAAAGAGACCAAAAAAAGTTACAAACAGAGAGGGAGGCAAACCATAAGAGACTCCTAAATACAGAGAACGAACTGAGGGTTGATTGGGGGGACGGGGAAAATGAATGATGGGCATTGAGGAGGGTACTTGTTGGGATGATCACTGGGTGTTGTGTGTAAGTGTTGAATCACAGGAATCTACTCCTGAAGCCAAGAGCACACGGTATACACTGTATGTTAGCTAACTTGACAATAAAGTATATAAAAATAAAATGTATATATATCTATATCTGGCAACACTGGTTAGTTGTCATGAACATCTTTAGTTTTTGTCTGTGAAACTCTTTTATCTCTCCTATTCTGAACAACAGCTTTGCTGGATACAGTATTATTGGCTGCAGATTTTTCCCATTCAGCACTTTGAATATATTATACTCCTCCCTTATGGCTTGCCATGTTTCTGTTGAGAAATCTCCAGCTAGTCTTATGGGTTTTCCCTTGTAAGTTAAGGACTTATTTTGTCTTGTTTCTTTTAAGGTTCTTTCTTTTTCACCATATTTTGCAAATTTATTTACAATATATCTTGGTATGGGACTGCTTTTGTTGACTTTGATGGTAATTCTCTGTGTCTCCTGGACCTGGATGTCTGTTTCCTTCCCCAGATTAGAGAAATTTTCACCTATAATTTCCTTAAATAAACCTGCCCCATTTTCTCTTTCTTCTTCTAGGACTCCTATAAAATGAACATTATTACATACAATAGGGTCACTGAAATCTCTAAATCTATTCTCGTGTTGCAAAATTCTTCTCTCTCATTTTTTTAATGCTGATTTTTGAGAGATAGAGAAAGAGAGAGAGAGAGAGACAGTGTGAGTGGGAGAGGGGCAGAGAGAGACACACACAGAACCCAAGCAGGCTCTAGGCTCTAAGCTGTCAGCACAGAGCCCGATGTGGGGCTCAAACCCACAGACCACAAGATCATGACCTGAGCTGAAGTTGGATGCTTAACTGACTGAGCCATCCAGGCGCCCCTATCTCTCTTTTGTTAAGCTTCATTTCTTTCCATTATTTTGTCTTCTGGGTCACTAATCCGTTCCTCTGCTTCTTCTAGCCTGCTATTCATTGCATTAAGCCTGTCTCCATCTCATTTATTGAGCTCTTCATTTCTGATTCTTTTTTCTCTTTCATCTCTGTGGTAAGGGTCCCACTATTGTCTTTTCTCAAACCCAGCAAATATCCTTATGATTATTGCTTTAAATTCTCCATCAGGCATGTTTCTTATATCTGTTTAGGTTATATCTCTGGCCATGGCCATAACTTGTTCTTTCATTTGGGATATATTTCTCCATCTTTGCATTTTGTCCAACTCTCTGCCTTCTTCTCTGTGTTAGAAAATCTAGTTATTCAAATACACAACCTAACCCGATACCTAAAAGAGCTGGAAAAAGAACAGCAAATAAAGCCCTAAACCAGCAGAAGAAGGGAAATAACAAAGATTAGAGCAGAAATTAGTGATATTGAAATTAAAAAAAACAAAAAAAAAACAAAAACAGTAGAACAGATCAATGAAACCAGGATCTGGTTCTTTGAAGGAATAAACAGAATTGATAAACCCCTAGCCAGACTGATTGAAAGAAAACGGAAAGTACCCAAATAAATAAAATCACAAGTGAAAGAGGAGAGATCACAACCAATGCCACAGAAATACAAACAATTCTAAGAGAATAATATAAGCAATTATGTACCAACAAATTGGGCAATCTGGAAGAAATGGACAAATTCCTAGAAACATAAACTACCAAAACTGAAACAGGAAAAAATAGAAAATTTGAACAAACCCACAACCAGTAAAGAAATTGAGTCAATAATAAAAAAAAATCTCCCAACAAACAAGAGTCCAGGGCTGGATGGCATTCCAGGGGAATTCTACCAAACATTTAAAGAAGAGTTAATACCTATTCTTTGGAAGCTGTTCCAAAAAATAGAAATGGAAGGAAAACTTCCAAACTTTCTATGAGGCTAGCATTACCTTGATTCCAAAACGAGACAAAGACCCCACTAAAAAGGAGAGCTACAGACCAATTTCCCTGATGAACATGGATGCAAAAATTCTCAACAAGATACTAGCCAACCGAATAAAAAAATACATTAAAAGAATTTTCACCAAAATCAAGTGGGATTTATTTCTGGGATGCAGGGCTGGTTCAATATCCATAAATCAATCAATGTGATATATCACATTAATAAAAGAAATGATTAGAACTACATGATCTTCTCAATAGATTCAGAGAAAGCATTTTACAAATGCTAAATTGATAAAGACCCTCAAGAAAGTAGAGATAGAAGGATTAGACCTCCATATCATAAAATCCAGATATGAAAGACCCACTGCTACTATCATCCTTAATGGGGGAAAACCGAGAGCTTTCCCCCTAAGATCAGGAACACAACAAGGATGTCCACTCTCACCACGGTTGTTCAACACAGTATTGGAAGTCCTGGCCTCAGCAATTAGACAACACAAAGAAATAAAAGGCATCCAAATCAGAAAGGAGGAAACAATCAGAAAAACTAAAAGGCAACCAAGAGAATGGGAGAAAACTTTGCAAATAACAAACACTCTTTGCAGATGACATGATACTGTATGTGGAAAACCTAAAAGACCACACACACACATAAAAATTCTAGAACTGATCCATGAATTCAACAAAGTCGCAGGATATAAAATCAATGTACAGAAATTGGCTGCATTTCTATACACTAGTAATGAAGCAGCAGAAAGAGAAATCAAGGACTTGGTTCCATTTACAATTTGACCAAAAACCATAAAATACCTAGGAATAAATCTAACCAAAGAGGTGAAAAGTCTATACACTGAAAACTATAGAAAGTTTGTGAAAGAAATTGAAGACACACACACACACACAAAACTGGAAAAACATTCCATGCTCATGGATTGAAAGAACAAACATTGTTAAAATGTTGATACTACCCAAAGCAATCTACATATTTAATGCAATCCCTATCAAAATAAAACCAGAATTCTTCACAGAGGTAAAACAAACAATCCTAAAATTCGTATGGAACCAGAAAAGACCCTGAATAGCCAAAGCAATCTTGAAAAAGAAAACCAAAGTTAGAGGCATCACAGTTCTGGACTTCAAGCTGTCTTACAAAGCTGAAATAATCAAACCACTATGAAACTAGCACAAAAACAGACACATAGATAAATAGAACAGAATAGAGAACCCAGAAGTGGACCCTCAAATGTATGGACAACTAATCTTTGACAAAGCAGGAAAGAATATCCAATGGAAAAAAGACAGTGTCTTCAGCATATGGTGTTGGGAAAACTGGACAGCGACATGGAGAAGAATGGACCTGGACCACTTTCTTACACCACACACAAAAATAAACTCAAAATGGATGAATGACCTAAACATAAGACAGGAAGCCATCAAAATCCTAGAGGAGAATATAGGTAACAACCTCTTTGACTTTGCCACAGCAACTTTTTACTTAACATGTCTCCAGAGGCAAGGGAAACCAAAGCAAAAATGAACTATTGGGACCTCATCAAGATAAAAGTCTACTGCACAGAAAAGGAAACAATCAGAAAAACTAAAAGGCAACCAAGAGAATGGGAGAAAAATTTGCAAATAACATATCAGATAAAAGTTTAGAATCCAAAATCTGTAAAGAATTTATCAAACTCAACACCCAAAAAAACAAATAATCCAGTGAAGAAATGGGCAAAGGACATGAACAGACACTTTTCCAAAGAAGACATCTAGATGGTTAACATACACTCATCATCAGGGAAATTCAAATCAAAATCACAATGAGATACCATCTCCCACCTGTCAGAATGGCTAAAGGAAACAACTCAGGCAATAACAGATGTTGGTGAGGGTGCAGAGAAAGAGGAACACTTTTGCACTGCTGGTGGGAATGCAAATTGGTGTAGTCACTCTGGAAAACAGTATGGAGGTTCCTCAAAAATTTAAAGATAGAACTACCCTATGATCCAGCAATTGCACTGCCAGGTATTTATCCAAAGGGTACAGGAGTACTGTTTCGAAGGGACACATGCACCCATTGTTTAAACAGCACTATTGACAATAGCCGAAGTATGGAAAGAGCCCAAATGTCCATAAACTGATGAATGAATAAAGATGTGATGTGTGTGTGTGTGTGTGTGTATGTATATATGTATATATGTATATACGTATACATATACACACACAATGTACATGTATACATATATACACACACAATGTACATACATACATGTATACATACACATACATATATGTATACATATATGTATACATATATACATATATACATATATTTATATGTGTGTATGTGTATACATATATTTATACATATATATACATATATATACATATATTTATATGTGTGTATGTGTATACATATATTTATACATATATACATATTTATATATGTGTATGTGTATACATATATTTATACATATATACATATATTTATATGTGTATACATATATGTGTGTGTATGTGTATATGGCATGCATGTATATATACGTGTGTGTGTGTGTGTGTGTGTGTATAATGAAATATTAGTGATCCAAAAGAATGAAATCCTGCCATTTGCAAACATGTGGATGGAACCACAGTGTATTACGCTAAGCAAAATAAGTTAGAGAAAGACAAATGTCATATGACTTCACTCATATGTGGAATTTAAGATACAAAACAAGTGAACATAAGGGAATGGAAGCAAAATTAATATAAAAACAGGGAGAGAGAGAAACCATAAAAGACTCTTAAATACAGAGAACAAACTGAGGGTTCCTGGAGGGGTCTTGGGTAGGGGGATGGTCTAGCTAAGTGGACAAGGGGCATTAAGGAGGACACTTGTTGGGATGAACACTGGGTGTTATACATAAGTGATGAATCACTAAATTCTATTCCTGAAATCATTATTACACTGTATGCTAACTAACTTGGACTTAAATTTTTAAAAAAGGAAGAAAAGAAAATCCAGTTATGTCTCCTGCTCCTGAGAGTAATAGCCTTATAAAGTGGTCATGTAGCACATAGGGCCTGGTGCTCCAGGGAGTGTCTCCAGAGTGTGTTGCACGCACTCTGGTATTGTGTTATTATCTGCTGTGGGCAGTGTTTGGACCCTGTCCTGAATGTGGTGAGTCTCAAGTAGATGTGCCCTAGTCTGCTTGTGAAATGAGACTTGACACCATCTTTACCAAAACTGAGCCCTGTAGAACTCTCTGGTCAGGTGACATGGTATGGGGAGGTGTTTGTGCTGGTACTCTGGGGGAAGTGCCCACAGCACTGAGACTGAGGCAAGCTTAACTGAGAAGGGCAGTCCCACCAGAGTGCAGTGAGGTGGGGCCTGGTATATGCAAGTTAGGCACCCAGTGTTGGTGTCATGCTGCTTCCTGCAAGTGGCTTTGTGTCTATGCTGAGGGGTGGAGGATGGAGGATGGTGCCAGACAGCTCCTTTTTTCCTGGAGAGGTTTCTCAGAAACACATTTTGAGAAGAGTGAATAGTCTCATGCCTGTGTGCCCCAGGCATTCTTCAGCAAGCAGTCTCCAGTCTGTCCCCAGGTTGTTTGCCTGCCTTCTCTCCAGGATCAGTACAGTGCCTTCCAGCTCTATCCCAACCAAGCCCACTGTCCTTTAAAACTGCAGGCTTTAAACCCTGCTTGTTGCAGAAACTCTCAAAATTCAGCCTCTCTCACTTTCCAAGCAATAGCTTTTGGGAAGCATTCTCCTTGTGTGTTCCCCTGTGTACTCTTCTCTCGCTTTCTCACTTTTCTCAACTACCACACTCCCTCCCCTCCATAGCTGTGATCCATTTCTCCCCTAAACCATGTCTCCAACCTTCCTACGTTCCTTGAGGTGCTTCATTCCCCTTAGTTGTGCAGTTCTGTCAGTCTTCATGTCGATTTCTGGGGTGCTTAGGGTGATTTGATAGTTATCTAGTTGTGTTTATGGGATGAGGTGAGCCTAGGGTTCTCCTCCCTGCCCCCACCATCTTCCTCTCCAACATTATGTTTTTTATATATTTTGGATACTAGCCCTTTATTGGCTATTTCATTTCATTTGTAAATATTTTCTCCCATTCTGTACGTTACCTTTTAGTTTGTTGATTGTTTTCTTCATTGTGCAGAGGACTTTTATTTTGATGTAGTCCCAGTAGAGTTTTTAAATATTATTATTATTATTATTATTATTATTATTATTATTATTATTTTGTTTTGCTTTAGATTTTGCTTTTATTTCCCTTGCCTCAGGAGACATTTATAGAAACATTTTGCTACAGCTCATGTCAGAGATTACTGCCTGTGCTCTCTTCTAGGATTTTTTATGATTTTAAGTCTCACTTTTAGGTCTTTATTCCACTTGGGGTTTATTTTTGTGTATGATACAAGAAAGTGATCCAGTGTCATTCCTTTGCATGTAGCTCACTAGTTTTCCCAAAACCATTTGTTGAGGAATGAGGAAGCTTTGTCCCATTTGATATTCTTTCCTGTTTTGCCAAAGATTAATTGACCAAATAATCATGGCTTTATTTCTGGGCTTTCTATTCTGTTCTGTTGATCTATGTGTCTGTTTTTGTACCAGTACTATACTGTTTTGATCACCACAGTTTTGTAGTATAAATTGAAGTCTGGGATTTTGGTACCTCTAGCTTTTCTTTTCTTTTTCAAAATTGCTTTGACTCTTCAGGGTCTTTTGTGGCTCCAAACAAATTTACAGTTTTTTAATTCTACTTCTGTGAAATATGCTGTTGGTATTTTGATAGGGATCGCATTAGCTGTGTAGATTATTTTGGGTGGTGTGGACATTTTAACATTTTTTTTCTTCAATCCATGAGATGGAATGTCTTTCCATTTCTTTATGTCATCTTCAATTTCTTTTATCATTGTTTCATAGTGTTAACGAGTACAGTTCTTTCACCTCTTTGGTTAGATTTATTCCTCAGTATCTTATTACTTTTGGTGCAATTGTATATGGGATTGTTTTTATTATTTTCTCTTTCTGCTGCTTCATTATTAGTGTCTATAAATGCAATGGATTTCTGCACATTGATTTTGTATCCTGTGATTTTACTGAATATATTTATCTGTTCTAGTAAGTTTTTGTTGGAGTCTCTAGGGTTTTCTATATAGAGTTATCTGCAAATATTGGTTTTATGTTATATGTTATATATTATCTGCAAATAATGGAAGTGTTACTTCTTTACCTATTTGGATACCTTTATTTCTTTTTGTTGTCTAGTTGCTATGGCTAGGACTTTAAATACTATGTTGAATAAAAGTGGTGAGAGTGGACATCCTTGTCTTCTTCCTGACCTTAGGGATAAAGCTCTAGGTTTTTCCTCATTGAGTATGATGGTTGTGTTTTTTTCATGTATGACTTTTACTATGTTGAGGCATCTTTCCTCTAAACCTACTTCATTGAAGGTTATTATCATGAATGGATGTTGTACTTCATCAAATACTTTTTCTACATCTATTGAAATGATCATATGGTTTTTATCCTTTCTTTTATTGATGCGATATAGCATTTTGATTGATTTGTGAATATTGAACTACCCTTGCATACTAGAAATAAATTCCACTTGATTGTGGTAAATGATTTTTTAAATGCATTTTTGGATTCTGTTTGGTAGTATTTTATGAGGAATTTTATATCTGTGTTCATCAAAGATATTGGCCTATAGTTCTCTTTTTTAGTGGAGTCTTTATCTGATTTTTGTATTAGGGTAATGCTGGCTTCATAGAATGAATCTATAAATTTTCCTTCCTTTTCTATTTTTGTAATATATTGAGAAAAATGAGTATTAACTCTTCTTTAAATGTTTGGTAGAATTCACCTGTGAAGCCATCTGGTCCTGGACTTTTGTTCTTTCTTAGTTTTTTCTTTTTTCTTTTTCTTTTTCTTTTTTTTTTTTTTTTTTGTTACTGATTCAATCTCCTTGCTGGTAGTCTATTCACATTTTCTATTTCTTCCTGCTTCAGTTATGGTAGGTATATGTTCCTAGGAATTTATCCCTATGATAAGTTTCTTCTAATTTGTCCAATCTGTTGGTATATAGTTTTTCATAATATTCTCTTACAATTATTTGTATTTCTCTGGAGTTTGTTATTTCTCCTCTTTCATTTGTAATTTATTTATTAGAGTCCTTTCTATTTTCTTTTTGATGAGTCTGGCTAGAAGTTTATGAATATTGTTTATCTTTTCAAAGAACCAGCTTCTGCAACTTCTGGTTTCATTTATCTGTTCTGCTGTGTTGTTGTTGTTGTTGTTGTTGTTGTTGTTGTTGTTGTTGTTGTTTTAGTTTATATAACAATTATTTCTGCTCTAATCTTTATTATTTCCTTCCTTCTGCTGGTTTTAGGTTTTGTTTTTTCATCTTTTTCTAGCTCTGTTAGGTGTAAGAGTTGGTTATTTATTTGAGATTTTCCACGTTTTTTGAGGTAGGCTTTTATTGGTATAAACTTCCCTCTTAGAAACACTTTTTTTTTGCATCTGAAATGTCTTGGGCCATTGTGTTTTCATTTTCATTTGTTTCCATACACCTTTTGGTTTCTTCTTTGATTTCTTGGTTAACCCATTTATTGTTTTGAAGCATGTTATTTAATCTCTATGTATTTGTGGTCTTTCCAAATTTTTTCTTGTGGTTGATTTCTAGTATCATAGTATTGTAGTCAGAAAAGATTCATGGTATGACTTCACTATTGTTGAATTTTTTGAGTCTTATTTTCTAGACTAATATGTGACCTATTCTGGAGAATGTTCCATGTACAGTTGAAAAGAATGTGTATTCTGCCATTTTAGGATGGAATGTTCTGAATATATCTGTTAAGTCCACTGGTTCAGTATGTTATTCAAAGTCATTCTTGTTGATTTTCTGTTTGGATGATCTATTGATGTAAGTGGAGTGTTAACGTCCACTACTATTATTCTGTTACTATCAAGTAGTTTCTTTATGTTTGTTATTAACTATTTTATGTATTTGGGTTTTCCCATGTTGTGTGCATAAGTATTTACAATTGTAATATCTTCTTTCTTGGACTGTCTACTTTATGATTACATAGTGTCCTCATTTGTCTTGTTATAGTCTTTGTTTTAAAGTCTCTTTTATCTGATATAAATATTGCTACCCCAGGTCTCTTACCATATACATTTGAATGAGAAATATTTCTCTATCCTCTCACTTTCTTTTTTTTAATTTAAATTTAAATTCTTATTTATTTTTTATTTAAATCCAAGCTAGTTAACATATAGTGTAGTAAAGGTTTCAGGAGTAAAATTTAGTGATTCATCACTTACATATAACACCCGATGCTCATCCCAGAAGTGCCTTTCTTAACGCCAATCCCTCATTTAACCCATCCCCCTACCTGGTACTCCTCCAGGAGCCCTCAGTTTGTTCTCTGTATTTAAGAGTCTCTATAGTTTGCCTCTTTATCTGTTTTTATCTTACTTTATTTTTCCTTCCCTTCGCTATGTTCATCTGTTTTCTTAAATTCCACATGTCAGTGAAATCATATGGTATTTATCTTTCTCTGACTAACTTATTTTGCTTAGCATAATACATTCTGGTTCCATCCATCTTGCTGCAAATGGCAAGATAGCATTCTTTTGGATCACCAAGGAATAATCCATTGTATATATATGCTATATTTTCTTTACCCACTTGTCAGTGGATGGGCATTTGGGATGTGGAATTTGGGTATTGTTGATAGCACGGCTATAAACATTGCAGTGCATGTGCCCCTTCAAATCAGCATTTTTGTATCCTTTGGAGAAAGGATAGAGCAATTGCTGGGTCATAGGGTAGCTCTATTTTTAATTATTTTGAGGACCCGCCATACTGTTTTCCAGAATGGCAGCACCAGTTTGCATTCCCACCAGCAGTGCAAAAAGGTTCCCCTTTGTATCTGTTTCCTGAGTGTTAATTTTAGTCATTCTCACAGGTGGGAGGTGGTATCTCATTGTGGTTTTGATTTGTATTTCCCTGATGATGAGTGATGTTGAACATCTTTTCGTGTATCTGTTAGCCATGAAACATCTAGATGTTTCTTTGGAAAAGTGTTCTTGTCTTTTGCCCATTTCTTCACTGGAATACTTGTCATTTGCAAATATCTTCTCCCATTCTGTTGGTTGCCTTTTAGTTTTGTTGATTGTTTCCTTTTCTGTGCAGAAGTTTTATCTTGAAGAGGTCCTAATTGTTCATTTTTGCTTTTGTTTACCTTGCCTCCTGAGACATGTCTAATAAGAAGTTGCTGTGACCAAGGTCAAAGAATTTGTTGACTGTTTTCTCCTCTACAGTTTTGGTGGTTTCCTGTCTCACATTTAGATCTTTCATCCATTTTCAGTTTGCTTTTGTGTATGATGTAAGAAAGTGGTCCAGGTTCATTCTTCTGCATGTCACTGTCCAATTTTCCCTGCACCATTTGCTGAAGAGACTGTCATTTTTCCATTGGATATTCTTTTCTGCTTTGTTGAAGATTAATTGGCCATACATTTGTGAGTCCATTTATGATTTCTCTATTCTGTTCCATTGATCTGTGTGTCTGTTTTTGTGCCAGTTGCATAGTGTTTTGATTATTCCAGCTTTGTAATACAGCTTAAAGTCTGGAATTGTGATGCGTCCAGGTTTGGTTTTCTTTTTTAACATTACTTTGGTTATTCAAGGCCTTTCCTGGTTCCATACAAATATTAGAATTGTTTGTTCTAGCTCTGTGAAGAATGCTGGTGTTATTTTGATAGGGATTGCATTGAATGTGTAGATTGCTTTGGGTAGTAGCAACATTTTCACAATATTTGTTCTTCTAATCCATGAGCATGGAATGTTTTTCCATTTCTTTGTGTCTTCTTCAATTTCTTTCATAAAATTTCTATAGTTTTCAGCATACAGATCTTTTACCTCTTTGGTTAGGTTTATTCCTAGGTATTTTATGGTTTTTGGTGCAGTTGTAAATGTGATCAATTCCTTTATTTCTCTTTCTGCTGCTTCATTATTAGCGTATAGAAATGCAATCGATTTCTGTACACTGATTTTATATTCTGCCACCTTGCTGAATTCGTATGTCAGTTCTAGCAGCTTTTGGGTGGAGTCTTTTGGGTTTTCCATGTAGAGTATCATGTCATCTGTGAAAAGTGAAAGTTTGACTTCTTCCTTGCCAATCTGGATGCCCTTTATTTCTTTATTTTGTCTGATTGCTGCAGCTAGGACTTCCAACACTATGTTGAACAACAATGGTGAGAATGGACATCTCTGTCTTGTTCCTGACCTTAGGGGGAAAGCTCTCAGTTTTTCCCCATTGAGCATGATTTTAGTGTTGGGTCTTTCATATATGGCTTTTATGATCTTGAGGTATGATCCTTCTATCACTACTTTCTTAAGGGCTTTTTATCAAGAAAGGATGCATTTGTCAAATGCTTTTTATTTTCTTTTGAGAGTATCATGTCATTCTTAACCTTTCTTTTATTAATGTGATGTATCATGTTGATTGATTTGCAGATATTCAACCACCACTGCAACCCAGAAATAAATCCCACTTCATCATGGTGAATAATTCTTTACTGTATTGTTTGACTGAGTTTTCTAGTATCTTATCGAGAATTTTTGAATCCATGTTCATCAGGAAGTTGGTCTGTAATTGTTTTTACTGGTAATTACTGTTTTACTGTAATTTTACTGTAATTGTCTTTAGTTTTGAAATCAAGGTAATTCTGGCCTTATAGAGTGAGTTTGCAAGTTTTCCTTCCATTTGTATTTTTTTGGAACAGCTTCAAAGGAATAGGTATTAACTTTTCTTTACATGTTTGGTAGATTCCTCTGGCAAGCCATCTGGTCCTGGGACTCTTATATGTTGGGAGATTTTTTTATTACTGATTCAATTTCTTTATTGGTTATGGGTCTGTCCAAATTTTATATTTTTTTCCTGTTTCAATTTTGGTAGTTTATATGCTTCTAGGAATTTGTCCATTTCTCCAGGTTGCCCAATATAGTCACCTAATTGCTCATAATATTCTCTTATTATTGTTTTTATTTCTACAGTGTTGGTTGTGATCTCTACTCTTTCATTCATGAGTTTCTTTATTTGGATACTTTCCTTTTTCTTTTTCATAATTCTTGCTATGGGTTTATCATTTTTGTTAATTCTTTCAAAGAACCAGCTCCCGATTTCATTAATCTGTTCTATTTTTTTATTTTGATATTGTTGATTTCTGCTCTAACCTTTATTATTTCCCTTCTTCTGCTGGTTTTGGGCTTTACTTGTTGTTATTTTTCCAGCTTCTTTAGGTTCCATGTTAAGTTGTGTACTTGAGACATTTCTTCCTTCTTCAGCAAGGCCTGGATTGCTATATACTTCCCTCTTATGATTGCCTTTGCTCCATCCCGGAGGTTTTGGAGTTTCGTGTTTTCATTTTCATTGGCTTCATGTACTTTTTAATTTCCTCTTTAACTTCCTGGTTAGCCCATTAATTCTTTAGTCAGATGTTCTTCAACTTCATAGATTTCAAGGACTTTCCAAATTTTTTCTTGTGGTTGTTTTTGAGTTTCATAATGTTGTGTTCTGAAAATATGCATGGTATGATATAGATCTTTTTGTACTTATTGAGGGCTGGTTTGTGATTTATTCTGGAGAATGTTCCATGTGCACTTGAGTAGAATGTGTATTCTGCTGTGTTAGGATGAAATGTTCTATATATATCTGTTAAGTCTATCTTGCCCTGCATGTCATTCAAAGCCATTGTTTCCTTGCTCTATCCTCTCACTTTATTTTAAAACATTATTTTAGGGGCGCCTGGGTAGCGCAGTCGGTTAAGCGTCTGACTTCAGCCAGGTCACGATCTCGCGGTCCGTGAGTTCGAGCCCCGCGTCAGGCTCTGGGCTGATGGCTCAGAGCCTGGAGCCTGTTTCTGATTCTGTGTCTCCCTCTCTCTCTGCCCCTCCCCCGTTCATGCTCTGTCTCTCTCTGTCCCAAAAATAAATAAACGTTGAAAAAAAATTAAAAAAAAAATTAAAACATTATTTTATGTTTATTTCTTTTTGAGAGAAAGAGTCAGAATGTGAGCAGTGGAGGCGCAGAGAGAGAGGGAGACACAGAATCCGAAATAGGCTCCAGGCTCTGAGCTTTCAGCACAGAGCCTGACATGGGGCTCAAACTCACAAACTGCGAGATGAACCTGAGCTGAAGTCAGATACTTAACCAACTGAGCCACCCAGGTGCCTTATAGCCTCTCACTTTCAATCACATTAATTTAATGTGAAATTAATCTCTTATAGGCAGCATATAGATGGGTCTTATTTTTTTATCCATTCCATCACCATATGCCTTTAATTTGAGAATTTAGTCCGTTTACATTCAAAGTAATTATTGACAGGTATGTATTTATTATCATTTTGTTACTTGGTTTATGGTTGTTTTTATAGTTCTTCTCTGTTCCTTTCTTCCCTTGCTGTCTTCTCTTACTATAAGTTGTCTTTTTTTTAGTGATATACTTGGATTTCTCTTTTTTAAATATTTATTAATGCTTTTTATATGTGGTTATCATTAGGTTTGTATATAATCTAATATGTATACATATATAGAAGTCTATATTAAGTTGGTGGTTGCTTAACTTTGTGCCTGTTCTTTACTCCTCCCTCTCTCCCTCATTTTGGGTATAGGTGTCAGCTTCTACAACCTGTTATTTTGTGAGTCCCTTTACTGATTTTTACAGATACGTTATTTTTACTGCTTTTTTTTTTTTTTGCTTCCCACTTTTTCATACTCTTGCTCATGGAATTTCTTTTCCACTCAAAGAGTCCTCTTTAACATTTCTTGTAGGATTAATTTAATCATCATGAATTCCTTTAACTTTTGTTTGTATGGCACACTCTATCTCTCCTTCTATTCTGAATTATTACCTTGCTGGATAGAGTATTCGTGGCTGCAAACTTTTTCCTTTTAGCACTTAAAATATATCATGCCACAGACTTCTGGCCTGCAGAGTATCTGCTGAAAAAATCAGCTGATCTCCTGGTGGGGTTTCCCTTGTATGTAACTTTTTTTTTCTCTCTCTTGCTGCTTTTAAAAATTCTCTTTATTGGTACCTTTTGCTGCTTTAATTATTATGTGTCTTTGTGTAAACCTCCTCGAGTTGATTTCCTGGGGTGTATCTCTGTGCCTCCTGGACCTGCATTTCTGTTTCTTTTCCCAGATTTGGGAACTTATTATTACTCAAATTAATTTTCCTCCCGCATTTCTCTCTCCTTCTGGTACCCCTATGATGTGAATGTGATTACACTTGATTGTGTCACTGCGTTCCCTAAGTCCATTTTCATTTTGCATATTTTTTTCTCTCACTTGCTCTGTTTAATTACTTTCTATTACTCTGCCCTCCAGGTCATTGATATGTTCTGCTTTCTTTAGTCTTCTATTTACTCCATCAAATATATATATTGTGTTCTTCTTTTCTGATTGATTCTTTTTCATCTCCTTTTTAAGATTCTTACTGATGTCCTCCACTATTTTCTCAAGCCAGGTGAGTATTTATGATCATTACTTTAAAGTCTCTGTCAGGCATACTATTTATCTCCATTTCCCTTAGTGTCTTGCTGTAATTTTGTCCCATTCTTTCACTGGGGACATATTCCTCTGTGTCCTCATTTTCTTTAATGCCGTGTCTGTTCCTGTACGTTAGGAAATCCAGTTATGCCTCCTGCTCTTGAAAGCAGTGCCCTTATGAAGAAGAGATTCTGTAGTGCTCTGCGTTGAAGTGTCCTTTGTTCAGTGGAGTCTGACACTTTGTGGGTGTCTCCTATGTGTGTTGTGTGCCCCCGTACTATTGTGGCTTAGCTGCTTTTTCTTTCAGTACAGTCGTCAGCAGTTCTCTTTGCTTGTTCTGGGCAGTGTCTGGTCCCTGTAGTGTTAGTGGGCCAATTTGGGGCTGCCTTGGACTTGAGTTGAGTCAGACGGGCATTTGTCAGATAATGCAGTAGCACCAAATTGCCAACGTGCTTTCCCTGTGTTGTAACCTGAGAAGTTTTCATTGGAGGGCACAGAATGAAGTCAGACCAACTGTCTACCCTGTGTCCTTTGCCATGATCAAAGTCTAACTAGTGTGTGTGGTTATCTTTCTCTCTCCCCAGGGCAGGAATCACTTTGGAGTGGTGCCAGCCTCTGTTGGGGCTGTTTATACACTGCCAGGTATAGTATGACTTTGGGATGTCTCCAGCCAAGAGTGTATTGGAGGAGGTAGATAGTAACATTGTGGAGGGGTGTGGCATGCCGTGTTAGCAGGGTTTGTGATCCAGTCCTCTGTGAGAGGGGAGCTCAGTGCAGGGACTGTGGCAGGCCTGGGTTTAGTGGGAAGATCTGCCAAAGCGTGAGGAGGTGTATCTAGCAGGACACTTGGTGTTATCAATTTTGGTAACAAGTGTCAGCACCACACTGGTTTCTACAGGTAGTTGCGTGTTTATGTTGGGGTGTGGGGGTGAGAAATGGCACCTGCCAGCTCCTTTGTTCCTGGAGGAGTCTCCCAATGATCTTTGTCCCCCTAGGATATGCTCTGCGTTTAGTAAGCTACTCTCCCTTCCATATGTCCCAGGCATTTTTCAAACTTCTGCTTCTTAGCTGTACTCTGGGGGGTGCTTCTTGTGCTGTCTCCTTAGGGGCAGGGATTCAATTTCCTCTTGTTCTCTCAGCTCTCCTAGAGCTGAGACCACTGATTTTTTAAATTACGGTTTTAAGTCCCACTGGTTGTTAAAAGTCATGAAATTTGGCCATTCTGGTTTTCAAAGCCAAATTTTATGGAGAGTCATCTTCCCCGTGTGGGTTCCCTGGTGTGACAGTCTGTTTCCCTTCCCTGACTGCACCTGTGTGTGCCTCTTTCCTGCAGATAGTCCCACTGGTCTGTTTAACTCCCCCCTGGGTCTCTGCCCTTCCTACACTCAGTGTTGCCTCTTCTTTACATTTAGTTGTGGAGTTTGTTCTGCCAGTCTTCAGGTCGTTTTCTGGGTTATTTACACCTGTGTTATCTAGTTGTATCTGTGGGATGAGGGTTGTATCTTAGGGTCTTTCTATTTCACCATCTTCCCAGTTGAACTAGTCCCGTTCATTGTTGAAAGTGTGTCACTGAAGTCTCCAACTATTATTGTTTGCACGTATTCTCCCTTTCTTTCTTTTCTTTTTTTCTTTATATATTTTAATATTCTGTTATTGGGTATATGTATGTTTATATTTTAAAATTATCTTCCTGACAAATTGACCCAATTATAATTATAATATTTTCTTCTTAATAATTTTTGTTTTGTTTTGTTTTAAGGTCTATTTTATATTTACATTTGTATTCCAGATTTCCTGTGGTTGCCTAATATGTCTTTTTCATCCTTTCTACTTTCACTCTATTTGTGTCTTTGTATCTAAAATGTTTTTCCTTCAACAACATATAGTTGGCTCATGTTTATTTATCCTATTTTATTTAGCTTTTAAATTTTTATTTAAATTCTAGACAGTTAACATAGAGTGCAATATTGGTTTCAGGAGTAGAATTCAGTGATTGGTCTCTTACATACAGTACCCAGTGCTCATCACAACAGTTGCCTTCCTTATACCTGTCACCTGTCATCTAGTCTATCCCACACCCTCCTGCTTCCATCTACCCTCAGTTTGTTCTCTATCATTAAGAGTCTCATATGGTTTGTTTCCCTGTCTCTCTTTTCTTTTTCCTTTCTTCCCAACCTTGCCTTATGTTTATCTGCTTTTTTCTTAAATTCCACATATGAGAGACATCATATGGTATTTGTCTTTCTCTGACTGACTTATTTTGCTTAGCATAATACACTGTAACTCCATCCACATCATTGCAGATGGCAAGATTTCATTCTTTTTGATGACTGAGTAATATTCCATTCTCTGTGTATGTGTGTGTGTGTATGATATATATATACCTATATATGTATATGTATATATATAGTAAGACATATATACATACATATATCTCATATTCATTCATTAGCCTAAGGGCATTTGCTCTCTGTTTAGTTAGGCTATTGTTGATATTGTTGCTATAAACATTGGTGTGCATTTACCCTTTTGAGTCTGTATTTTTGTATCCTTTGGTTAAATACCTAATCAACCACTGGATTGTAGGCTAGTTCTATTTTCAAATTTTTGAGAAACCTCCATACTGTTTTTCAGAGTGGCTGCACCAGTTTGCATTGCCACCAGCATTACAAGAGGGTTCCTCTTTCTCTGCTTCCTTGCCAACACTTGTTGTTTCTTGTATTGTTAATTTTACCCATTCTGACAGGTGTGAGGTGGTATCTCATCATGGTTTTGATTTGTACTTCCCTGATGATCTTGATTTATGATCTTGAGGTGTGTCCCCAAAAAGCAAAAGAAAGAACAGGAAGAAATGATGTCCAGGAATTTAATCAGCACAAGTATGAGTAAGATGTCTAAACTAGAACTTAAAACCATGCTTATAAGAATAGTACCTGGGGTTGAAAAAAGAATAGAGGACACTAAAGAATCCCATTCTTTTATCGCTGAGATAAAAGAAAACCTAGTCACACACACACAAAAAATGCTATAAATGAGATACAATCTTGAATGGATGCCATTACAGTGAGGATGGACAATGCAGAGCAGTGAACAGTGATACAGAAGATAAAATTATGGAAAATAATGAAGCTGAAAAGAAGACAGAAACAAAGGCAAAAGATCATAATACAAGACATAGAGAATTCAGTGACTTATTAAGAGGAAGAACATTCATATCATAGGAGTCCCAGAAGATTAAGGGAGAAAAACAGGAAGAAGGTTTCTGTGAGAAAATTATAGCTGAAAATGTCCCTAATCTGGGAAAGGACACAGACATCAAAATCCAAGAAGCACAGAGAACTCCCATTTAATACAACAAAAGTTGAACACCATCAAGGCATATCATAGTCAAATTCACACAATAAACTGACAAGGAAAGAATCGTGAAAGGAGCAAGGGGGAAAAAAGTTCTCATCCTACAAAGGAAGACAGATCAGGTCACAGAAGATCTGTCCACAGAAGCATGGCAGCCCAGAAAGGAGTGGCAGGAAATATTCAACATAATGAATGAGAAAAGGATCAAGTCAAGATTTCTTTAGTAAGGCTATCATTCAGAATAGAAGGAGAGAGAAAGAGTTTCCCAGGGCACCTTGGAGGCTGTCAGTTGAGCATCCGACTTCAGTTCAGGTCATGATCTCATGGCTCCTTGTGAGTTCAAGCTGTGCATTAGGCTCTGTGCTGACAGCTCAGAGCCTGGGGACTGCTTCAGATTCTGTGTGTGCATCTGTCTCTCAAAAACATGAATAAACAATAAAAAAAAAAAGAGTTTCCAAGGCAAACAAAAATTAAAGGAGTTCATGACCATGAAACTTGCCCTGAAAGAAATTTTTAAGGGGGACTCTTGGAGTGGGGGGGAAATACCAAAAGCAACAAAGACTAGAAGGGAACAGAGAGCATCACCAGAAACATCTACTTTATAGGTAACACAATGGTACTAAACTCATATCTTTCAATAATCACTCTGGATGTTAAGGGGCTAAATGCTCCAATCAAAAGATAGAAGGTATGAGAATAGATTAAAAAAACAAGATCCATCTATATGCTGCCTTCAAGAGTCTCATTTTAGACCTAAAGACACCAGCAGATGGAATGTGAGGGAGTGGATAATCATCTGTCATGCTGACAGATGTTAAAAGAAAGCTGGAGTACCCATACTTACATCAGAAAAGCTATACTTTAAAACAAAGACTGTGGGTGGCGCCTGGGTGGCGCAGTCGGTTAAGCGTCCGACTTCAACCAGGTCACGATCTCGCGGTCCGTGGGTTCGAGCCCCGCGTCAGGCTATGGGCTGATGGCTCAGAGCCTGGAGCCTGTTTCCGATTCTGTGTCTCCCTCTCTCTCTGCCCCTCCCCCGTTCATGCTCTGTCTCTCTCTGTCTCAAAAATAAACGTTGAAAAAAAATTAAAAAAAAAAAAAAAAGACTGTAACAAAAGTGGCACCTGATTGGCTCAGTCAATTAAGTGTCTGACTCTTGGTTTAGGCTCAGGTCATGATCTCACAGTTTCGTGAGTTTGAGCCCTGCATTGGGCTCCATGCTGACAGTGCAGAGCCTGCTTAAGATTCTTTCTCTCTCTGCCCTTCCCCCACTCATGCTTTCTCTGTATTTCTCAAAATAAATAAACTTAAAAAAAAAACTAGCAAGAGATGAAGGAGGGCATTATATCGTGATTAAGGGGCCTACCCATCAAGATCTAACAATTGTACATATTTATACCACAAAATTGGAACACCCGAATATATATATACACCAATTGAATGATGTGTGTGTGTGTGTGTGTGTGTGTGTGTGTGTGTGTATATATATATATATATATATATATAATTTATATGTATGTGTATATCCCAAAATTGGGACACCCGAATATATATATATATATATATATATATATATATATATATATATATATCACAAACATAAAGAAACTCATTGAAAATAATTCAATAATAGTAGGGGACTTTGACACCTCATGTACAGCAATGGACAGATCATCTAAGCAGAAAATCAACAAGGAAACAATGGCTTTGAATAACATACTGGGTTGGATGGACTTAACCATGGGATGGATATATTCAGAACATTTCATCCTAAAGCAGCAGAATGCACATTTTTTTGAGTGCACATGGAACATTTTCCAGATAGATCACATAATGGGTCACAAATCAGCTTTCAATAACTACAAAACGATTGAGATCATACCATGCATATTTTCAGACCAGAACACTATGAAACTTGGAGTCAACCACAAGAAAAAATGAGAGAAGATCAGAAATACATGGAGGTTAAAAAAATTCCTACTAAATAATGAATGGGTTATCCAAGAAATTAAAGAAGAAATTGTTAAGTACATGAAAGGGAATGAAAATGAAATATGACAGTCCAATATTTTTTGAATGCAGCAAAGGCAGTCCTAAGAAGGAAGTATATTGCAATACAAGCTTAGCTCAAGAAGCAAGAAAAGTCTCAAATACACAACCTATCTTTACAACTAAAAGAACAAGAAAAGGAACAGCAAATAAAGCCTAAAGCCAGTAGAAGAAGGGAAATAATAAAGATTAGACCAGAAATAAACAATATAGAAACAAACAAAAATAACCTAGTAGAACAGATCAATGAAACTAAGAGCTTGTTGTTTAAAAGAATAAAATTGATAAATTCCTAGCCAGACTTATCAAAAAGAAAAAAGACCCAAAGAAATAAAATCACAAATGAGAGAGAAGAAATAATGTCACAAAAATACAAACAATTATAAGAGAATATTATGAAAAATTATATGCCAACAAGCTGGAAAACCTAGAAAAAATGGACAAATTCCTAGAAATATGAAAATTACCAAAACTGAAACAGAAGGAAATAGAAAATTTGAACAGACCCATAACCAGCAAAGAAATTGAATCAGTAACAAAAAATCCACCAACAAACAAAAGTTCATGACCAGATGGCTTCGTAGGGGAATTCTACCAAATGTTTAAAGAAGAGTTAATACCTATTTTTCTCAAACTGTTCCAAAAAAATAGAAATGGAAGGAAATTTTCCAAACTCATTCTATGAGGCCAGCATTGTCTTGATTCCAAAACCACGTGGAGACTTTATTGAAAAAGAGAACTGGGGCGCCTGGGTGGCTTAGTTGGTTAGGTGTCCGACTTCAGCTCAGGTCATGATCTTACAGTCTGTGAGTTTGAGCCCCGCATCTGACTCTCTGCTGACAGCTGAGATCCTGGAGCCTGCTTTAGATTCTGTGTCTCCCTCCCTCTCTGCCCCTCCCCTGCTTATGCTCTGTCTCTCTCTGTCTCAAAAATAAATAAAAAACATTAAAAAAAAAACTGCAGGGGCACCTGGGTGGCTCAGTCGGTTAGGTGTCTGACTTCGGCTCAGGTCATGATCTCGTGGTTCCCTATTTAACAGTAAATAAAATGTAACATAGTCTAGTTTGTAACTTACATCTAACACCCAGTGCTCATCACAACAAATGCCCTACTTAATGCCCATTGCCCATTTAGCCCATCTACCCACCCACCTCCCCACCAGCAACCTCAATTTGCCCTCTATATTCAAGACTCTCTTGTTTGCCTCCCTCTCTGTTTTTATCTTATTTTTCCTTCCCATCCCCTAAGTTCATCTGTTTTGTTTCTTAGTCCACATATGAGTGAAACCATATGATATTTGTCTTTCTTTGATTGACTTATTTCACTTAGCATAATTCACTCTAGTTCCAACAACATTGTTGCATATGACAAGATATAATTCTTTTTGATTGCTGAGTAATATTTCATTGTGTGTGTGTGTGTGTGTGTGTGTGTGTGTGTGTATGTGTACACACACATACCACATCTTCTTTATATATTCATCAGTTGATGGACATTTG
Organism: Felis catus; assembly: GCF_018350175.1. Taxonomy (NCBI): domain Eukaryota; kingdom Metazoa; phylum Chordata; class Mammalia; order Carnivora; family Felidae; genus Felis; species Felis catus. The sequence goes on along the minus strand of NC_058375.1, from coordinate 94,718,029 downwards.
GGCCCTTTCTGTAATTTGGTTATTGTTTATAGCACTGCTATAAACATTGGTGTGCCTGTGCCCCTTTGAATCAGCATTTTTGTATCCTTGGATAAATACCTAGCAGTGCAATTGCTTGGTTGTAGGGTAGTTCTGACTTTTTGGAGGAACTTCCATATTGTTTCCAAAGGTGGCTGTACCAGTTTGCATTCCCACCACCAGTGCAAAAGTGTTCCCCTTTCTCCGCATCCTCATGAACATCTGTTTCCTGAGTTGTTAATTTTAGCCATTCTGACAGGTGTGAAGTGGTACCTCATTGTGGTTTTGATTTGTATTTACCTGACGATGAGTCATATTGAACATCTTTTTATGTATCTGTTAGCCACCTGGATGACTTCTTTGGAAAAGTGTCTATACATGTCTCTGCCCATTTCTTTACTGGAATATTTATTTTGGGGGGTGTTGAGTTTTATAATTTCTTTATATATTTTGGATACTAACCCTTTATCATATATGGCTTTTATAAATATCTTCTCCCATTCTGATGGTTGACTTTTAGTTTTGTTGATTGTTTCCATTGCTGTGCAGAAGCTTTTTATTTTGATGAGGTCCCAATAGTTCCTTTTTGCTTCTGTTTCCCTTGCCTCCAGAAACATGCCTGGTAAGAAGTCACTATAGCCAAGGTCAAAGAGGTGGTTGCCTGTTTTCTCCTCTATGATTTTGATGGTTTCCTGTCTCACATTTCAATCTTTCATCCATTGTGAGTTTTTTTGTATGGTGTAAGAAAGTGGTCCAGGTTCATTCTTCTACATGTCGCTGTCCAATTTTCCCTGCACCATTTGCTGAAGAGACTGTCATTTTTCCATCGGATGTTCTTTTCTGCTTTGTTGAAGATTAATTGGCTATAGGTTTGTGGGTCCATTTCTGGGATCCCTATTCTGTTCCATTGATCTGTGTGTCTGTTTTTGTGCCAGTTGCATAGTGTTTTGATGATTCCAGCTCTGTAATACAACTTGAAGTCCAGAACTGTGATGCCTCCAGTTTTTCTTTTTCAAGGTTTCTTTGCCATTCAGTGTCTTCTTTGGTTCCATACAAATATTAGAATTGTTTGTTATAGCTCTGTGAAGAATGCTGGTGTTATTTTGATTGGGATTGCATTGAATGTGTAGATTGCTGTGGCTACTATAGATATTTTAACAATATTTGTTCTTCCAACCCATGAACATGTGGCGTTTTTTCATTTCTTTGTCTTCTTCAATTTCTTTTATAAGCATTCTATATTTTTCCACATACAGATCTTTTGGTTAGGTTTATTCCTAAGTATCTTATGGGTTTGGGTACAATTGTAAATGGGATTGATTCTTTCATTTATCTTTCTGCTTCTTCATTATTGGTATATAGAAATGCAGCTGATTTCTGTATATTGATTTTATATCCTGTGACTTTGCTGAATTCCTGTATCTGTTCTAGCAATTTTTTGGTGGAGTCTTTTGGGTTTTCTACATAGAGTATCTCCTTATCTCTCCTATTCTGGATGGCAGCCTTGCTGGGTAAGGAACTTTTGGCTGGAACTTTTGAATTCTCCTGAATTCAGCAAGGATGGACTACCATCTCCAGGGACAAAGGGGCAGGCTGGCACCATTTATCTTCCCCACCCCTCAGCATAAACCAACTTCAGTCAACAGCACAAAGCCAACACTGGCTGCCTCACTTGCTTATACCAAGTCTTGCCCTCCCTGTGCTCTGCTGGTACTGCGTTGCTCAGTCAAGTGTGCCTTAGGACCAGCACAAAAGGCCTCTCCCCCAGAAGACCAGCACAAACCCCTGCATGCACCACATCTACTACCATTGAGTTCTGCAAAGCCTCAGTTCTAGTGTAAATACCATTGGGTCTCTTTTAGCAAGCAGACTAGAGCACGTATAGTTAAAACTCGGCATGATCTGGCCAAAGTACAAACACTCCACACTGCTGGCAAGGAGAAACTCTGCAGAGGACTGACCCGGAGGATAGAGCAGCTGAAACCAGCAGCAGAGTACTTGCAGCACACACCAGAGACACTCCCCAAAGTGCCAGGCACTGACATTATAGGACCTCTTCTTCATAAGACCATTACTCTCAAGAGCAGGAAACATAACAGGCTTTTCTAACATATTGAAGACAGATGCCTAGACAAAATGCCTAGATAGAGGAATTCATCCCAAAAGAAAGAACAAGAAAAGGTCACAGCCAGGGATTGGATCAAAAAAGATATAATTAATATGCCTGATCCAGAATTTAAAGCAACAATTATAACGATACTAGCTGAGCTTGAGAAAAGCATAGGAGACATGAGGGAGACCCTTACCACAGGGATAAAAGGGCTAAAAACCAATCAGGCCAAAATGAAAAATGTAGTAACCAAGATTTGAAATGAAGCAGATTAATGGCCACAAGGAAGGAAAAGCAGAGGAACAAGTAAGTGATATAGAACATAGAATTATGGGCACAAATGAAGATGAACAAAAGAGCAAAGAAAAATCTGGGGTCATGAAAGAAGAGAGACAACTCGGTGACTCCATCAAACATAGTAACATTCATATTATAGGAGTCCCAGAAGAAGAAAGGAAAGAGGGGCAAAAGGTTTATTTGGGGAAATTTAGCTGAAAACTTCCCTAATCTGGGGAAGGAAACGGATATCCAAATCCAGGAAACAGATAACTCCCATTAAAATAAACAAAAACAGGCAAACACCAAGACATATTGTAGTAAAATTTGCAAAATAGATGAAGAAAAAATCCTAAAATCAGAAAAACTGAAGAAGTCCCTAAATTACAAGGAAACACCAATAAGGTTAGCAGCAGATGTCTCCACAGAAACTTGGCAAGCCAGAGGGTAGTGGCATAGTATGTTCAACATGCCAAATGGGAAAAAAATCTGTAGCCAATAATACTCTATCCAGCAAGACTATCATTCAGAATAGAAGGCGAGACAGTTTCCCAGACAAGTAAAAACTAAAGGAGTTCATGACTAGTAAACCAGTCTGGCAAGAAATGTTAAAGGGACTCTCTGAATGGGACAGAAAGACCAAAATTGACAAAGATGAGAAAGGAACAGAGAAAACCTCTAGAAACTATGGCAAAGCAAGTAATAAAATGATACTAAATATGTATCAATAAATACTCTGAATATAAATGGACTAAACAATAAAAAGGCATAGGGTGTCAAAATGATAAAAAAAAAAAAACAGATTCATCTATGCACTGCCTCTAAGATATTTATTTCAGACCTAAAGAGACCTGAAGATTGAAAGTGATGGGGTAGAGAAACATTTATCATGGAAATGGACATCAAAAGAAAGCCAGAGTAGCAATACTTATATCAGACAGCATAGATTTTAAACCAAAGACTGTAACAGAGATGAAGAATGGCACTATATCATAATAAAGGGGACTATCCAACAAGATCTAATAATCAAACATTTATGCCAACTTGGAACAACCAAATGTATGAAACAATTAACAACAAACAAAGTAACTCATTGATAATATTACAATAATAGTAGGGGACTTCAACACCACACTTAGTGCAATGGATAGATTAAGCAGAAAAACAACAGGGAAACAATGGCTTTGAATGACACACTGTACCGGATAGACTTAACAGATATATTCAGAACATTTCATCCTAAAGCAGCAGAATACACATTCTTTTCAAAGCACATGGAACTTTCTTCAGAATAGATCACATAACTAAGGAAACAAATAAGGCCTCCACAAATACAAAAAGATTGATATCATACCATGCATATTTTCTGACTGCAACACTGTGAAATTAAGTCAACCACAAGAAAAAAAAATTGGAAAGACCACAAATACATGGAGGTTAAAGAACATCCAACTAAAGAATGAATGGGTCAACCAGGAAATCAGAGAAGAAATTTTAAAAAATACATAGAAACAAATGAAAGGAAAACACAACAGCCCAAAACATTTGGAATGCAGCAAAAGTGGTCTTAAGGGAGAAGTATATAGCAATACAAGCCTATCTCAAGAAGCAAGAATGTCTCAAATAAGCATGTAAACTTACACCTAAAGGAGCTGGAAAAAGAACAAATGAAACCTAAAGCAGCAGAGGAAGGGAAATAATAAAGATTAGAGAAAAATGATATAGATGTGAAAATACAGTAGAACAGATCTAGGAATCCAGGAGCTGGTTCTTTGAAAAAAAAATAATAAAATTGATAACCCCCTAACCAGATTTAACAAAAAGAAAAGTACCCAAATAAAATCACAAATGAGGGGAGAAATAACAAACTCACAGAAATACAAACAATGAGAATATTATGAAAAATTAAATGCCAACAAACTGGGCAATCTGCAAGAATTGGACAAATTCCTAGAAACTCACAAAATACAAAACTGAAACAGAAAGAAATAGAAAATTTGAACAGACTCATAACCAGCAAAGAAATTGAATCAGTAATAAAAAAATCTCTGAATGAACAAAAGTTCAGGGCCAGATGACTTCCCAGGGGAATTTTACCAGACACTTAAAGAAGAGTTAATACCTATTCCCCTTGAAACTGTTTGAAAAAATAGAAACGTAAGAAAACTGCCAAACTCATCTATGACCAGCATTACCTTGATTCCAAAACCAGACAAAGACCCCACTTAAAAGCAGAATTACAGGCTAATATCCTGTTAGCCATTTCTATGTCGTCTTCTCAAAAATGTCTTTTCAGGTCTGGGGCGCCTGGGTGACGCAGTCGGTTAAGCGTCCGACTTCAGCCAGGTCACGATCTCGCGGTCCGTGAGTTCGAGCCCCGTGTCAGGCTCTGGGCTGATGACTCGGAGCCTGGAGCCTGTTTCCGATTCTGTGTCTCCCTCTCTCTCTGCCCCTCCCCCGTTCATGCTCTGTCTCTCTCTGTCCCAAAATAAATATAAAAAACGTTGAAAAAAATTTAAAAAAAAATGTCTTTTCAGGTCATTTGACCATTTGAGTGTTGGTTTCAGCTATTGAGTTGTATGAGTTCTTTGCCTATCATGGATATTAGCCCTTTAACAGATATATAATTTGCAGTTATTTTCTCTCATTGCGTGGATTGCCTTTTCATTTTTGTGATTGTTTCCTTTGTTGTGCAGAAGCATTTTAGCTTGATATAATCCCAGTTGTTAATTTTTGCTTTTATTGCTTTACTTTTGATGTCATGTTCAAAAACTCATTGCCAAGACTATTTTCAAGGAGTTTTCTCCTATATTCTAGGAGTGTTGTGGTTTCAAGTCTTATGTTTAAGTTTATAATCTACTTTGAGTTAATTTTTGTAAGTGCTTTAAAATATTGATCTAATTTTATTCTTCCACATGTGGTTTTCCAGTTTTCCAAAACCATTTCTTGAATAGACTATCCTTTCCCAGTTGCATATTCTAAGCTTCCTTATCAAATACTAGTTGATTGTATATGTACATATATAAGAGGGTTTATTTCTGTGCTATTTTGTTTCATTTGTCTATGTGCTATTTTTTGCCAGTACTATACTGTTTTGATTACTATAGCTTTTACCATAGTTTCAAATGATGAAGTGTACTGACTAGCTTTTCTTTTCTTTCTTGGGATTGTTTTGACTCTTCAGGGTCTTCTGTGATTCCTCTACAAATTTTAGAATTGTTTTTTCGATTTTTGTAAAAAATGCCATTAGACTTTTGGTAGGAATTGCATTGAATCTAGATAGCTGTAGGTAATATGGACATTTAAACAATATTGACTCTTTCTGTCCATGAACATAGACTATCTTTCCATTTATTTGTGTTGTCTTCAATTTCTTTTATCAATGTCTTATAGTTTTCTGCACATAGATGTTTTACCTCCTTGTTTAAATTTATTCCTAAATAATTTATTGTTGTTGATGCTGTGGTAAATGATATTGCTTTCTTAATTTATTTTTCAGACATTTTGTTGTTAGTGTATAGAAACTCAAGTTATTTCTCTAGGTTAATTTTGTACCCTGCTACATTATTGAATTTATTTGTTCTAAAAGTGTTTTGGTGGAAAGCAGGAGGCATCACAATCCCAGACTTCAGCCTCTACTACAAAGCTGTAATCATCAAGACAGCATGGTATTGGCACAAAAACAGACACATAGACCAATGGAATAGAATAGAAACCCCAGAACTAGACCCACAAACGTATGGCCAACTCATCTTTGACAAAGCAGGAAAGAACATCCAATGGAAAAAAGACAGTCTCTTTAACAAATGGTGCTGGGAGAACTGGACAGCAACAGCAGAAGGTTGAAACTAGACCACTTTCTCACACCATTCACAAAAATAAACTCAAAATGGATAAAGGACCTGAAATGTGAGACAGGAAACCATCAAAACCCTAGAGAAGAAAGCAGGAAAAGACCTCTCTGACCTCAGTCGTCGCAATTTCTTACTTGACACATCCCCAAAGGCAAGGGAATTAAAAGCAAAAATGAACTACTGGAACCTCATGAAGATAAAAAGCTTCTGCACAGCAAAGGAAACAACCAACAAAACTAAAAGGCAGCCAACGGAATGGGAAAAGATATTTGCAAATGACATATCGGACAAAGGGCTAGTATCCAAAATCTATAAAGAGATCACCAAACTCCACACCTGAAAAACAAATAACCCAGTGAAGAAATGGGCAGAAGACGTGAATAGACACTTCTCTAAAGAAGACATCCGGATGGCCAACAGGCACATGAAAAGATGCTCAACGTCGCTCCTCATCAGGGAAATACAAATCAAAACCACACTCAGGTATCACCTCACGCCAGTCAGAGTGGCCAAAATGAACAAATCAGGAGACTATAGATGCTGGAGAGGATGTGGAGAAACGGGAACCTTCTTGCACTGTTGGTGGGAATGCAAATTGGTGCAGCCGCTCTGGAAAGCAGTGTGGAGGTTCCTCAAAAAATTAAAAATAGACCTACCCTATGACCCAGCAGTAGCACTGCTAGGAATTTACCCAAGGGATACAGGAGTACTGATACATAGGGGCACTTATACCCCAATGTTTATAGCAGCACTCTCAACAATAGCCAAATTATGGAAAGAGCCTAAATGTCCATCAACTGATGAATGGATAAAGAAATTGTGGTTTATATACACAATGGAGTACTACGTGGCAATGAGAAAAAATGAAATATGGCCCTTTGTAGCAACGTGGATGGAACTGGAGAGTGTGATGCTAAGTGAAATAAGCCATACAGAGAAAGACAGATACCATATGTTTTCACTCTTATGTGGATCCTGAGAAACTTAACAGAAACCCATGGGGGAGGGGAAGAAAAAAAAAAAGAGGTTAGAGTGGAAGAGAGCCAAAGCATAAGAGACTCTTAAAAACTGAGAACAAACTGAGGGTTGATGGGGGGTGGGAGGGAGTGGGTGGGTGGGTGATGGGTATTGAGGAGGGCACCTTTTGGGATGAGCACTGGCTGTTGTATGGAAACCAATTTGACAATAAATTTCAAAAAAAAAAAGTGTTTTGGTAGTCTTTAGGATTTTCCACATATAAGATCATATCATCTGCAAACAAAGACAGGTACACTTCTTTATGATTTGTATGCCTTTTATTTCTCCTCCTCCTCCTTCCCCTCCTCTTCCCCTCCTTTCCCTCCTCTTCCCCTCCTTTCCCTCCTCTTCCCCTCCTTTCCCTCCTCTTCCCTCTGCTCCCCCTCTTCCTTCTCCTCTTCTTCCTGATTACTGCTGTGGCTAGAACTTCAAGTGCTATGTTAAATAGGGGTGATGAGAGTAGGTGTCCTTGTCTTGTTCCTGATCTTAGAAGAAAAGCTTTCAACCTTACACTGTTGAGTATAATGTTAGCTGTGGGTTTGTCATATATAGTTGTCCTTATAAGGTATTTTCCTTCTGTACCTAATTTGCTTAGGATTTTTATCATCAACTGATGTTGTATTTTGTCAAATACTTTTTCTGCATCTACTAAGGTAATCATATGATTTTTATGTTCCATTTATATTGTATATTACATTAATTGATTTACATTTGTTGAGCCACCCTTGAAACCCAGTAATAAATCCCACCTGATCATGGTGTGGGAATATTTTGATGTGCTGTTGAAATCAGTGTGATAATATTTTGTTGATAATTTTCTCATTGATGTTCATCAGGGATATTGATCTGTAAGGGATTTTTATATTATTGTAGTGTCTTTATCTGCCTTTGGTTTCAGAGTAGTATTAGCCTTGTAAAATAAATTTGGGAGTGTCTTCTCTTTTTCAAGTTTTGGAAAAGTTTGAGAAGGGTCAGTGTTAATTCTTTGAATAGTTGGTAGACTTCACAAGGGAAGCCATCTGGTCTTGGATTTTACTTTGTTGGGTTGTTTTTTATTACTGATTCAATCTTCTAACTCATTATTGGCCAGTTTATATTTCCTATTTCCTCATGATTCTGGTAGGTTTATGTTTCTAGAAATTCATTCATTTCTTGTAGGTTGTCCAATTTGTTAATATATAATTGTTCATAATAGTCTATTATCAACCTTTGTATTTCTGTGGTATTTATTATAACAACTCTTTCATTTGTAATTTTATTTATTTGAGTCCTCTTTTTTTCCTGCCAAGTCTAGTTAAAGGTTTTTTAGTTTTGTTTATCTTTTAAAAGAAACAACCCTTTGTTTTATATTTTCTTTTCTCTATTTCATTTATTTCTGCTCTGAGCTTTGTTATTTTCTTCCTTCTTCTAATTTTGGGCTTAGTTTGTTCTTTTTCTAGTTCCTTGCAGTATAAAGTTAGATTTTTGACATCTTTTTTTAAATGTAGGCATTTACTGTTATAATTTTCCCTCTTACAACTGCTTTTGCTGCATGCCTTAAGTTTTGTTATGTTTTATTTTCTTTTTCCTTTGCCTCAAGATATTGTTTGGTTTTACTTTTGATTGCTCTGATCTGTTGTTCAGGAGCATATTGTTTAATTTCTACATATTTGCGATTTTTTTAGGTTGTGGTCAGAAGAGACACTCAATATTTTTAAATTTTCTGAAACTTGTGTTTTGACCTAACACATGATCTACTCTTGAGAATATTCTTTGTGCACTTAATGCTCTGTATAAATCTGTTAAGTCCAGTTCATCTAAAGTATAGGTCAAATCTAACACTTCCTTATTGATATTCTGTCTGGATGACCTATCCATTGTTGAAAGTGAAGTATTGAAGTCCTCTACTATTCTCATGTTATTGTTTATTTCTCTTCCGATGTAAGTTGTTACTTAATATATTTAGATTCTCTGATGTTGGGTGCATGTATATGTACAATCAATATAATCTCTTGGTGAATTGACATCTTTATCATTATATAATGAGATACCTTGTCACCTATTACAGATTCTCATTTAAAATCTATTTTGTCTGATAGAAGTATAACTATGGCTGCTCTGTTTTGGTTTGCATTTGTATAGAATACTTTTTTCCAATCCTTCATTATGAGCCTATTATGTCCTTAAAATTAAGTGAGTCTCTTGTTTTCAGGATACTGTTGGGTATTGTTTTTTAAATCCACTGAGCTACTCTTTAACTTTGATTGGAGAAGTTAACCCATTTACACTTACAGTAATTTTTTATAGTGAAGCTCTTTCTAATACCAACTTACTGTTTTCTGGCTGCCTGTAGTTCTTTTGTTCCTATCATCCTGTCTCATTTTCTTTCTATTTGCACTGATGATTTTTCATAGTGGTATCCTTGTTTTTTAAGTTTATTTATTTATCTTGAGAGAGAGAGAGTGTGCACAGGGAAGGGGCAGAGAGGGAGACAATCTGCACTGTCAGCACAGAGCCCAACATGGAGCTTGATCCCACAAACTGTGAAATCATGACCTGAGCCAAAATCAGGAGTTAGGTGCTTACCCCGCTGAGCCACCGAGCACCCCCATAGTGGTATGCTTTGATTCCCTTCTCTTTATCCTGTATCTATAATAGATTTTTTTCCTGTGTGGTTACCTGAGTCTTACATAAACATTTATAGTTATAACAGTTTAAGTTGATAGCAAGTTAACTTCAATCACATACAAAAACTCTACCCTTCTCTCTTTCTCCCAGTGTTTTTGTTTTTGATATCACAGTTTGCATCTTCTTATATTGTGTATCCATTAAAAATTGTAGCTATAGCTATTTTAGTACTTTTGTACTTTAGTTAGTTAAGTGTACTAGAGTTAAGTGATTAACATATCATCATATTATAGCATTGGAGTATTCCCATTTTGACTATATACTTACCCTCATCAGTGTGTTTTATAGTTTCAGTTTCATGTTTTTATGTTACTGATAGCTTCCGATCATTTCAGGTTAAAGGACTTCTTTCAGCATTTCCTGAAATGCGGATCTGGTGGTGATAACTCCTTTAACTTTTGTTTTCTGGATAGTCTTTATTTTCTTTTATTTCTGATATCTTTGCTAAATAAAGTATTCTTGGTTGGCAGTTTTTTTTAATTAATTAATTAGCAGTTTAAATATATCCTCCCATTCTCTTCTGGCCTGTATGATTTCTGCTGAGAATTCCACTAGTAGCTTTATGGGAGTTCTCTTGTAAGTGACAATCTTCTTTTCTCTTGCTACCTTCAATATTCTCTTTGTCTTTCATTTTTTAAAGTTTATTTGTTTTTTGTTTTTGTTTTGAGAGAGACAGAGACAGCATGATTGAGGGAGAGGCAGAGAAAAATGGAGAGAAAGAATCCCAACTAGGCTCCTCACTGCCAGCACAGAGCCTGATGTAGGGCTCAAACTAATGAAACTGTGAGATCATGATCTGAGCTCAAATCAAGAATCAGACGCTTAACCAAATGAGCCACACAGGTGCCCCTCTTTGATTTTTGACAGTTGTATTATAATGTGTGTTGGAGAAGATCTCTTTGATTGAATTTGGGAACCTATAAGCTTCATGAATTTGGATGGCCAAATTTCTCACCACTTTTGGGAAATTCTCAGCTCTTATTTAAATAAGCTTTTTGCTCATTTCTTCCACTCTTCCCCTTCTGAGACTCCAATAATGCAGTTTCCCTTAACAACATCCATAAGTCCCATAGGCTTTCTTCACTTCTTTTCACTTTTTAAACTTTTTTCGCTTCTGACTGGATAGTTTCAAGTGTTTTCTAGTTCACTGATTCTTCTGTTTGGTCCAGTTTGTTGTTGAAGCTCTCTATTAAACGCTTTAGTTCAGTCTTTGTATTCTTCACTTCTAGAATTCTGTTTGGTTCTTTTTTTATGTTCTCTTTTTGCTTTTTATTGTTTGTTTTCTATCTCATTTTGCTCTTTTATTGTTTTCCTGATATAGTTAAGTTGTATATCTATGTTCTTTTGTAGCCCTCTGATCATCTTTAAAATAATTATTTTGAGGGGCGCCTGGGTGGCTCAGTCGGTTGAGCGTCTGACTTTGGCTCAGGTCATGATCTCATGGTTCATGGGTTCGAGCCCCACATCAGGCTCTGTGCTGAGAGCTTAGAACATGGAGCTGGCTTCCAATTCTGTGTCTCTCTCTCTTTCTGCTCCTCCCCTGCTCATGCTCTGTCCCTCTCTCCTTCAAAGATAAAAAAAAATTAAAATAATTATTTTGAATTGTTTGTCAGGCAATTTATGTATTTCTATTTCTTTGGGGTCAGTTACTAGAAGTTGACTGTGTTCTTTTAGGGATGGTGTGTTTCCCTGACTTTTGTAATGCCTTTATCTTTACATATCTTTACATACCTCCACATATTTGAAGAAGCGTTCACCTCTACCATACTTTAGGGACTGACTTCAGTAAAGAAAGACCTTCACCTGTGGGTGGGGGCACAATAGAGAGTGCTGTAGGTAGTGACCCCAGGTAGTGATACAGAGTGCCACATGCAGAAGTGTGTGCTGGCTCCTAGACTGGGGTAGATGTGATGTCTCATTGACTCAGGCTGCTGGAATCCACAACATCAACAAATACGTGGTTCTTCATAAGTTCTGTGGGGGGGTCTGCAGTAGCTACAAGTGTTGCTTGTATCCTTAGTGTTGCCTCCTGGTCTAGCTGCTATAGGCCATAGCAGGTGGGGGTTATAGTTGGAGTTGTCTTATGCACACACTCAGCTGTATAGTGGCAGGAGTAGTTGCAGACATACATGAATTGGCAAGGTGTTGGGCAAGGAGCAAGGGCTGAGGTCAACTTCAGTCACACTTGCAGCTATGGGGGCTCTGGCTGTGGGTGTGCACTTCTGTGGCTACTGGGTCTTGCCACAGGTGTGCATGTGGCAGCGGAAGTTGGTAATTGGAGTCAAGTTGGATTAGTGCAGGTGCACAGCTGCATGGGTTAGCTGTATTTGAGCACAGCAATACAGGCCAGTGACAGGAGATGGGACCAGTCTGGGTCCACAAACAGCTATGTAGGCTGTGGCTGTTGGCATTTGCTCCTGTGGATCCAGGGTCTTGCCATGGGTATGCACATGGCAATATAGTCTGGTGATGGCAGCCAGGCCAGTGACATGTATAGCTGTATAGTTGTACAACTGGAAGGGCTAGTCTCAAATGTGCCCATGGTGGTAGGGTCAGCTGTCATGGTCTAGGCTGCCATCTTGCCATCATAGAGACTATGGGCTACCAGTGTGGTTCATGGGATCTAGTGGGAATGGGGGAAGGGATCCAAGAGGGATTTGGGCAGCTAGAATTTGCAAATGCAAAAATCTTTGGGTTAAAACTCTGAGTCAAAAATGGTGGGGGTGTTTGAGGTGGCTGTGCTAGACATTGGTTTCTTCAGCAACACAACCTGCTGAGGTCCTTTGCCAAGCAGGCCACTGGGAACCCTTTGTGGCTCATACTAGTAGCCTCTGCCCATTCCCATACATATTGGGAATTTTGGTAAACCATTTTTTCCCTATGAGCCTCAGCCTTATAAGTTTCATGTCTTGCCAACACACAACAGAGGCTACATTTCCTTAGCAGGGATCTATTCAAAATGATATAGAAGTGGAGAAACAGTAACCCTCTTGCACAGTTGGTGGGAATGCAAACTGGTGTGGCTGCTCTGGAAAATAGCGTGGACGTTCCTCAAAAAATTAAAAATGGAATTACCCTAGAACTCAGCAATAGCACTACTAGGAATTTATCCAAAGGATACAGGAGTGCTGATTCATATGGGCACTTGTACCCCAATGTTTATAGCAGTGCTTTCAACAATAACTAAATTGTGAAAAGAGCCCAAATGTCCGTCAACTAATGAATGGATAAATAAGATGTGGTATGTGTATACAAGGGAATACTATTCGGTGATCAAAAAGAATGAGATCTTGCCATTTGCAATAATGTGGATGGAACTAGAATGTATTATGCTAAGTGAAATAAGTCAAAGAAAGACAAATATATGATTTCACTCATATGTGGAACTTGAGAAACTTAACAGAAGACCATGGGGGAAGGGAAGGGGAAAAATAGTTACAAACAGAGAGGGAGGCAAACCATGAGGAACTCTAAATGCAGAGAACAAACTGAGGGTTGATGGGGGGACACGGGAGGGGGAGGGATGGGTGATGGGTATTGAGAGCACTTGTTGGGAGGAGCACTGGGTGTTGTATGTGAGTGATGAATCACAGGAATCTACCCCCAAAGCCAAGAGCACACTGTATACACTGTATGTTAGCTAATTTGACAATAAATTCTATTAAAAAACAAACAAAAACCCAAAATGATATAGGAATAGTGAAACAGCTGTCAATACACTTCTTCTGCAGGAGGAAAGTTAGCCGTAGTTCTTGCAGCAGTCCACACAACCATACAGGAGCTAGTTTCTCTGTCTCCCCAGGTATCAGCTCATGTGTGAAAAAATAAGACTCACATTGAGTTAAGAATCATCCTGGTTTTCAAAACTCATGCCCCTCCAAAGCATATACCTCCTGTTAGAGATGTCACTTTTTTGCTCCAGATATTGAAAAGTTGTTTTTCTCTTTTTTTTTTCCTTAATAAGTCTTGCTAGAAGAGTCATTGTTTTATTAAACTTCTGGCTTTATTTTCTCTATTATGTGTCTGTTTTCTGTTCACTGATTGTTGTTCTTTATCATTGCCTTTCTTCTATTTTTCTTTAGATTTAATTGGCTTTCTTTCTCCTTTTCTGAATGTGGAATTGTAGACTTCACTTTCTTCTCTTAAAACAGGTATGTTTAAAGCTTTACATTTTCCTCCTAAACTATGCTTAAATGTGTCTCCCAAATTTCGAAATTGTTTTTATTATTAAACTTAAAATAGTTTCTACTTTCACTGTGAGTTCTTCTTTGAACTAGTGGTCATTTGCAATATGTTGCTTAATTTTGAAATGTTTATACTTTTTATTTTTTTTAAGTTTGAATTAAATTCCAGTTGACTAACATACAGTGTAATATTAGTTTCAGGTGTACAATATGGTGATGCTGCACTTCCATACAAGACCCAGTGCTCAACATAAGTGTGCACCTTAATCCCCATCACCTATTTCACCCATCCCTACACCACCTCCCCACTGGTAACCATCATTTTGTTGTCTATAGTTAAGAGTCTGTTTCTTGGATTTTTTTCCCTCTCTCTCCCCACCTTTACTCTTTTGTTTTGTCTCTTAAATTTCATATATGAGTGACACCATATGGTATTTGTCTCTCTCTGACTTATTTCACTTAGTATAATAGTCTCTTGCTCCATCCATGTCACTGCAAATGGGAAAATGTCATTCTTTTTTATAGTTGAGTAATATTCCACTGTGTATATATACAACAACTTCTTTATCCATTCATCAGTTCCTGAACACTCGGGCTGTTTCCATAATTTGACTGTTGGAAATAATGTTGCTGTAAGCATTGAAGTTCATGTATCCCTTTGAATTAGTATTTTTGTGTGCTTTTATATTTCCTTAAGCAGTCCACTATATTTTTTTTCAAGTTTTTATTTAAATTCTAGTTAGTTAACATAGAGTGTTATATCAGTTTCAGGAGTAGAATTAAAAAGTTGTCTCATTGTCATTGATTTGTAGCTTAATTTCACACACAGACAGGCTGGAAACATATCAACAAAATCAGCCGGTGTATGTTCATATATAATGACTCTCTCTCTACTGGAGTATGACTAATGTCCTATGCTGTCATCTACTGACAACTGATGGGAATGCAAGCATATTTTTTTATTATTGGAGTAAAATTTGTAAAGAACATAAGTTTCAGGTGTACAGCATTAAAATTCAATACCTGTATACACTACAAAGTGATCACCACAAAAAGTCTAGTTACCATCTATTACCATAAATATACCCCCTTTACCCATTTTGCCCACCCTCAACACAGTTCCCCTCTGGTAATCATCAAGCAGTTCTCTGTATCTGAGTTTATTTTTATATTATTTGTCTTTTATTTGGGTTTTTTTTAGATTCCATACATTAATGAAATCATGTGGTATTTGTCCTCCATCTGACTCATTTCACTTAGTTTAATACCCTCAAGGCCCATCCGTTTATACAGAATGAACTTCTTATGCTGCCATTCTGAACCCCTCTCCCTGGAGTGCAAACATTTCTTAAATGATTTCAAGTAATCAACTTTTTGAAAAACTTAAGCCAAGAGACTATGAACAAAACTTTTTTGAGTGACTAAGACTGCTTTCAGACTGAATAAAACCCCTAATATGCTGATGGTATATGAAAAAAATTCTTTTACTGAAAAGAGTGAAAAACTATTATTTTTGTTATCTGATGTAAACTTACACTTGATTCCTAGGATACAAAGATCTATGGGAACTTTAAAAACTAATTGGCTGGTTCTGCCCTGCAGCCAGGCTGCAGGCCTGTGAGGCTCCTCACTGCTGCAGGTAAGATTTACTTGAGATTTATGTAAGTAGGGGGCTCCTGTTCTGATGTAGGTGGAGTGGTTGAGCTGGAGACTTGAGAGCATGCTCCCAACGAGGCTGTCTGCTGCCCAAGAAGAGTCGTGATGGGAACTGGTGTGTGAAATCCAACATGGTGGAGAAGTAGGGGGACTTGAAGTTCCCTTGTCCCTCAAACATAGCAGTCTAGAGGCCAGAGGACTTTGACTTCCAAGAGTCTGGGCTGCAGAGTGACAGAGATGTCTCCAGGGGCCGATGGGGACAACCTGGTAGGCTATATGTGCATGATTGTGAACTCGGAAAGATAAAATGGGTGGTGTAAGCACAGAGGGGAGGGATCCCCCTTCTGCAGAGAGGCAAAGGGAAGAGAAAGAGAGGCTGTGGAAGTGTAAGACTGTGTTTATACAAGAGAAAAACCATGGACAGGGGGTCAGAAAAACAACGGAGAAAGATCCAATCTCTAACTGTGGGGCTTTCTCTGGACTGGGGCTGGCTGTCCAGTTTGCTCACCTGGGGAGGAGGGGAGCCTGCCCTGGGCTCAGTAACTGGTTCAGAAGTGCAGTTTACAGTGGGAGAAAGCAACCCCTTCCCTTGAGTGCTGTGGGAAGAAGGTATATAATCATTCAAAGGACAAAGGACCATGCCTGTGCCCACCAGTAAGGGGCCATTTATTGGCAGGGTGGAGTGGCACTTCCCTGGAATCGAGGTGCGTGGAGCAGGATCCTTTAGAACATCTGGGTTTGAATCCCAGATGAGCTCCAGGGAGGTGCGGGAGACTGTGGAGCCAAAGAACCAAACCAAACCAAACAAACAAACAAACAAACAAAAAATGGGCCTATTTGTGCTTGCACAGCACTGGAGGGCTGCCTGAACAGAGTTCAGGACAGAGTTCAGGATTGGGTTTGGGACATCCAATCTGGGGAGGAGAAACTGGGTGTCACCATTTTTCTCCCCATCGTCAACAAAGTGGTGCTTCAGGGAATGGACAGCAGACCCACGGTGGAGGCAGGACCTGCCTACACCAAACCACTCCCTTCAGCACCTGTTAAGTGGATATCTACCTGATGCTGACCAACCAGACAGCCCCTCCTCCAGACCAGCACTGCCACCGGTTCCAAGGCACCAAGTGTTTTTGCATTTTCTAATTTAATTTGGGTAAATATATATTATATATATTATATATATATATGTAATATATATAATATATATAATATTTTATATATATTAAATATATATAATATATATATATAATATATTATATATATATATATATTTTTTTTTTTTTCTTCCTTTTATCCTTTGTACTTCTTCCCTCCTCCAGTCTGGTTATTCTGGTTGTTGGTTTGTTTAAGCAGACATATTTAATCTATTCTCTTTATACCTATTCTATATCTCCTTCTTTCCTTTCCCCCCTCTCTCTCTGGATTAAGCCATATGGTTTCTCTGCCTAGTCAATTTTCTTTTCCTTTCTTTTTCCCTACCCTTGTCATTTCTCTCTTTGTATGGGATGAGGCCTCGTCCACCAACACTTCACTCCCTCCCCCATTTTTTTTGGTTTGTTTACGCGGTTTTTTTGTTTTTAATTTTTTTTCCAGGGCTACTTCAACGAACAAATCAAAGCACACCTGGTGGAGGGCCCAAAACATCACTACAAATAGGGAGAAAAAGCAACCAGAGTTCAAACAAGAGAGAGCACATAACACATTCCAAAAACATCTCCTGAAGGGCCAGGTCCTTGACAGTGTATGACCCCTCTTTAATATAGTAGTGCTCGCACATAACAAGCTTTTAAAACACATAAGGGACAGAAAACTAACCAAAATGATGAAACAGAAGAATTCTCCTCAAAAGAAATTCCAAGAAGAAATGACAGCTAAAGAATTGATCAAAACAGATATAAACAATATATCTGTTCAAAAATTTAGAATAATAGTCATAAGATTAATCACTGGGCTTGAAAAAAACATAGAAGACAACAGAGAATCTATTCCTGCAGAGATCAAGAAACCATGAATTAAAAAATGTTGTAAATGAGGTGCAAAATAAACTAGATGTGGTGGCAGCAAGGACTGAAGAGGCAGAGGGGGATAATAAGTGAAATAGAAGATAAAACTATGGAAAAAGATGAAGCTGGGAAAAGAGACAAAAAAATTCTAGAGCATGAGGAGAGACTTAGAGAACTAAGTGATTCAATGAAACATAATAATATCTGTATCATAGGAGTCCCAGAAGAAGAAGGAGAGAAAGGGGTGGAAGGTGTACTTGAACAAATCATAGCTGAGAACTTCCCCAATCTGGGGAAAGAAACAGACATTGAAATCCAGGAGGCAGAGAGAACTCCCTTCAGACATAACAAGAATCGATTTTCTGCATGGCATGTCGTAGTGAAACTGACAAAATACAAAGGTAAAGAGAGAATTCTGAAAGCAGCTAGGGACAAATGGGCCTTAACCTACATGGGTAGACACATAAGGGTAGTAGCAGACCTATCTTCTGAAACTTGGCAGGCCAGAAGGGAGTGGCAGGAAATATTCAATATGCTGAATAGGAAAATATGCAGCCAAGAATCCTTTATCCATCAAGCCTGTCATTCAGAATAGAAGGAGAGAGAAAGGTTTTTCCAGACAAACAAAAACTGAAGGAGTTCATCACCACTAAGCCAGCCCTACAAGAGATCCTAAGGGGGACTCTGTGAGTGGAATGTTGCAAAGACCACAAAGGGACAGAGACATCACTACAAGCATGAAACCTACAGATAACACAATGAAACTAAATCCATATCTTTCAAAAATAACGCTGAATGTAAATGGACTAAATGTTCCAATCAAAAGACTTAGGGTATCAGAATGGATTAAAAAACAAGACCCATCTATTTGCTGTCTACAAGAGACCCATTTTAGACCTGAGAACACCTTTACACTGAAAGTTAGGGGATGGAGAATCATCTATAATGCTACTGGAAGTCAAAAGAAAGCTGGAGTAGCCATACTTATATCAAACAAACTAGATTTTAAAGTTAAGACTGTAACAAAAGATGAAGAAGGACATTATATCATAATTATGGGGTCTGTCCATCAAGAACTAAACGATAAATGATTATGCATCCAATTTGAAAGCACCCAAATATATAAAACAATTACAAACATAAGCAATCTTATTGATAAGAACACAGTAATTTCAGGTGACTTTAATACTTCACTTACAACAACGGACAGATCATCTAGGCAGAAATATTAATAAACAATGGCCCTGAATGGACCAGATATAGTTGACAGATATATGCAGAACTTTTCATCCAAAAGCAGCAAAATACACATTCTTCTAGAGTGCACATGGAACATTCTCCAACATAGATCACATACTGGGTCACAAAACAGCCCTCAATAAATATAAAAGAACTGAGATCATACCACGCACATTTTCAGATCACAATGTTATGAAACTTGAAATCAACCACAGGAAAATACTTGGAAAACCTCCAAATGCATGGAGGTTAAAGAAAATCCTACTAAAGCATGAATGGGTCAACCAGGCAATTAAATTAGAAATTAAAAAGTATATGGAAAAATATGAAAATGAAAGCATGACAGTCCAAACCCCTTGGATGCAGCAAAGGCAGTTCTAAGAGAAAAATACATTGCAACCCAGGCCTATCTCAAAAACAAGAAAAATCCCAAATATAAACTCTAATAGCATACCTAAAGGAACTAGAAGCAGAGCAGCAAAGGAGCCCCAAGAACAGCAGAAGAAGAGAAATAATAAGGATTAGAGCAGAAATAAACAATATAGAATCCTCCCCACCAAAAAAAAAACAAAAAACAAAACAAACAAACAAAAACAGTAGTACAGATCATTGAAACTACGAGCTGTTTTTTTAAAAAAAAATCAACAAAATTGATAAACACCTGGCCAGACTTCTCAAAAAGAAAAGAAAGAGTACCCAAATAGATAAATCACAAATGAAAATGGATTTATTACAACCAATCCCTCAGAAATACAAGCAATTATCAGGGAATGCTGTGAAAAATTATATGCAAACAAACTGGACAACCTGGAAGAAATGGACAAATTCCTAGACACCCACACACTACCAAAACTCAAACAGGAAGAAGTAGAAAATTTGAACAAACCCATAACTAGTGAAGAAATTGAATCAGTTGTCAAAAAATCTCCCAACAAATAAGAGTCCTGGGCCAGATGGCTTCCCAGGGAAGTTCTACCAGACATTTATAACAGAGTTAATACCTACCCTTCTCAAGCTTCTCTTCCAAAAAATAGAAACAGAAGGAAAGCTACTGGACTCATTCTATGAATCCAGCATTGCCTTGATTCCCAAACTAGACAGAGACCCCACAAAAAAGAGAATTACAGGCCAATATCCCTGATGAACATGGATGCAAAACTTTTCAACAAGATACTAGCAAATCAAATTCAACAGTGTCTAAAAATAATTATTCACCATGATCAAGTGGGATTCATTCCTGGGCTGCAGGGCTGGTTCAATATTTGCAAATCAATCAATGTAATACATCATATTAATAAAAGAAAGGATAAGAACCACATCCTGTCAATAGATGCAAAAAAAAAAAAAAAAAGCAGTTGATAAAATACAGCTTCCTTAATAAAAACCCTCAAGAAAGTCAGGATAGAGGAACATACCTAAACATCATAAAAGCCATTTATGAAAAGCTCACAGCTAATATCATCCTTCATGGGAAAAACTGAGAGCTTTCCCCTGAGATCAGGAATACTGCAGGGATGTCCACTCTCACCGCTATTGTTTAACATAGTGTTGGAAGTCCTAGCATCAGCAATCTGACAACAAAATGAAATAAAAGGCATCCAAATTGGCAAAGAATAAGTCAAACTTTCACTTTTTGCAGACGACATGATACTATGCATGGAAAACCCAAAGACTCCACCAAAAAGCTGGTAGAACCGATACATGAATTCAGCAAAGTTGCAGGATACAAAATCAATGTACAGAAATTGGTTGCCTTTCTATACACCAATAATGAAGCAACAGAAATAGAAATAAAGAAACTGATCCCATTCACAATTGCACCAAGAACCATAAAATACCTACGAATAAAGCTAACCAAAGATGTAAAAGATCTGTATGCTGAAAACTATAGAAAACTTATGAAGGAAATTGAAGAAGACACAAAGAAATGAAAAAACATTCCATGCTCATGGATTGGAAGAGTAAATATTGTTAAAATGTCAATACTACCCAAAGCAGTCTACACATTCAGTGCAATCCAAATCACAATTGCACTAACATTTTTCTTAAGGCTGAAAAAACAATTCTAAAATTTGTATGGAACCACAAAAGACCCCGAATAGCCAAACTGATGTTGAAAAAGAAAACCAAAGTGGCAGGTATCACGATCCCAGACTTTAGCCTCTACTACAAAGCTGTAGTCATCAAGACAGTGTGGTATTGGCACAAAAGCAGACACAAAGACCAGAGAATCCAGAATTGGACCCACAAATGTATAGCCAACTAATCTTTAACAAAGCAGGAAAGAGTATCCAATGGAAAAAACACAGCCTCTTTAACAAATGGTGCTGGGAGAACTGGACAGCAACATGCAGAAGAATGAAACTAGACCACTTTCTTACACCATACACAAAAATAAACTCAAAATGGATGAAAGACCTAAAGGTGAGACAGGAAACCATAAAAACTCTAGGGGAGAACACAGGCAACAACCTCTTTGACCTCAACCGCAGCGATTTCTTGCTCGACACATCTCCAAAGGCAAGGGAATTAAAAGCAAAAATGAACTATTGGGACCTCATCAAAATAAAAAGCTTCTGCATTGCAAAGTAAACAATCAATAATACTAAAAAGTAACCAACAGAATGGGAAAAGATATTTGCAGGTGACATATCAGATAAAGGGTTAGTATGCAAAATTTTCAACACCTGAAAAACAAATAATCTAGTGAAGAAATGGGCAGAAGACATGAATAGACACTTTTCCAAAGAAGACATCCAGATGGCCAATAGACACATGAAAAGATGCTCAGCGTCGCTCCTCATCAGGGAAATACAAATCAAAACCACACTGAGATACCAGTCAGAGTGGCCAAAATGAACCAATCAGGAAACAACAGATGCTGGCAAGGATGTGGAAAAATGGGAACCCTCTTGCGCTGCTGGTGGGAATGCAAACTGGTGCAGCCACTCTGGAGAAGTGTGGGGGTTCCTCAAAAAATTAAAAATAGGACTATCCTACGATCCAGCAATAGCACTACTTGGAATTTATCCAAAGGATAGAGAAGTGCTGATTCATAGGGGCACATTAACTCCAATGTTTATGGCAGCACTTTCAGCAATAGCCAAATTATGGAAAGAGCCTAAATGTCCATCAACTGATGAATAGATAAAGAAGATGTGGCTTATATATACAATGGAATACTACTTGGCAATGAGAAAGATTGAAATCCTGCCATTTGCAGCAAGGTGGATGGAACTGGAGGACATTATGCTAAGTGAAGTAAGTCAGTCAGAGAGACAAATATCATGTTTTCACTCATATGGAACTCGTGAAACTTAACAGAAGACCATGGGGGAAAAAAGGGGAAAAAACAGTTACAAACAGGGAGTGAGGCAAACCATATGATACTCTTAAATACAAAGAACAAACTGAAGGTTGATGGGAGAGGTAGGGGAGAGGGGAAAATGTGTTGTGGGCATTGAGGAGGGTACTTGTTGGGATGAGCTCTGGGTGTTGTATGCAAGCAATGTATCATGGGAATCTACCCACAAAACCTAGAGCACACTGTACACACTGTATGTTAGTCAATAAAGCATATTAAAAATAAATAAAGAAAAAATAAAACAAGAAAGAAATATATAAAAATAAATTAAATATAAATAAAATAAAAATATAAATAAAAAATAAATAAAAATAAATAAATCAACAAACATTAAAAAATAAAAAATAAAAAATAAAAATAAAAAATAATTGGCTGGGGGCACCTGGGTGGCTGCTTGAGCATCAACTTCAGTTCACATCAGGATCTCAAGGTTCATGAGTTGGAGCCCCTCATTGGATTTGCTGCTGTCAAGTGTGGAGCCTGCTTCAGATTCTCTATCTCCCTCTTTCTCTGCCCCTCCTCAGCTCATGCTCTCTCTCTCTCAAAAAAAGAAATAAACCTTTAAAAAAAAACTAATTGGGATAATGGGGGCTTCAAACAATCCCAGATCCAGAGCACAACATGTTGTTTTTCAACTTTTGTCTATTTATTAACAAGAAAACTGTTGACATCCAGTGTCATAATCAATGCCGTCTAACCTGTGTACTTTTGAGGACAGTGACCCTCAACAGCTCTGCCTTGAGAAGTGAAACAAAATTATTTATGAACTATACTACACATAGTGTTACAAATGACAGTAAATTGCACACAACTTTTTAAAAATATGAATTAGAGAAGATTAAAAGTTATCTAATCTTTTATTCATTCATGTAAAAACATTTTTTAAAAAGGGAAGTACAAAGTGTGTGCAACAATGGAAGATATGCCTGGAAAGTTCTGCTTTGGTGATAGTACATCTCAGAAAAACACTCATCTAGGACATGGCCAGTTTTCAGGTGAGAACGTGAATGAATGGATTTCAATCAGAATAAAATGGTTGATATGTGTTTGTGACACAAAGTTTTCATTTGAATTAAGAACAAGAATGCATGCTGAGGATCACAATGGATGGACCATATTATAGAGTTTCTGATATTTTTCCTCCAGATCTACTTCCTACTCTTCCCCTGGGTCTGACTTAGAGATTGACTATTATAGACTGGATGTTTGTGTCTCCCCAACAATTTGTATGTTGAAATCCTAGCCACTAATATGATGGTACTAGGAAGTGAGACCTTTGGGTGGTGATTATGTTTTGAGAGTGGAGGCCTTGTGAGTGGAATCAGTGTCCTTATAAAGGAGACTGCAAAGTGCTCCCTCACCCCTTCTGCCATGACACAGCATGAAGACAGCCATCTATGAACCAGGAAATGGCTCATACCAGACATCAAATCTGCTGGTGCCTTGATCTTGGATTTCCCAGCCTCCAGAACTGTGAGAAGTCAGTTTCTAGGTTTATATGCCACACAGTCCATGGTATTTTGTAGTGGCAACATGAACAAACTAGACAATGCCCTTATAAAATAGGCTGTAGAGAGCTCTCTTACTCCTTCCACCATGTGAGAATGCAGCGTGAAGACAGCCATCTATGAAACAGGAAGCAGCTCTCACCACACATCAAATCTGCTAGTGCCTTGATCTTGGACTTCTCAGCCTCCAGACTATGAGAAATAAATTTCTGTTGTTTATAACCCCCCCACCCCCCCAAAAAAACCTAATTGGCTAAAGAAAAGTCCAACTGGTTGGGACACCTGGGTGGCTCAGTCAGTTAAGCATCAGACTTCAGCTCAGGTCATGATCTCACAGTTTGTGAGTTCGAGCCCCGTGTCAGGCTCTGTGCTGACAGCTTAGAGCCTGGATCCTGCTTCAGATTCTGCGTCCCCCTCTCTCCCTGACCTTCCCCCATTCACACTCTGTCTCTCTCTCAAGAATAAACATTAAAAAAAATTTTTTTAAATAAAAGTCCATCTGGTTAAGGGATATAAGGAACATTAAGAAGTCTCATTGAATGATAAAAGTTATATTGATTATACAATAAAATAGTTTATCTTTTCCTATTTTAAAAGTGTTAAGAAAAAGTCATGGAAGGCAGAAAATCAGTAAAGAGTCAAATTCTCCCTGCATGAGAATTTTACCTTCAGTTAGTTGTCTAGCTCTGAAAATAAATAAAAGAGGTATGTATCAACTATGTTATTAAGCAACATTTACCAAGGTTAAAATGAACATTGGTAAATTGAATCTGGACTTGGAGAGCTATAAATACCTCATGAGAAGCCATATGCTCTGGATTTCCTTAGTGTGGGACTCATAACTGGACAACTTCCTTGTGAGAATCCTGGAAGATATGGATTTGCATCAAACTTCCAAGGATCATGAGTCTTTTAAACCAGCGAAGCTTCTACATTTCACCCATTAATGTTAATTTCCATTTCCTTGAAACTGAGCTTTTACTTGGAGAATCAGAGAAAATAGCACCAAAGTGACTGTTTAAACTACTGTAGGGACTCCTGCAAAACTTACTTCCACAAAAAAGCAACACATGGCAAGCTCTGGTGCCTGTCTCAGAGCCTCTGAATATACCTAAATATAGTCTATGATAGTTTTGTAAGACCAAATGCTTAGTTGAACCTAAAAAAAAAAGTTGGGAGGTGACATTAGTATGATGATGGACTTGGAGATTCCAATAATTGTGTCTTTCAGAAAAAGGACAGATGACCACTAAAAAAAATAGTTCTGAAAGCTCTGGACTACAATGCAGTAGTAGCAGGAAACCCTGTGGAGCACAAAAACTGAGGATGGCTGATAGAAAAGAATAGGAAAGATTGTACTTGCGTCATCCTATTCACAAGTCTAAAGCAGCTCAGCACCAAGCAGGATCCCCTTAGAGGAATTCACTTCATGGGGAAAAGGGAAATAGAGGGAGTCCAGAAATCTCCATCATTGCTTGGAACATCTCCAGCCTTGCTACCAAGAACCCCACAGACTTTACCAACTCTGAACACAGTTGATGTAGCTGCCCAGGGTTCCTGTTGCTGCATCTCCTCCCTAGGGCTAGAGCTGCTGCTGTGCTGTGCCCCATCCCTTGTGTTCTGAGTCAGGGCTTTGGTCCACCATTACCAGTGCTGCACTGTCACTGCTCTGTGCCCCACCTGCTAGGGTCTAAGTTGTGGACGTTGCTACACTATTGCTACTCTACACTCTGCTCCCTAAGGCCTGAGTGATGATTATGACCTTCCACTATGAGGGCTGCACTGCCTCTGCATCCTGCCCCCTAAGCCCAGGCCATGATTGCACCTTTCATCCCTGGGCCCATGCTTTGCTGCATTCTACCTCCCTTCCCCTGGGGCCCAAGTCATTACAGCAAGCCCCAGATACTCATAGATCATTTCCATGAATAATCTGCACATGCCTCTGCCTCAAACACCCATGCCATCACAACAGCAAGTGTAACTGTATCCCAGGCCTTAGGTAACATAGTAGTATGCACGTTCCTGAGCACAAGACCCCAGCTTGACTGCTGCTCTGGGTGCCATTGTTCTAGACCCAATTCCAGGAGGATATTCTGGTCTAGAATCTCCTCCTATGGACAAAAAGAAGAGAACACCAGCAGCCTTGCCACCAAGTATCACAGCATCCCTAGTTGCCACCGCCACTGAAGACACCCACAGCTTTGGTCACTGAAAACCTTCAGTCCTCACTGAAATGACTAAAGGTAATGGAGCTGCATAAATACTATACCACTGTACTTTTCCCAGAATCAGGTATACTGCACTCACCAACAATTGCCTTACAACTGCCTGCCAGTGAAAGTATTTCCCCACTGAAGAAGTGATTTCTCCCACAAATGTACAGACATCAACACAAGGCCACTAGAAACTTGAAAAAGTAAAGAAATATGATACCACCAAAGCAACAAAATAATTACCAGTAACTGACCCAAAAGAAATGGAGGTCTACAAGTTACCTGAAAAGGAATTCAAAATAATTATTTTCATAAAGGTCAGGGATTTTCAAGTGAACACAAACAGCCCAAAAAACTTATGAAATCAATATATGGACAAAATGAGAAGTTTAGCAAAGAGATAGAAATAATTTTTCAAAGAACCAAAGAAATATACTGGAGCTAAAGAATACAATGAATGCAATGAAAAATGTAATAGAGAGCTTTTGTAATATACTTGATTCAAACAGAAGAATCTGTGAACTTGAAGATGGACCTCTTTAGTATCTAGTCAAAGAAAAAAGAATAAAAAGAAAGAAGAAAGCATATGGGATTGTGAGACACCATCATAAGAACAAATATACTCATTATGGGGATCCTAGGAAACAGAGAGAAAAGGGGGCAGAAGAGTTAACTCACAAACTACCAAAAATGAAACAGGAAGAAATGAAAAATTTGAACAGACCCATAACCAGCAAAGAAATTGAATCAGTAATCAAAACTCTCCCAGCAAACTAGAGTCGTGGGTTAGATGGCTTCTCAAGGGAATTCTGCCAGACATTTAAAGAAGAGTTAATATCTATTCTTCTCAAACTTTTCCAATAGAAGGAAAAATTTCAAATTCATTCTATGAGGCCTATGTATCACCCTGATACAAAAACCAGATAAAGACACTACAAAAAAACCAAGAACTACAATATCTCTGATGAATGTAAGTGCAAAAATCATCAACAAAATACTACCAAACAGAATCCAGCAATACATGTAAAAAGCCATTCACCATTTTCAAGTGGGATTTATTCTTGGGTTGCAAGCATGGTAAAATATTCTCAAATCAATCAGTGTGATACATCACATCAATAAGAGAAATGATAAAAACCATATGATCGTTTCAATAGACACAGAAAAAGCACTTGATATAGTACAACATCCATTCTTGATAAAAGCCCTCAACAAACTAGGTTTGGAGGGAACACACCTCAACATAATATAGGTCATATATGAGAAACAGCTAATATAAGCCTCAATGGGGAAAAACTAGGAAACTTTCCCCTGCAGTCAAGAAGAAGACAAGGGTGCCCTCTCTCAGCATTACTATTTAACATAATACTGGAAATTTTAGACTCGGGAATCAGACAACAAAAAGAAATAATGGGCATACAAATCAGCAAGAAAGAAGCCAAACTTCTACTGTTTGCAGATGACATGATACTGTATGTAGAAAACCCGAAAGACTACATGAAAAAATTGCTAGAAGTAATACATGAATTAAGAAGTCACAGGATATAAAATCAATGTGTAGAACTCTTGCATTTCTATACACCAATAACGAAGCAGCAGAAAAAAAAAATAAAGGAATCAATCCCATTTACAATTGCACCAAAACCAGCAAGAAACCTAGGGATAAACCTAACTAAAGAGGTAAAAAGATCTGTACTTTGAAAACTATAGAACACTTATGAAAGATAATGAAGAGGACACAAAGAAATGGAAAAGCATTCTATGCTCATAGATTGGAAGAACAAACATTGTTCAAATATCTATAGTACCCAAAGAAATCTACACGTTTTATGCAATAGCAATTAAAATAACACCAGAATTCTTCACAGAGTTAGATCAAAGAATCCTAAAATTTGTATGGAACCACAAAAGACCCCAAATAGGCAAAGCAATCCTGAAAAAAATAAATAAATAAAACTGGAGGCATCACAATTCTAAATTTCAAGCTATATTACAAAGCTGTAGTCATCAAAATAGTTTGGTACTGACACAAAAACAGATACATAGATCAATGGAACAGAATAGAAAACCCAGAAATGGACCCACAACTATGTGGTCAACTCATCTTCGATGAAACAGGAAAGAATATGTAATGGAAAAAAGACAGTCTGTTCAACAAATGTTGTTGTGAAAGCTGGACTGCAATATGGAGAAGAATTAAACTGGACTACTTTCTTATACTATACACAAAATTAATTCAAAATCAATGAAAGACCTAAAGGTGAGATGGGAAACCAACAAAATCCTGGAGGAGATCGCTAGCAGTAACCTCTTTGACCTCAGTCAGGGCAACTTCTTACTAGACATTTCTCTGGAGGCAAGGGAAACAAAAGCAAACATGAACTTTGGGACTTGATCAAGATAAGATCTGCACAGCAAAGGAAACAGTCAACAAAACTAGAAGGTAACCTTAAAAATGGGAGAAGATATTTGCAAATGACATATCAGATAACGGGTTAGTATCCACAGTATGTAAAGAACTTATCAAGCTTAACATATAAAAAACAAACAACCTATTAAGAAATGGCAGAAGATGGGGCGCCTGGGTGGCGCAGTCGGTTAAGCGTCCGACTTCAGCCAGGTCACGATCTCGCGGTCCGTGAGTTCGAGCCCTGCGTCAGGCTCTGGGCTGATGGCTCGGAGCCTGGAGCCTGCTTCCGATTCTGTGTCTCCCTCTCTCTCTGCCCCTCCCCCGTTCATGCTCTGTCTCTCTCTGTCCCAAAAATAAATAAACATTGAAAAAAAAAAAAAGAAATGGCAGAAGACATGAAGAGAGGGGTGCCTGGGTGGTGCAGTTGGTTAAGTGTCTGACTCTTGATCTCTGCTCAGGTCATGATCTCATGGTTTGTGAGTTCAAGCCCTGCATTGGGCTCTGTGCTAATGGTACAGAGCCTGACTGGGATTCTGTCTCTCCTTCTCTCTGCCCCTTGCCCGCTTGTGTTTTCTCTCTCTCTTTCTCTCAAATAAATAAGCAAAAAACTTTATATACATAAAAAGACATGAATAGACACTTTTCCAAAGAAGATGGTTAACAGATGTATGGAAAGATGCTTGACATCATTCATCATTAGGGAAATACAAATCAAAACCGCGATGAGATACCACCTCACACCTATCAGAATGGTTAAAATTAACAACACAAGAAACGGGGGAGAAAGGGGAGTCCTCTTGCACTGCTGCTGCCAGTGCAAACTAGTGCAGCCACTCTGGAAAACAATATGGAGAGTTCTCAAAAAACTAAAATAGAACTACTCTACAATCGAGCAATTGCAGTATTAGATATTCAACCAAAGGATACAAAAATATGTATTTGAAGGGACACATGCATCCCAATGTTTATAGCAGCATTATCAACAATAACCAAACTCTGGAGAGAGCCTGAATGTCCATCAACTGATGAATGAATAAAGAAGATGTGGTGTGGTGTGTGTGTGTGTGTGTGTGTGTGTGTGTGTGTGTGTGTGTGTGTGATGGAATATTAGTCATCAAAAAGAATGAAATCTTGCCATTTTCAATGATATGGATGGAGCTAGAATATATCATGCTAAGTGAAACAAGTCAGTCATAAAGACAAATATCATATGATTTCACTCATATGTGGAATTTAAGAAACAAACATGGGAGTGTGGGGGAAAGAGAAGAAAGGGACACAAGACACAAGAAACTCAATGATAGAGAAAAACTGAAAGTTGATGGAAGGAGGTGAGTAGGATGGACTAGATTGGTTATGGGTATTAATGAGGGCACTTGTGAGCACTGGGTGTTGTGTGTAAGTGATGAATCACTGAATTCTATTTCTGAAATCAATGCTGCACTGTGTATTAACTAACTAAAAGTTAAAAAAATTAATGGCTTAAAACTTCCCAAATCTGGGAAGATATATTGACATTCAAGTACATGAATTTCAAAGATCCTCAGACATACTCAAGATACATCATAATCAATGATAAAGTGAGAATTTGGAAAGCGGCAAGAGAAAAAAGTCATCACTTACAAGAGAACCCCCATAAGGCTATCAACAGATTTTGCAGCAGAAATCTTGCAGGCCAGGAAACATTGGGATGATATATTCAAAGTGTTGGGGAAAAAAGCCATCCAAGAATACTTCAGCTAACAAAGTTGTCCCTCAGAAATAAAAAAGAGATAGAGTTTCTTAGCAAAATGAAAGCTAAAGGAGTTTATTACCACCAAGAAAACTTGCCCAAAATTAGTAGAAGGAAAGAGATAAAGGTTAGAATAGAAATAAAGAAAATAGAATACAAAGAAAATAGAAGAGATCAACAAAATCGAGTTGGTTTTTTGAAAAGATAACAAAACTGACAATCCTTTAGCTATGCTAAGGGAAAAAGAGAAATGACTCAAATAAAATTTAAAAAAAAGACACAACTGATACGATAGCAATCCAAAGGATCTTAAGGGATACTGTGAACAAGTATATGCCAACAAATTAGATAACCTAGAAGAAATAAATTCCTAAAAATATACAACTTACCAAGGTTGAATAATGAAAATATAGAATTTCTGAACAGACCAATAAGAAGTTAAGTATTTTAAATCAGTAATCAAAAATCTCCCATTAAGGAAAAAATACAGGACCAGATGCCCTCAGTGGTGAATTCTATAAAATATTTAAGAAAGAATTAATGCCAACACTTCTCAAACTTTTCCAAAACTTTGAAGAGGATGGAACACTTCTAAATTCATTTTATGAGGCAAACATTACCTGATACCAAAGCTAGATAATGACAGAAGAAAATAAATTTACAGGCCAATATTTTTGGTGAACTTTGATATAAACATCCTTAACATATTTGGGCTCTTTCCATAGTTTCGCTATTGTTAGTAATGCTACTGTAAACATCAGGGTACATGTACCCCTTTCAATCTGTCAGATTTTTGTGTCCTTCAGGTAAATACATAGTAGTACAATTTCTGGATCATAGGGTAGTTTATTTTTAACTATTTAAGGGAATTCCACACCATGTGGATGCAGCCAGAGTGTATTATTCTAAGCAAAATAAGTCAGGCAGAGAAAGACAAATACCATATAGTTTCACTCATACGTGGAATTTAAGAAACAAAACAGATGAACATATAGGAAAGGGGGAGAGGGGGTAAAAGGACAGATGGAAACAAACCACAGGAGACTCTTTATGATAGAGAACAAACTGAGGGTTGATGAAAGGAGGTGGGTGGAAGATGGGTTAAATGCGTGATGGGTATTGAGGGTACTTGTTCAGTTGCATACTGAGTATTATATGTAAGTGATGAATCACTAAATTCCACTGAAAACAATATTATAATATATGTTAACTAGATAGAATTTAAATAAAATTTTGAAAAATATCCTTAACACAATACTAGCAAACCAAAGTCAAATGTACATGAAAGGGATCCTACGTTATAATAAAGTGGGATTTCTCCCTGGAATGCAAGGATGATTCAATAGAAGCAAATCAATCAAAGTGATATACTACACTAACAGAATGAAGTATAAAAATATATGATCATTTCAGTAGATGCAGAAAAATCATTTTATGAAATTTAACATATACTTTCATGATAAATGTTTTCAATGGATTATGGATAGAAGGAATGTACCTCAGCATGATAAAGGCCATATAAGAAAAACCCACAGTGACTATAAATCTCAACTGTAAAGCTAATAACTTCTCTAAGATTAGGAACAAGGCAAGGATTCCCAATCTCACCACTTATTTTCAACATAGTACTGGAAGTTCTAGCCAGAATAATTAGGCAAGAAAAGGAAATAAAAGCCATCCAAGTCAGACAACAAGAAGCAAACCTGTTTCTATTTGCAAATGACATGACCTTATATATGGCAAATCCTAAAGACCCCACCCAAAATACTATTAGAACTAATCAACAAATTTAGTAAGGTTACAGGATACAAAGTCAACATATAAAATCAGTTATATTTCTATACACTAACAATGAACTAACTGAAAGGCAAATTAAGAAAGCAATGCCATTTACAGTAGCATCAAAAACAACAAAATACTTAAGAATAAATTCAAGCAAGGAGGTGAAAGATCTCTACACTGAAAACTGCAGAACATTGTTGAAAGAAATTGAAGACCATATTAATCCCATTTAGTTCCAGATATCCTTGATTCTGACCAAGGGACTCCTTTTACTTTCCATGATCTCCAGACCTGGGCATTAGAACAGGGTATTAAAACATCTTATTGGACTTTTATTTGTTACTAAAATTGCCATCTGGGAAATGAACCTCTTGCAGGCTTTACTCCTCCAAGCCCCCATTGTCCTCAACTCTGCACTCAGGGGGATCCATACCCCTCACACTAATTTTATACAAGTTGCGCCTGCTTGTTGTCAAAGCCAATCTGGCTTATTTCATTGTGTGGGACACTTATGTCCTAATAACTCCTGTCAAAGTTTCCTCATTTAAATGTAAGGAATTTTAGTTTTCTTCTAACCCCTTTGGCTTCAAAGCCCAATCAGGAATAGATTTTTAAATATGATCCTTTAACCACTGAAAGGCCCATTAGGATGCCCTAGATATTTAATTCAGACACAGGAGTACCTACACAAGCTAATGCCAAAGACTGAGACCTTGCTGCTGGTACTCAGGATATAAAGGATGGCTCCTTAACTCCCATTCCACTGACTCTTCATAAAAAGTGGAAATTATAGACCAAGAGTTGATCCATGGAGTTAGCTTCACCTCAGACAACTGCCTCTGCTCTGTATTTGGATTCTGTTTTGGACACTTCCCCTTTAAACAGCTCCCACACTCAGTGCCCATGCTCCTGCTACACACAGCTAGTCCCAGTGAACTGCAACGTTGTATTGCTCCCTATGAATATGAACTCTTCAAGTCCCTATTTTCTGAGATTGCTAATTGTTTAACCCTGGATCCTGCTTTGCTGAAACCTGCCTGTTAAACTGAGTTCAAATCCCATGATTGTAGAGCAGCTCGAGAATGCATTAAGGCTCTAGATTACAAAGTATTGTAAATTAAATACCACCCTGTAGGGAATATTTCCTAGTACACTTCTCTGCTGTGCCTAACAACTCATCCCCCAGATTCGCCACTCCTATGTGTCCTTCTAAAGATTTTGCATGATTTCTGTCCTTCCAACACTGACCATGGCAGGAATATCACACAGCCCAGCACTCATAGGGCTGGCACACAAGAGCATACATTCACACATACCACTCCCATGAACACCTGCACTTCCTGTGTCCTCTCTCTTATATCACAACAACCATCAAACTTCCCTGGTGACAGACCAGGACCTCTGACTCATACGAATGGGCCACCGAAGTTTCAGCTATGACTCTAGCTCTTTGAAACTGTTGGGCCTCCCAATAAGTCCCACTAGACATGGGGCCCCACCTCAAAATCCTCCCTGACAACTCCATGCTAGACCAAGTTCTATTGTGGCTTCAGAGGAAAGCCCCATTTGCTTAAATATACCACTTACCTTCATTCTTAACTGTACTCACATGGGACAGCTACAGATTATACTCAAGTCATTCTCACAGGCTTAGAGCTTACACGCAGGAATCAACTGCACTTGGCCAATTCCCCATGCTGAGGATTTTACTCTCTTATCCTCATGGTATATGACAGTCTAAATAATGGTACATTCAAGTTCTGTAGCTCAAACTCACAGGCACAGCAACTTATGTATTTTTTTCTTTGCCAACTCCTTGTTTTTCCTAATGAAACCATATCCCAGAGTGAAGTGGTTACATGGGGGATTCCCATCGTTCTTTATCCACTGACTATCTCCCTATTCTGTCAACCCAAGGACACCAGGCAAAATGCACCATATTTATTCCTGTCTTAATAGGGCTTACCATAGCTACAGGAATTGCGAGAGTTGGAGATTGTCAAATGCAATCAAATCATAACTGTCAAACAGAAACTTTCAGTGGACCTTCCAGGTCATATGCAAAGGCTGACCAAAACATTGTCCTTTATACAACTCGTCCGTGAGTCTCTAGACCAAATGGTAATGGATGACAGACTGGCTATTGTCTATTTACTAGCCAGGGAAGGAGGAGTTTGTGCCATCCAGGATACCTCCTTCTGCATGCACATGAATAACTCTGGACAAGTATAGGCCAAGCTATGAGGAATGGCCAAGAGGTAAAAGTCTTTTATAATGTAAAGGCTTTTATATTATAAAATATAATATAACTATATTATTATATAATTATGATTACAATATATAATTATATAATATATATATGTGTGTATATATATATACACACATATATATAATACAGATACATAATATAATACAGATATATAATACAGATTTCCTTAATCCAGAGGTGCCTGGCTTTTCCTGCAAAATTGGGTGCCCCATGGTGAAGTGAGTATAAAACCTTCATAATATGCCTAGTAAGGGTCTTTCTAGTTGTCACCTTTATCAAAATCTGCCTTCAGAGGCTAAGTCAAGTGTTCTGTTCACTTTTAACATCACCAAAGCCCAGACGGCAAGTATTAGCCATCCCAATTAGTGTTGCTAATGATATTGAGGTGGCACAGAGTCAATTGGATTGCAAATTTTAACCTTTATATTTTCCTACTGCCACAACATCCCAACAAACAGGCTGTGAGACTCTTGCCCAGGAGGCACAGAGGAGAAGGTCAGGTAAAGACAGAAGCAAAGATTGAAGTTGTGCTAACACAAGCCAAGAAATTTCTTTTTTTTTCCAATGTTTATTTATTTAGACAGAGAGAGCATGTGTGCACAAGTTGGGGAGGGGCAGAGAGAGAGGGAGAGAGAATCCCAAGCAGGCTCCATGCTGTCAGCACAGAGTCTGACACGGCTTAATCTTGTGAACCATGAAATTGTGACCTGAGCCAAAATCAAGAGTCGGATACTTAACCAACTGAGACATCCAGGTCCCCCAAGCTAAGGAATTTCTGAAGCCCCTAAAAGCTAGAAGAGGCAAAGAAATATTCTCCCCTACAATCTTTGGAAGCAATGGGCCTGAAAATCAGGAAAGAGCTTAATTTAGGACTTTTAGCCCCTAGAACTGTGAGGGAATATTTTTTCTTGTTTTAAGAGACCAAGTTTATGACAATTTATATATATATATATATATATATATATATATATATATATATATATACACACATACACACACACACACACAATATTTACTTATTTATTTTTGAGAGAGAGAGAGAGAGAGAGAGAGAGAGAGAGAGAGAGAGAGATATCCAGGCAGGGATGGGCAGAGAGTGGGAGAGAGAATCCCAAGTTCACTGTGTGCTATCAGCACAGAGCCCACTGCCAGGCTTGAATTCATGAACCTTGAGATTATGACCTGAGCCAAAACCAAAAGTTGAATGTAACCAACTGAGCCACCCAAGTGCCCCATGGCAATTTCTTATAGCAGCCACAGGAAATAGATACAGTTACTAAGAGAGTTGGGCTAATATTACCACTATGATTGTAGATTTTTGGGGTATTTTCTTTATAGTTGTCAGTCTGTGCTTTATACAATTCAAACTTATAGATTTTATTTGTATGTGTGGAATTATATGGGGATAGCTGTATGCAGAACTCATTGAATCTACACCCCACATAAACTGTCCTTCAAGTGACATGTTGTTTCAGTAAGACATGTTTTGGTAAGATATGACATTCCCCTATGCTTCTACACATATGTTTAGAAACATTTATATCTTAATGAGAGAAGATGTTAGCTGAAGGACGCAAAAAAAAATAGATTTATGATAGAAAGGTAGAATTATAGAAGATTAACCTTTATTTATGAATAAATATGACTCATCTCTAGGTATTCTATTCTGCCTTAAAAACCTATCTTTTATATTAATATAGCTATAACATCTTGCATTTCCTTAATTTTTTGTGACCTATGTTTTCCCATTTTTTAATTAAAAAAATTTATTCATTAATTTATTAAAAATAATAAACCTATTGCATGTTAACACATATAACATTATTTTTTATGAACATTAGGCATACCCCCCCCAAAAAAAAACCATAACAAGAAAGGGGCCATTGTTAGGGAAACATACAATTCTTTTTTCTTTCTATATCCCTGTATTTGAAGTGAATATCTTTGAAGCAGGAGCTATTCATAAACCTTTTATCTTTTAATAAGAAAATTGAGTCCACTTACATTTAATGAATTAATTTTATATATCCTGGTTTGTATATTCCATCGTACTATTTTTTAAAAATTTGGAAAACAAGCTTACTGTTCTTTTCTATCTTTCTTTTGCATCTTAGAAGGATAGAAGAGAATGAGGCAGAAAAATTAGTTCAAGGAACAATGACTGGGTTGGATCATTTCTGGGTCATAAGACAAGTCTCAAAGCATTACCATGAATCACATAAAGATCTTCTTCCATTCCAAAGGTTGCTTTTTGGTTTTGTTGATTTTTTTCCTTCACTGTGCTAAAGCTTTTTATCTCGATGAAGTCTCAATAGTTTATTTTTGCTTTTGTTTCCCTTGCCTCAGGAGACATATCTAGTAAGAAGTGGCTACAGTTGATGTCAAAGAGATTACTGCCTGTGCTCTCCTCTAGGATTTTGATGGTTTCCTGTCTCACATTTAGGTCTTTCATCCATGTTGAATTTATTTTTGTGTATGGTGTTAGAAAGTGGTCTAATTTCATTCTTTTGCATGTTGCTGTCTAGTGTTTCCAACACCATTTGTTGAACAGACTTTTTTCCCATTACATATTCTTCCCTGCTTTGTAAAGGATTAGTTGACCATATAGTTGTGGGTTCATTTCTGAGGTTTCTATTCTGTTCCATTGACTTATGTGTTTGTTTTCGTGCCAGTACCAAACAGTCTTGATAACTACAGCTTTGCAATATAACTCGAGGTCCAGAATTGTGATGCCTCCAGCTTTGCTTTTCTTTTTCAAGATTACTTTGGCTATTTAGCATCTTTTGTGATTTCATACAAATTTTAACATTGTTCTAGCTCTGTGAAAAATGATGATGGTATTTTTATAGGGATTGCATTAAATTTGTAGATTGCTTTGGGTAGTATAGACATTTTAACAGTATTTGTTCTTCCAATCCATGAGCATGGAATATTTTTCCATTTCTTTGTGTCCACTTCAATTTTTTTCATAAGTACTTTACAGTTTTCAGACTGCAGATCTTTTACCTCTTTGCTTAGGTTTATTCCTAGATATCTTATTGTTTTGGTGCAATTGTAAATGGGATCAATTCCTCAACTTCTACTTCTGTTGCTTCATTATTGGTGTATAGAAATGCAACAGGTTTCTACACATTGATTTTGTATCCTGCATCTTTGCTGAATTTGTGTATCAGTTCTAGCAAGTTTTTGCTGGAGTCTTTTCGCCTTTCTGTATAGAGTATCATTTTGCAGTGGGAGAAGATTTTTGCATATTACATATCTGATAAATGGTTAGTATCCAAAATCTATAAAGAACTTTTCAAACTCAACACTCCAAAAAACAAATAATCCATTTAAAAATGGGCAGAAGACATGAATAGACACTTTTCCAAAGATGACATCCAGATGGGCAACAGACACATGGAAACATACTCAATATCACGTATCATTAGGGAAATACAAATCCAAACTACAATGAGATATCATCTTACACCTGTCAGAATGGCTAAAATTAACAACACAAGATGTGGGGGATAAGCTTAGGAATCTCCCGGGCTTACACCAAAGGGTTAACAAGGCATAAAGAAATACAAAGTCATAAAATGCTCACACCCAAGTTTGGGTAAACCAGATTGGCACTCCAAGGATAGCGGGGTGCAAAGAAACCCCGAGAATAGGGAGGCACAAAGATGCCAGGAATAGGGAGGTGCAAAGGCACCCCAAAATAGGGAGGGGGTACAGAGCCCCCCAAAATAGAGAGAGGCAAAGGCCTGAAATAGAAACAGCGCAAAGGTGCCCAATACATGGGAATAACAAGATTAGATATTCAGGGTGAAAGCACCCCAAATTTAGTACTATAGCAGAAAGCTGCTTTCATAGGAAAATAGGCCAGGTTGGGTAAATTGGTGAATTGGACTATGGACCGCTGTGCTTCAGGCTAAGCAGCCCAGAACAGAGATGGTTAACAAAAGCAAAGGTATCTTGTTAACCCTGAGGTTTTTTTCCCCTATCTGTCTCATCCCCTAGGCTAGCAAAGATAAACAGGCACAGTACCTCCTGTCTGCTGTTAACAACCATTTACCCATCTGCCCAGTGCCTGGATTTTGTTTTATATTGACCCAAACCCCAAACACTGTATATCTTCAAAACTCCCCTTTTCCCTCACATCCACAAGTTAATGTTCACAGCTTCTTTGTCTCTTTGTACACGCCCATCATGTTTGTAAGCCTTCTGATCTGAATAAAAACGGGGCAAGGACCCTTATTCGGGGCTCTTGTCTTTTTCCCAGACATTAGCCATCTCTCGCTTTAATCCTGTGTCCATTCTTTTGCTGGCCAAAAGAGAACTTTAGACTTAGAGTCTATGACAAGAAAATAACAGGTGTTGGTGAGGATGCAGAGAAAGGGGGGCCCTCTTACACTGTTGGTGGGAATGACAACTGGTGTAGCCACTCTGAAAATAATATAGAGGTTCCCCAAAAGTTAAAAATAGAATTACTCTATGACCCAGCAATTACACTGCTAGGTATTTATCAAAAGGATACAAAAATACTGATTTGAAGAGATACATGCACCTCAATGTTTATAGCAGCATTATCAACAATAGCTAAAATATGGAAAGGGCCCAAATGTACATTGACTGATGAATAGATAAAGAAGATGTGGTATACAAACACGAACACACACACACACACACACACACACACAGAAGCATATTACTCAGTCATAACACAGAATGAAATCTTGCCATTTGCAATGACATGGATGGAGTTAGAAATCATTATGCTAAGTGAAATAAGTTAGTCAGAGAAAGAAAAATACCACATGATATCATTCATATGTATAACTTAAGAAACAAAACATGAACATGGTGGGGGGAAAAAGAGAGGCAAACCAGAAAACAGACTTCTAACTATAGAGAACAAACTAAAGGTTACTGGAGGGAAGGTGGGTGGGGGTGGATTAAATGGGTGATGAGTATTAAGGAGGGCACTTTTATGATGAGCAGTAGGTGTTGTATGTAAGTAATAAATCACTAAATTCTAGACCTGAAACTAGTATTACACTGTATGTTAACTAACTGGAAATTATGTAAAAACTTAAAAAAAACTAAATAAAGAAGAGAAGGCTCTCTAACCACAACAGAATTAAAATAGAAATGAATAACAATATTATATTCAGAAGATTCTTTAGTATTGGAAATGAAGCCACTTAATTCTAGAGTCAAACTAGAAACAATAAGGGAAATTAGAAAATATTTATAACTGAACAATAATGAAAATGTAACACATTAAAATTTGTAGGATACAACTAATGTATTCCTAAGAGGAAAACATATGACCTTACATCCTGTATTAGAAGGAAGAAAAATTCAAAAGCAATGATCTAAACCTCCAGTGAAATAAACTAGAAAAGGAAGAACATATTAAATCCAAAGAATTACAAGGAAACTATAAAGATAGGAGTGAGCAACAATGAAGTGAAAAACAAACAGTAACAATGAACAAACCCAAAGCTGTTTCCTTGAAAAAATTAATAAATTAGTAAAAACCCTAACCAGGCTAATTTAAAAATATTACAGTAGCATGAATGTCACTACATGTCTTACAGATATTAAAGGAGAAATTTATGCCAATATATTTTAAAGCTAACTAGAAATGGCTAATTACTTTGAAAACTCAGCTTACCAAAACTAACACAAGAAATAGAAAATGTAAATACACATCCTTTTTTTAAGTTTATTTATTCTGAGAGAGAGCGCATGCAAGTGGGGGAGGGGCAGACAGAGAGAGTCCCAGGCAGGCCCTGCACTTTAAGCACAGTGCCCAGTGCAGGGCTTGAACTCACAAACTGTGAGATCATGACATGAGCTGAAACCAACAGTTGGATGCTTAACTGACTGAACTACCCAAGCACCCCCAAATACACTTATTCTATTAAAATTTGAATTTATAAGTTAAAACTTTCCCAGAAATAAATCTCCAAGTTCAGAGGGTTTCCCTGGTGAATTTTAACAAAATTTTAAGGGATAAACTATAATGATATTATACAAAATTTCAAAAAATAGCAAAAAGATCCATTTAAATTTGGTTTATGAGATTAATCCTGATAACAAATCTGACAAATTATAAGAAACATATATAGGCTGCCAATCATGAGCATAGAAATTTGTTTAATATTAGTTCATCTATTTCAGCAATATACAAATAAGAGTAATCCTTGACAATCAATGGTGGTTTATCCCAGGAATTCAAGGTTGGTTCAACATTCAAAAATTATATAATAATAAAATTATATAAGTTTTTACCCAGATTAAGTGAAAGTATTGAGCAAAATTTCAACATACATTTATTACTTTTTAAAAAATCTAACACACTATAAATAAATGGAATTTCTTCAACATGATAAAAGACGTCTACTAAAAACCTAAAATTAACATTAATTAATCTTCAACAAAGCAGGAAAGAATATCCAACAGAGACAGACAGTCTGTTCCACAAATGATGTTGGGAAAACTGGACAGAAACATGCAAAAGAATGAAACTAGATCACTTTCTTACATCATATACATAAATAATTCAAAATGGATGAAAGACCTAAATGTAAGACAGGAAACCTAGAGGAGAACACAGGCAGCAATCTCTTTGAACTTGGCCACAGCAACTTCTTTTTTTTTTTTTTCTTTCAACGTTTATTTATTTTTGGGACAGAGAGAGACAGAGCATGAATGGGGGAGGGGCAGAGAGAGAGGGAGACACAGAATCGGAAACAGGCTCCAGGCTCTGAGCCATCAGCCCAGAGCCTGACGCGGGGCTTGAACTCACGGACCGCGAGATCGTGACCTGGCTGAAGTCGGACGCTTAACCGACTGCGCCACCCAGGCGCCCCAGCCACAGCAACTTCTTAGTAGACATGTCTCCAGAGGCAAGGGAAACAAAAGAAAAAATGAACTATTGGGACCTCATCAAGATAAGAAGCTTCTGCACAGGAAGCTTCTGCACAAGATAAAAAGCAAAGCAACAATCAACAAAACTAAAAGGCAACTGACAGAATGAGAGAAGAAATTTTGCAAATGACATATCAGATAAAGAGTCAGTATTCAAAATCTGTAAAGAACTTATCAAACTCAACACCCAAAAAACAAACAATCCAGTTAAGAAATGGGCAGAAGACAGGAATAGACACTTTTCCAAAGAAGACATCAGATGGTTAACAGACACATGAAAAGATGTTCAACATCACTCATCATCAGAGAAATACAAATCAAAACCACAATGAGATGCAACCTCACATTTGTCAGAATAGCTAAGATTAACAATTCAGAAAACAATAGATTTCAGCGAGGATGTGGAGAAAGGGGAACACTTTTGCACTCTTGGTTTGAATGCAAATTGGTGCAGCCAGTCTGGAAAACAATATGGAAGTTCCTCAAAAAATGAAAAATAGAACTATCCTATGACCCAGTAAGTGCACTACTAGGTATTTATCTACAGGATACAAAAATGTTGATTCAAAGGGGGACATGAACTCCAATGTTTAAAGCAGTGCTATCAACAATAGCCAAGTTATGGAAAGAGCCCCAATGTCCACCAATTGATGAATGGATAAAGAAGATGTGGTATATATATACAATGGAATATTACTCAGTGATCAAAAAAATAAATAAATAAACCCTTGCCATTTAGAACAATGTGGATGGTCTTGAGGGAAGATGGTGATGTAGGAGGATGCTGGGCTCACTGTGCGTCCTGCTGATCACTTAGATTCCACCTACACCTGCCTAAATAACCCAGAAAACCGCCAGAGGATTAGCAGAACAGAGTCGCCGGAGCCAAGCGCAGATGAGAGGCCCACGGAAGAGGGTAGGAAGGGCGGCGAGGCGGTGCATGCACCACAGACTGGCGGGAGGGAGCCGGGGTGGAGGGGCGGCTCGCTGGCCAAGCAGAGCCCCCAAGTCTGGCTTGCAAAAGCGGAGGGGCCTGACGGACTGTGTTCCGACAGCAAACGTGACTTAGCGTCTGGGAGGTCATAAGTTAACAGCTCTGCTCAGAAAGCCGGAAGGCTGGAGGACAAAGGGAGGGAGAGCTGCTGAGCCCCCGGATGACAGAGCTCAGTTTGGTGGGGAACAAAGGCGCTCGCCAGCGCCATCTCCCCCGCCCATCCCCCAGCCAAAATCCCAAAGAGAACCAGTTCCTGCCAGGGAACTTGCTCACTCTGCGCAAACACCCAACTCTGTGCTTCTGCGGAGCCAAACCTCCGGCATCGGATCTGACTCCCTCCCGCTACCACAGGGCCCCTCCTGAAGTGGATCACCTAAGGAGAAGTGAGCTAAGCCTGCCCCTCCTACCCCTGGGTACCTTGCCTACCCACCCCAGCTAATACGCCAGATCCCCAGCATCACAAGCCTGGCAGTGTGCAAGTAGCCCAGACAGGTCATGCCACCCCACAGTGAATCCCGCCCCTAGGAGTGGGGAAGAGAAGGCACACACCAGTCTGACTGTGGCTCCAGCGGTGGGCTGGGGGCAGACATCAGGTCGGACTGCGGCCCCGCCCACCAACTCCAGTTATACACCACAGCACAGGGGAAGTGCCCTGCAGGTCCTCACCACACCAGGGACTATCCAAAATGACCAAGCGGAAGAATTCCCCTCAGAAGAATCTCCAGGAAATAACAGCAGCTCATGAGCTGATCAAAAAGGATTTAAATAATATAACAGAAAGTGAATTTAGAATAATAGTCATAAAATTAATCGCTGGGCTTGAAAACAGTATAGAGGACAGCAGAGAATCTCTTGCTACAGAGATCAAGGGATTAAGGAACAGTCATGAGGAGCTGAAAAATGGTTTAAACGAAATGCAAAACAAAATGGGAACCACCACGGCTCGGATTGAAGAGGCAGAGGAGAGAATAGGTGAACTAGAAGATAAAGTTATGGAAAAAGAGGAAGCTGAGAAAAACAGAGATAAAAAAAAAATCCAGGAGTATGAGGGGAAAATTAGAGAACTAAAGAAATAATATACGCATAATTGATATCCCAGAGGAGGAAGAGAGAGGGAAAGGTGCTGAAGGGGTACTTGAAGAAATAATAGCTGAGAACTTCCCTGAACTGGGGAAGGAAAAAGGCATTGAAATCCAAGAGGCACAGAGAACTCCCTTCAGACGTGACTTGAATCGATCTTCTGCACGACATATCATAGTGAAACTGGCAAAATACAAGGATAAAGAGAAAATTCTGAAAGCAGCAAGGGGTAAACGTGCCCTCACATATAAAGGGAGACCTATACGACTCATGACTGATCTCTCTTTTGAAATTTGGCAGGCCAGAAAGAATTGGCACGAGACTTTCAGTGTGCTAGACAGAAAAAATATGCAGCCAAGAATCCTTTATCCAGCAAGTCTGTCATTTAGAATAGAAGGAGAGATAAAGGTCTTTCCAAACAAACAAAAACTGAAGGAATTTGTCACCACTAAACCAGCCCTACAAGAGATCCTAAGGGGGACCCTGTGAGACAAAGTCCCAGAGACATCACTACAAGCATAAAACATACAGACATCACAATGACTCTCAACCCGTATCTTTCTATAATAACACTGAATGTAAATGGATTAAATGCGCCAACCAAAAGACATAGGGTATCAGAATGGATAA
Source organism: Felis catus (assembly GCF_018350175.1). Taxonomy (NCBI): domain Eukaryota; kingdom Metazoa; phylum Chordata; class Mammalia; order Carnivora; family Felidae; genus Felis; species Felis catus. Next base: position 94,674,099 of record NC_058375.1, on the reverse strand, counting down.
AAAAAACAAGACCCATCTATTTGCTGTCTACAAGAGACTCATTTTAGACCTGAGGACACCTTTAGATTGAGAGTGAGGGGATGGAGAACTATTTATCATGCTACTGGAAGCCAAAAGAAAGCTGGAGTAGCCATACTTATATCAGACAAACTAGACTTTAAATTAAAGGCTGTAACAAGAGATGAAGAAGGACATTATATAATAGTTACAGGGTCTATCCATCAGGAAGAGCTAACAATTATAAATGTCTATGCGCCGAATACGGGAGCCCGCAAATATATAAAACAATTACTCATAAACATAAGCAACCTTATTGAGAAGAATGTGGTAATTGCAGGGGACTTTAACACCTCACTTACAGAAATGGATAGATCATCTAGACACACGGTCAATAAAGAAACAAGGGCCCTGAATAAGACATTGGATCAGATGGACTTGACAGATATATTTAGAACTCTGCATCCCAAAGCAACAGAATATACTTTCTTCTCGAGTGCACATGGAACATTCTCCAAGATAGATCATATACTGGGTCACAAAACAGCCCTTCATAAGTTTACAAGAATTGAAATTATACCATGCATACTTTCAGACCACAATGCTATGAAGCTTGAAATCAACCACAGAAAAAAGTCTGGAAAACCTCCAAAAGCATGGAGGTTAAAGAACGCCCTACTAAAGAATGAATGGGTCAACCAGGCAATTAGAGAAGAAATTAAAAAATATATGGAAACAAACGAAAATGAAAATACAACAATCCAAACGCTTTGGGACGCAGTGAAGGCAGTCCTGAGAGGAAAATACATTGCAATCCAGGCCTATCTCAAGAAACAAGAAAAATCCCAAATACAAAATCTAACAGCACACCTAAAGGAAATAGAAGCAGAACAGCAAAGGCAGCCTAAACCCAGCAGAAGAAGAGAAATAATAAAGATCAGAGCAGAAATAAACAATATAGAATCTAAAAAAAAACTGTAGAGCAGATCAACGAAACCAAGAGTTGGGTTTTGAAAAAATAAACAAAATTGACAAACCTCTAGCCAGGCTTCTCAAAAATAAAAGGGAGATGACCCAAATAGATAAAATCATGAATGAAAATGGAATTATTACAACCAATCCCTCAGAGATACAAACAATTATCAGGGAATACTATGAAAAATTATATGCCAACAAATTGGACAACCTGGAAGAAATGGACAAATTCCTGAACACCCACACTCTTCCAAAACTCAATCAGGAGGAAACAGAAAGCTTGAACAGACCCATAACCAGCGAAGAAATTGAATCGGTTATCAAAAATCTCCCAACAAATAAGAGTCCAGGACCAGATGGCTTCCCAGGGGAGTTCTACCAGACGTTTAAAGCAGAGATAATACCTATCCTTCTCAAGCTATTCCAAGAAATAGAAAGGGAAGGAAAACTTCCAGACTCATTCTATGAAGCCAGTATTACTTTGATTCCTAAACCAGACAGAGACCCAGTAAAAAAAGAGAACTACAGGCCAATATCCCTGATGAATATGGATGCAAAAATTCTCAATAAGATACTAGCAAATCGAATTCAACGGCATATAAAAACAATTATTCACCATGATCAAGTGGGATTCATTCCTGGGATGCAGGGCTGGTTCAACATTCGCAAATCAATCAACGTGATACATCACATTAACAAAAAAAAAAGAGAAGAACCATATGATCCTGTCAATCGATGCAGAAAAGGCCTTTGACAAAATCCATCACCCTTTCTTAATAAAAACCCTTGAGAAAGTCGCGATAGAAGGAACATACTTAAAGATCATAAAAGCCATTTATGAAAAGCCCACAGCTAACATCATCCTCAACGGGGAAAAACTGAGAGCTTTTTCCCTGAGATCAGGAACACGACAGAGATGCCCACTCTCACCGCTGTTGTTTAACATAGTGCTGGAAGTTCTAGCATCAGCAATCAGACAACAAAAGGAAATCAAAGGCATCCAAATTGGCAAAGATGAAGTCAAGCTTTCGCTTTTTGCTGATGACATGATATTATACATGGAAAATCCGATAGACTCCACCAAAAGTCTCCTAGAACTGATACATGAATTCAGCAAAGTTGCAGGATACAAAATCAATGTACAGAAATCAGTTGCATTCTTATACAGTAACAATGAAGCAACAGAAAGACAAATAAAGAAACTGATCCCATTCACAATTTTCACCAAGAAGCATAAAATACCTAGGAATAAATCTAACCAAAGATGTAAAGGATCTGTATGCTGAAAACTATAGAAAGCTTATGAAGGTAATTGAAGAAGATTTAAAGAAATGGAAAGACATTCCCTGCTCATGGATTGGAAGAATAAATATTGTCAAAATGTCAATACTACCCAAAGCTATCTACACATTCAATGCAATCCCAATCAAAATTGCACCAGCATTCTTCTCAAAACTAGAACAAGCAATCCTAAAATTCATATGGAACCACAAAAGGCCCCGAATAGCCACAGTAATTTTGAAGAAGAAGACCAAAGCAGGAGGCATCACAATCCCAGACTTCAGCCTCTACTACAAAGCTGTAATCATCAAGACAGCATGGTATTGGCACAAAAACAGACACATAGACCAATGGAATAGAATAGAAACCCCAGAACTAGACCCACAAACGTATGGCCAACTCATCTTTGACAAAGCAGGAAAGAACATCCAATGGAAAAAAGACAGTCTCTTTAACAAATGGTGCTGGGAGAACTGGACAGCAACATGCAGAAGGTTGAAACTAGACCACTTTCTCACACCATTCACAAAAATAAACTCAAAATGGATAAAGGACCTGAATGTGAGGCAGGAAGCCATCAAAACCCTAGAGGAGAAAGAAGGAAAAGACCTCTCTGACCTCAGCCGTAGCAATCTCTTACTCGACACATCCCCAAAGGCAAGGGAATTAAAAGCAAAAGTGAATTACTGGGACCTTATGAAGATAAAAAGCTTCTGCACAGCAAAGGAAACAACCAACAAAACTAAAAGGCAACCAACGGAATGGGAAAAGATATTTGCAAATGACATATCGGACAAAGGGCTAGTATCCAAAATCTATAAAGAGCTCACCAAACTCTACACCTGAAAAACAAATAACCCAGTGAAGAAATGGGCAGAAAACATGAATAGACACTTCTCTAAAGAAGACATCCGGATGGCCAACAGGCACATGAAAAGATGTTCAGCGTCGCTCCTCATCAGGGAAATACAAATCAAAACCACACTCAGGTATCACGTCACGCCAGTCAGAGTGGCCAAAATGAACAAATCAGGAGACTATAGATGCTGGAGAGGATGTGGAGAAACGGGAACCTTCTTGCACTGTTGGTGGGAATGCAAATTGGTGCAGCCGCTCTGGAAAGCAGTGTGGAGGTTCCTCAGAAAATTAAAAATAGACCTACCCTATGACCCAGCAGTAGCACTGCTAGGAATTTACCCAAGGGATACAGGAGTACTGATGCATAGGGGCACTTGTACCCCAATGTTCATAGCAGCACTCTCAACAATAGCCAAATTATGGAAAGAGCCTAAATGTCCATCAACTGATGAATGGATAAAGAAATTGTGGTTTATATACACAATGGAATACTACGTGGCAATGAGAAAAAATGAAATATGGCCCTTTGTAGCAACGTGGATGGAACTGGAGAGTGTGATGCTAAGTGAAATAAGCCATACAGAGAAAGACAGATACCATATGTTTTCACTCTTATGTGGATCCTGAGAAACTTAACAGGAACCCATGGGGGAGGGGAAGGAAAAAAAAAAAAAGAGGTTAGAGTGGGAGAGAGCCACAGCATAAGAGACTGTTAAAACCTGAGAACAAACTGAGGGTTGATGGGGGGTGGGAGGGAGGAGAGGGTGGGTGATGGGTATTGAGGAGGGCACCTTTTGGGATGAGCACTGGGTGTTGTATGGAAACCAATTTGTCAATAAATTTCATATATAAAAAAATAAATAAAAATGGGTAGGACCACATCTCTAAAAAAATAAATAAATAAATAAATAAATAAATAAATAAATAAATAAATAAATAAATAAAATTAAAAAAAAAAGAAAGGAACAGAGAAAATCTTTAGAAACAATGTCAAAACGGGTAATAAACTGACACTAAATACATATGTATCAATAATTACTCTGAATATAAATGGACTAATTCTCCAATCAAAAAACATAGGGTGTCAGAATGGATAAAAACAACAAGACACGTCTATATGCTTCCTCCAAAAGATTCAGTTTAGACCTAAAGTGTCCTGCAGATTGAAAGGGAGGGCATGGAGAAATATTTATCATGCAAAGAAATATCAAAAGAAAGCCAGAGTAGCAATACTTATATCAGGCAACATAGATTTTAAGCCAAAGACTGTAACAAGAGATGGAGAATGGCACTATATCATAATAAAGGGTACTATCCAACAGGAATATCCAACAATTGTAAATACTTATTCCCCAACTTTGAAGCATGAAAATATATAAAATAATTAATACCAAGCATAAAGGTACTCCTTGATAATAATACAATAATAGTAGGGGACTTTAACACCCCATTTACATCAACAAACAGATCATCTAAACAGAAAATCAACAAAGAATCAATGGCTTTGAATGACTCACTGGGCCAGATGGAGTTACCAGATATATCCCATCCTAAAACAGCAGAATATACATTCTTTTCAAGTGCTCATGGATCATTCTCCAGAATATATCACATATTTAGGTCACAAATCAGGCTTCAACAAATACAAAAAGATTGAGATAGATCATACCATTTATACTTTCTGACCACAACGATATGAAACTTGAAGTCAACCACAAGAAAAAATTTAGAAGGGCCACAAATAATGGAAGTTAAATAACATGCAACTAAACAATCAATGCGTCAACCAGGAAATCAAAGAGGAAATTTTTAAAAAACAAGGAAACAAATAAAAAGGAAAACATGGCAGTCCAAAACCTTTGGGATGTAGCAAAAACAGTCATAAGAGGGAAGAATATAGCAATAAAGACCTATTTCAAGAAGCAAGAAATATCTCAAATAAACAACCTAACTTTACACCTAAAAGAGAAGAAGAACAACAAACAAGTCTAAAGCCAGCAGAAGAAGGGAAATAATAAAAAAAATAAATGATATAGAAGCTATAAAAACAGAAGAACAGATCAAAGAAACCAGTAGCTGGTTCTTTGAAAAAAATAATAAAATTGATAAACTCCTAGCCAAAGTTATGAAAAAGAAAAGCGAAAGGACCTAATTAAATAAAATCACAAGTGAGAGAGGAGAAATAACAACCAACAACATGGAAATACAAAAAATTACAAGAGAATTTTATGAGAAACAGTACGTCAACAAATTGGACAACCCAGAAGAAATGGATCAATTCCTAGAAGCACATAAACTGCCAAAACTGAAACACCAAGAAATAGAAAATGTAAACAGACTGATATCCAGTAGAGAAATGGAATCGGTAAACAAAAATCTCCCAACAAACAAGAGTCCAAGACCAGGTGGCTTCATAGGTAAATTCTACTAATCATTTAAAGAAAAGATAATATCTATTCTTTCCAAATTATTCTTGAAAGTAGAAATTGAGGGAGAAATTCTAAATTCATTCTATGAGGCCAGCATTACCATGATCCCAAACCCAGAGAAAGATTCCACTAAAAAAAAAGAACTACAGTCAATATCTTTGATAAACATGGATGCAATAATTCTCAATAAAATATGTACAAACCAGGTCCAACAATACACTAAAAGAATCATTTACCCTAGAGTGGAATTTATTCCTGGGCTGCAAGTATGGTTCAATATTCACAAATCAACGTGATACACCCCACTAATAATAATAATAAAAGATAAGAACCATATGATTATTTCAACAGATACAGAAAAAGCATTTGGCAAAGTACAACATCATTCATGGTAAAAAAAAAAAAAAGTCCTCAACAAAATGAGGTTACAGGGAAGATACCTCAACAAAATGAAGGCCATATATGAAAAATCCACAGCTAATATCCTCAGTAGGGAAAAACTGAGAACTTTTCTTCTATGGTAGGGAACAATACAGAGATGTCCACTTATTCAATATAAGACTAGAAGTCCTAGACACAGCAATCAGACACCAAAAAAATAAGTAAGTAAATAAATAAATAAATAAAAGGCATCCAAATAAGCAAGGAAGAAATTAAATTTAACTATTTGCAGATGACATGATATTCTATATAGAAAGCCCAAAAGACTTCATCAAAAAACAGCTAGAACTGATACATGAATTCGGTGGAATTACAGGATACAAAATCAACACACAGAAATCTGTCTCATTTCTATACATCAATAATGAAGCAGCAAAAGAGAAATCAAGGAATCGATCCCATTTACAACTGCAACAAAACCAATAAGATACCTGGGAATAAACTTAACCAAAGAGGTGAAAGGCCTATACTCTGAAAACCATAAACATTGATAAAAGAAATTAAAGATGACACAAAGAAATGGAAAAACATTCTTTCTCATGGATCAGAAGAGCAAATATTTTTTAAATGTCTACATCACCCAAAGCACACATTTCTTGCTATCCCTATCAAAATACCACCAGCATATTTTACAGAGCTAGAACAAACAATCCTAACATTTGTATGGAACCACAAAAGACCCCAAAGAGTCAAAGCAATTTTGAAAAAGAAAATCAAAGCTGGAAGCATCAGAATTCTGGACTTTAAGTTATATTACAAAGCTGTAGTAATCGAGACAGTATGCTACTGGCACAAAAACAAACACATATATCAGTGGCACATAATAGAAAACCCGGAAATGAACCCACAAGTATTTGGTCAGTTAATCTTAAACAAATCCAAATTTGAAATAAGAAAACATTTTCATTCACTATAGCACCAAAATTAATAAAATTCTCAGGAATAAATTTAACAAAAGAAGTACAGACTTAGGCTCTTAAAATTACAGAACAGTGTTGAAATCAATTAAAAATGATCTGAATAAATGTAAACACATTAACATATTCCTAGATTGAAAGCAAAGATTGTAAGAAGTAAATACTTCTCAAATAAATCTGCAGTTTCATTGTAGTCCATAGAGAAATCTTAGCTGACTTCCTTGTACAAATTGAAAAGCCAATTCTAAAATTCACAATGAATTTTAAAGAGACTTAGAACAGCCAAAATAATCCTGAATAAGAAGAATCAAGTAGGAAGAGTCATACCTGCTGATTTTAAAACTTCCTACAAAACAATGAAGTGATGGAAGAAGATATACAAATATATCAATGAAACAAATGATGGAAATAAACCCATACATCTATAGTCAACAGATCTTTGACAAGGATACAAGTCTATCTCTAGGGAAAGAATATTTTTGATAAGTGGTAATGACAACTGACCAATCACATGGGAAAGAATGAAGTTGAATACTTTCCTTACTCCACGTACAAAATCATCTGAAAATGAACCAAAGACCTAAATGTAACTAAATATAACTAAACTAAAACTCTTAGAAAGCTATGTAGGATTAAACCTTCATGATCTTAGATTTGGCAAAAGATTCTCTTTTTTTAATGTTTATTTTTGAGAGAGATTGAGAGAGAAAGCACACGCACAAGCCGGGGAGGGGCAGAGAGAGAGGGAGACACAGAATCTGAAGCAGGCTCCAGGCTCTGAACTGTCAGCACAGAGCCCGACACAGAGGCTTGAACTCACAAACCATGAGATCATGACCTGAGCTGAAGTTGGACACTTAACTGACTGAACCACCCAGGCGACCCCCACTTTTTTTTAATGTGACAAAAGATTCTTAAATATGACACCAAAAGCAAGAACAGAAAATAGATAAGTTGGATGTCATCAAAATTAAAAGCTTTGGGCATTGCATTAGGGTTCTAGGATTACTATAACAAATACCACAGACTGGGTGGTTTAAACAATAGAAATTTATTTTCTCTGGAGGCTAGAAGTTCAAGATCAAGGCACCTGCAGGGTTAGTTTTCTCTGAGGCCTCTCTTGGCTTGTACATGGCCACCCTCCTGCTGCCACTGTGAGCACATGATCATGGTGTTTCCTTCTCGTAGGGACACATGTCATGTGATTATGGCCCCATTATCTAATAGCTTCTTTTAACTTAATTACCTCTTTAAATACCTTATTTTGATTATATTTGTGGGTACTGGAGTTTGGGATTCCATCATATGCATTTTGAGGGACACAGTTCAGCTCATTACATGCATTAAAGTACACTATCAAGAAAGTGAAAAAAACTACCCACAGAATAGGAGAAAATATTTCCAAATCATATATCTGATAAACACGTTGCATCTAGAATGTATAAAGAATTCTTCTAACTCAATAATAAAAAGACAAATGATCCAATTTAGAAATGGACAAAGAGGGGTGCCTTGGTGGCTTAGTCAGTTAAATGTCTGATTTTGGCTCAGGTCATGATCTCATGGTTCATGGGTTCAAGCCCCCCATCAGGCTCTATGCTAACAGCTCAGAACCTGGGACCTACTTTGGATTCTGTGTCTCCTTCTCTCTCTGCCCCTCCTCCACTCACACTCTCTCTCAAAAATAAATGAACATTAAAAAAATTTTAATAAAAAATAAACATTAAATATTTTTAAATAAAAAAAAGAAATGGACAAAGGGTCTCAATACACATTTATCCAAGGAAGGTATGTATATGACCAATAAGTATATGAAAAGATGTTTGACATCATTTGTCACCCAGGAAATACAAATCAAAACCACAGTAAGATGCAACTTCATACTCTCTAGGATGGCTAAAACCAATAAGTCACATAATAAAAAATGTTGGTAACAGTACAAAAAATCAAAACCCTTATACATGGCTTGTGGGACTGCAAAATAGTTCAGTCATTTTGGAAAACTGGCATTTACTCAAATGATTAAACATAGACTTAGCATATGACCCAGCAGTTTCACTCCTAGGCAGATATCTATGGGAAATGAAAACATATGTCCACACAGAAATTTGCACATGAATAAAGCAGCGTTATCCCTACTGGCATTATTCTTAATTATTCCAAGATGTAAAACCAACCCAAATGTGTGTCAACTGATGAATGGATAAATCGAATGTATCAATGGATAAACCGTGTATCCAGTGGAATATCATTTGGCCACAAAAAGGAATGCAGTACTGTTACATGCTACAACTGGATGCATTGGGAAAATATGGTAAGTAAAAGAAGGCAATCAGAAAATATAATGGTAAGTAACTCCAGTCTCTAAGCCCCACTGGTCACAAGTACTCACCCAAATAAGCCCCTCTCATTTTCCCAGCCAATGAATTTGGGGAAGTGTTCTCCTTGTGTATTCCCCTGTGTGCTCCTCTCTTTATTGCCTTTCTCTGCAACCATGGCTCCTTCCTCTCTGCAGCACCTGCAGTCCATTTCTGTTCCTAATCATGTCTCCCTCTTCCTACCTTCCTTGATGTGCCATTTTCTCTCCTTTCAGTTGTGGAGATTGTTCTGTCAGTCTTTAGATTGATTTCTGGGGTATTTAGAATGATTTGATAGTCACTAGTTGTGTTCACAGGTCTAGACAAGCCTAAGGTCTTCCTACTATGTCACCATCTTAGCCCCTTCCTATTCCATACACTTAAAATTTATATAGTTTATTGTATATTAGTAGTACTTTGAAAATTTCTTACTTTTATGAAAAAATTCTTTGTTTTAAAAATCAAATTCTCTAAAAAGAAATGCAACTTAAAGGACTCAACAGTAAAGAAATAAATTTCCAAGAAACATGATCTCACATTCAGAAATCTTATTCAGAAAAATGGATAGCAGAATAAGTCCCTCAAAGATTTTAGATGCTGATGTAATCTGAATCAAGGTATGAAAGGAATATGTTCACTCTGTTTATAAAGTTAAAGTTAGAAAACATAAACATGTATTAAAAAGCCATAGACCAACAATTGAAAAGGAGCTGGATATCCTAGGAAAGAAAAATAAATATTGAAATTAAAGAACCAGTGGGTTGTCTTGAGAAAACTTCTAGTTCTGACCAGGATAGAGTAGATTATATTTTACTAAACCTGTTTCATGTAAACATACGTGTGTGTGTGTGTGTGTGTGTGTGTGTGTGTGTGTGTACACAGTAAACAGCCTATATAAAACAAAAATTTAAAGGCATTGGAGAACAAACAATGGAGTCAGGAATTAAAGAACTATGCTTCTTGTTAGGAAAAAAAAAAGCATGTAAGGAGAGATTCATATGTATTCTGACCAGTTTCCTGACAGCTTTTTCCAACATAGGGACTGCAGTTGAAAGTATAAAACACAGTCATTTTAGAATGAACAGCAGAGATCAAAGTTCAGAGATGCCATGTGTCTGGGATTTAAGAAAATTTCTACAGGGAATAAACCATAGAGAAAGAATTCCAGCTACAAATTCACATTGGCCACATCCTTAGCTATGCATACAAAGGGCAGAAATACAATGAATTAATCAGAAAACAGCAGCTGAGGGATTAACAAACTGAGCACAAGTTTCAGCAGCCATGTTTTACTGATAAGACAGATGTTGGAGTTCAAAGCTTGCTATGTGAAAGGGTTTTGATAAGCATTAGAGCTTTCAGTTAAGATTCCACAATGGACACACCCTAGAAATATGGACCATGCCATAGCAATAATAATAAAAACTGAAATAGACTAGTCCTAACATAGTCTCAAACAAACCCTCTAAAGGATTAATATGGTCTATTGGTACTCTTACTGCTGTCCAGAAAAAAGCTTTATCCTTAAACATGTTTAACATAAATGTCCATCATTCAACAAAAAAAATCATAAGACATCTTATAAAACAGCAGAAATTGACAAAAACAAGAATAGACAGTAAAACAAACTCTGAAATGAGTTAGATTGGGAATTAACAAACAGTATTTTATTTTGTTTTGTTTTGTTTTGTTTTGTTTTGTTTTGTTTTATTTATTTTATTTTATTTTATTTTATTATTTTACTTTATTGTATTTTATTTTATTATTTTATTTTATTTTAAGGCTTATTTATTTATTTTGAGGGAGACAAAGACAGCACAAGTGGGGGAGGGGCAGAGAGAGAGGGAGATTGAGAATCCCAAGCAGATTCTGCACTGCCAGCAGACAGCCCAATGTAGGGCTTGAACTCATGAAACTGTGAGATCATGACCTGAGCCCAAACCAAGGGTCAAACGCTTAACCAGATAAGCCACCCAGGAACCCCTAACACATGGTATTTCAAAGTATAATTAATAAACACATGAATATAATTTTTAAAACAGAAAACTTTATATTAGGGATATGAAATATAAAAAACAATGAAAATGGAAGTTCTACAACTGAAACTACTAAATTGAAAGTAATAGTTTCATAGACTGGTAACATAGTTTATTAGACATCATTGTACAGAGGATTGGTAAACTGGAAAATAAGAGAGAAGAAAATATTTCGAATCAAGCATGCAGAAAATAAAAAATAATGAATATTGAATAGATCATAGGAGACATATGGGACATTGGTAAAAGTTCTACCATAAGTGTAATTGAAATATAGAAATGTGTATAGGGGGCATGGCAGAGACAGAAGGAAGGGAAGATAAAGAAAGGAAAAGAGACAGAAGGAGAGAGAGGGGGAAAGACAAAGAAGCAATATTTCAAAAAATATTGGTGGAGAATTTTCCAAAATTAATTACAGTTGTTAAAATACAGGTTCAAGAATCCCTATACATCCTAAATAAGATAAATCCAAGAAAAGCACACCTAGGGTCTAAGATTTCAAGTTCACCTACCATTTCTTCTAAAATCTCTAATTCTCCATTAATCCAACCCAGTGTATTTTTCTATTTCAGCATTGTAACTCTTCTCTGGAAATTTTTATTTGGATTTTTAAAATATCTTCTATGTCTTTACTTAACTTTTTGAACAAATGGTATACGTTTATAATATTTATATTAATATCTTTCTTTGTTAATTCTAACATCCAGGTCAGTTTTGCTTGGTTGATTATTCTCATTACAGATTGTATTTTATGGTCTCTTTGTATGCCTACTATTTTGGATTGGATTCTAACATTGGGGCCATTGCCTTGTGGGTGTTGGACATTTTCGTATTGCTACACATTTACTTGAATTTTGCTCTGGGATACAGTCATTTTACTTGGAAACAGTTTGATTTGAGGTCTTGTTTTTATAAGTAATTAGGTGGATCTGGAGTGTAGAAGTACCCTAAAAAAGTATGAATTTTTTCAGTCTAGATGTGGGAACGGGCACTATTTCCAGCCCTGTGTGGGTGTCAGGTGGCCTTTCCTCTATTCCTTTTGGATGTTTTTTTTTTTAATTTTTATTATTTTTTACTAAAATTTTTTTAAGTTTATTTATTTACTTTGAGAGAGACAGAGACAGCGTGAGTGGAGGAGGGGCAGAGAGAGAGGGGGAGACAGAGAATCCCAAGCAGGCTCCACACTGTGATAGCCCAATGCCGGGCTCGAACTCACAAAGCCCCAAGATCATGACCTGAGCCAAAACCAAGAGTCAGATGCTTAACCAACGGAACCCTCAGGTACCCCGTTTTGGATGGTTCTTTATCCAGCTTTGTATTGTTTCCTTACAGGTATGTGCTTAGCAGTATTCTACTGAATATTCAAGAGAGACTGTCAGCAGATCTCTGTGGTTCTCATATGCAGTTCTTCCCCCTCTCTGAAAGTCTATCCTGTCAATTCAAGCTGCCTTTTTCCCTGGAGTCTCAGCTTCATTTTCTCAACTCAGCTAGTTTGCCATGTTCTGCCTCAGTTTCAGTTTTCTGAGCTGTGGTCTGTAAACTCTCTCAAAGCAGTATCCTAAGAATTACCTCATTTGCTACTCATCTTTCAAGGATCACAATCTGTTGTGGATGAAATATTTGTTTTCCCCAAAACTCATATATTGAAACCCTACCAACAACCCTCTCCAATGTGATGGTATTAGAAGATGGGGACTTTGGGAGTTAACTATTATTGGAAGAAGGCATGTAGGTAAGTCCTCATGAATGTGATTTGTGTCCTTAAAAGAGTTAAGACTGAGCTTGCTTCTTTTCTCTAATCTCTTCAATATGAAGATACAATGAGAAGTCAATAGTCTGTAACTCAGAAGATGGTGCTTACTAGAATCTGACCTGCTGGAATCCTGATATTGGACTTCCAGCCTCCAGAACTATGAATAATACATTATTGTTGTTGTTTATAAGCCACCGATTTTATGGTATTTTGTTATAAACAGCCTGTGCTGACTAAAGTATTGTTCTTCATTGCCTGACTCCAGTGTCTTGAAAAGTGTTGTTTCATGTGTTGTTGTCTGATTGTTATTATTGTTCCTTGAAATTGCAGGACAAATCCAGTCCTTGTTACTCTGTCTTGTCTAGAAGTGGCTTTCCAAAGGTTTTCGATTATTTTTGGAGGTTTGGCATAACATGACACATATATTCCTAAAAATCACCACACTATGCAATATTATGCAATAAAAATCCATTATGCTCATGGGAAAATGAGGTTAGGACCACAACACCAAAAACTTCTGAGATATTAAACAAAAAGATAGGGAACCAAATAAAAATGGAAGTACAGTTTTTAACATGTTAAATGGTTAATAAATATATAAATACTGTAATACACATGGCACTTTGTTTTGTAAAAGACCTGAGATTGATTGTGGGAGTGCATGTTCATTCTCCTGCAAGCCTGACCATCTCCTGCCCCCAAAGTGCTGCATAGGTGAGGAAGAGAACAAAAGAGATTTTTTTTCCAGGAGAGATTTTTATAAAAGAAAGAAATTGGAGATAAAGAAAGAGAAATAATGGAGTAATGGGGAACATGGAGAAAAAAGTACAAATTGGCTGACAGGAAAGAGGAGAAAACTAAAAAGAGAATGTGTGGGGGTTGAGCAGTCAAGATGGACATCTGAAAATCTGCAATTTGTGAAGTATTGTGAAGTCTGGAAAGAGGGTTATCTGATGTAAGATGGACAGTTGTAATAACAGATGTGGATGTGCATGAATCATTTCTCTTGAGGTATGTGAGAGCATGTGTTTTATGTCTTACACCTCTTAGTTCAGCTGGGTACAGTCTTATACTCACCTAGTGTTTCTTAGGTATTAAACTGTGTTTAAGGAAATACAAAAAACATATCATGCTCAAATTCTTCCATAGTGTGTGAATTGTATAGGAATAAATCATGTGTTCAGAATAAACATTATAGAAAAATAACTGTACTTTTCTTATTTTTTCAATATTTTATGGAATTGTTTTTCTTATTATTTTAGTATTTAATTAAAAATATTTTAAGTTTATGTCTTAGAGTAAAAAATTCTTTTTGTGTGTGTGTGTTTCCAGTTTTTATTTAATTTCTAGTTGGTTAACATATAGTGTAATATTCGTTTCAGGAGTAGAATTTAGTGATTTATCACTTACATATAACACCCAGTGCTCATCCCAAGTGCTCTCCTTAATACGCGTCACCCATTTAACCCATCACCCTGTGCACTTCCCTTCCAGCAAACCTCAGTTTATTCTCTATAATTAAGAGTTTCTTATGGTTTGCATCCCTCTCTTTTTTCTACTTTCCCCTATGTTAATCTGTTTTGTTTCTTAAATCCTACATATGAGTGAAATCATATGCTATTTGTCTTTCTCTGACTGACTTATTTTGCTTAGCATAATACACTCTAATTCCATCCATGTTGTTGCAAATGGCAAGATTTCATTCTTTTTGACGGCTGAGTAATATTCAGTTATGTATATAATACATATTATATACATATTATATTTATGATACATGTATATAATACATATTTTATATATATATATATATATATATATATATATATATATATATATATATATATAGGCACCACATCTTATTTCTATATTTAGCTATCATTGATAATGCAGCTGTAAGCATCAGGGTGCATATGCCCCTTTGAATCAGAGTTTCTGTATCCTTTGGATAAACATCTAGTAGTGCAAAAATTCTTATGAAGCTTTGTATGTCATATTAAATGACATTTTTACTGTATATAAATTTCTTGGTTATTTCAGAAAATTGTCCAAAAATGTTAAAGTGAAAAAAAAAAGATTGAAAACAGAGAGGGAGGCAAACCATAAGAGACTTCAATACAGAGAACAGAATTTCTGGGTTGGTGGACACATGGAGGTTTGGGGAGAGAGGCGTACCTGGAGAGGCGATAGAAGCACCCTTCCCCACACCTGGCCCTCTGAATCTCCTCATCTGGCTGGTCCTGAATTATATCCTATTACAATCCACCCATGATCTAGATCCAGTCAGGGATCTCACATTACATGCTTGTCATGGCTGCTTACTCTTCTCTTGTGTGGGTAAGGTCCTACATCTTTCCTGATCTTTTGTGACCTGAATACTAGAGAAGAATAACGGCTTCATGCCCAGCATGGAGCCAAATGCAGGGCTTGAACTCAAGAACCTTAGATCAAGACCTGAGCTGAGATCAAGACTAATATGCTTGAGGAGGGAAGAGTTCAGATGACAGAGATGAGACCCTGAGCTTGTCTCCTCCCTGAAATGCAGCTACATCAGCATCAAACCATTTTGAACACCTAGGAAACTTATCTGAGGACTAATGCAACAATCTGCATACTTGGAGCCAGAGAAAATGGCAGGTATGCAGTGTGGAAAGATGACTTGGGGGAGAGAAAAGCTGAAGAGCCCCAGAGGGTAGAGAGCCATTTTCCTGGAGAGAGGACAGAAAGAGAAAGAGAAAGGGGGAGAGTTCAGCACATCAGGATTGTGCAAGAAAAGCACCCCCCTCCCCGAAAGTAGCTGGAGAGAAAGAAAGAGAACGTGAAAACACTCGCAGGGGACTGGATAGAGAGAAAGAAGAGGATTTCGATACCACCAGGATTCTATAAACTGTGGAGCACAGAGTCTAAAATTTCAGAGCTCAGTGCCTGACGGTGCTCTAGTGAGAAAGTAGGATGAATCCCAGAAGCAGGCAGCGTGGCCTGATGGGGTCCGTGTGCCACAAGGAGAATCAGTTCTCCTGATTGAAGTGCATTTGGTACCGGCCCTATGGCTTCCCAGTGGGCAAAAGTCCTGGAGGACCCTGGAGAGCAGCCATGTTTACCGATATTGGAACAAAGACACTGGAGTACAGCAAAACCTGGCGCCAGCTGTATGTTGTGATTTGCCATAAACTCTGGACCTCTGCCACAGTGTTATTGTGCTAATGTTTTCCAGGACAAGCCGGCACCCGGCCATTGTCCAGCGAGACACTCCCCCAGAGATTTGGTGCAGGTCCAAGCTGCAGAGCTCTCTGAGGTGTGGGGTTATGAAACACAGTCCCATCTGAGATAAAACTCTGGAGGGATATGCCACCTGGCAGGTGGACAGCTTGGACATGGACAGGGTAGAGGCAGGGAGCAGACAGAGGCCTGAGACAAAGGAGGGATGCTTGATCGCAGGTTGGTGAGGGCATGGGGTTCCTGCACCAGAGACTAGGGATCTGTGTGAAACCAATTTCACTTCTAGTGCTCACATGCATGTGTGCATGTACACAGATCAGCCCCAGTGAGCTAAGCAGCGCCACCAAATGAAGAACAGAGCCATTACACCAAACCTCACCCACCTATGCTCTCCAGGCACATTCCCCAGAAGACCAGCACAAATCCCCTCCACCTGCTTATTTGTCTACAGACTATAAAGTGTGTGCTGCAAAGTTTCTGTGCTAGAGGAAACTGGCTGTAACTTCATTCAGGTTTCATTCTGTTTGCAGATTTACTTATTTGTTTTCTTTGCTTCTGGTTCTGTGTAGGTTATTTTCTGTTTTACTTTACTTCTTTTTCTTGGATACAGAAAGAGCAAATATTTCTATTTTTAATTTTTATTCTCTTTTATTAAATTTTTACTTAAAAATTTTAAAACTTTTTTCCCTTCTCTTTTTTCTCTATTCTATCAACCTTCTCTCAACAAGCAGATGGAAACATCCCCTAGGATCTAGCTTCCTTTATTTGATTTTTTGTTTTGTTTTTAATTTTTTAATTTTTACTTTTTATCTTATTTTTTCTTCCTCCAAAATGACAAGATGGAAGAATTCACTCCAAAAGAAAGAATAGGAAGAAATGATTCCCAGGGATGTAATCAACACAGATATAAGTAAGAAGTCTGAACTAGAATTTAAAATGACTCTTATAAGAATACTAGCTGGCAATATCATTTTTAATGCTTGCTCATGTGGTGGGCCAACTCCAAGATGGCCTCCAATTATCTCACCTTCTAGTATTTACACTCTTGGGTAATCGTCTCCTTTTGAGTATACGGTGGCCTAGTGTCTTTCTTCTAACCAAAAGAATTCATTAAAGGTGATGAGATATCACTTCTCTGTTTATGCTAAGTAAGATTATGAACTTCATCTTGCTATGAGACTCTTCCTGGTTGGCTTTGATAAAGCAAGCTGACAAATTTGGGAGGCCTTGAGGTCCTATGAGTTTTCAGCACATAAAGACTCCATCCAGTGTGCCTGGGTGGCTCAGTCGGTTAAGCATCCGACTTCAGCTCAGGCAATGATCTCGTAGTTCACGAGTTTGAGCCCCACACTTGGCTCTGTGCTGACAGCTCAGAACCTGGATCTTCCTTCAGATTCTCTCTCTCTCTCTCTCTCTCTCTCTCTCTCTCTCTCTCTCTCAAATAAATAAATAAACATTAAAAAAAGAAATTCTACTTCTGAAACATTATTATGTTAAATATGTTAAATATTGTTAAATAACTTGGATTTGAATTTAAAAAAATAAGAAGACTTGTGTTCTTTCAGTGAAATGTTGGACATTCTCTGGAAGACATTTGGGGATTATTAGATTCTACAGGGTTTTCACTTTCCATTACCTTTGGTCAATTTTTCAACTCTTTAGTGATATAAGTTTGTGGGGTTTTTTTCCAAATTTTTATTTAAATTCTAGTTTGTTGGGGTGCCTGGGTGGCTCAGTTGGTTAAGCATGCATCCAAATCTCTGCAGTAAGAGACAACCAAACTCCAGTATGACTTTTAGCAACATAAAACTGTGTCCCTAGGATGACCCTCACTACCCCTTAAAATAAATGCCTTCCTGATAAAGCTCAATATTGCCGGGAGAATTTACTGTCTTTTCTAACCAACCCCTAATGATAGGTCCCTGCCCTCTCTCTTACAGCATTTTATAAAACAGGCTTACAGGGGCGCCTGGGTGGCTCAGTCAGTGGGGTGCCTGACTTAGGCTTAGGTCATGATCTCACAGCTTGTGAGTTTGAGCCCCACATCAGGCTCTGGGCTGACAGCTCAGAGCCTGGAGCCTGCCTTGGATTCTGTGTCTCCCTCTCTCTCTCTCTCTGACCCTTCCCCACTCACACTCTGTCTCTCTCTCAAAAGTAAATAAACATTTAAAAAAATTAAAAAATAAATAAAACAGGCTTATAATTATGAGTCCTTCCTCTGTCTCTTTGAGACGTATATGTATCTCCTACAACTCAGATGTGTCTTTTTCAAGGACCTGAAAGTAATTGCTTTGAAATATATTTGTCAGGAAGTATAGGGCCCCTGTCTCCCAGTCTCTGTGGGAGCACAGAATTCTAACTTTTATCATTTCCAGCTAGCAGACACAGCTGGCCTAATTACATTTACACTGATCAACCTTTTGTAATTTTTCACTTCATTGAATCTACTTGAGCCCTCCTTCATCCCTCCCCAACTCTTCTTTAAAACAACCAGTCACTTCTGCACAAGTTGGAATGGGGTTTAGAGCTTTCCTCTACTGTTAATAGTTACTAAATAAAATCTGTTTTGATAGCCCACGTAGCAAGGAACTGAGAAAAACCTGTGGCAAAACAACCAGCAAGAAAGTGAGGTCATTAGTCCAACAGCCACAAGAACTGAATTCCACCAACCACATGAGCTTAAATATGGATTTTTGACTAGTTGACTCATGTGAACACGAGACCCCAGCCCTGGAAAACATCTGGATTGCAGCCCTGTGACAGGCCTTAAAACAGGGAACTCAGCTAAGCTGTGCCTGGACTCCTGACCCACAAAAAATTGGGAGATAATAAACGTGTGGGAATTTTTTAGCTGCTAAATTTGTGGTAATTTGTTACATAGCATTACATAACTAACGTATTCTTCCTTTTGGAAGCATTTAGGACATTCTCTTTCTTTTTGATAGTGTTAATCTTAATATCACTATTATTATACATTTTTTAAATCTCCCTTACTCATTTCTTTTTTAAATTTTTTAATGTTTATTTTTGAAAGAGAGAGTGCAGTTTCCTATTACTTTAATTTTCCTTATAATCTTAATTTGATTGACAGTGCATATTTAAATTTTTGGTCTGGGGCACCTGGTGGCCCAGTTGGTTAAGAGTCCAACTCTTGATTTTGTCTCAGGTCAGGATCTCATGGTTCATTAGATCAAGACCTGCATTGGGCTCTGCACTGTCAGTGTAGAGCCTGCTTAGGATTCTCTCCCTCTTTCTTTGCTCCTCCACGTGTACTGTTTCTCTCTCAAAGTAAATAATAAGTAAACATTTTAAAAAATCCTTTAAAAAATAAAATAAACGTTTGGTTTGTTTTTGTAACTGTTCTTCAGATTGTATTGTGTTTCAATAATTCCATCTGCTTTCTTCTGATAGAATTGTACTCCTTCAGTTTTTAGTTACTTTGGTTTGTGATGTCATGTTCTCCTCTTGGTTTGGGCTGCTTTACCTGGTAATGTGTTTTGGGCAAGGGCCAAAGACCTGACCCTTATCTATGTCATTTTCTATTATAATTAAGGAAGGAGTAGGTGGGTTGAGCTCTAGGACACAGAACTCCAGGGATCCTCAAACCACTTAATTAGTCCCACTTGCTGCCTCCCTACAAACCAACTCCTCCAGTCAAGGTATTATTGGACTTAAAGAAGGTGTAATTTTGGAGGAGCTATGTCCCTAGTCTGTGATCTGTCTTAGGATTTCGAGGAAGAAAGATATAGTGAAATGAGCACCTGCCTCTCCGAGTAAAATTAATTTTATTCAATGCCTCACCTCAGCAGTGTTGTTTTGCTGACTTACCCAGAGATCTGGGTTACTACCTTAAGTTTCTTCTGAGTAGACTGACATAGATTGTCCCTAGGCAATGTGGGAGAGAGACAATAGAAATAATTTAAAGCTTCCTTTCTCCAACCTGTTCTTTCACTGTGTCCTCTAACTGTGCTCCACCCCAGACTGTGACTACCTTCTTCCCTTGCCACACACAATCATTGTTTTAAGACAGCTTTCAGCTCCCTCAGTTTTCAAAATTTGTCTTAGTTCTTAAAATGTTTGCCTTTTATAATTTAGATAAAGGAACTAGCAGCTAATGGTAGTTCATCATTGTAAAAGGATTCAGTAAGTGTTGTATTATAATTTCCATTCATAGTACTTGCAAACAAAAATCTCTGTCATATTTATAGTTATTTTCCCTTTTTATTCTGCACTTTGCTTACTTGTATTTTTTCATTTTGCTTGATCACTCTTGCTAACAGTTTATCTCTATCATTGATCTGATTAAAGAACAAGTCCTGGTCTTGTGAATTTAATGATTTTTTTTTGTTGATACACTTCACTTATTCTTGTTTCTTTTGATTTTCTGTTGTTTTCCAATACTTCTTAAATTGAATGTTTAACTCATTTGTTTTTAATATTCTTATTTTCTGACAAATGTATTTGTCATTTAATTTCCATAATTTCATAATTACTTCAAGGGTAATTTAGTAATAACTTATTTAGTTTCTAAATGTCTTACAGCTATTCTGTATTTTCTAAACTTAATTTAATAAATTTGCAGTTGCAAAGCATAGTCTGTAGAGTACTGATACTTTGAAACTATTAGGGCTTCTCTTGTCACCTAATACATGGCTTATTTTTATACACATTATACATATGCTTAAAAAGAATGGTGAACGGGGGTGCCTGACTGGCTCAGTCAGAAGAGCATGTGACTCCTGATCTCGGGATTATGAGTTTGAGCCCCACATTGGGTGTAGAGATTACTTAAGTAAATTAATTAAAAATATGATGGTGAACTATTCAATGAGTGGAGTTATTTACATATCTACTGGTTTGATCTGGTTTGTTGTGTTGTTTACAAATTTTATATCTTATTTCTTGTCTGCTTTAACTATTACTTTCTCAGAGATGTGTGTTGTAAAATCATCCTCTTCATTTATTGACACTTGAATCTACTCATTTCTGTCAGTTGTTGCTTAAGTTTGTCAATATCTTTTGCTATCAAGATATATATTTCAGGGGCACCTGGGTGGCTCAGTTGGTTGAGCATCCAACTCTGGATTTCGGTTCAGGTCATGATCATAGAGTTGTGAGATCAAGCCCCAGATTGGAATCCATGCTGAGTGTGGAACCTGCTTGAGATTCTCTCTCTCTCTCTACCCCTCTCTCCCGCTTATGATCACATTCTCTCTCTTAAAAAAAAAGATATGTATTTTAATATGCTCTAATTTCTTTTTGGCCTCACTTTCATCCCTTTATCTATGCTGTTGTTATTCTCTGTGCATCAGTTTCTTTATCTGTAGTAATTTTTTACTAGTTGTTAAGAGTAAACGAGTTAATATTTGTAAAACACTTGAATAGTGTTTGGTTGGCATACAGTATTATATAAGTAGTTAGTATAACAATGAGTAGAAGTGGTAATTAAATCCATGGGCATGGCTGAAATCATTTGAGAAAGCATGACAGTTTGAGAAAATAAGAGGATCAATGATCAATATTTAAGAAACTCTTTTATTTAATGGCTGAGAAGGGAGGCATGAACCTCTAAAAAAAACTGAGTAGACAAAAAAGTAGGAGGAAAACCAAGAAAGTATATTCTCAGTGGCACCAGGAGTGAAGGAATAATTAATAATACTGCTGATAATGTGTAAAATTGTCAAACCACTATGTTGTATGCCTGAAACTAATGTAACATGTGTGCCAAGTATACTTTAAGAAAAACATGGATGAAAGAAGTTGAAGATTAAGAAAAATAGTGCTGCTGAGTACAGGTCTGAATGAATGTGTGAAAAACAGCATTAACTGCAACAGTTGAATGAGAGGTTTAATGAGTACAGTGGATGCTGTGATGTATCTCTGGGAACTCCCTTGAGGAATAAAGATCTTATACCATCAGTTGCTGGGAGTGTTGCCAGCAGACATGTCTCAGCTATCAACCTCCTTGAATAATTGCCTTGGCTAAACAGATCCTTTTCGCCTAAGGTCATAACACTTTTCCTTGGCAAAGCTGGCATTCCTACTGGGGAGAACTTTGAAAGTGCATTGCATTTTAAAGGTCTGTGTGGGATGGGCTAAGGCCTTTGTTGAGATGGGGCGTCACAACCTAACTTCTCCCTCTTCCCATTTTTTTAAAGTTTATTTATTTACTCTGAGAGAGAGAGAGGCACACACACACAAGAGGGGCAGAAACAGAGGGAGAGAGAGAGAATATGAAGCAGGCTCCGCATAGTCAGCACAGAGACTGATGCAGGCTCAAACCCACGAACCGTGAGATCGTGACCTGAGCTGAATTCAAGAGTTGGACCCTTAACTGACTGTACCACCCAGGTGCCCCCCCCCGCCATTGTTTGTTTATTTATTTATTTTGAGAGGGTGTGAGAGGGGGAGGGGCAGAGAGAGAGAGAGAGAGAGAGAGAGAGAGAGAATCCCAAGCAGGCTCTGCACTGCCAGCACACAGCCTGATGCCAGGCTCGAACTCATGAAACCATGAGATCGTGACCTGACTGAAACCAAGAGTTAGATGCTTAATGGACTGAGCCACCCAAGCACCTCTCCCTCTTCCCAATTTTACTTCCTTTCCCTCCCTTCCCCATTTACTGATCCCTAATAAACTTCCTGCATGCCAAAGTACTTTGCTTCCCAGGGAACCCAATCGGCGACAATGAATTTCATTTATAGGAAGTGGTGATGGATAAGGGAGAACTGAGATGCAAAAAGTAAGAAGTAAATGATAAAAACATGGAAGAAGCCAAGAATGGGCAATCTATTCAAATAATTTGCTTTCATAGATAGGAGGATAACCAAAATCAAGGCAATATACACGGTTCACCACCCTGCCCCCTCTTCAGTAAGAGAGATATTTGACTGTAAGATAAATGCCAGTTAGACATACTGGAGTCTTGTATCACTGAAACTAACTTGTAACAAAATGTTACAGGAGTTGGAAATTATTGCTTTCTGTTAATGGATCAGGACATCAAGTTCTTTAAACAATATTAGCTCATTAAGGAGTTTGGGGAATAACTAACCAGCATTTTTAAAAGACTAACATAAACCTTTGAATTAGCCATCTTATGCCTGTCTTCTAAATTTGGTCAGTATGAACCAGTTTACATTTTTATTGCCTATATCTGATAAAACGATCCTCTAAACCACTCCTCCGACAACTTCTTTCTAGCCCCAGCTGAACTAGAAGTCTCTACTCTTTAAGCCAGACTTAACCTGTTTCTTGGTTAAGTTATTTAACAACGGGAATCAAGAGACTCCTGAAAAGTTTCTCTCTGGAGATCCAAATGAAGGTGCAAAACAAAACAAAAACCTTTATGGGGAATGAAATTTTTAAAGAATTAATTAATTAACTGTATGACCATAAATAATTTTGACCGAGTCATGAGCGTGTGGTGGAGGAAAAGGTTAGGTTGAGACTGGAGGCAAAGCTTCAAGAAAGAGGAAAAGCATAGAAACTCCAGGAACTATCAATAAATAGGCCGCTGGCTACAGGCAGGCGTCTACAAGGTTCGCACGCCACGAGTGCCTGGAGACTCCAAAACGGCCCTCCGACGTCTTTTAAAGCACTGGCGGGAAAGAAAAACATACACTAGCGACGAACACAAAGGCAGAAAATTTACGATTGACCCCGGAAATATTTTATTTTGCGTAGGTATCTGGAGAATATTCTTCTGTGATTCGTTGCTTGATCCGGAAGAAGAGCCAGCAAACGTCACTTGCGATTGGATTGTCTCAGAGGGCGGCGCTTTAGCGAGCCAGTCACCTTGGCAACCGGATGTGACGATCGCGGAAGCCGCTGACCGAGCTTTGCTGGGCTGGCAGCTTCGGTGGGCGGGGTCGGTCGAGCCCGTCCGGCTCAGACTTCTCCACAGACCCGACAGTGCTGAGGGAGGCGCCATTAAGGCCACGCCTCCTACGCTGACTCCGGGTGGCTCTGGAGCGGTGTCGTAGGCTCGCGGAGGCGGAGACTCGGGCCGCTCCTCTCAAAGCCTAGGGCCCGAGCAGCGTCGTCAGCCGCTTTGGTTCTTCCGGTTTCTGGTGGCGGCGTCGCCTCCCTCCGAAGGCTGGGGATACGCCCTCTCAGCCGTCGTTCCCCTTTCGTCATCGAACCCGTCTTGCTCCGGGACACCTGCAGCGAAACATTCTATCGCTCTGGTTCTCGCCCCTTGGAGAGACCTCGCCCCCCCCTCACCCCACCCCCATTGCCCACTTTCCTGGATGTGCTGGCCCCTCCGACCCCTCTAAAATGTCCAATAACCTACGGAGGGTCTTCCTGAAACCCGCAGAGGAAAAGTCAGGCAACGCCTCGAAGTGGTAAGTACCGGTTTCGAATCTCGCTCGACACACCCGCCCCTCGCCCGTCTCTTAGCAGGGTGTCGAGTCGGCCGTCGTTTGCGGACTCTGTGCAAGTCAAATGAGCTTGATTCCGCAGTGGGAGCGACTGCGGGGCAAGTGCTCCTCACGGGGCCACTCAGCCACTCAGAACCCTCGGAGCGCGCCCCTCTTGGAAACGTAAAGCCTCTTCAGAGCCTGACGCAGGCAAGCCTCGGCCGTGGCTCCGCAGGACTCCATCGTCTCAAGTTACGTAGGCGACATAGTAGATAGAGCTCCACGGGAGAGGAAAACCAACATGGCCGACAATCCTGTGTGACTAAAACCTTCTGGAAGATTCTTGCGCACTCGCAGAAAAAACACGCAGCGCCCAGCACGGACATGCAAGTGCAGCCCAGGTGGCGCTGGACCATCAGTGAAAATAGGTAGTATTTAAGAGAGCGAGAAGGAAAGGAAAAATTTTTGTGTAGTTGATGAGGATATGAATTTAGACGCTGAAAAGTTGATCTCGCGTGAAGGAATGGATTTTTCAAAAATCAGATGATAGTTTTATACGAAGAGAAAGAAAAGTAGACAGAGTAATTCTCGTGTAAAATCGATCCTTTAGGACAGATGAGAATGCCATCTCTAATTGGATATCTCTGTAGAGGAGCTATGTTTGACGTAGGGAGAGTGTAGTATTTCTTAAGACGTACGTACGTACGTAGTTGCACATTTACAAAATAGTTTTTCACTGACTCAGTTCTTTTAAGGAAAGGTTATGTTGGTCAAGATGAAGTAAAATGGGAACAAAACTGTGAGCGAAGATCGAATATTTTAAGTTGTAGGCTCCATAGTTAGTAGAGGTATAATAAGTGGTGGGAAAAAACTTATGGGGCGCTCTCTGCAGAAGAAAAATGTAAAGAAAGCCTGGAAATTGAGATGTAAAAATCACGGAAGAGGAATTATGTTTGAAGAACATCCGGCTGCCTAAATTTAATCGTAGCTTTGACAGATACTGTTTGTATGACTAAGTGCCTTCTTTCCAGTCGCCTTTCCAGTAAGAGCGCTTAGAGATATTTTAAGAATTAAAAGAAGAAGTGTGTGTAAAATACTGGGTATAGGAAAGCAGAAAACCACTATTTATGTGTTAGCTGTTGTTATTGTAAGAATACAAGTTTGTTTCTGTACAAATTTTAGCCCAGGAAGTAGGCAGTAGGTTTCTTTTCATCACTATTAGATACAAAACAGAATTATAATAACGACTGAAAAACATGCATAATATTCTAAGAAGAAATAACGAATCGCCTTGAGCTAAAGCAATATTGAAGAACTGCCAAGAAAGAACCACTGCTTTTCAAATCGAATAAAGAGCCAGCTTGTTGTGTACGTATGTTGTTTGTTGGCTTACTTTGGTGGAAGCTGGGGGGAGAGGAGAGGCAGAGGTAGTGTTCTGTGTAGATGATTCAAAAGTAGAATTACTTTCTAATGATTGTTCATTTCTTCTCCCTTGTTCTGGTACCTGGATATTTGATTACATCTGGCTTACCCTAATTTAATGCAGTTTGTTTTAGGATTGCATTGTTTTTCAATATTAGAAATAGGGTAGACTAAGAACTTAACGTTTATATTTCTTGTGTATTTTAACTCTTTTATCCAGTTTCTCAACCTTTGGCTGTCTATATTTGACATTTTTTAAAACATTACAAATTGAATTATGTTTTGATTACACTCGTAAGTCATTGGGAGTTCTTAACTCGTTGGTTTATGCATTGTTTTCATCATCTTTAAATGCATTTGTTTCTTCAATCACTGGGGTTTGGCATCACGTATTTGGGACATTTACCAGATGCCTTTATGAAGCTATTTGACTCTTATTTTGGTTATTGCTTTGCATATTCTATTCTGTTTTGTAAGTAACAATCTGCATGATGCGCAAGTATAATTTTATAAATCATTTGATTACTGTTCTTGAATTTATTGAAAGCTTAGGTTTCATACTTTTCTGGTAATATTTTTGATGGTATTGAATCATTATCTTCATAAACTTAAAATGAGTATATGATTTTCTTATTTTCTATTGATTGTTGGATTTTTCTTGAGTTACTGCTGCTTTTGTAGAGTTTTTCAACATTGCGTTACAGAATGTTTATTGCTTAATGTATCTCTAATTCATCAGGGCATAAAGTGTAAGAATCAAATTTACTCTTAGAGTACACAGGAAAAATCTGGAAGATCTATGCGATAGTAGGCATTAAGTTTATTTAGATTGGGGCTTTATTTACAAAGAGCAAAACAGGAGTTAGAATGGTATAAGTATAAAGAATGTAAACTTTGGAGTTACGACGACCTAGGTTCATGTCCTAGTTTCCCATTATTATCCGTATAGTTCAAACATTTTGTTGAAAAATATTCACTGAGTGCCGCTTAAGTGATAGACTGTGCTAAATGGAGAGACTAACTAAAGAAGAGGATATGAACCGTGCCCATGAAAAACCTCATAGCTAAGGGGAAGATGATGTAACACAGTTTTAAATAGCATTACGCACAGGATGCTGTCAGGGCATAGAGAAAGGAAATTGTAGAAAGGGTTCAGGAGCACCTGAGTTGGGGAATGTAGATACCAACTTGCCAATTAAAGATAAATGCAGGCTGTGCTCAAGCAGAGGGAACTGGTAAATAAAGCACCAGTATGGTTTATTATTAGCTATTGGTATTTTTGTTTGAGTCTCTACTGTAAGCAGGATGAATAGGTAGCTCTTAAGCGCTTGGTTTGCTCTGCTAGAGAGATTAGACTTCATCTACTGGAGATCATTCAGAGGATTTTATGAAAAGGGTTGTCACTTCCCACGTACATTTTAGATAACTGATGGCAGTGTGGATTTGGGAGTGAGGGATCAGGTGTATAAAGATTCTACTTAAGTTGTCCTTTCAGAGATTCTGAAGACCTGAACCAGATGATGTAGAGTAAGGGTTGGATTCAGAGAAATATGAAAGGGAAAATAGGCATATTTTGTTAGTGAATTGGCACAAAGAAAGGGGGATCAATTATAATGCCAGTTCTCTGGACAGATATTGGTGAATTAATTGAGATGAGGAACACACCAAAAAAACGATTGCAGAGGTATTTGAATTTGAAACTCAGGCAGAGTCAGAGCTGAAAATAGAGATTTGAGTCAGCACCTTAGATGTATTGTAATAAAAGCCTGTGATGCTACATCTCACAATAATAAGAGTTAGGATGTGATTGGCAATTGGCTTCTGTCTGCTCTTAATCCTTTGTTCTTAAATGGGGAGCTAAAATGAGTGTCCATACCAGCAGGCTTGATTTAGTTCGAAACATAATGTTTCATTGTCAGTTTACTGTGCATTTAGTTTTGTACCCCATAACTGTTATTATCTTTACTATTTGGGTGTGTAACAAAAGGACATCGACATGTATGCCTTACAGGCTAACTGAAATCTGTTTCTCATTAATCTCTCACTTCATGCAGTTGAATTTTTTGGACCTTGTTATGTTTGCTTTATGTTAAAGTAAATACAAGAAAGTATATAGATGGGATTGACCATGGGAGCATGTAATTCTGAATAAGTTATTTAATATTACCAAACCTCAAACTATAAAATGGTAATGGTGATACTCACATTACTGGGCTGTTTATTAGGATTAGCGTTAGCTATTTATAATAATTGTCTATTATGTATATAATATTATGTAGTATATAGTATTGTATATGTTATCACATGTATATGGGGTATGTACATAATGTTAAATCATAGATAGTACGATGGAAGAAAAGGTCTTCTAGCTGTTGAAAAAAATACATTTTGCAAAAATACCTACAAAATGTTCAATAGCCTGTGAAATTTTTTTCATTCCATTTCTTGTGAATGTGTTATGTCGATATTAGAATTAAAAAAAGTTAGAAGTTATATAAATATGTTCAATATACTTACTTACTAAAGTTCTCATACTTTTTTATTAAAGTTCTTACATTGTCAAAAATTACCTGATTCATTTACTTATTCTTGGACACCAATTGTATATTTTAGTGGAGTATGATAACTTGCATTTATTAGGAGCTTATCATAATTCCAGCCCGTCATTTCATTTGCTTCTTATAGCAAGCCTTATCATTCCCATTTTGCTAATGAGGAAACATATTCAAAGAGATTAAGTAAATTTATTAAAATTAATTAACTAATAATTGGAAGAGCCAAGATTAGAAGCCTGATAATTTTCTAGTGTATTCTTCTGTTGCCTTTTAAAGTCTTTAACTGTTCGTTTTTCCAGTGTAGTTTCTCGGTTCAAATACCAACTGGTTTAAAGGAATTAGCACATTGATGATTTTTTTTTTAAATCTTTAAGTGAAAAACTAGAGCATGGGATGTAGAATCTGGTTCTAATTTTAGTTCTAACATTAGCTTGCAGAGTATGATTTTTAAGAAGACAATCTTTATATGATTTTTTTTTATGATTTTTTTATGATTTTTTTTATGATTTTTTTATGATTTTTTTTTTAAATCTTTAAGTGAAAAACTAGAGCATGGGATGTAGAACCTGGTTCTAATTTTAGTTCTAACATTAGCTTGCAGAGTATGATTTTTAAGAAGACAGAATCTTTATAAGGTTTTAGTTACAGTTACTCTCGTAGCAGGTCTCTTCTAGATCTGGGGGAAAAAATGGATATTGATTGGAGAAGGGTGAATCTCACCCTGTTCATTTCATTTTAGAACTTATTCCATTTGTTACTAGTAAGTCGTGTGTGTTTGTTTTTAATGATGACATGCAGGAGTTAATTCAGCTAATGTTATTGTTTACAATGTGCTAGTTACTCTCTTAGGTGTAGAGGATTTACATGCAAAGTGCATAACCTACCCTTAAGGAATTTAGGTCTTTGGTAGATTATGTGAATCTCTGTTGATATAATGACATAGAAGAAACTATTTTCCTTCCCTTTTTGAAGGGGAAATGGAAGAATGTAATCAATGATTAGACTTGAAAATAGTTTGTGCGGTATGTTTTCTGTAAAGCAGGCACATTGAGGCCACATAATGAAGTATGTGAATGAAGTATCAGAAGCATGTGCCGTTTGTTTACAAACCATACCAATTAAAAATGTGCATGCCCATACACAGATGATTATAAAAGCATAGGTTCTGCTCTTTGAAGCTTTTAATCTGAGGGCTAGATATTATTGACAAATGAAGTGCATAAATAAGCTAAATAAGACTAAAGGAAAGGTATTGAGACAGTTCAGTTAAAGTGGAGATTTGGAAGGGATGCATTAGTTTTTACATAATTTTTTGAGGCCCTACTGTACTTGGCATTGGGAGAACAATTAGAAAGTAAACAGTATAGTCTCTGACTGTAAGGAAAACAATATTTTACTCATTTTTTAGAAGGCATTATATAACTCGTAGCATTCGTGGCACTAGTGGGAGTGCTTTATGGATTTCAAGTTGGAAGAAATTAATGTGAGTTTGAGTGACTTGCAAATATTTCATGGAGAAGATGGAATTGATCCTCAATTTATAGCTATGTTTTAAATTGCTGGAGAAGGAAAAAAAAAATAACTTGAAGAAGACTTAGAATAAATAACGTACATGGGAGAATCCAGAATAGCAAAGAGACCTCTGTGGGAAGATCAGAGATTTTGTGTTTAGAAGTTAGAGATGGTACTGTTGTAGAGATTGGTTGGGTCTAGATTTTAGATAATTTTCAAGTCAAGCTGAATTGGCAATGATGTATTATTGGAAGTTTGAGAAAGGAGGTAACAGTATGAAAACAATGATTTAATCTGCCAGAGATACGTAATAGTAGTGGCTGCAGTCACAAAAACTAGTTTAAAAGTCACAGCAAAATACAGGAATGAGATAATGAGGACGAGACAGGTCCTAGGTAATACACGTCTGATCTAGGTCATGGTAGTGGCAGTAGTGAAGAAGGAGAAGAATGAGTAAGAGCTGTAAAAAGGAAAAAAACCCCAAAACTTTACAGATGCAGTGATTCATTCACTATACATTTATTGAGTGTTTACACTTTGTAAGCATCTATACAAGATGCTCTGGGTGAATCAAAGGTAAATAAGGGCAATAAAGGCGTCGTTGATGAGTGGGGGATTTAAAACCAAAGTGACTTGGGAAATAATAGTGCTGACATATGACTAGATGGTAGAATAGAGTACTAGTTTTCAGTAGAGAGTAATTTTAACTTTAAAGTCATGGTTTTCAAAAAACATCATGGTATGAAAAGTGAAAGATTTTGGTAGGACATCACAAATATGGAACCGAGGTCAATATTAGGGGATAGGAATGATGGATCTAACTGTGAGGGTCATTATTGCAAAGGAGATAGTTGAAGGAAATAGTTCAAGCAATCGACAGTAGTTGAAGCAATTGGTACAATCTTTAAGGAAGAATGTCTTTAAGGAGAAACAGGGTCAAGAATTGTGCTTTGGGGAATAGTCTTAAGTGGGTGCTTAAAGTGCAGAATAAGAAAGGGAACATTAAGAAAAACAAGCAAATTGTGCATAATGGACATCATGTTAGGGATCTGTTCACGATGGATAATTAATTAGCTAGCAGTGTCTATTTCAGCAGGAAGCACCTAGAGAATGAGAATAGAATAAAGATAGATTTAACTGTGAAAACACATTTGGTAATCTTTGAGAATGAAATTTAGTAGAATAATGGGAAAGAAAATAGACTGCAGAAGAGCGTGAATTTCGAGACAACTTTTTGGCATATCAGTGATAGGAAGTTGGTAGATGGCCTTAATTGTGGTTCATTAACATCATCTACCAACTTCCTATAATCAAATTTGGCACATAGATCACAATCATCTTTTTTTTTTAATTTTTTTTAACATTTATTTATTTTTGAGACAGAGAGAGAGCATGAACAGGGGAGGGTCAGAGAAAGAGGGAGACACAGAATATGAAACAGACTCCAGGCTCTGAGCTGTCAGCACAGAGCCCGATGTGGGGCTTGAACCCACGAACTGTGAGATCATGACCTGAGCCGAAGTTGGACGCTTAACTGACTGATCCACCCAGGCGCCCCATCATCTTTTTAATCTTACATGACTTTAACATTTATATGGATAATCTCTTTGTCATCTGGTCTTTCAGTACAAAGTTCTTTTTTTTTTTTTCCATTGATCTTATTCTGCATTCTGCTGCCATCCATCCACTTCTGTATTTCTTGTTGTCAGATAAAATTGTTGCGTTTATGAAATTCTTGATTCAGGCATTCTCTTTTTGAACACCAGTTGCTATATTTCTAGCTTACTTATTTAAATACTCCCATTCTGATCATTTTTTAACTTTATCTGGCCCTCCAGTCCAACAATCCCTTTATTTTCTCCTTATACTTTCACCTTTGTCTTATTATTTTTTTCATCCTGTTTAGATTCTATATTCCATCATTTTAATAAATTTTTACCAATATCCTAAACTCTTTTGTTCCTCTTTGATTTTTTTTTTCCCATTCTTCTGAAACCACCCCAGCCCCGGATTTGCTTTCTCTTTGCGTATACCCAGTGGAACAAGAAAATCTCACAAGAGCACAGATTGGTCTCACTATAAATTCATAATCACTACCTATAGTCTTGGGCCGTCAGCACTACCTGATGACTGATATTGCCTGAGGTCATCTTGTTCTCTCTCAAAGACTGTTTCAAACCTTTGATTTGCCTCAAATTTCTATTTTTGCTCCTATACTTAGCATATGATGTCATGTCCTTTTCACAGAAAAATAAAAGCCATTATATCAGAATTACTTCAGCCTCTTGACACCAAAGCTTTATAAGCCTAACTGCAGTTGTGCCTAACCTCTCTTTCAGTGCCAATGGAAGAAGGTATTTCTTCACCCCTCTTTAAAGTTCAATTCCTCTACCTGACTGCTGGTTCCCATTCCCTATCTCCTAATCAAAGCTTACATTCATTTAGCCCTTTTTATCCTCTTCCTCTTGGTAAATCATATGAGCATTAATATATGCTCTGGTTCATCTAACCTTAAAAAGAGAAAAAAAGATCTCTTATTTGACTCCATTTAGCCTCCATCTACTTGCCAGTCTTTATCTTCCCTTTTG
Source organism: Felis catus (assembly GCF_018350175.1). NCBI lineage: Eukaryota > Metazoa > Chordata > Mammalia > Carnivora > Felidae > Felis > Felis catus. The sequence continues at coordinate 94,641,401 of NC_058375.1, read as the reverse complement.
CAGTCAAAGTTCATAAGAGCTGTCTGTATTTTCTATCTTAATATCCTCTGCAACTTTCCCCCCCATGAAACTACTCTTTTAAAGCCCTCAGTGACCCTCATACCACTCATGCAAGTAGATTTTTAATTTACATCCTATTTGACTTCTCAGAAACTTTTAAATAGAATTTCTCAGGGGTGACTGGGTAGCTGTTGGTTAAGCATCCAACTCTTGATTTTGGCTCAGGTTATGGTCTTGCGGTCGTGAGATTGAGCCTGGCATCAGGCTTCATGCTGAGTGTGGAACCTGCTTGCGATTCTCTATCTCTGCCCTTACCCTGCTCATGCGTGCACACGCATGCTCTCTCTCTGAAAAAATAAATAAATGAACTTAAAATAAATAGGGGCACCTGGGTGGCTCAGTCGGTTGAGCGTCTGCCTTCGGCTCAGGTCATGATCTCACATTTGTGGTTTGAGCCCCGCATTGGGCTCTGTGCTGATAGTTCAGAGCCTGGAGTCTGTTTTGGATTCTGTGTCTTCCTCCCTCTCTGCCCCTCCCCTGCTCACTCTCTGTTTCTTTCTGTTTCTCAAAAAATAAAATGTTAAAAAAATTTTTTTAAGTAAATAGAATTGCCCAAGTTTTGTGAAACTCTCTTCTTTGGCTTCCATTGCATCAGAATCTCTTGGTTTTCTTTCTACTGCTCAAAGAAAATGGGAAACTGCTGAAATATTTTAAGCAGGGAAGAGCCAGCTTTAGTATGCTGAAAGCTTTCAAAGGGAGAGGATGTGGCTGAAATAAAAGAAGACCAGTTATGGGGTGCCTGGGTAGCTCAGGCAGTTAAGCTTCCGACTTCAGCCCAGGTCATGATCTCACAGTTCATGCCTCTGCTGTCAGCACAGAGCCTGCTTCTGATCCTCCTGTCCCCCTTCCTCTGCCCCTCTCTAGTGTGTGCTCCTCCTCCCCCAATAAACATTAAAAAAAAAAAAAAGACCAGTTATGAAGCTACTATAATAGTCTAAGCTAGAGATGATGTTTGCTTGAATTAGAATGGAGACAAATGATTTGGAAAGAATTGAAAAGATCAAGGGAAATTTAGGAGATAACATCAATAAGATTTTGTGATAGATTGAATATAGATGGTTAGAAAACAGGAAATTCTTTTTCTGATTTAGGCATCTAAAATAGATGGTATGCCGTTTATCATAGAAAAAAATTGGACAAAACCATGTTGAGCTTTAGGTGTATTTGAGATTCTGAATGGAAATGTCGTGAGGGAAGTTGGATATATAAGCCTGAGTCTCAAAAAGAGCTAAGATAGAAATATTTTAATTGTTGCTGTATAAATGGTAATATAATTGAAGTCATGCACATAAAAGAAATAATTGGGAAGAGCCTACAGAGTAGGGAGAGAATTCAGTCTCAGCTTTGGTGCGTTCTAGTATTTGAAGGTTGATTCAAGTAGTATGTATGAGTTGCCAAAGAAGACTGACGAATCATTACAGCAGTAAGAGAATTTCATATCTAGGAAACCTTGGGAAGAGAGTGTTTTAAGAAAAGGAGGAAGCATTTTTGTTCTCATTCAAATGTAATGTATCACTTATCCTACTTAATGATAACTGCCTGTTTATTTGCACATAAAACCAGCAGTTTAAGTTCTTTTCAGGACTGTGGGTTGAACTAGCTTGGCAAGCAAACATTTTCCGTAAAGATCCAAATGGTAAATATTTCAGATTTTTGTGTGCCATGTGATCATCTCTGGTGTAACTACTCAACTCTGCTATTGTAGCATGAGAACAGCCATTTACAGTACAATAAAGATGAGTGTGACTGTGTACCAATAAAACTATTTATGGATACTGACATTTGAATCTCGTAGTTTTCACATACCATGAAATACTGTTCTTGTGACTTCTAAAAATCATTTAAAATAGAAAAAATATTCTTAGCCTGTGGGCTACACAAAAACAGGGAGGAGACAGATTTGGCCCAGGGCTGTAGTTTACTCACCCTTTTCCCACAACTGAGCCTGTGGCCTGTACCATAACATACCCTCAAGTAAATTTTTGTTGAATAAATTAAAGTTGAATAAATTCTAGTCTAGTTTATATGTCTCTGGGGGGTGGGGAGTTGATGAAGGTAGGCTTTCCTCTTTAAGTCCTGAAAGCAAGAATTCATACTTTATGTTCATGCTTCTCTTTCGAGATTAAGTTTTAATTTGCTAAAAGTAAATTTAACATTTTGAAGCACTATCAAGTGGCTAGAACACAGTTTTAAATGTTTAAAAAGATATATTATTTTGGGTTATGCAAAGGTAAAATCATTGTTCCAGGGCTTCCTAGAATACACAGAGTTTTTGGGTTTGACTTTTATTAATACCTAAGGTTTTAAAAATGCCTACAGTCAGTAAAACACACCTTTATATCATTGAGAATTCTAATTTTATTATTATTTGTCTTAAGTTTTTGTTTTCATTTGATCTCTGTCATATAAGGCCACACTGTCAGTAGGACATGAACCCGGCATTTATATTGCTAGAATTTAGCATGAGAGACAGTCTATAGGCAAACGAACAAATAGATTAATATATATTTACCAATTGTGATATACCATGAAGGAAATTAACAGGTGTAATATTATAAACTAATAATGGAAGAAGAGCAAAAATAGTTAAGGTGGTCAGAGAATATCTCTCTTGAGAAGTATTATTTATGCTGAGACTTGAGTTATATGGGTGGGAGAAGAGTACCTAGGTAGAGAGAGAGCATGTGTGATGACTCTGGGTCCCATGAGAGCTTAGTATTTTCCAGGAACTGAAAGGTGGTTTTCGGCATAAATAACTTGGGACCTCTGCATTTAAGAAATCTACAAATTAATTATACAACAGATATTGATATATTTTGGATTTTTAAAAAATCAGACGGTCTGTACTAATTTATGGCTCATTAAGTATCAGGATCAAAATTGGCTAGGTTAAAAAAAAAAAACCCAGTGTGTTCCACAATCACTGAAAATTATTTAGCTGAAATGGTGTTCCTATTATGTATATGGATTGACAGATAGTTGGAACAAATGTGAGTGACTCCCATACCAAGGGCTATTTAGCACCAAACTTCAAATGTGCTAAGTCAAAGAAGAAAATGGTTCCTACATGAGTAACTCCATTTAGTCTTCAAAAATGTGGCACACGAAGGTATCACCACAAGAAATGACTTTAAGCAAAAGAAGAATGGCTGACCGTATGACTTGTGAGTCACTGTCAGTAGGAAGAGGACAGAACAGGTTGAATAGAGGGTAAAAAAGAGTGAGGGAAATAGAATGTACATAAATGGAGGTGAAATGAGAATCCTGGTCACTCAGAGTAAAGGAGGAGGAGGACAAGAGGGAAGAATTCAAGTAAAAAGAGAAGGGAGGATGCTCATAGTTTAAGAGGAACATATTCTAGTAAGCATAATTTTATACGGGGTAAAACCTTAGAAAAGTTTAATCTACCCATTGCTTAATCATATGAGAAACTCTAAATCAAAGCTGATCATTATCTTTGATTATCACTTCTATTTAAGATCTTTGTTTTGCAATAGTTCACTTTGAAAACTCAAAGTGACAAATGATATACTTTTATCATATTTTATAAATTTTTATCTTTTTAAAATAATATTTGCAAATATTTGTTTTTAAATAAAATGTATATACCGTCTAGTATGTTGTATTTATTTACTCAATGTTCTTTTAAGTGTTTCAGGCTGCATGTACCAAGTAGTTCAGACGATTGGCTCGGATGGAAAAAATCTTCTGCAATTACTTCCAATTCCTAATTCTTCTGGAAATCTTATACCGCTAGTTCAATCTTCAGTCATGTCTGATGCTTTGAAAGGGAATACAGGAAGCCCAGTTCAAGTTACTTTTCAGACTCAGATTTCCAGCTCTTCCACAAGTGCATCAGTTCAATTGCCCATTTTTCAGCCAGCCAGTTCTTCAAACTATTTTCTTACAAGAACAGTAGATACAGCAGAAAAAGTTAGAGTTACTTCTGTGGGAACTGAAAATTTTACCTCATCAGTTTCTAAAGTTCAGAGTCATGGTGTGAAAATTGATGGACTCACCATGCAAACATTTGCTGTTTCTCCCTCCTCAACACAAAACGATTCACCTTATATTTTAGTAAATACTCAGAGTCTTCCAATGACTGTGAAGTCTCCAGTTTTGCCTTCTGGGCATCATTTACAGATTCCAGCCCATGCTGAAGTGAAATCTGTACCAGCGTCTTCATTGCCTCCTTCAGTTCAGCAAAAGATACTTGCAACTGCAACCACAAGTACCTCAGGAACAGTTGAGGCCTCCCAAATACCAACCGTTATTTACGTATCTCCTGTAAACACAGTGAAAAATGTAGTTACCAAGAACTTTCAAAACATTTATCCAAAACCTGTTACAGAAATAGCAAAGCCAGTGATACTAAATACCACACAAATGCCAGTGAATGTTGCTAAAGAGACACAATTAAAAGGTGGTCAGCATTCTCAAGCTGCTCCTGTGAAATGGATTTTTCAAGAAAATCTACAGCCTTGCAGTCCATCTCTTGTTCCTGTTAAGTCTTCAAATAATGTGGCTTCCAAGATTTTAAAAACTTTTGTAGATAGGAAAAGTTTGGGAGATAATACTATAAATATGCCGGCATTGAGCACTGTCAGTCCTAGTGGGACACAGTCCAAAAGTATGCCTATTAAAGATAATGCTTTGGTTATGTTTAATGGGAAAGTCTATCTATTGGCTAAAAAGGGGACAGATGTTTTGCCATCACAAATTGACCAACAGAATTCTGTTTCTCCTGATATTCCACCAAGAAAAGATACATCACAGATAGTGAGTTCAAGCCCAGTCACAGAAATATCCAGAGAGGTTGTAAATATTGTTTTGGCTAAAAGTAAATCTTACCAGATGGAAACAAAATCACTTTCAAATACTCAGCCTGCTTCCATGATCAATCTAAGGGCAGAGAAGAATAAAAAAGTGGAGAAACCATCTCTTTCTACCCCAAACCCACATAATATGAATCAACCCATTAACTACTTAAAACAGAGTAAGATTTTATTCACAAAGCCAGACTTTCCAGATGGATTTAGTACAGTACAGAATGCCCCCAGAAAAGGAAATATCATCCAGAGCATAGAGAAAATAAGTTCCTCTGTTGATGCAACAACTATCACTTCACAACAGTGTGTTTTCAGAGACCAAGAACCAAAGGTAATTTTCCCATGTCAGGGTGTTCTTTTTCTCTATCTATATAGAAAATTTTTCTTTCTTAATTCTCAAAGTTAGTTACCTATGATACCTCTTCCCCCCCCCCTTCTCCCATCCTCCACTCCATCACACACATACCATACACACATGTATGCTTAATTAAGTCAGAGCTTTCATCTGAAGGCAATGTTTGAGGAGGATAATTGAGAGAGTGCAAACAGTATCTCTCTCTTAATTCATTTGGCATGCCAAAGCTTTAAAACAAAATCAAACAAACAAAAAACTCACAGAGCAAGAAGGTTTATTGGTGAAAGATAATGTGAATTCAAAACTTGGTAAATTCTGTGTCCATGCATGTATTTATTGGATTACTGTTAGTATATGAAAAGATCAATATTACGCATATAGGAGAGCTGGGTTTTTTGTTTGTTTGTGATGGTAGGGAAATATCTGGCAGTTTTTTTAGGTAGATGGTAGAAGGGGTAGGATGGTGCTAATCAGTACCTTTCAGTCATTTGTGGAAATAGGATTTATCAACATCTTTGATTTTGTTTTGTTTTGTTTTAAGTAGACGAGTTTCCTTTTTTTTTAAGCCCTTCTTTCTGACTCTTTAATTATTCAACATATCCACATAGTTACCTTTCTGTTCTGCTTAAGATATGTGTGTCTGTGCTCACTAAATATTTATGCCCACTCTTTCCTTACCTAGAGGCCTTAATAATGTCAGTGTTTCTCCCCTTCCAGAGATATAAGGAGGTAAATTCTGAAGGAGTTTAAGATTGATTGAAGGCATAAGACTTTTCCAGAAGACTACAACTTCCAACTAAAGTTATATAGATTATTTTTTGACTTGTCATTAGTCTGTATTATTTCATCTGTTAACCTTTCTAGTGCAAGAAAGCAAAGTAAATGAGAAATTGTGGAGGAACAGTTTAAGTTTGTACCCAGTTAAATTCATTTTTTTGAGTGTGGGTGGTAAGGCAAGGGTAATGCAAATCAACCATTTAGGACTTTAGAGCATGATGGTTTTTGTTTTGTTTTTTTTAAGTAAGATGAGATGATGACTTAGTTGCCAGTCTGATGAAATAGCTTAAGTAATTGGCAGTATTGTTTGTGTGTTTTTGTTTTCTTAATTGCAGATCCAGAATGAGATGGCATCAACATTAGAAAAAGTTCCTCAAGAGAGGAATGACAAGAACCATTCCCAAGGAGGAAGCAATAAGGTATCACATCTGAAGAATGATGCTGAATTTAAAAAGATATTTGGTCTCACTAAAGATTTGAGAGTGTGCCTTACTCGGATTCCTGATCACTTGGGCTCTGGAGAAGGTTTTGATTCCTTCAGCCGTTTGGTGAAGACCAATACTTATAAAGAGACGGAGTTTATAGAGAAGGAGGAAAAGAAAAGACAGGTAATATATTTTGTGTCCTTTGTAGTTACTACAAACGTTCACGAGTGTGTTTTCTTGATTTGTTTTTTTAGTCTTGTGCATTAATATGAGTGGTAGTTTTCAGATTTGCGTGTGTATATATTATACACATTTGGTGTTAAAGAGAACCAAACACACAAAGGTAAAAATGTATCCCTAGTGAATAGAAGACATTTTAAGTGTTTTTATTCACCTGTTTATTTTTTTCATTAAAAAACTATAAGAAAATGGCCATAACTTTTTAAACTAGCTATCCTACGTTGAAGACCCTATTTAAAATAAATAATCCAAATGTAGAGAAAATACAAGCATGCAGATGGTCGTTGCAGTATTACCCTTAATACAGACATTTTAAGAAATCTACTTGGTCAATGATGAAAAAAAATCCCTATGACTTTGCCTATTTTACTTAGAAATATATCATTATTACACTGTGTAATAGTCTGAGCTTTAGATCAGAGACTGCTCAACCTTTCCCAATGAAAAGCTTCCACATATGTGCCTACTGTGCACAAGGAAACAAAATTAAGTCAATTCTGCTTCTCAGATTCTTTATAAAGGGCTGTTGTATTTTGGCGATAGATCAATACATCTAATAGTTAAGCAGGAAAGTGTGAATTAAGCAGTTTATTCTCAGTGAGTATCATTAGGACATTGCTATTCATTTTGGTACTGTACAATGGTAAACAATTTTTTGCTAGAGTTCTCAGTATGTTTTGTTGAGTTGAATTTAATTGATAAGTATTTGTCACCTGCAGACTGTTAAATTTGACAGCATACTGTCTATGTGGCAATAATTGTTTTTCTTTTGAAATCTTACTCAACATGACAACAGGGTTTTGATAAGAAAAGAAAAGCAAAAACCGTTAAAAAGATGGATCACACAAAGAAGAGAAAAACCGAGGGTACTTATAACACAGCTCTAAATGGTGGAACTAATGTCACCAATTCCCAACTTGTCAGCAGTATTTTACCAACTTCAGATGTATCACACCATAATATTCTCACAAGCCGCAACAAAACCAGAGAAGAAAAGAAAACTGAGGTTGAACACTGTACCCCTGAGAACCAGGAAAAAGGCACATTGAGTTTGAATGTAGCTTTTGAGCAAAGTCATTCCTTTAATAAAAGTTATACTGAAGACATTTTCCCCATGACGCCACCAGAGTTAGAGGAAACCATTCGAGATGAAAAAATAAGAAGACTTAAGCAAGTGCTGAGAGAGAAAGAAGCGGCTCTTGAAGAAATGCGTAAGAAGATGAACCAGAAATAATGAAATGTTGCTCTTCTTAAAGACTGCAGTGAAATAGCTGTGTTTTTTTCATATACTTTTGCATTAAGTTAATTATAGATGCATTAAGGTGTTCTTTGCATATGAAACTTGTTTTTTCATCAGTTGATTGTTAAATTTTATTTAAGGACTACAAAAAAGGTTGATTCACATATGATTCTTGTGAATAATCTACATGGGGTATCTGAGTCTTTGTCTAGATACCTTTTTTTGGAAGGAAAAATTTTCTATTTTTCTATTATTTTAATTAGAAATCCCCGAGTTTGAATATTTGTGCAGAGTTTTTGTTATTGTATGTTTGCATCTTTAGTTGAACCACTCAGGTGTTTTTCCAACAGCAGACAATTATTATATACTATTGAAATTATATAATCCAGGAGAGGAAATTGGCTCTAAATTTAGCTTTGCCAATGGGCTTATGTATGTACTCAGTCTCTATCCATAAAATGATGTAATTGTTGTAATTTTTTTTTCTATTTCATGGAAGAAAATGTATAATAGCAGTATTATTTAAATATCCAAACATTTCTCAAGAGTTGAGGGATACTTGTTTTGTGGCTTTTACAAAGTAGTTTTATATAAACCAAAATGGGTTTTAGAATTCAGGCTATATAATGTTAGCTTAAAGTGATGCATTATTATTCCTAGGCAAATGCTTTTTCTTCCTTTTTTTGTTTCTTGTTTTTTTTTAATATGTACATATTGAGAAGTAAATCTGAACAATGGCCACATATAATACTTTTTAAAATTGTAAAATGTAGTTATTCTTAATGGAGGCAAACATTTTTCCATCTGGTTATGTTTGATTCGGAGAGGTTGGGATTTGTGTTGTGGATAGGGATTAATGGGAAGGAGGAAAAGTTTACCAAAAAAAGATGAATAAATCCCTGGAAGTAGTGTCACATACAACCTATACGTACTGAAGGGAGTAGAACAAGTGCACACTGATCAACTAAATTCTGCCTTTTAGATTTTTTGTAACAGTTTTATTGAGATCATTCATTTACCATAAATTCACCTTTTAAAAGTGTACCGTTCGGTGGTTTTTATTGTTTTCACAGAATTGTGCAAGCATCAACATGACCTAATTTTAGGACATTTTCATCACTCCCTCCAAAAAACCTCATACCTAATAGTGGTTACCCCCCAAATCCTCCTACCTCCAATCCTAGACAACCACTAACACACTTTATGGATTTGCGTATTGTGGAAAGTCATAGGCATAGTATGAGTCATTCAATATGTTTTCTTATGGGATTGGTTTCTTTCACTTAAAGTTTTCAAGGTTCATCTGTGCTGTAGCATGTATTAGTATTTAATTCTTGTTTAAATTGCTGAATAATAATCTATTATATGAATATACCACACTTTGTTTTCCATTCATCTGTTTCTGGACATTTGGGTTGGTTACACTTTTGGCTACTAAGATGTTATGTTGCTATGAATGTTAGGGTGTAAGTTTTTATGTGAATGTATATTTCCAGTTCTCTTGATTGTATACTTAGGAGTGTAATTGCTGGGTCATATCCTAACTCTGTTTAACATTTTTGGGAACTGCCAAACCATATCAGTCGGGTTTTTCTTACCCTCCTCAACCAAAGTGGATTCTTCAAGGACACCAGTGACTTCTATGTTGCGAGATCTAGTGGTCAGTCAGCAGTTGGTCTTAATTTATCTATCATGGGAATATAATTTCATGAATCATTACCTACTTTGAAAATTCTTAAACCATTTTATTAAAGAAGCAGTACATGTGCATTGTAGACAATTTAAAAATACAGCAAGCTAAAATATTAAAAGTTGAAATTTCATGTTCTCCTCAGGCTAAAATTTTAATGTTGGGGCTTGGAGATAATGTGATGGCCTCTTTGTTAAGTTTATTCCTAGGTATCTTATTTGTCAATGGGATTGATTCCTTAATTCCTCTTCCTGTTGCTTCATTATTGGCACATAGAAAGGCATATTTCTGTACATGAATTTTGTATCCTGTGACTTTACTGAATTCATGTATCAGCTCTAGCAGTTTTTTGGTGAGTCTTTGGCTTTTCTATATAGAGTATCTTGACATCTACAAATAGTGAAAATTTTACTTCTTCCTTGCCAATTTGGATGCCTTTTATTTTTTTGTTGTCTGGTTGTTATGGCTAGGACATCCAGTACTATGTTAAATAAGTGGTGAGAGAGGACATCCCTGTCTTGTGCCTGACCATAGAGGAAAAAGCTCTCAGTTGGTTGTTCCCACTGAGGATGATATTAGTTGTGGGTTATTCATATATGACCTTACTATGTTCCTTCAAAACCCAATTTGTTGAGGCTTTTATTGTGAATGGACATTGTACTTTTTGTGAAATGCTTTTTCTACATCTATTAAAAAGATCATATGGTTCTTATCCTTTCTTTTATTAAAGTGGTATATCATGATTGATTTACAAATATTGAACCACCCTTGCAAACTTGGAATAAATCCCAGTTGATGGATTTTTTTAATGTACCGTTAGATTTGGTTTGCTAGTGTTTTATTGAGAATTTTTGTATCCATGTTCATTGGGGGTATTGGCCTGTACTTCTTTTATTTAGTGGAGTCTTTCTCTGGTCTTGGTTTCAGGGTAATGGCTCATAGAATAAATTTAGAAGTTTTCCTTTTCTATTTTTTGGAATAGTTTGAAAAGAATAGGTATTATTAGCTCTTCTTTAGATGTTTGGTAGAATTTACCTTTGAAGCCATCTTGCCCTGGACATTTGTTGTGAGATTTTTTATTACTGATTCAATTTCTTTTCTGGTTATCCGTCTATTCAAGTTTTCAATTTCTTCCTGTTTCAGTTTTGGTAGTTTATGTTTCTAGGGATTTATCCATTTCTTCCAGGTTGTCCAGTTTGTTGGCATATAGTTTATCATGATATTCTCTTATAATTGTTTATATTTCTGTGCTGTTGGTTGCTATTTCTCATCTGTCTTTTGTGATTTCATTTATTTGGGTCCTTTCTCTTTTTGATAAGTTTGGCTAGAGGTTTGCCAATTTTATTATTTTTTTCAAAGAACCAGCTCCTGGGTTCATTGATCTGTTTCTATATCATTTATTTTTGCTCTCATTTTTATTGTTTCCTTCTCTCTGCTGGCTTTAGGCTTTGTTTGTTGTTCTTTTTCTAACTTCTTAACATTGGAGATCCATAACTAAAGGTTATTAGTAAATAGATATTTGAAGTCATAGGTCTGAAAAACATCACTTAGGGAGATGCTATAAACAGAGGGTAAAATGGTAGGCTCATATCTGAGTAAATTTAAAGGTTGGAAAAAGGACGATCAAATTTTGAGGATTGGAAGAGGTGAATATTAAATGAATTGTATTTATAAGTCCTTGAAGTGTCCTGACACATAGTAAACAGTGTTTGTTAAATAAAATAAATTCAACTACAATCACCCTGACATATTGCATTCATCTTCCATTTCATTTCATTTTCTTATCTGTTTGTTTTAGCCTACCTTCTCCTTTTGATTTTTCTATTTATTTATATTAAGGCTCTGCTGATCATGCAATCGTCAAGCACCCACACTTCTTCTGCTATTATATACCATCATGCTGAAATGTGACTTGTATCCTTTACAGCAACATCCCGTTTGTCAATATTGATAGTCTCAAACTCTTGCTCTCTCGTTCTGAAATTCACTCAGATTAGGGTTTTGTCTTTACCACTCCTCTAAAACCTTTTTAAGTTCTCCAACAAACATCGTATTTGCTAAATCTGATGTCAATTCTTAGTCTCTATCTTACTTGGCCTGTCAGCATTTGATGGTTTTCATCAGTCTGTCATTGAAATGTATTTTTTATTCAGCTTCCATCTCTTGTTTTCCTACTGTCTTATTGACTGATTCCTCACCTTCTCCATGATTTCTTATTGTTGATTCTTATTATTGGAGTTACTTACACAGCTCAGCGCTTGTAGGTCTTTTATTTTTACATCTATACTCACGTTGACCTTGTCTAGTTCTTTTTTTCTTGATCTCTCTTTATTTTTAATGTTTATTTATTTTTAAGTGAGAGGCAGAGGGGCAGAGAGAGGAGTCACAGAATCCGAAGTAGGCTCCAGGCTCTGAGCTGTCAGCACAGAGCCTGACGTAGGGCTCGAACTCACAGACTGAGAGATCATGACCTGAGCCGAAGTCCAACGCTTAACTGACTGAGCCACCCGCGTGCCCCTGACCTTGTCTAGTTCTTATGCATCAGTGTTTATGCATACTATATTCAGGAACTCTTCTTTGACTGTCAGCACTATATATCCATTTGCCTTCTTGACATTGCCACTTATAAGTTTGATTGGCATCTCAAAGTTAATACAGGCCAAACCCAGCCTCTGATTATCATCCACACACAAATTTTGCCTCCACCAAGATCTTCTCTAAGTTCGTGACAAATCTAGGTTTCCACTTGTTCAAGTGACAACATTTGGGAGTCCACTTTGACCTCTTTTGGTCATACCTTACAATGTGTCTGTTAGGAAAATTTTCTGGTTTACATTCACATGATACCTGCAGTCTGACCATTGCTTGTCACCACTATTATGACTACCTTGCTTTATTTCATCTGGATTATTGAAATAACCAACTTTCTCCCTGTTTCCATCATTATCCTCCTATAATCTGTACTTAGCACAATAGCTGAGTGATGTTGCTAAAAGTATAAGGAGGGTAAGGGACCAAAACCCCAGTAGAAATAACCTCAAATATATAAATGATGTTCATATTCACTCAGAATTGGACAAATGCAAATTAAGACGACTCAATTTCTCATTGGTGAGACTGGAGAAAAGATTTAAGAATATGGCAACTCATGTTGGCATGCTGTGAGGAAATAGGCATGTTCGTACATTGCTGATAGACATGTTTATACATTACTGATGGGAATACAAGTTGCTACAATTCTAGAGAGAAATTTGGCAATGTCTAGTGAAATCTCGTATAAATCTTTCAACCAATGCAGCCAACAATTTTAAGAATCTACCCAAAAGATATGCCTCCAACAATATGAAAACATAGGCAAAAGTTTATTAATTATAGCATTTTTAAATTGCAAAGTATAAGAAAATCCAAATGCCCATTCATAGGAGAGTGGTTGAAAAATATATGATACAAGCACACAGTGGAATACTAAGTAGCTGTAAGAAAAGAAGAACTGAATTGATTCAGAGTGATTTCCAAGACATACTATAAAATGAAAAAAGCAAAGTTCAAAACAATATGTATAGCCTGCTACCCCTCATATAAGAAAAAAAAAATGCAAGGAAATATATAGGCATCCACTCATTTATACCAAAGAAATTAGGAAGGATAAACCAAAAACTATTAAGATTGAGTCTAAGGGAAAGAGAAGAAGACAATGGGAATGGGTTAGCAGGGATGAAGTACAGTAACATTTCTCTGATTGTATCTTTTGGTACAGCTCTGATTCTTGGAATCGTAGTAATGTTTTGCATACCATTTACATGCCCCCAGATAAACGATTAAAACCAACCAGGAAATAGGGGATCCCCAAATGGAATGCAAATACTAACTAATGAAAGCATATATTACAAAAGAATAACATGAGCACACTTAAAGGGACAGGAAAGAAAGCTAACCTAAGTGACTTAGAAAGCAGTATATTCACTAGACACTGAAAAGCCAAAGGTCTAAGTGTTGTAATCTACTTGGTAAAAATGCTTCCCATAAGGGCATGAGTTAGCATACATACCACTTTCATTTGTATACCAGAATTGAACGAAAAAGTACATATAGTTAATGAGAGACAGGTTTCTTATTGTTGGAGGAAGACCTAAGGAGGAAGGCTAAGATAAACCCTGTAGTATTAGATTAGAATAAGAGGCATTAGTTTAAACTCAGGTTTTTAAATATGCTTTCAGACATATTATACATGTGGGTATATGTGTAGGTTATACATATATCTATACATTCACATATTTCCCAGCTTTCATTGAGAGGGCCTAGAAGCAGTGACACTCCAGGACAATGAGCACACCTAGCACCAAATCTTGGTTTCTAAACACCATTCTTCAACAAAAAGAATCAAGCTCCTTGGAGAAGTGGATTCCAGGACAGGCAAGAAAAATACAAGGTGATCCTAGAACATCTTGTGATGTCAGAATGTAAGGAAATATTGCCCTCAAGATGGAGGTGTATGAAAAACAGGAGCCAATCTGAAGGATCTCTTCTTAATGGCCAAAACTGGAATAATTTCAATAATGAAAAATTATGGCATTTGATTTTAAACCCTAGACAAAATACACCCAGGGAGTCTAGACTGTATGTATAAAAGGCAAATACATAAATGAGGGAAAAGGAACAGCTCTTCCTTATGGCTGAATTCCAATTACTAGTTGTAGACAGAAATGGGAAATACAGAATCATCATTGCAAATGCCCCAATAACTATTGCAAACAAGATTCACCAATGGATAATAAAATGAATGGGCAAAAGTTTGAGAAGAAACAGGATTTGCAGTCTCAAAGTCTTCCCAAAGATATTAACTATAAATGTAGAGATAGTAACTTTTTAGTGGAAAAACCTACCAGATCAAGGTAAATATCACCAGTAATAATACATACCAATAATCACAAATCCATTATATGATGCATAGTCTTGTGTGTGTGTGGTAGTCTCTCTAAAAATATAAAACCTTTTTGTTGGGGTGCCTGGGTGGCTCAGTTGGTTAAGGATCTGACTCTTGATTTCAGCTCAGGTCGTGATCTCATGGTTGTGAGATTGAGCTCTGCCTTGGGCTCTGCACTGGGTGTGAGGGTCTGCTTAACATTATCCCTCTCCCTATGCCCTCTCCCGCTTTCTCTCTCTCTTAAGAAACAAAAACAAAAATAAAACAAAAACCTTTCTGTTAACATGTTTGTTTCTCCCCTAGCATTCATACACTGAAGCCCTAACCCCCAGTGTGCCTATATTTGGAGAAGGGGGCTCTAAGGAGGTAATTAAGGTTAAATGAGAATAAGGATAGGGCCCAGATCCAATAGGATTACTGTCCTTATAAGATGAGACATCAGAGTGCACCCTGTCTCTCTCCACACCCCCACCCCAGCACAAAGGCACTAAGCCAGCATGCTCAAATTGAGGAAAGGATATGTGAGGACATAGCTGGAATGCTGCCTGCCATGTGCAAGCAGGCAGGAAGAAGGCTCTCATGAGAAACTGAATTGGCTGGAAACTTGATCTTGGACTTTTAGCCTCCAAAACTGAGAAAAGAGATTTTTGTTGCTTAAGCCACCTAGGCTGTGGTGTTTTGTTATGGTAGCCTTAGCAGACTAATATACTTTCCAAGCATGAGAACATATCAGATAAAAGAAAAAAGAAAATATCAGGTAAACTCAATTTGTGGGGCATTCTATAAAATTACTGATTAGTATTCTTCAAAAGTGTCAAGATCAAAAGACAAAGAAAAGACTGACAAACTGTTGCAGACTGGAGAGACTAAGGAGGGGAAAAAAACCCAAACAACTGCATGCAATATAGGACCTAGGGACCTGGAATAGGATTCTGGAACAGAAAGATGACATAGATGGAAAAAAATATATATATAAAATTTGAATAAGGCCTGTAGTTTAGCTAATAATATTGCACCAATGACAATTCCCTGTTCTTGTTATAAGGTGTTAAATTTAGAAGTGGGATAAATGACATAAAGGAATTTTTGTACTATTTTTGCATTTTTTCTATAAGTCTAAAATCAAATCAAACCAAAAATTTTGAAAACAAACAAAATAAAATCTTTTAAAAATGCAAATCAGGGGGCAACCAGGTGGCTCAATTGGTTGAGTGCCCAACTCTTGATTTCAGCTCGTCATGATCCCAGGGTCATGGGATCAACCCCATGTCAGGCTTCATGCCCAGCATGAAGCCAGCTTAAGATTTTCTTTCTCTTTCTCTCTCTCTCTCTCTCCCTCTCTCTCTCTCTCTCTCTGCCCCTCTCCCTTGCTTGTGTGCACACTCTCCCTCTCTAAAATAAAAACTGAAAATAATAGTAATAATAATAAAAATGTAAATCAAAACATTTCCTCCCCTGTTCAAAATCCTCTGGTGGTGGAGTACCTGGATGGCTCAGTCAGTTAAGCGATGGACTCTTGGTTTTGGCTCAGGTCATGATCTCATGGTTCATGAGATCAAGCCCCACGTTGAGCTGACAGCATAGATCCTGCTTGAGATTCTCTCTCCCCCCTCCTTTTCTCTCTGCCTCTTCCCCACACACGTTCTCTCAAAATAGATAAACTTAAAAAAAAAAAAAAAAACCTCTAGTGGCTTTCTATCTTACTCAAAGTAGATGCCAGATTCTACACGATGGCCTAATAACCCTACATTGGTTGTCTCCCTGTTTTCTCTTTAACCTCATCTCCTGCTAGTGCTTCCACTCCCACTAAACTTTAGCCAAACCAGCCTCTTGCTATTCCTTAAATATAGCAGGCACATTCCTGGCTCAAGCGCTTGCATGGGTTTTTCTTGACTACCGTTAGTTGTTCCTCCTATAGCTAACTACATGGCCTGCTCACTCACATGTTTTGTCTTTACTCAAACGTCACCTCATCAATTAAGCATTCCCTACCACCCTGTTTAATTTTGCACCCACCAGCCTCCTGCAATTCCATATTCCAATATTATTTTTTCCCATAACCATCATCATTATCAATATTCTGCATATTATACTTATTTAATTGTATTATTATATGTTGGTATACAAAAGAGTTTATTATGCATCTAAGTTTAAGTTAGGGAAGAGGCTTTGGCTGTTTTGTTCACTAATGTATTACCAGTAAACATGAATGGAGAATGAATAGTTCTATGGAAGCTGCTTCACCTCCAATGAAGGAATGAATGAGAAATTCCAGTTTCAAGAGCAGGAAGAAAGAAGAAGTAAAGAAGAGATGTATGAAGAAAACAAAACCTTCCTTCATGTGTTACTGGAGCACTGGCCAGATGGTTACATGGCCACCTCCAATTGCAATGAAGCCTGGGAACATGACCGTTCAAACACAATTTACCTTCTGTTGGTAAAGGAGAGAGTGAATACTGGGTAGATGGCTGATAATGCCTGCCACCAGAACCAGATCTACCACATTTTTACAAAAAGTTTAGGTTATACGGACAACAAATAAATACTATAAAGTATTCAGACAAAAAAATTATTGTTAACTAAAGTAGCCCAAACTTTCATAATTTCTACTTTTGTTTCAGAAATACTAAGAGAAAAAAACAACACAAAATTTACAGATTTCTGAGGATAAAAATCTAAATCAAGAACCTTCTATGTGTATATTTTGAATGATATATGCTACCAAGAAAAATATATTCTCAAATACTCTAGAGCCCAGAAAATATACTTTTCATCTCTTCCTCTTGAATAAAATTACTTAAACATGTACTGTTACAACTGCTTATTGTGTCTTCTTTAAGAAAAATATTCCTACTTTTGTTGACTTTGTACTATGTCAGTTTGGCTAGGCTGGACTACGTTTCCCAGAATTCCCTTTGGTGTATATTTCCAGTTAGAGTCACAAAGAGATTCTTGTGGGAGAATTGGAGGGCAAAAGTGAAACAGTAGTCATCTTGTAGCTCCTACACATTCTCTCTGTTCCACTGGCTCATCTTGGCATGAGGAAATAGCCAGGTCCAAAACTATTTTATCTTCCCCTGGATTTTTCTTCAACTTCTCTTACTCCCCAGCCAGGTGAGTGTGTTTAGCTCTGTGAAAATGAGCCCTGGCTTCTGGAGGACATGGGTACCATCAAGAGCAAAGACAACAAGGACTGACACAGATTTCAGTTTGTTCTGGTGGCCTTCAGCTTGTGCCTGTGTGTTCTAATTTGTTCTTGCTCCTTCACACTACGTGCATCTTTCTTCCTGGCTTTCTTCACTGTGGCTTCAAGTTCCAGGATTAATGGTAAGACAATATCTCCTCACAAGGAGGCAAGAAGATCAGACTACTGGAACAAATATGTACACACACACACACACACACACACACACACACACACACACACACTACACATTCTAGTAGTTCTGAGATTTGACTGCACTCTGATACACTACTCTTGAATTTTTTTTACACTATCTTCGAATTTATAAAGAAATTCTTGGGGCACCTGGTGGCTCAGTTGGTTAAGTATCTGACTTTGGCTGAGGTCATGATCTCATGGTTCGTGGGTTCAAGCTCTGTGTTGGTTCTCTGCTGATGGCTTAGAGCCTGGAGCCTGCTTCGGATTCTGTGCCTCCCTCTCTCTCTGCCCCTCCCCAACTCATGCTCTGTCTCTCTCGGTCTCTCAAAAATAAATAAAAATGTGTAAAAATTTTTTAAAAAAGAAATTCTCCAATAATTTCTTCTATGAATTTTAGAATTTTGCTTTCAAAGATTGTTCTTTACCTCATATTGATTTTTGTGTATAGTGTGAATAAGAAGCTCAATTTCATTTTTTTCTATATGTTTAACCAATTGTACCCCACATTCTTAATTAGAAAGTCCATCTTTTTTTTGAGTGGCATGGAATAATAGCTTTATCATATAACAAGTGTCCATATATGTGGAGGCTTATTTTCCTTATCTTTCTCTTAGGCTCCATTGGTATATCCATGTATCAGTAAATGCTTGTGTTTTGATTATAGTAGCTTTAATGTAAATCTTAGAAAGTACTCTTACTCCTCTTTATCAAAAGTAGTTTTGAATTCTTGATCTTTTAAATTTTATATACATTTTAGAATTATCTTGTTGCATCCCATAATGCAATATTTTGGGCAGGTATTGGGATTCAATAGAAAAATTTGAAGATAATTGACATGTTGATAGAATCTCTAAGCATGGTACATTTCTCTGTTTATTTAGGTCTGTAATGCCTTTCAATTGAGTTTTAAAATATTTTCTAAAGAGATGTTGCACAACTTCTTGAAGGTTTATTTCTAAATAGCTGATATCCTCAATAAATGGTAATTAACAATATCTCTTAGTATGAAATATAGCACTCTAAAAGTGCTTAATGGAATCATACTGTATGTATTTATCAGTGTGCTGTTTTTTCACTCAATATTATGTTTTAAAGATTCATCCATTAGTTCATTCATTTCTAGGGCCATGTGGTATTTCATTGTATATATATATACCACAACTTATCCATTCTATTGTTGATAGATATAGGCCTTTTCCCAGTGTTTGACTGTTACAGACGATGCTTCTATAAAACAAGTTTTGTATTTGTGCCCTTATGCATGTAAGTATGCATTTGGGGAAGGCTTATATAAGAGTGGAATTACATCAAGAAAATGTCACGCTGTTGGTAAAAGGATTGTATTATATACTCAAAAGTGGTTTATAAGAGTTCCCAACATTCCACATTCTGTGTAACACAAGAACTAGTCAGTTCCTTGTTTGTTTATCCAAAGTGATATGTCTATAGTGGTATCTTATTTCCTTGATTCCTAATGAGTTTGAATAATTTATCGTATGTTTACTATTCATTTGAGGTTTTTTTTGTGAAGTGCTATGCCAAGTCTTTTGCCTACTTTCAATAGATATTTCTGTAAATTATATATAAATTTCTATACATTGTGTATTTCTTATCTATTTATAGGACTTCTTTATATATTTTGAATACAAGATTTTTGTTCATTATGTGTGATGCAAATATTTTTTCTTCCTTTGTGGTTTGTGTATTTAGTATTTGGGGACATTTTTTTGATTGGTAGAATGTATTCAAATTAATCAGTCTTTTCCTTTTGTGCTTATTGAATCAAATTTTTTTTTAAATTTTTTAACGTTTATTTATTTTTGAGACAGAGAGAGACAGAGCTTGAATGGGGGAGGGTCAGAGAGAGAGAGAGACATAGAATCTGAAACAGGCTCTGGGCTCCGATCATGACCTGAGTCGAAGTCGGACACTTAACCAACTGAGCCACCCAGGCGCCCCTTGAATCACATTTTTGAAAAGTCCTATCTCCTCCAAGATCACGAAGAAAGTTTCCTACATTATCTTCTAAAAACTTTATAGTTTTTCTTTTCATAGTTAAGAATTTACTTTGCCTTATCATGAAGAGATCTTTGTGTGGGTATATTTACTTATTTTCATATTGATACTCAAATGTCATAGCACCATAGTAAGAAATCCATCCTTTCTCTAGTGTTCTCTAGTGCCACATCTGTTACATATCACATTTACGTACATGCATGAGTGTTTCTGTATTTCATCTTCTATTCCATTGGTCTGTTTATCCCTAGGCCAGTATTGTGTTGCCTTCATTATCCTAACCTTATAATGTCTTTTTTAAAATTGTAGTATAATTGACACATAATGTTACAGTGGTTTGAGGTGTTCAATATGGTGGTTGGACAAGTCTGTATGCTATGCTCACCACAAATATAGTTACCATCTGTCATCATATGATGCTTTTACAATGCCATTGACTATATTCCTTATGCTGTACCTTGTATCCTCATGACTTATTTATTCCATAACTGGAAGCCTGTACCTCCCACTTCCCTTCATCCATCTTGGCCAACCCCGTCCCCCCAGCAACTACTAAGTTTTTTCTGTATTCATGTAACTGTTTCTGCTTTTTTGTTTTGTTGTTTTTTAACATTACACATATAAGTGAAATCATATGGTATTTGTCTTTCTCTGACTTATTTCACTTAATGTAATACCCTCTAGGCCCACCCATGTTGTCGCAAATGAGAAAATCTAATTCTTTTTTATGGCTGAGTAATATTTCATTATACATGTATGTGTGTGTATGCATATATTACAATTTCTTTGTTCATTCATCTATTTTTTTATGTTTTATTTAGACTCCAGTTAGTTAACATAGTGCAATATTAGATTCAGGTGTACAATATAGTGATTTAACACTTTCATACTATACCTGGTGCTCATCACAAGTGTACTCCTTGATCCCCATCACCTATTTACCCCATCCCCCCCACTCACCACCATTCTGATAACCACCAGTTTGTTCTCTATAGTTAAGAGTCTGTTTCTTGATTTGCCTCTCTCTCTCCATTTTCTCCCCTTTGCTCATTTGTTTTGTTTCTTAAATTCCATATAGAAGTGAAATCATGAGGTAATTGTCCTTCTTTGACTTATTTTATTTAACGTAATACTCTCTAGCTCAATCCATGTCATTGCAAATGGCAAGACTTCATTCTTTTGTATGGCCGAGTAATATTCTATTGTGTATATATACCACATCTTCTTTATCCATTCATCTATTGATGGACACTTGAGTTGCTTCCATATCTTGGCTACTGTAAATAATGCTGTGATAAATATAGTGGTACATATATCTTTTCAAATTAGTGTTTTTGTTTTCTTTGTATAAATATCTAGGTAATAAAATTATTGGATCATATGGTACTTCTATTTTTAATTTTTTGAGGACCTCCATACTGTTTTCTACAGTGGTTGCACCAACTTACATTCCCACCAACAGTGCATGAGGGTTCCTTTTTCACCACGTCCTTAACAACACTTGCTATTTCTTGTCTTTTTGATTCTAGCTATTCTGACAGGTATGAGGTGATCTCTCATTGTGGTTTTGATTTGTATTTCCCTGATGTTGAGTATGATGAGCATCTTTCTATTGGCCATCTGTATGTCTTCTTTGGAAAAATGACAAAGTAAAATTTGTGTTGTTTTTTCCCCTTAGTATTTCTGAAACAAAAGTAGAAATTATGAAAGTTTGGACTACTTTGGGTAACAATAAATTTTTTTGTCTGAATAGTTTATAGTATTTATTTATTGTTCTTATAACCTAAACTTTTTGTGAAAATGTGGTAGATATGGTTCTGGTGGCAGGCATTATCAGCCATCTACCCAGTATTCACTCTCCTTTACCAACAGAAGGTAAATTGTGTTTGAACAGTCATGTTCCCAGGCTTCATTGCAATTAGAGGTGGCCGTGTAACAGTTTGGCCAGTGCGCCAGTAACACAGGAAGAAAAGTTTTGTTTTCTTCGTATATCTCTTCTTTATTGCTTCTTTCTTCCTGCTCTTGAAACTGGAATTTCTCATTCATTCCTTCATTGGAGGTGAAGCAGCTTCCATAGAACTATTCATTCTCCATTCATGTTTACTGGTAATACATTAGTGAATAAAACAGCCAAAGCCTCTTCCCTAACCTAAACTTAGATGCATATTCTAGAGAAGAAGCCCTCTGTCAACAATAGACACATAACAAAAGCAAGAAGTAAATCTTCATTGTTTTCTTTTACCGCATCGTTACCTAGCTTATGCTGATAGATGATGCTCTTATTATCTGTTTAATGTCATTGTAGCATCTACAGTGATGTCCCCCTTTCAATTCCCTTTCTCCCTTCCGCCCTCCCTTCCACCTCCCAGTCTTACCACCAGAGATTTGTCAATGTTATTATTCTTTTGAAAGAACAAACTTGGGACTTTGCTTGTGTTTGTTTTCTAATTTTTTTTAATGTTTATTCATTTTTGAGAGACAGAGTGTGTGTGAGGAAGAGGCAGAGAGAGAGGGAGACACAGAATCCAAAGCAGGCTCCAGGCTCTGAGCTGTCAGCATAGAGCTCAACATGGGGCTGGAACTCACGGACTGTGAGATCATGACCTGGCTGAAATCGGACCCTTAACCGACTGAGCCACCCAGGCACCCCTTGTTTCGTAAGTTCTAACTTCTGATTTTTCAACTTTTTCCCTTCTTTAAAAAATGTTTAGGTTTTTAATTTGCTATTCTTTTCCTAACTTTTTGAGATGTCAGCTCATTAATTTTCATCCTTGCTTTTTTTAATGTTTATTTATTTATTTGTTTTTATTTCATTCTCTCTCTTTCTCTCTCTCCTATTTTTTAATTTAAATTCAAGTTAGTTAACATACAGTGTAGTCTTGTCTTTAGGAGTAAAACCCAGTGATTCATCTCTTGCCTATGACACCCACTATTCATCCCCAAAAGTTCCCTCTTAATGCCCATCACTCATTTAACCCATCCCCCCCACCCCTCCAGCAACCCTTAGTTTGTTCTCTATTTAAGAGTCTCTTATGGTTTGCCTCCCTGTCTGTGTCTTCTTTTTCCTTCCCTTCTACTACCTACTGCTACTACCTTTGTGGTAGTAGTTCATACCTTCTCAACATAGGTAACCTTGGTGCTCTAATATTCCATTCTGCTTGCCTATTACTGGAACCACAACTTCTATTGCTGTTCTTAAATTGTTTTGTTTTGTTTTGTTGTTTGTTTGTTTGTTTTGTTTTTTTTTACTGAGGTTCACCATGCTGTGTCTAGATGTGATTTTCTTTTTTTCTTTCATGAAAGTAATTCATTTGGCTTTTTATTTGTGGATTGTACCTACCTTTCATCCATTCTGGAATGTTCTCAAGTATTATGACTTCAAGTATTCTGTCTACTATGCATTGTATCTCCTTTATCCGGAACTCCAGTTATACTTATGTTAGACTCTGTAACTCTGTCCTCATCATTTCTTAATCTCACTTTCATATTTTTCACACTTTCTATATGCTACTGTATTAATCTCCCAGAGATGCTGGAACAAATCACCACAATTTGGTGGCTTCAAACAAAATATAATTATTCCCTCAGAGTTTTGAAGGCTAGAAGTCCGAAATCAAAGTGTTTCTCTGTGTTGATTCCTTCTGGATGAAGAATTCTTCTTCTTTTTTTTTTTTAATTAAAAAAATTTTTAATGTTTATTCAGTTTTGAGAGAGAGACAGAGCAGAGACAGGGCATGAGCAGGGGAAGGGCAGAGAGAGAGGGAGACACAGAATGTGAAGCAGTTTCCAGGTTCTGAGCTGTCAGCACAGAGCTCAACACAGGGCTTGAACTCAGGAACTAGGAGATCATGACCTGAGCCGAAGTCGGATTTTTAACCAACTGAGCCACCCAGGCACCCCAAGAATTCTTCCTTCTGAGGAAGAATTTGTTCCATGTCACCCTCTTACCTTCTAGCAGTTGTTGGCAATCCTTGGTGTTCCCTGGCTTTAGATACATTGTTCAGTCTCTGCCTCTGTCTTCACATGGCCTTGCCTGATGGGTCTTCATACATGAGTTTAAAATCTCCCTCTCCTTTCTCTTATAAGGACATGAGACATTGGGTTTAGGGTTCACCCTAAATATAGAGTGATCTCATCTCAAGATCATTGATTTAATCTCATATTCAAGGACCCTAGTTCTAAATAAGGCCATATTTATTGGTACTAGGCATTAGAATTTGGATATACTTTTTTGGGGGACAAAGTTCAACCCACTATAGTTACATTCTAGTTAATTTCCTCATATAAATCGTCCTGTTTATTAGTCTCACTTTAGTTGTATCAAATCTCCTTTTAAACATATCATTTAAGGGATGCCTGTGTGGCTCAGTTGGTTAAGCATCTGACTTCGACTCAGGTCATGATATCATGGTTCGTGGGTTAGAGCCCCACATCGAGCTCTGTGCTGACAGCGCAGAGCCTGGAGTCTGCTTCGGATTCTGTGTCTCCCTCTCTGTCTGCCTCTCCCCTGCTCATACTCTGTCTCTCTGTCTCTCTCTCAAAAGTAAATAAATATTAAAAAAAAATTTTTTTAGCATATTCATTTAAATGAAAAAAAAATTCAACTATATATTTTCATCCTTCAAAATGCTTAGGGGCCCCTGGGTGGCTCAGTTGGTTAAGCATCTGACTCTTGATTTCCACTCAGGTCATGATCTCATGGTTCTGAGATCAAGCCCCACGTCAGGCTCCATGCTAGCGTAAAGCCTGCTTAAGATTGTCTCTTTCTCCTTCTGTCCTCCCTCCCCGTCTCAAAAATAAAAATTAAAATGCTTTGTCTTTCTTTCTTTCTTCTTTCTTTCTTTCTTTCTTTCTTTCTTTCTTTCTTTCTTTCATTCTCTGCACCCATCTTAAAGATGTTCTTTATTTTCTTAAATATAGAAAAACATGGCAATTTATATTTTGTTTCAAGTAAATACAATATCTGAAGTTTTGTAGGTCCATTCCTATTGTTTGTTGATTCTCTAGGTTCATGATGCCTTGTATTCTCATATTTTTTAGTGAATTTTATTTGTGAGTAGTTCAATTTCATAAAAAGTTTGCTTTTTGAGATTCATGGAGACCTTAATTGTTATTATTAATATTATTAATATTTATTAATATTAATATTATTGGTATTATTGTGGGCTCATTCAGAAAGTGTATGCATTTTGCTTCTGCCAGAGTTTGGGATAACTTCTTGTTTGGAACTATTTTAAACTAAAGTTTTAGTTTGAGAGTTTGCAGATGACTCAAACACTATAAATTTGCACTTTAAGCCAAATGGTCAGATTATGGATTCAACTTTTTAGGGATATTGCCTTCCTCTGCTAAATTGCAAAGTTGAGGACAAATTTTCACATAATCTTTGGTGAAAGTGAGTGTTATTTTTAGTTTACTCTTTTACTAAGGTGTATATAGCACTTAGGTGCCTCTGACTTATAAGAGGAAAGATCTCTGCTTAAACTCTCCGCCTTAGACAGACCCTAAAATTTGCCTCCTATACCCCGTGTGCATGAAAACCGAAATCCAAGTTCACCTAGTTTGGCAAATGTCCTCAAATTCCTCTTACCTCTCTGGTTCTCGTCATCACAACATCTCTGGCTTGAGTATTCCTTACTTTCATTCCAGCTAAATAGTGCTCTTAACAAAATGTTTTAAAGCTTTTATCTAGCACTTTAGTTGTTTATAGTGGCAGTTTGGTGTAGTAGTATTGTCTGCTTTCTTATCAGAAACAGAAATCTCCTTTTGCTATTTGAGTCAATTTAGATGGTTTCTATTATTTTAGACAAATGCTTATAGCAACTACATTTTTTTTCCACAAAATGATTGGCCTAGATTTTTTTTTAATTTTTTTTTTCAACGTTTATTTATTTTTGGGACAGAGACAGAGCATGAACGGGGGAGGGGCAGAGAGAGAGGGAGACACAGAATCGGAAACAGGCTCCAGGCTCTGAGCCATCAGCCCAGAGCCTGACGCGGGGCTCGAACTCAACGGACCGCGAGATCGTGACCTGGCTGAAGTCAGACGCTTAACCGACTGCGCCACCAAGGCGCCCCATAGATTTTTTTTTTTTAATTGTATAGTTTCATGGGCTTTAAAATCTGAACTGTATTTGTGGTTATGACACAATTTTTATTTATAGTTAATTTTTGCCTTTTCTCTTTCTTTTTCTAACTTGATTAGGCCAATAATTAATAGAGACAAATAAAGAGGAGTTAAAATAGAATGTAATAAGATCTGTGAAGTTTCTATGAGTGCATTATGGAGGTACTCACAAAAGACATTTTGTCAATATTTAAATGGGGAGATGTACATAAAGCTCTTAGCAAGCAGTCTCATACTTGCAAAGACCTCGATAGATATTAAACTTGGTCATACTAGGGAAACCTACCTTAGAGAGAGGGTAGGAATTATCCAAAGGGATCATTGGATGAATGGGAGAAATCAGTTTGTATAGATAGAGCCCAGAGCAACTAAGTAAACTTTAATAGAACTAAAGTGTGGAATAAAAGGTAAGTCTGGAGAGCCAAGAGTGGGACATATGTAGGGCCTAGTAGGCATAATAAGGAACTTTATCCTAAGAGAAACATAGTATTGGAGGGTTTCGAGCAGGAAAGTATCTTGTTTCTGTTTATGTTTTAGAAATATTATTTTTGGCTGCTGTATGACTGGATTTTGGAGTGAAGGACAGGCTAGAGTTCAGGACAAAGCCCAGGTTTCTGGCTAGGGCACCTGGGTGGTTGGTGTTATCATTCACTGATATGGGGAACAAAAAAGGAGGAGCAGGTTTGGAAGGTACAATAAGTTTTGTTTTGTACCTGTTGAACGTGGGATACTTTTGATACTTGTGCTCAAAAGAACGTGTCCTCTGTTCCTGGTCTCCCTCAGGAAAGTGTAAAATATGTAAGTTTCCCTATAACTACCACAAAAATGACCAATTTTCCTTAAAGGAAGGCGGGAGATCTTACACAAAACTTCAAGAACAAAAACCCAATTCTTCTGTCCTTTTCTCTACCTTCTCTACATTTGGTTCTGTGCGAAATATGTTCTGATTTTATGCTTTGTAACATATGGTTATTAAATCATTTAATTTAGCTTCTAGACAATATAATTCAGTTTTTCCTGGCCCAAAAGACATGATGTTGTTGGCAGCCTCTAAGATGGCCCCCAGTGATTTCCACTCCCTGGTATTCACATCCTGTATAATCTCCTGCCCTTGAGTGTGGGCTGACCTTTTTGACTCACTTCTAAGGCATATAATATGGCAGGATTGATGCGATGGAACTTCTGAGTTAGATTATAAAGGATTATGGCTTGTTTGGGGTGCTGTATTTCATATTCTCTCATGGCTGTTTTGCAATGGGGGATACCAACTGCAATGTCGTAAAGTAGCCTTGTGGAAAGTTGCAAGTGGCAAAGAACTGAGGCCGACCAAGAGGCATATGAAAGATCTTGCAAGTACATCCTCTTCCAGTCCAGCCTTCAGATAAATGCAGCCCTGGCTGACATAGTGATTGTAGTCATGTGAGAGACCACGAATCAGACTCACTCAGCTAAGCTGCTCCCAGGTTCACCACTCACCAAAAAGAACGTGAGATAAGGTGTCTATGTTCTCAGCCACTAAGTTTGGGAATAATTTGTTATGCAACAATTGATAACTTATCGACTGCTGGGAGGACATTCAGACTGAGTCACAAAAAATATATTTCAGATATAAGAAAAAGAATGTAATGATTGAGATCACAAGCTATTTTGTTTATTGAAGAGTTAAAATAGTACATTAACAAAACCTTATTTGCTAGAGAAATAACACCAGAATTCTTATGAATGTGATTATCAGCTAAACCACCAGAGATACTGGTCCTGCTGAGTTCCTCCACAGCTATGTAAATCAAGGGCTGAGATTGGCTGAAGTCAGGATACAAATCACTAGACAGTTTCTTCTGGAAGGACAGAATGAATCAATAAGGCCCGTAATAAGGAAGTTGAAAGAAACCTTACCCTTTGGAGAAAGAGTACTCTGTCATTCCTGTAGCCAAGGCCCAGGCCCAGCCAAAAGGAAGCAGGGCGTTGTAACAGTGATCCAGTGAGTCTGGCCCCAGAACTCCCTTCAGTGTGTCTTTTTGCTTGACTTTGGAGAGTGGACAGGGCATCATTTGGAGGCTAGAGAGTTATTTGACAATAAGAAGATGCGAAGATTCAAGTCCCAGACTCATCCTTTGATCTTGAACCATTAGTGCCAGAGGTCTCTTGGCCTCTCATGTCTGAAAAATGGTCGGTATTAGTGTCACCACCTTGAGGGACATAGGTGTGTCTCCATGAGTGGGTGAATGATTGTTCTGGTGCTTGAGATGGGAAATGACTAGCAAACACATCTCTTCTCTGGTTGTATGAGACAGGGACCAAAACAGGGAAGAGATGAGAGGGGGACAAAGACACCAGGCCAAGAGGTGACCATTTAGGGCTTCATGCTATAAATGACTTTGCATTTCCAGAGATGAAATAAGCCTCTTCAGCACAAGGCAGTAGCGGGTCACAACCCTAGGGCCTGGCTGGTTTTATCAATCTGGCAGTTCAAGGTCAGCGCAAAGGACATCCCCAACACCTGCGAAAAGAGTTGGGAAAATATCAGGTCTTCATAGGAGAAGCCATCTCTCCCATAACCCCTGGGATTAGCCCTAGAG
This sequence comes from Felis catus, assembly GCF_018350175.1. Lineage (NCBI taxonomy): Eukaryota > Metazoa > Chordata > Mammalia > Carnivora > Felidae > Felis > Felis catus. The sequence goes on along the minus strand of NC_058375.1, from coordinate 94,612,757 downwards.
AAAAACAAAGTATTTCCCACACTGGAACCACCCTTCCTGCCATCACTTCCAATTCCTTCTCCGTTCCCTTAGTTAGCTTTAGAAAGGCAGCGGGAGATGATGGTGCAAAAACAGTAGAGGATAGAGTGTTGGGACATCTTTGTCTCCTTAAGAAGTCACTTGTATAGTCAAGTTCTGCACAAGTCAACGCTGTGCAGTGAGCCATCTCTACACATGCCCTGGGACTCCTTGGTTTCCGAGCAGAGAAAAACTGTTTCCCCCTGAGCTTCTTGATCGATATCTTAGTTATTCTGTGACACACCAAAAACACTTGTATATAAAAATAGTAGAAATGTCACATAATAAAAAATTTGCCCCTGACTTATCATGCTAAGCAGAGAAACAAGGAGGAAATTGATTGTAACTTTTATCAACTCCTGCTTAGCATACAAGGCCAAATTTTCATATAGAATGTTTATCTATTGCAAGCTTTTCCATCCCAGCTGAGTGAATGACAAAAGTAGGGGTCTGCTTGATGACTTTTAATTTGACTATGAAGCAATCATATCTCTTAGGGATAAGTTGACCCGATAGATCGGGATATTTTCTGTATGCCTCAAATTGGTAATGACATCATTTGTTACGTGACTGGGGAAGCTCATATTTATTGAGCATGTTCTATGTACCTGGTAGTGTTTTAAAACCTTACATGGCTTAAATAATTTAATCTTCACGATAGTCCTGTGGTTAAATTCTTACCTGGATCACACATACACAGATAGTGATGATTCCAACATGCAGGAAATTGGAATGAAACCACTGTTTTGCTTTTGCATAGCAACCCTAGAAAAAATCACAAGTACAAATGATAACACTATATTATTTGACTTTATCAGGAGGCTAATTTCAGAAGATAGTTTCTATTTTGCCTTATGCCAAGAGACTTAGACCATTTTTATTTTCTTTCTATGGTTGAAGAAACAGGCTTCAAGCAGCAAACATTAAACAGAGCCCTTTCTGGTGTTGTTATCATTACAGTGACACCTGATGCAGAAGTCCTAGATCTTTGCACACTGAGTCAAAGTAGCTCCTGAGAGGCACGTCAGCAATAGATATCCTTAGGTTTTTTGAACTCTCACTGCTGACTTGGGATTACTAAAAGTGAATATAGCCCATGGAATTCTAGGTTCGGTTGCATCTCAGCTTCTGCTGAAATGTAAATCTATCATGGCCCTACCAAGCTCCAGGGCAGTTCTAGTTGGTGAGTGTTTCAGTCTTTCTTCACAGACCTAAAAATGTCTGGAGATTTTCAAAAAATCCCAAGGGTGCATAACATGGGGTAACAGGAATTTAGGAACTTGATCTTGAGGGAATATGACCTTGGCTTCTTCTCTGGGCTTAATCTGGAGGTCCGAATTCAGTGGACCGGTTGTTTCAATAGTTCCACCAACTATCTTTCTCCCCAACTCCTCACTCCTTCACTTATGATTCATTTCACCAAGGAGCTGGGTGATGCCTTTTCCAAGAAAGAAGAGCAGAGAAACAGGAAGAAGGAGAAGCTTTTCTAGCTCACCTTTACAAATTTCTCTTTCAACAATAAGACGTAATTTTTGCTCAAGAAAAATGTAGATCTACTACTATCATCACATAAACCTTCCCCCCTCTAATGTAATAGTTTAGAGTGCAAGATTTGTGATGGCCTTCCTAGTCTAAATGAGGCTGTTCCTTTTTTGTTTCTTTTGTCTAGTTGTCTGGACAACTTTTGTCTAGTTTGTTTAGTTACCTGGGTTGTCTCCCTGGCCTCTATTTTGTCCAAGGTTCCCTGTCTCTGGCGGGGACGATTAAGCTCAGTATGACTGGAGTTTCTAAGACAATTGAAAGTTTAACCAGAGAGATTAATAACAGAAATATTGCTTAAAAAATTACCTGAACTTGTGGACCTTGGGGGCAAGATGCTGGTGGGTGACCGTTCCAATCACTTGTTCCATTGACACCACAACATTGCAGCTAAAAGCCAAACCCCCAAGAATGTGATGGTTAGAAAGTCAACAGAAAGAAAATTGAACCTTGGAGAGAAGGTGGGCCCTTCATATCTGACTCTAGCCAAAAATCCAGAATTACCTGGGCTACTATGGCTCCTGAGAACAAAATACTTTCAAATCCATCATACCATTTCCATCACATAAGGTTGCTTGAAGCAGAGAGGGCATATTTAATTTACTCACATTTTACACATGAAAAATTAAACACACAGCAGATTTAGTCTGACATGGTTGAGTCTTTCTTACATCTCAGTAGGACTTAGATAATAAGCCTACCTGAGACTGGGAAGGATGAGAGAATGTAGACAATTTTGTACTGTGCTCTCCAGTTTGTGACTGTTAAACATTATTCTGACTTAGGGACTGTGGACCTTAAATTCTGGAACTTTCAAGAAAGGAAGGTCCTTCTAGCCCCCAGGGACTGAGGTTGGAAAATCAAATCTGGTTGAGCTGAGGAGGATTTCATCTACACTCACCAATGACTGGATGGAATCCCACATCTCCCTGGTGCTGTTGTCCGAGCTGTATTTCTGGATGCTGGTAGTCAGGCTCTCAGACACATACTTATTCAGCTGGGCGGGCACATCCCAACAGAGGAGACATTATAAAAAGCAGGTGAGTTCAAGAAATAAGCAATTTCTAGTATAGGCTAGTGGTTCCATTTGCTCCTCCCTTCCAAATGATCTCCTCAGAGCTAAGGGTGTGACAAGAGGGAGTATATATACAGGAAGATGGTGCGTGGTGGTGATCTCTTGCCCTTCCAGAACTCTCTCTAGTTTTTCAGAGGAAGAGGGACAACCAAAGCATGGGCTCTCTTAGGCATGGAGACAGACATTTTCTACTGCCAAACATGGAGAAAAGTAAGTAGGAGGAAGATAAACTTGTTTTTATAGCTCTTCCTATTCATGCTTCAAAGTATGACTCAATGGCAATCTCCTTTAAGAATTTTTTTCCTCTCCCCAATTACAGTTGATTTTTCTTCTTCCATCCCTTTTCCACTTTGCTTCTACCTCTATTATAGGATTTATTTGGGGCCAACTTCTTCCCTACAGCCAGAAATACAACGAGTTGTGCTCTTTGTAGCTTACCTTCTGTTCATACACGAAGAGCAGGATGGCCAAGGTCACCTCCGCAAGGAGGATAATCAGCAGCAGGATAAAGAACTGAAGCAAAGCAGAGACATGCTCACAGTGCTGATTCCCATTCTTCCCTCACTCCCAAGCCACGCTGGAAACATCTAGGTATGTCTTTGCACATGTGCAAAGGCTCCTGTTCCTGCCTGCTCGGACATTCATAAACCTTCTCTTGTTTTATGAGGGATGTGTGTCATTTTTCTGCAACTAGACCCCAAGTCTCTGGAGGGCAGATCAACTGTCTTGTAACTTTGTTCTCCCCTTCCCATTGTGCCTACCCAATTCCAGGCGCATAATGCATATGCAATACTATTTGTTGAATCAATGAAGCAATTTTGGCATCGGCTTTTTGAAAGCTGAACAAGAGACCAGCAAACTAACCTATGTGCCTTTAGAGTTTGGGGCCTGGTCCTTTCTGCAAGATCAGGGCTAGTTTGGGGTGGGGGCAGGTGATAGTGGAAGTTGAGAGGAGCCCTGTACAGATGGGGAGAAGAGGTATTCTAGTCACCCTCCTAACCCTTATTTATCTCCAACTGGAGAAGCTTGCTCCCTCCATGCTAATCACACACCACAGAAAACACATTTTCACTTATTCCCTCTCCTTCACCTTTTTATCCCAACACTAATCTTGGCGGCTTTACCTTTTCCCTGTGTCTATCATCTCCCATCTTTTGCCATTAATCTGAGAGCTATCTGAGAACAGGGACTTCTTAATTCTATCTCTTGGCTCCAGTTTGAGTTGATTCATAAAGGAAAAGAGATTGACCAATGATGTAAGGAAGAACCAAGGCAGCTGGGAACACTTACTTATGGACGGAGTGGCACTGTTACAGCAAGCACTATTCTGGGTCTACTAGAGCAACAAGGAGACTTCCTTCAGAGAGCTTACAAACAAAACCTAAGTCTAAGGGTTCTCCTCAGGATACTTAACTGACAGGGAGCAACTGAAAGGTTCTAGCATCTCTCATGTTAGATCACAATGGCTGCCACCTAGGCCTTCACCTAAGCTGAGTCATCACACTCTAGTGTGCCTTGTGCAGATCTGAGATAGAGAAGCATCTTCTGCCTCCTTTTAGGAGGGCCACAGTACTCAGAAGAATCTAGAGAGTACATTTTCCACCACTTAGTGACTCTGACTCAGATCCTCAAAATACGTACTAATGTGAAGAGCACTTAGGCAGATGGATGACACTCGATTTCAACCAGACATGAAGAAATAAAATGCCATAAAGGGAAATTATGATGCGGGTCATTAGTAACACTGTAAAATGAATCCCAAGGAGGATAGCAGTGTCCTCTGCCACCCATCCCTGGGATCCCAGTTAGAAACAAAATACTAGTGGTCTAGACAGACTCAGATGGTCTAAAGTGCCAATCTTATGTTCCTATGATTTCCCTGTGACCATAGATTAGCTACCAAGAAATATCTTGCCTGGGGCTTAGGGCATCACGTCTCTCTACCTAGGGTACCACATCTGCTGCAAAGGACTCACCGACATAAGCAGGCACTTGTTCTCCTTGATGGAGCCCATGCATCCCAGGAAGGCAACCACCATGATAATGGAGCCCACGATGACAAGCACATTGCCCAGTGGGAGGAAGGGGAGCAACCAGAGGTTGTTGTGGATCAAGAAATAGATCCCAAAGCCCAAAATGCAGCAGCCACAAAACTGAAAGAAAGAATTCCGCAACACTTTTGAATATCTGCTCACATTCTCACTTCAAATTAGAATCAGCTCTTTCCATTGGTCCTATGGAGACTGTCATGAGCAACCTCTTTCCCCAGCTTTCCCCATGCATCCAGAAAAGAGGTGACCCTCGCTTCTTCCCGTGATGTCCTACTCATGCTTCATCCCACCCATATCAGATAGCAGGGGAAGCTCCTTCCTGTGAGTAATACAGTATCTTCGTGCTTCAGATCCCCCGCTCCTCATTCCCACAACGGCTTACACGTGGTCTTCCCTTTGGAAACCACAACCGTTAGAGGGGAGGCCCTGGGTGAGAAGTTGATCTTGCTAGGCAGAAAGCTAGAGAAGCCAAACTTTTGAGAATCTTCTCATAGACACTTGAGTACAAACCGATTCTCTGTTTGAAGTTCAATTGCTGACTTTGGTACAGTGAAGCTTTCCCCAAAAAGGGGGCTTCCTTTTCAATCAGCTATTTGTCTAAGGGACTGGGGGGAAGGGAGAGCAAGAAAAAGAGTCATTTATACACAGAACGTAGAGTGTCAGGTTTCTCACCCGTAGATGTCAGCAGTGAGCAGTAGTCGCCTAAAGTCCCCAGAGAGAGAAACAGCCCGCCTATAAATAACTGCACTGGTACTTTTCAATTGTATAAGCATATCCTATGGCAGGATGGGAAAAGGGGAGGAAATTATCACTCCCTTGTTCTAAGCTGGTTATGTCATTCCAACACGCATGGGTTGCTCTTCGTAGCAGACTCTTCAGTAGAGGAGCGAGAAATAGAGTGTAGCCAGGAGGAGGTGAGCTCAGTCACGCTCGGAAGAAACACACTTACCCAGAAGAGCAAGTTGAAGAAAAACAGAACGTACTTCAGCAATTTCAAGCCACTCATGCCCATGCTGGGATATTCTTGCCCTAAAAAGTGAAAGAAAAGAGGAGGTAAGTGACCTGGCATCAGAGAAGAGAGGACACAAATGTTCAGGGTTTAAAATCTCCAGCATCACCCTGGGTTTGAGCTGCGACTCTCCTCTGGGAAGTTTCCCCAAACTCCCAGATCTCTCAATCTCTGCATTGAGGTACCAATCGGTTTATCTTGGACACTCACTTTGGCTCCAATTCTGCAAGCCAAGAATGCTTACCACTGAATTAGGTGCTGTAGAAGAAACCCATGGAGCTGCTCTCAGAGGAGAGTGAGTCACAGTGACACCACTAGGCCAATTCTCAGAGACTAGTGCTTGGGCACTCAAGAAGGTGACCAGGGGTCAGGCATTAATCAGCTGATTCATCAGCTGTGGAGAAGGTCAGTGACTTGATCAGCCTGTTCCTTAAATGCCCTGAGATGCATGTACATACCACATGTGGTCTGTAAACCTCTCCACATGAAAATGGGGGTGGAAAACCTATGTCTGATTCATGCTTTTATTGAAGCAACGTTTATGATGTTTTCTGTCCTAGATACAGTGAGAGATATAACCATGACTCTCCGGTACCTACCCTCCAGAAGATGTGAATCTTACAGCAGAGGTAAAACTGGCTAACCAATACCCAATGGAGAAATGAAAAGGGGTAGAAATTGGAGCTTGATTTTTTAAAAAATATAATTTCATTTCCCAGCAAGGACATTAATGTGCAAAGCCTCATCCTCAGTTCTAGAGATCTGGATACACAGTTGTGAATTTTCTGTCAGACACAGTTAGTTTCCCTAGAGTAACTCATATTTGAAAACTGCACGTAAGACTGATCCATAAAGCAGGATGTCAATTTATTGGTTTTTTACCGTTAGAACTATGCCTTTTCTAGTATATAGATTGCATGTATAATCCATTGCTTCTACCCTCTTAACAGCAGCCAGAAATCAGATGGTCTTGAGGGATAGGTCATCCAGCCTGTCTAAGCCTCATGAGCTATTTGTATTCTACAATAGAATAATCTTCTCTGTTGGAAAGACCAAATACATATACTTACTTGGTACTATTTTCCTTTTCCTTTACTTTGTCCTTCTCTTTCTCCTTCTCCTTCTTGTCTTGACCCTCAGGATTTTTCTTAATCCCCATAATTTAACCCCATAATTTTTAACCCCCCCATTTCCCCATAATTTTAACCAAGTTAAAACAAAATCAATTAGATTATAAATGCGTCTGGATATACTTGAGAGGTTAAAAAAAGGTATGACGATCTACTGCATAGTAGTAGAGGTAGTAGATCTACCTCTGCTATAAGTAGTAGCTTTGAGGTCAAACTTGAATTCAACTTCCACCTATGCCACTAAACAGCTACGTGAGATTTGGAAACTGACTTGACATCTATAGTCACAATTTGTTCCTATGTAAAATGGGGTAAATACTTATGTCTCCTAGGGTGGGTGTAAAGATGAAGTGATCTTACAACAGAGACTGATATATGACCAGGACTCAGTAAGTGAAACCCATGATTATTTAGTCTGAAAGGAACTCTCTGGGAAGGGAGACATGGAAATATACTATTATAAGGTTCTCATGTGTGTTGTGGTAATGTCACTTGAGGATAGACTCTGGTGAGTTAGAGATGTAAAGTATAAACCATAAGGCAACCTCTACAATAACAAAACAAAGAACTGTAATTAATAAGCAAGCAAGGGAGATAAAAAATTATTTTAAAATACTAGATTAATTGAAAGAAACCTAAAAAGAGGAAAAAGGAAACTGCTGTGGTCTGAATGTCTGTGTCCCCACAACATCCACATGTTGAAATCTTAATGCCCAATGTGATAGTGTTAGGAGGTGGAGCCTTTGGGAGGTAGTAAGGTCATGAGAGTAGAACCCTCCTGAATGGGATTAGAGCTCTTCTAAAAGAGATCCCAGAGAGCTTGCTAGCTCCTTCCACCCTTGTGAGGACACAACAAAAGGTCTGCAACTCAAGAGTGGCCTCGCCTGACCATGTTAGCATCCTGATCTCAGACTTCCAAGGTTCAGAACTGTGAGAAGTAAATTTCTGTGCTTTGTAAATTACTCTGTCTGTAGTAGTGTGTTATAGCAACCTGCACAGACTAAAAGAAAAACAAAGAACAGATGGGGAAAATAGAAAGCGAATATTCTCAACTCTAGCCATATTAATAGCACAGTAAATGAAATGCTCTAAATATTCCAGGTATGACACAAGATAGCCAATTGGATTAAAGAACATTTAGTAATGAATTATCAGCAAGAGAAGTTAAGAAAACAATCTCATTTAAAATTTCATCAAAAAGAATAAAATGCTGGGGTGCCTGGGTGGCTCAGTCGGTTGAGTGTCCAACTTCCGCTCAGGTCATGATTTCACAGTTCATGGGTTCGAGCCTCACATCAGGCTCTGTGCTGACAGCTCAGAGCCTGGAGCCTGCTTCGGATTCTGTGTCTCCCTCTCTCTCTCTGCCCCTTCCCCGCTTTCTCTCTCTCTCTCTCTCTCCCTCTTAAAAAATAAACATTAAAATAAAATAAAATAAAATAAAATAAAATAAAATGAATAAAATGCTTAGGAATAAGTTTAACCAAAGTGGTAAAAGATCCTGGACACTGAAAACAACAAGAAACTGATGAAAGAAATGTAAGAAGACACAAATAAATGGAAATATATTCTATGCTCTTGGATTGGAAGAATTAATATTGTTCAAATGTCCATACCACCCAGAGTAATCCATGGATTAAATGCAATCCCTATAAAAATTTCAATGGCATTTTTCGCAGATACAAAATAAACAATTCTAAAATTTATGTGGAACCACAGAAGACCCTGAATAGCCAAAGAAATCTTGAGAAAGAAAAACAAAACTAGAAGCATTATATGTTTTAATTTCAAAATCTATTACAAAGCTATAGTAATTAAAACAGTATGATGTTGGCATAAAAAACAAACACATAAATCAATGGAACAGAATATAAAGCCCAGAAATAAACCCATGCATATGTGGTTAACTTATTTACAGCAAAGGAGCCAAGCACATACAATGGGAAAAGGCAGTCTCTTCAATAAATTGTGTTCGGAAACCTGGACAGCCACATTGCGAATGAATTGAACTGGACCCCTATCTTCCACCAATCACAAAAATAAAATAAAAATGGCATAAAGACTTGAATGTAAGACTTGGAACCACAAAACTCCTAGGAGAAAACATAAAAGGAAAGCTCCTTGACATTTAGTTTTGGCAAGGATTTTTCAGATATGACACCAGAAACAAAGGCAACAAATGCAAAAATAAGCAACTGGTCTGTATCAATCTAAAAAGCTTCTGCACAGTAAAGGAAACCATCAACAAAATGAACAGACAACCTACTTAATGGGAAATAATATTTGCATCATATATCTGGGAAGAGGTTAATATTCACAATATATAAAGAACTCCTACAACTCAATAGCAATAAACAAAAAGTAAAATCTGATTTTCAAATGAGGGGAAGGGGGCGCCTGGCTGGCTCAGTTGGTTAAGCATCTGACTTTAGATTTTGGCTCAGGTCATGATCTCACAATTTGTGAATTCGAGCCTGCCTCAGGCTCCATGCTGACAATGCAGGGCCTGCTTGGGATTCTCTCTCTCTCCCTCTCTCCTTGCTCCTTCCCCACTCTCTCTTTCTTTCTCTCTCTCTCACAGTAAATAAATAAAACTTTTTTAAAAAATGGGCAGAGCAAGTGAATGGACATTTTTCCAAAAAAGACACACAGGTGGACAACAGGTACATAAAAAGATGCTCAACATCTAACCATCGGGTTGGGAAATGCAATTCAAAACTGCAATGAGGTATCACCTCATACCTGTTAGAATGGCTATCATCAAAAAAATAAGAGATAACAAGTAGTGAGAGGACATGGAGAAAGACAACCTTCGTTGCACTGTTGGTGGGACTGTAAATTGGTTACAGCCACTATGGAAAACAGTATGGAAGTTTCTAAAAAAAAAAAAAAAAATTAAAAATAGAACTACCCTACGATCCAGCAATCCCACTTCTGGGTATATATCCAAAGGAGAGGAAATCACAGTCTCAAATATCTGCAGCCCCACATATATTGTAACATTATTGACAATAGCCAAGACAGGAAAACAACCTAGGTCCAAACTTCAATAAAGAAAATGTGGTATAAAAATACAAAAGAACATTGTTCAGCCATGAGAAAGAAGAAAATCCTCCCATTTGTGACAACATATTCTCAAAACTCAGAAGACAAAGAGTCCCATTTAAAAATGGACAGAGCACCTGGGTAGCTCAGTCAGTTAAGCATCCAACTCTTGATTTTGGCTCGGGTCATGATCTCACAGTTGTGAGATCTGAGACTGAGCCCCATGTTGGGCTCCCCACTCAGTGTAGAGCCTGCTTGGGATTCTCTCTCTCCCTCTTCTCTGCCCCTCCCCCTGCTTGCACCCGTGCTCTCTCTCAAAATAAATAAACATTTTTTAAAAATAAAAAAATAAAAATGGACAGAAGATATGAACAGATAGTTCACCAAAGAAGACAGATGGATGGAGAATATGTACATGAAAAAGTACTCTACTTCATTAATCATTAGGGAAATGTAAATTGGGGAAATGAGATACCCGTACCTCCTAGAGCGGCTAAAATTAAAACAAAAACAAACAAACAAACAACAACAACAAAAACCAAAGACAAAAAACTGACAACACCAGGGACTGATAAGGCTATGGTTTTGGTGAAATTGTAAAATGGTATATCCACTTTGAAAAACATTTTGCCAGTTTTGTGAAAAGCTAAACATACACTTATCATATGATTCAGCCACGCCACTCCAAAGAATTTACCAAGAGAACAAAAAGCATATGGTCATACAGACTTATCCAAGAATGTTCATTGCAGCTTTATCTGTAATAGCCCCAAACTGGAAACAACCAAAGGTCCATCAACAGATAAACAGGAAAACAAGTTGATACAGCTATCAAATGGTGCACTACTCTGGAGAAAATAAAGACTCAACTGTTGATACACAACACAGCGGTGATGAATCTCCAAATAATTATGGTGGATGAACAAAGACAGAAAGAAGATCCATACTGTATGATTCCAGTTCTATACCGTTCTGGAAATGAAAACTGATATATAGCAACAGAAAGCAAGCAGATCAGTCATTGGGGACGGAGGTAGAGGAAAGTGATGGTAGTGGCAGTGTTAGATAAATGAAAGGAGAATAGAGACAGGCAGGAGAAAGGGATTGCAAAAGACCACAAATAATCTTTTGGAAGTGATGAATATGTTACCTTGACTGGCGTGAGAGTTTTAGGCATGTACGCATATGTCAAAAGGCCCTTCCTAATTTGTTCCTGTCCATTTCTCCAAACTTGTGGCAACATCCCCTGTCTAGAGAGCAACACTGAGTACTTGTTTTAGTGGCTCCTCTTTACCTGTGCTCTTTGCTGGAATTTGTCCCTTTCTCTCCCTCTGACCCCTTACTTTGGTTAGCCACTATTCATCCTGATACTCAGCTCCAGTGTCACTCTTCCAGGAAGCCCTCTCTGAGTGTGTCTACTTCTCCACACCCCAGGCTACTCCCCACAAGGAGTGCCTGTAATACCTACACATCTCCATTATTGCCCTAGCCACTTTGTCTTATAATTCTCTCTTTCCTCTCTGGAATGTGAGCTCCTTGAGGGTAGGAGCTAGTTTATTCATCTTTGAATCCTCGAGATCTTACACAGTCCCCTGATCACACTAAAAAAAAGTGTGATTCTTCAATAAACCTTTGTCCATTAACCCTAAATAAGCTGATGGAGTGGAATAAACGTGACACGGCAGCATCCGAAGCCTTGGGCTTGAGATTTATGCACCAAGAAGCTAAACTTTTAGATGTGGGCCAATAACTTACACAGAAGGTTGGGCCAGATGCCTCCTAAGGTCACCTCTTCCCCAACATCCTGGGATTCTGTGAGACCTGCTTCAGAACCCCGTCATTGAAGTGTCCACAGAGCACCAACTAATGAGGCAGCCAGAGACCTGCAAATAGCCCTCCTGATTCTTCCCTTCGACAGGAAGAAAAACCTCTTGTTTCTCTTTCCATGATTTTCCACTTGCTGAGACTCCCACCAGTTGAAGGAGAAAACTGCCTATTTGGTGGAGATGGTCACTACTTTTATCACACGCAGTGATGGCCCCACTTTTTGTATTAACCCAGATAGAACAGCACTCTGCTCCCCCACCCCCTCACCCCGCTTTCTTCCTTGTGACTGTGCCGGTTATGAGCTCCTGCCCCTTCCGACCCCACGGTCTGGAAGAACTGATATCTCTCTGCAGTCAGAATCTGTGGCCCAGCCCCATGACTCATGGTTCAGTGAAGAAAGTCCCTGACATCAGCTTCCTGTGATGAAACTGCAGTTAGCTGTGGCCATCTCCCACGGCCCGCTGTGGAGGCCAGGGATGAAGCTCACTTTTTAGTTTCTGCCAAGCAATGATCTTGGGCTAGTAAACCATCGTGTGCATTCCTAGTTCAATCCCTCCCCCCTTTTTAAACCCATACTTGCAGGGTCATCAAATCTAGTCTTGAATGCAGTCAAGCTTAGGAATGGCTAAGGTTGGGGGGCACCTGTGTGGCTCAGTCAGTTAAGCATTCATCTCTTGGTTTTGGCTCAGGTCATGATCTCTTGGTTTGTAAGTTTGAGCCCCACCTCGGGCTCTGCGCTGACAGCGTGGAGCCTGCTTGGGATCCTCTCTCTCCCTCTCTCTCTGCTCCTCCCCTGCTCTTCTGTACTCTCTCTCTCTCTCCCTCTCTGTCTCAAAAATAAATAAATAAATGAGTAAACAAACAAACAAACAAACTTAAAAAACAAAGAAGTGGCTAAAAACAAAAAAAAATAGTGGCTAAGTTTGGGACAGAAGCTTCAAGAAGCTATCAATTCAATACAGCCTTATGTGATCCATTCTTGGAACCACAGAAAGATAGCTTCGGTGTTATGCAGCCTGTTATATTTATGAGATGTTAATAAGTGTTCCCCAAACAAAATCAAGCAAACAAACAAAACCATAGGGACTGAAAGGAATCCATGGTCAAATAGTTTTGGAAGTAAACAGGATTAAATAAAAATAAAAGAAAAAGCAATAAATAGTTCTTTTAATGAACGACTTCTGAGCAACTTGTCATACACTAATGTACATTGTTACCACACACCTGTTCTTACAAGATTACTTATAATAACTCAAAGGACATAGTGTTCCATGGAACACAGTTTGATAAACACTAATAATGGAATCAGATGGACCTAGTTTTGAATTCTGGTAGTGCTGCATGCTGGCAATGTGGCCTGGGGTAACCTGTGTAACCTCTCTTTCACAACTGTCTCATCTTTAAAATAGTGATATTCACATACGGTTCACAGGGTGTTCAGGGGGTTAGATGAGATAACATTTCCTGGATGGCTCAGCATCAGAGTGCTTGGTTCAGTGAACACTGACTAAAAGATCATTTATTTATTTATTTTTTGAGTGAAAATGTGTTTTATTTCTCTTTTTTTGTGTATTTTATTGTATTCATATTAAATATAATTTATTGTCAAATTGGTTTCCATACAACACCCAGTGCTCATCCCAACAGGTGCCCTCCTCAGTGCCCATCACCCACTTTCCCCTCTCCCCCAACCCCATCACCTCTCAGTTTGTTCTCAGTATTTAAGAGCCTCTATGGTTTGCCTCCTTCCCCCTCTGTAACTCCCCCCCCACCACCACTTTTCGGCCCCCCTGGTCTTCTGTTAAGTTTCTCAGGATCCACATATGAGTGAAAACATGGTATCTGTCTGTCTCTGCCTGACTTATTTCACTTAGTGTAACACTCTCCAGTTCCATCCACATTGCTACAAATGGCCAGATTTCATTCTTTCTCATTGCCAAGTAGTATTCCATTGAGTATATAAACCATATCTCCTTTATCCATTCGTCAGCTGATGGACATTTAAGCTCTTTACATAATTTGGCTGTTATTGAAAGTGCTGCTATAAACATTGGGGTACAAGTGCCCCTATGCATAAAAGATCAAGTGTAGAGCTTCCTTACCAGTCCATTCCTAAGGGCAACCCCAGGCTTCCTGCTAGATTTTCAGGAATAAAATACATCAGGGACCAGAAGGCCTTTAATAATCCTTTGCTTGATTCATTTTTGGGTAAACACTTAAAAAAAAATCTTTGTTGGGGCGCCTGGGTGGCTCGGTCGGTTAAGCATCCGACTTCGGCTCAGGTCATGATCTCATGGTCTGTGGGTTCGAGCCCCGCGTCGGGCTCTGTGCTGATAGCTCAGAGCCTGGAGCCTGTTTCAGATTCTGTGTCTCCCTCTCTCTGTGACCCTCCCCTGTTCATGCTCTGTCTCTCTCTGTCTCAAAAATAAATAAACATTAAAAAAAAAATTAAAAAAAAATCTTTGTTCACCCTCTGCAAAAAAATTCAAACAATAAAGAAAGTACAAGTGTAAAGCATAAAAATCTTCTGAAACCCTATATCCAAAGATAACCACAACTGACATTTTTGATGAACACCTTTCTAGACATTTTTCTCTATGTGGATCTATTTGCCAATTTACACAGAAGGACAAGATATTCATCAAGGTGACTGTTGGCTTCCTATCCCTTTCTACACAGAGACTGTAGAGGTTTGTGGTTCATCAGTGAAGGAAAGTGGGGCCTTGATTCACACAAGATTTTTCTAAATAGGAAAGAAAATCTGTTCTCGAAGAGGGCCCCCGAGTTCAGGCCAAAATAAATTTAAATAGATGATAGAGTTCACTGAACCCTGTACAATGCCAAGTTCTTCACAAATAAATCTTATTTACTGGTGCAAGGTCACCCAGCTAATGAACAGCAAAATAGGGCACAAGGCAAGGTCTCGCAGCCTCCTAGCCCACCTTCCTTCTGCTGCCCCAGGCTCCATGTTGTGTCTCTCACTTCCCAATCCAACTCACAGCCCTGCAGTGTGAGGAGCCCCAGGAGGACTCCTTCCATCCTTCAGCGTGAACCCCTGTGAGCAGTGGCTGAGGAGGAATGGGGGTTATCCAAGTATGTCTCTTTGAGGAAGTAATAAGCAATTGCAGGGGGAGAGGTGATACTCAAATAAAATTAAACCAAACCGTCCACGTTGATGCATTAGTTTCCCCTCATTTCTCCGTCACTTTGTCCAAGGAATGTGTTTGTCATCTTAGTTCTCCCCAAAATTGTGGTCTGGTGAAAACTTTTTCCTTTTCAAAGCTGTGATCAGGGAGAGAAATTAGTGATCTGTAGAAGAGAGAAAGAAGGAAGAAGCGAAGAGGAGGGAAAAAAATGAGGAAAGACAAATCCAGATGATCTTGGAGGCTCATTTCTTAGAGGTTGTGTTTCCCTTTGCTAAAAGTATGTGGAGGTTTCCTGTGAAGGGTCCCTGTCCTAGAAACCCATCTATGGGTGCATTCAGGCAAGCTATGTCCAAAGCAAGCACGTTTCTCTGTAGGATAATTAAAGCTGCTTATGTAGTATTCCCATAAAAAGTTTGAATAACCTGAATCCAGTAATGAAGAAACAGGAGACAACCAAATATAGAGACATTCTAGAAAATAGCTTACCTCTACGCTTCAAGAATATCAATGTCATGAAATACAAGGAAAGACTCAGAAATTGTTCCAAGCAGAAGGAGACTGAAGAAACAGGACAGTTAAAAGCAATGTGTGATCAGAGATTTCCAGTCTCCATAAAGATACTAATGGGATACTAATTCAGATACAATCTGAATAAAATCTATAGATTGTTAACAGTATTGCATCCGTGTAAATTGCCTATTTTGATGAATATAAAGTGGTTATGTAAGAAAATGCTTTTGTTTGTAGAAAATACACGGCAAAGTACTCTGTGGGAAAAGATATTAGGCCAGCAATTACCCCCAAAGAGAAAGTCAAGGAAGGATAAAGAAAATGTGATAAAAGGTTGCTATTTGGGAAATCTAGGGGGAGGGGGGTTCAGAAATTCTTCGTAGTGTTTTTGCAAGTTTTCTTTAAGTCTGAATTTAAAGAGACAGAGAAGGAGTTGAATATGAGTAAATAATCTAAGGAATTCTGATCTTTAGGTCATTACATCACATAATTCCCTAATGGTATAAATACTGAGATTCCACAGGAGCTGTTTTTAGAAGAACAAACCACGGGATGATTCTTTAGAGCCTCTATTTGCTCCTGATATAGATTATTAAGCCATGAGTCCAAATTTAAAAGACATGAGGTATCAAAATGATTTCTCACCCCCATTCCTCAATCCAGTTCTCCTGAAATATAAAATGTCAAACAAAACTTTGACAAGTTAAATATATTTTAAATATTTGATTTGTTAGCATCTTGATGTCAGATCAACTGGATTTATAACTAAGTCATGTTCTTTATGTTTGCTCATGTTAAAGTGTACTGGAGATTTCTTTATGTTTATAAGAAAGTTTATAAGGAAAGAGAGTATAGTGTAATGGGGAGGAAGGAGCATCCCATTGAGAATCAGGAATTGCTATTTAATTGTATGATTTTGGACAAGTTTCACCCTACCTGGAAAATAACCAGTTTAGAATGTTACAAGAATAGCTAACATTTCCTGGGCTCTCACTATGAGCTGAACACTTTATTCGAACTTCAATAACCTCTAAATTCCACTGAAGTAACAACATTCTCACACTTGGAAAATAGTGCTCTATTTGGAATGATGACAGCCCTTGGCCATAGCTATGATGTACTGATGTTACTGCTTGGGTAGGAAGCCTCCTGTGTGCTTGTGACGTGGGGGACTGAATAGAGGACTTGCCTCTGTACCCCAACACAGAGGTCTGAACGCTCACCCAATGGCTTTGGAAATGGCTCCCTTCTTCTCAAAGAAGAAAGCTGTGTCCAGACAGCTTTCCCACAGTCACACTCCAGCTGCAGTCCTTGCCTCCTCTGGCCCAGCAGCCCCCCTGGAGGCCTACTGTGTGTAGCAGTCTCCTCTCTCGGTTTCTTTGCTTCAGGATTTTGTACCTGCAGGGGCTCTTGGGGCCCGGAGCTTCCTGAGTGCAGATACCCAGTCTGTGGGCCCGGGGTGATCTGCACACACTGGGTACTCAGTACAGGAAGTGCTGGGGGAGGACTAATATAAGAACACAAACCAAACCACTGTAACTAAATCAACATAGCGTTTCCTGGAACAGAAGGCGAGAGAGAGAGAGAGAGAGAGAGAGAGATAGAGAGAGAGAGAGAGAGAGAGAGAGACAGGGCATAACCTCGAAAAAAGCTCCGAACTTCACCCTAATCTGGGGGAAATCGAGATTGAGGAGTAAAAAATCTGCCCCTTCACCCTCATTTCAGGCCACATGCCATCAATTCTGACATCTCAGCGTACCCCTAGACCTACTACCCGCCCAGTTGTTTGGTCTTGCTTCTCACTTTCAGGTTCAAGGGTTCTAGATCCAAGGCAGAGAGGGAGATTTCCACTTCCTGTGCTCCTGCAGCCATGGCTTGCACTACAGCCTGACTTGCTTACTCTCGTTTCAAATATGTCTGGGGGGTGGGAGGGTCACACTTCTTTAAGTGTGCATATACTGTGCCCTACCTGGAACGCCGTTTACCCCCCGTCTCCATAGCAAAGTCATACTTCTTTGAAAACGACCCAAAGCAGTCACTTCCTTCCCACGGCACACTCCAACATGCCTACCACATTTTCTGCACTTACCCTCCATTGCAGAAAAGATCACATTGTGCTGTATTTGTGTGTGGTCGTGTCTGTGCTCCATACCAGAATCTACAAACGCTTTGAGATTGATAAACACCAGCTTTCCCTGTCTCCAGCACTTAGCACAACGCTTAGCTGTTCTTATGCTGTGGGCTGGGGCTGAGGAAGGGGAACAGGTTTCAGATCTGGTGTCTGAAGCCCTCTGGGTGGTCAGAGGTCAACCAGAGGACACCAGGAATCAAAGACCAGTGGAGCTTGATCTTGCCGGTTTGTGCCGGTCAATTACCAAAGGAGAAGTGGCTTAGCAGCCTCAAGTGCACAGGGATGGGCTTTGAATCATTCCCTGTGGGCATAAAGGCGCCCAATCCTTTCATTTAAAGGCTAAGTACTCTTAATTGGCTCACAGGGAAAACAACACAGGAAATCATGCTTCAGCTCAGTCTCTGCTCCAAACCAACCGCAATTTCAAAACAGTGCAGATTCTGGTGGAGACTGAGAAGTAAAACTTCTTTGTTCAGCCAGCAGCTAAGACTCTGCCTTTGCTCAGTTGTCTTTCCACAGCACTTACACATCTGATATCATACACATACACATACACATCTGATAACATACACATCTGATATCTCTTATCTTCCACAGGAGTTCCTGAAGGGCAGGACTATTTTCAGGACCAGTCTCTACCTTGCTCCTCTGCCTCCCCACCAGTATCTTCCAGAGCACAGCGCCTGGCTCCAGGAGGCACTGAACATATGATTATTAAATGAATTCATTAAAAAGTCTGGTCTTGGGTGCGTCGGTCAGTAGAGCATTCGACTCTTGATCTCGAGGTTGTAAGTTCGAGCCCCACGCTGGGCGTAGAGATTACTTAAAACAAAATCTTAAACAAATAAAATAAAATTGTTTTAATTTGTGGCTCAGCGGCCCCTGAGGTGCTTTGGGAATCTAAAGCCCTCGGTGGCATTGCTATCCCTCATTGTTAGGTGGGTGGGTATGGTCCTTGAGGACTTTTCTGTCTCCTCCAGGGTATGATCAGTTGAGATTCTTGCGGGTCTTGGAAGGAGAAAGCTCTGATATTCAGTGTTTCCTGTGGTCACCTGACATCCAGTAACTACTATGGTGGTCACAGACCACCAGAACCAGAGCTTGGCCATGACTTTCCGAGTCCAGGAGGCCACAGTCATTCGTTACATGGCATGAATTAGAAATGGTTACAATATCAAGTTTTGTTGGTTGGTGCATGTCATATTATGTTTATCAATATTTACATTTTGTATACTGAATGTATACATTTGGCAGGGTTTGGCTGAACCCTGAGGATCACAATGTTCTTTCTGCTATTTGAAAACAATCAATCTAAGCATCTCTTAGGCGCATTCAGTTTTTACCTCTTGATATACAGACAGTGGGCATTCTCTGTGTTCCTGACTCTGAGCTGGGTGTTGTCATTTGTAGCTGTCCTTCTATTTAGTGGCTCTGAGGAATCACAGTGAGATTCATAAAAATTTGTAAAATTAAGAACTGCCATCTTCCGGCTGCCTTTCTTAAGGCTCTGGCTGTTGGCTCTCTCCTCACCTTAAAATCACAAGATCGGTCTTCTAAGAGACCTGAACATGTATGAAATCTCCACAATTTCATGTCACACAGAGGGCTCCAGACATCAGAAATGACTACACAGAAAAATTCAAGTTCTGAAGCAACTTAAGCATATAAATGCCCTGACCCAAAGAGGTATCAGATAATGCGAACCAATTAATTGAAAAGTCTTTCTGGCCTGCTTGCCTTTTGAGGGGTGCTAGGATCTTGGTCTTTCTACCTTCATGCACTAAATATCTGTGAAATAGAAGTTGCAGGAGGTTTTAGGCTTACTAGAGAGATCTACGGAGACTCCTAAGAAGATACCCTATCCCACACAATATGGTTCAGGTCTTTGCTCTCAAGTCCAATGAAAATATCACCAATCTTACCTTTTGCAGGCACTTTCGCTCAGTTCTTCAGGCAGGATTGGTGATTATACTTGAAATGGCCACGGCAAGGCTGGTAACACGGATGTCCGGGGCTATTTGTGTAAAAGGAGAAGTGAATGGAAAATAAATGTGCTCACGCTGTGACGACAGGAAGCCCAGTTGAAGAGAGGGAGGAAGTGAGGCTCTGCCCACCTTCTTGAGCCTCAAGAGGTACAGAGACACTCCTTCTCCCGTGGCCTGTTAAACACCTACTCCCACGACCCACACAAATATCTAAACTTGTTTGTATGAAACCCATGAAAAGTCAAAGACCGAGCTGGTCCAGGCACTAATTGGTGAGCACTTGTGGGTTCTAGGGTGATTTGGGCATTGATTTTTGTCTAGAAAAACTCAGTGCTTCTCAATCGAGGTGGCATCTCAGAATTACTTGTGGATCTGCTCAAGAATAAGTATGCCTGGCTCTCCATTTGGTAGAACCCAAGAATAATTATTTTTAAAAGTTTTCTAGGACTGAGACAGGAATGTGTCTTAAGGCCCTTGGCCTTCTCCCCACCCTCTCTCCAGCTGCCTTCCAGAAGATCTCTCATCTCCTGTTGAACTGGGCTGTCGTTTCTAGACTTCTGTGTCTCAGAAGTTGGATTTTCCTTGTATAAGGTTATCGTCAAGGGTAAACCCCAAGACACAATCCAAAGGACACTAGTAGAAATGATTTGGTTAGTAAAGGGAGCCCCAGATTTAGGACCCAAAGCTCTGGGTTTCAATTCCAGCTTTATCTCTTCCAACTCTGTGGTACAACCTCAGCCTCTCCCCTTCAGTTTATTCATGGTAATATCTAATAATAATCCTTCTAGATATTTACTGTTATAGCCCCACTAACAGATGAGAAAACAGAGGTTCAAAAAGTTTAGATATTCGGTTCAAGATTATACAACTAAGAAACACAAGAATTGGATGTTCTTTAACCTCCATGTATTTGTGGTCTTTCCAAATTCTTTCTTGTGGTTGACTTCAAGTTTCATAGCATTGTGATCTGAAAATATGCATGGTATATCTTGATCTTTATGCACTTGTTGAGGGCTGATTTGTGACCCAATATGTGATCTATTCTGGAGAATGTGCCATGTGCCCCCAAGAAAAACATGTATTCTGCTGCTTTAGGATGAGATGTTCTGAATATATTTGTTAAGTCAGTCTGGTCCAGTGTGTCATTCGAAGCCACTGTTTCCTTGTTGATTTTCTGCTTAGATGATCTATCCATTGATGTAAGTGGGGAATTAAAGTCCCCTACTATCATTGTATTATAAATGAGTTTCTTTATGTTTATTATTAATTGATTTAGATATCTAGGTGTTTCAGGTTGGGAGCACAAATATTTATAATTGTTAGATCTTCTTGATGTATAGACTCCTTAATTATGATATAATGCCCTTCTTCATGTTTTGTTCCAGTCTTTGTTTTAAAATCTAGTTTCTTTGGTATACGTATGGCTACGCTGGCTTTCTTTCTTTCTTTTTTTTTTTTATTTTTTTATTAAAAAAATTTTTTTTTAATGTTTATTTATTTTTGACAGAGAGAGAGAGAGAGAGAGAGAGAGAGAGCATGAGCGGGGGAGGGGCAGAGAGAGAGGGAGACACAGAATCCGAAGCAGGCTCCAGGCTCTGAGCTGTCAATGCAGAGCCTGACGTGGGGCTCGAACTCACAGACTGAGGGATCATGACCTGAGCCAAAGATGGACGTTCAATTGACTGAGCCACACAGGTACCCCTCTTTCTTTTTTTTTTTTTAATTTGTATTTATTGTTGGGAGGGGAGATAAGAGGGACAGAGAGAGAGGGAGACAGAGGATCAGAAGCTGGCTCTGCAGTGATAGCAGAGGGCCTGACTTAGGGCTCAAAGTCACGAACCATTAGATCATGACCTGAACCGAAGTTGGACACTTAACGGACTGAACCATCCAGGTGCCCCATACTCTGGCTTTCTTTTGATGTCCATTAGCATGACAGATGGTTCTCCATCCCCTCACTTGCAATCTGCAGGTGTCTTTAGGTCTAAAATAAGCCTCTTGCAGACAGCATATAGGTTGATCTTTTTTTTTTTTTTAATCCATTTTGATACTCTATGTATTTTGGTTGGAGCATTTAGTCCATTTACATTCAGAGTAATTATTGAAAGATATGAATTTAGTGCCATTGTGTTACCTGTAGAGTTGGTGTTTCTGGTGATGTTCTCTGGTCCTTTCTAGTCTTTGTTGCTTTGGTCTTTTTTTCTTTTTTTTTTAACTCCATTCAGAGTCCCCCTTAAAATTTCTTGCAGAGCTGGTTTAGTGGTCATGAACTCTTAATTTTTGTCTAGAAAACTCTTTATCTCTCCTTCCATTCTGAAAGACGGCCTCGCTGGTTAAAGAAATAGCACAGTTGGGACTCAAATTCAAAGTCACAGAGAATGCTTTTTTAGAAACCCTACGACCAGTTTAGATTTTGAAAATTATACTTCCAGTTTTCCCTCTGCTGTGTCTACTGGGATTGTCTGAGACTGAAACCTTGAGGGGCTAAGTGATAAGCCCAATGTATCCCAAGCCAGCTGTGAAATGTGGAACCTACCACTGAGATACAATTTTTTACTTTGATAAATGAAGGTGTGGACACTCTCCCCAGGGCTTGACTTAAAAACACGCATCTGGGAAAGGCTAGCTTTCTCTCTCTTCCTTCACCCTGACCCATTCAGATTCTGTGAATGTGATTCACGGAATCATCTGTGACCAGGGCTGGCTTGTGAAGAATGCTGCATTAGAGAGGAAATGCATCTTTACTGCAGAACTTGTCAACCCTTAATAGTCTCTAGATGAGCAGGTTTTTCCAAACTTATTTGATCACGAAATAACATGTATGTGTGCATGTGGCTGTGTGGTTTTTCTCAGGGAACAGATTTTCAGCATAACTGCCCCTTAGGAAATGCTGTCGTAAATTCTCCTGTCCCCGTCTGACATCAGTCTGTGGAGGCAGAGCCCCTCACTCGGAGCTGCTGTCACGATGACAGGACCCTGAGGTGAAAGAGCTGAGGAAAGACTTCTTGCTTGACTCGCACGTTTTCTGTGGCTTCCGTGACTATCTCTTTGTGCCAGAGATTCACAAAGCTATACATGGAACCCGAGTTCTCGTTGAGCTCCACGCAAGTGCGTTAAATCTGGGATGCAACATTCAGCTTAGTAACCTGGGCATCCTCCTGCTGAACCTGCTCCTCTCCTGTATTCACCAGCTCAGGGAAAGGCCCACTAACCTCCATGTTGTTCAAGTCAGGCGTCCTCCTAGGCTACCCTCTGTCCCACCTCGCAGCATATTATCAACCCCCGTGTCCTATAAATTGTCCCTTTGCCTAAATATTTCTCAAATCAGGCAACTTCTCTCCTACTCCAGAACCATACACTAGTCCTCATTTCTCACCTGTTTTACTGCATCCCAACCTCCTTCGAGATCAGCTGGGGGTGTTTTCTTGCTCACCCTAGCAAGGAAAGCCTTCTAAAGATGATAATTTAATGGTGTCATTCCCCAGCTTGCAACTCGTCAATGGTTTCCCCTTAGGTTTTTGATTCGGTTTTGTTTTGGGTAAGTAAGCTCCACACCCAGTGTGGGTGGGGCTCAAACTCAGGACCCTGAGATCAAGAATGGCATGCTCCACTGACTGGGCCAGCCAGGCCCCCTTTAGGTTTTAAGCGGCCCCGGCCCCTATTAACTCTTAGAACTCTCAGCTGGCCTCTCCTCCCCGAACCCCAACACCATGGCCCTGCCACACTTGATGCTGAATTCCTTTGAGTTGCTTGAAACAAGTCTTTATCTCTCTCTCTCTCCCTCTCTCCCTTCCTCTCTCTTTCTAGAATATCCTCTCACCTCTTCACCTAATTCCTACACATTCTCCATATCTCGGTTCCTCCAGGAAGCCCTCAAAACACGACTAGGTACTCCTGCTACACGCTCCCATTACCCACACGTATCCCCTTATCACTCATTGTTTTTATAATTGTCTGTCTTAGCCATGGACACAAAGCTCCATAGGTAGGTTCTGTGTTTCTCTAGTGGATGTTGGATGATTACGTCTGGAAGGCCAGAGGTGTTCTATAAATATTCGAATAGCTTTAGGTACTGTGAGGCCTGAAAGTTAGGGTAACTGAAGATTTGGGAAGGGAGGAGCAAGTACGAGAAAGAGACGTCAGGAGAATGAACATCTGTGGAGGGAGAAGTGGTTATGAGAGAGGGCATTTTAGGATCATCAGAAAGAATGTCTCAAGAGTTGTTTGCAGCAGAAATGGACACTCATTTTAATGTAGAAAACTCTTCCTTTAATGTACCCCTCTCCGGATCCCACTGAGAAGATCTGGTCTAAGTGCCTGACAGTTAGACGTGGCTATCGTCTGGGAATCAGGTAAGAGAGGAGAATTGTATGCCCACTTAGACCCAAACCTGTAAGATTTTATTGAGAACTAATACTATTTCTGACCAGGAGATGTTTACAATCCATTTGGAGAGACAAGGAAAAACCCTGAGAATAAGACAATGTCAGGGCAGACTGTGTTGTTGATTGGTCCAGGAGAATGCTCAAACACTTTGAAAAATGAAATCAGGAAAGAGATAAGCAGAAACTTAGACTCACAGTTTGGTCTTCTCAGTGAGTGGTCTATTGGTCAAGCTACATAGGTCACGGTGGTACCTGGGAGAAATCGTTGGTCCTCATTGAGGCTTTTTGCTTTTTTTAAAACTTTCTAGGGGAGTGAATTTGTTCTTATTATTAGAAAAAAGTCACTATTGAAATATGAGCGGAAATAAAAAGTCCCAACTTGTTTTTCATCAAGTTACTGAAATACACAAGAATATTCGAGTTTGGGAGGGGTAGATGCTTGAAAATTGCAAGACTGTAAGCTTCCAGTGGGCGATTGAAGTTAACGAGTAGCACAGTGGATTTTGCTTGTGGACTCTGAGGTTAGAGTTTTGAGGAGAGCACAATAGAGTATCATTTGTAAAAAGAAAATTTGTTGTGCAATTTGATCGCTATTATATCTTAGAAATAAATATAGGGCACTTAAAATTCTAACATTTGGCTTTGTATGTTTTGGATATTTCTGGGGTTCCAAAAAACCATCCATGTTGAGAAATAGATTACAAATCTGGGTTTCAGCAAGTGAGCATTTATTGTCTAGTGCCCATATCATTCTCAGGGTTTAAACTAAGTAGCTGTATCACAGACATTATGTAACTGTTTGGCAGTATGGAACTTGGGACAATAGTATCAGTGGGGCACTGCCATGGATGTATGCTTGCCAATCTATGTCTTATTGCACTAAGCAAGGCAATATCATGGTTGGTTATTGTAGCTATAATTAAAAAAAAAACATACTGTCTTAGTCCATTCCGGCTGCTATAACAAAAATACCATAGACTGGGTGGTTTATAAACATAAACTTATTTCTTACAGCTCTGGAGACTGAGGAAGCTAGGATCTAGGATCAAGGCACCGACTTGGTGTCTGGTGAGAGGGGGCTTCCTGATCAAGTTCTGTCAGCTAGATAGGAACTAAGCAGATATCACAATCGTTAGCTCACTCAGTGGTTAGGGAGACGGTCAGTCCCAGGAGGATGCAGAAGAAGTGATCTCCTTGTGCTGAAGGCTCATGATTTCCACATGGAAATTATGACTCTCTCTTATTAGGGTTCTGTCGTCTTTAAGCTCAAATGGGTGTGGATAAGTAAGAAACCACCAAAAATTTCATGACACCAGTGCCGACAAAATGGGCTTTCTTGCCCTCCTGCCTGAGCTCAGAGAGCAGAGTGACAGGTCTCTGCAAACACAGTTACTCCGTGATGACAGAAGTGGCTATGATCTCCTTTCCTGACCACCCCCCGACCCATCCAGTCTTGACTGTGTGTCTATATCCCCTCCCATTTATCAGCAAAGGACTGCACCACCCTAGGACAAGAATTAGGAACTTATAGGTCATTCTGTAGCATCCCCTTCATTTCTCCTCAAAAGAGATATAAATCTGAGTGACAAAAGGGTCCTTTTGCAGGCCAATTCACTCCTGAGGCTCAAAGAACACATATGTCAGGGTGCGGCCATGCTAACTTGGGGTATCCAGTGCCCCCCAAGGACAGGCATCCTCAGTAAGCCTGGGGATGTCCTTGGCAAGTGTTGCTTTGAGATTCAACTTGTAGACAAGTCAGTTACAGAGATATAGAGGCTTAAAAAATACAGTGCAGGTAAACATCCTTAGAAGGCTGGTTATCCCAGAAGCTGTGGCTCTCTCTAAATACTCTCTCCTTATTCTCTTCTCAGGGCACACCAATTGTCCTTGGCCTTACAGGGCATGAATTGATCCAAATGTGAGCCCCTCATTTTTGTATACCTGTCCAGCAGGGAAAGTAAGGGAAGCTAAAAGGAAAAGGTCTAGTTAAAAAAAAAAAAAAAAAAAAAGGTCTAGCATGTGTGTGAGTGTGTATGTGTGTGTGAGTATACGTACATAGCAGCAAAACTCTTTATTCAAATGAAGCTTAAAATGGAACAGCGATAACTAAGAGAGATAAAAGCAGAACTGCTCAGAGAACACAGAGGTGGGGCTCCTCCTCTCTGGCCTTTGGTGGCTTCTTAGGCTTCTCTGCCCAACCCCAAGGAGAGAAAACCACTGGCTCCTGGTTGCCTTGCCAGTGGTGGGGTTTCTGTTCAGTTGTGGGACCAGGGGCTGTGGTTCCTCCCGTCATTCAGCCCTCACTCACTTGGAGAAAGACTCCCCAGGCTCCGAGTTTCATTGCCGTGGCTCAGTGGAAATAGGAAGCCAGTCCTACACCCCACAGCTCCTCTTCCCCATTTGGGAGGCTGAGAGTTGTGGCTTCCTGCAGAAAGAATAATGGGGAAATGCTTTTCTCAGCTGACAGCCACAAAACACCCGGAGGCTTCATTACCTCATTTGAGGCTGTGAACTTGTAGGAGGCACAATGTGGGGCTTGGGCTGTCAACGGGCTTGTGAACTGTGACACACTACACTCTCTCCCAGCCAAGTATAACAAAATGGTAATCCTACCGGCAGTTCTGGCGTACCCAGGGGGAGCTCCTTCTGGTCCCTGGGCAAGGAGAAAAGCCACTGGGTTTTGGTAAGTGGTGTGGTGTGGGGGAAAGAGGCCTGGACTCAGAAACAAAAATTCTGGATTCTCGTCATTCTATAATTACCCAGGGAAAGTCCACCCAACCCCCTAAGGGATCACTTCTCTGTGAAAGAAAATAGACTAGGTAATCCGCACATTCTCTCCGGACCTTAAAAATTCAGAACATCTATGACCTTATAATATCGAAAATGAATTCCTAAAAAATAGTAGTTTGGCTAGGATGTGGTGTAGGAGGTGGAGCCTAGAAGCAGAGTTACAACAGCTACCATTTACTGAGCTCCTCCTGTGGTCCAGACAGCACACTCCACATGTTCTCACCTAGTGGCAGTGTGGAATAGGCACGGCATCTCCTCCTTTGCTAGAGAAAGGCTAAGACTAGTCTGTTCAGGTAACTTGCCCAAAGCACACTGCTAGAAAGCAGCAGAGCCCAAATAAAAAACTTGCCCGTGACCAAAAGACCACTCACCTTTCCAGTTATCCAGCTTCCTTGGGAGCTAATCTGACAGTCTAATACTTGCTGAACCTGTGGATAATTGAAAGCTGACCATGTCTACTTTTCCCAGGAGTACCCTAAGGTGATCTCACGATACTTTCTGGGTTTACAGGACGAACAAGAAGAGTGCAATTCTCTCTTCAAAAAGCAAAGCCCAGAGCGCTGGGTAGCTCAGTTAGTTAAGTGGCTAAGCACCAAACTTTGGCTCAGGTCATGATATCATGGTTCACGAGTTCAAACCCAGCATCACTCTCTTTCTCTCTCTCTCTCAAAAATAAACAAACATTAAAAAACAGGGGGGGGGGGGACACCTGGGTGGCTCAGTCGGTTAGGAGTCCAGCTTCAGTTCAGGTCATGATGGGTTTGAGCCCCCCATTGGGCTCTGTGATGAACGCTTGCTCGGAGCCTGGAGCCTGCATCAGATTCTCTGTCTCCTTCTCTCTCTGCCCCTCCTCCTCTCGTGTTCTGTCTCACTCTGTCTCTCAAAAATAAATAAATGTTAAAAAAAGTAATGAAAAATAAAATAAAAAGCAAAGACTGAGAATGCTTTCAGATACCCAGCACAGACTCACATGTACTGTTTCCAGCCAGGGCTTTGAATAACCTCCATGAATGAGGAACATAATCTCTTTGCTTAACTTAGAAGAAAAAAAAAAGCAAGAAAAGTTTGGGCAAGACATATTTGTATCCCCGGCACTGGGGGAGCATAATCTGAGAAGCCAAAGAGGCAAGGAGCCTCTGAGTGTGTGTTGCTGAGCTCAGCTTTTCTACTCTGAAGTCAACTCAGCTCTTTAGAGTTGCATAGAACAAAGAACAAACGCATGCCCACCACACCCTGTGTTCCAAGTACAGAGAGCACATGACGTCAGAAAGGGAGTGACTAGGGGCAAGAGCCTGGCAGAGCGCCTGGCGGGAGGAGGTGACACTCAACTACAAAGCCCCAGCTTCTAACTGAGCCTGCCCCTACAGCAGGAGGGGAGAAGGAGCCCTGTGGATATTGTCGTGGGTCCTCTGCCTCGCCTCACCTCCCCAAACCTTCACTTCCCACTGTGAAGTTCTCTAATGCAAGGGATTAGAATATGCTCCGCCTAGACCAAATCTACTCCAGAGGAAGAAACCGGAAGCTCCAAATTCTTCATGGATAATTGATGTCTCATCATTATTACTATTGTTATTTTAAAATAAGTTTATTTTTGGAGCAAAAATGAGCGGAAGGTTCAGAGAGCTCTTATATCTATCTCCTGGCCGCTGTGAAAGTTAGTAAAAGGAAATCTTGTTTGGCGTGGAGTCGGGAGGCCAGCACGGGGAGCTCTCACACCTTACCGCGCTGTCAACTGCCTCCCCAAGAGAAAGAAATGGACCCGGAGCTTGGATACTATTTCACTATCCCAGCGGAAAGGATAGTCTCTCCCTTTTGCCTGGCAACAGCTCACCCAATGAGAGACTATCACAACTCAGCCAATGAAAAGTCACTACACTTCCAACTCCCAGTTTACCCCCAATGAATTTCTTGTTTAGAACGTCCTCCCCACGTCCCACTTTTCCTCTATAAAAGAGCCCTCCTCTCCTTTGTTCGTTGGGCTTGCCTGTGGTTTTGCCGTAACCTGCTAGTTGGGAATTGCAATTCTGTGCTACTCTCAAACCCGTTTCTGTTAGCAAGACAGCTGGCAGTTTTATTTTTGAGGTTAACATTACTTGGCCGTCTGAAGCAGGAAGAAGACCCCCCAACTCTGAGGCTGGTGAGCAAACAGGTGCCTGTACCCACAGAGCCAGCTGAGCTCCCTGCTTTCTCGCCCCCGCCATGGGTTTGAGGGTAAGTTTTCTCCTTGATTACAAGCTTCATTCTCTTTTGTGTTCAAGCTCTCCAGGCCTGTGGCGAGCACGCTACAAAGGCGCACACATGAGTTGTGTCTTTTTGACAGGGTCCGCTTTATTCAATCGTAGAGCAAGGTTAGTATAACTGAAAGCAGGTGCAGGGTTCCAGACTCCATGAGATTATACTATGCATGTAACATGGCTTCATACATGCCACACAAAGCAAAGCATAATACAAAGGCACACAACAAACGAGATACAATAAGGGGTAAGAGTTAACAAATCAAGTGTGAAGTCCGTCTGTGAGCTCGCAGTTGAGATGAGGCCAAGGTAGGGTCCGGGTCAGTTCTCGGTACTTACGGCTTATTATTTTCAGGCTGTTGGAGGATCTGTGTTATGTTCAGAGATCAATAGGGCAGGGCCTTTGGCGGCACTTGTCTTTCTGATGCAGCCAGACATGGAAGAGTCAGCGTCAGAGTCTGACAGTTTGCTGCAGAAGGTCCTTCCTTTTTAAAAGGGGTTTAATCAGTCTTGGGACTTTGCAGGTCTCTTCTGATTCTAGTGATGATCAGCTCTGGGTTCTTCCAGGCTCTCTTGGCTTTGCTGGTTATCGGTTCTGGATGCCATCAGCCTGTGCTGGTTTTAGTGATATCTGGTCTTAGCTGCAATACCTTGGCTGCTTATGTCACTGCTTGACACGAGTCATTGCTTGACAGGAGTGACTCCATCTTGTTCTCTACATCGCACCCAGAGATTCCTCATGACTAATCTTAAGGATCATTCAGGAATCAACTACATCTTTAACCAGATCAGCACTGTGCTTTTATTCTGCTAACTTGGATGAAGGCAAATCTAAGTCATCCAACCATGGTTCCAATGAAAATCAAACAAAATCAAATCAATCTCAGATCCTATGAAATGTCAACTGACATCATAAAATGAACATCACACTAAATAAAACAAGTTCGATTGTTTACAGTAAAGCAAAATTAAGGATTAAATCAGATATCAGTCAAATCAGGTTATAAAGTCAAATCGCAGTCAAAACTAAAACCCAAAGTCACATTTAATAAGAATTAAGTCAAGTAAGAAGAGCCAAACTAAGTCTGAATTTAGTATTAAGGTAAGTGAAATTATCTTAGTAAGTAAGTCCATTAAGGTAAGCTAAGAAATCAACAAAACAACCAAATGAAAATCATATTGTCAAGTACAGGTAGGTAGAAGTCCACAAATACATATGAGATCTTCATTATAGGCTCACAGAAAAGAATGGCAAAGGTGTGGTTAATCAGTCTTTTTGTAATTTTCCCTTCTTAAGCCTCAGGGTGCATAACATTATAATAGCATGTTCAATAAGATATGGAGCAAAGATAATAGCTAAAAGCAATGAGAAAGATTTCCTTAATGGATTTCCGAATATGGGTAGAGAAATAATTCCTGCCCACCTGTAAGTAATTTTAAGGGTTATACCCAGACCAGAACAAATATAGCCAGAACAAATCACATGTTGAAAAGGTTTTGTTAGCAATTCCAGGAAGGAATATTTAATATGTAAATTTTGGATCTTTGAGCTTGCCAAGTAGACACCATGAGCAAAGCTCACCCTCCTGAGTTGAAAAAATTTACGGACAAGAAATTACCATTGAAATTAAATGGTGGCAGACGTGGCCAAGGAATATTGCGGGGCTTCGATCCCTTTATGAATCTTGTGATGGATGAATGTGTGGAGATGGCAACTAGTGGGCAAGAGAACGATATTGGAATGGTGGTAATGCCAGGAAATCGTATCATCCTGTTAGAAGCCTTGGAACGAGTATAAACAATGGGTGTGTTCACCGGAAGAAACCAACCGCTTTCACATGTCCCCTCCATAGCATCTGTTTTACTACAATATAAAAATCAGGTCGTGCATTTTCATATTGAACTTTTATGCTAAATAAACTTTCTTAATAGTCCAAAAATGCTTTCTCAGGCATTCTGAACATGAAAAATTGAATGGTAGCTCTTATTCTAGTTTTTTTCTAACACGAGCTGTTCCTGGTTGAGACTGATTTGTTCCAAAGCTTTAACGCATTAATACGGAAGAATCTGATTAAATGTGAGGCGTGACTAGGATGGCTTTTTTTCATCTTTTAATGGAAAGATAAAGAACCTGCAAACCTGAGCAGATTTCTTCTGAAACATTAACTGTAATTTTCAAAACTCTTGTAATAGTTTTGATGTACTCTGACTTTTCCAAATACATCTACATTCCAAGTATAGTGCAATTGAAATAAAACACAGGAAGTAACGATACAGTTGTTTATTTTGAACATAAACGGGGAAAATTTTTTTGAAGACAAGAACAGAAATAGAACTCTAGAGAAAAACAAAACAAAACAAAACAAAACAAAACAAATTATATGTAAATTTTGTGTATCTCTGTTTAATGCAGCTATGTTGGTGTTGATGAGTTTTGAGGGCGCATGAATGGCCTGTACAGGGTGTTCAGAGTGGGTTAGCTTGTTTTATGGGCTGCTAGGTTTTATGGGATCTTCTAAGCTTCCATCTAAAAGCTGGTCAATTTTGTCAGTTTCACCCAAGGTATTTCTGTTACTTTAGTATGCTAGGATGTTGGAAAATCTTTATATGAATATTCTGAGATAAAAAATACCCATCATGGTAACATTATTCAATGTCACATTAATAGCATACAGTATTTTAATGTACTCATTGTCCACGGTGATGACAGTATCATTCATCATAGAGTGATTACAGAATATGACCTCTGAGTTCTTAACACCAGGTGTCCAGTTAAAATGTCCCATGTCTAGGAATACATTTTCCTTGGATGTTCTTGGAAAAGGATACAGATCAGCACTGATTTCTTTTTTTAAAAAATTTTTTAAATGTTCTATTTATTTTTGAGAGAGAGACAGAGTGCGAATGGGGGAGGCAGAGAGAGAGAGAGGGATACATAGAATCTGAAGCAGGCTCCAGGCTCTAAGCTGTCAGCACAGAGCTGACTAGGGGCTCAAACCCACGAACTGTGAGATCATGACCCTAGCTGAAGTAGGACACTTAACTGAGCCACCCAGGTGCCCCAGATTAGCATTGATTTCTAATTCACAC
Organism: Felis catus; assembly: GCF_018350175.1. NCBI lineage: Eukaryota > Metazoa > Chordata > Mammalia > Carnivora > Felidae > Felis > Felis catus. The sequence continues at coordinate 94,580,756 of NC_058375.1, read as the reverse complement.
TAGGTATAATACATGCCATTAGACCATTGAAATATCATCTCTTTGGGTAGTAAATAGCCATCAATCCAGAAGGGTACATGGGTTGCCAAAAGAGCTGTGTTACCATGTACTTTCATATGTGTATGTGTCAAATGCTAATAAACTTCGACCCTCTAATAGTCTCAACAATGAAAGTTTACATTGTATTGTATTGTCACAACCCGATGGTCTGGAGGTGTCTAACTGTAAGAGAGACCCCATCCAGCCCAAAGAACACATTTTACCTGTTATAATAATGTTTATGATATTATTCCATACTCTCTCCAGTAGGTTGCTGATTCTATAGTAATTTTTTAATTGTTCTCTTAGGTAGAAATTTCTAAGATTGAGTAAATTCTGTTGGAAGGTTTGGAGCTTATGGCCAATGTTATAGTTAAGCTCCAGGTGCTAGGCATGGTAATCATGCATAGGCAAAATAATAGAATGTAGGTCTCTGAACACGGAGGAGATTTTGGAACCTAAATTTCCTACTGCAGTAAGTAGGGGGTTCACGTGTTTTTTAAACACAAAATAGTTCCTGCTCGATAGTCTGGATTTCTCCTTCTTGAATTCCAGAGATAATTAAGTTAAAGATGATGTCTAGTCCTACCTGCATTGTTAGAGATATTCTAATCTAATTCTCTTGATGGGTGGCAAGTCAGGCAGTTCGTGGTGGCTCTTCCCAGCTCTGTTGCATAAATTTCACATGCAGGTTGTATATAGAACAGTTTGAATTGTTTCTTTTGGAAGGTTACTTCAACTCTATGCCACGTAATTTGTATGCAATTCTCACAGGGTTAAGTAATATAGGTTCAAACATAGTTGGTCTGAGAATTTTTGGTGTTGGGTCAGTAATGCCATGTGTCCATTATGGCTCCCAATGGAAAGTTCTCATACAATGTGTAGTATTCCAATATCCCCTCTCAATAATACATTGCACTATTGTGTGATACATCACATTTGCCAAAGGTAACTTCTTTAGCTATATAAATTGGTATTGATCCATCAGTTCTGGTTATATTCTCAGAGATGGGGTGCTCTGCTGACTATGTGTGTTCTACCCCATTGTGCCTCTGATGGTTGGATCAATGAAGAGAAATACTGCTGCATACCTGGATCGATCTGTGTCACTAGATCTGCATTAAAATCAATTCCTAATGTTTCCCATCATGCTTGTGATCTTCCTTGTATAATTGAAGCTTTATTAACCAAGGAATAGTAAAAATATATTGCATCTAATTGTTCTAATGGACATGGAGGTATGATTACTTCCTTTGTTATATAGGTTGACTTTAGATTTTGATATTAAGATAGCATTATAGTATTGGCAACTGAGTTGTGTCTTATTCTATGTAGGTGTGAAAGGACCTGAGGTGACCAGACCTCAGAGGTGCAAGGCTATTAAAATTATCTAGAGTATGATCACACGTAAACACTGTATTACCCCATTTACCTCTCATGTGACAAAACTCATTTAGGTTTGATTGTAAAGGTGTCATAGACTGTTCTGAGAACCATTTTGCCTTAACTACAGTGACCAAATTTCCAACAGTTAGTGATATTTACTGGTAGTTTGTTAGGTTGTGATTTAGCTTGTAGTAGGAAACTCCATAACAGGTAATCCCTAAAGTCATAAATGTTATCTCTCAAAATATTCCACTATTTAATATTGCATTCAATTTTTGATAAGCTTGGATCATATCCAAAAGTGTTATCACTGGAAGATATGTCAACTCCATGAGGGCGTGGCACGATAATGATATATTCCATGGGGATGTCTTCAGTGATTGAGGTGTTGTGTGGCATCCATAGATACAACCTTTTGTGTCTTCATTCCATTATATACTATATCCTGTGTTATTGAGGTATAACTTAAATGCAGCTATCCCATTAGGTGGGAGTTGTCCATTCATGGTATTATTCAAGAATTTTGATTCCATTCCATTATGACGTGGTATGCAGAAAATTTCAAAGACTGACTTTGAGGTTATCTTTCCTGCTCTAGGGAAATTTACTAGCCCTTCAGGGTGATGTCCATGCCCTCTAAACCAAAGTGTGAATTGGTCCAAATGGATACTTTAGGTGCTGGTTTTCTGAATATTCTGCATGAAAGTGCCCCATAGGGTGTGATGCTATAAGGTTCAGTTGAAATCATAGAAGAATTGGTTTTAAAAGCATTGGTCTGGGGCGCCTGGGTGGCTCAGTTGGCTGAGCGTCCGACTTCAGCTCAGGTCACGATCTCACAGGCTGTGAGTTCGAGGCCCGTGTCGGGCTCTGTGCTGACAGCTCACAGCCTGGAGCCTGCTTCGGATTCTGTGTTTCCCTCTCTCTCTGCCCCTCCCCTGCTCATGCTCTGTCACTCTCTCTGTCAAAAATAAATAAACATTAAAAATAAATAAAATAAATAAATAAATGAAAGCATTGGTCTTGTAACATCGTCCCTGCGTAAGTATGCAGTAAAATTACCTTTAAAGTCCCTGAGGCATGCCAATGTCCAATTATGGCATAATGGTTTCATCTAGTAATGTGTGTTTTTTTGTACATGTAAATAAGGTCTAGTTGATGTGTGAAGTGATGGTCTGGGTGCGTAAGCAATGTTGGTCCTATTTTTAACTTCCAGGCTAATCCTGTGGGTGCAAATGTTCCATTTCCTCTTTTCTAAATGTTGAGTAGGTTGATGAAACCTTGGGGTACCAAGTGTCATGTGTGTTGTCACATTGTATATCTTTATGTCTCACACAAAAATTGCCAAAAAATGGAAAGTTTGGAAAATCTGTTAAATAATAGTTACAGTATGTATTGTTTTCATCTGTGGATATGATGTTGTATTCCTTTGGGTATCACATTGACATTGGAAGCTTATCTAGGGGTGGGTGAAAGTATGGAAAGTGATAATCATGAGGGTTGAGTAGTAACAGTACTTTCAGGCTATTCATATTTGTCACATTCTATTTTCATGATATTTATATTCATCCTACATTCTATCTATCTATCTATCTATCTATCTATCTATCTATCTATCTATCATATATATCCTTTTGTTCCATACCCACTTGGTACCCAAATTCATACCATGTGTCGATGGAGGATTTGTACAAGTGTATTATAAGGTTTATGCATGTGATTGATATGTGGACATACTGAAGTGTGTATTGCTCTATGTTGGGTATCTATGCTTGTGTGCTGAGATTATGTAGGACGGTAGTAATGTTTTTATTTTTAATTTTTTTTCTGATTTCTGAAAATGTTATTTTCTTTCAAAGATACGTTATATATTATCAAAATTATTGTTTTTTAAACAGGGTATGTCCATCCCTTTTTGTTTCCAGTAAGAATTTTCTTTCTTTAAAAGTTTTTATTTCAAGTTTTTTTTAATGTTTATTTATTTTTGAGAGGGGGGGGGAGGGTCAGGGAGAGAGGGAGACACAGCATCCGAAGCAGCTTCAGGCTCTGAGCTGTCAGCACAGAGCCCAATGTGGGGCTTGAACCCACGAACTGTGAGATCATGACCCGAGCCGAAGTCTGGCTTTCAACTGACTGAGCCATCCAGGCACCCTGAAAAGTTTTTATTTAAATTCCATGGATTAACATACAACGTAATATTAGTTTCAGGTATACAGTTTAGTGATTCAACACTTAAATACAACACCCAGTGCTCATGCAAGTACACTCCTTAATCCTCATCAGTTATTTAACCCACCTTACTTCTGGTAACCATTAGTATGTTTTCTAAAGTTTTCTAAAGTTAGAAGTCTGTTTCTTGGTTTGCCTCTCTCTTTTATTCCCTTTGCTTGTTTTTTTGTTTGTTTGTTTGTTTCTTAAATTCTGCATATGAGTGAAGTCATATGATATTTGTCTTTCTCTGACTTATTTTGCTTAGAATAATACTCTCTAGCTTCATCCACATCATTGCAGATGTCAAGATTTCATTCTTTTTTATGACTTAGTAATATTTCACTGTGTATATCATATCTTTTTTTTTGTACTTAAATCAAAACAATTTGGAACTCTATTCAATATATTATATGAATGGAGTCTCAAATTCTTCCATAGAAGCCAACAAAAATAAATGAAATTTATCACACAAAATCAAGAATCTAAATTTGTTAAATATTAAGCTTGAAGACAGTGTCCAAAATTTAGTTTTTATGTTATATAATTGCATTTTGTATTATCTCAACTTTGGGTAATGCTTTTTTGTTGGAACTTCTATTTGTAATTGGATACATTTTTCTTTTTTTTTTTTTTTAATTCGTTGTTGGGGTGCCTGGGTGGCTCAGTCGGTTAAGTGACCGACTTTGGCTCAGGTCATGATCTCACAGTTCATGAGTTCCAGCCCTGCATCGAGCTGTGTGCTGACAGCTCGGAGCCTGGAGCCTGCTTCAGATTCTGTGTCTCTCTCTGCCCCTCCCCTGCTCACACTCTGTCTCTCTCTGTTTCTCAAAAATAAATAAATGTTAAAAAAAAATTTATTGCCATGTTAGCTAATATACAGTGTAGTCTTGGCTTCAGGAGTAGATTCCTGTGATTTATCACTTAACAAGTGCCCTCTTCAATGCCCATCACCTATTTTCACAACCCCCCCCCCCAGCCCTCACCCCCATCAACCCCTCAGTTTGTTCTCTGTGTTTAAGAGTCCCTTATAGTTTGCCTCCTTCTCTGTTTGTATCTTATTTTTCCTTCCCTTCCCCTATGGTCATCTGTTAAGTTTCTCAAATTCCACATATGAGTGAAATCATATGGTATCTGTCTTTCTCTGACTGACTTATTGCACGTAGCATAATACCCTTCAGTTCCATCCACATTGTTGCAAATGGCAAGATTTCGTTCTTTTTCATCACCAAGTAGTATTCCATGTTATATATAAACCACATCTTCTTTATCCATTCATCAGTCAGTGAACATTTGGGCTCTTTCCATACTTAGGCTATCGTTGATAGTGTTGCTATAAACATTGGAGTGCGTGTGTCCCTTCGAATCAGCACTCCTGTCTCCTTCGGATAAATTCCTAGTAGTGCTATTGCTGGATTGTAGGGTAATTCTACTTTTAACTTTTTGAGGAACCTCCACACTGTTTTACAGAATGGCTTAACCAGTTTGCATTCCCACCAATAGGGCAAGAGGGTTCCATCCTCGCCAATATCTTTTGTTTCCTGAGTTGATAATTTTAGCCATTCTGACAAGTATGAGATGGTATCTTAATGTGGTTTTTGATTTGTATTTCCCTGATGATGAATGATGTTGAGCATCTTTTCATATGTCTGTTTGCCATCTGGATGTCTTCTTTGGAAAAGTGCCTATTCATATCTGTTGCCCATTTCTTCACTGGATTATTTGTTTTTCAGGTGTTGAGTTTGGTAAGTTCTTTATAAATTTTTGATAATAACCCTTTATCTGATTTGTCATTTGCAATTATTTTCTCCCATTCCATCAGTTGGCGTTTTAGTTTTATTGATTGTTTCCTTTGCTCTGTCAAAGAGGTTGTTGCCTGTTTTCTCCTCTAGGATTTTGATGGTTTCCTGCTTCACATGTAGGTGTTTCATCCATTTTGAATTTATTTTTGTGTATGGTGTAAGAAAGCGGTCCGGTTTCATTCTTCTGCATGTTGCTGTCCAGTTCTCCCAGAACCATTTGCTCAAGAGACTTATGTTTTTTTCCATTGGAATCTCTTTCCTGCTTTGTCAAAGATTAGTTGGCCATCTATTTGTGCATCCATTTCTGGGTTCCCTATCCTATTCTATTGGTCTATGTGTCTGTTTTTGTGCCAAATACCATACTGTGTTGATGATTACAGCTTTATAATACAGCTTAAAGTCTGGGATTGTTATGCCTCCAGCTTTGGTTTTCTTTTTCAACATTACTTTGGCTATTTGGGGTCTTTTGTGGTTCCACAAAATATTTAGGATTGTTTGTTCTAGCTCTGTGAAGGATGTTCATGCTATTTTGATAGGGATTGCATTGAATGTGTAGATTGCTTTGGGTATTATCAACTTTTTAACAATATTTGTTCTTCCAATTTATGAGCATTGGATTTTTTTTCAGTTTCTTTGTGTCTTCTTCAGTTTCTTTCATAAGCTTTCTATAGTTTTCAGTATACAGATCTTTTACCTCTTTGGTTAGGTTTATTCCTAGGTATTTTATGGTTTGGGGGTACAATTGTAAATGGGATCAATTCCTTGATATCTCTTTCTGCTGCTTCATTATTGGTGTATAGAAATGCAACCGATTTCTGTACATTGATTTTATATTTTGTTACTTTGCTGAATTCATGTATCAGCTATAGCAGTTTTTGGGTGGAGTCTTTTGGGTTTTCCATGTAGAAGATCATGTCATCTGTGAAGAGTGAAAGTTTGTCTTCTTCTTTGTCAATTTGGATGCCTTTTGTTTCATTTTGTTGTCTGATAGCTGTAGCTAGGACTTCCAACACTGTGTTAAAAAAAAAAAAAACAGTGGTGAGATTGAACATCCCTGCCATGTTCCTGATCTCAGGGGAAAACCCTCCGCATTAAGGATGATATTACCTGTGGGTCTTTCTTATATGGCCTTTATGATGTTAAGGTATGTTCTTTCTATCCTAACTTTCTTGAGGGTTTTTATTAAGAAAGGGTGCTGTTTTTTGTCAAATCCTTTTTCTGCATTTGTTGACAGCATCGTATGGTTCTTATCCTTTCTTCGATTAATCTGATGTATCATGTTGATTGAACTGTGAATATTGAACCAGCCCTGCAGCCCAGGAATGAATCCCACTTGATCATGTGAATAATTCTTTTAATATACTGTGAATTAAATTTGCTGGTATCTTGTTGAGAATTTTTGCAACCATAGTCATCAGGGATACTGGCCTCCAATTCTCCTTTTTAGTGGGGTCTTTATCTGGTTTTAGAGTCAAGATAATGCTGTCCTCCTTGAATGAGTCTAGAAGCTTTCTTTCCATTTCTAGTTTTTGGAACAGCTTGAGAAGAATATGTATTAACTCTTCTTTAAAAGTATGGTAACATTTCCCTGGGAAGCCATCTGGCCCAAGACTCTTACTTGCTGGGAGATTTTTGATAACCAACTCAATTTCTTCGCTGGTTATGGGTCTGTTCAAATTTTCTATTTCTTCCCGTTTGAGTTTTGGTAGTGTGTGAGTATCTAGGAATTGTCCATTTCTTCCAGATTGTCCAGTTTGTTGGTATGTAATTTTTCATTATTTTCTCTAATAATTGTTTGTATTACTGTGGCGTTGGTTGTGATCTCTCCTCTTTCATTCATGATTTTATCTATTTGGGTCCTCTCTCTTTTCTTTTGAGAAGTCTGGTTAGGGGTTTATCAATTTTGGTTATTCTTTTAAAAAACCAGCTCTTAAATTCATTGATCTGTTCTACTGATATCTTTCTTTCTTTTTCTTTCTTTCTTTCTTTCTTTCTTTCTTTCTTTCTTTCTTGGATTCTATATTGTTTGTTTCTGCTCTAATCTTTATTATTTCTCTTCTTCTGCTGGCTTTGGGATTTCTTTGCTGCTGCCTTTCTGGTTCCTTTAGGTGTGAGGTTAGGTTGTGTATGGACCTTTCTTGCTTCTTGACATGGGCTGATGCAATGTATTTTCCTCTTAAGACTGCCTTTGTTGCATCCTAAAGAGTTTGAATTGTCATATTTTCCTTTTAATTGGCTTCCATATATTTTTTTAATTTCTTCTTTAATTTCCTGGTTGACCCATTCATTCTTTAGTAGGATGTTCTTTAACCTTCATATATTTGAGGGCTTTCCAAATTTTTTCTTGTGATTCATTTTGAGTTTCATAGCATTGTGATATGAAAACGTGCATGGTATGATCTCAATCTTTTTATATTTGTTGAGAGCTGTTTTCTCACCCAGTATGTGATGTATTTTGGAGAATGTTCTATGTGTATTCGAGAAGAATGTGTATTCTGCTGCTTTTGGATGAAAAGTTCTGAATGTATCTGTTAAGTCTATCTGGTCCAATGTGTCATTCAGAGTCATTGTTTCCTTATTGACTTTCTGCCTAGATGATCTGTCTCTTGCTGTAAGTGGAGGATTAAAGTCCCCTACAATCACTGTGTTATTATGTATACATTTATATATGTTTGTGATTAATTGATTTATATATTTGGGTGCTCTCACACTGGCAGCATAAACATTTACAATTGTTAGGACTTCTTGATGAATAAATCCCTTAATTATGATATAATTCCCTTCTTCATCTCTTGTTACAGTATTTGTTTTAAAATCTAGTTTGTCTGCTATAAGTATGGCTACTCCAGCTTTCTTTTGCCATCCAGTTGCATGATAGATGGTTCTCCATACCCTCACTTTCAATCTGCAGGTGTCCTCAGGTATAAAATGTGTCTCTTGTAGGAAGCATATAGATGGATTTTGGTTTTTTATCCATTCTGATACCCAGTGTCTTTTGATTGGGGCATTTAGCCCATTTACAATCAGAGTGATTATTGAAAGATATGGATTTAGTGTCATTGTGTTATCTCTAGGTTTCGTGCTTGTGGTGATGTCTCTGGTCCTTTGTAGTCTTTGCTGCTTTCCACTCATGGAGTCCCCCTTAGGATCTCCTGCAGAGCTGGTTTAGTGGTCATGATCTCCTTTTTGTTTGTCTGGGAAAGCCTTTCTCTCTCCTTCTATTCTGAATGACAGCCTTGCTGGATAAAGGATTCTTGGCTGCATATTTTTCCTATTCAGAACATTGAATACTTCCTACCACTCCCTTCTGCCCTGACAAATTTCAGTGGACAGGTTTGCAACTACCTTTATGTGTCTACCCTTGTAGTGTTAGGGAAAAATCTGATATATCATGGCCGACAGGACTGATGAGAGAATTTCAGTCCCTGTCTGAAGACTTCCTTTCCAGGTTCTTGTTCACACCCTGCTTGCCTCAGGCACCAGATTACTACCAATGAGGGATGCGGAAGTAACAGACTATAAATTGTCCCCTCTGTTGCCGCTCTGGGCTCAGACCTCTGGAGAATGATCTCCTCTGAGCCCACTGGTGTAAAATAAACCTCCTGGCTTCCAAGATCTCCGAGTGCCGCTTGGTTCTTCTGCCGGGTGATCCAGACCAGTTTCCGTAACATTTGGTGCCCTCACCGGGAAACCCAACTGCACTGGCCCATTGTTGCCACCAGTTTGGGAAAACTGCGAGGCAGTGACAGAATGAGGAATCACAGTGGAGAAGGCGTTCCCTGCCTGAATTTTGGCAGTCTCCCGCTGGGTCACCTTGGGCCGGCCCTGCTCCACCCTTCCTACCAGACTCGAGACTTGGAAATGGAGGATCTGGATCCAACGTCGGAGATTGGTAAGACCTGGGACCCAATTCTGTCCTGTCCTGTCCACCCATAGTGGTGGAAGGGGAACCTGATCACTCCCCGGAGACCTCAGTGGCCTCATCTGTAGACATTCTGTGGGAGGGAATGTCATAACCTCTGGTGTGTATGTGAGTGTGAATGTGCGACTCGGTCTGGCTTGCTTGCCGAGTTCGATTCTGTGGCTCCACGAGCGAGTACCCTTAAGGTCCCCAGAAGCATATGGAGTCTGAGTGGGCCCGTCTACAATTCTGTGGTGAATGGCATACAGTCTATGGTGGCCTTGGAATAGTTTCCTATCATAAGTCACAAAGCTGAGACTGCTATGGCTGTCACCTAAGTTCCTTTTGGACACGGACAAACGGGGATCTGACTGGTCTCCTCATTAGAGGGGGCACCCCATCCCTCTGTCTGTCTTTGCGACTCTGCCTCATGGGAACATTATGGGATCGGGACAGAGCAAAGAAGGGATTTTGGGGAGACTATGGAATTAAGATAACCCCCGGCACACTAAGGACCCTATGTGAGTTAGAATGGCTCACTTTTGGTGTAAGAAGGCCCTCTGAGGGAACCTTCGTTGTCCCAATGGTTTGCTACATCTGGCATGTTGTCGCCAGAGACCCAGGTTACCCTGATCAGCTCCTGTATAAGTCCTGACCTCCACAAATTCTCACCAGTGAACTGGAGAAAGAACCAATGTTTGCCCCCCCCCCCATATGAACTTCTGGTTCCTGATACTCTGCCACCTTTGGTCTCCCCACCACCTCTGGGATTGGAAGATTCTCTCTCCCCTGGAACCAGTGGCCAGATTGTGCCCTCCACCAGGCGCAGACACTCTCCAGATGCCGGTCCACAGCACCGGTACCAAGAGGCTCTCTTCCATGGGGATTTGAGCAGAAGCGAAGAAGCCCATGAATATGTCCAGCCCAAGGGGAATCCCCCAGGGATAATTATGAGAGACTATGCAAGGTTTACACCCTGTTTGACCCTGAGGCACAAGAGAGCCATGACAAAACGATGGGGAAGATCCAGCTTCAAAAAGGGAGGAGGCCCACAACCTCCTCAGCAAGGGATCATTGTGCCTGCTGCAAGGAGAAAGGACATTAAAGCAAGAATAGTTTCAGGTTGAGGGGGACCTGGCTCACTTCTTCTTGGCCTCCGTGAGCCCACAGTCAAAATAAAAGTAGGGGGCCAAACTATGACCTTTATGTGGATTCGGGGGCCACACAGTACGGCATGACCTACCTGAGTGCCCTATCCTTCTCCTTGGCTGGGATATACTCTCAAAGCTAGGGGCCCAAATAACCTTTGATCCAAGGGGATGTACCAGCCTCAGATTCGATCCAAATGGAGACTATTCTGTGCCCATTCCCAACCAAGCGACCTGCCCGAATTCAGGACTGCCTTCCCCACTTCATGGCTAAGTACAACCCCCTGGACTTGCCCACAGCCGTGCCCCCATCATTGTAGAGTTCATCCCAGGGGCTCAACTGCAGCGACCGTGGCAATGCCCTCCCCCCACGCCCCACAGGAGGCAAGGGCAGGCATCCAAGAAATCAGGCATTCTGGTTGAATGCCAGTCACCCTGGAACACCCCACTCTTGCCAGTGAGGAAGCCAGGAGGAGGGTACCGACCAGTTCAAGTCTTGCTCTCAGTGGTCCTGAACCCATACACCCTCCTTAGCTAGATCCCAGGGTCTGCCAGCCGGTTTACCTGCCTAGATTGAAAGGATGCCTTCTTCTGCCTCCACTTGGCCCCAGGAGCCAACCCTTTTTTTTGCCTTCAACCCTTTTCTTTGCCTTCAAATAGACCAAATCAGATACAGAGCATCAAATGCAATGGACTTGGATGCACCTCCGACAGGGGTTTTAAAACTTGCCTTCCCTCTTTGGGGAGGCACTGGCCAGAGGGCTTGCCAGCTTTCCAAGGGAGGCCACACACTACACCCTTCTCCAGCGTGTGGATGACCTCCTGTTTGCCAGCAATACCCGAGAGAATTTTACAGAGGGCCCAAGGGCCCTCCTCCAACTCCTGTCAGACTCAGGGTATCGGGTCTCATGGAAAGAGAGCACTAGAGCTGGAGAAGAAGGTCATCACCTCCCTACCCTAGCCCCAAACCAAGATGGGGCTATGAAATTCCTGGGGGCTGCAGGGTTCTGCCAAATCTGGATTGCCAGATTCTCAGCAACAGCAAGACCCTTCTATAATCTTTGGTAGGGCCAGATGGAGAACCCCCTGGCTGGACAGAGGCCAAAGCCACCTTCCTAGAGATAAAGCTGCCTCGGGGCAGGTATCAGCCCTTGGCCTGCCGAATACAGAAAAGCCTTTTAAAGTGACTTTCAGAAAAGGTGGTACAGCCACTTCCGTCTTTGCCCCCTGCCCCTCACTCCTGAATTTTCCTACATCTCCAGCTACAGCCAGGAGTGTGGATGCCTCTCCGCCCACAGGAGCACGGGGTTATGGAGGGCTGAGAGGTTGATTCATTCTGTGAAGTCACATCTCAGTACCTGCTCGGGTCGGAGAGATGTTTGTTTCAGAAGCCCAAGGAGGGGGCCGAGACTGTGTGCTGGGGTGACTCTTGATGGTGGAGTGGATTTATGCTTTGGTGCTCATTTGGGAGAGAACTTTGCTGTGTCTCAGCCTGGGAGAGGTGGCAGCTCTCAGGCCTGGGTGAAAAAGGAAGGCCGCAGAGGCCCAGGGATTGTCACCCCTCACTGCCAATGTCTGCAGAGCCAGAACTGGGCTCATACTGGGGGAGAAGGAGAGTTGATAGACAGTTGTGTGGTAGCTTGGTGGGGGGCTTGCTGCTCTCAGATTCCAGGTGATAAGGTCGATGTACCACTGGGCATCCTTGAGGGTCCCTTGCCGGCAAGTTTTGGCTGGTCACAGACTGTTTCAGTGTGGAATCTCTCTGCCCAAGAGAAGAAACTCTCATGCCTCTCCAACTCGCAGTTAGCACAATACCAGGGGCTCCTCTGCGAGAATCCACTGGTCACTCTTAAAACAGTGCACACGCTGAACCCTACAGCTTTCCTACCTTCTGAGGAAGGGAAACCAGGCCATGACTGTTATGAGGTGACCGATAAAGTATTCACAAACTGCCCAGATCTGCATGACCAGGCTGGACAGAACCCAGACCTCACCTTGTTCAGTGATGGTAGCAGTTTCATCACGGAGGACGTTCAAAAGGCAGGGCATGCAATGACGTGCCCTCACTGAGCCCTCAGCATTCAAAAGGACAAGCGAGCCAACCGACTCCCAGTATGCCGTTGCTACTGTACATATACATGGGTCAATCTACAAAGAGAGGGGCCTCACCATGGCGGGGAAGAAAGCTCCTCGAGGCCGTCTGGCTTCCAAAAGAAGTTACGGTTTCACACTGCAAAGGACACCAGAATGGAGACAACCCTACAGCACGAGGAAATCGTCTAGCAGACAAAGCAGCCAAGAAAGCAGCTAATAAGGAGGTGCTGGACATGATGATTGGGGCTGGAGTCGTGGTGCTGGTCACAGCCGTATTCCTCCTGCCGCTGGTATGCAGACTGCGAGTGAGTGCAGAAAACCCCAGCCCCGGATGGCCCCAGGTGTTGAAGATCCTGCGCATCCAGAAAGAGGCACCAACACCACAACGGAAGGAGCCCCCACCCGCGATGTTTGAAGCTGACTTGATGAGGGTGACCTGGGTAACTCCCACCTGCCCCCCAACGTGCTCTATATGCTCAAGAATGTCCGGGTGCTGGGCCACTTTGAGAAGCTGCTCTTCCTGGAGCTCTGCTGACTCATGTTCTCCCAGTGGCCCAGCCAGGGTGACTACGTCTTCTGGCCAGGCCAGCTGGATGCCAGTATCTATGTGGTGCAGGATGGGCTGCTGGAGATCTGTCTGCCAGGGCCTGATGGGAAGGAGTGTGTGGTGAAGGAAGTGGTCCCTGGGGACAGTGTCAGCAGCCTCCTGAGCATCTTGGATGTCATCACTGGCCACCAGCACCCCCAGGGCACCGTGTCTGCCCAGGTGGCCCAAGATTCCACGGTGCTGCAGCTGCCAATGGAGGCCTTTTCTGCCGTGTTCACCAAGTACCTCGAGAGCTTGGTGGGGGTGGGGGCAGATCAAGATGGTGAGGCTGCAGTGGGACAGCTTTCTGGCACTTCACAACTACCTGGGTCTGGCCAATGAGCTCTTCAGCCATGGGATCCAGCCCCTGCGCCTCTTCCCCAGCCCCAGCCTCCCGGACCGCAGCAGCCCCGCGTGTGGCTCCAAGAGGGTGGTCAGCGCCTCAGCTACCGAGGAGCCAAGGGAGGCTCTTGGCCAGCCACCTGACCACACTGGGGCCCCACTACCTGGACTTGCAGGAGACCCAGTGACCACTCCCTCCTGAACAGCCGGGTCTTGCCCCATCATGCCAAAGCTGGCCCCATCATCACCCGCCCAGGTGACCAGGATGTAAGCCTGCACTTTGTGCCGTGGGGCTGCCTGCACATCTACACCCCTTTTCACCAGGGGACTTGGTCGAGGTCAAAAACTGGAAAAAGACCCTCTCAAACCACAGTGGACTGGGCCTCATAGAGGTCTCACTCCAGGGGTCCACCACTCCAGAGTCAAGAGGGCCAGGCCTGAGGAACCCCAGACTTGGAAGACTGACCCAGATCCTATCTTCAGCCCTGCTCCAGCCACACCCCGGAAGCTGGCTGGTCTACGCATGGCAGAAGCTTGAGGAATCACCCGTCCCATAAAGTAGACTGTCTTTACTCCTTGCTATTGGGTTGACAGAGGTTACCCCAGGAAGCTGGGGAAATAGGGAGAGGTTCCTGGTCGCACTCCTCTTCCTCTTATGGACAGGATATTTTGTTGGTATTGATTTCCTCTAATCTGGGTCCCATTTGTAAGTGTGGGGCACATTGAGTGGAAGACTCTGGGGGGTTTAAAAGCTTAAATGTGTTGTAACCTCTTTCGGTCTGCTGGTTTGCCTGCCAGTAAGGAGGTTGCCGGTGCCATTTTGGGGAAGTGTTTACACTGATGTATGTGCCTCAAGCTTCAGGAAAAAGAGGTTAAATGATTCTCAGGATAAAAGTTGATGCTTAAAATTGTTGCGGAACCAGGCTGGAACGCTGGTGGAAAAACCAAGCAGCACTCGGAGATCTTGGTGGATCGGAGATTTATTTAACACCGACGGGCTCAGAGGAGACCATTTCTCCAAAGATCTGAGCGCCGAATGCAAGGGGGGAGGGTAGTTTATAGTCGTCAGCTTCCATATCTGTGGGGTTTTTGAGCCCGCAGCAAACAAAGGAAGAAGAACCCAGAGGAGGGGTCTCTGAGCCAGAGACCAAAGTCTGTTTTAGCCCCGTCTCCCATCTTTGTCATACTTTATTCACTTCTCCAACATTCTCCCCTTTGATGCCTTTTAAAAAAACTTTTATTAGGCATCACCTTTCAGTTTTACAGGTTGGTACTTTCGAAAGGCTAAGATACGTGCAGTAGTTTGGTGAACAACAGTGTTTTCAATAAAATGTATCACGGCATTCAGTATACAGGTGCCGATGGATACAAGTAAAATTATGGAGAGGAGGGGCCCCACCTGAGCAGGAAGCCAGGATGCCCAATCTGTGAGATCCCATCCTTTCCATTGATTGATACTTTCCTTTTGTCTATGTTGAATTCTTTCCCTGAATTCCTTAACCTTAGTTGTAACTATTCCTGACTGGTTTACGAAATAGCAACATTCGTCCCCCAGAAAGATTCAAGTCCCTCCTTTTTCTGAAGTGAGGATGTCAAGAGCTCGCTTATTTTGGAGGGTCACTGCCACCAGGGAGTTTATTTGGTTTTGTAAGGTTACCAGAGAATCTGCGACCCGTTCCATGTCTTCACTTATCTCTTGAGCTAGTCTGTGGTATAGTCCTACAGATGAACCTATGCCCCCTATTCCGGTTCCTACTCCTGTCACAATTCCTGCTCCTATCAGAACAGGTAGCAAGACTGCCTGTTTAGCCCAGGACTTGGGGCTAATGGCTGTTAGGAGCTGATCTTCAGTGTAAACATACATCTCTGGGGTTAGGAAAACGGAATAACATATCTGAGTCCAGTTGACCTCTAAGCATCAGTCGGCCGAATTAGAACACAGATAGAATACCCCAGGGGTTGAACATAGGGTTGAATTCCTCTTTAAAGTTATATTTCTTCTGCCTAGAGAGGTACCGTTCATACCTTCAGGGACTGTACAGATTAGATTGTCAGCATTTGTGAGATGGACCCCAGTGGCCAGGCGTCCAATTAAGACAGAGGTGTTGGTTTTGAGATTTTCAGGAGCTTCCCAGGTCAAAGGGATGGGAGTGGCTAAGTAAGCCCTCTGGCCGAGGGGCAAGCACATCCAGCAGGTTTGGGTGTGATTATCTATTTTATGGAGGACTTGTAGAGTAGTGTTAGTCCAACGCTGGAGTGGGAAATTGGTAAGCATCTGATTGAGGGCTGAAAGGTTCAGACCCTGGTAGGCTGCCAGGGGAGTGCTCGCCTTTATGGCTTGTATTACCCTATCCTGGGTATCCTTTATAACTGTTTGAAGGGCCCTGTCTTGCACCCCTCCCCCATCTGAGATCCCCCATTGAGGAAGGTAAGTGTAACAAGCTCACGTCCCTCTCTGGAGGCCCTTGTTATGACATGGGGTCCTGACATTCTAGGTTATCTCTACAGTCTAATACTTAGTCCTTGGGGCACCGGATGACTGACAGAGAATGGGTGTTTTTCCCTTGTAGCAATCTTTGTGGAGGGAGGTGAAGGCACTGAACACCCTTGACCCCCTTATTGTCATATAACAATCCTGGGGGCAAAGTGGGTAAGTGGAAGTTGTGAGAGTGAGAGAGGTTATTATAATATACAGGCAATACTTAATAATCATCCCATCCAGAGGAGGTATGTGAGACCCAGCATGCATCTTTTGTCCCATGTCCAGCTTCTCTATCAGCCCAATAGTAAGAAGTAAGATCAGGGCTATGACACCAGTAAGGGGTAAGGACTGGCAGAGTTGCATCCATACCCCTGGGCTAGGTTCACTCATTGATTCCTCAAGCTTCTGCCATGCGCAGGCCAGCCAGCTTCCAAGGCGTGGCTGGAACAGGGCTGGAGGTCTCGGGCCAGTTTCCCTTTTGAGGGTCAGTTTAAGTGGGTTGACTAGATCTGGATCACTTCGCCCGTTTGTGGGTTCACCTGAGTTGGCCTTCTTAACTCTGGAGTGATGGACCCATGGGGTTATACCTGAAACTTTAAGAGCTTGTTAGAGTTGTTAGAATAACAGTATGAGGCCCGAGTCCACCATGGTCTAAGAGGTTCCCTCTTCCAATCTTTAACCCACACAGAGTCTCCTGGCTGAAAGGGGTGAACAGGGGTCCCTAAGGGAATTGGGGCCCTCTCTATGGTGTATCTCTGTAACTTATTTAGGACTGCCCCCAAGGTCTGGAGCTGTTCTCTTATTCCCTTGTCTCCAATCTGGTGTAGGTCTCCTGGGAGTTTTCCTAAACATGGGGGGGTCTCCCATATAATAACTCAAAAGGGGAGGATCCTAGTGTTCCAGACATGCATCGGGCACACAGGAGGGCCAGCAGGAGTAAATATGGCCAAGGGAGATTAGTCTCTTGGTGGAACTTAGCCAGGGTTTCCTTGAGGGTGCGATTCATCCGCTCTACTTTCCCTGAGCTCTGGGGTCAGTAAGCAGTGTGCAGTTTCCAGGTAATGTTGAGGGACTTTGTTAGGGTTTGTATAATGTCTGCCACAAACGCAGGTCCGTTATCACCGTGTATGGTTAAGGGTAGACCAAACCGAGGCACAATCTCCCATAGAAGAGCTTTGGCCACCTCGCAACTTCGTTCCGTTCTTGTCGGGAATGCTTCGACCCATCCCAAATATGTGCAGATTATCACAAGAAGGTACCTGAATCCTTTATTTGGTTGTATGTCGGTAAAGTCCGCCTCTAAGTCTTCGAAAGGGGCGGCCTCCGTCCTTTGTGTGCCAGGCAGGGGCCGTGGGGCAGACCAGGCATCGGTTTTGGCACACGTTATACACGGCTCACTGATAGCTCGGCATAATGCCAGCAGCTGGCAGATACAGTAGTTCTTTTTGAGGAGGGCTCCAGTGCAGTTTTCCCTAGGTGAGTGAGTTAGTGATATTCCTTCACTAGGAGTCGCTAGGAGACAAAGATGTGTCCATTTGGCGTGACCCACCCTCCTTCTTTGCTTAGTGTGTCCCTTTCTGTCGAGGCCCATCTTCTTTCTTCATTTGTGTACAGAAGTGGAGAGGCTTCCCTCTGGGGCACAAGAGTCATAGCATAGGTAGGAGCTTCGCCTGGGTCACCACAGGTGACCGCTCTGGCTGTTTTGTCGGCCAGGCGATTTCCTTGAGTTACGGGGTCGTCTCCTTTCTGATGTCCCTTACAGTGTAGAATAGCTACCTTGTCTGGCAGCCATACGGCCTCAAGAAGCTTTAGTATTTCTTCCTTATTTTTGATAGTTTTCCCTGCAGCAGTGAGGAGGTCTCTTTCCTTATAGATAGCCCCGTGTACTGCACAATAGTGAAGGCATACCGGGAATCAGTGTAGATGTTAACTCATTTACCTTTGCTCAGGATGAGGGCTCGGGTTAAGGCGTGTAGCTCACCTCATTGTGCTGACCATCCTTCCAGCAAGGCCTTGGCTTCCAGAACTTCGGTGGTTGTGGTTACTGCATATCTTGCTCTTCGGCTGCCCTCTTGTAAATAGCTGCTCCCATCGCTGAACAGGGTGATCTCTGGGCTTGTTATAGCCTGGTCTTGGAGGTCTGGGTGGCTGGTGTGGACTGCATCCACTACTTTGGAACAGCCGTGGTCGGGTTCTCCCTCCTCTGTGGGAA
The DNA here is from genome assembly GCF_018350175.1 of Felis catus. NCBI lineage: Eukaryota > Metazoa > Chordata > Mammalia > Carnivora > Felidae > Felis > Felis catus. Next base: position 94,562,559 of record NC_058375.1, on the reverse strand, counting down.
GGAAGGTGGCTGGGTTTAGTGTTCTTACTGTTTTGAGAGTGACCCTTGGGTTTTCATAGAGAAGGCCTTGGTATTGTGTCAGCCAAGAATTGGAGAGGAAACGATGTCCTTGGCTGCCCACGAGGGACATGATCATGTGTGGGGCCTTAAGTGTTAGTCCCAGTGTGTTTGTCTGCCTCCTTGATGAGCAGGACTGTGGCTGCCAGTGCTCTGAGGCAGGGTGGCCATCCTGCAGCCACAGGATCAAGGTTTTTTTTTGACAGGTAGGCTACTGGCCATTGCCAAGGCCCCATGCTCTGAGTGAGCACTCTTAAGGGCTATTTTGTACTTTTCATGTATGAAGAGGTTAAAGGGCTTTTCTATGTCAGGCAAACCTAGGGCAGGGGCCTGTCCCAGAGCCGACTTTCTTTCTGTGAAAGCGGCCTTTGCCTCCTCAGTCCATGCAAGGGGCTCCCGGGCTGGCCCTCCCAACAGGTCATAGAGGGGCCTTGTTGTGGCTGAGAATCCCAGAATCCAAATGCGACAGAATCCGGTGGCCCCTAAAAATTCACACAAGCCTCGTTTTGTTTGGGGCTGTGGCAGTGTGGTGATAACTTTCTTCCTTTCTGGTCCTAGTTCTCTTTTTCCTTTTGTGAGGAGGAAGCCTAAGTATCGGACCTGCTGCTGACAAATCTGTGCCTTTTTCCAAGAGGCCTGGTACCCCGAGGAGGACAGGAGCTGCAGGAGGGCCTTGGTACCTTTTGTACAGTCTTCTGGGGTGTCACTGGCAAGGAGGACGTCGTCTACATATTGGAGGAGGACACACCCTGTGGTTTTTGTCAGAAAGTCGGGGAGGTCTGCAGGTAGGGCTTCCCCCCAAAGGAGTGGGCGAGTTCTTGAAACCTTGGGGAAGTTGTGTCCAGGTCAGCTGCATCTGGTGCCCTGTAATGGGCTCAGTCCATTCAAAGGCAAACAGTGGTTGACTTTGAGGAGCCAGGTGGAGGCAGAAGAAAGCATCCTTTAGGTCGAGGCACATAAACCATCTGGCTGACCCAAGAATTTGGCTGAGGAGAGTCTATGGGTTCAGAACCACTGGGTGTAAAGAAACAGTCATTTTGTTAATGGCCCTCAAATCCTGTACTGATGGGTATCATCCTCCTGGCTTCTTGACTGGCAAGAGCGGGGCATTCCAAGCCGATTGGCACTCAGTTAGAATACCTGCTTCTCTGAGTTTGGTCAGGTGCTCTTGTGTACCCATTCTAACCTCGAGTGGAAGGGGGTACTGCCTTTGTCTCTGAGGTTGGGTTCCAGGGATCAGGTCAACAATGATGGGGGCCCAACTCAAGCTAGTCCAGGTGGGTTATCTTGGGGCTGAATTCTGAGGGGCTACAGTGTAGGGCCTGTGCACAGAATAGTCTCCATTCTTCTTCCCTTGGCAGGGTAATCGCCAAGACCAGGGTTTCCTTCTGCTGTGGGTTTAATTGGAGGCTAGTGTGTCCAGTGGGTTCAAAAGTTATTTGGGCCCCAAGTTTGGAGAGCAGATCCCGCCCCAGGAGAGGAATCAGGCAGCCAGGTAATAGAGGAACTCATGCTGGACCTCGTGACCCCCAAGTTCACATTGTCAAGCTTGACAGAAGGGCTGCTGCATCGCCTGTGTCCCAGTAGCCCCAAGTATGGTTGCCATCTTTTGGTTGTAGTAACCGGGGAAGTTACAATGGAAATAAAATTAGAAATGCGGTGCCTGGGTGGCTGAGTCAGTTAAGTGTCCAACTCATGATTCTCCCTCTCTCTCCCTCTCTCTCTCCCTTTCTTCTCTCTGTCTCTCTCTCCCACTCCCCCCTCTACCCTTGTCCGGCTTATGCTGTCTCTTACTCTTTAAAATGAAAAACAGTCTCCCATATTCAAAATTTATTACATGCCATACTTCTGTCAGCTGCTTTGGCTATTAAGGTTCCTAGGCATTCCAGTCTCAGTTCCCTGGAGGCCAAAGTAGTCTATCCCACTGGTATTTCCACCAAAATTACTACCTTCAAGGAAACCAATAGCCAAACCTCTGTCATGGCCCAAAGGGATATTCTCTCAAATGATAAATTTCAGAAACATTGACAAGAGATACCCAACAGTTGGCCCCAGGGAGGGGGAAACAATATGGAAAATCTAGTAATTGTTAGCTTGATTAAAAGAGAACTCTGGTTTGGACCAAACAACAATCTGGCCCAACTAGAAATTCTAAAACTCCCGCTATTTACCACTGTATGTACATTAAACCATTGGTCTCCTGAACATGATAGCATTCATGAACCAGTATTGGTGAGAAACAGTTGATAAGGCTGTTAATAAGGCTGTAAAAAGTGCCCACCTGTCCAAAGTAAATTTCAGGGAAACCTGTTCACACAAATGGATTTCATACAACTCCCTCCCTTTGTGGATATTTTTTAGTCCTGGTTTGTATGTTTTCCCACTGGACCAAAGCTTTCTGTTATAGACAGCCAATGCTTCTTCTGGTAGAAAAGATGGTCCTTATTTGAAGCACCTCTCTCAAACCTCATAGTGATCAGGGAACCCATTTTACTCGTCAGGTGCTTTGACAATTCTGTTGTTGCTTGGTCGGTTTTACATTTTCCTCGTGCATATCATCCTCAATCCTCAGTTAGTCACACGTGCACTAAGTCAAGCACTAAGACTTAATTGGCAAAATTTGTAGAGGCCCTCCAAATACCTTGGCTGGAAGGTTTGCCATTGGACATTTTAAGTCTCAGATCCATCCCCTTGGGAACTCATAGACTCCCCTTTGAGAGAATCACAGAATGTCCAATGTACCTGGGCCCTGCCTCCTTTGATTGACCCACAGTTGATAAAAGGAGATAGAGATACTTCAACCGTGTGAGAGCCTAATTGCTTCTATTAAAAATAGCCATGCTAGGGGCGCCTGGGTGGCGCAGTCAGTTAAGCGTCCGACTTCAGCCAGGTCACGATCTCGCGGTCCGTGAGTTCGAGCCCCACGTCAGGCTCTGGGCTGATGGATCAGAGCCTGGAGCCTGTTTCCGATTCTGTGTCTCCCTCTCTCTCTGCCCCTCCCCCGTTCATGCTCTGTCTCACTCTGTCCCAAAAATAAATAAACGTTAAAAAAAAAAAAAGTTTAAAAATAGCCATGCTTGGTGGAGTAATCTTTCCATAGTGCACTCCTAGGAGACAATGACCTTAAGCACCTTGCAACCTATAGATTTCATCTGTTGGAAAAGACACCTCCAGAAAGACTCTTGAACCTCACTGGAGAGGTCCTTATCAGAAACTGCTAGCCAACCCATGTGTGACCAAACTCTAGGGAATAGATTCTTGGATTCATATCTAAGAAAGCACCAAAGTCTGACTGGAACTGCACGCTATCTGGTGATCTGAAAGTAAAGACTTCCAGTAATAGAAGAAGACATATAATGAGAGCTTTGCCAAGGTGTCCTGACCAGGCTTGTATATCTTTTTCTCACTGTTGTTTCTTCTCTTTTATGGGAAGACAATACTCGGTCTACATTTCCCAAGCCCTTGCAAAAGGGGGAAACCTCTTCTTTTGATTATGGCCTTTTGGAAACAGCTTCATGATCTTGGTACACATTAATTTTTCACTTGATTTTTCTGAAGGATTAGAAAGTTCAGAATTCACAAGAGCTTTCTTTCCTTTAAACTATTAATTGACCTAAGATTGTTTTCCAAATTCATGGTCTCTCAATTTTCACTCTTACTATTGTGGATAATACATTTGGTTCTAAACAGTTCTTTTGAGATAACAACATTCTTTTAAAATGTCTTTGAAGTTTTTCAAAAAGTTCATCAGCTACTGCTTTAAAATTTTTTTTTAAATGTTTATTTTTGAGAGAGAGAGAGCATGAGTGGGGGTGGGTCAGAGAGAGAGGGAGACATAGAATCCAAAGCAGGCACCAGGATCTGAGCTGTCAGCACAGAGCCCAACGCGGGGTTCAAACCCACAAACTGTGAGATCAGGACCTGAGCCAAAGTCTGACGTTTAACTGACTGAGCCACCCAGGCACCCCTCATCAGCTACTGCTTTAAGTTTCTACCTACACTGTATCTTCCCAAATGTACTTGGTTAACTTTTTCAGTGATCTCTCGAAATATTTAGTATTCTACTTTTGTGACGGGTTTAAGTGGAGACTTCCAGGAGGCATGTATGACAATTATGGGTGTTTCCTTCATAGGTAGAACCTTTCTCCCATACGTCAGAACAAATGCCAAAAAGTATTTCAGATGGCTCCTTTCAGACCTAGAGTCCTGGTTTAGAAGCATCACACAATTTGGATTTGTTATGTTACTTCCTCTATTTTTATAATTATTTTAAGTTTTATATTCTGTTGCCTATCAAACTTTTTAAAAAATGATATACCCAGTAAGGTGATGCTAGCTCATTGCTCTGAGATGATATCCAACACACATGACCTTGACATAATACGGGCTTTAAGTTGGAGTACCTGAGGGTTTTTCCCTCCTAACCTTCCTTATTACTCAAATGTGGCTGTAAACGGTTTCCAAATGCTATGCACTTTCCCTCCAATGTAGGCTGTGACAGCCAGGAAAGGTCCTTCCTGGTACTGAGGGGCAAAACCACTAAATATGGAAAACCTGACTCCTGATCAGCAACGCTTTCAAAGAAAGATCTTAACCAAAAGGGGGAAACATGAAAATTAATAAAAGGAAATCTCATTTAGAATGGAGTTGAGAAACCAGCAGAGGGAGCTCTCGATGCCCTCTCACTCGTCAATTACACACCCAACCAGGAGAGAGGAATCCTACACATGGATACTACTTTACTACCCCAGCAGGAAAGGAAGAGACCCTTTATTCACAGTCCAGCCAATGAAAAGCCACTATACTTTGAACTCCCAGTTTACTGCAATGGACTTGTTTGTAACAGCCTTCCCAACTTTCCCTTCCTCTGTAAAGGAGCGTTCCTCTTCTTTGTTCTGCAGACTTGCCTATGGTTCTGTCATAGCTTGCTTGATCTGGATTGCAATTCTCTACGATTCTCCAGTAAATCCACTTTTGCTGGTATGATAACTGGCAGTTTTATTTTTAGGGCTAATACCCTACACTTTCAGTCTCCCCCCCATTATCAACATTTCCCACCAGAGTGGCACATTTGTTACAATCAGTGAGCCTACACTGACACATCATTATCCCCCAAAGTCCATAATTTCATTCGAGTGCACTCTTGACATTGTACATTCTGTTGGTTCTGCCAAATGTATAATGGCGTGTATCCATTTTGTAGTATCATACAGAATAGTTTCACTGCCCTAAAATCTTATGCTCTCTATTTATCTCTCCTGCAGCCCTAACCTCTGGCAACTACTGATCTTTTTACTACCTCCACCGTTTTGCCTTTTTTCAGAATGTCCTACAGCTGGGATCATATAGTATGTAGCCTTTTCAGATTGGCTTCTTTCACTTAATTATACCTACTTACGGTTTCCTCCAAGTCTTTCAGATATTGATAGCCCATTATTTTTTAGCATTGAATACTATTTCATTGTCTGCATGCACCATGGTTTATTTTTCCATTTTCCATTGAAGGACATCTTGGTTACTTCAAAATTTGGGCAATTATGAATAAAGCTTCTATAAACATCCATGTAAAGTGTTTTGTGTAGACACAAGTTTTAAGCTCGTTTCGGTAAATACCAAGGAGTGTGATTACTGGATTGTATGGCAAAAGTGTACTTAGTTTTGTAAGAAACTTCCAAACTGTCTTTTAAAGTGGCTGTACCATTTTGCACTCTCACCAGCAGTGAATCAGAGTTCCGGTTGCTCCATATATTCACCAGCATTTGATGTTGTCAGTGTCCCAGATTTTGGCCATCTAATAAGTACATAGTAATCATCTTGTTATTTTTAATTTTGAATCACAAGTGTAATTTTATATTTATATATGTAGCTTTATGTTAGTTATTTGATTAATGTTTGTCATCCCCTTATAGCCTGTGGGTTCAGTGGAAGCAGGGACTGCCTCTGCTTTTGTTCATTTTATCACCTATATGTAGTACAGTGCCTCGAGCATAGTAGACCTCGATGAATATTTGAATAAATGAGCAACCAGCCTTCGCAGCTCGTTTTGAGGCTGAGCTTTTACACAAAAGATGCAGGTCTACTGAAGATAATGGAGCAGAACCTGACCTATGTAGACCATTCATGGGACACCAGTTCACCTGAGGCTGTCAGAACTCAGCAGCATCCATAGCCATGCTCAGAGGTATCTGATCATCTGGCTTTAATAACTCCTGAGGTAGTTATTGCCTTTTATGTAGAATCTAAATTACTCAATCCAATTAATCATCCCTTGGACAAATATAGAACTTTTCTTTTTTGCATCATCCAAGGAGGAAACTTGGCTTCTTACTCAAGCACATCTTCAGGGCTTCGTGGATGTCTCTGTTTCTCAGGCTGTAGATGATGGGGTTGAACATGGGTGTCAGGATGGTATAGAGCAGAGAGAATCCTTTGCGCAAGAGCTGTGAAGAATTGGCTGAAGGCACGAGGTACGTGGCAATCAGTGTCCCATAAAACACCGTGACCACAGTGAGGTGGGAGGAGCAGGTGGAGAAAGCCTTTCTCCGCCCTGTGCCAGATGGAATTCTTAGGATGGCAACAAGAATGCAGGAGTAGGAGGCTGTGATGAGGAGAAATGGAACCAGAGTCACTGCAGAAGAGGTGGCATAAGCAATGGTCTCGGTCAGTGAAGTGTCCATGCAGGAAAGATGGACCAGAGGCGTGAAGTCGCAGAAGAAGTGATCAATTTCATTGGGTCCACAGAAGGTTAGTCTAGACAGTAGGACCATAGTAATTGCTGTGAGGAGGAAGCAGCAGAGCCAAGAACTGGAAGCCAGCTTAATGCAAAGGGGGCCAGTCATGAGGATGGGATAGTGGAGAGGTTGGCAGATGGCCAGATACCGGTCATAGGACATCACAGCAAGCAAGAGACACTCCGTTGCAGCCAGGGATCCAAAGAAGTAGAACTGTGCCAGGCACCCAGCCACAGAGATAGTCTTCTGCTCAGCTATGATGATCAGCAACATCTTGGGGACGATGTTGGAGGTATACCAGATCTCTAGAAAGGACAAGTTCACCAGGAAGAAGTACATGGGGGTGTGGAGGTGATGGCTGAAAAAAACTAGCAGAACAATGAGGATGTTTCCAGAAATGATTAAGATGTAGAAAACTAAAAACGTCATAAAGAGGAAAATATTTAGCTGTCGGATGGAGGAAAATCCTCGAAGCACAAATTCTGCTATGGTTGTTTGGTTTTCCCAGGGTGGGATCACCATGCCTTTGCTTCCCTAGAGCACCCAGCGATAAGACATGCAAAGCACAGAAAGTTCTAGCTTACACATAGACCATGGGTTGACAGTGGATGATTTTCATTCCCCACTCAGGTTTTTGGAAGATTTTTTATTTGGGTGGAGGAGTATCTTCTTTTTTCCCCCAAAACCTGAAATGGGAAAGAAAAGAATTTGCAATAAGCACTTGTGACTGCTTCAATCCCCCTTCTTCTCCTACCTATCTAGATATTTTTTTATTAATTTTTTTAACTTTTATTCATTTTTGAGAGAGAAAGAGTGTGAGTGGGGGAAGGGCAGAAAGAGAGACACAGAATCTGAAGCAGGCTCCAGGCCCTGAGCTGTCAGCACAGAGCCCAGCACGGGGCTCGAACTCACAAACTGTGAGATCATGACTTGAGCTGAAGTCGGACACTCAACTGACTGAGCTACTCAGGCACTCCTCCTCCCTATACATATCTTCATTTCATCAGGAGCAATGTCAGGCTTCGGGGAAAGCAGGACATGGAATAAAGGGGAAGAAGAATACAAAGGGGAGGAAGGACAAAGTAAAAAGAAAGGAAAGGAGAATTATATGCTCTGTCATCCTGAATGCACTATGGTGGCTTGGGGAGTTATGTAAAGAAAAGAAGATCTAAAAAGAAGGTAGAAGTAGTAGAGAGTTTGTGAACTCTCAAACATTCCAGAGTTTGTGAACTCTCAGATGGACCTAGAGAATCAAGGACTCAGGACAAAGAACCCTTTCCCCCCTCCTCAAGTACTGGTTATGTGCAGAGAAACAGCCCCCATCATACCTACTATGAATTTTTCTCCTTTTCAGCTTCTTAGTGACTTGAGAGATAAATTTCTTATTTCTGTTACTGTTTCCATAGCCCGAGCAAGAGAAAATCAGGTGAGTGTGAGGTTTGAGATTCTCTTGATTCTGAGGTCAGTGCTTGTGCTGGTGTAATGCAGAGGCAGGAGTGTTTTTCACTCACAATTTGAAAAAGATAAAACCGGGTCATTAAAAAGATTTTATGTCGGGCAGCAGTAAATGGGAAAAGAAGATTCAGAACCAGGGGGGCCTAACGCATGGTGTGCGACCAGCCAGTTAAGTGTAAGGTAGCCTCAGTTTCTTCTTTTGAATGAGATACAAAGGCCCAGGTATCCTCCTCAATTCCATCTTGGTCTAAGCCATAGGCCCTCCCCCGAAGTTCAAGATAGATAGAGAACCTGCTCAAGAAAGTCTGTTATCCTCAGAGCCTGAGGCTGAAACCATGTGACTATTCCCAACACCCTTGTACTGGATGTGTTACATTCTTAACATAGTTGTGGAAGGACCCTCCTGCTGCAGGTGGAGATGGGAAACCCCACATGCAGGGACAGAAAGTACTATGTGAGGGTAATAATGAAGTTATCAGAGTAGCCGGAGAGTCCTATACAAAGTCCAGGGTGCTGCTTTGTAAGGGTCACATTTGAACAAGTTGTTTAACTTCTCTGAGACACAGTTTCTCATCTGTGAAATGGGATACCAGGAAGGAGAAAAACTTAACATGTGCCTGCATGGGAAAAAAACATAAATACAGAGATTGTGAAATCACTAGCTATTCCAGGCTGCCAACATTACTTAAGTTTACCAAGAAATTGCCTCTGCTTTGAAGAAAGCATTGGCAACAAATCCCAGTTTGTTTTGCCACATACTGCAGTGTTTGTGCATGTAATTTTGTGAGTAATTAAGCTCTTCCAGTGATCTCACATCATACTAACAGCTTTTGGCAGTACACGAGTCCCATTTTAAAATCGACCCAGTGTCCTACCATTCTGTGGGGCCCTAGTTTTCTAGCTTTCCACGTGGCTCACAGAACTAACCTGGAACTTGCGGTGAGCGGTCACCAGGACTGGTGATGCGCACTCTGAGCCCATTGAGTGTAGCACGGGGAAGGCACAGAGACACAAGTTCTCTCCATCCCCTGCAAAGCACAAATAAGGATCTGAGATGTCAGAGGGAGGGCTTCGGTTCTGAGAGCACAGCCAGACTCCTGGATGTTGCTGCTATTGCTGCCGATGAGGACGTTATTACTGGATCCCAGGCACTGTCCTAAGTGCTGAAAAATGTAACTGTCATCACAACAACCCTCTGTGGTGGGTTATTATCCTTACTTATTATTCACAGAGAAGTTAAATAACTTACCCATGGTCATCAGCTAGAAAGCGGCAGAGATGAGATTCAGATTTGCTCTCAATCCCTCACTCCTAACCATGAGCACTGCTGCTCAGGGGGCTGGAGTACATCGGCTAGTTTGCATAGTCTCACAGAGGCGGGAAGAGGAATGTTTCCATGAAGCAGCCTATCATACAGGTTTTGACTTCAGGGAGAGTGAGTTTGCCTTTGTTGTTGATGAGGGAGCCGTTCCAGAAAGGGTCACAAAAACGACAACCTTTTCTACCTGTCTCCTGGACTTGCTTTCACACTGCTACTTTTATGCTCTTTCTTTATAATCTTAAAAAGTCCGGTCAGTTTATTACCTTAAAAAAAAATCCAAGAGCACTTTTGAGAATGTGCCCAGAGAATTATCACTTCCCTTCCACCAGTCAGTTGCATTTATGCTGCAGGACTGCTGCACCAGCTGGCTGCAATGCAGAGGCATGACGAAGGAGGGAAAGCCAGTGAAAGATAGAACAGAACTAACTAGCGAAGCCTTGTTGAGAGCACAGGCTCTAACGCTAAATAAATAGGCCTGGATTCCAATCCCTGCTCAACCACGAAGATATGTAGGCAAAGGCATTTTATAACCTTTAAGGGGAGAGGAACTCTGCTACCTCCAGGGGATGAAAATGAGGATTTGTAGGGCAGCAGAGAGATCGATGACACTGGCCTCCCTCCCCTAACATGCAGCCACTATCTCTTGCTCTGTCTCCTTAGCAGGGTGAGGAAATCGTGCCCCTATGTTAACTCTGCTTCTCTATGCTGCTGGACTCCACAGCCACAAGCACAAACAACACAGTATGTCTGTAATTCATGTTGGTACAGGGCTGGGTCCAGAGTAAGTGCTCAGTAAGTGGTAGAGCTTTCTTCCTTTCCCCTCCTCTCCTCTTCACCTCTTCCTCTTCCATTCCCTCTTTTTTTCCCAGTTATGTCAGCACAGTTAGTGCTATCTGAACATAGAAGATATCTGCTTCCCTTCACTAGAAGTGTTCAACAAGAATAAATTATGAGGACAATTAAAGAAAATGTAAGCATTGGAGAATTATTTGGATTTGATGAGTTTCCATGTCCCTTCCAAATGTGTTTCTAATTGGGAAACATTTCATTCCCCCAAGACACACACATACAGAAAATTTGTAGGAAAGAGAAGAGGCTTATCACAAAGCAAAGTAAAAACAATCTGTGAATAATCACAGATTTTGCTGCCTTCACTAACAACAACAACAACAAAAAACCCCCAAAACATGGGAGGGCAGGAAGTGACTCGGGTGCTCTCTGAATGAGATCCTTTCTCTTAGCTGAATTCAGGTGTCAATCAACTAACCAATTAATTCAGCCAACATTTGGCTTATTGATAAGGGCTCTTGACTCTTGCTAGCTGCTCGTTAATTCAGGTGAACAGTTGGTCAACCAGATAGACAAATAGTTTGATTCTGTTACTAACCTCATAATTGATTTAGTGTGCTAGGGAATTGTACCCCTGGCCTTAGGTAGCAAAGAACAGACCCAAAACAGGAATCACTGAAGCGTATGCCAGCAGAATAGATGAGTTTTACCTGTCAGTGCCTCAGAGTGGTCCCCTCCTACTTTGGGCAGCCAGGCCATAGAGACAATGACATGTCTCTCTCCCTTGGATTCAAAGAATTGGGCTAAATATCTGGAATCCTGCTTTTATCCAGAAAGCTACCTCCCTGTGCACTTGCCAGAAACCTAAATTGGGGTTGTCTTTCCACATGAACCAAGGAGGCCAGTTGAATTTTGTCCCCATCTTTCAACCTTCCTCTGTGTAATCTTGAATTCCCTTTGTGGGCAAAGCCATCACCTCCCCTGATCCTGGTGCTCATGGGCATTTCCCAAATGACTCTGCTGGGGAATTGCTGTTTATTTTGCAAATTATGTGAAACCAAGTTACCTTCACCTTAGAGGAAATCTCCTTTTTTCCTTTGCTTTATATTAATCTTCTACTTTTTAAAAAAAAATTTTATTTAAATTTTAGTTGGTTAACATACAGTGCAATATTGGTTTCAAGTTAATCTACTTTAATGATGACTATTTGTATTTATGTTACCTGTATAAAGAGCTTTAATTTAGTGATGAAAAATGCATGATTATGTTAGGCTTGGGGATAATGGATTAAAATAGTATTTTGAAAGGAATATTCCATTTTTTTCTACCTTCTGAAAAAAAAATTACTGTGCATTTCCTCATTGTATAGGCTTGGTAGAGAACTTAAACCAATATCTATGATAGTAAACATTTATTGTCAAAACCATTAGCTAGGATTCTAAAGAACTTGTGTCCTCCTTGATTCCTGTCATTTATTAAAAATTGTAACTGAGGCTAGCCCCGTTCTAAGAAATGTAAGTTTGTGATTGGCAACCTTCTGGAATTAAAGTGATCATCTACTGACAGCATCAACAGACTAAAGAGAGATTTGCTCAAGCTAACAAATTAATGCAGCTTGTTCAATAAGCATAACAAATAAAACAGTAAAATAATCAATGAATTGAAATGACGTCATTTGTTCTTCAGAACTGAAGTATTTTCTCTACGATATAGTACCCAAACTTCCTGAAACCTTGGTATCCACCACAGTTTGAACTCATGAATGAATACCTATCTGAATGTATGAGGCTTCTGGGTAGGATGTCCTCATTGAAATCTACTAAGTAACCACTGTATGCCGGGCTTTGTACTAAGCCTATAGTATCTGTAATCCTCACAATCCTTGTGCATATTGCCCATCATACAAATAAGGAAATCCAGGTTTTGAGAGATGAAGTGACTTGTTCAAAATTACCCAAGCAGAAGAATGTGAGGAGACTGGGATTGGACCAAAAGCTCCGTGAGGACAAAGCATGTCTATTTTCATCACTATTCTATCTGCCTGAGAGACTGGCACATAGTAAAATTTATAATAAATATATTAATACTTATAAATATTATAAATTTTTTATTAATACTTGTGAAATTTTGGGGGCGCCTGGGTGGCTTGGTTCATTAAGGGACCTACTTTGACTCAGGTCATGATCTGATGGTTCGAGAGTTTGAGCTGACAGCTCAGAGTCTGGCTCCTGCTTCGGATTCTGTGCCTCCCTCTTTCTCTACCCCTACTTCTCACTCTGTCTCTCTGTCTCTCTCTCTATCAAAAATAAATAAACATTAAAAAATTACAAAATAGATTTATAAAATTTTAATATAAAATATAAATAATATTTATAAATAAAATGAATAAATAGGTGAGCAAATGTCTGCCTTCAGATGCAGTGTTGTTTTTCTTTTAGCAAGCCCCTTCCTCCAAATTTCACAGGAGGTGAAATTTCATGGTACCATTACCCTGTCAAGTTAAAAAGGGGGTCTAGAGCAGGCAGTCTTTCCCTTGCTGTCCTGCCTGCTGCTCCCTTGCAGTGTATTCGATAAACTTCTATCTCTTTTAAAAAAGGCAGGTGTAAGGGGCTCTAGTACCTGAATTGAGACTGAATAGGTAATGGAAGCAGTTCTTGGTGCCAGTATTTTTTTAATGTTTATTTATTTTCAGAAAGAAAGAGAGCATGTGAAGCAGGGGCAGAGAGCAAGAGAGAGAGAGAGAATCCCAAGCAGCCTCCACGCTGTCAGCACAGAGCCCCATGCAGGGCTCCATCCCACCAACTGTGAGTTCACGACCTGAGCCGAAATCAAGTGCTGAATACTTAACCAACTGAGCCACCCAGGCACCCCTAAAAATTTTCTTAAATGGAAAATTATACCTTAAAAAATAAAAGACCACTGATAAAAACAGCAAAGATTATTTAGAACAAGACCATTTAGAGTCCCATTTCAGTATTTAAGTCAATTAGTTATTTTGCAGAAAGCCCACTTTACAATTTCTAAGAGGTTTTGAACCCATTTTCTACTTTTTAAAAGAAAAGATATTTATTTTTTGGCCATCAAGACACTGATCCAAAATTATTCAACAATACAAGCTTCGTAATAAATGAATTCAGTAAATTTACAGGACAAAAAGTTAACACACAGCAATTGGTTATGTTTCTATACACTAATAATGAAGTAGAAGTAAGAGAAATTAAGAAAACTTTTCCATTTACAATTGCACCAAAAAGCATAAAATACTTAGAAATAGGAATAAACTCAGCTAAGGGAGTGAAAGACCTGTAATCTGAAAACTGTAAGCATTGATGAAACAAACTGGAGATGACACAAACAAATGGGAAGATATTTCATGCTCCTGGATTGGAATAATTAGTATTGTTAAAATGTCCATACTACCCAAAGCAATTTATAGATTCAATGCTAGCCCTATCAAAATACCAACAGCATTTTTCACAGACCTAGAGCAAATAATACTAAAAGTTTTATGGAAACACAAAAGGCCCTGAGAAAGAAGAACAAAGCTGGAGGTATCACAATCCCAGATTTTAAGACATACTCTAAAACTGTAGTAATCAAAACAATATGGAACTTGCACAAAAATAGAAACAGATCAATGGAACAGAATAGAGAGCCCAGGAATAAACGGACACTTACATTGTCAGCTAATCAACGACAAAAGAGGCAAGAATATAAAATGGGGAAAAGATAGTCTCTTCAATAAAGGGTGTTGGGAAAACTGAACAGTTACATGCAAAAGAATGAAACTGGGCCACTTTCTCACACCATACATAAAAATAGACTTAAAATGGATTGAAGACCTAAAGGTGAGACCTGAAACCATAAAACCCTTGAAGAAAACAGGCACTAATCTCTTGGATGTTAGCCTTGGCAACATTTTTCTAGATCTGTCTTCTCAGATAAGGAAAGCAAAAGCAAAAATAAAACTATTGGGACTGCTCTAAAATAAGAGCTTTTGCACAGCAAAGCAAATCATCAACAAAATGAAAAGGTAACATACTGGATGGGAGAAGATATTCACAAATGATATATCCAATAATGGGTTAATATCCAAAATATGTAAAGAACCTACACAACTCAACACCAAAAAAGCAAATAATGCAATTAAAAATGAGAAGGGGACCTGAATAGATATTTTTCCAAAGAAGATATATAGATGACCAGCAGACATGAAAGATGCTCAATGTCAGTAATTATCAGGGAAATACAAATCAAAATCATGAGATATCACATTACATCTGTCAGAATGGCTAGAGTCAGAAATAAAACAAAACAAAAAATAGGAAATGACAAGTGTTGGCAAGAGTGTGAAGAAAAGGGATTCTTGTGCACTGTGGTGGAAATGTAAATTGGTGCATCCATTGTGGAAAACAGTATGGAGGTCTCTCAAAACATTAAAAATAATACCAGGACACCTGGGTGGCTCAGTCAGTTAAGCATCTAACTCTTGATTTTAGCTCTGGTCATGAGCCAAATGAGTCACACAGTTTGTGAGTTTGAGCCCCACATCCAGCTCTACATTGACAGTGTAAAGCAATAAAGACTACAAAGCATCAGAGAACATCATCAGAAACACCAACTCTACAGGTAACACAGTGGCACTAACTTCATATCTTTCAATAATCACTCTGAATGTAAATGGACTAAATGCTCCAATCAAAAGACATAGGGGATAAGAATGGATGAAGAAAAAATACATCTATATGCTGCCTCCAAGAGACTCATTATAGACTTGTAGATAGAAAGTGAATGGATGCAGAACCATCTATCATACTGATGGGCATGAAAAGAAAGCCAGAGCAGCCATACTTATATCAGACAAACTAGATTTTAAAACAAAGACTGTAACAAGAGATGAAGAAGGGCATTATATCTTAATTAAGGGGTCTATCCATCAAGAAGATATAACAAATGTAAATATTTATTCCCCCAACTTGTGACACCCAAATATATAAATCAATAAAAAACATGAGGAAACTCATTGATAATAATACTACAATAGTAGGGGACTTTAATTCCCCACTTACAGTAACGGACAGATCATCTAGGCAGAAAATCAACATGGAAGCAATGGTTTTGAATGACACACTGGACCAGATTGACTTAACAGATATATTCAGAAAATTTCACCCTAAAACAGCAGAATACACATTCTTCTCGAGTGCACATGGAACATTCTCCAGAATAGATCACATACTTGGTCACAAATCAACCCTCAACAGGTGAAAAAGATCGAGATTACACCATGCATATTTTCAGATCACAACGCTATGAAACTTGAGACCACAAGAAAAAAATTGGAAAGCCCTCAAATACATGAAGGTTAAAGAACATCCTACTAAAGAATGAATGGGTTAACCAGGAAATTAAAGACATAATAAAAAATACATGGAAGTCAGTGAAAAGTAAAACACGATAGTCCAAACACGTTGGATGAAGCAAGAGCAGTCCTAAGAGAAAAGTATATAAGCAATTCAGGCTTGTCTCAAGAAGCAAGAAGGGTCCCAAATACACAATCTAACCTTTCACCTAAGGGAGCTGGAAAAGAAACAGCAAATAAAGGCTAAAGCCAACAGAAGAAGGGAAATAATAAAGATTAGAGCAGGAATAAATGATACAGAAACAACAACAAAACCCAGTAAAACAGATCATTAAACTAATTTGAAAGAATTAACAAAATTGATAAGCCCCTAGCTAGACTTATCAAAAAGAAAAGACAAAGGACATAAATGGATAAAATCATGAACAAAAGAAGAGATATAGCACCCAATACCACAGAAATACAATTTTAAGAGAGTACTATGAAAAGTTATATGCCAACAAACTGGACAATCTGGAGGAAATGGACAAATTCCTAGAAACATACAAATTACCAAAGCTAAAACAGAAGAAATAGAAAATTTGAAGAGACTCATAACCAGCAAAGAAATTGAATCAGTAATAAAAAATCACCCAACTAACAAGAGTCCTGGGCCAGATGATTCCTAGGGGAATTCTACCAGATGTTTAAAGAAGAGTTAATACCTATTCTTCTTAAACTGTTCCAAAAACTAGAATGGAAGGACAGCTTCCAAACTCATTCTATGAAGCCGGCATTACCTTGATTCCAAAACCAGACAAAGAACCCACTAAAGAGTAGAATTACAGGCCAATATCCCTGATGAACATGGTTGCAAAAATTCTTAACAAGATACTAGCAAATCAAATTCAACAGTACATTAAAAGATTTATTCACCACAATCAAGTGGATTTATTCCTGGACTGAAAGGCTGGTCCAATATTTGCAAATCAGTCAACGTGCTACACCATATTAATAAAAGAAAAGCCAAGACCTCTATGAACAACTCAATAGATGCAGAAAAAGCATTTGACAACATATAGCAAACTTTCGTGATAAAAACTCTCAAGAAAGTAGGGAGAGAAGGAACATACCTCAACATTATAAAGGCCATGTACAAAAGACCCACAGCTAATATCATCCTCAATGGGGAAAAACTGACAGCTTTCCCCCTAAGATCAGGAACATGACAGGGGTGTCCACTCTCACCACTATTGTTCCAATAGTACTGGAAATCCTAGCCTTAGCAATCAGACAACAAAAAGATACAAAAGGCATACAAATTGGCAAAGAAGAAGTCAAACTTTCACTCTTGGCAGATGACATCATACTCTGCAAAATCCAAAAGACTCCCCCAAAATCCCGCTAGAACTGACAATATGAATTCAGCAAAGTCGCAGGATATAAAATCATCGTAAAGAAATCAGTTGCATTTCTGTACACCAATAATGAAGCAGTAGAAAGAGAAATCAAAGAATCTATCCCATTTACAATTGCATCAAAAACCATAAGACACCTAGGAATAAACCTAACTAAAGAAGTAAAAGAGATGTGTATGCTGAAAACTATAGAAAGCTTATGAAAGAAATTGAATAAAGCAAAAAGAAATGGAAAGACGTTCCATGCTCATAGATTAGAAGAATATATATTAAAACATCTATACTACCCAAAGCAATCTACACATTCAGTGCAATCCCTATCAAAATAACACCAGTATTCTTCACAGAGCTAGAACAAACAATTCTAAAATTTGTATATGACCAGAAAAGACCCCGAATAGACAATGTTCAAAAAGGAAACCAAAGCTGGAGGCATCACAATTCCATACTTCAAGCTGTATTACAAAGCTATAATCCTCAAGACACTATGGTACTGGCACAAAAACAGACACATAGATCTTAGAACAGAACAGAGAACCCAAAAGTGGAACCACAAATGTATAGCCAACAACAAAGCAGAAAAGACAGAAAAGATGGTCTCTTCAGGAAATGGTGCTGGGAAAACTGGACCATTTTCTTATTCCATACACAAAAATAAACTCAAAATGGATGAAAGACCTAAATGTAAGTCAGGAAACCATCAAAATCCTGGGAGAGAATACAGGCAGCAACCTCTTTAACCTTTCCTGCAACAACTTCTTACTAGACATGTCTCCTGGGGGCAAGAGAAACAAAAGCAAAATTGAACTATTGGGACCTCATCAAGATAAAAATCTGCACAGTGAGGAAACAATCAAGAAAACTAACATGCAGTCTATGGAATGGGAGAAGATATTTGCAAACAACATACCTGATAAAGGGTTAGTGTACAAAATCTATAAAGAACTTACAAACTCCACACCCATAAGACAAATAATCCAGTGAAGAAATGGGCAGAAGTTCGGCATGAATAGACACTTCTCCAAAGAAGACATCCAGATGAAGGACACATGGAAAGATGCTCAACATCACTCATCAGCAGGGAAATACAAATCAAAATCACAATGAGATACCACCTCACACCTGTCAGAATGGCTAACATTAACAACTCAGGCAATGACAGGTGTTGGCGAGGATGCGGAGAAAGAGGATCTCTTTTCCATTGTTGGTGGGAATGCGAGCTGGTGCAGCCACTCTGAAAAACAGTATGGAGGTTCCTCAAAAAATTAAAAATAAATCTTTCCTACAACCCAGCATTTGCACTACTAGTTATTCATCCAAAGGATACAAAAATGCTTATTCAAAGGGGCACATGCACCCCAATGATACAGCAGCATTATCAACAATAGCCAAATCATGGAAAGAGCCTAAATGTATACCAACTGATGAATGGATAAAGAAGATGTGGTATATATATATACACACAATGGAAAATTACTTGGCAACCAAAAAAAAAAAAAAAAAATGAAATCTTGCCATTTGCAACAACGTGGATGGAACTAGCATGTATTATGCTAAACAAAATAAGTCAGAGAAAGACAAATATCACACGATTTCACTCATATGTGGAATTTAAGAAACAAAACATGAATATAGGGGGAAGGAAGGAAAAATAAGATAAAAACATAGAGGTAGTCAAACCAGAAAAGACTCTTAAATACAGAGAAAAACTGAAGGTCAATGGAGGTATGTGGGTGGGGGGATGGAGTAAATGGGTGATGGGCATTAAGGAAATCACTTGTTGGGATGAGCACTGGGTGTTAAAAGTAAGTGATGAATCACTGAGTTCTACTCCTGAAGCCAATACTAAACAGTATGTTATGTAACTTGAATTTTAAAAAGTAAAAAAAGAAAAGAAAAAAAGAATACCATCTTGCCATTTGCAGCAACATGGATGGACCTAGAGGGTATTATGATAAGTGAAATATGTCAGACAGAGAAAGATAAATGCCATATGATGTCACTTATATGTGGAATCTGAAAAACAAAAAGCAGAAACAGACCCATAAATACAAAGGACAAACGTGTGGTTACCAGGGGGGTGAGGGTATAGGCAAAATTGTGAAGGAGTGTGGGAGATAACAGGCTTCCAATTATGGAAGGAATAAGTCATGGGGAGAAAAGGTACAACATAGGGTATATAGTCAATTGTATTGCAATAGTGTTGCATGGTGACAGATCACAGCTACACTTGTGGTTAGCATAGCATATATTTATAGACTTGTGGAATCACTGTGTTGTATATATGAAACTGATGTGACATTGTCAACTTTAGTTCAATAAATAAAAAGGAATACAAGCCTTAACTATGTTCTGCAGCTGGTACAGATTCAGCTAAATACTTCAGACTTTCAACTTGTATAGCATGGCCTAAGAATTATAACTCTAATCCTTTGACTTCAAAAGGACTTAAATTATAATTTCTATATACTGTAAGTCTTAAAAGGTGAAAAATTCTAAAAAGAACATTAAAAGTGTTTTAAAAAAACATTTTTGAGCCTCATGTGTTCACTTCAGTTATTCAACATGATTAGGAATGTAACTTTGTGGCTATAAGAGAAAATTAATTATACGTTTGGCTGCCTTTTACTTTTTCTTTTTTGTTTCCGTTGTCCCCATTCTTAAGAACCCCAAGCCCCATTCTATCTCAGAGACTTTGTAATTGTTGACGCTGCCTAGACTATGCTGTTTCTGTGTCGATGTGTTGGGTATTTTTATTTCAGTTCAATTTATTTGTTTACTTGGTTATTGGCAGTCTCCCCTACAAGACTAATTCTACAAGAGCAGTGAACTTTCTGTCTTGTCTGCTACTGTATCCCAGTGCAGACAACTGTGTATCTGCATTTAGTAGATAATAGCTAGCACATAGTACATAATAACTATGTGCGGTACTAAAAAGAAAGAGTGGCTCCAAATGGAGTCACTTGTGCTAAGCCCCACCAAGACTTAATACCTAACCTAACTGCAGTTTTAGCCTCTCTCAGGAGTGGAGTTTTAAACCAATCAGCCTGGAATTTCCTGATCAGCACTAGTGAGGTCATCTGATAAGATCCCCTGCTTTTCCCCTACAGAAAGATAACCTTGCCTGAAACAATTCTTTCTTTTCTTTTGCTAATAAGCTCTTTGCCCTGCCCCATTTCTGACTATAAAATCCTTCCATTTTATACGGCTCCTCAGAGCTCCTTTTTATTTGCTAGATGGGATGCTGCCTGACTCGGGAATTGTTGAATAAAGCCAATAAGATATTTAAATTTACTCAGTTGAAATTTTTTTGTTTCACAGATTGTGCCAACAATGGGATCCAAAGCAAACTTCTGATGGTATTTGGAGAAAATGAGAAACACAGGTGCAGCACCCTGTCAACCTTGTGAACTCACTGTCTTTCTCACTATTTATGAGGGTCATGGGTAAGTTTTCTTGGTTCTGAGCTCTTCTCTTTCCATCAAGCTCCTGATCTAATCGGCTTTCTGGTCAGTGTCCCATTTGATTGGAAACCCCAGACCTTGGTTATGTCCCCAGAATCCCAGATTTCATGTTGGAACTGCTAGTGGCAGCCATAGTTTCCCACTTGTTTGGAATTGGTTCACAGTCCCATTTGTTGTACTCTGCTGATTCAATCCTTTTTCTCGGTCCAAAGTTCTACAGGACTTGTTGGTGGTTATGTTGCATCCACACGACTCCTGAAACAGAATGTTACAGGCACCAGTGACAGTCACAACAAAATTTATTGCAATGAGAGCCAAGGCCAACCGATTGGGACTGACACTCTTGACCAGAGTGGGGTCTCGAGAGCCAGGGTACAGAGTTTTTATAGCCAACCACATCGTCTGATCATCACCTGGGGACAGAACAAAGGAATAGTTCCCAGGTGGGGGTGGAAACAGTTCAGACATGCCCTTGCATGTCCAATCAAACGCTAAACCAGTTGATTTCCCTTAAACTTTTGTTCCCTTGATTGATAGGACAAGGCTGTTATCTCTTAATCTACAGTTTTTAAAACAAAGCTGTTATTTCTTAAGGCTACAGGTTAGCCCTACACTACAATTTAACCCTTACATTTCCCTTTTCTTGTCCGTGAATCAATCCCTTGATTCATCATTAGGAACTAAGGGGACATAGTTGGACCTAATCATCATAATTTTTATTTCCCCAACTCACCTCTTGACATACTGTACTAACCAATTGATAATGCATGGGCCCATAGTTAACCTGAGAAGTAACAATAGCAGTGGCCCAGCTATGGTGGTGAGCAGCGATGTGAGCCAGGGGGACCAAGAGTGATACCAATTATTGCTGGCCTCCCTGGCACGTTCCCTGGCTCTAAGATTGTTCCTTACTAAGCTGAGAGTGTCTCGAATTGCTCCGGAATTGTTGGCATGGGACACTATGCACCAACCCTGCCCTTGGAGGTCCCCTAGGGTTAAAATTGGTTGCGAACCCCAAGGGCACAATGACATCATACATTCGGAGGCCCCAAGTGTGCCCGGTATCCCAGAATGAGGAGAAAGTAAATGAGCTGGTGTTGGGTTACATTTTCTTTGGGCCTCACATTGGGGGTTCAGGGTTCTAAGGAGAGTAATTAGGGGGTCAAGGTCCCGTCCTGTTAACCAGGGGGCTAGTGTCTCACAACCCCATTTGGCATAGTGGTATTGACCCTCTCCTTCACATTCATTTTTTTTTTCTATCTGCATCTTAAGCAAATTTCACTCTAGTGCCCTATTTCCACATCCATAATTGTTCTCCCCAGTGTTCCTGAGAGCTCTTGCCCAGGTTTGCAATCCCCATCCTTCTCCTACCAGGTCACACAGGTTGAACAAGAAACGAGGCATAGTACGAGAGGTGTTAGATGTTACCACCTTCCGTGTGACAGTGTCTGAGTTCCCATTGGTATGGCCAAAAAGACAAGGGCTACAGTTCTGCACCGTCTCCCAAGCTTATTATACAAACCCAGACAATTTTTCCAGCATCAGTCTTATCTTTAAAGGATCCTCTGGGTGCCTTTTAACCTTCCATCGCTGTTCATTCTCTGGCCCCATATCAGTCCTGGGTGTTTCCGCCTCCACGCAGTTTTTCTTAACCTGAGAGTGATGAATCCAGGTTTGGACACCATCTATGTTCACGGCCGTTGATGTAGTCAGGATCACGGTGTGCGGTCCTTTCCAGTGCGGCTCCAGGGTTAGCTCGTGCCTCTTGACTCAGACTAAGTCTCCTTTACCATGTCAGTTTAAGATGAATCATAAGTTCAAGGTTCAAAATCTCTACATTTCAATTCTCTTAAAATTATGGTAGAGATTACTAAATGAACGGCCAGCACAAATATAAATTGAATATCATTACTGACGCAGCGAGACTTCATTCTCTTAAAAATGAAACCCATAAAGGAAAATGATCCCATTCTGTACAGCCTTCTTTCCCCAGAAAGAACTGTGACTCAACAAAACCACATTTTAACAACATGAAGATCTTGTTATTATAAATTTCAAAGCAAAATGGAGGAATCGCCACATAATATTTATAACCTTCAAGGTACAATATTAATACGTGTCTGTCAGTTAGAAAGAACAGCAGTTTGTTAGGCTACAGGGTTTAACATAAAACCAATTTACAAATGTGAAAAGCAACAGTGGTCCAATATTCACCATTACACATGAATCTGTTTCTTAAAATAACACCCAAACATGCCACAGTCACTATAACAATAAACTACAAGATTTCCTGAACAGAAATGGTAGGACCCCTGAATGTTTTACAGTGAATATGAGGTAAAAGGGCAGCCCAATTTTCGCCAGTCTCAAGGGACAATTTGGTTAAGGTCTCCTTTAGAGTCCAATTCATCCTTTTCCCAACGCTCTGGATAGACCTTGCGATACCTGTGCCGTGAAGACCGGGCCATTGTCCAATCCTAAGCTCAGTGGCAGTCCGAATCTAGGAATTAGTTCATTTCATAATTTCTTAACTGTGACCTGAGCCATTTCTGATTTCGTGGGGAACGCCTCAACCCACCCGGAGAAGGTATCCACAAAAACAAGCTGATACTTGTATCTGTATTTCCCTGGTTTAATTTCAGAAAAATCTACTTCCCAAAACCGGCCTGGCTCAGTTCCTCTATCTCTTTTAGCTTCCAAAACCTTCTTATTTGCACCCTGATTTACTTGGGCGCAACTTACACATTTTTCAACCATCTCCTCGATCTCTTTTCCCAGCCCTTGCATCCTGAACTTTTTCCGCACCAATTCCGCCATCTTTGCTTTTCCCAGAGGAGTCCTTTGGTGGAGCAGACGCACCATGCGTTGCCCAAGTGCCACGGGTAAGAGTATCTTACCTTCAGGATCCTGAAACCACTTTCGTCCCGGTATCATACTTCCCCCTTTTCTTGAAATCCACTCCAAATCTTTAGGAGTATAATTGGGCTCCGGCGGAAGCAGGGGGTCTATCAAGATCCGTAGTGCCAAAGCACTTTTACTTTAAGTTAGGGCAGCTTCCCAGGCTGCCACATCAGCCAGGCAGTTTCCGACTGCCTCTAGAAAGTTGCCTTTTTGATGTCCTGGGCTGTGAATGATCGCGAGTCTCACAGGTTCCCAGATGGCTGTTACAAGGTCTAGAATTTCGGCTTTATTTTTGATGTCCTTGCCCTCCACCGTGAGGAGGCCGCACTCGGATAGATGGACCCGTGCACATGCCCAGTTGCAAAGGCATAGCGGCTACCCGTATAAATATTAACTGACTTGTTTTTTTCTGAGTTTCAGGGCTTTAGTTAGCGCAGAAGAGCTCTGCGCGCTGGCTGAGGTTGGGTCTGTTGGCAGGGGAATGTTCTGTTGCCATAAAACCTCGAGGTCTGTCGTAACCACAGCATCGGCATCCCTTTGCCCTTGAAACACAAAATTACTGCCATCTGAAAACATGTTGATATCAGGATCCTGTAGGGGAATGTCCGTGAGATCGGGGTGGAGGGACGAAACTGTCACTAAGGTCTCTGGGCAAGAATATAGGGGGACCTCGTCCTTCAGGCAGCAAAGTAGCTGGGTTTAAGGCTGCGGGGGCACAAAAATGTATCCAAGGCTGGTCGAGCAGCAATGCCTGATACTGGGTAATCCGAACATTTGACAGCCACAGTTCTGGGGAAGCCCACAGTAAGGCCTCCACTTCATGGGGCCCTGTAACAGACAACATCTGTCCCAGGGTTAGTTTATCTGCATCTTTGACTAGTAGCGCGGTGGCAGCTATCTGTCGAATGCATGTGGGCCATCTGGAAGCAACTGGGTCTAGCCTTTTGGATAAATAGGCCACTGGTCGGCACCAAGGTCCCAGGCGCTGAGTCAGAACTCCCTTGGCTACCCCTCCCTTTCTCGGCTACAAACAAATGGAATGGCTTAGTGGGATCTGGCAGGGCCAAGGCCGGTGGGGTCATGAGAGCCTCTCGTAAAGCTTGGAAGGCTTTAGTTTGAGTCTCCCCCCATGTGAAGGACTCCGGAGACCCCTTGAGAGTGGCATACAAAGGGGCTGCCAGTTCAGCAAAGCCAGGTATCCATAGTCTGCAGTAGCCTGCTGCCCCAAGGAACTCGCAGACTTGTTTGCGAGTTTCAGGCTGAGGAATATCGAGTATAGCACGAATTCTTTGTTCACCGAGATAGCGCTTACCTTTTTTAATGTTGTAACCTAAATACATGACCGCAGTGCGACAGATCTGCGCTTTTTTGGTTGACACTCAGTATCCCAGTTTTTGCAGAAGACTCAAGAGTTCCTTGGTGGTGCTCAGGCATTCTGAATGAGAGGGGGCCACCAGTAAGATATCATCAACATACTGCAACAGAGTTACCTGCGGTTTGGAGATTTGAAATGGTTCTAGATCCTGGTGCAGGGCTTCATTAGAAAGAGTAGGGGAGTTTTTGAATCCCTGGGGAAGTCGCGTCCAAGTGAGCTGTCTAACTTTTCCCTCTTCAGGATCAGTCCGTTCAAATGCCAACAGTGGCTGGCTCTGTGGGGCCAGTGGGATGGCAAAGAAGGCGTCTTTTAAGTCCAGAACTGTATAATACACCTGAGAAGGGGGAAGCAGACTAAGGAGAGTATACGGGTTGGGTATAGTGGGGTGAATATCCATTACTCTGGCGTTTATTGCTCTCAGGTCTTGAACTGGCTGAAAATCGGATGAGTTAGACTTTCGGATAGGGAGAAGTGGAGTATTCCATGGCGACTTGCGTGGGGTCAGAATGTCCGAGTCGTGCAAACGCTTGATGTGAACAGCGATTCCCCGCCTGGCCTCCCGGGACATAGGATATTGTTTCACTCTTACCGGAAGTGTGGATGCCTTAAGTTCCACAATTATCAGGGCTTGATGAATCGCCAGTCCAGGTGGATTGGTCTCAGGCCATACCTGGGGAAGTCCGCCTGGAGAGTTTTAAGGAGGGGATCGACTGTGTGAACATTTTCATTCGGCACCGGGGTAAGTAGGCCCTCTTCCCCAAGTGACACAGTCACCATTACTATTGTTGGGCCATCCTGGCTGACTTTAACATGCATACCCCCTCAGTGAATCTCAAAGAAGCCGTTAGTTTCTGTAATAGGTCTCTGCCCAGTAATCCAGGGTAGGGGCACTCAGGCATGATTAAGAAAGAATGTGTAACCGTTTTATGGCCTTTAGGCCAAAAGTAGATTTATCTACTTTTCATTCAGTGGTCCATTTACAAGTTTGGGACCCAGTCACCCCTTGCACCAGGGTTGCTCCTCGCCTGGTGGGGCCAGGATCTTTGTTTTAGGACTGAAAAGGTTGCCCCAGTGTCCACCAAGAAAGTCTTAGGCTGGCCCCCTATATTAACAGTAACCAATGGCTCAGAAGGGACCACTGAGCTGCGGCCCCATCAGTCAGAATCGACTTCCATTATAGATGCCTGGAGTGGCCGAGTTTTGCGCTGGGCTAAGTTGGGGCAATCCTTTTTCCAGTGTCCCTCTTGCTTGCAATATGAACATTGGGTTTTTTTTCTAGTGGCACTCTAACCCTTTGTCTGTCCTTTTTCTTTTGCCCAGACCAGAATTTGGGCGTTTGGGGTCCCCTTCCCTCGCAGGCATCCAGGACAGCCGCTACCACACTAGTCAATTTTTTTGTCTGTCTCTCTTCCTGAGAATACCTATTGTTAAAAACTTTTTGGGCTGTTTCAACTAGCTCAGATAAATTTTTCCCTCCAAACCCATCTAATTTTTGTAACTTTTTCCGAATGTCTGGGGCTGCTTGTGAGACAAAAGCCAGGTTTAATGCCCTTCTATTTTCAGGTGCCTCAGGGTCAATAGGGGTAAAGGTGCGGTACGCCTCCATGAGCCTTTCTAAGAAGGCTGAGGGGCTCTCCTTGGTCCCCTGAACTATTTCAGTTACCTTAGACATGTTTGTGGGCCAGCGGGCGGCCACTCAGAAACCTCCCAGTAGAGTCTGGCGAAATAGGGTCAATGATCACCTACCGTGAGGAGTGTTTGGATCCCAATCTTCAGGGTGGGAGGAAGGAAAGACTTCCTTGAGTAAGGCAGGATCCTTGGTGGGATGCCTGTTTGGCCCCATCACCAATTTCCAGGCCTCGTGATGGATCTTATCCCATTCCTCAGTAGTGAAGAGGACCTGCAAGAGCTGCTGGCTATCATCCCAACTTGGCTGATGGGTCACATACTTTCAAGGAGAGGCCTAGAATAGGCAATAGCATGAACCTTGTATACCAGAGTAAGGTCAAAGGACCCCTGCAGAGGCCATTCGACCTGAAAGCTGGTCCATTCCACCTCACAGAGAGTTTGAAGGATTGGCTTCTTGACGTGGAAGCCAAAAACTGAGGCAGCTCTCCCATAGTCCTGGAAATGAGTTAGTATGAGACTCAGAGGGGTGGGGTGCGTTGATTTTGACCCATGACAAAGATAGGCAAAACCAAGAAGGACGCACAGACAAATCAACAGAAAGAAAACAATTAAGGCAAAACCGAGAAGGATGCACAGACAATTAACAGAAAGAAAACAAGACACAAAGAGAACACAAGTTTGAGATCTCGAGGCCAGTAGGCCACGGCAGCCACATGAAAATAGATCCTTTCTAACAAAAACCAAACCAAATGGGGTCCACCGGCGTCTTGGTAGGAACCCTGATTCTGGGTCTGTAGCCACATCCGGCAGACCCTTCTTGAGTCATTCAAATGGCGCGCCCCAATCCCGAGCCTCGTTCCAGGGATTGGCGGAGCAATCCGAGGAAAGGGCCCTGTTTCAGACCTTTAAATTTCCCGGCCAATGCACCAAATGTTGCATCCACATGACTCCTGAAACAGAATGCTACAGGCACCAGTGACAGTCACAACAAAATTTATTGCAATGAGAGGCAAGGCCAACCGATCGGGACTGACACTGTTGACCAAAGTGTGGTCTCAAACAGTGGGAGTACAGAGTTTTTATGGCCAACCACATCGTCTGATCATCACCTGGGGACAGAACAAAGAAATAGTTCCCAGGTGGGGGTGGAAACAGTTCAGACACGTCCTTGCCCCAATCCAATCAAACACTAAACCAGTTGATTTTCCTTAAACTTTTGTTCCCTTGATTGATAGGACAAGGCTGTTATCTCTTAATCTACAGTGTTAAAACAAAGCTGTTATTTCTTAAGGCTACAGGTTAGCCCTGCACTACAATTTAAACCCTTACAGTTATAGTCTAGAGTCAGACTGGGTCTGATTTAAAAAACCAAACTAGGTCCAGGATTGGATTGGGTTTGATTTGAGCTGAAATGGGTCCAGTAAATGCTCTTGCTAACAGGGATCTCAGAAGCCAGAAAGCTGTACAAATTGATGGGGAAGGGTCAAGCGTTTAAAGACTGTTCGAGCACTTGCCACCTCAGGAGCACTCCCATGACCGGGTAAGTTGGTCATGTAACCTCAAGAAAATTTCCATACAATGAATGTAAAACACCCCACAATTCCAACTCCCACAGCACATACCTCTTAGGTCTTAGTTTGTCTCTGAGAAACTCAAAAGCCTAGCTTAAAAAAATGGGTTCCTTTATATCCAAAGAGTTAAGTGTGCCACCTTTTGGCACACCTGTCTATTTTATGTATAAAGAATATGGTCCTGGAGGCTATAGATATTTTTAGGAATGGCAAAATCTTACTAAATCCACCTAGAATTACAGTGGCCATTATGAGGAATGTTTCAGTTAGGTGTGATCATTTAAGAACTGCACTTGAAAGTAAGGGTTCCCAAATTAAACAGAATGGGATATCTCTTTTAATTGTCATGCAGAAGTCTCCAAAAGGTTTCAAAATTCCAAAATGGTTTCATTGAAAGATTCATTGCAAAAGGTTAATGAAAAAGAGATAAAAGTTACCTAAAATGAAAGACTATAAGACTATGAGAAGTAACTCCTACTGGTCCCGCTCTACCTTCCTTTATTTGAGTACTCATTCTAGGAATCTTTTAAGTTGCTTTTCCACTCTTCAAAGACTATTAAAAATTACCTTTTAAAATAAGACCCCCCCCAAGGCTATAGGCAAACCTCTTTAAGTGTCTTTTACTCTTTGGTCAAAGACAAAAGTAAGGGCTTTAGTTAAAGAATTGTTTTCAACCCATGGAGGATCCCCAGAAGTTTTTATAAATAGATTACTTCCTGGGGTGCCTGGGTGGCTCACTCAGTTAACCGTCCAACTTCGGCGCAGGTCATGATCTCACGGTTCCTGAGTTCGAGCCCTGCATCAGGCTCTAGGCTGACAGCTCGCAGCCTAGAGCAGGCTTCAGATTCTGTGTCTCTCTCTCGCTCTCTGCCCCTCCCTCGTTCGTGTGCGCTCTTGCTGTCTCTCTCTCTCTCTCTCAATAATAAACATTAAACAAAATTAAAAGTAAATAGATTACCTCCTGAGTCTTGTCAAGAGAAGACAATAAAATTTCACATTGGCCCTTCCTTTCCAAACCAGACCAATTGGTTAGTGATCCTTGTCTCCAGGGATTAGATATTGTCTTCTTGCTTGTCTGGTTTTATGTTCTAAGAACTTGTCTTGTATTTCTGTGTGCCTGGGACATATAGGTTGTTGGTTCTGTCTTTGGCTATCTTTGGGAGTGACTCTAAATCTTGTGAAGATAGTGTATTCGCACCTTCGTTGAGGATGCATCTTGGTTCTATGAGGTTGTTTAATACTGCCAGAAATATTTACTGTTTTATCCGACTGAAACCTGACAAGATATTTGAAAGGATTAATACTTTATGATAAGGTATTTGGCCAAATTTGAAGGTTGCATTCACAATCTGATAGGAATATTTTTAAGGTCTTCCTAAGAAAGTATCTTCTTAAGTTGTTTCCTAAGAAAACTGTACACTGAAGGGAAAAGAGATAGTCCAACATAGGGTGTGTCAGTATTTGATATCACTTAGACAGCAGCCCAATTCTTTGAGGAGTTAAAAACAGTTATTCTTTTGCAAATCTAGTCTTTACAGGACCAACATTGTGGCTCCAAAAACATTCAAAGTCCACACTAATCATTTTTTAGCAATCTCCAAACCTCCCCTATTTATCTCAAAAGTCTTGTAAGTATTGTAAAAATTCTGGCTTTAAGGAAACAAAACTTTGGGGAGCAGCTTGCATTCTTTTTCTATGCCTTTCATATGTAAATGTTCTACCTTATCTTCTCCAGAATTCTTATGAAGACTGTCTTTGTTATGCATACTTCAGGGAGGTAATTCTTATAAAGAAAAACAGAGTTGGGGAGGTCATTTAGAACTTGATTTGTCAAGGACAAACACAAATCTTGTGTCTATAGACCTTTGTCTATATTAGATTCTAATCCTGTTCATTGTCTTAGAGATCTTGTTATATGCCTATAAACTGGACCAGATCCTGAGTCCAAGTTTCCTCAAATATCTGGCTGTGACTCTCCAAACTAGCATTTCCAATTTTCTCCCAATATGTGATCTTTGTGTCTGGTTTCTGTCATTTAACATTGTATTCTAAGGTTTCATCCATGTTGTAGCACATACCGGTATTTTATTCTTTTTGTGGCTGAATAATATTGCATTGCATGGCTAAACCACAATTTGTTTATCTATTTACTAGTGGATGGAAATTTGGGTGACTTTAATTTTTATTTTACTTCCTTGGATGTTACAAATAGTGCTATAAACATTTGTGTACATATTTCTGTTTTGTTTTTAATTCTCTGGAATTGCTGTGTATTATGGTAATTCTGTTTTCACATTTTGAGAAACTGTTAACTTGTTTTCAACAATGACTGTACTACTTTATATTTTCACTAGCAGTGTATGAGAATTCTAATTTTTTTAAGTTTTTTTAAAATATTTATTTATTTTTGAGAGAGCGAGAGAGAGAGAGAGAGAGAGAGAGCATGAGCAGGAGAGAGGCAGAGAGAGAGGAAGACACAGAATCCGAAACAGGCTCCAGGCTCCGAGCTGTCAGCACAGAGCCTGATGGCCTCGAACTCACAAACCGTGAGATCATGACCTGAGCCGAAGTTGGATGCTTAACTGACTGAGCCACCCAGGCAGCCCTAATTTCTTTTTTTTAATATAATGTTTATTTTTGTGAGATAGAGAGTGAGCAGGGGAGGGGCAGGGAAAGAGGAGGACAGAGGATCCAAAGCAGGCTCTGCACTGACAGCAGCAATCCTGATGTGGGGCTCGAACTCACAAACTGTGAGATCATGACCTGAGCTGAAGTCAGATGCTCAACTGACTGAACCACCCAGGTTCTGAGAGTTCCAATTTCTTCAAATCCTCGTCAACACTTACTACTTTCTTTTTCTTATCATTAGAGCCATAACAGTGGGTGTGCTATAGTATAACATTGTGGTTTTCATCTGCAATTCTCTAATGACTAATGATAATCTTTTCATGTGTTTAGTGGCTATTTGTATATCTTCTTTGGAGAAATGTCTATTCAAGTCCTTTGTTAACTTTTATGATTGGACTATCTTTTTGTTGTTGAGTTGTAGGAGTTTCTTCTTTTTTAAAATTTTTTTTAATGTTTTATTTATTTTTGAGAGAGAGAGAGAGAGAGAGAGAGAGAGAGAGAGAGAGAGAGAACAAGAAGGGGAGGGGCAGAGAGAGAGGGAGACACAGAATCTGAAGAAGGTTCCAGGCTCTGAGCTCTGAGCTGTCAGCACAGAGCCCAGTGTGGGGCTTGAACTCACAAACTGCGAGATCATGACCTGAGCCGAAGTTGGACACTTAACCAACTGAGCCACCCAGGAGCCCCAAGTTGTAAGAGTTTCTTACATATTCTCTATACTAGATTCTTATCAGGTATGTCATTTGCAAGTATTTTTAATATGCTTTGCAAATGTTATCTCTAATTCCGTGGGTTGTATCACTTTCTTGGTGATGTGCTTTGTGCAGAAAAATTTTATTTTTGTTAAACCCACTTTGTCTTTTTTTTTTAATTATTTGTTTTTGGAATCTAAGAATCCATTGCAAATCCAAGGTCATGGAGATTTATCCCTATGTTTTCTTCAAAGAGTTTTTATAGTTTAGCTCTTAAATTTAAATATTTGAGCCATTTTGAGTTAATTTTTATCTATGGTGTGAGGTAAGGATCCAACCTCATTCTTTTGTATGTAAATATCTAGTAATTACATCATCAATTGTGGAAAAGACTATTTCTTTTGCCATTGAATGGCCTTTGCACTGTTCTCAAAAACCAATTTACTATAGAGGTAAGGGTTTATATCTGCACGCTAAATTTTATTTTATTGGTCTATACATTTATCCTTATACTAGTACCACAATATTTTGACTACTGTTGCTTTGTAATAATTTTTGAAGTTGGGAGCTGTGTGTCCTTCAATGTTATTATTCTTTAAAAATTTTTTTTTTTTAGTATTCTGGGTCTCTTGTAATTTTATATGAATTTTAGGATCAGCTTTGCATTTCTGCAAAAACACTATTGGAATTTTGGTAGGGACTATTATGAATCTGTACATTTCTTTTTCTTTTAATATGAAATTTATTGTCAAATTGGTTTCCATACAAACAGCCAGTGCTCATCCCAACAGGTGCCCTCCTCAATGCCCATCACCCACTTTCCCCTCCCTCCCACCCCATCAACACTCAGTTTATTCTCAGTTTTTAAGAGTCTCTTAAGGTTTGCCTCCTTCCCTCTCTGTAACTTTTTTTTTTCCTTTCTCCTCCCCCATGGTCTTCTGTTAAGTTTCTCAGGATCCACATAAGAGTGAAAACATATGGTATCTGTCTTTCCCTGTATGACTTATTTCACTTAGCATAACACTGTCCAGTTCCATCCACATTGCTGAATCTATACATTTCTTTGGGAAATATTGTCTTAACAATATTAAGTCTTCTAATCATGAATGTAGATAAATTTTCATTTATTTAGGTCTTTAATTTCTTTAGCAATGTTTTGTAATTTCCAGTGTGCAAATTTTGTACTTCTGTGGTTAAATTTGTTCCTAAGTATTTTTTTCTTTTTCATGGTATTGAAAATGGATTTTTTTCTTAATTTTATTTTCAGATTTCATTGCTTATGTTTAGAAATTTATTTTTGTATGTTATATCCTACAACTTTGATAAATTTGTTCATTAACTCTAACAGCTTTTTTTTTTAATATTTAAAGACTATGTTTTATCTTGCCATGTAAATAAGTTTGGAAATGACAGTACATTCAGTATAAACAATTTTAATACTACAACTTTATATATGAGAGAGGAATAGAGAAAAGAATATTACAGGGATTTCTTCTACAGAGAAATAGTTATCATGGCCCAGGGTGACATGAGGCATCACCATGAGGAAGGAAGTTGGAAAAAAGTCTTATTCCTGCAGGCAGCCCTGAGAATCCTTAGGTGGCACCTGGAAAGACAGGAGGTGGCTGTGGAGACTGGAGAACAGGCTGCAGAGGAGCACCATGCTCTTTGGCTGCCATCTTTTTTTTTTTTTTTTTTTTTTTTTTTTTTTGGTCTTATATCCACATTGCCACTATTGTTCTTTCATGCCATAATATTTGAGAACATTCAAGATAAGAAGTGATAGCCATTTAATATGTTTTAAAATGCTTTCACTTCTTTTGGCTTCTTTAAGAGTTTCTGTTTGTTGCTTCTATTGCCTCTAGAGTTGTCTGTCACTCCAAACTCACTGTCACATCCTCATCTACATACTAAGGCCTCTCATGGGTCATGTGCTATCAGTACCCAATAAGCCTGAAAAGGAACATGGTGGTTCTGGGCCTCAAATAGTTATTTTGTGTGTTGATATGTTATGATTTTCTTTATATAATGTCATTTGCAAATAGAAATTCTTTTAGTTCCTCCTTTCTGATTTTGATGCCTTCTATTTCTTTTTCTTGCCTAATTGTCCAGGCTAGAACTTTGAGTACAATATTGAATAGAAGGGGTGAGGGTGGACATCGTTGTCTTATTCCTGATCTTAGGGGGAAAAATTTCAGGCTTCGTCATTGAAAATAATCTTAGTGATGATTTTTTTCATATATGGCCTCTATCATGTTGAGGAAGTTCCCTTCAATTTCTAGTTTGTTGAGCACTTTATCATGAAAGGCTGTTGGATTTTGTCAAGTGCTTTTTTTCTACATGAATTAAGACACCTATATGGTGTTTTTCCTTATTCCACTAATATATTGCATTGATTTTTCTTTATTAGTTTTTATTTAAATTCTAATTCGTTAACATATAGTGTAATATTAGTTTCAGGTGTACAATGTAGTGAATCAGAACTTCCATACAACACCTAGTGCTCATCACAACAAGTACATTCCTCAATCCCCATCACCTAATTTATCCCCCCAACATCACAAACTCCACTCGGGTAATCATCGATTTGTTCTTTATAGTTAAAAAATCTGTTTCTTGGTTTTCCTCTCCCTCATTTTCCCCTTGTTCATTTGTTTTCCCTAAATTCTACATACAAGTGAAATCATATAGTATTTGTATTTCTCTGACTGATTTAGTTTGCTTGGTATAATACTCTCTAGCTCTATCCATGTCATTGCAAATGGCAAGATTTCATTCTTTTTGATGGCTGAGTGATATTCCATTATATTTATATAATATCATGTGTATATACCACATCTTCTTTATCCATTCCTCAGTTGACGGACATTTGGACTTTTTCCATAATTTGGTTATTGTACATAATGCTACTATAAACATCAGGGTACATGTATCCCTTTGAATTAGCATTTTTGTATTCTTTGGGTAAATTCATAATAGTGCAATTACTGGATCAAAGGGTAGTTCTGTTTTTAACTTTTTGAGGAATCTGCATCTTGTATTCCACAGTGGCTACATTCCCACCAACATCATAAGAGTGTTTCCCTTTCTCCACATCCTTGCCAATATCTGCTGTGCCATTCTGACAGGTGTGAAGTGGTATCTCATTGTAGTTTTGATTCCTGTTTTCCCTGATGCTAAGTGATGTTGAGCACCTTTCTTTGTGACTGTTGGCCATCTGTATGTCTTCTTTGGAGACTTGTGTGTTCATGTCTTCTTCCAATTTTTAAATTGGATTATTTTTTGAGTGTTGAGTTTTAGAAATTCTTTTATAATTTGCTAATTAACCCTTTATTGGATATGTTATTTGCAAATATCTTTTCCCATTACACAACCTGCCTTTTAGTTTTGTTGATTGTTTCTTCACCGTGCAGAAGCTTTTATTTTTATGTAGTTCCAGTAGTTTATTTTTGCTTTTTTCCCCCTTGCCTTAGGCACACATCTAGTAAGAAGTTGCTATGGCTGATGTCTAAGAAGTTACTGTGTTCTCTTCTAGGATTTTTATGTTTCCTGTCTCACATTTCAGTCTTTAATCCACTTTGAATTTGTGTTTGTGTGTCATGTAAGGAAGTGGTCCAGTTTCATTATTTCATTCAGTTTTCCCAACACCATTTGTTGAAGAGACAGTCTTTTTCCCTTTGGATATTCTTCTCTGAATTGACAAAAATTAGTTGTCCATATACTTGTGGGTTCATTTCTGGGTTTTCTATTCTGTTCCATTGATCTATGTATCTGGTTTTGTGCCCGTACCATACTGTTTTGATTAGTACAACTTTGTAATATAACTTGAAGTCTGGAATTGTGATGTCTCCAGCTTTGCTTTTCTTTTTCAATGCTGCTTTGGCTATTCGGGTCTTCTGTGGTTCCATACAAACGTTAGAATTGTTTGTTCTAACTCTATGAAAAACGCTGGTGGTATTTTGACAGGGATTGCATTAAACATGTAGTTCGCTTTGGATACTGTAGACATTTTAACAATAGTTGTTCCTCTAACCCATGAGCATGGAATGCCTTTCTACTTTTGGGTATCATCTTCAACTTATTTCATCAGTGTTTTATAGTTTTCACACTACAGGACTTTCATTCCTTTGGTTAGGTTATTTCCCTGGTATCTTATTGTTTTTGGTGCAGTTGTAAATGGGATTGATTCCTTAATTTCTCATCCTGCCACTTCATTATTGGTGTATGGAAACACAACAGATTTCTGTACATTGATTTTGACTCTTGTGACTTTACTGAATTCATGTGTTAGTAATTTTTTGGTGAATTCTTTGGGGTTTGTATATAGAATATCATGTCATCTGCAAAAAGTGAAAGTTTGTCTTCTTCCTTGCCAATTTTGATGCCTTTTATTTATTTTTGTTGTCTGCTTTTTGTGGCTAGGACACCCAGTACTATGTTGAGTAACATTGGTGAGGGTGGACATCCTTGTCTTGTTCCTGACCATAGAAAAGTTCTCAGTTTTTCCCCATTTATAATTATATTAGCTGTGGGTTTTTCATAATTGACCTTTATTATGCTGAAGTATGTTCCTTCTAAACCTGCTTTGTTGAGGGTTTTTATCATGAATGGATGTTGTACTTTGTCAGATTCTTTTTCTACATGTATAAAAATGATCATGCCGTTCTTATCCTTTCTTTTCTTGATGTGATATATCATGATTGATTTGTGAATATTGAACCACACTTGCAAACCAGGAATAAATCCCACTTGATAGTGGTGAATGATTTTTTTAATGTATTGTTGGATTCAGTCTGCTAGTATTTTGTTGAGAATTTTTGCATCTATGCTCATCAGAGATATTGATTTTGTATATCTACTTTGTCGTGTATCTGATTTTGGTATCAGGGTAATGCTGGACTCGTAGAATGTGGAACTTTTCTTCCTTTTCTATATTTTGGGATAGTTTGAGAATAGGTGTTAACTATTCTTTTTTAAATGTTTGATAGAATTCACTTGTGAATCCACGTGGTCCTGGACTTTTGTTTGGGGGGAGTTTTTTGATTATTGACTTAATCTCTTTGCTGGTTATCAGGCAGTTCAAGTTCTCTGTTTCTTCCTGTTTCAGTTTTGATAGGTGTTATTTCTCCTCTCTCATTTGTGATTTCGTGTGTGTCCCTTCTCCTTTCTTTTTGATTAAGTCTGGCTAGACAATGATCAGTTTTATTATTTTTTTCAAAGAACCAACTCCTGGATTCATTGATGTGTTCTGTTGTTTTTTAGTTTCTATATGATTTATTTCTGCTCTATTTATTATTTCCTTCTGTCTGCAGGCTTTAGACTTCTTTTGCTGTTCTTTTCATAGATCCTTTAAGCGTGAAGTTAGGTGGTTTATTTGAGATTTTTCTTGCTTCTTGATGTAGGCCTGTATTGCTGTAATCTTCCCTCATATGACCACTTTTGCTGCATCCCAAAGGTCTTGGACCATTGTGTTTTCCTTTTCATTTGTTTCCATGTATTTTTAAATTTCTTCTTTTATTTCCTGGTTAATTCATTCACTGTTTAGTAGCATGTTGTTTAACCTTCATGTATTTGTGATCTTTCCAGATTTTCTATAATTGTTGACTTCTAGTTTCATAGCATTGTGGTCAGAAAAGGTGCATGGTATGACTTTAATCTTTCTGTATTTGTTGAGGCTTGTTTGGTGACTTAATATGTGATATATTCTCGAGAATGTTCCATGTGAACTTGAAGAGAATGTGTATATTCCATTGTTTTATGGTGGATTGTTCTGAATATTTTTGTTAAGTCCAACTGGTCCTGTGCCATAAAGTCATTGTTTTCTTGTTGATTTTCTGTTTAGATGATCTCCCATCAATGTAAGTGGGGTGTTAAAAAATTCCCAATTATTATTATTATCATTAGTTCCTTTATGTTTTTTATTAATGGTTTTATATATTTTGCTTCTCCTATGTTGGGTGCATAAATATCTACAATTGTTAGATCTTCTTGTTGTATTGTCCCCTTTAATACTATATAGTGCCCTTCTTCATCTCTTCTTATAGTCTTTGTCTTATAGTTATCTTTGTTTTATAGCTATGTTTTATAGTTATACTAGTTTATCTAGTATCAATATTGCTACTCTGGTTTTCTTTTGATATCCATTTGCATGATGTTTCTCCATCCCCTCATACTCAATCTGCAGGTATCTTTAAGTCTGAAATGAGTCTCTGGAAAGTAGCATATGGATGGGTCTTGCTTTTTTTAAAATCTACTCTGTCATCCTGTGTGTTTTGATTAGAATGTTTAGTCCATTTACATTCAAAGTAATTATTGGTAGGTATGTATTTATTGCCATTATTTGTTTTATTTGTTTTCTTTTTGTTTTCTTTTCTTCTTTCCTCCCCGTGGTTTAGGTATATATTATTATATTTTAAGCCCCACTTTTGTGAGTTTCTTGACTGATTTTTTACAGAAGCATTCATTTTTTACTGCTTTTGTGTTTTCCTGCATTTGTACTGTCACTTTTGGTCTCTCCTTTCCACTAAAAGAGTTCCTTTTAATATTTATTACAGGCATGGTTTAGTGGTCACAAACTCCTTTAGTTTTTATTTGTCTGGGAAACGCTCTATCTTCTTTTATTCTGAATGATAGCCTTGCCAGATAGAGTATTCTTGGCTGCAGATTTTCCCATTCAGCACTTTTATATATCATGTCACTACTTTGTGGCTTGTCAAGCTTCTGTTGAAAAATATCCTGCTAACTTTATGAGTTTTCTCTTGTAAGTTAAGGACTTCTTTTGTGTTGCTGCTTTTAAGATTTTTTCCTTATCACTATATTTTGAAATTTTAATTACGATATGTCTTGGAGTGGGCCTGTTTTTATTTAATTTTTTTTAATGTTTATTTATTTTTGAGAGTGAAAGACAGAGTGTGAGTGGGGGAGAGGCAGAGAGAGAGAGGGAGACACACGATCCAAAACAGGCTCTAGGCTCTGAGCTGTCAGCACAGAGCTGGACACGGGGCTCGAACTCAGGAACAGCAAGATTATGACCTCAGCCAAAGCTGGACACTTAACCAAATGAACCACGCAGGCACCCTTGCTTTTATTGATTTTGATGGGAGTTCTTTGTGCCTCCTGGATGGATGTCTGTTTCCTTATCCAGATTAGGGAAGTCTTTGGCATTACTTCTTCAAATAAATTTTCTGCCCTCTTTTCTCTCTCTTCCTTTTCTGGGACTCGTATATTATGGGTATTATTACATTTGATGGAGTCACTAAGTTCCCTAAGTCTCTTCTCATGTTGCATTACTCTTCTTTCTCTCTTTTGTTCAGCTTCATTGTTTTGTGTCACTTTGTCTTCTAGGTCATTAATTCATTTCTCTTCTTCCAGCCTGCTGTTCATTGTATCAAACTTATTTCTCATCTCATTTATTGCATTCTTCATCTCTGATTGATACTTTTTTAACTCTTTTATCTCTAAGGTAAGAGTCTCACTGATTCCCTTCACTTTTTTCTGAAGTCCAGTGAGTATCCTTATGATCATTGCTTTAAATTCTCTATCAGGCGTGTTACTTGTATCTGTTTTGTGCAGATCTCTGTTGATGGCCTTATCTTTTTCTTTAATTTGGGATAGAGTTCTCTCTGTTCTCATTTTGTGTAAGTCTCTGCCTGCTTCTGTGCATAAGAAAAGCCAGTTATGTCTCCTGTTCCTGAGAAGTAATGGCCTTGTGACGAAGAAATCATATAGTGCCCAAGGCCTGGCACTTCATGAAATGTCTCCAGTGCATGCTGTGTGCGGTCTGCTCTTGTGTTCTGGCTGCTGTGTCCTTCAGGCCAGTCATCGGCAGAGTCTCTCCTTGCCTGCTGCGGGCAGTGTTTTGTTAAAAGTGGCCTGAGTGGCAAGTTTTAACTAGGTGGGTTCTGATCTGCTTTTGAAATGAGACCTGTCACCACTCCACTGGAATTGAGGCATTGCAAAACTGTTTGTGATTTGTGATATGGGCGGGGGTTTCTGGGGAAGGGGACCACAATGCTGGGACTGAGGCAAGCTTGACTGAGCAGGGCAGTTCCACCAGAGTGCAGGGGAGTGGCCTTAGTGTAAGCAAGTTAGGCAGCCCGTGTCTGTGTTGAGGTGCATCCTGCAGGTGGCTCTGCTTTTATGCTGAGGGGCAGGGGTGGGAAATGGCACCTGCCATCTCCTTTGTTCCCAGAGAGTTATCTCTATGAACACTGCCTCTCAGGGAAATCCTCCAAGAAGAGCAAATTAGTCTCCCTACTGTGTGCCCCAGGTACCCTTCAGATCACTGTTTTCACACTGTCTGTCCCCAGGTTGTTTGCCCACCTTCTCTCCAGAAACAGCACAGTGCCCTCTGGGCTCTATCCCAGCCAAGACTGTTGCCCTGTAAAACTCCAGGCTTTAAGTCTAGCTGGCTGCTAGAATTCACAAAATTCAGCCCCTTTTGCTTTCCAAGTCAACAGCTATGGGGAAGTGTTCTCCTTAGGCATTCCCCTCTGTGCTCCTCTCTCTCTTGCCCTTCTCTGTGACCATAGCTCCACCCCCTGTCGGAGCTAGGACCCATTTCTCTCCTAAACCACATCTACACACTTCTTACCTTCTTTGATCTGACCTCTTCTCTCCCTTTATTTGTGGAATTTCTTCGGTCATTCTTCAGGTTGATTTCTAGGGTATTTATGATGATTTGATAGTTATCTAGTTGTATTCATGGGAAGAGGTGAGCTAGGGTCTCTCTGCTTTCTATCATCTTCTTCCTGAACCCTCTACATTGATTTTCATATGTAGAGCCACACTGGCATTACTGGGATAAATTCTACTTGGTCATGGTATTGTAATCCTTTTTTAAGGGTTTATTTTATTTTATTTTATTTTTTATTTTATTTTATTTTATTTCATTTCAACTTTTTATTAAAGTCTAGTGAGTTAACATATAGGGTAATATTGGAATTATGTATAGAATTTAGTGATTCATCACTTGCATATAACATCCAGTGCTCATCACAACATGTGCCCTCCTTAATACCCATCACCCATTTAGCCCATTCCCCACCCACTTCCTCCATCAACCCTCATTTTGCTCTTTACAGTTAACAGTTTCTCTTTTTTTGAAGCTTATTTATTTATTTTTAATGAAAGAGAGAGAGAGAGAGAGAGAGAGAGGGAGAGAATCCCAAGCAGACTCTGCACTGTCAGCACAGAGCCTATATGGGGCTTGATCTCACTAACCGTGAGATCATGACCTGAGCCAAAATAAAGAGTTGGGTGCTTAACCAACTGAGCCACCGAGGTGCACCATAGTTAACAGTCTCTTATGGTTTGCTTTCCTCTCTTTTTTTCCCCCTTGCCCTAGTTCATATGTTTGGTTTCTTGAATTCCACATATAAGTGAAATCATATGGTATTTGTCTTTCTCTGACTGACTTATCTCATTTAGCATAATATACTCTAGTTCCATAGTTGCAAATGGGAAGGTTTCTTTTTGATGGCTGAGTAATATTCCACTGTATATATATACTGTATCGTCTTTATCCATTTGTTAGTTGATGGACATTTGAACTCTTTCCATAATTTGGCTATGGTTGATCATGCTGCTATAAACATTGGGGTGCATGTGCCTTTTTGAATCAGTATTTTTGTATCCTTTGGATAAATACCTGGTAGTGCAATTGCTAGGTAGTTCTATTTTTAACTTTTTGAGGAACTTGCAACCTGTTTTCCACAGTTGCTGCATCCATTTGCATTCTCATCGATAGTGCAAAAGAGTTCCCCTTTCTCTGCATCCTCACCAACACTTGTTGTTTCCTAAGTTGTTAATTTTAAGCCATTCTGACACATGTGAGGTGGTATCTCATTGTGGTTTTGATTTGCATTTCCCTGATGGTGAGCAATGTTAAGCATCTTTTCATGTGTCTGTGGGCCATCTATATGTCTTCTTTAGAAAAGTGTCTATTCATGTCTTCTGCCTATTTCTTCACTGGATTCTTTGTTTTTTTTTTGGATGTTGAGTTTGATAAGTTCTTTATAGATTTTGGATACTAACCCCTTATGAGATATGGCATTTACAGATATTTTCTACCACTCCATAGGCTGCATTTAGTTTTGTTGATGGTTTTCTTTGCTTTTTGGAAGGGTTTTATTTTGATGAATTCCCAATAGTCTATTTTTGTTTTCATTTCCCTGCCTCAGGAGACATATCTAGTAAGAAGTTGCTTTGACTGATGTCAAAAAGGTCACTTTCTGTGTTCTTCTCTAGGATTTTAATGGTTCTCTGTCTCACATTTAGATCTTTCATCCATTTTGACTTTATTTTTGTATACGGTGTAAGAAAGTGGTCAGTTTCATTCTTTTGCAGGTCACTGGCCAGTTTTCCTAACACCATTTGTTGACGAGACTGTCTTTTTCCCATTGGATATTCTTTCCTGCTTTGTCAAAGATTAGTTGACCATATAGTTGTGGGTTATTTCTGGCTTTTCTGTTCTGTTCCATTGATCTATGTATGGTTTTCCCAAGTTTTTCACGTGGTTGGCTTCAAGTTTCATAGCGCTGTGGTCAGAAAATATGCATGGTATGATCTCAGTCTTTCTGTACTTGTTAGGGCCTAATTTGTGACCCAGCATGTGATCTAATCTGGAGAATGTTCCATGTACTTTTGAAAAGAATGTGTATTCTGCTGCTTTATCTTGAAATGTTCTTAATATGTATGTTAAGTCCATCTGGGTCAGTATGTCATTCAAAGCCATTGTTTCCTTGTTGATTTTCTGCTTAGATGATCTGTCCATTGTTGTAAGTGGGTCTTAAAGTCCCCTACTATTATTGTATTATCAATGAGTTTCTTTATGTTTGGCATTAATTGACTTATATGTTTGGGTGTTTCAAGTTGGAGGCATACAGATTTACAATTGTTAGATCTTCTTAATGGATAGACCCCTTAATTATGACCTAGTGCCCTTCTTCATCTCTTGTTACAGTCTTTGATGTACAGTCTAGTTTGTCCAATATAAGTGTGACTACTCCCACTTTCTTTTGACATCCATTTGCTTTATAAATCATTCTCCATCTCCTCACTTTCAATCTGCAAGTGTCTTTAGGTCTAAAATGAGCCTCTTGTATGCAGCATAGGGATAAGTCTTATTTTTCTGTCCAAGGTATTTTGATTGGAGCATTGAGTCCATTTACATTAGAGTGATTATTGATAGATATGGATTTAGTGCCATTATATTACCTGTATAATTAGTGTTTCTGGAGATTTTCTCTGTCCATTTCTAGTCTTTGTTGCTTTTGGTCTTTCTTTCCCACTCAAAGAGTCCCCTTTAATATTTATTGCATGATTGGTTTAGTGGTTATGAACTCTTTTAAGTTTTGTTTGTCTGGGAAACTTTTTATTTCTCCTTCTATTGTGACTGTTAGCCTTGCTGGATAAAGTATTCTTGGATACATATTTTTCCCATACAGCACATTGAATATATCATGCTACTCCCTCTTTCCCTGCTAAGTTTTTGTGAAGAGATCTACTGCAAACTTCATTTGTCTTCCTTTATTGGGTTAAGAATTTTTTTCCATTGCTTCTTTCAAGATTCTTTCCTTATCTCTATATTTTGCAAATTTTACTATGATATGTCTTGGTGTTGGCCGCTTTTGTTGACTCTGATGGGAGGTCTCTGTGCCTCCTGGATTTTGATATCTGTTTCCTTTCCCAGATTATGGAAGTTTTCAGGTATGAATTGCTCAAATAAACCTTCTGCCCCTTTTTCTTCTTTTGGGACTCCTATTATGCAAATGTTATTACACTTTATGGAGTTGCTGAATTCCTTGAATCTAAACTCGTGATTCAATAATTCTCTTTCCCTCTTGTTTTCAGCTTTATTTTTCCCCATAATTTTATCTTCTATATCACTGATTCATTCCTCTGCTTCTTCCATCCTTGTCATTACATTTAGTAGGTTTTGTGCCTTGGTTATAGCATTTTTGATTTTAGCTTGACCAATTTTTATTTCTTTTAACTCTGCAGTAAGGGACTCCCTCGTGTTTTCTGTTTTTCTCAAGCCCAGCTAGCATTCTAATGATTGTTGTTTTAAATTCTGTTTCAGGCATATAACTTATGTCTGTTTTGATGAGATACTTGGCCATGACCTCTTCTTGTTCTTTTTTGGGGGATGAATTCCTCCATCTTGGCATTTTGTCTGGATCTCTGTCCTCTGTGTGTTCAGAAACCCTATTACATTTCCTGCTCCTGACAGTAATGGCTATATTAAGAGGTCATATACTGTCCAGGGCCTGGCACTCCAGGAGGTGTTTTTGATGTATGCTATGTGCACTTTGCTGTTGTAGTTTGGCTGCTCTTTCCCTCAGGTCAGTCCTCGGCAGAGTTTCTCTTTGCCTGCAGTGTGGAATGTTTAGACATTGTCCATTTGTGGACTTATGGACCTGTATATGGTGAGTTTTAACTAGGTGTGTTTTGGACTGCTTGTTAAAGATTGCTGGATCCTAGTTCCCCTAGAACTTAAGCTTTGCAGCACTCTATGATCAATAGACTTGCTACATGCAGGGAGTTTGTGCCTGTCTTCTGGAGTGGGAGCCTGCTGCCGCATGGGCTCTCAGCCACTCTTGCCCTTAGCAAAAAATCAACCAAAACAAAACAAAAAACAAACAAACAAACAAAAACAAAACACCTGCAGAGTGCAGAAGGGCAGGGTCTGGTGTAAGCGGCTCAAGCCTTCACTCTGGGTATTGTGTTTCTCTCTGAAGTCCATCTGTGCTGATGGGAGTGGTAAAAAAAAAAAATAGCACCTGCCCACCCTAGGCCCTGAAGAGGGGAGTTCACATTTGCTGGTGTTCAGGAAACCCTCATGGAAGAGTGAACAAAATCCCCTCTTGTTCCCAGGGTTCTGTCAGATCCCTGCCTCCACCCTGTCTTTTTCTGAGCCATCTGTCCCTCCAGCAGCACAGTACTCCTGTGCTTTATCTCAGGCATGTGGCTGGGTTTCAAAACTTCAAATTTTAGGGACACAATATGGCACGGACCCATACTGATCCTCTGAAGGAGGTTCTTGCCATGTTGTGGCCGGTGCTGGTTTGCTCCATTAAAGCAGTCACAGGACTGTTCAGGGGCTCAGAATATATGGTAAAGCACAGCAGACATCCCACACAGGTTAGCCGCCCTCAGCAGCTCAATGGTGCCTGCTGGGTCTTTTGTCCGCTGAGAGACAGTGACACCTCTCCCAAATGAACTCCCAAGAAGGGGAACTGTCTCTCCTGGTGCAATCCAGGGGATCCTCAGACCATGCTGTCTGCTCCTGGGCCTCTGCCCTCCTCTGCAGGAGCACCACTAAGTGCACCATGTT
Source organism: Felis catus (assembly GCF_018350175.1). Classification (NCBI taxonomy): domain Eukaryota; kingdom Metazoa; phylum Chordata; class Mammalia; order Carnivora; family Felidae; genus Felis; species Felis catus. The sequence continues at coordinate 94,517,854 of NC_058375.1, read as the reverse complement.
TGACCCCAGTGACGGCATGGACTTCTAAAACTTTAGACTTTGAGCTCTGCTGCTGGTCAAAACTTGTGATAATTAGCCTTTCTCATTTTCCCAGTCAGTGGTTTTAGGGAAGTGCTCTTCTTGTACAATTTCCTGCGCACTGCATGCTCTCTCTCTGTCTCTCTCTGTCTCTCTCTGTCTCTCTCTGTCTCTCTCTCTCTCTCTCTCTCTCTCTCTCTTCTGTCTGTGATCAGTGCCCCCCCCCCGCCTGCACAGCACCCACAATGCTGTTGTCCCCCAAATCACCTCTCAGCACCTTCTACCTTCCATGATCTTGCTGCTTTTTGTCCCTCTGGCTTTGCAGTTTGTCTTCTTAGTCCTCAGATTGATTTCTTGGGTGTTCAGAATGATTTAGTATTTATCTAGCTGTGTTCGCAGGAGAAAGCAAGCATAGGGTCCCCCTAATACTCTGCCATCTTCACTTTATAATCCTTTTACTATGTGGCTGGATTTGGGTTGATAGAAGTTTGTTGAGGACCTTGCATCTCTAGTCCTTAGGGATTTTGCATTTTTATTTTCTTGTCTGTCTGGCATTGATATGGGTAGTACTGGCCTCATAGAATGAGTTCTAAAGTGTTCCCTTTCCCTCTGCTTTTGGAGGGGCTTGAGAATTGGTGTTAATTCTATACACATTTAATAAAATTCACCAATGAAACCATCTGGCCCTGGGCTTTTCTTTGTGGGAAGTATTTTGATTGCGGGACTTAATCTTTTTCCTTGTTACAGTTCTATGCAGATTGCCTTTCTCTTCTTGAGTAAATGTTGGAGGTTTCTGTGATTCTAGGAATTTGTCCTTTTCACCTGAGCTATTGAATTTGTTGGCAGACAATTGTTTATAGAATTTTTTTTAATCTTTGTAAGATTGTTAGTGATATCCCCTGTTACTTTTCTTTTTTATTTTAGGAATTTGGATCTTTGTTCTTTTTTCCTTTCCAGGTCAGTCTAGCTAAAATTTGTCAATTTTTTATTGATCTTTTCAAAGAGCCATTGTTTCTCCCTTCTCTCTTTTGTTTATTCATAATCTTTATTCTTGCCTTCCTTCTGCTAGCTTTGGGGTTGTTCACTTTTTTTTTTTTCTGTTTCCTTAAGGTAGAAGATTAGATTATTGATTTCAGGGATTTCTCTCTCTTTTTTCTAGTGTAGATTATTATAGCTATAAATTTCCCTCTGAGTCCTTCTTTTGCTGCATTCTATACATTTGGGTATGTTGTGTTTTTGTTTTTATTTATCTTAAAGTTTTTCCTAATTTCCATTGTGATTTCTTCTTTGGCTTATTGGTTGTTTAGGATTATGTTGCTTTATCATATATTTATATGAGTGTTCCCGTTTTTTTTGATTTTTAAAAAATTTTTTTAAGTGAAATAAGCCATACAGAGAAAGACAGATACCATATGGTTTCACTCTTATGTGGATCCTGAGAAACTTAATAGGAACCCATGGGGGAGGGGAAGGAAAAAAAAAAAAACAGGTTAGAGTGGGAGAGAGCCAAAGCATAAGAGACTCTTAAAAACTGAGAACAAACTGAGGGTTGATGGGGGGTGGGAGGAAGGAGAGGGTGAGTGATGGGTTTTGAGGAGGGCACCTTTTGGGATGAGCACTGGGTGTTGTATGAAAACCAATTTGTCAATAAATTTCATATAAAAAAATTTTTTTTAATTATTTATTTATTTTAAGAGAGGGGGTGGGGGGTAGGGACAGAGACAAAGAATCCCAATCAGGTTCCATGTTTTAACATGGAGTCTGATAAGGAGCTTGACCTCATGAACCAAGAGATCATGACCTGAAAAGATGCTTTACCGACTGAGCCCCCAGGTGCCCCACCTGCTATTGAGTTTTAATTTTATTCTCTTGACTTGGAGAAAATACCTTGTGTGATTTAAATCTTTTTAAATTTATTGAGACATTTTTGTTGCCTGATATGGCCTATCCTGGAGAATGCTTCTTGTATACTTGAGAAGAATGTGTATGCCTGCTATTGTTGAGTTGAATGTTTTATAATGTCTGTTGGGTCAAGTCAGTTTGTAGTGTTTCGCGTAGGTTCTATTTCTTTGTTTATCTTTTGTCTGGTTCTTTCAGTCATTATTTAAAGTGTGGTGTTGATATCAGAAGCTATTATTCTTAAGCGTGTAATTCTCCCTTCAACCTGTCAGTTTTTATTTCAGATATTTTGGGGCTCCATTTTAGGTGCATACATGTTATATCTTTATGGATTACTTCTTTTATCAATATATAATGTTTTTCTGTATCTCTCAAAACAATTTTTGTCTTAATAGCTACTTTTTCTGATTTTTAAAAAACACTTGTATTTATTTTTGAGAGAAAGAGATGGGGAGGGGCAGAGAGAGAGAGAGAGAGAGAGGGACAGTCGATTTGGAGCGGGCTTTGTGCTGACGATAGAGAGTCCGATGCGGGGCTTGAACTCAGGAGCCATGAGATCATGACCTGAGCCAAAGTCAGGTGCTTAACAAACTGAGCCACCCAGCCACCCTGCTTGATATTAATATAACTACTTTAACTGTTCTTTTGGTTACTGTTTGCATGGTTATATTTTTAACTTGTTTGTATCTTTAGACCTAATGTAAATCTCTTATGTACAGCGTATAGTTGGATCATTTTTTTAAATTTTTTTTAACGTTTATTTATTTTGAGACAGAGACAGAGCATGAACGGGGGAGGGGCAGAGAGAGAGGGAGACACAGAACCGGAAGCAGGCTCCAGGCTCTGAGCCATCAGTCCAGAGCCTGATGCGGGGCTCAAACTCACAACGTGAGATCGTGACCTGAGCTGAAGTCGGACGCTTAACCGACTGAGCCACCCAGGCGCCCCTAGTTGGATCATTTTTAAAACTCATTCTTCTAATCCCTGCCTTTTATTTGGATAGTTGAATACATTTATATTTCTGGTGGTTAGTAATAATGTGAGGCTTCCTTCTATCATTTTACAATTTGTTTTTCCTATACCTTAAACATTTTTTATTCTTCAGTTCCTTCACTGCTATCTTCTCTTGTTTTCAATATTTTCTAGTGTATCATTTTGGATTCCCCTCTTGTTTCTTTTAGTACTAAATTTCAAGTTATTTTCTTGGTGATTGTCAGTGGATTACAATGTACATCTTATATATAACACTGGAGTTCCAATAATACCAACTTAATTTCAATATAATACATATGCTTTGCTCCTATATGCCTACCTTCCCCCTCACTTTTCATTTTTATAATCACAGTTATGTCTTTATACATTGCGTGCCCACTCACTTAAGTTCACAAATTGTTTTATGGAGTTTCTCATGGGGAAAAAAATGAAATTACAAACTAAAAATTCACTGATACTGAGTTTTGTATTTACCTTTGCTAGCATTCTTTGTTGTCTAATTGTCTATTGTCTCTTCAGCCTGAAGGATTCCTTTAGCATTTTTTGTACGGCAGGCTACCAATCACATGTTTCTTAGTTTTTGCCTATTAGGGAATGTTTCATTGATCTGTTCTATTGTATTTTTAGTTTCTATATCATTTATTTCTGTTCTAATCTGTATTATTCCCTTCCTTCTACTGGTTTCAGGTTTTGTTTGTTGTTCTTTTTCTAGGTCCTTCAGGTATAAGGCTGGGTTGTTTATTTGAGATTTTTATTGTTTCTTGAGATAGGCCTGTGTTGCTCTATACTCCTGTCTTTGAACCACTTTTTATGTATCCCAAAGGTTTTGGACCATTGTGTTTTCATTTTTATTTGATTTTGTGTATTTTTTACTTGTTCTTTGATTTCCTAGTTGACCCATTCATTGTTTAGCGGCATGTTGTTTAACCTGCATGTATTTGTAGTCTTTCCAAATTTTTTTCGTGTGGTTGACTTCTAGCTTTCAAGTGTTGTAGCCAGAAAAGATGTATGGTAGGAATCTGATCTTTGATAATTTGTTTAGTCTTGTTTTGTGGTCTAATATGTTATCTGTTCTGGAGATTATTCCATGTGCACTTGAAAATAATGTGTATTCTGCTGTTTTAGGAGGGAATGTTCTGAATGTATCTATTAGGTCCATCTGGTCCAGTAGGTCATTTCAAGCTACTGTTTCCTTGTTGATTTTCTGATGACTTTTCAGATTTGATGATCTCTCCATTGATGTTAGTGGGTATCAAAGTCCCCTACTATTATTTTATTATCAATTCATTCCTTTTTGTTTGTTAATAATTGTTTTATATATTTAGATGTTCCATACTGGGTGCATAAATATTTACAATTGTTATATCTTCTTGTTGGATCATCATCTTTATTATGATATAGTGCCTTTCTTCATTTCTTCTTATAGTCTTTATTTTAAGTATTGCTACTCCAGCTTTCTTTTGATGTCCATTTACATGATAAATGCTTTTCTTTGCTCTTCTTTTCTTTTCTTTTATTCATTTTTTCTTTATTTTTTTCATGCCCTTACTTTCAATATGCAACTGTCGTCTTTAGGTCTGAAATGATGAGTCTCTTATAGGAAGCAGATGTATGGTCTTGTTTTGTTATACACTCTATCATCCTGTGTCTTTTGATTGGGACATTTAGTCCATTTAACTTCAATGTAATTTTTGGTAGATATGCATTTATTGCCATTGTGTTATATGTTTTGTGGTTGTTTTTATGGATTTTTAATGATCTTTTCCTCCCTTTCTCTCTTATGGCTTGTTGGCTTTCTTTAGTGATCAGCTTAGATTCCTTACTCTTTTATTTTTTGCACATAAATTATTGGGTCTTTTTGGTTTGTGGTTTCCATTTATTTTTTATTTTTTAAGCTTATTTATTTATTTTTAGAGAGACAGAGGGAGGGAGAGAAGGAGAGACAGAGAGGGAGAATCCCAAGCAGGCTCTGCACCACCAGCACCGAGCTTGACGTGGAGCCCGAACCCATGAACTGTGAGATCATGACCTGCGCTGAAACCAAACATCTGACACTCAACTGCCTGAAACACCCCAGTGCCCCTTGTTTTATATATGAGATCTGCACTTAGCGGTCTATATTAAGCTGATGGTCACTTAATTTTGACCTTGTTATTTACTCCTCTCCCCTCCATGTTTCTGATATTTGGCATCATATTTTTACACCCTTTTACTTATGAATCTTTTGAGTGATTTTTTTACAGAAATACTTATTTTCACTGCTTGTGTGTTTTTTACTTTTTATACTCTTACTCATGGTTTTTCCACTCAAAGGCTCCCCTTTAATATGTCTTGTAGGGCTGGTTAGTGGTCATGAACTCCTTTAGTTTTTGTTTGTCTGAAAAACTCTTAATTTCTCCTTCTATTCTGAATGATAGCTTTACTAGATAGAGCACTCTCGGCTGCAGATCTTTTCCTTTTAGCACTTGGAATGTATCATGCCACTCCCTTCTGGCTTCTGACTTTTCTGCTGAAAAATCAGCTAATAGTTTTATGGAATTTCCTTTGTAAGTTACTATCTTCTTTTCTCTTGAGACCTTTAAAATTCTTTATCATTGTTTTTGGCCATTTTAATTACTATGTGTCTTTGTGTGGACCTTCTTGGGCTGTATTTGTTGGGGGATCTCTGTGCCTGCTAAATCTGGATCTCTGTTTCTCTCCCCAGATTCTGGAAATTTTGAGCTATTATTTCTTCAAATACATTATGCCCCCCTCTTTCTCTCTCTTCTCCTTCTGGGATCCCTATAATGCTAATGTTATTACATTTGATGGAGTCACTGAGTTCTTTAAGTGTATTGTCATTAGGCACTATTTGTTTCTTACCTCATCAGCCTGATTGCTTTCCATTACACTGTCTTCCAGGACACTAAGGCATTCCTCTGCGTCCTGTAGCTTACTGTTTATTTCATGTAGTATATTTTTAATTTCATTTATTGAGTTCTTCATCTCTGATATGTTATTTTTTATCTCTTTGTCAAAGGTCTAACTGATGTCCTCCACCCTTTTCTGAAGTCTAGTGAATATCTTTATGATCACCACTTTAAATTCTCCATCAGGCATACTACTTATTTCTGTTTCACTTAGATCTCCTGCTGTGATTTTGTTCTATTCTTTCACTTGGGACAAATTCTTCTGTTTCTCATTTTGTTACCTCTCTCTGTCTTTTTCTGTACACCAGGAAAGTCATTTTTGTGGCCAAGTGACACATGAAAAAATGCTCAACATCACTCATCATCAGGGAAATACAAATCAAAACCACAATGAGATACCACCTCACACCTGTCAGAATGGCTAGCATAAACAACTCAGGCAACAACAGATGTTGGTGAGGATGTGGAGAAAGAGGATCTCGTTTGCACTGCTGGTGGGAATGCAAACTGGTGAAGCCACTCTAAAAAGCAGTATGGAGGTTCCTCAAAAAATTAAAAATAGAACTACCCAACGACCCAGCAGTTGCACTACTAGGTATTTATCCAAGGGATAGAGGTGTGCTGTTTCAAAGGGGCACATGCATCCCCATGTTTATAGCAGCACTATCAACAAAAGCCAAAGTATGGAAAGAGCCCAAGTGTCCATAGATGGATGAATGGATAAAGAAGAAGTGGTATATATATAGAATGGAGTATTACTAGGCAATCAAAAAGAATGAAATTTTGCCATTTGCAACTCCGTGGATGGAACTGGAGGGTATTAGGCTAAGTGAAATGAGTCAGAGAAAGAGAAATATCATATGACTTCACTCATATGAGGACTTTAAGAGACAAAACAGATGAATATAAGGGAAGGGAAGAAAAAATAATGTAAAAACAGGGAGGGGGACAAAACATAAGAGACTCTTAAATATGGAGAACAGAGGGTTCCTGGAGGGGGTGTGGAAGAAGGGATGGGATAAATGGGTAAGGGGCTTAAGGAATCTACTCCTGAAGTCATTGTTGCACTATAAGCTAATTAACCTGGATGTAAATTAAAAACAAAACAAAACAACAACAACAACAACAACGAAAAAAGAAAGTCATCTATGTCTTCTGCTCTTAAAAGTAGTGGCTTTATGAAGAAGGGGTCCTATAGTACCATGTGGTGCAGTGTCCCCTGTTCACCAGAACTCTGCACTTCAGAGGAGTCTCCTACGTATGTTGCTTGCTTCTTGCTATCGTGTCTGAGTAACTTTTCCTTTAAGTCCAGAAATCTTCACTGACTGCCTATGGCAGGCTGTGCTTGCTGTCTGTGGTGTTACTGAGATGCAGGCCAGCCAGCTCTGATGGGGTGGGACTGCAGGAAAGCTTGGGGGTAGGGCAGCGGTTTTATCAACATTCTCACCGAGCTGCTAGTGCTGTCAGCTCCCCCCAAGCTCAGCTGCAGCCACAGGCCCTGCACGCTTTGGTGGCAGCAGGTGGTGGTCAGTACATGGCAGTGGTGGTGGCGAGAGATGCCACAGCAGCTGGACATGGTATCTGTGCATGGGGGTGAAGATCTGCTGAGTGGGGCATGCGCCACATTAAAAAATTCACCCTGAGTCCAGGGCTGAGGCCAGTGGCTTGAAGTGGGCCAGTCCTAAGGAGAACGCATTCTTTTTTTTTTTATATGAAATACAATTTATTGACAAATTGGTTTCCATACAACACCCAGTGCTCATCCCAAAAGGTGCCCTCCTCAATGTCCATCACCCACTTTCCCCTCTCCCCCACCCCCCATCAACCTTCAGTTTGTTGTCAGCATTTAAGAGTTTCTTATGGTTTGCCTCCCTCCCTCTCTGTAACTTTTATTTCCCCCTTCCTCTCCCCCATGGACTTCTGTTAAGTTTCTCAGGATCCACATATGAGTGAAAACATATGGTATCTGTCTTTCTCTATCTGACTTATTTCATTTAGCATAATACCCTCCAGTTCCATCCACGTTGCTACAAATGGCCGGATTTCATTATTTCTCATTGCCGAGTAGTATTCCATTGTTTATATAAGCCACATCTTCTTTATCCATTTGTCAGTTGATGGACATTTAGGCTCTTTCCATAATTTTGCTATTGATGAAAGTGATGCTATAAACGTTGAGGTACAAGTGCCCCTGTGCATCAGCACTCCTGTATCCCTTGGGTAAGTTCCTAGCAGTGCTATTGCTGGGTCATAGGGTAGATCTATTTTTCATTTTTTGAGGAACCTCCACACTGTTACCCAGAGCAGCTGCACTAGTTTGCATTCCCACCAACAAGAGGGTTCCCATTTCTCCACATCTCTCCAGCCTCTGTAGTCTCCTGATTTGTTCATTTTAGCCACTCTGACTGGCGTGAGGTGGTATCTGAGTGTGGTTTTGATTTGTATTTCCCTGATGAAGAGTGGCGTTGAGCATCTTTTCATGTGTCTGTTGGCCATCTGGATGTCTTCTTTCGAAAAGTGTCTATTCATGTCTTCTGCCCATTTCTTCACTGGATTATTTGTTTTTTCGGGTGTGGAGTTTGGTGAGTTCTTTATAGATTTTGGATACTAGCCCTTTATCCGATATGTCATTTGCAAATACCTTTTCCCATTCCATCGGTTGCCTTTTAGTTTTGTTGGTTGTTTCTTTGCAGTGAAGAGGCTTTTTATCTTGATAAGGTCCCAATAGTTCATTTTTGCCTTTAATTCCCTTGCCTTTGGAGATGTGTCGAGTAAGAAATTGCTGCAGCTGAGGTCAAAGAGGATTTTTCCTGCTTTCTCCTCTAGGGTTTTGATGGTTTCCTGTCTCACATTCAGATCCTTCATCCATTTTGAGTTTATTTTTGTGTATGGTGTAAGAAAGTGGTCTAGTTTCATTCTTCTTCATGTTGCTGTCCAGTTCTCCCAACGCCATTTGTTAAAGAGACTGTCTTTTTTCCATTGGATATTCTTTCCTGCTATGTTAAAGATTAGTTGGCCATACATTTGTGGGTCCAATTCTGGGGTCTCTATTCTATTCCATTGGTCTGTGTCTGTTTTTGTGCCAATACCATACTGTCTTGATGATTATAGCTTTGTAGTTGAGGCTAAAGTCTGGGATTGTGATGCCTCCTGCTTTGGTTTCTTCTTTATTTTTTTCAATATATGAAATTTATTGTCAAATTGGTTTCCATACAACACCCAGTGCTCATCCCAAAAGGTGCCCTCCTCAATACCCATCACCCACCCTCCCCTCCCCTCCCTCCCACCCCCCATCAACCCTCAGTTTGTTCTCAGTTTTTAAGAGTCTCTTATGCTTTGGCTCTCTCCCACTCTAACCTCTTTTTTTTTTTTCTCCTTCCTCTCCTCCATGGGTTTCTGTTAAGTTTCTCAGGATCCACAAAAGAGTAAAAACATATGGTATCTGTCTTTCTCTGTATGGCTTATTTCACTTAGCATGACACTCTCCAGTTCCATCCACGTTGCTACAAAGGGCCATATTTCATTCTTTCTCATTGCCACGTAGTACTCCATTGTGTATATAAACCACAATTTCTTTATCCATTCATCAGTTGATGGACATTTAGGCTCTTTCCATAATTTGGCTATTGTTGACAGTGCTGCTATAAACACTGGGGTACAAGTGCCCCTATGCATCAGTACTCTTGTATCCCTTGGGTAAATTCCTAGCAGTGCTATTGCTGGGTCATAGGGTAGGTCTATTTTTAATTTTCTAAGGAACCTCCACACTGTTTTCCAGAGTGGCTGCACCAATTTGCATTCCCACCAACAGTGCAAGAGGGTTCCTGTTTCTCCACATCCTCGCCAGCATCTATAGTCTCCTGATTTGTTCATTTTGGCCACTCTGACTGGCATGAAGTGATATCTGAGTGTGGTTTTGATTTGTATTTCCCTGATGAGGAGCGATGTTGAACATCTTTTCATGTGCTTGTTGGCCATCTGGATGTCTTCTTTAGAGAAGTGTCTATTCATGTTTTCTGCCCATTTCTTCACTGGGTTATTTGTTTTTTCGGGTGTGGAGTTTGGTGAGCTCTTTATAGATTTTGGGTACTAGCCCTTTGTCCGATATGTCATTTGCAAATATCTTTTCCCATTCCGTTGGTTGCCTTTTAGTTTTGTTGGTTGTTTCCTTTGCTGTGCAGAAGCTTTTGATCTTCATAAGGTCCCAGTAATTCATTTTTGCTTTTAATTCCCTTGCCTTTGGGGATAGGTCGAGTAAGAGATTGCTACGGCTGAGGTCAGAGAGGTCTTTTCCTGCTTTCTCCTCTAGGGTTTTGATGGCTTCCTGCCTCACATTCAGGTCCTTTATCCATTTTGAGTTTATTTTTGTGAATGGTGTGAGAAAGTGGTCTAGTTTCAACCTTCTGCATGTTTCTGTCCAGTTCTCCCAGCACCATTTGTTAAAGAGACTGTCTTTTTTCCATTGGATAGTCTTTCTTGCTTTGTCAAAGATGAGTTGGCCATACGTTTGTGGGTCTAGTCCTGGGGTTTCTAATCTATTCCATTGGTCTATGTGTCTGTTTTTGTGCCAATACCATGCTGTCTTGATGATTACAGCTTTGTAGTAGAGGCTGAAGTCTGGGATTGTGATGCCTTTCTGCTTTGGTCTTCTTCTTCAAAATTACTTTGGCTATTCGGGGCCTTTTGTGGTTCCATATGAATTTCAGAATTGCTTGTTCTAGTTTTGAGAAGAATGCTGGTGCAATTTTGATTGGGATTGCATTGAATGTGTAGATAGCTTTGGGTAGTATTGACATTTTGACAATATTTATTCTTCCAATCCATGAGCAGGGAATGTCTTTCCATTTCTTTATATCTTCTTCAATTACCTTCAGAAGCTTTCTATAGTTTTCAGCATACAGATCTCTTACATCTTTGGTTAGATTTATTCCTAGGTATTTTATGCTTCTTGGTGCAATTGTGAATGGGATCAGTTTCTTTGTCTTTCTGTTGCTTCATTGTTAGTGTATAAGAATGCAACTGATTTCTGTACATTGATTTTGTATCCTGCAACTTTGCTGAATTCATGTATCAGTCCTAGCAGACTTTTGGTGGAGTCTCTCAGATTTTCCATGTATAATATCATGTCATCTGCAAAAAGCGAAAGATTGACTTCATCTTTGCCAATTTGGATGCCTTTGATTTCCTTTTGTTGTCTAATTGCTGATGCTAGCACTTCCAACACTATGTTAAACAACAGTGGTGAGAGTGGGCATCCCTGTCATGTTCCTGATCTCAGGGGGAAAGCTCTCAGTTTTTCCCCATTGAGGATGATGTTAGCTGTGGGCTTTTCTTCTTCAATATTACTTTGGCTATTCGGGGTCTTTTGTGGTTCCATACAAATTTTAGGATTGCTTGTTCTAGCTTCAAGAAGAATGTTGGTGCAATTTTGATTGGGATTACACTGAATGTGTAGATTGCTTTGGGTAATATTGACATTTTAACAATATTTATTCTTCCAATCCATGAACATGGAATGTTTTTCCATTTCTTTGCATCTTATTCAATTTCATTCATAAGCTTTCTATATTTTTCAGCATACAGATATTTACATCTTTGGTTAGGTTTATTCCTATGTATTTTATGATTCTTGGCACAATTGTGAATGGGATAAGTTTCTTTATTTCTCTTTCTGTTGCTTCATTATTGGTGTATAAAAATGCAACTGATTTCTGTACATTGATTTTGTACCCTGCAACTTTATTGAATTCATGTAACAGTTCTAGCAGACTTTTGGTGGAGTCTGTCAGGTTTTCCACATATAATATCATGTCATCTGTAGAAAGTGAAAGTTTGACTTCATCTTTGCCAATTTTGATGCCTTTGATTTCCTTTTGTTGTCTGATTTCTGACGCTAGCACTTCCAACACTGTTAAACAACAGCAGTGAGAGTGGACATCCTTGTCATGTTCCTGATCTGAGGGGGAGAGCTCTAAGTTTTTCCCCATTGAGGATGATATTAGCTGTAGGCTTTTCATAAATGGCTTTTATGGTGTTTAAGTATGTTCCTTTTATCCTGACTTTGTTGAGGGCTTTTATTAAGAAAGGATGCTGTATTTTGTCAAATGCTTTTTCTTAATTTATTGGCAGGATCATATGGTTCTTGTCTTTTCTTTTATTAATGTGATGTATCACATTGATTGATTTGCAAATATTGAACCAACCCTGTAACCCAGAAATGAATCCCACTTGATCATGGTGAATAATTCTTTCTGTTCCAATTGAATTGGATTTGGGTAGTGTCTTATTGAGAATATTTGCATCCATATTCATCAGGGATATTGGCCTGTAGTTCTCTTTTTTTGCTGGGTCTCTGTCTGGTTTAGGAATCAAAGTAATGCTGGCTTCATAGAATGAGTCTGGAAGTTTTCCTTCCCTTTCTATTTTGGTCCAGGAGTCTTATTTGTTGGGAGATTTTTCATGAATGTTTCAATTTCTTCACAAGTTAAGGTTCTGTTAAAATTTTCTATTTCTTCCCATTTGAGTTTTGGTTAGTGTGTGTGTGTTTAGGAATTTTTCCATTTCTTCCGGGTTGTCCAGTTTGTTGGCATATAATTTTTCATAGTATTCCTTGATAATTTCTTGTATTTCTGAGGAATTGGTTGTAATAAATCCATTTTGATTTGTGATTTTATCTATTTGGGTCCTCTCCTTTTCTTTTTGAGAAGCCTGGCTACAGGTTTACCAGTTTTATTTTTTTCAAAAAACCAACTCGGTTTCATTGACCTGTTCTACTGGTTTGTTTTTTTTGTTTTTTTTTTTTTTGGATTCTATATTGTTTATTTCTGCTCTGATCTTTATTATTTCTCCTCTTCTGCTGAGTTTGGGGTGTCTTTGCTGTTGTGCTTTTAGTTCCTTTAGGTGTGCTATTAGATTCAGTATTTGGGATTTTTCTTGTTTCTTGAGATAGGCCTGGATTGCAATGTATTTTGCAATTATTTGCAATTATTGCAAAGGCCAGGACTGCCTTTGCTGCATCCCAGAGCATTTGGATTGTTGTATTTTCATTTCCATTTGTTTCCATATATTTTCTAAATTTCTTCTCTAATTGCCTGGTTGACCCATTCATTCTTTAGTAGGATGTTCTTCAACCTCCATGCTTTTGGAGGCTTTCCAGACTTTTTCCTGTGGTTGATTTCAAGTTTCATAGCATTGTGGTCTGAAAGTGTGCATGGTATGATCTCAATTCTTTTATACTTATGAAGGGCTGTTTTGTGACCCAGTATGTGATCTATCTTGGAGAATGTTCCCTGTGCACTCGAGAAGAAAGTATATTCTGTTGCTTTGGGATGCAGAGTTCTAAATATATCTGTCAAGACCATCTGTTCCAATGTATCATTCAGGGCCCTTGTTTCTTTATTGATCCTGTGTCTAGATGATCTATCTATTGTTGTAAGTGGAGTATTAAAGTCCCCTGCAATTACCACATTCTTATCAATAAGGTTGCTTATGTTTGTGATTAATTGTTTTATATTATTTGGGTGCTGCCGAATTCGGCACATAGACATTTGTAATTGTTAGTTCTTCCTGATGGATAGACCCTGTAATTATTATATAATGCCCTTCTTCATCTCTTGTTACAACCTTTAATTTAAAGCCTAGTTTGTCTGATATGAGTATGGCTACTCCAGATTTCTTTTGACTTCCGGTAGCATGATAGATAGTTCTCCATGCCCTCACTTTCAATATGTAGGTGTCCTCAGGTCTAAAATGAGTCTCTTGTAGGCAGCAAATAGATGGGTCTTGGTTTTTTTATCCATTCTGATACCCTATGTCTTTTGATTGGAGCATTTAGTCCATTTACATTCATTGTTATTATTGAAAGATATGGGTTTAGAGTCATTGTGTTATCTGCAGGTTTCATGCTTGTAGTGGTGTCTCTGGTACTTTGTGGTCCTTGCAACATTTCACTCACAGAGTCCCCCTTAGGATCTCTTGTAGGGCTGGTTTGGAGGTGATGAATTCCTTCAGTTTTTGTTTGTTTGGGAAGACCTTTATTTCTCTTTGTATTCTGAATGACAGACTTGCTGGATAAAGGATTCTCGGCTGCATATTTTTTTCTGTTCATCACATTGAAGATTTCCTGCCATTCCTTTCTGGCCTGCCAAGTTTCAGTAGATAGGTCTACTACTACCCTTATGTGTCTGCCTTTGCATGTTAAGGCCCGTTTATCCCTAGCTGCTTTCAGAACTGTCTATTTTTGTATTTTGCGAGTTTCATTATGATAATATCGTGCAGAAGATCGATTCAAGTTACATGTGAATGGAGTTCTCTGTGCCTTTTGAATTTCAATGTCTGTTTCCTTCCCCAGATGGGAGAAGTTCTCAGCTATGATTTGTTCAAGTACACCTTCAGCCCCTTTCTCTCTCTTCTTCTTCTGGAATTCCTTTGATAGGGATATTGTTCCATTTGATTGCATCATTTAGTTCTCTAATTCTTCCCTTGTAATCCTGGATTTTTTTAATCTCTTTTTTTCTCAGCTTCCTCTTTTTCCATAATTTTATCTTCTAATTCACCTATTCTGTCTCCCCTCTGCCTCTTCAATCCGAGCTGTAGTCGCCTCCATTTTATTTTGCACCTCATTTATAGCATTTTATTTCATCAGGACTATTTTTTAGTCTCTTGATCTCGTAGCAATAGATTCTCTGCTGTCCTCTATGCTTTTCAACCCAGCGATTAATTTTATGACTATTATTCTAAATTCTTGTTCAGTTATATTGCTTAAATAAGCTTTGATCAATTCATTAGCTGTCACTACTTCTTGGAATTTCTTCTGGGGAGAATTCTTCTGTTTCATCATTTTGGCTAGTTTTCTGTCCCTTAGGTATTTTAAAAGCTTGTTGGGTGCTCTGCACCTGCAAGCCCTGCTATATTAAAGGAGGGTCATACACAGTCCAGGGCCTGGCCCTTCAGGAGATGGTTTTTTCTGAGAGTGTTACGTTCTCTCTCTTGTGACTTTGGTTATTTTATTTCCCTCCTCGCAGTGATATTTTGGACCCTCCACCAAGTGTGCTTTGATTTGTTCCTTGGTGTTTCCCTGTAAAGGAAAACAAACAGACTAATCTGGGGGAGGAAACAGGCATCCAAGTCCAAGGGCCAAGGGAACACCCTCACATAGTTTCTGCAGATCAGAAATCTGAGAGCAGCTCAGCTGTTGGTTTTGGGTCTGTGACCTGGGCTGCAGTCATCTGAAGGCTAGACTGGGGGCTGGAGGATGCACTTCTAAACTCATTCAAATGGCTGTTGGCAGAGGTTTCATTTCCTCACCACCTGGGCTGCTCCTCACAATGTGACAGCTGGCCTCCTTCAGAGTGAGTGATCTATTTCTGTCTCCAAACTCCTGCTTACTGGCCGCCGTGTGGTCACCACTGCCACTGAACGGGTAGTGGCCTCTGGAACCCACGTGGGCTTGAGGATGCTTGCAGGAGGGCCCCAAACTCATTCTGAGTTAGGCACACTGCTAGCAGACTAGGTAGCAATTGTCTGTGCAGCACCACCTATGGCAGGTGGCTCTGCGTTTATGCTGGGTGCAGGGGAGGGAAATGGCACCTGCCAGCTGCATTGTTCCTGGAGAAGACCCCTAGCATGCTCTAAAATCCTTATAAATGGATCTTCCTTATCTTTGCCCCAGGCGCTGTGCAAACTGTTGATTCTGTTGCTTCTCCTGTGGCTGTTGTGTCTTTAAGAGTGGGGACCCAGCCATCACTAAGCCTCCTGGTTTGCCCAGTGCTGAGTCAGCAGCCTTTTAAAGCGGCAGGCTCCAAGACCCACAGGTTATACAAACACAGAGCTCAGCCCTTTCTGGTTTTCAAAGCCAGACGTTATGGCGATTCATTTTCCCTGTGTGGGTTCCTTGATGTTTTCCATCTTTGTGCCTGCAGCTTCCTCACTCCTGGGGACAACTTCTGACCACTGTTTCTGCTCTTCCTAAACTCTCCAATACGGTTTCTTTTCTACATGTAATTGTGGAATTTTTTCTGAGAGTCTTCAGATCGCTCTTTTGTTTATTCACTCAGATATCTAGTTGTAAATGTGGGATGGAATGAGCATCAGGTCCTACTACTTCAGCAACTTCCCAGCATCTGTCCTGCCCTTACATTGTTCTTTCTAAAAACATTTATTGAGGTATAATTGACAGATGATATTATATTAATTTCAGGTGTACAACATGTCATTTTATAGTCATATACATTTATAGTCATATACATTTTATAGTCATATACATATAGGCAAAATGGTCACTACAACAGGTATAGTTACCTTGTCATTCACAAAGTTAATAAAATATTATTGATCATATTTCTCATGCTGTATACTACATCCCCATTATTTATTTTACAGCTGGAAGTTTGTACTTATTAAATTCTCTACCCATTTTGCCCTCCCCACCACCAAGCAACTCCCCTCTAGCAAACACCAATCTGCTTTCTGTATCTATAATTAGAAGTTTTGTTTTGTTTTATTTTTTTATATTTCACATATAAATGAAGTCATATGGTATTTGTCTTTGTCTGCCTATGTCATTGATATGACTATAGCTAAACCAGTTTTTGTTTTGTTTCCGTTTGTATGGAATATCTATTTCCATCCCTTCACTTTCAGTCTGTGTGTGTCCTGACTTCTGAAGTAAGCCTCTTGCAGGCAGTATATAGATGTGTCTTGTTCTTTATCCACCCAGGAACCCTATGTCTTTTAATTGGAGAATTTAGTCTATTTACATTTAAAGGAACTATTGATATGTGTGAGCCAGAGCCACCTCTGCCAACAACATGTTCAAGGTAATTCAGAGTTCTGTGGGGCCAGCCAGCCTTAAGTGTGCACACCGTCAAAGTCTATGCATCACCTAACAAGGACTCACTTCACAAAACTGCCATGAAGGTTAAGGAGCTTTCACTCTACTCCATTTCCGAGGGTCGATCTAAATATGTAGAGGAGCCAAAGGACCCATCTTGAAGAAAGCATCTCACATCTCTGACATTATGGTGAGCCATATTCAAGGTGGTGTCAGGAAATGTACTCACAAACTAAGCCCAAGATGCAGAGCTTGGTTCAGTAGGGGTTAGACACGCCAGACAGGTATAAATATCTCCCAAATGCACCTCCTGGATTTTTTCCAAGACTTGGTGTTATTGGTTGTGCTGGCATTGTTTAACTTCTTTTGGCTAGAGGTTCAAAAATAAAGAAGCCAGTGTATCCACCTGGGTTCATGGGATTAGCTGCCTCTTTTTATTATCCACAACAAGCCATTGTATTTGTCCAGGGCAGTGGGAAGAAATTATATGACTGGGATTTACAAGGATACATAGTCACAGAAAATTTGTGGAGGTGAACTTTCAAAAGACAGGAAATGTGAAGAATTCACCTGGAAATAAGTAGAATGTTCAATGCTCTGCCCATTTTAATCCGTGTAGTAAACCAGTATTTTAACAGAAAAATGGCAGAGAAGTCAGTACTAAATGTAGTAAATTGGCTTTCTTCTTCAGGAAAAACGCTAGGCCTCTTGTTATCTTGTGTCATCACCCAAGACATAAGACAGACATAATATTGCTTATATTGGATTTTTAATAATAATATATGAGAGCTCTTTTATCATATCTCAGACAATTTTATCATTTTTAAAAATTCTCATTTAAGTAGAAGATATATAACATTTTAACCATAGTTTGTTATAGTTCTGCGCTTATAGCTATTTAATCCACACTTGAAAATTAATAAAAAAGGGGGTGTCTGGGTGGCTCAGTTGGTTAAGCATCTGACTTAGGCTCAGGTCATGATCTCACGCTTCATGAGTTTGAGCCCTACATCCGGCTCTCTGCTGTCAGCACAGAGCCTGCTTCAGACCCTTTGTGTCCCTCCATCTCTGCCCCTCCCCCATGCTCTCTCTCTCAAAAATAAACATTTAAAAAAATTAATAGTAAAGTAGAATCTTTTCCAGAAGGGTGTAGATAATTTACAAATTTTTATGTGAAAACTCTACCTTTTTACTCCTTTTGCTACGCCTTTTATGTTATTTTTTATATTCATATGAAGTTTTTGTTTAAATTCCACTTAGTTACCATACATGTAATATTAGTGTCAGGTGTTAAAAACAGTGAGTCAACACTTACATATGACACTTGGTGCTCATCACAAGTGCAATCCTTAATCACCATCACTGATTTTCCCCATCCCCCCACCTACCTCCTCTCTAGTAACCATCAGTTTCTTCCCATAGATAAGAGTCTGTTTCGTGGTTTTCCTCTCTTTTCTTCCCTTATAATTGTTTGTTTTTGTTTCTTCAATTCCACATGTAAATAAAATCATATGGTATTTGTCTTTCCCCACTGACTTATTTCACTTAGCTCGATACACTCTAGCTTCATTCACATCATTGCAAATGGCGAGATTTCATTCTTTTTGAAGGCTGAGTAATATTCCATTGCATATATACACGACTTCTTCTTCATCCATTCGTCAGCCATTGGACATTTGAGCATTTTCCATAATTTTGCTTTTATCGATACTACTACTCTAAACATTGGGGGGGGGTGTATCCCTTTGAACTAGAATTTTTGTATTCTTTGGGTAAATACATAACAGTACAAGTGCTGGATCATAGGGTAGTTCCGTTTTTAGCTTTGTGAGGAACCTGCATCCTGTTTTCCACAGTGGCTGCACCAGTTTGCATTTGTACCAAGAGAGGAATCCCCTTTTTCTACATCCTTGCTAACATCTGCTTCTTGTGTTGTGATTTTAGCCATTCTGACAGGTGTGAGGTGATATCTCATGACAGTTCTGATTTATATTTCCCTGATGATGAGTGATGTTGAGCATCTTTTCATGTGTCTGTTGGCCATCTAGATGTGCACTTTGGAAAAATGTCTATTCATGTCTTCCGCCCATTTTTACCAAATAATTTGCTTTTGGGTGTTGAGTTTTATAAGTTCTTTATATATTTTGGATACTAACCGTTTATCCGATATGTCATTTGCAAATATCTTCTCCCATTCTGTAGGTTGCCTTTCAGTTTTGTCGATTGTTTCCTTCGCTTTTTAGGAGCTTTTTATTTTGATGAAGTCCCAATAGTTTATTTTTGCTTTCGTTTCCCTTGCCTCAGGAGACATATCTAGTAAGAAGTTGCCACAGCTGAGGTCAGAGAGGTTACTGCTTGCGTTCCCCTCTAGGATTTTAATGGTTTCCTGCTTCACATTTAGGCCTTTCATCTATTTTGAATTTATTTTTGTGTATGGTGTATAAAAGGGGTCCAGATTTATTTGTTGGCATGTTGCTGTCCAGTTTTCCCAACACCTTTTGTTGAAGAGACTGTGTTTTTCTCATTGGATATTCTTCCCTGTTTGTCAAAGATTAATTGACCATACAGTTGTGGGTTCATTTCCAACTTTTCTATTCTATTCCATTATCTGTCTGGTTTTTGTTGTGTTTTCTATTTCTTTGTTGAACTTCTAATTTTGTTCTTGTATTGCTTCCCTGATGTTATTAAATGATCTCTGTTCTTTTGTAGATCTCTGCCCATATGTGGAACAAATAACTTGAATATTTTTGTAGGGTAATTTCTGGATCTTCATTTCTTTGGGGCCCAGTACTGGAGATTTACTGGAGACTCCTTTGGTGGAGTCATGTTTCCCTGATTCTTCATGATCCCTATAGTCTTGCATGTGTGCTTGTACATTTGAAAAAGCAGTCACCTCTTTCAGACTTTATGGACTTCCAGACTTTAAAGGAAACCTTCACTCATGTGTGAGGGCATGCTGGATCATGGATCTAGGGTACAGGGTGCCAAGTGTGTGGTTACGTGGTGGCACTGGGTTCTGGGGGACATGATAATCTGCGGTTCAGGCCCGTGGACTTCACAGCATTGACAATTGTATGGTCCTTGGCTAACACTACAGGAGGGCTGCAGTGGCTGTAAGGGCAGTTGGGGGTCCTCAGCAGCACCTCCAAATCCAGTAGCTAGAGACCAGGGTAAGCAGCAGTGGTGGCTAGAGCCAGCGGTGTGCACACACTTGCTGCAGGGGCCAGCTTAAGGTTCCTATGTAGTGGCAGGAGCCATTTGCAGAGACACACCTGGTGAGGGAGGCCAAAGCAAGTGGCAAGAGCCGAGGTCAACTATGGACTTACTTGTAGCTGTAAAGGCCCTGGCTGCTCGCATGTGCTCCTGTGGCTGTGTACGCTTTCCATCTGGGTGCGCATATTGCAATGGAGGTTGATGATGGGGGGTGCTGGACTGGGAGCATGCAGATACATAACTGGAGGGACTTGCAACAGGTGGGCACAGTAATGCTGGCTGGAGACAGAAGTCAGAACTGATCTGGGCTCACAAGCAGCTGTGAAGTCCTTGGTTGTTGGTGTGCTCACCTGTGGCTGTACACTTTTCCCTGGGGCATGTGTGCTATAGTGGAGGTGGTTGATAGGCAAGTGTGTGGAGGTGCATAGCTGGAGGGGCTGTGAGCATGAGCATAAGCATGAACATGAGCATGGCAGTGAGGGTCAGTGGGGAGAATCTAGAGTGTCATCTTCCACCCACACAGCCATAGAGGGCTTGGATGACTGTTGGCGTGCTTCCGGGGATCCAACAAGGAAGTGGAAGGGAGCAAGGAGAGACTCATATGGCTGGCTTTAGCAAACATGAATATTTATGGGGCAGAAAACTGGAAAAACCTGGGTCTGTGGTGGTTGTGCTGGCCATTGGCTTTGTTGGTGGCAAAATGTGCTGAGTTTGTCTGCAGAGCAGGTCTCTGAACTGCAATTATTCTCACTGTGCATCTGCTAATAATAGCTTCTGCTTTTCTTTCTTCTTCCTAACCAACTCTCTGTGTCTCAGCTTTGCCAGTCTGGCTGGGGTGAAAACAGTGGGACCTTTGCACAGTGCCCTGGGAGACTGGGGAAGCTGGTTGCTCGCTTCAGTATTGCTTTCCTGGGGAGAACTCTTTCTAGCTGGGAAGTTAGTTGTTGGTGCTGAACAGTGCTGGCTTGTGGGATGGGATGATGAAGACAAAATGAAGATGTCTGCTTTCTCTTTCAAGTTTTTTGTTTGTTTGTTTCACTGTGTTGCTTAAACTTCTTAGGTGGACTCTGGAGGTCTTCCAGAAATGATTAGTTGTTTTTTTTTTTTTTTTTTTTTTTTTTTTAATGGATAGCTGTCCAATTGTGGTTCTTTGAGGGGGATCATGGAAGCTGGGTTCTTCTACATTGTCATTTTTCTACTTCCACATTCTTTGTCTTTTTTTTTTTTTAAGAGAGAGAAAGAGGGTGTGCAAGTGGGGGAGATGGGCAGAGGGAGAGAAAGAGAATCTAAAGCAGGCTCCATGCCCAGTGCAGAACCTGATGTGGGGCTCAATCCCACAACTCTGGGATCATGACCTGGGCTGAAATCAAGAGTTGGATGCTCAACCTACTGAGCCACCCAGGTGCCCCCACATTCTTTGTCTTAATGTAAATGTGTGTGTGTGTGTGTGTGTATTTCTGTGTTTTCTCTCTTGTTCTATGAGACTATTTCTTTATGTGTTAGCCAATATCAGCACCTTATCAGTAGCTTTTATACCTTATTGGCATATATTCAATAGAGCAAGTCCTCCTGCCTGTCTCTTTAAATACAGTCCTAGCTATTCTTGACCATTTTTGTACAAATTTTATAATCAGGTTGTTATGGTTCACATATATGTGTACACATGCACACACACACACACACACACACACACACAAGGAATTGGGACTTTGAGTTTTATGAATCATGAATATGATCTCTTGCCATTTATTTAGGTCTTTACTAATTTCACTCACTAATTTATTATAGTTTTTTTTTCCATAGGGATCTTGTACATTTTTAAAGATTTGTTCCTAGGTACTATATGTTTTTTGCAGTTTCAACTATAATATATTAGTATTTTGTTTGCTGCACATATATAAGCACAAAGTTGATTTTGTCTATTTATTGTATACAGAAATTTTGCTGAGCTCATTTTTTAGTTGTAATAATTAACTATTGATTCTTTTGGAATT
The DNA here is from genome assembly GCF_018350175.1 of Felis catus. Taxonomy (NCBI): domain Eukaryota; kingdom Metazoa; phylum Chordata; class Mammalia; order Carnivora; family Felidae; genus Felis; species Felis catus. The sequence continues at coordinate 94,495,997 of NC_058375.1, read as the reverse complement.
CCTACATAGAAAATGATATGATCTATGAATAATGACAGACTTGTTTTTGTTTCTGAATATACATCCAATATAAATTTAATCTCTTTTAAAAAAAAATTGGAAGGGCCTGGCTGGCTCATTTGGTTAAACGTTCAACTCTTGATTTTGGCTCAGGTCATGATCTCATGGTTGGTGAGATGGAGCCCCTCATGGGGCTCCGCAGTGACAGTGCAGAGCCTGCTTGGGATTCTCTCTCTCCCTGTCTTTCTGCCCCTCACCCCCAATAAATAAGTAAACTTAACAAACTGAGGATTGCTGGAGGGGTTGTGTGGGGGGGGATGGGCTAAATGGGTAAGGGACATTAAGGAATCTACTCCTGAAATCATTGTTTCACTATATGCTAACTAATTTTAAAAAATAAAAAATTAAATTAAAAAAAGGACTTAAAGCTTTTTTGTAATAGCTAGAGTTTTATTTTAAGAGTATTATCTTTTTTAAGGAGAATTTATTTCTTATTTATTTTTTAAGTTTATTTTTTAATTAAAAAATATTTTTTAGTGTTTTTTTTTTGAAGTTTATTGTCAAATTGGTTTCCATACAACACCCAGTGCTCATCCCAAAAGGTGCCTTCCTCAATACCCATCACCCACCCTCCCCTCCCTCCCACCCCCCATCAACCCTCAGTTTGTTCTCAGTTTTTAAGAGTCTCTTATGCTTTGGTTCTCTTCCACTCTAACCTCTTTTTTTTTTCTTCCCCTCTCCCATGGGTTTCTGTTAGTTTCTCAGGATCCACATAAGAGTGAAACCATATGGTATCTGTCTTTCTCTGTATAGCTTATTTCACTTAGCATAACACTCTCCAGTTCCATCCATGTTGCTACAAAAGGCCATATTTCATTCTTTCTCATTGCCACGTAGTACTCCATTGTGTATATAAACCAGTTTCTTTACTCTACTACAAAGCTGTAATCATCAAGACAGCATGGTATTGGCACAAAAACAGACACATAGACCAATGGAATAGAATAGAAACCCCAGGACTAGACCCACAAATGTATGGCCAACTAATCTTTGACAAAGCAGGAAAGACTATCCAATGGAAAAAAGACAGTCTCTTTAACAAATGGTGCTGGGAGAACTGGACAGAAACATGCAGAAGGTTGAAACTAGACCACTTTCTCACACCATTCACAAAAATAAACTCAAAATGGATAAAGGACCTGAATGTGAGACAGGAAACCATCAAAACCCTAGAGGAGAAAGCAGGAAAAGACCTCTCTGACCTCAGCCGTAGCAATTTCTTACTTGACACATCCCCAAAGGCAAGGGAATTAAAAACAAAAATGAACTACTGGGACCTTATGAAGATAAAAAGCTTCTGCACAGCAAAGGAAACAACCAACAAAACTAAAAGGCAACCAACGGAATGGGAAAAGATATTCGCAAATGACATATCGGACAAAGAGCTAGTATCCAAAATCTATAAAGAGCTCACCAAACTCCACACCCGAAAAACAAATAACCCAGTGAAGAAATGGGCAGAAAACATGAATAGACACTTCTCTAAAGAAGACATCCGGATGGCCAACAGGCACATGAAAAGATGTTCAGCGTCGCTCCTTATCAGGGAAATACAAATCAAAACCACACTCAGGTATCACCTCACGCCAGTCAGAGTGGCCAAAATGAACAAATCAGGAGACTCTAGATGCTGGAGAGGATGTGGAGAAACGGGAACCCTCTTGCACTGTTGGTGGGAATGCAAATTGGTGCAGCCGCTCTGGAAAGCAGTGTGGAGGTTCCTCAGAAAATTAAAAATAGACCTACCCTATGCCCCAGCAATAACACTGCTAGGAATTTATCCAAGGGATACAGGAGTACTGATGCATAGGGCCACTTGTACCCCAATGTTCATAGCAGCACTCTCAACAATAGCCAAATTATGGAAAGAGCCTAAATGTCCATCAACTGATGAATGGATAAAGAAATTGTGGTTTATATACACAATGGAATATTACGTGGCAATGAGAAAAAATGAAATCTGGCCTTTTGTAGCAACGTGGATGGAACTGGAGAGTGTGATGCTAAGTGAAATAAGCCATACAGAGAAAGACAGATACTATATGGTTTCACTCTTATGTGGACCCTGAGAAATTAACAGGAACCCATGGGGGAGGGGAAGGAAAAAAAAAAAAACAGGTTAGAGTGGGAGAGAGCCAAAGCATAAGAGACTCTTAAAAACTGAGAACAAACTGAGGGTTGATGGGGGGTGGGAGGGAGGGTAGGGTGGGTGATGGGTATTGAGGAGGGCACCTTTTGGGATGAGCACTGGGTGTTGTATGGAAACTAATTTGTCAATAAATTTCATATAAAAAAAAAGAAAAAAAAAAATTGGAAGGGCCTGGCTGGCTCATTTGGTTAAACGTTCAACTCTTGATTTTGGCTCAGGTCATGATCTCATGGTTGGTGAGATGGAGCCCCTCATGGGGCTCCGCAGTGACAGTGCAGAGCCTGCTTGGGATTCTCTCTCTCCCTGTCTTTCTGCCCCTCACCCCCAATAAATAAGTAAACTTAACAAACTGAGGATTGCTGGAGGGGTTGTGTGGGGGGGGATGGGCTAAATGGGTAAGGGACATTAAGGAATCTACTCCTGAAATCATTGTTTCACTATATGCTAACTAATTTTAAAAAATAAAAAATTAAATTAAAAAAAGGACTTAAAGCTTTTTTGTAATAGCTAGAGTTTTATTTTAAGAGTATTATCTTTTTTAAGGAGAATTTATTTCTTATTTATTTTTTAAGTTTATTTTTTAATTAAAAAATATTTTTTAGTGTTTTTTTTTTGAAGTTTATTGTCAAATTGGTTTCCATACAACACCCAGTGCTCATCCCAAAAGGTGCCTTCCTCAATACCCATCACCCACCCTCCCCTCCCTCCCACCCCCCATCAACCCTCAGTTTGTTCTCAGTTTTTAAGGTCTCTTATGCTTTGGTTCTCTTCCACTCTAACCTCTTTTTTTTTTCTTCCCCTCTCCCATGGGTTTCTGTTAGTTTCTCAGGATCCACATAAGAGTGAAACCATATGGTATCTGTCTTTCTCTGTATAGCTTATTTCACTTAGCATAACACTCTCCAGTTCCATCCATGTTGCTACAAAAGGCCATATTTCATTCTTTCTCATTGCCACGTAGTACTCCATTGTGTATATAAACCAGTTTCTTTACTCTACTACAAAGCTGTAATCATCAAGACAGCATGGTATTGGCACAAAAACAGACACATAGACCAATGGAATAGAATAGAAACCCCAGGACTAGACCCACAAATGTATGGCCAACTAATCTTTGACAAAGCAGGAAAGACTATCCAATGGAAAAAAGACAGTCTCTTTAACAAATGGTGCTGGGAGAACTGGACAGAAACATGCAGAAGGTTGAAACTAGACCACTTTCTCACACCATTCACAAAAATAAACTCAAAATGGATAAAGGACCTGAATGTGAGACAGGAAACCATCAAAACCCTAGAGGAGAAAGCAGGAAAAGACCTCTCTGACCTCAGCCGTAGCAATTTCTTACTTGACACATCCCCAAAGGCAAGGGAATTAAAAACAAAAATGAACTACTGGGACCTTATGAAGATAAAAAGCTTCTGCACAGCAAAGGAAACAACCAACAAAACTAAAAGGCAACCAATGGAATGGGAAAAGATATTTGCAAATGACATATCAGACAAAGGGCTAGTATCCAAAATCTATAAAGAGCTCACCAAACTCCACACCTGAAAAACAAATAACTCAGTGAAGAAATGGGCAGAAAACATGAATAGACACTTCTCTAAAGAAGACATCCAGATGGCCAACAGGCACATGAAAAGATGCTCAACATCACTCCTCATCAGGGAAATACAAATCAAAACCACACTCAGATATCACGTCATGCCAGTCAGAGTGGCCAAAATGAACAAATCAGGAGACTATAGATGCTGGCGAGGATGTGGAGAAACAGGAACCCTCTTTCACTGTTGGTGGGAATGCAAATTGGTGCAGCCACTCTGGAAAACAGTGTGGAGGTTCCTCAAAAAATTAAAAATAGACCTACCCTATGACCCAGCAATAGCACTGCTAGGAATTTACCCAAGGAATACAGAAGTACTGATGCATAGGGGCACTTGTACCCCAATGTTTATAGCAGCACTCTCAACAATAGCCAAATTATGGAAAGAGTTTTATCTTTTTAATAGAACTCAATACTGTATTCATAGCATAACTAAGTTAGGCACAAAAACAGAAGATTTTCCTTTACTGAATCGAAGAGAATTAAAGGTAGAAGTTCAGTACCTGGGACAGCTCACTGGACCAGCGGCTTGTTTTGGCTCTGTGGAAAACAGCTTTTATCCTAAGAATGTGAGATTTATGTGGTTGGCTATATCTAATTAAAACAACATTATTAGAGCATTCTTGATATTTTTTGCCATCTTTTTCTGCTGGAGTTATGTAATAAACTTTATAGTCACAAGCTTTTCTTTGAAATAGGGGTCAATTTTGTAAACTAAAAGTCAGAGGCAAAGGAGATTAAACCAAAGGAAGATGTTGGTAAACATCAATCAGAATCTTGGGGAGTAGGGAAATTGTTGCAGGATTTTATTCCACTTGCCTTTGTCCAAACACAGCATTCAGATATGATGTTTTTAATCTAAGACTATTCTAGATGTCATTAGGGAGTTTGTTTAAAACCCCTGGATATATGTGATAGTAGCATGTTTCTCAGACTTTAATAACAATCTTGATAAAAAGCTATTTTCTTTCTTTATCCATTCCTTTCATTCTTTTTCTTTTTTCCTTCTATAGTTACTTTCCATTCTCTGAGGGCACTGTGAGAAAAATACTGCTGTAGAAGAGGAAGCTGAACTTCTTATGCATTTGGACAACAACTGCCCTAATGATGTCATGTTTCAATCACACTAAAGAAGGCCAAGGTAAGCAAGAATAGAGTTTTACATTAACTAGACTTTTAAAAGATTAAAAATCTTTTGGGGACCAGAGGGCCATTTAGTTTCCTTTTGTAAAGTAAGTTGGCTAATCATAATTAACAAGAGAGAAATCTAAATTCTTCAGGAAATATTTTTAAAAACATGGCCCAAGCCATACTGCAATAAGGAGAATGATCTTATGCTAAGTTTAGTGGATTGAAAAGATACAAAGAAGCCTGGGTTCTTGTGCTGTCTGTGATCCATGATATTATCTCAGAATGCTTACTTCTGGATTTCTCAATATTTTAGAAGAAACAAATTTTTAAGGCACTTAAGAAATAGAATTTTTAAGGCACTTTTGAAGGTTTCTCAAGCTCCCAGCTAAATATTTTCCTCTTAAGAACGTAAGGTAGGGTTCAGGAAAATGGGACTATCAGTACCCTAGGCTCATCTCATCCCATGAAACACAACTGGATAACTACCAAATCATACTAAGTACCCCAGAAATTGGCCTGAAGACTGACAGAACAAACTCCACAACTAAAGGGAGAGAAAAAGGCAAATCAAAGAAAGTAGGAAGGTAGAGATGTGTTTAGGGGAGAAGCGGATCACAGGTAATATGGAGAGGAAGGAGCCAGGGTCACAGAACAGGCAAGTGAGAGAGGAGTCCACAAGGAGAATGTTTATCCATTGGCTTGCATACAAGAGGGGCTGAATTTCATGAGTTCTTGCAACCAGCAGGCTTAAAGCCTGGACTTTAAAGGTTGAGAAGCTTGTCTGGGATAGAGCCTGGAGGGCACTGCACTTCTTTTGTAGAGAAGGCAGGCAACAACCCGGAGACAGACAGCGTGGTAACAGTGATCTGAAGACAGCCTGGGGCACACTGGGGGAGATTATTCTGCTCTTCTTGGAGTGCATCCCTGAGAGGCAGAGTTCAAGGAGACACAACTCTTTGGGAAGAAAAGAGCCAGCCAGAGCCATTTCCTTTCCCTGCCCCTCAGCGTAAACACAGAGCCACCTGAGGGAACCAGCTCAGCCCTGACACTGGCCGCCTAACTTGCATATACAAAGACCCCTCCCCCTTTGCTGTGGTGGGATTGCCCTTCTCATTCAAGCTTGCCTCAGTCCCAAGGTGGTAGGCCCCTCCCCAAGAAGACCGGCACAAGCCCGTGCCCACACCACATTCCCTGACCAGAGAGTTCTGCAGGGTCTCAGTTCTGGTGGAGATGGTATTGGGTATCATTTCATAAGCAGAGAAGGGCACACCTGGTTAAAACTTGCCACATGCAGGCCAGGGACCACACGCTGCCCACAGCAGGCTAGAAGATTCTCTGCAGATGACTGGCCTGAGGGTAGACCAGCCAGAACACAACAGCATAGCACATGCAGCACACATTGAAGCACCAGCCCTGGGCACTACGTGGCCTCTTTTTATAAAGCCATTACTTTCAGGAGCAGGGAATATAACTGGCTTCTCTAACACAGAGAAGAAGATGGAGACAAAAGGCAAAAATGGAGGAATTCATCCCAAAGGATAGAACATGACAAGGTCATGGCCAGAGATCTAAGTAAAACAGACAAAAATGACAGGCCTGATGGAGAATGTAATGCAACAATCATAAAGATACTCACTGGGCTTGAGAAAAGAATGGAAAGCATAAGTGAGACCCTTACCACAGACACAAATAGTTAAAAAGAATCACTCAGAGATGAAGCGTGCAATAAACAAGATTGGAAACGCACCTGATGTAGTGAACAGCAGGCTAGAGGAAGCAGAAGAATGAATTAGTGACCTAGACAACAAAGTAATGGATAGTAATGAAGCTGAACAAAAGAGGGAGAGAAGTATGGAACCAGAGAGTAGGCTCAGGGAACTCAGGGACTCCATCAAACCTAATGACATTCATATTATAGGAGTCCCAGAAGAAGAGAGAGAAAAGGGGGCAGAAAATTTATTTGAGAAAATAATAGCTGAAAACTTTCCTAAACTGGGGAAGGAAACAGACTTCCAGATCCAGGAGGCACAAAGAACTCCCATAAAAATACAAAAAAGCAGGCCAACACCTATACATACAGTAATTAAATTTACAAAATATCATGATAAAGAAAAAACCCTAAAAACAGCATGACAAAAGAACAAGGCTAGCTGCAGAACTCTCAACAGAAACTAGGCAAGCCAGAAGGGAGTGACATGATATATTCAAAGTGCTGAGTGGGAAAAATCTGTAGCCAAGAACACTCTATCCAGCAAGGCTATCATTCAGAATAGAAGGCAAGATCAAGAGTTTCCCAGACAAACAAAAACTATAGAAGTTCATGACCGCTAAACCAGCCCTGCAAGAAATACTAAAAGGGACTCTGAGTGGAAAGGGAAGACAAAAAGTGACAAAGACAAAAAGGGATCAGAGAAAATCTCCACAAACTGATAAAACAAGTAATAAAATGGCAATAAATACATTGCTATCAATAATTACTCTGAATAATTACTTTGACTGGACTAAATGCTCCAGTCAAAAGACATAGGGTGTCAGACTGGATAAAAAAAAACCCAAGATCCATCTATATGCTGCCTACAAGAGACTCATTCTAGACTTAAAGACACCTGCAGATTGAAAGTGAGGGGATGGAGAAATATTTATCATGAAAATGGATGTCAAAAGAAAACTGGAGTAGCAATACTTACATCAGACAAACTAGATTTTAAAAATAAAGGCTATAAGAAGTCATGAAGAAGGGCACTATATCATACTAAAAAATATATCCAAAAAGAATATATAACAATTGTAAATATTTATGCACCCAACATGGAGCACCCAAATATATGTCAGTTAACAAACATAAAGGAACTCATTGATAATAATACCATAACAGTAGGGGACTTCAATACCCCACTTACAACAATGGACAGATCATCTAAGCTGAAAATCATCAAGGAAACAATGGCATTGAATGACACACTGGACCAGATGGATGTAACAGATACATTCAGAATTTGAATTAAAGCATTCCATCCTAAAGCAGCAGAATACACATTCCTTTTAAGTGCACATGAGACATTCTCGGAAATAGATCACGTTTGGGTCACAAATCAGGCCTCGTCAAAAACAAAAAGATCAAAGTCATACCATGCACCTTTTCTGACCACACGCTATGAAACTAGAAGTCAACCACAAGAAAAACTTTGGAAAGACCACAAATACATGCAGAGGCGCCTGGGTGGCTCAGTTGATTAAGCAACTGACTTCGGCTCAGGTCATGATCTCACAGTTTGTGAGTTCGAGCCCCACGTCGGGCTCTGTGCTGGCAGCTCAGAGCCTGGAGCCTGCTTCAGATTCTGTCTCCCCCTCTCTCTACCCCACCCCTGCTCATGCTCTGTGTCTCTCTGTCTCTCAATAATAAATAAACATTAAAAAGAAAATACCACAAATACATGCAGATTAAACAACATGCTGCTAAACAATGAATGGATCAATCAGGGTATCAAAGAAGAAATAAAAAATTAAATGAAAAGGAAAACACGATGGTCCAACACCTTTGGGATGCAACAAAAGTTGCATATAAAAGTCTATATGCTTCCTAAGAGGGAAGTATCTAGATAGGTCTACCTCAAGAAGCAAGAAAAATCTCAAACAAACCACCTAACCTTATACCTAAAGGAGTTAGAAAAAGAACAAGAAATGAAGCTTAAAGCCAGCAGAAGGAAGGAAATAATAAAGAGAGGAAATAAATGATATAGAACCAAAATAAAACCCAATAGAACATATCAATGAAACCAGAACCTTATCAAAAGGAAAAAAGCAAAGACCCAAATAAATAAAATCACAAACGACAGAGGAGAAATAACAACCAACATCACAGAAATAGAAATAATTATAAGGGAATATTATGAAAATCTGTATGGCAACAAATGGGGCCACCTGGAAGAAATGGATAAATTCCTAGAAACATATAAGCTACCAACACTGAAATCATAAAATAGAGAAAACTTGAACAGACTGATAACAAGCAAAGAAATTGAGTCAGTAATCAAAAATATTCCAATAAACAAAACTCCAGGGCCAGACGGCTTCACGGGTGAATTCTACCAAACATTTAAAGAGGAGTTCATATGTGGATCTTGAGAAATTTAACAGAAGACCATGCTGGAAGGGAAGGGGGAAACAAAAAAGTTACAGAGAGGGAGGGAGGCAAACCACAGGGACTCTTAAAAACTGAGAACAAACTGAGGGTTGATGGGGGTGGAGGAGAGGGGAAAGTGGGTGATGGGCATTGAGGAAGACACTTGTTGGGATGAGCACTGGGTGTTGTATGGAAACTAATTTGACAATAAATTATATTTTAAAAACATAAAGAGGAGTTAATACCTATTCTTCTCAAACTATTCCAAAAAATACAAATGGAAGGAAAACTTTCAAATTCATTGTATGAGGCCACCATTACCCTGATACCACAACTAGATAAAGACTCCACTAAAAAGAGAACTACAGACCAATATCCCTGATGAACGTGGATGTAAAAATTCTCAATAAAATACTAGAAACCGAATCCAGTAGTACATGAAAAGAATCATTCACCATGGGCAAGTGGGATATATTCCTGCTTTGTAAGGGATGTTTGATAATTACAAATTAATCAACATGATACACCACATAAATAAAAGGAGAGGATAAGACCATATGATCCTCTCAATAGATGCAGAAAAATCATGTGACAAAGTAAGACATCCATTCATGATAAAGTCCCTCAACAAAGTCGGGTTAGAGTGAACATACCTCAACATAATAAAGGCCATCTATGAAAAACCCACAGCTAAAATCACCCTCAATGGGGAAAAAAATGAGAGCTTTCCCCTAAAATCAGGAACAAGATCCAGGTGTCCACTCTCACCACTTTTATTCAACGTACTACTGGAAGTCCTAGCCACAGCAGTCACACAACGAAAAGAAAAGGCATCCAAATCAGCAAGGAAGAAGTTCAACTTTCACTGTTTGCGGATGACATAACACTTTATAGAGAAAAACCTGCAAGATTCCACCAGAAAACTTCCAGAACCAATACACAAATTCAGTAAAGTCACAGGATACAAAACCAGTGTACAGAAATCCGTTGCATTTCTATACACCAATAACGAAGCAGCAGAAGGAGAAATTAAGGAATTGATCGCATTTACAATCGCACCAAAAACTATGGGATACCTAGGAATAAGCCTAGCTAAAGAGGTAAAAGATCTGTACTCTGAAGACTATAAAACACTAATGAAAGAAATGGAAAATGACACAATGAAATGGAAAAACATTCCATTCTTATGGATTGGAAGAACAAATGTTATTAGAATGTCTATACTAGCCAAAGTAACCTACACATTTAACACAATCCCTATCACACTACCAACAGCATTTTTCACAGAGCTGGAACAATTATACAATTTGTATGGAACCACAAAAGACCCTAAATAGCCAAAGCAGTCTTGAAAAAGAAAAGCAAAGCTGGAGGCATCACAATCCCACACTTCAAGTCATATTACAAAGCTGCGGTGATCCAAACAGGCATAAAAACAGACACATGGGTTAATGGAACATAATAGAAAAGCCAGAAATGAACCCACATCTATGTGGTCAGTTAATCTTTGACAAAACAGGGAAGGATATCCAATGGGAAAAAGACTGTCTCTTCAACAAATGGTGTTGGGGAAACTGGACAGCAACATGCAAAAGAATGAAACAGAACCCCTTTTTTACACCATACACAAAAATAAATTCAAAATGGATGAAAGACCTAAGTGTGAGGCAGGAAACCACCAAAAATCCTAGAGAACACAAGCAGTAACCTTTGTGATATGGGCCATAGCAACTTCTTTCTAGATATGTTTCCTGAATCAAGGGAAACAAAAGCAAAAATAAACTTTGGGACTTAATCAGAATGAAAATCTCTGAAGCTTTTCATGAAGGAAACAATCAACAAAACTGAAAGGCAATCTACAGAATGAGAGAAGATCTCTGCAAATGACATATCTTATTAAGGGTTGGTATCCAAAATATGTAAAGAACTTATAAAACTCAACACCTAAAAAATAAATGATGTAATTACAAATGGGCAGAAGACACAAACAGACATTTTCAAAGAAGACGTCCAGATGGCCAACAGAGACATGAAAAGATGTTCAACATTACTCATCATCAGGGAAATCCAAATCAAAACTACCATGAGATATCACCTCACACCTGTCAGAATGGCTAAAATCAATAACACAAGAAAAAACAGGTGCTGGAGAGGATGCAGAGAAAGGGGAATCCTCGTACACTCTTGGTGCAAATGCAGACTGGTACAGCTACTGTGGAAAACAGAATAGAAGTTCCGCAAAAAGTTAAAAATAGAACTACACACTGATGCATAGGGGCACTTGTACCCCAATGTTTATAGTAGCACTCTCAACAATAGCCAAATTATGGAAAGAGCCTAAATGTCCATCAACTGATGAATGGATAAAGAAATTGTGGTTTATATACACAATGGAGTATTACGTGGCAATGAGAAAGAATGAAATATGGCCCTCTGTAGCAACATGGATGGAACTGGAGACTGTTATGCTAAGTGAAATAAGCCATACAGAGAAAGACAGATACCATATGGTTTCATTCTTATGTGGATCCTGAGAAACTTAACAGAAACCCATGGGGGAGGGGAAGGAAAAAAAAAAAAAGGAGGTTAGAGTGGGAGAGAGCCAAAGCATAAGAGACTGTTAAAAACTGAGAACAAACTGAGGGTTGATGGGGGGTGGGAGGGAGGAGAGGGTGGGTGATGGGTATTGAGGAGGGCACCTTTTGGGATGAGCACTGGGTGTTGTACGGAAACCAATTTGACAATAAACTTCATATATTGAAAAAAAAAATAGAACTACCCTACAATCCAGCAATTGCACTAGTAGGTATTTATCTAAGAATACAAAAATACTAATTCAAAGGGATACATGCACCCCAGTGTTTATGGCAGCATTATCTACAATAGCCAAATTATGGAAACAGCTCAAGTATCCATCAACTGATGAATGGATAAGGAAGATGTAGTATATGTATATATATACAATTGAATATTATTCAGCAATAAAAAAATGAAATCTTGTCTTTTGCAACAGTATGGCTGGAGCTACAGAGTATTGTGCTAAGCAAAACCAGTCAGAAAGGCAAATGCCATACGATTTCACTCACATGTGGAATTTAAGAAACAAAACAAATGAGGAAAGGAAGAGAGAGAGAGAGAGAGAAGAAAACCAAGGAACAGACTCTTAACTATGAGAACAATCTGACTGTTACCAGAGGGGAGGTGGGTGGAGGGATGAGTGAAGTAGGTGATGGGGATTAAGGAGGGCACTTGTGATGAACACTGGGTGATGTATGGAAGTGTTCAAACACTATATTTTACACCTGCAGCTGATATTATGCTGTATGTTAACTAAGTGGAATTTAAATTAAAACTTTAAAAAAAGAATGTAGGGTAGTCACTATTGTATAACTGGGTTCATTAAATACTTATTTATTTATTATGTACTTTCTATATGCTGGGCACTGTGTGATTCCTATGGATACAAAGAAGGTTGTTCTGAGTTTTTGAAATGTACCTGCCTTGCCTCTTTAACTTTTGGGAGGCTATGATGGAAGAGATACTCCTTTGTGTTACCAGTCTTTGTGGGGTTTTAGAACAAAAAGAGTACTGTGAGTTTGGAAATAAATTTAGAGAGAGGTTACTTACTCTGGTCACAAGTATTCTTTGCTGTAATAAGAAGGAATTGACATTACATAGTGGGGAGGAGTATGGACTTGGGAATCATAGTAGGAGGTTCAAATTTTGATGCTACCACATATGAATTGAAGGACCTTAAGTCAGTAAGTTGACCTGCTAACCCTCAGTTTCTTCATCTGTAAAATGGGAATAACAAGTACATACCTCATGGAGCTATTGGGTGGATTAAATTATCTAAGGTATGCAAAATGCTCAACAGTGTCCTTGATGTGAGCTAAGTGCTCAAAATGTGAGGCATTATTATTATTACTCTTATTATTATTATTATTATTATTATTATTATTTAGAAACATGAAAATATTGTTACTGTCCACATGCATTACAGAAGAGATGGATCATGGATTGTTCTAGAAGATGAGGAAGCAGAAGGGATGGATCAGGGAAATCTTTCTGAGAACAGCTGTGCTTCAGTAGCACCAATCTGATATTGGGCCATTTTGACTCTCAGCATCAGGGATCTAAACAAAAACTGTAAAAGACTTTTAAATACAGAGAACAAACTGAGGGTTGACGGTGGAGGCGGGGGCGGTAGGACGGAGGGGCAGGGAAAATGGGTGATGGGCACTGAGGAGGGCATTTGTTGGGATGAGCACTGGGTGTTGTGCATAAACGATGAATCATGGGAATCACTCCCAAAGCCAAGAGCACACTGTATACACTATACGTTAGCTAATTTGACAATAAAGTATGAAAACATAAATAAACCAAAACCTGTTTAGCCACATTCCATTCTAGCCATCAACTAAGCTGTTGGCCATAGTGAGTGATGCACATCTTGGAGAGCTGGAGACCAGCCCTGAGACTCATGATGTAGTGACCTCATTGCCATCTGGCATCAGTATCAGAGGGATCAATCACCAGGTTTTCCACCACATGTCTGTTTTGTAATTCCTGAGGGTGTCCTGTTTCTTCAGAGAAGGAAGGTCCTTAATTGGAACTGCTCCATCATTCACAGTCCCTCAGGACCCATATTTTGTAATTTCAAGAACCTGCCCATAGAGGATTACGTTTAATCACTCAAGTAGTGTGTAGAAGAGAAGTTGATTCCTAAATCTTAATTATATATACATAATTATTGGACCACTTTCTCAGTAAAACCAGGTAAGTCTAAACAAATCTACATTCCCTTGGTGTTTAAAACTCTTGATTTTTAATGAAGCCTCTCAGGCTTTCAGGTCAATTTAAACAAAGAGAAAAGCATGAAACTTTTAAACAATGATTCCTGGAACTCATGATAATTAATTATCTAATCCCCTCCCCTGCCATTTACCAGTGTGTTCTAAGATAATCAATTGTTAAAAGCTGTCAACCCTGCTCTCTTCTTAGACCAAGATGTTCCAGGTTGGGGGCATATAAATGTCTGGAAAAGATCCCCCCACCCTCATCTGTGCTCTTTGCACCAACCTTCCCTCTCTGGTCCATAAGCGTGGGGTAGGAAGGTTCTGGATGATTACTGACGCTATCCCCGTAGGACAGAGGTAGAGTTTCTTCATCAGTTCAGCCACACCCACACCAGAGCTCTAAGATACCTTCTCAGCAAGTCTTGGCTTTCTCAGTGGTTGCAAGACTGCTTCAGTAGCCCCACACATTTAAAAAAAAAAAATCCCTTGAGCAACTATACACAAAAGCAGAAATGGAGAGGGAAGGTTTCACCACATCCCTCATCAGGGAGGAAATCTCCCTAGAACTCTTCCAGGAGACCTCTCCTTCTGTCTCAGCCACAATGAGATCAATCCCACATACACAGCTTTGGCACTTGACTCATCAATGTAATTTTAACATATTTTATGAAAACTTCAATGTCAAAACATCCTAATTTCTTGACGTCCATTTTTCCTTTGGCCACTGTATTCCCGACCAATCTTATTCTTTATCATGATCCATCTCTGAAATGATGAATAGTGATAACTAAGCCTAACGAACACCTAGTTCTCTCACCCTCTTACTGTCGTCATGACTACAGTCTGATCACGACATCCAATCACTGTGCCTTTGCCTCCTGCTTGTCCTCAGGATTTAACAGTGCCCTGCAATTTTTACTTGTGTCCCTCTCCAGCTGGGAGACACCCTCTGTGTCACTATGAACCCTCCCTCTGTAGCATCCTCAATCCTCTTGTCTCATAGTCTTCCTGTGACATGTGCCCAACATGGATTAATCTGACCATCTGGCCATTCTACTCCCATTTGGACTGATGGAGAACATAACACAAACATGCAGATTGGTGCCACTTCAAAAATATGGTGTCAGTTCTCCACTGCATGGCTTGGCAATTCTCTTAACTAGCAGAAGTCAGCTTTTACTCATATTTTCAGTGGCTATTCAAAATATTTACTTCTCTCCCTAACCCTCAAACATCGTATCTGTTTCCTATCTCTTGGCAGATAGGCTTGCTTCCATTTCACAGAAAAAGTAGGAACGTCTTGTGTACTAAATAGCAATAATTACTCATATGCATAATTAATAAGATAATGTATCCACAAGAGTCTTCGCTTTGTTTATAGGGACTTTTTCTTCTTCTAAGATTTTATTTAAATTCAAGTTAGTTAACAAATAGTGTAGTAGTAGTTTCAGGAGTAGAATTTAGTGATTCATCACTTACATACAACACCCATTGTTCATCCCAACAAGTGTCCTCCTTAATGCCCATCAGTAATCTAGCCCATCTCCCCACCCAACACCCCTCCAGCAACCCTCAGTTTGTTCTCTGTATTTAAGAGTCTCCTACGATTTGCCGCCCTCTCTGTTTTTATCTTTTGTTTTTCCTTCCCTTCCCCTTTGTTCATCTATTTTGTTTCTTAAATTCCATGTATGATTCTTCTAAAAGAAGGTAAAATCAATTATATTTCTATCAGATCTGTGTGTCAGATCTGTCTACCTACCTACCTACCTACCTACCTACCTACCTACCTACCTATCAATCTATCAACATCAGCAATTTACCATGAAATGCATAAAGAATAAGAAAGACTGCTAAATAAATAGACATGTGAATAGATGTGGCAAAGCAAATATTGTTATTAATAGAATCTAGGTGGTGGATATGCAAATGTTCACCGTGAAGATTATTTCAACTTTTCTGTAGGTTTGAAAATTTTCCTTATAAAATGATGGAACCAATTTAGATCTTCAGAAATCAGAGATACCCATTCGAATATTATCCAGGAGATACCAATTATTGAACAGCATATAAAAGCAGATTTTAGGTTACATTTTATCGGGCACAGCACTCCTTTCTGAAGGAGGCTGTCACAGAAATATCTCCTTTGGGGTGCACACAATGGAAGACCAACTTTTATTTGTTACTGGTTAGTATTCTAACAGGAAAGGGAACAGAAGGGTTGCAAATTTTAAATGTTAACACAAGTACCCCTACTGGACAAAACAGTAGGTTCAATATTATTTCAAGGTTTTTAGTCCCCAACTTTATTTAAAATTTTTTTCCTAAATTGCTTTACCGCTTGAAATTCCACTTTCTTTCACATCTGCACCAGTAGGCCTTCCCTTCCTCTTGTCTTCGCAGAATTTTCTTCACCAGGAGCTGCTAATTAGATAGGCCGTATCCTCAAAGTTATGCCCAGGACTCCAGTTTGTTAGCCCTGGATGAAAGAGATCAGGTTTAAGGCAAACGAACTGACAAAAGGAAGAAAGTGGGATTTTTAACAAATGGGATATGGGGCAAATAATGTTCTATCTGCACCCGGAGGAGCAGGTCTGGAAGCAATGAGAGTGCAAAGAGGTTTCTGGGAGAAGGTGGAAGAAGGGACCAGTTTGGAGAAGGTGAAGGCAGACAAATAATGCTGTACCAGACGGGTCTGGAATGATAGCTAAGCCACCTTAAATTATTTGGGGAATAAGAGCACGTATAAATAGTTGGCCTTCATGTTTGCTTTTGTTCTGAGAATCTTTGATTCTGTGAGACACTGTGCTCCATGAGATCAGCCCAGCATTAGCAGTCCTGGGTCACGCTCAGACAAAAAGGAGCAGAGAATGGTCAGGGGGCCACCCAGGCCACAAAAACCTGTCCTTCCCCTCTCACAGGTGAACTTTTTGTGGAACAGAATAATTAGCCATTGGATCAAACTCCTTAATCTGTATCCTTGTGTTTTCTTCTCTCTCATCTTCTATGAATACTCAGGAAAACCTCAGTTTTTATATGGCGAGAGAAGCAGAAATGGCTTAACTTCTCTTGAGCGACGGGTCTAGATATTTGCAGGATGTCCGGGCCCCCTACTGATACTTACAAAAGCTCTAGGCAGTACAGCACAGTGGCCAGGAGCCCAGAGCTGAGAGTCCACCCTCCTGCATTCAAATTCCAGTTCCACCACCTCCTGGCTGGGTGACCTTGGGCGAGTTACTTAACCTCTCTATGCCTCAGTTTCCTCTGCAAAATGGCAATGATGGTAGTGCTTACCTGATTAGGGAGCTTCAAGGTTTTTTTTTTTTTTTTTTTAAAGAAACTAATTTTAATTTTTTTTTTCAACGTTCATTTATTTTTTGGGACAGAGAGAGACAGAGCATGAACGGGGGAGGGGCAGAGAGAGAGGGAGACACAGAATCGGAAACAGGCTCCAGGCTCTGAGCCATCAGCCCAGAGCCTGACGCGGGGCTTGAACTCCCGGACCGCGAGATCGTGACCTGACTGAAGTCGGATGCTTAACCGACTGCGCCACCCAGGCGCCCCATCAAGGTTTAAAAGCACTCAGTCAACAGTTGGCCCGCATATAAAGCTTATCTGCTGTTGTTGTCTTTCTCCCCAGAAAATGTACTTCGAATCCCTGAATCCCCTCATTGTTCCTCCAAGGAAGAACTGTTGGCTTCAGAGTGGGCGTCCTGAGGACTTTTTTATTCCTATTATCTTAATCCTTCTCTTCCTTCTGACCCAGAGAGACAGCAAGCATGGTCGTTAGGGGACTAGACGCTGGAGATACAGTACTTGGATTAAGATCCTCACTTCATCCTCCGCGTGACCAACTGTAGGACAGTTATTTAACCTGCAGTGCCTCAGTTTCCTTATCTGTGAAATGAGGATGGTAACGATGACAATGATAATGCATAAGGATGTACTGAGTGTTCCATGAGATCATCCGCGTCACGCCCTTGGAAGACTCCCGGGCATATTGTTAAGTGCTTATTAAGTGTTAGTCATTATAGTTCTGCATTCTACACCCCACGGGCATGTACAGTGGACCTGCCAAGTGCAAAGCATGGTGAGACACTAGTCACCATTGAAATGATTCCTGTCCTCAAGGAGCTTAAGAGTTTCCAGGTTAAAATCTGTGAGCCCTTGACTCATCTTGTGGAAGCCATTGATTCCAATCTTAGTTGAAGACAGGCCCTCAGGGAGGTCCACTCAGATGACACTTGCAGTGCAGAATGTTTCAGAGAAGACACCCAGCCTTGACTTTTTCCCCTGGTGGGATCCAGGAATCCTGCTGCTCCCTCAGGGGGTTCCAGTTTCTAGCTCTCTGCATCCAGGCCCTCAGCCTCCACCGATCTCCTACTCTGAGTCAGGAGAAGTAACAGAAGCAGGATAGGAGGGGAATTAATAGATGCCCTAGGTTCGAACCTCAGCTCTGCTGCTTCTACCTAACTATTTATTTAACCTCTCTGAGCCTGTTTCCTCATCTGTACAGCAGCACCCACCTCACAAGGCTGTTGTGAGCATTTAAATGTGTAAACGTGCGACAATAACCTAAAAAAAATTTCCAGGCACAGAGTAAGTAGGCCCTATAGAAGAATTTGCTGTTATGGTTTTTATACACTATAAGAGGGTCCACATAGCATGAAATCTACCTGATAAACCTGGAGCATTCCTCCCACAAGTGTGGCCAACGATCATGTTCTTCCAGTCCACCAGTGCCTTTCTCTGACACTGTCTTGGCAAGTTCTGGTCCTAGGAGACAGAAGAGGAGAAACCTAGAGGACCGAGGGGATGAGAGGAGGTAGAAACAAAAGCCATAGTAGCACCATTAGCTAGGAACATTCACTGTCCCTCTGTGGCACCACAGGAGTTAGGGAGACTATTTCTGTATAGAAAGCCTGCCATCGTAGGGGCGCCTGGGTGGCGCAGTCGGTTAAGCGTCCGACATCAGCCAGGTCGTGATCTCACGGTCCGTGAGTTCGAGCCCCGCGTCGGGCTCTGGGCTGATGGCTCAGAGCCTGGAGCCTGTTTCCGATTCTGTGTCTCCCTCTCTCTCTGCCCCTCCCCCGTTCATGCTCTGTCTCTCTCTGTCCCAAAAATAAATAAACGTTGAAAAAAAAAAAAAAAAAAAAAGAAAGCCTGCCATTGTTTATACAACAGCAGAGCTGTGTGACCATGTGCGCACTTCAGCATTCCTTCCTCACCGTCCCCATGCATGCTCCTTCTCTCTTTTCTGTCTGCAGGAAGCCAATGGGAACAGGGCCCTTTTCTGGAGGCTTTCAAGAGAACCCAGCTCAGGTTTGAGGCTCAAGTCCCAGGTGCTCTGGGAAGGAGGCTGCCAAGGTAACATGGTAATTTCCACAGTTCCACCACTAGAGGGCAGAGCGCCACCACAGGAAATCTAAAGTCAGCAACCAGTAAGTCCCCCTCCAAGTGTGCTGGGGAGAATCCTCCAGAATGCTTGGCTGCAGCTCTTCGCAATTCAGTTTCCCTGGGGTTTGGCCCAGGATCTTGGCGATCACTCTATGACACAGACATTCCACCCACGCAGGCCCCTCAGGCGGGAGAATGTCACTCCCTGGTCCCCTGGATAATGAGCATGAAAGGAATCGAAGGTAAGTCAGGACAGGGGCTAGTTTGCTCCTCTCTGTTGCTGCTGCATCTCATATCTTACACCCCTGAAAGCCTTGGCTCCAGTTGAGGGCCCTCATCGGGGCAGATTTCGTGGTCATACATTTGGGCAGCCCCTTGTTATCTGGCATAAAGTGGCCTAATTCCTAAAATAGCGCCCCATGTCCCTGACCCTCCTCACCTTACCTTTTAGGGCATGTTCGTCATGAAAACAAAGGTCAGGGTGGGGCTTGGGGTGGAAGGTGACCAGTGTCTCTGTAGGGATTTAATAGATGGGGTTATCCATGGCCGCGCAGAAAAGGCCCAGAGTGGTCCCACGTGTGACACAACTTTCCGGTTTCCCCATCACCTCTGGCACAGGTGGTATAAGACAAGCATCACCCCAGGCAGGCACAGCGCGTCTTGGGTCAGGAAGCAAGGAACTGGGTTCCAGCCCCAGCTTCCCCTTGCCCTTCTGCTTTTTCTGCGGAAATTACTAAGCTGCTCTGGGTTTTCCTTCCTCACTGTTTGAAAATGACTCTTCCTCTTGAAGGGCAGCACTGCTGAAGAGGGGAGTGTTTGTTTTGTTTTGTTTAATGTGTATTTATTTTGGGGGAGAGAGCACGAGCAGGGGAGGGGCAGAAAGAGAGGGGAGCAGGGAACCCAAAGCAGGCTCTGCGCTGACAGCTGAGAGCCCGATGCAGGGTTAGGACTCGTGAACCATGAGATCATGACCTGAGCCGAAGTCAGACTCTAGCAATTGACCCACCCAGGTGCCCCTGGTTTTGTTTTTGTTTTTGTTTTTGTTTTTTTTAATGTGGGATTTGTCTATCCCATTTCTAAGTGATTCCTGCTCAAGCCTAAGGAAGGTATGAACCGAAGAGGGAAGAACCAAGATTGGCTGAATAGAGGTTATCTGCCAAGGTCCCGGCAAGAGTGTGAAATGTCAGATTAGGTTGATTTGCTCTCTTGTCTCACAGGCACACATGCGTATGCACGCGCGCACACACACACACACACACACACATGCGCGCGCGCTTCCTGTCTCCAGAGTATAATTAGTTTCTTCTGACACAGGCACATCTGGGATATTGCTTACTGCTCTGCAAATACCTCATGTTTAGTATGTTATTCACCTGCTAAGCAGCTCCTCTTGTGATCATCGCCTTTGGCAACATTTCATGGCAAAATCCCTGGCAGACAGTCTGGAGAGCAGTGCTTTAGCCGTATTCACACCCACCTCACCCTCAACACGCTTCTGGGACGTTTTTATCCCAGTACATCTCAGACAAGTCACTTACCTCTCTGATTGTCATGGTGTTTACAGTATTTTTAAATTGGAAGTCAGAAGAGTGTTCTGTTCTGCTCCCTTGCTTCTCTCAGTGCTCCCTTCTCTCTCCTTCCCCCACGTCCCTCACTGTAGGATTCTGCACTCCAGCCATTCCCAACTACTTGTCTTCCCCGAGGCGGCCGTTCTTTCCTGCTCTGCATACACACAGTGCTCTCCGCTTTGAATCCCCCTTTTTAAAGCGTCTGTTTTCCTTTATCTGCTATCGGCCCTTCCGGTCTCAGCTTTGACATCATCCTCTCCAGGAAGAACCCCCTGCTGTCTCCACACCACCACCTCGCCTGGGGCTGATGTCCCTGCTCTGTGCCCCCATAGCACCTGCACACCCGCCACAATACATTGCCCTCGTCTCACCAGTTTGCCTTCCCTCTGGGCCATCCGCTTATCTTTGCCCAGCCAATGCCAAGCACGGCACTCTGGTCTTCATCATACTGCCTCTCCTGCTGGGTTCAGTGTTTCGTATGGATGTACATGCTCCTCACCCAGACCCTGCTTTGGGTGTTAAGTAGAAAGTCATGGCTATACTCTTAGATATTCCCACCGCTGTGGCAGAACTGTACTCCTGAGAAACCGAAGCTTTTGGTTTCCGTCCCAGAGGCTGGAGTTGTTTGTATATTTTTTTAATATGAAACTTATTGTCAAATTGGTTTCCATACAACACCCAGGGCTCATCCCAACAGGTGCCCTCCTCCGTGCCCATCACCTACTTTCCCCTCCCTCCCCTATCAACCCTCAGTTTATTCTCAGTTTTTCAAAATTTTTTAAATGTTTTTATTTATTTTTGAGACAGAGAGAGACAGAACATGAGCAGGGGAGGGGCAGAGAGAGAGGGAGACACAGAATCCGAAGCAGGCTCCAGGCTCTGAGCTCTCAGCACAGAACCTGACGTGGGGCTCGAACTCACCGACCGTAAGATCATGACCTGAGCTGAAGTTGGACGCTGAACAGACTGAGCCACCCAGGCGCCCCTATTCTCAGTTTTTAAGAGTCTCTTATGGTTTGCTTCCTTCTCTCTCTGTAACTTCTATTTTTTTGTCTTCTGTTGAGTTTCTCAGGATCCACATAAGAGTGAAAACATATGGTATCCTTCTCTGTATGACTTATTTCACTTAGCATAACACTCTGGAGGTATTTGTGAATGGTTTCTGTTGAGCACTGGGACCTTCCCACAGAAGGGAAGACCACACCCACCTCATGAAGTTGACAGTGCGCAAGGAGCTTCCATGTACCCCTTACTACCCCAAACTCACCTTAGATACGGTTGTCTTCTTTGATAGATTAGGAAGCCGAAGCCCTGAGACGAACTGACTCGGGGTTCCAGAGGCAGGAAGTAGAGAAGCTGAGGCTGGAAGTCAGGTGGCATGCGTTCCTGGACTCCAAGCTGGAGAAAACAGGGCTTTCTAATTCTCCCCCCCACACCCCTCTCTGCCAGGCCTGCAGGAGCCCCAGGGAGAGCCACAAAGTCAGGCTCCCGAAGCAGACCGCTGTGCAAGGGCCTGCCCTCTGTGGTCTCAGGGAAGAACACCGCGTACTCTGCCCTCTCCATCTCAGCAGTGCATTGATCCCGTACTTGGAAAAATCAATGTTGGCCAGGACAGCAGAACGATTGCTCAGACACATTTGTCATTGGAGGTGCCTTCAAACACAGCAGCAGCCTTCAGCCTCCGCACCCCCAGCACAGCCACCTCTTGGGCCACAGTCCCAGCTACAGGCAGCACAGCCTGCAGGGAGTCTGAACCGGGGAATGTCCGGGTCAGGGGATCCAGCTCCGTGCTGCACGGGTGAGGCATCTGAGGCCAGGAGGTGAGCGACCTGCTCAAGGTTACACAGCTAGGAAGTGACAGGGCCAGGATAAGAATTTAGCTCTCCAGATGACATTCGTATGCCCTCAAGCCTGGATCACATGAGGCGCTATGATGGGTGTCAGGAGGCCTCACTTTGTTCCCCACAGAGTGTCACCTGCCCCTGCCTCCTGTTGCCCAGTATGCCTCTGTCAGGAATCAGTACCTTCGTGGAGGGGACACAGAGTCGTGGTTAAGGACACAGGCTTGGGTGGGGCACCTGAGTGGCTCAGTCGGTCAAGCATCTGACTTTGGCTCAGGTCGTGATCTGACAGTTCATGAGTTTGAGCCCTGCGTGGGGCTCTGTGCTGACAGCTCAGAGCCTGGAGCCTGCTTCGGATTCTGGGGCTCCCTCTCTCTCTGCCCCTCCCCAGCTTGCACTCTGTCTCTGTCTCTCTCTCTCTCAAAAATAAAAGAACACAGGCTTAGGATCAGATGGACTCAAGGTTGTGACCTATTCCTAGCAGAAGATTATTTAACTTAACCTGTAGTTTCCGTATCTGTAAAAATCATGTCTTATTCCAAGACTGTTTTCCTTCCACGTCTTAGCATCGAAAATCATTAAAACCGCCTGATGAGATTGGTTCTGTTGCCTGTGGTACTTCAGGCACAGAGAGATTCAACAGTGTGCCCAAAGCCACACACCTAGGAAGCAGGGGATTCAGCAGGGGTCTGCAGTAACTGGTGCACTCACGCCACACGCCCAGCTCCCACCCCCTGCACACCGGCCCCACCTGATCTGGCAAGCACAGCACCTGCATGTGGATGACAGCACCCCTCTGTCGTGTCTACTCAGCTGCATGCCAGCCATTTGGCCAGTTTGTCCCTTCATTGGCCAGTAGGTACAGAGAAGGAAAGCCGTTAGTCGATTTGGCTTCTTTGGGGTGGCACAGGCTGTGTTGCTGGGTTCCTCCCTAAATGCACGTTTCTGAGACATTTTTTTTTATCACCAGAGCCTGGCTTGCTTTGGGCTGGCTTCTTTCTGAAGCTGAGGGATACGGTGACATTTGGGCATATCCAGGAAAGGCCTGAGAAGCAGATGGCTGCTTCCGACCCCAACTTGGTTCCACAGTGAGAATGGCCCAGGCAGGATACTCTCAGACATTTCTCCACTCAGCATCTTAATTATTCATCATGTCCTTAAATACTCTTCTGTGACGAAATGCTAAGCGACACATTAAATATTCATCATGATGCACCTAGCGCAGGGCCAAGGGTAGAATTAAGCGGAACAAATGTGATTTCTGATTACATCTCTTTAATTCTAGGCGCTGAACACCCCCAGGCTGCTAGGACTCCGTCCCATTCTGAAAGAAAGCCAGGAAAGTAGATTCCACAACATCCCTTTATGTGCTGCCAAACTGTCTTTAGAATCTTGGCAAGAAGTTCTTTCCTTTTTCTTTCTTTCTTTTTTTTTTTAACTTTTAAAAACTGAGGTATAACATATGCATGTATGTATGCACCCACACAACCACCACCCAGATCAAGATATAGAACATTTCTAGCAGCCCAGAAGTCTCCCTCATGCTTCTTCCCAGTCAATACCACCCCCCCCAACACACATAAGAATACGCTGTTTTGACAAGAAATTATTTTTATATTTAAGTCTACTTTAGACCCTTCCTTCTGTCATTTCTGTTCACTTCCTCGCATTTTTAATTGGAAGGCAAAGACCAAATAGCTATCTATCACCCATTGATTCGAAGTGCCCGGTGGGTAGAAGCATAGATAAGAGGAAGCTCTTGGGCCAGTCCAGGGAGATGATGCTGGCTTGATTTGGAACAGGGAGCAGGAGGAGGGAAGATGGAAGAGGAGACAGACTTGTGGGATGTATTTGGGATGTGACGGGGAAAGAGTGAAATCAGGCATGATGAGGTGTTGACTTGAGTTCCTTGTTGGAGGTCGCCACCATTTGTTGAAGTAGGGAAGATGACAAAGGAGTAGATTTGGGGACAAGGGAAGGTCAAGAGCTCTGTTTGAACTTGTCACCTTGAGATACCTGCTAGACAGAGTCCAAGCCATCCGGAGCTTGGGGAAGATGTCAGGCTTGGAGAGAGAGGTGGATTTGGGAATCATTGGCCCATAGATGGATTTCAAAGCCTGAGGATGTCATGAAATTACTCAGGGTAAACAGAGCAAAGGACAGGACCCAAGACAGAGCCCTGGAATTGTTCTAGCTGATGCCAATACTTGCCTTAAATAAATTCTAACGTTAGAGAGGGGAAAATAAGCATTGTCTAATATGTAATTCAGTCTGAAGATTCAACAAATTTGCTTTCAAGCTGGAAAAAATGTTTTGAGTGTTCTGCAGCCTTATGATGATGCAAGGGAATTCTGATGATGAATTTTGGTCAGATCAGTCATCCCTTTCGGGTCCCAATGGTCCCTGGCCCAGTGAACACAGACCTCTAGATGATCTCACAGGGGCTTTTTTATTATTTCAAAAAGCTTGGTTGAAATGGTTATGTTTGCCTACCATAAAGATCTATAAGCTAACCACAACGTCAGGTTTTTCTGCTTTGACTAGAATTGTATCGACTGGCAACACTAGATGTCTTGTGGTGACCAGAAGTGACCAGAAGTTTGACAGTAACACGTCTTTGGTTATTTTTTTTTAACCGAGAAAAGGTACAAGTGCCTAATCGATGCACTTGCATTGATTTCAAATGCAAAAAATGCATTATTTCAAAGACTCAGCTTATTAATCTGTAAATATGACAATAATGATAGCTCCTACCTCTGTATTCTGTAAAATTAAATGTTATGCTATGAAATTAAATGAGATAATGTACTCGAAGGGCACATGGTTAAGTGCTCAATACATGGCAGTGGTGATTGTTATTCTTGTGACTATTCTTGTTATGACACAGACTCCAAAAGGAACAAATAATAAAGGCTGTCCTCTGTATGAACAGTGTGGGGGCCACACTACCATTCTGTTTTATGACACATCCTTTCAGGCCAATCATTGTAATCCATTGCACGGAGTTAGGGGCACTTGTTACTAGTTCACATATTTGTTTATGTCTGATGGTATGGCCCCATCTCTACTCAGAGAATCTTCCTTCAGAAAAACTGGCCAAATACCATGACTGCCTCTCAGCGTGGCCCCCCCCCCACTATAGGAATAAATCAATAGCTGTCATAAGGAAAAAGATAATACAGTCTTTCCCTAGTAGATGCAGATGGTTAGTCAGAGACAGCAGTAAGCTAGTCATCTGGCCCCTTGAAGTAATCTCAGCTGATGGGTTATTTTGTTTGCCAATAATGTTGCTTTTGATACTCAAAAATAACAACACTAACAATAATACAGAATGGGGCCTTTTCTACTTCTGTTGTCAGAGCCATGCATCAAACTCTCTGCACAGATGGAAACATCACCCACAAAGTCTGAGAAATGGTGTGGCAGGGTTCAATTATGAAGCAGCAAGAAGAGGGGTGAGTGTGTCCAGCCCCAGGGTGACAGGAATGGCACTTTAACAAGAATATCTGATTAATGTTTTAAAGTGTTTGAGGCGCTTCCATATAAATCATCCCATTCAATCTTCAAAATGGCCTTCCCAGGTTGGTAGTATTACACTCATTTCAGAGGTAAGGATTCAGATTCTCAGAGAAATTATGAAACTTGTTCAAATGCTGGAGGCAGGACTCAAACCTCTGTCCCCAGCCACTGCCCTCCACGGAAGTTCTCAATGGTCCAGCAGCCTGTGGATCCACCAGGCTCCAGCAGGAATGGATCCGTGTGGTCTGCATCTACCGTGGTCAGAGCAGGGCTTCCATAATCAGAACAGAGGCATGACTCCCTGGTAATCATTGAAGCCGCGTTTTCAATGCTTTTAATGACTTGTCTTATAAATAAAAGCATTCAAACAGCTGGTTATTTCACTCTAACTGAAATCAACTACCTAGATACCCTTAGATATAGATATGGATATATCTATAGATATAGATAGATATAGATATATATATCTAGATAGATATATATCTAGATATATCTAGATATATCTAGATATATCTAGATATATATCTATATAGATCTATCTAGATCTATATAGATATATATACATAGATATATATATCTAGATAGATCTATATAGATGTAGATGTAGATATAGATATAGATATAGATATAGATATAGATATAGATATAGATATAGATTTGTTCTGTTTTCTTCAAAGTATTTTTGTTTTTACAACTACAACAATTCTGTCTCATTTTTATTTTGGGAAAAATGTAAGTGGAAAATGATGTCTGTTCACAGAGTTTGATTTGAACTATTGAATAGCCACATGAGCCATGGCAATTCACCCAACTCTCTAGACCATTAGAATCCAGACGAACCTTTGGAAATGTTCTAGACCTGCATTGTCCAATACGGTAGTCAACAGTCATGAGTCTATTGAGGAACTGAAACGTGACTCATATGACTCAGAAACTGACTTTTCAGTCTTAATTAATTTAAATTGAAATAGCCACATGTGGCTAGTGGCTATCGTATTGGAGAAAGCAATTGTAGGCTTATATCCTCACCTCTAAAATGACAGTGTTTGTGCTTGAATCAATCCCGCTAAGATTCCTACCATGACACTAGCATAGTGTTACATATTAGGCACTCCATAAATATTTCTGACAGAGATATTTGTAGAATGAAAGACCAACCAAGTGGACAAATAAATCACTGAATCTTAAGGGAACATTATAAATGGAATTACTTTAGGATGACCTGGAAAATCTAGAGTTTTGGGGGGTGAAGAGTAACATTGGCATTGGCTGCGGCTGGGAGGGAAGCCTTGGCAGCTGTTCACATGGGAACAGAACCAGATACAATCCAGGTCACTCTTGCCTTTCCACTTCCTCCATACCCGGAAAAGCAGTTTCCTCCTTGGGGGTATTTTCATAGCCCAAGTCTCCTGGTGAGACGGAGTCTCAGTGCTGGAACTACGGGCTTGGAAGAATGTCAGGAAAGAGGGGACAATTGTCGGGAAACCCCAGGGATAGCTGCCAAGACTTACCTTCCAACTCACGGGAAAGACTTCCTTCAGACACAGCTTAAAATAACCACTGCCCCAAAAGTGCCGGTCAGAATACGTGGGTGAGTTCCAAGTATCCCAAGTATCCATCTCGGCTTTGAGTCTCCCCTCCCCGTTTCTGTTCTGAGGAGTTTCTCCCTACTCTGAGGCGCGCTTCCTCTTCTCCACATGCAGTATGGCGAGTGCCTGAGAAGTTTTCAGGAGATTGCATGTTCCCTGTTGCTGGAAGACCCATCTCATGTCCAGAACACGGGTGTGGTGTGGGGTAAGAGCGGGGGCATCGCGTGGCACCCCAGCTCTTCCGGGAAGGGCACTGCACCTGCCGCTCTCACAGAGCCCCGCTCCAAGCCCGTGCTTGCCCGCTTAGCCAGGATCTTGCTTTCTCTTCTTTTTTAGCTAACTATATGTTTCTCTGATTTATAAACTTTTTGCTTTTATTTTGGGGGAGCATTTTTTTTAAGTTTACTTATTTATTTTGAGAGAGAGAGAGAGAGAGAGGGAGAGAGAGCATGAATGAGCATGAGTGGGGGAGTGGCAGAGAGAGGGGGAGAGAGAGAATTCCAAGTAGACTCTGTGCTGTCAGAACAGAGCCTGACACGGAGCTTGAAATCACAAACCAGGAGATCATGACCCGAGCCAAAATCAAGAGTCAGATGCTCAACCGACTGAGCCACCCAGGTGCCCCGAGAAATTGTTTTGTTGTGGCAAAATATACATAAAACTTCCCATTTTAATGATTTTCAAGCGTATAATTCAGCGGTATTAAGTACAACATTCACATTGTTGTGCAACCGTCACCATTGCCCTCCTCTAAAACTTCTTTGTCATTCCAAACTGAAACTCCGCATCACTGAACAGCTCCCCATGCCCTGCCCTCCAGCCCCTGGTAACGACCATTCTGCTTCCTGTCTCTGCGAATTTAACTACCCTAGGTACCTCATATAACTGGAGTCACATGGTAGGTCATTTCGTAGCAAGCTTTTTTCACTCAACCTAATGTCGTCAGGGTTCATCTATGTGG
Organism: Felis catus; assembly: GCF_018350175.1. NCBI lineage: Eukaryota > Metazoa > Chordata > Mammalia > Carnivora > Felidae > Felis > Felis catus. Next base: position 94,467,257 of record NC_058375.1, on the reverse strand, counting down.
GAGCATGTGTCAGAATTTCCTTTTGTTTGAAGGCTGAATAGTATTCCGTTGTACGCACATCCCATGTTTTGTTTATCCACGGTTGTGTTTTTCCATTTGGGGGCTGTTGTGAGTAGTGCTGTTGTGAACATGGGTGCACAAGTATCCGTCCGGGACCCTGCTTTCAATTCTTTTGGGTGTATGCCTGGAAGTGGGATTTCCGGATCACATGCTATTTTCTATGTTTAACCTTTTGAGGAGCCTGCTTTTATTTTTCAGCCATCCTAAACTCTCTTTTTCTTGTATCTTTTAGCTCTTGAATTTTATTCCTAATCGTTCAGTCTTCCCTGTGTGTGTCTTGAGCTTTTCATATGCTGAGTTTTTAGCTTCTCATTGAAATCTTCATCTCTTATTTGTTTTTACTTTGCAAGAATCTCAGCTTTTAGTCTTTTATCTTTTATTTTGAACCTTGTCTATCTCATCCAGTCTAACGTGTGTTTCTTTCATCTGTAAGCTTTTTGCTTTATTTTAGTTTAAAGCCATCTCCACCTAATCCTTTTTACTCCTATAATTTAATCTGTTTTACCTAGGGGTTCATATGGCTGACCTCATATATCTATGCTGTGCTCATCACAACTTGATCATATTTCTGATAGTTGTCCATGCTTTTCTTCTCGGATGCTGTGTAAGGGGTGTTGGGAAGGGTGCAGGGGAGGCAAATGAGGTTGAGGTCTGTCATGGGTCAGGTTCCCTGGGAAACAGACTCTGAGGCAGAGATTTGCATTCAGGGGGGTTATGGGGGAGGGCAGTCAGAGCAGGATAGGGGAGAGAAAGAGAAGTTGAACTAGAATGCAGTTGAGTCTGAGGACTGAGCCTTCATTCACTAGAACTCCGTGTGTACCTGGAGGTGAAATCTTGGACAGGAAGTTTCTTCTCATGAGGGAAATGCTGGGAGTGGGGGGGACTTGGTTTGTACTGTCAACAGGTGAAGATCCTGGGGTGGGGTGGGGTGGGATGGGGGATCTGAGTGCGTACTACAGCATCCATCCAGGTTCCCATATCCTAGGGGGGTAGCCCCCACCAGTCCAGTCCACTGTTGGCCAGCCAACTTGTCAGTGTATGAAAATTATCTGGAGAGAAAACTTGCGAAGCCCCCTCCCCACCAAGTGTATGTAATTTGAGAAAGCAATCTGATCATTCTGACACGTTTACGTTGTCCCTCCAAAGTGGAGAACCATAGGCCTAGGCCAAAATACCAGCACCTCAACTTCTCTTATAAATGGCTTTTATCAGGGGCGCCTGGGTGGCTCGGTCGGTTGAGCGTCCGACTTCGGCTCAGGTCACGATCTCACAGTCCATGAGTTTGAGCCCCGCGTCAGGCTCTGGGCTGATGGCTCGGAGCCTGGAGCCTGTTTCCGATTCTGTGTCTCCCTCTCTCTCTGCCCCTCCCCCGCTCATGCTCTGTCTCTCTCTGTCTCAAAAATAAATAAATGTTAAAAAAAAATTTTTTTAAATAAAAAAAAAATAAATGGCTTTTATCCGGCTTATGTTGGATCCATTGATATGTCCCCTCAAAAATGTGTTGTCTTCCCTTAATAAGTCCTATGTAGGGGTGGATTCAGGTTTGGTAAAGCCTAAAGATTTTATAATTTGGGGGACCCCTTTCAGAAAAATAATAAAAAATTATTAACGTAAAATTAGCAGGCATTTCCCAGGACCTTGGAAGGGTCCTATGTAAGTGAGAGGCCCCACAGCTAAATTTTATAACTTCATTGTAAATCCTCCTCTGGTCTGAGACCATTACTGCTCAACCTGACTGAGGGACTGCCCTCATAGTTTTAGGGAGAGACACTTCCCAGCTATTGAATTACCTTCTCACTCTAGGAAGTTCCCGAGGAATTTCTCCTTGGCTGCGTCCCCAGAAAGTCTTACCTTGACTCAGGGGACCATGTTGGCACCCTGAGGATACCCCATTTCCAGGAACTGGTTGGAAAGACTCTACCTTAGACCAAAGGAATAGGGCCAGGCAGATGTGGGCTATGATTGTTTACTGGGAGAAAGAGGTAAATCATATAATAATAAATTGATAATGATAATAACAGGTAACAATTACTAGAAATTCAGCGTGTACCCGTCCTAGTTCTAGATGCTTTATGTGAATAATCACATTTAATCTTCATAAGAAAACTAGTTAACATATATCCTTTCTATTGCCATTTTACAGATGAGGGAATTGAGGTTTACAGAGTTTTAGGAACATGCCCAGAGACACAGCTAAGAGGCAGTGTGGCCAGAATGTCAACCTCTGGCTCTGACTGCTAAGTATTTGCCCTGTGGACACCCCCATCCCTGTGCTGCACTACTTTATAGGAAGGCTAGGGTGGTGGCAGCGGTGGTGGTAATGTATGTGTGTGTTGCTCCTTATGAACTAAAAGTCCTCATTTGCAACATGGCCAATTGAGGTCCTCTGGGAAGCCCTCTGGTATATTAGGTTTTCTGAGGGCTTTAAAGTCCTTTGCTGAAGGATTTTAAATGCTTGAGTCAAGTAGAGCAATTGGAACCACTCAAGGGATACTGAAAAGGGCAGATGCTGTATTTTTAGTGTATGGACTCCCCCAGTGGATCCAGAGTGTAGTCTAAAGCATGCTTTCGAAGGTCAACCCCTTGTTGCCCACAAAATAACATGCCTGTACGAACCTTTCATCTTAGAACACTCTTTTTTTCATGGGTGTAGGCCATTTAATTTTTGTGACTGTCAAGCAAAAAGGGGGGGGGGAGATTTTGATAGGAGTGATCATGGATGAGCCACCCTTATCTCAGTCAAGCTGTGCTCCGCAGCATGGTGAACAGAATTCCTTTCATCTGGCCTTGATTCGTGTCCCTGGGAAGATACAGATCCTCTGTCTTCCTGTTGATACTGCCCCGTCTACTCAAACAGACTTCTACTGATGATAATACTTAATTTATTCCCCAGCTCAAATAGCATCTCAAGAGACCTAAACACCAGGATCGGCAGTGATTCCAGAAAGTCCATATTTCAAGTTTTTAGAGAATGAATGGATCCCCACGGACAGTTCTTTCAAAGATAGATTTATTAACCTAAAACAAACAAACAAAAATCCTTGCCAAACTTACTTTCCTTTAAAGACAGCAGTACTAAATGGTAGATCCTGGAATAAATCTCAGGGGAACTTAAATTTCTATCAATAGTGTATATTGTGATTAAGCCTTTTTTTTTTTTTTTTTTTGCTCTGGTCTGAGTAAAAAGTATACATGTTACCCCTCACTTATCTTTACATAGCTTCCCTTGTTGCCCCTCTGTACTTATGATTATGCTGGGGAGGTCAGGGGACTGGCAATAAATGCACCAGGTGTTTTTTTCTAGCTCCATTTGAGCTATTACTGTCAAAGAATCTTTTAAAACTTGGATGCCTCAGAGGAGAGGTTTCTTCTCTGATCTGCTCTGAATGGGTTGCCATTACCTTAAAATTATTTTATTCACACTGTGTTCTAGCAAATATAGTACTTGCCCTCCTGGTGCCTTGCTTGACAGGGAAAAAAATATGTAAAGCAGAAATCTCAAAAGGCCATCCAGGAATTTTTCAAATGAATTTATCTTAGACTTCTCTTTGCCAAAAAAAAAAAAAAACCCACAAAAAACAAAAACAAAAAGAAAAAACTCAAAGCCACAGAAGAGCATCTAAGTGTGCCTTTTATATCTTCCTTGGACAGGAATTGGTTATGAGAAAAGTTACATGATCTTGACATTGACCCCTGGTTATTGATGCTTTTGCAAAACAAGCCTTTCACTTCTCTAAGAGTTGGAGGAGTTAGAATGTGATTTTGATAGATCTAATAGCATCATCCAAATGGAGTCAGATAAACTGAAATGCATTTTGGACTTTTAAAATATTGCATACCAGCGATTTGATAACACTGGCATGATACCCACAGATCCCTATTACAACAAAGAAAATAGAAAGATAATGCTTTCTTATATATGTTACAATGTCAAAAAGATGCCCAACATCACTAGTTTCTAGGGAAATGCAAATCAAAATCATATCACCTCATACCTATTAGGATGACTGCTATCAAAATGAAAGGAAGGAAGGAAGGAAGGAAGGAAGGAAGGAAGGAAGGAAGGAAGGAACAGAGGGAGGGAGGAAGGGAGGGAGGAAAGAAGGAAGGACAGAAGGAAGGAAGGACGGAAGGAACAGAGGGAGGGAGGGAGGGAGGAAGGGAAGAAGGGAGGAACATAGAAAGGGAGGGAAGAAGGACGAACAAATGTTGGTGAGGATTTGAAGAAATTCAAGCCCTGTGCTATGTTGGTGGGGTAATCAGAATTACCATATGATCTAGAAATTCCACTTCTGGGCGTATATTCTAGAAAAATCGAAAGCAGAGCCTGCAAGTTACTGGTACGCCATGTTCATAACAACATTAATCACAATAAGCTGAAACACAGAAGCAACCCATGTGTCCATCAAAGGATGAGTGGAAAAACAAAATGTGGTATACATAGATGAGGGAATATTACTCAGTCTTAAAAATTCTGACACATGCTACAATATGTATGAATCTTGAGGACATTATGCCAAGTGAAATAAGGCAGTCTCAAAAGGACAAACACTCTGTGCTACCACTTGTACGGGGCACCAGGTGATCAGATTCATAGAGACAAAAAGTAGAGTAGCAGTTGCTAGGGGCTGGGGGGAGCAGGGAATGGGAAGTTATTATTTAAGGGTATAGATTTCAGGTTTGCAAGATAAAAAGAGTTCTGGAGATGGAGAGTGGTGATGTTTGCACAACAGTGTGAATGTACTTAACACTACTGAAACCAACACTTGAAAATGGCGAAGGTGGTACATTTTATATTATGCAGATTTTTACCACAATGAAGACATTTTAAATGGCATTAATATCATGAATTAGGCATACCTTTTATAGATGATGATCTCGGACATCTAATTAAAGGCTAAAAGAAGGTCACCTGTGCTACAACCAAAGTCACTGGTTTGTGCAGCAATCCTCGGGCATTTAGCTGCGACTGCTTAACAAATTAATTCTTCAGCTCCCAAGGCACATATGTTTTACAGGAGTCCCCCCCCCCTGCCTGCGGTTTTGCTTTCCACAGTTTCAGCTACCTGCGGTGAACTACAGTCAGGAAGCACATCCTCCTTCTCTGACTACACATCAGAGGGCCAGTAGTAGCTTAACATCACATCACAACACCTACGTCATCTACCTCACTTCATCTCATCATGCAGGCATTTTCCATCTCACATCATCACGAGAAGAAGGGTGAGTACAGGACAATAAGATACTTTTAGAAAGAGAGAGAGAGAGACCACATTCACACAACTTTTATTACAGTATATTGTTATAATTGTTCCATTTTCTTGTGGGTAATTTCTTACTGTGCCTAATTTATACATTAAACTTTATCACAGGTACGTAAATATAAGAAAAAACACAGTGTATGTAGAGTTTGGTACCACCTGCAGGTTCAGGCACCCACTGGGGGTCTTGGGACATATGCCCGCGGGTAAGGGAGGACCACTGTAATCAGTTTTTCTTGAAGGACACATCAAGAAGGGTACACTGAGTGAAGTTAAAGGTTCTCTGAATGTCCTGTTGAGAATTGTTAAGGCTAGGGCCAGAGTTTCACCTGCTTTATTTTTCTTCCTCTCTGCTAAATTTATCATGGCCATGCTCAATGGCACCGAGTCCATGATCATTCAGTTGGCAACTCATTGGGACCCCAGATGGCTTCTTGTTAACATGGGGGCGTTGTGGCCATCCCTACAGATGTTCCCTTGGCTCATCTTCTAGCTAACTTAGAGCAGACTTCTCTTCAGACACACATCTAGGAAGGCTATTCGCTTTCATGACAAGATGCCAATCTTGCCTCCATATGGTTTATTGTCTAACTGGGCCAGAAAAATGCTTCTTAGAGAAGGTGACATTTAAGCTGAATCTTTAAGGAAAGAGCAGACGTTTGTCAAGCAAACCAAGAAAAGGGGGCACTTCAGTCAAAGGAAGAAGCTGTCACGAGACATTGATTGAAAGTGCTTGGAACCTTTAAAACGAGCAAGTGATCTGCTGTGGTTAAACCCCAAAAGAGGTGTGTTTAACCAGTTCAGGTTTAGCCTGTTTAGAAGTTCTTCAGCACACCATCCCACAGAGCCTTGCTCTGCTTCATTTCTTGACTGTCTCTTACATCCCTCTCAGTCCCACAGGGAGAGAGCAGCAGAGATAGGGGCAAAGAGAAGACAAAGAGAAAGGGAGAGAGAGAAGCAGAGGAGGAGAAAGAGAGACAATGTATACAGATGTATGGTGGCTGGAATGTTTGTAAAGAGAAATGGCATGGTCTTCATGTGGTATCTAGAGAAAGGGGGCCCTAATCCACCAGGACCGTCCATGAACATGGACAACAGTCAATGTAGAGAGACTTCTTCTTCATTTAAATTTTGGATGGGCCCCAAAGGCCTCCTGGTCCACTGCCTCCTTACTCAAGTATGAAGCCACCCAGGGACTGGGTGAAGTATAACTCAGAGGGCTTGGCTCAGGGAAGTAGGTAGGAACAGGTGTGGCATGACTTTCTCAACCCTGAAATGCTCCCCTTCCCAAAAATTATCTCTCCCCAGCCTGCCAGCACATATAGCATTTTTTCATGTTATGTCATTTATTTTCGACCATTACCAAGTGGTATAATTCTCTCCGTTTCACTGCTGAGGTTTAGACCAAGAAAGGTAAGGAATATCCCCAGTGTTGCAAGCTAGTATATCATAAGGTTAGGATGAACTACCAATAACAAACACCTGAAATATGGAAGCTTAAAGGAGATAGAAGTCCAAACGCAGCTAATTCAGGGCTGACATGACCATTACATGGTCACCATAGGCCTAGGACTTTTTAGGCTCTCTGCTCCATCATCCCTGGTATGTGGTGCAAGATGGCTGCTGGAGTTCCAGATATCACACCTACACTCCAAAGAGCAGGAAGGAGTAAGAAGGGACAACTATTTCTAACTATTTCTAACTCTGCACATTTTCACCTAGCTATCATTGGCTAAAAGTTAGTCACATGATCACACAGTCTTTTAGATAATAATGTGTCCATCCAAAAGTCAAGTTCTGTTATTTCTAAATATAAGGAGAGTGGATATCCAGAAGACAGCTAGCACTCTGTTACAGCTGGAAAGAGACTAGACAGATGTAGATCAATTTAATTCCACATTCCATCTATTTGCCATCACTCTCCTACTTTTCACTGTAGGATGAAAGAATGGCATTAGCCAAAGACCAAAGGTGTGAGATTCCAGGGCCGTTCAGAAGAGTGACAAGCTCCGTGTAGCAGGTACATCTGGGGTATAGCTAGATATAGTGTAGATGACATTAGAAAGGTAGGAAAGTATGGTGAAGAACCTTGGATACTCGAAAGTCAGTGGGAGTCACTGCAGGTTTTTGAGGAGGGGAGGAGCCTCTACTCAACTGGTGGCTGAGGATCCTGGGGACATGCTAAAGAGTCTAGTGTTCCGGGGGGGCCTGCCTCTAATATTCGGCCTGTCTCTACCATTAGACAAGTTGTTTAACGTCTTTGCACCTTATTTTCCTCATCCGTACAAAAGTTCATGTAAATAAAGTGCCGAAAATAATCCCTGGCATAGAGTATGCTCCCTGAAATGGTTTTCTTTCTTTCTTTTTTTTATGTTGGTCTTGAATTCTATGAAGCCAAACAGGAAATGAAGTAGGGGGCGTTCCCTTGGGGCTGACGGATCCCAGAATCCAGTCAGGTCGCGACTTCCTTAACAGCCCCGTGTGGCTTTATAGGGTCTGGTCACTGTAAGGGGGCCTGCGAAGACAATAGGGATTTTGGTGACCTTGGAACAGCACTCCACTCCAGATTCTTCCTCTTCCCAGATATTTCTCGCTCCTTCGTGGGTTCGGACTCCAGGCTTAGTGCCTTCAGGCTCCAGATCAAGTCTCTTCTCTGAAAACCAGGCCGGGACTGGGTTGAGACAGTACCACTCTCATGCTCCTGTTCTGTGTCTGGTCCTGGGGGGGGGGGGGGGGGGGGAGGGGATGCTCATCTTGCCGCTGGAGTCCTTTAGCAGGAAGGAGATTTTGGCTGCCTGGTCCCTTGTAGCTACTCCTCGGGGCCAGAGAGTTTCCAGGGGATTCTCCAGGAGCCTCAGAAATCCCAACATCAAGGAAGGGTCAAATTTAAAAGGAAAACTTCTTCCCCAGGGCCTTGGAAATAATTAATATAACTTTGAAAGTAAAATTAATTTTCAACAGCGCTGCCCTTTTCCCCAGGTAATACTTTGATTAGTTCAAGGAGGGTATTGCCAAGATGCAAAACTGGGGGCTTGAAAGGATTTCTTACTCCAGCCTTCTTGTCACTCTGTATTTCATCAAAGCAGCAGCAAAAAGGGTGATGTGAGGTTGGTATCCTCAAAGCACCTCATACCTCATAAGTGGGGGAAATAGCCACTTGGACTGGGGTGGAGCTGATGAGACTCCTGCCCAGGACTTCCGATGCCAGAGCCCGTAATTTCCCCTCACCAGCATGTGGCGCTGTTGGCCATTCCCTCCTCTGGTAACTCTTTCCTCTGATGTCTATGACACTAAGTTCCTTTCTTTTCTCTCCTCCCTATTTAACTGATTATTCTCCACAATCTTTACTGTCTCTCCTTCGTTTGTGTATCCCTCAGAGGCTGCCAAATCCCAATGAGCTATTTCAGAAGTATGTCTCAAATCTGTACTCTCCTCTCTTTTTTATTTTAGCTTTTAAAAAAATCAAACACATAATTTTATTTATTTAAAAACATTTTTTTTTAACATTTATTTATCTTGGAGAGAGAGAGAGAGACAGAGTGCGAGTAGGGGAGGAGCAGAGAGAGAGGGAGGAGACACAGAATCCAAAGCAGACTCCAGGCTCTGAGCTGTAAGCACAGAGCTCAACGCGGGGTTCAAACTCACAGACAGTGAGATCATGACCTGAGCCGAAGTCAGACGCTTAACTGACTGAGCCACCCAGGAGCCCCGCAAACACATAATTTTAAAAGGCAAATATGGCTAAAATGTTTCTAACTCGATAGAGCAGTCCCCTTCTCACATCAACCTGCCCCAGTGCTTGGTCCTCTCCTAAGAGGCAGAACTGCAGCATAAGGCTGTGCGGGTTGTGCAAAACTCAACTTTGGGGGTACCATTTAAACACTGTGAGTTGTGAAATGCACAACCACCATACATAGTAGTCTATTCAAGTTGTAACCAGTCGTCTTTTAGTCATTTCTTCTAGCATTTACCTTTATGGCTCTAAATAATAAGATTGTACTGCTTTTTCTTGACTCTTGAATACCAGTTATTATGTATTGAGGTCCTCTGACAATGAATGATTACTTAGCTCTCTCAGACTCCCCCAACCACGCTATATGATTTCTCCTCTTTTATCTTTTTATCTGTGTAGTTATCTCACAATCTCATTTCAATCAGTATTCAATAGCTCCCTAATTAGAACCATGTAAAAGCTATTTACTGCTGTGTCACATAGTATACTGTTATGGCTGCTTCCTTGTTCAGCTTTGGTTTTTCATATGGTTAATAGTTGCCTTCTTTTTTTCCCATTTCCTGGTTCAACTTCAGTGTTCACATGGTTCATAGTTGCCTTCATTTTTCCCCCATTTTCTTAGTATTCAGTCTACTAATGACTGGCTCAATCTCCCCATTTCTTCCAGCAACTTCTCAAATGCAGTTTGGTATCATCTACACACACACACTCTCTCTCTCTCCTGCCCCTCCCCCCCTCCACCAGAGAGTTGTCTTCTGAACTTTAAATCTCCCTGTTCTATAAACTGGTTACTGTTTAGGTCAGCTACACAGCTCTTGTCCTGAGACTTCTATTTACTAACCTGGGCATTCCTTTCACTTCTTTCCTTCTTGGACCTCATGCTTCCTCTTTCCTCATTTGGTAGAGCATATTGCCTAGTAGTTTCTGTAGACATGATACAATGGAGTTAGGTTTGTTGAGATTTTTGTAATTCTGAAATATCTTTATTCTACATCACACATCGTGATAGTTTGACTAACTGTATATTCCTAGAGTGGAAATGATTTTTCTTCATAATACTGAATGTAGTTCTCCCCTGTCCTCTAGCATTCAGGGTAGCTTTTAATTCTAAACTTCTGTATATAACCTGGTTTTTTGTCTGGAATATTTTTCTATTAATTCTTTACCCCTGGTATATTGAAATTTCATGAGGATGTGTCTTGGTGCTGCCTTTTAAAAGGTTTGTTTTGGGAGGAACACTTTTTGGACTTTTAATCTAGATACTTTTGTACTTTGGTTTTCCAAAATATCATCAAATGATGTCTTTGTTTTATCCATTTTCTCTGTTCTGTCTTTCTACAAACTCTGCTGGTTTGCTATCAGAGGTAGAATCCTCCAATTTCCCTATCTTTTCTATATTATTATTATTCATATCTTTATCTCTGTGTCCTACTTTCAGTGGGATTTTTCCAACTTAATCTTCCAATCCTTTTGAATTTTTAATTTTAGTTATATTGCTAATTTGCAAGAGCTTTTTCTTATTTTCTTACTGTTTCTTTTTTATAGCATCCTTGTTTCTCTGAGGATGCTAATTATTGCTTTCTTTAAAGTTCGTTTTCTTCTGCTCCTTGTTTTTTTCTTTTCTCTCTGATTTTTAGGCTGTAGACATTTCTGAAAATCTAGACCACTTAAATTCTGTTCATTTTTAAGACTAAAATGATTGGAAGACTGATGGGAAGTCTTCTGTGATTAAGCAAGGCTTAATGACTGCTGGAGTTCAACCTATGGACTGGATGTTTTTTCCTTGAGGAAATATACGTGTGTGTGTATGCATGTGTGTGTGTCTGTCTCTTTTCCTCCTCCTTCTGCTGGGGCAATTTGAGATTCTCCAGAGAAGGACAATCCAGTCTCCTCTCATGAGGGTGTAAGTGTGGCAGCTGGTATCTAGGGGGTAGGGTAGGGGACTGTGTGTCTCACTATTCAGGATGCAGCCTCTGACAGATTTCCTGTCTTTTCAGTTGACCACCTCAGCCAAGCCTTCTGCTATGCCTGGTATCTCTGAATTCAGAGGTGCTCTGGTTCAGTTGTTCTCAAGAATAAATCTCTTCCGGGGTGCTTGGGTGGCTCGGTCGGTTAAGCATCTGACTTTGGATCAGGTCATGATCTCAGAGTTTGTGAGTTCGAGTCCTACATCAGGCTCTGTGCTGACCACTCAGAGCCTGGAGCCTGCTTCAGATTCAGTGTCTCCCTCTCTCTCTGCCCCTCCCCTGCTCGTGCTCTGTCTGTCTCTCTTTCAAAAGTAAATAAACATTAAAATTTTTTTCAAAAAAGAATAAATCTCTTCTTTCCCACCAAAGTGAGGGAGGGATAGTCACCTGGATGGGCAGAGTTGGGGTCTGGAGGTCTAACTGATCCTTTTACAGACTTCCAACCTATTCCCCCATTCAACTATGGCACACTTCCATGCACCTGGTACTCCTGGGATTTTCATCTTTTTTGGGTTCTCAAAGTGAATAGAATTGCTTCTCACTAATGCACCCATCCAAAGACACTTAACTGTATTCATTTTAAGCTTTCTCTGCTCTGTTACATCAGTTCCCAACATCCCATGTAGTTTTTGTCTTTATATATTGAGGTTTGGGATTATGTATGTCTTCCAAGTTTCACCAGTGATGGAATGCATATTTTATTCTAGTCCTTCTTAGAGCTTCAGTGATTTTTTTTTTTAAGAGAAGTAAGCAGAAGTGTCAACTTAAAACCAAAAGATCCTGCCCTTTCCTGTCGTTGGCTGTGTGGAGTCAGCTCCTGGGTCTCTGACACCTGAAAATTGAGAGCTTCTTCCTGGCCTGGCAGCTGTACTTGGGAGTCTCGCACCTGTCACCATGCCATACAACAAATATATTGAGTTACACCATAAATCTATGGATATTCTTTGGATTATCATGAGAGAAAGATACAGAAAGAAGGTCGAAAAAGCTCATGAATGTTTAAACAAGGCAAAGGGGCGCCTGGCTGGCGCAGTCGGTTAAGCGTCCGACTTCAGCCAGGTCACGATCTCACGGTCCGTGAGTTCGAGCCCCGCGTCAGGCTCTGGGCTGATGGCTCAGAGCCTGGAGCCTGTTCCCGATTCTGTGTCTCCCTCTCTCTGCCCCTCCCCCGTTCATGCTCTGTCTCTCTCTATCCCAAAAATAAATAAAAGTTGAAAAAAAATAATTAAAAAAAAAAAAAAAAACAAGGCAAAAAAGATGATTCGTCGAAAAACCAAGCTTTGCCATAAACAGCACCATGCCGAGGAAACACAAATGAAAAAGACTCAGGATACATGAAGAGGGAAACCCTAAACAAAAGAATGATGAAAAGACTTCAAAAGAAGCAGTACCTGCGTATCTTCTGGAGAGGGAGGCACAGTCCAAAATGAAGTGCTTTCCAGTAAGATTAAACGAGAAAATGGGGCACCCAGATGGCTCAGTCAGTTAAGTGTCCAACTTTGGCTCAGGTCATGATCTCACAGTTTGTGAGTTCGAGCCCCGCATTGGGCTCTGTGCTGACAGCCCAGAGCCTGGAGCCTGCTTTGGACTCTGTGTCTCCCTCTTTCTCTGCTCCTTTCCCACTTGCACTATGTTTCTTTCTCCAAATAAATAAATAAACATTAAAAAAATTTTTTTTAAAGATTAAACAAAAAATGGAAAGAGAAAGTAGAAAAATGGGAAGTCCCTCTACCCAGAGTTCATGACCAGGGAGAAACAGAAGTGCTAAAAGTTATTTGAACAGGAAAGAGAAAGAAAAAAAGCATGGAAGAGGATGGTTACTAACGACTGCTTTATTGGAGATGGCTTTCCTTGGAAACCACCTAAATATGAAAGATTCATTAGGCCCAGGGGCTTACGTTTCAAAAAGACCCATGATACAACCTGAACTGGAAGCCACCTTTTGCCTGCCAGTTCTTGTTGTAAAGAAGAAATCCCTCTTTCCCACTTACAATTTTGGGTGTTATTACCAAAGGTCCAGTCACTGAGGTGAATGTGAGTGAATTGGACATTGTGACACAAGGAAGCAAGGTTCTTTGGGGAAAATATGCCTGGGTTGCCAACAGTCCTGAAAATGATGGATGCATAAATGCTGTCTTGCTGGGTCAACAGCAGTTTCATGCAAGTAACTCTTTATGATTATTGAAGACTGCACACCAATCAGGAGAACCGCCATTACTGTGATGTTTGTGAATACTACCAGGCAGCTTTGCATGTCTGCAGTCATCAAGAGAACTATTTATTCTCTTGTAAAAAAAAAAATATATTAAAATAGAGAAGTTTCACAAAAAAACAACTTAGAGACCCCCACCCCTTCCTTGTGCCTTCCACATCCACTGCTTAATCTACTTTCTCATTGACTTTTAAGTATCCTCTAGCTGCTTTCCTGGTCTCCAATGTCTTTCCCCTCTAATTCATCCTTTACAGATAACCTGATCTGATCACATACCTCCCCAACTCAAGACCATTCTATGTCTACTCATAACGAACAGAACTATGTCCTTACCAGTTTGGTTTCAACCATCCTTTCCAGTCTTTCATTTACCTCTAGACTCATAAACTCGATTTTCAACATGTATCTACTGAAAAGTTACTATATTCCAGGTCCATTGGAGGCATTTGCAGATACAAAGATGAAAACACAGTTCATGCGCTCAGAAATCTCAGAGTCGCAGATAAGTAAAGACTGCTTCCCATCCCCACATCTGTCTGTTAAAATTCTGTCCATTCAAAGTCAACCTCAAGCAACAAGCCTCCTCTGTCTTCGTGTTGGAATTAATCTCTTCCATCCCCAGGCTCCCCTGAGCATTTCCCTGTACTGCTATTAGAACATTGAATCCAGATTACCTTGAATAGGCCTGTAGATATGTTTTCTCCCTCACTTTATGTAGGACTCCTTTGTGGTAGGGACAACAGAGATCTCTGTCACATCAGGAAAGAGTTCTGCATAAAGCAGGAACTCAATAAAAATGTATTGAGAATATTAAGTTTTCCTGTTACTGAATTCAAGGAAGAAGTGTTTGGTTGGTATTTATATGAGGGACACTGAATTGCTTTATTTATTCTTTTGACATTCAAACATTTATTAACCTGCTGTGGACCGGGCCTGTGCTGTGGACCGGGCACTGTGGTTACAAAGATGAAAAAGGCACAGTTGTGTCCTGAAGTGGCTCACGGTCCAGGGAGAAGAAGACAGTAGTGCAAATAATTGCAAAAGCATGAGACAGGGGCTATAATAGAGGCAGAGCAGGGCAGGAAGAACTTAGAGCCCTGCCTGCAAAGGGGGGCGGCACCAGAAAGAAGGTGATATCCAGCCAACATGTGAAGGATGGAGAGGAGTTCCCTAGAGAGAGAAGGAATAAAAAGGAAATCCTAACGGATGTTATTTTCTCTTTTGGCTGTAGTGAAGGGGGGGACCCCAGTTCTTGTTCAAACAGATTCACCCTTTCAATATTCAAATGCTTGTGAAGGACCTACTTACTGTGAGCTGGGTCCCCTGCTAGGCAGATATTTTTAATATACGTTCTCTAAAAAGCAGATAAAGGAACTTCACATTTTAATTCAAAGGGTTTTATGAAGAACTGCAATAATGTAGTCCAGATAAGTGTTCTGATGATTTCTTAATTCAAAGAAAAAGCTTAGAAGAATGCATGTAGCTAACGTATCCATTAGGCAGTTTCTCTCAAATATCTGCTGTCCCCCGCAAGCATTTGGCAAGGGCTGCATTGCAATCAATTCCTGGTTGAATTATCTGATGAGGGTCGGAAATGCCATTATTCTGAGTTGTTGATTAAAGAGGGATTCACATGCTGTATATACCAGATGTGCAGGAGGTGGGACCGACGGCCTGTGCTGAATGATTAGGGAGCCTGATTTGTATTCTCTCTCAGAGGCAGGGGCCATGAACTTCTCATAGTGGCTAAGGAAGGAACTGTGCATGTGTCCGTGTGTGTGTGTGTGTATGTGTGTGTGTGTGTGTGTATAATAGTGACCTCATGCCAAGCAACGCATTAGACATTATGTTCTTAAATTTTCACTGTAATCCTTTTGAGATAGATGTGTTATGGAGATGCCTGGTGACACAAAGTATTATTTAATTTATCTATTATAATTATTGTGATGATTTATGTGGCAATTTTAGCTGGGAAACTGCCAGCCAGTTCTCAGTATAAGTAGAAACAGTCACATTGGGACATCTTTCTGTCTAGGGAAGGGTCACTAGAGTAGTTTCTCCAGTAAATGTAATGACAAGCAGGCACTGCATGCCCCAGGGAAGGTTATATAACAGCACCCATTTGGTGATCGACTGTTTTTCCCTCCTAATCTCTCCAAATCTGGGGAGCTTTTAGGTAGAAAGGGACTGTGAACATCCAGGGAGCTAAGAGGTAAAGGCCCTTCTTTTTGAGGTTCAACATGATTAGAACTTCTTTAAATGAATGTTCCCCTGACTTCAATGTTAACTTCACAAGAACAAGGTTTACCTCTGTGTCCACAGGACCTAGATGGTAGCTAGCACTAGTAGGTGCTCAATAAATACCATTGAGTGACTCTTATCCCCCAGTTCTTTACTCTATACCCTCCTCCCAAGTTTTCCAGAATAAACTTTTACCCTCCCTTTTTTATGAATATTATATAATTTATTAAATAATACAACTCTACATGGAGGATATTTCCTCCATTTTTTAATTATTTTTTTAAATATGAAATTTATTGTCAAATTGGTTTCCATTCAACACCCAGTGCTCAACCCAACAGGTGCCCTCCTCAATGCCCATAACCCACCCCCCATCAACACTCAGTTTATTCTCAGTTTTTAAGAGTCTCTTATGTTTTGGCTCCCTCCCTCTCTAACCTTTTTTTTCTTCCTTCCCCTCCCCCATGGTCTTCTGTGAAGACTCTCAGGATCCACATAAGAGTGAAAACATATAGTATCTGTCTTTCTCTCTATGACTTATTTCACTTAGCATAACACTCTCCAGTTCCATCCACGTTGCTACAAAAGGCCATATTTCATTCTTTCTCATTGCCACATAGTATTCCTTTGTGTATATAAACCACAATTTCTTTATCCATTTGTCAGTTGATGGACATTTAGGCTCTTTCCATAATTTGGCTATTGTTGACAGTGCTGCTATAAACATTGGGGTACAAGTGCCCCTATGCATCAGCACTCCTGTATCCCTTGGGTAAATTCCTAGCAGTACTATTGCTGGGCCATAGGGTAGATCTATTTTTAATTTTTTGAGGAACCTCCACACTGTTTTCCAGAGCGGCTGCATCAGTTTGCATTCCCACCAACAGTGCAAGAGGGCTCCCGTTTGTCCACATGCTCGCCAGCATCTATAGTCTCCTGATTTGTTCATTTTGGCCACTCTGACTGGCGTGAGGTGATATCTGAGTGTGGTTTTGATTTGTATTTCCCTAATGAGGAGAGATGTTGAGCATCTTTTCATGTGCCTGTTGGCCATCTGGATGTCTTCTTTAGAGAAGTGTCTGTTCATGTTTTCTGCCCATTTCTTCACTGGATTATTTGTTTTTCGGGTGTGGAGTTTGGTGAGCTCTTTATAGATTTTGGATACTAGCCCTTTGTCCGATATGTCATTTGCAAATATCTTTTCCCATTCCGTTGGTTGCCTTTTAGTTTTGTTGGTTGTTTCCTTTGCAGTGCAGAAGGTTTTTATCTTCATGAGGTCCCAATCATTCATTTTTGCTTTTAATTCCCTTGCCTTTGGGGATTGTAAAGTAAGAAATCACTGCGGCTGAGGTCAGAGAGGTTTTTTCCTGCTTTCTCCTCTAGGGTTTTGATGGTTTCCTGTCTCACATTCAGGTCCTTTATCCATTTTGAGTTTATTTTTCTAAATGGTGTAAGAAAATGGTCTAGTTTCATTCTTCTGCATGTTGCTGTCCAGTTCTCTCAGCTCCATTTGTTAAAGAGACTGTCTTTTTTTCCATTGGGTATTCTTTCCTGCTTTGTCAAAGATTAGTTGGCCATATTTTTGTGGGTCTAATTCTGGGGTTTCTATTCTGTTCCATTGATCTGTGTGTCTGTTTTTGTGCCAATACCATGCTGTCTTGATGATTACAGCTTTGTAGTAGAGGCTAAAGTCTGGTATTGTGATGCCTCCCGCTTTGGTCTTCTTCTTCAACATTACTTTGGCTATTCGGGGTCTTTTGTGGTTCCATACAAATTTTAGGATTGCTTGTTCTAGCTTCGAGAAGAATGCTGGTGCAATTTTGATTGGGATTGCATTGAATGTGTAGTAGCTTTGGGTAGTATTGACATTTTAACAATATTTATTCTTCCAATCCATGAGCATGGAATGCTTTTCCATTTCTTTATATCTTCTTCAATTTCCTTCATAAGCTTTCTATAGTTTTCAGCATACAGATCTTTTACATCTTTGGTTAGGTTTATTCCTAGGTATTTTATGCTTCTTGGTGCAATTGTGAATGGGATCAGTTTCTTTATTTGTCTTTCTGTTGCTTCATTATTAGTGTATAAGAATGCAACTGAGGGGCGCCTGGGTGGCTTAGTCAGTTGAGCGTCCGACTTCGGCTCAGGTCATGATCTCGTGGTCTGTGAGTTCAAGCCCCGCATCAGGCTCTGTGCTGACAGCTGAGAGCCTGGAGCCTGTTTCGGATTCTGTGTCTCCCTCTCTCTCTCTGCCCCTCCCCTGTTCATGATCTATCTCTCTCTGTCTCAAACATAAATAAAACATTAAAAAAATTTTTTTAAATAAAAAAAAGAATGCAACTGATTGCTGTACATTGATTTTGTATCCTGCGACTTTGCTGAATTCATGTATCAGTTCTAGCAGACTTTTGGTGGAGTCTATTGGGTTTTCCATGTATAATATCATGTCATCTGCAAAAAGTGAAAGATTGACTTCATCTTTGCCAATTTTGATGCTTTTGATTTCCTTTTGTTGTCTGACTGCTGATGCTAGCACTTCCAACACTATGTTAAACAACAGCGGTGAGAGTGGACATCCCTGTCGTGTTCCTGATCTCAGGGGGAAAGCTCTAACTTTTTCCCCATTGAGGATGATATTAGCTGTGGGCTTTTCATAAATGGCTTTTATGATCTTTAAGTATGTTTCTTCTATCCCGACTTTCTCGAGGGTTTTTATTAAGAAAGGATGCTATATTTTGTCAAATGCTTTTTCTGCATCAATCGACATGATCGTATGGTTCTTACGTTTTCTTTTATTAATGTGATGCATCACATTGATTGATTTGCGAATGTTGAACCAGACCTGCAACCCAGAAATGAATCCCACTTGACCATGGTGAATAATTCTTTTTATATTCTGTTGAATTCGAGTTGCTAGTATCTTATTCAGAATTTTTGCATCCATATTCATCAGGAATATTGGCCTGTAGTTCTCATTTTTTGCTGGGTCTCTGTCTAGTTTAGGAATCAAAGTAATGCTGGCTTCGTAGAATGAGTCTAGAAGTTTTCCTTCCTTTTCTATTTTTTGGAACAGCTTGAGAAGGATAGGTATTAGCTCTGCTTTAAATGTCTGGTAGAATTCCCCTGGGAAGTCATCTGGTCCTGGACTCTTATTTGTTGGGAGATTTTTGATAACAGATTCAATTTCTTCACTGGTTATGGGTCTGTTCAAGTTTTCTATTTCTTCCTGTTTGAGTTTTGGAAGGGTGTGGGTACTTAGGAATTTGTCCATTTCTTCCAGGCTATCCAGTTTGTTGGCATATAATTTTTCATAGTATTCCTTGATAATTGCTTATATTTCTGAGGGATTGGTTGTAATAAATCCATTTTCATTCATGACTTTATCTATTTGGGTCATCTCCCTTTTCTTTTTGAGAAGCCTGGCTAGAGGTTTATCAATTTTGTTTATTTTTTCAAAAAAACCAACTCTTGGTTTCATTGATCAGCTCTACAGTTTTTTTAGATTCTATATTGTTTATTTCTGCTCTGATCTTTATTATTTCTCTTCTTCTGCTGGGTTTAGGCTGTCTTTGCTGTTCTGCTTCTATTTCCTTTAGGTGTGCTGTTAGATTTTGTATTTGGGATTTTTCTTGTTTCTTGAGATAGACTTGGATGGCAATGTATTTTCCTCTCAGGACTGCATTTGCTCCATCCCAAAGCGTTTGGATTATTGTATTTTCATTTTCATTTGTTTCCATATTTTTTTAAAATTTCTTCTCTAATTGCCTGGTTGACCCATTCATTCTTTAGTAGGGTGTTCTTTAACCTCCATGCTTTTGGAGGTTTTCCAGACTTTTTCCTGTGGTGATTTCAAGCTTCGTAGCATTGTGGTCTGAAAGTGTGCATGGTATGATCTCAGTTCTTTTATACTTAGGAAGGGCTGTTTTGTGACCCAGTATGTGATCTATCTTGGAGAATGTTCCTTGTGCACTCGAGAAGAAAGTATATTCTGTTGCTTTGGGATGCAGAGTTCTAAATATATCTGTCAAGACCGTCTGTTCCAATGTATCATTAAGGGCCCTTGTTTCTTTATTGATCCTGTGTCTAGATGATCTATCCATTGTTGTAAGTGGAGTATTAAAGTCCCCTGCAATTACCACATTCTATCAATAAGGTTGCTTATGTTTGTGATCAATTTTTTTATATATTTGGGGGCTCCTGTATTTAGCACATAGACATTTATAATTGTTAGCTCTTCCTGATGGATAGACCCTGTAATTATTATATAATGTCCTTCTTCATCTCTTGTTACAGCCTTTAATTTAATGTCTAGTTTGTCTGATATAAGTATGGCTACTCCAGCTTTCTTTTGACTTCCAGTAGCATGATAGATAGTTCTCCATGCCCTCACTTTCAATCTGTAGGTGTCCTCAGGTCTAAAATGAGTCTCTTATAGACAGCCAATAGGTGGGTCTTTTTTTTTTATCCATTCTGATACCCTATGTCTTTTGGTTGGAGCATTTAGTCCATTTACACTCAGTGTTATTATAGAAAGATATGGGTTTAGAGTCATTGTGATGTCTGTAGGTTTCATGCTTGTAGTGATGTCTCTGGTACTTTGTGGTCCTTGCAACATTTCACTCAGAGTCCCCCTTAGGATCTCTTGTAGGGCTGGTTTAGTGGTGATGAATTCCTTCAGTTTTTGTTTGGGAAGACCTTTATCTCTCTTCTATTCTGAATGACAGACTTGCTGGATAAAGGATTCTTGGCTGCATATTTTTTTCTGTTCATCACATTGAAGATTTCCTGCCATTCCTTTCTGGCCTGCCAAGTTTCAGTAGATAGGTCTGTCACTAGTCTTACCAGTCTCCCTTTATATGTTAGAGCGTGTTTATCCCTAGCTGCTTTCAGAATTTTCTCTTTATCCTTGTATTTTGCCAGTTTCACTATGATATGTCGTGCAGAAGATCGATTCAAGTTACGTCTGAAGGGAGTTCTCTGTGCTTCTTGGATTTCAATGCCTTTTTCCTTCCCCAGATCAAGGAAGTTCTCAGCTATGATTTCTTCAAGTACACCTTCAGCACCTTTCTCTCTTCCTCCTCTGGAATCCCTGTTATACGTATATTATTGTGTTTCATCGCATCACTTAGTTCTCTAATTTTCCCCTCATACTCCTGGATTTTTTTTATCTCTGTTTTTCTCAGCTTCCTCTTTTTCCATAATTTTATCTTCTAATTCATGTATTCTCTCCTCTGCCTCTTCGATCCGAGCTGTGGTCGCCTCCATTTTATTTGGCACCTCATTTATAGCATTTTATTTCATCAGGACTATTTTTTAGTCTCTTGATCTCTGTAGCAATAGATTCTCTGCTGTCCTCTATACTTTTTTCAAGCCCAGCGATTAATTTTATGACAGTATTCTAAATTCTTGTTCTGTTATATTGCCTAAATTGTTTTTGATCAATTCGTTAGCTGTCGTTACTTCCTGGAGTTTCTTTTGAGGAGAATTCTTCTGTTTCATCATTTTGGATAGTCCCTGAGGTGGCACGGAACTGCAGGGCACTTCCCCTGTGCTGTCTGGAGTAACTTGTGTTGGTGGGCGGGGCTTCAGTCAGACCCGATGTCTGCCCCAAGCCCACTGCTTGAGCCACAGTCAGACTGGTGTGTGCCTTATCTTCCCCTCTCCCAGGGCAGGACTCACTGTGGAGTGGTGTGGCCCCTGTCTGGGCTACTTGTGCACTGCCAGTCTTGTGGTGCTGCTTTGATGGGATCTGGCGTATTAGCCAGGGTGGATCCACAAGGTGCACAGGGGTGGGAGGGGCAGGCTCAGCTCCCCTGCGGGAGGGGCCCTGCAGCACCGGGAGGGAGGCCAACCAGTGGGAGGAATGGATCCATAGAAGCACAGCGTTGGGTGTTTGCAGGGTGCAAGCAAGTTCGGTGAACTGGTTCCCTTTGGGATTTCAGCTGGGGGATGGGAGACGGAGATGGCACTGGCCAGCGCCTTTGTTCCCCGCGGAGCTGAGCTCTGTCTTCCAGGGCTCAACACCTCTCCCTCCCGGTGTCCTCTCGCCCTCCCACTCTGGGAGCAGAGCTGTTGACTTATAACATTCCAGATGATAAGTCCCGCTGGCTGTCAGAACACACTCCATCCGGCTCCTCCGCATTTGCAAACCAGACTCGGTGGTTCTGACTTGCCGGGTGGGCTGGCTGCCCCTCCACCGCCCAGCTCCCTCCCGCTAGTCCGTGTAGTGCACACCATCTCTCCGCCCTTCCTACCCTCTTCTGTGGACCTCTTGTCTTGGCTTGACTGGATAAGTCTCTCCATTGACAGAAAGGAGAGTCCATTCTGCTAGTCTTCTGGTGGTTTTCTGGGTTATTTAGGCAGGTGTGGGTGGAATCTAAGTGATCAGCAGGAGGAGGTAAGCCCAGAGTCCTCCTGTGCCGCCACCTTCGCCCCTATCTCTACCCTCCCTTTTTTATTAACTCTCTGTTCATTCATATCCCTGAAATCGCTAACCAAAAACTGCAGCAGCTTCTACAGTCTCTTTATACATTCACACTCCATTGAAAATGATAAAATCGTGTCCTCAAATAGAAGAGAACGTTTGTCTGGTTTGTTGTAACAAACCGGAGGATGTGCAACCAGATTATCTGACATTTATGCCAAGTTGTTTAAGTAAATAAGCTCAAAAGAGGTGGTAGGTATTAAAAGGGTATGTGAAACCATTCGGTATTGGCGTTGTACGAGGAAGATCCTACTTCTGATTTTAATAATAATGTTTCTTCACTGGAAGCGACGATAAATTTGTTTTGAAATGACATGTTGTTTGTAAAAAGATTTAAACCTAAGCCTTAAATGGCTTTAGCTGAATTCCATTCAAAGTGTGTTTAAATGACTCTGTCATCATTATTCTGAGGTTTTTAGAACTCTTTGTAAACCACAAGATGACAGAATTAGACAAATTTGATTTTAGCCTGTCAGTAGTCTGGTATCTATGATTTGAGAGGAAATCGATGCCTTTTAAATTCAATTCAACAAACACACGGTGAAAACCAACTGTGTGCCCAGCTTCGAGACATGAGCAAAAGATAGAAAAATGTAAAACAAGGTCCCTGCCTCTAAGAAGCTTGTAATCTAGTAGGGAGAGACAGGTGACTAAGGAGATGGTTCTAGTGCAGAAAGAGGAGATGGAACCAGATCTAAGATTCTTCTGCGGCTTTTTTACAGGACAGAGGCAGCGTCGATGCACTGTCATAGGAGAGAAGGCAGAGTGCACATTTACAAATGTAGTTTTTATTCTGAATTGTCGAGAGGTTCATTCCATCTTAATCTTCTTTATCCACTTAATCCCTCTATTACTGTTATGTGCATGATCAGATTCAGGGCAATAATATTTAGGTTTAGAATAAGCTTAAAGGAGAAATGCTGGCCTTCAGTCTTGTCAAGAATATCTATCTGAAGTATTGAGATGAACAATGAAAGGCAAACAACTAAACAGCCTATAATTCTGCCTTCCTTGACTAAAAATGTAAGTGAAATTTCTTCTCAGTTTATTCTATACACTATCATAAGTATTTTTTAAATTTTTAAATGTTTATTTATTTTTGACAGAGAGACAGGGCATGAGTGGGGGAGGGGCAGAGAGAAAGGGAGACACAGAATCCGAAGCAGGCTCCAGGCTCCGAGCTGTCAGCACAGAGCCCGACGCGGGGCTCAAACTCACAGACTGCGAGATCATGACCTGAGCCAAAGTCAGATGCTCAACTGACTGAGCCACCCAGGTGCCCCTATCATAAGGATTTTTAAATTGCTATAAAAATGGTCCTGGCTGGAAAAAAATGGTGTTGGATGTATATCCATCTTTTTGTCAGGCTGCTGTCTTTACAAAAGGGACCAAGGAAGAGCAACCTTCAGACCAGATATTCTAGAAATCACCGCTATTCTGGAAGGCACCTCTCAAGATATGTCTGAAAAATATCAGATTCGGGAAGGTGTTCACATTTTCCCTGATGTTGTTATTTTTTAACTGTATTTTTAAATGTATGATTTAAATATGTTTAAATTTTTTGAATATGTTATTTTTTAAATTATTTTAATGCTTATTTATTTTTGGGAGAGAGAGAGAGAGACAGAGCGTGAGCAAGGTAGGGGCAGAGAAAGAGAGAGACAGAATCTGAAGCAGGCTCCAGGCTCTGAGCTGTCAGCACAGAGCCCGACGTGGGGCCCGAACTCACAGACTGTGAGATCATGACCTGAGCTGAAGTCAGACGCCCAACAGACTGAGCCACCCAGGTGCCCCTTAAACGTGTTATTTTTTAAATATGCTATGCTAAGCACTTTCCCTTCATTATCTCAGTCAGTCTCACAGCAATGCTATAAACAAGGCTCTACTGTCTTTCCTCATTTTAAATGAAAAAGAAAGTTTTTTGAGTCACAAAGCTGCCAGGGTGTGAGGCTCACGTAGGCAGATTTTATTTTTTATTCCCTGATATGTACTTAGAGCCTAGAACAGAGCCTGGAATTATACAGATGTTCATAAATACTTGTTGAATGAATGAGAGGAAGGATGACTAAAGGGTAGGGAATTTATTCAAGGCCACATAGATAGTAAAGGGTAGAGTCAGGACTCCAACTCAGGTCTGTTTGATTGCAAATCCTCTGTTTCTACCTCCTATGCACTATTATCTGCCCATGGCTTGAAACTGCCTTTTCAGTCAGATCCAGACAGCTGAAAGATCAGAGTATCCAACATTTCCAGAGACACCAGTTGCCAGGCTGACCCAGTTAGTCTGGCCAAGAAGCTAGATTGAGAGTGGAGGGTCAGTCCTTGTTTTAAGGGGATCCAGAAGCAGAAACAGTGATGGCAAATTCACTCTTACATTCCATCAAAATTGGAGTCTTTGAAGATGTGTTGTGGAGGTTGAATAATATTCTGTATGTAAAGGACTTGGTCTAAATTCAAGTCCATTAAGCACCTAATACATAATTGCACCTACTAACATAATTGCAAGAACTAAGGAGGTGAGTATAAATTTTGTAGAACATACGAGGTCCTACTAAAATTTTGAAATCAAGGGGTGGTAAAGCTTTAGACTGATAGATATTTAGCTTAAGACATTGGTAAAACAAATGCCTGATATAGCTACCTGACTCACATGATAAATAATCATAATCATTTGAATGAGCTTCCCATTTGCATTCCAATTTTAATATAACAAGGATATTGGGAAATGTATTTTTTAGAATTTTAATTTTTTATTTATTTTTGAGAGAGAGAGAGACAAAGTGTGAGCAGGGGAGGGGCAGAGAGAGAGACACACACACAGAATCCGAAGCAGGCTACAGGCTCCGAGCTGTCAGCACAGTGCCCGATGTGGGGCTCAAACGCGTAAACCACAAGATCATGACCTGAGCCAAAGTCAGACGCTTAACCGACTGAGCCACCCAGGCGCCCCAGGAAATGTATTTTAAAAATTCTATTCTAAGTACTTTACAAATCTGAACTCACCCCTTGGAGCAGCTTTGGAGACAGAGATCATCATCACAGATGCTTCCATAGATTTGATTTCATTCTGTCAGTAATCGGTTAATCTATGATTTGAGAGGTAATGGAAGCACGAAAAAGTGAAGTAATTTTCCAAGATCCCACAGCTGCTTGGTGCAGAGTTAGGATTCAAACCCCGACAGTCTGGCTTCAAGTCTGTTCTCTTAGCCACTATGCTCCAGCAAAGGGAAAGGTATGGTCAGGCCTTATTCCTATGCTTCCTGGGACCTAGAACTGGCTCTCTCTATGGCCTTAGGGTGGAGACTGTATAACAGACAACAGAGTACAGATTTGTAATGCTTCTGATGGAGCCAAGGTTGGGGCATGGCCTCATATTAAGCCTTTTTGCATACCTGGAATAAAAGCACTGTACCACCTACTATTCAGAGTAGTTAAGAGCAGTAAAGGCACTGATACATACAGAAGTCTATAGTAAACTTTATTATACTATAGTATATATATATATAGTATATACACTATAGTATATGTATATAGTATATATAGTATATATATATAGTATAGTATATGTATAGTATATATAGTATACTGTAGTATATAGTGTTGTTATACTATTATAATACTATAGTATTATACTATATATAGTATATAGTATAGTATTATACCATAGTAAACTTTATTATACTATAGTATATAGTATATAGTATACTATACTATATAGTATGTATAGTATATGTATAGTATGTGTGTGTGTATATATATATATATATATATATATACTATGCTATACATATACTATACTATATACTATACTATACTATAGTATATAGTATATACTATACTATAGTATACTATACTATACTATAGTATATAGTATATACTATACTATCAGGTATAATTAACATGCCATGTTATATTAGTTTCAAGTGTACAGTATAAAGATTCAGTAATCCTATATATTTCTCAGTGCTCAACAGGATAAGTGCTTTATCTATTTTACCCATCCCCTTTGGCAACCACCAGTTTGCTCTCTATAGTTAAGAAACTTTGGGATTTTTGTTTGTTTGTGTTTGTTTTGTTTCTTAAATTCCAAGTATAAGTGAAGTCATATGGTACTTTTTTTTCTGACTTATTTTACTTAGCATTATACCCTCTAGATACATCCATGTTATTGCACATGGCAAAATTTCATTCTTTTTTATAGCTGTGTAATATTCCATTGTGTGTGTGTGTGTGTGTGTGTGTGTGTGTGTGTGTGTAGTTCATATATATAAACTTTAATGTGTCATGCACAAGTAGGAAACTGTTGTTCATTATCCTTCATTACTAGACCTGAATATAAACTGTTTAAGGGCAGGGTCTGAATTCCTGTTTCTTTTTAGGTCTCTCTCAGGGACAAGCACAGGTCTCTGCACTCACAGGAGATCCTATGGTTCATCAACCATACCACACCTGGCTCTTTGGAAGGAATACCTGTGGCCCCAGCAGTTTCAATTAATGCCCCTCTGACTTGCAGCAAAACCATGTATCTTTCTGATTTGATTATATATAAATGAAACCCCAAGACTATAATGTCTAATAAGGTAGGAAAGAATTAGTTGCTGTTCATCAGTTTCTTAGAGGCATGTTCATGAGACAGGGTCTGGGTATTTTCCTAGTTCCTTGTTGAGGCTTTAGAGTTTATGTCTTTGGGAGACAAATGTCTCATTAAAGCAAACAAAGACAAAAACCAACTAGTCCCTTCACTGAAGTGCAGTCAGCTTTTGCACATAACGTTCTTTCTTTGCTTTGTCTGGTGGAGGCTGTTTAGGGTCACAGGCAAACACATCACATTCCAAGCAGTCCTCCATCGTCCTGCTGACATCTTCCAATTCCTTGAAAAACACGTAAGCAGCTCCCAGTATCAAAACCTCAAAATAAATGAAGCAAAAGTTGAGAGAATTCAAGGGAGAAATAAACAAATCCACAATCCTAGTTGGATATGTTAATACTCATCACACAGTTATTGATAGAATCAAGTAGACAAAATAAGTGAGGATATAAAAGACTTGATCGCTATCAGCCAACTGGATCTAATTGACTTTTATAGAATGTTATACTACACCCCAAAACCACATAATACTCATCATTTTGAAGTGCACGTGGAATATTTATAGACCATATTTTTAAAATAAATTTCAAAAGATCAAACTGATACAGAATATGTTCTTATCCGGCTAAATTTAATTTAATCATAAGACGATCTAGAAAAGGTCCAAATATTTAGAAATTAAGCAGTAATAATCAAGGGCCAATGAAGTAATCACAAGGGAAATAAGAAAATACTTCTAACCAAATGACGATAATTTCACAACATATTAAAAGCTGCGGGATGTAGGCAAAGCTGTGCATAGAGGGAAATTTATTGTTTTGAATTTCTTTGTTAGCAACAAACAAAGTCCTAAAAATCAGTGATCTAAGCTTACTGCCATTTTAATAACCTAGAAAAACAAGAACAAATTAAATCAGAAACAAGTAGAAGAAAATAAATAATAAAAATAAGAACAGAAATCAATTAATTTTTTTAAATGGACAAACAGCAAATAAAATCAACAGAATCAAATGTTGATTATTTGAAAGGATTAATAAAATTGATAAAAAAAAATCTCCCTACACTGATTGTGAAGATTATAAAATGTGCTTGAAAATTTATACCCATCCCATCAAGAGCTGTAATCTATGTTCCTTTACCTCAATCTGAGGTAGCCTTGGTAACTTTGTTTGTAACCAGTAGAGGTTGATAGAAGTAGCACTACTTTAGTTCCGAGCTTCTTCAGCAAAAGGCCAAGCAGCTTCCACCTGATTCTCTTGGGGTGATTGCTCAGAAGGAATCATGCTGGAGGGACCACATGGAGGCACTTCATCAACAATCCCAGCCCGGCTCCCAGTAGCCAGCACCACTGCCAGCCCCAGAGGAAGCCATCTTGGACATCCAACCTAGTGGAGTCTTAGATGACGAAGCCCTAGCTGACAGATGAATTCAACGACACTGAAGACTGCAAGTAAGAACTTTCAGTTGAGGTCTTCTCGAATTTCTGACCCACAAAATCATTAGTAAATTAAAATGATGCTTTTAAGCTGCTGATGTTAGAGGCAAGTTATTATGCAGCAGTAGTATAACCCACATACTGATCAAGAACCAAAAAGAGCAAATATAAATTCCAATATCAGAAGGGAAGGAGAGGGCAACACTAAAGATATTACACATTAAAAAGAAAAAATCATGGCAACATTATGAAAAACTTCATGCCAATATATTTGGCAGTTTAGATGAAGTGAATACATTTCTTGAATGACACAAATTGCCAAAACTGATACAATACAGAAAATCTAAAACCCTATATCTATATGATAATGAAAAGAAATTAAATTCCTATGCAAAAGTCTTCCCACAAAAGAAACTCCAGTCCCAGACAGTTCAACAATAAATTCAATCAAATATTTAAGGAAGAAATGATACTAATATTTACAAAAGCTCAGAAAATATAGAAGCTAATTAGGAATACTTTCTACCTCATCTTATGAGGCCAGCACAATCTTGATCAAAGACAAAGATGTTATTAAAAAACCAGACTTCAGACCTTTAGTCCTTCATCAACATAGATGCAAATATTAACAACATGTTAGCAAATAACATCCAGAAATCTATGAAAAGATCACGCTAAAAAAATAAATAAATAAAAATTAAAAAATTAAAAACTAAATTAAGAAAAAAAAGATCATGTACCTAAGTGAGTTTATCCTAGAAACACAAAGTTGGTTCAATATTCAAATATAAATTAAGTTCAATATGTAAAAATCAATTGATACAGTTGCCATTCATATATCAACCAATATAGATACCACTGAAAATAGTATTAAAAAGATAAACTATTTAGGAATAAGTCTGATGAAAAATGTGCAAGTTGCATACACTGAAAACTATAAACATTTCCAATATGAAAAAGACAAATAAATGGAGATATATGTCATATCCATGACTTCAGGACTCAATACTAAGATAAACTTTCTTCCCAAATTAATCTATAGATGCAATGAAATACCAATCACAATGTCGCAGACTTTTAAAAAGAAACCTGTTGAGCTGATTCTAAGAGTTTTGTGGAAACATGAAGGGTCAAGAATAGTTAAAACAATCTTTAAAAAATGGAGGAAAGCTGGAAGATTTATGCTACTTGATTTCAAGAACTACAATCAAAATGTAGTAAGCAAGTTTTGTGGTGTTGGAATAAGGATAGACAGATCCAACAGAACAGAATACAGAGTCCGAAAACAGTGCCACCCAAACAGAGGCAATTGACTTTTGACCAAAGCCCAAAGTTGATTCTATGGGGGAAAAATTTTTTTTGGTCAGCAAGTGGTACTGGAACAATGATATCTATGTGGAATAAAACAAACCTGAACTTCTGTTTCATACTTCACACAAACATAAGTTGGGATGGGTTATAGACCCAAATATAAAAGCTAGAACCATAAAACTTCAAGAAGAAAGCAGAGAATACCTTTGTATTCTTCTATACCTTGAGGGAGGCAAAGATTACTGTGGACCCAAAAAGCAGTAGATATATAAGAAAAACATATTTCATAAATATTTTAAAACTCAATGTACTTCATAAACATTAAAATTTCTGCTCATCCAAAATCACCACTAAGAAAATGAATAGGCAATCCACAGACTGGAGAAAAAATATTTGCAAAGCATATATCTGACCAAGGACTTATATCCAAAATATGTAAAGAATTCCTACAAATCAACAAGAAAAGGTAACAAATTTTTTTAAACAAGCAACAGATTTGAACAGACACTTCACAGAGAAGACACTTAAATGTCCAAGAAGCACATGAAAAAGTGCTCAACATCATGAATCATCAGAGAAATATAAATTAAAACCACAAAGAGGTACCATTTCACATCCACTAGAATGGCGAAGAATCAAAAAGATTGATAACACCAACTCAGGAAGTGAAGATGCGACACAGCTAGAATTGTCGTGCACTGCTCATGAGAGAAGCTTAAGTGTTACAACCACTTTGGATAACTGGCTTTCCTTATAAACTTAAACATGACTCTACCTATAACCCAAGTATTATACTCCTAGGTTTTTATCCCCAAGAAATAAAAAAACACAAAAAATGCCCACAAATGGTTTCCATGAGAATGTTCAGAGCAGTCTTATAAGAGCCAAAAATTACAAGCAGCCATAATGTGCGTTGACAGGGGAATGGATAAGCAAATTGAATTATCTTCATACAGTGGACTACTATTTAACTATAAAAAGGGATGCACTACTGGCATGTGCAATAGCATGGACAGATCTCAAGAACATGTTGAGTGAAAGAAGTGAGGTACAAAAGAGTACGTGCTTCACGATCATACTGTATGATTTCATTTATGAAGTCCAAGAGCAAACATAACTCATCTGTGAGCCTCTGGGTGGGTGGGGAGATAGAAGATTGACTGCAAAGGGGCACCTGTATCTTGTTTGGTAAATACATAAGTGTGTGCAAACAATTATCAGAACTCATCAAACTGAGCACTTAAGATCTGTGCATTGTATTATATGTGACTACTTCAACTGAAGACGTGCGCATGTGCATAAACACACAGCTCATGTGTGCGCGCGCGCGCACACACACACACACACACACACACACACACACACACACTTTGTATCCCAGAGAGATTCCCCAACCCATTCTCAACCCTTGGTGGTTGGGGAGAGGATTCAGTTGAATACTCCAACGAAATGAAAACAGAATTCATCGCAAATCAGAACTAGCTCCCCACCAGCAGAGTCTTGCTCAGCGGAGTCTTGCTGTGGTGAGTGAGTGATTGGGCAGGTCTGGAGACAGACCCCGTGGGAGATCGGACAGGGCAGGGCTAACAAAACTGTCAACGCCCTGCGAGGTCTGTTAAGGTTCCTCTCTTGCTGTCTAGGTCAGGTGCACTGCGTTGGTCTGAGCTTGCGCACTGTTTTCCTCTTCTCTGTCAACTCCCTGAGTAATGCTGCAGCTGGATAAAAGCCTTCCTCCCTTTCTCCCATAACCTCATCACAGTGGTTTTCTAGTTATTTTCATGAGAAAATTTATTCCATTTCATTATATCTTGACAGGCAAAATAACTTTTCAAGTGTCCTGTGCAAATATTCTTCCCTGCTTCTCATTATACGTTCACAAATGTTTTTAAGGACTGTTCTATGCCTGAGCTTCTCAAATTGAAATGCATATGAGTCACCTATGGATCTTATTAAAATTCCAATTCTGAGTCAGTAGATCTGGGTGGGGCCTGAGAGTCTGCATTTTTAAGAGATTCCCAGAGGGTGTGGATGTGTTGGTCTGAGGATCCCACTTTAAGTAGGAGGTT
This sequence comes from Felis catus, assembly GCF_018350175.1. Taxonomy (NCBI): domain Eukaryota; kingdom Metazoa; phylum Chordata; class Mammalia; order Carnivora; family Felidae; genus Felis; species Felis catus. The sequence continues at coordinate 94,435,899 of NC_058375.1, read as the reverse complement.
GTCTGTAATATGCTAGCAGGGCAATGGATACCGTTCTCCTATTCACAAGGCAGGGTAAGTTAATGCAGAGTGTGGTGTCAGAGAAAGACGAGGGGGGAAAAAGCAATTCTGATTCTCTTTGCTCTCTTTTCCTGCATCTCAAAGCCTGCCCTTCATGCTTCTTGCCACACGTAACAAATGGGTCTGTTTTCCTAAGAGCTGTACACACCCGCCCCCAGTGACAGCTGTCTTCTTCTAAAGCTGTATTAGAGAAGGAGGGGAGGCAGGTTACTCATTATAGTCATGATTTGCTCTGTCCCACATTGCAGATGGGAAAACTGAGGCATGAAGAGGCAAATTGTCTGAACCATACACTAATACAACGTAAAGCACCACCCTTCACGACTAAGATTGTACGACATTAGAACTAGGTATGTTAGCCAGGATTTTCTTAGTGGCTCGTGCATCGAAATTAGAACAGCTCCTTCCATATGGTTCTTGGATCAAATCTTAGATAAATCCAGCATTCTAGAAATACTCCGGATGGCATGACAAGTCGTGTCTTTCCCCCTGATTATCTTCCGTCTCTGACTGATACTTACTGTTTTCATTTAACAAACATTTACTGAACACCTACTAGTCTGGGCTCTGCATAGTTATTGAAAATACAAAGAAGAACAAGTTCATTCCTTATCCTGAAGGGGAGATCGACACACACATTTAAAAAATGAGATAAAGGAAGAGAGAATAGTTATAAAGCAGCTAGCACCTGCCAGAGATGATGCAGCCTTTTTTTTTTTCAGGTGGCCTTGTTAGAGGTGGGCACGGGCTGCTTAATTCTGCCAGGGGGACGAGAGAGACCAGAGCAGTTTCATTTGCATTCAGCCTTGAGAAAAGAGTGGGAGTTCACGGGCAGAGAGGACATAGAAGGGCATTCTGGGCAGGGGAGGACAGCAGGAGCATTGTTGTGAGCAACGTGGTGTCCTCAGGCCTCTGGGTGGTCCTAGGTGTCAGGAGTGTGAACCGCGTGGGGAATAGGAGCGGTCCCTTCTGTTTGCAGTCTTTGTAGTGTCTTGACATGCATTCTGTTCATCGATCTGAGCAGCCTGTGCCTCCATCCTTAGCCAGAGCACTAATTACCTGTCAGCTGGAATGAGGGAAGCTTAGGACGCACCTAGGAAGGGCTGGAGAGAATGTTAATCAAAGGCATTCTGAGAAAGTGATTAACATTTCCAATGTGTTCTACAAGCCTCTGCTTCTCTGGAATTTTCAGTGCAATTATTATCTCATTCTTTGGGAGCAAGCAGCTCTCCAGAGAGGCTTCCTGAGCAGCTCTGACATTTCAGAATCAGAGCTTGCACTCCTGGCTGGCTGAGATGACCTGACAGTTCTCTGCATCTCCAGCACAGACCTGGCAGAGCCTGGCGGTGCCCTTTGTTTTGGACCCGAGGCTCCCACCCGCCTCCACTGGAGTCCTCAAACACCTCTGTGCTGGCACACACCCACGCTTTGAGGCCTCTGGTATGCTTGAGGAATGCAGAATTCTCAGGAACGGCTGTTTAAATACATTGATTCTCAGACATCCATGTGTATTTCATGCTCCCAAAGGGCTTGTTAAAAGTGCAGGTAGTCTGTTCCAGACCTAGAGATTCAGATTCAGAGACTGAAGCCAACCCTGAAAATGTACCTTTAAAAAAAAATTTTTTTTTTAATGTTTATTTATTTTTGAGAGAGAGAGAGAGAGAGAGCACACGTGGAGAAGGGGCAGAGAGAGGGGTAAACACAGAATCCAAAGCAAGCTCCAGGCTCTGAGCTGTCAGCACAGAACCCCACGTGGGGCTCAAACTCATGAACTGTGAACTCACGAACCATGAACTCACGAACTGTGAGGTCATGGCCTCAGCCAAAGTCTGACGCTTAACCGACTGAGCCACCCAGGCACCCCTGAAAACCTACCTATTAAAAGCAAATGTTCCAGGGGCGCCGGGGTGACTCAGTCGGTTAAGCATCCGACTTCGGCCCAGGTCATGATCTCATGGTTCGTGGGTTCAAGCCCCACGTTGGGCTCTGTGCTGACAGCTCAGAGCCTGAAGCCTGCTTCGGATTCTGTGTCTCCTTCTCCCTCTGCCCCTCCACCCCCCCCCCCCTCAAATAAATAAACTTAAAAAAAATATTTTAAAAATAAATAAAAGCAAATGTTCCAAATGACTGGGATATAAACCAAAGTTTGAGAATATTGGTGTTAGGGTTTGGAAATCTGTATAATAAGAACATCTAGACTCTTTCTATACCTAATGAGGTTCCCTTCACACAGACCTGGGCTCAGTTTCTGATGTGAGAAAAAAAGGTAAAGTTGTCCTGGTTTTTTTTATATAATTTATTGTCGAATTGGTTTTCGTACAACACCCAGTGCTCATCCCAAAAGGTGCCCTCCTCAATGTCCATCACCCACTTTCCCCTCTCCCCCACCCCCCTTCACCCCTCAGTTTGTTCTCAGTATTTAAGAGTCTCTTATGGTTTGCTTCCCTACCTCTCTGTAACATTTTTCCCCCTTCCCCCCCCCGCCATGGTCTTCTGTTAAGTTTCTCAGGATCCACATATGAGTGAAAACATATGGTATCTGTCCTTCTCTGGCTGACTTTATTTCACTTAGCATAATACCCTCCAGTTCCATCCACATTGCTGCAAATGGCCAGATTTCATTCTTTCTCGTGGCCAGGTAGTATTCCTTTGTATATATAAACCACAATTTCTTTATCCATTCATCAGTTGATGGACATTTAGGCTCTTTCCATAATTTGGCTATTGCTGAAAGTGCTGCTATAAACATTGGGGTACAAGTGCCCCTATGCATCAGCACTCCTGTATCCCTTGGGTAAATTCCTAGCAGTGCTATTGCTGGGTCATAGGGTAGATCTATTTTTAATTTTTTGAGGAACCTCCACACTGTTTTCCAGAGCAGCTGCACCAGTTTAGATTCCCACCAGCAGTGCAAGAGGGTTCCCGTTTGTCCACATCCTCACCAGCATCTATAGTCTCCTGAATTGTTCATTTTAGCCACTCTGACCAGCATGAGGTGGTATCTCAGTGTGGTTTTGATTTGTATTTCCCTGATGAGGAGTGAAGTTGAGCATCTTTTCACGTGTCTGTTGGCCATCTGGATATCTTCTTTAGAAAAGTGTCTATTCATGCCTTCTGCCCATTTCTGCACTGGATTATTGTTTTTCAGTGTGGAGTTTGGTGAGGTCTTTATAGATTTTGATACTAGCCCTTTATCCGATATGTCATTTGCAAATATATTTTCCCATTCCGTCGGTTGCCTTTTAGTTTTGTTGGTTGTTTCCTTTGCAGTGCAGAAGGTTTTTATCTTCATGAGGTCCCAATCGTTCATTTTTGCTTTTAATTCCCTTGCCTTTGGAGATGTGGAGTAAGAAATTGCTGCAGCTGAGGTCAGAGAGGATTTTTCCTGCTTTCCTCTCTAGGGTTTTGATGGTTTCCTATCTCACATTCAGGTCCTTTATCCATTTTGAGTTTATTTTTGTGAATGGTGTAAGAAAGGGGTCTAGTTTCATTCTTCTGCATGTTGCTGTCCAGTTCTCCCAGCACCATTTGTTAAAGAGACTGTCTTTTTTCCATTGGATATTCTTTCCTGCTTTGTCAAAGATTAGTTGGCCATACAATTGTGGGTCCAATTCTGGAGTCTCTATTCTATTCCATTGGTCTATGTGTCTGTTTTTGTGCCAGTACCATACTCTCTTGATGATTACAGCTTTGTAGTAGAAGCTAAAGTCTGGGATTGTGATACCTGCTGCTTTGGTTTTCTTTTTCAACATTACTTTGGCTATTCGGGGCCTTTTGTGGTTCTATACAAATTTTAGAATTGTTTTTTCAGCCTTAAGAAGAATGCCGGTGCAACTGTGATTTGGATTGCATTGAATGTATAGGTTGCTCTGGGTAGTATTGACAGTTTAACAATATTTATTCTTCCAATCCATGAGCATGAATGTTTTTCCATTTCTTTGTATCTTACTCAATTTCCTTCATAAGTTTTCCATCGTTTTCAGCATACAGATCTTTTACATCTTTGGTCAGGTTTATTCCTAGGTATTTTATGATTCTTGGTGCAATTGTGAATGGGATAAGTTTCTTTATTTGTCTTTCTGTTGCTTCATTATTGGTGTATAAAAATGCAACTGATTTCTGTATGTTAATTTTGTATCCAAAAAGGTAAAGTCTTAAACATTATCAAGTTAGCCCAAAATGGGACTCAAAAGGGGAAGAGAGAATGATCTTTGTTATTCTACCTGAAGCTCTACTGCCTGGTGGAACCCCGGAGTCTAGGCCATGATGTGCCTTTGCCCCATCACTTTTGTGACATACGAAGGGACCCAGGAGATACCGAGGGCCTCTACCCCGCCCCTTGTCTCTGGGAACACTGGCAGCCACAGGAGGGTGGTCTGAGCCTTCCCATAAGACACAAAACCCCCAAGGGCTGTCCTCTGAGCACCTACAGAAGCGTCTGTGTATCATCTGCTTGAGCAAAGGAATCCTTGCAAATCATTTCCAGCCTGGTTAATGATGCGGTGCTTCAAACAGTGCCACCAAGATGAAAAGCAGCTCACACATGGGGAGCCCTCTCTATTTTCACCACCACAGCCGGCAAGAAACTGCTGCCAAACAGGATCCAACTTTTTGGGAATGTTTTGAAAAGCTGATGGAAACAAGGGTCTCTGTCACGCTTTTGTCACACCTCACTTCAGCATGTGGGGAAAGCTCTCTTGGAATGAATGTTAGTCGGTCTCAGAGACACACACACTTGATGTCTCCAGCAAGCAGTCCTGCCATTTGCACTGCACACTTAAAGCTCTATTTCCTGGTTTCTAATGCAGAAAGGAAAGAGTTGGAGGAACCATCCAGGCTTTTTTTAAAAATAATTGAAGCAGGTTGGAGGTGCTGTCTAAAAAGATGTCTGCCAAAGCTCCCTCCCACTCTTACCTACCTGAGCCTGAGCTGAGCTCTGCCTAATTACCTACATAATTTCCCTGGCTCCTGTGCTGGTGTCCAGGTGCCCTCTCTGTCCCCTGGAAGCAGAGCCATCTGTCAGATACCTCTCTCCGCACCGCCCCCCCCCCCCCGGCCCCAGCTTCCCTCTCATGTACACAACACTATTAGCTTGGGGACTGACAGTTCTGCTATGATATTTGTTTTGCCCCTGACAGGTTTTTCAACTAAGTAACAGGAGGGGATTCCCCCACCCAGAGCCAGCTCTAGCTTTCCGTGGTTCTCTCCTCCAATCTGTTAGGAAAATGATCCTGGATGCACTTAGAAAGGGAAGAAACAGTGTTTTGTTAGCTGTTGAATGGAGGTCGGGTCCTCCCTCCCATCCACCAAGCAGAGAATTGCCTGTTTATTTCTCCAAGTAGCACTGGTTTGTCACTGTGAGCAGCAAACACATCTAAAAAAAAAAAGGTCATTCATACTGTGGATCAGACTAAAGGCAGGGAAAAAGAAATGTGTCCTCTGGGAACAAACAAACAAACAAAGCAAGTTGAATAAAATGATCATCTTTAATCCTTTAGTTGGTCTTCCCCCTCTACCACCTTACACACCCAATTTGAGTTTTTCTGGGACTTAAGTAGGATCTCAGGAGAGAAATGAGATATAGCACACAGAGATGAGAGCAGTGGTGGGGATTGAGGTGAAAAGGTGTGCACTCACCTTAGATCCCCTAGCCAAATAAACCATTTAGGGAGTCCATGCCCAGATTCATTCATTCAATGAATCAATAACAAGGAGAATGCAATTGCAATACCACAAGAACCAGAAATCTAGGAGCATCCTTGACGCTTCCCTGTCTCACCCTCCACATTCAACCCAGCATCAGTCTTGTAGAGTCTGACTCCTAAATATCTGTCAGACCTACCCACTGCTCTTCATCCCTACAGCTATTGCTCTGGTTCAGCACCATCATCTCTTGCCTGAATGACTGTCAGAGCCTCCTAATTAGGTTCCTTACAATCTACTCTTCGTTGCATCCAGAGAGACCTCTCATAAGTGCAAATCTCATGCTATTCTCCAGATAGAACCCTTTCTCCTCTTTTCCCCAGGCCTTGATTTTATCTCCAAAGCCCAAGATCCTTCACAGTCTGGCTCCTGCTTATTTCTCCAGACTCAACTCTTAGGACTTCTTGCCTCAAACCCTGGGCTCCAGTAAACTACACTTCTCCTTTGCAAAATAGAACATATGCTCTTTCACTTTGGGTCATCATGCATGCTGTTTTTTCTGCTTGGAACAATCTTTCCTATGCTCCTAAGCTGCCTTAATTAGCTGTCTTCTGCCTGAACTTTAGGTCTCAACTAAAATATTATTCCTCTAGGAAGCCAGCCTCAAGGCAGCTCGGCTGTTTCTCCTTTGTGCTCCCATAGCACTTTCTGGATCCCCACTTCTATCCTGTAAGCTCCAAGAGAGTAAGGGCCATGGCTGTTGGGGTCACCATTGTATCCCTGGCCCTAGAAAAGAGAACAAAATAGACTCAATAAATATTTTTAAATAAATAAATGTTTGTATCTCTTGATTTTTCCTACTTAATGATGGAGAGACTACAAGTATAGTTTACTTCTGTCTCATAACAATAAAAGCTTCCTCTTACTTCATGGGATTCAGGATAAACTAGCATCTTTTCTTTTCTCTTCCCTCTTTTCTCCAAAGCCTGCCTTTCAAGGGAATCTCCCTTATTGCATTTTGGTGGAAAATTTTTGTTAGTGCCTTCTCTATAACAATTTACCCCTGGAGCTATACCCAGTCCAATTCAATCTCCCGAAATCAATGTATAATATCTCAAAACTATAGCGTTCTTGTCTGCACCACTTACTTGGCAATCAATCAGGTGCTGCCTTGTGATAGCTCCTCTACTCCTGTCTTAAATTATTCTTATTAATACTCAACATTTCACAGGTTTATAGCATGTCTCCCAACAATTCTGTAAGTCCCTTTAGGACTTAATCATTTTGGGGTCCCCTTACAGCTTCTCTACAATAAACCAAGTGCACCTAACAGGGAAAAATACCATTAAATGTTGAACAAATAAATGAGTGTTAGGTAGTCAAGATAGATCAGATCTGTTTATTTTTTGGCCAGTACTGAAAGAGTCTACAGCAATTGGCTTGAATTTTAAGAATGACCAAGGCAGATAACGAATACTTAAAAATATATATAAAATGGCCTGGATTTAAGGTCGGAGGTAAGACTTATCTAGAATAAACTAAGCCTTCCAAATAGACTAAAAGCACAAAAGATGCTATTTCTGTGAGTGCCCATGAGAGGAAGAGTATCTCTGTAACTGAAATGGGATGATTCTTACCGGATTCCCAAAGATTCCCAAACCTCCACTGACCCTATAAGGTCTGCCAAGTGAAGCAGCTAAGATTCTCAGGCTTTTGTCATAATTTTTCCTTGTCCGTCTATCAAGCAATGGAGAGAAATCTGGTTGGAGGTCAAGAGACTTCATACTTCTTTTCAAGATAAGGTGAAACTTACATTGTTTTGGTGGCCAAAACATTTAATGCCCCTAATCCTCAGTCTTGCATGTTTATAGTAATTATAATGCTTAGGTTGTCTACTTCATACTCATGTTGTGATGATCAACTGGAGTTAGATATGATGACACTTCATTAGAATGTAAAGAAAAACATGGGGCACCTGGGTGGCTCAGTCGGTTGAGCGTCCGACTTTGGCTCAGGTCATGATCTCATGGCTCGTGAGTTCAAGCCCCACATCGGACTCTGTGCTGACAGCTCAGAGCCTGAAGCCTGTTTCGCATTCTGTGTCTCCCTCTCTCTCTGACCCTCCCCCGTTCATGCTCTGTCTCTCTCTGTCTCAAGAATGAATAAATGTTAAAAAAAATTTTTTTTTAAAGAAAAACACAAATGTGAAATATTAACATCATTATCTTGACCCATTGGCTAAATTTCTTGAGTTTTGGCTTCTCACCCCACACACAGCCCTCAACTAGGCAATAAAGCAGTGATGACGTTGAGTATTTGGTAAAGTTTTATTGTGATTTAACATTGTACATTATTTCTTACTGAGGACACGGTGTAAAGGAAAATGGAATCCTCCCCAGTCAATAGGGATCTCTAGATCGTTTCCACAGATAATCAAGTGGTAACTGTTCATTTTTATTTCCAAAGGAATTTATTGAGTGTCCACTAGTGCCAATAATTTACTAAGTATTGAGATAAGATGAATTAACCCTAATAGAATTCATTATGTGATAGGAAAGATCCATAAACATGTCAACCGAACTTTTCCAAATGTAAATTACAGTCAAATCATAATGGCAGCTGCAAGGTGCAAGGAAGAGAAAATAGAGCATGGCTTTAAAGTCAGGCCTGATTTTTATAGTTCCAGAATATGTAATAAATGCCAGTCTTGAGATATGCATATACTTTTTCAGAGGCATAAAGGGGCCTAGAGGAGTTAAGGCTGACTTCCCAAGCTACGCTCAACACCTACGTCAAACAGGCACATATCTGTGGCATTTTAGTATTGACCATCCTATTCCTAATGAAAATGGTGTGGAGAGCCATGTGTCACCATCTCCTCACCGCCCCCGCCCCACCTCCCTCCATCCACCAACATATCTTATGGACAACCAGTCCTTCAAGGGCATGGCCCCCAATTTATGGATTTTGTTTCAGCACCAAGGACAGAGGCACACAGCACAGGCTTCTCCAGCTTCAGAAGTTGACCATGATTTGGGGACTGAATTTAAGACTGCACCAGTAGGTTTAACCTAAAATTTGTTGTGTTGGTGTTCTTTCCTCACTAAGCTGAATAGTCATGTACCTTAAGTACTGAATAATTTTTATATTGTGTGGCCTACTGACCTGGACCCCAAGCTGTAGGAAATATGTACTTAGTGACCATTGCCAATGTCAGGACTGACATTCTTGCTTACCTACAGCCTAGCTTCCTGGCCCTATGCCTGCTGTTTAAAATCCATCTGCCTGCCTCAAAAATTGCCTTTCCATGCCATGGTTTATTTTTTTCTGTTCTACTTTACAAATCACATTTCTAGGGGGCTAATCCAGATGAATCCTATCAACACAGTAGAATTTAATTTATCCCTGAGGCCAAAGAATAGATTAGATACCTGGATTATAAGTGGGCTAACTAGGTAAAGATTAATCAGCTAGGTCAACAGAGCAAGATGAGAAAGGACACAGGCTCAGTGACCACTCTTCCATGAGAGGTTTTGTAATAGACCATGAGCTTCCTGAGGACAGGGACTAAATATTTTACCACTGTGTTTCAAGTACCTGGCACATGGTAGCCATTTGTTAAGTGACTATAAAATAAATGAATAGCTCTAATATGTATATGCATCTCAGAGCCCCATCTAATTTTTATTTCACTTGACTAAGATGTGACCCTACTCTCAAGGATGCCAGTATAAAAGTATATGCAAGTATAAAGTATATGCAAGTATGCAAGTATAAAACAAGTTGTAAAATACAGAGCTATGTGCAAGCTCTGTGGAGGACTACCATTATACAACCCAGAATGAGTGTACAAGGCAAGGGGGAGTTCAAATAAATGGGAAAAGGGGCACTTGGGTGGCTCAGTTGGTTACATGCCTGACTTTAGCTCAAGTCATGATCTCATGGCTGGTGGGTTCTAGCCCCGCATCAAGCTCTGTGTTGACAGCTCAGAGCCTGGAGCCTGCTTCAGATTCTGTATCTCTCTCTCTCTCTCTCTCTCTCTCTCTCTCTCTCTCTCCCTGCCCCTCCCCTGCTCACACTCTGTCTCTTAATAAATAAATAAATAAATAAATAAATAAATAAATAAGGCAGTGACTTTGAAACCAGGTAAAATTTCCCATCTAGGTGACCTCTAAATTAACTAAAAAGTTAATTAACCTCTGATCTCCATTTCGTTATTTATGAGATGGTGGTTCACAGAAGACCAGCCATTCCTGATTCACTGTGTTTCAAGAGGAATCAGGGAGCTTCGTTTTCTCCAAACTAATACAAGAGAAAGTTTTCTCTGGTTCTCAGCCTATTCCTGCCCTGGGTCACTGGGACTTGACCAGAGAAGAGTCTTGTTTGGTTTCCTCATCCTGTCCCAGAACTGCTGTTCTGATCACAGGGACCTCATTTCTTGATCCTGCTCCCTGATGTGATCTAGGAGCCAGGAGATTTACATTCTGGTTCTGGCTTTGCCCGTATTTTCTGTGTGTCCTTGGACAAAGCAGTCTTCACTCCATCTTTCCTGTCTATCTCCCATTGCTCCCTAGGTGCTCTGAGAACTGTACAAATCAGGCCAGCTATTCCCTGATCACGTCTCACATTTTTTTTCCACCTTTATGTTTAGCTCACAGCTATGGAAGACTTCCTCATCCCACATGCCAGCTATGGGAAACCAAAGCATCCTTCCAAGCTCATTGAACAAAGCCTTGAACTTTTCTTGCTCATACCATGGCCCTTAACTCTCTGCTTCTCTCTGCTCCCCATACACAGTGATTCACAACCCTGACTGACGATTAGAATCACACGGGGAGATTATAAAAGCACGAATGCGTAGACCTCACCCCAGACCAATTAAACCTGCACTTCTGCTGCTGGAGTCAATAGTGTACTAAAGCTTCCTAGGTGATTTTGATATGCAGCCAGGATTGAGGCCATTGTTGCCTTGCCACAGCTTTGTTTCTCCTATAGTGTTTGATACCAAATTATAAGTTACTTGGTGGCAGAGTGTCGTAGACTCTGGGTCTAAAGTTCTCTCTTGTCCAGCAAGAGAGCATACACAGGATTAAAATGCAAGAGATGGCTAATGTCCAGGAAAAGACAAGAGCCCCGAATAAGGGTCCTTGCTCCGTATTTATTAAGATCAGAAGGCTTGCAAACGTGATGGGCGTGCGCAAAGAGACAATGAATCTGTGAACGTTAACTCATGGGCATGAGGGAAAGGGGGTTTTGAAGATATATGGTGTTAGGGGTTTAGGTCAAGATAAACCAAAATCCTGGTGCCCAGCAGATAGACGTTAATGGCAGACAAGAGGCGCCTTGTCTGTTTTATCTTAGCCAGCCTAAGTGATAAGACAGAGAGAGCATGCAACCTCAGGGTCAACAAGGCACCTTTCTTTTGTTAATGAGCTCTGCTCTGGGCAATTTTGCCCTGAAGCGGTTTATAGCCCTATTTACCTGTTTACCTAATTTGGTCCTTCTTTCCTGTGAAAGCAGCTTTCTGCTATAGTACTAAGTTGGGGGGGGGGGGGGTGTATCTGCCCTGAATACCTAATCTTATTTACCTCATATACCTTTGTATTGGGGCCTTTGCCCCGCCCTCTCTATACTTATTTACCTAATCTTGTTTACCCAAACTTGGGTGTGAGCATCCTATGGCTCTGTAATTCTTTTTGCCTTGTTAACCCATCAGTGCAGGCTCAGGGAATTCCTAAGCTTATTCCCCAGAGAAGAGACTGTCCACTCATTTTCTGATTTTAGAACAATGCCTTACCCAGAGTAAGTGCTCAATAATTGTTGAATTGAGTGGTAGCGGATTGAATTGATGACTGTTGAAGTCATAACAATTAGACACTGGGCCCAGATGGGCAACTAACCAGGTGTAGACATGGGCAGATCACTTTCTCCAATTTCTCTGAATTCTCCAATTTTCTCAGTGGCTATTGACTGGGTGTCCCACAAATTTAACTCAGTTCTGACACTATCTACTTGCAGACAGCATCTGACCCCACAGGTTGAGGGCTCCGTCCCACAAGACTTCCCTCACTTCAGATGCCAAGCACAAGTCCAGGTTGTCACCTATGCTCCTGCCCAACTGGCTATACATCAGAGGTTCCCATGTCCTCCTCCTCGGGTTCAGTTAGTTTTCTGTAGAGGCTCACGGTGACTCAGAGAATCATTAATTTTACTAGTTTATTATGAAGGGTATTATCAAGGACACATATAATCAGCCAGATGAAGAGGTACCTAGGGCCAGGTCTGGGAGAGTCTCAAGCATGGGCACTTCAGCCCCTGTGGAACTGCGGTACACCACCCTCCTGGCATGTTTACCTACCTGGAAGTTCCTTAAATCTTGTTGTCCAGGAGTATTTATAGAGCTTTAATCTGCAACCCCTGTCTCTTTCTTTGCCAAAGGTCGTGGGTAAGGCAGAAAGTTTCAGTCCTCTGATCACATGTTTTCTCTAGTGACTAGCCCCGTTCTAAGGCTATGCAGGGACCCATCCTAAGTCACCTCATTAGCATGAACTCAGGTGAGATTGAAAGGGCTTGTTATGAATAACAAAATATATTCCCACCACTTAGGGTTTTAGGAGCTCTGTGCCAGGAACTGGGACAGGACCTAAGACATTTATTACACCACGTCCCTTCTTTTGTCCTCGTAACAACAACTCTTGGTCCTCTGTCCCCATACCCATCTCTCTTCCCTCCTTTCTTTTCTTTTTTTTCAAGATAACAAATGATTATGATTATTTTAATTCACTAAGTCTGAAGTAATTTTTCCCACAACATTAGAGACTAATACATTTTTTTAAATATTCATTTATTTAAGTAATCTCTGCACCCAACATGGGGCTTGAACTCAACCCCGAGATCAAGAGTCACATGCTCCTCCGACTGAGCCAGCTGCGTGCCCTAAGACTAATACATTTTCTTTTTATTAAAGTTTGTGGACATCATTGCTATTATACCTTCTAGTTTGTCAGGTAGGTTTTAAGTTGTCCAGATACCTTTTAAAAGCAGTGATTTGTTCTTTGTTTTAAACATTTTTTTAAATTGAGCTGTCATTGGGGCGCCTGGGTGGCGCAGTCGGTTAAGCGTCCGACTTCAGCCAGGTCACGATCTCGCGGTCCGTGAGTTCGAGCCCCGCGTGGGGCTCTGGGCTGATGGCTCGGAGCCTGGAGCCTGTTTCCGATTCTGTGTCTCCCTCTCTCTCTGCCCCTCGCCCGTTCATGCTCTGTCTCTCTCTGTCCCAAAAATAAATAAACGTTGAAAAAAAATTTAAAAAAAAATAAATTGAGCTGTCATTGACATAGACATTATATTATTTTCAGATGTACAACATAGTGATTCGATATTTGTATATTGCTAAATGATCATCACAGTAAGTCTAGGGAATATCCATCACCATAGTTACAAAAGAATTTTCTTATGAATAGAACTTTTAAAATTTATTCTCTTAGCAACTTGCAAATATGTAATACAGTATTATTTTTTTTTCAATATATGAAGTTTATTGTCAAATTGGTTTCCATACAACACCCAGTGCTCATCCCAAAAGGTGCCCTCTTCAATACCCATCACCCACCATCCCCTCCCTCCCACCCCCCATCACCCCTCAGTTTGTTCTCAGTTTTTAAGAGTCTCTTGTGCTTTGGCTCTCTCCCACTCTAACCTCTTTTTTTTTTTTTTTTCCTTCCCCTCCCCCATGGGTTTCTGTTAAGTTTCTCAGGATCCACATAAGAGTGAAAACATACGGTATCTGTCTTTCTCTGTATGGCTTATTTCACTTAGCATCACACTCTCCAGTTCCATCCACGTTGCTACAAAGGGCCATATTTCATTCTTTCTCCTTGCCACGTAGTACTCCATTGTGTATATAAACCACAATTTCTTTATCCATACAGTATTATTAACTATAGTCACCATGCTCTGTATTACATCTCCATGACTTAATTATTTTAAAACTGGAAGTTTGCACCTTTTGACCCCCTTTGCCTATTTCTTCTCCACCCCCTAGCACACTCCCCACTCTCCTACCTCCATCTTTGGCAACCACCAATCTGTTTTCTGTATCTATGAGCTTGACTTTTTTGTTTGTTTTGATTTTGTTTTTGTTTTTAGATTCCACATGTAAAAGAGATCATGTGATATTTGTCTTTTTCTATCTGACTTATTTCACTTAGCGTAATGTCCTCAAGATCCATTCATGCTGTTGCCAATGGCAAGATCTCGCTCTGTTTGTGGCTGAATAATATTCCAGTGTGTGTGTGTGTGTGTGTGACATCTTTATCCATTCATCGTCCATCTGCCCTCCTTTCAGCTCACTCCTATTCTGTGCTCCTCCCCAAAAGGAGAGAAAGCTATAGTGATTAGTGATGAAAACCTAAAATACTGATTGGAACACATTTCCTCTTGTGCAGAATCACTGTATTTTTTTTTAATTTTTTTTTTAACATTTATTTATTTTTGAGACAGAGAGAGACAGAGCATGAATGGGGGAGGGTCAGAGAGAGGGAGACACAGAATCCGAAACAGGCTCCAGGCTCTGAGCTGTCTGCACAGAGCCCGACGCGGGGCTCGAACTCACGGACCGTGAGATCGTGACCTGGCTGAAGTCGGCCGCTTAACCGACTGAGCCACCCAGGCGCCCCGAATCACTGTATTTTTAAATGAATCGCCCACTCCCCTTTTGCTTGTCTGTGTTTTATGCTCCCGGGAGAATGTTGCCGCCAGATTTGGCACCTTTGGGAAAACCAAGTTCTAGCTCTTTGCCCACTCCTCTTTTCTTTCTTTCCTCTGAGGTTCCTTTTCTTTTAAGAGCTGGCCAGAGGGTGAGAGTATCCTAAGGTTTGCATTTAGACTTTAAGAGGATATTGGAGGTTCGCTTGAGGAAAACCACATTCTCCAGTCCAAATTTGTGGGAAGAGTCTACGGTGAGTTGCACTATCTTAGTACTCTCTATATCCCACATGGCTACTATTTCTTGAGAGTTTGTACCTCCATACTATCAGGAGGAAAGATGATTGGAAAATTCACCGAGTCCTGAATCCCTGCCCACAATGCCAGCAAAACCCCATTCTTACTTCTAACAGGTCTCAATTTCTCTTTGCAAAGCAAGAGAGCTCTCCTGGATGGCCAGGGCTTCTTCCTGCTCTAGGATTCAGGAATTATAATTGCATAAGAGATATTAAGCCTGGGGATCAACTGAGAGGAGAGGATAGTTGTCTCTTCTTCCAAAATACTCCTTGCCCTATCCCTGTGCTGTGTACCAGCCTAGCACTGCAACACCCTTCCTGAGTGCGAGAGGTGTGAAAGGAGCTTGAACTTCTGCAGAGCTATTTTGGTGCTGCCCAAAGGGCACATGAACTTGAGAACAGAGTAGGTGAGGCTGAAGCCCAACCCACATCCTGCCTCTGCCCGAAAACCCAGGCAAAAACAGGACAGGCCTCCGTCTCTAACCAATTACATCACCTGTGGGAACGTTTTGACACCAACAGCTATGACCTCCTTTTTCTTATCTTAAAGCCAGATCTGCCCTTCAAAGAGAAATGCAGAATTGTAGCAATAAGCTCATTTAAAACTAAAGAACCTTCAGATGTCCTCTGGGAGAAAAATGCTCACTGTGTTTGTTGTCGTGGTTTGCTTTTATTTCTCCCTCATGCATAAGCCTATTTATCTGTGTATTTTGCCACTTTATTATGGTCAAGTGTGCCCTTATTGCAAAGTCTTTTATTTTCCTCAGAATGTTCTACCCGTTCCACATTGCCAAGAGTTGGTTTATTCCTTTTTTCTACGTGTACATCATAAATACGGGTTTTCTTCTTTGCCGTATCACCCAGCACAATAATGCTTACTGATGACTATGTCATATCAGGTTCCTAGGGCTACCATAAAAATGTACCACAAACTAGATTGTTTACACCAATAGAACTTTATTGTCTCTCAGTTCTGGAGGCTGGCAGTCCAAAATCAAGATGTCAGCGGGGCCATGCTCCCTCTGACTGCTAGGGAAGGACCTGTTCCAGATGTCTATCTTAGCTTCTAGTATAAGTGTTCCTTTGCTTGTAGACACATTGCTCCAATCATCCATCTGCAAATGAAGTCCTCCCTGTATCTTTTTAAAAAATTTTTTTAATCTTCATGTACTTTTGAGAGAGAGAGAGACAGAGAGAGACATAGTGCAAGTAGGGGAGGAACAGAAAGAGAGGGAGACACAGAATCTGAAGCAGGCTCCAGGCTCTGAGCTGTCAGCAGAGTCCAACCCAGGACTCGAACTCACGTTCTTCAGACCATGACCTGAGCCAAAGTTGGACACTCAACCAACTGAGCCACCCAGGTGCCCCAAGTCCTCCCTGTATCTTTACATCATCTTCCCTCTGTGCATGTCGGTCTCTGTGTCCAAATTTCCCCTTTTCATAAGAATACCAGTTGTATTGAATTAGGGCTCACTCTCCTGACCTCATTTTAACTTGTTTACCTCTGTAAAGACCCTATTTCCAAATAAGATCACATTCTGAGGTACTAGAAGTTAGGACTCCAACATATCGTTTGTGGTAGGACCCAATTCAACCCAAAACTTATGTCAATTCTCCACTTCTTTTGTATTAATATAGGAATGACCAAAATATTCTAAGTAGTTGGATGAATAATGAATCCCAAAGTTCTTTTCCTTCTATGCGTTTGTGTCATTTCTAGTAAGCACACAGTTGCTTCTGCTTTTGGGGACTAACCATGGTGTTGGTGAATATCAGGATCATAGGGTGCCTCAGAGACCATCTGTCCTAACCACCTATCTGTGGCAAATCTTCCCATAACATCCAGGATCCATGGCCACCAGGCTTTGCTCACACACCCACATGTCAGAGGACATGTTGGGGTCTCTTCCTTCTATGACCAATTCTGTCTGTGAAAAGGCTCTTCCGGTTTTTGGACCCAAATCTCCCAAATTCTGCCCCGAAGGAGTCTGATCCCTAGTCTTGAGCAGTGCAGAAGGCTTTCAGGTATTCAGGTGTGAGGGTGGTCAGGTGTCCCATCTCTTCTCTATCTCATACCCAAAGAGCCTCATTTTCATCCATCCAGACAGCACACAAGCCGAGAGGTATGATCTGTTCAGAGCCAAGTAGAGCAGCTACGTCCTGTCTCAGTTCTATGAATGCGGCCTAAAATCACATTAACTCTCACAGCAGACACCTCTCTAGCCCCAAATGTTCTTTTATACAGCTGTGTTCACTTCCTGTTAAAGAGTATGCATGATCAGTTATTCACTGTGACCAATTCATGTATTCAACATTTACGAATCTCAGTTAAGCCTTTTGCTAGGCGCTTTTATTACCTCACCCAAGTCTTGCCGATGGTCTAGGTGATACAGTAGGTTCTTGTCCGCCTTTCCCAATGAATCAAGGATACTGTTTGTCACAGATCTGTTAGGGTCAGAGCCCTGGTTCAAGTGTGTCTTTTGTGTTTAAGCTATTGGAAAAGACAGTCTTACGCACACTGCCTTCAACTGTTTAACGGCCACATAAGAATGGGCCCCAGGCCTGGGATACTTTCTTACCAATGGATAGAGTCCTCATAGCCTGTGCTGGACTTGTCACCTTGTGTGGCAATATCTTTCTCTGTTTCAGGACTTGATGCAGAGTGTATTGTGTTCTCCTGAAGCATGTGTCATGTGACAACTGACCAACCGCACCGCTACATCTGTCTTCTGCAAGGAGGGAACAGGGTTCTTTTGCTGCACCACCAGAAGGGTGAATGCAAACCAGTTACCCTGTGTGGGCTGCCTGGGGGGGCACTGCTGGCCTCGGGAGGCCAACTCCCACTACTGAAGCTGATCTTGCTGTGAGCATTGTTCCACCCAGTGCTTGATTCTTTTGTTTTCCTTGGCAACTCCGATGCCAAGACACGGTGGGGAGAAGTGCGCAGACTTCTACTCCTGACGATAAGTAACAGACGTCACCTGCTCGACACAAGCCAAGTGCACTTTACATTACGTTGTGTTACCACATCCGAATTCCTATTTATGAACCCCAGTTTGTGGTGGCAATGAGTTGGGCCTTGTACGAAACAAGAATCCTGCCCTTTCAGATCCTTGGCTAGGACCCAAATGCCTAAGTAAGAAATGCAGGCAAACAATTGTTGGATTTGTGCCATGGTAGATAATTCAGGTCCAAAGTGCTTTTTAATCTTTTCAATTAATCTTTTCTGTTGGCTAGATTCAATAAATAGTGTTAACATCTGGAAACTGGAGATGTTAGTTCACTTTGCAGTGATACGAGCATTTCTGGTCACCTACTCCTTCTAGGTCTGTGTTCCATGTGTGTCCATGGGTTGGTATTATGTGCAACTTGCAGGCCCTTGGGATGTAGATATGAGATATAAATAATTCACTATCATTGTTATTTGAGTTTTTTTTTTTTTCAAAAAAAAAAACCATGGGCACTGTACTCAATCCTTTCCAAATAAAAACTCATTTAATCCTCACAACATCTATGATGTAAGCACTATTATTATCCTCATTGAAATTACGAGAAATTAAGACTTGATGAGGTTAAGCAAGTGGCCTTGGTTGATGAGATTGTGGTACATCAATACACTATTCACTGCTTAAAAGAAAGATACTTTTATGTACTGACATAGAAATATATGCAGGATATAGTAGTGGAAAAAATAATTTGAACAGTAATAATAACAACAGATAACATAAGACCATCTGATAAAAAGTTTTTTTATATCATAGTATTCATTAAAAAAAATAATGGAGAAATATATATCAAGGCTTCAACAGTGGTTATCCAGGGGTGATAGAACTTTTAAGTAGAGAGCTTTTTACTTTACATGTTAAGGATTTCTGTAATTTTTAAAAAATTTTTATGGGTGCTACTATTTATTTTTATTTTTTTAATATGAAATTTATTGTCAAATTGGTTTCCATACAATACCCAGTGCTCATCCCAACAGGTGCCCTCCTCAACGCCCATCACCCACACTCCCCTCCTTCCCACCCCCAATCAACCCTCTATTTTTTTTATGGGGTGTTATTTTATAGTAAAAAAAATCGGTTTAAAAAAGTTGCCCACAAACGTGCATCCCAATGTTTATAGTAGTGCTATTGACAATAGCCAAAGTATGGAAAGAGCACAAATGTCCATCGACAGATGAATGGATAAAGAAGATGAGATATATATATATATATATATATATATATATATATACACACACACACAATAGAGTATACACATTGTATATACATACACACACACACAATGGAGTATATATATATATATATATATACACACACATATATATATATACATATGTATACATACATACATATATTTGGAGTATATATATATATATACATATACACACACACACACAATGGAAAAAGAAGATGTGATACACACACACACACACACACACGCAGTGGAGTATTACTCAGCAATCGAAAAGAATGAAATCTTGCCATTTGCAACTATGTGGATGGAACTAGAGGGTATTATGCTAAGTTAAATTAGTCAGTCAGAGAAAGACAAATATCATATGACTTCATTCATATGAGGACTTTAAGATACAAAACAGATGAACATAAGGGAAGGAAAGAAAAAATAATATAAAACCAAAGAAGGGGGACAAAGCATAAGAGATTCTTAAACACAAAGAACAAACTGAGGGTTGCTGGAGGGGTTGTGAGAGGGGGGGTGGGCTAAATGGGCAAGGGGCATTAAGGAAGACACTTGTTAGGATGAGCACTGGATGTTACACATAGGGGATGAATCACTGGAATCTACTCCTAAAATCATTATTGCACTATATGCTAACTAGCTTGGATGTAAATTAGAAAAGACAGGAAGGAAGGAAGGAAGGAAGGAAGGAAGGAAGGAAGGAAGGAAGGAAGAGAGAGAGAGAGAGAAAGAAAGAAAGAAAGAAAGAAAGAAAGAAAGAAAGAAAGAAAGAAAGAAAGAAAGAAAGAAATTTCCCACACAGCTAGTAAGTGGAATAGTAAAACTTAAGGGAGTTTTACTTAGGGTCACCTGGCCGACCCTCTTTAAAGAGGCCCCCTGTTGGCAGCCATTTTGCCAGTGCCCTACAGGGTTGGGCTTTCCTTATCCTTTCCAGGGAGCTCCTCGGGCCCTCTGAAGAGTAACAGTAAGAAGGTGGCAAGTTTCTCCCCAGAAAATAGTCATATCTAGATTGAAAAAACAAAAACAAAACAAAAACAAAAACAAAAGCCAGGAGGTGTGGGGTCACTTAAGAGGAGGCTTCCTTACATGCTCAGACTCTGCCTCTAGCTCAGGCTCCCATTTCCTGGACAGAGCGCCAGCTAACTAGACCCCGTGTATTTCTCGTCTCACCCCTCACTGTGTGTCTCTGCACACGTCAGACACCCACTTCAGGCCTGGCCTTGTCCTTCAGCTCACATGTGCCCTTAGTTTGGTTTGGGGCTGGCCAGCCAGGGGGAATGTAAGCGACAGCAAGGCCGCCCTCCCAGGAACCCGGCTGCCCTTCAGAGGCATCGGGGACACACACACAGCTCTAGGGAGAGTCTTTCACTCACATGGCTGAATTGTCTTATTCTTTCAGCTGTTTGGGGAACAAATGGCCCCTTGGCCAGCCCCACCTCATGATTCCAGGTTGCTGGCGCACCTGCTGGTCATCTTGTGGGCTGAGAACAGGGCATTTCCCTGAGTTTGCCCATTGCACGTCTCGTGCAAGCATTTTGGCCAGCGCTCTACCATTTCTTCAGCCTTCTGCCTCTTTTGGGGGTAAGGCCTGAGTCCCATATTCTTACACTGACTCTTCCCACAGGCCCTCCTTTCCTCCTTACACCTTCTAGCCCTTCCCGTTAAGAGCCATGGGTGGGGCCTGAGGCCTGGCTGGGGGGAGGCCAAAGTTTGGGTGGAGCCTGACAGGACACTGAGATCCCCACGGGAACCGGAGGTGAAAGTCAGCCACAGTGAGGGCTGCAGGGGAGGTGGGGGCAAGAAGACAGTGGGGCCTGCCTGTCTTCTCTCAGTTCCAAGCAGCTCTTGCCCTGATTTGTAGATCAGGAAAAAAATAAACTGAGTTAAAGAGCTGACTTTGCATTCTTTAACTCAGTTTATTTTTTTCCTGATCTACAAATATTCTTTGATTCTGGGAATGTTAATTACCCTCTCCAAGGATCTTATCTGAACAATGGGCAGAATAACATCCACCCTGTAGGGTTGTTCTGAGTTAAAGAAGGAGGCACAGAAAACACACCTCAGTCCCTGGCCCACATTAAATCCTTAAGGAAGAGTCTTCTTTTGTCCTTGGGATCCCATCTCTACTTTTCCCCCAGTGTTTTCCTCGGCATCTAGTCTCCCTCAAAGAATAGGATAGTTGAATATATTTATCCTGGGAGCCTTACCCTCTCTTGCCAGCTTGACCCTTGGGTCATTCAAAGAGTGAGAAGCAAGGAGGGTTTGCGGAGCAGCAAGTGGTTGATAGGTGAATAATAGTAAGAACAATCCTTCATTGAGGGCTGAAGCTCTACCAAGTGAGTAACTCACCCCAAATCCCATAGCTGATCCTTGATTTGAACCCAGCCTGACTCCAAAACCTATCTTTTTACTACATCTTGATGCATCCTAAGATGGGGAAAGACGTTAGACAGGGGCTTAGGGGAGACGGGGGTAAGCCCGGGAGAAAGGGACTCGGGGAGCAGGGAAGTGTACAGAGGAGAAGTGAGTGCCGAGGAGCAGAGCTCCAGAGCTGTCTCTGTTTCCTGGGCCCAGAGCTACGGGGGAGCAGGGAGACTGGTACACGCATGTGCACATCCCAGCTCCCCAGTGGGGCCTCAACAGGATGGCCCGAGGCTGTGGTGGGGGCAGCAGTCCAGAGCTGTCAGTGCCCCGAGGGCCCTGGGAACTTCGTGGGTGCACAGAAAGAGCTGGGTGACACCTCCTTAGACCCTCTCAGGGTGGAAGAACAGGTGAGCCACTGTGGAGTGGGGGTAGAGGGCAGGCCCCAGCTGACACCTGAGAAGTGGGAGATGGTAGAATCTGCGTGATCTCTGCTCTCCTATAAGCAATAACTCTGGGAAGGGTTTCTCCTGTATTTCCTGCTTTTTTTCTCCTCCCTCTTGAGAACTGTTCTAGCTACCCAGGAGCTCTCCTGTGGAAAGCCGGCACAGGGAAGAAGAGCCATTAGGGCCCTCTTGCCGCCGCCAGCCTGGACCACTATTCCCCACCTGTCATCTTCAGTTCAAACCAACACCCTTTGCGACCCAGTTCCCCGTGGCCTCCTCCCGGATAGTCTCCCCACCCCAGGGCAGTCAGTCTGGCTTCATCTGGCAAACCCACTGTCACTTCGGCTGGTTCACTGTATGTATTTACTCTCGGGGCTGTTGCCTTTGGAGCGTTCTGAGAGCGGAAGCTGTGCCCTGTTTGTGTCTGAACTCCCAGCACAGCGCCAGGCTCGGGGAAGAAGCTCAAGGAAGTGAGTGTGGAAATGGCACTTGCGGGCTTCCTACCTAGGACCAGTCACCTCAGACACAGAGGTGGACACCACACCCTAATTTCAAGCTGCTCACGGTCCAGGTAGAGAGGTTTTTTGTTTTTTTTTTGGTTTTTTTTTGGTTTTTTTTTTTGCGTTTTCTAAAGTTTATTTATTTATTTTTGAGAGAGAGAGAGAGAGAGGGCACACATGTGCATGGGGGAGGGGCAGAGAGAGGGGGAGAGAGAGTCTCAAGCAGGCTGGCACTTTTAGCGTTGTGCCAGACGTCGGTCTCGATCTCATGATCTGTGAGATCATGACCTGAGCCGAAATCAAGAGTCAGATGCTTAACCGACTGAGCCACCCAGGCACCCCCAAGAAGAGAGGTTTTAAGTTAAAAGTACACACTAGGTATACAGTAGGCTTCCTGGTAGGAAGGTTTTGTCATTGTCCCTATCACTGCCACCCATTTCTGACTACTTCCCAAGAGGTCCTCCTGGATGTTTGTAGGGACTCCAGCTCCTTCCTCTACAGGTTCCCATCTTCTAGTGCCAACAGCCGTGCCCCCCAGGTCCCAGCCACCCTGCCACTCAGTGTGCCCTGGAACACATGCCCATACACCCTCTGAAAGTGGTTCCGAAACTCCCACCCCCACCCCAGCTCTGAGCCACTTGGGCCAGAGCACAAACCACCCTTTTGCATGGCCAGTACCCATTCTCTGTTTTCCCTGCCACTGTCTCACCATCTCTGTGGCCCATCTTTGCAGCTGCAGACAAAAAGTACCTAAAAGCATATCTTGATTGAGAAGAAATGAGGAACTAAGGACATCAGGAAGGAGGGCTTGCAGGATGCTGACCAGAGAACCCTAGGTCACCGCACAGGGATGTAGACCCAGGAAGAGCATCAACACACCGTTATGAGCTCTGGGCCGTGGGGAAGGGCAGGTGAAAGATGGCTTAAGGGCTGGCTTTGGCTGAGCAGGCCTGGACTCCCTTCTAAAAGGGGCTGGAGAGGACAGGGGGCTGGGGCATCCCTCCCTGGAGCCAGTGTCCTCCACAGTCTAAAACCAACTGCTTGGTGCTGCCATCCCACTCAGTGTCCTTTCCTGCTCTTTTTGGATATGACCTGGGGTGTCAAGATGGACAGTAATCAAGTGATCAAAGGGTCTTTCTACTCTTTTCATGGGTGATGGAGATGGATAAGGGGAAACTGAGGCAGAGAGAAGGAGAACTTTGATCCTGGACCACTCCCCCTCCCCCGACAAGACTGTGGCTGGGCATTCTTGTCCTGATTTACATCATGGAGCTCAGGCAGCCTCAGGAGGTAGAGAACTTGGCTCCCATGACCTTGGTCTATGAATCTAGCCTTGATTTCAGAACTGACCAACCCTTGCCCTGTGGGGTGGTAGTTTCCTGTAGGAGCATCCGGCGGGGCTATTGCTGCACCAATCACAGTCTAACCCTGGCAGCCCTTTAGCCTGAGCCGAGTTTCTCTGAGTGTCCCTGATCCTTCCTGGGCCTCTGAGCTTGGCCAGACCTTGGGAAATCAAGGGACCAATGACCAGGACCCAGTCTTGGCCCTCCCCATCCAACTACCCATGCCTAGCAGTGAACAACAAGGTACATGGAGGGTAGATTTCACACTTACAAACAGTCTTTCCGGCCCCAGGCGAGCTTCTAAGTCTTGGCTGAGCTAACTACTTGTCTTCTATCTGGGATGTATCTGCCTTGGGAGGAAAACGGAAGGAAAGGGGCCGAACTCTTGCTGGGAGTCATAACTCCCCATTTTAAAAGCCCTCAAGCGCATTTATATAAAGATCCACAGAAGAACTATTTTGAGGCTTTTTCTCCATCTCCTTTCAAAGAGAGGCTGTTTTGGGCACAGAAACTGAAGCTACCCCAAAAGGCCAGAGATGCCATGAAGGGTCTCACCCTAGGGGGTGATGCAGCAGCTGAATAAAGTATTTGGGAAGAACTGCTTGAGGTGAGCATGGAGACTGAAAGTAAATTAACCATCTCTCCCCACCCTCATCCCTCCCTTCAACCTATGCTAGTTATTCCCAAGATCCTGGGATGATGAAGGAGCAACACCTATCACCCCGCATGTATGGGTCAGACCGGAAAGAGGAGGAGAGAAGTAGGAAGAGGTAGGAGGTATCTAGAGAATGAGTGGAGGAAGACTCGGAAGAACCTTGTGAAAGGGAGCCTTGTTAGTGATTCAGGCTCTGAAGTTAGAGAGATGTGGGTTCAAATCCTGGCTGTGAAGTAAGCTTCCCTTTCCGCATCTGTGAAATGGATTATCTACCTTATAGAATGCCTGGAGGGGTCAGCTGAGATCATATACTTAAAACATCAGGTGCCAACAGCGAGTATTTGCCGTTGTTATTACCTGAGACATAAAACCCGCTCTAGACCTGAAACCACATAAAGTATACAGACGGAGCACTGAGGAAGAAGGCCCCGCATTAAGATCACCAGTAGGTTTGCTGGGAAGACATGAGGAGCTGGTCTTGAGGTCTTAGGCCCTGGGGAGGCAGTGCTCAGAACTGTCACACGGAGAAAAGCCAGAGGATCTGAGACTTTTCTTGCTTTTCCATTTCCCATCAAAACTTGCTTTGATGACAGCTGTTTACATGTAAGTCAAAATTTAAGCGAATGCGTTATGCCCCTGGGGCCACATGCATGTGAACTCCTTGGTGTTTTGTTTTATTTTGGGGTGGAAATAAAGGGCTGGTCAATTATTAGAGAAACATAAGGTAGGGAAATCCTAAGTTGGGAAGAGTAAGTGGGGAAGATATTTGAAGGCAAAGAGCATTCCTTCATTGAATGCTGTGCTGCCCTGTAGGAGGCAGGGTTTGTAGGACCTGAGACCAAAAGAAGGTAGACCCAGATGCCCCAAATCAGGAACGGCACCTCTCTGGCCTTTTAAAGGTTTTAAAGATGGGGAATTGTGAGACGGGGAAATCAGGCAGACTCCCTCCCCATTACTACATATCACTTTTCCTCTCTTAACCTGGTATCATCCCCCCTTTCATTGTGTTCCTTTCTTTTTTTTAAATTTTTTAATGTTTTACTTATTTTTGAGAGACAGAGCATGAGCAGAGGAGTGGCAGAGAGAGATAGAAACACAGAATCCATAGCAGGCTCCAGGCTCTGAGCTGTCAGCACAGAGCCCAATAAGGGGCTCAAATCACGAGTCGAGAGATCATGACCTGAGCCGAAGTCAGACTCAGTGGGAACCCAGTGACCGACTGAGCCACCCAGGTGCCCCCATTGTGTTTCTTATCTAATTTTCTAACCAGTGGCTTTAAAGTTACTTTGAAAATATTTTTCAAATCTCATTAGGCAGCAAATCCTTCTCTCTGCCCACTGAGTGAGCATTGGGCTGACATTTCTCAGTGCTTTCGATGCCCTCATCCGTCCTCCTCGCCCCTGAGCTCAGAGAATAAGCATCTGCCTGCAGCAAACACAGACCTGGCCTCTGTGGACTCAGGCCTGTGGACTGCAGGACAGCCCTATGTGAGGCAGAAAGAAAGGAGGCTTCTAGGTTCCTTTTAGGGTTTCCTACCTAATTAATAAACACTTTGGGCAGGCCGGAGAATCATGGGAGATTGAAGGAAAAATCACAACAGGAAAATATTTCACTACCTTGTATTTAAGTAGCATGTTCTACCTTGTACATTTCTTATCTATGTTGCTTTCATATCTGTGTGCTGCCATAACAAAGCACCACAAACCGGGTGGCTTCATACAACAGGAATGTATTCTCTCACAGTTCTAGAGGCCAGAAATCTGAAATCGAGGTGTCAGCAGGGCCAGGCTCCCTCTGAGACTCTGGGTAGAGCCCTTCCTCCCTTCTTCCTGGTTTCTGATGGCCACCAACAATCCTTGGCATCCTCGACTTGTAGCTTCATTGCTTCAGTCTCTGACCCAGTCATCACATGGCCTTCTTCCCTGGGTGTATCTCTGTGTGTTTTTTCTTATAAAATCACCAGTTGTTGGATTTAGGGCCCTTCCCAATCCAGAATGACCTCATCGTGGCTTGTTATATCTGCAAAGACACTATTTCCAAATAAGGTCACATTCTGAAGTTCTAGATGGACATATGTTTTTGGGGAGACACTACAATATTAGATTGCAATACTACCCCCAGAGCTCTTGTCTTTAACTGTCTCCTTTTAGGCAGGTGTTTAGCTGTGGATCATTAGAATGTACCAATCCCTCACTTCCCTTCTACCACCTCTGCCTCCAGCTGCTCGGTGGTGGAAACTTCCTCCTTGGTCTTGCAGGTCCCATTCAAATGTACTTGCTGCAGATTGCATCTTTTAAGTTTGCTTCCCCTCGAAACAGACCCTGAAACAAAGATTTGATGATGAGCAGTTTATTTGGAAGACCACCCCAGGAAGTACCTGTATGGGAGCAGGGGACAGGAAGTCAACGTAGGGATCACTATTACCCAGGAAGCTGTGGGTGACTGGAATTCACTTCCTCTGGGAACCTCTGGAAGACCATGTAGAGCAACCCAGAATTGTTCCAACTGAGGGGTGAGGAAGTTGAGGTGTCTATAATGCCCTGACTTCCGTCTGTCATTAGTTGAAGACTGCCCCCAGGAACACTGGCTCACCACACTGCAAGCCTGCCCTGTGCATAGGCTGAGCATGCCTCTGCCACCAGAGAAAACCCTAAGGCAGAGAGTCACAAATGCTGCCAGGAAGGAGCCCGTGGCTTGCTCAGGAAGCAGGCATTCAAGGGCGTGTGGACATAGGCACCAATTGTATCTGTTACAACTAGGAAGACATCGATTTCTTCCTAGGGCTTTCCAGGTTCCTATTTCATAGTAGGTGCTTAGTAAATATTTGTTGGATTGAACTGGCACAGGTCATTTGAATAAAAGAATAAAGAACAAAGAGCATTCACTCAGTTACTAAGCAATAATTCATTAAGCATTTACCACATTCCACGCACTGCACTAGACCTTGAGCATGCCAGCCTTGTGTCATTCTGAGCTTGGTACAGAATTATTACCCTTAACAACCAACCACCCAGACCTGGCCTTCGTCCATTACCATCAGCCAACAACCTTGAGGTCTTCCAGAAGAACTGACCTTGGCTGAATCAGCAAATACAAGCTCTGTGTGTCTCTGATGGTGAAAATTCTTTGTAGAACCTGGGGACAAAGCTATCCTTCTTTATCCTCCCTCATTAAACTCTTCTTCTTCCCAATCCTCAGATTCACAGAGCAGAAAAGTCCCATCTGGACTGGGTCATCTCGACCAGCTGTGACAAACAAGTCCCAAACATTTGCTGGCCTCTGTCCCAGATTTTCACCAGTTTAGGAAGTGAATTTGGTGACTCTGAACCTCACTATTGGGTAGACAGCAAAAGAAAATTTTGGTACTATTGACATCGGGATCTTATCCATCCATCTTCTCTATGCCCCAAATCTTTCCAGACCGATGGGACTTAATGCTCTTCTTAATGAGGTGTTACAAAAACTCTTCCTGTCACCCCACTCCCTTACTCTCGAGAACCAATTATTCTCTCAGGGTCTCCCTAATACAGTTTCACTCTGCTGTCATCTTAGAGTGAGCCAAGCCCACCGTTCAGACAATCCCAGAAACACCCCTTCTCCCACCAGCAGAACAGTCTAGTGAGCAACATTCCCCAAGGGCAGGCTTGTCAGAGACCAGAGCCGACTCAGGCTGTGGATCCTGTCTCATGTCAAACCCTGCTCTGTCCCTGCCTCCCTCGGTCCCTTGATGTGTGCTTTTAATATTCATCTCCTTCTCCCTCTCTTGATGTGAATTAAAAGAGCAACTTGCCAGGCAAACAAGAGGAAAATAACAGATTGCTGCTGTTCATTAAAGCTCCAGCTCAATAGAGTCTGATAAGAGCTTTGAGATTGGTTCTTCTCCCAGTCGGGGGAGGGGTGTGGGGGGCACGATAATTACAGTTCCTCGGATCTGCTGTGAGCTCCAGGGATTCTGTGGATGGAAATGCATGTTTCTTCCTGAAGCTTGCCTGTCTGGTGGAACCCCAGAGTTTAGGCCTATCTCTCTCATTTTCCTGACAGAGAATCTTAGAGAATTCACTTTACCTTTTGGGGTTTCATGGTGTTTCTCCTAGAAATGGAGGGGGAAGAAAAAAAGACGGATAGCCTCCTAGAAGTGGTAAGGCTAAATAAATGAATAAATCTGAAAGTATTTTGGAAGACTCATTTTCTGTATTCTGTCCATCTCTTTTCCATCAGCATTTAAACGTACTTAACTGTCATCTTAAACAAATAAAGCCCTCCTGTAACCACAGGCCCCACATTAGCTACCACCTATTTCTCTCCTCCCCTTTGAAATCCAATGTCACGAAATGTCTACATTTATCTTTATTTCCCCACCTCCCACCCCCGCCTCTCAGCACCCTACAATCTGGCTTCTACTCGTCACTCCCCCGAAACCGTTCTCACCACAACCACCAGTGACCATGTCACTAAATCCAATGAATACATTTTAATTGGATTAAGATGCTAATATATTAGTCATTACTTAATTTGACCTTTTTTTTTTTTCTTCCAGCTGTTTGATTCTTTCCTGGAGTACTTAACTCTCTTTTCCTGGCATCCAAGCATTACCACATCTGGGCTTTGCCTCCTCTGTCTCCACCAGCCCTCCCGAGGCAGCTTCCTCAATGCCCAGTAAATGCCAGCATTTCCCAGGCCCTCTCCTCATCACCGATTTCTCTGGGAGTAACCTCCGTGTCTCTAGTCTCTACTCTAGCTCACTTCTGTTTCCAGAGCTTGAGACCCATGGACCCAGCCGCTTACTGGATGCCTCCCATGTCCCTCAAACTTGGCATCATTTTCTCCCACTCCATGTTTTCCTTTCCTGTTCTGACTCCAGAGACCAGCAATGCTGTGACCCCTCTTCCCAAGCCAGAGGCCTGGGCATGGTTACGGATTTCTGTCTCCCTGACTCCTTATCAGAACCCAAGTCTAGCCATTCTTCCTCCACTCCATCACCTTCTTTCCCCCGCCTTGTAATCTGGCCCCGCTGAAGGCCACCCCTCTTATTTATTTGCCCAGATGGCTACACCAGTTTCCCACATGGCCTCACTGCCTCAGCCTTAGCATCTCCCAATCTGTTTTCCACAGTGCTTCCAGAACCATCTTTCTAAAATCCAAATCTGATTGTGACACTCCCTTCAAATAACTCCATGGTGCTTCGTGGCCGTCAGGATAAAATCCAGACTCATGAGCATGGTGGCCCTTCCTGCTCTCCTTCCTGCACTTCACCCCTGCGGTCTGTGCTCTGCACTCTCTCTTCCCCAAGTACACCACGCACGCCCGCATGTGCACTCTCCTTTAAGCCATTGCACCTGTTCTTCCCCCTTCCAGGAGCGATTTTTCCCTCTTGCCCTTATTTCCATGGTCTGGCAAACTACTTCCTGTCCTTCAACACCCAGCATAGTACGATCTTTTTAGAAATCCACATTTGGCTTTGAATCCTGAAAGCTCCTCAGCATCCTCATGGTTCCCTCCTCGTGACACTATAGCCATCTATTTACTTGCGTGTCCCCGGTACTGAAAGCTCACTGAGGTCATCGTTGTGCTCTTGTCATCAGCACCTGGTCCGATGCCTGGCATGATATAGGCCCTTGATAAGCACTTGCTCAAATACCGAACACATGATATGCTGAGGACAGATCACTGTCACTGCATAACAAGCAGCTAAAGACCCCATTTTCCCATTTGGTTGAAAGAAAGGTTGTGGCACCAGAAAATTAAATAGTACTTCTAGCAAGACTCCCACTCTGCAGGGTCTAAGTAGAGACCAGTGGCTATTTTCACAGTCACACAGCACAGGCTTGCTTCCTTTCCTATTCTGAAGCCCATACCCCTCCCTGAATATGCCATTTCTCCCCCCAGGCAGGTAAATATCCTGGATGGGTAGGATTATCTGACTTGTATATGCTCTTTTTGCTTATTTTTATGTTTTTATATCGAGCATGTATTATTTTTAATAAGCAGCATAAGTAACTTCATTTGGGGTTTACAGTCAGTGGTGACATGGAGTACTGCTGATAAGCAGGAGCTGAGTGATGGTACTTTCGGAAGGAGATCACAGTTGGGAACGTGGAGGGAACAGTGACACGGGGATAGTCCAGGTTAATGCTATCCACAGGCCCGGATCGCCTGCCAGGCACAAGATAGTCTTGCAGCTACTGCAGGAGATAAAAGTGTGAGCGAGGCATGGGGCCCAACCCCCAAAAGTGGGAGAAACATCTTTTGGGGAAGCTTTTATCCAGTGCTGGGACGCGCCAGGCAGCATGCTTGGTGCTTTGCTGATGCAACTTCTTAAAATCTTCACAACTACCCTATGAGGTAGGCATCTGAATTCTGTGTTTGCAGATGGGGAAACTGAGGCACATAGAGTTTTGGTTTTGCTTTTGTTTTGTTTTTTTTTTTTAATTGCCTCCAGATCACAGTTAATAGGACAGGATTTATTTAAATTTTTTTTCAACGTTTATTTATTTTTGGGACAGAGAGAGACAGAGCATGAACGGGGGAGGGGCAGAGAGAGAGGGAGGCACAGAATCGGAAACAGGCTCCAGGCTCCGAGCCATCAGCCCAGAGCCCGACGCGGGGCTCAAACTCACGGACCGCGAGATCGTGACCTGGCTGAAGTCGGACGCTTAACCGACTGCGCCACCCAGGCGCCCCTAGGACAGGATTTAAACCCAGATGTCTCGTTCTGTCCTCTTCGCACTACATAAAACTGGCTTTGATAAGTATCTCACGAGGCAGGTATGAGCTCAACGGGGCTTTTCATTGCAGATCAGAAAGTTCGATGTGGGCCAGCCTTGAAAATAGAGCTGCCAAGATGGGAGAAAGGCCATAATATAAGCCTCAGGGAGAGGCAGAGCCCTTGGCAAATACTGTGCGGACAGCATAGGAGTGAAGCAAAAGGCAGTCACGGCCTGGATAGGGTCTAGGAGCCGGGGGGTGGAGAGAACTTCTGAGCCTCTTGTGTGTTGTGTGTAGGTATAAGCAGAGCAGTGGGGAGAGCTGACCAGAACCAAGAATTCCTGGGCTGAGGAGGGAAAACAGGAACCAGCACCAGAGAGAGGACACTCCAGGTGTCAGTTGCTGACTGATGACAGAGAACAGGCAGGACAAGCAGAAAGCAACAAGGGTACAGGCAGCAAGGTGCTGAGTGAGGTCCGTGCCGAAGATCTTTGCTCCTGTGGGCCTGGCCTCCTGAGCAATGGGAAGAGCATTCCAGCCAGAAGGAAGAACATGAGCGAAGCGTATTAAAACATGGAACAGTTTGGGGCGCCTGGGTGGCGCAGTCGGTTAAGCGTCCGACTTCAGCCAGGTCACGATCTCGCGGTCCGTGAGTTTGAGCCCCGCGTCGGGCTCTGGGCTGATGGCTCAGAGCCTGGAGCCTGTTTCCGATTCTGTGTCTCCCTCTCTCTCTGCCCCCCCCCCCCCCGTTCATGCTCTGTCTCTCTCTGTCCCAAAAATAAATAAAAACGTTGGAAAAAAAAATTTTAAACATGGAACAGTTTGTGATTTGCTAACAAGAAACAGAAGTGTTGGATGTAGTGGAGTGTTGTAACAGCTGTGAGAAGAAAGACCAGAGTTTCGTGAGAGTTACATTCTCGACTTCCCCGCCCATGGCCATTGACATCCGTATCTTAGAAGGGTTGCTAAACGTGTGGGGGTGGCGACCAAGACTCGTGTTCATTGGAGGCGGCTGGGTGGCTCAGTTGGTGAAGCGTCCAACTTTGGCTCAGGACATGATGTCGCAGTTTGTCACTTCAAGCCCCGCATTGAGCTGTGTGCTGACAGCCCGGAGCCTGCTTCGAATCCTGTGTCTCCCTCACTCTCTGCCCCGCCCTTGCTCATGCTCTGTCTCTCTCTCTCTCTCAAAAGTAAATAAACATTAAAAAAAAAAGACTTGTGTTCATCAAATGATTGACGACTCCTCCCTGCTCTTTGTGGCCCCAACACTATGTTTTGGCACTGGCCATTCAAACACAGCCAGCCCTCCCACCTGGGACCTGCTGCATTCTTTGCAGAGCCCAGTGTAAAAGGACAATGCAGGCCCCCCCTTGTTCCAAACCCAGGGGGAAACGCTATTACCGGTCACTATGATTTCCTTTCTGGGGCACCTGGGTGGCTCAGTTGGTTGGGCGTCCGACTTTGGCTCAGGTCATGATCTCATGGCTTGTGAGTTCAAGTGCCGCATCAGGCTCTGTGCTGACAGCTCAGAGCCTGGAGCTTGTTTCGGATTCTGTGTCTCCCTCTCTCTCTCTGCTCCTCCCTTGCTCACACTCTGTGTGTGTGTGTGTGTGTGTGTGTGTGTGTGTGTCTCAAAAATAAACATAAAACATTTTTTTCAAAATAAATAAAAATAAAAATTTCCTTTCTTCCATTATCTCTCTTTTGACTTGTCATGGTGTTCTCCATTTGCTATTTAATATCATTCTAGGTAAAGAAAATTTTTAAATGTTAACTCTCAGTATAGATTTTCCATTCTTCTTGATATCTTATAATGTCCGTTTCAAACAAAACTGTAAGTGCATTTAATTCATATGTGGAATCACTGAAATTAAGCCATTTGTATTTCCTAGTTCTTCATGCATATGTATTTCATTACTACCAGAACAGGAGGAACATTACGCAAAATGAAGTCAACGGTTTCATTTTACTTCTTGATAATGTGTACATTCTATCAACACTCTGCCTTCGGCTTACTGATGAGCAAGAAAGGAGGAGGAACTATGGGTTGTCCTGTCCTTTCTCTCCTTCTACGTCATCATTTTCAGTGGTTCGTTGATACAGGGAAGCAAAATGAGTAACAAAGGAAGTGAACAACTCAGGAGACTATAGATGCTGGCGAGGATGTGGACAAACGGGAACCCTCTTGTACTGTTGGTGGGAATGCAAACTGGTGCAGCCACTCTGGAAAACAGTGTGGAGGTTCCTTGAAAAATTAAAAATAGTCCTACCCTATGACCCAGCAATAGCACTGCTAGGAATTTACCCAAGGGACACAGGAGTGCTGATGCATAGGGGCACTTGAACCCCAATGTTTATAGCAGCACTCTCAACAATAGCCAAATTATGTAAAGAGCTTAAATGTCCGTCAGCTGACAAATGGATAAAGAAGATGTGGTTTATATATACAATGGAATACTACTTGGCAATGAAAAAGAATGAAATCTGGCCATTTGTAGCAACGTGGATGGAACTGGAGAGTGTTACACTGTGAAATAAGTCAGGCAGAGAAAGACAGGTACCATATATTTTCACTCATATGTGGATCCTGAGAAACTCAACGGAAGACCAGGGGGGAGGAGAAGGGGGGGACAAAAGAAGTTACTGAGAGGGAAGGAAGCAAACCATAAGAGACTCTTAAATACTGAGAACAAACTAAGGGTTGATGGGTGGTGTGGGGGAGGGGAAAGTGGGTGATGGGCTTTGAGAAGGGCACGTGTTGGGATGAGCACTGGGTGTTGTATGGAAACTAATTTGACAATAAATTTCATATTAAAAAATAAAAAAGGATATGATAGTGTTCCTTGGCCATTTGTGTTTCTTAGAACACTGCTGCTGTCTTTCCACACTGGAAGCAAGTTCTGGTTCATGTCCTCAGTCACATATGCAACATGTTCACTGTCTACTCTCTGTGAGTCCCTTGGAACTCCACATATCATGGTTCCATGGGAAGTTTGTGCTCGTGGGACACCACAAATGCTAAACACAAATGGGTAGGCAAGGAACAGAGGTGGACACTCCTGTCACACACATCTGTGCTCAAACACATGCCCCATTGTCCATCAGGCAATTGTTCCACCACGAGTTGGAAGATAGGATTACTAGGAATTTCAAGGTGGTGAACAGAGCATTACATCAAGCATGGTCCCTGTGACGGCACAGCCCTGTGTGACTGGGCAGGATGTGTGCCCGTGAAGCCAGCCCCGCTCCCAGTGGTCATGCTGTAGCAGATACACACAGCCAGGTCTGGACAACTACCTGAGGCCATCTGCCCCGGACTGTCCCCCTGCCCGCCCCCCCCCCCCCGGCTCCTGGACTTTCCGTCTTCCTTGAGCATATCCTGGTTCTCAGTCTCCAGCTCTTTAACTTTGGTTTTCGGTCTGTGTTTCTGGCCATTAGGGTTTGGGGGCTTAGTCTAACATCCCTCTCTAGGAAGCCAGCTCTCTGCTTGACTCTTGGATCCCCATTTGGGTATCTCTTTCAGTGTCAGCAAAGAGGACCCCTCCTTCCACTTCTACCCAAGAGGACCTATCAGCCACGCCAGCATCCACCCCCCCTCAGCACCACCACCTTCCCATCGAGGAAGAATTCAAACATCAGCGTTCGGTATTCAGGAGAACACCCACACGCACGCTGTTTCATTGCCTTTCCATCCCCATCGCTGTACTAAAACCGCACTTTTAAAGATCATATTGCAAATCCAACAACTGTTTACATCCTATTTCCTTGATGGCCTTGGGGCAATTGCTACTATCAGCTAGAGTTTTTCCTCTCAAAATCCTCTCCTTTGGCTTCTGTTCCACTGAACGATTCTTATTCCCCCATTTCTGTAAGTGCATTTTTGGAGTGTGTTTCTCTCTTTTGCTCCTAGCTATTGGTTTCCCTCAAGACACAGGCCTTAGCTATCAGTTCTTGCTCACTTTCTTAATGCCCACCTTCTCTCAGCCCCTGGCTGACAGTCCCCAGGCCTGCATCTTCCAGGCTCACTCCTTCCCAAAGCTTCAACCTCAAGCCCCTTTCCCCCTGTGGGTCTCAGTGCCCCCATCTGAAATGGGGAGTTTGGACCGAATGGTCTTGTGCCATACCCCAACCTAAACAGTGTCTTCTCTCACCAAGTGATTCCCCATCCCAATTAGCCTAATTCCCCTGAAACCTCCTCGAACAGAGAACACCAACGTTCAGGTCAAGTTCCCTTTTGTGGTTCTCACGATCCAAGAAGGTTAAGAAAGGGGGTTTCTTTTACGTTAGGAACTGAGACCACAGCCTCGGGTCCTTGGTGGGTTTTTTACTCACTCAACAATTCAGAATAAAGAATACCCAACAGCAGGAGGGAATCTCAAGTCACAACATATATCCCAGGAGGCAGAATACAGGTCTGTAGCTTAATCCAGTTTGACACATTTAATCAATAAGACTATGTTTATACAGTTGACCCTTGAACAACATGGGTTTGATTTACATGTGAGTCGATTTACGGGTCGATTTACATGTGAGTTTTTTCGATGTATGCAGAGCAGTACTGTAAATGTATTTTCTCTTAAGATTTTCTTAACATTTTCTTTTCCCTGGCTTACTTTATTGTAAGAATATAGTATAGAATACATATATCACACAAAATATGTGTTAATTGGCTGTTTATGTTACTAGTAAGGCTTCGGGCCAACAGTAGGTAATTAGTAGTTAAGTTTTGGGGGTCAAAGTTATACGTGGATTATCTGCTTGCACAGAGGGGGAGTCGGTGCCCCTACCTCTGCATTGTTCAAGAGTCAACTATACTTGACCTCTTGGTTTTCTGTTTAAGTCTAAGTTTTCTGTTAAATGGGAAGCATGATATATAATCCCAGGATTGGGGGAATGATTAGGTTGGAGAATAACGCTGAAGTATTTTAGTGCACAGTGCTTCTAAAGCCAAGCAGTGTTAAGCCCCTCTTCTTAACCTGTG